>NC_085046.1:102841973-105370400 GCF_963662255.1 Cinclus cinclus | reverse complement strand
GCCAAATTCAGAATTTAGTTCTAAAGTGGGTTTGGTCTGCCCAGAACAATGTTCATGGTATCACTTTGCAGGCTTTTTCAACATCACAAAACATGCAGAGTTATTATAAAACTTCACCTTTGTATCAATCACAGTAATGTCCATTTTGTACTGTGAAAGGTCAGCTCCTGGGTCTATGCTCCACTGGAAGTTTTCTAGAGAAGGTTTATCTTTCAGGTCTGTATGCACAGAATATGAGAAAAAAAGACAAATAATCAGAATCAAACTCTGCCACAAGGATCTGATCCCCTGGTCGTTCTGATTGTGTTTTATGATGGTACTCAAAGTGATATGCTCCATATCCTTCCTGGTCACCTGGGTGAAGCTGACAGGCCTGTAGCTCCCTGGATCCTCACTCCAGCCATTCCTGTGGATGGGTGCCACATTTGTTCACCTCCAGTCAACCGGGACTGTTCTCCTGGTTATTTAGGACTGCTGATAAATGATGGACACTGGCTTGCTGAGCATTTCTGCCAGCTCCCTCAGTACCCTCATGTGGATCCCATCTGGCCCCATAGACTTGTGTGTGCAGGAGGTCACTGACAATTTCCGCTTGGATTCTGGGGGCTTCATTCTTCTCCCTATTCCAGTCTTCCAGCTCAGGGGCTGGGTACCCTGAAAACAACTCATCTTACTATTAAAGATTTAGGCAAAAATGCACTAAGTACCTCAACCTGTTCCTCATCCTTTGACATTGTTTCCCCCACATCCAATAAAGCACGGATATTCTCCTTAACCCTCCTTTTGTTGCTGATGGACTTACAGAAACATTTTTTATTGTCTTTTATGGCAGTAGCCAGATTAAGCTCTAGTTGGGTTTTGGCCATTCTTATTTTCATCCTGTGTAACCTCACAATATCCTTGTAGCTCTTCTGAATCTACCTTCCCCCTCTTCCGAAAGTCAAACTCTCTTATCTCTGAGATGTAGCCAATACTCTCTGTTCAGTCAGGCTGGCTTTCTTTCCCATTAGCTCATCTTGCAACACATGGGACAGCCTGCTCCTAAACCTCTAAGATTTCATTCTTCAAGAATGTCCAAACTTCCTGGACTCCTCTACCCTTCTGGACCACCTCCAAGGAAGGACTGTCAACTGGTCTCCTAAACAAGCCAAAGTCTGCCCTCCAAAAGTTCAAGGTAGCAGTTCTGCTACCTCCCACTTCTTACCTCTCTGACAATGAAAAACTATCATTTTGTCACTGTCATACTCAAGATGGCCCCCAACCCCCCACCAGTCCTTCTGTGCTCACAAACAACAGGTCCAGGGGGTGCCTTCCCTAGTTGGTTCAGTATTGAAGCTAGCTCAATGGCAGTACAAGTGTCAGGTCTAAGCAAAAAGTAAAAAATGTCATTGTTCCAAAGATGCCTCTTGATTTATCTCTGAGGGGAATAGTTAGATTCCAAGCTACATGGCCACACCAACTACTGGGAAGTATCTTTTAAATTCATAATGCAAGTATTTCTAAATAAAGTATGCAGTGTCTAAGTGGTGCAGGAGGCCACTGACAATTTCCCCTTGGATTATGGGGGCTTCATAGTGCTTGGCTGAGGAGTACAGAAGCTTTGATTCTACAACACTAGTTCAAAAAGTTAAGTTTTCCAACTGGGAGCATTTAAGAGGAAAGAAGATACATTAAAGAAAATACATGACAGCCTGTGTTCATTATCAAGAAAGATACAATTTCTTTAGCAGATCATTAGGAATAATGAAAAATATTAACAAAATTACTTATGCTTACACTTGAGGGTTTTCAGGTATTTGATATAGAGAGTTTAAACTCAAACTTTCAGGTTTTATTATTACACTGCAACAAATAACAATGCTAAACAAACAAGAAAGAACAAGATTCCTAGCCTGTTGAATATACACCTGAATACCAATAATATATTTATTACACAGTGGCAAAAGTATGCTAGGAAGACATAGACTTGTAAATGTTGGGGGTGATCTTTAGAAATCCCAAATAGAATGTGACAAGAGTTAGAAGCAGAACAACGGGATTAAAGTGGAAGAAAGAAAGATAGGAAAAATTCTATTCAATCAGAGCACAGGCTGAGGGGGTAAGAAGGTTTTAGTAAAAGGAACATTTTCATCAAGTTACCTTGCTCATTTTGCTGTGCTTTACTTTTTGATAGTCTACAAGGGTTTGGCTGAAGCACAGATGCTGGTTCAGACTCTCCATGTCCTGTCCTTGTTTTCTTTCTATTTGGTACATGGCCACTGGCAACCTAAGAACATATTACAATTTTACTATTTCCCAAAATTTAAATAAAATACTTCAAAGGAGAAGAAAAAAGGTCAGAAAAGCATACCTTTACATCATCAAAAAGTTCCTCTGTCTCTGCAGAACCTGGCAGTGGTGCAAATTTGAAGGGAGGAACTTCTTCTTTCATTGGGATCTGATTTTTCCTGTCAGAGAAGGTTTTTCCCAGCATTGCCTCTTGTATATAGGATTCCTCTTGTAAATCTCTTCCAAATAAACAGCTCTCATTGTTGACATTTTGAATGGATGATGAACCTTCAAGAACGGTCTTTCCTATGTGTGAAAAAATGTCATGCAGAGCCACTTGCTTCAGTCTATTTTTGTATGTCTCCTCAATTCCTTGTTTTTTGTCTTCGCCACGAACTCCAGAGAAGCGATCAGACAGATCCAAGGGTTTATCACCTGGATGTTCCCCATTAACCTGCTGAACATCAGATCGAAAGGGCACAGAGTTCTCTTTGCTGAATGATATTTTATCACAGCTAACTGCATGATCATCTTCAGCTTTCTTTCTCTTAGCACACCTGCCTTCTAGCTGCTTCTGGTATACAAGAAGGACATCGCTCTTGATCACCTCATTTTTAGTTGTGCAGGTGTTTCCAGCACAGGTTACAGACTCATGAGAATTCTTTTTCACAATCATTTGCCTATGAACAGAGGCCTGGCTGATAACTGAGTTGATTTCTGTCCCAAGATTCAGTGGTGCAACAAAAGCAACATCTTCAGATTTTGATCTACTTTTATGAGATCTGGAACTGGATGGATTGTTGAAGAGGTTGGTTTTGAGATGAGGCTTGAATCCTGAATCTAAAATACAAGTAGCATGAACTGTACTTGAGTTGTTCTTCACGGTGCTAGAAGCTCCAAAAACAGGAGAAGCTACCCGAGAATCCCAGTCATCATGTGGTGGAGTGTTATGACATGGATCTGAAATACTGAATACAATGGGATGTGAGAGATTTTCTGGTGTGCAGATGGAAGGAGAGAAAGCCATATTAAAAAAAAAAAGTTTCCTATTGCTGATCTGCTTTAAATCTGTGTGAGCTGCTAGTATTAACTGAAAAGAGAAGGAAGAACAAAAATTAACCTATTCCAGGGATAGGTACTGTTGCACTTAAGAGCTGTAGAAGGCAGACAAAATACAGATCTTCTCCTTCATTTTGGTGTATGGTGTGAAATTCTGTTCCATGTTCAACTGAGAACCAAGGACAGAGTTAAGCCTGCATAGGTATCTCTTCTATCCAAGGATTCCCTACTTTTCAGTGTTATGCAAAGGCAGAAAGTGAAAATGGTTGCAATAGGAGTCTGTTTAGGTTCTTGTATAGATCTTAAAACCACAATAGATTCCCAAAGATTCTGCAAGTGAAGGAAAAAAGTGCAAGCTCCTTTCAGGTACAGTTTTTCACATGGCATCTTCAAAATATACATTTAAGACAATAAATAGGGCCAAAAAAATCAGTTTAGACCACAATACCCTGAGGAGAGTGGGAAGGGCAACAGTCAGTTGGTTTGACACCTAATCAGAGCAATAGGATCCTTCCTGCATTCCAGCTACAGGCCCACTATCCACAGGGTTAAGGGGCTCAGAAGATATCTTGCAATAATGAGAAGATAGGAAAGAAGGGACTGTGTACACAAGAAGCCCAAAACAGAAGTTTGTGAATTAAGTAAAAGTCTACACTTTTGCATTCTATCAGTTTCTTTGCTTCTCATGTTATTTACTTGAAAGAAACATCTCTGATACAAAAATACTCATTTCCATTTCTATACCTTTAAAGAAAATGCTGCAAGGTTTGAAATTCTATGAGGACCCAAACTTCTATAAGCCTGCTTAAAACAATACTATTATAACTGAGTGCAAACACACCCTAAATTGTTGTCATCATTTCTTGATTCGGACGCTGGATGTTTCCTTGGGTCTTCAGACTGCACATTCTCTGAGGCCTGGCCCAAAACTGTGTTAGTGAGGGGAAGATTCAATACGCTCTGGGACTCCTTGCAAGTGGTAAAGGAAAAAAAAGAAAAGAAGTGTAAGATACTGGATTTAAAATTAGAAATATGCTTGGTTGGCACATGAATACTCTGAAGAGGCATTCAAATAAAAATATTCAAAACTCTGAAAAATAACAAAAGATAATAGATTAAATTTGGACCAGCAGCTTTAAAGAAACCTTATGCAAATTGAAAAAAATTATTCACATGCATGGACATAAAAATATTCTGCATACTGTAATTTTCATGGCAGTTACCAACCAAAACCATCAAATAATCTCACCTGAGTCACCAACCAGTCTCATTGCCAAGAAATATTTTCCAATACCTTAGATTTGATTACTGCACAAAGGGAATTTAACAGACCCAAGGATTTAGATCATTATACTAACACAACTTGAAAGGAGGAACCATGCCTCTACCCTCCTCCTCAACCCCCTGAGACAGGTCAGGACAGTCCTACCTCTTCTTGCTAAAGCAACTCTTGCTTGCTAAAGCAAGTAAAGACTAAGCAAAAGCAAACCAAAGTGGAACTCAGAACACTGTTGCAGAATTTTAATGCAAAAGAGAAAAATACTGTTTTGGAAAACAACTGGCCCCAAAAGCTGGTTACGTAAGAAATTTGGGAATACTTACAGATTCCTCTTCAACACTAAGTCCAATCGTTTCTGCGACAACTGCAGCCAAGTTAAAAGACGGCTTTGGAACAGGGTATCCTCCCACCCTTAGTTTATCTTTGTGAGTAGAAAGAAGATCACAATAAGTTACATATGCATTATAGTATCTTGCTTGACTCACAGAGATGGTACAAACACTGAACTAAAAAGATCACAAATTAAAACTGACATTTATGGAAAGAGTTTGACCTCTGTCAGATAAAAATCTGTGGCAAGTGGCAAAAGAATTTCTGATGAGAGCAAACTATTGTATAAGGACAGAGAAATATGTGTCCAATTTGAATACAACTCCCCAAAATTAAAAATCAATGTAAAAGCTGCTTTTCACACTCCCAGTCAAGAGAATAAATAGCCTTTTATCTACATGATAAAAGCATGTAGAACAGAGATAATGTGTATTTATTATACAATGCTTGTCATGCATATTTCCTGATTGACAGTCACCATTATTTTTTATGTGTTTGTATTAGGAAAACAAATAGATCAGTTTCCTTTCTTTGAAGGGTTTAGTATTACTCAGTTCATTAAACCAGGGCAAGATAATAAGATTGGAAAGTACAAGAACAGCAACCACCACAACCTTGAATTCCATGCTGATTCTCACAATAATTAAAGAATTTTAAAAGGTTTGCACTTGCTTAGGTTTCTGTGTTTAAAAAAAAGGGTTAAAGAGATGAAATGGCAGTTTTACAATATTTTGGCCTTATTTTCAATGGAATTAGAACTAAATCGATTAATACACTTACTTGGCACAGGTGACAGTTGTGGATCACAAGTGTCTGCCACTAGTATCTCTCCTCCATGGTGAGTGTTCACTTGTGTGGAAAAGAGTGGAATTTTTCCCAACTCTAGGAGATGTGGAAACATTTTCACATGGTGAAATTAGCTATCCTGTTCTGATAATTTCGTGTAGATACAATGACCCTGATCTTAAAAGCACTTGAATGAATGTGAGATGTAATGTCTGTAGATCCAGCAATCTAAGCATGTTTGATAATTTGTGACAGTGATATGTCAGAATAAAAAGATAAATATTTTATATTAATCCTTTTTCACACAAATATGATCTCAGCCAGTCCGTCCTAAGGCAATACTAACACAAAATGACACCACCATCTAGTCTGACCACATAAAAATAGTTATTCAAGCTGTATTTGACCTGTTAATAGGGCAATGAAACTACTGAAGAGTAAACCATACAAGGAACAATGTTCTGCATCAGCTAAGGTAATAAAAACGTGAAAAATGTAAGATCTGAATTATGACAAACATATGCCATTCAGTTCTTTCTACCTTGATGACCAATAGCTTTTCACAGCCATTAACTATGACAGGTATTTATACCATTTCTTATATATTAAACTTTGGATTCATTTAGCAACTCCATTGTTTTATACAGAACATGGAGAGAGTTGGGTATGTTTAGAAAGGAGAAGCTACTCACAGTACTAAAAGTTTCAAATTCAAAATAAAGGGCATGAATAACCAGCCCACCTTTTTCAACCCACAGTTATCCTCTTTTTATTCTTGGGAAGAGGCTTTTAGTCAAGACTAATATTTAGATGTATTCATACTTAAAATACTTTTTTATTAATGCCACAAGATAAATTGACCTGCATTATGATATTTCCTATGAATCAATAAAATACAAGCACAAGGTGTCTTATTTCATAAAAATACTTTTTGTAGATAAAATACAGTTATTTCTATGACACTACAGAACAAATTCTGGAAATTAAATGTACATAATACTTCCAAACTTAAGACACAAAAAAAAATGCAAACAGTGTAAAATACAGACAAAGAGAGATCACCTAGATATCTACCAATTTCAGCAACATTACTTCAGTTGCAGAATGATTTCAGAATGTGGCAAAACATCTGTTTCACTTTCCACTAGGTGGTGGCATTGCTGCATGCACAAGTCAAACCTGAACAGATGCTTTTTTGCTAACTTGCGCAGAGAGAAGAAATATAGGCTGGAAAACTGTTACATTTGCATGTGCATATGGATGAATAAAAGTAGAAGGTTGAGATAAGTTCTGAGCATATCACTGATGTAACAGTTACTGCTATAAACTTTTTTCCCTGGACTCATACATTATCACACAAGCAGAGAAAAGGCAAAGCAAAAAAAAGCACAAGGTGTTTTTTTTTTCAGATTTTGCCTTTTGCAATCAAGTTTATGCACCATTTTTCTATTTAGCCTTTAATTAATTACAAAAAAATTAAAATACTCTTACCACTGTTGCTTTCCCTAAGTTCCAAATCTGGGGGTGTATGTTCTGTATATCGGATATGCCTATTCTCTTTTTTTCTTCTCATACGATTAACAACAGAAAATGAAGATGCTTGAATTGGAGAATCTGGAATGACTCCTTCTTCTGCCTCCGCTCCTTGCTGCTTTTGCACCCTGGAGACCAAGTCAGGTGGTCAGATAAAACCCCAAGACAGCAAGATGAAGAGTTTTCACTTCAGCAAACAGGACAATCATATAGTTCAAGAACGCAACAATTCCAGAAATACAGCCACTTCAGTAACACTACGCTGTAAAAATGTAATACTCAACCCACTTTCTAGATACATCTAACAAAAGATTAACCATTGCTCCAGCAAGCCCAAGGACAGCATACAACGCTAGCTCTTCACATTTGAAGTCAACAACTGCACTATGGAAGCCCTTTTTCCTGGAAGAAGCTAGATACTCTAGAGGTTATATTTTATCTCCTGAAGCAGTTGCTTCTTCCATAAAAGAATGCTGAAATTGTTATATCAGTGTCTCTCCCCCTGTATATCTTCACAGTTTATGACCCTGAGGCTGGCTGAGTTGGTTAGAGCATGTTGCTGGATGGCACCAAGTTTCCAGGTTCAATCTCTGGATGGGCCATTCACTTAAGAGTTGGACTTGATGATCCTTGTTGGGTCCTTTCCAATTCAGAATATATTCAGTGATCTGGAAATACTGTCTTAAATACAAAACAATAACTTTTGGACAATTTTAAATAGTAATGAACAGAACTGAATTCAAAGCAATCCCTCCCCAAAGCATTGATGTTACCTCTAACTCAACTCAGGTCTTCAGGGAATAATGTAAAAAAAAAATGTAAAACAAGTAATGTAAAATGTAAGATGAGTTACAAAGTTTGCCTTCTCTCACACTGTCAGCTCTAGTAGCCTGTTGGACAGTCATTATATAAAAATTAGTGTAACAAATAACTATATCTTTTCTCTTCAAAATCTCTACTTAGACATAGCAAGGAAATAACAAAAAAGACTGATTTTGTATCTTTGAATTTAAATAGTTTGTTAAGTACTTCATAAGGGGCTATCTGCCCTATAGTGATGGCAGTGAGAAGTGGAAGAGGTGGTAAAAGAAAAGCACACAGAAATCTAACTCAGCCTGCTTGGTCATCTTCCTGCAGTTTCACTTTCCCTTATGATTCTCAAGAGAAAACACAGGCCAAAAAATCACTTCCTAACTATAAAAGGAAGGCTATAAGGTTCTGATCTAAGGGAAAAAGAGGAAATACAGATACATTTTTGCTTGTATGGAAGCTGAACCACAAGATATTATATAAAATAAGGTAATGGAAAACTTGAAAAAGCTGTCTGGCTTGAGACAAAAAGCATTTTTGCAGTTAGGCTTTTTACCACTACTAACTTTGAATACTTAATGACAAATACTGATGCACTGATGTTCTCAAGTCTTGATGAATCCTATTGTGTGATTTTGCAATTGCTCTTTTCTAGCACATTTACAAAGAAAGTATTGGAAAACTGTATTATCTACTAGCAATACCTTAAGACACAAATCAAAATAAACAACAGAGCAATATATTCATCAATTTTCTTTGCAAATTTAAGTTAGCTGTTAGAGTTCTCTTTAAATTTTCTGGCACATGTGGCTTTGTTTGACAAATGAACCTACCAAAAATGTACTTTTCCGCACCTTACTTCTATACAAACCAAGAGGTAGTTTCTACGTACCATCACAGAAAAAAAAACATCAAATGAAGCAGCTGCCATACATACTGGACATCATAACTATGTAATAAATAATTTCTGAATCATGGATTTTTCTGACAGCCCAGAACAGGTTTTTGTAGAAAATTCCTTGTTTCCATCCATGCATAATGAAATTTCAGTGTCATAAAGGATCATATAATACAATTCTTCCACACTTTTACTGATTTCACTTCTATGGAGAATTCTCAGCTCTTTATTCCTAATATTATAACTTGGTTACAAAATGCAAAAATCTGATTTCATATCATGCACTAAAAAAAATCTGCTACTTTGCACCTACAATGTGATTGATATTGTATTGATCTAAGTTGCTAATTCTAAATAAAGTACCATGACTATAGATAGTTCAACCAAAACAACCAAATGCAGTGACTGTGTTAAAACAGCAGTACCATCCTTGTAAATAACTGTTTATCCACTCAACTCTGCACTTAATTAATGATCACCTAACATGCAGAGCAAATAACTTATTGTTACATTGGTCATTGTCAGCTTTCCTACACAGGCCTGAGATTTTTAGTGGAAGCTGCGGTCATGAAGTATGTTACCCCAAAAAAATTAAATGCATATAGAAAAAAGAAAGGACAGTGAAGCTGCAAAGATGGGAGACAAACCAAGAAATACAAAGCAATAGGACTACAGTCATTCTGAACTGAAGTCTAGTTGTTTTACTCCCTACGGAGGTTGAATTCTGAGAAAGATGAGAAATAAGTCACATGCATAAAAAGCCTTCTGTACCAAGTCCACACATCCTGTCCCATTTCTCCCAAGCACATACACAACTTAGTCACAGACAGGCAAAAAGTGAGAAGCTTCAGATGATGTCAGACCACAAGAAAGGAACACTACTTCTGCCTTGCACAGCAGACCACATTCACATATTAACCACAACATTAGATGGCACATTCTTACTATATCAGATTAAAATTTCACAGTCAATTTGTAGCTCATTATTTTTATGTCTTGCTTTCAAAGTTTACTATAGTATTTTTCTTTTAAAATTGCAAAATTATAATTAGTTTATTTTTAAAATGTATTGCAAGATCCTTGGACTTTCTGACTATCCAAATAAATACTTTTCTGGAGTCTTAGCCTAGGAGGAAATAAATAGTAAATAGGCAACTAAGGAATAAAAGTATGAGACATAAGGCTTTACTATACTCTGATCAGAAGTCAAGCAAAATTACTATAATAAATTTACTTCTCCCAGTTTTACTCCTAGTTTAAAACAAGATGCACACAGTTAAAATAAAAATCTGCACAACAGAAGGAAACTGGGCTTATGTTGATATAGTGGCAGGAGGCTATCTTTTCACAGTCTATCTATCAGAAAGAAGAAACAAGATTTAAAGACTTAAAGCTCATATTTACATTTCCAGACATTTCTACTAAGGAATGGAGGAATATCCAAAACAATGCAAAACTTACTCTAGCTCCTTCTGTAATTGTTGGAACTGTTCAGTTAACTTTTTATTCTCATCCTGTAAGTTGTTTTTTTCATTCACTGAAATTTATAGAAAAAAATATTTAAAAAAAAATCAATGCACACATTAACATGATCATCTCATCAAGTCCTTCAAGGAAACAGAATCAATTCTAAAATGCAATACCATACACCTTCTCTGTGGTTTACAAAAATGAAGTTTCAAGCTAGTCATTAAAAAAGTAGTAAAATGACATGTTAGGGCAAAGGTGGCACAATTACTGTATCACGACATTTGTTCTCCACAATCATTAATTACTTTTGTCCATGCACACAGAAGTGAGACTGTGTTGTAAAGATGAGTGAATTACTCACTTGTCTCCATGGACAAAATTGCTTCCTTAGGCTAAAGATAACCTGTGAAATATAGAGCAATTTGAATTTGGTTTTATCCATTTAAGGAACCATTAAGCCTTTCTTACATGCTGTCTCAAACTAATAATGTGACAGCTCCCACCTCTTCTGTTCACTTTAATTTTTATTCTTGTTTTTTGTATTCTTGTATTTTGCCTCTATAATCCTCAACTGATCTTTTTCATTGTTATACAGATCTCAATGCAAATCAATGGGAGCCTACTGTTGTGTCACAATTCAAGATTTGTACTGAATAGGTGTCACCTTGATTTTTAAGGTTCAGAGCCACATTTAGAGATTGGCTGTACCCTGTTTGTTGTTCATCATTAAACTCAGAATATTTTTATGTAAGTGCCCAATATTAGAAGTCCTTTAAACACTGATATGTTTTGTATTAGCATAGAGTCTAATATTTCCATAATTCAATTAAGCACCAAAAAGCTATTTTTTGTCTGGTGTTTCCCGAATTTTAAATCTCACTTCATGTCTGCTTGTCCTTGACCAAGCAAGACAACTAATAATACAAAATAATGAATGGCAAAGATATCATTAGTATTTTAAAATTCAGTCCTGTATTATTCTATGCTTTATACAACTAATCTTTCCAAACTCTCTTTATGAACATATTTGTGTCCTGCTTGTGTATTACCTGGAATAAATAGTTTCATTTGTTTCACATTCTATTTCTTGACTTCAAAATGAGCTGGCTACAAGCTGCCAAGTATAAAGCTATTTTTTGTGGCTTCAGTTGGTTATGCGACAGTTATGGGTTTACTGCAGTTAAGTCCAAGACCAACTACAGGACACAAGCTGGACCCACTTCTGTCTGAACTTGATACTTTGTAATCACCAGTTCCTTTTGAAGTCAGGGTTTTCTTAGGAAAGCTGGCAATCATTCTAGCTGTAGGAATAAACAGAAGCAGTCACATTTTATCTAAAGTAGCTACTTTACAGTGTAAGATTTTCCACGTCAGTTCACTTTCAGTATCAGCACTTCAATCTAAGAAGGTGGGTCAAATGACTAGTCACTGGTATGTTACATATTTTCAGACTGTACAGTTAAGTATCCCCAGACTGAAAGTTTTTGGCTTACTAAACACACCACATATAAATTATATCAAGTTACAGGAATTACTGGAGAACTAGTTTACAAAATAGCATGTTTTGTCTTCAGACTTGGGGATAAAACTCACTAAGCTCAGTAATAAGTTTGAGATTCTGCTGCCGGATATTTTCAAACTCTTGCTGCTTCTTTCTCATGTGTTCTTCAGTTACAGCACAACGATCACATAACCCCGCTCTTAATCTACAATAAAATGAAGAGAAAAAGGTCCCTCTGTTAAAAAAATATTGCCATGCATGCAGCAGATACTAATGTTTAACAGACTTTTCGAACAACGTAAACCAGAAAACTTCTAACAGCTATGCGGAACACCACTAAGTACTGTGGTTTTATATGTTCTCATAGCAATGTTTTCAGGTTTCTGAGTGAGCTAATACTATGTGCTCTAACATTTGCATAAATGATTGTAGGCACTGGATACATCTAAAACAACATGCATTACTCTATTTAATAATGAGCATGCTACACTTTGCCACTGAAATCCTTTGTGAGGCATCCTACTAAGAATACTGTCAGATATAAAACCATTCATTTAAAGTAAAGCTCCTTTAAGAAAATACTAATAAGCAAATCACTTCAGTAAATAGAATTACTACTTCATCTAAGGATATGTACTGTCATTAAGAAAAATAATCAAATAAAAAGGACAAACAGCAATTTAAGTCTGTAACAACCACCAAGTAAATGTGAAACCCTTTATCTTAGCACAAATAATTTGAAGTGGATCCCAAAGCTCATGAAAGGCCTTGACTCCACTGTTTCTAATGGTTTAGATTAGCTGTTTAAAACACAGCCATGATCAGAAAAGGACTGGTTAGAATCACTCCATCTTACCTGACACATTCATTCATGCAATGAAATGTGTTCATTTTATAGGTCATAAATGGGATGTATTTATTTCTGGTACATGTCAAAAAGCTAACAGTATTACCAAGGTGAAAACCAGATTCTCTTTTGTCTGCTAAATAAGAAACCAGTTAGTCAAAAAGTTCTGCAGTGTTGCTGCTACTACATCAAGTATTAAAAAACCCCAAATAAATAAACTATGTAAGTTTCCAATTTCACAGCTGAATATTGGAAGTAAAATCCATATTGGTTTATTGGGGTTTTAACATTGTGGAATTGTGGCAAGAGTAAAATACTTAAATGCCTCTTCATACTAGCTTATATCAATGTGTAACAAACACAGTATTACAATCTCCTTGCATTAAATCAGTTGAAATACTCCTTCTGCTTTTCACAATTTGAGTAATTCATCTGTAAAGGGATTACAAAAGTCCATCCACACCATTAATGCCTTTCTGCTTACATGGTATGAAAGTTTATTACCTGCATGGCTACAAGCTTATCCCTAATCACTTTCACAGAGAGATGGAGTTAAAAGTAAAAGTAGAGTATCACAGCTTTAAAATTTGAGGTAACAAAGAAATAGTGGAGAACCATTTACTATGTAATGATCTCCTGCTCCCAGAAAGCTTCTGAGAGCCTATTAACAGCAAATTTAACACACACTTTCCAAAACAGGTATAGTTTTTAAATATTAAAAATACAGTGTTATTTCATGTCTATTAGTTTTGTTCTGTTGCACCAGATTAAAAAGGAATAAATAAGGAAAAGGCAGAATGGATCAAAAGGTGAGAAGACCTAAGTCCAAAAGAAGGTAACAGACAGAACCAATAATTAAATGTAGGTAAAAAGGCAATTGGTAAAACAGACTCCCACAAATCTGAAACATCTCCTCGTGAGTTATTTCATTAGTTTCACAATGTATTTAGCCTTTGGGCTCTGTACTTCTATTATATCTTGATCAATATAAAATTTAACTATACAAAGATAGGTACAAAAGAATAAACCTCAAAATGTCTGTTTGCCTCCCAAGCTGCTCTATTCTAACTTCTATTGGTCTTAACTAAGCTAAACAAACTGAGCCCTTTGAAAGTAATACAACAACTTAGTTATATAGAAGAGATAAATAAATATGCTATATACTTACTGATTGCTCTTCAGCCAGAAAAATACAAATTCTACACCATTCTCTAACACACTATTTGGATTGCATTAGAAAAGGCCTGGCTTACTAAAAAAAAAAAAAATACAAAACCAAACAAAAACCCAATAATCCCACACCAAAACACAGACTCAACTTTGCAAAGTATCCAGAGCTACTCCGTAAGAGCAAAATACAGCAAACTCAAAAGCCAGAAGACACTACTTCACCTGTCTTCTAAAACCTTGATAGTGTCATGAAGTGCTTTTTGCTGTTCTCTGAGCTGTTGGTTCTTGGTATAGAACTCTTCAAGCCTCTCTGCATCCCTGAAAAGAAAAATAGGAAAAATTAGTTCTAACTTTAAATTGCAGTAATTACATTTTACTAGAGAATTTTCTCTGCCATGTTTTTTTCATATCCTTGGAAAATGTGATTATAATCAGCACAAATATTAAGCTGAAGAGAAAGTTAGTTTTTCTGCTTAATAATAAATTACAAATGACAGAGGAAAGAATGCAGCTAGTTTCTAGTTCATAATATAGGTGATCTTCTATTATGTCTGATTTTTGTTCAGGTAAAAACTAGAACTGGTGACAGTCAAGACATAAAAGCCAGCAATGTTCAAGTAACAATTTCAGAGAACAAACTCATACACTTGTCTTACACTTTACTGTGTTGTGGAGCTTTTGGGAATCTAATGGGAGCTTTCACAATCAGGTCATTTTGGTCTTGTCTTATCAGTGAGTAAATTCCGCATCTTGGCAAACCACACTAGGTTTGGAAATCCCTGAAAAGTCTTTAGATCCATTAGAGGTTTACTTCCTCAAGAAGAAATTCTCAATAGAGCATGTACTCCCATAATACGAATAAAGACATGAGAAGTCTCTTTCCAAAAGCCTCAGAAGCAGCTGATCTTGTGAAAAATACCTTCTCTAAAAACCAGAACTAATTAATTAACAAAATAATGTTTTCTCCTTAAAGGAGCTAGGGAAAAGTAACAATGTAAAATTTCCCAATTTTAGCTCCCTTTCAGTTTTATTATCAGATCACAACATCTCTTCAAGATGCTAAGGAGGTACAAGTGACAAGCATACAGCTGTTTTCTACAGAGAAATTAATGTTCAGTAAAAGATAAGCACCTCAATCTGTGTAACATGACAATGACTAACTTCTGAGAATTTCCCAGCTCTTCTTTTTACCATGTCATCCTTTGTATATATCCATGAAAGCAGTTGTTTTCAGTGTGCCTGAGATGGATTATTTGTGGAAGTCATGAAATTGGCTCATGAAAAGCTGTTAAGCACACACACACACACACACACCAGGAAATGAAGACATATTTACTAACTTGTTGATATAGTTCTTTTATACAAACATACTTTTAAATTGGCACGATCCCTTTAACATATGTTTAGCCAACCACATTTTCATACTGCTGGCAACAGAGTAGTACAAGAAACTAGCAGTCATGGGTCCTAAAGTGAATGGGACAACTGGAAGCTTCTACAGTGTACAATCACAAGCATATTTTATTAATCCTTATATTTAAGTACAGATGCTTTATTTTTCTGTACTATCACACAGACCCACATAGGCCATTCCAACTGCATATTCAGCCTATAAAATAGTTACATACAAACAACATGAGGGACCATTTAAGGCTTGTATACATTTACTTGGGAAGGACAAAATGTTAAAGTTCTGTTACCTCAGTTCACTAACCAAGTACAGCCAGGCCATGGAAAATTTGAAGTCTGACAAAAGCAGGCTGTATTTTCCTGATGTTTAGGATGTTAAAAAATCGCTCCAACAAAAAAAAGTAAAACCACAAAAATCTCAATTTTTCTGTTTATGCCACTCACAGGAGGCTTAAAAATAGTTTCTAACTAACTCCAGGTCATTCTATGGCATTATGTTATTTGCAATAAATAAGACATGAATACTACATGCCTTTCACCTCAACCCCGTAAAATGAAGACAGTAAAATGACAGAAGGAACTAGGCTGTTGGTTGGGGTTTTTTCCCTTAAAATTCCAGTGCGCCTAATAAACATGACAGACATTTTTGGCTATGAAGGCACTGCATAATGGCTGGTCTCTGACCTAGGGTTTACAAGTCATTAGCTCTAATGCTGGAGTGGGATACAAAATAAGGTGCTCATTGTCAACTGATTACCAAGTTTGAAATACTAAACCCCAGGTATTCAGATGCAGCAAGGAGAACAAGACCTCCTATGTAACAGTATTGTCTACAAAGTGGCAGTTGTAGAAAGATTCCAACAATCAATGACTAAACTATTTGGTATTCTTTCAGTCACGGCACTGATAATATTTCTCATCTAGAAAACTGACTGATCAATTTAAGATTCCAGAACATGGTAGCAACTTATCATACACCAGGTAAATATCAAAAGCAAGAGATATTTTCGTCATTTCAGATTAAAAATGAGCAACTACTTAATTTATAAATTATACTTCAGAAATAACACACCTTGTAAAGAGCTACATACATCTTCAGCTGAATTATTAAACTGTTTTTTACACATATAAAGGAAAAATGCATGAAACCTTAATTGATCTTACAAGAATTGCAGCTCATTAATGGGACTCTGACTCTCCTTTAATAAATTAGATCATTAGGATGAGTACTTACAAGCACCTTTCCTTTTTCAACTTAGATATTTTCAGCTGTAAGCCTGAAAAGTAGAAAGAAGAAATGACATGTTATAGACTTATAATTTTAAAAAAATGGGTGAGACAATAAATTAACGTCCCCTTTGCCACTGTCATCTGCAAAAAAAGACCAAAAATGTCACTAATCTGGAGAGAAAAAGGTTCCTTCTGGACCTTTTGAGTGTGTTCCACAGGTTCTTGGAAACAAATATAGTCATTGTGATCTCCAGGAAATAAGGACTTCTTAAACAAACACACAGATTTTCACTTACACAAGTAAACAAACACCTTTGTGAAATAACCACACACGAATAGCCAACACTGCCAATATATTTTCATTGACTATGCCCACATAAGCAGCATAAAATATGTTCTGTGTGCACATAAATTTACAACACTACACTGGAATGAAGCATCCAATCGCTGAACTGAGAAATGTTTTAGTGTATAAGCATAAAGGAAACATTAAAAATATGTGATTCAAGGCTTTCAAGCACGGAAGGGCAACATCCTTCTTTGGATATGTGCTGCCAGATTCTCTTAGTCAAAGCTTCCTTGGAATATCAGAAGGTGAATTGAGGAATGATATTTCATCTGTGGCCCTTCTCCCACTAAGAAGAGCCACAGTCCTAACTATATATTCTGAGCAGGAGTAAAAAGGTTTGCAAATACAACTGATGTTCTCAGCAGGAATGGCCAGCTGACAGCTCAGGGGACTGAGCACTGTCCATCCAATCTGCTTGCAAGGTCTTGCGTGCATTTATATGTGCACAGAGACAAGAAGATATTTATGTACAAAACAGTTTAACAAGCAGGACACAACGCTATGGAAATTTATGTTACCCACACACAAGCTGGCCATTCCTATTCCAAATAAACAGAAATAATCAGAACCCAACGACAGAACAGTTTCTCAATCAGAAATCCAAGAGAAATTTTCATATCACATCAGAAAATAACATAGTATTTCTTAGCATGGCTATTTTCTTCTATCTATGAAGGGTTGCTAGAAACTTCAGGTTGAACATTAGGTGTCTTGTAAGCTCTCTTGCAAAAGCATTATGCATTTAAGATAGCAGGATAAACTTATAAAACCCAAACACTTGTAAGAAAACTTCAGATTACTTTGAATTTAAGTCCAAATACATAGCTGATACTATATCTTACCATAGAAAATATAGGCTAAGGCAGGTAACACACTATTTTTTCTCCCGTACCACACTCAACTAGGAACAGTTCTAAGGGAAAAATTAATTGCTTAAGAAGGCTCACTCTTCAGGCCACTTAAAACGTCAAGCCAGCCACAAACTCAGTGAACCCATACTTGCTACAAGATGCCAGTGAGACAATGAGTTAAAAATGCAGACGGACTACTTTAAAAAATTCTTAGGAAATATAGCAAGATTTCTTTTATCTCCAAGTGTTCAGCACCTGTGAGACATTATGTTCTATCATGCAGATCAGCACAGAAAGAGGGTTTATTTTTTTAAGTAGATGCTATTCATCAAGTCAATTAGGCATCTGCAATTAGAACCCCTATAAAGCTTGCTTTAAAGCTGCTCCACGCCCATCGGAAGGAATGAAGCTGCACAACAATGCATCTCCTGTATGAACAGGTAGTCTGTTCTGCAAGTATTTAGGATAGTAACTTTGGCAACCTGAACGACCAATTGAAGAGGCAGGGCTCAAAAGGCCCAGCACTGTGATACAGGTAACACTATCTCCCCTCTCACCTGAATTCAGGAGGAACTAAACTAGTTACTTAAAGGTTGCATTTTTTTCTTAGTTCAAATGACTGCAATGAGAAGGCAGGAAACCAGCCTGTTACATTTATCCAAGAGCCTCGAATTACTACATCTGCTGTAGTATCTTCCTTTACCAGAGCATTAAGAGTTTTTAAGCATGCTCATTTAAGGAGCTTTGCTTTTTCAAGTTTCCTTATTTAACACAAGGAGCATATAAAACTCTGTGGAACTATACTGTGTCCCTTTGTAATTCAATTTTATCTTTCGCACAATATTTTTATGGAATAGACAAACTTTAGGCTAAATCTAAAGTAAGTCTACATTACCAAAAGCTTGCAAGTGCATTAGTAAATGACACCTACTAATACACCTGCTAAAGCAATGGAGACCTTCTTTAAACTATCATTAGGCAGATTAATTGAACACCATTTTATGAAACTTGCTATTTGATTAGACTACATAGCTGTAATATTTCAATTAATGGCTACGATAATTTCTGTTGTGATGATTTTTCAAATGCATTAAATGCACTTCCTTAAAACCAAAAGAGCCTGGGAAGACTGCAGAAGCTTTATCACTGGAGACTTCTTGAAACAAGTTGGACAAGCTACTGTCAGCAATGACGCAGACATAATCCTACCTCAAGGGTACAGAGATGGACTAGATGACCTTCTACAATCCCTTCCAGCTCAGTTTTCTATAATTATTTACTTTTGAGGAACTTCCAGCCATTTCCTTTCCTACAGCAATCTATCAATGAGATTGCTTTCCTCAGAAGTTTCTGTCCTTCTATGACTACAGTTTTTTCTCTGTTGCTATCTTCTGCTTTTAGAAGTAAGCAATAATTAAAAAAACTAGGCTACTTCTTGTACATAAAACACTGCTTACATTTCTATGCTGATATATAGTTTTAGTACAGAGTTTTAGATTTAAATTAATCCTCAGAAAACTATCCTGATAAGATCCACATGCAGGAAGCATCTATATAATTATTTCAAGCAAGAGGTAAGAATTACCACCTGTGAAATAAATCAGTTTATAAAAAGTATGATTAACTTCCTTTGAATCTTCTGAGAATTATGAAAGTATCCCCCACATTCTACAGATAGGAAATAAAAACAAATAGTTTTAATGACCATTATTCTGAGTTGTTGAGCATCTCTGAACTTCATGAAAAGTCAACTGACATTGACCATACCAAATATCTTTGGAAACTGGGAAGTCAAATTCATTATGAGACAATGAGTAGAAGTTAAATAATCGCTATTTTGGCTGAAGAAGGCAAAAATTTGGATTTCTTTGGAAGTGATCAGTTTAAAAGAACCAGAAGCTGGATTTCTTTACATAGCAATGGAAAAATACACCCTTTACAATATAGTAATATCAAAAGTCAATAAAATCCCTTTCAAACTTCATGAGTTTAAAGTATCCTTCAGTCTACATTCTACAGATATAACTTGTCTAACATGTCTGACCATGTCAAGTTCATATGTCACAAATTCTACTTTTCATGGATTTTAAATAAAAATAATTCCACCATTTCAGCATTTAGTACATTGTACATGCAAAAAGTTTTTCAACAACTACTAACTTCCCTTAATCCACCTTCCACCACCTTTAAAATAATTTTTGCTGACATTCAGATTGGAAACTCATGATTCAATTTTAATTCTTATTTATAGACTTCAGAAACAAGCAAAGTCTAGGCAAGTCTGTGTTTGATGTTTCTAAAATATCTTCCAGTACCATTTTCTATAAGAGGATCCCCACCTTCTGAAAAAATTAACTATCCTTCAGGCATGCCTTTGATGTTATCATGGAAGACCTAATTTTACCTAACACAGTGTGGGACATACTGACAAAGGGCTAGGCATGAAAAAGACTGCCTGGTGGCAAAATTACTTGGCCACACCCTGCATGCATTCTAAAGAATATCTTGCTTGCATAAAGAAAACCCAAACTTGAAAATCACGTGCTGCACACCCCAAGAAACTAGAGAAAGGGTCACTTAACATAAGTCTCTACATCAGAACTTTTTGTTTGCTTTTTTGCTGTTCAGACATGCCATACATTGCCAGATCCCATTCTGTCGGTACTTCCGCATTTATCAGTGGTTGACATCACACCCACTCCAAAAAGAACCATCACCAATTAAAAAAAATAATTATTAAAAAAAGTTGGGTTTTTTTTTGCATTTTGGAACACAATATCAAACTGTAGTTCACATGTTAATGCAAAGGAATGCTACCGTGTGCTATAGTTTTCTTTTCAGTTGCCATATTGGTATATGTTTTTTGTTTGCTTGTTTGGTCTGGCTTTTTTTAATGATTAACAACAAAGTGTCATGGCCCAGTGCTGCAAATTATTGAATCAAGACTTTCAGTAGGAGGCATGTAACATCTATTAATTACAAAACAATCTCCAAGAGTTTTTGAAGCCAAGAAGCAATGGTATAACTGGGCCAAAATGGACAGACCTGAAACTGCTTTGAGGCTGGTAGAAACAACCAAGGCCACTGAGATGGTCTGGGTAAAGACCATTTGCATGACTAAAGCTCTTAAATCACAGAAGATCACCCACTTTTATTCCAGCCTAAAATAAATACTATTTCATACATAAGGATAAACTTATTAAGAGATACAGCCTAATACTGTTTTAATTCCATTCAAAAGAATGGGTTATGTGACTTTAGATTAGCAGAACTAAATGTTAATTTATTTAACGCTTTTAGCAAAAATCCCTTATGAATACTCCTTGCAAAACAATATTACAGTAACAAGACATATTGTGCAATAACTCATCTTTTCTGAATTACTGAAGAATGAACAGACGCTAACAGCCAATCTGTAGTAAAATTGTTATTACATGTCACACAATGTAAGAATAATCATATTACAAAAATATTACACATTTTACTGAGAAAATTTAGAACATTAAAATCTGGAGAAATAGTTTTCACTTCAGAAACATTAATGTGATTTTGCACAAGTTAGAGGAAATAATGCAAACAATTTTAATGTATCTGAAGCAACTAAAGGCAAAAGTAAAGAATCCACTGAATGGCATGGTTTTTTCCATTAAAAGTAAAGTAACACAAATATTTTGTAGGCAAGCAGAGACTCCATGTAACATTGTGTTACTTTTTCTTCACTGACCTAGCAAATAATTTATCCGTGTTGATAGTTTAATCCTGTTAAACCAGGCTTAGGTGGTCAATCTCTAAGGATCAATGATTTGTAATCATTGGGGCTAACTTCCTGCATAACTTAAAACATTAAAAATCTATTCAGTTCCATACAGAGTATTTTGGTTCAAAGTTTTCATGTGGTAACTGACAAACACCAACTTTAACCTGACAAATCCAACCTTTGATGATTTACCTTGTACTTCTTTATCATGACATTCTTTCAGTTTGGACCACAGTTCTTTGAAGAAATCTCCTGTAGGTTCTGCAGAACTAGGGCTTGCACAGCTTCCTCCAGATGCATTCATCGTGCTTTTTTTCTGGTCCCAGCTTCTTTGACTTGAAGAACTGGCTCACTCTCAAACTTTGTATTTTAAATTACATAGTTATGAAACTGTTTCTGAAGAGAGGTGTACCTCTGTAAGGACAGAATGATAACACATTTGAGTTTATCAGAGCATAACTTGTAGCCATGGATGAAATGCAAAGTTTACTGTCTATCCTTGTTGAAGATACATATTTATATACTTTCATACTGACAGTCACTCTGAAAGCTTGGACAATGCTAAGTATTTTGCTGCAGGTAATTATAAACTAACAGAATTTTCCTCCCCTTAAAAAGCTATCAACTTAAAATTAGATTAAAATACTTAGAAGTCTTTATATTTTTCCTATCTAAAGATACAGTTATATTCCTGTTTTCCAGAAGTAAGCCACAGAGCCTAAATCTGGCTGCCAGCAAAAGCATTTGTCAAAAGTTTCACCAAGGATGAATTTGTCTATATACATCCTTTATATAAACTTGAATTCAAATGACATGCTTTTGCAAAGAAAAGCTCATATCCCCTTGAAGTCTTCATAATTCTATATTAAAATTATTCTCATTCCCTGATGGAAAAAAATAATTGGAGAGTAACCACAAAATCTACAAATCTCCAAAACATTAATATTTGAGAAGAACAATCAATGTCAGATAACTCTGTCTTAGAAGCTTGACTGCCTACAAAATTTAGGATAATCTTACCCATAATTCTCACTTGTTTTGAAGGGTTTCTTACAGAGATGATGGCCTCAGGAAAACTACAGGGGAAGCATGATACTCAGATCTGGCTCTGAGACAAGGTTAAGATTCAATTCTACTGGCACTGGGTGTCCAATATTGAAACACTCCTGTAAACTCTATCCTTCACTTCCCTCTGTGTGAAACTGCACATACTAAGTTTTCCCCATTCTTATGCAGTCAATTTTAAACAAACACTTTTGAACAGGTGGAAATAGCTATCTCTATGACTCCGTAATACAAAACACAGTAAGAAAAAAAAAAACTAGATATTTTGTACTATTCCTAAATTAGCAACTTGAGCACGCAAACCACCATGCCTATACTGCCAAATAGAAAGAACAAGTTTCTCTCAAATTTTTGAGGTATAAGTTAATAGTTCAGATGATACAAGGTCTATGATTAGTCAAGAAGCTGCATTTCCTATCTTGAGGCCTTCAAACAACTTAGAGTGTCTGAGTGCAGCTACTGGTTCAGCTGGTCCCCCAGATTCACCACAATAAAATGTTCAGTAATCAAGTATAGGGCCTGGAGGCTTTGGTTCCACTCTCCCGTCTCATGACTCTGTGCACTGTTTTAAGTCACTTTTTTTCAGTCTGGCTATCTTTACAATGGAATCAAAATAATGGTACAGAACATTACTCTCAACAAGAACTCTTGAACTGTATGTTTTCTATAGCATACAGATACTTAAATATTACAATAATGCATCCAGCAGCTCCACATTTGCTTTAACCTGGTCTGTCCATAGCAAATTCAGTGCCTATTTCAGGATATGGCTTCAAGTTAGCAAATGTTATCTTCAGAGAAATCCTTAATAGAAAATAAAATTACCCATTGCAATTAGCAATGCCTACAAGTCTTCAACAGAAATTGAACAGTTATTTGCTTGCATCTTTGCAGCTGAAATGCTCCACTTTGTGTGCAGCCACATTAAGCCATCTTACAGCGCTTCTTTGTGGAACCAATTGCCTAGTGACATTAGGAATGGCTTTTAAACTCTTGCTTTGTACCTTCAACAGATGTTTCAGGACCAAGCTTTTTCTCTATCAAGCACTAGGGCAGCGAAAACCACATGCTTGTTTTCACTTACTGTTTCAGATTTAAGTATGTCAGATGACTCATTTCCATGGAAAGGTCATCTGACTCTAGACAGTAAATGGTGTCTGTAGTGTTTGTTTTGTTGTTTTTTTTTCCCCAAGATGACTGCAAGAAAACAACACACAAAACACGCTCAGAGTTTCTGCAAATTATTAGTACATCAACCGACTACAAATAGGATAAAAAGAGCAAGACATTTTCCCAAGCTTCATCTGCTCCAAGATCCCAAAATGATACATTGCTTCCTACAGGTGTTCAACCTCCCTTAAAACACAGGGCCCGCAAGAAGTGTTCAAGTCGAGCCTTTGACAGGCCTGGGCAGGTGCACAGGTGCAGAAGTGATGGCTTAGCCTCCAGCCCTAACAAAGTGCTTTCCAGTCCTTAGGGGAGGAAAACGCCAGAGCTGGATGCACGAACACTTGCAGGCAGGGACAGAAGTGGAAGCTGCTTGGGGGTGGGAGCACAGCGCCAGCCCCTCTCCCGGATGTCCTGCTTTGCTGTTATCCTGCCGACTGCCGCTTTCACAGAACCACCAAAAAGAGTCCATTTCCCTCTTCCACAAGCCAGCTCCTCCCTCCGGCACCGTAAGGCTTTCCACGGCTCCATCAATGACTGCCTCGAGGGATCCATCAGCACCGATAAACGCCGGGGCTGCTTATCGGTGTTGATACCTTTCCGCCACTCCGGGATTCTGGGGAGCGCACGGCGCCCTGACCCCCACCAAAAAAAAAAAAAAAAAAAAAAAAAAAACAAAAAAAAAACAAAAACAAAAAAAAAAAAAACACCGGCTGCTCCTACAAACTCAACTCTCCTGACCTTCCCGGCGGTGAAGTTTGCTCTCCTTTCCCTCTTGCACGAACACCGCACAGAAAACTCACTGGAAAGACACGCCGGGATGCTCTGGGAAATCCTGCCATGACCAACACCTGGGAGCTTCCCGCCAGGCTCGGTCACACCCCGCAGCCGGGACGGCAGAGGAGCGGTATGGCATGTCCCACACGCCGCTCCTCCCGAACGGAGACAACGGGGCTCCCTGGGGTGGCGGGGCAGCGCCTGAGGAGCGCCCGGCGGCTCCCGGGGCCGGAGGGGCTCTGGCGGGCCGGGCCCCGGGGCGGGGAGGAGCGCGGCCGGCGCGCTCGCGGTCGCTCCCCGGCGGAGGATGTGGAGAGCGCGCGCCGTTACCTGGTTGGCTCCCGGCGGCTCCGCGCGCCGGCGGCGGGAAAAAAGGAAAAGCTGCAGCGAGCGCCTTCCCTGCCCGGGGAGGCGGGGCGCGGGCAGCTCTCGCGACGCTTCCGCGCTGCTCTCGCGAGAGAGCCGGAACGTGAGGGGTTGAGATCCCCGGCCGGGCGGCCTCCGCCGGGTGCGGGTGGCAGGGATGAGGCAGGCGCGTGATCACAGGATTAGCTGGGTCGGAAAGGACCGCTGAGATCATTGAGTCTGGCCTTTGACCAAACACCACCGTGTCAACTAGACCATGTCACTAAGTGCGACGTCCAACCTTAAACGCCTCCGGGAAGGGTGACTACCATCTTCCTGGGCAGTCCATTCCAATGTCTAATCACCCATTCTGTGAAGAAACTCTTCCTGATGTCCAACCTAAGCTTTCTCGTGGGCAACCTGTGGCCACTTTTTGTCCTGTCACTTGTTGCCTGAGAGAAAAGGTTGACCGCCCACTTGGATACAGCCTCCTTTCAGGTGGTCTCATCTGAGCTTCCTCCAGGCTAAACAGCCCCAGCACCCTCTGCAGCTCCTCATGGGACAGACCTGTGCTTTCCTTCACCAGCTTCACTGCCCTTCTCTGGACACGCTCCAGCACCTCAGTGCCCTTCCTGAACTGAGGGGCCCAAACCTCACCAGTGCCGAGTACAGGATCCTGCTGGCCACACTATTTCTGAAGCAGGCCAGGATGCCATTGGCCTCGGCTGCCTGGGCACACTGCTGGCTCATGTTCACTCATTGAGGTCACCAGGTGTTGTCTCAGCCCCCTCCTCCTCCGCCCCAGTACTTGGGGTTTCCACAGAGAGCTGCCAGAGGAAAGCAAAGGGGACAAGCCAGGCCCTGGCTGCTGCCACAGTTCGGTGTGACAACAGGCACAGAACACTCTGGAAAAGCAAGGGTGTGTGTGAGAGCCAGCATTGGAGCAAATTCTGCCCCTGCCTTCCCCAAATAAGTTCTTGCTGGTTTAGATATAAAGAGGATCCTCGAGGTGTACAACTGTGCCAGAAGCGGCCTTGCCTTTAAGGCTATACTGTTAAATCTATCTGTGCCCCAGGATTTGGAATCCAGTTGCTGGGGTTTACACACAGAAGTATATGGGGGGCTGCCCCCACCCTCTTGATCTTTAACAGTTTCCATGGCTCGTCATTTTACTGTACAACAGAGCAGCCTAGGTATATTTTTGTGTTTTATGAGTATGGAAACCAGTAGGCACATATAATTAGCACAGTATAAGGCTGCTGAACCTTTTTGTCACTTCTCAATGTTATTTTTTTGACCAAATTGCAGATCAATGTTCCTTCATTCATTGGGACCAGTCCTGCTGTCTGCAATGAGATAAAACTCCTTGATTTTAGGTAGTTCTTAGTGATGAAATAGAAACAAAACACAGTTTTTTCACTATTACTATTTTGCTTTCACATGATTCCACTGGATCATGTATAGGAACTCTTGCAGAGACACCTTGTTGGCATGACTAGAAGACATAATATTGATCAGTTTGGAAGGGACAGCGCTGCAAAAATACATTTTCTAGATTGTTAATAGCAATATTTAGAAAGTTAAGTGTTCAGCTATTTCATAATTGTTAGTAGCTGTTCCATCTAATTCTTTTTTCATTAATCAGATCACTCAGGTCTCAAGAAAACATTATAAATAAGGGCCTGCAGCATAAATAAAACTGGATCTGAAATAGCATTTCAACATTTTTTAGGTATTTTGAAATACTATCAGACAGGAGATGACACATGATTCAAACTTCAAATCTGTTGTGTCCTGTTGTTGAAAATATTCTTGGTTTCCCATCAAGTACATACCATGAATTCCGAAGTATTTAAAAAGTACCTTGTACTTAAATTTTCTGCTCATTCCTCATCATTGTTGAGCCACTTATTTTTCAGCTTAAATAAAATGAAAATGTTGTTCAGGAACTCAGAAGCAGATTACTTATTGTAAGATCAAATGGTGAGTTTGATCCATTATCAGATCAGAGAGACGTATGGTGGAGCTAAAATTGGCTACATGTTTTGGAAGAAGCTGTCATGTCATAATAGGTTGTGATGGACGCTCCAGTCTTTCTAAATAATGCTTGTTGGTAGTTCTTCATTCTACTTTTGAAACTTCTGTAATCTAAAAGTTTGTGATGTAGGCAAGTGATCATTTCCTCATGTTAAGAGAAGCAGATGTCTTAAACCTACACACAGATCTGATAGGTAGCAATAAAATAGCCCTCTTGTTGATTGAACAGGTATTTTACCATAAACTGTGCCTTTCTTACTATTTATAGGAAGTGCTTTGGCAAATAATTATGTCATCCTTTTTATTTCCCAATAAACTCTGAGCTGTTTGTTTTCATATTCATTCATGTTGATCTTTACAGCCATATAAATCCACTGACTTCTATAGTGCTATCCTTATCTACTCCACACTAAGTGAAAACGGATTAATGCTAACCGTTGAACTTTACTTTTATCTCCCTTCCAGATTTATTTGAGTGTGTGTACTCCGTAATCACATAGTTGGCCACTGAACAGATTCCTGACACATTGAACGTGATAGAAAACTACTGGAGAGTCTGATATTCCACATTCACACACTGGGTGTCTTAAGATGACTAGTCTAACTGGAACTGCATCTCATTCACCTTCTAAGAGTAAACACACACACCTAGACAATAATACTGTGGGAAAAATGCTTCACCGTTGCTGCGCTTCAACAGATGCAAAACTTCCTGTGGTGTCATGGCTCATGTCCAGATTTCTAAATAACCCTTACTTGTGGCACGTTGAACTAGGTGACAGAACACTTCTCCATGAGCAATTCTGCAAAAAGGGAATCTTATTTTGTCCTAGTCCATTTTAGACCTGGATGGTCTGAAATGTTTAATCCTGTAATAGAAGGTGGAGCTGTTGATTCTCAGTCAGTTTATTGGCAGTGCCTTTCTTCTTGATGACAGGAGTGTTTACCAGCAGATCAGCTAATAACTGAAGTTCTATTGTAAGCATACTGCAATGTTGCAGCACAGATAAAATTAAAAATAGCCTTTAATTTACACCCAGTTTCACTCCCTTTTTGAGGGGTAGTACAGAGGCTGCATCTGTGTTTCTAACCACTCAGGTAGCAGCAGATAACATAGTTCACTGCATATGCATACTAGTCTAAAAGATATTAGCTGAAAGCTTACTCTTCTTTGTTGTTTCTAATACTTTAAATTTAGATATAAAGATTAAAACCAGATTTAAGTTACAATGGGAAGTCCAATTTAAATATTTTAATCTTTATACACAAAGGTAACTATTTCATTCTTTGCATAGATATATATATATACATGTGTATGTATAAAATAAAATAGTGAGGTCCTTATGTATTTGCATCAGATATATATATATATATTTATATATATATATTTATATATATACATGGCAAGTGTGTTCACAACCTCCTCGACTGCAACTGAAGGATAAATATATTGTTTAACTCTCTAGTCATATTCATCTATTGTACTTTATGTTATGCAACTGCCAATAAAGACATCAAAGGAGCCCAACTTCAGATGCAGCAAATAAAAGTATGTGGCACAGTTCAGCTGATACCTAAATGGGATTTGAACTGGAAGTGTAGGAGCTGGAAATGTTCTGAGCAGCATGATTGCTTACAGCTGGGAGGGCACACAGACAACACATCACCACTGCTGTCTGGCACAGGGGGTTGCTTTCTCTGGAAAAATAGGGAGAAGCCACTCCATCACCCCACTAGTTGAATTTAATTCTTCTCAAGCTCCTTGCATAGCCACGTTTGAAACTGAGCCAAGATCAAATTCCCCGATGGCAGTATCACTAATCATTTTAAGGAACACTGATCATTTGAAGGAACCCTCTTCTTTGAAGTGCTTTCACTGCTCCTCATCTATAGTCAGAAACTGCCAGGGCTTATTCAACTCAGACTCTCAGGTCTCTTAGGATGTCTTGATGAAAAAAAATAAATAATAAAAAGCAATGTGAGGGATGCTGTTGCAGGACCCCAGTGCAGTGTTCCTGATCTTCAGGCTCTAAACAGCAGCACCTATTTGAGTTAGCAGCATGCAGAAAGTAGCAGCATGTTTTGCTCATAGTGATGTTTCTCAGGGTAACATGACCAGTTTCAGTAGTTACGCATATTTATCCAGCTTTGGAAGGCTGAAGTAAAAGTTAACAGATCTGTGCAGAAAATCATGCCACCTACCTCTTATTGTAGTGAACAACATGAATTCAGGGACAGAAAAGAAGCAACATATAACATATAAGAAGTAATATTTTACTTACCATTTGGGAAAAAGAAATTCCCAAACAATAACCCTTGCACTTTCCAGCCCCCTAAAAAAAAGAAAGAAAGAAAAAAAGACAGCTGAGGAAAACCCAGATAAAACAGAACACATAAGCTAGAGAGAGGATGGCAAGCAGCATTTTGAAAAAATGCTTATTTAGTTTGAATTTTATTTAGTTTGAATTGTAAATATATTCAACATGTACTGGGTTAAAATCCTATAATTTCAGAAAGCAAAGCTCTTTTGTAGCATTTTATAGACTCTACACAGAGTTCTTGTGCAAACCATACAGTTCAGCCAGCTGTAATTTTTCTTTGGAGAATGGTTTATCCCTTAGCAAGTTTTTACTTACATATTTGATAGCAGAATCAACTGAGAACACAAGAAAATTAAACTTTTTTTTCCTGATTAATATAAGCTTCTGTGAGACAACAAAATTTTCCTATATGCTTTTCTGTTTATCCACACTTTTAAGAAAACAAATTTACACACACATACAGTGTTGCTAATGAGAAGGTGATTTCAATTAATTGATTTTTTTTTTAAGAGGCTCATGAGGCCCTTGGCACTCTACAAAAGAATATTATTAATTTTAGCATCATCTTGGAAATAGCTGGCAGTAAACATAATTGAAGCTTCCTGCTGTGTGACTACAGTAAAGTCTTATATAATCCTGTATAGATATTTTGTATCTAGTACTTTGTATCCACTGATTCTGATGTTGCTTTTTTTTTTCACATCACAAAAGAGAACAGTAATTGTTTTGCTTAAAGTTAGAAAAAAATCAAGAATTCCTGGGAGACAGAAATAGCTGTGTGATGGTTTTTACAAATGTGGCTACACAGATGTTGAGAAGATTCACATTTACTTAAGTTAAAGAGTTATTTTGTCCTAACAGGCATGACAAAACCTGTCTTCATTCCTTTCTATTCAGCTCAGCAAGTAGTTCTGTGCTCCAGTAGTTAATCAGTTACCAGATTCCACAGCTTTTGTTTTCACACTGTTTAATTTTTCTTATTTCACACAGAACCTGTGAATGGATTCAGCTGCAAACAGAGGTACAACTTTCAGGTCAGCCTACTCTTCATGACTAGCACTGCTTTTTATTGCCATTACCACCACTGTTACTCATTCTAAACAGGTAAATTTCTAATAGATATGTAGGAAGAAAGCAGTAAGAATGATAAGTAAGTTTCCTATCTTACCACAAAATATGTAAATCTAGGCTTAAGTAGCACACTCTATAAAATAGAACAATTAAAAAAGTTAGTCTGGCAAGAATTGGTAACCACACATCTTACAGTAATGGCAGTATGCCTTTTCATAACGCTGCTGTTATGTGACAGGGATTATAAAAGCACTCTATAAAAGAGAAGGCCAATAAGAAATACTTAAGTGAACTGCTCAAAATACTGTAATTGGCTGTGGAGTTTCTATCTCTCACTCCCCTGCTAGGTTCATTGAACTGTCTTTGCAGTAAATACTCTACAGACAGAGCAGATAGATGATGCTGAGCTGCACACAGAAGGCTCAAACAGCTGCAATTACCAAAATCCTGTCAACAAGTGCCATAAAGACTGGCAGTACTCAGACACATTAAGGAGATAGCCGCTATACCACTTCAAGCATCAGAGAAATTTTTTGCTTAAGATTATCTTAAATAAATTTAAAAGAAAGATTTTCAAAACTCACCCTTCTGTTTGAATTGTGAGAAGTTCTGTTCTTGGTCGGGGTGATAAATGTTTACTATTGACTTCCCCTCCAGCTATAAACCTCAAGTGTAAGTGAGATGAGGAAGCCACTGTGGACCACACTAGAGAATGCCGAGAGGAGATCTGCTGCACCTAAGATATATACAATGTGCAATGGATAACCTAATATGCCTTTCATTTAACTGGCTGGGCAGGTTTCTGCATTCTGGAGAGCATGGAATCATACCAGAATTTGTTGGCATAACAGGCCCGTCAGACCGGTTCCCGGGGCACCCAGGAACCTGCCCAACCAGTCTGCATCAAAGGCCAGCCCAACATGCTGCAGCTCAGCTCGGCTGGGGAGGCTTCTGCACCTAGAATTATTCACGCCTCTGTCAACTCCCAACATACTACTCAGAGAGAATGATGTAGCCTCCAGCAAAATAATTTACAGAGGGGTGGGGGAGTGATACATCCTTGTTAAGTGTAGCAAGATCTTATTGTTATAAATTTTGTTTCATTTTATATGCAGATGAACTGGGCTAGAGGTCTGCCCAGCATAAGTGCAAAGAGAAACAGAGAAGAAAATGCCTTTTTGTCATAACACTAACAGTACAGAATTATTATATTGGAGTAATACCAAATCTTTAGTGTGACCACCTGAACCCCTCCCAAAATTATGCACTAATTCATATTTATTTCCAGTGCAAAGGGAATTTACTGTGTGCATAGGATTCAGCATATCTTTGTTACCACATGAGAAACAGCACACTGGGAGCTTGCATGTGGAACATCCACCTTGTGACTTTGATGGAGCCCTAGGTCTCTGTTCAAGCTGACGCTGAATTACTGCACAGCCTGTTTCAAGGTGAAACAGGTCAGAGAGCATGGTGTGTGTGGGCCATGCTTCCATAACTGCGAGGAGCTACAGCAGCTGCCCTGCTGTAGTAGCACATGGGCTGCAATGGCAGCTGTGCTGCTTCTTGTTCATGGCTGTGGGGCAAGAATACTTGCACAGCAGTCCTGAATGTTGCAGTTATTCAGGCTGCGGGCAGACATCAGCATATGCCCTGACAGAAGCCTGCATCTGTGTAAACTTAGTAATCTATATATATATATATATATATATATATTTTTTTTTTTTTTTTCCCGGATACAAATATAGGCCATAATTTTCAGATCTCCTGCTGTGATTGTCAGAGATGATGTGTAAAATCAGTAAGAGCTGTAATTAACACTTCTGGAAATGTAATATGGGTACATATACAATCAGTCTGTTAAGCCTGTGCTTTTTTGTTTAGGCACCTAAAATTTAAACACTCAGGCATGAAAAAGGTTTGCTGTATTGAATGTGTCAAATGCTGTAACTACAGAAAGCTGAGTTTGTTCATAAAATGTTCCCACAGTGATATTTATAATTTTTTAGATCATATTTTCTTGTTGACCTATTTTAGTAATTGTTACTAGACAATCTGTGATCAGAATAGGAAGTTACCACCAAATTCAAACAGTGTTGTGTAGCATAGGCAGTGTTTTCACCATTGACCTGAATATGAAAGACAAGCTTATATTTGAATATACTAAGATGATTTTACTTCAGGAAAGTAACCCTTCCTATAAAACTGCATCTTATGACTGCCTTGAAAGGAAGACTCTTTCCTAAAGAAGATAGCTACTGAGCTGAAATCCCAGATGCATGCTGTTTGTGCTTGCACTCACACCACCTTAGGCTATGACTGCATACAGCTAAGCAGGGCTGGGTTGGGTCAGTACTTGGATAAGGGATTTACAGAGAGTCCTTTGCAGGAAGTGGTTTTGGTGATTCAGGAGGCTATACTGAATAATCGGGCATCACAGCCAAATGTGATGGAGACATTGGGTTCTGGGTATGCCCCAGTCTTGGTGCCATATTAAATGAAAGTTTTTAAAGACTCCAAAGCCCTTTCCACAAGCGCTTAATCTTGAACTGTAAATCCCTGTCCAACGTGAATGTACTGTGTTTCCCTATGATTTGGTTTTGTGTTGCATAATTGGAAAAGCTGTGTAACTGATTAACACAAGTAAATTACCACCCAGAATAGCTGTAAGACTGTACAAAGTGGCAAAGGTTCTGCTCATATACTAGACTTAAGGAGGGCTGGTGTGTTTCAAAGCTTGTCTACTTCCAATTACGTAAGCTAGTCTCATAAAAGATACCATCTGTGATGTTCCTTTCTGCATCCTGAGCTCATCATTACACTTGTAGTTTTATAGTGAACCTGATGTTAGGTCTTTGAAGGCATTGTACTTGCCACTGAACTCTTTACTGGACTCTGAAAAGCCTAGGAAAAAATGGGATGTTTACTACCTCTTCCTTTGACTTGAGAGCTCAAAGGACTTAGTTTTTCCAAGACTCTTGATCCCCCCAAACAAAACCCATCATGTACACACCTTAGAGATTCAGCAGGGGCTCTTCCTTAGTTAGGGATTCCCATACAAAGTTGCTGTCAGGATTGAGATTTTAAGTATGCTTTTATATTCATTTCCACAAGTTACAGAGATTTAATTTTTTCATAAGTAAAAAGCAGAAGTACAGGACAAAGAAGTTATTGTATGTATTAAAACATATTTTGACTTCAACTGACTCTTGTTCTCAGCCTCATAACTCATAACAGTTCTAAATATAGACTTACCACAGACATAAATATTGTAGTATCAGGCTTGCTTGGAGTTCTCTGTGAGAGAGACAGTTTTTCCTCCTGAAGAAAGCAGGATAATTGTCTGAAGGACCTATTTCTCTCTTATTTCAAATATAATTTGCATTAAATGGATTTCACAGATGAATTCTCTTCAAAATCAAACGTACTGTTACATGCTTTTCCAGTTGAGAATAAATTTCCAATTTCCATCAGGAAAAGACTAGTCATGCTTATCTATGAACTCTACCAATTTATACAGTGATCACATGAAATCCTTTTCAGAAGAGGAGTCTCCGTGAGGTGCAATTCTGAAAAGTATGAAAATATAAATAGTGCAGGCTTCAACTTGTTATTATAGTGAAGGTATGCCCAAATATTAATGTCTACAAGTATTCATTACAGAGAGTTTACAACATACCTCCCCATAGCTATCAAAACCTGTTCAGTACATTCACAAGCAAATTCAGATAACACACATGCCTCCACCCCCTATCACAGTTAGGTAATATTTCTTTCCTCTTGACTAGTTGTGTAGCAGTGTAAGGGCAGGAGACTGTTGGTTCTTAAAGGGAATAATGAAAAGTAGGCCAAGTCCAACCTTGGAATAGGAAGAGAAGTAGCAGAAGTTAATTTCTGACCTAGAGGCTAACTAGAGAAAAATGCCTTCAAGTGAGCCAAGGGATGCAACCTAAAGCACTTTTGATGCTTTCCTGAGCAAAAACAGGTTTAGAACTTGTTGCAACTAATTTGTTAATGACAACAGTTTCTCCTCTACCTCGTCTGAGACAGCAGGATATAAAAAATGAATTACAAGAGAACTCTCACTGTTCTCACTACAAAAGTAAGCCTGATATAAAAGCTTGCTATTTTTCTCCGAGAGGGAAAAAACCTTGAAATGTTATTACTTTTCAGTGTCTTACAAATGTTTAGGACTGCTGTGCCTTTTTTTCATGGAGATTAATTATTACAAAAGAGCGAGTATTTGCTGTAAAGAGAGTTATAAAGCAGGAACCAGAAGAGGCATTGCTGTCATTGTTTGGATGTCTGAATAATAAATACATTTTCGTTATTCATCTTCTTCAGATGACACTATATTAAGGAGCAGGCTTTCTGTATGAAGACATGGAAGCATGGGTTATCATGGACCTCAGAGTTATCTTTTCACATGATGAAATTAGATAGTTTATTTTTCTGTTTTGTCATCTAGGCTTTCAGTTATTTTAAATATGCAAACTACTTTCCCATTCATTTATCTGTACTTATGGCATCCTCTACAGGCCTAGGTCAAAGATCTTAGAAAATCCGAGTAGATTGTCTACTACTCATTTGTCTGCTGTTTTACTAGTACACCAGATAGTTTTGTTAAGAAGCTACAGTTTTCTATTGTAGGAGTCTTGCTGAAATATTCTTAGCACATTAGATTCTTCTTTGTGTCTCATATTGTGAAATGAAATAATAGTTTAAATCAAGCTATTACTGAAGAAAGACTTACAAAAATTTTCAATAGGTCTGTTTTTTAAAAAAGAAGATGTTATTTTTTGCTCTCTGGCTCATTGAGTATCAGTGAGAAAATCTATTTTTGTTTTGAAGCCTAATCTTTTGTTAGAAACTTAAAATGCCACTTTGGGATTTAAGCATCTTCAGAATTCAGAATATTGAGAGAAACCTAACCACTCTTATGTTCCCTTACTTCATTCTGCCATCCCATTAGAGAATTTTCTCTTCCAATACCTAAAGCTGTGTTGATCTCTCCTGGCTCTTGTACTTAGAAACAGCAAGGGGAAGAGGGTATTAGGAAAACACTAGATGGATGTAAATGTGTGTTGCAACTTTTCAAAAGCAAAGCTTTTGACTGTTACAATTAATGTCTTTCACAGAACATTCCAAGCTTCTAAAGTTAGAAGGAGCTTTGCTAATGACTTTTCTTAAGCCAGATTTTTAATCCTCTTATCTGTCTTGTATAATAAAATAATTTTGAAAAAAATACTGTTCCAGTATATGTTTCTGGCTTGAGATGTTAAGGGAGCTACTCACTCTTTGAAGAAAGGGGGAAAAGATAAACTTAGGCAGCCATTTCTCTGTGGTGCTAGTCCATACACAGTATACAGAACCATGCTTTGTTGTGACTCAGTATTCCCTTCCTGGCCATGCATGGTAAAAAGAGAAAATCAAGACAGACCCATCAAGCCTCCACCTTTGACCTTCAGCCTGTGACTTAAACCATAAGTATGCTAGTATCAGTTCAGCTCATTCAGTTCAGCAGACAACTAACTCTACATCTTCTCCCTCACTCAACTTCTTCAACTTCTGTCATCTATGATCAGTAGTTTATATTCAGCAGCTACAAAAGTCACACCATTTAAGCTGTTGTCAGTTCTCTTAGGACTTCAAAAGGAAAAAGTTCACACCAGTCTTGCAGCATTATTGAAATTGGATGAGCAGAGTGACTTGTTTCTATACCTCATTCAGTACTTCTTCTTTATCCTGTTTCAGATTAGCTACCTCTGGGAAATCCCAGGAGAAGGTGTCTTGTGGCAGGAGGAGGAGAAGAGCAGTGAGAAGTGGGAAAGGTGTGGCAACACCTTCCCCAGCACAGGTCTCTTCAGAGCTTCTCTACACCTTCCTCTGAGACATACATCTAAAGCCCTGACATTCACAAATGGCAAAGAGGCTGTCACTCACTTTTTTTACTTATCCAGAAGTCAACTTCGCCATTGTCTCCAAAATATTCCAGTGAAAATGTTGGTGGGCTTTTTTGGTGGAGGCTATCAGTGAAATAGTCTGGCTTAAAAAATTTATTCTTAAACAAAAGGAATTTTTAAACCACAATTATTAAATAAATATAATAGCACAGCTCCACAAAATCTGTGTCAGGATAGCTGAAGTAATGGCAAACCTTGACAGGGCAGACAAAAAGTGGTGGGCTCACAGGGTTATTTTTTAAAGCAAAACATGTTTCATTTTGAAACAAAGCAGTGGCAACATGTCTGAGGGGCATATGCTCCAAGTTTTCAATATATGAAAGAGATCAAACTTTTGGGAAACTGTCACATGCACAGTGACCAAAACTTTACTTAATATGAAATGAATGCGGTTAAAGGCCTTAAAATTTTATGAGGAAACTGTATAATGAACTGAAGCTATAGTATGAGCACATTACTGGACTAAGTCTAGAGATTGTACTATACATTTTCCTCATTTCCAACTGCTTTGTCACTAAAGATATGGGATCAACTGAAAAAAACCACAAACTAACACAGAAAATGTAATTGTGATTTAACAGTAACTTTTGTATTAAGAGTTATTTTCCTCCCCCAGTAGAACTATGTGGCTAAAACAAACTCTTCACCTCCACAGGAAAGATATAAACTTTGAAGTGATTCTTTATTACATGATACCAGTCAAACTTCGTTTTGCACTGTGTTTACTGTGCTGTGCATAACACCACAGCTTTTGCTATGCTCCAGTGATCAAAAAAAAAAAAAAGGCACTACAGTACAGACACAATGTAAGTATTGTTGTTTCCTTAAGTACTAATGAGCTTCTGAAAATTCCAAGGGAAGTGGTAATTTGCCTTAAGGAAAGTGTATTTTTCGGGTGGTTCCATAAGCTCCTGACAGAAGCCAGGATTGTCAGGACTGATGGCTCAGGTCACCTTTATCTGAGCCTCCACCTAAGGCAAGGTCTGAATCCAGCTGATAGCTAAGGATTGAGTCACATTGTCTGAGAAAACAGATAATGCAGGATTTTAGTGTAGAAGAGTTTTTCAGATGATTCACTTAAGCTAGAACAAATTCATTTGCAGCCACTTACTTTGACTTCCATTCCAAATCAGCTAAGCTCAGACAGACATTCTAGTTTTGAATGTGAACTTCAGTGATCAGACAACTTCTTGGATTTGCTCAGTGTAATCAGTTTAAAATCTTGTCTTTCATCACTGTGTCTGACATAGGCAGATTAGAGAGAAGTAAGCTAAGGTGCTGGCTCCCTTGCCCTACTCCCTTCTGAACAAACTCTTGTAGTAAGTGTCTATATATTCTACTGTCAAAGTGGACTAACTAGTGAATTCTGATGGTGTTCCCTAGTCCTTTTGGCAGTGGTTATCTTTTATAGCTGGGATTTAATCCACTGAAGTTTGCTCATATCCCACTCATGAGATTAATTTGTATTCCTCCATGATTAGCAAAAAGTGGGCAGCAAAGTCAGTAAGGCTGACCTGGAGCATGTCCTCTGAACTGGTGCTTGTACAGTTAAAGTGTGTCATTAATTGGGTGTTATGTAATTCAGTTATCTAAAAGGAATTGTCTTAATCATCGTTTGTGCAGGTTCTTGCAGTATGGTCATCTTAGGAAAGAAACGTTTTAACAGATGCTTTTTTGAAAGTAAAATAATTGGGATTTGATCTAAATTTTTAAAAAGTGACTTACTCATATGGTGTGGAGGCCTCGAGTGTTTCTATTTGCAAATTAGCAGGGTGTTTTTCTCATGTAAGCATCTAGAAATCCAAGATCAGAACACAGTGGAGAAACCATTCCTTCCTGGGCACAACACCTAGAAAAATCACTCTGATGCACCCATCAGAACTAACACAACTACATTTCTGAAGATGCCCACCCCATGCTCCCCAATAAACAACTTCTAATCAAAACTAGCTGGGAAACAACTATTACTCTCCTCACCTGGCCCAAACACTAATTCTCCACATACCTTCTTAAAACTGGGCTGACTCATATGCTGTCAGGACCAGACAGTGTGCACTCTGTAAAATGGCAGCAACTAGGAACATAAAAGAAAGCAAAGATTACTGACCAACAAATGCTTTTTTAGTTCAGTAAATGAAAATATATGAGCTAAATGGAAAAAACACTGTTACCCACCCCAGCAGTTTAAAGAATGCATGGAATAGTGGATAATGTATTTGTACCTTTGATCACGTATTTTTTTCTGACTCTCAGGTCTGTAATTCATTACTTTCTGGCTTGTATTCAAGCAAATACAGGAATATAATTAATTCTAAGAACAAATATCAAGGATTCATATTTGAGTAATGCTTTGAAAGGCAGCAAAACAAAAGCATAAAGTGTTAAACCACATCTAAGGTATTGATCTAGGGCTCTGCTACTGTTAAAGCAGGCTTTCATGTTAGAAATTAAGGAATTGTTATTTCATTAAGGAAGTGCATAATATAATTTTCCAACCTGAAATGGATGATCTCAGTCTAGGTGTGTGAGGAAATTGTCCGGTTGTGCTTTCTCCTTTCACTAATTTGCTGCTCTTTAGGTTCTGTGTTTTTTTGGACTCTTAAAAGACCTGTCTCTATTTAGTCTCTGGGGGCAAACAGAACCAAGGAATGAAATGGGTCCCCGTGTTTCATAAACTGGCCTGGCAAGGATTCTGCTGCCTGAATGCCTGTGCTGGAAAAGACATCTGCATCCCTTGTGCAGCCAGCTGTCCAGCTGACCCTCAGTAAAAGGCCAGCTGAATAGATGAATGGTGACTATTTTTGGGTGAGAGCAGAGCAGAAGGAGAGGTGATTGCTCTTTGTAGGAGCAATCTGTTGCTTCTGTTTTCTTCATTGCAGCAGCAGGAGTTACATCCTCAGTTCCTGAGTTTTGTCAGCACATGTGAATTATGTTAACCTGTTCTTAGAGTGTCAAGATCTCATCTTCCCTACATGTTGAGAAGCCCAGGGACAGTCTAGTGTCAGCAATACTGTTTTCTAAGAATTCTGCACCCTTATATACTTACTTCTCAGATTATATCTTTATTGTTTTTTCCGATCATGCTACTTATATTTTAAACAAAATAGTACAAGGATTAATGGGATTGGAATGTGCAGACTGGAACATGGCCTGTTTGTTACAGGAAACCACTGTCACGCGTTACTGACAATCTGACATAGGCTCGATTGTCTACACTGCAGTGTAAAACGGGAAACTTACCTTTGGGGAAATAGAAACCATTTATCAATGGCTAATCTCCAGGCTGTTTTCTTAACGTCAGTGAGAAACAATAATTCAGTGACAGAGAGAAGTTTTTTTTTTTGTCACAGGGACTCTACCTGGGTCAGCAACAACATCAGTTTCTTGTCTCAGTGAATTTCAAGGCACATGGGGTTGATTTCAACCGGTACTGGAACTGGTTTAAAAACTGAGCACAGTTACTTTGGTTTCCCCCTCTCACCGTATTTAAAGTTTCTAGATCACGTTTTGTCTATTTCTGGGCTGTACGGAAGCCTGAAAGCTGAAGTGTGCCCTGGCCCTCTACCACCTAGTTGGCTGGAAAACAAAACAGGGTCCAGCCCAGCCTCTGTCAGTCAGATCAAAAGTACTCTTTTCAACATAAAAAGGATTTTATTGGTAGGATAAAGGACAAGTCATTGAATTGCCTTGTGAAGTTTCTTTTAAGGGACACCAGAATGACTGAAAATTCAAATAATATTTAGCTTCAATAAAACTGTAGGAGTTTCTGTCTGCCACAGGCATGACATAAAGGTTAGACTGAGCCCCTGGGGGTGAGTAATATCAGGAGTAATCAAGGGCAGGAAGGCTGGAGAGGGTGCTGAGTTTTGTTTTGCTTCAGGCTTACGACAGCCATGATTTGGCATTCTTTTTTTTTTTTCTCTTTTCATCTGGCATAATGAAATAGTCTACCTCTTCTTCTGGATGTGTATGTGTGGGTTGTAGGAACAGGGGAAACATACTGAAAATTCATGTGGGATCACAGAGCATACTCCGAAGCACTTGGCTGGTGACCTGCAGCCTATACAGCCCTGTGTGCTGTAGCTGTTAACTCTTGTTGGAGAAGGCAGCAGCTCACAGCAATTGTTGAGAATAAGAGAAGGAGGGCATGGGAACAGCAAGGATGATAGCTGACACAGCAATAGAAGTATGGACCAGAATACAGGTGAGGGGAGGGAATTTGGACAAGAACACAAGGTGTATTTGAGTTTGAAAGGTTTCTTCTTGTGAAAGCAGATGCCTGCTGCTATTTTCTCTAAATATATTCTTAGGGGTTTTTACTGTTACCCAACTGCTTATGAAGCAGTTCACCAGTCCTGGTCAGAAGCTACCTGCATATTAATTTTCTGCAGAGAAATTAATCTTATTTATGTGGAGGAAGTGATTAGCACCTTTGGTGAGCATATTGCTACCCAGAAAGTAGACAATTCCAACATCTGAATAACAGTAATATGAGTGTTTCCAAACATGTGGCATTTTCAGTGGTATCTATCAAGCAATATTCTTAAGAAATCAGGAAAACATCTTTATGCAAGAAACTTTTTCCCACTTCTGTTCTGGTTCAGATTTTCTTCTGATCCAACTCCAGAATAACCACATTATGGCAATTGTGAGCAAGGCTGAAAGAGTTAAACCAGGGTGAATATGACCCTTTTGTTTGTGCTATCTGTACTTTTTGTACTCTAAAGCCCAGGGTGACACTTGATATTGTACTTAGTCAAAGCCTTTCAAATGGTGCTCTCTGTATCAGATTAATGATGCTCTGAGTTACACAGGCAGCAAATCAACCAAATCAATACACATACAATAGTTCAGGTGGCCCTATTATTTTTTTTTTTTTTTTTTTTTTAACTTCAGAAGAATGAAGGACTTGCTGTGGCAAAAACACCGGAAAGGCAGAAATATGTGGGCAGATGGCAGTAGGGCCTCGTTTGGACAAGTGAACAGCCTGAACTAGTGTCATCTCTCCTGGTATGTGACCTGAGAGAATTTGGCTCTGAGTTCTTTCCTCCCTTTTGCATGCCCTTTGTTCATTGTCTTTCAGCAGTGGCTGATGTTTGAAATACATACGCTACTGCTCTTTACAGAGCTCTAGCACCAGAGGAAAGCCCTGGTCCACAAACCTGAGCCTTAGGAACACTTCAAAAGCAAAGGGACATAACATCTCACTTGGCACTGCTGTTTAGTCTGGTCTCTTTATAAATTTTTGCCACTGAGAACATGGCAGTTGCCTAATTTTAAGCAGCCATTACATTACTTTTATTTTGAGGGATACTCAGCTCAGCTGGGATCTCTGTGCTTCCATCAGGGCAGCCAGCTGTCTCAATAGCTAAGTGAGAACTGACACGTGAAATTCTTTTTAAAAAATCTAGATCTCATGAGAAAGAGAGATATAAAACTGCCCACTTTTTGCAAATGTTTGGGTCAGAACAAGAAAAAGAAGTCAACCTGAGGTGTTTGTCTCTACAAGATGAGACTACAAGCCTTCCAGAGAAATTCCAGTGAGATTGTTGTTACACATGCTTGAATGGCTTTTCAGTTCCTTTCCTTTTTTTTTTTTTATGTTGCTTTGTTTTATCATTCAGAAAGATCAAAAGACACACCAACACCATGAAAGAAAATTAGGAAGAGATGCAAGTGCAAAGAACCCAGCAAAAGACTTCTAGGTGAGTGACCTTGAGGAGACTGAGCGGGCTTCCGGCTGAGTCTGAGATTCCAGAATTAAATTGAGCAAGATATATGCACTGGCCACTTAGGAAAGGCAGATGTAATACAAGTGGAATTTTATTTCTGTACTTCATGTTTCTGTGTAACTGGAAGACAGCTAATAGCAGGAATGCTGTTGCCTCAGATCTGTACTGGAAGAGATGATTATTTCAGGCAGAGTGTATGTGAAGAAATATGTTGGCTTCCTATTCGGTAGTATTTTTCCCAGTTTGTTACACAGCATGACAAATAGAACAACACTTCCATGATGTTTATATGTTTTATAATACATCCTAGCAGTAAAATCAAGACCAAGTACCAAGATAGATAATTAATTCCACTTTCCTGAATTGCCTATGAGGTTTAAGTTATGTATGGCAATTACCTCCTTTAAATTATTAAGCATGCAGAGAGTGGTTATTGCTTGCTGTCTTTCTGTGCCAGGGACAGTGAACCTTGCTGTGTGTGCCCTTGTGGTGACAAAGGAGTGCCACACACCTTCCTGCTACTGGTGTAGCCTGAAGACCTGCACCAGTGGCCCCACTGTGCCAGGCTGTGCTCCTGCAAGCAGCTGCCAGCAACTTGCTTCCCGAGGAGCTCCTGTTCCAGGAGGTGAGGCAGGAAAAGGTAAGGCATCAGTTCATCATCATTATGACTGTAATGTGAAGGAGGAGAAAAGACACAGAGATTTGAAGTCTAAGGTTGCTCTGAGGAGCTGGAGTTAGTGTAAGGAATTGAATTCCCCACCTAATCTGTCTCCAGCCCAGGACCTACCCAGAGAGCTCTGTGTTAAATCTAGAGATTTCTTTACAGTTTAGTTTCATCATACTGATAAAACAATACCAGCACCTGGCTGTGCTTGCTCCATGTAATTTCAAGGACTCTGGTAACTTGAGCAAACAAGGAAAACCACAACCAATGGGCAAAAACATGCTGCTCCTTGTTTGGACTTCTAGTCTAGTTTTTTCTGCTGAAAGAACCTGGTTGCTTTTTAATTATCTTAATCTGATTAGCTTTCATTGGACCTGTTTTAGAATAATGAACCTAAACTTGAACCTAACAGTCTGAGGCTTCTGTGTGTTTCTGTAGAGTGATATAATACTTCCCCATCTGCTTGCAGGACATACTACAGGGCCTCTGCACAGAAGCTGGTGAAGTTGAGTGGTTCTGGTGCATTTGGTGTTTTATACCAACAAATTACCAGATGTCCTGCAGTGGGTACCATGGCCCTCCAGACCTTCCTAAGCCATATGTGAGGCTTCACTGCATAGAACCAATGTACTACTTCGGGCTGCACGGTTTCCTTCAGTGGTTCTTTCCTGGGCATCCTGGCATGCTTTGAGATATAGCCCTGTGTCAGTTTAAAGATGATGTAGGTGACCCATATTTAAAAGCTAGACCACCATCCATCCCAGCAATCCATAGTGAGAAGGCAAAACCAGAGGATGGTGTACTAGCCAATGATGAATTTCAGCTCCTTCCCAGAGAGCTGTGCAGGAAGAAAGGGGTACTCTCTAGATCACACCTTTTCCTGCATGTCTAGGGATATGCAACAAACGGAGTTGATAGTAATGCTGCTCAAAGCTTGTAAAGCTGGGGTCTCTGGAGAGGGACATTGCTATAAAATTGCCTGCTCTTAGTTTATTAAGAAGATAAAATAGTTAATGGTGAAAAATTAGAGTGTTTTTACGGTTGTATTTAAAACCAAGGGGAGCCTGTAATAGGCTAAATAGACTACTTAGAGAAAAGCCCTCATGTTTTCCTCTTTTTTGTGTGTGTTTTAATTTACTGTGTGTAGCTGCCATTATCCATAAACCAAAACTTACGACTCTGTTACAACAGGAGGAAAGAACACTTTATTGTCTGCTGCTGGCAGATCACCCAAAGTCCCCTCCCAACTTAACAAGCGTTAAGCTTCAATAAGACACAAGACACTTCAGAAAAAAAACATCGCCACAAGGCTAATGATGACAACGGCTGCCAGCAAACTTTCCATTGCAAGCAAGTAAAGACTTGAAACAAATTTCAGCTCAAGTTTTGTTTTAGTAGCATCAGTGACATGTCTGTACCGGCAGCGGCTCAAATCGCATTCCTTAACACTAGGACTGAAGACCTATCTCCTGGAGTTATTACATTGCAATAGCCTGGTAGTCATGAGTAGAGTGAAGTCTTTAACGAATCTGACCTTTTCTTCTTCTTTTTAGAAGAGGTATTTATGCCCTAAAAGGCCAGTGAGACAAGTCACTGGAGTCTCACACAAATGAGAATTTTTGCATGACAAGGAATGTTTAAGTGCCTTTTATGTTTGGAGAAGGGCATGAGAAAGAAGTTGTGGATCCCAGCAAAACTGAAGAGTCAAGAAATCTGTAATTTTGTTTACTTTTCTGATACTAGTTTTCTTCTTAACAAGTTATTTAAAGCCCACTCTTCATCAGTGCCCATACCTACATGAATAAGATCTTTGTGCAGCATGAGTAGGTGAGGTGTGACTTCCCTTCATTCTTCCAGTCTACAGTGCAATGAAAATTTTACTTGTACACCCTCTCAGCTGGGTGAAATTGCTCTATATGTAGTTGTTCTATACAGAAAGTCTTGAAGATAATTGGATTAAAACAACACAAGTCCCCTGGTAGGAGTAAAATGTCCAAACACAAATACAAGATGTTAGAACACAAGTAGAGAACAGACTGGTAGGAAGAGAAGTTCACATGTCTGTCTTTGATGCCTGCTCTCTTCTCACAACAGGTGTTGCTACTTTGCTCAGCACCTTCAACAGCTGAAAACATAATGAACAAAGGCAAGCTGAAAAGCCCTTCTGACAGCCTGACTCTTTTCTGTTCTATGAAAAGAATCTCAGCATGGGGACTGTCTTGCAGAGGTAGAGGTGGCTATTAAGTTAAAATAGAACTTACTTAACAAATGGCATTTTTTCTAAGCAGAATCAGGTAATTTTGGGCCATGTAGGATGCATTTCCCTATGGGTAGAGCACAAGACAGAAAGCTGCATGGAACAAAATGCACTTTCTCATCTGTGTGTCTGAGTTCTGACCCTGAAGTACAGTTCAGCAGCTTACCTATCCTTGCTGCAGATACCAGCCTTTTTAGAAGGCACCTACACTGCCTTGTCTACCTTGTGTAGTTTTGCTGCATGTTAACATGTTTGAATCCGGACAAAAGAATGGTATGACTCCAAATCTCTGCCTGAAGCTCTGTTTTGGGTGTTAATGTTGAAATTATTTGGACATAAACCAAGTTTGAGTTTAAATATATGCTGGGACACAAGTTTGAAATGCAATTTAAAAGTGACCATTGTGGCACTCACACCTGTGTAGACTGAAGTCCTGTTATGGGAGCCACACTGGAGCACAGTGATGTGACCTCCTGCTTTTTTTTATTTGTGGTGCAGATACACCAAGTAAAGCACATACTTTACAAAAGTACAGACCTCCTAAGCTTCTTCTACAGAATTGTTTTTTATTTTTGTGGTCAAGCATGAGCAGAATACTACAAAACAGGCAAAAAGAGTGTGTTGTTAAGGAGTTACACTGACTAAAGTGGAAAAAAAATTACAACTAATTATAAAAAGTGAAGAGGAATATTGGATTTGAGAGTTTATGATGAGTATTTTGTGTGGAAAACCTGATATTAATGCTGCAAAGAATCCTCATTGGTGTTTTAGGGATGTAGTCCTGGTTAGTTATATACAAAATGCTTTCCTGTCTTGATAATTTAAAATATGTTTCTCAAATTAATTTATTTTAGAACAAGATGTGATGTTCTTACTTCCAAGCAAAATCCCACATTTAGCCTAAATGAAACTGACTTGGCTTGACTTATCTTTTAGTTATTTTCTACGGGACATGATGTGTTATTAATTTAGGCAGAAGGCAGGACACTCATTGTTTTCACTGGAGAGTCCTGCTTGAAGCATGGATCTACATTACACTAACCTAATGATGAACTTGGAGTAAGTAATCAGATCTGAAGGAGGAGACAATCTGATTTTGGAAATGTATTACTTTTATGCAACTTGACTTTGAAAAAGGAACAAAGAGGCAACGTTCAGTTTGAATCATACCACACAGAATTCATTTTTCCAAATGAAACTCTTCTCTGAGAAGGGAATTTCATTTGAGGGGGGAAAAAAAGAAAGAAAAAAGGGAAAAAAACCCTGAATTGCATCCTCCCACGAGGACATTTAATTTAATAAAACAGCCTCCTCAGGATTGCTCCACTGTTGCTTAGGTGCCTCGGGGGAAGGATTCTTCCTCATGAGGGGGAGGACCTTGGCCAGGCATGAGGGAGACACTAAGGCTGGGTGTTAGGGAGTGGATTTGTCCCTGAGGGCAATATTCCCTTCTCCCAAACAGCTGTATGAATTTCTAATGCAAATTCTGTCTTCATTATGTCTGTGAGAGGATTCATTTATAGGTAGGTCAACTGTTTCACACTCCTTTCTGAATTCCCCTGGCTAACCTGCTCGGTCTGGCAGTTTGCAGAAGTGCCCACCCTATGCCCTGGTGTTTACCTGCCACCCCCCTCTGTCCTTGCCCCCAGTTATTGGGATGTTGGATAATAACAGGGTAAATGAATTGTTGGCAAGTTACACAAAGGTAATCTGAGTTTTGGCTTTAGCGTGCCAGTGTTGGTAATCCCAGGAAGAGCAAGTTAGCCCTTCTGCCTTTCAAGGTGGAGACAGTGGAGTCCCCTGCCCTGTCTGTAGACAGGGTCTGCAGTGGTTTAGTCAGCTGCTACCCCAGCATCAGTCACCCACCAGCTCCTAGAGCCAGAGCTGTTTCTCCTTGTCACACTGTGTTGGCAACTTCTTCTTACAGCATCAATTTACAAGGTAGTAGCAAAAGACAAAATCCACTGTGTGCTCCTGAAGAAGTGGAAAGGAACTTTCTCTGTCAGCGTCAACATGAGCAAGACTGAGAAAAAGCCTTCCCCTGCCCTCCCAGCCTTTACAATAGTGCAGGAGTCTTTCGAAACGTGAAACAGATGCCTGCTTTTGGGAAGCTCAATATGTACCTGTTGTACACTGCCTTCACAGGTTGTATGTTGTCCAGGAAATGGCAAAGCAGAATCTAGAGTTTTACATGCACAAATAATACACTCCTATCCAGAAGGAATGTTCTAGGGATATAGAAGAAGTTGTTACTTGTTACTAAAGCATTTCAGGCCAAACGAGTAAAGAATGGAGGCAGGAATGAGAAGATTTGCAACAAACTTGCATGGAAGAAAAGCCTTACTAGGTGGTTTGCATTCATGTGCAACATCTTGAGTGGTGATTATATACATTCCAGGCTTCAGGGATTTTTTGGGAAGGACTAGTCCTTTGTTATTGTTTTGGTTTGGTGTTTCTTTTTGTGAGGGGGGACAGGGTGGACAGAAGTTGGTAGAACGGATGTGTGATTTTGTTTGTTTGATCTTTGTACTCTTGCCTCCCATGGCAGTCTTTCTGATTTGTCTTACCAGTTTGATTGAGTTTTCAAGAGGAAGCCTAAAGGAGGAGAAGCCAAAAAGAGCTGTGAAGGAAAGGGCATTGAAACGCTCTTGTATCCAGAAGCAGGAGTGCATCTGGCAGCACATTCATGCCTTTAAGCCAAAACTTCTGTGATTGCATGTTTTTGGCTAAAAATCAGAATTGATAAGTGCATTGCATATTGAACTCCTTTCCAAAAGTATTACAAGAAAGGAGGGAAAATACTAATCCATTCAGTAAAACTCGACGGTATTGTATTTTAATATCTAGCTATGTACATTTACTGTAAAGCGTGAGAAGTGGAGGTTCCCAGTGTCAGGGTCTCATAACCAGACTTTTCAAGAAAAAGCCATCGGTAACGCCAGATGGCGCCTAAAGCCCAAAATAACGCTAAAATTGCCTTAACCTCAGGGCTTCCAGTGCCACCTAGTGCAGCCACCCAACCTTCTGCTTCGGGCAGGTGACATCTCCGGCAAAGGGAGCTCCCAGAATGGCTGGTTTCTGAAGGAGCAGGTTAGGCTGGCTGTGCAACACAGGCGATAGTTTGTGATGGGGGCTCTGTCTGGAGGAGATATTACCACCTTCCAGTATTCTAGCTCTGTTCTTGCACACCTCCCAAAGCATCCCACCCTCGTGGACAGTCTACTGCTTCAGGTACACTTTTCACTGTTATTACGGTATTTTTTACCGCATTGAAATTGTGATGCTATCAAAACCCAAAATGTATTTAGTAAAAAGAGGCAGCCTGTGAGGAAATAAATATGCCTCCTTTAGTATCCCTTTCAGAGTGATACTTTGCATACTTACATGCCTCCAACAGAGGTTTTACAAAGAGTAGCGAGTTGTTATTATTAGTATAGCTATTGCCATCATACTTGGTTTGCTTCCTTTTATCCCATAGCTCACTAAGTGAAGCAAACAGAAGAGAATGATTGTAGACAATCATTTTCAAGGATTCGTTTGGAGCAACAAGTCTTCAGCTCCTTCTGCTTTGCTGCTGAGCTTGCAAATACTTGCTGGCAATCTCTGCTGTTCATCACAGGGAAAAAATTTAAAGCAAATGAACATCAAAGAAGTAGTGAGAGGAGAAGGATTGGCAGTTTCCACATTAGACTATCCAATGTAAAAAAAAAAAAAAATAAAAAAGAAAAAAAATTGTTTTATCTCTGAATGGATAGGACTTACTCATCTCTCCACAGCTGCCTGTTTTACACAGTCCTCCAGCCTGCCTGAGCATGCATGTTTTCTGAGTGGAAAATGTCCTGTCCTGTTATATCAGTTGCTTTTCTCCTGGGGAAAAAAAGAAAAGAGAAGAAAAGCTGGCAACAATATCCTTTTCTTGCAGAGCTATGGTTTTCTGAGCAATTATTTTCTATGTTGTGGCTTCACTGCATGCTGAACACTTGCATTTCTAACTGAATGAAAGTCTTCCTAGTAGTTGAAACAGGATAATTGCAATTATTTAATACAACAAATGCTTACAGGGATTGCTTATTAAGTAATTATTTTGCATAGCAACCTGTTGGCCTTATGATGATGTTTCCCTACCCGTGCCAGTCCTCTATTCCTCCCATGGATCACAATCATTTATCCACAAGCCGTAGGCAAATAAGGATGGTGTTTTGTTTTTGGGCATCTTTCCCCCTTCATCAAAGTGTTTGTGGTCTGCTTTGTCTGTAAAGGACACCTGAGCCACCTAGAGGGCTGAGGGTAAGGAGCCTTCCCTGGGAGAAAGTCAGTGAAGGAGTGAGAAAGAGGCCCCCAAGGACTCACTGGTTCTTCCTGGGAGACACAGAAGGGATGCAAGAGAATTCACAGCAGTGTCACAAGTCAGACAGGTAAAGTCTTGCTCTGAGTTTTGGGTGTGTAACAAAATAAGGGAGAAAATTATTAACTCATCTGGAGAAAGTGTGGGGGAAATAACAGTCTTTCTTGCCAACATACTTTTTTTTTGAAAAAAACCAGAAATGTTACATTTGCTATATAATTAATATGCAATATTAATTTTTGGCTGTCAGTCTCACAAATAAAAGTGCAATATGCAAGTCTCAAGCCTCTGTTTAGGAGAAGACAGTGACAAATACAGCACTTCTGCCAGCTTCAGTGGAATGAATTCTCAAAATTAAATGTGTGCTAGGCATTTGGGAGGTTAAGCACTTCTGTACTGTGAGATCCCTGCATAAGTATTTTGCTGAGTCGAAGCCTGGGACACATGTGGACCCAGACTTGCATGTAAAGTAAGGACACCCAGTAGAGTAGAAGCATGACTAAGAATGTATTCCCTCGAAGACACTTGGAACGGATATTTGTGCCTGCAGTAAAGATTGTCTGATGCTTCCCAGTCCCAGTGAGAAAATGGGCGCAGAGTAAGTGGGAACAGATGTGGAGATGGAGAGAGAAGCCAGAGAGAACAAGAACAGCAGAGTTTTCCAAAAAGAAAATACATTTTTCTTCTGTGATTGAACTGTGCTTTCCCAACTTTCATCTTTCATTTGCTGTCTAACAAATAGCTTTGAAATATACTCATTAAAGTTCTGTCTCATCTCCCTCCCATGGCTGGGCATAGACAATAGTCTTCTACTGTGTCACCAAATGCTCAAGCAGATTAGGACAATCATAGGCTGTGCTATGGATCTAAGCTTTTGGGACCTGATGACTACTCATGAAGTTTTCCAGTTCTCTGTCCCTCATTTTTTTCCTTTAATGGAATTGCATGTAAAACCTACATTATTCAGCTTGCAAGTCCAGCACTACAAAGTAACAAAATATCAGAAATAAGTTGTCTCTGTTACATTGTTTCTTCCATGTTCATGGCATTTACATGTTTTTTTTTCTCCCACAGGGTCCTTAATTGCGCAGTATGGGCTTTATTCTCATAACAAGAAACAAAACAAAACAAAAATAACCCACCCCCCCCCCCCCCAAAAAAAACCAAACAAACAAAAAAATAAGATTCTGTCAATCTTATCTCTGGGAAAATGCTGAGGATGGACCCAAAGTTACGGTCTGGGTCACTGGAAAGTTTCAGTTTGCTGTGGTAGTTCTGTTAAAATCCAACTACAAGTGAAATTTTCTGGAAAAAGAGATTTTCTGGAAGCAAAACAATCAAATGCTTGCTATTTTTCATCCTCATTCTCATTCTCTTTTTGAAATCTATAAAGCAATGTGGGTTTGTGTGTGCTTTTTGAACCAGGCAGGTGGTAAGTTCCCAAGTGGATTGTGTGTTTCCTGAACCCACTGCTGTTTGGTATGGCTAGTAGTTGAAATCTTGGGTAAATTACATGGAAAATCTGTGCTGGCTGATTCCTCTCACCTGGTTTAGTTAGTCCAGGTGGATCAAGAGGTGGCTTCCAGTCAGATGACAGCCATCAAACACTATGGGGGTTGTCACTGGTACTTTCTGGTTCTTTGCAGTCAGCATATGAAAAGCACAGTCCTTCAGGTGCTCATTTCCAACATTTGGTTTCAAAACCTCAACAAAAAGTATGCAAAGGGTTTAAATTTTGTCCATGACCTTTCTGGGCCACAGAGGCCAAGTATATTTAAGTAGATGGTATTTAGAATATCCCATTTGGTTTCCCCTACTGAAGGTACCAGATGTGGTCGCCTCAGAAAGGATCAAATGCCATAACAAATGTGTTTTTTGAGGTTCCTCAATGGAGACCCAAGTGCCACCTGAGATTCACCCGTGAGAAGACGTGTATGCCTAAACGTATATTCCTGTGTATGCTTCTCATACTCAGGAACAGAGTACAACTTTGGGACCCTGGTTCTCAAACTTGTGGCAGACTCATCTCAACCTTGTTCCTTAACCCATCTGGTTCCTTCTTCTCAAAGAAAGCTGGATGGCAAAGTGTTGTCGACAGAGTTGAGCTAATGGCTAAAGCTTTTTGTATTTCATGGGTTACTTCTGCATCCCTGTGTAAGCTAGTTCTGACTTGATGATTCAAGGACTTTCAAACAGATCCCTAGATCCCAGTCAGATGCCATGAGTGAGCAGCTCCAGTAGGAATTATCTCCCTAGGAAAAAGTGAAGAGAGGGATGCAAAGAATAATTGGTTTTACTGCGTCAGGTAAGCCTGAGGTTGCAATATGCATGACCTCTGCTGCTTTTTCTGGAGGAACATAGCCAAAATCTATTAAACTTATACAAGAGTGGAAATTTTTGTCTGTGAGTTTTCTAATCCTTCCCTATTGTAAAATTTGTCTCAGCAGATGAAATACATCTTTAAATTCATCAGATGACTTTAGTCTTAAAAACATACACTAAATTATTTTTTGAGTAGGCAAAAGAGCCGTGTTGTGTTGCTCTGACTTGTCATGGAAGGTCTTTGAGTCTTCCTCCACTCTTAACAGTAAATTGATATTCACCCTCTGGGTGATCTGGCACAGAGGAGAGCAGGAGGGGCAATGCCACTGCTGCCCTGCAATAGCAGAGGAGCTGCTGGCAAGGTTTGGCTGTATAGCCTTTACCCCTGCTGTAGACATGTTTTATTAAAGCACTTGCAGAATTTAATATAGCCATTCATCCTTCTGCATGCTCTTCTCAATAAAGGGTGTAACTGCATTTTAGGCAAAAGCTGAGCAAGAAGAAGTTTTATTTTCAAGTAAAAAATGCCAAAGTGATGATTTGAATACAGAGATAAGGAAAGGCTGGAGCAGGAGATATGTCCTCCTTTATCCTTTTTGGCACTGCCCTAGACACCTTGTTCTCCACTTAAACAGAGTTTGCTTTAAGCACAAAAGAGCTCCTGAAGAGTGTAGAATTAAGATTTACTGATTTAAGCCCTGATTTTTGATGGCATTAAAGCACATCAGAATATGTTCTAAAAAATGTTTTCTTAGCCTCATTACCAGAATTACCTGTACTGAATAGCAGTTTCACAGATCTTTTACTCTCCTCTCTTGATGAACTTCTGCTGGATTCCTTTCCCTGCTATTACTACAGATTGTCTTACTTACAAAAAGAACACACACCTTGTGTATATAAAATCAGCATATGAGGAAAAACTTGGTATTTAGAGAGAGAAAACTTGACCTGAGAAAAAAGCAAGTCACCTAAATTACCTTCACTTTCAATCTGCTTTATAAAAAAATGCATCTTATTGCCATGCTGCTCAGGTGCCTACCTTTCAGGCCTCTGTAACTTTTGAACCTCACAGAATCACAGAATTGTCACGGTTGGAAGAGATCCTCAAGTTCACCTAGTCCAACCAACAAGGTGGTGCCACTATAATCAACCCTAAACCATATCCTCAGGGGCCACATCCAGATGCCTCTTGAATACTTCTGGAGCTGGTGCCTCTGCCACCTCCCTGGAAAGCGTATTCCAATGCCTAGCCACTCTTGCAGAGAAAAAAAAAAATCTAATCTGAACCTCTCCTGGTGCAATCCTTGAATTTGCTGACAAATTTCTGTTTATTTGATGTAGGAAAGTTGACAATAGTTTCTTCTGTGTTTAATGAAAATTAGTAGCCGAGCAGAGTTGAGGGGTCTGTCTTATTTTTCTGCTGAGGGAAAGACTTCATTATGAGCCAAACATTATTACTTGACATCAAAAAGTCTCCATGGGAAAGAAAAGGAGCCGATAGATGCCTCAATCTCAGGAAAAGTTTCAATCAGAGTTTGCATCTTATTAGGCACAAGATAATTCAACCACAAGACACAAAGCCACAGGAAACTGGACTTCATTTTCTGTAGCTAGTTGTTTTCTTAAATCAGAATAATTGGGGTTTTCCCCTCTCTTCACTTCCAAAGAATTATTACTGAGCTATGATCCTGGGCTTTGAACTTACAGCATTTTTATTTTTTAATTGCAGCTCTTTTTCTATTAGTTTGTAATACTTCATGAATGTAAAAGTTAATTGTGAAAGTGTGGATAATAAGTCTGAATATTTAAAATGTATTTGTTACATCTGTCTGTTGATTAACTGTAGAGTTTTACTACTTATAAACATGGTAAATAAAAGTACTTTTTCAAGGGCTGATTTAATTTTCCAGACAATAATGTGTGTGCAACTTACTTACAGTAGATGCTATGGTTATGGTTACATCAAGATTTCACTATAGTTCTTGGCTTACAGTTCCTTGAGGGAAAAAAAAAGTACTCTTGAGTTAAATTGTCTGTATTTATTTAAAGCCCTGAGGACTAATTCACTTTGGGAGTATTTTTACTGTTTATTAAATAATTTATTTAGTTTTATAGCATTTATTTAGTGAGATCTGTTTTCACTCTTGGCTTAAATATGAGAGGAAAAGCAAAAACAAGTAAGATTAAATATTGTTTATATGTATTTCTTCATTTCAGTGTCTGTTATTTCCTAGAAGAAGTAAGACGGGAGAGGATACGATGTTTTTCTTTAAGCTACTAATTGTGTGAATTTCTTAATTTATTCTCTCTTTCTTCTATTCTGAGTTCCATGTAGCCAGTTCATTGGTGCACGACATGCTTCTTTGTATGGGAAATCCAATTCAGTCCAGTTCAAATCAGCATCCAGTTCAGTACTGCCATTTAACACTTAAATAGCAAGTCCTTAGTTGTCCCCAAAGGAAGCAATGTAGTTAAATTAAGCTGTCCCCAGCCTGAAGAGTTATTGTAAAATAATGAATATTCCATAGTAAGGAAATGGTGGAGGGGAGAAGATGAATCTTTGAAGCCTCATGAAATGCTGGGATTAGCATCTGTATCAAGACCTAATTAATGTTTCCTTTCTGAATTAATTTTCCATCTAATTGGCCAAGCTCTGATTGGGAACTGGAAATGTCATCCAAAAATATTTCCTCTTACATGACTACTCTAAATGGAATGATTGTAGTCAGTCATTATATTCCCAGTTTATTCCCAGAACATTATATTATATTCTGTGTTTTCATCCTTCAGTGATTTCCAGCCATAGTCACTGTATTTGTGACTAATTGCTTAATCTGAGCAAATTAAATTGTAAACTGGACTTTATTTTGGATTAACATAATTCAGATGAAATAAATGGTGCCCTGTGCCCAGTGTCAGTGCTGTGTGTCCATGTGAAGGATTCAGACGGATGAAGGATTAAGCTCCCTACCCACCACACAGACAAAGCTATGATTCAACTCCCAGTTTTGGTGAACCATAAACCAGGGACAACCTTGTTTAAATATCACTGAATCTGATTGATATGTTAATATCATCCAAGTTCAAAGCAACACGTCCTGGCAAGATAAATGCTATTTTTTTCTTGTAATTTACCATTTCCTTCTTCCGTAAATCCAGCAGACAAAATAACAATGGAGAGGGGGAAGGGGGCTGGGTCAGACCAATCCTTTTAAAAACTAAGAATGCTTTGGCAAAGCCTCTCTAACCTGTTACTGTAAACATCAGCAGTCCTGTCACTGTCTCAGCCCATATAAATACGTTCATGGCGCCCCACCTAAATCAGTGAAATATGTACATAGTTCAGACATACAAGTTAAATCCCAGGCAGCAACAATAAGGAGTAGGAACACGAGGTCTTTTCCCAGGTTTTATCTTTTACAGGCATCAGTGCTGAGAGCGTAGTAATGCAGTTACTAAATCCTTCTCAGCCCGAATCCTGCTTCCTCTGTTTGTGTGGCACTTCCTCCAAGTGTTGTGGCTGGGGCAGCAGAGCTGGGCCCAACACAATAGTCCTGGGCTGAGATTGTTGTCACCTGTCCTTTTTGTCTCTTGGTTTTCAACCTACTATACCTAAGTATGAAAAGGAAGGCCCAGGGGTGACTGCTGCCTTTATTTTTTTTGGTTGGTGTTTTTTTTTTTTCCCAAAGAAATGGATAACTTGTATTTACTTGATCTTTAAAAACAAAGTCCTGCTCTGTGCAGTCAGGCCAGTGCTCTTGTCGGTGCTCTTTCTCCCATTGAAAACAAACTTCTCCAAAGTTTGTGTTGCCTGAGACACGACCCCTGTACTCAGTGCTGCTCAAGAAACGCTGTGGTCGTTCATTGCTTATTGTATCAGTGGCTATTTTAGAACTGTGGGAGCGAAGTGTTTAAAATTAAGTCCTCTGTGACTTCAAAGGCTCTGCTGGCGTGATTAAGAGTTAGCATGCATTTAAAGTCTCCTCCTGAACTGCATTGGCAGCATGAGGGATGAGAACTGGGACAAGAAACCAGGCTCAAGTCCAGTCCTCATGGACTGCTTGAGAGGACTGAAAAACAGCTCTTACTCAGACAGAAGATATTTTGTACTGGGAGATTTCCAGCCGATTAGGTGACAGGAAAAGTTTAGTCAACACTTTGTCAGCATACTCACTTACATTTGGTTGTAAGGTGCTGCAAATAATTTGGGGGCTCCACAGTGCTGCTCAAGTCTCTTGCTCTCCAGATTTCACCTGGATTTTTTTAATTAGGCAGAGAGCATTATGTGATTGGGATGATGGATTGACAGGTCTGAATAAGCTGTAGAGTGGTGTGAGGTGCCAAAGTGGTACTTCGTACAGTGTTAAAGCCTGGACTTAACCACACATCAGTATCTGGTATCACTTGTGGCCATCTGCAGGTACATGAGGTGGCACAGACACTGCCAGACGGGGCTGCTCTGTTCTGCTCCAGATGAGGTTCTCCTGACCCCAGCCAGGACCAAACCCATCGCAATAAACAATACTAATTGGTGCAGGAGGTACCAAGGGTGTGAGACCACTCTGCTGACATCTATGCTTGGGCAGGAGTGCGGGTGCCCCGCAGTGTCGGCTGCCTGGGTTCCCCTGCGCACCAAGAGCTCAGCCATGCCTCAGCTCTCTGAGGCACCCTGGCTCAGGCCAAGCCTCTGCATTAGAAGATCTTTGTGTTACATCTTTGTTAGAAGGAAAGTGGTGGAGGACATCACTTTGAGCGTCTCCTCTTATCCTGAGCTGGCACCAAGGAAACTGTGTGAAGGCTGCCCTTAGCCCTTGGTGCAGCAATGCTGCCAAAGCACTCCTGACAGCTGAGCTTGTGGCATCTCCTTTATGGGAGCTTTTATGGGGCCTTACTCCAGCATCAGAAGTGGGTAGGGGGTTTGGATTGACCAGCTCTGTCCCAGGCTGTCCCCAGGGTAGGCACTCAGAGTACTGACCAGAGCCTCACCCACTTGCTCAGGAGAAGAGGGTTCATTGCAGGGGGACTGATTGGCAGTGCTGGTGAGAGATCAGTCTTACTAGGGCTTAGGTGGTTGTTTGTGTTCCTTACAGTGGGAGGGGACACAGTTCCTTCTAGGACAGAAACGCTGGTAATTTTTGATGCTTGGGGAAAATGTAAATAATTACATATTTCCATCCTACTGTCCAAAAAAGACAGCATAATTTTATACATTTGTTTTGGTGCACTATAATTATAATCACTATTCTGGAACATTATTGGAAAAGTTATTGTTCTTTCTAAAATGTTAGGTCCCTTTAATGACTAAAAAGTTAATAAGGGTCTGGTTGTTCTTATTCATTTATTATCCAATTACTTCACAAAATTGGCTCTGAAAATGTAAAATGTATTTTTATGGCATAACAAATGCTGCAATTAAGCTGTAAAGAGAAGATTGTTTTTCAATTCCTGTGGAGAATATTAAAACTGAATTTAAAATACTAAAATTGGAATCCGAAAATGAACAAAAACATTAGAAAGGAATGAAAGCAAGTTAATAAAGTTATTGATGGTACATGGGGAGGGAAACATTAACCCTTTCACCATTGCAGTTGAAAAAATTTATTACCACCTCTTTCACAGAGAGCTGAATTAGCCCCCTTTGTATATCTTGCCTCTTGCTCACAGTTACCCACTTTAGGACTGAATAACCCCCTGAAGAATTAAATCAGCCCAGGTCTGGTTCTGATCTTCATTTAAAACTGAAACAATTATTGCCATCAGTGGGGCTCTGCTAGTGAAGTTCTGGGTTTAGTGCATGTAATTGTTACTTTGAAATTTAATGCACTTTACAGTTACTTACCTTTCTTTGATGCACACAGTGGATTTCTGGTTAATTATATCCAATTCTGCATACAGATGGAAATTTATTGAATTACCAGTCTGTAAGAAATGAAGCAAAATAAACATATTGATGTTTCTATGAAGATGTGAAGTGAGGTCTTCCATGAAGTGTCTGGGAACTGAAGTAAAGATCCTTCTGTGAGAAGGTTGGGTGTCTTTTACATCTTGTTCAACAAGACTGTGCCCTGCTGGGCTCCATCAGCCACTGTATCCCTCACAGTTGAGAGCTCTGTTGTCTTGATAATCAAAGCAAAAAAAAAAAAATAAGCAGTAAGAAATGTGATAGGGGAAGCACAGTGCTCAGTTGTCATTGTCTGAAATCTGAGCAAGTAACTTGAGAAAACCTGTCTCCTAAGATTGACATCTCCCTTGTAAGAAATTTGAAATTATTTATTGAACTTTTTTCATTAATCTGTCTACTTAAAAGGTAGTTTGCAAACAATCAATGGTCCACAACTGATAGTGAAACTGCATGCAATCAATGTCTGCTAATTATATAAGTTAGGCTGTTAGAAAGGGTGTAAAAAATACAAAAGAAAAATTACTTTTGAACCATCAATTCTATTTAGTAGTTAATATCCCTTGTTTGCCAGTGGCATGTTCAAATTTAATATTCATTTTTTGTAGTATTCAGAAAAGGAGAAGAAAAGATACTATTATTAGAAATGAATAGCAACTCATAGCTGTGAAAATACTTGAATTTAAATTTTACTTTGGACTCAAATGTGAACATTTTCCTAAGTCCATTCTTGTAATACAATTTCTAAGACTTCACAAAATAATTCCAATTAAGAGTTAGACTCACTGATGATCCTGTTCATTGCTTTACATTCTTTAAATGTTTGCACTGAGGGGCAAGGTGATTCTTTTTCTATGTTATGTTTATTTGATCTTTTAAGATTAATAAAAATTCATAGTAGCAAAAGGGAGTACCCAGATTTGCTTGTGTATAGATTTGCAAGGTTTTTTGTTTACAATTACAATGCTTTTTAGTAGCATTTTATTTTCTCTCAAATATTATTGGCAAAAGAATGAATGCAAAGGTGCTTCTAAGCTAAATTTCCATACGACTGAGTCCGTGTCTGGCCAAAAGCTATTTTGCCATACGTAATATATGTATGTTATTTGTATAATATATATGTTATTGTTTCATGCTCTGGTGGCAGCTGAGCAATTGTATGTAAAAAAAAAAAATGACCCTATCTTCTGCAGAGGCCACCAGCCCTGAAACATTGTCCACATGAACAAAAACTTTCCACTGGCATGCTGGTATTTCATTCTCTCAGCATATGGGCATATAAACTTAGACATTTCCTAATAGGACAGGAGATAAACAGTCCCAAGGAAAAAAAAGAACAAGGAACTCAATCAAAAATCTTTCTCGCTACAGCATCTTTATTACAAGGATGGCTTGTACACTGATTTATTAGAAAACATTGCCAGCTAATAAATTTGCAATAGCATATAATATTGTGACAGAACTGGCTATAAATAGGGTAGGTAGATATTTTTTTGTTCAAAATTCTGAGTTCAATCCAAAGTTAAAACATAATTTATCCATTCTCTCTACAGCTGTTTTCATATACTTCTGGTAAACTACACAAAAAAATGTGCCATTCTGTGACCTTTAGTTGCTTTTCCCTGGTATTTCCTCTTGTCTCTTGGTGAAAATGGAGGCTGATGTTTTGCAGTCTGTGTCTAGGATGACTTGCTTCTAGTTCTCCTTTTCCAACCCTCCCCTCTCCTTGATTAAGAAGATTCTGTGAAATAATGGTCTGAACAAGCCTGCATGTAAGAGATCACTGAAAGATTGCAAAATGGTGCAGAAAGGATGGAGAGAACATGAAAGTGAAGGGCTTGGAACCCTTTTTCTCACTCTGGGTGAACCCAGCAATGTCACACTCATCAAAGAATAACCTTGGTTTCTAGTAGTGCTAAATGCAAATTGCTGTCCTTTAGTTATTGGAATTAAACTATGCCAGGACTAGGGAGACAAGGTTGGCCACTCTCAGCTTACTGAGTTTCCCACATGTCCTTGCTGAGTAGATGCCAAATATTCTAGCTAATTAATTCTGTGGGTTTCTTTCAAAAATGATACAATATATCCTGCAATCCCATGGTGTCATGTGGCAGGAAGAAGCTTCAAATTATTCAACTCTGATTTCATTAGCGCTTCATCAGATGACTTTGCTGGTTGCTGTAATGCTACAAAATGACTGTTAATATGCTAATAAATACCTATACTTTTAAATCTTTCCTCACCTCTTTGTCCATCCCACTAGAAGAACAGAAATCTGTCAGCAGTACATGTTGTGCTGCCTTGCCCACCAATAATGGATGTGTAGAATATACAAACCCCGTTGCCTGAAAATAGTCCAGCCTGGGGAGCAAAAATAAACTTTCCTTGCTCTGAGGTCCCCAAATGCCATCTCAAGGACACGGAGCTGTTTTCCAGATTCCTGCTAGCCCTTGCTAGTGCAGTTTTCCACCTGCTGGCAATATTTGCTCAGGACAGACAAAGTTCATTAGTGTACCTAATATTATAATAAACTCTACCAACCAGCTGCAGTCAATACAACCCCATCTAAAACCAAATTCAAGAAAGATTCGAGTTTATTGTTGCCTTTCATGCAGAGTCACAAGCTTCTAAATCCTGAAGGAAAGAAATGGCTAACATATAGTCCTTTCTGTGGATGAATTCTTCACTCCAGACTGCAATCGGAAAAACGTCGATTTAAAATAATAATAGATTCTTAGCTGGAAATAACATTTTGAGTCATTTTTCCACATCTCCTGCCTGTAAACTTAATCCTGCCATTCTTTGAAGCTGTACTGCAATTATTTTAACCTTGATAATTTGCTGGGGAAACTGTAGCGGAAAACACCTCAAGGTCTTCCATATCATGGTGTTTCAGGTGGTCAACAGCTTAGGAGTTTCCACTCCCACAACAGAACTTTCAAATCACAGCAAGACAACACAAAACCTCCCTGCGGTTATGTGCACACCAGAGACAATACATATTTGCATTAGAACTGGGATTAAGTAAGCATAGTTTCTTCTAGTTTCATGCAGAAATTATCGCTTGGTGGTTGAAGGCTGGAATTTGAGCCTAAATAGTAGGACAAGTGTAAGATGTTTTTGCTGGGAAGACCCCCTGGCTCCAAACAAGGCTGAAATCATAGTCTCATCTCAGTGTGAACCCTGAGTTGGCTGTTTCCATTGCCCCTCTTTGCTCTCCTCCTTGTCATGAAGAGTCTAGGAACTGACAAAATCTGTGAGTTATCTCTTACCTCTGGTCAACATATTTGAGTTGAATGTGAAAGGGACAGTGTACAGAGCATAAAAACCTCTATTTCACATTAGGCTAAACTACGTATTTTGGACCCCTTTCCTCATGCACACTGTACAGTCATCCTGCATGGCAGCTATTATTTTGCACCTATGTTAGTAAACAAAGCAGGGTCTGGGCAGAAATTCAGCACTGGCACATCCCTGCCTGTAGTGTTCAGCTGGTACCACAGTCCCTGTGAGGTTTTGGCCATGATGCTTGTGCAGACAATATGCAGGCCTCATTCAGGGATGTGGGAGAAGATCATTCCCATCGGAGGACATGTGGACAAGGCCAGGTTTTCCTGAAATGGATGTGTCAGGAGCAAAGACAGTCTGACTGAAAGCCCAGGCTAGATGAGAGCTGTGGATCTTATTTACTGGCTAGTGAAGAAGTACCTGTAAGTCCATGTGATGATAGTCAATAAAAATTCACTCCTCACTTACAGCAGGACAATCCACAAACTCACAGGTAAGTTTCCTTTTGGATTTGTATTTCTCTTGCACCTTCTGTGGGTAAAATTTTACTTCTGCTCCTCCTTGAGACATGTGTGAATTTCAATGTGATGAAGGATATATCTGCAAAACACTCCCCAGACTGATAATCTCAGTTCCACAGTGTCCATACTGCAAAATGCTTCATGAGACAGCAGTTTTAACCACAGGGCAACACTGAAGTTCATGTCAGCTGCAGCTCTCCTTATCCAAATCCTTCCCCAAGTTCTAATATCACCTCAAGCTCAGATTCTTCATTCAAGCTACCTTTTAGTCCAGGGGTTCAAACCAAGAGCAAATTTGTTACTGCAGTCAATAAAACAGCTGAGTGATGTCAGAGGTCCCTCTGTCTTTTCAAAATATCTTTTGTATCACAGTTTAAATAAACTCTCCAGAGGAATTGGGTCCTCTCCAGGCTCACCATCATCTTGACAGGAAATAAAGGGAGGTGTTTTTTCCCACTTGCTCTCTCTCATACACACATTTTATTTTCTATACTATTAGTCCCCAATGAAAACATTTCCTCATGTTGCTCAGCAGATCTGTTTCCATCCACAAACAAGAGGGAAGGAGTATAAACACACTCCATTAATCAAAGGGATGAAATTCAAACAAAACATCACTTAGCTCCAAAAAGCACACTATGATTCAAGAAAACTCCAACCCAGACTTGACCAGGACTGTGCTTTTAAAGCAAGCTGAAGGCAACATACACTCTATTTTGCTATAAAATATATCAGAAGGCACTGACTAAGCAAGATTTACTCTACCTTACCCTGTCATTGATTCTCTTCTGTGCACTGAAGACAGTTCTTGTTCAGATAAACCAGTGAACATGGGCAGCAATAATTTCCTTCATCTGGCATCCAAATTGTTTAACTTTTTCCAGTAAGAAAATTCTAAAAGTCCAGTGCAGAGAAGACACCTTTTTTTTTGATCCAGGTAACATCTCTACCAGCAATAGAAATGAAAATTAATTTGCTGTAGGAAGAGATGTTTATTCTCCCCCAGGTATGGATTCAAAAGAAGTTTCAGTAGCAAAGAAGTCACATGAGACAGTAAATAAAAACCTACCAAAATAGACTGATACACAGAAAAGGTACCCAGGGAACAAAACAAATCTTTGCCTTTGTCATTGTTCAGTCCCAGCCAGCAACCAAATCCCATGCAGCTGCTTGCTAACTCCCCTCACAGTGGGATGGAGAAGAGAATGGGAAGGGTAAAAGTGAAAAATCTTGTGGCTTGAAATACAGTCTAATAAGTAAAGCAAAAGCCATAAGCAAGCAAAGAAAAATAAGGAATTCATTCACAAGTTCTCCTGAGTAGGCAGGTGTTCAGCTATCCTTGGGAAAGCTGGGCTCCATCATGTTTAATGGTGACTTGGGAACACAAACGCTATCACTCCAGGGTGTGCCCCCTTCCTTCTTCTTCTCCCAGCTCCACATGCTGGCCATGATGACATACGGTATGGAATGTCCCTTTGGTTAGTTGCACTCAGCTGTCTCACCTGTGTCCCCTCTAAACACCTTGTGCACCCCCAGCCTGCTCACTGGCAGGGTGGGGTAAGGAGCAAATAAGGCCTTGATGCTGTGCAAGTGTTGCTCAGCTGTAACTAGAACATCCCTGTGTTATCAATGCTGTTTTCAACACAAATCCAAACCATTGCCCCATACCAACTACCATGAAAAAAATTGACTCTATCCCAGCCCATACCAGCACAGCCTCTTTTTATTCTTCTAGAAATACTGTTACTAAAAAAATAACATTTTACTTCTGTCAGTTGTTTCACTAACGATTCTCAGAAACTGAGTCAGAGTGAAAGCATTTAGTTTTAAATAAACAAAGTTGCAGGCCCAGTTCTGCAAAATTTACAGAAAAAATATTTACTAATGCCCCTGCTTTTCTAGCAGAACCCTTTTGAAACATGGTCAATTACTGGCCACAGAGACTTAAAATGAGTCTAGAGGTACAGCAGTTGAGCAAATACCTAGCATTACTTTTGTCATCCTCTGAGAACACATCTTTGCCTTATCAGTGGGGCATACAACACACAGGTTGTCTTGTTCATGTTTACAGATTTTGTGGTGATGCTATGATGATGGCGAATGGGAAGAAGACAGCATATTCCCACTACCTACTGAAAAACTGGCTAGAAATATAGAAATAGAAGCATATTGTGGTATTCAATTATTTTTCCTTTTTACTGACTACTAGTAATTTCCATGATTTTACTGTAGTTTTTTATGCTATTCTAAAGCAGAAATGTGTTTTCTACTGTTTCAATGCTGGTTGCTAACATCAAATACACGTGGAGGTGGTCCTAATAATGCAGATTAGTGAATTTAATTCTACAGTCTGTGCCTTATAGAAGCACAGACTGAAAGGCAGAAACATGTGAAGAATATAAAGAACAGGCAGTGAACTTTCCAAAATCACAAATGTCAGTCAATATACTGCATTCTTTTTCCTCAAGGTTTTAGCTCTCCACAGTTACCAGAGCAGAGAGGTGTCTGTTCTCAATACACATAGGCCAAACTTTTTGACTTTTAAGTGCTATTATTTCTGGCTGTATGGAGCTTAATTAATCAATTGGCAAGGGTTCTTTTGGTAATCCAGGTAGCAGTTTCTATTTCAAAGACACAACATCTCTGATGACTAAAAAGCAGCTGCTTTGTACTGAAGTAGAGAAGAGTCGGGATGAACCACTTTTTCCTCTCTTAACACAGCTGATGTATTTGAATTATTAACAGTGCTTGTTCTCCCTGTGGAATATGCTATTACCCATCTTACTACTTTTTGCTTGGTCAGAATTTCCATGGTAAGAGAGGTTGGAGACATCACTAATGTATTTCATATAATAATTGTCCCAGGTGGAAGCCAGTTATTTGATACTTTAAATTACAGATGCTCCTCAACTACATGCACCTCTGTTTACACTAGCACTAAAATGGACCTTGTCTCTTTCAGCAGATAAGAGAGGAACAAGAAAGCTTTTCACCTTTGGGTTTTTAGGTAAATGCCCTGCTGCAAAGTACACTGACATCACTGGAAAACTCATATTGGCCTCAGCAGTTTTTTGGAACCTCTAGGGTGGTTGAAATACAGAGACCACATATTAAATTCGCTTGTGTACTGATCAACTTAGAGACTGTATCTTTGGTCTCTATACATGCATATCCAAAATGGACCAATACTCATTTGCATTGACCTTTCTCTTTGGAAGGACAATTTTGGAGTCTGAAGTCCTGATCCTGTGAGGGGATTATTACTAATGCAATTCTGTCTATCTGCAGAAATTCCTGTTTTGGAAATAATATTGAAAGACAGACCTTGAGCAATCTATTTTTTCAACCTGTGTCCTGCCAAAGGAAATGGGATGAGGCATATCCAGAGCCTCTGAGGACAAGAATTCTTTCTTTAAGTGTTCTTCTCTCAGATGATTTTTTTCAGTTTAGGTGAGACTTATTTAAATCTCAACAAAGAAGAACACTTAGTTGCAAATTCTAAGGTCAAGATTTGCAAAATCAGGCTGCAGCTAACAAGATACCCCATGACTACTATAATCAGTGGGAACCTATCTAGCTGCAAGGAGATCCTTCCCACCTGGTGTTGCAGGCACAAAAAATACGTGTTAATTACATAGGCACTTTTCAATCTATCCAATGGTAAGAATACCTTCCTGTCTTCCCTTCTCCCTTAGATACCCTGTTTTAGATTAATAAACTGCGGACACCCCCCACCCCTTCCAACAACCATAACTTGTACTGCTCACAAATGACATTTCAGGAAACGTTACATTAAATAGAGCCAAGCAGCATGATTGTGCAATTCACTTGATTGAATGCACCAGGGTAGGAAGCCAAGCCCACCCCCACCACGCTCTGAAACCCCTGGAGCAGACAGAGCTCCCTCTTCATGCAGTGTCTCCAGATTCCCAGGCCTGGTTGAAAGCCTTCTTCTGACTTATGAGTAATGAGCCTGCTGGTGATTTCTAAGCAGCAAACTTCCAAACAGAAGTGCTGATGGGCACTGCACTGTATCATATATGCTAGACAACACCTAGGCAAACTCTCAAAGGATACTTTCATTGGGAGGAGAAACTATATGGTGATTGAGTACTCTCCTGTCACTGCCTTCTCTCGCTTTGCACAGTATTAAATGTGCTGTTAAATGCTGTTAAACTTGGATTTTTAAAAGTTTTCATTTTAAAGAACTTATCTGCAATCACAGCACAGAAATATATGAAGCCTAGTGGTGAAGGTGCCAGTGAGACTGATTGATGCAGAAGTCTGGTTTTGAGGAGGGGAGGAGGGAGAGCGAATTCCTTTAGTTGTGCTTAAAAGTAACAAACTTAAAAACAAGACAAGAAAGTTGAGTGGAAGCTGAGAGGTTGAATGCAAGCTCTGCCAAGATTTGAAAAGTTACAAGCTAATGCTGGTACTGCATGTTTTCTTAATGATTGAGGAATCAATCATTTTTGTACGTGGATCTCCCAGCATACAGACAGTGTAAGCTAACAGTGTATTACAAAGTCAGGGAGGTGATTAAAAAATGATTTGCTATTGGTATTTTGACTGAAAAAGTAGAGGAAAAAAAAAAATCCTGACATATTTTTACTGGAGCATTCTTTGTCAAAAGTCTTCTTTACTTGAACTCCAGAAGATGTCTCGCCAAGTTCTGCCTATTACTCTGATTTTTATTTCTGAGTAAGACTGAGATGTAGATTTTGAATGTACCTTCCTGCATCCTGAATATGTGTATGTTATATCTGTATATCTCTTGAACATCTAAAAAAACCTACCTGGACAGAAACTTGCCTCTGTAAAATTTCTTTGTCTCTAAGGACTTTCATGCTTGTACCCATGTGGGTGTTAAAGTAGCTCTCACAAAATCCTGCTCATAAAGGAAGCAAGACACTTAATGTTAAATAATCACCAGTCTGACTCTTAATGTGAAGTAAGTTTAGGCCAAAAGCTTGTTTTTTAGAGCAGTTGAAACTTCATCCAGATCTTGAGTAAGACTTGAAGACAGTTTTGCTGTATCTTTTAGAGGTAACAAACATAAAATGTAACAGGAAACTGCAAATGAGACTGTTTGTAATCCTTGTGGAAAAGGGGGTAAAAAAGGAAAATAATATCCCTCAGGATTTTGGAAGAAAGGAACATCTGTGAATGAGGGAAATAAAAAACTACTTCCAGAAAAGACATCCAGCAACTGAAATCTTCCTGGAGGCCTTTAGGGCTGTGCCTAGCCTCTCATGACCACTTTGGGAATCTCACTGTTGCTTTAACATAAATGGATGTGGCCAGTTAGGAAGAAGAGATGTTGGACTCTTATCCTCCACTTCAAACTGGTGAATCCGTAGCTCTGTTCTTTGCACATTTTCTGAAGCTATGACTCCCATTTTCATCAGGTCACCAGAGAGATGCTGCTAGGCTGGCTAAAAGGTGACAGCTTTGGCCTTAGGGCTGGAGAGATGGATGAAATAAAGACAAAGAAAACTCATTCCCTCGTCCCATGGCCCATGTGGCCAGATGATAGGGGGTGCACCTCACAGGGTATCACCATTTGGAGACGGCCAGGTGGCTCTGATAAAGCTGGGATGTCTCACTTTGGAGATGTTACCTTGTGGCCAGGATTGCTCAGTTCAGGCAGAAGTGTGGTGTGGGCTGATGGCCTTTGCCAGTGCTGCAGGGCTTGGAGCAGAGCCTGGACTGAGCTCCATCCAAACAACTTCAGATGCACCGAGTTTTTTGGTGCTGAGGATTGTAGAAGCAGCGCTAGAGCAGTTAGCTTGAGATGTCAAAACAGCTGTATTTCTAAGAAAAAGGAATTAAATTTTACGCCAGACTTAGGGGACAGTTCTCTTTTTATGCTGCTAATGGAGTATCAGAGTTGCCTTTTGGCGTGCTTTATTCACAAGCTGATCTGGAGAAAATTTTTTTCTTCAAAGTTTTTTTTTTTTAATGACTTGTTTGTAGTTTCGATGAAGTTGTTCCTCCTCCAGGCTATACATCAGTGCCTCACTATGCACCAGTTACTCCCTTAATTTACAAGCTGTGGTAGTCATTGTGTTTTACTATGTTTTTAATTTATTTATCTGGGAAAGATCCACTCAGAGTCAGTGTTTTTCCTTCCTCAATTCTTACTAAGATCCTGCTTTTTTTTACAGAATATGACCAGAGCATAAAGCAGCCAAAGTGAGATGCCAAATTTTTCAAAGCACTTGTCTTCCAACAAAAGTTCACCTAGAAAAGGGACTGAAGGAATGACATGACACCCCCTCTGCTGCTGAACACCCCTTTGCAGATAGCATTTTTGCAGGAGCATTCTGTATTTAACTTCACATTGTCTGATCTGCATTTGCCCTGTGATTTTTGCAGAGTTTCATAGTCTCCAGCTAACAGGTTTTGACTGTGTCTTACCTCTTTTCATACTGATCACATTGAAGCATTTTAAGTTCACATTAAACTTCTCACACCTCTGTTATAAAATGGACATTATTTCTAACTACTGCCTGTTCTAAGACCAAAACCAGGTTTCAAACAACTTTGTGAGATCTCCTGTTTACTTGTTAACCAAAACCCTGTCTCCTTCTGAACTTTCCACTGGCTGAATAATCCTGGCAGATTTTTAAAAAAGGTTTTGGGGGCTTTCTCTGTGCCCAAGGAAAGCAGCATTTCTCTGTGGAGTTGGAGAACCCATGTCAGGACTCCTCATTCTCATTCCAGGAGCACAATATGCCCTTTGATGTGCACTTACTCAGCAGCACACGAGGTAAAGCTGACCGACCTCTTGTTTTGTGCACAGGTAATTTATGCACTGCCTCTGGGAACACACAAATGACAGGACTTACATGTGTGAACCCTATTTGTGCATGAAATCAAGTGTAAATTTAGAGCAGATGGGGTTTTGAGTCATTCATGATAGAATTTATGGCCAAGATTAATAAAAAAAAAGGAGGGGGGAAAAAAATAAGAGAGAAAAAAAGAGGGAAAAAAAGCCTGAAGTGAGTTTCCCAAATATATTCTTATGTACCCAATGACCTGTTTTACAAAAATGAGGAGTGACCTCCTATAGCTTCCCTGAAATTAAACTGCATATAGTTGGGGTGTATATACTATTTATGTATATGCTGGTACTATGCAGGGCATATACCTGGTGCTAAGTAGTTCTTGAAAAACAGGCTGCTTGTTTGGATGCTGCTTTTGTGCCTAACTGAATGGCTTTCTTTAAAAGATGTACTAAGCTGCTTTCTAATACAAACCATTTGGTTTGATTATCTTATCAGCAAGCTGTTGCTGCTTATGTAAGTGGAGGGATCAGCTGTAGACAGCGGTGGGCAAATCTCTAATCCAAGGGGTGGGGTAAGAGTCTGAACAGTGGGGAGAGAGTTGCCACAGCCAGACTCTTGTTCTGACACAAAGCAATTTCGAAGTATTTGGCAAACTGGTCAGTCTTTAAAGCTCGCCTCAGCCTAGATCAGTTCTTTTGTTGTACCTCCTCGTCAAGGTCTTGGGCAAACTTTGGCACGTATGGTGGTGTGGTGCAGTATCTAATACAGCACAGCAGTATCTGTAAAAGATGTGAACCACCCTTAACTGGTGCAGCTCCCCAGCAAAGGCTCCTCAGGGCTATGAGTTTGTCCTTTTTAAAAAATTTCCTTCAGTTTATCTGGTGACTGCCCCTGTAAGTTTTGGACACAAGTATTGTTATATTGTAAGCCATATATGTGCATAGTGTATATTCCCAAAGCCAATGTTTAAAGAGCATGAGGAGATTTTAACTTCCCCACTCTTTTCTTTTGTCTTCTGATTCCTTCTCTCTCTTCCCATCTGTTCTCAACTGGGCAAGGTTCTTGGCTGTTGACTTTCCTTGATGGGCTCTAGTGTCTTTAGCTGTCCTCCAGGACCTGCTCACAAGCAGTGATGCAGCTGGCTGGGAGAGCTTTGTGAATCTCATTCCTCCTAAACAGTTTATGATTTCCCTCAAGCCTGTGGAAATTCTTCTTGGGAGAGACAACTTCATGGCATGCTGGGATGTCCATCCTCTGAGGGAACCCTGTCATGGTTATTGATGACCCTTTATTTTAAAAAATCCATCATAAGGGTGGAAAAAAGATCTACTGGAATGAGGCAGTCCCTCTTGTTTTGCTGACTCAAGAACATTTGGTATGTATAAACTTAAATTGGTACATAATGAAGTCTTCATAACTGAGTGCTGTGCGAACATTGTTTGGTTTCCCTAAAGGCCGCTTTTCCCTTTGAGTTCCAATCCATCAGTCTTTTTGTTTGACTGTGGACTCTCTCTATCAGCAACTAAGAACATTTTATGCTATTTTGAAACACAACCACATGTCTTAAAAACAAGCAGGCTTCTTTTTGCAGCATATAACATGTCTCCTTGTTGGAGTAAGTAGTCATGAATGTGAGTAGAGGGTTCAAAAGGTTATGTATATTGTAAAATACTAAGGGAAAAATGGGGTTATGCCTTTTTTCTTTTAGTCCATCCTTTTGTAAGTCAAACTACCTAAGGCTGTTTAAAAATTCAAGCCTAAAAGATTCATAGCCATGAAGCTCAAGATTCAAGTATCCAAAGTGCCATCCTGTTATCTCTGCTGCTCCCTCCCTTTCTACTTAACAGCAATTTGTTACATCTTGTATTAAATTATGGAAAGGGCTTTGACCCAAGGCTATGGGCTACTATGCACTGCTAAAGAAGATTTTTTTGCTTTAACAAAGGGACTACTGGCCATGATATCACTGCTATGAATATTTTGGAAAGAGACCAGTCACCAGAAAGGATGGCCTGCCCAGAACTGACCTGTGGTTTCTACCTTTCTCCTGAGCACTTGGTTGGCTCAGTGGTGTAAATGATGTAGTTCCCTGCCATGGCTGCTGAGGCTGCATCACGTTCTCTTCTCCCGCTGTGTGTGGTGCTTAACAAAACCCCACTGTTCAGGGAATAAATTCGTAGGAGGTGGGATGCTGCACTCACCACACAGGAGCAGGGAAAGCACAGCCTGCCTACTCACTGTGTGCCCTTGGCAGGAACACCCCGGGCTGCACCAGCTCCCGTTGAGAGTGAGGAAGGAAAATGTGGTGATGGGATCGCCTTCTCCTTTGCTGGCTAATGCAGAGATATCTTCTCAGTCTGGGTGTTTGTTAGGGTAGGTCTGGGGCTCCAGCAAAGTGTGAGCCCTCCTGCTGTGCCTTGTCTCCTGCAGCATGGCCAGTGCTCACAGCTCCCCACATCTGTCCCTGGGTGTCAGGAGCCAGAAGGCCTTTGGCGCCGGTGTGACTGACACCCAGCACAGCCCTGCCGGGGAGAGATAAGGGCAAAAGCACACATGGTGGAGCTCCCCAGTGCTCTGTGCCTTGGGTGCAGCCATCTGCATAAGCCAGGCTCTTCTTTTTCAAACTCCAAAAAAGAATTCTACCTTAATCCCAAGCATTGTTGCCGCTTGGCTATGGCTGCTCTGGCAGCCATCAGGGAAGGGAAGTCCAGTGTGGCACATTGCTGAGAGGCCAGAGTAGCTGACTCCATAGATACCTGCCTCTGTAGGTTGGAGGATTGAGCCTGAAGGGAAAAAATAATAGGCTGAAGTTGCTGACCACTCTCTGATTTCAGCTGATGTGCTAAGACTGCTTGAGGCTGTTGCAAACAGAGGGACAAAGAGCTGTAAATGGCTTCTTTTCTTTCTCCTTTTTCTTCCTGATAACATCCCCAACAGCACTCAGAGATTCAGAAATCATAAACCAAAATCAGTGGTGTAGAAATGTCCTGAAACTTAAACATGAGATCTAGCTTTCCTCTGCCATCTGGCTTGGAAGTAGCTTTAGTTAATGCAAGGGCTGGAGTTTTGTTTTGGTTTCTTCATGAAGCCCAGATTCTCAGGTAGAAAAATCAAGTGACTCCTATAGCTGGAACATTACAGAAAGCACCAAGTAATAGTGAAACTTATGATAAAATTGCAGGATCAGGAAGTCTCACAGAACCTCGGCCCATGACAGAGTTTGACTTAGAAACCAAAACAAAGGCCGCATTACCTAATGCAGATGAGAAAGCGCAATAAAACTGTGAGCCATTCCTGTTCCTTTGTTACTGACAGAGTCCCATAGCAATTTCCGGGACTGTAAAGACATCCTAATAAATTTCCAGTGTTTCCTCAAGTTGAATGAATCACAGAAATGCTGCTAGCCTTGAATAGGTTTAGCATTCACGTCAACTGCTCAATGGAAAGCTCAGCTGAATCACAGTGCAGCTAGAAACAGGCTGTAAATCATGGCTACGGGCCGTGTGGTGTGGAGGGTTGTTTAACAACATAACCAACAATAAGATTCTTTCAAAATGGAAGCACAGACTTCTTCCACAATGGAAAATGAATGGGTAGACAAAAGGAAAGACATCACCCTCTGACTAGACTTACAGCTCAAGTGAGAGAAGTTTAGGAAATCCTTAGTGGGACAAGAAATGACCGTAGGGAATCAGCAGGTGCTTCTGTTGCTCCTCATTGAATTTAAAAGTAAAATAGTGCAGTGCATGGGAAGCACATCTCTCTGGTGATCAGTTCTCCTGTAGAACTGCAATTCACCTCAACTCCCTGTTGTCCAGCTCCTTGCTGGGAGAAGCTGAGACTGAGAATGCTTTTGCTGCCTTAAATGCCTGAAAATATTTGTCTTAACTGCTGTGGTATAAACCAGGGGAACTGTAGAACAAATGCAATTATGTTAGGATCACTGGGATACTCTGGAGGACTAATTTGGGTTGGCATATTTGAGACCAAATTTGGAGACTCCTCAGGAGAGTTGTCCTTTTTGTAAAGATGGTAAGAGGAAGAAGATGAATGTTTTTTGGCAGAACGTCATGCCTCTGCAGTGTTTCCTTTCAGATGCTCTAACGATGGAGGGTGGACTTTGGGAGAAGTGGTAGGTTGAGACTTTCGCTGTTTCAGCTAAAATGGGACAATTGTGGGACACAAGATTCCTGAGGGTGATGGGAACTGGTGGAGGAAGTCCTTTGCCGGGTAAGAGGCAGCCCTTTCCTCTGAGGCCAGAGAGGGAGCACAGGCTACGAGGCAGGAAGCAACACCAGTGGTCGCCAGCTTTCCTGAGAGACCTGTTAGGGTCAGGTCAAGGCAGGGGGACTCGGAGGAGGAAAAGTGTATTGGGTACTAGGAGGGGATCCAGCAAAAAACACAGGAGGAGGGGATCATAGGAGGTGGGGATGCCAGCTTGTATGAATAGTCCCAGAGGGTTGGCTGGGAGCAGATGGCTTGGCACGGCGAAGGCTTTCAGGAAAGAGTCTAGCATAGCTGCTGGACAGAAGAGGAAGGCTGCAAAAGCAGCAACAAGCAGGAAACCTGCTAAAAACGTACTAGTCCAGAAGCGCTTTCGAAGAACCAGGATAAGAAAAAAAAATGTGTCCCAGGTGTTCGGCGGGGTGAGCGTGCTTGTCAGCGCAGCCTGCCCTCCCCATTTACCCATCTCCCGAGCACTCCCCACTAGGTGCCACTATAGGAGCACACCACTGCACATCGGCTTCGAGGAAGGAGAAAAAGACCTGGTTAAGACTTTTCAAACGTACATGTGCTTGAAAATGTGTTTTCAAATACACGTGTGTTTGTAGCGCTCTCAGTTTATACTTAATTCTGAATATACAGCACGCACGGGGTCGCCAGTAGCGTCTAAACCAATCTCCGTGGGCACTATTGCTATTAAAATGTCAGGTGGAGCAGGGCGGAGGGCACCCAGCTGCTGTAGCCTTTGAATGGTCCCCACTGCCCCTGGGCAATGCAAGCCCCAAATGGGTTGACATGGACAGAGCCTGTCCCCTTCCTTCCAGCTGGGAAGCAAACACATCGCCTGATGGTACTTGCTGCTGGAAGAATATTTAATTGTCAGATCAAGGATTTTATCAGAAAACAACAAACAGGTTTGGGATCCTATTTTTTTTCCCCCATAAACTGCCTAGCAGCACTAACTGCTAAACTCCTACTGAGTATAAATAATTCTATAAACTGATTTTTCTTTTTGCTGTAGATGCTTTTGCAGTAGAAAGCAGGATGACACTTGAGATGGAGCATGCCTGGTGGGTACCTAATAGCCTCAGAACTGAGCCACAAGATGACAATACACATTGCCAGAACATTTCAAGTCTTTCTGGAAGAAAACTGTTGCTCTATAACCTGCAGACCACTTCTACCTGCACTCTGCACTGCAGATTCAGTTATGAAATTAGGTGAATAAATATTGAATAAAGTAATTAGCAGGACAATTCTTTGTTACAGACCACTATGGGAAAAAACATTTTGTTGAAGCTCTGATGCCTGTCAAGTCTTAAATCTTTCTGAGAAGAGGTTAAGTTGCTTTGGTTTCTCTGTTAGCCATGCCAAAATAAACAGAATGTGCTCAACTGAAGAAAACAAATACTTGAAAATAATGAAAAATCAATAGTACCCTTGTTATTCAGTAGTGGGTATACAGATCTAATCTGACAGGCTGTATTGAAAGTGCAAACTGAATGCTCACACACATGTATTAGTAATGTCAAGATGAAATGCTAGCTTAAATCTTATCAATTCAGTTTGTAGGACAGAGAGGAATTACTGAAGTAATTTTATCTGAACACCCCCCGCACGCCACCCCATTCTGGAAAGGGTAGCTCTCAACAGAGTGTGTATTTGTGTGTGTATAAAAATGTTCAGATTTCAGGTACTCTTCTTCATTGCCATGAAGCTTTTAGTATTACCTCAACCTGTCAGCTTCTCCAGTCAGGAAGAAATACTAACAACAAACTTATTTTCATGGAGAAATTTAAAGGAGCCTTTCATTCTTGGCCTGATAGCATTATTCCCATGGTCAGAGGACAAGAAATATACAGCTAAGGAACAATTTCACATAAAAATTACATCCCTTCGTCCAAAAGCCCTGCCATGTGTCATGCTGTTATGGAGCACATACAGGAACTGCCTCTGCCCTTTTGTACAGAGCTGGCTTTTAGGCTCCATGCAGTCTGCATCCACCGGCCCCAATCATCTGAGAGAACCATGAATTTAAAGAGATTCCAAGCTTTCATTTTTCAAATGTGTGTATTTCTAGTCCTTTTCCATAGAAATGGAAATATCTTAGGAACAGGAGTTTTTTTTCTTTTGCTAGAATTAAAAACAAACAAACAAGTGAACAAACAAACAGAGTAAAATACAGTCCTCCACAGCTACAACATGGGCAAGGAAGGATGTAGTGGCAGAAGAAAGGAGACAAGGCTTGCTTTGGTAGGTTTGACCTGCCATCCATCAGCCCAGGAATCCTCCAGCAGTGGTCACTACAACCTGGTTTGGGGGAAAGTATAAGATAAACACTGTTTCACTGCTCCACTGTTTAAATGGAGGAAATGGATTGCAAGACTGCAAATATTCAAAGAAGAATCTGTCCTATTATTTTTGGAGCAGCTTCCTCTGTGATGTGTGCAAGTCATCAGAACAGAATGAATCCAGTGATGATTATTTTCAGAAATGAGAAAAAGTCACCAGGAGATTTGGTTTGGGAGGAATCACAAGGTGGGACAGGACTTTATTTTTGAGAATATAGGCAATGTCATCATGCACTCTCCTCTGGCAGTCATGGCAGAGGCTGGGTTGTCACCTGGGAATAGGTTGTACAGTATGGTGTGCCAAGGAAAAGAGAGACAGAGTGACCTGAATTTGTCATGTCCATTCACAAGATGCTCCTCCAAGTTGTTCAGCATGAACCAGTGGACCTTGTGTTTTCTCTGTGGGAACATAAAGCTGACGAGGGTCTGAATGCTGCTGAGGGTGTTGTTGGTGAGGAGCTGAGCTCTTCCAAGGTGTCTGTTATGTAGAGAGTGTGGAAATGGCTGCACTATCCCTTGGCTTTGGGCAGGACAGATCTTTTCTTGCGCCTCTTGGGAAAGGATGACTCAGACCCATCAGTGCTTTGATCAGCTGGGAGACAAAACTGGCAAAACTTCAGAGAGCCCTGGATTACTTGGGGAGGTGCAGATAACAGGTATGCACATTGCTTAACTGCAGACACTTATTTGGTGACTAATTTAGGAGAACTATTGTCCCTGAATAAGGAGGGCTTTTCTTCTAAGGATCCCTATGTCATCATGACAGAGATTTAAGTTATATGGATGTTTTCTCTCTTGATTACTCAACAAGCGTAAGGATTGTCATCATCACAATGATCTCTTCTAGATCTGCAAAGAGAGGGCTTACAGGGCATACTTCCCATTTTGTAAACAGGACAGGAAATTTTCTGAACATTTTGTATCCAGGCTTACCTGGTTTGGAGCCCTCTGTCTTTGTTTCAGTGAAGCTTAGCAAACTATTATTCTTACTTGTAGCAATTATTTCCCAATAGAGAACTGCTTTTAGTGCCAGGGAGTCATCCTGTTTGCAAAGGGGATGACTAGGTTATTGGAGGCTATTGAACTCTACAGCCTCACATAGTGGAAACAAAAAGTGTTGTGGGTGCACCTTACCTCTAACTGCTGCTCATGCATGGAAGCACCTAAATGAGACCTGGATATTAACACTATCATATCCATTGCTGTTTGTTATGAATAGTGCTGCCTTTGCCACCTTTTCCTTCTTTGGTGTTTCCTGCCTTTTTTGGGAACATGCTTGGCTCTTTGTGGCTAACTAGATTCTGCACTCCTGGAGTGGGCCAGGCAGAGGCTGTCCCTCTAATCCACTCTTGGGAAATGGCATTGCCCTTTGTGTGTGTGTCTGAGCACTCGACCCTGGAATTTTCAGAGACTAGAAAACTCGTTAAATCAATTAGAGCAACACACACTGCAATTGGTTTTGCATGAATCTATTTGCAAGATAAGAATTATCTTCACTCCTCCCCTGTGAACAATAACTGACAACATTACAGCTCCTTCTGAAATGCTTTTTGATAGGTTAATGGGCCCATATTGAGAGCATATAATTGCAGCAGTTTGGTTCAAGAGATGATGTAATGGGTTACATCCCTCTTGATGCTCGGAGTTGGGATACAATACAGAGAGGCTGCCCGGACCCTCTGGTGCCAGAGGGCTTAACACGGTATTGACAGGGCTGTACATATTAAATCCAGATCAACCTTCTGAATGAATGCAGGCACATCTGAACTTACATGGCTGGAAATCTCCTTCCATCATCTTAAAGGAGTTATTTTTAGTAAAACTGTTGGAAAAGAAAAAAAAAAAAAAGAAAGAAAAAAGCCCATACTCTTACTTACTGCTGAGATATGAGCTGAAGGAAACTCTCCTGTCAGATCTGTTTCATATATGTTACAAGAGCAACAAAACAGAAAAGTTCAGCAGGGTATTTTTTTATTTTCCTTTTTTTAAAATTTATTTTAAATTTATGGGGTCTGACAAACCAGTCTGGAGGGTGCCAAGTCCAGAGGAGTCTAAAGGTATCCTTCAACATCAGTTGATAGCTGCTGATTAGTTTTGGCAGGAATGGTTTCCTGATGCTCTGCAAATGAAAATTAACAAATTCTGAGAGTTCTTGGAAAAAGCAAGCAGCAGTGTTTCTTGCTGTAGAGGTCCATGCTGGGAAGTGCTGCTCTCCTAGACTCAGCTTGTGTAGCTCCACTGGGTAATAACCACACTCACTGACTCTTTCCTTTGGAATGAGCCAGGATCTTCCCAGAGCCAGGTACGAAGCAAGGTGGGGTGGGTAATATTTCCTCCTACTTGTACAGCTGCCAATTTCAAAAGAAATAATACTTTTTTCTTTTCAGTGTTTGTAAATTCTGATTTTTAAATGCACTGTAATGTTAAAAGCACTTGAAAATATATAAGTGAGCGTACCTAAGTCAGTTTGTCATCTTGCAAGCCCACCTGGAGCACTTTTGTCGTTTAAGAGGCCTGACACCACATCCTACTGCTCCTGGTACAAAGTTCCCCAAATCTGTCAGCAAATCTTTCATTCCTGCCTGACTTCTTCCTATATGGCCCTTCATGAACACATTGTTGAGTTTGATGCAAGTCCAGCTTACATATAGGGAACTGTTTTGGAGTTTTGCAATAGGTGTTCAGTGATATTCTCTCATGTCACGAGGTCACCATGAAACTTGGTACACTTGTCTTTTTGTGTCATAGAGATTCCTACTGGAACCAAGTTAATTTTCTAATGACACCCTTCTCTACCTTTTCCTATTGAAATAAAGCCTTGATTCAGACAGCCTGATTCAGACAGCCTGATATGCTTTGCAAATTTGTGTCCATTTTAAGTAACTTTTCATACTCTTGTCAAGTGTATGTACAGGTCACATTTTCCCTAAGGCCCTCTCTAGGAGCTTACAGAAACAGGGGAAAGACTTCGAGAAACCTGGTGCAGTTAAGGTTTTTGGAATATAGTTCTATTCTTCATCCCAGTCCAGTTGCCCTGACTCTTGGTGGTTTCGGGACAGGCAGTTGTTTCCTGACACGTCTTTGAGCTCTCTTTGTATTCCATGCCAGAAGACCAAAATTCAGAATTATTCATAAAATTAAGTTGGTGTTTTTCAGTTATGTCTAATGTGCAAAATTAGTAAGTGTTGAGATGGAAAATGTGCTGGGGCCTTGCAGTGTGCCAGCCTAAACCATGATGCTGTTCATGGTTCATGATTTTGTGGTATCAAATATGCAGGAGTGTTTTAGGAGAAAAAGAAGACCAATTTCAGAAAATGGAAGACACTGAAACCAGCTGGGGTTCTAAACTCCAAACTGTCAACAATACTCATGAAAATTTATTTCCAGAAGCCATGGATCAGTTTTACAGTTGAAATATAAAAAATAGTATGAAATTATCCCACCTCCCCCTCCCCCCCAATTTCCTTTAATGTGGGCTATTTAAATCCCTGTTCATCTAGTGAGACTTCCTAGCTTACAAAATCCTGGAGAATTCATAATGGAGAGAGCCATGCCTCTTGTTGCTCTCTAGTATTTCTGTGAGCAGTCAAAAGCAGGAAATTCTGAAAATGTTTAATTTGTAAATGTAAAGTTTTATTTCAGTTCTGTGTGATCCTTCTCCATGCAGACCTTCTGACACTAACAAGTTTCTCTGCTCTCTAACCTGTTCTGCTGCTGCTTGCTATTTCCAAAATCCTACTTGATGAAATTTGGCATGCTGCAGCTATGTCACGTGTATGAAGCGGGATAGTGCAAGGGTTTGTTTGGCTATTTGCACTGACATTAAGGGATGTAAGTCTGCTTTGGAGGACATGGGAAATGGTACTCTGCAATGAAGAGACATTGATCTTGGTCAGATGCAATAAGAGAGTCTTACTTTCTGTTTTATTTGAAGAAATTTAATGCTCCTTTTTACTCATAGCCAGAAGTAGGCATGAATTAATATAGCAAATATTAATGTAATATAATGAATAGGAATTAATAGGTTCTTACTGTTCAGGCTTAATGGTTCAGATGTGCACACTGCAGGTGCTTGAGTCTGATGTATTAACAACATTCTCCTTAACATGACCTTGTAAGCTTCCTCACCTTGCGGAGTAGGATGTGTGAGGCTATTTTCATAGATGAAGTACTATATTTTATATAACTAATTAAAAATTAGCTTTTTTGGGAAAATGCTGCCTTGTTTTCTGTGTTAAGGCCAGACCCCTCTCCAGAATCTTGCAGTGGCTCTACTGTGTGTAATTGTATTTTGATTAAAAACTCTGTCACCTAAGAGCTTGCTTCTCTTTCAGTTCTGGTAACCATAAGCTGACAGAACATACTTGCTAGGTCTTTGATTCTGTATCTAAACAAAGCAGGGGTGATGAAGGGCCATTGCTCTGGAGATTTTAGTATTTGTTGAGTTAAACATTGCTGAGCAGTCTAGCATCCCCACCCTTGTCATGAATGAATCTGGAAGGAATGAGTTTGAAGTCTTGCTCTGGTTGACTATAAACCTTTATTATATGTGGGATGCTCCTTGTGGAGGGAGGGAAGCAGCTGCCATCCAGAAGAAATGAGCTGAATTCATCAGCTTACTCACTGCCCTGCCGAGCAGGGCGTGATGGAAGTAATTCAGGGTGCCTGGCACCTGCTGGAGCAAGGAGGCTGGCTGGCAACCATGAACCTGCAATCAACCTTGATGCCTGCCCTCAGTGCAGACTGTAAATAACAAAGACATTTATTTTATTTTTTCAGTGGGGATGGGAAGAGTGGTGAGAGGAAACAGAAGGAATTAAAACCACCATGTTGCTGAAAACAGGTGGTGGCATGCCCTTGGCCATCACCACTGCCGGTGTCTTTTCAGAGCTTTTTGTAACAATTTATGCTCAAGAAAAATTGTTTTACGTCTTCTCCCCTTACCTCACCTTCACTGTAAGAAGCAATGGGCACGTGAGAAAATCTTTACATTGAGAAAAAATTAAGCAGAAAATTGCAGAGACTGAGGATAATAACCACTTAAATTGTGCTAACTGAGAAAGACCACATCTTGCTACTCCCTTTCCATTCTTAGCCCTCTAACACAGCTATATCAAAGGATACAAACATGGATATTATTATGACTTCATTGAAATTTTTCTTTAACTCTAGCTGTGCTTTTATGACATGCACCTGTAATTGATGTTTTGCTCCCAGTTGAATCCACTAGCCAGGATCCATAGTGCCTTTTTTCATCTGTAGAGGGTGTGTATTTGAGCTACGGGCAAATAATCCTCAGTCAGGTTGTTACTGACTACAAAGGCTGTAACAAAATGCTCACCAGAGTCACCCATCCAGTGTCAGCATTGCAGCTGGAAATTCCTGGTCCTTATGGATATTACAGCAGTTTCACAGCTTTGAGACAGAGGGCAAGAGGGGCTGTGCCTGATGCCTAGAGAGATTTTGTCACCTTCTCATTCTGGGCTGAATCCCCCTCATCTTTTCTGGAAAAGTAACTTACAGACTAACTTGGGTAACTTTTTAAAGTTTGCACGGCCTGTGGTTAGAAATCCCAGGTGCTATGGATGCAGCTAAGGAGTCAAGGTCACTGACTCTGGAAGTGCAGGACCACAGAAACGCGGGCTGCAGGCTCAGACTCCACTGGCTCTACCGAAGATTTCAAACTGTTTTTTGAGCTTTATTTTCCAGAGCACTGGAACGTTTCCAACAACTAATTTAGTTCAAAGATATTAGATGGACAAAGAAGGAAAGCCTTTACCTCTGAGGCTGTTAATTTCATATTTTTATATGCAGTAGATTGTTTCTCAGTAGAGACAGAACTGTAAATCATCCTATACAACTGTCTAGGTCCCAACACAATGTCTGACAGCTAAATGACACTTGAGAGCTGGATGACAGTGCCCAAAGGCAGAAAATTAAGCCTTCAATTAGCTGCAGTCACTTTCCTGTGATTAGATTTTGAAAGTCTGTGATTTGCATCCTGCTGCTTACTTGCCTGGGTGTGTCCTGCACTTCAAGGTAAGCTATTCAGGTGAAATGCTTCTGCTCCTACAGTGTTTGGAGTTTGTACCTTCAACTGCAGTAAAAGGCATGATTCATGTTACAATTTAAAAAAAACCCCAAACATCAAGGAAATAGATATAAAATTTGAGTGTTCATAATGGTAGAATTCAATTTTACAAGTACTTTTATGGAGAAGTGTTTATCCTGCCATAAAAGAGAGGTGCTAGGTGGGTGTACAATGAATTCTCAATTATTCACAAGCAGTTTATCCAGTTTGTGGATTAAGTGTGCTGCAAAGGCCCTGACACTTAGCTGGCACTGTGCAAGGGGGTCCATCTGTACTCGTGCTCAAGCACAGTGTTCCAGGATCCAGTCCAAAGCTTTAGTGAACTCTGTGTGGCAACACCTAAGTATGCCCTGGCTCCAGCAAAATTTATCCTTGTGGTTGCAGTGCTGCAAACATACTTTGGGTTGCACATTAGCTAATACACCCTCTTGGAGCGAAGTGCAGAAATACCTAAGAGATTGTGCAAACGCCAGGTTGTATCTGGCAAAGCCAGGGCTCAGTTAGAGCTAATAAGTCTGGCTAAACTTACATTGACTCTTTCTGGAGTCAATCACAAAGCTGACCAGTCTTCACTTTCAATATGTTCAACGTGCTAGAAGACATACAGGCTGTGTCTGAACTGTTCTCAGGAGTGACTCTGCCCTTCTGTCTCTGGATGCCTCCCAGAGTTTGTCCTAAGTACCTATTGAGTTGAAACCTGGTAATGTGGCAGTCCCTTTCTCCCTCTCATCTCTTCCTCTGGCCCTACTTCCCAGGTGGGATCCAGTAACAACTCAAAATGCTCTAGCTGTGACACCGCAGCAATTAGAACTATGCTGGATAAATGGTGGATGATGTGGTGCAGCTGAAATGTGCTTATTACAGAAACACAGTTCTTAGGAAGTGATCATCTAAGCCAGTGTCATCCATTCTGCCAATACAATCCAGCATATACCACCGTGGAATGGAGTCCATGACACTGGGAAAGTCCATGAGTGTGGGAGGTTTTGACCCAGCAGTTTGCTGAAGCTAAAAACATTTATGTTTTTCTAACTGCCTTAACTTAGCACTTTTCCACCTTTCCTGCTGAAATTCCCCCCCTTTATATGGTAATGAAGGAAGTGAATACATCACAAAAAATCTCAGAAGGGAAAAAGTCACAGATGAGTCACTGAAAATATTGATAAGATCACTGAATGAAGCTGACCTATAGCTTTCAACCTTCCTGTTTTTCTATGCCCACTCCTCTTGCAGCTTCACAGACCCAGTTATACCTCTCCTTGGTGTTCAGAAGGGGACCAGAGGGATTTCTTCACCTCCCTGTAGCAAGGACATATGGCAGGGTCACAGAATCCCTTCCTTGCCATGCCAGGATGTCACAAAGTCTTTAGCACCTACAACAACCCCTGAAAATTCTCAGAGCTACTTATAACAGCGACCAAAATGTCTTATCACACCCCTGTCTTGGTGACAAATTAAAACTGCAATTTGATAATTAACATCTTTCCAAATAAAGGGCTGTATCTCACTTCCCCTGCTGCTGATTGCAAAACTGGACTTGACTTCAGTGGAAGCAGATCTGGCCTCAAGGGTATATTTAGAGAAAGCAAGTAGCAGCTATTTTCCTAGTGTTTATTTTACATTTCAGGTTGAGGCATTTGCAAGAGTGGTTTCTGCTGGACTTTGTATAGCTGGGGCTGTGACTAACAATAATAACAGGCAAAGCTGTGACTTTGCCCCAGCCCCGGAACAAGAGGCCGCCTTGTCCCCAGAGTCATGCAGAAGGCACACGGTGACTCACACCCTCGTAATCCCTTTGCTGGGTTTCCCCTCACTCCACAGGAAAGGATCTTTCTTCCTCCTTCTATACTTGGGGCAGCCCATGGTCCCAGCCATGCTTGTCCCGTAGCTGTGAAGTGTGCTGGGAGTGTGGCTGCACTGAAACACACAGGTCATGGTGTTTAGCAGCCAAAGGAAGGTAAGTAAGGGGATCTAGTGGGAAAGTGGGCTCTGTTTTATTCTGCCTTGAGCAAAAACCAAACATGCAACATAGTGTAAGGCAGCACCTTGGGATAAGAGTTCCATAATGCCACAACCTTTGGCACAGCTCTCCACAAAACGAGTGACTTCAAGATGCTCTGTGATTTCCATCCAATCCCTTAGTTTCCAGGTTCCATAGAACTGAATACTTGGGATTTCTCTGGGCCTTTCTTCTGTGGCAGTGTCATGCATCAACCTTATTCATTCATTAATTAAGATAGCTCCTTCCTTGTAGAGGAAGCATCATGCTCAGGTGATGCTGTCCAAAGGACATACACATAAAGGTGGTGGCTTCCTGTGAGGTTATGACTCTGGAGCACTCATGCAAGTGCAGTCTGGAGGGTACAAGTGTGAGACAAGTGATGACTGTAAGAGGCTTGGGAAACTGGATATTTTGAGTTTCTGTCAAGGCAGCCTGGCTGTGTCACTCCTCTATGTCATGTTCAGAGCATCTGAACTTATGGTTGTTTGGACAACAGATAAAATAGAGTTTCTTGGATACTGGGGATTTTTTTCCAGGCAAATGCTTTCTCTTTTTTCATACCTTCCACTGCTTATCAACTCCACTTTTGTTTCTGATAGATTTGATTCATATTTAGGGAACTGCCTTTGCAGTTGAATTAGATTCCTTATAAAGTTCCATGGCAAGTGTGTTAAGGACAGCTAGATTTGGGGGACACCTGTATTTTGTTCACAATAAAGTTGCATGTTTTCTCACTGAAATCTTCATGGGCTCCTTGAGTGCCACAACCTTGAAGGACCAGCCACGTGCAGGTCCTTTGCCAGACAACTCTGTGCTTCAAGAGGGCACAGCATTTTGAGATTAGCTTCTCTCATGACTGAAGACTAATCAAGACTGGAGCAAAATCTAATCAAAGAAAATATGGCTTCTTTGGAAAATGTTCAGCTGTTGTCCCTTGGGATAGAAATTTTGACTGTTTTGACTGTTTAGGTTTAGATTCTTGGAATTCTTCCTCATATAAAGCTCTTAACATCACATCATTCAGAAGTTATGCCTCTTCTGCTGTTAACCATCTCGGAAACCTAACCTGAGGGATAGAGGATATCTGTACCCTGAAGTCTCAGCAGTGACTGCTGTGGCATCTGTATACCTGAGACAGCTGCATAGCCCTGAAACTTCAGTGCCTTTTGACACCTGAGGTAAAAATAGTCCTCATGTGTCTAGCAAATTCCTCACTGCCTGTTAACTCTATTCCTCTGTTTCAAGTAAGCAAAACTACCTGGGGCAGCCCTTCTGTTTACCTCACTGACCAGGTATGTGCATGGTCCCTGTGTTGGTGGTCTGTGTCACAGCTCAGCAGTAGATACCTGGTGCTTGTGGCTTCAGTACAAAAGGTTCACCTGCTAGCCCAGGACATGGTAATCTTTTCTCTGTCATGTCACAAGTGCACACTTCTTTAATTTTCTCTCCAGAAGAGGTAATAATGTGCATATTTGGGAAAATGCCCGTTATCTAAATCTCTAGGACTAACAAATTCAGTGTAGTAGATCATACAGACACAGTCCTTCAAAGTCCTTAAACACCACTTTTGTGGGAATTGACTGGGTGCTTTTTCTTGTGCCGGGACCCTGAGTAAGTATAGGCTTTTCTCCATCCAGAAAATTTGACTGTATGTCCTGTCAGAACTGGAATTAGATTACAAGTAAGAAAATTCCCAAGGTTTGTGATTAAACCTCATGGGAAGCCAACGGTTCTACAAATTCAAATAATTTCTGAGGAAAAACACAAGTTCTTATATAAATGTCCTCGAAGCCCACAAATTCAAAGCAACTTCGTGCACAGCCATTTCAACCTTCAAGCGCTCTCGGCTGCTTGTTTTGCTCAATGTGGCTCTTCTCTGAGGCAAAAGCAGTCCCCGTGTGCCCAGCAGGAGCTGGGGGGTGGCTGTGGAGGGGGCAGCTGGTGGAGGGGCTGCAGCAGCTCTGCACTGCACTGGGGGAGCCTCCCCAGCTCCGCTGCTGAGGGCAGTGTTGGCTCACGGCACATGTTATCTTCTCGTGGAGCTCCTTCTCCCAGCACATAAACAATTTTGTTTTTGTTTAAAGACTTTCCCATACGAGTGTCTGCCAAGTTCAGAGGACTGCTCCTTGAGACTGATCTTGAATTTTTTGGAAAGGGAGATGAGATTATATAATAAATTCAGTTAGTCTCAGTGAGGCAGTTGGGAGATGCTGTTTGAGACTATAACTTAACAGCCAATGGAATTAAGACAAACAAAAGAATCCATAGTGTAAGTGGGGAAGGAACCCATTTTCAATTTAATTAGTTTAATTTGGAAGCAGATTCACAGGGGAATCATTTACACATCACAGGATGGTAGAAACATCCTCAAAACAGTAACCTGAATAGATTAATTTCTCTTACAATAAACACTTGTCTTTTTTTTTTAATATACAGCTTGTTGTACACCTTGTTGTGTACCTATGGACTCAATGATTTCAGCCTAAAGAATTCTATGATACAGTGGTTTTCAAGTAACAGTCAACTGGTGATTTAAAGAATTATCGCTGCTCTTACCGCTGTGACAATATTGAAATTCTTGTTGTTTGCCATATGTCTATGGGTACTGATACTTTTTTGTCCAGCTCAGGTCTTGCTCTTCTAAATAATTAAACACCCCAAATGTAACAGTTTGAAATAATAATGCAGGAGAAAGATTCCTTTAAAACTTTTAAACTCAGTAACCCAGCATTTCCAGAGAAACTGAAATCTAAAAGCACTGTGGAGTCAGGGAACTGGTCTGGCACTGGGACTGCAGGGAGGCAGACAGGCTGCATGCAGGAGGGGCTGGACACCCACCGTGGTTTTTCTTGGTGTTTCTGGTAGAATTGATGCAGCTGGCCAAACTAGAGTTTTCTCATGGAAATGTTGCTTGGCAGTGAGGCTGAAAAGGGAGGGAGAGCTGTCAGAGCAGCATCTCTGAGAGAGAGGGAACTGCTCATGTACTCGTCATCTCTAATCCTCCTGAGTAACATCTCTTGTGGTCAGTGAGGGCAGGTACTGCTCTGCAGAGGGAGAAAATATGACAGAATATACAGACAGCACAAAACCTGTAACATTGCTTGGGTATCCTTCTGTCTCCTTTTCTTTGGATATCTTTCTTAATTTTTGTGCTGCCTTAATCTTTCTCACATAGCCAGCTCATCCTCTCCTCTGAAAAGAACACAGGGAATTAGTAAAAAAAGCAGTGGCAGTTATGAGAGGCTTTCAGTCTTAGGACATTTTAGGTGGTACCATTATGATAATTTTATTTTTTACTGTATTTATTTATACAGTTAAAAAATATAATGATCATTATGTTACCATCGAAAATGTCCACAGGAAAATAAATTCACCTTATGTTTTGAGGACTGAATAACTCCATTTGCGTACTGAACAAGGAAATACATCAGTTTTACGGTTGTCTTATAGTTAATTATTTCTTAAAATAGAATTTGATTCTGACTGCTGAAACTGTAGGGTCTCTTGGGAGCTAAAAAAATCTTGGAAATTCCTAATAAATAAACCATATAAAAAATGTGTAGTTCAAGATTGTAGAGAGATTATTTCAACTTTTCTATTCTTTCTACATAACTGAGGTTTGTTTTATTTTAGGTAAGGTCTTTAATTCATGCTGCTGAACCAGGCTACAAACTGTTTATGACATGTTTCTTTCATTATTTAGGGTTTTTTCCATTACATTATAGTTTCTCCATATAAAACTAAAAAAAAAAAAAAACAAACAGAAAACCCCAAAACAAAACAAACAAACAAAAAAAACCCCAACAAAACCCTGCTGTATTCTGAAAGATAGAAATGAAGAACCTGTGTATTATCATGGAATTATAGAATCATGGAATATGCTGAGCTGGAAGGGACCCATCAGGATTATAGAGTCCAACTGCTGTCCCTGCACAGGACATCCCAAAAATCTCACCATGTGCCTGAGAGTGTTATTCAGACGCTTCTTGAACTCTGCCAGTTTTGGTTCTTTGACCACTTCTCTGGGGAGCCTGTTCAGTGCTCAACCACCCTCTGGGTGAAGAACCTTTTCCTGATACCCAGCCTGAACCTCCCCTGACCCAGCTGCATGCCATTTCCTCCAGTTCTGTCACGGGTCACAAGAGTGAAGAGATTGGTACCTGTCCCTCTGCTTCCCTTTGTGAGGATGTTGAAAACCATAAAGAAGTCTTCCCTTGGTACATGAAATGCCTTTTTACTATTGCTTCCCTTAGCTAAAGAAGTGGTTTGACCTGAATGTGACAGTGACACCTGCTCTTTTTATCTACCAAAAAAACCCCCAAACTACCCAAATCCCAAAAACCCCGAAACAAAACAAAAACAAAAGCAAAAAAAAACACCCCCCAAAAAGCCAGGAAGGTCAAAGATGCAAATCCAGCTAAGGGGAAGGTGCCAATAGCCATACCATCCCTGTAGCAAATTGTGTCTCCTCAGACCTCCTTCCCCCACCAGGGTCATGCTGGGTCTCACCTCTTGCACAGTTAAATATCCCAACTTCAGAGCATGCCAGCTCTAGTACCTCATGACTTACTAAAGCATAAAGAAACTTTACATTCTCCTTCAAGCATCTGCGATCCCACCTGTGTCTCCTGACTTACCACTGGGATCCCACTAAGGAAATGGGATTTGTTGCCCAGGCTGGGGGCAAGGCAGAAACTGCTATAGCCTGTGGATACTGGTGCAGGATGTGTCCAAGTCTCTGTGCTCTTGCCAATCTTCATCCCCTTGTCTGCAGGCCACCTGCCACCAGGCCCAGATACACTGCTCCTCAGGTAGGGGCATCTCACATATGAAAAGTGAGAAAAAAAACTCCTGGGAAATCTCAGAGGATTTATACAATTACATCCCTCAGGATATGGGGTTGATTACTCAGGAGGTGACTTCTACTTTATTTCTGAGTCAGTCCTGAACAAGTAGCTGGTCTGGTACATCACTTGGAGGGACTGTGGTGCTCTGGTGCTGCCTTTTGCAAGAGCCTGAAGTCAGACCTGCATTTTCTCAGCCAAAACCAGTCTGGTCCTGAGAAATGTGCTGAGCAGAAAATGCAGCTGTGCTTATCTCCCACAGTATTGCCTGGTTGCTCTTGGTGGTGTCACCAAGCATTTGAACCAGGGTTACAGAGTTAATTTGGGAGGTCAGTGTCCCTGCGCTATATAACCTAGAGCTACCTCTTATGGATGTTTTCAAACTGCCTTAAATCAGTCATCTTCTGTGAAACTCTTAGGTGAGGACTCATACCAGATGAAGGAAATGTGAAAATGAGGTTTAGTATTAGGACGAATGTGTGCCATTAAAAACTGAGGAATAATTTCTGCTTTGTCATTACATGGAGAAGGAGGAAAATACTTTATCTTGTTATTAGAAATTTGTATGATTAGTATGATTTATACCTAATGGCCAAGGCAGGTAGCCCTGTGATTATGTCCTTTTGTAATGATGCACTTCTGCATCCTTTAGATGCATTTATTTATTTGGTGACTGTTAAAAATGCATAGAAAATCTGAAAAGCGAGATAGACAATGAATTCCTTTCCCTTTTTGCCCTTTTTTTGTTTGGTTAGATAAAGTATTTTAGAGCATCTGTTTCCCAAATTGCAAACCAATCTGATCCAGTTGTAAAAAATTAGTTATGCATCATCCCCTGGAATCAGAACTAATGAAAGTTCACACAATACTATGATCAAATACAGCCCCAATTAATAAAACTGCTGCTTTTCTCAGAATGGTTGCTCCAAGAAAACAAAACCTTTATGTTCATGTCCTAGTTTCTTCTGGACCTTATGCAACAAGAATGTTCAGAAGAGGCTTTTAAAAATCACTCTTTTGCTTCCTGAAAAGCACTCATACTGCAGACACCCACAGATAGGATCAGACAATACTGCAGTGTCATGAAAAGGCACTTCCAGAGGAGTTTACATCCTCACTCTTTTAGCTGCCCTCAGAATTTATTAGTTAACAGATCACTGCTTCCTGTTTCTGGAAGTCTTGGTCTTTTGATCATGCCACCACGTTCCTGAAATGCACAGGAAAATGGAGGCTTTGCATGCCTGTTTTGTTTGATGAGCACAACAGTCCTGAAGCAATCCAAATCATTCATCATTTTTGGCCTGAAACAGGCTCGTTGCTTAATCATTACTTGTACCAGATATCAGAACACCAGGTTTACCTCTGAAAGCCCAGCAATTTATCTCAGAAGTGCTACAATGGAAGGCAAAGGGGTGGATGCTGACCTTCCTGTTCTGCTGTCCCCTGGGCCCACTGAATGACCCAGAGTTACTTGTGATCAGTATGAACAAAAAATGAGGGATGCACCTTTGTTTAACAGCTGTTAGTTCAGCAAAATTGGAACTTCACTTAGGTTAGTAACAGTACCACAGCTGGGTGTCTGACACAGGAACTTTGCTCTGAGAAAAAATTATTTAGGTAGTAGCAAGTATTCATTGATTAAAAGGATGATTGATTGATTGACTGATTCATTAATTTATTTATTAGAAAATTTGAGAGCAACCCTGCCATGCTGATGGATGAAACAGTGGACACAGGCCAGCAATACACACTCAGAACCCAGCAGGGCAACTGCATCCTGGGTAGTGTGGCCAAGAAGTCAAGGGAAGTGATTCTGCCCCTCTGCTCTGCTCTGGTGAGACCCCAACTGGAGTGCTGCATCCAGCTTTGGGGTCCAGGAAAACACATGGATCTTCTGAGTGGGTCCAGAGAAGGACAATGAAGATGATCAGAGGGAGGGAGCACCTCTCCTGTGAAGAGAGTGTTGGGCTCTTCATCTGGAGAGGAGAAGGCTTTGGTGAGACCTTAGAGCAGCCTTTCAAACCTTAAAGGGGGCTTGTAAGAAAGACGGGGACAAACTCGTTATCAGGGCCCTTAGTAACAGGAGAAGGGGCAACAGTTTAAACTGAAGGATGGTAGGTTTAGACTGGATATAATGAAGAGATTTTTTGTGGTGAGGGTGGTGAGACACTGGAATGTGTCTCCCAGAGAAGTTGCTGATGTCCCATCACCATTCAAAGTCAGGTTGAATTGGGCTTTGAGCAACTGGATCGAGTGAAAGATGGTCCTGGCCCATGCCAGAGGAGTTGGATTAGATAATACTTGAAAGTCCCTCCCAACCCAAGGTGTTTTATGGTTCTATGATTTGAAGTATCCTTCTCCCTCAGATCTGGCTTGCTCACTTGTTGGAAATGCAGTTCATGGCCCCATGAGCCAGAGAAGTGGGTGTTGCAGATATGGTTGCTGAAGAGCTCCCCAGATGATTCTGAATTCTTGAAATATTGAGAAGAATCAAGCTTGAAAAGAAAAACTTGTTTCTTTTGAAGAGTTCTATGGCTCTTGTGAATTGCCAAAAAAAAAAAAAAAGGGAAAACTTGCCAATGCAATAAATGTCTTTCTAATATGTTGTGACCCAGCCTGTGCTCTTGCATCACAATCCTTGTAAGAGCATAAAAATCTGCAATTCGTTCTAAAACCTATCACTGCTGCAGCATTGTCAACCAGATTTCTTCTCAGTACTGGGCTTAATATAGAAAAATTGCTAGGGGAGCCTGAAGATGGAGTGAAAGTAAGAATCAGCATTATTGTAATTTGATAGCTGGAGCTTTTTGGAAAAAATACACTTTTGTGTGTCAGGACATATTCCTGGTTTTAACAGCGATACCTGGCTATTTTCAGAATTGTTTCCAAGATTTTTCACATGCAGTGTAACTTTTTATTTGCTTTTCTCTCCAATTCCCACTGAATGGAAGTTTTTCATGTACTATTGCCCTTCCTCCACTCCACCCCTCCAGTTCATGAGCAAGTTTACTGAACTCCCCAGCACCTCATGTTTATTTTCTTATCTTATGTTAGAGTGTGAAATTAAAACACTAGATTTGTCCTTGGCAAGTTTAAATGCATATTATTTCTATAGCACTGTAGGGGTCTGCAGCTCTTTGTGAACAAAATGGAACTGAAATACCGTGGCATGGGGTGGTGCATTGCCTGATCTTGCAGATGTTCAGGCTGGGCATGATGGAGCACACGGAGCCATTCCTTGCTTAGCTAATGCCACTGGATGCTTTGAGGATGCTTGCCCTGCTCCTCACACCTGGTGTGTCCAACCAGGATGTTTCACTGGAAAGACATTAGAGCCATTGTGCTGTGTGGGCACGGCCCCCAGGGACACTTTCACAGGGCACCTTGGTGCCAGGTGCATTTCTGGCACCAGCTCACACAAACTTTGCCAGACAAGTTTTATGACACCTCAGTTGGGTATTGCTAGCAGTCAGCTTGCAGTGTCATTGACCTCCAGGTGGAAAAACTACCTTTATTCACCTCTGCAGGATGTTTTGTGCAGTCTCCATGGAACTCCAGGTAGCTCTACCTGTATTTATAGCTGAGACAAACAGCACTGGGGTAGTGCACCCCACAATGATTCATCATGGCCATCATAAAGCTGTAATACGTTATTTAAAATGCTGTAAAATATTTTTAAATGTTCCATATAGCTTAGCTATTATTTAAAATCTAAATCAATCAGAAAAATTCTTTATCTGTACAACTGTAACTAATTTTAACCTTAAATTTCAGCTAAAAGCACAATACTCAACAGGCTCTCTCTTAGTCTGTTGACAGAGAAAAATTTTCTTGTCATGGCTGAATTTGAGGTGGGAATACTATAATATACTGTAAGATTTAAGAAACTGAGTAGTACTAAGTAAAACTTGAACATTTTGCCATTTCTTTATGCTCAGCTCTCTAGAGTACATGCACACATATTTGTGAATGTCTCAGTAAAAAGTATTTCTCATAAAAATAGTCAGTACCCAGCCTCTTGTTAAGTATTATCCCTTTATCAATGCCTGCCATTTCCTGAAAAATAAGCACTGTTTCCAAAGAATCAAGTTTAGATCAAGATAGAGCAATTTCTTGAAGGTGGAGGGTAAGGTCAGGCATTTTAAAGCTGAACTACTACTGTGAATTAAATTATTTTCCATCTTTCCTCCTTTACTGTGATATCAGCTGAGGGTTATATTTATGAACAAGCAATTTGCCACCAGTTGTTGCAATTTGCCCTGTAGTTCTATGTCATAAACTTTAGCACATCCAAAATCAGATTGCTCCAGTTTTAAGCCTATCATAAAAGCATTAAGACTGTTTTGCCTGAGACATAGAAGAAGTATTCAGTCACTTAAATATCTCTCAGTTCCCTCCACATATTTAAAAGTGCAAGTGGGAAATGCTCACCTAATATACAAAAGGACTCTCCAATGACTGGAAAAGAAGATCCTTTCAACTGCAGGTTATAAAGATGGTTATCTCTGGAAGAACATTCCTCATCTTTTCCATATGTTTGAAATAAACTGTCTTCTGTGATTCTGAAGTTCTTTTGGCAGGAGAGGAAAAGTGTTGAAATACTATGTTTCACAATTTTCCAGACCAAATAGTAACTTATCTAAACGATACATTACTGTATTTTGCAGCACATAAGCTCACCAGCTCTCTGCGAGTCGATAATCCTTTTCATTTTTCATTACTTGATAGCTGGAGAGGTATCTTGCAGAGTTATCATAGGCATTATCAGTGCAAACAGTGATATGAAGCCAAGGACCTTTGTGATCATAGCATGTTCTCTGCTTGTATGGGATATTTTAATGCAGTCTCAGTGCCTCATTGAAAGCAGTCCAGCAGACGACAGATTATTTCCCCTAACTGTTTAGTGAGCAGCAGCTATTTGAAACATTTGACATTACAATGGCGGAGAGACATTGGCCCCAAACGAAAATCTGTTTTCTTTATCAAAGATTTAATTTTTATATTATTTGAAAAAAGCAATGTGATTGGCCACATTTGGTGTTGGCAACACACAGAAGCTTTTGTCCTACAAAGTTATGTGATTTTAGCTCTGAGTGAATCTTGGGAAATCACATCATCTAATTTTCACCATTTCTTTGTGCACAAGTCTCACAGCATGTGCACAAAAACTCATGAACCCCTCAGTACGAAATATTCCTCAAAAGAAGAAACTGTTCCCATCAATTTGCCTCCCGAAGTGAGCATGGTAGAATTTTGGTATAAATTTCTTGCTTCCTTAGTAAGCATCCTCTTGTTTTCTGTGACTTCGTGTGTTTTAACAATGAAAACATTTCAAGAGTTTTGTGCTTAGAAGTGTGTTAGATCTTTTTTATGATTCACGCTCTTTACATGCTGTCTTGCCGTGAGCAATTCAGAAACTTCTGCCTAAGTGACCATGAGTTGTCTGACATGTACTGCCTTCTTTCCTTCTGTCTGCTCCAAACAAGATAATTTCTACACTTATTTGGAAAAGCTGACAATCCTATTTTTATTTTTCTTTTTCTTTGAGAGGGGAGTTTTCTAGACATTTTAATGGAAGAACAACAGTTTAGTTGTCACAGTCCGGATCCATGGAGGGGAGTACTTTGAGCAAACAAAAGGATGTAAGTATACTTATACTAGCATTTAAATCAAAATGATTTTATGAGTTTCAAAACCTTGTGTACTAGGCTGACTGATCCCACAGGCTGCATACAGTACAAGCAGTATTTGGTCCATGACATATATTTAAGATATAATCACTATACATACCAACTTTTTTTCCTATCTAGATTCCCTGTACCAGAAGCCCTTTTGGTAGGTAGATGACTTTGGAAATTATTTTTACGGTGCTTCTTTCTTTTCAGCCACAATGGAAATGATGATTTTGCAAACTTTTAAACAAAATTTAGGATCCTTTGTTATTAAAAGTGTTGCGCAAGTGTATTATATTATTTAAGATCAGGAATGCAAGACTTCATCTTGAAAAAGAGCGTGTGGAAAGATCTGGGGAGGTTCCCACAATGGGATCTTAATTTATGAGGGACTCATCAGAGGACCTGTCTCTAAGTGAAGTGCCGGTGGAAGATGTTATGGGCTCCATATGCACAATGAACAATGCCAAGTCGTCAGGACCAGATGGTATTTACCCAATGGCTGTGGAGGAATCCAAGCATCAAATAACTGAACTGTAGTGTTTAAATGCACACTGAAAGCTAGCCTGGTGGCTGAAGACTGGTAGTTGGCAAACTAACAGCAAATTTTTAATTGTGCAACCTAAAAAAGAACTTTGTTTAAGGGATTTTCAGGGGAACCACAGGCCAGTGATTCTGACATCTATGCTAGGCCAAGGTAGGAAAAACAATAATGAGGGCCATTAATTAGTAAATATGGGTAAATAAGCTGTACTGTGCAAAAGCCAACATGATGTTTGTAAAGGGAGGTGTATTGTTGAAATTCTATTAAAATCTTATTTATGAAATGTTATTTCTCTGAAGGACTCAGCAAACATGTAGGGATATTCCGGTGATTCAGTCTATTGAATTCTTAAAAAGCTTCTGTGAGACCACAGAAGTCACTCCTAGAGAAACTGAAAAAACATGGCATAGAAGGTCCTTGTATGCATAAACAATTGCTTAGGAAATAGGAAGGAAAGAGTAGAAAACATGTATTTTCATGGCAGATTATTATCAGTGGAGTTCCAGAAGATCTGTGATAAAACTCTTGATCAAAATATTTATATGGGATCCGTAAAAGAGCTCAGTAGTGAGATAGCACTGGGGACATTTTTAGATTATTCAGGATAGCAAGATGCCTGGCTGTGAACAGTTGCAGAGGGTTTTACAAGACTACATGGCCAAATGGTAAAATGGTAGATGAAGCTCCATGTATATAAATATCAGGTGATGCACATGGGAGAAAATTATCTGGAAATTAAACACAAAATGCCAAGGACTTGTGAACAACACCTTGGTGCTAAAATAGCTGCATGAAAAAGTCAGCCCTATGCTCACTAGTGCTCAAAAAAGCAAATCAGATGTTAGGGAGCATTAGGAAAGAATCTACAGAACTAAACAGTGACTATCATGGTGCCACCACTGTATAGATCCATAGTTTCCATGAGCATGGAGTAGCATGCAGGTCTGAATCCTCCCTCCACCTCTGCAGCAAAAGAGAAGCAGGTCCCAGCAAGGGTGGTGAAGGCAGCCGAAGGAGAGGAAGAGGTTTCCACATATGCCATGAGTGTGTGAGTAAGGCTTTTCAGCTTGGAAAAGAAACCTCCACCGGAGACCTGGAGCCAGAGCCCAAACAGGCCTTGACAACAGGGCAAGGGAAACAGAGACAGACTGATCATTGCCCATCCCAGCTTGAGACCTCACATCCATCTAATCAATAGAGTACCAGCTTTGAACAAAAACGGGGTGGTTTTTAGCACGTTTTCTGATAGTTTTATTACTTCATCCTAGTCATTGGCCTGAAACCCTGTTATTCTGAAATCTGTACTCTGGAACCCAGAACAGCATCTCAGAAGATAGCTGTGGCACAGTACAAGAAGGATACTCAGGTCTCAGGTCCTCCTCTAACAATAGGCTGTTGAGCCTGCATAAAAATTCCCAGTGTGATATTTCCACTTTAAAAATTCTAAGCTTTGCCAGAAAGATATGGCTTGAAACAATGCTTCAAAGCAATATCACTTAAGGCCTATATGCAGGAAGATTTTTTTGTTCACAGAACCACTAGTTAACATTTTCTGACCATGTCATATTTATTTACCAGGGTTACAAATGCAAGAAACAGAGGCATGAGGTATAATTTCATGTTTAATAGATGAAGTCTCAAGAAAAAAAGACATTGTCATATCCTTTTTTTTTTTATATTTCAGAGGTGTGAAACGTTTTCTTCCTGACATCGGGTTTAGTATTTACTTAAGATAAGGAGGAATCCTACAAGGAAAAAAGGTGATTACCTGATTAACAGACTTATTCTCTCATTCATTGAATCTTCCACTTCCTCCTGTGACCGGTGAATGAAATAAGGTGTAGCTGAGGCACCACAAGCCAACAAGTAAAGAAAATGTAGTTGAGGGTGCAAAAAAGGACAAAGAGGAGGTATCTTGGAGAGGAAGGCAAGAAACAGCTCAAGGAAAGAGAAACCCTCTATGAGAACTAGAATAGGAGAGCATGACAATAGTTTTTTTCCTACATAGTATGTTCATCTGGGTCTCAGGTATGATTTATAGTGGCACACTGGCCTTTAATGTTGCAGGAGTTCTAGCTTCTCTCATTCTTTTTCCTTTTTTCCTTTTCCTTTTTATTCCCCTACTAGAAGCAAGTATTGTGAATTTTCTGTGAAAAACACTTTAGTCTATTGCTGTTTAAATGGTTCCTAGCATAGTGTCCCTGACCCCATCACAAGGATGTGCTTTGGCAAATAAAAAACAATAAGAGAGTGTAGTTGGAGATGAAATGCTGAAAGTGAGCCTTGGTGCTCAGAAAAGATGTTCCTTTGGTATTTATTTCTATGTGTTGTTATTATTATTATTCCTTTAAGCAAACAAACACATTAGTTCACCTCATTAAAATCAAAGAGAAAAATCTGAGAAATGTAGTTCAGCAGCCAAAGTCTCAAAATCCACCTTGAAATCTTATTGGCTATCTTCTCGAGGGATGTGTAAATCTTCCTTTTGTTGGCTTTTATTTCTGAATTTGGCTCTGCTCCTGGAAATCTTTCCTGAGAGGCCTCTACTTGCTATAAATGTTGCAAAAGAAGCCTCACTATTTGCAATGCCGTTCTAATTATTTTTCTGATGGGCCAAGTATCGCCTTGTGGCCATCTGGGGAGAGCCTCGGTCCTGTATTTCTAACTCACCCTATGGAACCATTTTGAGCATCAAGTTCTCGCTGCCAATCAAAATCCCTCTGTATCTCAGGGTTGGGCCTTTTGTCTGTCCTTGTCTCTGCAAACTCAACTGAAGATTTCCATCTGATGGCTATGGAGAAATGCAGTAGATTCCTTGCTGGGAAGGCAACAGGAAAAAGAGATTAAAAAAAACAAATAAGGGACATGAAGGGAGGCTTGGCCATAGGAAACCAGGAAGAGTGACTGTATCTTGTCATTTACTTGTGCTCTTCTTCTGGGATCCTACTCTAAGAGGGCGTCTGTACCCTAAGTTTGGAAAAACACCCAGTTGTCCACTGGACTCTTTTCTAAACAATGACAGAAGGATTCTGGAGGGAATGCAGTGACCTTTTTAATATATAACTTTGCTTGGATTAGTGGATGACCTGGGGTGCTTTTGAGAAAGAAATGCTGTCAGGAAAACACACTGAGGGCTCGGTGTCCCACAGCAGATCAGATCATTTTGAAGTAACAAGGCAGGAAGTTCAAGCTAGGCAGCTACAAGAAGTTAGCCAGAAAAAAAGAAAAAAGAAAAAGAGGGGGAAAAAGGCAAAGAAAATAAAAGGGCAGCACAGTGGAACTCAAATACAACTGCTTGTTTTGCTCTGAGGTTTGTGCTGAGCCCAATCCAGTTTGCAGTCTTTGCAGAGGTGTTCACAGAAAGTAGCTTGATATATGAATGAGTTTCAGGGGGTAGGAAATGCTGATGCTAACTTTACTGGGAGCAGCTATAAGACTGCACTGTAACCTTTGAGCTTTGACTGCAAAGAAATGCCTTGCAGCCCTGTGCAACACTATCACAAAGCTTATGAGCTGGGGGCAAAGAGGAGGGAAGGGGAGAGAAAAGGGGCAAATAACATCATTACTTACTTTGGTTTTAGTTCAACATTTATCTTTAAATATTTTTTCCCCCTCTGAATTAGTTTCAATAAAACGTGCATCGCTCGTGGAGCTCCTTCAATAAAAAAGTCACTGTTTGTTATATGATAACACTGAACAGACTCCAGGCACTCCATTTTCTTATCTTAGATATACAGTGGAGCATAACTCAAGCAAAGGGGAGAAGTTAATGCATCTGTAACACTAGGTAACAGAAGCAACAGTAGCATGTTAGTGTAGTAATAACTCTCACATGTGGAATATCTGAAGATGGGTTTTATTGAATTCAGTTTATTTAACCAGGATAAACCCTTGAGATATGGATCTCATTTACAAGATGGTGTTGGCAAGAAGGCAGATTATTACAAGCACATGTGGAAGATAAGTATAAAACAAAAAGTGAAAGACCTGTTTATATTTTTAATTAGGACCCTTTTATCACCAAAAATGTTAAGTGAACAGGAATATATAGATAGAGATATAAATATTGCTGTTGATATTAACAGCAATGATCCTTCCTACTTACATAGCACCTTTTATCCCAGACATCTTAACACTGGAAAAAATAAAGGTGAAATGTCTTCCCTTGTTGCACATCAAGCCTGGCTAAGCCTGTTTTGTTCAGGTCCCAGTGAAATGGCCCACAAGGATGCAACAATTGTGTCAGGAGAGGGAGAAGGAGCAGTGCAGACCTGCGCAGGGCGGAGAGCCCCACAACTGAGCATTCTACTGAAATGCAGTCATATCTAGGTAGTGCTGACACATTAGAGAAAAAGCCAAGGAGAACACAATGTACAGTTGAAACTTCAGGCGAATTAAAGTAGGCCAAGTGTAAGTATTCAAAGTGGAATTTGACCAGGATTACCCCTTTTAATCTTACTAAAAATACTACATGATCTTTTGCGAGCACAGGCATTCAAGACTCAACTCCGGCATTTCACACAAAAGGCGTTAATACTTACATTTATATGAATGTAGTTTTTGAAACTGTTGCCTTTTAAGTGACCCCTAAACAGGTACAGACCACATTAAAGTTATATGTGGTATGCTGGCACTTGAGGTTGCAAGGTGATGGAGTGCTTTTCTTTTCATAAGGCAATTTTGCTTGATAATCAAATGTCTCTGGTAGGTAAATAAAAAACCTCTCTCCTCTGTTGGAGGAGTTATTATGTTGTGTTTACAATGTATTCTTTTGGTCTGTAGTTAACATACTTTAAATGCTCTTAAAACTAAATGGCTGCCTTCCAGCCAATGACATTTTTGGGCTATCAAGTTGCATATTTTGCTCAGAAATGTGATGCTGATTTTGCTGCTCTGATTTCCCTCTGCAATTTGGGTTTCCCCTTCCTTAGGTAGAGAGCTCCAAGCAGCACAGTCCAGCATCTTTTTCATCCCTAGAAGTGATAGAAGTCCAGGCTTGTCCGGCCACTCTGGGGTATGGCAACTGCTGGGATAAATATAACAGGACATGACAATATTATGAAGGAATGTAGGCCAATGAGAAACAAAACAAAAGGTCTTTTCTAAATGGGACCCTCCAAGATTTTCTGACAAATATTCACTTGAGAAGTAGGATATTTTTCTGGGGCTTCCATAGCAAAACTGAGACTTTTAGTTTTGTAAAATGACCACAGTGGAAACTACCTGCTGGGTTACCACTGCAAAAGCCTTTACAGATTACAATAATTTCATGGGCCATACCTTGTTAATTAATTTTATGTAGCAGCAATAGAAGCTCAGCCCCCCAACTTACTTGGTGGGATTTTCCCTTGTAGGATTCTCCCATTCGAAGGAGAGATTTAATCATGGGTGGTATACCTAAAGGGTTTGCTGGTTGCCTCCACAGCTTCCCCAGTGTTCTTCATTTTATTTGAACTTTTCTGTGTGCTTGCACCCTGGAAAGGTCAAGTCTCATGTCTTGCCAGTGGTGAAGTGGCTCTGAAGCGCTCCCCAGTGCTCCTGGCTCTTCAGCATTTAGAATTTTCTTGCCATTAACTTGCACAGAGTATTCCCAGTCACTGCCTGCAGCCATCTGGTGGCAGAGAAAAACGTTGCCTGGGGGCATCTGCTTGAATTAATTTGCTTTGGCTGTATTTGCACCTTTGTCTATTTGTTTACAATTTGAGCAGTGACATTTATTGGCACAAACGTGCTAAGGAAAGCCAGTTTGGGAAGAAATGTCAATATTTGCTCTGAAGAACAACCAGACCCCAATTCAAAAACATACTTACTAACTCTAAGTACATGGATGTGTCTCATTGACTTTGTTGAATGAAACCTGATGCTGGGAACAGAAGCAATGCCATGAGCCTTCACTCCCAATTAAGACGAATTGGTCATTGCCCAGCCTGAGCTATGATTGTTCAGGATCTATCTTCACTGTACTGAATCTGAAGAGATAAAACACATGCCAGGGATTTGCACACATTTGGAAAAACATAGCCCAATCACGTCTGCACGGAGTAAGAGGCAATGTGGTTGGTATGAGTAATTGTTGCAGTGTTAAGTCTCTACAAAGACTGCAAAGACTCAAAGGCTGCAGTGGAAAGAGAGTCCAAAAGGAACATGACTGCTAAAAATAATGCTGGAAAGTCTTGCTTAGGGAGTCATATTTTGTCCTAGGTCTCCACAGGTGTATGGGCAAAACAGACCAGAACTGTCAGGAAAAACCCATGGCTTTTATATAATCTGTAGTTGTCTAAACATATCCATATCAGTGAATTTTGGCTGCAGAAGTGATGGGGGATTTGCAGTCCTTGCTATAAGTAGATTGTGGGATTTTTATATTACTTATTATGTGAATTATAACATCTGTGGGGAAACATGCTTGATTGAGGCTTCTGTCCTGTTAGAACAACTCCAAGGAAATAATATGAGGCTCAAGACTGAGACCATGATGTCAAATTAAGCCACAACAATAAAGACTTAGTACAGGAGCACCAAAAGTTCCTGTATTAATGTTGCCTAACTTTTCCCATTATAAAATATTCCATTTTTTTCCCCGCAGAGATTGGGAAAGGGTCAGACTTGCAATTAGGATGGAACTGCTTGATGTCTCTGAAATAATCAATAAATTTGTTCAGAGCGGCCTGGACCCTGTACAGAAAAAACCCCAAAGCCATTCCTTGTATTTTATTATGACTTATCTGATGATTCTGAGCATGTGCTGCCAGCTGAGCACACCCCAGCCCCTTCAAGGACTCTGACCACGGGAATGAGTTATCCAGGTCTCTTTACTATGGACAAACCCTAAAGAAACTGGGTAGGGAGACTGATATGTCTGCCCCCAGAAACCCCTGTGTGATTTCCTAAGTGCTATGAACCAAGGCTCACATGGTACCTTGAGTTATTCATGGAGACTGAGAAGTTCTTGGTCAAACCCAGCATATCCCATGCTGCATTCAGCCTCAACTACAGACTGTCCCTATATTCTGCTTCTGGTGAAGTTTTACAGCCATGTAAATCATGGCATCAGGCACTGCATCTCAAAAGTGGCTGCAGTGAATTCACACCACGGTTTGGTTACATGCAGCTGTGCTCCTGCAGAGGCTGCTCCGAGGTGCACAACCTGCCCAAACGTATTTCATCTCTTGCTTTGGACATGGCCAAATCATATCCTACATCTTGGTTCTCAGCTGAGAAGTGACTTGCTTGCAGTTTTGTGAAATATTACATCCCCCATTCTCTTCTCCCCCTAATCCTGAGCATGTAACATTGAATATGCCCCCTATGGCCAAGTTCAACAAATTAGCAGCCAGAAATTTTAATCAGATATTTAATCTTTCAACCATGTAAGTGAGATTTTGTATTTATAGTGGCAGTAGGCCAGCTCAACCTCAGAGAAAAAGATTGTTAGTAGTGTCCTTGAAGCTGGGGAGCCAGAGAGCAGCAACTCCACTGAGCAGGTCTGGCTGACCTGCAGCTAAAAGGCAGCTGTAATCACCACATCAGTACCTACAGCACTGTGCACTTACTGAGCTGGGGAGAGCCAAGGAAGTTATTATGGTCTTTGGAATATTGCTGCTTTGTGCATTCAAAATTATTTAGTATAGTAAAGAACTAAGCTTTGGTGACAGGAGGCCAAAGCAGATGAAATTCCAACACACTCTGCTCCTGAATTTGCCAAATCCTGGAGTAATGGGAAGCATCTTCCTAGAACAAATGCCAGTAGTGAAGTTAATGAATCTTCCTGTTTTGAAAGTTTTTTTCCTTGTACAGATACTTTGGACAGATGCATGCCTAAGTGTAGCCATATGCACATTATTCCCTTCTATTTGTAAGGATCTCATCTGATGCTGCAAAGCAGTACATGAACAAGTTGGTTTCCATAACATTGTCCCTGAAAAGTGTGTTGCAAAGTAGAATATGTGAAACTTTTCATCATATTTGGTGATCACCCTTATGACTGGAAGCTAGAGATCCAGTATTCTGACATTGATTTTGCTGTGTACAGTCATGGAAGATTTATATTCAAAATATTCTTATGTTATCACCAAGGCCCAAATGCTTTAAAAGTCTGGGAGGATATGGCTGTCACCAGGGTCTGGGCGGGGTGGCATAGGATCAATTTTTCATTTGCACTAAGTACAAACCTGAGCTCACTGGACCAACTAAGCAACCCCAGATTAGGACAGGAATCTTGACTTCACCATTCAGACTTCTCACACAGAAATGTGAAACCCTGTGGGGGAAAAAAATCTTATTTCCTCAGTGCTGTTGTGTCTGCAATCTGTGATTCGTGTCAGCCCACCAGTGCTCCCAGAGGTGAAATAGCAGTTTGGGAGGCATTATAGTTCTGTACAAGGAGCCTAAAATTTATTTACCTTGACTATTTGCTTGGCATTTTTCTGGTAGCCGTATGAGAAGTGGATGCTAGGAGATAAGTTTGGATTGTTTATACTTCATTAGAGTCTGAAGAGGTTATACCACTATGTACCAGGGTCAAGTCTTAGTTCCTTGTTGAACTCTCTGACTCTTCACTGGAGGGGCAGACAAATTCTGCCCTAGATAGGGATAGTTTTCAGGAAGGGTGTATATTGCTCCTGTCTCACAGATTGACAGAACCTTTGTTATTTCTAAGTAAAACATACCACTTTATGGTCTTCCAAAATGTAAATGCTGCCTAGGACTTTGATTGCTACAGATTAATTGCAGTTGTTGTTCACATAACTTGTTTAATATGATTAATGTCATAACAAGTCTGTGGACATTCCTCAGTTCTTTACCTTGACAGTGGAACAACACTCGTGACAAAGTGCAGGTTAGGGCATAATGGATCTCTCTTTTTTTTTAGGAATTACCTAGCAGTGCTTACAAAGATTCCACTGTTGGCATTCACTTATTGGATAATTTAGTTCATTTTTATTTCCAACAGGATAATTCTATTTCCCTGTAGAACTATGAGATGTCTTGCTTCTGAAATAAGCTGTGTTACCACATCTCTACAAAAAACTAACCATCCAGTGGGGAGAAAGAAGTACAGAGCATATATTGACTATAGACATATATATCGATATCTATATCTATATAGATATAGATATAGATATCAGAATAGATGTACTTTTGTTCAGGCCAGTAATCATCTGGCCTGAAAATGAAATATGGCCTGTACATTTATATCTGTTAGGGATATTAATAAATGTGAGAGGTGGCTCATTTTGGATTGAGGCCAGGACACTGAAGCCACTTTAGTGGCATTGACAGATGATCTCTCCCTGTCAATAGATAGAAAACAGTCATCCATTTTCATCCTCCTGGATCTTTCTTCAACATTTTACACTCTTGACCTGAAGATACTCCTGTTTCACTACAGAGTGTTAACAGTGGGACATGATAATGCAATAAATGGTCAGGTCCCTCTTGAAGGGATGCCAGTGACAGCTAGATGTAGAAAGGCATGTTTCTGCTGTTGGAAGACAGCAGCATTTACCAAGTCCCCCAAGGATCAATTCTCTCTCTTCTGCTATTCAATATCTTCCTGCCAGTTGGATGATGTGCCAACTATTGGAACACCCAGATAGTTCTGATCCACCTTCTTGTTAATGTCGCTTAGTTAATGTGACCAAGGTGACTTTATCTGGATGAGGGCAATACATAGATTAGAGCTATTGGCTGAAAGCTAAAGCCTATCATGATCCATAAAATAGTGACAGAAGAAAGCTTTTTGAAGATCTGGAGTGAGATTTGCTTCTCTTGGTGGGAGGCATGAACCAGAGCAGGACAGTTACCCCCATGCTCTAAGGGTGCTCTTGTGCTCCTCATTGTTCTTAGAACCCTAGGCACCACTGAACTGAAAGAAGTCTTGTGATTGGACTACCAGAGAGGAACACACAATATTCTTGATCATCACTAGCCCACAGTAGTTTTAGCTTTCTGTGTCAGTGTTTAACTGCCCTCGACATTTGAAAATTTTATCATTGAAAAACATCCCACACTGCAATTTCAGCTAACACTTTCTCATTTTGTCCATCTAATAGACAGAAAGAACTTTCATTTTTACTCTTTCTCTGCATTTTATGTATTTCAAGTGTATTATCACATCTTGCCTCTGGACTAAACAAGCCCATATTTTTGTCATTCTTTCTCTATAAGTCATGTTGTCTAAACCTCTGATTATTCATGGTTTTTCTCAGTTTGTCCAAGTCTTTTATGAAATGTCTGTTCAATATGGGCACAGTTCTTTACAGATGCCTTCTAGATGCTGAGCAGAGTGGAGGGATTTCTTTAAGCCTTAAATAAAATATTCCCTTCTAAAAATTCCTATAATTTAGATGAGTTTTTTACATTAATGTCATAAATTGACTCACCCTTAATGTGTGGTCCCCCACAATCTCTAGTTCCGTTTTGGATGAACTGTTGTCTATCAGTTCTTCCCTGCACTTGCATTTTGGCTGAAAATGTCTTTCTAGCTATAGTATTTTGCTCTAGTCCTTACTGATAAAGTTATTTTAAACACTGTTCCTTCAATGTGTAAAAATCTCTTGAATTCTAATCTAACCTCCCAAATGTTTCCAGCGTCTTCCAAGAAGTGAGAAATCCTTTCTGGTATTTTCCAAGTTTTTAATAAAAATGTTGACCCAAGATGGAACCCCTGTGGAAGTACAAAAAACCTGCAGTCTGGCAGTGACCTGCTCCCAGCTACTTGCTAAGGAAAGCTTTCCAAGTGGATGAGCACCCGCTTTACAATAGTTTTGAGCTCATGTTTTCTCATAATTTCCTTAGGAAACTGTCACATGAGATAGTGTCAAAAGCCTTGCTAGCATCCAGATATGTGACATCAGCTCACAAAGACCCATACCCTGCTAGAGAGGAAAATTGAGTTAGGCTTAAGAGACCTATTGTTTGTGTGACAAAACCATGCTCCTGTGCAGCTATTATCTCCCAAGTAGTTTGATTGTCATCTGATCTTCCAGCTATATATATTGCTTTGCTATACTATACTATACTATACTATACTATACTATACTATACTATACTATACTATACTATACTATACTATACTATTACTATACTATACTATACTATACTATACTATACATGTGGAGCACTATGCTCTAGTATTTCTCTGGAATTAAAGTAAGGAAGACAGGCCATGGTTCATGGAATTGTCCTCATTTAAAAAAAAAAAAACAAAATAAAGTGCTATATTTGCTCTTTTCTGGTGCTCTGCAACTTCTTCCATTTTTCTGGACTTTTTGGATCGCTGATATTGAATACAAATTTGTTGTACTGAATTTAACCAAGTGAAACCCATTTGACAGTATCTAACTCTGTAAGAGGTAACAGTCTGGCATTTTCTTCTTCACCCCTGATGAATGGTGTACTAAAAACTTTTGACAAATGAGTTTTATGCTACTGGAGTTAACTGCAGTCAGCACTTGTTCACAGTTAATTCTGTTAATGAAGACAAAAATAAAAAGAACCAATTTGGATCAATACAGTTGCAGAGTAATACTCCATTTTTACTTTGAATCCCTTGGGAGTTGTGCCTTTCCTTAAAATTTCTGATTTTCTCTCTGTGGCAAGTGATGCTCCTTACAGCTATCCTGAGTAATGTGCCCAGTATTTTACTTTCTTTTTTATTCTTGTAGGGAGGGTTATTGAAGATGTTTAGCAAGAGTAATGATCAGTTCTATCTGGAGCTGCTCAAGATATATTCTCCCACTCTGACAGTTATTGGTCTGGCTCCAGTTATTCATGCCTGTGCCACTTCCTGGCCAGGCTACAGCAGTGCAGAAAGCCTTCAGTGAATCAACGTGTGCAGAAACCGGTCCTGCATTTTCTCAACAACTGAGGCGATTCCAGATTTGTCATATTTGTCCTCTACTCCTTTGAATGGTGTCCAATCAGGATTTGAATCAAGTTTATGGTTTTATTAACTATCTCTATGTCCTCTTGGCCTGAGTGGGGAATCTAAAAAGGCTTGCAGTTAAGCTGCAACAAAAGTTGTGGTCAAAGATCCTTTAACATAATCCTTGATAAGAAAGGGAAAACTGTACAAAAAGCCTGGACTTTTCAGGTCTTGACTAGTGGCAGAGAATTAAATGACCTCTCCAAAAGCTGATCTTACAGCTCTATGCTGTTGGTACCAGTGACACTTTCTGTATTGCATCTGTCTTTTGTGTCTATTTCTTTATTACATGTCCCTGCACTTTTTCTGCTGTTGGAAGAGGGAGACATTTCAGAATGCATCACTGCAAGAGGCTCAGATACTCCCATGACAAATGTAATATTGGAGTGTGTACAGAATTAAATAGGATAAATAAACCTTAATGCCAGCATTTTAGCATGATTATGACTTTGTTTTGTTATGTAGAGCTATTGTCACATTGTGAACAATTTTGGGAAAGTGGAAAAATTCTCAGATTATTAGTTTGATCTTGGTACTTTGCCACAAGACTGATGAGAATTTGGGGGAATTTGTTCTGGGAATGGGAATGGTGGGCAGGCGTAGGAGGATAACATGAGGAATCAAGCTTATTGGTTGAAAACACAGAGATTAAGATTAGAGGTTCATGATACATGACAGATCTCAGCAACGTTTCAATTTCTCTATCTTTCTTTTTGTCATTATCAAAAGGACAAGAGCACCAAGAGGCTCACTAAGTGACTGTCAAAATCTTCAGACCATTGCAACAGGGCTTGCTGCAGAAGGTGACTGCAGACCCTCACTGGCTTCTATGCCCGTGTGGATCCAGCTGCCCAAGATGCTGAGGGAAGACACTTAGCATCACTGACATTCCCAAATGTGCATTAGCAGCTACAAAGTCCAGCCAGAGGCCTGGCCAGCCAGCCCCATGTGGGTGACTGCCCTGAGGACCACCAGCAGCCTGAGGAGAGCCCTGAACTCAGTGTCAGATCAAGACAAACTGCTTGATGTGGTCAAGATCTGGTGTAGCATCCCCCAAGCTGGCATTTCTATCTGAAGACTTTCACAGCACAAATAGAGGGATAACTGTACTGAGGACAAGCAAATATCATAGGGAATGCTTACCTAGCACAATGCCTGTCATTTGACCCAATTGCTCTGTGACCAGTACCATCTCCCCTGTTTTCTTTGCTGACAGACAAAAGAGTAGCAGCTCCAAAGATTTCTCAAAGCGTTTTTTTTCAGACTAAGCCGGACACAGGACCCAAGTAATCATCCTTAGAGGTTTACGTCATCCTCTGGTGTCTTGCCCATCAAAATAGAGCCTGCTTCAAAGAAATTACATAGCCCCCTCAATGGCAAAGTGCATGCACTGGGAGAGAGCTCTTGGAGTTCTGACTGCTTCCCAGCACACGTCCTTGACTCAGAAAGATTCAAGCTGACCAGAAGCCCTTCAACTATTTTTTGTTTCATTTTCCCAGTGCCCACCAGATTAGAACACAGCTTGGCAATGTCACTAGAAGAAAGAGAGAGAGAAAAGAAAACTACAAAAAAAAAAAAAAAAAAAGAAAAAACAACCAGCTGCCAGTGTTTCAATTACAAGCACTGTTGAAAGGGTTTGTGAAACTTGCCATAAAAGTACTACAGACAGAAATGTTCTTTTCTTTGTATGATTTTTGGAAAGTTTCAAATTTCAACTGGTACTGTGTGCAAAATCAACAGGTCTGTATAAATACATCTGGGTCAAGATTGACAAGTGGGAAAAGCTTGCAAGACCCTGTCAGAGCCAAAGAGATCTCAGCTGCGTGCGTTTGCCAATGGAAGAACTCTCATTCTTGCCTCATAAAGATAAGGGTCTTTTATAGTAAAATGAAAACAAGGAATCAAAGGGTAGGAATCAGTCCTCTAGTATCTCATCCTGTGTGTGACTTGATCAAGGGATATTCATGACTCCCAGCATCATAGATAGGGTGAGAAGGGAAAGTGTGGGATGCTCAGTTTATTCCCTTGCTGCTGCCTGTAGGCAGAAGATGAACTTGAATGGACACTGATGATTTAACAGAAAATAGTGCTAAGGATCATGATATTTCTAACCTCAAATTGTGACATTCTCTTAAGCATCAGGATATTTTTAAGCATTGTTAGAAATTGGGCCTGTTCCCCTGCATCCTGATGCAGCAGCCCGCAGGAACATATAGTCAAGATTTCCATTGCAAACATGAAGATGGAAAAGCTGAGATTGTCATAAAACCACATGATTCTGGGAGGCACAGCTGTAAGAACTAAAACCAGAATCTAATAGGAGTTTTGATTTAACTGGAAGAATAGACAGCGTTGGCACTGCATACTTGCAGTAACGTTTATATTTACTATGTCTTGAACAGAGAGATATCTAGATCTATACATTTCTATGCATTTCTAACTTACCCTAGTCGCTCTTATTCTAAAGCTCATTGAAAAACTTAAACACATGGAAACATCTGTGTCAAACAGGCAAAGTTGTTAGCTCATTTCCTCTTCCTTAACAAAAAATATTTGCATCAAGTGGCTGTAAAGTTGTACCCTATGCATAATGTTGTACCAATGTCTAGGCACTGATTTTTGTCTTAAGATAGGCAGAAGGACTGTGTGGTGCTCATTGGGAAAAAAAAAGCCTATTTTGAAATATTTTCTGGAGTTTCAGGAGAGGAGCACTCAAGAACTACTTGCTCACAATCAGCTGTACGTGATTAAATCTGGTCTTCGACATGTTCTAGTGGTTTCCAGAGAGAAACACATAACCATTCTGCTTAGACTCCAAGCTGGTCATTTCCTTCTATTCCTGTTCTGGCTCTGGGTCTCCATCATCCTCCACTCCTTGTTCCTGTCCATCTGTAAAACTCATAAGGCCAGATTTAAACACAGTAGTGTACACAGGCCAGCAATGACTTGGAAGTACTTGAAGGGATGTGCTTCATGATTCAAGTGTTTGTGTCACCTCAGCAGAAAACTCTGACAATGAGAGTCCTACACATGGAAAAAAGCTGTCAGCTTTTCCACAGAAAAACCTAATCTCTTGTGTTATCACCTTTACAACAAAATGTAGAAAACCCAGTGGAGGCTTCACCTCAGTGTGTTGCTGTGCCATATTTTTAAAAAGTTTATAAGCAAAGTCTGAATTTTTAAAAGATTGGTGATCTTTCAGTCAAAATGGGGCAAACAGCACAGTCTTCATCACAGTGAACTTCACAAATATCACATTAAGCCCTAGGAATATTTTGATACTTTTATTTTTATAACCAGGGGTGCTGGCCCAGAGGTTATGGAGCTGGCCTGAGGAAGCAGAAACAGGGTCTAGTGCTTGATACAAGAAATCCTCAACATAAAAATGCCTAAATATCCAGTGATAACTCCAAACATGGTTCTACTGCTGTTGTCATTGCCCAAAAGTTATCTAAAAAAGGACTTCCTTTAGAAAATGGCCCTCTTCTTTTAGATTAACTTAGGATCTTCCCTTTGAAACCATGGCTTAAGCTCGAAATGTGCAGAGCTTAAATCAAAGTCCTCTCCTGGGTATTTTTCCTGACTAGGGGATGTAGCCAGAACTGAGCTGTTTAATGGTCTGCATGCCTCATGCAAATGCTATAGGTGCCCAACTTTGGACTATAGATATACTTAAAAATACTCAGTGAATTCTTAGCCACCAGCTAAGCCACAAGCCACCCTTTCAATGTCTCCCAGCAAGGGTCTTATAATCACAGCATTTGACCATTTAGAAATAAATACATGTTTTGTATTTCACACTTACTGTTGTGGGTCCTGTTGTCCCTTGATTTGAGGTTGTTTATCTCATCACAGCTACACCCTTGGTAAAGGGTGACCTGCAGCTTCTGAGGAGAACTAGGAAAAGGATATAGAGCCTGTAGCCATAATCCTGATAAGTTTTTAAAAATTCTATTACTTTTAGTAGTTTGATCCTCACCAAGAGCTTTGGGAACATAAGACTATTTATTACCCACCATCTTCTTCACAGTCATTATTGTATCTACCAGCTGTACAGCAAGACATCACTAGGCTGAGATGTACATGTAAAGCACATGGTGGGAGGATAAAGCCAATAGCTCCTAATTAGACACAATTTTCAGTCCTTGTGAAGAAGAAAGGTAATTAGTGGTTATCTACATTATTATGGCACTTCAAAAGTGTATAGGTGGTTTTCTGATATAACCTGATAGAGCAGCCCTTTGCATCTTGTAAAGCAAGCCACCTTATGGAGGCCATTCAGGAGACCTTGAAAGACTGCAAGGGACACATTTTCTGACATTGTTAAAAATATAAACTATTTTTTCCCCTCTTTCCTACTAGCAATTAGGTTGGCAGATCAACGCTTTCTGGGTGAACTGGTATGGGTTCAGGCTCCTGGACAATGTCGTATTTCCCACTGCTGTTTTCTGCTCCCAATATTTTTATGAGTTCCATAATGATAATGGACAGCCTTGCCTAACCTAGTCAAAGACAGGCGGAATTGCTTCATCCTTTCTGGCTTCCAATAAGACCTCAGTGATACACAAAGGAATAATCACACAAAAAGCGATTCTGAATGCAATGGCCGCCAAAACTTCCCGATCAGGGAGACCTCCTCGGAGCTGCTGGATGATTAAATGTGCTCAGTTGTGTGCACTGGGATGACAGAGAAACTACATGGATGTGAGGGAGTGCCCTGCTGTATGGGAAAAAGCAATGCCCAGAGGAAAACCGAGGTGGTGCCTTCATGCCTGGCGCTCGTCTCCTCAGGCAAAGAGTGATCTTGCTGCTGAGAGCAGCGTACCTGCGTGTTAACATCCCTCCCGGACAGAGCAAAAGGATATAGTCACCCCAGCCAGGCCACCAAGATTTGCAGCCCAGCGGGAAGGATCTGCCTCCTGCATAAGAAGGCTGCTTGCTTGCTTCCACAGGGGCAGGGGAGGAGGGGTGGGAAAGGAGCCACGGGGGAGCCGCAAATAATAAATAACCATTTCAGCTGTTGCAGCAACAGTGGGATAGAACCAGGGAGGACAGTCGGGGCGGAGGAGGGGGCTTTTACAAGCAAGTGCCTGGATTTCTGAGGCCGCCTGGCTCCCCGTCCGGGGTTCCCGGGGCCGCAGGACCGTGGGGCGATGCCGGGGGATCCTGGGCGATGCCAGAGGGATCCTGGGCGAGCTCCGCCGGCTCCGCGGCGCTCTCGTTGTTGTTGGTGCAGTGCAGGAGCTTGGCAAGGGCGCGCAGCCGGTCCCCGCTTCGGGTCCCACAGGCAGGAAAAGTCTCCCAGCCTGAGGAGGAGACAGCCTGGCTGAAAGAGCCCCGCCAGCTCTGCTGCAGATAAGTTAATGTACACAGAAGGGACGTAAATTACCACGACCCTCAGCAGCAGGACATTGGCCAGGGCCTGTCAGGAGGAGGACAAGCGCCGGCGAGCTCCGCGCCTCGCTGACATTTACCTCCAGATAGAGCCGCCGCTGCCCGGTGAGGAAGGACCTGCTGGAGCCAGGGCTTCCTTCAAAACAGCTGCTTGTCCCTGACACCTACAAACTGATGCGGTTTTAATCAGGGGGATTAACGGAGGGCGGTGCACTGTTTTCCCAAACGATTTGCATGCGGACCGCAGCCTTTTTCCCCCTCCGCCGCCTCCTCTGTGGCTCCACTGCCATTTCCCTTATGTTCCTTTATCGGAGCTGTTTTTTTTTTTTTTTCCTGCCCTCTCCGGGGAGCCAGACGCGCCTTCATCTCCACCCCCCGAGCCCTGACGACACTCACCTCTCTGTTTACACACTGACATCACAGTGCAGCCTCCCTCCAGCCCAGAAATAGCCCATGGGAATAAAGCAAACAGGAAAAGGCCGCTGCTGTTGCCTCCTTCCCAGCTACAGCCACATCACCCTTTTCAGGGGCTGCACCCGCACGGGGCGATGCATGGGCGGTGGGACCCTGGGACATCCAGCCCCGTGTCACCATTGTGACATGAAATCGCTCAAGGCTCTGCTTGGCAGGGGGATGGCAGAGCCGAAATAGAGTAGCTGCATCCAGACATCGGGTGTCAGTGGGGGGGGGGGCAAGGTTCGGCACCGAGTCTTCTGCTTCAGCCATTGCATCACGCTTCTCCACAAAAGCATGTTTCCCTCTCTCTCCTTCCCTGTGTTACATTTCCTTCACAAAGGGACACAGTTAAACTAAAAGCCAGGTATACTGAATGGACAATGGGAACAACAATGGGAAAATGTCTGTGAGGTCATGCTCAGTTATTCCAAATTGCGACTTGTAATCCATACACAGCACATTAATTTCAGCAGGACTCCTTGTGTGGTAAGTTCCTACCCGAGATGTGTGTGGGAGGCTCATTTGGGCCCATGGAGATTTCATTATTATTGTAAACTTCAGCTTTAGAAAGCTCCGGGGGACAGCGCTTTGCTCTCACTCTTAGGGAAGAGCCAGGCTTAGTCGAGCTTGTTTCTGTCTTTAACATACTGCCTGCCCTCGCTTCCATGAGCTCTGCTCTCTTGTGTTTGTTAATTACTCTGCCTGGACACCTGGCAGCAGACACTACCGTGGCTGTGCTCACTAGAATCATTCTGGATTGTTTAGGCTGTGTAAGGATCCCTAAATGTATAACTTATTTTCTCTGGCTTTGCAAAGGCAATTGCATAGCAGCAAGGAATGCTTAACTTTAGGGAGGTCAGAGAGCAGGTGCTGTGCCCACAAAGACCTTTTTGCTTTTCAGTTTTCGCCCAGAGATGCTGAGTACAGTGTGATGCTCCTGGACCAGCCTGTCTGAATCCATTATGGTTTTATGCAGCTGGTTTCACAGGCATATCTGGACGTGGAGTTGGAGAGAGCAAGCACAGGAGTCTCTTGCCCAAAGACTTTATAACTTGTGTTAGAGACAACAAGTATGTACAAAGATCACACAAAACCACTGCTTTTCTGATTTTTAAAAAAAAAATATATTTACTGAAGACAGGATTTCCAGTGGTTTCTCATAAGCACCACCATTCCCATCCACTTTTTGAAAGGCAAAGTCTGTGCATAATCATGGCTGTGTCCTAAGGGGTGACCTGAGAACATTGCTGGGACATGCATTTCCCCAAAGCAGCCTCTCCCACTCTGCCACCCCAGCTTGCTAACACCCATACAGCCTCTCAGTGACACAGCATGGGACACAGAGCCTCCAAGCTAAAGCAATGCCCTTTGTTAGGGCCCTCTGCCATTGCCTTTTCCCTTCTGGCAAGGGGTGACAGGAGAGCTGCCGCCCTCTGTGTGTCTTCTGCTTCCCTCCCAAAAGAACTATGAGGACAACAAAAGTCTGAGGAAGGCTAGTGGTAAACCAAATACATGGACTGTAGAACTCAAGTTGCAAGCACTTTATAATATGACTTGCTTTGGGATACTCTGGGATGAAAGTAGCATGGATGGTAAAAGACAGAGGTGATGTGTCTCCCATTCTGAGGGAAAATACCCTCTAAACTGGTTACTTACTGCCCTGCATATCATTATGGCTTGAAAAAAGTTAATGAGTTTTAATCAAGGAACCAGTCAGAGGGTTGATTCTCCTTCCTGTAGGTGCAGTACTTCATTATATCTCCTGGGAAAAAACACTGCTCCAGTGGATGTATACTTGTATACTATTTTTTTTTGTTTGGGTTTGGTTGTGGTATTATTATTAGTATTAGTATTGTTATTATTTTGGTCTTGTTTAATTTTCTTCCTGGGTTATTTTTGTGTGTATTTTAATTTTTTCATGCACTGTAAATAAAAGAATGTCTAGCAATAAGATATAGAAGTAGGTTGATAACCAGGTATACATTTAACAGAGAGCAATCGCCTATCTTCCCTTCCAACTTACACATGCTGGGCGAGGGATGGAAATATCCTTGACCTTGATGGAATGATTCCAGCATCACCTGTTGTAATGGCTTTTCTAGGGTTGTTACAGGGTCAAAGCATGACCAGCGTGTAAGGGTTTGGTTGTGGCAACACCCTTTCTGCCCAGGAGAGGATGAGGGTAGATCTCCATGGGAGTCTGGGAGTGCAACATGGCCAGATGTCCAAATCCTCTCCCACCTCCAGGAACTGTTGAACATCCATGCCTGGGAAAGAGAAGGGGCTGGGGTCTGTTCTCTGATGTGCTCCTTCAGGTCCTAGAGAGCAGAAGAATACAGACTGCTCTGCTGCAAGACAAAGAAATGAATAAAGCAGCAGCCATTCCCTCTGTGTGTGTGCCAAGGACAGGACCCTCCAGTGCCTCCATCGCTCTGTCTGAAGACGTGGCTTCCCCGGAGAGCCGGCGTGTGCGAGCTGTGCCACTGGCAGGCTCCACAGCCTGATGCATGTTTTCATCTCTTCCTGCACAGAATGCCCCCCGTGTTTTCTTCTAAAATACATCCACGTTCCTGGCACTGGAAATTTTTTATCTTTATGTGTTGTTTTGAGCACACCCACTGCTTCCTGACTTAAAGCAGTTATGGCATAGACAGAGATTTACTGACATCAGATAGTGGTTTTCTTAAAGCTGTTTTAAGCCAGATTGTTCTTTTGGTGGACATGACACAACTGGACTTCATTTAAATGGAAAATAAAAATCAGTTTTCCCAAAGCGAACATGTTTGGAGCAGGAAACTAAACTATGAATGAATGTATCTTGAATGCTGAGGGGCTAATGGGAAGGACTGGCACAATTGTGGTTCAAGCAAATGCTGGTTTTGATTCCAGAGGGGCTAAAATCTGTTTCTAATTTGGGGGAACATGCCTAGATCCATGGCAGGTGATAGTTACTTCAAACCAAGATCATAGCCAGGCAAAACACACCCAGAAATAGCTCCAAATGTCACTTTCCATCCACAGTGTCAGAAACAAGGAGGAGGACAGATAGTACAGAAGAGGTTTCCTTTTGGGCCAAGCTCCTACAGCTGCTTCACCCTTTCTCCTGTGTTCAGTCAGGACCATCCCCCCCATACTGCAGCCCAGCAGGACTCTTGTGGGCTGGAGAATCCAGCCTCACATTTTTTGGTGATCTGTTGCTGTGATCATACCTTTTCAGTGCACTTTATTTCAAAATTCTGTTCTTTCTTGTTTTGAAATGGGACTTGTGTAGTGAATCACCCCTAAAATACCCAGTGGTATGTAAACATGCCCAAGCTCTCCTGAAAGAAGGAATCCCAGCTTTTAATGCTGCAACAGACACCCTGATGAGATGCTGGCCCATCCGTGTGCCTAAATGCCCAAGCATTTTGCTTCAGGATGCAGAGTTTATTTTTCCACTAAGATAAATGCAGATTTTGACACACTGGTGCTGAGGGATTTGGGAAGGTATCTCTGATTCAGAAAAAAAGTAAGTTGTTTGACTGTACATAGATGGTCTCTGGCTTCCTTCAGGGATGCTCCCCCTTTCCCCCAGCCTAGCACTTTGAATAAGCATCCAGAGTCTTGGAAGCTTATCCAGATTTACCCAAATCTCTTTGAAGCGACGGATTAAGGCAGGAACCCTGGGACCCAGGCCAAGAAACCTCAACAGCACAAGTTAGTGAGAAACCAAGAGTCTGTCCAGGGGAGCTGGCTGAGGAAAAATGAAGAAGTCCATCCCAGGGAGGCAACAGGAAGGGATCATCTGTCTGGGGATGAAGGGCTCCATGGGGAATGAGCTGAGTGAGGGGAATGAGAGGGGGAAGGGCTTGAGCCAGACTGGGAGGGCTGGGGGAAGGATCACTGTGGTAGGCTCAGACCCCAGTTGCCTTAAGCCAAGCCTGCCTTATGGGTCTGTGACCCTGGCTGCAAATCTTGCACAGAGGAATTATGACAGGAGGCTTCTGGTGCTCTCTGGCAATGGCTGCATCAGCAACACTGGTGGAGCAGCCTGTTATTCCAGGACAGATTACCTTGTGGGAGACATAAATAAGGGGAGACATGACAAAATCTTATGAAATAATAAATGGTCCCAAAGAAGAAGACCAGAAGGTTTCTATTCACCTTGTTCCATGGCAAAGGATAAGAGGACATTTAATAAAATACTTATATATGGCAAAATAAGAACTGATGAAAGGAAATCCTCATAGATACAGCATAGTCTAACCTGGTGTCATTCTTTGGTACAAGACACTACTTTGTCTACAAGTCCTGAGGGGCTGAACAGAGAGTGAGATATATGGACAAGAAGCAGAATTTTACCTATCCATTGTATAAAGGTCAATAAGGGGGATGAGATTTCCTGACAGTTTCATATAGTTTTTGCTGCTTTTTTTCCCTTCTGGGTGGATCAAAATATTGTCAGTAGACCAACATTTGAACTGAGAAAGGCAGATTGAGCAAACCTAAGACATGGTGGGGGGCATAAGTTGAGCATGAAGGGCAGAGGAGAGGCAGTAGGAAAGGGGGCTGGTGATGGCCTCTGCTATCCTGCAGTCCAGCAGCCCCATGCCCTGGGACCCATGCCTTGCTGGGGCTGAGACAGAGCCTCGACCACCCAGAATGTCTCCCAGAGCAGGAGTTACCCTTTTCCAGACACCTAGTTTGTTGTTGTCAATGTTTGTTTGGCCTTGGTTTTATCTTAGCTGTTTCATTCTTCTTTACTTTTGGTGGTTTATTTTTGCTACCCAAATTAACCAAACAACAGGCAATTAAGCTATTCTGCTGAGTAAAAAATATGCATGTCCATGTACTGGGCTTCCAAAAATGGGTGGGAGCAGAAGTAATATTATTGATTTACAGATTTTTTTCTAACAATTGATGCTGTTGTGACTGAGGCAGGCAACTGCCTTAAAGCAGAAAAGCTGAAGTAATTTCAGAGCAGAGTTGCAGCTCATAAGTGTGTCTCCACATAACAAAAATAAATTGATACACAGGTAAAATAGTCAGCTTTGAAAGCAAAGACCATTTTTCATTTTTTACTAATTTCTTAACTGATATGAAGACTTCTGAACTACCAAAGCTGCACAAGATCTTTCCCTCTCACTGTAGCATGAATTTCAACATGTTAATTGTTCCTGAGTGAAGTTTGTGGGTCATGGAGGAAAAAGATGTCTGCTAAAATCAGCACTTCAAATTCCTATGGTATATTTGAAACTTAGGCAACCCCTCAGCTTGTTCCTTTCTTCATCCATTTTTTTATTTTTTTTTTCTATGCCCCATGTGCAACAAGGAGTAGAAGAGGGAGCACTGAGCTGATGGGCTTCTCTGCAGTGCTCTTCTTGGGAGATGAGAAAGCCCAGAAATTGCTAATGAAAAACTAGTCAGGCAAGAGCCAGCTCAAAGACCCATGTGATTTGTTTTAAGCAAAGATGAGGTGGTACCTGGTGGTACAGCACTTACTGCATCTACCAAGTATCAGGAACAGCAGCACAACAGTAATATGAGGGGAGGGATGGTGCTAAGAGGGGAAGTGACAAGTTACTTCCAAATATAAAGGAAAAAACATTCAAAATGTTTGTCTTAGAACTATTTTTCTGGTTAATGTTTAACCTTTCACTTTTCCAAAGTAATGTTCTTGTTATCAGTTCCATTGCTGAAGGTCACATATAGAATAAAAGTCATATCTTAAACGTGAATAAATAACACAAGCTGAAATTGAGTGCAAGTGACTCATGCAACATTTAAGGTTTTCTTTACCTACCAATGTAAGCAAATGGTGCAAGCATGTCCCTTTTTGTCCTGTAAGCTGAAAGGAGACAAAGTGAGCCAGAAATGACCTATTGTGCCACAAATGCACTCCATCTCCATTAGGAAGGCTCTCATCCTCAAATCTAGCTATTATGGGAAGCAAACAACTGTAGGATGAAGTTGTATCATTGCCCTGGCAGGTGACATGCTTGGAGGGCAAGGGACAGGCTTGAAGGGCAGGGGACAGGCTTGGAGGGCAGGGGAAGTCTCCCCACTAACAGGGAGCACTGGTAGGACCTTTGAGTTGCATTTCACTGTAGCGAATGACAGCTGTGATTTTGACTGATGTTGGGAGCTCTCCGATAGGAATCCAGGGGATAAAAACAAATGTTTTTGAGGGATTTGGGACCGATAAATCAATCATTTCATTAAGGAAAACAAACAAGATGTATGTGGTTTTTCTCCGGTGTTTGGGAATCTCAAGAGCTCTACATGCACGAAAGGGTCATCCCCTAAGGGGATTTGTTCATGTTAAGGGGAAGTTAACTGGAAATAGCAAAGAGCGTCCTTCAAATTTCCTTTATGGTAAATTCCTAGCAGTATCTATTTATGGACTAAAGTAACCCTACTGTTTCATAAAGGAGAAACAGGGATAGAAAAGAAGCAAATGCTGCCACATAAGGATTTGCAACACCGTCACCTAGCTCATATATGTGGTTCATAAATACACATTTGAATGGCACATTCTTAAGTTTCAAATATTGGGAAGCTTCTCTTTCAGTGCAAAAATATTAACTTAATTATTAACTCTCATCCAAGATCCAGAAATTAGAAAGGAAAATCCCTGCTTTACAATGCTCAGGGTGTTATTCTCATGATTTTATCAATTATTTGTACATTCCAGAGCAAATCCTCTGTTGCTAAGCAGTTGTTTTCTGTAGAAGGCATAGAAGCAGCAACCACTTGTCTTGTAGATTTCAGTGAATCCAAACCTTTTCTAAGATTACTGCTGAGACAATTCCTGAGATGGTTGTAAATAATTAGTCAGGATTTATTTATCCAGGTCCTTTGGTACTCTTTACTGTGCTCTACTCCATTGATAAAACCAGACAGTTTTAAGGGAAAACTGAAGAAAGGAGTACTATCAAGCAATCTGCTCTCTAGATAATTTATGAACTACTGTCCTCACAGCACAATAGAATCATATAATTGTTTAGGTTGGAGAACACATCTAAAATCATCAAGTCCAGCATTCCCAAGCCCACCATTACACCATGCCCCCAAGCACTACTCCTATGCGACCTATAAATAACTGTAGGGATGGTGACTCCACCACCTCCCTGGACAGCCTGTTCCAATGCCATGTTTTGATGGTGGTTGGCTTGCAGGGAATCTGTGTCTGACAAAACACTTGCCTGAACCAGATGAAAACCCCTGTGTGTTGGGGATCCCAGCTCATGGAGAGCTAGCAAAGCAAAATGTCAGTGGATAGAAAAGGTCATTCTGGGTACATCTCTCATCTAAGGGACCACTGTTTCTCCCACACCTGGGAAATAGGAGCATAACTTGCTTTGCTGCTGGGATGGAGACTGCTCCCACAGGTACTTTGCATGTAGGACCCAGTCTTCATATCTCCCAAAGGATAGGATTGAGTGAGCCTCAGGAGTTTTGAAGGGCCCATTCTAAGGGGCTTGGAAATGGACTTTCAGAGTGTTCAAATAACCCATACACTTCTTCATAGCAATTATCATTTTTCTAAAGGAGTCTCATTTTACTTGACCTTTTGCTCTGCACTCTTAAAAGTTTAGTCAATAAATTAAAATCCAACTTTGATGTCCAAGAGTTGTAGTATACTCCTGAAAAGGAAAGCAGCTGTCACAAACAGATTTGTTTTTTCTTTTAGGAAATAAACATTGACAAAGAGACAAATGAGTTGCTCTGTTTCTCCTAATCTGAGTCACATTTAATTTTTAAGCTGATAATAGTAATGTTGCTGCAAAGTCTCAGAAATATAAACTCCAAAGAAATCAGAGCACTTTCTTCAGCAGTAGTTCTCACCATGTCACAGACAACACTTGTACCCCTGCAAGAAGCTTGCAGTTTGAAGGATTTGAGAGAGGGGCTTCTTTGCTTTTCTGAGACCACTACCAAGCCTGTGCTAAAGCATGGAAAACCATCCTCAGCACCATGGCAGTATGTCTCTTTCTGAACAGGAAATTCAGTATATTTTTTGCCTACCCCAGCTCTCAGACAAGTTTTATTTCCACTCTCTTGCAAGAAGTATGTCTCTGTTTTCTAGACCAGTATCTAGAAACAGCTTCTTTTGGCATAGCCTCTGATTTCTGAAGAGAAAGGGGGCTGTTCAGAGGCGATGTTGTGGTCCAAGTCACTGTCTATCACATTTCCCTGCTCTATTTTCACTTTTCTCATGTAACATCACATCATCTCACTTAATACATTTGTTTCTGATTACAGGCTGTGTATAATGGCCCAGCACAATGCCTTACAGTATGCTATGGCTTCATGCCATGGGAAAACATATTCGTAATTTTTATGACCCCAGTGCAGCAGTGATGCATTTTTTAAAAAACAGAAGAACATATAAAGGAATTATTTTGAAGCAGGATTAAGCATCATTACTCACAGCAGACATACACATTGGAACTCATTAAGCCTGTGCTTTGTTATTCTTGGTATTTCAGAACATTTACTCTAAGTGTCTCTTGGTTCTTTCCAATTCTGCTATATAAAATCCCTTAAAATTAGTCAGGACTAGGCCATAAAGCTCTTGATGTCAGATGTTGGGGCCAGATTTTCCCCTTCCTGTCAATTTAGAGTGAATCTGCAGGCAAGGGATTTATAATTTTTTCAGCTTCAGATGGTCCAAAAAATGATGAAAGAATGATAAGAAAGGTGGCAAGGAGCAGCAGAACAGCAGGATGGGTGGGTTACAGCAAATGAGTGCACACAGCCTACAGCTCCCATTCCCATTCCATACTATTAAAAAATTAAAACTGAGAAGAGACTGGGTGGACAGAAGGATGGGGTGGGGAAGAAAATGTCAGATCAAGCCCCCGGCTATTTCTCATTTCATTTCACTCAGTGGAAATATGTCAAAATCAGGGAGAAGAGAAGAAAAGGGAACATTGAAATTTGAGGGAGAGGGAGGATGTGTGTGAAAAATTCCATAAAATGTGTTTCCATTTTAAAGTCTTCTGTGCAGAAACCACTGCAACATTTTCATGGGTTCATCTCCTTATTTTTCAATCCTTTTTCTGTGCTCTCAGAGGAAGCAGGCTGAGACCAAAGCAGTGCAAATGCTTCCCAGAGTTATACCCAGTGTCTAACTGCAGAAAACCTTCTGGCAATGAGACATGAGATTCAGCATCAGCCTTGATGTAACTCCACTGACATCACCAGGACTGTGCTACGGCAGAAGTAATTCCTCTGAGAGGAAGTTCTCTATTTTAAGATGAAGAAGATACAGAAGCAAAACGAGAAGCAGAATCCAGTGAATGGCTCCATTCATGAGGATGGAAAGTTTTGGTAGGGTGGACTGAATCCTGAACTGTCATTGCTACTTTTTCTCCTCGGCCCCTGTCTTGGAGAGGTTTTGTAAGAAGATGTCATTCCATACACACAGACTAATTCCCCACTCAACATACCAGTGGCATTACCCGCCTCTGGCCTCCCACATGCTGTCATACCCTTATCAGGACACTCACACACATGCTAGTGCCAGGACCCTTTGGTAGATCCATAAAAAAAGCAAAGGCAGTCTTATGAGTCAGGATCTAGTAACGCTAAGTGCTGGGGAAAATGTGCACAAACAGATAAGCGCAAGGCTAAGGATAGTGCCTGCCTTCTGGGACTGCCTATGCTTTAATGTTACCCAAAAGACAAAGTCAAGAACATAAAGATCTCTGTAGGCTCCTATTACTGGTCTGAAAGTCCCTAGGGCATTATAGGATGACTGGTATGGAATCTTTGAACCCAATCTACCCAGCAGATCTTCTCCCTGTTTCTTGAAACACCTCCATGCTTAATCTTCTCTACATAGGAATTGACATTTGTTTGCTCAAGAGCCCATTCAGGGACAGCCATGCTTCCCATGTGGTGAAGGAAAATCAGATGTACTCAACCACACTTCTGCTCCATCCACCTTCTCTAGATCAACCTCTTCATACATAACTCAGCTGCTCCAGCACTCAGATATTTCTCATATCCTAGGTCCAAACTGTTCTGTGGGTAGGGGTTTTCAGGTAAAAAACTGTAAGTGAAAGTTTGAAGGTTAGCTCTAGACATTTAGCCCAGGAGAAGGGATTCTGTCCTAACTGAGCTGGCTTAGCCAGAATGAGTAGGAGAGTTTCTTTTGCATTCTTGTCTGACAAAACAGTTTTTCCTGAGAATGGAAGTCCACTGCAGAGGTTCACAGAGGGAATGTGATTTGGGCAGACAAATAATATTCTGATACAATCATTGCCTCTTGTGTCCTAAAAAATGAAAATACTGGATAAGATCCCACCTCCTGGCTTTGCGCCTGTCAAGAACGGGATCTATTAGTCTTTAAAATAAATAATAATAATACATAGTAGCCAAGGAGAGCTATGTGAACTGGCATCTAGTCAGTGTTTCATGGTGGGGTTCTGGTATTTTTTCCACTTTTTTTTTTTTTTTAATTCTTAGAACTGTCATTAGCAAACAAGATTTTACTGTTCCAAGCTTTCCTTGCCTTCTCATGCAGGGATGCTCCAGTTTTCTGGGCAGATTTTCTTTCTTCCTTTAGGATAATTTCTGTATCATACCAAAGACAGACTCCCAGAGTAGCAATGTGCAAGAACTATGAAGCCTTCTTGCCACCCCTAGAAAGCTGGAGTAGTGACAGCCCCTCTGATTTTCTGTGTTTAAAATCAGCTCTCTGCATTCCCCAACTGCTCTTGCAAATGTGTGACCAGCTCGACCTTGGCCAGCACCCCCAGGTACTACCCTTCAGTTGCCTCACAGCTAGTGTAGTCATTTTACAATTCTGTCAGGTGTTTTACATTTGTTTCCACCTGTTCCACAGCAGTGTGAACTTCTACATGAGGTGATGAGAAAGCTCTGATTTCTGTGATTTCTTGTGATGGCATGAAGAGTTTTAGGCCATTCCTGGACTTTTAGAGTTCAGAAAATCCTGTACCCCAGGTTCATTTATTTTCAGCCCAAATTTGGTGTACAAGATACTCGTGCGTGGCACAGTTGGAACAATGTTCAAATAGTTTGCCTTTTCCATCTATCTAGTGTAACTTGGCAGAAAAGAAGCTGCTGGAGTGTGTCAGGCAAGCACTAGCTGTTACATACATGGTGCTGTGCTCATGGGCTGGCTCTAATGGCATGATAAACCCCATCGTGCTGTGGGGACAGATAAGGCTGGCACCTCTTCCCTCTCTCTGGGTCCTCTGGCAATTTGCACATGGGGACAAGAGGTTTGTTTTGTGTGCAGCTTCTTGCACCAGGGCTGGCTCGATATCCTTCCAGCCCAACATACCTACAGCCAAACCCTCAAGACCTACCATAGTTTGGAAAGCCACTTAGGGCTGGAGCTGTGCTACCACGTGTGAACTGACAGTGTCACTGTCAGTGTACATAACTCCTAAAGAAAAGCAGGAATCATTTGTCTTCTGGATAAGAGCCAGGTTTCTGACTGGTTTTATTTGTGTGTGCCTATTTTCCTTGCTTTTGCTGGTGATCATTTTAGTTTTTGATAGTAATACTTTACCTGAACTCCAAGAAAGAGTATGAGCCTTCAAGAGCCTAGAATACTATATATTCCAAGGAAAACATTACATTATAGCCACAAAAGCCTATTTTGTTTGCCTAGAAGCAGCTGATGCAGCTATTTCCCCTCCACATGATCTAGGGGCATCTGCTGGATTACTGGAAATGAAAACACAAAAGAGTACAACAGAGAAGCAAACTGCCCCTTCAAGTCTTCACACACATTGGGTCTAAAAAAGCGTGTGAGGATTCATTTGTGTGCCTACAGACGTGTATTCTATGTGTATATGTGAGTGTTCTGTATATATGTGTGTTTGGCATCTGTATATAACAGACTTACAAATGTGTATGTATGTGGAAGAGGGAAGAGGAAAGAACAGAGGAGCTCCAGTGTTCGTTCTCTATTAACCAGATCATCTTTCAGACAAGAAAAAATGCTACAACCAAGCCAAGGCTGCTGCTCAATGAATTAATGCAAAGCCAGAAAATTATGGCAGTAACTGCTGTCTGAGCATGACCAGAATTTGAACTGCTTAATATGTGTGCGTTGCTCTACACTCCATTTCCAAATAAGCTGTATTTGTAGTTGTGGGTACTGCAGTGAGGAATGGGTTTGCTTGAAGTCCTGAGCCATCAAATTACTTTTATTTTTTTTTCTCTAAACTGATAAGTATCTGGAAGATTAAAAAAAAAAAAAGCAACCTAAAATGCATTGATATTTTTTCAGTGCAGAAAAATATGACATCAGAATGTAGTCCACATGGTGACGGGTAACAAAAGAGAAGGAAACAATAAGAAGATGGTGACACTTAATGTCACACTTAATGTCACACAATGTCACGCTTAATGTCACACTTAATCAATGATTTGAAATGGTTAAAGCACAAATGAGTAGATCTCAAGCAGAGTCCTTTAATTGGCTGCTTGAAGGCAGCATTTTTTTCTGGAGACAGCAGACTGAGATGATTCCAAACCTTTGCATGCCCAGCATCTGATCCCATATCTGGTTTCTGTACAAGAAGGCCCCTCTGCAGGGGTCCTCCTGCAAAAATAATCATAGCAATAATCATCTTCATCATCATCATCATCAGATCCTCCACACTGAGCAGCAGAAGTCTTGTACTTCTGACTCTCCTGTCACACTTCCAAAAGCCTGTCCCTCCTTCAGCACAGGCAGATGCAGCATTACCTTCTTCCTGTCCATGATACCTAAGCTAGACCTCCTGCTGAGGTTGTCATCTCCCCAGAGCACCATCCAAAAATTCTTTCCCCATGCTCAAAGAAGGATGGTTAGATGGCTCAGACTTAGATACAGCATGCTCATATGGACTAGCTGTATCATTCCCCACTAGCACAACTTGTTTTATGGGCTCTTTTCTGGTTAGGAAATCAGGGAATAGAGGCAATTTGTGGTGTGGAAGCGAAGACTTTTTTTATCTGATGTGCCTCCATACCTCCTTAATGTCTTCCCGAGCTGTTTTCCAGCTTGTCTGTTAACCAGTAAACTTCCATCTTCCACACTTGTCAGTGAACTGAGTTACTTTCCTTTAATATTTCACTTGTGAGCCCCTATGTGACTCCTCCAAATTGATCTTCAGTAATCTTCCATCTTCAACACACATACTAAAAATATAGTTTGTAATTATTTTGATATCTTTCTCCTAATCCTGCCCATCATTATCTTCTCTTCTGGCTGGTTAGTACTGGTGGTATTGTTTGCTAGTTAGCTGACATGGTTAAGCACTGTTACCTTTAAATCTCTAAGGACTTAAAAATTTGCAAGTAGACTGGCCAGAAAATAACAACCCTGCCCCATGTTTTTTATTATGTTCAAGTATTTTGTCCCAGGCAAGGAAGGTAGAGATGGAAACTCAGTCACAGAACTCCTGGAATTGCCATGTTATGGAATATCAAATTCGTTGCTCGGAAGACATGGTGGTAAATTGTCATAAAGTGCTTTTGAAAGAAGATTGTGGGGCTATGGTGTTGAAGATACGACCCAAGAATTGAACAGCCCCTTAGAAGAAAACAGACATGTTGGGCATCAAAATGATGACTACAGACACTGAAATCTCAATGCACATTTCTCAGGCCTCTTTTGCCAATGAAAACCAGAAATTAATCCCTGGCAGGCTTCATGAAGAACATCTTTTCTTGTTAGCTAAAATAAACTTTACTTCAGAGCAATTTAGGGGAAAAATATTTACCAGTGCTGCAAAAAATTGTTGCTTTTCTCCAAAAACGTTTTTAGGACAGATACAAGCAAACCCAAGAACCAAGTATAATAGAAAGCAGCAAATAGCCTGTAAGTGGTCCAGGACTTTGGTTCCCTTTGCAGGCATGAAGTGTATGCAGTACGCTCTGGGTAGGATGAAGGAAAGGCAGAGAGGAGAGGTACAGATTTGGAAGTGGTTGAGTTTTTTTTAACTCTAGGTCAAACCAAGAGTGTGGAGGTCTCAAGACCAAATTCTTGATTGATATAAAAGCAGAGTAAGCCACAAGTCAGGATGGAATAGTTCAGGGAGCTGGCCTGACTCTACTTTCCCTGAACTGATATGAAGCAGGACTAATTTCCCTGTAGCCAGTAAACAGGTTTTAGAAGAGTCTCGGAGCAGCGCCTCCAGAGCTGAGATTGTTTAAAGGGTAATGAGTCTTGGAGCAATTTTGGCTCTGGTAGCTGTGCAGTGTGATGGTAGCCTGTATGTCCAAAGGACAAAAGCGAGGGTGTACCAAGAAAGCAATTAACAGCAGGGAACAAAATAAAGTAATGGGAGGACCAGCTTCATTCTGTACTCCCCTTTTGTCCACGCTCTGGACAAATTACACTTACTTTTCCTTTCCAGGGGCTTCTGTGTTAATGTACATAATCTCAGCAGCAGTACATGAACTTCGAACATCAGTAGTGGCGTAAGCACTGTTTGCTTTGGCCCAAATTAGAGGACATTGAAAAGCAAAGTGAAAAGGAATAAATTTTTTTTTTTTAATGCAGTATTAATTGCTTTCCCCTTCAGTACATTCTAGAGCATCCCTCTTGCAAAGCCCAGGATTAAATTTCATGTTCACAGTTGTCCGAAACTAAGATACTACCCTTGGACTTTTATAATTTTTATTTTTGCTGGACATATCAAAGCATTTTGATCAGGCCAAGTCATTGAGCTGAAGAGTGCCAAAGTAAATAGAAAAGTTTAAATTACTGCAGCAAAGGGACCAAAATTTTAGCCAGGATCCTACTTATGGGGATTTCCAAGCTATTCTATAGGGCTCCAGTATATAAATTTTCTAGATTTGACTTACCCATCAACTTTGATTATCCTGCTGATTTATTTCTGATTACCAAGGTCATCTCCACATTCAAAATGCAGTTTATCTTGTCAGAAATGTTAGTGATGGGGTTTTTCAGAAACTCGGGCCAGCCTCCAGCTCTCAACATTTTGGAGCTTCTGGCAGGGAGCCCGCTGGAACTGTCACACCAGGCACATACCCAGGGGTCCTCTGGGACCAGAGGATGCAGGCAAAAACCCTGCTATCTCAAGCCACCTCACAGGCTGGTGACTGCCAAAAATTGGTGGCCAGCACTGGGTGCAGCCCCTGCTATGTATACCATAACTCCCTAAAGAGAACCCAGGGGTGAAAGCAAAACTGAATCCATTCCATCCACAGCATCTGGAGCTGTGTGACACAGACTTTCACATTTTTCCCTCCTGACTGGTCAAGAGGTTCTAGTTTTGCACCAAAGCATTCATTACATGATGTAGAATAGTCAAGGTTTAGCTTATTTGTTGCCTCACACTTCAGGCAACTGGCTTTTTATCTGAATGTGTTCATTACCCGAGCTAATAAATATTTTTAACATAAAGTATTACCTCCTTTGGATTTTTGGAAACCAACCAAAAACTAAATACATCCACTTCCTATTGTTGGTTTGAGGATATTTTAGGGCCCCATCTTTATTTTTAACCCTGACTTTTTTCCCCTTACCCAGCAATGGAAAAAGATTAGGAGTCAACAAAAAACACTAGCAAGAGCAAGGAAACTTCTGGTTTTTTGAATTGCACTTCTCTCTAGGTGGAAAATTGTAAACAAATGAGCAAAAAACAAAACTCAAGCCATAGATTAAAAACCAAGCATTTACTTGTTAAAGAAAAGATTCTCAAACAAAGATCACAAGAACATTTTGAAATCAAATTTTTTTTCTATAAAATATCTGTAAGAAAGACTGAAAACCTTTGGGACAGAAGGGTTTAGAAACAAAGATACCCTGAGAATCAGAAAAAAAGTCTGGGTCTGGGGTATTTACTGCCTGCATATGAGCAACCAGAGTTTCACCAGTACATGGAAGTCACAGAGGCACTTCAGGCACATTTTCAGCTCATGCCTGCACCTGCAGATACAGGTATAAGGATGGAATTGTGTTCCCCACAAAACCCAGTCACTTTCTGAAGAGTTGAGGTCACTCCCGTAGGACAGAAAAGGGATGTCTGAACTTGGCAAACCAGGACATTATCAACTGCTGTGACAAGAAAAATTCCCCTATGAAATATCAACCCAGGTCTTGTGAGGCATGTAACAACAAGCTGAACTGCAGGTAGGCATGAAGAGGAGAGAGCACTTGTGAACAAGTGGTGGTTACTGGCCAGACACTGAGGAATTGTCCTGGAAGAAGAAGAGAATGAAACAGGAGCCCTAGCCACTGATGTGGTCTTCAGCAAACCCTGATCCAAACACCACACTCTGCAGGTAAATAGGAGTGTCAGGGACTGCGGTGGGGGGGAAGGACAGATGGATTTGTACCCCTCTCTCACTTCTTAGGAGCAACATTCAGAGAAATATAAAATGCCTGCATGGCTGTGGAGATGGCTGAAAACAAGCTTGAAAATGCCCTTTGGAAATGCATGGTTAGGAATGGACAGAATAAGGACTATTTGTTCTGATAATTAGTTGTGTCCCCATTTGCCCAGCTGCAGTCCAATTTGTGGGTTTGGCAAGATTGTTGTAGGGCTGGCTCTGCTCTGCCTGACTAAAAGGGATTTTCCCCGCTTTTAGGAGGAGCCCTGGACTTTAAAACTACTTGAATAGATAATGCTTTAAAACCACCTTTTTTTTTTCTTATATTGTGTGTGTTTCTTCCTTCCCTGTTTTTTATTCTTTGAATGCCTGTGGACTAAGCCAGAGGAGGTTACTGGCAAAGGGTTAAGGGCACTGGCCCTGCAGTTTGCACAATTTCCCACTCTGTCTTTAGAGAGGAGGGACTGATCTCCAAGCCCAGCTTCCTCACAAGGATTTCCAACAGCCTTTCAGGACCTTCACCCCCACAAGCACTAAGGGTTTCAAGACCTTTCCCCAGTGCACAAGTCTGATTTTCCTTTCCCAAAGGAAAGTCCTAACTTCTAGCCCCTGAATGCTTTTGAATCTTGTGTGCCATTTGAGTATCACAAAGAACATGAAGGCTGATGGGGAGCCGAGATGATAAACTCAATCTTGTTTCATTGCGAAATTGGGATGCATTACCCCTATCAGTACAAGGCAATACCTCTTCATGCCTCTATTTAGAGTGTCAAAGAGCAAGAGAGATCAAGTGAGTAAGCAAGTGAGAGGGAGATTAAGGAAAACAATATACAGGAGCCTAAATTGAAACATCATTTTTCACAGGAAGAAGTCTTTGGCAGGGCTCATGCTGTTTCTGATGTAGTGTCTCCAGTCGGCCCCAGGAAAAGTTGGCTGCAGTTTCTCAGAACCTGCCTTTTGAGACTCAGCGACTGCTTCTCTTCCCACAGATCTGATTAAGCTAATTGCACATTTTCTTTAATTAGAAGAACGGAGGTCATTTATCTGCAAATGGCCTAAAAAAAAAAAATGGATGTTTTTATAATGTGGCTTTTTTCTTCCCCTTAATCCGTGCTTTTTACTAAGGTGTTTGGCTTCTTTTCACTCTGCTGCTTTTAGCTACCCCATTTTGTGAGGGCTAGGCATGCCAGACCTGGCATCCCGACAAATTCTTAGGGAGCTTATGAGACTGTTTTATGGGATCCAGTCACAGGGATTTATACTGTGAGGAAAACCTAGAGCTGAAGAGATCCTCCTCTAGCCACAGTCTGAACTAAAGTGTGAGTGAATTGAGACTGGATTTATGCTTTTTTAAAAAATTCTCTGCTAAGCCTGGCATTCTTAACAAAGCACACAAGTTCCATGTCAGAGAGGACCTGTAGGATAAAAATGGGGTGGTGGGGACACAGATGCCCACAGGGGTGCCCACCATGCTGCAGGGACTTCAAGTTGAAATGTGAAAAACAGGGGAAATTTCACTACCAATGTCTGATGTAGTAAAGCCTCCCCAAAACAAGGCAAATAACAGCACCTTTAAACTCTTGCAAATGCCTCAAGCCAAAGGTAAAATCATTTATGCTGTCAAATCTGCCTTAAAGACAAGCTGCTATACCCAGGTGTTTTGCAGAGTTGGATGTGAGAATCACAGAGCTATGTATGAGCCAGCAGCAGGAGTATGGAAAAAAAGAAAGTACATTTCAGTGATTCCTCAACTTCTGTGCTGCCAAAATACCAATTTCAAGAAGGCTGTCAAGAGCACATCTTCCATCACACTATCCCTATTTGTTCTGTAAACAAAATAAAGAGGGCACACTGGGCATTCAGAGCATAAAGTTCCTCTCATCACTCAAGTCAGTGAGAAATGCTCAGAAAAGGCAAGGAATTAATGTGGGGTGGGGGTGAGATGGATGAAGAGAAGAGAAGCTGCTAGAAATGTCGTTTAGGGGATTTCCTTGAGCAGTGGACAATTCATCTGGACCTTTGCAGTGTCTGATGTGTGCTCCATCTCCTGCAAACTGCAGTGACTCTGAAGACCTGAAAAAGGGGAAGCAATCAGTACCACCATGTGCTAGTACCACCATGGCAGTATACCTGTTGCTGCTGAGCATCACAGAGCACTTACTCAGGGTTCAAACTGCCACATTTTCTTGGGTTCATTTGCTCACCATCTCACTTAAGTGTGGCAAAGAACAAGCACAGTGAAGACTTTTCATTCTGTCCTGGAAGGCAGCAGTGAATATTTTGTTAGTTAGTCTCCTTCCTCCCTACCATGAGATGTTTATCAGTGGTTGCCCAGCAAGTAATCAAAAGAAGACCTCACTAGGCTCACAGATATTAAAAAGGAGGGATGAGAAGGAAGCTGGTCTGGATGGTCACAGCAGCACCAGCTGACAGCCCTCACCTCCCTCACCCTTTCCTCTTTCCAAAGAAGATGTTGAGATTTTAACACTCCAAAGTGGTACCTAACAGGTGAAGAAGTGGTGTCTATCATACAGGGCTTGCCACAAAGCAAAGTGGAGACATCTGTCAGCAGTCTCTGCGACAGTCACTGCTGCACCTGGTGCCTCCTGGTACAGTCAGAGCAGCTGTCCCAGAGAATGCTGATCTGGACAAGGATAGTCCCAGTTTGGGCAGTGGGATTAACCAACAAGGGTTCACTCACCCCCTTGGTGAGTGAGGGAGGTCTTGCTTGGCCTTGGTCTTGCTGTGAGGGGTTGCAGTGCAGACATGGCCACAGCCTGGCTGTTTCTACCCCGTGTGTTGTCAGAGGGTGCTTCCACGTGGATAGAGCATCGCTCACCCTCTTTGTACCATCCACAGCCTATCCATAATCTCTGTGCCCATGGTGCCTCCTGTCAGATGTTAGCCTGGCTGAGATCCATTGTGAGGTTGTCTCTACAGCTTCATTTTCATACATATCTGTCCTGGAGAAGAGTGGCAGGCTAAGCACACGCATCTGAGCCCTTTCCTGTTCATAGTGTCCTCTCTCCTCTTTTCCTCTCACCATGACCTCCCACAGCCTTACAGTTTTCTGACCAACTTTTGTAAAGGTGCTCAGCAAAATTAAATTAAACCCCCCTCCCCCAAATGAAAAGGCAAAAACAATATCTTGCAGCAGCCAAATTTTTCCAGGTCTGGCAAGGCTTTGCAAGCAGGCAGGGAACTGAAGATGTGCTGGCATTTGTTCTTCATGCCAGATGTGTGATGGGCACCAAGACCCTCTGGAATGCATCCTGTTGGGAAGGCAGACATGGCAGAGGGCTTCTCAATGGGCTGGGAAGAGGTTAATCACACAAAGAGCCAGGCAGAATAGGCCATCGGGCAAAAGATATTGCTGGCTCATGTCTGGATGTTTTAGCATAGAGCTGTCGTGAAGCCTCCCAGAACTGAAGGGTCCCTCAGTGGTTCCTCAGGCTTTAAAGTGCCCGGGATGATTTAGTGGAGGGGAGGGATTCCTGATCAGAGAAGTGCCTTTTGCTTTTTTTTTTTTCCCTTTTTTTAAAAAACATGTCACTGATCAAAGCGGTGCCAGGGAGGCTAGGAAGAGCAGGATCCTAATGGATCAGCTGTGTAAAACATGTCAGCAGACAAGCCCCAGTTCTCAATGTGTCTCTCAGGGAACAGCTCAAAGATTAGAAAGAAAACACACACACACACAAATATGCATGGACACTCCAAACCCTCTTGCTGACCTCGTGTCAAGGAATTAAGTGTTATTTGGAAGTGATTGCAATCAGCTTTTTATTTTTTTCTTTTCTTTTTGCAATATAAAAACCCAAAAGTATTTTTCCCGAATATCCAACAATAATTCAAGAAAGGATGGAAAGATTTATACAAGTGAGACAATGACTTATTTGAGGCAAACTAAAAACATTTGGTAGAAAAGGGCAGTGGACTCTATTGTTATCCAAATGAATCATAACCCCCACTTACTGACAGGCTTCTTTCCCCACTGCCCTTACAGCCATGACATATCTGGATTTACATGACCCTGTCACTGTGTCATTTTGGACAACATTTGGCAAGGTGTGGAAAAATTATTTCATATTTTTTTAGTAGGCAATCTGCTAAAAAAGAAAAAAAGAAACCTCTTGTTTTAGAGGGAGAAAAAGAAAATGGGAAAATTATGTTAGAAACAGAAAGAAGTATTTTTGAGTAAGTGGGGAAGTAAGTGGTGATTGGATAAATATACACATGAAAGGTGATTTTAACTAACTGTTGATTAAAATGGTGTGAGATTGGCCGGATAGTGCTTGCTAATCCTTTGTTTAAAATAGGCTGCAGAGTTCTGCAGGAATTGTACTTGTTGCATAGAAGAATTATAATGTTTTCCCTTCTAACCTGAATGGAAAGGACATGTGCATTATCTTGGTGGGCAGCGTGAACCAGGAATGCTCACTGCACTCAGAACATCTCTTCTGTTGTTTTTGGCCCATGGATAGCACTCCCCCACCCTTAATTACAGGTCCACACTGGGCTGAATCCAGTCAGGTTGTGAACAGAGTGTGGCAAGATGCATGTGGGAGGATGGCCAGTGTTTTGGGTCACCTTCAGCAGCACAGGTATTCTACTTGCACTCACACATCCTCTTTTCCAGTGCCTCAGTGATGTGGTGGCAAAGAAAAGCAAAGTCTCCACTTCAGCCACTGCAAAGACACAAAAGTAAAAACTCTTTTCCTGCTTCACGAGGTTGTGTTGTGCTACAACATAAGGTAGAGAGAAGAAAGTGAATAGAGTAGAATGACTCAGTTAGAAGGGACCTACAACCTTTAGTGCCTGACCACTCCAGGGCCAACAAAAAATTAAAACATATTAGTAAAGGCACTGTCTTTTCAGAGAGAAAGCATTGTGCAAATAAGAGTCTTTAACTCCCACTTTCCCTCTTCCTCCTTTGTGGAACATGTATCCCATAAACCAACAGCAGTTTGCCACCTTTAGAGACAGGAACCCTCACAGGACAGTTTTGCTGCTTTAATATCCCCTTCCCCACATGCTTGTTGTATCATCTTGACTGTAACTAGAGCTGTGGAACAAAGTTAATGTTTTCTGCCAGCCAGCAAATGCAAAGAGGTAGTTACTTGATAAAGTAGCTGAAAACCTGGGGTTACATAAACAAAGAAAGAGTTTACTTCACACAAACATCAGCATTTCCACTCCACTAGAATAAATCTGTGATGCTAGCTTTAATCTCAGGCTGAGAGAAAAAAAAACACAAAAAACAAACAAACAAAAAAACAAAAAACAAACAAACAAAAAAACCCCACAAAACAAAACAAAACAAACAAAAAAAAACCAAGAAAAAAAGAACAGACCCAAACCAAAACAGCCTGCAGTAAGATACAATGATATGTATTTATTTGCTTCATATTTTGTACACATTAAGTATAGGAAGATTTCTTATGAGGTGTATATTGATTTATGGTGGCATTTTTCAGTGTATCTTGTATCCGCATACAGTTTATAGGTTTCTTTTTTTACAGCTTTCCTGTAATTTAGTATATTTTGATGAGTTATGAACTCAGTTTTATCTGAGGAATGTTTTCCAAGGAGCACAAGAGGCAAATATCCTTCTCTGCCTGGACAGGCTGGGTGCAGCAGCTGGGACACTGCACCAGGCATCCATTCTGTAGGATAGAAAAGGCTCCTCTGGAGCTTCAGTTTTCAGCAGCTGTAATGTGCTTGGCTGCAATGTGAGGATCTGAATCCCTGAGCAAATGCTGGAGGGGGAGGATGGCTGATGCATCTCTCAGTGCTGGTGCCTCTTTGAGGGCAGCTTTGGCCACATCATGGGAAAGAATAATGGGATGGTTGCAAGGTGGTCACCAGGTACCCGGGCCACCCTCTAAGAGGAACTTGAGGGGATGGGTTGGCAAAATCTTGGGAAGCTTCAGCAGCAGCATGGGGAAGAGGATGTAGCTTGGCCAACAGGCCAACAGGCTTTAGTCTTCTTGGATCTTTTGAAAAGTCTGATCCTTAGGAAAGTTTGAATGTGGAGCTGGACAATGATGACCACCTGTGGCTCAAGGCTGTAATTAATGAGATCTCTTCTGCCTCTACCTCTCTGCTCCACTTTTGGGTATTTGAGCCTCCCACTGAAGAGGAGATTAAATCCTATAAAAAGTTTGGTTAGGGTTTTCTCCAGCAGAAGAGATTTTTCTGTCATTTTGATAATCTACATTTGATGCAATAATTGACATTGTGTGCTATGACTGAACAATGTTGTACTCTTATATAACAATAACTGGAGACCAATTCATCAAACACAAATCTCTATTTAAAATGCAGCTTTATCATCATAGCAAAAATATTGACTATAAGTGATCACCATGAACAAATAAGGAGAAGACAGATGCTCCCTATTTCATCTCTCTCCAGTCCTGTTTACACTTTAACCATTTTGCCACTTGCTCTTCAACTTTGGAATAACCATGCTAACCTCAGTATTTCCTACTCAGCCAAAAATAAAGCTACACACCTTTCTAGTGTATATAATATTAATTATTTCTTTCTGCATTCAGATAAAGTATTTGCTTGCTCAAAGCATGCTTGCCCAAACGTCTTCCATTTACCAAAAGCCTGACTGAGTCCATTGCTCCAATAAAAGGTGACATGATGTCCCTACTTCCAAGTAGAAGCTGGCAAAGGGAAAGTCCATGAAATTATGTGAATTTGGTTTGAAGAGATCACAGAATCATAAAATCCTCTAGGTTGGAAAATACCTATAAAGTGATGAAGTCCACTTGTTTACCCAGTACTGCCAAGTTCACTAAACCCTGTCCCCAAGTGTCACATCTACGCAATCATTTAAATACATCCAGGAAGGATGACTCCACCACCTCCCTAAACAGCCTGTTCCAGTGTTTGACAAGGTGATGAAAGGAAAGTTCAAATGAGGAGCTGGCTTTGATTTTGGCCTCTGGAGATGGCACAGTTAGCTTGGAGGCTCAGGCTGTGGTGATGAAGACACTGCTTGTGAAGCAGTCCCTCTGCCTCTGAGAACCAGCCTTTTCTTTCTGAGGTGATGGCAGTGATTGCAGCAGAGTCAGCAGTGATTTACAGCAGCTTGTGTGAGAAGAGAACAAGGATATGCATCTGCAAATAAACGTTAATGAGATGTTAAGATTGTGAAAAGCCAGGAAATTCCAGAAGCTGGGGCTGCTGCAACATCATTAGTTCTCCTGCATCATTGTCTATATCTGGCAGGGTGCAGGGAGGAGGAGCTGGGGGGTGCTCTCAGAAAGGCTACTGCCACCAAGATAGAGACAGTATGCCTATGTGATTGATTGCTTCCCTGTAACTGAAGGAATTGCCCCTGTGCTGGGCAAAATGACACTTCTCAGGGGAAGAACCCGTGCTGAGGAACTGGAGGCTGTGCATCACCCCAGAGACAGTGCCAGGATGCTGTGTGGCTGTCAGCAGCTGGGGGATGAGGTAAACAGCAGCCTTCACCTCATCTTAAAAATGCTGTAATTAAAATCTCACTGGCTGTGATCCCTATCATCACAGAACTGCATCAGCAACCAAATTACCATTGCTTTCAATGTGTGATGCCTTGGGTGGGGAGTATAAGGGAGGAGGAAGGTCTATCAGTCATGACAGTGATAGAAACAAAGAAGGAATGTACTGGCTGTGTGACATGTTGGGCAGGGGCAAACAGGGCACATGCCACACTCAATGGCACTGTTTTGGTGCAGGATGGTGGTGAAACTGGGCTTGGGGCTGCAAAAATTGGCAAGAGTTGGAGACGTGGTGACTGACTGGGTCAAGAGCTCCTTTGACTCCTTCCCCCATGGAATGAAACAGCCCTGGATGTGGCTGAGTGTTGGGGTTTATAGCCCAGCACATTCGTTGACCTGAGCAAACCTAGCAAGCAAGGTTTTGGTTCAGAATCCAGCCAGCACTGAATGGCAGCAGTCTGGGTGAAGGGTTTAATGCTCAGCCTTGGCCAATGGTCCTCCCGCCAGCAGGGACTGAGGACAGTGCAAAGACACAGCCTCAGGACATAACCTCCTTCTCCTCTGGTTCCACATAGTCTCTTAGCAAAGAATTATTGCATCCTACAAGACCTTTCTCTGACTTTCTGTTAACCTGTTACCCAGGCTTGGTTGAAGACCAACTTCATGTCCAAAAAGAGAAATGGTTCAGCAGCCAGAGGGGTGTCTGTTCTCTGTGAAGCACTGAATGGAAATATTTGACTTAACCTGACCCACAAATTGAAAGAGCATCCTGCAAACAAAAGCTGGAACTAAAAATATGCAATCCCATTGATACGTTATTTTTCTCCATGTACAGGAGAAATTATGTGCATCCTGAGCTGTTGCTTTCTGGGCTGGGATAATTTGTTCATATAGGTTGGGAAAGGAGCATGTGCACATAATAAAATTCCAATCCCTCCCACCCTTTCTTTTTTTTTTTTTTTTTTTTGTGGATAAACAAAATGGCAGATGAAGGACTGAAGGATGTATGTAAGAATATTTCTATTGGCAGAGATTACTGACACATTGCAGAGCTGGATATTTTACAATGTTTTTTCAAGCCAGTTCAGCCCCTGGTGTGAACTGACTCTACTCCATAGACAGGGACAGTACTGCACCACAACTTGGGAAACATTACCACCACTCAGTTTTAGAACACTAGGGATAACTCTCTAAAATACCTTAGAAATACCTGCTCTAACTGCTAAACACAATCCTCTGGGATATGTAGGCAATGTTACTTTCTAAGCACTTGACCCACAGCACACCGGAGAGTAAACTGGCTGTGGAAACATGGTCATAGAGTGAAGGGGGGCAAGTGGCATTTCAAAGGCCGTGTGACACTCTTGTATAGAAAAAAATAATACTGATGCCTTTCTATTGGCATGGGAATAAGCATTGGATTAGGGTTTAGGATGATCTGGTCTCCTAGTCCTAATAAATATTGTAGCAGCATAGGAGAAGGTATAGAGACAGTGAGAGGCTGGAAGCAAAATGCTATTCAAATATGTAACAGGACCATAAAAGCTATTAAGGTTGCACAAAGAAACAAGATCGAAACAGAGGCTAATGAAATATTGTAGTAGAAACCTGACGAAGTTTCTCTAAAGATATTAAAGACTGAATACTAGTTAAGAAAAAATATCTTAATAGGAGGGCCAAATGAGATTTAAGCCAGTACAAATTATTTAACCATTTATTATTAAATGCTGTTAGGAACAGAAAAGTTGCCTTTGCCGAGGCTACAGTGAGGAGATGTAGGGGAAACAAGACTTACAGGCCCCTTTTCCCTGGGGTTCTGGGTTGGGAAGATGCCCACACACCATACATGAGTGACCAGGAAGTGGTGAGTGCTTTCCAAATTAAATGCTCAGTTAAGCCTCCTGCAAAGGGGTGGGGGTGGGGGGGACTTAGGTACCACAGTAGCTCCAGCAGGGCCAGTCTAGAGGAGAGGGGACTTTGTGTGCCTAGAAATGCTGAGGATCAAGCCTTCATACAGACCTTCACCCCTCCATACCCTACCCACCCCTCCCCCCCAGCTCCCATCTGTCCCTGAATTATTCATGTCCAACAAGGCAAAAAGGCTCTGTTTGGCTGTGGCTCAGCAGATTACCACTACATTTAATAGCTGTCTTTGGTATGACACCCTTCACCTTATCTCCTTTCTCCTTTGACTCAGCCTTTGAACACTAATCCACCTTCTAGTGCAGCCTGCACCCCTGCTTGATCTTTGTTTGCCATGATTGTGTACAGCTCCAAGGATTTTAGGAGTGGTGTTTTTGCTGCTTGGGCTCAAGCTGTTGCAGCACTGAAGACATTTGTGGATCTGCTAGCTCCATGGTTTACTCCTGGGTTTACCCACTAAGTGAGTCAGAGTTCGCATTCCAAGAGCCAAATTCTGACCTCAAGCTTTGATTCAGACCCTTCTAAAATTTTTTCATTAATTGTATGCATGTATAGTTATTTGCAAGTCAGTGCAGTACCTGAAAGTACTAGGCAGCATTAAAGTCTTCCCATGCATACCCCAATACATGCATTTTTACTCTCCCCTTGCACATGCACACATACACAGGAGCAGAGTTCAATAGCTCAGTCCTACCAGTGTTTAAAATTACTTGGCTTCTTTTAAGCCTTTAAATAAAATCTGTTGTGTGCGTGTGTGGTTGGTGTTTTGTTTTTTTTTTTTTTTTTCCTTTACCCCACTTCTTAGGAAGGAAAGCAAATGTTTCTGGCACTTCGCTGCTGGATTGCTCACATATTTGCTTGAGGAAAAAGAATTATAAAAGATGTTTGGCATAGTTTTCATTCAAAAAGGAATCCAGTGCCAGATCCAAGCATTGAAAACAAATGTGTGGCTTAACTGTCATTTACTCCAGGATCATGGGAACTGCTGCCTGGTTTTCCAGACGAGCAGCCGCTGTCGGGCTGTCCCGCGGTACCCGAGGAGCGCTGACTCCGCCGGCTCGGTGCAGCTTGAGCATCACTGCTGCGCCTCCGGGTGACAGCCCGGGCGCTGATGTCAGCAGAGCCACATCTCCGCTGCTGCCGTCCCTGCCGACGAGCTGTCACACACGTCCCGAGCTGCTGAGAAACCCTCCCCTCGCCTTTTGATGTGCTGTGACCATACAACGTGTATTTGTCCTAACCATGCGAAGTTTCAGTGTGAAGAGCTCTCCTGGCCGATGGCGCTGATGGAGCGTCATCCTGCTGCTGTGGGCATTTGGCTGCCGAATTGCTTTCAGGATGACACAAATGATGGGAAACACTTGATGTCACCCAAATCCCCATCTCCTCCTGGTGTGCAGAAGCTCTCACAGTGGTCGTGCCTTTACTGCCATCACCAGTGGCCCCAGGCACAGACACGGTCAGGAAAGAAGACCCCAACCCCGCACAGTGCCCTCTCACTGACATCCTCCCCAGCCCCTTGGAATAACACATTCTGTGGTGGAGTGGGGGGGGGGGGGGGGGGGGGGGGGGGGGGGTTAGTTTACCCCAACTCATACCTGAGAGGCAATAAAAGACAATTTTAGGGCATCTAAATCTGGGGGACGAAGTGGCACCTTTTCTATCTTCATCTATTAAAGATGTGTCCAGGATCTGCTCAAAGCTCCAGTCTTCAGGGTTAACTGCAGGGGCCTGGCCCCACATTCCCAGTGCAGCATCACTCCCAGAGGTACAGTCACAGAGGAACCTGGCTGGGTGCACCCTGCAGCTTGGTGTCTGTCCAATGCACTCAAATAAAAGAAAGCTGCTCTGGATTTCACCAGCATTTTTGTAAAGGGAGAACCTGGTCTGCAAGACGTTCATGTAGTCCTCTGGCAGCCAACAGCCCTGCTGTAATGCCCAAATTTTACTGACTTATGTACAGCCCTCGGCAAGGACCTGAGCTCTTATCCAAGGGCAGTGAAGCAGGAGCTAGCTTTAGAGACATGGTGATAAAATAGAAAATTATGTACAAAGTAAAAGGGTCAAACCCCTAATCTGAAGTGTTCTAGTCAGCTTGCCATGCTGGGTGTTCCTCCCGGATCAGAGATAACCCCATTTCCAAAGAGTTTGGGAGAAGTCATTCAGCTGAAAGGAAAAAAAGCTGGAAAAAAAAAAAACAACCCATGAAAACAAAAACAGAGTCAGTGACTCCAAAAAACAGCTCTTAGTCTGTCTGTTCCAGTCTGAAATAAAGTCATCCCTCTTAATTCCCAGAGCATATTGTTCCTACCAAAGAGCAAAACCTTAGGAGGAAATCACATCAGTGAAGGGAACGCCAGTTCCTTTGTACTATTTTTCAACCCTGCCTTGGGAGCCAATAATCTGTCATCCCTTGAATAAACAAGCACCTTATCATATCACAAACATTTATTTAACCCTTTTCTCCTGAGCTTTTACCAGCCAAGCAAAGTGGCTGGGGAGGGGTGTGGGTAGCCCTATCCCTAGACTGCTCTGGCAGAAAGGACAAATTTCCTGTGTATTACACCCAATCTGTAAAGTGTCAGGCTGCCCTTCTTCAGCCTCCATGAGAAGCAGCAGCTTGAATCCCTGCATTTCACATAGCACAATCAAATTTTCCTGTCCCCCCCCCCCCCCCCCCCCATCCCTCCCCCGGTACATTAACGCCTCCCTCCCTGGAGACATACTCTTGATTCCATCTGAGGGCCCATCCAAATGGAGCCAGATTTAATTTCTTGGAGGCTGGGGGGAAGAGGGGGGTGGCAAGGGAGAGTGTTTACATTTCTTCTTTTAACAAGAGACTGTGATGAACAGAGCTTTTGATTCCAAGTTGCCAAAGGTTTTTTTTAAGAGATATTCTTTGACTCTGACATCATCAGAAAATGGAATCAGCAAAGTATGTGCATTTCCTCAGCTCCCACAATATCCATTTTCCCTCAGTGGATGTTTCTTGTTTTTCTTTTCCAGTGTTGCTCCCACACAATGGGGCCAATTTTTGTTCAGGACAAGGAAAATATAAACAGAGCATGGATTTGGAATATGAGCAAGGCCTCCAAGCTTACAGAACTCTTCAGCCATGGGGAAGGGCTATGTCATGTTACCCATCTGCCAATAAAGCCTGGCTAACAAAGTGCTGGCCCGTGTCCCCAATCACTTTGCTGGTGCCTCCAGAAGGCTGCAACTGCTGACTGGCTCTACCAGTGTAATTCGCAGTCTAGACTGTGTAGTTCCTGAACATTTGAAAAACATGCATTGCAGGTGAGCTTGGCTGACCATAGCAGCTGGTCAGGCAAAACCTTTTCTCCTCTCCACTGTAGGCTACTGTAAACATCCAATTCACTGAGCAAATGAGGAGCTGTCAGAGGAGAACAGCCCCACACAGAAGAGAGTCAATTACTGGAGAGTCCAACAAGCCTTCCTGTGGACCCTGGCATGTTTGCTTTGAAAGGCAGATATTATTTTAGGCGAATTAGCTATTATTGCTCCTTATGGGTAAACCTCAGCAGGTGAAAGTGTCTCCGCATGGAGCTCCACAAGTGACCTGCTCACGCTGACCAGGACATCATCTCTGCTGTGTGCACCCTTGGGACAGGGGCAGGAGCAGGTCCCAAGCACCCAGGACATCTGCATTCTTATGGGTGAGTCCCTGTGACAGCAAGTCACCCAGGTCTGCATAACATGACCGCACTAAGCTGTGACAAACTGATTTATGCTAGAAGAGTTGATTTATGATGGGGGATATAAACCAACTGCAATAAGGGCCTCATATCTCTGGGCTCACTGACTGCAGCTCAGAAGCTGTTGGAAAATTCCCTGTGAAACATTTATCTAGATAAAATAAAGTTCAGCCGTCAGCAGATGAACTTCATTGACATCCTCTGAATACATGTCCTGACAGACCTTATATTGAGCAGCAGAGACACAAGTTGGATCATAGACAAAAGTCTACGGGCAAACCCTTCCCCCCTAAAATTACTGGGGCTGTGGATCAATTCATCTACTCTGGGTCTTCTCTGGTATTACAACCTTGTCTGCTGAGATCAACAAATCTGGCATGAGAACCAACCCAGGAGAAAAAGGATTAATATGAGTGATCAACAACTCAACTTCCAAAGGCCACTTTTATTAACAACATTAAAATGGTATTTTTTAGCTCTTTCCATTGCCTAACAACTAGCATGAGGATGAACTACTTGGAAGTTTTTATTTGTCTGGAAGTTTTTGATTCAGATGTTTTCACTTCTCTGCAAAATTAATATACTTTCAGTCAAGCAAGACCTAGAAGAACCCTCAGCAATAAGGGCAAACAAAAGCTTCACTTGGATGAAACTGGATGATTGCCCACAAAATGCATCCATAGGTTCCAAGACTGTTTTCCATGATTTTAGCACCATGGCAGCATTTATATTCATTGTTGCTTTTGAGTCAGCTGGCTAAAATATCTGACTGGCAAATGCAAACATGGAGAGGAATTCTTAAAATATATCCTGTGAGGTCACCATATGACACCAAAAATCAGTCCTAATGAAAAGAAAGAAAGCCTAGCATGCAGTGAAGGTTTGGTTCTGGAGAAGAAATGGCAAGCAGAAGTTCCAGAAAGGCTGGGTGGAGCCTGTAAAAGCTGAGTTCTGCTCCTGAAATGCTGGCAATATAAAGGAGATATCTGCTTCTTTTTCCAAAGAAACTGCTCAGCTCTCAAAACTCCAGGGTGGCTTGTGATCACTAAACATTCTGTTTCCAGAGCCAGATTCATGCTTAGCAAAATGCAAATTACCGTAACCTCATACTCCTAGGAATAAAGTCAGCACTTATCAGAGGCTGAAGAAACACATTGGCTTGTCAGAGTGTTTTCCCCACCTGCAGCAGGAAGAAGTCAGGGAAAATGTTCTGATGCTAAAAGGAAGGCAGAGGGGAGCGCCTGGCTGGCGGGCTGTGGTTTTGCTTCAGTCCTCACAGCCGTGCCTGCAGAGCCTCAGGATACACAGCATGGACTGGCTTCTTGCAACCATGGGGAGAAAGGATAAATGGATTATTTTGGAGTGATATGCATGTAGAACTCATGCCACTGGGGAATGCAGCCAGGCTATTTTTAATGTACTGTTTCATTTTGCACCTGCTACCATTACAGAGTTGTTTTTGTTTCTATTAGAGCCACTTATCTTGAGGAGTTTATAACTCCTATGAAATGTGTGGTTCTGGGCTGGATCCTTGTCCTTAGCAGAGGAACAAAGACTTTTATCATTTAAAAACAGAAGAAGGTTAGTGTGACAGCATTAAGAGTGTATGGAGGGGAATTCTGAATAATTTTATTGGGTTTTCATAGTTGTAATTCCTAAAGGCCAATTTAAAATAGCCTCCTTTTATTCATACTGAAATGGAGAACAGAGACTTACAAGGACCTGCCCCTAAGGAGCTTGCAAAACCTAAATTGCATGAAGAGTCATTCTCAAGTACTTAATCAGCCACAATATTTCAATAAAATTATGAAATAAGAGATAAGAAAGCTCAGCCCTTTTTCCCACTCCCACCGTGCCAAGGGCCAAGAGGAGCTCAGCATCTCTTTGAAAGGTAGGAGGCTGGTGCCTGGTGCAGCGCTGCATTGCCTTAATCACACACTCCAAAATACCATCCCACAGCCAGCAGTGCCAGGCAGGAAATGTGCTTCAGCAGCCCGCCAGGAAGCTGGTATGGAAACAGCACCTCGTTTGCTGTTTGCCTTCTGCCACCATCTCTGACAGGCACCATCAATGCTGTGGTTTAATTGCGCTCATACTGCAGCATGATCCCACTGAGAATACCTGTGAGCACACCAAAGCCCCTCAAACCTGGAGGTCTGTAGCCTTTTATGGTGGCTCCACACCTAACCTGAAGGCAAGGGGGTCTGTAAATGCTCCCTGTGCCAAAAGTGCTCCTGTTTTTTAGCAACAGCCATCGGAGCAGAGCCATGCTTCCTCCACAAAGCATATACAGCAGTTAAGAAGATCATCTGCAGGTGTTTTCTTCCTATCACAGAAAGCTGGCAGGCTGGACATCTGCTAAACAGCCTTGACAGCAATGATCAGTCTGGGAGCAATGGCCAGCACATGTGCAGTTCTGCAGAACACCCACCAAAACTGCTGGAGAGCTGTGTTTTTCAGGCTGGGTTCCACAAAGACCCTTCTCAGCCTGAACCCTGGCAATAATGCTCAAGACCATTTGCCTGCTTTCCTTTAATGTTCAGACTCTTGACTGGTCAGTTTAATAGTGGTGAAGGTCCTATATATCACCTCCATTGTTAATAGTCCTTATGAAGTCTTCTCATCCTACCCATTCTTTTGTAAAACCAGGAACCAGGGAAAGCAATGAAGCAGGCTAGCAGTTTGGAGCAGCTGCTCAGCCCTGCACCACTGTCAACTGACTTCAAGGGGGAATCACACCCAGGGTTCCCATGAAGAAAAGGTCTGGGGGTATTTTTTGCCCAGTGAGGTATAGGAGAAGTCAGAAATAACAATGCAAAATGTCAGTATCAAATACATTTAAGATGACTGGTCCAATGTCTTCATAAATCATGACAAATCCCTAAAACCAAAGCTTTCTGAATTCTAGTAATGGGTTTGGGTCCTCTATCTATATTCATCTGGATAATAAAAATACATTATCTCCTCTCTGAATATTGATTCAATTAATTCAGACTCCCAGACCAAATTTATTTTCACAGCCTTTGCATGCTTTCTCCTTGGCTGTCTGTAAATTCCTGACCAGTGACTTTGCCGGCAGTCATCTTGCCTGGACCAGAAGCAGAAGTGTTTAGCCAAGTAATTGTAGCAATTTCTGTCAGGAAATCACAATTGATTACATGTCCGATTGCAAGTTTGCACACATTTGAAGCTTGCAAACATTTTCTTCAAAAAGCATTAACCTAACGAGATGCCATGGATGCCTGCCAAAGGGGGCTTCAGGCTCTGCTCCCGCTGTATCCTAGTAAGGGAATCCTCACACTGCAGCAGTCCCACTGGGAGGATCACACTCAGGCCACTGAGTCCTTCTTATCACGACTGCCTGCCAAATTCGTCTCAGGAATAAGTGTCACTTTGTGGTACCTCTATTTTCCTTCCCAATAAAATAATAATTTGGCAGTGCTTGAGATGATGATAGTAAATCAGTGTACGACAGCAGAGGTTACTGATAAAATTCAACTTATTAATCAAGCCACGTCATTTTGCTGCGTTAGCTGCAAGCAGATGTGGGCTACTGTGCCCTTAATCTAGATTACTTCAGAAAGTGAAGTAGGTAATGTTCTCAGGAAAACAGGGAAGCATGGTCTCCCTTCATCCCAGGGGTCTGGCCTGTCTCTGTTGTGTTAGCATCACACACATTGACCCCAGCTGCACTGCCTTGTGTACCAGTGAGACCATTGCCAGGAGCAGACACAGCCCACAGCAGAAAGAGCAAACACGCTCCCCACTCTTTCCATTGTAACAACACATTTTGCACCCCCAACATGATCTGTTGCCCAACATCCTGAGGCATTTCAAGTCTTTCAGAATTTCAGGGATAAGTCAGTCTGAATACCAGACAGTTCTGCCCAGAAGATCCCTCAGGTCTGAACTAGGAACTGGTTTCCCTGCTGTGCTACTGAAGCACTGCAATGATGAGTATCCCCAAAAGTCTTGGTCTCCATCTCCTTTTGTTCTGCAGTGTCATCTGTCTAGCTGGTGCTGATCCCTCATTCCATCGTGGGATCATGACACCATGATGAAGATCCTGTTAAAGTTAACACATAAAGTCTAAATTATTTGTTAAAATCACCCTCTGAACATGGATTTTACAGGGTGGGACAGCATGGTTTTCCTTGAACTTAGAATTACAATTTTGGGACATAGACCCCTCTCTTCTAGTTATATCTTTCTTTTAGTTCTCCTTGCATTTTCCCACTGAATTGCAATACTTTCTAAAGGGGGAACTTACAGGTTATCTTAAGAACAGACCACAGACTTGAAATCTGCCCTCTGTTTTCATAAAAAAGAAAAGTTTTTAAGGAGGATAATCATATTCGGAAATGATGTGACTAAATGTTATCAGGTTGTCATGGTGATTGCAGTCTTTTAAAAAATGTCTGTATTGTGGTTCACTAATGAGCAATATATTAACTAAACCAAACACTATTTGTCTTTTCAAGTATTATTCATATGCACTACTGAATTAAGTATCTTTTTTCCCCTCTGCTTTTGGAATATTGTTCTTTGTCTTATAAACACTGGAACTGAATTCAGGCAATAAACAAGGGCAAAGATAACATTGTCACCTTTGCTATATTTCATACCACTGTGTCAAGCTGAGCCTCACATTAAGTAGTCTGCAGTAGCAGATAATGAGCATCACATTGACAGCAAAATTGTGTAAGGTAGAACTTTAGACTTGCAGCTTCTGACACTTCAAATTCAGACAGTCACAATTCCAGTGTAATTCCAACCACACATCTTACTGGTGTGAGGGTTTATATTTGTGTGACATGCAGAACACAAGCTGAAACTCTGAAGTGATGCACAAGTTAGACTAGTTCTGAGTTCAACCCAACCCTACCAGCTCAAATGTTCAAAATTCACTCTTCAAATCTCTGAGACTTCACAAGGATTCTGAGGGAGCTTTCCTTTCTTCTAAATGGACATAGAAATGGTAGAGATGGAAGTACCTTTTAGTTCTTATGTACATGTCAAGGCAGGTATACATTTCGGAAACTCTTTGAACTTGAGTGTTCTACCCAGCAGCCCCAGTAAAACCTCACAGAATGAGTCTGCCACAGTCCAGGAGGGTTGGTGAGGCCACACCAGAGGGGAGAAGATACATGAAGAGAGATAGTGAAAAACTTTGAGAATCTGGAGGTCTTCCAATCCTGAAACTCTGCCATTCCAGGTTCAAGTTTGATTGAGACCTTCACTAGCCCCTGAGCACTCTCCAGACTGGAAGTTGTTTCAAATAATGCATAGGTTTAGACAGAGCTGAGTCCTGTCAAGAGGAACATCAGTCATAAATCGCATCTTTGCAAAAGGATTTCTGGTGGTACTCTGTTGTTCTGCCGAAATGAAATCAGGTTTTATGTTCCTGATTCTTTTGACACAAGCTCAAATGAAAAATCCCATGCTTTCCAGTCTTCCTCTGAGCCTGTTCCTGCCGAAGATCTGCAGGAAATCCATGATTTTGTATGTCTCCTTGCAAAGCAAGTTTGTCTAAGAGATGAGCGAGCTGGCACCACATTATTCAGCTATTTCATGTTCTGTGGGGAAAAGATGACACTACCATGCACACTTAGCTCTTAGACTTCATGCTCTTCCTCTGCAGTTCACACTAAGCTCCCTTTGGCATCCCATAGGTTTTTTAGACCTGCTAGAAGAATATCACGTGAGTGGAACATAATGCCTAGAGATTGAATTAGTTAAGTTTTCCCAGGCATTTTGCAACTTTTGTTTATAGAGTTATTTTGTATGACTCATTCACTTTATTTTTGTTCAATGAGTAATATTTGGTACTTACACGTGTTTTCTTTTTGTAACATGCACAGCTATGTAACATGTCTTTTGGATACAGAATCTCACTTGTTTCAACTTTACTTAGAGACAATCTAAACGCATAAACTCTGCTATTAAATATCATCATTAATTAGTTATGCCTAGCTGCTCTCAACATGGGTTTTGTGTATTAGGAATACTCCTGGCTCTCCTCCTCCCTGCCATATTTCCCCTCCTTCCCCCTAACTAGTGCAAGACTATATTTAGTTGGAGATTTAGGTTGATCTGCAATTCCCGCTGCAAATTCCTTTCCATCAGCAGCTACAGCCAGAAGGTCTGAATAAGGGAACGGTTTGCACTTCAAGAGGCTTCCTGTTTCCCTGGATTTTCAGATTTGCTACTGTTTGTAGAGTTTGGTTGGTACTATACTCTGCAGACTAAGTGGCTGTTAACTCATCCCTGTCCTGGCACTGGCATCAGACCATCAAGTGCAAAGCATTGTCTGGTTGATGGGCCTTCCAGAAATATAAGCAGCAAAAGCAGGGAAAACATGTCTGATCCTGAAATATTTCTGGACCAAAGTGTCTGAGGATAATGCTGACAGGACTGGCAATCTCCCCAAGAAGGAGAATGAAGTAGAGGACAGCAGTTTGTAAATCATTGTAGAGGAAAGTACAGCATGGGGAGAGCTCCACACACAGAGAAACTAAACATCAACTCTCCTACAAATGCAGTCAAAGAGAACAGAAAGAAAAAATATTGCATACTTGTGCTAGGTTTTCTCTAAGTTTTCCAATAATTCTTTTTCCATAATTCCTGCCCTACTGGCCTTGGTCATGTCTTATCCTGCAAGCTCCCCTTTCCCTGGCTTTAACCTAAATTAAAAATAAGCAGTGAGATGCAGCTTTCAGTTCCTCCAAGATCCTCACTGTGCAGTCTAGAATGAGAGCCTTACTTGAGGGCTTTGGAGACCAAGGTTCAACCGCAAACATCCTGGGCAATGCCTGACACCTACAGATCTTTTATTCACCTAGCTCCTAGGAATGTAGGATAAATGGTTTAAAGCTCATGAGATCCTGAAATATCGGAGTCCTGGGAGGATTGTAGTATTGGAGATTAGCTGAGTTTGCTACTGTATTCCTCTTCTAAGATTTCCATTTTGCTATTTTGCTACAATTCACATTCATGGTTTTTACCCATTGTCAAAGTGTCAATAAATAAACAGTCTAGATACTTTCAGTTTCATCTGCATTTTAACATTTCTTAAAATGCAGCCAAAGGCTTGCTTACTGAGTCTGGATGATGCCAGTATATGTGTAAAATGAACATAATAAAAAGTGTAATATGGAGTATGTCCAATAGTTGACTTTTTCGTCAACCAAGAGAAACAAGGTGACTGCATAGCAAAGTTATCCCTAGAAGAAGAATCAAGGCTGAGATGCAGCAAAAACATTAGTAGCACTTGCTCACCTGCAAAACATTGCTTTGTGGTATTACATTCTTGTCAGTAACTGTAATAATGATTCTAAACCTGAACAAAAGCCAGACAATGTTGATAAACTCTTTCATGGAATTCAGCAGGCTCAGGAACAAACTCTATGTTGAATTTTTTTTTTCCCTTTGCTTAACATTTGCAGGTTTGAGGCCAAACTTCTCAGGTGTTTATGACAAGAAGCCAAATTTTCTATGAATGTTCCCAAAGATTATCCATGTTGCTGACGCAAAGGGTTCCTGCTACACAGGCACAAGTAGGAAGGGCCCTTTGAAATGGTGACTCCAAGTGCCACCAGACTTGTCTTTCATTTTTACAGTGTGTACAGACTAAACAGGGCTGCCTCTGGCTTTCATCTCTCTCCATACTTTCTGCTTCCTACCCCAGTTTTGTTGTCTCTTGGGTTGCCTCATGTTGCCTATAATCTACAGTTTATACCTTAATGATGTATTGCTGCCACTGGGATAGATAGATAGATAGATAGATAGATAGATAGATAGATAGTCACATTCATTATACTAAACAAATAGTTCTGATAGAGGTCTTCTTCTTTAATCATAAGCTTTCAAATATCAAGCAGTATTTTCTCAAAATGTCTTGTAGTTGCAACAAGTATAGCTATTTGCCTATGCTTTTTGTTTTGTGTTCCAAACTTCCTGCATTAGCAGAATGTATTTATAGCAGCCATGCAATAAGTGCACTGTGATGATTAAAATGTTGGATGTGTTTCAGTTATTGTTTATGCTTTATTATTCCTTCTTTCTTTATAAATTAGTGGCTCTGTAAAATGTTGGGGGATGCAGCCGCATCCCCAAGCCGGATGCAGCTACAGTGACTTCCTAATGTTTATTTCTGTTTTTGGTATGTCTGTATCTGCTGCTAAGCTTAAAAGACCTAGTCACAGGCCCTGTCCAAAATGATGCAACCAAGCACTTTCAAATCATGGAGAAATTTGGTCCAGATTCAAACTTCACAGCTTGGACTTATCTCCACACCCAACTGAACCAACACCCGAGAAAAAACAGCCTTGAACTCAGATCCCAGATAAGGATGCCATATTTGAGCTTAAAGCTGATTTTTTCAAAAAGAGGCTTTCCTAAACTTAGATATTACTGCCTATCTCCTTTTTGGAAGTGCCTTTGGGTGGGAGGTTGCCATGCCCTCAGCTGAGTCAAATGAACAGACTCGGTGCTAATCAGTACAAAGTCAGCAAAGTCACTCAAATTTAATTGAGCTGAATTGGTGTTTTTTTCCGGATGTGCTGCCCCTTTGCCCAACCAGACCCTGATGTGGAAATGGTAACCCACAGTGCAGGGGCAGAGGATAAAGGCTTGTTTCATTAGCTGCTTCAGCTAGACCTTCAAGAACACATCTGTCTTCATCCCTCCACGGTGCTCAAAACTATGCAATTGCTTTGCTCTAAAGCAGAATTTTGTCTGGTCTGTAAAGTGGCAGGAGAATGATTGACAAAGCCCAGTCTATTTGTATCCCTGAGTATATTCGCATGGTTTCTTTGTGGATACTTTTTATGTGAGTCAGTTTCTGCAAAAGGAAAAATACTGGTTTTACCAAGAAAATACAAAAGTTTGTTTTCAATACCATAAAATGTTGCCCCCACTTAATAATTTCTGAAGAGATCAGATTTATGAATAAAGGCCCTAATAAGTAGCTGCCATAGCTGGCGTATCCCCAGGACTGCTCTTTATTTACAATTAAGCGAGTAGGATCAGGATGTGACCTGATGACATGACTGCTAGCATTCCTGTAAATTCCAGTTGCAATGCCTCCTCTGCATGCAATATTGCTTTTACCAAAGAAGACTCTCTAGTGCTTTATTTTTGTGTTTGGGCAGACTGGTGTGTTGTCTCTGGTGTGCTGTCTCTGATTCATGAGGAATGCTGAGGTGGAACAGACAGAGCATCAACTCTAGGGGAAAAAGAAATGGCCATTGCTTTTGCATGAGCCTCCTGCCTTTTGTCAGCTAATGTCATGCCTCTGGCAAAAGGGACATTTTTTTTTCCCACCCACTTTGGTCTTGATGGAAACTGAAGGAAAACAAAATAGCTATGTACCTGGCCTGTACATTATAGTGTCCTTCTCATACTTAGTAAATGTTTCTTTAATTGGCTTAGTTAGCCCCTCTCACCTTTCAGCACTTCAGGAATGACTCTTTGAGGAGAGCCATGTACAGAGATTTAGTTGACATTTAGTGACACTAGGCTCTGCAGTCTCCAAAATATGACTGATGTCACTTGTTATGTTCCCTTGGGTCTCTGGGGACAAAGTCACTCTTACCCTGAAGCATGCATTGACAATCTCAAGATAACACTTCTTTGACAGAGTCAGGGGCCCTGCCAGGGTCTAATGTAATCTCTAGAAAGTTTCCAATCTGGGCATTGTTTGTTATTTATATTTCATATCTGGGGTTTGTGTTTGCCTTGCTGTGATTTTAATATGAAGGCTGCTAATAAGAGCAAAAATTTGTATCTTTCTCTGCTAGACGGGTGTGTTGGCAGGTCTATGATCATTGGAAGAAACCTTCTTCAAGGTGAAATAATTCAAACAAACCTAAGAAAAATAATCACAACCTGTGCTCTTTATTCTGCGAATAAATCCACTGGCACAGAGAAGACTGGAGTGGAGGTGTGAATGAAACTGAATTTTATTCTAAGTAAATTAATTGTTTAAGGCCAGCTTCACTGCACCAGGAGAGGAGTTTGCAAGGAGAGAGAGACGGTCTTTCATTTCTTCCTTCATCCTGAAAGGAAGGCTGGCTTTATTACTGTTTTTTTTTGCCTTTATCCTTTATTAATTCTACTTTCCTTTCCCAGACACAAAGCAACCGAGATGGGGTGGGCGAGCTGCTAATGCCACTTCTGGCAGGTGAAAAGGACTTTGATGCCAATCTCGCCCAGCGGGAGACCTGACTGGGACTCGCTTTTCAGGAGGGCAACCGAAAGGGCCGGGGAAGGGGAGCGGAGCGGAGCGGAGGGACGGGGAGCGGAGCGGAGGGGAGGGGAGCGGAGGGACGGGGAGCGGAGGCACGGGGAGCGGAGGGGAAGGGAGGGGAGCGGAGGGACGGGGAGCGGAGGGGAGGGGAGCGGAGGCACGGGGAGCGGAGGGGAGGGGAGCGGAGGCACGGGGAGCGGAGGGGAGCGGAGGGACGGGGAGCGGAGGGACGGGGAGCGGAGGGGAGCGGAGCGGAGCGGAGCGGTGCGGAGGGGCTCGGCCGGCACACGAGGGCGCTCGGAGCAGCCTCAGCCCCACCGCGGCTTCCTCGCCCGCCGGGAGCTCCGTGCGGGGCTGGCACCGCGGCAAGGAGGGCATGTGCAATGAGGAAACCCGCGGGAAGGAGGGGATGCGCAATGAGGAAACTGAGCGCCTGCGGCTAGCCCGTCTTTACTGTTTTAGTGCACTCTTTTAGATGCTAATTTAATCACCGGGGTTAATAATTTATTGGTGGCAGCGAGAACTTGAAGAGGGAGGGTTAGATTTTTTTTAACCCGCCGTTTGGTTTTGGGGTGTTTTTCTGTTCTACCGCTGATGAATGAAACTAGAGGTTTATCACTGCCATCCCCTGCCACTCTGTCCCCCGGGCTGTACCACAGCCTGAGAGCTCCCCTGCAGAAGCATGGCACAAAGCTCCAGTTTAGCAGCACTGATAAAACCACGGACCTCTCATCAAAAACACCAGGGAGTAGCTGGAGGTCACTGAGAATCCAGTGAGCAGAAACCTGAAATTCCCTTTGTATGAAATTTTCAGACAAAAAGAGTATTGGAGCAGCTGGGATGAAGAGAGGGGCTTACATGGAAAAGGAAGACATTCAACAAAGTGTCTCCTTGCCTCTCTCAGAATACAGGTTAAAATCGATTGTGTGCTGTAAAATCTGAAATTACCTTTCTTTCTGTCTCAGAACAAAAGTCCAAGACCTGCCTAAACCACAATCTGAAGTAATGTGGGTAATTTGAAGAAGTGCTGACCGCTGAGAACAAGAGCTAAAACTGGTTCTTGTGCCTGCTGCTCCATGGGCTCAGGTGGGCTACTGTAGGCAGAACATTTGGGTCATTGCTGTGAAGGGACCACATCATATAGAATATGTGAGTACCAGTCATACCTGGGCATGGTAATAAAGGCTTTCTGAGTGAGCACAGACTGTTCACACATGCTGGTTTCTCACTCCGCTCCCCAGGAGAATTGAGAAAGACAGGAGCATCTTGTTTATACTACCTTTGCTTGGGGGCTCCTCAGAGCCATGTGCTCATGGTAAGGTCAGTGTCTCCAAAATATGTTGCATATACAAATATGGTCAGGCTATTGCACTGTTTGTGGGGTGGAGGTCTGGCCAGGTAACCATGGAAAATCCCTGCCTCTGGATATGGAAAAGCCAATCACCACTATTTAAAGTCATGTCAGGTGTAAAAAATAAGATGTGTGCCTTGGATGACATGAAAACAAAATTGGTGGAGATTCAGGGACACTACAGTGTCTATCCTGTTTACATTTGAGTCATGAATCAGTGCTTGGTGTCCCTGTGTAAAAATGGGGACACACACACATGCAATAAAGAGTTTTTGGAACAGTCTTGACTGTTTGCCCAAGCAAAGAGTAAAATGAAGCAAGAAGCAGGATGGGAATGTATGATGTGGTTTACTTAGTCAAAGATGCTTCCTCCCCCGTCTTGAATTCCCAAGGCAGAAAACCTCTGTATTCTAAGCCTGGTCAGCTGCTTGCATAGGACATCCCATCTTTCCACCCTGTTAGCAGAAATGAAAGGGGAATTATGGTAACATGACTGGATGCACTGGCTGGGGATACAGAAATCACCATCATTTTCTTGGAGCTTCTTCTAGGACAGCTTTTGCATGAAGGTGCTCTTGTGTCACCTGAAATGGAGCAAGGTGAGGGACATAAGGACCATCAAAGCATCTAAAGGACCCAGAGACCTGCAGCATTTGACAGCAGCTTGAGTGCAGCAGTCTGTTGAGGTGTCAAGATACTACCCATGGTATTGAAGAGGCACATGGCTGTGACAATACTTTTGCAGCTCAAGGTTTTAATTTCTCAAGTAAGGACTCCAGTAATAATTCTGTCATAGATGCAGCTCATGTTTGCTTAGGACAAGTCCATGTGCCTCTTATTGCTTACTTCTTGGTATTGCCTTGACTGTCCATTCCCTGTCAGTTCACAAGCACTAGGTTTACATCTCCTTTCTTTCCAAAGCACCCAGGCTCCAAGTCTGGAGCTGGCTTTGCATATGCATACATATAACTGGCCATGGGTGCGTGAAAGTTTATATGAATGTAAGATCATTCTGAGCATGAGAAGGACAGAAAATCCAGGCAAAGAAAAATTTAGTGAAAAAGGATTTCCCACTTCAAAAATAGACTATTTTCATAAGGAATTCAGGGCTGCCTCTCCCAGAGATAAATGCATAAACTGTGAACATTCTTTCACTTGTCTATTGCCACATCAAAAAAGTAGCAGGAATGAATTCCAAGCTTAGTTTAAGTTAAATTAAAATACATTCCAGTAAGGTGTTTCTGTATGTAGTTCTTATTTTTAAGGTATGTAGTTTTTATTTTTAAGTTGCAGTGCTCCCACTATCACTGGCAAGACACTTTACTCATAAATAGACAGTTTCTCAGCCTCGCTTCATTACTTTCTATGGACACAATTGCCAAGGATTGCATTTCTGTCAGAAACACTCCTCTTATTACATTCTGTGGTTGTTTCTGCAGGAATCTGTTACTCACAGCATGTTGATCTTAGAAGGATTCTTCACATTTTCTGGTAAATACAGCACATGATTCTTGTATGATCCTGCAATTAGTGTTTATAAATTGTCTGGAATACAAACCAAGCTGTCATTTTTAGGTGTTGTCACAATAACAATCCATAATGTCAAAACACTGTCAATCTTTTGTCATATACAAAGAGAAACTATGCAATGGGATGGATGTAAAGCTATTTGCTAAGCGGAACACCATCTACCTTGACTGCTTGTGAAGGGACGTTTGAAAAAAAGCCTTTTAACATTAGGTTTTGCAGCATGTGATGGGTCAGCAGGATTTACACCTGGGGCTGAAGCAGCAGAATGATCAGTTGTCCCCAGTGCCACCAGACAACAGGCTGCTCTGTCTAGTCTGGAAGATGTATGTTTATACAGGATATAAAGACTTAGTGAGGTCATGATCAGTCACCATCACTCATGTTAAAGGCAAGAAATGGGATGCTGAAGGGTCAGGAGCAGAGAGCTGTTGGTTGTTGCTGGTGGGCAAAATCTACCATACACAGACATGGATGGGCAGGCTGGGAAGTGAGGAGAAGCAGGACACACTCTATACCTGGAGGTTCAGCTGAGGCTCAAGCACTCAACACATCTGGACTTAAAAATTACACTGAAGTTGATCCTACCACGTTGTCCTAGTCTGAGCTACTCGGGATCTGGCACTACTACCAAAATGAGTGCATTACCACTTGTTCTAAATAGATGTTCCCCTTTCATGGTACTTAACTTCTGCATTTATATTTAAACGTTCCCTTTCTCAGAGTTCTCCTGCTTATCTAAGTAGTCTCTTTAAGTCTTCCCTCAGAAGAAGTGCTCTTTATTCTCTGATTGTCCACTTTGCCTTCCTTTACCTTTTTTATTTTGAGTTCATCTTTCTGGCCCAGGAGAGGCAAAACACTTAGAAAGTACTTTTCATTGAAGTCCTATAAATACCTTGTTCAATACCATTAATATTTTAATCTATTAACTTGAAATTTATCCCCAGTTGCAATCTAGAGGGCCAGCTGATATTTTCACATCTCCAGCATAATCTCAATGCACCATCAGCCCAGAAGATCTACCAGTATGGGCACTACATTTGCTCACATACTTTTTGCCTTGATGCACAGAATTTATGCAGATCTGAGACTCTTCAGAAATTTAGTTTAATGCTGGATGCAGCTTGGCATGGTTCAAAAGTTAGTAAAGAAGAGGTGAATTTGAAAAATTCTCCACCTTGAGATGAAAACAGACTTGTGATCCCTGACAAGGGTTCTGATAGAAATTCTAGAGTCCTCTGAGAAGACAAAGCAACCTCTTAGATGCTGCTTTTGAAATTCAACCCATACATAAACTTTGAGGAAAATCAGTTCAGTAGATGTCTGGTGCTGAAGATACAGAACTCCTGTTTCCCTCTCTGTCCTCCTGGAGGAGGAGAGAAGGAACATGAAAGAATGGAGGAAGGGAGAGAGATGAGCAGAAGTCCAAGAAAGCATCAGTAAACTTCTGAAACTCCTGGCTTACTGCAGGAAAATCACTGCCCATGGCCAGAATGAGAACATCAAAAGTGTTGGTATCTCACCTCTCTGCTTTGTTCTCTATGTTTTATATGAAGATGCAGCCATGGGTCCAGATAGCACGTATGGCAAGAGGGAAAGGTGATGCGTACTCCTGGATACCGTCTCCTGCAGCAAGCAAATCCTTTCAGGTGTTTACCCTATATTGAATGAAGGACTGACCTGGATTTGTCCCACAGCCCCTTTCTAAATATACAGTGCTGACAAGACTTCATTTTCAGTGTCTTATCTATGAATAATTCATTTTCTGTGCCTTGGAAAAAGCATATTATTAATAGGCAACAATAGTGTGTGAGTGAATCATAGGGCACCAGACTAGGGCCAGGTTTGGACTATCAGCAGTCTAGCCTCTGCTCTTAGCTTGTGCTCTACCCCAGAACTGTCATGTAGGCAGGGATATCACAGAAAGAGCAATGCTGGCGGCAAGCTGAGGGACACTGAAAAGTGTCAGCTGTACAAGTGGTGTGGGTACATTTCAGCAGGAGCCAGAGCTTGTCATAACCCTTGCTTTTTGTTCTTGTTGCTGCCTGTAGCCTGGGTCCACTCCATGTCACTGCATTTTGCCGGGCTTGGTAGTGGTTGAGGCCAGGCCATGGGCTGGAGGATGAAGCCGTAAAGACTGGCAGAGCTAAATTGTTTGAAAGAGGGACAATTTCAGCCCTAATACATCAAGCAGACTTGGGGTTTCTCTTCTGCAGACTTTGAAAGTTGGTGGTTCCTTCGCATAATCTTGAAGACTCAGAATGTTAAGAGTGATTGAGTCTGGTGTTGAAAATGAGCTTAGAAACACACCAAGCTAACACGATAGACACACTAGGGCAGTTCATCTCACCAGAGGCCAAAATTACAGCTGGTGTAAATTCATAAAATTTTGTATCTTTCAGAAAAGGAGCATGTAAAAATAATTCAAGGATATATAGCTCTCCTAATGTGTTTAATCATTAAACTTTGAAGTCTTGGCCAGTGGAAGACTGCCTGACAAACTAACAGATCTGTGGCATCAGCAGGAACAAAGATATTCAATGAACTGGTCTATTAAAACACATTTATGGAGTTATGAAAAACATGGTATATATTACTTGGCAGATTGGGAAGTAGAGTACAAAACCATGGGGAAGTGTCAGCTATTGAAGAAAATCAACCAATGAGCAGGAGCCAGTAGAAAGCTCTGTTTGTGAAACAAGATAAATTCAGTCTCGGGAGCAAAAACTGGAGACAACAGAGAATCCAAGCAAGAATTTAGGACTCAGTGAGGAATTCCTCCATTAGGAGCTATACATAAGAAATTTTAGGTCCAGAAAACGTTGGAAGGTCACCAAGAAAGCTAGGGGGAGTAATCAAATTTTAGAGTCATGTTGGGAACCCAAATTATGATGTAGTTTTAGCTTGAATGGGAAGCAGCTGAACTAAGGAGAAATTTCCAATTTCCTGTTAATTGAATGGTTAACCAAATGCTAAGATCCAGGAGTACTTGGAATTTTTCAGAATCTTTGGTTTGGGGCTTGTTTGAGTTTTTAAGCTCCTGGAAGCATAGGTTTATTCTAAGGCTCCAAAACACTAAATTTAAAGTTCATTGTATTCTTCAAGTAAACATCACGACTACACAGCTGAACAGAGCTAGGAGCATTTGTATTATGATTGTTTTTTTGTCATTTACAGCTGGCAGTCCTGACATTGAGACAGGAGCTGCAGGTGAATGAAAATTATCAAAGTTTTTTAAATGCATGCTAAAAAAAAACCTGAGTGCATTTGAGTCATCAGGGAGCTAAACCTTCAGATCAGAAAAAAAAAAAAAAAAAAAAAAAAAAGAGCTTGAGCCATCTGGGAATTTCAGTTTTGGGGTCAGAACTGCATGAACCGTGGTGTGTTGTTGGGAATTTCTAGCTCAGCAAACTGTCTGGAGCTTGGAGGGAGTATCGAGGAGGCAGCAGAGAGGGCGTGAGGAGAGCATGAGTCATCTGGGACTGCAGACAGGAGGGGGCAGCTGCCAAGTGAGTGGGTGCCCCTGGGGAGGTTTGCATTCTGCAGGTCTCCCACAGCTGAAGTCAGCGGTGCTTGGTACAAGCAAGAGCTCTTTCCTCTGCCTGAGTGTTGGTATTTCCCAGACACACCACGGGAACTGCACAGGAAAGCTCCACACCTTGCCACTTCTTCGGGCTTCATCCTGCAAGTTTTTTTTCTGAAGTTTGCTGAGGTCATTGGGATTATTAAAGCTACTCCTTTGTCTGTAGGAGATGAGGTCTCCCAGAAAACCACAATCAATCCCAGTGCAATGTGCTGGCTTCATTGTTTAAATCAGAGGTAAATGCTCCCTCTCCTGTGCTTGAAGATGCTTGTGATCATCTGGAACAACTGCATCCAATAAAGATGTTGTAAGAAGCCTCAGCTCTGAGTATTTTATCCTTGTTTTCTGTTTTAATACCTGATTATCCGTGCCTGGTCATCAGCATGATAACATATACCAGTTTATTCAGTATATTTTCCCAATTTATTCAGCCTCATTTTCCCAATGAGCACTCATTATTTATGACTAGCAAGAAAACCTTTGCCTCCAATGGCAGAAAGAGAATGTCTCCTCGTTTAATTATCATGTATAGTTAGCTGCATGGTGATTGGAATAAAATAATTCACTTTCTGTTCCCAGAAGAATTTGCCTAAGTGCTTTAGGAGGCTGGCAAATGAGTGTAATCTCAAGAAACACACTGTAGTGTAGTCCAGCACTAGGATCCAGATGGCAAGGTTGCACTGAATAGCACAATTTTTTTTAATAGCTGTGAAAATTTGCTGTCTGCACATGGCTTTGCTGAATGACAGCAGAGAGCATTTCTAATTTATCTGATACTACAATTAGGCAATTCCTTCAGAGGGTTCCCTCTCTTTTTTTTTACACAAGATCAAAGCCCAGTTTCAGTACCAAAGGCAATATTTAAGTATCTGTGAGAGCTCTGAAAGCAAAGAGGGCAAAGCTGTGGGAGGAGAAACATTAAAAAAAAAAAAGAGAAAAATTAGTTCAGGAGAGGACTAAGATCAAGCAGCACCCTGGCCTTGTTTCATGCAACCTTCTGTGAGCTGGTTCCACTGTGTAGCTCTTGTGCAACATCCATTGAGTCTGTTGGGATTTCATGCAATGTCCTTTGAATGCGTTGGGATCTCCACACATATTTCCAACAATGGGAATGAGAACCAGAGGAAGTAAATCATTTCCTATCACGCTTTAAGATATAGATGCAGTCATAAATGCTGTGTAAAGAATGTTACCCTGGCAATAAAACCCTGGGCTTTATGTTAACGTAGTTCCGAAAGCTACATTAGAGTATTAGGTTACACCTAATCTAAAATCTAAATCTGAAATATAAAATTTATTTTCCATCCATAAAATGACAACTGGACCCCCGATTTTGAGTTTTCTAACTCCATTCAGACATACAAACTCTCCCAATCCCCATGAATTAACATGTTCTGTGCAAGTCCAGTTCATCTACAAATGCCTTGACTGTGTAGAATCATCTGTGGCAATAAATGGAAGATAAGACAAACCCTGCTGTTGGCTTTAGGCAATCACCTAACTGGTAATGCTTTTCTGGGCAGGGGTGATGGTAGTATTTGCAAAGACCATGGACAAAACATACAATTTAAGAAGGATGGGCAGTCTTGTGGGCTTTCACAATGTGCTACAAAGCAGTGAAGGACTAGGCTGAGACCTCCTTAGAATTAACAGATATATTGAATTTCCCCTGAAAGTGGGAATGTGTATCACACACCCCTGGAAACCTGGCCTATTGTGATAGTTGTGTATTTCTCTGAATGCTTCTGGTTCATGTGGTGAGTTCCTCTGCTAGATGTCAGCCCATGCAGCTTCTGTGCCTTTGACCACAAAGATCTGGTCCATTTCTATCAGTGGAACTGAACTCAGGGTTCTATCTTGCTTTTATAGCCTGTCTGCATCAGGGAAATGAAGAAATGAGAGATGAAATCTCACCCTTGAGAGATGATGTGCTTGGAGACCTGGTAACAGAGGTGTGACTCTAAATCACAACTCTTAACCGTGTGCCAAGCACATTTGTCAGCATGAAACACTAAGACTGGAAGAATTCAGAAACTTCTGGAAACAGTCTTGGAGTTGTACCAATTAAAACAAAGTCCATGTGTCGCCTATTGTCTAACTCTGCAGCTTTTTATTCTGTCATTGAACACTGACTTGCCCTGCTGTTGCAGAAAATGACACTAAGAGCAAATGCCATTCTTCCATGCTGTCTGCATATTTTAAACTGTGTAAATGTAAAGGCCATTAAAACTCTGCGAGCAAAGCTTTGCCTTTTTGGTATAGTTTGCATTGTATGTAGCCCAGTGGACCCCACAACCAACCTGGTGATACATACCAGGGTGATAAGCACCCCAAACTAGGAAAAAAGCATCTTCAGACATAACACTGATGCTGAGATGACATAACAGTGTGTGTCTCATCTAAGATAGGGACACCTGAGTCTATTTGAACAGTAGGGTTCATCCTTTGCAAAAGGCCTTCAAAACAGGGCTTGTGGTCTCTTCTCTGAGCCCCAGACAGTGCTTTGGCTTTCAGTATAGGGCTAAGCCCTGAAAAGTCATTGCTAGAACAGGCTGAAATGTTTTTGTATTGTTTTTGCAGAGTAGTGCCTGGGGATAATGGGGGGTAAAAATTTTGTTTCTTCCTACATTTTAAGGTACTTTTCAATTACAGAAATCACTTCTGTTACTCTTTTCACTTTTTTTTTTGTAATTTTCTGTATATTTTTCATATTTTTGTTTCTCATCTTTACACGTTTCCCATGGGAATATGGGTGAAAGAGTTAAAAAAGACAGAATTTAATTTCTGTGATGATTCCAGCAGTCTTCTCTTTATCTGAGTCAACATTTTCTTTTCCAGGATGCTATTTAATTATTCTAAGATGGGAACAGTTTTCCTTAAAAATAAAACATCTTTAACAACAGAAGAGACAATTAGATCAGCTTAGCGCAGCTACGCATGGTGATAGCCAGGCTGATGATGATATAAAATCATCTTTTTACTCTTCTGTTTGAAGACTGCATTTTCAAATGATACTTCTTTGACAATCAATAAACAAGTTTTTTACTGCTGTCAGCACTACTGAGTCAATGCAGCACTGAGAGCAAGTGGAGAGCTGTACCGACTCAGCCACACTTCAGGCAACACTCAATTCATTCTTGGGCCCAGAATCATTTTATTACACTGAGAGATGAAAAAATGAACCCCACTAACCTGCTTTCATATTTTGTCATCACTTTTTCACATTCCTTGTCAGGCATTCCATATTCAATGTAGAAATAATCACAAGCTGAGCTCAATAACTTCTCATCTGACACAAAACCTTCCTGAAAGATGTCCAGCCTTGATCTGATGACATCAATGGAGTACTCACCATTTCTCAGAGTAAAGCATACCCTGTGACTAGTCACCCATGCTCTTGATAATTGCTTCACAAACTCTGGATGATTTTAAAGCACCTTTTTTTTTTCTGATTCCCCAGCCTGGCACAAACCCAAATTGTATGAAATAACCCAGCTCTATACACCCAGAAACTGTATTTCTGAGGCCTGACTTGAAAGAATCTTCTTCTTCACATCTGAAATTTTGTATTGGAGGCAGAATTTATCATTTATAAATTTTCAGTTTCTTAACTAGTTGATTACACCTATAGCTCAGGTCTAATTTTGTCTATTCCTGATCAGAGGCACAAAAAGCTGTGTCAAGATAAGTACCCTTGGAAATGTTTAAAAGATCCTAATGTGTATGGCTAGAACTGTCCCACTTGCAGACAGTGATAATCTAGCTGTCATGGACTAATGAACTGTAACCTGGAATTCTGGTTGATCCTGTCACCCTTGGCCAAAATAATCCAAGGAGGGAAGTGACGCATGTTGAAATCTTGTTTTGAGAACTGGACATTCGGAGTTCTTCCAGGACTGCTCTCAAGGTTGTGTTGTACTCGCAGTGAAATTGTTTGTGAGAATTTAGAAAAACTTAATGATGGAGGACTATTGCCTTGATTCTGCTGTAAAAAAACCCTCATTCTAACTGCAGAGGCATTTCATACCCTTTGCAAGTAATTCCACTTGTACCTGAAGTTACTACAGTGTGAGATACCTTGTTGTTTTACACCTTACAGCTATTCTAGGGGACTACTGTTTTTGCTTAAAATGAAATCTAATCTTTTGTATCAGTTCCCTTTTCCACTGTCTGCATAATCAAATGTGGCAGATTTTAGTGTTTGTTTGCCTGAAAATGTTGTTTGTTTTTTTAAAGAAGTATTTTATATTTATTTTAGTATTTCTTCCCTCGGGAGAAAACATTTGGAATGATCCAGGAAATAATATTTTAACAAGCATTAAGTTGCCATCACTGAGACCACAGAGGGAAGCTGATGCAGGAGGGAGGAAAAGTGGCTGCCATGTGCCATCCTCAAGTGCCATTTATAACAATACACATTACTCCTCAAAAGAGTAATTCTCACGCTTCTCGAAAACCCAGGAAATTGTAAGCTCAAATCAAACAAACTGTCATTAAAATCTCCATAAGTCACTGAAAACTGGGAAAAGCTGAGTTAATTAAGTCTAAATTCCCACCTGACTGCTCTGGCACACCACAGCAGCGATGTGTCATGCTTGCATCAATCCTCATGTTTTGCCAGCATGCTTCAACGTGCTAATTTGTTTGCACCTGGAGAGCCATGATGTGAAACAGCAAGAGGAGCTTTCAGTTTAGTAAGAAATGGCCCCAGGGACTTTTTTGGGGCATTTTGCTGTCTCCCATGGCTGTGAGTTCATCCTGCTGCCCAGAGCTTGCCATGACAGGGAAGTTCCATAGGAGGAGATATCACCTCTGAGTATAGCTGGCATATGACATTTGCCTGATTTCCATGAAGGAGTGAAAAATGTTGAAACAGTTAAAATGTCAAAGCAGCCTTAGATGCGAGCAAAATTTTACAGGGGAAAAAAATTTATGAACTTGGGAGAAGAAGGATGATCACCAAGCCATGCTTTGTGTGCTGGTGTTTGTAGTCAGCAGTCCAGATAACAACTTGGAGGGGAATGTGGGTAGGAGCAGTTTCAGTGAGTAACTTACCATTTCTATCTGGGCAGCTAAATCAAAAGTCACACTTCTTCAAGCAGTGCTGTCGCTCAGACTGGAGTAGCCCCTGTCCGGTGCTGCCTGGGGCTGTTGTGGGCATGCAAATCACTGCATACACGGAGGGTATCAACCAGCAGCTGTTTCCTAGGTGCTTGAGCGCTGCCTGCCCTGAAAAGTCAATTATCCCCCTTTAACAGGGAAATCTGGGGTGTCTAAAAACTGTTGCACCAGTGATTAGGTCTTGCCAGACATTGCAAAGTAGAAGACCCAGACTGGGGCCCAAAGGACTGACTTCAGACAATGTTGTCAGCAATCCCGAATAATGATTGCTCTGACAAATGTTTCTAATGAAAAAAAAAGCAACCGGTTTGCCACCTTCAAAGTGCACAGAAGTTTTGTCATCACCAACTATGCTACCACCACCTTATATTTCCGTTCTGAGCCTGATGAATCTGATGCCAGACCAGAGTCAAAGTGTAAATGGTACGAAGAAAACTGCATTTAACAATTACAGCAAATAAGTGAATTCATCCATTACTCAAAAAGTCAAACTGGTGTTAATGCCTGAGCATGTTTCTCAGCATCTTTTGCAAGCAGGAGGAAGTAAGTGTGTATATTCTTGGGGAAAACAGCATTTGTGGGGTAAGATCTTAGCAGAGAGCTCCCAAGCATGGACAATGTGGGGGTCATTTCAAGGGATCTGCTTGCAACAGAGAGCTTTCTCACTTCCAGCTGAGCACTCCGACTGGCTGTGCATCTGCAGGATGAAACACGGGGAAAGTCTCTCTCACCCAGACCTGCAAAGCACACCCTGGTATTATGGATATGGTTTTCTCCTGCTTGCTTTGTATCAGCTGCTGCCCTGAGATGTTGGTAGGCAGATGGGGAAAAGTGAAGTTTTTCTCTCCCTATGATTTGTGGGGTTTTACCTTACAAATGGGAAATGCTGCACCGTATTTCTAAGATTTGCTTTTGATACCTGCTCAGTAAACACAAAGCTGTGACACTATTTCAGCAATATAAAAGGCCATTATCACAGTGCTGATTGCATATGATGATGTTGCATATCACATAGCCTATGATTGTCATGTTACATGATTTCTGGAATTCTACACATGGTATCCAAACCAAAGGTTTTCAAAGAATATAAAGGGGAAATGGTACAACAGCATCTCTGCATCTACATTGATTTGAAGAAAGGCATCACAGGAAGGCAATTCTCTAAATGGGAGCTGGTAGCCATTCACATATGCATTGCAAAGTTTATTAGATTTCATATTTGACATACATTTTTATAATTTGGGTTAAAAATCACATTTAAAATGTTCCATTTTAGTTTTTTAGTTTGTGTTCCATAAGAGCTTTGCTGATAGCTAGCCTTGGGAAAAGCCTTCTTAGGCCTTTTCAATTTGCTTTGTGGCCAGCACAGTGTGTCTACCCACAAGACTTTCCCCTGCCTGAAAAGTTCACGTTAGTGACCCTTTCAGGAGAAGCAGCCAGTGGTTCCTAATCTAGGGAACAGATGCTCTGCCTAATGAGCCCACTTCGACCACAATTTATTATATTGGAATTCATAGTAATGTACAGAATTAGGAGCAGAAAAAAGCACTTATTTCTGTGAATTTCTTTTTCAAACCTCTGGAGATGAAAACCCAAGAAATCTGTGGTTGTTCACTTTAAAAATACTGCTGGAAGGAGAGGAGGAGGAAGAGGAGGAGGAGGAGGAGAAGAGGGATTATGTCCAGGCAAAGAATTCACTGAAATAATTTTTCTAGAGGGCCTGGCTAATTCTGTTTGTGAGTTATGAGATTTTTAAGAGCCTTTATTCAACACCATTTTCTTAATGCTTTTAAGAAATTTTGGTCTGTACAAATATTAACAAATGTGATTCTACTGCAGATCCAAGATTTGATCTCATTAGTCTGCCTAAAGGTTTGCAGCTCCTTTCAGTAAGCCCAAGTTGGGAAAAACTAAATTTTGTCATATTTTTCTGTGATTGCCAGGATAAGTGAATTTAAAATTGCTTTTCCATCAATACTATGTTAAAGATTTTACTGTTTCAGACTTCTAATAAACTATTTGCTAAGCTATTAACACTGAATGCAGAAGCAAAAAAAAAAATAAAGAAAGTGAACACATCTTATTTACTTGAGATAATTTTTAGATATTCAGGCATGTCTGGTGATAAAAATGAAGATATATTGTTTCTTCACGGTGTCATTCATGGATGCCCAGCACTGAAAAACTGACATCACTGCTGCAAAGGCATTTAACCCATGGGATCACTCAGTGGTCTGAGCAGTCTGACACCAGCAGTGGGATGCACAAGAGCCAGGTTAGTAAAGTCACAGCCCATGCCCTACCATGGAAGGAAACCATCTGGTTTTACAAAACAGATGTCTTAAAATCATACAGCCTGGAAATTTTAGCATTATCTACCCAATTAATATATTAGGGATGCTGGAAAGATTACACTTATTCTCCAGGAAAATCTTCAAAGGAATCACGAGTTTGGCCACATGAGAACAGGTTTTCCAAACTTGGAAATGGGCATTTTTCTCCTGGGTAGTTAGAGAACTAAATTTTGAGATCTCCATTTGCTCTTATTTGGATAAAAGGAATAACATGAATTCAACCAGGCTTTTGAATTCATGACTTTGTTCTGCCTAATTGATGAATTTTTTCACCATTTATTTTTCTATGCAGATTGAAAGGCTCCAGCTTTCCATGTCCTGCTGAGAAATGTGGATTCCTAACTCCTTCACTATTTGGTCATGATTTGGGCTCCAGGCCTATCGTTCCTGCGACTGCAATCACATGGCACATAAATATATTCAAAGAATGAGGGCCAGATTCTCAGACACTGGAAGAGTGATAACTCCATTTCACCTCTGACTTTTGACACTTATTAAGCAAAATGCTTAATAATTAATGCTTGGTTAGCCAGCTGACTCTAAAATTGAGGTCTTGAAGGCCATGAAATAACTCCAGGTACATAGGTAGAGTTGAAAGAAAAACTCCTCTGCAGTAGCAGCCTGATATCTTGAAGCAGTCATAGATTTTCCACTTCACACAACCATGTATGTGTTGAGACCTGTGAAAAACCTCTCACGAGTTGCTCTTGATACAAATTACTTCAGTTTGTCTGGGAAAAGACAGCATCTGAACAAAGCTCCCTCACTGAGCCCTCAGTGATTAATCACTGTAAGTGTGTGGGAGGAAGGAGCTGAATGCTCTGACACAACACTACCCAGCTACTGAGCCGATGAACTGAAGGGACTGGACAGGGAACAAGGGTACAAGGGGGTTTCTGCCCACATCCTCATCCCAGAGATTTATCAAGTGGAGGTTTGAGGTACGAAAGGAAAACGCCAGAGGACAAATAGGAAAGATTACCCAGTGCAGTCTGACTAATGGATTTGCAGTGTAGCACTCGAGATCCATGCTCTTGGAAGGGGATCAGCCGAGTGGAGGGGAAGAGGATGACATTTGGAGTTTGCCAGCTTTGTGTTAGCAAATGAGCCAGCACCACTCTGTGCAGCAGCCCAGCAGCAGGGCTGCCCGCTCACACAGGGATGTCAGGTGGGAACAGCAGAGCCCACTTCAGATCAGATCAGATTCCATACTCTTGGCCTTAACTATGATAACTTCTACTTTGCAATTCAGGCTATGGCTGTTTGTGTGGCTCAGTACACACACACACCACTAGAAAGATGCAAAAACAAACATTACCAAAAGCAAAAAAAGAAAGCGTGTGAAGTCTGGGATCTGGGTGTATCTCCGGACCAAAACTGCCTTTGGGATGTAGGATTCAGCAAAACTGGCTGAAGTCTCACCACAAAGGCTTGTGAGGACTCCTGCATGCTGTGCGGAGATTGCTGCCTTCTCCTGGTGAGCCGGGCAAAGCACAGCTGGAGAAACGAGCCCAGCACATCTCAGTCTTGATTTGAAAGGCCTGGTTCTCTCAGACTTCCATGCCCTTAACATTGCCGATTTTCATGTTTTGTGTAAAAAAATAACTGCCTACAAACCTGTAATACTGAAATCAGCTTCATGTACATCGTGTATTCTATTGCTGCCACACAGAGACTACCCCACCAAGTTTGCTTCCTCCCACCCCAATATGACTAAGGAGAGGGAAGTGATACCTACCAAGGCATCAAGGCAAGGAAAATGAGGAGGGCTTCGGAAGAAGAAGGGTGTGCACATCTGTTGGTTACTAAAGTGCTGCTTTTCTGCCAGGGCAAACAGACAGAAGGGGGAAGTGGATGAGGGAAGCTTCTCTGCTGGAGCTCCCTGCTTGCTACAACTGCTCCCAGAGATAAGGAGTGGATCAAGGGAGATAGCACGCTTGGCTCGGCTCTGCTGGGCTCTACGGGGCTCTGCTCTGCTGTGCGGAGCCCAGCCAAGCCCAGCGCGTGCAGAGCTCCCTGTGTGGAGTAACCCCACTGGCAGCTGGACACCCCAGAGAGTTTAAGGCAGAAAAAAAAGAAAAAAAAAAAAGAAAAATAAAAAAAGGCGATTTTTCTCCAGATGTACTCTGGACATGAGTTTTTTTGCGAACAGCCTTGCCTCAGTAAGAGCATCAGAGCTTCTCTGGAGAGCCCTGGGCCGGCAGGAGTTTGGGATGGTGCTTCCAGGCAGTGCTGAGCCTCACAGCTTTGGCTCATCCCAGCGTGCCCGTGGCGAGCCCATCGGAACTGCCCTCACTCCGCAGTCCCGAGGCTGCCCAGGGCTCTCTGGGAGACCCGCACCCTCTCCCGTCTCCAGTGCTATTCTTCTGCCAAGGCGTTTTGCTTTGAGAGATCAAAGGAGAATAAACATCTCCATCTTCCCTCCGAACATATCCAGCCTAATATGCATGGTATTTTTATTGTGGAAGGGAGCGATTTGTAAGAAGAAATGAAAATCTCCAGCGTGTCAGCTCATAGGACCTAATGATGTTTACACAGACATACCACACTGATGGAATAGTCCCAACATCCCCTTCTGGGGGGCGGGGTGGGGGGGTGTAGGGGTAAAAAAAAATGAGTGGGGTGGGGAGGTGGGAAGAAGGGGGGGAAAAAAAAAGGAAAAGGAGAAAGGGAGAGACAGCGGCGAGCTGAGTGACCCAGGCTCCCCTCCCCCGGCTCTTTCCTGCACAGCAACCTGTACTTGACCCTCCCGAGCCTGGCTCTGCTCAGGCTCCATCCCGCCCCGCCGGAGCCGCAGCGCTGATACCAGGCAGCTGATGCGCCGCCTCATCCAAAACACACACTTGGGGGAGGCGCACGCCCACGCCAAGCTTCGGGGGGGCTCCGGGGCCGCCGGGGGACGCGGGGGGCCGGCACCCACCTTCCTCCCTCCTTCCTGCCCTCCTTCCCTCCCTCCCTCCCTCTCTCCGCCGGGACGGGCCGGGATGTGCCGGCCCGCCTCCGCTGTTTGCCAAGCACTACAAGTGGCGGGGAAGCTGGGTCCACTTCAGGGTGGAAATATTTCAAATGCTTCCTGGGATGGAGATGGGGGAGAGGCTGCCCGGCCAAAATTTGGGGGAGGAGAGACAGCCTGCCCCCTCCCGGCCCCTTCAGTCCCTCCCAGCATTTTTGAAGTCCAAACTCACGCTTATTTGGGTGGGGTGCCTGGAGCACCCGGGGAATAGGGACCCCTGGGTGCCACTGGTCCCTTTACTTTCCTACCCCATCCTTTCATCCCTCTGCACACCCATGGATGCATTAGACCACCTCTGCTGGGGGCACATCCCAGTGGGTACCAGCTTCCTTGAGCAAGAAACACGGGAAGGGATCCCTAGAAGACCTTATGCAGTTAAAAAAGGCGAAGGAAACAGAAGGTGAAAGGTCTCCGAGTTAAAAAAAAAAAAAAAAGGACTTTATGAGTCAAATTTTCACAGTGTCAGTCTTTCAGCCTTGCTAGTTCCAAGTTGTTGCAGTGTTGTCTGATCCCTGCTATCCATGTTTCTGCTGAAGCTTAAAGGGGAAGCCAGAGTGGATGAGTCCAGCGGCAGCCATTCTCTACCTGCCCAACTGTGTGTTTTCCTCTGTCTTTGTGCTGGTGAAGAACTATTAAAATGCATTTCTCTGAGTCATAAATTCCACTGTTTAATATTTCTTTTAAATGCCTGTGATGTACACAGTTTCCTTGGGTTTTGCCACAGATTTCACAGATAATCTTCAGAGAAAAGCCTCTTTCTTTTCTTTCTTCCTTTTCTTTCTTTCTTTCTTTCTCTCTTTCTTTCTTTCTTTCTTTCTTTCTTTCTTTCTTTCTTTCTTTCTTTCTCTTTCTTTTTCTTTTTCTTTCTTTCTTTTTCTTTCTCTTTCTCTTTCTCTTCTTTTCTCTTTTTCTTTTTTCTTTTTTCTTTCTCTCTTTCTTTTTTTTCTCTCTTTTTCCTCTATTTCTGCCTTTTCTCCTTTCCTCCTTTTCTCCTTTTTTTCCTTTTTTTCTCTTTTTCTTCTTTTCTCCCTTTCCTCCTTTCTTCCTTTCCTCTTTTGCTCCTTTCCTCCTTTCTTGCCCTTCTTTTCTTTCTTTCCTTTTTTTTTTTTGTTTTCTTTGTTTTGGTTTGGTTTTGGTGGTTTTTGTTTTGTTTTGGTTTAGGTTTTTTTTTACGGTTTTTTTGTTTTAATTTTCCAGTCCGGTTGTTTCCTGAAGTACAGGCTTGCTTTTAGCAACAGACCAGGTTGCTCTGGATTGACTTATTTCCCTCAGAGCTGATTCAAAGCCCCTGGCAGGGTCAGAGCACCAATGGAAATTTCATACTGTGCACAAAACAGAGAGAGGCTGCAGGGAAGCCTAAGTGACAAATATTATATTTTTTTAAACAGCACGATGGGTAAAGTAATTTACCATTACTCCACACAGTAGCTGTGTGGAGTAGCTCTTTGGCAATGGAACTGCCAAACCCTACACACCTAAGGCAGCATTGATCAGTCTGTAAGCCTCTGATGCTGGTTCACAGGCCCACTGCTGGTAGAGAAATTGATCTAGAGCACCTGGGGATTGGAGGGTATATGTTTATACACAAGCCTTGTCTGAACCTGCTCACAGAATACATTGTAGTGTTGTATTGGTTTTGCAAATGCATTTTGCATGTGAGATAGATGCTTTTCCACACTGAGAGGTGAAAAGCTTGCCAATCTCCTGAGCTTTGGAACCAGACGTTATTTAATTTTTTCTCTTTCTCAGCTTCTATGGAAAACACAGATTTTTAACCCAGCCTCTATCTTGAGTTACTATGGTTTTGGTGTATCCCTTAAGACAAGACAAGAGAAATGTGCTGGAACAAATGGCCACAGAGGATCTTGCCATAGTGTATCCAGTCAGTCCTCTGGCATGGCCAGGTGCAGGAGGCTGTGAAAATAGCTCTTGAGGGAAACAAGTATTGCCCAACTCACCTGGGTCTCAGCACATGGCTGAATGGTTTTATTTTCTCTGAAGTGAAGAAACTGTCCTCAGCATTCAAACCTGGATTATGTTTTTAAAACAATATTGCTGCAGGCTGGTAACCACATAGGGTGGCTCAGTTCTGAAACTCCACAGAGTAACTGAGTGCTGAGTTTTGATTGTGTAGGGGATACAAACACAGCACCTCTTGTAGGCTGTCCAGTACCTTCTGATTTACCTGAGACAGTGCCTCTGCACATATTTGCTAAGGAAAAGCCTCTAGACTCTGGCTTGGGACAAAAGAGCAAACTCATCTGGCACTGCAAAAAAATGGCACTATTATTTTTCTCCTTAGGAAATGTCAGCAAATGTGTGCCTAATGCCTAATTCTGTGCTTGTAACTATTAAACTCATGAATGCCCTTACAGAAATAATGCAGTTACTGGTCCAGTTGTCTCTCTGTGATTTAGTGCCCCATTGCTGGGCTCTGCATTTCTCTACAGTTCTCCTCATCCATAAGCTTTTCAGTTTTTCAGATTTTCTAAGTAAATACACTCCAGAGTAAAAAAAATGTCAAGTAGTCCTATTTTAAAGGCAACCCCTCAGTAAAACACACTTAAAATGAGATAGACTGAAGTGCTTTGATTTAAATCAGATCCCAAGGCTCCTGATTCTCCCTTCCTTAGACATATCATAGCGCATCTGTCCACGTGTAGTGTCCCAGTGTTGTTCACCTCACTGGTGAATAGCCTTGATTTTGTACTCCACTTGAAAGCAGGTGAAATCACTGTTGTTTTTCTCATGTAAGAAGACATCATCCTGAATGAGGTATAAGGAAACAAACAGACAAAAAGCTCCTTATTTGAGAAAAATACTCACGTACCAAGTTTCTCTCCCATTTAAGACCTTGTTTTCAGTGTGTAACATGATGCTGGATGCTGGTTGGATTATTGTAATGACTGCATGCAAGGCTGAGGGATACCTTGTTTCTGCCCTCCCTTTTCCCCAGTTTTTCCCCATTTTCACCTTTGTCTTCTATTTCTTTCACTGCAGGTTCAGAAGCTCGGTTGTAACTAATGTTGTTGACATTACATGTTTGCCAAGTTTGGGTATTACAGCACTCGCGCAGCTCCAGTTTCATTCAGTTTCCCCCGTGTGCTTTATCCCTTTTATCTTTGGCCCTATTAATGTGATTGCTCTGTGACAACACTTGCTGGAAGACGTACAGGAGGGCTGGAGCAACCTGTGTTTGCCGGCGGCTGCCGAAGGAACGCTGCCTTCCCAAAGGCATCGGTACTGTACCCCAGCAGGAGAGAGCAGGACAGCCCATGCTGCTTTCCTGCCCCCTTCCCACACAGTTGTCCAGCTCAGCTCTGCTCCTGGCAGGGAGATGTGTGTCTTCCTTGGGGAACTCAACTGGCCCTGTTAAGGATTCCCCAAAGCAGCGCAAAAAACACAGAGTTTCTCAAACGGGCAGGTTTGCCTTCTATTTATTTCTCCTTTTATCCTGCTAGCGAGGGACCATCAGCATGCAGACAGTATCTAACACTCCCAGATAAACTGCATCTGTACAGGCTCATTCAGACACAGGCTATAAATACCCACTGCCTGTGCACAGGCTGCCGCCACGTTCCCTGGGTGCCTCTTCCAGGGCAGCCTTTCCAAGAGGTTTTTGGAAAGGTCCTCATGCGGTGCCTGGACCATGCTGGGAGGAGACCTGAGAGCTGTGGCTAGCAGTGTGTGAATGCTGCTATGGCAGAGACACCGACACTTACCTTCTCCCTTTGTACCTATATGGTGTCAGGGCTGTGATTTAGGGAGTTTCCCTGACAGCTGGGACATAAATTACAGCCAGCACTCCGGTGCAGGACTCTGGGAGCCATTCAGGGCATTTCCCTTTCCAGAGATTTGTTTCCTCTAGAGCAACTTGCTGAAGTAATGCCTTCCTCCTTCCCACTGCCCCCGACTTCATGTTAAAGACACTGTTAACCTGGTGCTGCCCTTCTCTTAATCCTGACATAGAAAAATGGATCAGGACGTGAAGGAAGAGTTAAATAATTAATTTGGAGGTATCTCGTTTTCCAAATCTTGCCTAATCCAGCTTTCCAGTTTAGCATTCATTTTCCCCACCCTTTTGTATATACCAGTTTCAGCCCTTTATCTCTTCCACTTCTAAATATTTTACTGGGGTTTTGTTTTATACAGCTGAGAGGAATGCAGTTCTGATAAAACAGGGCTATAATCTCCTCAGGCTGCATTTCCTTAGTTCCCACTCTTCATCTGTAGCTTTTAAACAAAAAATCTTTACTAGATGAAAATAAAGACGGTGAATTTCAGTGGTACATTTAATAATTCATAAATCAAATGAAGTTCAAACAGGTTCAAAGTTTAAAAGTTTAAAAGTTTTGCTGAAGCTTTAAAGTTTAAACTGTCAGAGACTTTGACAAAAAACTTTTCCTGTCTGGAATATTTAAGATTGTTAAACCATATTACATGCATGGCTATTGCTACATTTTTTCAACCATAAGTGGTCTTCTAAGAGAATATTAATTTAATGTTGTCTTTAAACAACTAATACATATGCAGTATAAAGAAGCATATTATTAGTGTAAAGAAGATCACAGCTATATAACCTGCATAGTACATACATTTTTTTCAGGCCAAGTTACTTTGGCCAGCAAGAAATCACTTGATTTATTAATGCTGCTACATGCTTGAGGGGTAGGAAAGGTCTCCTTTTAATGGCTTGGCCATTATAAGAGAAGAATTCAGGCAAGTATATGTAACTACAATGTCTGAAAAGCTTTAAGTTTTATGCATGGTGTCCATACAAACTTTGGAAAACTCTTTGTGCCCGTGCTTAAACCAATATGAATATCAAAGTCTAAATGCCACTGAAACCAGAATGCCACTGAAACCAGTGAGTTTTTATATGGTCTTATTGATGTCAGTTTAATTTCATTAATGTATTCAAGGATCCCTTTATTCACGTTTTTATCATTTCCAAAGCATTTAAAGTATTTTCAGAAATAGAATAATTTCATTCATTGCATTTCTGAATACAGTTGTAGCTCTAAGTGACACTCTGTGAAAGAAATATAAATAGCACATTAGGCAGATGCTCCTACCTAAAAAGAGGAACCAATTTCCCTTGGGGAAAAACTGGCATGGTATCAGAGGAACCTCACCAGCACACAGTGGCTGTGGCCAAAGCTCAGCTCAGATGTAAGCACCACCAGTAAGCCTAGAATTTGACATCTTTCCTCCAGTAAAAATAACACACACTCTATCTGTCATTATTAGCCTCTAAAATTAATTTAGTTTCCATGAATGAGCTCATGGAGTAAGCTGTTTGTTGTGGCAAAAGCAGAAACATTAATAGCTTTAAATGGTTTTGACTGATAAAAGTCTGATAGATGGGGCAAATGGAAACAGGCATCATAAGTCCCCTAGTTTCTCAGAGAAATCAGGATTGGAGCGGACAAAGTAAGGGAGAAAGTTAGTCCTCAGTTCCTGATATAGCATAAGGTGGTAATGTGAAGTTTATGTCTCAGAGCATTTCTAAAACAATTATTTTTGACTCAGAAGCAGACCAGTTGCAATGCTGAAAGTTCAGCAGAGAGCAGAGTCATGTTCTTCCATCAGTCAGGAATCCCTTACTCCTTCTAGTAAGTGCAGATTTCTTCCAGCAAGCAGCAGGGAATGTTCTGCACGTCACAGGACTTGTCTTGTCTCCAGCCTTTCCAACTGCTTCGCTCTGACTGAATTTAATCGTGAATAAAGGACACTTTACCAGCATACTACTCCAGTGGATTTCCATTCCCCCCAAGGACTCATTGGGATAATATGTGAACTGTGGTATGAATGAACTGCAATATGGGCTTACAAAGTGTTGTTTTGCCTGCCAGGAGATCATTTACACAAAGTCAATAAAAGAGAGATACAAAACTCACCAAATTAAGTATTTTAAAAACATGCATTAATGGAATAGTGTTCAATCAATGCAATTAGGAAACCTTGGCAAGCACCCAGACCTGTGTGCCCGCAAGTACATATAATGAGTAGTAGTGATAGAACCCAGAATTAGGGGTTAAAACTGAACATATCATGAGGGACAGATGATAAGTACTTCCAAAGAGCAGTCCAGAAATCCTTCCATGCTGGGCTGGAAGATGACTGTAGGCAGAAAGTGCTTGCACAAGGTGGATCCAAAATTTAATCCACCACCTCCCTGCCACCCAGGGAATTTAGATTTCTGCCTTAGGGTCAGTGATAATGTGCCGTTACCCCCACAGGGACCTGTTAAAGCTGAGTGCCTGCAGCCCTTCAGTTATGGGTCTCTAGCAGCTGAGTACATGTTTTTCATCTCACAATTTTGGGCTGGAAAGCTTGAGATCTCTTTGTTCATTTTGGAGATGCCACTTCAGCATAAAAACATGACTTGGCAGTGTCTCGCCCATAACAATTTTGATCTTGTTTCAATGATAGTTTAGCATCATCAACTTGGAACTGACTTACTTTGCTCTGCTAAATGCCAAAGAATTGCTGAATGACTCTTTTATAACTTGCTGCCTGGGAACAGGCAGTGGTCATCTTATGACAGGGGTATAAAATAAAAAAAATTGTGACTAAATCATAATTCATGATTTCTGTTAGGTAAAGACTCAACATAAATAGGTTCTATGGAGCTTTTTTATTTCAGGGACTATTAATTGGTATGGCCACTACCCCAGATGCTCCATGCTGATTTTTGCAAAATGAAAAGCCTCCACAAGCCCTGCAGCGAAGGGAAACCCATACAAGCAGCCATACAAACAATGCTGCAAGATATCTTCTGCCTAATTTCCAGGCCACAGCTCTTTGGGGACTTCCCTGCATTCTTCTGGTGACTTGCCTCTTTAGTACCCTCCCCGCTCTGTTCATCTAGGGAGAAAAAGGGCTCATTGCTGCACAAAAATGGGTAGGGCTACATCAGAAAGCACAATTTCACCAAGGATCACCAAGCTATCTTCCCTTGGTGAAAGGGGGAGCCCTTACATTCCTTTTTCAGATTACAGCTTGATTCCTGTGTTTATAACTTTAAGGCACCTTGTGTCCAGGTGGAGCCAGGAAAGGGTGCACTTAAGTCCATTGACAGGTACAGCAACAGAAAGTACAGAAAGCATGAAAATAGCTGTAATTGTGAAGAAGTTCTGACAACCTGATTTGCAATTGTTACCCACCTGTGCAGGATCCTCAGATCAGGATACAGATCCAGTAAAGTCAGGTTTAACAGCTTAGGGATGAGCAAATGCTGGCACCAAAAATTGTTACACAAATGACTTTTGTTCAGCATGTTGGATGAAGAGACTAATCTGGTCAATTGTGGAAGAAATCTGGGAAGTAGCTTCCCATGTGCTACCCAGGACCCTGGCACCAGGCTGCAGAAAAGAGAAAGCAAACACCTGTTTGTTGGCCCTCAGGAGCACTCAGTTTCCTCTGGGGAGTGTTTTTCAAGAAGCCTGGAAGTTCCTTCATCATATACTCCCTTCTTTTAATGCTGGTAGCACCCACCTAATGGAGTGTGATGCTGCAGGAGGACAGGACCTGGCCCTCCTGCTGGCTACAGTTCTCTGCCTATTTGCAAGGCTCAGATCTGACAGATTTCACCAGAGCCTTTGCCTTCATGTAGCAGTGGTTTTGCAATGCTCCCCAGTCGCTGATGCAGCAACAGACCAAGGAGCCAAAGTGGTCCTTGAGTGAGTGTTTTTTTGAGGAATTCTCCTCAAAGCTACTCTACTCACAGTCGCCGCCACTGGAGTGAGTCTGGGAATGTTCCCTGCGCCCAGGTAAGGAGCAGGAGGAGCTCAGCTGAACACTTGCTGCTGGAAAACTTTACAGTGCACAACTCTCAGCTGGCTCCTGGCATTTTAAAGAGCTGAGGGATGGGAGAGTTCAAAACTGATGAAGCAGCTTTGGATGTCCCATAAATGTGTCCTGTTGTTCCAATGTCCCAGCAGATATTGGCAATTAACTGAGAGGTTTATGTGATGTAGGCTTTGGATGTAGTTTGATGTAGGTTTATGTGATGTAGTCTTTTCTGCACCACACGTTGAGACAGAGCTGTGCTTTCTGACTATTTTCAATGAAGAAAATATCTGAGGTCTTGTTTTGCAAATGCTTAGCCTGTTTTAAAATAGGGGACCTCTGGGTTTTGAAGACAAAATGATAGGTTTCCTGGGAAGAGTTTTGATTTTACTGAGCTTCTCAGAGGAAATTAAAAAAAAGAAAGGAAATAATGGAAATAAATTCTACATTTTGTAATTACTTTACTTAGGTGACAAAACCAAACAAAAACAAAATCCCCAATACACTGAGAAAATCCATTAAATCTGAGCCAAAGAAGAATGCAGCAAGAGAGTTTTTGGGAGAGTTTTTGGTCCTGAACCACAATAAAGCGTAGGATACCTTATTATACCAGTTTATACTATAGTATTTTAGCAAGGAAATTGTATGTAATGATATTGGGTTAGGGTTTTTTGGTTAATTGGTATATTACTGCTGCAGGGGAACCCTACTCATCCCCAAAGACCCCTGTGTCATGAGATATAGGAAGAAGCTGAATTAAGCAGGAAAAGGAGCCAAAGAATTTTTGTGTGCAATTGAATTGACTGAGCCATCAGAATGAATAAGGAGGTGTCAATGAGCAGGGCAGTGTCTGGGCTATCCCCCCAGAAATACCCTGGCCTGTCACCAAAAGGGCTGGTGCACAGGGAACAGCATAGAATTTCTCTAACACCTCCCCAGACCTGTAGAATTCATCCCTTCATTACATCCTGAGGGGATCAAGTACCACCACTTCATTCAGCGTTTCTAGAGGAGAAAAAGGATCCCATTCTGTTTGTCTGCTACTGGACTTTACCTTGCATGTATTTGTATTTGTATTTGTATTTTTGAGGGATTTGTGCTGCCATCTGCCCAGGAGGTTCCACTTCTGTGGAAGGGTGGGCAGTCCTCACCAGCTCCAGGGAGGGCACCAGGACTGCAATATGCTGCCCTTCTGCCTGGCCCCAGCCTTGGCCTCACACAAGCTCAGGAGGTGCTCATCCAGCTCTCTGCCAAGCTGCTGCGTGGAGCTAGACCAACCCAATAGCCCTGATTTGTTTTCCAACCTGTGAGAAGACTAGGTGGCCAAGGTCTGTCTTATGTCAATTTAGGCTGCTCTGGATGTGTAACTTCAATACTAGGAATGTGATAGTCATTCTCATTTCACTTTTTTCACACCAGCCCCTTTTCTGTAAACTAGTGTCTCTCAACACTTGTCTGTGTTCCCACTGGATGCAAACAGATTTCCAAACACAATTCTCCTGAAGATTGCTGGTTTAATCTCACTGCAGTGCTGCCAATTATAAGGACCTTTGTCCCACATGCTGAAAATAACCTCCTGAAAGCAATGGATTCTCTGCAGAGTCATGCTCTCTACAGCATTATCAGGATCTTTCTTGCAAAGGCCACCAGCACCACACACATCCAGCTACATGAGCTTGCTAAAGCCAGTGACACAAAAACAGGGGCAAGCCCTGGAGCTTGTTTGTCCCCAAGGTCTGTCTCTTATTTTTTTTCAGTAGAGTTTTGCCAGATATTCTGGCCAGGACCTGTGGTTTTGGAAGAGGAAACATTACTTGTGTCATAATACACACATCAAATACAAACATGGGAGCTGCAGTTCCTGGCATGAAAGCTTTTTGTAACAATTTACTATCCAACATCCTTATAATTAATGAGGGCTGTAACTACTATTTTTAGTACAGCTAAAATTTGCTATAAGTTATTAGAGAGACATGTTGTGTAATATGTGACTAATGTACCATCTCACCAAGAATTTGTGTTAGATTGCTGAGAATTGCAGGGAAATTATTTTCAGAGTATTTTAAGAATCACAAAGCAATCAACAGCTTAGTTGGCTTGGCTGGCTAATTATGTCAAAGCCTTCAGAAAATTAAATTACTATAATGTAAATTCAGTCTGCATCTTGCAAGAAATATGCAGCCAAATGTATTTCAGGTGTGACAAAACTGAAGTCATTGAAATTAATTGGGGCAAAAGGTAGAAAGTGGAAGTGGCAGAAGATGACCAAAGATAGAACAAATGAAATAAGATGTTTCATTTACTGGGGTAATTAGCTTGTCTGTTAAAGCCTGTCTGGGGTACCAGGGCCAGAGGCACCCTGAGCCTGTGAGGCTCGGGCAGAAGTGGAAGAAGCTAACACGAGGGGGAGGCAGCTCAAACCCAAGTGGGTCCTGGGAGGAAGTCACTGTCTCAGCATGCATTTGGTTTGTTCAGAGTTGTCTCGTGTCTGTCCCTGCAGAGGTGGCTGAATATCTTGCATGATTTGCTTCTTATCTGCCTTCACTTGATCACACCATCACACATTGTTCAGCATCAAGTCCCCATCTTGGAAAATGGAGAGACAGAATCTATGTGTGTACACTCTGTGTATCTGACCCACCATTTCAGTACCATCTTCCCAGATACACATCAAAAAACCCTCAACAAAAACCTCTCTCCCACACCCTCACACCGTTTCCCCCAGGCAGCAACCCCAAGTAACACCCTTCTTTTATAAGAAGTAGTATAAAACATTTTTTCTCTCTTCTCTTGAGTTGAGGAACATTCTTCCCTACATAATGATGTTGTTTTCTTGTCTGGCAATGTTGTACACACTGTCACAGCTATTTGCTATGCAATTCAATTCATAAAAGTCAGCAACCTGTTGAAGTGATTAGTTGTATTTACTTAAGAGACGCCCAGTACTGGAATTGCAGGGAGAGAGCATTACAGGTCAGAGTTACAATATTGACCAGGATCTGGGGGGAAGCTTGTACAATCATATTAGCCATTCCTATTTATGACTCCTAAGCTAGTTAACCTTAATACAGCTGCTCTTAAGAGGTACAGATGGGAAGTAATTCTGTATAAACTGCATACTGTATAAAGTTTATGTGCAATCAAGTTGAAGATGGAAAGATGGGGGAGTAGATCCTTGAGATGCAGATTACTTCAGCTGCTAGGCAAAAGCACTGGCCTTGGCTGGAGCATCAAGTGTCCCAGCCCAGACATCAACATGTTCTTGAGAGAGTGCTCCAGCAAGTAGTATAAGGTCACCAGCACTGGCTTGGTGCCTCACTGCCCAGAGGAGTTTTGTCTGTGCTCGGAGAAATTTTGTCTGCGTCTTCTAGGCACTTCCCAGAAAAGTGGTACAATGTGAGGCACATTTGGTACAGTTCTAAGAGGCAAAACATGCAGGGAATCTGTGTGACTTTTCCTTCATCAGAAAATAAGACAAAGGTAAAAAGAGCAAGTATTCATTATGGAAGGAAGAAAAAAACAAAAACCCTGTGATGGAGCACAGCCTTCAGAACACAAACTGGACGATAGAAAAGGCAGTGGGATTTTTCAAAGCATGAAAGTAACTTAGCAACACATATTGATTTCCTGTTTTAGAAAAGGTGCCATGAAGGCATGAATTCCTAGGAGATGAATCATATATAAAAGACACACATTGTTTAGCTTTGAAATTGCATGTGGAATACCAATGAGATAATTCTGCATATGTTCTCCTCCATTCATAAAGACCTGGCAGGCTCATCACCTAGCAGGTGTGCATCCAGAGTACGAAGCTGGAAAGTCCTTGAGAAAGAGGATTTGATGTATTTCCTCTCACAGTTCTGTTGGTGGCACAAAAAATAGAAGCTGTAGATGCATCCTACAGAAAGGTAATTCCTGTACAAGAGATTATATTTGTACATGAGAAAACTTGACTTAGAATTTCCCTCTTTGTTTTTAGTTTAGTAAACAGTCACATAAACCCTTACTTCCAGGAGTTGAAAACCAAAAGATGCTTATTACGGTGTTGCCTCTGTTTGGGAAAGTGTAAAGCTCAATGATTCAGGATTTATGTTTCAGGGAAATCAAAAGAAAATCAAAATTTACTAAGACAATTGCCAGGTTTTTTCTTTATATTAAAATATTTCTGTTTTCACAAGAACTTTCAATTTTCAAAACCAGCAACACTTTTTCAGAAAAAATCGAGTCTGAATGGGCATAGTTTTATGGGTTGCATTGGTGACATTTATTGTGCAGCTATAAGCATAAGATCTTTAATGGTCTTGAGCAAGCTAACCTCTATAACTCTGTCCATAAGCGTACAAATATTGTTCCACCCGTGTTGAAAGATATTTATTGACACTTAACAATTTATATGAGGTCATCGACCTTTAAAACAGGTCTCTTTTTGAAAATTTTATTGCCGTGTTACATTGCTTGACTAAAAATAATTAACTATCTACATTGTTTAATGACACTGCCAAACTACCAACAGTAAGGTGAAACAAAAATGTGAGACCTTAGAAAATTCTGCCTGTGGCTCATTGAGCCTTGTATTTCAAAAAGAGAAGCTTCTTTTTTAAAAAAAGCCCGCTAAGGTATGATAATGTCCTCTATACCTGAGGGATTTGCATGGACCAGTAACTGCAGTATTTACACTGTCTCCTAATCTTTAATATATTTTCCTCCCAACACCTTTGTGAGAGAGTGAAAGGACTTTTTTTTCTTTCAACAGATGGACATCTGAGACATGGAATAAATAGGAGAGGACATGGCGTGTGCATGGACTGATTTGTGAAGTGCTGCAGGCATTAATATAGATTAACAGGAAAACATTCTGGAAAACACTTCTTGCAGCAAAACCCCCAGGTATCTAACTAGTTTTTCCCCCCAGAGGCAATACTCAAAGCAACTCCTGATAATTACTTATTGCTAAGTGTTGCAACAATTAGTAAAAACTAAAAATTCATGTATCTACCCCTGCAGCTGTCTATAACTGGGGATGTCAGGGCACGTCTTTAGTCCTTTCACATGAAGTTGTCTGTGGCATCACGATGGGAAAATTCCCTGTGGCAAATACCTGACACTGCAGCATAATGGGTAAATTGATGAAATTGATGGAAGCACAACCACAATAAGACTGTGCTCTGGAATTTTTAGCAATTGATAATGAGTAAGTACGATACCTGATAGCTGAGTACTGCTGTGGAATAACATACTTTTCAGTCTCATTGGCTGTCTTGCAATGTGTGGGAAAATGAGATCTTTTCATGCTCCCTTTTCAGAGTTTTCCTTCATAAACTTGTATGTACAATAAAATAGCAACTTAGTCTGTCTTTTATATTTACCTTCTTGCTTGCAGAATTAATAACCCAGTTTTAAGTAATAAAGGTTGATCCCTCCCTAAGAGCTTCAATCTCCCTCTCTCCAATGGAAGATGGGAGATGGCTCAGCTCAGGGCAGAGGAACAAGAAAAGGCCTGGGAAAGAGGACTGAGCATTTCTCTTGTGCCTTTCCTTGCCCCACAGCCCACGTCAGCCATACATGTCAGCAGCTCTGTATCCAGTAAGAGAGCTCTGCAGCCATTTAGAAAATCAATTCCATGGGTTTCTGGCTTGCTCAGTTCTCTGGAAGTTAATGTGCACACAATTTCACAGCTGATTTCAACCCATGCCACTAATGATGGTAATAAACGTCTTCCAATTTTATCAAGTCAGATGTAATTGGATATTTCAAAGCAACTAGAGGAATGAGATAGATTAAATCTATGAAAATATGAGATTAAATTCCTCTTTAACTTGTGGCAGCTCGATTGGAGTATTAGAATTGGTGCCTGTGTACTACTGATTTATCAGTATCTATTTATGAAGAAATGGAATATCTGTGCACATATTTAACAGATCTGAGTACTTTTAAAAGCAGAGTTTGCCTTGTTCTCTCTCAAAGGAAATGGGAGTTCATCACTCTCTCAGCACACGCCCCAGAGCCTGCAGCAAACACTTTGCTTTGGGAGGTGTTCCTTGTTCTGCCTGTGCCCATCAGCTGGACAACACTTGCAAAGTGAAAACTGCTCTTTTTGGCTGAGCTTGAAGGGAAGAAAATCCAGCCACAGGCTTTGCACATGTTCACAGGAAATGGACGGCATTGCTCTGCCTATAAAGCATGGTCTGAATGAAGGAGAAGGCAGCATGTGTGTAGAGTGCTGGGTATCAGGGCAGACTTTTGGATATTCTAGAGACCTTCTGTGCCCCTTGGCTGCCTCTTTGAGTCTTCGAGACTCTATAAGTCTCTTCCCAGTGACTAGACACTAGGTAGAGGCAGATTAAGAACCACAGAGACCCCAAAGCCCGCAGGTCTCTGAGTGAATCGAGCATTCTTGATGTGAAAAACAAAAACAAGAACAAATACATATTAACTTCAGGGCTGACAGACTTTTACATCCAAGTTACAGGGGAAACAGTGACTGAAGTAAAAGCATGAACCATTTAGAAGGTGTGAAGTATTTCTTTGCAAGAGCCAAATTGGGTGACAGGATTAAATTTTGAAAGGGAGAGCTAATGTGAGTGACTTGGAAAAATATTGATAGCTGTGCAAAGCCAAACCCACACAGGTTTCAGAAAAGATCTGCATAGTGCCAGAAGCATATGTTTGTTTTAAGAGAACCACATTTTAGACTCACAGAGTCATACCAGCTGGAAGGGAGCCCTGGAGGATACCTGGCCCAGCCTCCTGCCCAAAGCAGGGTTGCTGAAGCATTGAGTTGTAGGTAGGAATCAAGGTTAGTCAGACTATTAGTTTATTCTACTGAGCTTCCTAGAGAAATTAACAGAAATAGAAACTACAACTTGATAAGAAATCATATTACTTAACTTATCCAAAATCAATGAAAGTTGAGAATTACTGAGCTTTATTAGGCTGAAAAATAAATGGAGCAGTAAGGCTAGTTACTTAATCAAGGATGTTATGTGGTAGTGTTGCAGACACTCTGTGCTCCTCCACACCAGCATCCTGCCCAAGTCTGAGATCCCACACTCTGTAAAAACACATAAAAATATTAAAATGTGTGAGCAAATGCCCAGTGTCACCGTTGGGGCATCTGCATGACAGTCAGTTGGAGCAATTGCTTTCAGATGAACTGGCTCTCTTATCTAGGGGTAAGTCATAACATCATCAAGTTACTTTCATGTTCAAGATGATGAATCATTTGAAAGAGTGTCACAGACGGAAGTGAGACTGGACCATTGCCTGTCAAATTCATTTTAGCATTCCAAGTGGGAAGGACTTACAATCACTTATATTATCCTTCAAACAATGATGTAGCTGAGGTCTCTATGTACAATTCAGCAGAAAAAAAACCAGCCAATCAAACAAAAAAAAAAAAACCAAAACAACAACCAAACCTCTAAAGAAAACTTATCTTGAAGGAGCTTGGTAACAGATAAATATAATATTCTGAATACCTGCCCAGCCCCTTGTAAGTTTTTATTATTTCAAATATACTAAATTTGTGGCAAAAAACCTAGAAAATGTACAACTATTGGGGTTTATTTCTGTCTTTCTATAATTTTAACCACTGTTTTGATATGCAGAGATTTGTTTTACTGAAATCCAAGACTGTAATGATCCATTTGTGCCTGGACAGGAATCCTTTTAAGTCCTATGCTGAACATGGACTAGGTAAAATATTTGCAGCAGTAGAGAAAAAGCAACTATAGGGCTGATCTTTAAAAGACTAAATGTTTGTTCCTTTTCCTTCAGCATGAGCTGCTCTAGCCAAGAATATTAACCTGAGTAACAAAAGGGATGGCTGAAGGGGAAGTGCAAGATGAGGCTTAACATCCTCCGGGCCTGAACCTAAAGTACTTTCTGCAGCCAAAGCTGCTATTGTTGCTAAAAAGGCTGCTGTGGATTCAGGGACACTGGAACCTTTATCTATATTGCTTTGTCTGTATCACTTGAAATTTAAGGAGAATAAATTACTGGTTTACAGTGTGAACAGGGTATCTTGTCATATGGGAATGTCCAGAAGATGTTCTCATATGCATCTTTATGAAGGTTCGTATTTTCCTAGATGTTAAGACTTTGCTGCTTAGCAGTGAGTGTCCTCTGAAGGCTCTGAAGATGTCTGACTCTCACCCAGCCAGATCATCAGATAGCTGTGCTGTCTAGAGGCGTGGGAAGGACTGAAGAGGCCATCCTTGGTGCCAGTGGCCAGGCTTGCAGTGCCTAGGTCAGCTGAGCCACAGGAGACCTCAGAGCTGAGAAAGTGTCTTCAGCCTTCACAGCCCTCCATTTCCATGGAAGGAAGAACGTGCATCTTTCTTTTTCATCTGGGTAAACTCAGAACTTTTGGTCAGGCCCAGCTGCATCTTCATCAGTGTTGTTGAACTGTTGAGCCAAGGAATGGCTGAAGACCTGTCTGGTGTAACTGTCCTGGTGTTGAAGTATTAGGGTGTTTGTCCCAGGGTACACCCATCACTGGCAAGGAGGGATCTGCTGGCACCCTGACTGTGATGCTGAACATTTCTGGGCTCCTCAGAGACATGCTGAAATGGGGAAAATGGTTACTCATGCAAATAATGCTGACCTTCTAGTCAGAACATGCTACTGGGCACAAATAGGCAAACATGGACTTTTGTTTTCACTACCCCCTTGCATGAAAGAAGCCATTTAAGGCTCAGAGAATGTTTCCCACAAAGGCAGAGGGCAGCGGGTTAGTGGTTTCCTTCCTTAATGGGACTGTGGGGCTCCCTTGGCTGTGTTGTGGCAGGGGGCAATGGAGGAAGGAAGTGGATAACACACAGCCATCCTGCACGCACCCATGGGGCAGGGACAAGAGTCAGAGGTTGTGAGATGTGAATATCTGGGTTCGAGAATAAAAGCCAGGTGGTACCAATCTACTGAAGCTACCAGAGCTGCTCCCCAGAACTGCTGCTGGATCTGTGAGAACCACACAGGAGCCAAACCCTCCTGCACACCTGGGGCAACACTTGTTGTCCTGCTATCCAGCCATCCTGCCATCCAACCATCCTGCCATCCTGCCTCTCACCTGAGGCAAAGGCAAGGGCCAGACCATTCAGTGAGTGGCCAGTGTGTTGTGGGTGAGAAAATCTCGAGCAGTAGACAGATAAAAAACAACTTTAAAATGGAGATAGTTAGTCAACAGACACTCTCCTCCCTCCCCAATCCCTTCAAGGGAAACAGTTGTATCTACACTGCTTTTCACTTTATCTATGATTGTATACCTATTATCTGTCTTAAAAAGAAGTAGTAGTGTCAAGTGAACGTATCATTTGTTACCTTCCACACATAAGATTGTTTTCTATGTTCAGCCTTACTATTAAATGAGCAGGGAAGCAAGTAACAGTCACTGGTTTTAATATTTCCCAATATTATAATTTGCTTTCTATTTTAAATAATACATAGAACAGGAAATAAACACTGTGTCCACAAAAATTGCGGTGAAAATTAGAAATTACGTATTATTTTAGTACCTAATTAGACTGAAATTTGAAGGAGATAAGATAACATTGAAGTAATGTGATTGCAAAAATAAAATTCTCACTCTCAATTTTGGTATGTCTTTTGCAAAAAAAGTATGCCAGATTAATTACAGGATTAAAATCAAGGGTGAGGAAGAAAAGAAAGTGGGTAAAAGTGGCAAAAAATGAACAAAAGAAGGAAAGATATTAAGCTCTTATGTTTAAATGGAGCCTTTCATTAAGCCACAAATTTGTGTGAGAGAGACAGAGAACACTTTTTTTTCAGTTCACGTATCTCATGGTTGAAAGATGAAACACTAGAAACATGTGTGCTCTTTTCTGCCCTATTTAAATCACTTCAGGACAAATCCATCCCTGTTGTAAATGGGTGTAACTCTGCTCAACCCAGTGGAGCTGCACCTGCTTACACTAAGGCGAAATTTGTCTCAGATTGGATCCAAATTAACTCAGTATTTGGAAATAAAAATGAGAAGCTTGGCATATTCCTGCATTTCATCTGGAATCTCATAAAGCCTGAGATTAGTTTATCTAATAGATTTACAACTCAAAAAAAATTTTATTCTGCTATCAACTCAGTCCAGAACTCTCCCTTTCCCTGCTCCCTCCATCCTTCCTCCCTCCCCTCTCTGGGCAGGAGGATTGGTGCTGCCTCAGCCCCTGTTGTCCTGCTGCAGCTGCTGGAGAGCCCCGCTAATAACAGCACATCCTTTTTGATCTCCAAAGTGCTCCACAGGAGATTGTTCCTGTTGGTAGGGCTGGCCCTGCAGTACTCATCTGCCCGCTTCTCCTCAGACTGTAAGGATGTGAGTGCCTGATGATGGGGGATGCTTCCTGCACCGGCACTGCCAAGGACTGGGACAGCAACGTCTGGCATCACTGAGAAAGAGGAAGTCTGGTTTCCTCCCTTAATTGCTAAAGAACTGGTACAGAGGCTTATGTGGGGAGGAATTTTTTTTTTTTTAATTGTAGTCCATCTACAAGTTTTTAGGAGTCATAAGGGACAAGTAGTTAAGTCTGGAAACTTGTAAGCATTTAAAGGGATGTCTTTCAAAGAAATGCAAGTACAAGGAAACGTCAAAGATCCTCCACATGAAACCCACCCGTACAGAAAAAGCCTGAGTAAATAGATAGCCTGTGCAATGTGTTGGGAAAGTCAACAAACCCAGGGTTTCTCACAGGAAGGGGGAAGTGAATTCCTGAATCAAGGATTCTCTCCTGAGGAGACCAAGCCCACAGCTCTGAGAAGTACAGAGTTACAGCCTCTTAATGCAGTTTTTTGCTTAGCCCTCCAGAAAGAGTACTCCAAAAAAGCACCATGGAGCCCCAGAGAATCTGGCTCAGCAGAGCAGGGGAACTTGTGTTATGCTTGGAAAAGACTGGCAAGACGGATTAGTCTTTGAACTACACATTTGTTATGTTAGAACATTGCTAGAGGTGAATGATAACCCAGCCTTTAAAGGAAAACCACATGAGCACGTTGTCAGGATCAAGGAAGAGCTGTGAAACCATTTGGAACCGTTGCAGGTTTGTTAGGTGGTAGGAAGCATTGCTTGGAGAAGAGGAAAAAACACATGGCTCTACTGGGAAGGTTGTGGTTTCTTGTGGATGAAGTACTTGCAGAATCACAGAATGGCAGAGGTTGGAAGCAACCAAGAGTTTGGGATGGAGTTCATTCTCTTCAGAGTAGCTGATAGGGAACTGCAGTTTGGATTTGTGCTGGAAATGACTTTGATAATTCAGGGATGTTTCTTTCTGTTATTGCTGAGCAGCACTTACACAGCCCCAGATCCTTTTCTCCTCCTCACCCCAGCCCACCAGTGAGGAGACTGGGGGTGCACAAGAAGCTGGGAGGGCACACAGCCCAGACAGCTGACCTCAGATGACCAGAGGGGTATCACAGACCCTATGGTGTCATGCTTAACTTATAGAGCTGGGGGGAAAGTTGACCAGGGGCTGTTCAGAGACTGGCTGGCCAGTTGGTCGATGGTGAGCATTTACTTTTCATTTGCATGATTTGTCTTTTTTGTGGCTTGTTTTGCTCTCGCTCCTTTTTTTTTCTTTTTAGTTTATCTTCCTTTTCATTGTATGTTGTTGTTATATTATTATTAGTAGTAATATTATTATTGTTAAGTAGCTTTTATCTCAACCCACAAGTTTTCTCACTTTTACCGTTCCAATTCTACTCCCACTTATCCTGAGGAGTGGAAAATGAGTGAGCACCTGTGTGGTGCTCAGCTGCTGTCTGGGGCAAAACCACAGCAGTACCTTTGGAGGTCACCTGGTCCAATCCCTCAGCTCAAGCAGAACCATCCCTAGATCAGCATTTACTTACACACATCTACCCCAAGTTTTCGAGCAATACGAGTTAGTCAAATGATCTACCTTGTTTCTGCTTGCATGCTGTTTTTGTCACAGTATGTTTTTTACAAAGACTGATTTATTAAGCCTTTTTTATCATGCAGAAGACAGGAGCTTGTTGATAACGTTGTCCCTGTCAGGATAAGACTGAACACATTATTTGTACAGTGGTAAGGCTTGGCTTTTCTGAAGGAAGCTGTCAACGGCTGCCATGAAAGCTGCTTGAAAGAAACCGCTATTTGCCTATAAAAATTTCGTTGGCAATGAAGAACTTACTTTAAAACCACAAATAGCAATCAGCTCACCTTCCAGTCGCTTCTAGAGTTCTCCAATTCAAAGCACACTGGATTATTTCCTAGCAGCATGCAAATAGCAGAGTTTGAATCAACAATGAGCTATAGCAGAGCACATAGAAACAGAGGATTACACCACCCAGACCAGGGTAGTGAGAATCAAAAAGCCTTTTATCGAAGCAGATGTAAATTCTTGTTTCATTAAAATAAGTGGGAGTTTTGCCATTTACTTCAAACCCCTATGCTCTGATCCATTAGAATTTGAATCTAAACACAAAAACACAGCACAGATACTTTGGACACCAAGGAGATCAAGATAAATTAGTCGTCAGCAGAAGTGCGATATTACATATTTTTTGGCTCTGTTTGGGATCTTCTGGAGCCGAGAATTTTCATAAGTACGCTTACTCTTATATTTTACTCTTTGCAGGAAACAAGCAATTTTTTTCATTTTTCCTTCAAATGTTTAGAAGTGATTTTTGCACTCAGTAAAGTCTTCAGTAAGAAGGATGAAAAGTCAAATTTGTTGTGGTGTACCTTGGATGGAAGATTAGTAAGGATCAGCAAAAAAGTTTTGAAGAACATATTAGATTGTTTATTCTATGATAATTCATAACTGGAAGCTAACTTGTGCCATGAAGAAATCAAGTACTTCTCCTCATTATAAATGATTTCTAGTATCTCTACATTTTTTTCCCTGCACGGGGACTGGTAGCAAGATTCACCCGGTGTAACTCATAACAGCAATGAATTGTGTAACCCTATGTAACTGGTAGGTAAAATGGAGAAAAGAATTTGTTCATCTTGGCTTCTGATGGCACTTACATCAGTCACATCACCTAACTTGAGTTTGGGTTCTCTTGTTTTTTATATTTCACCAAGATGTGAAATAGAACCATCAAGCTTCAGCTGTCACAGGACCCCAGGTTCCTTTTGAACCACCTATTTTCAAGCCTGGAATTTATCCAGAAAGCGGGAATACTTTTGTCCTTTCTTCTGATATCATTGTGACAAGTCTATCAATGTGTACAGTTGCTTGTGATTCCACATGCTTGTAAAAATGAGCAATCCTAATAGCTGTCTGTGGTAGTTACTTGTTTTGTTTTGACTAGCTCCATTACTTATTTTCTTTTGTCTCCCATTCAGAGAAAAATAAAATTGCTGATAAACAATACTAAAGGAAGTGTTCAGAGTTGTGCATTAAAGAAGCAGGAAGGGAGGGGGAAATAACAGAGGGTAATTTTATCACATATCTTTGACCTGAAGCAATAATAAATGTGAAGTCTGTATAATCATGGGTGATGTTTTTATATACGTATCATATTTTAGATTGGTTTAGGGGAGAAACACATAAAATTGATTGACTGGTGATGTGGCAGTAATTATGCAAATAGAGAACTCGACCATAAAACAGTTTAAAGAGGAGAAGGGAGTTCAGTAAGAAGTAAGCATTAAAAAAATGTGGTTATTGCGTCTATCCTAATGCCCTGACATCTCTCCTGCCAAAGCTTGAAAGGAATGGATGTTGTGTAACAAAATTAAAACTTTATAAAACGCCAGATGAAGGTCATAAATAACTTTTCCTTACAAAAAACATGGCCTTAATTGTTGACTGTGACTTTCTTACAATTTGATTCAGTCTTGGGCAAAGTTCAGTTTTATGACACCAGCCTTGTGCAGCAAACACACCTTTGCTCTGCTGCTTTACTGCACCATTAATGGTTCATTTGCCTTTGGGGGCAGGGGAAGGTAAGGGCTGCTGCTGTTCTAGCCTTTCCCTGATGCTGCTCACATGAGAAATGCGAGGTAATAGTTCAATGAGTCATTCTGTGAAGTATTCTCAGTTGCTGAGAATAAGTAATAAGTAATGGCACAGTATTCCCTCACTGCCCACTCCACAGTCCCTGTATTCTTGCAGCTGCATGATCATTATGCACAAATCATGATCTATTTTTGGTGGATGCTTGAGAAGGGCAAAAGATAAAGAAAAAATAAATTATGTTCAATGAGCTGTCTTTGAGTGGAAACTCAAAGGGGTGAAGGATACCCATCTGAGCACAGATCTGGCATTAATTTGGCCTAGAGGTGAGTGAAGAACCCTCCAATATCTAGGAAACTGGAGATATTTGCCTGGAGGCAGCCATGCATTAATTTTAGCAAAGCAGAAACTTCCCGTGAGGACGGACTGGTGAGCAGCAAGCCAAGAAGGAAGTGTACAACAGGGAGGGCTGAAAGCAACTCCCAAAATATATTTCTTCCCAACCAGACATATCAGGAGATACACTGGAATCCTAGAGAAATCCTCTTTTTTTCAGCTGGCCCTGTGTCCAGGCACAGGTTGAACATGTTCCTTATGAGCTGTGGCATGCCCTTGGCCAACTGCTCCCCTCAGCAGCAAGTCCTGTGCCTTTGGGCAGGTTCAGGGCGTAGTACAGTCTCATTGTGCTTGTGCTCTTGGCTTGAAGATTTTGGGTGTCACTGAGAGACCTGCTGTGCACAAACAGGCCAGTTCTGCAGCACAGGCTTCCTTATGGACTAAACCACTTCTACCCATTTTCTCTCAACTAACTCTCCCAAAATGATCGTGGCCCTTGATGGCAAAACAATGCATGTGGGCAACCACACTCCTCTCAACTAGCAATAAGCAGTGTCAGGTTCATGTGGACCACATGCTCTTGTAGGATCCAGGTTTTGAGACATTAAAGTCAGTCATCTATCAGAAGTGACTTGAGAGGGATCGGCTGTCCAAAGCATCTGCAAAAGATGGCCTAGGAGCCATCAAATAAAGCAAACAAGAACAGGATTCATAGCAATCCAAAGGGAATGTTGGTTCTTGCAGGAGGTGCAGCTACGTGTGCAGCAGGAACAGGACAAGCTCTGAACAAAAGATCCATTTCAAGCTATTAGATAAAATGTGATGTCTAGGAAAGTCCAGAACATTCTGAGATGAAAATGGTTTATTTGCAAGAGACTTAAAGGAAAATATAAATATCTTCCTGTTTTCACGCTTCCCAAGCATGTAGCCAGTTTTTTTGTAAGCAGTTTTATAAACAGAGCATTGGACTAGAAGGGTATTTGGTTTCAACCAGTACATTTGCACAGTTTTCCCTACGACTAAACTGCCAAATGCTTTTTTTTGCCATCCAAGTACGACATAGTAAATATATAAATAAGCAGGATTAAATCTTGAACCTTTGACTTGTTTAAGTAGAAAATCCCTCCCACCCCCATTACTTCACAATTAATTGCAGTCTAGTTGAAACCAAGACTGAAAATGTGAAGGTGGGGAATCTCAACTGCTTGCAGTGCTGTTTTAAGGCAAGACCAAAATCATTATAAAAATGGTCATGATCATACAGCCCAATAGTCAACATGAAACCAATAAATGTTGATTTCTCCCATGTGTAGAAGCAGTGATTTTCATACTGTAGGAAAAGATTTACAGGTCACCAAACAGAAAACACTGTGTCATGACATGTCAAGCTCCAGCCCTGTACAGCTTTCATGGTGACTGCACATATTTTTTTTTTTACCCTATTTGTTTATCATGCAGGTTTCTGGAGCCCTCGACAGGCATGAATTCACACAGACAGATAGACAGACACAATGGTAACAACTATCTTGGCTTCAAAAAAGACAGTAGCTCAGAGTTACCAGGAAAGATGAGCAGACTTGGAAAGGCCATGTTTTATTGTTGTCACTTGCATTTAATCAGTCTCCAGCTGGACTAACACAGAATTATCTTTGGAAAGATGTACTTACTTTCTAACACCAACAGCCACTATAGCCAGGAGATAGTCCTTCAACAGAGGACCCAACAGACACCTAAGAAAAGGCAATATTTCAGCCCATGTCCTGCAGCTAGTCCAAACACAGAAGCATAATTCCTGATGGAGTAATTTAGCACTTAAAGGTAACTATTAGGCAAGTGAGAAAAAAATGTCCATCTCTGATTTAAAAGCAATATTTGAACCTGGCACAGCAGAAACAATAGGCTCTTTCCCAAGTGGAGATCAGGTATGTTTATTTTACTGAAATATATGGGTTTGTGACAATCAAAAGCAGATGTTCATTAACAGGCAGGACATAGGTAGGTTTCCAAGGCATAAAGCATGAGGAGGGCAAAGAGGAAAAACATTCAATCTCCTGCCTTGCACCTCAATCTACCCAGCCCCTTAAATCAGTTTTCAACAATGCTTTTTGATTTTCATGTTTCTAAGTAACAGCTATGCAGATGCTGTTCCTGCTGGCCTTGCAAAACAAGTACTTTAGAGATCATTTTGATTCCTGTTTCAGGATTTTTTATGTTTTCTTGCCTTTAACATGACTTGGGGTCCAGAACTCAATTTGAATCCTGATAAGTGAAGATGTGCAGAGCTGAGAGACTTTTTTTATAAACCACCCGCAGCCTTCAGTCTGAAGCTGAGTTCCTTCAGAGCCTTCATGTGTTCAGATCCCGTGTTTGGTGCAGAAGGATGCCTGTGGATGTGTTAGTCCTTATATAGCTCTTTCATGTCTCCTGAAAGTTAGAAACTCCCTGACTGGAGGTGAGTGATGTTGCACTAGACCGGGGCAACCTTATTTCAAGCAGGAACTGTCAGCAGAATCAGTGCAAGGTCAGCCACTCCACTTGTTCCTTTCAGGAAACTACTCCTCCTGCAGACACCCTTACACTAAACAAACCCACTCAAATACATGTGCTGCAGCATTCCTCCGTACGCTGGCGTCATGAAGACTGGCAAAAATGCCATGGCAGCAAATGTTAGCAGACCTCCAGACCAAATCAAGCCCCATTTTCCCTTGTACAAGGACAAGATAACTTGCCAGTTGGCTCCATTTCTATTTCCAAACAGGGCAGTAGAATATCAGCAAAAAGAAAGTCCCAGAAATGTTTCTAACAGGGAAACTGAGTGATAGAACTGGTAACTAGATTCAACAGACTGGCAAAATAATTATTTTTATCAGCTGACCCTGAGTACGCCTGTAAGATCACACGTTTAAATTTTTGTCTACAAGTGCATCTGAATCTCAGTTCCAAACCAAACTGAGGTCTACATATTGCAGATCAGTCACTCCAGTGCTTAAAAAGTTTTTTTTTTAAAGACAAAAGAAAAAGGGCAGATTTACACTTGTGGAATTCCCCAGATGGCACTCTGCATCCACTTTCCTTCATCAAAAAGCCTGAGACACCCCTGCCCCCCACCCATGTGGTTAGCAATCCCAGAACACATATGGTCTCAGACCATAGCTAAACTATGTGGCCTATGAATTATCTTCAGTGGAAACGTTCATGAACCCACTCCGAAAAATAGCTCTGAAGGGGAAGGGACCCAGGTCCTCAGCTGCTGCGTTTCAGGGGTAATGGTCACAGCAGCAGAATCATAGTTCCAACTCCTCAAACCTTCCAGCTATGCAATCATACAACGTGATACCACTAACATAAAGGTAATAATATTGGCTATCTGAAGCAGTAATGACTAATTAGAGGTCCAAGGCTGAGTCCTGGTTCTCAGCAGCAGAGGCTCCAGGGTTCCTGACACCCTGACAAGGAGCTGTCAGAAAGAAGCTGGAGGAAGGTTAGGGAAGGGCTCCAGGGACCCCAGTGGACCAAACATCTCCTTGATATCCCCCCACACATGGGCAGAGAAGAGTTTTGGCAAGGTCAGAAAGCAATGGGCATGTAGGTTGCACTGCTGGCATAGACCTTGAAGGCATGTAAGTGGTAAATAAGTTTATCAGCCACATCCACAGGGGGTGCAGGAGCTGGAGGGCTGAGCCAGAGTGGTCTCTGCATCCCCAGCTCTACCCTGCTTTCACTGGCTGATTGCAGGGCTGCAGACTATGAGACAGGTCTAACAAAGTTTAAGCAGGTATTTGTCACCACAGACCTTATTTCACTGTGTTATAAAAAGTCACACAGGGCAGTCTTTTTTTTCCTAGGCTCAGCATTCAGAGCAAACACACCGCTGTAATCTTTAGCAAATACATTTTTGCTTGCACAATAAATCTGTTCAGAAATCACACATTTCCATTCAAACCAGTCACTAAAGAGTCACGTGTTGGGGCCTATCTCTGCTTTGTGCTGACACTGCATGGGCAGAGAATCACGTTCCTTCATGAAAACATATCCCCTGTCTTGAGGCAGGGCTTGGCTCAGGCTCACATAAGACTCATCCACATTTCATATCATGTTTCCTCTTCTTTCTTCACCAACCAGTCTTGAAATATGTCATTTCCATGCCAGCAGACAAACACAAGCCACAAATGCATGCCAAGTGGCTGTACCTATGCTGGGAAATAAAATGGGCCAGGGGACAGTTAAAGGAGGATTACTGCAAAGTGCATCCTATGTCCCTCCGGCTAAGCTCTCACTCTCCAAAGCAGGAGGGCAGCAATCCAAACCAGGAGCAGTACCTTGCCCAGCTGCTTTTCCCTAACCAGGGGCAACAGCTGGGAAAACGCTAGGTGATCCCAAGCAAATCCATGCCATGCTGTGTAGTCACTAATAGGAGCTGTCACACACCACTGCCAGTGTCCTGGCACTGGGGAGGCACAGGTGAGAGTCCTCAGCTGGGACATAACCCAGGATCTGGAAGACACTCAGTAAATGTCTTGTCTGTGAATGATTCCTGTGAGATTTTAGGAAAACTACAGAGGCTTTCTAAACACCTGTTGATCCATAAAATGGGGATAATATACCCCACTATATGTCCGAGCTGTGGAGGGAGGACAGAACATTTTCCAGCTCAAAAGTAATAGCAAAGCATTACAGCACCCTGGCTGGACAAGTGGGGTTATCCCATTGTGTTTGGTAATTTTCATTTGAACAGAGAGCACTCATTTAAGTGAGTAATTCATAATCAGAACAGAACTTTGGCCTTTGCTTTAAATTACAAATGAAGCCAGTTGTCTGAACTGGAAACAGGCATTTTTAAGATAAACAGGAATATATACCTTTGAAATATAAAAATATTTTGCCATATTCTGAAATTAAGTGTTTTGCATTTTGCTTCTTACTGGCATATATCTTTCTTGCTTCTTTCATTTGTGAGAGTGAAATATGATTATCCGTTCTATTTTTATGACCTACTTATTACTGCTATCAGGAATGATATCACTAAATGAACTTCAGTAAAGACAGACACAGATTTCTTATATTGAAGGATCTAATAAATGAGGTGGAGCAACTCAGGAAATTGTTTTATTCAGTGCTGTGGATCTAAAGATTTCCTGATCTCTCAATTGTCCAGAAATACATGGGTGACAGACCTGTGGCAGGGAAGAAACAAACCAAAATGCATGGGACAAAGCAGAAGCATAGAGGGAGAAAAAGAGGGAGGGAGGGAGAGGAAGAATGAAGGAGGGAAAGCAGGTGAGAAGAAGGAACCACCTGGGCTGACGTTCCCTTGCTCACTCATGCACCCGCCTTCCTCTACAGCATTTAGAAGCCAGCAGCTCAGCTGGATGCAAAGCACCCCTGATTTTCAGACTTCAGTGCTGAAGATACTCCAAATTTTGCAGCACATGTGTAGAGCTACTTAGAGACGTATGTTTGGAATGTATAGTTTAGCTACTGTTCTTCCAACCTGCCTGGCCTTCCCCTTATACATTGAATTTCAATTTAGAAACTGAAAGGAATATACCACCAGGGGCTGTATTTCCACCTTTGGGGAAGATCTAAGTCAAAGGATGTGTGGTGGAAAGCTCTTATTTTCTGAGGAGTTCCCCAGTCCCATCAAGGCTTTACCTCTGAGTAACACAGATTAGATATGTGTAGGCTCTCCTTTGAAACTTGTGCACAAGGCTGTTCTGTGACAAAGCTTCTGAGTAGCATTTTGAGACTTTTGCAAAAGCAGGTGTATGAAAGACTTTCAAACTCATATACTCCATGGGTGTGGGAAATCATAAATGCAAAACTATGTGCTCTGCTGCCACAGGTTCACAAAACTGCAGAGATGTTATTTGAGGAAGAATGAACGCTTGACACCAGGTGAGGGTCAGCTGCGAAATATCTGTTTTTTCCATGTGGAAGGGTCAGCTGGAGAGACGGTTAAAGAGCAGCATTCCATGACGTCAGTGGTGTTTATGATATACCCTTTAATTACCCTTACCAGTAAATCAGTGTGTGCACTTTAGTACCACAAAGTAGGGCATAATTCAAGGAAAATAATAGCTCTGTTGATTAGCTAATGAATATGCTATCAGAGAACTCAAGGAGCCTGTCCAGTATCGCTCACTGTAAATAATGCTAATTAAAAGCATACTGCATGCCTCAAACCCGCTGCTTAACTTTTCAAATGAGGAAATTCTCACATTCATTCTTTCAATTACCTGCTCTGTATTTATTGATAGAAGGATGCTGTCCTGCTGCATGTTTAATTCACAGAAGCAGAACAGAGGAGTGAATCTAATCTTATCTATGGCTGGAAAATGAACCTCCCTTCTCCCTAGGGCTGGGGAAACCCTCTCCGGATGCACACTGTCCAAGCCTGCTGGCTGAGACACAGCCTCTCTGCTCACTTGTCAGGGGCCACCCTGCAGCTGTGGGTGCAGCCTGTACCCCAGGACAACTGTTGGTGGCTTCCCCTTTCCCCCATTCACCTGCTGATGAGGCTGAAGACAGCGTGGCTAATGAGTTTAGGTGATTAAGAGCTCAGATTAAGTGAGCTCAGCTCACTGTTGTATCTCATCAGTGCTTCTACCTTGTCTGCTTCCAGAGCTAAGACCCCTCTCTGTTTAGAGGGGTTTTACCTAAATGATCCATTTGATCTGGGATACATTCCCCCTGCACAAGCCCAAACTCATGTAGATTTTATGGGCCAGGATATGCCCTTCTGGAGGACTCTCTTTTGGGGGCAGTTGTCTTCAGGACAGCATGTAGCCACGATGCCTATGGGTGTCTATAAGCATTCTCTGATGCAAGCATGGCAACAGCAGACTATACCAAAATTACTGCAGCAAAACAGTTTGACAAACTGTAAATTTCCCTTAGCTCCAATAAGAAAAATCTACAGTAGAAGATAAAATCAAAGACTCATTTTCTCAACCAGAGATGCTCTGCAAAATGTTTGCACTCCTGTCAAAGAAGCCTGGCTGCAATGCAAATTAATTTTTTTTTTGAAAACCAGATATTTCAACTCATTAATTTAGAACAGTAATTTAAATATCTTCCAATGCTTCTGTTGAAAAGACTTGATCTTCTGATCACACTACAGCTTCTGGTTCTTTTCTCTTAGGGACATTAGAGACAGTGCTACAGCTGTCCCTAATGCTGAGCCTTCTCCCTGAAAAGGTGTATTCGCACTGCCTTCCACTGCCATGCCTTTTATCAGTAGAGCTCCACCTGACCCTTGCTACCTCACTTCCCTCCCACCCACCCATGCTGGTTAGGTAACACACACATTTTTTTTATTTTAACCACAGGGAGTATCTGGTCTCCTTTCAAGGGGACAATTTTGCTCAGAACTGAATTTCTGGGCCCGAAGTGCAATCTATCTCAGAAGCAGACCTAGGGCTGGGAGGGATATGGGTGATCTCAGTGTAAATCTGTGGGAACAGAGAGGAAAGAGTAAGATTTCTCAGAATTGTGTATGGCTGAAGTCTCAGGGTTAACATGTCATTCCTGCAGGTTTCCCCATCAGTGGAGCACATTGAAACACAAGAAGAGCATCCTGGCCACCTTTTAGGTTGCCTAACAGAAACAGGAAAAATAGATTGTACACTAATATCACAGTGCCTCTGTACATAACTGGTGTGAAATATGAGTTTCTTTCAGGTTTTCCTGAGTTTTTGATATGTGGCTCACTTCAGAAGTGCTAATCCTTTGCTTTATGTAAGAAAGTATTTTGTAGTGTGACAGACTTGATCCTGTTGCTCAATGCTGAAGCAAGTGCTCCAGTTTATATCCCTAGCTACCTGCAGAAGGGAAAACTGCATTCAGTGGGATCAGCACTGGTTTATACTGGAGAAGGGGGACAGCACACAGCTGTCAGTGCCTAACAACACCTTCCCTGATGAGCTCTGACACACAGAAATTTTAAGACATCAGCATCTTTTTTACAAAGCCCAAATCTGCTGGAATCTGTGTTTGAAGTTTCTTACTTTTGCTAAAAACTGATCATAGAGACTTAGAAAGACAAGCTCTTTTCCCTGAATTTTCTGCTTATACAAAGCTTTAATTTAGTCTCAGAAACTTTATCACTACCCAGAGCAAAGCATAAGATTGGGTAAAAAAGTGAGAGCTCTAACTTTAAAGACATAGATGGCCTCCTTCTGCCTAAAGCACATTTAATTCTATAAATTCTTTTTTGAGAAGTTGCCTTTTAATTTTCTGAGAGTCCTTGAAGTGTACAGAATGAACTTATTCCAAGCCTATTCTGAGTGTTGCCACATTTTTTAAAAAACCTTGAAGGTATCACTTGGTGCTTGCAATAGGAATAAACATTTCATTAGTCAAATTTTGAGCAACTTTTTTCCTAATCATAAGGAAGGGAGTACTGCTTCTTTAGGACCCTGTTTCAGACTGAAAGGTTTCTAATAGTTTAAAATGAAATTGAATCAAATTAATCTCATGACATACTTGATTAACTCTGTGAAGAACAGAGGGTATGCCTTTATATCTTGTCTGAGTCATGGAAAGACCCAGGCATAACGTGTACAATTTTGGGACAGGTGGATCTCCCCACACATCACAGGCACCACTTTTCACCGCTGTCATTGATCTAGATGGGGCTCATCATCCCCACTGTTCCATTTTTAATAAACTTCTATTAAGGTAAAATGGAACAACTGCAGGCAAGTGTGGATTATGACAGAAAAGAGAGACAGAGTAAAAGATCTAATTTTAAGAAAATGAAGACACTGCACACACACACACACACACACACAGAGAGGAGATGGGGATCCACAGCTTGCCAGAGGTCCTTGCAGGCTCAGAGAAGGCCAGTCTCAGGTTCTTGGTCCTCACGCACCTTGAGTCACTGTGAGCAGAGGCTGCTCACAAGCAGCTCCTCACGATGCTGCAGTTGAGGCAGGGCAGGATCTCCCCTCTACCAGGTCTCCTCCACTCTCCCCACCCTAGATCCTTGACCAAACACACACATCCTCTCCTGTCAGCAAAGGCACTCCTGGGAGGTACATCTGCCAAGCTTGTGCAAAACCCCTTCTGAGTGGGAATACTCAGCAGGACCTGTCTGGATTGTTTGGGCTCCTCTCTACTACAAAGGGATCAGATACATGACCAGTCAAACACATAAAGCTCATCCCCTCCCCCCTGTGCCACAGGACTGGGTCCTCTGTAAGCAAGGCACAAAAGGCAGTGCTATTTTAAGTGTTATTTATTCCCATGAGAAGAACAAGTAGAATTTGGGTTCCAGTTGGGGTTCAATGCACTAACTAAATCTCTCATTTGGGGTTTTTTTATTTGCCATATTTGTGAGGCAACCAACACACCTTTGTTCCTTTTTCAGGCTGTGATCTTCACAGTATCAAAAGGTCGCAGACTAAAGACCTGCAGATTGCCATTTTTAGAGAAGGTTTTTTTCCTGCTTCTCCAGGAGCAGGGGCTGCTCAGCAGCCCATGTCTCTGTGCTGTGCTGTAGGAGAGGACAGATTGTCAAGTCTTGTTTGTTCAACTTTGAAACTTTTCTTCTATGAGACTCAGGATGTATTTAGCAGGAAACAGTAAAGATGCAGTACAGTTTTGGAGAGGAAATAGGGCGGTTTAGATATGTAAAAAAATAATTGCTTATGCTGAAACTGGGTCAAAACACCACAGTGTTTACCACGGCTCTCAGGAAGAGTGCCATGGGTTTTTTAATAACAACAAAAATTTGAGACCTCAGCATTGGGTCTCATCCCAAAAAGAAATATGGTTTCAGACCAAATGAAAACTAATCCAGCCTATAAATCATGATGCAGCAAACGCAACATGCTCAGTTCTGAAACCCAGTCACTTTTGGTCAGCTAAAGCTGATCTTCCAGACAGATTTGTTGCGAAGGCAACAAGAGATTGAGCACTAGTCTTCCCTTGCTATTGCTCCTATCACTAATTATGCTCATTGTTTAAGATGAAGTTAAATTATCTTTTTAATTAATCCTGCTTCACCTTTTAGCCACTACATCTTGTAATGTCTTTCTCTGCAAGGTCAAATGCCTATTAGCATCTATCATTTTCTCTCCATGAAGAGACTTACTACACCATTTTAGTCTTCCTTCAGATACCCTAAGCAGACTGTGGCCTTTGAATTTATCAAGACCAGATATTTTCCTCCGTTCATAAATCATTTTAGTGATACCTTTCCCTACTTTTGCCAATTTTTAAACACCCTTTTCAAATGTGGATACCACATCTGGATGCATCATTCCAATGTACAATTGCCTCCTTACTCCTACTCACTGTTTTCCTGATTATTTGTTCAATGAGTACATTAGCACTTTGGGCTACAACATTGGCAACTCCTGTTTGATTGGTGTCCACCCAGGCACCTAAATTTACGGATCAAAGGATGGACTTGATGATCCCGAAGGTCTTCTCCAACCTAAATGATTCTGTGATTCTGTGAAATTCTATTCCCGTCTCCTAGATATGTTACCAACTTCCATCAGATAACTTTGAGGAAATATTAAGAAGTGTTTCCAAAACACGATACAAATATGTAGTGAAGGCCTCAAGCCTTTTGCAACATATGGAGCAGAAGGCACATGAAAATGCTCCTCAAGCTTTCCTTTTTCTTCTCGCTGGCCCACTGCAACAACCCTTGCCCTATATTTTAATACTGAATTCACTGTGTTTGACAAAACCCTGGAATGTCCAGTGTATACAGATTTAGGAACTGGAGGATCTGTGAGGAATGAAGTTCATGACAGCTGGATAAAGGAAGATCTGGAACTGTGATCACACAGGAAGAGTTGAAGTCCATTTTGGATTTCTGCAGCTCAGCTAAGGCTCACAATAGCAAGGACAGGATGTTGCTCCAAAATCCCTTATGCTCTTAGAAAGGAGCAGAAGTTATATAACTTTTATGCAGGAACAGACACTAAATTACCCGAGTTTTATATGGCAAATGTTGCAGAGCTGATACACGGCTTTCTCTAGCTCTTTAGCAGGAAAGCAAAAATCAGCTACTTTGGCTCCTCACTTCACATCCAGGTTTTTGCCCTCTGATCATTCACAGGAAACAAAACCCACCTGCAGTTCTGGAAACAGTCAGGCACCCCTTATTCCCTTTGACCAGCCTGTCCAAGGCTGGTTCTCTTTGCCTGGGTTGGTTCTCTGGATCACCAACCCAAGCCTGTTGGGGTTACATGTTGGTGTTACAGGTTGGCAGCTATTACACCCACTCGTACCACACCAGCACCCACCCTCACTGCCATGCTGAAAAATACTACTCTGAGCCACAGTGGGAACCTCATCTTATTTCAATCTGTTTGAGCAGAAGAAAATATGATTATGGGTGAGGGTGTCAGAAATACTACTAAAAGGGGATCTAGGACCTAGGGAAGATTGGAGGCCAGGGTAACACACATGGATGGGAGCAGTCTGATCTTGAGGGGCCACTCAAGCAAATTTGAGCCTTCTAATATTGCTTGATGGGGGACCCTGAAGCAGATAGGTCCTGGGACATTTGGTATTTAATTTTTACTCTTTCCAGAGAAAAGGTGCTAACGTGACAAGTGGCCATATACTTTTGCCCCCACCTCTAAATGTCAACTCTGAAGCTTCATCTTTGCACTAGAAAGATGCTCTGGGGTCAACCTGGCTTGTTAAGCCTCACTAGTAACCAAAGCTTGTGATCAAACTCTTTCTTTGATTTTTCACAGCCCAGCCCAGCCCAGCCCAGCCTAGGGCAGTCACTGCAGAGAAATGGTGATAAGTGAGGAAAGCTTTTGGCCAGGCCTTCCATCAGGAGCAGTGATATCAACAATATAAGAGCCAGAGCAAAGTCTGGCTCACACACTCAGAGCTGTGGTGGCTCAGCAGGGCTAAAATGCAAAATAATTATTTAAAAAAAAAAAAAAGAAACATTTATTTTGGAATCAGTAATCAGTAATTGGATCAGCAATCAGTAATTTGAAAAGCAGTTTAGGTAAGTATGGAGGTATGTTCTCACAGTCTTTTTCTATGTAATATCATAACATATAACCTGGCTTTGAGGTCCTCAGTGCCTTTTCAGTAAGACAACATAGTGCTGCATCCCCTTTGACTCTTACAGAGAGTTGAAAACCTGACAGCCCTGATTCTGGTACAAGGAGGCAAAACATTCCATTCTTGATTTTTTTGCTGTTAAGAAAAAAATGGAAACACCCTCCCTATGAAATATTTGGGGGTTCTAGGGGTTTTTTCCTCCTGGTATCACCTAAAAGAGCATTTTCATCCTCAGATCCAAGAGGAAGGTTTTCACACAGGGCATCTTTATATGCCCTCTGAAAGATACACTATCTGCAGGAACCACCCTGAGAGAGACTCTGGGCTAAGGTGGTGCTGAGAAGGGAGCTGGGCCTCCTAGGAGCCCTCTAAAACAGGTACCACAGGGTTTCAAAGCAATGTGGCCTTCCACTAGGCCACCAGCAAGAGCATCAGCAACCAGATGACATTTTCTGCTGGGTCAGCAGCTTGAAACTGGAACATGCTGGTCTATTGGTAACTGTTTTATTGGTGACTGAGCAATGCAGCTCTGACACACCCAGCAGGCAAGGGTTACGTGCTAAGTTTTCAGAAGTGGCACACCAAACATCACCCTGGCAAGAAAAATTGAAAAGAAAAAGGGAAGCAAGAAAGGATGCTGACCTAAACTAAGACTGAACACTCTGCAACACAAGTCAGCAACAGCTCTTTCATCCATTTAAGTGCCAACACTTGTGAAATCCCAAACAAGGGCATTTTAGCCAGTAGATGCTTTAAGAGGAAAGGTATCCACCCTCTTGTCCTCACCTTTTATTTTAAGCCCAGTGTTTCTCAGTTTGCACTTAGATAAGTATTCATTTTTGCAAATCACAAGATCCAAGCCCACATGGTCCCAGGGCTAGCAGGGCTGGGGTACCTGGCTACATTAACCCACAGGCAGACAGGACATGAGGTGGCCCAGAACTAAGCATGGCATGACAACCCCACCAAGAAGGGCAAGTGATACCCATTCCTGGCTGGCCACAGCAACCCAAACCCCAGCAAGGCTCAGCCTGATCCCTTTTTGCTAGGATAAATTTTCCTCCTGGGTCTGTGCTGCAGCGTTCATCTCACGGTTCTCACAACACCTCCAGCGTAAGGAAGCAGCCTCAACTGTTGGGTTTGGGAAACCAAGATGCAGATTCATGGCTGGTGCAAGTTAGCATAGCTTCACTGAAGACCTAGGAGCTACCCCAATTGACCCCAAAAGAAGGTCTGGCACAGAGAGACAAAGAGGCACACTGCAGCCTCTCCATGGGTATAGAGGTTGGGCATCCTGGCTTCCCAGTCCAACAGCACTGCTGACATAGCTGGAAATCACACCTGGCAATAAGTCTGGCTCCAATGAGCTGAGCAATGAAGAGAACCAGTCCTCAGAGCCAGCAAAAGGTTTTCCACTACCCTTAGCAGCTAAAATTCACTGTCTTGACTTTTCAGCAACAGTGCCTTCAGTTTTTGCTGCCCTTTACCTTTGGCCACAGGAGGATGCCAGCAGGCACTCAAAGCATCTGCCACTCAGCACTTGCATCTGTAGTGGGCAATATTCTGATATTTGCCTACTCAGGGAACCTGGGTGACACCCTTTAGCTATGGTGTGAAGGGCAAACAAAACAATGATAGTCCGCACAGGGCATGGGCTCAGTCCCCCAGACTTTCATCACAAAAACTTCATGTGTGCCCATGAGGAGCCTGTGTTGGTAGGTGGAAGCCCTGGTTTTACAGATCACAAGAAGGTGTAGTGAAAGGAGTTGCAGAAAAAGCACACAGTGCAGACTTAGCAGGCACTTCAGCTGGAGACCTTCCTTGCAGCCATCAGACATGCTACCTGTACCAGGTACATTTCCATAGCTTTTAATGTAGCTTTACAATTGTGTTGGAGACAAAGGAAAAGGCACGCTGTACAGAAAAGAAAAAAATCCTAAAATGATACCCTTTTATTTGTAAAGCTCTGATGAAACAACTTTCCAAATGACGTCCCACTTAAAAACCAATGAAAACCAACCTAACTATGCATCAGTCACACTATACAGATTGCATCCTACATTTTCAAGATGCCTAGATATCTTCTGTAGTATTTACATACGTATCAGTTAGGTAGTACAGCTTCATTGCAATTTGTTTCTTTCCACCACACACTTATTCAATAGCAAAAAAACCCCTTGGGGATGCATTTGCATTTTTGTACAACACTCTGGAGCAAATGGCTAGGGCAATTTTCCTGAGAGAAGGCTTGTTCTTTGAAACTCTTGCTTTAACAACTGGAAATACAGAAAGTGGATGCATTTTTGTTGCGCTAAAAAGCCTAAAGATGCCTAGTTAAGTTTTTCTTTTAAATTATTTACGTACCATTAAGTTAAAATGTTTACATTCATTCATTCGTATAAAAACCGTTGTTAAATCTTTTGCAAATGATTTAACACTGATTGCTGCAACGCAAATTGCACTTCTTTAAAAAAATTATTGTATACATGGAAGAAAAATATCTGATTGCTACCCTGTTTACAAATTTTGCCTGACTCTATAAAGTTCAGCCAGGAAATACGGACTTTCATAAATCTCAGTCACAGTGTACTTTAAAAGTTATATCGCAGTCTTGAGAAGTGAGTAAATATTTTAAACCAAAAAACACCAATCCCAAAATCTCCTTAACCAGCTGGACCTTATGACACTTGTACCAAACGTTGTGATTTCTTCCAGGGGCATAGCTGGGCTCTGAAGAGCAGAGCAAGGCACGCTGAAGACGGAGAGCACAGAAGGAGAGGTCTGATGAGGTGAAGACATCAAATGTTCGGTGCGAGAAGTCTGCGTCAACTCAAGCTGTAAGCACTTTTGACATTCATTTAAAAGTATCTCACTATGTCTGGTAATTAAAGTCTTTGCTACTCCCTCCTCGACACTGACAACTTCCACCAAATTCTTAGGGGAAAGGACGATGAGAGAGTGAAAACAACTATACAATCAGAAAGGCAGCGCTGTTGGGTAAGTCGAGGATGTATTTCTGGAATCTATCAATAGGCGTGGGTTTATATCTTTTTTTGTTGTTGTTTTTTCCTTTTTTTTTCTTTTTTTTTTTGGGGGGGGTGGGGTTGGGGTTTTTGAAGGGTTTTTTTTGAGAGTGCAAGGCTGCATTAGCTATCCCCGGTGGTCATTTGCTTTCCCTACATTTTTCTTGCATAGATGAGGAACTGGATGCTTCAGCAAAGCCTCTTTTGGAAGTAGAAAAACACCTCTGCCACCAAGGCTCAAAAACTGTTTCAGAGGAATGGTCTTTGCCAGCACTCTCGCTGCCGCTGCGACCGTTCCACAGAGGAAACTGTGCGCGGATGTCTGGGGGCTGCCGGGATCCAGCTTCCCTCACACCAGGTCACGCCAGAGCCAGGGCACACCAGGGGTCCTGTCTCACAGATGCTGTCACTTCGGCCGTGGAGGACAGGCTGACTCCTGTATACAGCCCATCTTGAGCTGAATACTTAAGGTTGCTGCTTTCAGGACTGGTGCTCTCTCCCGGGCCAGACATCACCGATGAGCTCGCCTGTAGGGAGGGGGAGAGCAAAGAGAGATTCAATGAGCAGGTGAGCTTTGCACACACTGGGGTGTGAGTGAGAGCACAGAGGGCCTGAAGCACAGCCATCATCGCAGGATTATGTTCAAAAGAAGGGTTTGTCCTCTGCTTGCCCCTGTGCCTTGAAATCCTGAAACAAAAAACCATCCCGGCATGAGCTCAGTTGCCCAGCCTTGCTGATGGGAGTGATGTCTGTGTTTGGAGAGGTAGAAATGAAACCGTGTGATGTGCAGAAAACTTGGAAATCAACTCATGATGAAGAAGGAAATGCGCATGTATCCCACTGCCCCCTACTGAAGAGACACAGGTGACAACATCAAAAATGTGATCTGGGAGTAGTGGCAGCTCTAGGTTTTCCTCCCCACAGGAGAAGCCCAATACATCGCAACTCTCCAAGAGCAGACACAGGGCACCTCCTGGAAAGCAGATTTCTTTGGGCTCTTCAGCCCTTGAAATGCTTGAAATCATTCCTGACCCTTCAAAACGCCAGCCAAAACCACTTTATTCCTGTAGGACTGGCCACTAAAGGAGATGCTCTTTTAATCTCCAGTGGAGAAACACTATGCCTTCAAAGCAGGAGCTTTTTTGCTTTCCTGCCTGCACATGACAACATGCAGGGGAGCCCTGGTAGGCACAGAGATGAACCTCTGAACCACACTGGAACCAGTCCATTTATTTTAACAGAGAAATGGAGAGTTAAAAAGACAAAGGAACAATCATTTTTTCCATGAGGCTGAGCAGATCCACTAAAGAGGAAAAATTTGCAGTGCCAGACAGAGAAGGGGCAACATTTTCACCTGATAAAGGAAATGTTTAAGAGCTGACTTCATGCAAAATTAACTCTTGGATATGTCAACTTTAAAACCTTAATTTACTTGTTAATGGATAGTCTTTGGATGAAATTCCTTAAAAAAAAAAGGAAAAGAAAAATGCTATCCTAAACTGTGACTGCAGAAGCTTCCTGCCTGCTGTTTAAGTACAAAGTATACATATTTAATCATTTTACAAGAGTAGAGCTCTTGGCTCTCCTGGCGCTGTGCCAAGCTAGCAGTCCTGACATAGGAAAAGCTAGGCTTCATTTATTCAAAGGTAATTTCCAAATGGTCTGGTGCAGAGCTCTTGTTGCTGTGCTCAACCCAGGGAAAACCTCACCTTCTGAAAGAGATACTCACTGCCAGCAGTCATTTTTATCTGAAATAACCTAGGCTCCAATATTTTCTTAACCTTTTATTGAAAATATTGACCGCCACTACTCTTCCACCCAGTCATCAACCCTGATCCCACTCCATTAGTCACTACCCAGAAATGCAGAGAAGGAAGGGAAAAAAAACCTATCTGTCCTCCAAAACCAGCTGAAACAGCTCTAAACCTAAGAAATAACTTTCACCACTCCCTTGAACATACAGTTGCCAATCAGTGACAACAAATCTCTGTATCTTCTTTCCCTGTGACTGTGCGTGGAGAATTCAGTGAGGCAGGGTCCATGCTAACCTTTGTGTACAGTCCTGATCTTGCATCAGCTTAACCTTTTCAAAGCCTTCCTTTTTTTTCTAATACCTCAAACAGATTTCTGTTAGTGCAAAATACATAATTTTTAACAGCTTCAGTCTCCCTGCAGTGGAAGAAGGGTTTAAACTAGTGTTGAGCAGTGTTTGCTCAACCTGAGCTAAAAATACTAGGAGCTGCTTTGAAAGGCTCCCATTTGCCCACATTTGCCACTGCTGTTCTGGTAGGCAAATATCTTATCAGTACCTGTTTTTTCCAGGCTTGGAAAGTGCAATTCACATTTTCCTGATTCAGCCCTACAAAGGTGGGGTGCAGGGACCCGCAGTTTCCATACGGGGTTATCAAGTACCCCTCCCTCAGGCACCCTAGACAGGGGGACATGGAGGCACGTCCTGTTTGAAGACTGCCCATCCCTGCCTGTCCAAGGCCAGATTCTGGCTCTGTTGAGCCAGGACAGGCAGGACTCGGGCAGGACTGCTGGGCCTGGAAACCCCACCCCGGTAATGTCATGACAAATCCAGGCAGCTTGGGCAGCTCCCAAAGTGAGACATGGAAAACAAACTTTAATTCATGAAAAGGACATGATGGAATCACAGTTCTGTTACTGAGCCTCACTGCCTTTGCTCTTACTTTTCCAGCTTTAAGAGATTAAATATGACAGAAGGTGCATTTAGTTATTAGAGGACTTTTTTTCAGCCGAAATAAATAATCTGAACAATTCTGATGAAGTCAATGAGGTCTAATGCACAGCTCTATCTATGAAAAGGCAATGCCTTTATTTTTGTTGGTGAAATCTGATAATAGCATAGATAATCAACTGAAGGTCAGCTTCCAGAGGAAAAAAAGAATGAAGCCCACTGGGAAGAGCCTGCCTCCCAAACAAATAGGTAGGCTGTGTTTGTATCTGCAAAGGTTCTTCTTTTTACCCAAACCAAGAGGAGCTGGTCATGAGTCAGCCCCCAGGCAGGTTGTCTGCATCAGAGGTGGTCTTTCTGTACAGGATCTGCCTGCCATGTACAGAGGAAGACCTGTGCCAGAGCCACAGAGACAAGTAGATGGTACCCAAATCTGCCATCTGCACCCCACTAAAGCTGATCCAGACTAAAACCAGGCTGCTCAGGCTGCGTTTGACCGTACTCAGGGAACGGCAGCAGTAGCTCCGACTGAAAGACTCCTGCTTTTTTTCCACCCACTCCTTCCTGGCCCATCTGCCCACCACAAAAGGCAGGGACAGCGGATGGACACTTTCCCCTCTGGCCTTCCCCCACACACCCCAGCCAAGAGAGAAATGTGCTGGGCAAGAACAGCTGGAGAGGGTGGCGAAGGTCCTTGATCTAGACCTTTGGTCAATCAGAGAGATCTTTGCCCTATCCACTTAACACGTTCAAAATGCTCCATGAATTTTGGACATTACACTAAGTCAGCAATAAGCTGAGTCTCAGCTGAGAATCTCTTCCTCCTCAGTTAGCCTAGTTTACTTTTGCAACACTTTAATGATATCTACAGTCAATTAAAATACACTTGCAAAAAAATCTTTCACATATGAAGTGTTGTGGCAAATTGGTGGAGTCCTTAATTTTTTAGCCTCAGCCTCTCTGCAATACCTTCCATCCCCAAAAAGAGCATGTTTTCCCAACACTGTCACTCCCTGGAATCCAAAGATCAAGTCTTGGCACTGCAAAATGACAGCTTTTTTTACTGGTGTAATGACCCTCTTAGTACACAAAGTTGTCATTTCTTGCTAGTCCAATTGATCCTTTTGTTTATACTGCAGATGTGTAAGTTTACATGTCTTCTGATCTCTCCTTTGTATTATAGAAACATAAATCTGTGGTTAATACTTCATTAATTTCCTAAGGGAGGCAACTTCCAGAATGGCTTGGAAAACTGATGACCCACTGCTGTCAAGGGCTGTATGAATAACTGGCTTTATTACTTTGGCAATAAAACAAAACCAAGCAAAAGGTATGTGTCCATATGCACATAGAATTTTGGGATAGAAGCAAAAATACTTTTTCCTTGCTTTTCCCCACTGAAACAAAAAAATTGGATTGCTTCCTTCTGTTTGATATAAAAAAGAACTGCTCTCTTTTGGATACATATACACAGAGCAAAGAAAATTACTCAGTGTAAAAAAACAAACAAACAAAAAAAAAAACCCAAACAAAAAAACAATTTTTGAAACTGAGTGGGGAGAAGAAAGTAGCATCCCATTTTGTCCACAAGTGAGGACTGATGCAGAAGAAGTAGGAGACCAAGAGAGATTTAAACTAGAGTCTATAGAGTATCAGATCTCCCAGCATACTGCCTTGTCTGCCGCACAATTTGGTATTTTAAGTTGCCACGTACCTCGTGCCTCCTGTTGATTTTATTCCACCTGGTTTAGATAAATATTTACTCATACCAGGACTGAGGCACCGTGTTCCCATTTTCCAGGTGAAAGTTCTACCAACCATGCTGGTGAGCCTTTCTCATGGAAACTCTGTCCCAACACCTACAAAATTATTCCACACAACTGGCATATTACCATCAGATAATCCAAAGGACCCGTGGACATTTAACTTCCCAATATCCAGGTGGTTAGCATATTGTTTTAAGTTCAGTCTCTGGTTCATCCAGACTTTGGGACATACTCTATGGAGGTTGATTTCTCCGTTGCCAGCATGAAAATCCTACCAATTTACTGCCTAAGCAGGAGCAAACAACACCACCCCCAAACAGCTTACGAATCTTCTGGCAGAAAAAAAGAGAAAGCAAATGCAGGAGAAACCATTTATCTAATCCAGCCCCATTTGTCCAGCATTTTGGAGATGGTTAAAACTGCATTATCCTGCGAGCTCACCACATGCCAAGGCCATCTCAGTCAGCTCGCTCATTTCCCACCCTACAGAACTGAAGAGCCAGTCCTGAACCACTTCTCAAGGTAAACCTCCAAGGGAAGTAAGCACTAGTTTTACCTCCTAAGTTTTTCTGTGGTGTGAGATTATGGTCCTTCTGAGAAAACTCCAAACTGGAGGTAAAGGACACGGGAGAGTCTTCTGAAAGAAAAGTTCCCCTGATGCTGCTGAGCTTTTTCTGACATAAGTTGTGGCTCAAGGAGCCTCCATGTCCTGCCATAAAAAGCAGATTTTACAGCAGGTTTCATACTGCCTTTATCCTAATAAGGGAATAAAGTCCTTCTGGTTATCACAGTTGTTGGAGCCCCTGCATGGTAACGGATGGGTTTGCACTGCAGACCATGCACTTCGTTTGGCAATTTATTTGGTGGAACATTTTCCTGTACAGTTTCAGCAGCATCAAAGAGAGAGCAGGTATAGATGCAGATGCAGGCTGTCTGAAACCTTCACATCTTCTTTTTATGGGGACGTAAGGCAACTTCATATATCATGCAGCTGGACCCTTTCCATATTAGTAACACAGGACACCCAGTACTTACACTGCTTAGGAAAACAGAAATAGGCCTAAATCCTAGATCCAGATGTGAATTTGGCAAATAGCCCCTTTACAATGGGACAACAAAATATCTCTGATCCAAACACTTCTACATTTTGGGATGTTTGAAATCAACTTTGCCCCCACAGCAATTCATTAATCGTATCTCTCAAATGTTTAAACTTCAGCAAGAATGTAAAATCAACATTTAAGGTTCTTGTTAATTTGTCTCAGAATTGGCATCATATAAGATTCCCTTCATGAAATGGATAGTCTTAAATACATTGCCAAGAATAATTGCTGCCCTCCTCTTTTTCTGCCCTCCCTTTTTATTTTACTTCAGAAGAGATAAAGAAAGGTAGGGAAAAATGTGAATGTTACTGACACAACTGAATTCTGCTGAATTTCATTTCCATTAGATTTCTACATAATTGGAAGCTTTTTTGGCAGCCTCCCACAAAATGCATAATAAATTGCTTTTGTACCAGTAGAGGAATTAGTTTTCTCTGTCTCATTTAGCAACAACATTGCTGTGAATTTCACACAACAGTTTCTAAAACGTCATCAGATTTCTCTGCCTAATGTCAATTTGGCATTTTCCCCTTTCTTCACAGAATAAAGGCTAGAGAAGCAAAAACAGAGTAAAACAAAAACAAGCTGCCATGCCCGTTGTGTAACACATGGGGAACTAGCCAGGTTTTTTATTCAAGCAGGTGCCTGTTTTTCGGCAACATCACCAGCACCGTCAAGAATCAACATCAGTCTTGTTAAAGTGACCAAAGATTATGGAGCTTGAATTCATCCATCTGAGGGTTTATTTTTTTTCCCTGCTGACATGAGCTGGGGAAGCTTATTCTCCTTGTGCAAAGCCATTGCCTATCCTAGAAATAATTACAAACCTTTGATCTATCAATGGATCAACTCAAAAGGAAAAAGCAAAAATAATCAAGGAAAACAGAAGTCTAGCAGAACATATTTGCTTCAGCATGTGATCAGGTTACAGGCTGCCTTGCCCTAAAACACTAACACCCCTTCACTCACAACAGCTTAAATGGGCTTTATGAGTGCTCAGACCCTTCCGTAGGATTTGCATTCTTCAGAAATTATTTTGCATCCTTTGCAGCTAGTGATCACATTCCCAAATTATGTCTGGGACAACGGGACCCAGTCTTAACAGCTACCATTTTCTACTTTAAATTTATAATCTCCCAAGTCCTCACCCCTTTGAATTACAGATCTTGGGCAAAGCCAGGAGCCTGAGTGAAGGATGCGACCATGCCAGTGACATATCCTGACAACTGCTCCCCTGCAAATCCTCTTTTTATTTACACACATCTGGGACTGGGGCACAGGGGGTGGGAGATCAGTAGCCCTTCATATAATTTGGGATGGAGTCAGAGGGATGCCCATACGTCTGATTGTCGCTGCAAATTCCTCTCTTCAGCACATGTCACAGCCCCTCTCCATCACTTCCTTTCATTGAAATTTTTCACAAGGGGATATTTGCAAGTGCTTTGCATATGCAAGGCACATCTGATCAAATCATGGTGGGGAAAAGGCTGTGCAGATGTTACCCTGCTGCTTGCTGGATATTAGGGGACAGATTTTCCCAGCTGTTGTGCAGGTGTGTTCTCCCAGTCTGATCTACTATGGAAAAATCAGGGAGAACTGAAGTCCTGTCATTAGGAATTCCATCATGTAACTAAAAGCAGCCTCAAGGTCCCTCCTGGGAGTTGCTCCTAGTTGCTAATAGCTCTCAAGGAGTCTTCTAGCCCTCAATCCATGTCCCTGCACTCCTTTCCTCTGGTACCCACACAACTCCATCTGGCACAACCGTATTAAAAATGATACTACTAAAATTAAAACATAGAGTTTATTAATAACATGTTTGATGTGCCCTTCTAGGGAGAAATACCACAGAAAGGAAGCCAGGTTTCAGCCAGGCAAGAAGGCAGCAGCATAGTGGAAATGAGATCTCATCTATATGGCCTCTCCTTCCCTGAGCAGCACACGGCTGGGCTGCCTCAGTCTCAGCTGGGATTGTGCTTCCGTTTCTATCTGTTACATAAATCTCACCACATTGCTCAGGATCACTAGTACTGCTTCAGGTAATGCAAGGGAAATTTAAGGAGAATTTGGCTACGTTTTTTCCTTTGCAAATATCATGGGTGAGCCTAAAATGGGGAGTCTGAAACTGAATTCTGAAACAGCAACAGTTCACTTTTCAGTTAACATTTCTCTTTTTTTTTTATGTGATCTGTTTATTTTACTGGATTGACAGGGTTTTCTCATGTCAAAGACAAGCCTTTTTAGTACCATCCTTGTCTCACAGGATCCAAACCCAAAACCCACTGCCTCTGAAAATGGGTGGCCCTGTCAGTCCACAAACAATCGCATTTGCTAAAAAATGGGCTTTTCTTCCACTTGTACAATGAAACTTTGTACATCAGAAATTAAACTATTGAAAGGAACTTGGATGTTGTGAACACCAAGACATACTGAAAAATAGCTGTTATAAACAATGTCTTCTTTTCATTAATAAAGGAATAAAGAAAGCCACATTAGGAAATTTTCTCAAAGAAATGATGTAGCAGATTAAGGGATACAGAAGGCGGCGAAGTGAGCATAGATGTGGATAGGTACAGGCCAAGGGGTTAGGAATTAATCTACATTAAGCTTCACAACTTTAGCACTAGTATTTATCACACATGCTGAGTGAAGAAAGGAAGTTTGAGATGGTTGGAGTACATGATGTAAAGTAAGGATCAAAACTAAAGCACGGGATGATCAGCACTCCTCGGGTGTTCCTCTGGATCTTGATGCTGCCAGATGCTGAGCATCTGGTCCCTGAAGAACGCTCTGCAGGCAGAGGGCTGAACCCCCACACACTGCAATCATCAGGGTGCTCCAGCCTGGCTTTAGCTGGTTTAATTGCACATTTTAGTTTAAAACAAAAGCCTTTATGATTTATTTTGTAGAGTAGGACAATGTTTTTCTGGATTTTACCCGTTGGGATAATGTATACAAATATATGTGTACATTTATAAATACATAGTATTGTTTCTTGAAAGAAGCAGTTGGGCATATTTTATTGTCCTCTGTCCAAAAAAAAATCTTTGAAATGAAAGAACCTGAATATTTAAAAACACAGTATCTGCGGCTAAGTTGTGGCTAGCAATCATAAAAATTATATAGATCTTAATCGAGAAGATTTGCAAAGTACGTCGTTCTTGTCGCTCTGTCTTGTTCTAGTATCAGCTAACAAAACTGGAAAGTTTGTTTAGATTATTGTTCTGCTAGATAAGATAAAAGCTGTGATAACACTGCCCAGTGATCAGCCTGCTTGCAGATATGGACACTTACCCCGGAGGCTGCAGTCTGTGCACCGGGAGAAGCAGTTTTGCTACAGTCATCTGAGTTAGTAGAAGATGTGGATGTCGGAGTCATAGGAACTGCAGTAGTACTGTTACCTGAAAAATTGGGAACTGGTATTAAAAATAAATATTTTCCAGACAGAGGAAAAAAAAAACCCAACAAAAAAACAAAGCAACTACAAACTATTGCAGCTACATTATCTTGTCTTTTATATTTACCAGAGCATGCCTTTGATTTATTTATATTCTTAGGTTTTCGCTTCCTTGTCTGAATTCCTTCTTTTTTCATAGCAAGAGGACGAGGAACCTGAAAAAATTAAATTTCCAATCACAGAGTTGCACATGTGCTCTAATATCAAAAATCAAAATACACTGCAAGACCAGATGTGACATTGCAAATGTCTGTATAGCAAGTTAGTTTTTTTCTGTGTCACACAGTACTGATTCTAAAAAATGTTTGCATTTTATTGGGACAAAATTATTGCTTGATTCAAGGGGAGTTGTAGCTGAATTTAAAAAGTAGAGAAATGTTTTTTGTCTATGCAAACTCGATAGTTTTTTCAACCCCTCAATCAATCCACAGGATAACAGCACAGAATTAAGGAAAACCAGCATCACTTGGCAAAAAGCCATAAGGAATTAAATTGGATGTGGTATATCTGATCCTTGATTTATTATTCCAGTCAGTTAGGAATTATCTCCAGTACCTGATTCTGGAAAGAAAAAAAATGTATATGAGAAAAAAGTCATTCTCATCCTGTAGACAAGTTATGCAAACCAGATCATCAAGAGGAAACCTCTTAGGACAGAAGCTTTAGACTAGAAGAATTGATTCAGCATCTGTTCCTATAAGCAGTTCTGCCCATAATACAGCTTTATGGTATCTAAATTTATATTTATAGGGATAAATTTATATTTAAATGTCCTCAAAAATTATCTTTGTGTTCATCACAATGATAATCATGCTACAAAAACACTGGCTTAAAATATATTTTAACACCAGTTTCAGGAAAGACAATCATGTGTTTTCTATCATTACAATATTTAAACCTGTGACATAATTTACATTTTATTGAAGGCTAGACCACATCTCAATCATTCCTAATGCCCTTGCTCTTCAAACACTATGCTTGACTGTAACACAGTCCACAGGGTCCTCACCAAAAACACGCTCCATCACATTCAAGACAGAGATTTTTTTTTTTTTTACTCTATTACTGCCCAACAAAGGCTGAAATTGCATTTAAGGTTTTTCTGGCATAGCTATGTCTTGAATTAAACTCAAAAGTTTTGCTGGCATATCTGCGTGCGTTCATGAGAAACTGTCTCATTAAAGGACTAGGGATTTTTTTTTCCACTAAAGAGCTGGTTTAAATCCCAGTGGCAAAAACAACATTGCTGCTCATCCAGAGGTGGTTTCTTTACACAAATCTGTTGAGAGAGCTACAGTGGCAAACACATAACTAGTCAACAGAATAACAAGCTAAAGTGGCACAACCACTTTCTCAAGTCACACATTTTTTCTGCTGTTCTATGAATTTCACTCATCATTTTTTTGAGAACCACCCCTTCTCCAAAGCAGCATCAGAGCTGGCAAGGCATCCCCATTGGTGAAGCAGCCACTTACCCCATGGAGCTTCATGTAGAGGCCACAGGCATTGCAGACGGGCTCGCCCTCAGCGTTCCTGCGCCACAGGGTGGTGGTCGTGGTGTGGCAGTTGGCACAGGACAAGCCCATCCGCCGCGATGAAGGCTGGAGGCAAGCACAGGCAAACACGGGTATAAACAGGAGGGCAGGAGAGAATGATTTATGTCTTTATGGTTTGCAAAAAGTCCTTTAACTCATGGCAGGGATGGTAGGAGTTGTTTTGGGTTTTTTTATAGTATCTGTCAGCAACAGCCCAGAATTAGAAGAGAATTATCCTCGTATCAGAGAGTGGAAAAATGGTGTGAAGAGGTACTGAATGTCTTTCCACCCTGGGCAGTCACAACAGAGGCAAAATTCTCATCTTGGAGCTGGTGACCAGGAGAAGTCTGTTCAGACCACCAGGCATTGGTTCTTTTTCCAGCAGGACAGCCAGGAAATATCTCCACTACAGCTCCATCGAGCTGAAGAGAAGGCACATCAATCCTGTGACACCTCTCCAGAGAGTTCAATGCCCTCTCCCCTGTATGGTGGGTGAAGAGGTAGCTCTGATCCTGCCACTGATACTCCCGATTCATTGGAAAAATCAGACACTTTAATCACCCACCCTCGGTGGCACCACATCTGGGAAAAACTTTCCTGGTCATCCCAGGGGTAACACATACAACAACATTACTTTCATAAACAGATCTCTTTATCAACACCCATTTTATCTTCATACAAAAAACAATAGGCCTTGGGAGTGTGTTTTACAGAGCAGAGCCTCCCTTGGCCAGCAGAAAAGCTGGTGGGTGACAACAAGGTTCCCACTGCAAACAAGCCATTTATGACACTCTTCCGTGGAGTTTGGAGCCAAGATGAAGCAACTCTGTATCAGAAATAACCATATAACCCAAAGCTTTATGGCTACAGGCTGTATATCATAAGTGAAGGCAGTCCTCATAAACATGTGAAATGAAGGTGAATGGGTTATAAAAGTCCCTGTAACAAGTGATCTCTTTTACGTTCTTCACAAGCAAAGAATTCCAGCTACATCATAAATCTAGTCTTTTTCAAAGTATCGCATTGTCAAAAAAATATAAAAAAAATCTGTGCCTAGCTCTGTCTGGCAGCTGAACAAGTTTACATGGAGAAGTCAGTTTTAGAGGATTGCATTAATCTTATTCTGACTATAAAGTGCCCATAACTGAAATTACTAACTTAAGGGTACAATGCCCTTCCTCTTGAGTCATTTACTGCTGGGTTGTTAGATGAAACTGGGTCACCTTTGATACCACAGGGCTGCCTGCCACTGGGGAAACCGATAAAAATGTTTTGAGGATGAAGAATATACTAGAGAAATAACTGAGTTTCTTGAATATTGTCTGTTTGAGTGTCTTCAGCAGTAAACCATCATTTTACACCAGAGCTCAGAGAGAGATCCAGATTAAATACAAATTTTGTAATCTTGAATCAGAAATCCACTATTAACAGCACAGGAGGGGAAAAAGAAAAAAAAAAAAGCAAAGCAAAGCAAACCACCCAGCCAAGTGCTATATAGGCTGAAGTACAAAAACACCATTTTTATTCTTAAAAATCCAAGTATCATGAAAACAGAAGTTTTGACCTAGCTATTAAATACATATCCACACAGCACTCAAATTGCACCCTCAACTCAATACGTGTTTTACGTGATCACATTGAGTAAAAGAAAGCTGGTGGTAATACATATGCTTCATTTTCTTTCTCTGCAAGTGAAACGCTGTCAGCTGTTTCACTCTGTTAAATCTTCCTCTTTCCTCGTTCTAAACCTTCATACATTTTATTTCAATAGCTTTTGCTCATTCCCGTATCTAAACAGACACTGAGTTTTGGCGTGCTTTGAAGCTAAAACAACTTTTCTGATTCAGGAATTTTATCAGAAACTTCAGGGCAATCTAAACATGTTTAGCGTTTTCAAAACATTTTCCCTTCTCACCTACATATTTCCAACTGCATGAACACATAGTCACGGCTGATTTACAGTTATGGCCAGGGTACTCAGTAGGGATTGTTACACAGAGCTATTTTGGAGTTATTTCGCTGAGGTGTCAGACTGAATTCGGGCTGTAGTTTGACTCTCAAACTACAAGTTTAGTCTTCTCACCCCCACTCCTCCCTCAAAAAAAAAAAAAAAAAAGACACAGAAATGCTGGAACTGGGTGTCAGCTACTTGAAATCTGCTTTGGGACAGGGTGCCACAGCAAGTCGGGCTCTGATGCTTGAGACAATGGATTGGCAGATCTGGGCCCTCCACTGCATCTGTCCCCACTAATGAGGTAACACCTTGTGCCATGAAATTTACTGGACAACCAGCTAGAAAGAACAGGCACATAGCAGCAACAAACATCTGGCTTAAAGTTAAATTAACTCTTAGGCTTAAAGAAAGGTCTTTAAGCAGAGGTGGGTTTTTCCCAGTTGCTTATTGTATGCTCCGATCATCGTGTGTTTGGGTCTTGTTTCCCCTCACTCCCATAAGGGCACTAAATTCAAAAGGCTATGAAATAAAGAACAGTAGGTATTTTAGTCCAAGGAAAACAGGCATGGAGCAAAGCAGCTGGCATGATTGAAAGGGGCTTGAAAGGCTGATGGGTTTGATACACTGTCTCCATACACAAGGGTCCAAACATCAGCTTGGATTATAGTAATGTGATTTATTGTGGCTCGCTCAGTAACAGTCATTACCAAAGAGCATATTCTTTCTGTCTGCTGACCTCCACCCAGATTTGCTAAACATAATGTGCAGTTCCCTCTCGTTAAATTTTCTCCTTGGCTATTCAGTGCCAGCCTGAGTTATAAACAGGGGTTCTGGTTTGTACTATTTATTTCCCCCCCTAGTTTTAGGAGTATATTTTTAGAAAAATTGCTGCTCATTTCTTAGGAGTAAAACAAAACAAAGGCTATTATCATTGTTTAAACAATTGGTTTCTTTGAATTATATACAAAACTTGCTTACATTCCCAAGGATCGAGCTCTCAGCAAACAAAGCAGGTCTGGAGAAATTCCTAGCCCTCTGAACAAACATATTCCAACCTTGATTTTTTTTTTTTTTTTTTTTCTGTTGGAAAGGTTCAACATCACCAGCATAATTTTCTTCCAAGCCACTGAATCCCTCTCACAGATGGGGTTCATAGCTCAAAAAGCCACGCTAGTCTATGCCTGGTATGCAATTCACAAGGGGGCAGAGAGAGATTTTTCCAGCTCAGAGGCTGGAAGTGGGTCCAAAACAGTTCCCAAAAGGCAGTCAGCCCTGTCACCCCTCATTGTGACCAGTTTGGCCTGCAAACCTGGGCAGGAGCCCCAACAGTTTTGCAGCCAAGAGGTTCACCAGGCTAACACACTGATTACTCTCGCCCATCCTTGCCCCAAATTTCTCCGTGGCTAGCGCTGACTGGGGTCCCTTAGGGCGCAGCTCCTCTCGCCCCCCCTCCTCCCCTCCCGACTCACCACTCTCTTTTGGGGCTTGATGAGGGGCCGGCTGAGGCCGTTCATTTTGGTGTAGAGCCCGCAGGCGTTGCACAGGTAGTTGCCGGTGCCGTCCCTCCTCCACAGCGGGGTCTGGATGGAGCCGCAGTTGACGCACTCCCGGCTCTCGGACAGGTCCTCCAGCAACTCTGGGGGCAGGAGCAGAGGGGACAGGCGGTAGGAGCAGAGGGAACAGGCAGCAGCGGAGCCCGGTGGAGCCCCGTGCAGCGCGGCCCCGGTGAGCGAGAAACCGGCCCTCGGAAAAGCAATTCCCCGGCAGTGACGGCGGCCATGCGGTGATTTTTTTTTTTTTTTTTTTTTTTTTACAAAATCCCTTTTTTTTTTTTTTTCTTGTCCTTATTTGTTTGTTTGGGGTTTTTTTTCCTATTTATTTAGATGTGCCAGACCCGCTACCGGCCCGGCGGAGCTCCTGCTCTCCAAGCCGGAGCGAAGCCGGTGCTCCCCGGACACCGGCCCGCTGGAGAGCTCAGCCCCGGCCCGCCGTGCTATCCCGGCGGGATTTGACCCTTGGGAAATTCGGCTGGGGTCCGCTCGAGGGGTGAAACCCCCTCTATGGTGCCCACAGGACGGAAAGGGGGGTGCACTTGCCGAGTGAGGTGGCTATCAGGATAGCCACTTCCAGAGCCACCCTGGGAGCTAGATATAAGGAGCTGTCGTTTTGCCCAATATTCCCCAGGGTCGAAGATTGGCAAGAATTTTGCTACCCTAACTCTTCTTGTAAATCCCTCTCAACTAGTAAAGCTTCAAGTTTAGAGGCAGTTTTCGGGGCCCTGGTGGGCCAAGGCAACGACGGGCAGCGGCCGCTTTGCCTCGGCTATTTGCTCAAATTAGAGCTGGTTTGAAGGAAACAGAGGAAATGGAAAAATAAGCGGTATTGTGCCTCCTGCTTTCATAGTTACTGAACACTGAAGGGGAAAAAAGAGGTCTAAATGCACGGAAAGGAGAAAAAAAATGGAGAGACAACCCACCTATAAAAGCTAATACTTTCACCCGTTCGAATCCTCGTTCTGATTCACCTCTCCATATTTCAGGCAGGAGGGAATAAATACTGATTATACATAGACTATGCCACGTTGTGCAGAAATAATAAAAGAAGTTATTTGGATTTTTGCAGCAGCTTTCGAGTCGAGTCTGGGAATGTATGCTTCAGACTCAGTGCTTCGTCATTGACTTTTTATTTCCTCCCTCCGCTACCTGCCTAAATTCATCATTGGGTTATTCTCTTAGGTTTCCTTGGACAGCGAAAAAGAGCTCGTAAAGGTCGTGCAGCTTTGGAGGCTGGGCTGCGGTGACACGGCGGGCATTGAGCTGACAAAGAAACGGCCTTTTGGCCCGCACCCACACAAATACATTTCTCTCCTCCCTTCGTTTGCGAATTATTAGGCGCTAAAGAGGAACAGGCACACGGCAGAGTCCAGGGAGCACAGTTCAACTTACGCTGTCAGCTCCTAGCTCTTAGCACATCGCTAAGATTTATTAATCTTTGCACTAAAAGCACCATTGAAGACTGCAACAAAAAAAAATGCTTAGGACGTCAAGGACACTGGAGCTTAAACAGTAATTTGTCTCGGCTATTCATTTTATAGCATTACTTTCGTGCCTCCAGCAAGAAATTCTGCCGTGACAATATTTCTCGGGCATTTTCAAATATTTTTTCCCCTAAGAGAGTGAGTAATACACTTACTTCCAAATAAAACAAAATAAAGTTTTAATTTTAGATCCTGTTTTTGTATCTCTATGAGTACCGTTAAGAAAGCTTTATCAAACTGTCTAATATTTAGCCGTAAAAAGTACATTTCGACTACAATTTTCCTACAGTTTTAACACGGGACAACGCGTAGGTTCGGCTTTGCTGCCGCGTTTTGCCTCGCAGGAGCAGAAAATTCGCCTGGCCCAGGAGCTCCGGGCTGCTTCGCCCCGCGTTACACCGCGATGCGGCTGCCCTGTCACCCGTCCTTTCCCTCATGGAGAAGCTCATCCCTACCCCTCCGTCTCCCAGGAATGGTGGGAGGGAGGCAGAAGGGAGGGAGAGACCCGCTGGAGCAGGGGAAGCTGCTGCGCTCCTCGGCTGCCTTGACACTCCTGCCCAATCTCCTCCAGCGCCCGGCTCCTTCACTCCTCCTTCTTACTCACCCCTCTCCTCTCCTCTCCCTGCCGTGAGATTTTTCCAACCTCACGTCTCTCCCGACAAAATTAAAAAAATAAAAAAAATTAAAAAGCAACAACAAAAAAAACCCCAAAACTTATTTTTTCCCCCTCCATCACCTAGTTTCACACTGTAACTTATGAAAGTTGAGTTTAAAGTTCAACTTTCTTGTTACCCTGAGATGTATCTACTATCACCGTTACAACAGATTTTCTTCCCTCTGTCATGACATTAAACACCAAGTGGGGAGTTTAAAATACTTAAATCTACAGGTTATCATCGAGATACAGGGGAAGCAATGTGTACAGCCCTACAGAAAGACGAAAATGCATAGGGTAATTTTCTGCAACACTGCACAGAAAGAGACAATCATGATATCTATAAAATATGTGCACCTGGTGGGTAGTTTATGCTTAAAGTGGATGATTATCAAATCTGTGTGCTTACACATTTATGTAAATATGTATATATACATAATACATGTATACATAACATATATATAAATACATATACACAGCCACACACACCTCTCTATACTTCTCTATTTATTTATACATAGATTTGTTTTAAAGCTGAAGAGGTTGCAATAATCGTTAATCTTTCTACCTCTGACTAAATCATCACAGCTCAAACTCCACTTCTACAATTGAATTACTGACACCAAGAATCTCCTTAATTAAAACAAAAAGGTTGGGACACCTCGGAAATGAAAGCAAAACCTCATCAGGAGGTGCTGTATTTTAGCAGCAGTTTAAAAATTAGCTTTACTCATTCATATACGAAGTTTTGCTTCACTGTTTTTCTTTTTTAACGAAGCAGTGAAGTGTTTTGTAGTTGAAATAATCCAAAATGGGTTAAGTGAGCCCCTGTAGTTTTCCTCTAAGATACAAGAACGATTTATTTGCAGTGAATTTGTCACCGTCCGGATGACCGCAACTAGGGAAAGCAGGGATGTACTGATTTGGATAAATTAAAAAATAAGTTTACATCGGGCAATTCGTTTTGGGATCTTTGGGCCGGTAATCCTGACTGCCATACTGCAAACAACGCCGCTTTTTGGAGGTGTATTTTCCCCCTAATCCAACCCAAACGACGGGAGTTACCTCCACTCCAGAACGGCCACGGCCCCGGGTCCGCCGTCCTGACACGGACACCAGGGCCACCACTCGCCATCGCACCCCTGGCCGGGGCTGTCCTACCGCCGCTCGCCCGGCACCCCCCAGCCCCTCCAGCGCGCAGCCCCGGCATGCGGCCACCCTCCCTGCCCTGCCCTGCCCTTCCCTGCCCTGCCCGCTCCTACCTGCGCTGGGTGCCCGGACGGGGATGGGGGCGGCCCGGCCCTGGAGGCAGTGCAGCATGGAGTTCTCGAAGGGCGCCGTGGGCCAGGCAGGGGCGAGCTGCGGCCCCACGTAGGACGTGTAAGGCCCCGGGTAGGAGCCATTGAGCGGCCGGGCCAGGGGGCTGTACTGGTCCCTGGCGCCCAGGCTGTTGCTGTAGGCGCCGGGCTCCCGGGAGGCCCCGTTGGCCACCGGCGGGCTTGGGGAATAGGGAAAGCGGCCCGAGGGGTGGGAGCCGCCGCCGCTGCTGTACGAAGGGCTTTCCGCGGCCGGCTGGGACCAGACGGCGTGGCCGCCGCCCGGGTGGCTGGGCTGGGCCGCCCCGCTGCCCTGCAGGTACGGCAGCGTGGGCAGCATGGAGCCCACGCGGGTCGTGGGCACGTAGACGGGCGAGCTGGCCGTGGAGTGCATGAAGCCGCCCGGAGATCCGTCGTAAGGCGTGGGGCCCTGGGCGGCCGAGATGGCGAGGGTCTGGTACATCTCCTCAGGCTGCTCGGCGCCGAGGGCGCTCAGCTTGGGGCCGCGGCTGGACCAGATCAGCTTGTTGGTTTGGTCTAAGTCCGCGAAGAGCAGGATGTCCTCCCAGCTGGGACGGCCGGAGGGGTGCGGGGTCCCGAAGTGCACGTAGGGGGCGAGCAGCGACCTGCCCTCGGCGGCGGGGGGCGGCGGAGGGGCCGGCCGGTGGCTGTCGTCGGTCTCCGGCCGAGGAGTCTTGGAGGAGCAGCGTTCACCCTGGGAGCCGGAGGAGGAGGAGGGCGAAGGAGGAGACGGGCGCGGCTCCCTGGTCGCGAAGGGACAGGAGGAAGCACCGGCGTCCGCAGCGCACCGCTTCACCGCGCACCAGCCGCCTTCAGCCACGGCCATCCAGGTCCCCTTCTAGCCGCTGGGTGTGGATGGGGAAGGGCGAGGAGGGGAGGAGGAGGAGGAGGAGTGGAGGGGGGAATCGGCAGGGCGGGGAAGGAGGACACAAAAGACCAGGGAAGTGGGGGAGAGAGAAATAATAAAAACAAAGTTTGCAAACAGGACAGCCCGTCTCCCACCCGTAATGAGATTCATCAGGGCTTATCTGGCCCCTCTAAGCGCTTAATCAGTCATGTCGCCTCGGCGCTGCTGTCCCTCGTCCCGGCGGAGTGGGATCAGGCAGCCCAGGTCAAAACGAGCCGGGAGACGCCAATCCAGCGGGGCCGGGGGCTGCGGCTCTGGCCCCACTTTCTGCACCGCGGGCGTGCTGCTCCCCTCTCCCTTCACATCCCGGGCTGAAGATTTGAACAAGAAGCACGCCGGGGCAAAGGTGGGCGTAAGGGCGTGGGGACAGAGGGGAGCGAGAGGGCATTTTTCCCTGTCTCTGCCCTTCCTTGGCTGCGGTCGTTGTTATGATTATTTCAATGAATGAGTCATTTGACTCCGTTCCACCGAGAAAACAATTAGTAAGGCTATCCCTTTAAGGTTACTTCGCCGGAGAGCGGTGTTAGCTCTTCCGCGCATCGCCTCTCTTGTTTGCCTATTTCCAGCCCAAGGTCACGGAAAAGAGGAGGAGAAGGAGGAGGGAAAGGCAGCCGGGAGACGGGAGATGCGCGCGGGCCGAGCCCGAAGCGTGCGCGGCGGCGGGACACGGCCCCAGGCCGGGCGGGATGTGCCTGTCGTAGGAGCTGGATCCAGCGGACAGCCCTGGCTGGGGGCCTGCCCCGAGCCCCAGCACACCTTGCAGGGGTGACACCCGTCCCGAGCCGAGCGGTGTCAATTCGGAGCTGGCAGCACGAGGAAGGCTGGACAGACAGACACAGAGAGCCCGGTGCCCAGCCCCTGAGAGAAGGGGCAGAAAGCGAAAGGGGACACAGAGAAGTGACAGCAAGAGAAGGACAGGCTCTCCGTTCTCAGCCCACCTCGGGGCTCTCCAGATAACCACAGGCACAAGAATACAAGACACACACACACACACACGCACAGAGCCCCCTCGCAGATAGGCACCAAATACGTCTCTCCCTCCTGCGAGATAACTGGGAGATAAGGCTCCGGCAGATAAGAGCTCCAGGCACCGGCATCGGATGTTTGCCCACACAGACTCCCTCGGGCTCCCCCAGCCAGGGGCAGCCGCCGCCGCGCCGCGCTCCCCTCGGAGAGCCCGAGGGCAGAGAGGCAGCGTTACAAGACCGAGAAAGAACAAGCGAAAGCGCGGCGAGGCAAGGAAAGAGAGGGGCCAAACCTGATGCCGGTGTCCCGCATGGGGCCGGAGCGCGGGGCCGCGGCGGGCGGTAAATCCAGTGCGGCGGGGGCGAGTGGCGGCGGCGACTCCGGCGGCGGCGGCCGGCGGCTCATGTATAAAAAGGAGAGAGGAGGCGCCTCTCGCAGCCCTGCCGGAAAACTGCAGGCAGCCGGCCCTGATTGGGCTCTGCCGGCCCTAAACAAACACGGGGCTCCGCAGGGGTGCCAGTCCCGGGGCCAGCCGGGCCGCCGCAGCCCCGGGGGCGGGGGAGGAGGGGCACCTCGGGGCGCCCGCAGCGAAGAGGCGACAGACCCCTGCTCGGGGAGCAGGAGCGAGCGGAGAGGTCTCTGCCAGACACTCCAGTCTTTTTTCATCTCTTTCTAAAAAAATTATTTTAACCCAGAAATAATACACACTCTTCCCTCCTTCTCGGATATTTTTTTAATGGTGATTATTCAACTTCTGTATGGCTTTGTTTGTTTTTTTTGTTGTTGTTTTTTGTTGTTGTTGTTGTTTTTTTTTTTTTTCCCTCCGCGCCTACTGGCATGTCAGCGAATGTCCCCTGGGAGCGGCCCGGGAGGGATGTGTGCCTGCCTGGCTTTCGCCCTAAGCAACCAGACGAACGTACCCCTCCCTCAAATCTCCTTAGTTTTTCCTCTTCAAAATCCGAGCTATCCAAGATGAAAAATGCGGCTCCTCCTTGAGTTGCCCCAACCGTCAGGTGAAGCCAAAGCAAGCTGTGGGATGTGTCCATCCCAACAGCTGGCGGTAGGCATTTTTCCTCCGTTTCTTTCTTATTTCCCCCCCCCCCCCCCCCCCCCCGCTCCTCAACCCTCTTATCTCAGCTGTGTACAAACTGATATGGTACTTAGCAGGAAAGTGACTGGAAATTAAAATAACTTCGTTCACCAGAGGTTATCAGCTGGATATCTGTCATCATCAGTTTGTACAGAAAGTCATCTGCGGCAAAGGGCTGGACTAGAGCAGAACCGGGCTCTCGACAGCCGGCAGGCATGAGCCCTCCCGACAGAAACCGAGCCCAAACCTGCTGATGCGCGGTGCTGTCGCTCCTGGGGTAGGCACGACTTTTCTTTCGGTCTTTCCAGGCGAGGTGAACGGGAGGTGAAGAATTTGCAGTGTTGGGGGTATGGTAAAAACCCTGGATGTAGCGATCCGCTCTGCCGGCGTGAGTGAACTGATTGTGACTTGGAAGTTTATTATGCGCGTTGATTTTTGTGTTACAGTGCGGCAGGATCGGAATACAATCACTTTCCCGAGAAACAGTTTCTTTATTAAATTGTATGATCAAAGGTGATATTTCTTTCTTGTCAGTTGTCTCTAAATAATATCGTTAAATAATATCGATAACCCTGCCAGGCTGAAGTGACTTTTTTTTCCTTTTTATTTTTAGTTGTATTTTAGTGAGTGCAATGTTAAATAGAAAATAAGCTTTTGCAAGCGAGGGCAGTGATTTTTTTTTCTGCCAGGCTCGCCTCCCGATTCTAACTTGAAACGCAAAACATTTTTAGCCGTGGTTTTTGCCTGCAAGTGTGAGACAAGAGCGGTGGAAGCCGCGGCAGTCGACGCCCAAGCTGCTTCTGCACAGCTTGGGTGCTGCCACTACAAATTTCTGTGCTGAAAAGCGCCGAACTTTAAACCCCCCGTTTTCTTCCAGTCTTTTGTATGCCCCTTCTGCAGTTAAACACCATGGTATTTCAAACACCTGTAAAGATGGATATAAAGCGGGAAATAACGTGATTTTTTTTTTTTCCCAAAGCGACGGGCTTTGCTTTATGGGAGGGGTTTGCCGGTGCTCATGTAAGCCCATGGTGGGAGGTGGGGACCCGCCCGGACCCGGAGGGTGCCTGCCCGAAAGGTGAGGATGGCTGGGAAGAACGGCCGCGTTGGCCTGGCAGGCGCCTCTCCCCCTGGCTCCAAAGCGACCCGTGTTTTACACTCAGGCGCCTTGGGTTTTTTCCCGGCCGATTAGCCTGTTTACGTTATAGCCGGGCTACAAGCTTCATTTTATTTCCTCCGATAAACACGATAAGAAAACCCGGCTTAGATTGAAACCAGCGTGGGAAACCATTCCTTGTCACCCCTTTCCTCTCCGCTCCTTTTCGTTTCGGGTTTGCTGTCGCACCGCTCAAATCGTAGGCTCCTAACTCTTCATTACGTCACTCCTTTCCCAAATTCCGCTCTGCTGACGTAGCTTTCACCCCGAGGCTCCGGGAGGCTCTCAGGTATCTACTCCTGCACCATGGCTGGGTTAGGTACCCGGGGGTGTATGTGCAGGGACACTTTTGAGGGCAGGAGGGTGCTCGGTTGCGGGAAGACACCGCCGGGGAGGAGGTGCCAGCGAGGTGTCCATGGTCTTTGTGGCCAAAGAGGGAAGAAGGCAGATTGGGGGGAAAAAAAAGTTTCGTATCCAATTAAGGCAAATTCCCTCGCGGGCACTTCAACCTCCCAAAAAAGGGTTGGGGGTAAGACGTGTGCAAGCGCGAAGCTGTTGCTCCTTCCCCCACTTTCGGGTCTCCGCAAACGTGATCCCTTACCAGGGGTGCTCTAGGGAGGAGGGGAAGGCTTGGTCCGGTCGCCCTCTCGCTGCGCCTCGGCCCGGACAGTCCCGGGAGCAGCGGGCATCGCCCGCCGGGTCGGGTCCCAACGCTCCCGTGGCGCTGCGGCCGTGGGGGCCCGGCGGGTTCGGGTGCGAGGTGGTACGAGGGGTCACTTTGGTGACTATCGCAGGCTGGAGTGTATTCTTTTCCGAGACGTGTTTATGTAACGTAATGTACTTTAGAAACTGCTGGGGAGTTTAGGCCGGGCTGATAAGCGCAGCAGTTATTACGGGCGACTCGCCGGCACCTCTCCCCCTCTCTTCTCCCCTTCGCTTATCCACGCTACTTAAAATACACTTTTATCAAGGCCACCCCACGATATGGAATGTTTCCATTGCCTAGCGGCTGTGACATTGGAGCGGGCATATCGATCGGGCACCGGCGGCTCTGGGGAGCGCTCAGCCCAGCGGCGAGCTGCCGGCTGGCTCCGAGCTTCCCGCTGCCGGCCGCGCACCGCTCAAGTCCCCGCCACAGGAACAGCGGCCGAAGCCGGCGGAGCAACCCGCGTCCGCCGGGGAAGGGATGCATTTCAGAGGGATAGGAGCCTTTGACACCACCCCTCACCCCCGTCTCGGGCCGGGTGGGACCGCCCGGGGAGCTAAGGGTAGTGATCAGACAAACTGAACCCACAAAACAGCAAGGTCCTCTACACACCACAGCACGGGCAGGGGCAGGCACGGTGAATGTGTCCTTAGCGATAGATCAGATGTGTCCCATGCTGAGGACGGACCTCCAAACTATCAAGGATGAGGAGGGATTTTTCTTTCCCCGAAATTCCTAACGAAGGGGCTGCCGGGTGCTCAGAGGCCGGGCTTCGGCTCCAGCCGTCCTCGCTGGTTGCAGACAGCAGGCTCAGGGCCCCGTGGAGCGGGACACCCTGACCCAGCTCGCGGAACCTTGCTCGCTCCCTCCCGACCGCTCGGCACCCCCATGCTGAAGCCGTGCCCGGGGTCGGGGAGCGGGGCAGAAGGATATTCCCCAGTGCAGTCACCGGCCTCCCGGTCACTGATAACCTGCTGCCGCGTGCTTTTGGGTGATTTCCACAGTGTCTTTCAACACTTGACGCTCAAATAAGCATCAGGCAGCAGAGAGCCCACACGGACATTTGTGCAATATGTGCCCAGGCGTGTGGTTTCTGTTTGGCTGGGGGGTTTTTGTTGTGCTTTTTTTTTTTTTAATAATGATCTGCAGCTTATTTTTATTTGCCCTCCCTCTAGTCTCTGAGGTCCGGCTGGTTAATGATTTCAGCCTTAAAAAAAAAAAAAAAAAAAAAAAATCAACGAAACGCGCGGAGGCTCCTGTTGTCTTGTAACCTGACTCCCGGAGCCGGCGCTCCGCGATGTCCACGCAGAGCCCCGGTGGGGCGCACAGGGCGAAGGCGATGCCCTCCAGCTCTCGAGGTGACCTGGAGGCAGCCGGAACCCAGGCAGCGCCCTGAAAAACACCATTTAGCTGCTTCCGTCCGACGGGCGCATACACCTTTTCTCTTTCTCCAGCACATACACATAGAGACTTTGAAAATTAGTTAAGGATTAGTTTCATTACTCCTTGGCCGTTCTAAAGGTTTTGAGAATCGTTGACTAAAATGGCCTGATTATGACCCTTTTTTCAATGGGGACCCCAATGGCCTTAATCCAAAGCGGTGGGGCTGTGTTCCACTTACTGCTTGGGGTGACGAATATTATTGTATAATTTTTAACTGCCGTACCCCTTTCTGCCCACAACTGTAAATAAATCAAGTACCTCGACTCGGCTTTCACACCTAATGAAAAAACCCGTTTCGAGACAACAAGGCCAGAAGGAAAGGCCCCCACCCTGGTTCCCCGCCGCCCCGTCGAGGAGAACAGGGAGGCGGGGGTGTGGGAGCCCAGAGCCCTTCCCGCCTCCGCGTCTCCCTGGCCGGAGCCGTGGGGATCACTGCCCGTTCCTGTCTGGGTGCTGGGGAAGGATTTCAAGGCTCTCTTCTGCTGGATCTGGCAGGAAAACCGGGGAAAAATTTTCTTGCTGCGAGAGGTCGTTGTGGGAGAGAGCCGGGCACGGCGGAGCCGCACTTCCCCCCCCCCCCCCCCCCCCCCCCCCCCCCCAGCGCTTTAGAGCCGGGCTTCTCCTCATCTTCTCCCCCGTTCCCTATCACGGATGTTAGGCAATATCAAATCCGATCTGCAATTAGCTATCCTGCCTCCGCCCCTATGCCCGCAGCACAGAGTTAGTTCTTTCTCACTTAAACCCACCCCTCCCAAAAGAACTCCAACAAAAACTAAACTAAACAAAACACCAACAAAAAACAACCAAGCAAAAAACATCATCGACTATTCCCTGGGGCTATTCTGGACAACTATTCCCAGTTGTCGCCATTGCCGCATACCGTGAAGGAAATAGCGGTATATGCGTGCATCGAAACCTGCCGGAAAGCTCCCACATAAGTTGTCTTCTTACTTCTCTGTCCAGAAAATAAAATAAATCACCAGAACATGTCACAGTCTTCCAGTGAAATCTTTTCCGCAGATCAAAATAAATAAGTTCTCTTGGAAGCGTTTTTCGGGAGTAGCTCCGTTTCATGCGTGTCCACGCTGGGCTCCAGCGGGGCCGCTCAATTTCTCTTGGCATCGTGGCAACCTCTCGCCTTCCCTTTTGAAACAATTTTCCTCGCCATTTACCTGCCTGACAGAAATGTCTGAGAACACGTGCGAATAATGATCACAATAAACCCCTGAACAATGACATTCGTAATCTTAGCTAAGCAAACCGCTTCCCTCCACCCCAAGTAATAATGTTTAAACTTGCTGCTTTCGTGTGTAATGTCAAAGTTTGGGGACTTTGTTCCTGCTTGGAATGAAAGTAGATTTTTAAACGTTAAAATAATATCTTTCAGAGCGAGTCTGACCAGTTCTGTACACGCGAGCGCTACTAGATTGGAAAATCAAATCAAAACAACCACATCACAGAATGAGAGATTTCAGAGTTAGCAGCGCCGTGTAATTAGATAGCCTATTAATAGCCTTGTTCCTCGCTGCTATCAAAAGTAAGTGGATGGCTCCTGCCTCGGGAAGGTATGAGCTAGCATGCCACGGGAGGGTAGGATGGAGACCGAAGAGATGGGGAGGGGTTTCCAACGAGACGAGTGGGGCTCCATGGACAGGCAAAATGCGCGTACCCCCCTGGCGTTGCCTGTCACCCCCGCACACGCGGGCTTCTCCCTCCTTTTGACAGACGGAGGTGCGGAGGCAGGTCCCGACGGGGCGGGTCCCATCCCCAGCGGCCCGAAGATAAGCGATGCTGCTAATTCACCTCCGGGGAGGCGACGCCTTCATTCCCTTTTTCTTTTCTTACCCTCGGTGTTAATGGCTTCGCGGACGCAGCCCTCTATTTGCAGTTAGAAGTATAAATATATATGTTCGCCGTGAGAATACCGCAATTTCCATTTCGTTCATGTAATCACTGCCAGTGTTTATCCATTTCGCCTAAGCCTCCACGACCAAAGCGGGAGTGCAAATAATCTGCACTTTTCGATTACTTTAGGAAAAGGTTGGGTTTATGCATCCGTTATTGCTGCTCGCGTTGAATTTATAATTCAATAGTAAAGGACTCCAGTATCTGCAAACAGCAAAAAGAACAATTAAAAAAACGATCGTCCGAAAACTAGGTGGCTATAATACATTGTTCCCCTGCTGGTATTGATTGATTTTAAGAGGTCACAAATGACTGAACTTTAAAGAGTCAAACGACTTTTTTAAAATTCCAATTAGATGAACAAGAATCAGCGTAGTCCAGTATACATAAGGTTTTTTCTTGCTGTAATTTCTTACAGTTTTTACATACACACATTGTAATAACTTCGTGATTTGTCTTTCTTGATGGACAGAAGATGGAACACAGTAACAAAGGGATAGAAGAATCCTAATGTTACTGAAGTTCGAGATCTTTTTTTGTATTCTTAATATGGATAGAGTTAGCTGAAATAAGAAATCCTCACAGTAAATCAAAGTGAAGTATAGAGTGATTATATATTTCTAAGGGTTAAAAAAAAAGGTACCTATGTACTTTCAATAAACTCTGAAGAAAAGACCAGGAGACAGTGTTACAAGATAACTTCAGAGAGTTGCTGGTAACATCCATCAGTAACCAGGATGATACCTGGAAGATGCATTTAGCATTTGCCAATGACAATAAAATGTAAGTCTAACAGCACAAAACTTTAATATTCACCTCTGAAATAATAATCTAAAAAACCCCAATAACACAGCTTTAGTCTAAATTTACATAGGTTATTTGCTTTGCAGCAGCACATTTTCATTGTAACGTGACTGTATGCTGGTTTTTTCTGATAAGGTGTGTGAAACAGGGCTTACGAAGAAACCCTGCTTCTGTGTCTCTGCTCATTTATCCAGATCCTAAAAAGGTCTAAGGCTGAAATTTGTCTTTGTTCACAATGACTTAAACATGAAAAGCCAGTGCCACAGATCTCCATGGAAATGCCTCTTGCAGAATTAATCTTGCCAGTGAATCACTTCTGAGGTTACCAGCAAGAACTGCTACTTGGACCTTCAAATCATGGTTTCAACTTCACTAAACTGGCTTTAAGCAGATTCTTATACAAACTTCAGATGAATATTTAGTCTGCTGATGCAGAGTCTTCTCTTTCACAGCTTGGAAGCTGCTGGTCCCAAACAAACCTAATCAGCACTAACTCAGCAGCTCTCATAGATCCTGCAATAAACTTAGCAACAAAGGTAATGTAGGTGCTCTCTGTTATTTATGTCAGGCTCTGTCAGGTTTAACAGCACCTCTTTATGACACAGATACCATGCCATGCCATTGGACACTGAAGATGGTAGATCCAGGTCCATGGCCAACACACCCTGATAAACTTACAGTGCCCTTAATTCTGGGGGCCAGTGTCCCCAACAGAAAGGACAACCACGAGCACTGACATCAGTGACATCTCATGGCGTCACAGATAAATCCAACAGAGGTGGGGCTGTCAGAGCCTAGGAGTGTTGGGAGATGACAATTCAGCAGTGCTTAGCTGGCTGGAGGGCTTTTCCCTCGCTATTTTCAGCTTTCCCCCAAAAGCCTCATAGGTGACACCCTATGCAGTGCCACTCCCCACAGACCACCAGCTGGGCTGTAGGGACACAGCTTTACATACCATACTTAAATCAAAGTGTTTCAGCTTCTACACTAAGCCAGACTCTTTCCCTCCAAAATTTTTTGTATCAATCAAAACATTTCCTTTTATCCAAAATTAAGATTTTTGTGCTGTTTTTGAAGCATTTAATCCTTTAAAGAAAATCAACTTGGAATCAAATATGAGCTAGGTTCATCTCGAGAGGACAGAAAATGTGCTTTGTATTTTTTTTTTCTCTTTCAGTTTGGTAACAGGCTCACATCTGGAGCGGTAGGAAGTCTGTCATGCTTGGACCAGAAGCCAAAACCTCAGCACCTCATCCTTCCTTGGCCACCAGAAACTACAGCAAAGCCTCTTGTTTTCTCCTTGATCAGGAGGGCACAGAGAAAGCAACAACCCCTGAACTGGTTGAAACTGCTCTCTGTGCTCTGGGTTGAAGGTTTTAAACTTTTTATTATTATTATTTTAAAGGTAGGGGCTCAGGTGAATATGCTCCAAGAAATTTCACTCATGGAATCTGAGAGGAGTGTAATTCAGCCTGAAACCAGAACGTATGCCACACTCTTATTTTTGTTCCTACTCCTTAGGAGAATAGTTACTACTCAAATCACAAACTGTGTCTGCGATCTGTTACGTTTTCGGATTAATTTAGTTTTGGTTTTGATAGCTTCAACAGAATTGTTGAATAACATTTCCTTTAACAGGAGTTTTCCAAACAATTTTCCTTCATTTCTGCTTGCAAGAAGTGGGAAAAAATGTGTTTTGCTTGTGCCTGCTTGGAACTACATGTACCTCTGAGATCCAGAAGGTGACATATCTTTCATAAGTGGTTTCTCTAATAAGCATAGAGAGGAGAAACTAATTGTTGTGAGCTGTAGCTACCAGAAGATTAAAAATATTCTGTACCGAAATAAGTTAACTGTTGCTAAGCATTTGGACTTGTGGAGCATGAAGCTGTCTCGGTTGAGCCTGTGGAGAGAATTGGAAAGCAAACTTTTCACTGGAAAAGAAGACCCCCTGAATTTAATGGTGTTGGACCAAATGAACAGGAACAAACCTGAAAGACCTTGGCTGAATCCTAAATGTAAGTATGAACCAAAAACAGCACTTCTTCCGTGTGTATTCAAAAATACACTGTTTAATGGCTTAAATTATTTTATCAGTTCTCTATTTGGAAGGCAAAAACCTTGAAAAGCTCAAGAAGTAAATAAAATCTAGTGATGAAGGACTAAATTCTGATGGGAATTTTGCTGGAGAAAGGCCTGCTCAAATTGACTTGTTTAATTAAAATGCAATAAAATGCAATTTCCTTTACATCATTGCAGGCTAATGTCAACCTTAGAATCACAAATTTGTTGAAACATGAGCAATATGGTTCATCTGTGGTTACCTCTTGGTAATAAAAAAATGTAAAAAGATGCTTTTAAGGAAACATGTTAATAATTAAAAATAAATTTGGTGGTCTAAATTAAGAGTACTGACGGTACTAAAAAGGGCAATGACTTAATTTTTTTTGTTGATGTCTGTTATTCATTTGTGGGCCACTGAACTATAAACTGGGGTACTTTATTGACTGCAATATATACTGGATATGTGCCATATTATTCAAGAAAAACAATACACTGCAAAAACAATACAGAGAAGAGGTAATTTGTACAGAGTTCATGAGACAATTATATAACCTAATTACAAAACTGACTCACTATGTCCTTGATTCTATTTATTAGAAGAGAATTGAAGGACATACTAAACATACTCAGAGTCTAGGAATTTAAATTTAAATCCTGCCTGTACACCCAAGCATTCAGGAACCGGTATGATCCAGAACATAGATCATGAGTCCCAAAAGAAGGATACCTTGATGTGGGACTCAGGATACTACTTCATTTTCCTGTGTGATGGAAATTAAACTACTGCCCCATTTTCCTGAGAAGTGCTTTGGAACTCAGTCGGTATTACAAAAAAATTTTAATAATGTTAATGACACACAAAAGGAAGTGTAAATGATTATTTATTTCAAAAGGCAACAGCAGTTTGAAATCTGCTCATGTTTCACATGTTTCACTGGTACAAAGCTTCTGCAGAAATGCATCAGGAGCATTTGAATGCACGTGAAGGTGTTTTGTGCTCAAATAGAAATGAATCTCTGAGGTGCCGGAACACAAGACATCGTGAAGGCTTTGCAGAAGTCACTCACTCACAGAGAAGCTCATCTAAGCACAGAAATTACCTAAGCCAAAAACAAAAGTAAGTTGCTGAAATATTGTGTGAATTTTCAAGTTGTAGCTGCACAGCAAGTGTTCAGACTCTTTTCCGATGCTTTTCTTTAAACTTCTAATGCTTTTTAAGGAATGTATGAATATTTCCTTTTTTGATAATACAAGAAACTTTATTAAATAAAACCTGCTTTTGCATCTCTCTTTTTATTCTCAATTTAATGTGCATTTTGCATTTGAATATATTTTAATGGGTGACATTGAACCATACCATAGTAAATTGTGGAGGAGGCTAGTATTCAGAATGATTACAAGGAGTATTTGTTTATAAAACAGGGAAAAAACCTCAGTGTTTCTTTATTTGTTTTTATTAATGGTAATGCTGACTTGCATGCAGTATTTTTTTAATGAATGGTATGAGAATCTAGGAGGCAAAATAGCTAATGGAGAGCCTGGGACACCTGAGTCAAATTTTGACTCGGGTAGGGAAGTCATAATTCTGCATACTGGAAGGTACAATTCTGTAGTGCACTGGCCCTGCTGCAATCCTGGCTCCAGAAATCCTTTTGCCCTGCCAGGAGGGGCTCTTCTGCCTGGAGGAGTCACTCCAGTGCCAGCACAGCAATCCACTGCCTTCTCTCAGTTGTATTAATGAAATTCCTTGTGGGACCACACTGGAAGAAAGACCATTGAAGTGATTACAATTAAAAATAGCTCTTCCTCTGCTCCTCCCACAAAGAGTTTATTTTTAACTTCCATCACTTCAGTGCGCTGATTTAAGGACTGCTCTCCAGGCAGTTGTTTTGGCATAGCTGAGGAGGTGACAAACTGCAGGCCAGAGGTGGGAACAAGCATCTGGGGCAGGAGCTGGCCGCAGCAGCTTAGCTGGCAAAGCCAGTGTATCATGGGACTGTTGTGCGATAGTTCACTGTATGAACTTAAACTTTGCCTTTCCTGAGTGTTTTCATAGCCACAAAGCATCTCTAGTACAGGAGAGCTGGTCCAGTGTCACTTTCCTACCCCAGCCTAGTAGGGTAAATCTCATTTACATCAGAGATTTACAGTCCTGTGAGATGTATTGCTGAGAAATACAGTCTATGTGAAGCCTCAGCTGAATCCTGAGGCTGACATCCTTAAACACATTTAAATAGATAACTTTCAGGTTGTGGAAGGCTTAAATGGACAGGGTTAGGAACATGCACATGGTCAGTGACAATGACTTGGCCGTAGGACAGTGGTCACCTACCCATCCATCCTCTCAGGTCTCTGCTCACAGCCTTTTATGTTTGCCTTACATACAAAGGATCAAGCTATGTATAGAACTCAGTACTGAGTAAGAACTTCTGGTAGGTCATTTGGGCCATGATTTAGGGTTCTTCCATCTTTGCTTGAAACACAGGCTGTGAGTCACTTGCTGAAACCTTCTTTCTTATCTCTCCAATTTCCTGACATTTTACAGAGCTCAGGGTATGGTGGCCAGTTTGACTTTTGTCCCCTGCCTTCGATTTTGGTCATTTGAGGACTTGAAAGCTATGACCTAATTTGAATTTTTGTTAACAGCTATGTAAGTAATCACTTGGGTGAACTTGCATAGCCTTTAAGCAGCCAGGAAGTCAGATAATATCTAATCTTAACCCTGATATGGTAAAAGAGTGTTCCTACTACAGCATTGACCAATGCATTCTAGAGCAGACAATACTGCACCACACAACCTGTTCCACATTATATACTAAAAACAATTATCTGACTGGCTCATATGTGAAAGCATCACATCATGACAACATCTAGAGCACACTAACCTCAGTGGAAGAAACACCAATTCAGCTGAGTCTGGAGCTCTCCTTTATTGCCTCAAGTAACACATTTCACACATCACAATCTGAGTTTTGAACCACCCTCATGTTTATCAGACATTACTTTTTCTTTCAGTCTTGGACCAGACTAGGAACCTAGATGATTTTCCTGAACAGAATTGGCACTTCTGGCAGGTTTAATACTTCAATGTCAAGACCTTGTTGGCGTTCACAAGCATAATGCTTGTCTTCTGCTACATGCACACTGTTTCAGTCCTCCTTGAGGCAGAGTCCCTGAGACCTTCTTGTAATTCAAATAAATTTAAAACAAAATAAAATATCATCACAATGGCTCTAAAAGTAGCCCTTCCATGGCACTCTGCCATATCTTGATGGCATAAAAAAAATGCCAACTGAAAAGTCAACCTTGAAAATCATCTAGCTCACAAAAGTATGATTTTGTGATGGAATGGGGCAGCTTGAGTTTGGCTGGACTATGTTGGACCACAAGGATCTCAAAGCATTCAAAAACTCAGCAGAACCTCAGTCCTTCATTGTCTCCAGAATTAGCCTTGAAACCATTTCCTCAAAGTCTCTTACTGCTTTCAATGGCTACCTGCACTGGAGTATTCTTATGTTTGTCTGTGAACCTCAATCATGACTCTTCTGTCCCCACTTCGCAGAGGTGAAGAATTAAACAACCTGTACAGAGCATGTAGAATCCACACACTCACTGTGGAGAGCACAATATATGGTATGCAAAAAGCATTTTTTTTTAAAAAAAAATCATACCTTCCTAGCAATCGTCACACATCCATCAAGCTGGAAGTTATTGCAGAGAATACTTATGGTACTAATAAAAAGTCATTATCAAAGTCAGCCAAAATTCCAAGAAAAAAAATTGAAGGGCAGGCAGGTAACTAATCCATTTTGTAGCTGTCAGGTTGTGATCTGAAGTATGTTTTCACAGGAAAGGCAAAAAAGTGGTTCTTTCCCTAATGAGGAACAACACAGTGATTTAAATAAGGAAGGATAAATTACCAACATACAGTTGCTGCCTGCACAGAAAACATTCTCAAGAAGAGGACTGATCAGATGTAGTTACAGTGGATGGCTACAAGCTGCCAGACAGGCAGTGTTGACTCAGAGCTCCCACTCCTGAGCTCCCTTTCTCAGAGGCAGCTTATGTAAAAGACTATAAAGGAGTAAAAGACTATAAAAACCCATGGAATAATGAAGATGAATGCAATAAATAGACCTGAGCCTGACTAGTTGTTTTAGTGGTTAATGCCACTAGAGAAACCCTGCAGGGCTTTAAGCAATTCTTAGTGATGAAGATTTATGAAGCCCTTTTAAAAACTTCATTAAGGGGTCAGAGAGATTTAAGTGGCCTCACAAGCTTTGCACTAAGCCAAGAGATTCACTTTGCAGAAACAAAGCCAAAGGCAGTGAGGACAGAGCTGGCTTGCACTCTTCACACACTCTGGGAACAGGTCTGAGTTCAGTGCATCTGCCCAGTGCCCCTGTGCATCTGGGCAGGACAGCTTCATGCTGAAGTCCCTAGCAGGGTTGTGGCAACTAAGATGGTTAGAGGAAGCTGCTTAGCAAAAGTATTTCCTCTGAATAATGTTAAGGCCAGCATAGCCTAGCAAGCAAGCCAAGTCTGTATACACAGCTCACATAACTTTCTTGTTACAGTTTCCCTCAGATTGTCTGAAATATTGTAAACAATTTTTTTTTTTTGTAGTCGGGATGTATTTTCCCTCTTCAGTTGACACGACAAGTGCTGCTTGAAACTCACAAAATCATAGCCCAGAATCTTACCTTCCATACTGATGCCTCCAAGCAGTTGTTTAGGACTGTGATTATTTTGATATAAATAGCAGTGCTCATTAATTTAGCAATCACTCCCAGCTATGAAAATGCAAATTGAGTCGGCTTATTTGTGTTTTTGAGAGAGAGAGAAAGTGGTGGCGGTAGGTGGGAAGGGGAATATTCTCCAGGTGCTGCTGTTTATCACCTTTTTGTCTCACCCTGAGCCAGGGAATGTTTCATCTGCACCCTGCGGAGCTTTGCTGGGCTCTGTTCCATCACCACTGAGGTGTGTGTGCATCAAGCACTTCTTGTCAAGTTGGTTCTTGGACCGACAGCTTGGGTCAACCCCATAAAAAAAACCAAAAACCCTGGACTTATTTTTAGTAGGTATGCAGCAGAATAAGCTCTGGAAGCCGGCAAAGGCAGCAAACTTTGATAGAGCAAGAGATGAAGGCTCTTTCGTAGCTTCACAAGTAAAACTACCACTCCCTTTGGCTTGCTGAAGCTGCCTGGCCATGGGGAAGCACCCCCATGGCAGATCAGGCTTCATGATCTGTCAGAAAATTCAGTACAAACCAAAGCAGCACATGTCCTTCAAAAGCTGTGTTTCAGCTTGACAGCCTGCCTGAACACCTTCTTCTAGATACTTCTAACCTGATATTCTGTGCTCCTTATGGACTGGGGGAGGTGCTACACAGCCTCAGTGCCTGGTGAGGAGGAGAGGAGCCAGAAGGAAAGAAGGTGAAAAGAGAAAGAGAGTAGAGCATGGAGAAAGGGAGACCTGAAAAATCTGCAATAGGAAGAGAAATGTTGCACTGCACTCTCGAAGACCTCCCTCACCTCACATCCCATCCCTGAGAGCTGTCAGCAGCAGGCACTTACAGAAACCTCCTGCAAAAGGACTGGTTATTATCCCCAACATGTTAAAAAACTTGGAATCTAAACACCTCCAGCACTACTTGAAGCAAGCTCCTGCATTTTTGCAGTGCTTTGTTGCACAGAGAATCTAAATAATGGAATCAGCTTAACAACTAATTTTCAGGATTTCAAGGGAGCTTGTTCATGCCAGCCCTCATTCAGGAACACCCTTTTTGACATTCACAGATCTTGAAGCACCTGCTTTGCACTAAATCAGAGAGATGGATGGAACCCCACACTTGTGAACAGGGCTCCTCAATTAGATTTTGTGGCAGAATGGCTCAAGCCTGGGGCAGCCTCTGGGAAGACCTGAATTTATGAATGATTCCACAGGCAAATCTCTGCTTGAAATTAAGCGGTAGAAATACGTCCCAAATAGTTATCCAATATATTATTCAATATTAATGAACTGCATAAAAAAATTATCTACCATTACCTCCATCCCTTCTCTTATGGGCCTTACCTCACTATCCTCATTTGAACACAATAATTTCTGATGTGTTCCTGAAGGTAACAACAAAGTCAGGAGGTGTCTTCTCATCTGGAGGAGCAAACACAGACTCAGGAGTGAGTGGATTATGGTTATGGCTGGCAGGAAAGAGAAGCCTCCCTCATGACAGTGAGTCACAAGATTACCGCCTTGACAAGGAAAACTACAACAGAAAAGCCAATTGTATAATATCCCAAAGAAGGCAATTGAGTGATTTCATTGAGAGAGGCTTTGGATGAGCTACACACTACAAATAACAACTTAATTCAGGACATTTCAGTGATACATGCTAGAGATAGGAAGAGCCATGACAATTATGTTTTGCCATGGCATCTTGGGAAACTGGGGATCAGGAATATTTCCAGAGCGGGAAGCTTGATTTACTCCCTGAAGACCTTGTTGTGATGTCAAGAACTGCAACTGTGTATTGTTGCCAGATTTTTTAGATACCTTTTTCATTGCTTCCTTGGTTGTAGGGTGCAAGGAGATTTCTGCAGTAGACAAAGACTCTTCTGAGGCACATGCTGTAACAGTGGAAGTAATCTGCTCCAGACCTTCCATAAATACAGAGTTAGCTCACCGTATCCAAGTGCTCCAACAGGAGGAACATTGTTTTTGCCCTGTTGAGACTGGAGATATAGGGAGGCAAAGAGAAGCAGGGTGCTTCAGGCACCCAGTGTCTGAGTTTCTGGGTGCTGACATTTGCCTACACAGCCCTGAGGTGCAGAAAGTTTCTTCTCTGATGCTCCTGTGTAGCTACTACCCCTTGTGAGATGTTGCAATGGCTCAGCTGAGAGAGTAAATCTGGGTCTGCTGTGCACTAGCCAAAGTAGGAAAAAACTCTGACCTGCCTGGTTTAGGGTAATATCAACTGCGGAGAGTAAAAGCACTTGGACGGCTTAACAGCAGGGGCAGAAAACAAATTCACAGTGAACTGCACCCTGATCCTTCATCTGGAGCTATACTCCTAGTCTGTCTGAGTAGGAAATGTCTGAAGTGACAGGAATCCATGAATCAGGGGGCCATTTTCCATTGTTACCCCCATGTGGCTTTTTAGGGGTTTTGTTTGTTTGTTTGTTTGTTTGGTGGGTTTTTGGTTTCTTTTTTTAAATTTTCCACATACAAAACAATAGACATCATCATTAAATTATTTAGGGACTTTTAATGATCCCAAACTAGCACTACTATACCTTCAGCTTGCTTCAGGTTTGTGAGTGAAACAAAAGATAAACCAAAGAAGAATGTAGTTCTGAGTTTCCTTGAGTCAACAGGAACTTTGCCAGCACTTGATTTTTAAAAATCTGGTTTCCTCATCTGAAGTAGTCATGCAAAATTAGAAGCCTCAAGAGGGAAAGTGTAAGCGTGTGTTACTTCTGTTATATCCAAAAGTGGGTTACACATCCCATCAGTTCCCTCAAGCAAAACCTGCACACCTGGGAAGCACTGTAATTTTTATTTTTGTCTCCCACTGATGAGACTTTAGAAACAAGTGACCGGCTGTGTTTGCTGCAAATTTTCTTTTGAGTGCTGTCATGGCTCTTGCCTGGGGGCTGTCAGCCCAGCCACCTCACCTTTCTACAGAGGGGAAGGAGAACATTACTCTTTCCTTTCCCCTCCATGTGGTAAGGAGCCACAGGGAGCCACAGAACTGTGTCATCCTGGATCGCTATGACCAGATTTGTCAGGGAGCTTTTCTTCCTGGAAAGCAAAAGTGCTGTGACTGCTTGTCTGCTTTGTGTGGTGAATAGGGTGGGCAGAACAGCTCCTGCTCAGCACAGTGCTGTGCATGGTTCCCCCTGCAGAAGATAATTTTTGTGTGTGTGTATATTCCACATATTAAACACGCAGAATGAAGAAAATTGAGAGTCATCAAAGCATGATTTCCAAACAGACTTGGCTCTGGGGGTGCACAGAGCCAAGCAAGACTGAGAGCAACCACCTCAAACTGCTGTGTGGCCCCAGGTCCCACTTGTTGCATTGTCTGGAATGAAATACTGAGTATTTAATGAAATGAAGGGAAAAGTAAGCGAGTTTTCAGGTAATGGACTTTATACAAACTGGTCTTCTGCAAAGAGAAAAGGAGTATTTTGTCTCCATTGACAGATGGAAGGTATGGGATCCACCAGAGAAAACTGGAGAATTGCCATCACCTATGCTTTTAAAAGGAGGTCAAACATTTGAAGAGAAGTCAAGGCATAGCAAAAAAAGGATTTGGTGTCCCTCTGAGATCCTTCCCAAGAGATTACTTCTGTGGCTCTTCAAATGTGCTGTTGTCTGCCTCTGCCAGTGGACAGGACAGTCACAGAGGAGTAAAGTTGCATTCCTCAAACAAATGATTCATTAAAAATCAGCAACCTACTGCAGGAGCAATCAGCTACCAATGTTTTGCCTCAAACTTAATCATGAAGACAAGAGGAGTTAAAAAAGGAACGACTGTGGCACAACAACGAATCTTATTCATTAAACCCTACCAGTAAATATTGGCAATTGCTAGAATAAGTCTTTATATTTCTAGAAATTATTTTAGCAGTGGAAAACATAAACTGTGTCTTCCCTGCAGACAGAGTCAAAACTAATCAAAAATACTCCTCATAACACAAAGGAAATACCTCTGGGCTGCGATAAGGACTATGAATGTAGCTCTTTTACGTCTCCACTAGCTAATAACAATAAGATGGACCGGTGGCACTGTTTTCAGCACGGAGATTAATGGTCAGGGAGAAACCAAGAAGGAGAAAGTACACTTTCAGTTTTCTTTCCGATGGCTAATTAAAAAGCCCATATCTGGAGGGAAAAGCTGTGGAAATGAGAGCTATTTGGATGTGCCTTCCCCCATCTAGTATCTAGTATTAATGCTAATCTCATCTTTGTGCTTTGACAGAAGTTACAGTTTCCTTCCTTTGCAGCCGCTAAGGCTCAGTTCTATTACAGGGTTTGTTTAATGGGAGCTTTATTATTTTACTAAATTACCTCATCTTCTGGGAACAAACTTAACCTTGAACTACGAAGCCAAATGTCTTTTTAATGATGAAGTCTGTTTGGAAATTGTGCTTTGATGACTCTCAATTTTCTTAATTTTGCATGTTTAATATGTGGAATATACACAAAAAAGTAATTCTTTTCTACAGGCCTTCCTGATCCACTATTTAAAATCAATTTGCTGCAATTATTAAGGTTAATACTAGTGGGAACAAACATTCTTAATGGTATTCAAGCACCAGAAAGGAGCCCCTCACATCACTAGGGAACCCATCTTCAGTAAATTGGAAAATTATACAGGATTGATGCTAAAATACTCCATATTGAAATGTTTAAATTCTAAGAAAATATAAATATCACTCCTACGTGCATTTTGTAATGCAGCCTTCTGGTGCTGCTTTGAGACGCAAAGAGAAACTCTGAGAAACAATGAGAAGCTACCATTAACCCACATGAGACAGTGATTTGATCCAGAGTTTGTAGTCAGGCCAAATGAATGTGATTTTCTAGTAAAATCTGTGGTAGATCTCTTGGATCCCAGGGAAGCAAGGTTTTTACTTACAGAGCAATTGTCTGAGTATAGAGGGTAAAGCAAGGTACTGGCCTATTTTGTTAACATCTGATGTACAGGAGAGGAATTATTGTGCTGGTTCCTGGTTGATTCCCTCCCAAATGCCTGTAAGTTGCTGCAAACCCACACAAAAGACTCCTTGACTCTAGAAAAATGTGTGTCTGTGTTTAGGGTGTGTGCAGTTTGGGTACTTCTGAGGCTGTATTGCCCAGAGGTCACCTCTGGGCAAAGCTGGGGGCAGTGTTTTCTGTTTGTGTCAGACTTGAGTGGGAAGAAATACATGAAAATCAAACAGAAATATGCTGTTTGCTGGTGGGGTAGATACACTGTGACGACCTATCTATTTAGGAATATTGTTAAAACTTGTGAGTTTCTTTCCACATCTCCGTTCAGAAAAGTCCTGAATTTTCCTGCAGTAGGAGCAGAGGTCTCAGTGAGCTGTAAGACCCACACAGCCAGGCACAGTCCCTCCTATGTTTCCCGGAGACACTGAGTTGCTCCAGACCTGCTGCCTGTGTGCACACAAAAGACCCTTGCCTTGCACCTCCAAGAAAAGGTGCAGGACTCTGGAATAATTAGGGAATCATCATTGGAAATGTTAATCCTTTGGGGAAGTGGCAGCTTCTTCCTAACATCTCTGTGTCTAAGGAAAAGGAGTCCTGATAAAAAATGGCAAACACGGACAGGTTGCAACGCCAGAATTACTCATCTGGGGTACCAATAGGTTCATAGGGGGAAACAAAAAAAAGCTGCCAGGACCAGTTGACAGGCAGGATAAACTGTTCTGAGGGCTCCAGACAGCCCTTACCTGCATCTGGTGTCCAGTTCTTTTTTCCACATTGCTGAGGATGTAAAAACAGGGCTGTTGTGAGCAGGTCAGTCTAAGCACAATTTTCATTCTGCTTTTCTCACCCTCTGAAACAGTCCTGGCACATAATGTGGAAACAAATTCTCTAATGACAGACACAAATTTGGCACTAGATATTGCATTTGTTGTTAGACACCCAAAATCAGCTAAGAATCACCCACAAGAAAAACCAACAATTTTGATACCTGTTTCCTAATTCTCCAAAGCTGCAAAACTTTTGCCTGAGCTCTAATGAAGGAAGCAGACTCCCTGGATGCTCTCATCAGACAATGCACTCTTCTACCATGATGCATCCCAGTTGTTCCAGATCAAACTCTTTATCCTTTTTCTTGGTGGCATGCCAATAAAATCACCTCTCATACTCTTACTGTAGTTTTTTTATGCAGAGACTTCTTCACTTGCCCCAAGGAATGGTAGCAAGTTGACCTGAAAAGACCATAAACAACCTAGTGCTTCCCCACCCAGAATCTTTTTATTCCCTTCAGCTCCCCCATTCCTGTAATAGTTCCCACACTGTTATGAGTCTCTGAAAACTCCTGCCCTACAAAGCAGGATGGCCAACTTTCCCCTAGGCAAGCTTTCATATGTGTCAAAAATTTTCCAGATGAGAGCCATGGGACAACAAAATGCCGTGGGCATCAGAATACTGCGGGAGTAGTGCTGGCAAAAGTTCATTGTTTGAGGATAACAGGCATTCCCCAAGACTTTCCTTTGAGATGGGGGTGATTTGGATGTGGAGTGGTTACAGTGTCATTTAGCCATGTTAGACTAAATCCACTCTTCCAGTTTTCTTCCCCCGGTACCTGGGACTGCCCAGGAGCCCCGTGCCAGTGCAGCCCCAGTCTATCCCAGAAAGAGCATTTGCCTTGCTCAAGGGCTCCCCTTGGGCCTTGAAAACTGCAGCTTGACCACCTCTGCTTTATTCCATTGCTGACTGGAGTATGAAGACAAAATGCCCACTGAAAGCCACTGAAAGTGAATAGTATGTATTTCCTGCAGATATTTTACATACTAGAAAAATTATATTTTCATATTTTCCTCCCCCTGTCCCACTGGTTAGGTGTGAGTTGTACCACTATAATTTTATGTCACTGCTTGGAATTCAGTTGACAGACAAGGTCCTGTTGTGCTACTAAACATAAACACTTCACCTTCTTGTTGTGTTAAGCCTTGGCTGGACTTTTTTTCTCCAATATTTTTTTTTCCGAATGGGAATGCAAGCAGCTGAAGCCCAGTGAGAAAACATGAAAATAGATTTCTAGGAAAGTAACCAAAAGGGCTTTACCAGCATGACAAGTTGCTTATCAATAACTATTTTAAGAACGTGAGGAAATGAAACTTTGATGAGAGAGTTCCAAGAGGGAAGATTTACTGAGGAGCTGAGGGTTCAAAGCAGGATGACAGCACAGCTATCAGGAAACCTTCTCTGCACCTGTTTCTCCACCAGCTGCCTAACCATACTCCCCCTCCTTTCTCCTGGCAGCTGAACGGCCGAGATCTGCATCCTCTTTTGTACTAATCCCCTCCACCGTCTGTCTGGAAATGTTTGCCAGTCAACTCAACCCTCCTCCTCCTCCTGAGCACAGACATAAGACATAATTTCTGATTTTAATGCCCAGCTGTGCTCCAGAGACCTCATATAAATCCAAGTCACACTCTTGGAGAGCAGGATCATAACCTGCCTCAGTTTCCCATCTGTAAGAGGGAAATACACTGCAGCTTTCTTTCCTTAGCATTGTCAGTACACTACCTTGTGAGACACCAGGCTCCTCAGGGAGGGAGCTCCTTCCTTCATCTAAGACCAAGTGAGCCACCTCAGCCTCAGCTTACAGGAGCTGTCCTGATTTAATGGTGCCCAAAGCATGCCTATTATACTGTGAATCAGAGCCCTTTTAAGGATGAAGTCTTGCCCTGAGCCCCTGCTTCGCCCATGGACACTTCATAAGCTCTCCTCCAAGCTGTATAGATTTCACAAGCAGGAGCCTTGCCTTCCTCCTGCATGCTCCTCTGCTGGAGAAGTGCCCAACGCTCTCACTTGCTGTGCCAGATCCCAGGATCCCAGAACACTGCACTTCTGCCCCTGTACTGTGATAAGACAGCAGGAATGGATGGCCTTGCTGAAGTCAGCAGAGCATCATACAATGTCTTGCTTTCACACCAAGAATTATTTTGGAGTCGGTTTAGAACGATGGAGCAAGATGCCTCATGACACAGGCACAAGAGAGGCTGATCTTGGGATGTGGTGCACAGGAACTGCCTCGAGCAGGGTGGTGAAGAGTCACAGGCAGTTTGCAGAGGAAAGAAGAACAACCAAGAGGATCTGATGGGTTGTCCACTCCTCATCTGTAAGACAGAGACACCAGCAAATCTCTGCTTTGGGTGGTGAGGACCTTGTGCAGATCTTCCTTTGAAGAATGGAGTCACTATTTTGTCACTATGTGCTGCAGCAGGCAGAGAGGGCAGATATGGCTCCTGTCTAAGCATGGCCCTGGGATTCTAGGAAAATACCTAGGAGACTTCTTTCAGCAAAGTGCTGGCCTCCCTGAACTTGAATTATACCTCATAATGACGGATTTCAAATAAAGGATGGCCTACTTAGCACATAGCCAAGAAGCCATATGAAATTCCCAAGCTTTTCTTGCTCCCTAACAATGAGAAAATTGTTTTTAATGAATCTTATATATCAAACTCATGACCTCCTTAAAGAAAATTATTCTAATTTTAACATCCATGGCTGTAATGTCACTTTGAGTGTGTGAGAAACATTGAGGACAGAGCTCTCTGCATCACGTTAGGCCCCACTTTACTTCATTTTTTGGCTCTTTTCCACCCATGTCCTCCTTTTGCCCACAGACCTTGCCCTGGTTGTTGGCTACTCTAGGGATGGCACAGGTGGAAAGAATAGTGGATTGCAGATGAGAGGTAAGACATAAGCTATGCACTTGGAAATTTTAGCCAGACATGTATTTTCTGGTGTAGGATGACACTACAGTTTTCAGTAAACTAATGGAATTGCTGGTCCTGTTAGTTACTGTTGTTATTTCAGGAACACCAGAGAATTCATCCCAAGTCCCAGGCTTTTTGAACTGAGAAAGAGACATACAGAGAGATACAGAGAGTGTGCTACAACAGTTTCTAGTATGAGTTACACACATAATGCACAGAAATGCAGAACACTTACATGTATGTAGATAAATAAGCACACACATTTTTTGCATTCATGTGTATCTTACATATAAGAACGGGGTGCGTGTGTATATATATGTAGTACACACACATCTATAGATGTCTCCTACCACTAGAGCCCTCTGGGAAGCCGACTGTTCTCTCAGCACCTGGCCATTGTGAACAGGTTTTCAGTGTCTTCCTTGCATTTTCAACCAGAAGGACTCTGTAAATTTTGGGCTTCTCATGCCCACTCTCCCCATTTTTGATTGCACAATCAAAAGCTGGCTTTGGCTGATCTTTGCTTTTGGCATCTCTTTTGCCTGGACAGGGAGCTTGGGACTACAGCCTCTTCCAGGCCCCACAATGATGTCTTTGACTGCCCTGATATCTTCAAGGCATCTCGCATCAGGCTTGCATCTCAGCAAGGCTGTGTTTTAAGCTGAACAGGCAGACAGCACAGAGAAGTTGTTATTCCATCCTCTGCAGAAAACTCCTGGGACAGCAAGACCAACTCTTGAAGCTTTCACACCACAAGCTTTGACCCCTTTTGAAAAGGCTGCCTTTTTCCTCTTTCCCTCCACCTCTCTCAGCAAAAGGGCTGAGCCTACGCCAGTCCTGTGGCACCAGGGCACAGCAGCACTGCACTGCATCCCCCCGGTGACTGCCTGACGGGGTCGGTCGGTGCTCAGGTCCGAGAGGAAACCCAGCACTTTTGCACACTGGAGCTGTTTACAATGACTTTTGTTGCTGATGGCTCAGGTTTGGTTGTACTTGTTAAATCTTGTTAAACAGGAAACAGGTTTTGAGGCGAGAGGGTCCCGGAGAGTTCAAGCTCCCGCTTTCAAATGTTCTTACAAGATGCACAATTGGCACCGACCTACAGGAAATATTTAATTAGAGTCGGAAGGCGCTGGCTCCACTGACCTTGTATTACATTCCTCTGGGTGCTCCTTTCACAATGATTGTCACCTATAGCTTGAATCACAGATTTATTTATACCAGCCAATGGTGAGTCCAAGAGCACCAAGGGGCTGAGTGGACCTTAGATATACAGTGAGCTGAAGGGAGGAGCAAGCAGCGAGGAACAGTCTTACGGCGGAGAAGGGGCTGCCACAAACCCAAGAGTGACATATTTATGAGTCCAGTATCGGTTGCCTGCACTGATAAGCCACAGTCATTAAAGGAAGGAAAAGTCACCTTTGTGTATATAAAATATACAAGATTCATAGTCTGAAAAGACTTGACAGGAAAACATTAGGTAAATAAAGGATATCCCATAAAGCATAATGTGAAAATTAAATTACCTCATATGGGAGGAAGGCTGTCTATCCCAGCAGTGAAAGTGAGGAAAAATGAAATTCCTCTTTTCCACCTCGAAGCTGATTTGGCTTTAGGGTTTTGGGTGGATCTAGACACATTGTTACTGATGTCTATAAAAAAGGCATTAATGTCCATTATGTCACACTGGAAATGCTGCAGCTTCCCATAAATTTTCACTACATGCTTGCAAGGTGGTGAGAAGCATCTTAAGCATTGCCACTCAAAGTAGCCAAATAACAGAAGTACTATTTCAGGGGTGAGCCGGACTTTCAACATTATTTTTAGTTTTCAGGTCTCACTAGATTTTATTTTCGTCTGATTTTGGGAGCTGTCCTAAATCACTTGGAAAAGTTTTCTGCCCTCCTCCCCAGACATTTATTTCCTGGTGAGTGAAACATCCAGGATCCACCAAGTTTTGCTTTAACTGGACAATAAGCCTTCAAACCTGAGGAAATGTTGAAATATCAGTGAGAGGCAAAAGGAGGGATACACTTTTCAGCAAAAAAGATAATGGAAAAAAAAATGAAAAGAGAAAGAGGAAAAGAAAGGTTGTCCAGTATTCAAGAACTCAATAATTTTTTAAAAAAAGCAAATTTTAAAAAATTATTTCTATTTTTACAGAAAGAACAATTTCACAAATAAGAGGTCTCCTAGTGGCTGTCCCCATGGAAAGCGTGCACAGCCCCTGCCTTGCATACAGGTGGCCAACAGGTGAGCAATGTGTGGTTTTGCAGTCTCACCAGCAAATCCCTGCAGGTACAGCCCTCAACCCCTCTGAAACTCATAACTGAAAGCCTCACTGATTCCCAGGGTCTTGTCACAATATTTTTGTTGAGAAGGAGCTGATCCAACCTGAACCAAGCCAATCTCCTTTTTTATTTCAAACCCTTACCCTGAAGACACAATTCAGTGGTTAGGTTGACCTGAATCCATATTGTAGACACCATTAAAATCAGATTTGTTTTTTCCCCAGCAGAATTCACAGATCAATATCTATTTATAAATGCAACTCTCTACTTCAGTTCTCTCTTCATGAAAAAAGCCTGGGGGAAGTCACTTCCCCAATGTGCTGCAGGATTTTAGAGGGATAACTTTTGCAAATAGCACCAGTTCCTTGGATCTCTGTTCCCTGGGACATGTGCCACAGTTGCTGAAAAACACATTTAACTTCTCTGGTGCATCAGACAGACACAAATCTCTCTGTCAAGGAGTCAGAGACCCAGGAAGTGAGAGGCCCTTATTCAGCATAACCTGCCTTTTGCACTGGAGGTTACATCAACACCTCTTCCCACCAATTCTTCTGTTCCAGATCTTTCCAGGTCTGGGTCATGTTGCTGTCACATCCCATTCTGACTGTGAAGTCCTTTGCTTCCCAGGAGCTGACAGTGTCCTCTCCAGAGCACCTCCAGCCCTTCAGGACTCAACATCAGGAAAATGCACTGAGTATTAATATGAGTGACCATTAAGTAACTGATGGGAAGAAAAACAGCAAGAAACCTATCCTGGACAAACTGAATTCAGCCAATGAGGATGAAACTTAATTATGTTTGCAGACTAGGAGTCCAAAGGCATCACTTTTGCACATCAGTATCACTATAAAAGAATCCCCATAGAGACCTCTCCTCCCACTTTTTGAATGCCCACATTATAGACCCATGGTGTTAAACTTGGAAGTTTATTTTCCAAGTCAAAACACAAGATTTTCTTGGCAATGAATGGTGCTTCAGTGACCTCCATTGGTCTGGCTTTTACCAGACAGGGCCCTCACTCTACTGGAGCTGCCTTCGCTTTCCAACTGCATGGGAGGGGGTCCCTTATCTTTATCATATATCTTCAAACGGTGCCTCTGAGCAAGGCAATCAGTATCACAGACAGGTTTGTACTTAGGAAACTGTGACTAATGAAACAATAAATCACTGATTTGCCACCTCTGGAAATGCAGTTTAGTCCAGCTCTGTCACCTTTACTCACAGCCTTTGGGGACATTCCTTTATTTTAGGGGGTTTACTTTCAAAACTCTGCATGTGATCCCCCCATTAGATAAACAAGGTGTGATCCAGAAGAGAGAGAGCAGTTTTGCAAGAAGCCTGCCTGATGAGGCAGCTTCATTTCATTTGTTTGGGGATTTTTCTTTTATTCACTCTTTTGCCCTTTGCTGATGTCTCAGCTCCCTCTCTAATAAATAACTAGTCCACATCACTAAACCGCTGCACATAACTCAGAGCAATTTGTTACTGTTGGCAATGTCTGTGCAGCAGGGGCCCAGGAATAGACCAGCATGGAAGAAGTAATACCTCCCACTCTTCAGGAGCATGATTTCTGCCTGATTACAGAAGGGGTCATTGGTAGGACAATGAAAAGAAGGTCACATACAATTCCCTCCACACAAATTGCTGTGTGCTGCAAGATGCTCACACAAGCTGCTTTACCCAGGAGTATCTGGCAGGAGAAATCGGTCCTGTGATATCAGCAACACAGATGCAGCAGGGCATTAAAAAAACCCAATACATATTCATACTAACTGAACACAACGAAAGTGCGTGAACACTTTATACCCCCCTGGCCCAGAGGATAGCTTAAAATACAGAAATTCCTCTAGAAGCAATGATATAATGAGTTTAGTAGTCCTAAGGTCCTTCCAAAGATTAGATTATAAACACAGTCTCCAAACCTCAGTTAGTAAGGTTGTAATGTTAAGAGCCATGACCAATTTTAAAAGGAAATGAGAAAGGACTATATGGGTTGGGTTTTTTTCCCCCTGCCCCTCATCTGTCTGTTCTTCATGAACAACGAGCAGTGCAAAGAGGACATTTTCTTCTGTCATGGTTATTTTGATGCACCCGCCACAAGATACCTATCTGGTAGCCAAGACACAGGGAGAGAGGGAGTTCCAGGTTCCTGCCTGGAATGGAAGAGCTCAGTTGTTCTCTGCCTGAAAAAAAGGTTTGAGGGTTAGCTAAGGGCATGTGGCACTAAGCAGGTGGGGCACCTACTCTTTTTCTTCCCAGAAAGGTCATGAGAGATGAGAGAGGAACAACAGCAGCTCCTGGCTTGTGGAAAAAAATCCCTCATCCTCATGCATACCAGCTGCTCCAGCTCAGCAGGGCCTTTCTGAGCTTTCCTTTGTCTACACACTTAGGAACACATAGTGTCCAATGCACCTTTCCATTGTAGCCACATCCCTCGGGAACCCTTTTAGATGCCAAGACGTGGAGGGAGGGAGGGAGGAAGCAGAGGGAACATTATTTCTGTACACACTCAAGTCTTTTGCTGCCAGTTAGTGGGTCTCTGTGGATGTTGGTGCTTCAGCCTGGAAACCTTGGGGCTCTGTGGAAAAGCATCAAATGGAAGTTGAAAAATAAGTCAGCAGGGCAACTGGAGGGCAACTGTGGTTTGCTAGGGCTGTAAGATCTGGGCTCAGTGGCACCCTTGTGTGCCAGTGCTTTACAATTTCAAAGCTGTCTTATTTGTTTCTGTGGGAATTTCGGGGAAGTTTGTTATTTGCTGTTGGGTTTATGTTTTTGTTTTGCTTTTTAACAAAGCACTTTTCAAAAGGTATGCTTTCCAAAAAGCCATTGTTTAGGGTAATAATACAAGAGGGAAAATGGAGGATGTGAGGGAAGGCAAGAGAGAAGCAAAGCAGACAGAAATTCTCTGTAGCTGTTCTCAGTATAAAAACTCTGGGTCTATAAGGTGTGATGGGTTAAAATCAAGAGGGGCTCCTGGAAATTTTCAGACGTGTTTCATGGAAGGCCATTTATCCTGGCCATTTATAAAAAAAAAAAACAAAAAAGCCCTCAGTTTTTCTTGAAATGGTATGTTGTTGTTTAAGAGCAAAGAGAGAGAGCCAAGCAAGGCAGTATACCAGACTCCCAGAGCTCTCATGCCCAAACCACAAAGTTCTGTGGCAAACTGGTTTTTGGCTATGGCCACACTAATGATCAAAATAAAGGCCATGATGACCATTTTCCTGAGGGGTTATAGGAGCCTTGAATAAAAGCCACAGACTACCTAGGACTTACAGCCTTCACCGCTTGCTCTTTGGCAAGAACTGGTTTGTTCATTTCTGAGGAGGCAGACAACTGGAATAGGCAAGTTTTATAACTCAGATTTGGGAAATGAAGGTGATTTGAGCTCCTTGGCTCCAAATGCAACAGAAAGCAGCAAATGGAAGATGAGGGAGCAAAGAGAAATGCCAAGGCACACTGTGACTCTATTTTGTGAGCACACCGGACTTCCTGCCCTGCATGCCACCACTTTGGCAGATTTCAGGAAGGGCAAGAGCATAATAGACTGCTGTGCTGATGATGGACACTGCCTATGTCAGTCATCTGCAGGGGAGAACAATGCAAAACAAGCCTCCTCTCTGTCAAAGGACAGAAGATTTATGTCTTTCCCCATACCTTTAAAGATTTGTCTTGATCAGTCTATGATAAATGCTAATATGCAGATACCTCAAATAATGCACAAGGTTCAGCTAGTCCTGCTGGTTACCAATTAATAGTGTGAAGGCAGCAACAGGCTTTATATGAGGGGCTGGTATTAAATTAAAATTATTAGTTTTACCTGCATAACTTATGTTAGTAACATCTTATTGGGCAAAAGGTTGAATCCAGGCAGTATAAGGTGAGAACAAACCTCACAAGATTATGGCATTCATCTCACTCTGGGTGTTTCACAAACACCTGGGTACCTAATAGGATCTCACGAAGGAAGGGTTTTGTGGGGCATCTCTCTACCTGGTAACAATTGCTGTAATGCTGAACCTCGAATTAGTTGCACAAAAACAAAACAGCTACTCACACATGTAAAAGTCAGACACTGCTACTTGTCCTGCTGGATCAAGATAAAATTTCTTGCATGTCCAAAATGTAGCTAAATGGAACTAAAAATCACAAGTTCTCATGCGATTTCCAGCACTTCCCATCTAGAGGCAGGCTACAAATCTTGCCTGAACATTTCATGGAGCTACACCTTGCAAGCCAATTTGGTCAGATCTAACAGTGGCCCCCTTAACATGGAAAATAGTTTATGTAAGATATCTATTCACATGCAAACTTCAAGTTAAGAGAAAAAAAAAAAAACAAACTTGGTTCAAGTCTGGACTTTTAGATTAACTCTGCTTACTTGCTTATTTTTAAGCTGTACTAATTTTCCTCCTCTTAACATGCTTATCCTTTCCTTCTCTTGCCCAGCATTTCCAGACCTGCCAAATCTGCACCTTCTTCGTTACCTGTTTCTCTGGAAAGAATAAGCCCTTCCTCCTGCCTCTCCCTTATCCCTGTGTAAGTAACATCCATCACTGTATCAGCACCTGACAGATCAGCACTAGGGAAGGGTCAAGGTATTGCTTCCTACCCCTGACAGGTGTTATAACAACGCTGAACCACCTCAACTTATAAAAGTTTCCATTCTACAAACTGCTGCACAGATGTTTCTTCTTGCCATTCCCTCTTCCCTGGAGGTTCCCTGGCTCTGCTCACGCCAAGGCAAAAAGCCACTCACACTTCTGGAAGTACAAAAGCAAAAGACAGACTTTCCCCATCCTGCACAGTGTCTAGAAGAGCCAGTGAATTTGAGCTGTGATGGCCACAGCTGGCATTGTCCCCCCCGGGTTAGGCTCTGCCTGAAGCATGGTGCTGGGAATCTCCCCACCAACCAGGGCCGGGCTTGGGCTGAAATAGAAGACCCAGAGGAGGAAAATAACCACACAGAGGCATAGGAATTTTTCTCACACACCAACCAGTTAGCCCTTCTCTGTGGAGGGGGTCGACCCCCACACGCACTTACAGAACTTATTTACACAAGCAGCATCACAGCCAGAACAAGGAAATCAGGACTGCAATAGAATTTGGAGAGTTGGGATGCCAGTTTGATGTGGAGGAGGTAACAAATGCCAGTGTTAAATAGAAGCAGTAATGTGCGAATGCAGAGCACAAGCTCTTCAGAGGGTGATCTTCACAGAGATGCCTGATGCTCTTCTCACTGCATTCCTCACTGTCCTTTTCTGCCTCTGAGAAGTGTCCAGACTAAGCTAGTTTAAATCACTCCTTGCTATTAAATCTCTGTGGTCATCAACTAATTATGACAATTAGCTGGAATGAAACATCTGGATTTCAAACAAGTGGAATGAATTCCCTCCCTTGGGATCCAGATGCTTAGATGTTGTTCAAAAGTTCTCACTTCCTACATGACACATTTTCTGTTAGCTTGTCATTCAGAGACACAATGCAGCAGGTCATTTGTGTAAGAAAAAGAGGAGCTCCTCACAGAGGCTGCATTTTGGGACTCTCAACCTCATATGCACCCTTCCCTTTAGCAATGATTCTATCTTCATGCAAATCAAGCAATTATTGCTGACTGAACCAGTGGCCCAGCACAAGGATTATGCTTGGTCTTCTCCTCAGGAAATGCAAGGAAATTTGCATATCATCCTAACAGTGTGTGGAGAAAGCATAAGGGAAGGCTTCTGGGGAGGTGAGAAACTGTATTGTTACTAAAATATTTAATACTGTAATATATTATTCTACATCCTCCCTTTTGCACAGTTTGGTTCATTTTGTTGGGGATTTTACTCCACACAAACCAGCACTGTGTTTAAGCAGTAATTCTGTACATCCTCTTGCATTCAGTTGCTGATAACCCTTGTGGAAAAGCTGCAGACTTGCAGCATCAGAAGCAACCAAATAGTTAAATATTGACTGGACCTGCTCAGAGGTAGAGTGACAATATTTCTGGCATTCTGAGGCTGGCAAGCCAGTGGAGAGGACCCCAGCACAGCACCAAGAATTAGTTATTTCCACTCTCCACTTGTGTTCCTGCAGACCGAAACATTATAGCAGCCTTTGTCCATCAGAAATGTCCTCCAAACAGAGGAATCCTTGCAAAGACTATCTTAAAAAAAAAATCCAACAAATTCATTCCTTAATTAGTGATTAGTAGTTTAAGTTAGTTTGGCTATAATCAATAAAGCAATCTCGGGCATCTATCCAGCAGAGACATGTGCAGTTTCTTTGACAGTGACACCAGAACACCTCATGTACTGGCAAAAGTGTTTTCAGCAAAACCCAGGGAAACAAACTTCAAAAACAAGAGCAATAAAATAATACCCTAGGCAAAGGATAAAGAAAAGGCTAAAGTCAGCATTTTATCTGATAGTCTGTCTTCAGGAAATGTCTGTGAAAACAGTTTTGGAAAGTAATAGCTGATCTGGCTGCAGATATTCCCTGAAATAAGAAAGGTGCAAAATCCTGCTGCCATTTTTGAGTGTTTTTTTTTTCATTTGTTTTGGTGGGTTTTTTAAAAGAAAACAGAATAGTACTCACCAGAAAAAAAAGTATTCTGCCGCCTCAGGAAAGGTAGAGTGCCTTATTATGGGTAAAGTATTAGAATATACAAAGTTGACAGGCAAGGGAGTCACATAATTCTGAGTGCAAAAGGAAGTAAGTCTGCATGAAAAATGAGTGAGTGGAAAGGGATAGACAAACACAAAGAAGGCTGCTATGATGTTGAAGTGTTTACCTAGCGAGGCTCTTTCTGAATCTCTGAGTGCCATCATCACAGTTTTCCTCATTCTCAGAATTTTTTATGTGCTTTTTTGGTTTTTTTTAATTGATAGACAATTGTACCTGTGAAAATCTGAACCTTGATCTGCTCTGCTGCTTACCTTCTCTTCTTTAGTCACTTGATGGGATGCATTCTGCTGGAGAGGAGCAGATAGTTGGAGAGCTGGCAGGTGTCATACTACAGTTAAAGACAAGAAATGTACCTACAGAGGTTTTCTACTGTTATAACATCCTGTCTAACCGCTCCAGTTAAGTAAGACATTGTAATTGTTGCTCCCAAAAGCGGGCTTCTCTTCATCCCTCACATTCACACTTATTCAAAACATACATGTCTCTTGCCATGGCAGTGGAATTGATCTCACTCTGTCAATAGCTTTTTATGGGGACAGAAGCTGAGTGCAATGGAGCCACACATCTGCAATGCAAATGATATCCTAAATTTGTCTCCAGAAAGCAAATGCACAGCACATGGGAGCCCTGACAGATGTACTCTGTCCTGTAGCCTGGGAGCATCATAAATAACACCAACTCCACTGTCGGCACCCAAGGCCCTGGGGTAACACTACCATGGAGGCACACCCAGTGGTAGGGGGGTACTCCCAAACTGACCCATAAGCAGGCATCTTCTATTCCAATTTGTGGTTTATTCTCCATTGGTTTAAAGACAGGAGGAAGCTATTGAGGAAGAGACATGGAGAAGTGCCCTTGTGCCTGGAGCTGGTGGAGTGGTCTGCCAGGAGGATGGCTGGAAGATGCTGCACCTCCTGGCCTGCTTGGCTGAAATGGCAGCTCAAAACTCCATGATTCCCTTAGTTGTGGTTTGTGGCTTATGGTTTCTTGGGAGGAGGGGCCTCTCAAGGGGGAATAAGGGAGCTGATGCTATAAAACAGACCATAAATTACATGTCAGCTTTCATGGCAAATGTTCATACTTGTGGAAGCATCTTCCAGATTGCTCGAGCTGTTGGGCTGTAGGATGGCTCTTAGTGAGCTGGGCAATATTGGGATTGTGCAAGCAGCACTGAGGTTGGGATCCCAGCAGGTAGACTGAGATGGGTGTTTAGGGGCTGTAGAAGCATGTGCATTTTACTCAGCTGTAGCCAGTCCAGAGCCCCTGAAAGTGGGTGGTATATTAAATACTTGTCTGCTCAGGTACTGGATGCAGCACGCCTGGAAATTGTACTGTAGAAATGAAGTGGCAGCCTGCCATCCAAGTCAGGCACTCCAGCAGCCATGTCTTCCTCACATCTGGTACCAGAGTCAATTGGCCAAACCAGATGCTGGTCTGGTATAGCTGTTACTGGCATGGAAATGGGAATTTGGGAAGGGAACCATCCCAAACAACAGTAAAGTGAATAACTCTTTAGAAACTACCTCAGTAAATAGACACAATAACCTAAATCCAACCAAAAATTAAAAATTATTTCCCTGGACAGCAGCAAGTGGAAGATATGAGCTAGCCTTTATGAAATCCAGAGGCCTCCTGGACAGAAGGAAAAACAAGTGGAAGATCAAATGGATTGTGGGTCAAGTAAAGCACCAGGCAAAGAGGTTTGAGCCAAACCACAGGACACATTTGTCAAGCCCTTAAAAAAATAGAAATGCAGGATCAAAGCAGAAGCACTTTGCAAATATTAACATTTGTCACCTACTTTTACTTTTGATGTGCTTCATTTTGAAGACATTTCTCCCTTTTCTCTCTCTCTCCTTTATTTTTTTTAAACAGGATAATCTAATCTTTCAGTACACACACTTGCCTTCTTCAAAAGAAACACAGGGACAAAATTACTGAAACATGGAAGACTTTAATAAGAACAGATTAAAAGAACCAACGTATGGAAAACAAATATTAAAAGTATATTAAGCAGCAATCCAGGGAAATGTTGTTAACACTGTAGTCAAATATTCTAACATAAAGGTTTTGGTAGTTTTCCCAACAAAATATAAGTGAAACAATAATTCTTTGTATTGTCTCACATTTGAGTCGAGGAAGAGCATTCCTGTAGCTCTTGAGTCAGCAACAACATAATTAAAGAAAATCACAGTAGCACTAAATGGATTGCATGCATTACTGACCCATAGGTGTTGTTTTGGAGATGCTACCCCATTGATTACCAGGATTAAAAACTGGTTAAAAAAAAAAAAGGCATAAAAAAAAAAGGCTGAAAACTCTTCATGGAGCATTTTCAGCTGTGTATTTGTCCCTGCTACACCAGCGAGAGGAGTCCTAACTCAGTGGTGTGCTGATGCTCCTGCAAGACTGGCTTACAGCTTTATTTTCTTCTGCCCTTCAGTGAGGAGGTTTTCATGTCTCCACTGACATCTTGAGCTACAGGACTGCAGGGGAAACAGTCTTGGAGGACCTTTGGGATATGTTGAGAGCAACCTGCTGCACACTGAGAGATGGTGACCTTCTGCGTGCTGCGACCGAGGCACTGCTTACATAACATAACATTACTGTACACAACAACAACAAATACCTCAGGCTGAATTTAGGAAATTCGGTAATTGTCAAGTGTGGTAAATTATCTTTAAAGCAAACACTCTAAAAAGCACAGAGATAATGTTCATTCCCGTGGGACGAGGAGGTAGCGAGGAATATGGTGAGGCTGTGGGCAGGGATTCAAAGCAGCCCCGTCACACTGGGCAAGATAGCGTGGCCAGCTCCCGACAGGATTTCTGAGACTGCTGGCACCAGGGTGACAGGCCAGCAATCGTTAACAGGGGAAGTCTGTCTGGTGCCTACTCTTTGTTCCAGCCCCACTTTCATATTTGAGAACCCTTATGGTATACTTTCTATTCACAGCAACATTTCAGTCTGTCGCAAGTGTGGCCCCAGTGATTATAGTTAGGCAAATACAGCAAGAACCCACACATGCTTGAGCCCTTCAAAGTATCTTTTTCTCCCCCCGCTCAGTTTCCACTTGTTAATATTTGACTGAGTCTGTAGTTTGAACAAGTACTTCCCAAATATATTTCAGCTTTCAAAAAGGAAAAAAGAAAAGCCACCGAACGTTTTACGGTGTTCAGAGCATTTATGGCTGAAACTCGTTCTGCAAGTTCAGCCATCTGTCCTGCCCATCCTTGCACAACTGTTCTCTTGTAAAATGCAGTCGGCCTTCTTATTGGGGAATTCTCAACACCCCCGGCACCACATTCAGTTCCTCGATATCCCACCAGGATGACTTCTTGGAAACACTGAAAGCAAGGAAGATGCTAGGAAAATGTGTCTCAAGATGCTTAAGAGCTGCAGGGGGCAAGAAGGCATTGAAATGTAGATAACAATGTCTTAAGGGATCCATCTGAAGGAAGGACATACCCAAAGTGAGGGATTGTGATCACCTCCCTAGAAAGATGATGATGATGATGATGATGATGGTGATGATGATGATGATACATACTTCTGACTACATGAAAGGGAATTGCAGTACCAGGAAGAGCATCAGAGATGGGCCAATGTAAATGTTACTCAGATTAACAAGCACGGTAATTGCCATTCCTTACTGCTATCCACATAAAAGAGCTTGTCAAGGGGATCTATTCTTGTTATTCACCGCTGGAGAAATGTACCTGGAATTTCACAGAAGCTGGAAAACACAAAGTTCCAGCATCTCCAAAAGCTGCCCTTCCAAGCACTTTACATAGTCTTAGAACAGGTGACTCAGTGGGATTTTACACAAAGGCTTTTTCATTCTGCTTCTGGCAGCATAAAGCATTTTAGAGAGGATATCAATAATACTGTTTTGATAGAGGCTATAACAATTGTTCCTATGTGAATCTGTTCAACTGTTTTAAATCTCCTTAATCCTACGAGTGGACAAATGTGAAATCAGAGAATTTTGCAAACCCAGCTTCTTTTTTTTCCAGTCATGCACATATACCAGTTCTGGATTTCATATTTCTGTATATAAGCCTGTTCTGCCTATGTTGATATTTTTTGCTCACCAAGATAAGAAAACAAGGATATTGCAGTATTAATAAGAACGCAGCCCATTTTCCCTTTGAAGAAAAGTTCTTAAAAAATAAGCTTTATGATAGATGTAAATAATTGTGTGTTCTTAGAAATTATGGGTATTTCTTAATGTGACAATATAGCACTATTATAATAACCTTCAACAAGCCTGAAAGAATTTCCCATGAGCAAGGAAGGAAGAGGTGAAGTTCATCTCAAAGTCTGTGTAATTACACAGACTTACAGGAACTGCAAAAATGGTGTGGAAACTGTAATGTATGACAGAAATTCCACTTTCATATTTGCCTTGTTTGTAACTGGAACAAAGTTACTTCAGGTGAAGCTCAGTCCCACTACCACAAACAAAAAATTCTGATCTCACAGGGACACCAGGGGAAAAAATGTTGGGAAGGCTGAAAATGGGAGGGGAAGCTTTTCTAACAGGTTTATTTATTCCAAGAAATAAATAGTTAAGTTTAATAACATTTATTAGCAGTGCTGGCTAAGTGTTTGAATCAAACAATTTATTACCAAATCTGTCTCACTTTACTGTAGGAAACCTCAGAACTACAGAAACCTTCAAAGCCAAGAAGAAAAACTAAAACCCATTGCTCTCCTCCCTCCTTAATTGTTACAGTGCTGGTGAAGTCTCACAGTCTCACACTGCCCCTGCAGACATCCTGGGTGATGGCACAGTTTTGTTGAGCCAAGTTTTATGTGGCTACTTAAATAAGAATAAAATTTTCCATTGTTTTCTTCCCATTCTTCTCACAGGCCATGGATGCTGCCTGTCCACCACTGCCTTTACACAGACTGCAGATGTTAATGCCACATCTCCATTGTCTCACCTCTGCTACCCCTTTTTCCAGGTGCCCCTTTACTTTCACACATGCTTCTTCCACTCTACCTTCTTATCTTCTACTTTCCCACTGGGCAATCACAGTTGGAGCTGTCTTGTCATTTGCACCCTGGAAGAAACCCCTTTTTCTGCAGCACATGGGAACACCACAGCTTTCTCTTCACTAATAACACTACACCAACTCAAGCAGGTAAGCAGAGGCGATCTGCAAGCTCCTGTCTATAAGGCCTATGGGTGCTGCCAAACAACCTCTCTTTGTAGCATTTCTTCCTCCTAGAAATGCAACCATGGAGCAGTTCACATTTTCAAAGTGTAAATCAGGCCCCTATCTTGGATGCAGCTGGTACAGTTGGAGCATGGTCGGTTTAAATCAGCTCATAAAGTGAAAACTACATAATGAATGAGCACAGAAAATTGGCTTGGCAAAACTCCACTGTAATGATTTGTTTTCCAAAGTGCAGCTGATTTACAGATTTGAGGCCTTCATTGGTGCACTCTAGGTTTAAAGCAAGATATTTCAACAAAAATTATAGTTGAAGAGCCGTTCTGCTAATCCAGGAAATGTTCTGAGGGTGAGAGTAAACGCTCGAGGTATGTGCGAGAGGGGTATGTCCCAGCTGGTACTGTTACATCTCTGCACAGAGCAGCCTAGCCAGCAGAGTTCCTGAATTTATTGGCTTTCCAGCCCCTGCCCTGTCCATGCCCCCAGAGCCATCCCACTACCCCAACAGGCCAGGCGTGGGTTTAGCCAGATTCCTGTCAATTCTCACCGAATTTCCACCCTGTAGATGGAAGGGGCGTGTGGAGATATTGCTGGCTCTGTGTGGCTCCCAGCTACTCAGCCCCAAAATCACCCCTTTTCATGGGGCAAGGGGATTCCATGAAGGGCAGAGGAAAACCTTCAAGAGCTAAACCATGAGTAACAGCCCTTGGAGGAAACAATGCTAAACAAGGCACATCCTTGGGCCTGCTGCAGCTTCTTTTAATAAAGGGAGATCAAGCTCCCTGTGCGCTAGCTCCTGTCCCAGCATTTAACTTCCATCTCATTCCTAAGTAAGGAACCAAAAGCTCTTGGAGAGATTGACCTATTACATGCTTTGTCAGTTGTAATGTATGTCTTATTCCTTAATAAACTGGAAGGTGACTCCACTCCTCTTGTGGTGACAGAGGAACTGGTAGCTGACATCAAGTTGAATGCCTGGCTGCACACCAGCCATCCTTGGGAAGGTCCCCACAGGCATTTAGGAGCTCTCCAGGATGGTTATCTGATTTTTTTTTCTTCCTCTAGCATGAAATTAGATGATGGAAATTTAAACTACTTAAGACTTAAATGCCCATCAGAGATAATATAAGCAGTACAATCCCAAAAAATGTCAGTGTCCTGAGTATAAGGATTTTTACCCACCGTGTCAATTTAAAAACCAAAACAACAGCACAAGGGAAACTCAGTATGATGAAACTGTCCCCTCCCTTCAACTTCTGTATACTGCAATTAAATCCTCTGGTTTAAGGATGTGATTAAGGAGGTTGATTTCTCTTTTAGACGATGTGACATTGGCTTGAAAAGACATGGGAATGTTTACTAACAGTTTCCTCACAAATAAAAATAGGATAAAGAATTTATTAAACTTTCAAACTTTTAAAGATGACAGACTCAAAATATTGTTCCATGTATGGTGTGAAGAAGAGAAAGAGCCTTTCTACTGTGGGGGGGAAAGATGGTTTTGCTTCAGGCACACCTAAACTCTAAAAGTTAGGAAATGGCAGATATTTCGTATTATGGATGGATCTAGGTCTATGGAAAGAGAAGCTTAAAAGTTCTGCCACAATATTCTCATGACCAGAAGTACTGACAGTAATCAAACCCCCCTCAGGAAGCTGGGACAGGCTTGAAGAAGAATAACTTTTATAGGACAGAAACTAGAAGGAGACAAACTCAAATTACCCAGAAATGAATTGACTGCAAGGAGCTAGTCAGAAATGTAAATTCAGAGTTAAAGGTGTAAGATTTTCAAAGGGGCATCACAGTGCCTTGCCCAGCACCACCTGGACCTTAGTGACACATTTTGGTGGTGTAAGACCAGCAGGAGGTCCCCACTGAATGGACAGTAGGCAGGAACTGGGAAACATGGTCCTTGCTAGTCCAGCTGGGCAAACAGGGCTGGACCTGCACCCTCCCCGACACAGAGCACCTGCCTGGCAAGGCATCCAGAGGCAAATGAAATTCTTTTTCTCAGTTTGTTTTTTGCAGGAAAAAAAGAAAAAACTTCAAATTTTCAGGATTTTTTTCTTGTTTTTTAGCCCTGGTTTTTTTCAAGCTACAAGTTCTTCCTCTTTATGCCATGTCCATGACTTTATTTTTCTCACAAATGGAAAAGGAAAAATATTGGAGGAATAACAGAAAATTCTCCAAGAATTCTCTTTTACTGGAGATAAATTCTGAATTTTTTTCCTCTTTTATGTTCATTTACAGATTTTCAAGCTGTCTATTTCCTCTTTCAAGCCTTGGAAAGACTTGATAGCTCCTAAGGGTATGTGAAACCAAACTCACCACCCTGAGCTTTAAAATCCTCAGAAGTTCAGCAATGCAGAATGTGAGACTATTTCTTCTTGTGTTTGCACATCTTTGTTATCTACTTGAAACTGTAGCTGAAGGAAAGACAGGGAAACCCACAGGGATGAATTCATGTGGCTACCAGGGAAAATTTGCAATTGCCTTAATATGGATAATATTTTTTTGTCAATAATGCTTGCAGGGCAATGTAAGGGGGCAGCTTGGCACTGTAGGTGTATTCACACAGAGTAGCAAGTTGGTGGCATGAGCAGAAGTTTGGGTGGTTTTGCTTTTTTTTTTTTTTAAAAAGTGCTTCTATTTTTTTTTTCCAATAGACCTGGGCAAAGTTTTGTGTAGTTTTCCAACGACCTTGATTATGCAATTATGCTGCTGCCCTAGACGACATCAAAGATGCCACCCTCATCAGGTGGCAGGCAGCCCCAGCCAGGCAAAGGCACCGGGCAGTGCCAGGGGCAGCTGGCTCTTCAGCCTGCCTTGTTTAATGAACTTCTCCTGAGGAAGCTCTTATTGCTCCCACTCTTTTTTTTTTTTCTTTTTTCTTTTTTTTTTTTTTTTTTTATAAGCAGGGGAGTTACAGAGCTGGCAGTCATAAAACACACAGATGCATCATCAGGTAGATGATGATTTACCGCAAATCAACTGGATTATTTATTTCCCCTTTCAAACAAAGAGAGGAAGGTCCCAATCCAGAAACAGCACGTGCTTAACTCCAGCCAGGAGCTCAGGCCCCACTGAAATCAAAGGGTTAAATGCAGCCCCCTTTGAAGTCAGCAAGGGCAGCCCTTCATCTCAACAGGGCGAGCTCTTCCTCCCAGCACTAAATGCTTTGATAATCCACACTGCAGCACCCAAACGAGGTGCAAAGCCACGTCGTCTCTTCCGGGGTCCCTCCCTGATGCAGGCACGAGGTTTTGGAGCCAGGCTGGAGTCGGGGCTGGGACGAAGCCCTTCCACCCTTTCTCCTATAAACCATCAGGAATATCAGGTGAGAAACACCTGGCTCCTCTCTGCAAGCCTGACCATGGGCAGACAGTGAAGAGCGATGACCCCGCAAAGGCAGTGGTGAGAGGGAAGCAGAAGTGATGTTACCCCCAATTTTTTATGTTATGGGAGTCCCTGATCATGCTTGGCAAACCTCCTCACCGACCTCACTGGTACAGAGGAAACCAGTTACAGTCTCAAACTGCAAAAATGTGGCGAACATCACCCAGAAGCCCTCCCATCACTACCAGATTCTCTTTCAATGTTACCATAATTTTACCCTTCCCCCAAAGACAGATGAAAGCCACCTACACCCAGTGTTTCAGGTGGTTGAATGTTAGTTGTTTTTGTGGTAGGACCTGGAAAACTAAGCTATGAGAGGTTTGTACCTGGTTCTCTTTGAATACTTCTCTGTCTTTGGTCCCTTTACCACAATTTCTGTTCCCTGAAAGCCTGGGATGTAGATCTTAGCAAGCAGGTAATCTGTCTCCCAAGTGCTCTTGACACAAGTGAGACAAAGAAGAATGAGAATTGCCCATTAATCCTTGCTTTTCATAATTTCTTGCATCAAGAATGTTTTGACCAAAGCAAGTTCTTTCCAAAACATTTTTTTTTCTTCCCCCACGCCCTCCCCCGACCCCCCCCTCCCCCCCCCCCCCCCCCAAAAAAAAAAGGCAGAAAATAAGAACGAAGAAAAAGAAAAGGTCTGGTCAATCAAGCCCCAGGTCTCTTGTCTCCAGTTTGTGATTATGTTTTATGATCTCAGACACAACAGATTGTGAGCCTGCAATGTTTGGAAATAGTAGATGATTAAACCTTCTGGCCAGGTGTAAATGTAACCTTTGTCTTCTGATGACTGTGTGAGAATTACCTTTCCTCTCAAAGTCCCTGGCTGGCCCTGCTCTCTTCACTGTTACAAACACCCCTGCTTGGAGCTACAGTCACAATGTGCTTCCATTTTATTTCTTGTCTATCTACAGGTACCATCACAACCCATATCATTTCAACTGTCTTGAGACAGTGGAAAAAAAATGTTGAGCAAGCTACTAAAAATTTGAAAGTGCATGGCCTGTGAGTTTTTCTACTTCTTCACCCAGGGGGATTTTGTACCAGGTAAATAATAAAAAACGTGTAATGATTGACTAGGCTTTTAAACCTGAGCTGAAGGTAAGTTTGCCTTGCTGTTCCAGTTAAATATTCTCACTAGCCCCCTTCTCTTTCTCCAGCTGATCATGCCATGAAGTCCCATTCAGCCTGATGAATTCTTTATTCTTTAGAAATGTGGGCAACAGTCAAATCTGACCTTTAGAGCCATAAACAAATTAAATTGTTTCACAACCAAATAATATGAAACAATATTGAATAGCTAGGCTTCCGCCGGGTTTCCTCTTAAAGAGAAAGAAGCCCTGAAACAGCACAGATGTGGGAGATAGAGGGAGAGAGATGGAGGACAGGGCATGCTGACACCCCACACAGAAATGAGATGGCAGAGCACTGGGGTTTGGCAAGGGACCGATGGGTATTAGCACTTTGGAAAATGTTGTGAGACACCTTTATTAATTATTCCCTCTTCTGGGAACAGAACCATACCCCTCTGCAGAGACACCAGTGCCAGCAGCACCTTGAGCTCTGGCTGTGCTTCAAGGTGAAACCCAAAAGTGGCCAAAGCGGCCTCGGTGCCACTGGGTCGGAACCCATTCCTGCTCTCCAGTGTTTGCCTGAACTTTGGCTGCATGCAGCCCAGCCTTCCTGCACACAGAGCTCCCGCTGTCACCCGCGGTCCTGCTGACACGGGCGAGGGGCAGGGCTGTGTCACCTGCTGTCTGCTCTGCGGGGACATCCTTGGGACCAGGGCCGCTCCCTTCCCCTTGGATTGCATGCACGAAGCTGACAGCTGCCGAGGTGGTGAGAAGCGAGTCCTCTTTGGAGAGATGCTGTAGGGTTCAGCACCTTTGCGGAGCATTGCAGGAATGCAAAGCATCTGGAGCAGATGTGGAAACGTGATAAGGCTCCTTGCTGTCCTTAAAAACACTATGAAGTGGCCGGGTAGGGATTCCCCTGGCAAAGGGAGATTCCTCACCTGGCACCAAGCAGATCTCAGTTGCCAGTGAGTCTCTGGGACCACCACAGGCAGCCCACCCTCAGGCCCCTGGGGAGATCTCTGCTGTGGGTGGCACCCCTTCACCTGGTCCCCCTGTCTCCTATGCATGGGGACACCCCAGCTGGGGGCAGGCTACCCCTCTCCTCCCTTGCCTGTGCAGCCAGTTATACAGTTTATGTTTAAAGGCACAGACAGAGAAAGAAACAGAGAAATGAGAGGTTCTCTGGGCCAACACAAGCCACAGAGTACTACAGCTATATTGGGAAGGTGGCACCCACCTCAGGTCCCTTGGTCTGACACCAGGGCTGGTAGAGACTTCCCTGTGCCCCTGGGCACCCATCAGCACAACAACAGCCCCACCTCTCAGCATCTACACCAGCACCAGGACTCTCATGTTCAGTATAAAGAGATCCTAAACCACAGTTAATTCTTTCCCTACATGATGTCTGCACACACGATGCAAGCAACAATCTGTTGGAGACGTAAAAATAACACCCGTGCTGCTGCTTTTCCCTGGGGCTGGACACCTAAACTGCCATTACTGTCACTGATATGAAAAGCATTTCATTACCTACAGGTACATGCCATACAAAGCAGAGGCAACAAACATGAAACACATTTAGATGCCTTAATTAACTTGAAGAATTATGAAGCCATGCCTGTAACTGAAATACAGTTTTGCTTTCTGTAAAATGTTTGACATAAGAATGATGAGTATAAGAATTAGATGTAGAAATACATCTAAATATTTATACTATGTTCATTACACCAGTGTCTGAGCACGTGTTTATGCTGTAACCTCCACTTTTACATCCGTTAATTTTGCTCTGCTGTGTAACCCTGGGTTAGCCACTGCTCAGTGCCACGGTGCCCTTCTACAGGGACTGACTTGGCTCCAGGATGATTCAGGGTAAAGCTCTTTGTCTGGGCAGTGCATTTCCATGCTCTTGGTGCAAGACTTGCTGAGGCTTCGAAAACAGGACAAAGGATTGAGCAGACTCCTGACCTAAACCAGGCTGGCAACCCCTACGTTGTACAGCCCCAACAAACTGAACCTCCTCACGTCGTATTTCAAAGTCCTCTGACACAGGGCAAGGAAATGCTGTGGCTGGCATCCAGTAGCTGCTGTCATCAAAATGCTGATAGAAACAGAGGTTAAGGCTACTAAATATTTTGCTGATAACAAAGGCAATCTAAAGTGTTTTTTTTGAAGGCTAAGGAGAGGGGGACTCTGCCAGCAATGCCACTGAAATATACAGAAAGCTCTGAAACTAGCTTTGAATAAGGTTTTAAAAATCTTCTAATTAGATGAAATAAATGTGCATTTTGATCAAATGTTTTGCTCTATCTTTAATGCTTGCTTTCATTTAAAATATTAACCAATAAAATGATGAAAATTAATTTTTGGGGAACAAAGTCAACATGCTTGGTTTTGAAGAGCTCAGAACAGGGCTTCTTGTGCCTTTGCATTTTTCCCCTAAAATACATCTGCAAGTAAATTGTTCTCCAGAATAATCCATCTAATTCTACAATTATAGTAAAAAGTGATGTTAGTAATTACACATTCTCTAGAACACGGGAATTTGCCTTTTTATTTTCCCCATGGAACAGAATTGCAAGTGCTGCAGGCAGAATTTTTGACCAAAGAGTCATTTGGAGTTTTTGTACTAGCAAGCTAAATAACTGGACAGGGTATTTCTAATTTTTATTACTAGACACCATGACACTTGTCCCTTGCCACATTCCAGATGATCTCGTGAAGTCACCATCTTCAAGGAGGTGGTCCCAGCAGAGGCTTCCCCACAATATCCTCAATTCTACATTTTCTGCCCGTCTTCTACCACTCCAGGTAACAGACAGTGTCATCACAGTCCCAATGAATGACAGCTCCCTCAATGAAGATCAGTCATTTAGCATTGTCACTTTGTTTCTACTAAGCTGTTTTGTCATTTCCATGACAGCCCTTCTTTCCCCTACACACACACAATTTCACCAGTCAGTGCCCTAAGCCTGGCGCTGGACAGTAGCAGCTCCCTTGTCATCCTCCTAGAAAAATGAGTTTTGCTTTGCAAAGGACAATTCTGTTTTGCCAGCAGGGTGAAGAGCAGGAACGTCACCCTGATCTCTGCAGCCACATCCCCAGGAGAGTGGGTGGGAGATGTTGGCCACTGATGGGAACAGAGCCTGGGAGAGCCAGTTTAGGTGGGACAGGGATTTGCCCCCTTGACAGTTGCAGGTGGCTGCTGGGGAGCCCAGGCTCCTTGCTCAGGGCATTTGCATTGCAGGGACATCTCTGTATCTCACAGCGATTTTATTTACTGGGACTCAGCCCCAGACTGTTTCATCCTATTCCTGTTTCATCCACCTGCTATTATGTCATGCTGTTCTTGAGAAATTACTACCAAATTATGCTGCTCTCTTTTTTTTCCTCCCCATCATTAATTTCTTTTCTAGGGTGGAGAGCTTCCTAGATCACCCTCCACCCACTTACACACATGCATGCGCACACACACACTTTATAGAAAGTGTTTACTTATGCGGGGGCAATAGTTTAAAAGGTAAATGAAATAGAGGACGCAGCCTGGATTGGCTTAGCAACACAAACAGTGCCAGCAGGTAAAGGGCCCAGGCCTGTTCTTTCCCACCTCAGAATTGTTTTAAAATGACACCCCTTCATAATTAATTGTACAGCACCTGATTAGTCACTATTGACAGACCTAGAGCCAATTGACATTTTTTCCCTTCTTTTTTGTTGTTTTTTTTTTTTTTTATCTGGCTGGGGAGAAAATATGAAGTGCCTGTAGCCACGCACACACCTCCTGGTGATTACATCAGGCAGCTGAGCAATTAGAGCTGGTAAGATCAGCTCAGGAGCTGGAGGCTACAGTGGCAGGATCACAGCCCAACCTTAGCCTTTAATATGAAAATGAAGAAGGGAAGCAACAAACCCAGTAAACCCTAGAAGTCAAACAAAGCCAACTGGAAGTTCGTTTTTGATAAGCTGAAGGAAGAAATGAGGCTGGTAAAGCTGGACACTTCTACTGCTCTGGTCTCTCTCCTGCATGAGGAGGATTAAACCAGTCAGGAAGCATCACCTAAGTGAGAAGGCAACCCCAGTGGCAGAAAATGTATGTGTGGTTCATCGGCAATGGAGTTAGGTCAGAAGGGGTGAGTCTGTGCCCCTTTCCACTTCCATGCATCTGGGAACGCTTTGCAAAGCAAATGAGTTTGCTGTGGGACAGGGCAAGGACACATCATACCAGGGAAAGGTAGAGGCAGCCTTTGCTCACCTTGATCTAAAACAACATTATCTTGCTGGAGACTTTGAAAGAATAAAGTCAGTCTCCACCACCAGGAATGCAGTTGAGGTCCTCCATTTCCACATCTCCAGCAGTCCGCTTCCAGACACGCTGCTTCCACGCACCCCAGTCAGCCTGGTATCAAATGAGCTCAGATATTGTACAACCCAATAAAGCTGAGTCCTGCCCCTGTGCAAACACTTTACTCTCAAAGAAGAGGATCTGTACAAGACCTCAGCCAACTTCAGAGTACTTCTGAGTGAGGTATTAAGCTAATATCAGGCGTTTGCTCCAGTGTGAGTTAATCAGTTTAAACCCATACCTTTGGGTAAATACTTGTGCGCAGGCAGACAATGACTTGGGATGTGACCAAAGCTCAGTGAATACAATGTGAATTAATGTGTGCTTTGAATAAATAAATAATTAAAGGCACACCTGATTAAGGCTCCTCTGTGGCCATTCTTGCAGATGAGGCACTGTATGCAGGAAACCTCTGGGTCAGCTCTAAAGCAGATTATACGAATTTATCAAAGGATCTCCTGTTCTGGAAGCTGATAAGTTCATCAGGAATATTTTTCTCTGGAAAGACCTCAACATAGCCTGTATTTAAACTTCTTAGACACAGGTGATTTTACATCCCAGATGTAGTGACTTCCAAACTTATACCCCAGAGCACAGGAGAGAGCAGAGCAAAAATTCCACAGCTGACTGACTGACAAGAAAAATTTGACTGCAGAAGGAGCTCAAGTCACCTTGGGTCCAAAGTGACAGCCCCCGCTAAAAATGCCTAGCCCTGGGCTGGGTTAGTAACATGGTCCAAATGTACTCAGAGTTACTTTTGCAGTTTCAATCAGTATAAAATGCAGCATAGGGTTAATAGAAAATGCCGTAGTTAAATTAGAACCAAGTCACAGCTGTTTAGAGTTCCGGTTTAGGGTCCAGTTCTCTTCAGAAGAATGTAAATACTGCACTGGTTAATGCCCTTAAGACCCTGCAGATGAAATCTAGGATCAGGAATATATCACAGAATTGCAGATTCAAGTAGTTTGGAAAAGACCTCTGAGATCATCGAATCTAACCTTTGACTGAACACCATTTTGCCAACTAGACCATGGCACTAAGTGCCACATTTAGCCATTTCCTGAACACCTTTAGGGATAGTGACTCCACCACCTGCCTGGGCATCCTGTTTCAAGGCTTAACAATGCTTACTGTGAGGAAATTAATCCTCATGTCCAACTTGAACCTCCCCAGGTGCAGCTTGAGGCCAGGTCCTCTTGTCCTGCCACCAGTCTATCCTGGTTGCCTGGGAGAAGGGATTGATCCCCAGCTGTGTACACCCTCCTTTCAGGTAGAGAGTGAGAAGGTCACCCATGAGCCCCCTTTTCTCAAGGCCAAACAATCTCAGCTTCTTCAGCTGCTTCTCATGGGACTTACCCTCCAGACTCTTCCCCAGCTCTGTTGCCCTCCTCTGGACACGCTCCAGCCCCTGAATGTCCTTCCTGAACTGAGGGGCCCAGAACTGGACACAGCACTCAAGGTGTGGCCTCACCAGTGCCGAGCACAAGGAGACAATCACTGCCCTGGTCCTGCTGGTCACACTGTTGATGGTACAGGCCAGGATGCCATTGGTTTCTTGGCCACTTGGGCACTGCTGGCTCACATTCAGCTGCTGTCATCCAGCATCTCCAGGTCCTTTTCCACTGAGCTGCTTTTCAGCCACAGTTGTTGAAAAGTTATACACACTGTTGAGGAGAGATGAGAAGGACTGACACTGGGGCAGAGAGTGAACATGGTATCTGTTTCAGGCAGTGTTTGATGCCACCTGAAAGGTGACTCCAGTGACAAATGTCTCAGGCAATGCTAAGAGGGGAAGATCTGAATCTCACTGTCGGAGGAGGAAGCAACCACAAGATCAGGTCTTCCAGGAGTGATGCCTGCTGTTCCAGGTCACACTGAGCACATATGGAGGAAGGGCGTTAGGAAGGCACTAAGGATGGGAATGCTGGGCCCAGTGACTCAGAACACTGACATAGGATAGTGGTCCCATCACTCACTTGTACATCCAACTTGCCATGTGGACTTCACACGAGCTCACATGCCCCAGTGCTATGGCATCTGCTTAGGGAATAAGCATCCTAGAGGTCACAATGTTGCCTTTGTGTGTGTGTTTGTATGTGTTTGTGTGTGTGTGTGTGTGTGTGTGTGTTTGTGTGTGTGTGTTTGTGTGTGTGTTTGTGTGTGTGTGTGTTTGCATGTTTGTATGTGTGTGTGTGTTTGTGTGTGACAGCAGACCAACAGATCCCCAGATCCCAAGGTACTGCAGCAGCATGAGTGATCCTGACAAGGGGAGGAGCAGGACACCATGGAGTCCTGCTTCCCTGGGACAGCAGCAGCTGAAATCCATTGTAATAAATGCTGATAATTTTTTGCTGGTGGAGGACAAGTGTCTGGGGGTGGGAGGGAAGTGCATTTAAGCTGAGTGCTTCAGGCCAGATGCTGAGGAAATGCTGTCAAACATGGATGGTCAGAGTGTGGATATATCATTCAAAATTCTATGGAGTTCCCCCCAACCCCGATCTTTAGGAAAGACTACCAGTAAGTCTGTACTTCCTAATGTTATTTATCCCTGGCATTATCATGATTGACCTGGCTTTTCCTCCACAGGTTTGAATCTATACATATGTAAGAGATGTGTCTGTACCCATATCAGCAGATATACATTAGCCATAGGGCTATCTAAGGGATACTGTGTGTGCAACAGCTCACAGACTTGAATGATTGCTCCCTCTCATTAGTAGTGGTTAGAAATAATCATTTCTATCCCGTGGATTATTTTACCATTACAAAATTTTGTGCCATTTTGACACAGTCAAATACTTGACAAAGTTAATACTTGACAAAGTATTAACCTGAATTGCTACCTAATTTTAAATTACAAAATGGATATTCAGGAGAGCTTTGTGGGGATAATTCCAGCAAACTGCTCTGCCAAAGACGATGATCTATTAGTTGAATCAGCTACTTAGAGCAAAATGTTGAAATAACAAATTTTAATTTTATCCTCTACGTGAAATACAAAAGACTTGTTTCAATATATTTGGTCCCTTCAGAACTAGAATTCTTTTTGTAGTAAATGTTTAGAAATTTCAAAAGGAATAACTGTTCCACTCAGGCTTTTATATATCCTGCAGTTACACCAAGCATCACTGATGCTAGTTTGTGTATTTTTTATTCTCTTTGTACTTTGCCTGTGGGCATTAGTCAAGAGGCAGGACCCAGAGGAAGATCATTTAAATGACTCAGTAATCCATGAATAAACTATCTCTGTCTAGGAGAAACCATAAATTTTGCCAGTTGTCCAGCTCAGGATGCTTAACAGAACTCCCACAGCACTTTGTTATTCCAGAGGACCATTAATTCCTGCCAAATTTTGCTAGTTTGTAGATATTTGACTGTTGGTTCAAACTATGGAACGATAATCTGAAGATACCTACACACAGGGAGCATTTGCTTTTTGCTATTTGCAGTGTCATCTTCTATTGTTTTCATGCAGTTGAGTAAAGCTAAAAGGACTGCACCATGGTACTGCGGCAACATGCCACAAATTGTCTCTGATAAGAGTTTTATCAGATAAGCAGCATGTTGATCTAAGGACCTGTCACAAAGAGAAAATTTGCTAGATAGCTAATTTCCAAGGAAAACTCCATCTCTTTGAAACTTTCCTTCCAACAGCAGTCAAGACCCAGTGTTTAAAGAAAAAAAGACTGTAAAAATAAACCCACAATGCACCTGTAGAATTGTGCATTCTTGTTACAGCAGAGATCTCTGCCTTTGCCCCTACTGCTTTTGTAGGATGAGAAGGGTGCAATGGGGTTTCATCAAGTCTCAGGGAAGTGAAGACAGCACTAGTGGACTATGGCCCTTGTTCTGGGGTCAACACTTCCAAAACAGTGGAGAATGTGCAGGAAAATACAGATCAGAGGCACCATTTCAGTCAGTGTCTAGCTTTTTAAAAGAAGGCTGAGTCGGCTTGCTGTCAGTACAAATTAATTCAGAAGCAAACTGTGTCACATAGCAAACCCCACTTATTTTTGGTAGGGAGGGACGCAATATAAAGAAGTGGAATTTGAAGCCAGATTAAAAAAAAAAAAAAAACCACAAAACAAAACCAAAACAAAAAGCCTGATGTGAGGACTTACAACTACATTCTTCCTGGTGAAGCATGCTAGCAAGCTGCTGTGCTTACCAAGGGGACAAAATTCAGTGAGGAAGTGTGTGGTCAGTGTTATGTGGGAGACCCACAGGGCTATACTCTGGCACCTTCAAACCTTCACAAATAACACTGAAAGAATAAAACCACTAACACTTTTGTTTAGCTGCTGATGTCAGTAACCATCTGTTACACAATTTTTCCTGATTTTCATCTTTCACAATCATTTCTATTCCTGTAGGAAAATTTTTGGAACCTAGAAAGCATCTTTATCCACTTATTTCAAGACACATACAATTTTTCACAGAGCAGACCACCCCCATCCACTTGCTAATGCCTTAGCTTTCCCAGATTGTTGCACTCCCAGATGCTAAACACTAATCACCAAGCAGGGAGGCGTGTGCAACCACCAGAAATAGATCTTTTACATCCCACGTTATGTCATGACAAATGACTTGCCATTAATGAATTTCATCGGGACTAGCAGGGTGAGGGATGCAGGTGTGGTTTTCAGAAATCCCAGTGGCAGCTGTTCGAGGTGCAGCAGGCACAGAGGCATCAGCAGGAGTGCATGCAATGGTCAGACCCGAGAAGTGACTGGCCAAACCACAGAGATGTGAAGAGATGCAAGAGGCACAGGGGCCTGAGGTCAGCTTAGGGTGGTATTGCTTGAACAAATCCAGGCAGTACAAAAGACTTGATGACTTAGGGTACTTTGTCTGCCTTTTCTGCCATCATTTTTTAATGCCTGGGCATCCATAGCATGCTTTATCCTTTGATTTTCCACAATTCTTTCAGTCCATGGTTCCCCTTCCCACCCCTGGCCTATTATTTCTCTCTCCACTGCCAACAAAGTAAACCCCAAGCAGAGGCAGCACTGGTGGCATCATTGAAATGAGCCCTCCACCGTCATTTTGGTGCTGGCCCTGCATTTCCCGAGGGTGGGGTGGGGTCACATCCCGGTGCTTTCAGCAGCACCATGATGACACCACACTCGCCTGGCTGGATGTCCTGCAGCTTGGCAGCCCAAGGGGCAGCGGCAGCAGCTTCCCACTGCCTCTGCACAGAGCTGTTTTTTTTCTTCTGTCCCTTCACCCTCCCTCACCAAGAAACATCCTCCCTAGCCAGACTTCTCATATTATGACTAAGGCAGAAGGCCACAGATTTAGTCAGTTTGTGTACAGCTTGCGATTATTCAGCTGTTTTAATGAGAAGAGAGACCTTGAGGCCCGTGATGTCAGAGATAAGAAAGTGTGGAAAGCAGCAGATGTGTGACCTTGCTGCTGTCCTATTGCTTTCTCCTTTGTTGTGTGTGCTGCTGCTCTTCAAGGTTTTAATGCCAGGAAAGGGTGGGGGGAAGGCAGGTTTCGCAGTAACTCAAACCCCTGGTTCGTGGAGCAACCCCTGGCTTTTAATACAAGGCACTATTAACAACCAAACCCCAGGAGCTGCTTGAGGGCTGAGGTCTTGCAGGCTGTAGCCCTTTCCAGCACCTGGATATTTATTCTCCTTGGTAAGTTGGGGTAGAAGTTCTTAGTATCCAGTATTTCCCTGGACAGAGAAGTTTTCCAAAAGAAAAATGCCAGTTAATGAACACTGGGAGACTTTTTTCATACAGAACAGCATCTCCAAACACGTGACTGGGACTGAGTGAAACATTTCAGTTTGGTGTGCGTTTGTGCCCTTTGGCCTGGCAGGGAGCTGTGCTGCGAGAGCTGGAGCCAGCAAAGGGGCAGAGGTGCCTAAATCAAACCTCAACTGCCTCAGAGGCAGCTGAGTGCAAAGGTTGGGTGCTAAACTTCTCTGCCCAGGTGCCTTCAGACATCTGGGATGTCCCTGGCTTCTTAAAGTACAGCCAAGCTGAGTGGTAAAATGCCTAAACCCCACAGGTGCCCATGCCAGGGTGTCCTCCCAGCTGTCTTGCCAGCAACATCTCTTCTGAGCGCTGTCTGGGCACAGGGTTGGTGTTGTGCTTTCAAGTAAACCAGGAGAACACGGCTTCGATACAAAACTGGTTGGATAATGCAGTCCAAGGAGCCGCTGTTGGTGGTTGTTATCAAAAAGGGAGAGACACAGAGGAGTGGGTACAGGAGGCTTCTACTCAGCTCTGCCTGGCATCATCTGTCAGAGCACAGACTGTGATGGCAAACATGGCAGAGAGGGTCAAAACTGAAAATCTTTAAAAAGAGGGAAAAGTGGGGAAAGAGACATTGTTTTGACAATTTAGAGAAAGCGTGTGACAAAACTCAACAGAGCAGACTGCAGGGAACTACAATCAGGCAGAAATAACCAGGCGGAAATGGCTGGTTAAGAAGCAATTCTGTGGAAAATACTCTAAATCACACAATTACCAAAACCAAAAAACCAAAACCAATAAAGCAAATGTCATATTGGAAAGAATAACAAGCAGTATTCTGCATGTACAAAGATATGGCCCTTTTGTTCAGTGCAGATGTGGTGTGCTACTGCTCTTATAGGGTGGCCAGTTTAGTGCAATGCATTTCAGGAAAGATGTTGGCCTTTTGTAGAGAATTCAGGAACACCAGAGGTCTGGGAAATGTGACCTGCAGGGGAGAGCTGAAAGAACTGAATGGCCTAGGTAAAAAACAAACAACTTAGGGGGAAGCAGTAATAATTCTCAGCTACATAGAACAGCTCAGAGATGAAGATGGGAAAAGTTTGTTCCCCTGTCCTTAGCTAACAGAGAGAAAAACCTTTCTAAGGTAAGAGAGATCCTTAAGAATGATGTAAGAACACCTTTCACAACACAGTGCATGTATAGTTCGTCTCTTCTTGGGCAGACACAACACTTTTGGACATCCCTTCAAATCCCTCCATCCGTTTCTGTGCTCTGGGCATAGAAGCCCTCACCTGCAGGCAGGCAGTCATCCATACATATCCAGCACCAAATAAACATCCTCACCACCAGCCTTGAGGCACAGCTCCCTTTGAAATTATTCCACTTGGCACAGAAGGATGATGGAGCCATTTGTCTGGAGTTGGAGATCACCCTCGCCTCAGCAAGTCCGTGCAGATGTGGTCAGGGTGGTGTGGATTGGAAGAGGTTGTCACAGCTGAGGGTCCCTGACTGACCAGCCAGCTCTTCCCTGGGGCGTTGACAGGAAAGATAGGCCTATTTGAAGAGTATTTAGAGCATCTGTGTTACCCCCGAAAATACTTCCTGAGGGAATTTCTCTCCCTTCCTCCACTACAGAGGTAGCTAAGATGATCAGGAGGCTAGATAAGCAAACTCAGTGCATTGGTTTATATGATCTCCCTCTTGCCCAAAATGTCCTACTTTTAAAAAGTGACACTTTTGCATACATTTCACCGGACATTTAATGACACTGTCGTCATTTCTCTAAGATCTAGACCCTTGAAATGTGAGAGGGAAACTAGAGATTAAAAAATATTATCTGGCCATTATATTTATTTTTCAAATTAAAAACCCACAGCACAGTTCTTTATTGATTGCAGCTGGAAGTCAACCCGACAGGCCATTCCCACTTGCAAATACTTTGCGTGACACGTCAGGGAACAACAGCTCCAAGCAAGCTGTGCCAGCCACAGCCCTGGGACAAACAGTGCCTGTCCCAGAGCTCACCCTGTGCCTGTGAGGGGGCCAACACCTCACCCTGAGCCCTGCCACTGCCAAAAAGACAAAGCAGAAGAAAAGGAGCAATCCTAAGGCTATGATACTCGGAGCTGTGCCTGTGCCCATCATTACTTGGCTGCTACATTCTCAAGGCAACTTTTTGGGACAAGGTGTTGTGTGCACATCATCTGCAGAAACACCGTGGCCAGAAAACATCCCTATTCCAGCCATACAATGGCTTTCTTCCACTTAACTCACATAGCTTTCCCAGCAACCCCTCCTTTTATACCTTTGAACATATTTTAGAGGCCAGTGTGACATGCAAGGCAGGCTGCAAGATGGGTTGGGGGCAGCCCCATGGCCACTCTGCCCCACAGAGCAGGTACGCAGTCACCAGGATGGCCCTGGCTCGTGGCCCCCCAGCACCCCATTGTAATCCTTATCAGGCTGAGGCACATTTTTTATTCAAGGTGGCAAAATGCCCAGGATTGCCAGGCTGCCAAGCTTTCCTCTAAAAATACCCCTCAGACACATTGCAGACTGTGCCCATGAGAGAAAAGAAAGAGAGAGTGTATTCTGGCTGCAATGGAAATGACGTGGAATGAGGCAGGGGAAGAGAGAAAGAGAAGGGGAGACAGGGAGAATGGGGTGGCACGAAGGCTGGAGCACTGCCCATGACAAGTTAAAGCCAGGCTGAGCCTGAAGGAGGTCTTGGCTGTCCCTGGGGGTGCTGAGTGACATCACTGGATTTCCATCCCGCTGTAGAAAATGCTTGTCCTTGTCGTGCTTCCTATGTGTGATGCCACCAGCATTGCAGGAAAAGAGGGAGCACCCCCTGGGATGTCCCCCGGAAGTGCAGAGAACAGGAAGGGACCTGGCATAAGAGACAGAGGGACCAGGGTGAGAGGGCAGGATGGAGCCCAAGAGACCAAAGGGAGACTAGACAGCCAGGATGAAGGCAGTCTGGTGTGGAAAAGGAGGGAAAGGGAAGAAGAAAGTTGGGAGAGCAGTGGGTACAGAGCTGGGGAAGGAACTAAAAGCAAAGGGTGGGTGATGCTGGGTCAGTGGCAGCAGAAAGAGATAGGAAGAAATAAAAAATAAAAAGAGTTGAAAAAGAGCAAGGGATGGTAAAACACTCTCAGCATGAAGATCCCTTGGCTTCATTCCCTGCCAAGTGGGATGCCATTAGCTTGAAGATCCTTGGGCAGATCCCTATTTTGGGAGCCCTGCACAGTGACAAGTGTTTCATTGACTTTCCTAGCCTTCAACAAAGCTAGCTTTCATTGAATATAGCTGATTTTATCTATATTGCAAATGGAAGGAGCAATTGGCATAGAAGCAGTTAGGAAGGGGCTTAGGTTTTTGAGAGTCAAGAGTGATTAATACATTTTGGTTTTCTTCTTATTTTTAACATTTGCTTCTGTGTTTAAACTTTATGAGAACTGACAAACCTTCACGAACACAGCCTGTACTTCTCTCTGACCTTGCAGATAACCATGAACTAAAACGTGCAGCTCCCTAATTACTGCTCCTGGTGGCGCTTTACAGGCTTGTGCTAAATTTACCGAGGAGGAGGATTTGACTGAAAACTTTTCCAAATGCTTCTTTTCCTGTGGCATGGGGAGGTATTGGAGATGCAGGAGGACTGGAATCACTGTGTGCCTCCTGTGGCAGGGAACAAAAGTGCAAGAGATACAGAAATATCCAGAGGACCTTACCTTATTGTAAGAAGTTAATCCAACAAGAGACTGGAGCCTGCATGCACTTTTATCGGTATTTTTATGTCCATATGGCCATAGCAAACATAATCCCAAGGTTTTGTGTTCCTGGTCACAGTCCCTGTCCTGCCACACACACCCATGGAGTTCGTATGACAGCAGAGGACCTGAGGGACAAGCATCCTCTCCTTGGCCAAGGTTTCTCCTGCCCCACCAGCCTGGGGACAGGGGTAAGGACACAAGGCAGCCACTGGGTCCACAAGGATCACCTGTGGCTCTTGGGAGGCTTGGTGCCAGCCAGGATGACATTCCTGGAGCACAGGCATGCAGGCACCCATGTTGGGCCAGCCTCAGTGCCAGGACATGGCACTGACACACCGTAGATGCAGGTATTTTAAAGGGTATTTTCTTTCTAGTTTTTAAAAATGTTTTTCTCTCCCAGTTCTATCCCTTCTGGCCTTGTATGTTCCACACTTGTGATACGTCAGAGGAAGCAGATGTTTCCCTGACCACAGAAATTGCCACAGTGTTTAATCTTATTAGTCTCTTAAGCAAAAGACTGTAGGCATCTCACAATCTGCATATGCCAGCCTGAGAGTTGCAGATGACGACAGGCAAAAGCCATCCCTCAGGAGGATCACAGTGTATCCAAAGAAAGGCCTTACAACAGGAGACATCAGATCAGTTTGAAATCACCTGCTTGTCAAGTTAGTGTTGCAGGCAGAGAAAGAAAGAAAGAAAGAAAGAAAGAAAGAAAGAAAGAAAGAAAGAAAGAAAGAAAGAAAGAAAGAAAGAAAGAAAGAAAGAAAGAAAGAAAGAAAAAAAGAAAGAAAGAAAGAAAGAAAGAAAGAAAGAAAGAAAGAAAGAAAGAAAGAAAAAGAAAGAAACTCAAACAAAAAAACCCAACTTACCAGAAACACACAGAACGATATAAAAGTCGTAAAGATCAGAATATTCACTGATCAAGTAAAAGGGGCTGTAAAATTCAGTGCGTGATTTGGAGCCCTGGAGAGCCCTTCCTGAGCAGGAACCTGGTTTAATTACTCCTTGTTCCGGCACCCATCTCCCAGTGCCTCCTCTCCCTGCCACTATCTGCCTTGTCTAACAGGACTGCAAGTTTCTCAGGCCAGGGACTGCTTCTCACTTGAGTTTTGCATATTCCCAGGGCAGTTAAGTTTTCTGGCTTTTTCCCCACTCCAAGCAGTGGCAGCAGGAGCAGCAGCAACAACCAAAGTCTTCGTATCTCATCAGCGCCCAGGCTGTTGAGTCTTTTCCCATTGTACTGTATTGTTTGGCTTTGGTAAAGAGGAGAAACACATGACTTACAAGGATATGAGAGATTCTCTCATTTTCGTATTGCGTATTTCAGTCAAGCAAAATTTTCCTCTTTGTGGGAGATGAAAATTTAGCTCAGGTAAGATTACAGTGAGTGTGCTGGATGCGGCAAGGTGGAATAGAGAAGAAATAATTCACAAACAGAGGAAACAAAAAACTACTGCAGATAATCCAGGACAAAAAAAAAAAGAAAAAGGAAGTGGACCAGCTGCAGAGAGATACCTGAGCTGGAAAACAAAAAAGACAAAACAGGCTGTGAACTACATGAAAGGAGAAAACCCAAACCAGTTTGAAGGATTGGAGTGCCACATCCTTCTAGCTGCATACAGCCAGATGGTAATAGATGGTAAGTACCACTTGCCATGGCAGATACAGAAGTCACTTCATCTTCTCACAAAATATTTAAATGAAGACAATGTTTTCTAGTATGTGAGGGACAAGGGCATGGAGGACATAGCAAGGGAAATGGCTGTGGATGAATTGCACATAGGAGGGAAGCATTTAATAATACATGTTTGTGTTGCAAAGGGTCTGTTATCCATTTTTTTTTCCTGAAACAGCATTCATCCTTAAAATAGAGTAGGAAACACCGATTAAGGCAAATGCCCACACTCCTGCATTGCACGGAAAGGGGCTGTCAGCAGTTAGAATACCTCCACTAGGTTTTCCTCCCAAGGGTTGTTGTGTTAAACCATCCAGCTAAAAACCTCAACTTCTGCCCAAGCGCGCTGGGTATTTTCCCAACTTCCCTTCCTGCCTGAGCATGCCGGGTTGTGTGGTTGCCAGCTGGGTGCTGCAGCATGGGGAAAGGGTATCAGCAGGTGGCCCAGGACAGCTATCCCAAGGTGCTGCTGTAACGCATCAAGTATCCATCAAAATATCTCAATTCAATGTCAGTACTTTCAGGAACAAGAAATATGAGGATGCAGGTATAAAAGGCCCCATAGGTCTTTCTTGTCTCTGGCCATGGGTGAATGTACCTGGCAGAGCCAGTATTAATGTCTGGCTTTATTTCTGCTGGAATCCAGGCTGGAGCAATGATTCCAGCCACCTCAGGTGGCAGACAGGGAAACAGCAATATTGGCAGAGCTTGATCAAAATTGTGGCACAGCTCTTGACATATGCACATATTTCCACCTCTCCTTGCCAGCCCTGGTTCCAAAGTCAACTGCTATGTAAAGCTGAAGAAGCTCAAACTCTACTGCAAGCAGAGGTAGGGAATTTTCGTCCAGAATTAACTGGTTAATAACAATCCTTTCATTTTTCCTAACTGCCGTGTTCCAGGACACTTGAATTAACAATTCACCGAGCATGTTCACTTTGAATGACTGCATTGAAATCGGCACAAACTCAAACAGAAGCCCTATAAAAAGCCAAGGCTTTATCGTGTGCTTGGTGGTGGCAGCAAGGAGGGCTGTGGGAAGGAAACAATACCCGTCTGAGTGGAGCGAGGGTTTATCTCCCTGCCATCAGAACAGGCCAGTCGTGTTGTTTTTCCGTCCGTTCCCCATGGAAGCCAGCTACGGTGTACAGTACCAGCCTGAGCAAAAGCCCGCGGCTGGGTCCTTCTGTTTGTAGGGCTTGCTGACATAAGGTGGAGTTAAGGTTATTGTGGTGTGGGACGTTTCCTGCCCTGGCCGCTGATAACCGCAAATCCCAGCAGCCTTACAGGCTCCCTTTGTCTGCCGGGCCCGGACCTGAGCTATGTATAGCCCATGCCCGCCCAGCCCGGGGCAGACGCGCTCGCATCCCTGTGCCCGAGGATGCTCTCCCGCACGCTGATCGCTTCCCCGGCGAGCTGCGTAGGCTGAAAACCTTTCAACGCAGGGTCCAGATGAACTTTCTACCTCCAGGAGAAAAGGAGGAGGTTGAGGATGGGTCAGTGTGGGGCAGTCCCAGCCATCAAGCGCACATTCTTTCACACCAGAAGTAAAATGATTAAATTGACCGCTAAAACCTGGCGTCATTTATACCAGCTGAGGTGTAAATGAGGACCTTGCCCCGAAAACAGCATTAAGTTCACTCTGTCGGTCTCGGTGCCAGTGTGGATGGTGAAGGGTGACACCTCCATGTCAGTCAGTGTCTGTCCCCTGCCTCAGAAATCAGTGTGGTCGTGCCAGCCGGTGCATGTGGAGACATGACTCCGTGTGTGGCTCTCGTGAGCAGAAGAGAAGTGCAGGGGATGTGTTTTCATAAAGAGGTGATACAGGAGGAGGTGTGGACAGTCAGTCAGGAGAAGGATGAAGTGTGGGATGCAGGAGAGGGGACCACAGGCAGGAGAAGGGCTGAGCACCACCTTCCAGGATGCAGGCAGCACAGAGCCGTGCAGAGAAGAAAGGACCGCTCTGGGAAAATGGTGGAGCAGCAAAGGGGTAATGCACAATACAGTGCAAAACCAAAGGGTGTGGAACCCAAAAGAGTTTTCCTGAAGCCAGGGCTCTCTTCCAGCCTAACTGCTGCAGGATCACCCCAGGGACTAAGCTGTGCCTTGTGCCAAATAGAAATTGCAGCAGGGAAGTGTAGTTACATGTCTCTAAGTGAGTAAAATCCTCCAGGGATGTCCCCCGGCTTCAAAGCCTGCTAGCCCAGTGCAATTCACAACCATGTGGCCAGGTCTCATACCTCTAAAAACAGACTTGTCGCAACTAAGGTGCTCAGTAGTCACAGCTGCTGCAAACACCTGAAACACTCGAATCACAGAATTATTAGGGTTGGTCACACTCTTCTCAATGCTTCTTGGGATACCATTGCCCCTCCTGGGCACAAGGCACTGCCAGCTCATGGTCAGCTTGTCATCCACTGAGACCCCCAGGCCCTTCTCTACAGATCTGCTCTCCAGCAGGTCAGCCCCAGGCCTGTGTTGGTACTTGAGGTTATTCCTCCCCTAGTGGAGGACCCTGCACTTGCCCTTGTTGAACCTCATCAGATTTTTTCCACCCAACTCTCCAGCTTATCAAAGTCCCACTGAATGGCAGCAGAGCCTTCAGGTGTATCAGCCACTCCCCCAGTTTGTATCGTCAGCAGCCTTGCTGAGGGTGCAGTCTATCCCTTCATCCAGGTAAATAATTATAAACAAGTATTAAACAAGTTGAATAAGACTGGGTCTTGATCCCTGGGGAATGCCACTGACTACAGGCCTCAAATTTCAGCTCCTGATCACAACCCTCTGAGCTCTGCCATTCAGCCAGTTCTTGATCCACCTCACTGTCCATTCATCTCACCCACATTTCCTGAGCTTATCTAGGAGGATTTTATAGGACAGTCAAAAGCCTTGCTGAAGCTGAGGTCGACAACATCCACTGCTCTCCTCATCGTCCCACCCTGCCACACCATCATAGATGGGATGACCAATCCTCAGAGTGAGCAAGCACAATTTCCCCTTCATAATCCCACGCTGATTACTCCTGATTAACTTCTTTACTTCTACATGCTTGATGATGACCTCCAGAATGATCTGTTCTATCACCTTTCCAGGGATGGACATGAGGCTGACCGTCCAGTAGTTTCATGGATCCTCCTTCTTGCCCTTTTTGAAGATGGGAATAACATTGGGTTTTCTCTAATCATTGGGTACCTCCCATGATTTCCTAAGGATGATGGAGAGCGGTTTAGCAATAAAATCTCAGGGGGGCTGTAACTGGCATGGCTCAAACTCATGCAAGTACTTGTGCTAACAATTCAGTGATACAGGACTGCTACATGCTGGCCTAATTTAATTGATTTACATGGGTATGGCCAATGACATGGAATTCTCTTTCCTTTTGTGATTATTTGTGTGTGCTTGACAACCCAGACTGGAGGCTCTGTGAGCTCACCTGTATTGAGGCTTTCTATGTCCACAGCCACCAGCCAAAACACACAGACCATCACTTCCACTCACACAGGCTCTGCTGCCTTGATCCCGCATTGTAGCAGCCATAAGAGACAAGGTGCTGGAGAGATCAGCTTAGTCTGATAAACTGCTTTGGTGCAAAGCAGGGGGTCAGACTCCTTCCCATTAGGTGGACATTGGGACCATGCTGTGGAAGGAATTGGGCTCAGAGCAAGCAGAGGGGCAGCACACATCCTTGAAGAATGGGAACTCCCTGGTTTCAGGACTGGCGCTGACACTTGACAGGGAGGTGTTAAAAAGCAGCAGCATTTTACCTGGACTCATATGAAGCCTCAACAGGCTGTGCCCTGCGGATAAGCTGTGCTGCTGGAACAAATGGCAGTCTCCAAGAGCACCCCAGGGGGCTTAGAGGCGTCCCTGGTGACATCTGTTATCCCAGAACACAGAATTTCTTCTCCCCATACCACCTACTGAGCAGACCTGCTCTGCAAGGAGGTTGTGGCTGCACAACAGCACCCATGAAGAGAAAGACAAATATATTTCTGGTTCACTTACTCCAGTACTCCGACTTCTCACTGAAAATCTGGCTTTGGCGTGGGTCTGTGGATGGCAGAGCAAAGACTTTGGTGGGAGAAATTAATTAAAACCAGGGCTTGAGGGTCTTTGTGGCTAGACCTTACTTTGCATGAGGTACAATTCTCTTCTTGCCAACACAAGAAGCCCAGCAGCTCATGTTAGTGCTGGTGTGGAGCTACAAAAGGTGGGATGGTACATTCCTCTTACAGCAAGCCCAGCTGATGTGCCCTCTGGCTGGGAAGCACTGAAGACTCTCGCTTTTATACAGTATTTACTTTACTGCATTTGCACCAGCTTGGGAAAAGAGCACTAATACCATCAGCTACCAATGTCTGCCTCTAGTAATCAAATATCCTGCTCCCTATAAAACTCAGACACCAGGCACCCAACACTGCTACTCATATGAGGCTGCAAAGCAGGAAGATCCCCCATCTCCTGAGCAAATTCAAGTGAGAAAATGATCTGAATAAAGTGTTCTACTCACCTCAATCTACAGCTGCGAAGCCTCACACTCACTAATTACCCAGCCCTGGTAATCAGACCAGATCCCATTTAACACAGATGTTAATTTGTCAGGTGTTTTATCTCTCTTAAATGTTCACTTCTCTGTTGTTGGATCAGACAACATCCACATCTTACATTTGGTTCACTTTGGAATGCTCAGGGCTTTCACTCCTTTCTTCCACTTTGTCAGCCAGAGTTTGCCCAATCCAGGCACAGCTATTCACTCTGAGTTATGTCTGTACCCCTCATGGGGAGCACATTTCTAGCAGCACAAGGATGATGCTGCACACATGGCAGTGAGTGTGGCGGTAGAGGCTGGAAAAGGCCTTGGAAAAAGGATGTGGCAGACACAGCCAAGGTGGAGCTGCTCTTACATGACGTTTGTAACACTAATGGTGCAGTGAGTCAGACCTTGGAGACCTCTCTCACTCTTCTTACCTGTTCCCTGTGCCATGTCAGAGGCCGATCTGTGGCATTCCCATGGCCCTTCCATCAGCCAGAGGGATTTGTTGAGGGCTCTGTTTGGAGGAGAGACCTTTGATCCCCAGCTTGAAGGCATTTTTTTGGTCGTAACACACCAGTAAGGGAATGCCCTCCCTCCCAGCCACATTTGAGCTGGAGCTCCAGCTCTCCAAGACCCCAGCAAGCTCCTCTGACCAGCCAGCTGTGCTGGCCTGCACACCAGCCACAGAAGGTATAAACCAACCCATAGAATTGATCAGGCCCAACATGGAGAGCTGGGAATGTACAGGCTGGGACTGGAGCAGATCCACTGGCCGTGTGTGGTTGGGCTGGGCTGGGCCAGTAAGAGGGAGCACAGGTTCAATTTTGCTGGAGGGAGTGGGGGAGAAGTCTCGGATTCCATCCCTCTGGAAGGAGTGGAGTGTGGGTACAATAAGCTAGACCCAGGGTGAAGTGTCAGTCAGGGCCAAACACTCCATCCATCTCGCTGCGCTAGTCACTGCCGGCAAATTTTCTCCCTGTGAATATTCCACCCGGCTCCCTCAACTCACCCGGATAATGGCATTTCTGTTCCAGTTGTTTAAGCTAACAGCAGCACAGTTCGCAGCCAGCGGCTTCAGGGCTTTGTGTTCATTTGCTCAATCAACATTCGCCCCCTGGTAAGTGTCTTTCAGAGAGAAGTGTCACCGGCAGACAATGGGCTGGCAGTCAGCAGCGGCAGCTCTGCGTCTAAATGTTTGCAGACGCTCGGGTAAAATGTCTCAACCCAAATTTATAAGGACAGTCACCTCCCCGCGGTGCGTGGGGCGGGAGCGGCAGCGGGGAGACGAGAGTGGCTTTCCTTCATCCCTGCCCTGTGCTGGGAATGCCGGGGGAAGGCGTCTCCAGGCGGTGAAGCTCGGCGCTCTGCTGATGCTCATCCTCCCGCTTTCCCCGCGACCGGTACCCACGGGGAGCTTTTCTCCGAAGGACACGGCTCTGCTCTGCAGTACTCCTGAAAACACCCACGCTGCTTGGGCTTGACAGCCCCCTGCCACCAGCAGCTCCCTGGCATCGCCCCCAGACCTCAGAACTTCGTGAGAATAATTTGCCTCCCTTTCCGCGGCTCACGTAAAACATTTATTTTGACAATGATAGAGATTATGAATTCCAACCATTGATATATTTTTCCTAAAAGCCCATTGTTATCCCCTAAATGTGCATGGTAACTTACCATTTGAGATACCAGCAAATGGTTTATAAAGTTGTCTACCAGGAAAAGCCATGTCAGTTTATAAACAGGCTGGTTAAGTGGCTCCCTTGTGGCAGTGTCCTTATTTTGCTTTGACAGTAAAGCTTGATACGGTTTGAACTGTAGGCAAACCATTAATTAGGTAAATTGATATGATTCTCTCATACAGCTGAGACACCTCCTGGTTTTGATAATGCCATAAAAGTCCTATGTACCAGCAGGTCATCTAGAAGCTACTGTTAGATGACAGACTCCTTCTCATCCTTGTGACAAGGACAAGGTCCTGAAGTGTGAACTTCCCTGAAACTTCTATCAGTCTTTTAAATAAATATCTCTACTTTTTTGCCTTAGGAAAAAGAAAAAAGGCATTTCTACTATTCCTGGCTGCACAGCAAGCCTTGACAGACAGGTCTTCCAAAGACTGAAAAGCCAGAAAGATAAAAATGAGGAGTGTCTTGGGTTTTCTCTGTTTTTTCAGGCTTACAAGAGTCTCCAGCTCCTTAAGCCAAACCTGATTGCTGTATGTGTGAGTCTCTGGCGGTGAAATCTGCCAGCCTGTCAGGTGATGAAGATCCAGGTTTTACGCAGCTTGAGAAAACACTGTCTGTTTTTTACCACCAGAGTTTCCCCCACAGCAGATATTAAAATGAAAGTCAAGAAGCTATGCTGACATAAAGCACCCCGTGCACCTTCTGCCTGCTCAATGCAGACTTTGCCTACCCCAAGCCCTGTGGCCTTGCAGAGACTCTCTCTCCAGTCACACCAGCAAGCCGCTGCTCATCCCAGGGACGTCCCCTCCTGGGACTGACTGGCAGATTGATCCCAGCTCCATGACCCGGAGCGGGAGCCTTCCAGCGCACCATGCATTTTGGGAAGGTAAACACACAACCGAAATATCCAAGCTGCAGGGCGGTGTGACCTTCGGGCGACCCTTAGCCTGACCTAACGCTGGTCACTCTCACCAGAAGATTTGTTTATCTTGGGACCTCGAACCTCCCAACCTGAGAGCACCGGGTTGACTCCCAGCTCCAAGGCCTGCCAGTGCTGGCTGCCAGCCCCCATTAGGATTGACCAGTGAGAGGCAGATTTTATTTTTAGTCCCATCCTCACAACCTCAGGCCAAGCAAGTGGCTGTGATCGTGATAGAAAAGCCCTGGCAAGTTAAATTGGAGTGTGAGCCCCTTCCCCAGCCTGTGGAGCAGCTGCGGGCATTCACTCAGGAAACAGCTCCAAGAGGGGCTTTTCCTTTCGTCAAAACTCGGAGGAAATTTTGCCCGAGGGTTTCCTCTATTTTTGCTAGAGATGTGCAGCGTGGACCGGGAAGCAGCTGGGGCAGCAGATGCAAAAGCAGGGGGAGATTTTCTCTTACCATAAGATAGCAGAATGCAGGGGGCAGGGGCGTCAGCAGCACGCATCATTTCGGGAATGTCTGCTATCCCTGAACTGAGTGGAAACAACCCATCTGAAATATGCAGAGCCATTATCAGGCCAGGGCTTAAATAAACTTTACTGTCCTTTCAGTGATCAACCTCCCTGGGAGCCACCGGCTCCATTCATCACTGTCACCTTTTCAAAGTGACTGTGATGACAGTTCATGATCATTAACTAGTAATGGTGTGCTTTGCATTAACAGGAGGGCACATCAAACGGGCAGGCTCGCAGCTCGAAAGTTAACTAAATCATATAATAAACATTCTCCAGCTAACCATGTACAGATGGTGACAAAGGGTGGGACAAAGTGGCAGGCAGGAGAAAGAGGGGAGTGGGGGGATGCGTCGGGAGAAGAAGCACTTTGGTACCTATTGGGTGACTCGCCCCTCTATTTACTATTAATTAGAAATAGCACAACATGGCTCTCCAGCCAGAAGGACCACAGCCGCTCGCCGAAGCTGCAGAAGTTTTGCTGTCAGAAAACTTGCCTGAAGATTTCACAGATCTGTCATGGCCATGGGAATTTTTTTTCCCTGCATTTTGTCTTTTTTTTTTCTTTTTTTTTTTTTTTTTTTTTTCCCCTCAAATGATATTTATCGCAGGCAAAGCTGAGGCGCTCCAGGCACAGTTAGGATGGGAAACATTGAAAACTGAAAAGAAGAGAATGTAAGGAGAGAGATTTCAATCTTGCCCTTCATCTCGGAGGGCTGGGGTGGCTCGTTACCACTTCCTGCTGGCACGGAGCACCAGGCTCCTGTGCAGCCCTGCAGCGTGCTCAGAGCCAGAAGTGCCCGTGCTTGAGTGGGCTCAGCCAGCTGAGGCAAAACAGCCTTGCTCAGAGAATAGCTTGGGAGGCAAGAGCTCCCTAGCACAATTCCTAGTCTGAGAAACATTAAAAAAAAAATCCTATTTTTTCCATCTTTCACTAGCAAAAAAAAAAAAAAATTAAAGAAGCAATAAATTCATTTTATTACAATTTATTATATTATACTTGTAACCAGATCATTCACACAGAGAAAAATGGTGCCTAGAGTCGGGTTTTTAAGTCCATAATTCAACACTTTAAGGAAATGGGAATATATTTTAACTGGGACTTCAGTGGGAGGTGCTGGATGCTCAAAGCCTTTGCAGAAGTCCAGAAATATTCCAGAAAATGCACTGCAGCAAAGGAGTCTTCTGCCACAGAACCCAGAAGCCTCTGTACTTAAATGCTTATGGATTTGAAGGGGTTTCATTTTGGGCACCAATTTTTTTAACCATTCATCTTAATGTTTTAAATTAGTGCAGTCACAATCAGGCAAACCTTTGTGCTCCCCATGACTTAGAAATGACAAAAAATTTCATCAGTCAGTGACAGTTTGTCTTCCTTCACATCCCCACACCTCAGCCCCTTCAGCAATCTCTCAGGTAATGTACTTTTCCATTATTTACCTCTCTCTCATATCTATGTCTTCACAGAAAAATGTCCCAGAAAAGGCAATCTGGACTCAGCTTTTATCCTAACCTAAACAGAGGCTGGAGGGGGAGGAGAGGTAAAAAAGATGGCCTGATTTTTGTAGTTTCTCTCCCAACAGCTCTTCAATCTGCACTTGAAGAACTGATATCCCTGCATGAAACATTTTTGGACACGTATTTTCAAAACCAGTCGGTTTCTCAATGCTTAAATTATCGTGGATTGAAGGAATTGACTTTTCCTCTGCTCATGCACCACCTGTTTTCAGGCACCACTGAGCAGGGTGACTTTCCCACTAGTTCACTGTAACTGTGGGGAGTGTTGTTAGAATTGAGATTTTCAAAAGAGGCTTTAAAACCTGGGTGACTTGCCACTTGGGAGCATAATTTTGGAAACATGTGGCTTGTCTGTCTGAGGTGCCCGGAGCTCCCACTTGTGTCAGGTCTGTGGGAGTTTCACATTAGGTCACTAGTGCTCCCAAGGATCCAAGAGACCTGCAGACAGAAGGTCCTGTCCAAGTATTTGAGCAGATAAATTGCATTTCAGAGCACAATCATCTGTTGCTGACATCTCCCCCACCCCAGCAGTTGCTGGGTTCTTGCAGCAGGACAGCAGCAGCAGAACATGAGCTCTCCCAAGTCAGAACATTCCCGTTGGCTCCAGCTGCTGACAAAAGGAGGCTGCTGCGATACAGCAAGCTGTGAACGGCTTTGACTGAGGTACAGCCCTGTCTCTGCCCCTGCTGAGATGGGTGGAGCAGACACCCTTGACTGCCATCTATGCTGCCTGCCAACAATTTAAATAGGGAGGCACAGTTATGGCAACACATCCCTTCAAGGCTATGGACATGAGAGAGAACCTTAACTTCTCCTACAGCTGCTCTTTTCTCTTTTAAAGCTGCAGGAAAAGAAGTGACAGTGTCCAAACACTAGAAAGCCAGCTAGGACACCCACTGTCTTTCACCCCCTGCTCTCATGCTCTGCCAGGATCCCAGCTGGGCTCCGCCGCCTGCCCAGCACAGCGTTTCTCCTCGGGAATATGTTGGGACACCAAGCATATACTGTCCTACAAGGGAAGAAAGCCCTTCAGAAATCAGATAGAATGAAGAAGCTGCATTATTTTCTCAGGAGATTTATATTTCTTGTGGGATGTTGCTTAACAAATCTTTCTGTCTCTCTTCCTTGGTCCTAAAACAATGTTTCTGACAGAAAAGAAAAGCAGAGAACTACAACTGGTTTATGATTTGTTCTTTTATGCATGCAGATGTTTCACAAACATCTGTAAAATAACAATCCACCCTGGGAACTTAGTGGGTGAGAGAGGCAACAGAGACAACGACTTCTGGGTCCTGTTCCTGGTCTCATCAGTTGTCAGCTGTGTCACGCCACTCGAGTCACCTCGGGAGTATTTCGTGCCTCTCTATGACTCTATGCAAATGAGATGCTTCATATTTTAACATCAACATCGTCTTTCAAGTGGCCCTAGAGGTGACATTGAATGGGAGCTGATGGACTCAGATGTACTCAAAGCAAAAACAAACAAACAAGCAAACAAACAAGAGCTAAGCCATTCTCTAGTATTAAGCATATGCCCCATACAGGAATGACAGAGGTTTTGCACTTACTCCTGAAGGTCTGTGCTGGGCTAAAGGTTACCATATGCCATAGGAATGCTGTGCAAACACCCACGAGTGGCCATCAAAGCTGAAAATTTGAAGTTACTATACAGTCAGAGCTGGTTAATTGCAGCTTCTACAGCCTTCTTGCCTAGGTATACAGAGCATTCAACTGCTTGGTTACCAGGGATGTTAGCTTTTCTCCTCACACATGACTGACTAATTTTCTACATACCATTCAAAAGAAAATGCAAATAAAACTGGTTTTCAAACAGAACACGACTTCTTCTCTGGAGTGGCCTCTACAAACCTTTATGAGTTCTACAGTCAGGAAGGGAAGAACAAGAGCCATAGCTAAGTAGCTTAGGAAGGAAAGGGAACAGAGTTCTAAGCAGGAAAATAAAACCCTGCCAATAACTATTTTTTGGTTATGCTGTAAAGTCTCCATCTATTTTGCAAGCAGTTAACTCCTTTCACATTTCTCATGCACCAAGCCACTTCTCCCAGCCTCTGATGTGGGTAAGGGCATGTGATAAAGGACATTTTATCCTAAATAGAGAGCAAGAATACAGACAGAACATGGATCCACGGGGGCTATATTTACTGTGGTAAATGGTGACTGCCATTCTTCAAGGGCTGTGAAATCAGGGACTAGCCAAGTTGGGAAGGCAAGCACATCAGAAGCATGAATGAGATTGTGATTATAGCATCATATTGTGGGATTCAACTATGATCAGTGGAAAGAAAATAGCTGTATTGGTCTGCCAATATCACCTGAATGGAGCTGTGTCCAAATTGAGTGATGGGTGATGGGTGTCCACCTCATAGGCATGATTCAAACTTAAGAGGAAGATGTTCCTCTGCAAGAATGTGTCTCCTCATACACAGAAACCAGAAGAAAGAAACATGCTGAGATGAGGAATGACAAGCTAAGACACAAGAAGAAAGGCACATAAAGGTCTTCCTATGTCACTGCAAGGTGCAAACTCACAAATACAAATTACAGAATATATGTAGGTGCAAAAAGCACCAGAAATCATTCTGAGATGGAGGTGAGGGCAGAGTGGGAATTAGGACTTCCAATTGCATAATTCAGCCATTCTCCTACAGTCTTCATTCAAAAACAGGTGATGATTCATGTTTTTAGTTTCACCAAAGCCCATTGAAGGACCTCTGCCCCCACCATGTATGCAGCTGAATAATCTGTTGCAAAATGCCTGCCATGGTGTCTTAGTAAAGAGCTACTCCAATACACTGGCTTCTTTGGAAACATCTTCCCACACACACTTGATTCCTTCTTTGAAAACAAAAAAAATCCTAAAAAGCCAAGAAAACTGAAAGTGACAAAGCCATTCTCATCTCGTAGAAGATATGAGAGACAGCACTAGTAAAGTGACTTGAGCATGAAAGCCTATCAAACGCAATTTTATTTATCCAAACAGACGAAAAGACAGGGTGCAGGGTTCTGATTTAAAGGTATGACAAGTATAGGCAGCAAATGGGGAAATGGAACAAACCTTATATACTGAAGAGTGGAAGGAAAGTGTTTCCTGACCTGCACCATTGCAAATTAGACCTGTGCAGCTGGATTTCTAGTTTCCACTTTCAGGAAAAGCACTCCAACCAGAGAAAATGGCAAGCTCAGCTCTGACTAGGAAGCAGGTCTGGTTAACATTATGAAAGGAACTAAATCTCCCTTCCCCCAGCCTCTTCAAGGCCCAGAGATTTGTGTGCAAAATAACTTGAGTTTTACCCTGTGGTCAAAGACTGGAGTTTTATTTATTTGTGGTTGGTAATGTTGGACTTCTGTCATATTTTGCTGTGGTACTCCATTATTTAATAAAGTCCCAAGGAAACTGGCCAATGCCTTTGCTTGACAGGGACTACTTTCTGACATTGCACCTGGCCAACAAGATCACTTTTTATTGAGAGAGGAAAGGAATTAAAAGTACAACAAGGAATTGGTTTATAGCCTGAAGGAAGGGGAACTGTCAACCCTGCAGTGGTTTGTTATTTTTTTAACACATTAGACCAATAGTGCTGCTTATGCCACAGAGCACTTGTGTGTATAGATCAAGCTACTTTTAAATCCTTCTTCTAAGCTCTGCAGGCCTTGGCAATTTCCCCTCTGACCAAAGCCTTAGTCTGCCCAGCCACTGCTTAAGAAAAGCCCTGGGTTTTATCCATTCTGAAATCCAGGAGTGAGACACCTCAAACACCTCCTTATTCCCATGTCCCAGGAAAAACAACCCAGCACCTGCAGTCCCTTGCACTGATAACCACCCTCTGTAGTCAGATTTTAAAGCCTTTCTTCAAGGCAAAGAACCACTGCTCACCACCAGCCCAGAGCCTTTGTTACTATCCTGCGGATCTGAATCTAGAACATTATTAGGATTTTAGGATGGAGGCTAAAAGCAGCAGCTCTGCAATACCAAGTCCTGCAATTGTAGGGATGAAGACAGCGTGAAAACCCCTCTGCCTTCTTAGTGAGAGCATTTCAAGACAGCAACTACTAGGCCTGGGAAAATAAACCAGGGGAACTAGACAAGAGAAAATTATAAACTGTTGAAGTCTTGGAGTACTTCCAGGTATTCAAACAGGTAATAGATTTGTTTAAATAAGTGGAAATAGTTTCAAAACATCAACTTCGCCACATTGTCTAGCTTCTCCTTTCTGGTTCAGCTCCAGTCTGGGAGGTTTCTTTATGCATGAGCTCAGAGAAAAGCACCTAGTACAGAAATACAACAAAATCAACAGTGTTTCAGCAAGGGGATTTTCAGCTGGCACATGTCTAATGCTTTCATGATTTCCTGTTGGACAGATAGCTCTGGGGAAACAGTTATATGACCTACTGCCCAAATAGCATCAAGGAACTATGCACAGAAATAAATAAGCAAGCTAAAAAAAAACGTGACACTTGTTACTCTCTTCCCTGCCAGAGTCCTAAAAGCTGTTTGATTCTTGATAATCCAAACACATATTTTGGCCAAAACTTTATAGCCAATTTCAATTAGGTGAGTGACACAATAGAGCAGGGCCTAATGACTTCCAACGCCCTTCCATATGCAACCATATATATATATATATATATATATATATATATATATATATACACACACACACAATATACACATACACACCACGTGTATACACACATACACAAAATACCAATCAACAGGTTCAGTAGAAATAAAGACTTACAACGATATTTCATCCAGGATACAGCACATAAGTCTATTTGCTTCTCATGGGAGTGATGGCATTTCACACCTCTGTGGATAGTCCATTAAATTCCACATGTGGTTCATTTTAAATCTTTTTACCTTTTCAATGTCCAACATTAATTTGTGACAAATACCACTATCTGCATCTTTCCAAAACTGTTCTTTTTCTCTGCAGTCCTGGCTAGAACAATAATAACACATTCATGGAGTACAAGTTCTGCCTGAAGTTATTTTATAATACAGCATGCAGTTTCTGTGGATGCTGTCTTTGATTCAGAATTATGGGAAAGCAAGGCAGACAATGATTATTGGATACTCACAAGAACCGTTGCTGGTGAGAAGATGACACAGCTGTCCCAATTTTCATCAGTGTTCACACACTTCAAGACAGTTCCCTTTATTTGTGTTAAGTGACACAAATTGGCTGCAAGATTTCAACTAGTTTGCATTTAGCTCAGCATCCTATGGAACCAAACCTTGGGCAAACCAAATTTCACAAACTGAACTTCAATAAAGCCTGAGAAAAATAGACAACTGCGTAAAAGGGAAGAACAAGTGGGAGGGGAGGGGAGAGAGAGAGACCCAGAGAAAGCAGCATGGTTCACTCGTGGAACAGCCAGAGCTCAGAGAATCTGCTCTGGTGAAAACTGATGAAAATCTGATTCAGTTCACTCCCTCAATCAGAGAGTGACTTGTTCCTCCATATGCTCTGTAAAAAAAGCTCTCCTCATGTCAGAAACATGTGGAGACAGCAAATATTTCTCAATTGCGAATGATTCATTGACTTAATAAGCATGTGGCCTAAACATCTGATATATATTTAAAATTCCATCTATTTCCTAAAAAATAGTCCTTATTTTTTTTTTTTGAGTGATCAAAACCAAACGATAACAGTGAAAAAAAAAATGCAATAGGATAGTCTTTTTTGATGCCATTTGTGATCGGGGGAAAAGATGTTTAACATTGGTGTGGACCAGATTAGGAGCAATTCCTTGCTAAAACTCCTTTCTCAAGTAGAAGAAAGTGAACACGACAAATCTGAATCTGGGCAGTGGGTGAGCAGTGATGTTACTTGGGGGGGGATCTGCTTCAGCACAGGAGGTGATGATAACATTCCTGTGCAGAGGGCTGTTCCAAAGGCAATTATTGACTCAGCCTGACAGGTGCACACCCACTCCAGGAGGACAGAGCTCCTGGCTCCAGCTCCAAGTCACACCCTTCACCACTGGTCCCTATCAGATGACTTTTGCCACGCACGGAAACTGGCATAAGTTACAGATCAATTTATCACTTTGGAGCTGGATCGAGCACCAGCCCTCCAGGCCACCGTGGCTCCAGCCACACATGAATCAACATTTAATATGGCATTAAAATTCTCTTGTGATTGCTTTTAACTTCCCCACAGTGTGTGCTTAGGGCCGCAGAGTGGGTGTTCTCCTGTGCAGCATTTTGTAGGCTGGTTTGAGCTGTGTGTCCAGAGAGACATTCCTCCTCTTCTGGATGATCCAGAACACTACACTGTCTCCCTGCACCCATTTCCCCTCTCTCTTCTATACAGCAACAAAGCAGTCTGAGCACAGGTATACACAAAACATCCTTCTGTGGTGTGCAGTGCATACTGTGGTGTGCAGGACGTGAAGGACCATGACACAAGAGCAACTTGTTATCATACACTCCTCCAGCATTTTAACTTACTTACTTTTCCTTCCCTGTTTTTGGTGGATTAAGTTTTTCCAACATAACTGGGCTGACTCTGAGTGTCTGGGCTAGATTTAAAGTTCAGTGAGGTTCTTTATTTTCCAGGAAACATTCTTCCTTCCTCTCCTTCAATGACTGTTCCCACAGGTTCTAATTTCTTGTTGTTTGGGACTTTTTTTCTCCCTTTCTGGGTTTGACCTTTGTCCAGTTGCTTTTTAAACAGGAGTCTTGAGGGTCTCACAGCAGGTTTCAACACAGTTGTGCTTCCAGTCTGAAAGGGGGCTTAGCTGGGCAGATTGGAAGTCTCAGAGCTGGAAGCTTGGACTTGGTCACCTTACTCCACACAGAGATTTACACCTCCCAACAGACTGTACAGGGGCTGCTGGTCTCATTACCTCCAAGAGCTCATTCCTGCCCCTGCCTACCAGAAGCAAGGATGACTACAAGAAATTTCAGGCAACATAGTGAAGCAGGTATACCTCCATCTGAGGCTTTTCATGAAAACTACATATGTATCTGTGTGTGTGTGCATAGGTAGGTGAGTGTGGGTGTATAAAATAATAGAGAAAGAATAGAGAAAGAATAGAGAAAGAATAGAGAAAGAATAGAGAAAGAATAGAGAAAGAAAATCCATGGTCCTCATCACTTCCCACAGCCACATGAGTCTCTTCTCCTCCAGGTTAAGCATCTACCATCTAGCAAAATTGAATACATTTATTCTGAGATGCCTAATACCACTGTACTGGCAGAGGAGACAAGACCTAGGACAATGTAATCTGATCTAAAGCCTCTGCATCTTTTCTGTCTTTCCAGCTTGGTTTGTTTGGCTGAGGATTGTTCCTGCCCTTCTTTCTTAAGGATCCCTCAAACTAGGCCAGTACTATAATGACTATTGCCCTCCCTGTTGCTGGCTTGATCATCTTTGCCAATCTAATAATGCACATACTAACCACTTAAACACTCACCAGGTTTTCTAAGCTGCTCGTCTTGGAAGGCTCATCCAGAATCTCACAGGTCAAACTGTGGGAATCTCCTCTTAAACCTGCAACCTATATTCTTAAATTTACACTTAATTGTTCACCCCAGTATTTTATACTCGTGTATACTCCTTACAGTCCCTGTCCTTTAGTTCCAGTTCCTCTTCTTTGCACCTTTCTCATTTTGTGGCTTGTGAGTGAAGCTTGTTTGCTCTCTCACAAGACAAGGGTTTCCAGCCTCCTGGTTGCTCTGCTAGCCTGATGCTGTACCTACTTTCAGCATGGTCTGTCTCTTTTTTCCAGTTCTTCCTACAAAGGCAGCTGCCCAGAGCCATATGCAGCATTTCACACGAGGTCTCTCCTCAGCACCTGGCTCAGCTACAATGCTCCCCTCTTCCCTGGAAAGGGTTGCACTGACACTGCATCCAACTTACACTTCCTGTGACTCACTACAGCACCCTGGTTTTCACCTTCTCTGAACCCTCCAGCTCCATTTCATTGCCAAAAATGTTTATTTCCCCCTAAATACTATGAGATCTTATCTTCTGCAGCATTAAATTTCACACCTCTTGTGCTATGTGATTATTCTGTTTTCCTTGTGGAGATCCAAATTCCACTCTATATAAAATGCTTTCCAACTCCAGGTCATCAGCATACTCCTACACTGACACTTGGTGAAAATATTAATGCAATTAATTGCTGATTTTAATTTTATGAAGCTCTGCCAAGAAAACTCCCTCAAATATATTATTTCTTTTTACCAGGTAAGCCACTTAAATTTGTTGTCTGTTAACCACACACTGAATTCTCAATACCAATAGTTTTAGTCAGAGTTCAAATAAAATTCACAACCAGTAATTTAACACATGGAATTTTCTTAGCTTTGTGAGACCAAAACGGAGATGAAAAAGCTTTTTCCTATAACTCTTCCATTGGTGTTACACATGCTAGCTCTGCCTTCACTAACAAATCAAAAGGAATGAGCACTGTTAATTCAAGCTAGCTGTAGTAAAAATTCATATTAAAAAATAATGAAACTTTTAGGCCTTTATGAGCTAGTAAGTTTTAAGTTCAAATAACCCATTACCCACAGTCTTTAATTTAATCTGCTGCAGGATCCCTTACTTGGCTAGACTCTCCTTGGAGTTGGTGTTGCATTAACACTCCTCTCCTAGCAGTGAGGAGAAGACCTCAGACCAGCAATGTCAAACCAAGATTCTCCAAGTCTTTCACACAGCTTTTCTGGTATGTTTGGTCCACAACTGCTTCTGCCTTCCTCTCTAAAGGGTCCCTTAAATACAAGTGACATGAATTGCTTTGCCTGATGCCTGATATGATTTCTCTTGTGAAAGATGCATATTGATGTTACTCTCATGCAATATTGGGAGATTACAAGTATATTTCTTTCAGGGATAAAAAAATAGGTCATCCTGATTTTCCTCTTCTTTGCTCATATAAAGCCGGTTACATGGAAAAGAGAACCCCATAGGTCTCTTGTCTACCAAAATATTTATTTCAATACTCATTCTGAAACAAATTGCCCTGAATTTGTGACTCTTCAGCTATGAATTGTCCATGTCTCCTTTATTCCCAAACAGGCTCATAGGTTTGTAGACACCTTAGTGAACAAATACAGCAAGAAAAATCTTATTTCCATCTCTTTGGATCAGTTCTTATGCTGGAGAAGAGAAGAGAAGAGAAGAGAAGAGAAGAGAAGAGAAGAGAAGAGAAGAGAAGAGAAGAGAAGAGAAGAGAAGAGAAGAGAAGAGAAGAGAAGAGAAGAGAAGAGAAGAGAAGAGAAGAGAAGAGAAGAGAAGAGAAGAGAAGAGAAGAGAAGAGCCCAAGTGGTAGGAAAGAAGCTGCAGCTTGGAGAACAGAACTCCAAGACAGGACTTATCCAACATGACCACAAGCAATTCTGTTAAACTTGTAAAAGACACATATAGTCTTTCAATCAACTCATTGGCACCACTCCACCGCCCGTGTTTCAAGCTCCCAGTCCACTATCACAGCAATGTGCGGCACCAGGGTGCTCAGCTCTCTTCCAGCTGGTTTTCCATGATGGCTTCAGCCACCAAAGATGGGCACACGCACTCCCTGCTGCTAGTATCCATTAACAAGGACTCAACATGCTGGCAAAGTGAGGAGAACTGGGGTCACTGAACGCCAGCGAGCTCAGCATCCTTTCTTGGGGGTGCCCAGTGCCTTTGAAGATCAGGCCCTCGGGTACTTGCTACGTGAAGACATGAATAGACCTTTCTCTCTGCCCTCACTGGAGACACTGGCAGCATTGTTAGAGCACAGGCACAACCAAGTCTAAACTGGCTGAAAATTTGGCTGGCCTTTTTGCTTCAGCGTGATCAAATGGCAGCATTGCTCACCGAGTGTGAAGGGCATGAAAGGATTAGCCGCCCTCCCCCAGCAAGCAGGTGAGCTGAAACCCTTTCCAATTCACTACATGTCAGTTTACAAGTAAAACATAAGGTATAAATGCAGCTATTGTTAAGGTGAAGCAGCCATCCTGGCTGGGGAGTTAGATTAGCAATTTACCCTTTGTAAAAGGATTAGCACAGCCCTATTGTTTCGGTGTTTATCTATCAATTTGCATTTTTAAAAAGGGGCATATATCTGAGGAGGGCCCACGTTGTCCGTGTATCCCGGGCCACCCCATTTCCTTCCAACTCCCCACTGACAGAATTAACCAAAGCATTTTATAGACCAGAAATCGAGGAGAACCCAAAACCTTGGCACTGCTGCTGCTCACACAGCATTTTGATGGGCCAGCAGGCATTCCTCCATCTTTCAGCTGAGAGCAACTGCTGGGTGCTGCCAGCCATGCAGATCAAACACCAGAACTGGCTTCCCACTGTTCCTCAGAGACCAGAGTTGAACGCAAAGATATTTACAGCACATTCACCACAAGTTTCTAAGGACATGGAAACCTGCGCCAGGTTCTTCCGTCACATAGATTGCAGACACCAAAGCAATGAAGCACCTCTGTAACTAGCACTGATTCCACTCTTGCAGTTTTCAAAGCTCCCCAAATAATTTGTGTTGCTTCCACTGGGCTCACAAAAGCCTGATTTTTTTTTTTCCACTGACAAGGGTAATGAAGAAATTACTCGGTCCATTAAGCACAGAGGTTAGCATCAAAAACCATTTCTTGGCATCCCAACACCTCCGATGGATCCTCAGCTTCAGTTGTGTTGGGCGCTTACAGAGTCTTTGGGAGCCTTGTAAGCGAGCCTTTATTGGTGCAGGGACTGGTTCAGCCTCCACGTGCCGCAGGGACTCCTCGCTGGAGTTCAAGTCAAGGGAAGAGGTTTCACACAGAGCTGCTCCTCTGCAGCATGGGAGAGGGGGAACGCTGCTCACCCAGCCAGGAGCACAGACTGGCCATTTGGCAGACAGCAGCTGCTCACTCGGATTAGGTAAAAATTCCTTCGTCAGAGGGAACAGGGGTGTCTTGGAAGGTGAGTGAGAGAGCAGATTTTTTAATTAAAATTAAACCAGTGCATTTGCACTCTGGTGCAGCCCCACACCCTGCTTTTCCATAAGACGGCGATTTAGGAAGCTATTCTTTTAGACCATAAAAACAGTTTGGAAGACGAACAAGCATCCAGCTGTGCTAAATTATTTTCCTGCTCCCTCAGGACCCAGCAGCAAACTACAGCATGTATTTTACAGGCATATGATTTATTTATATGGACTAACATACAGGTATTGATTTTGACCCGTAAACCCCCTCTGTGGCTGGGGGCCTACACATCCAAAAGCCTTCTCCCAGCCCAGGCTCCACCACCACAGCTGTGCAGGAGCAGGATCCCCATTTGTGAGAGAGGGAGAAGAAACCGCAGGGTGTTCACTGGCTCCTTGTAACTCCTTCCTCACATCCATTAATTTTTCTTTTCCCAAACAATTCTAGTTTGTTGATCAAGCATCTCACACAGGCAATTCATTTTTGCTGGTCATGGGGGAAATGAGGAGGCTCCAGTGGGAGCTGTTAAGATCTTAAAATACACTCTGTGCTGCTGGCTTATTGCAGATACTCTGATTCATGGCTGAGAAGAGAGGCCATGAGTGGACTCGATTAAATACATGAATTTAGGAATCATCAAGGAGCACATAAAGCAAGCAACAGATACTGTGCCCTGAGGATCATGTGAAAACATAACATTAAATTAAATTAAATACACACAAAAAGAAGAGAATGTAAGGGACAGACCTTGTCCCACAAGGCTTACAATTTACATTTAGATTAGCACAAGTAGAAGCAACATTGCAGGGAAGGTGGGTGAGGGTTACAACAACAAAATTTTGTGGCTGGCCTGCATTTTAATTTCACTAATTAGAAAAAATGAAGTTTCTAGTTAATAAATCAGTGCTATTGACATTTCCATGAATTTGAGGGAGGTACACAAATACCTGTGAGATAAACCCTTTGATTGGATTTAGCCATTCTACCCTCTAGAGTAATGGTTTTAAATCATTAGCCTTTGAGGTCTGCTTTGAAGATAAATGAAACGTTCCTCAAAAAGAAACAAACCTATTTCCTAAACTTACACTCAGTGTATGTCCCTGAGTAATGCTGGTGGGTACCACAGAAAAAAAATCATGTGATATTGTAAGCAATTGCTGCAGAAAGACCCATGGAGAGGATTTCTACCTCTTTTTACTCAACTGAGAAAATCAATTATCACATCCTCAGAGACAGGGGCTGGCAATCTCCCAGTGTGTGGAGCTACCGACCTCTCCATAGGAGCTGGATTAACCAGGCTGACTGCTGGTGAGCACTCAGGTGTCTGTAAACACTGACCTCAGTGCTTGACAGATGCCTCAACTTGAGAGCAAGCTTTCTCAACAGACTTGCAGAGGCCTCAAGTCACCTTTTATCCTGGACTAGCGTGGCTGTTAGCAATAAATATCTAATCGTACCTCAGCACAGCACCAGCCCACAGACATTCATCAATCACAGGTGCCATGGCTACGGCACAACACACGGCAGCAAAGCCATGGCACCACTGGCACCATCACCGTCCTTTATCAGCAGCAGCGTGCTCTGGGAAGGCGGTGGCACTGGCAAACATGATTGTTTGTGGCTCTTCCCATAATAGGGCCCTCCCCCACTCCTGATTTACCAAGATTCCCCCTCTCAGTATGGAAGCAGAGAAGTGACTGTGACTCTGATACTTCTTGACACTCCTGCAAAGGCTGGTGGTACAAGCCTGAGATCTGTGAAGACAGCTGCTGATGCCAAGAACTGTACTGAATTGCAGTTTTTGTTCAGCTCAATGTTTAAGGTTGGATAGTATAGGTGAACTACCACGAGGCATGGCTGAAACGAGCATTGTGTGGATACAACTGAATATACTGCCTCATCCAAACAAGAATAGAAGGGAAAAAGCCAATTATTCTGCACTGAGAGCGCTTTTCCACTCAGCTGGCTAGAAACAGACCAGTGATCTCTTGGTATTGTTAATATCTGAACCACTTTATTTTTCTATGCCAAATTATTCCTAAATTTTCAGCCTAATATTCTGTTGTCATGAACTTCCTGGATTTAAATGAGGAAACAGGAATCAATATACATTCAAAGCCAGACAAAGTTTTGGATGGCAACCATGTTCTGGCAATATAGCATGTTAGCACATGTGTCTGGGGTGAGACTTCAGCTTCCAAAGGTACCTTCCATTGCCATGCCTCCAATTCCCCTTCCTTACCCTGCCGAAAGTGCTCAGTGAGTGAAGGTGGTTTCCCAAACCCAGCAGACTGGCTGCAATCCTGACACTTTCTATCTTAGCTCTAGGAACATCAAAAGGCAAATCAATTATGATTTCAGAGTGCCCACAGTCAACTGTTTTAAGTCAAAGGTTGAAAAACACGTTCTAAATTTTAAGGCAAGCTTAAAAAAATACTGTACTATTGGATGACCACAGAGTATTCCATGGTCAAGGCTAAATGGACACCACTGTGCCAGGCAAGTATTCCAGAGAATACCATGACTACAGTTTAGAGGCAAACAGATAGAGTGAATTGATAAGGCAGAGGTAAATAAGTGGTTCTGATAGAAAACGTTTTTTAAAAAAGCAGACCCAGATCATGGTACAGTAACTTTTATTGCAGAGATCAGTAGGCCAGCACAGCTATTCATAAGTACTGTACATACACAACTGCCTCATGCTTATGCCAGCCTCCACAGGGCTAAAATGGAAGCATATAACCAATTAGTGTTAATAGGCAAACAATCATTAGAAGTGTTAACAAGTGATGGTGGAGAGGCTCTGGTTTTAATTTTATTACTGATCTCTAGTAAGTGTTATTATCCTCATAGAATAACATTCTATTATGAAATGCACATGCACAGCATTAAAGCCTTTGATAGCCCAACTCTTGCCAGCAGCAGCAAAACTGTAAACAAAGTGAAAGAATCATTTCTGAAATGCCAACAGCCATTAGTATTCACAAAGTTTAGAGGATGCAGAGAGCCAATATGCTAAAGTGTAAATAACAGGAATTTACTGTGACCTGGGGATCTATGGAATCAACTGAATTTTTGGTTTCTTCCCATTTTTAAAAAGAGCCTAAACATACATGCTTAATCTCAATTGATTTGTGCCTGAACTAGGGTCTTGAATCTGTTACATATTTTCAAATCTTTTTAGCCAATAGAGTCCCCTCACATTTTTCTCTTTTATAACACAGCAAGCAGCTGCAACTAATCATATTTCATTATGGTTTTGTACATGTTTTGTTTTAAAACAAATTTTACTTAACCAACAAAAATGCAACTGAGCAACTTCTGCTCATTGTAGAAATAAGATTTTTCTGAAGACTGGCAGAATTGGCCATGACATCAGATACAATTTAGACAATATATTTACTTTGAATTTTAGCTAGGAGTACTCGGGTTGACGAAAGAAAAATCCCAAAAACCTTGAAATGAATAAGACAGACTTAAACTTTGCCTACTTTCTATTACTGTTCACAGACAGATGACCTGAAAATTATGGATACATTTTATATGACTACCTATTTATTGCAACCATTTCTTCAGTTTTGGCATACAACCAGAATAAGAAGTGATCAAGGCTTACATTTATGTATTGGAAATATGCAGTCTCCATCCGTCAGGAAAAATCTCAATGGGAACACAACCTACAACATCCTTTACCACAACTGAATAACACTAAGCCCCTCCCAAGCCACTTTCAGCACCAATACAACAAAGCAGGGAAGTGCACACAAGTCACTTTACAGCTTTGCATAGGTTACATTTAGGAAACTTTACAGAACTATTAAATAAGCAATAATGGCAATACAAGATATTAAATATAGATAGGGTTGTGTCAACTGAGCTACTAAATTTGGGCCTTGGGCTCTTTAAATTCTTCCCCAGAAATAGTAGGGGTATTCAAGTAAGCATTACGCCTTTCCTTCCAATATGCACCTCTTTCTTCAGAAGATACCCAAAATTCAGTGAAGAAAGAAAGGGGAAAAAAAAGTAACACGGCAAAGTCCTACTGGGGAATTGGGTTTTAATGGACACACAAAGCAACTAGGTGACATCTTTATCAGCCCTCATAAACCTTGATTGAATACACAGTGATAAGGCCTGTTTAAACTGTCATCCTCACGATAACACAGGCAGAGACAACGTGGGCCTTAGCAACGACCTGTGCGAGGGAGGCCCTTCCCAAAGAGGCCACCCTTCCCACTGCTAGGCAATGTCTGTGCCGTGAGCAGCACACAGCCTGCACGGCTGCCTGGGATGTGCCACGCTGGGAGGCAGAGGGCTGGGGACTGCCCAGGATGGTACAACCACCTCTTCTCCCAGCACCGGCTTGGAAGAGCATCTGCGTCAGAGCTCGCCTGGCTTTGGGGATAGCCAGCTCTCCAGGGAAGATGGGGGCTTTGAGGCAAGATTGACCTTCAGCACTCAGATCTGCAAACACCAAGAATTCCACAGAAGCGGTTTTAAAGAATTCAAGGAACGGCTTTTTGGGGTTCCTCAGTGTTCATTTTTGGTTGTTTTGTTGCTGTTTTTTTATTTTAAACCGCCATAATCTGTGAAGTGCATAACATTCAGCACTAGGAAGCAAATCAGTGTTTGGGGCCAGCATGCCTATGGAAGTGCCAGTGACATGACTTCTAACAGAAGATTGGTCTTGGCCATCTAGGATACTTAATTTTTTTAAGTAAGCATTTAGAACCTTTAAGCATCTCCAAGAAACATCTATGCAAATTGCCAAGTTAGGAAGTTAGGATTTAATTGTTCTTCTGCAATTATTTCTAACTTACAGAAGATACAGCATACACTTGAACTTTTATTCTTTCTCCCCCAAATCATTCTTCTCTCACTGCAATGCTTGCAGTGACACCCACTGGCTGTGGGAGGCAGAGGTCCAGAGAACACTTCTCAAACAAAATGCTTCAGAGCACTGACAAACTCACAAGAGACAGAACCTCAGAGAAGTGTTGCCACCCAAAAGCTGACATTTTGTCAGTACACTTAAAGCTATAACTCAGTGACTGTATTGAATACAGCTCCTTCTCATTAACAGCTTTAACAAGGACATAATAATCAACAGTTACTTGTTAAGAATAATAAAATACATATTTATATATAATTACTAGTTAATTAATAACTCCCATTGCTTGGGTGATGGAAGGTGTTAGTCCATTTTATGCCTATTTGCTCTGTGGGAAGATTGAAGTGGCACTAGCACCTGGTTTCAGATTTTCATCAGCAAGACACTGAACTGAGCTGGTACACCACTGCGTAGCTGACTGGCAGGGGAGACATCTTACCTACTCAGGAACACATTGAGGCTGTTGTAGGACTCCCTGCATACAACAGCAGATTTCTTTTCATACCTCCAAGCAGTAATTTCTCATTTCACACTTAAGAAAGAGAGGAAACACAAAACTAAGTGACTTGTGTAAAGACTCACAGGAAAACCACAGAAACCAAATCTAACAAATCACAGCCTAATGGCCTCAGTTAGAGGATAACTTGTTTCTTCAACCATATTAGAGAAACTTCTCTATAATATATAAACATAGGTTCTTAATGTTTAAACGAAATTATCCAAGTTTAAGCTGAAACACAAACAAATCACTCCTTATTACACAAGGTATTTACCAGAAGCCTGAGTTTTATTTTAACTACAACATAATGGCTTGGAACAGATCAAGGGAAAATTCAGAAATGCTTAGAATAAAAAATTAGAAAAAAAGGAGACCTACTTTTTGCCTACTCCGTGGCATGAGCCAAGAGCAAATGGCTTCTGGCTGTGAGCACGCATGGTGTGTTTGCTCACTTACTCAAATTAAAAATATTTCAGTCACCCTTGTGTTATTTCCCTTATATACAGCACTAATGTGCAGAGAGTCAGAAGCAGAACTATCACATTCATGGAAAACACATTTATACAGGACTTCCCACAGAGCTGAAAAAAAAATTAAATTATCCAATGCCTTCCCAGCCAAACTTCCTCCTGAAGTGAAAAATCCTTCCCTTTGATAAGAAAGCTGTGTCAGACCACATTTCTGTCCTGACAAAGGAATTTCTCTCCCTTGGCTTGCTCCAGTTTTGGCAGCTGTACTCAGCAGAACCAGGCTGCTCTTCCCAGCCAGTCACCACGCTTAGCAGAGACACCACTTTATCTTTCCTGAACAATAAAACAAAAATGAACTATGCACAAGCAAGCAGTAACTGTGGGTAACACTACCCACAGCTCCAAGGCAAGCAGTTCTCTGGGTTAGAAATTCCATCAATAACGTAACACATCATTAAAGACCTCTCTGTCCTACTCGCTCTCCCTTTTTTTTTTTTTGCCTGTCTACATTCAAAGCTATCTAAGGAGATGTTCAATGCTGCGTATACACAGTTCATAGCAAAACAAGGTAGGCTTGTTAGCTTCTTTCATTCTTTCCATACCAGGAGGAAGTAAATTAATAAAACACAAGGAAGGACACTTTTCATGCAAACTTGGAAAGCTGGTGCCTTATGGATTCTCATTTCTAATTCACTGACAGCCAATCCACAGACACACAAACTTGTTCTAGAGTTTTGGACTAAGAGTACCAAGCACCACCCAGTGTTCTATATCCAGGTTCCTAATGGCACCTATTAAGCTAATCTCAGGCTACCTAGCCCTTCCAGAAAAGCCCCGTGAAAAATATTGTTATCATGGATGCAGTGCACTTCCGCTCTCACCGCTAGCTCCTGTGGACACAGCACTGTGCCATGAAGATGCTTTAATCTGTATCTACCCTTCAGACACTGCAGGTCACACAGCATTTAGCATTCAGCTGTGACAGGGAAGAGTTTGACCTAGGATGTGCTAAGTCTTTCCTTATCTTCCCTAGAAAAACCTGCCAGATCCAGGCCATTTCTATTAATATTCCTATGAGTAGAGATGGCTAGCTTAGTGTTTAAATACCTGCACCTAATAAAACAACCAATCTTAGCCCAACAGGCCTGATTTTGTAGGAAAGGACAGGCCAAATCCAAGAATTCCAGGCACAACAATGATGCCCCCATTCACTTCCTCTCAAAATTAAATGCCACGTGAAAATAAAAGGCATCTCAACATTTGATAATTGAAGACGGTCAGAAAGAAAAAGATTGGACCAAATCAACATTAAATCGCTTTCCTTGTCCTGGAAAGTTACAGAGGATAACATTAGCTCTCCTATAACCCCACAAGTGAACACTCATAGCCTTGGAAAGATGTTCTGGAGAGAGACAGTATGATGGTCAGGAACAGTTGCAACAGACACAAGGGATATATGTTTGATTTTGGCAAATCCATATGGCAAGCAGCAATTATGGTAGCATCTCTGGCTAAATGAAAATTGTCAAAAGAAATAAAAAACCAGGCACAGTTTTCATCCAGTAGAAGGTGAGAACAAAAAACCAAAAAGCCAACCAACCAACTAACCAACCAAAAAAGGGTAACTCTCTTCTGAAACACTCCTGCTAGCTGCTTTTTTACTTTCCTGAGGACTATTTGACTATGTCCTCAAAGTTGAGAAACTCCTACAAAAGCCAGTGACTAACCTTTCCTGGAGTGCTCAACAACTGCTTGCCAAATCTTGTCACCGTTTGATTCAGCACAGCAGATAAAGCCTAAAATTAAATGCCAGGTATCCCAATCTTGCTAATGAAGATACAATTTTCAAATCTATTTCATTTCCATGCCACTTACAAATAAAGCAATGTCAGCTCAGGATAAGTAGATGCCCAGAGGGCTTGGCCCACTCAACCCTACTTGGCTGCAACACTTTAAAAGCTTAAGTGGCTCCCAGCTTCAGCTTGCTGCAGGGCAAGCACCTCACAGAGCTCATTGCTGAGCAGTTGATTTGCAGCAGCTCCTTTATGCTACTGCCTGGGTGCAGACAGCCACAGAACACAGAAAATCCAAGCCAAGATCATTTACTCCTTTACATCCTCTGCGTGTGCAATGGGAAGAGAGCTGTGTTAAATAGAAAAGCAGATTCTCAAGTTTTGCACCAGAGACTGGCTTGTAACTCCCATACCTTCCTTCTCCATGGGTGGAATTGTTTAAGTGTAATTATAAGAAATATTCCTCCAGGGAGATTTGGTGGGGAAGGACCTATCCAGGGTGGTGGGACATGCAGGGTTAACAGCAGGACTCAATATATCCAGACTCTCCAGATAGGGTACAGAAGAATTTTAAACTCAGTTTCATTAGATCACTCTTCTCTCTGTCAAATTTGCCATCTGAATTTCTCACCTCAAACTCCAGAAGAAGTAGGTCTATGACTGTATTTCAGCTTTAGGTTTCCCCATGCCCTTACTCTAACTCACTTTTCTATCTCAACAAAAAAAAGTGTGATGCTTCCAGACTCTCTGTCCGCTATATGAAAGGGTGGGAGAATGCTGTTTCAGAGGACAACAATGATATGAAGACTTCCTCAGCCTTACACAGAATCAGAATCACCTGATCAAAACCCAAAACCAATACAAATTAGGTGTTTTAAGTGCCATGTACTATAAATCAGAAAACTAAGACAAAAAACTTGAGCATGATGCTTTAAATTGTATGGCTGTACCATTAACAGAAACTAGGGCCTCCGGATTAGGAAAAGCTGCCTTGTCTAGATAGATCTGAAGTAATCTTTATTCTACAGGTCTCATCACAGAAGAAGAGAGGAAGAACAAAAGTATTGTATTTCAAAGTCAACAATCTATGGCCACTGGTAAATAAATTCTGTATAATTGCTATCTAGTTCATATAGCTTTCATACAGAACATCATGATACCTTACAACTGTAAGATATATACACAGTAGGGTTTATGAAATCCTAGCAGAAAAGTATTATTTGGAATTTGATTTCAGTTTTACTTCATTCAGAGAGATGGAATTCTTTTCCTAATTCTTTATGAAGGCAGCAAGAACTCAAAAACCAGACCACTTCTCTTTGCAAGCAATCCTACTGAACTTCATCCAGGCAACATTAGTGCAAGACACTCTAGTTGCAAGCTTCTCACTTCTATTTGTCTGTAAGTTTATTTGAAAATAAACCCTTAAGCTGTCAACAAAATCCAAACCCAGGATACAAAAAGAATGAAAATTACAGGTGGCTTATAGGACAAAAGACATCACCAAAGCAAAACAACCTTGAAACATTTACTTGTTTCTGAATTTCCTCATATAGCTGAGATCAGAAGTGTCCCTATCCTTTTCTCAGGTGGTAGACAAAATCTCTTTTTTATGCCACTAATGGAGAGAAATAAGGGATGTCAATAAATTAATGTGAAATTATGCTAAGATCAAATTCAGGAATTCCTCCTGCCAGTACATGAAATTCAGAGAGGAGTTAGGGACACAAGGACAGGACTTCACTATGCTTATGCCAACCTCAAGTGTAAAAGGAAACAGGAGGACGTTCAGACGGGACATACCAAGAAGGAAGGGACACAGTTCTGCTATCAAAAACACAGACGAAGAAAGAACTGAAATGGAGGATTTCAGTAGTGGAACAGAAGCACTGAAGACATAAAATACAAACCCCACAAGAGATGTGACATAGAGAATAACAAGAGTTGTAAACACAAAGGTAAGAAATTAAATTCAACACATGTAAGAACCTGAGCCTGAATGACATTGACCATCTCAAGATTCCTATTTGTGAAACACAATTTTGCTACAAAGAATGGAAATTTTGTTGAAGGAATAGCTCTCTTGTCTGTTCAGCCTCTTGGGAGAAAGATTACAGGTTACTTCAAACTTCTGGCCTTCAAGTAACTTGCATACTCAGGGAAGCCTTGAGAAGCTGGACATTCCTTCCACTGAGCAGCCTGATAGGCTTCAAAGCATATTTAACTATAAGCTGTGTTACTATAGAGTGGAAAATATTAATCAGCTCTAGCCATCTAGGGAGACTGTGGTTATCATTAAGAATATGTGGGACACTCATACAAGAATTCTTTTCCCCTGCCCACTGGACAAGCTCTTTCATATAGTTTATCTGCTCCAACTGCATGCTTTTGAAAAAAGCTTGACTAAATGAATACTTTCAACTAGAGCTAAAGGCAAACACTCCACTGGAACTTTGCCCTAATCAATAGCAGCAATGTTCATGTCACATGAGAGTCAGAGGATAGAATATGGTGCTTACTGAAGTCAGCAAATAACCTAATTATACTTAGCCTGCCTGAAGAAGCAGACAAGTGAGGTCTGGTCCAACCACATATTAATGCAATCATCATTATCCTTATCCCTTGTTTGCTTTCTGCTTATATTGTAATAAAAACTTGTGCCAAATGGAGGGTGCTACTGACCCCTTGTGGGAGAAACACTCACACATTTTAGGATGCAGACGTCAGTGGGGAAATAGGCTCAGAATTGTTTGTCTCCTTACCTCCCACAGATGTATTTCTAAGGAAAAGTCAGTGAAAGTGTTAGTGTTACAAGAGGTCACTATTGTCTCACAAGTGCATTTTCACCATTTTAAGCAATTTTACAGAAACCAAGGTCTATTAGCTCTAAGGCAGTCACATAAGCATCAATAAATCCTAATTGTAGTAGATACTGCAATGACTTACCCATAACTTAAAAGTCTTGCATTGTTGAAGATCGAAATTTATACATAGCCAGTTGGCACAGTTCTCGACTTTTAATGCAATTTAAGCTACTTTAATCCATCACACTATCACTTGCTAAAGACTGCAGAAAACCCCCACTTTATTATCTCTCTAGAAAGCAAGGGCATACTACTCTGCTGAAAAGAGAACAAACTATTTAAAACCCTGAAGTATTTTTTCAGCCAAAACCTTCTTGTAAGTATCAAGAGAAGTTGGTGTAATTCATTCTTGAAAGCAGAAGTTTTCCAATGCATGTCACTGTCATGAGCAGGGCTGCACAAAGCACAAGAACTTCAACGATTTTATTTCTGACAATTTATATTTCCTTTCCTTGTGGTGGAAAACCAAATCTGAAAAGAAAGGGTAATGTTTTTTGTTCCAACACTACTGCTAATCTTTACTCCCTAAATGAAACAGTGCACACCCATGAAGAACCACCCTTTTCATTTGATTCATGTCAAATACAAAGGAAATCTCCATGTGCTTTCACCACTCCCATCAAAAACAGATGGCTGTATACGGGATATAGCTGGAATGACTTGGAACACCAAAGTGCATCATAAAGAAATTAATCGCATTACACAGTATCTATATTACAAAATTATTATAATTATTTATATCGTCCAGTATGAAACAGCCTTCTCAGAATCTAAACCCATCAATACCAAACACCAGCAAAACCTGCAGCTTCCATTGCAACCAACAGCAGGGGCTGAAACCCTTGAGACAACAGAGATGAAGTCTTGAACCAATGCCAGCACTGCTCCCATCACATTTAATGAACATGTAAGGAGAAATATGTGAACAGCTTGTAAATCCCAAAGCAAAGAACAAGAGGCTACCTCAAATGTATTTCAACTATTTGCCTCAATTATTTTAAAATAAAGTTTTTTCAAAAGTATTTAAAAACATTGTGTTGTCATACAGACCTATCATATAAACCAAAGCTGAAGAAACTTGAGAAACTTGTAGAAATGAAAAGAAACTGCGAAAGAGAGAAACAAACTTTTTATTCTGTCAGTTCCTTTTTTCACCTGTACACAGGACAAATAAAAACACTAAGCCATGTAAGTCTGGTTGGTTTTGTTGCCTTTGATTACATAGACCCTTTTTTTTTTTTTTTTTTTTACAAATGCTTCCATTAAATTGAATCCTAAAAGTACAAACTATGATGCAGCATCTGTTGTCTCAGAATATGGAAGTTACTGTATCTGGCAGGAGATGTTTAAACAATCACATTCACGTAGCCAGATCTGTAAAGGCCATTCAATTACAAGTAAACACAGAGTCTAACATACACTTAACAGCAACTCTGGTCAGTGGAACAGTATTATGAACTGCATATTTACAGAAAATTTTGCACATAATCCAGAGATAATTTTAAATCAATCTTTCTGTTCTTACAACATAATCCACCCTTTAAACTTCTACTGTGCTGCTTTAACAATGTTTGAGTACCTTGAAGATTCAAAGGCACATAGCACTTCTGACGCCTCCACAAACTCATTCTTCAGGAACATACTGTAAGAGAACCAGGTTTTTTAAAGAACTTTGGACTGCAAAATTTCTCAGTGAAGTCTGGTGCAGTTTTAAACATTGTATGCCAACAAGTAACCAAGTTTGCAAATATTTTTTCAGGTATACAATTGTCTAATTCCATGGTGACATCTAACATCATTACAACTAAGAAGGAGGAAGACAAATGTGCCATCACGCCTTTTCCAATGTTGTGTGCAAAAAATCAGTATTAATTCAATCCAACTATACTTTTAAATCAAAGCTCTTGAAAAAGTCAGTATATATCTTATATGACAAGCTTTACTAACCATACAGTACATCAGCATTTCCTTTGAAAAGCTCAGACCTTGCAAAGCAGTTTTAAAGTAATCAACTACATAATGCTATCTGCATACAGAAATACACTACATTCACACAGGCAACCTTAAATTTCTCCAATAAACAGTCATGTCAAAATCTACAGTTTATAGAATATACAAAATTTTAACAAAAGCAAAAATGTTCATTGTGATTCAGTAAAACCTATTTTCTAACATGAATAGTTTGCATTCATAAAGACGCTAAGGTTGGGACAAATTAAGTATTTCCTAGAAACTCAAAATGACACAACATTTTCTAACTATGAAATGGCATGCAAACATACTGATTAGTTGTTGATTATTTCTCTCACACAAAAGATTTACTAGATCAGAGTAAAGCAGGTACTTTTACATGTTATACAATGACCTCTCCCTCATACTAAAAATGTCACATACAGAAAATTTTCTCAGCTGTCTTTGACACAAAAGCTGCTGCTGTAAATTTCAATATTACACCCTTCAGATCCTCATGACCAGTGCAACAATTAAACAGCTTTCAGAAAGCTTAACAATATCTAAATTTGCCAATTTTCCTTTACAGAAAGTATATACAAGTTTATAAATCCATGGCAAGGGCATTACAACTATATTAATGTCAACTCATTAACTGGATTGAAAAGATACTTGCATTCTGTGAAGACCCTATGGCTGCTGCCCATTCAATAGTTCCATCAAGGCACTGTACAGTCATTAAATCTCGAGTATTCTCCAAGATGTGCTGAAGAATATTGTGAATGTGTTTAAGTTGTTAAAAAGCCCTGAGTCAGAACTCGTGTATTCACCACAGGCTCAGCTATAAAAATGGCACATACTAAAGCTTCTGCAGACAACAGTTTTACTTTGTCAACACAAACAAGTTATGAAATGCACAAAAAGACAACAGTATGAATTCCAGCAACTTATGCACAGGTATACAATGTACTTTGTGGCAAATCACACACTGCTATTGTACACAGTTTACACAGTAATTTTATAAAGTCAAAAAAGCTCCGCAGTGTATTCAGACATCAAAACCAATGAAGCAAAAGAAAACTGATGCGTTCCCCATCCCTTCCCAAAGACAACAAACAGCTAGAGAAAAATGCAGCACTTTGACAGAAAGGAGGTAGCACTGCTAAAGTTTAGACTGTAGCGTTGTTGGGGTTTGGTTTTTTTAAGTGAAAACTTGACCCACGCAGCACAAAGAAAAGGTTAGGCTCTTCGGTTCACCTGCTACTACTGGAAGAGTAAAATTAAATTTCTGACAATTAGTTTTGTAGAGGAAGCTCAGATCACTAGCTGAAAGCAGCTTCTTCAAACAATTTAGTGTTTACATTAACTGCAATTAATACTGCTAAAGATAATTACACATACATAAACCTTCATCTCTAGAAAATATCTACACAATAAGTACTTAATTATTTTTAAAAGACCATTTCATGTCTTTAAAAGAAGCTAAAATACCAATTGTAAAACTATGCTAACAAGGCACAAGTACTTGTGCAAATCTGCTATATTCTCACCCAGTCCAAGTTAATAACACCACCTTCTAAACAAACTTTCACATTTACAAAGTAACTTGTTTGCTACCTCATCAGTGTAGTTTTTATTATCCACTTCAGGAAAAAGGGATTTCTCCAAACCCCAAAATACAAATACCCAGCAATCCAACAAATGGAACGCAGGTAATAGCTGCCCAGATTTTGGGAAGTGCCATATAAGCTTGGGCCAAAATAAGTGATGATACAAGTTTTGAGGGGAAGAAACAGTTAAAGGTAGTTATACAAAAGTTAGCAATCTACAACTACTAAGTTTATTCTGTTAACCTCTTAGGTTGTCTTTACACTTTAAATCACTGCATAGTGATATTACTGTTTATGTTTCCTACTGAATAGAAAGTATTTTATTTAAACATCTGAGCCTATCTCACACTGAACAATATATTTTAGGTGTCTTGTAACTTGTATCAAAAAACAAATGGAAATATTTCATTCCATTTAATTTCAAAATTGCTATTAAACGCTGGGGAATAGACATAACAAACCTTACAACCCTTACATTCTATAATTTTACAATAAATTAAAGATAAATGCCTTACTGATTTTTCTAATTTTCACTTTGCTCAGGTGAAATTTAGACTTCAATCTTTTGCTGAAGACAGACGCACAGTGATATTTCCTTAACTCTACAACTTGTTATGATCCCCTTTGACTTTCAAGTGAACTTCTCATCCTTCAAACATGTGCTATCCAACTAAACATTCACACTCTGTGCACATTGCACAGGAAACAACAGAATAAAGTGAATGAGCTTACTGGGTTCCTCAACACTAGCTCACCTTAGTTCATCTGAATGCAAAGAGAGGGTCTGAATATAAATATTTATTTCCATAAATGATACCAGATTTTCAAGCATTTTTCCTCATTAAGTTTGTTGAAAGGCAAACTATATTGCCATCTCCAGACAAATACAGCTCTTCCTCCTGTAAATAAGACCTAGATAAATAATTCAAGCATCTTGGTTATCTTTCCTAGTTTTTGTAATTCAGTTGTTTTTCTTGGCACCAAAATAGCATCAAGCATACTTCAGTTGCAACTGGCACACAGCATTGCTGAAGGAGTCCAATCACAACCTCCTTTGCAGTCACATGCATCAGCTGTGATTGCAATACAGGACACTAAAGCTGCTCCTACAGCAATACCCTCAGTCATTGTCTCCATTTCCATAGGACTGTGATGGTATTCAAGTACTGAGGGTGTTAAACAGTAACTTACATCTTACATCCAGTTTCCTACCCAGGATGCTTCAGATCTGTTCTAACTCAGCTGAATTATTCAAGTGATGCTAAACTGGAATACTTTCAAGTAATTCTGGCTTGTTCCAGCAAAAATAATTAGGGAAATGCAAACTCCGGTATTGAGGCTTCAGTTTTGAGCTGCGTTATCAAGAAGAGATCCACCCTGCATCTGTGCAGACATGTTTGCAGAGGTCCCCTTGAAGAATTAAGAGGGCAAAATATGTCTGCCAGAGACAGAGGAAATCAAGGTACAAATGTGATGCATGACAAGCTAAAACTCAGAATGGCTCATCAAACTGTACATCCTACTATAAAAGTATTTCCAGGGGAAACCTGACAAGAAATTGAAGCCCACTATAGAAAGCTCAGCTGTAAAACATGCTACCACCAAAAAAATATCACCAAAAAACCAAACCAAAAACCTTAGTGACATCAGTATTGGCCAAATGAAAATTGCAATAAACACTCAGATGCACACAGAGTTCAAGTGGAGATACCAAAATGCTGAACTGAAAAAAGGCCTTGTATCAAAAACTTTCCAAAACTCCTTGAAATTTTGGGATTTTAGAATAGGAACCAAGAAACAAAAAACGGGAAGGCTGCTTCATTTGATCAAGAATAGAGATGCAGATTATCTGAGAACAGATGACCACTAGTATACAAAATAAACCAGATTACTATGGTGACTCCAGACTGTGATTGTGTCCAATGAAAAAACACTGAAAATAATGAGGAACACTTGGAATGCTGGATGAGGATTAAAGATGGCTGTTGTAAGGCTGTGTATTACATCACTTCATGGTGTTAAAAGCCACTCTACATACCCTTTTCCAATATATCACCATACTTGTTTCCTGGAAAACTTTATTCAATGTTTAAATCTTATTGCTTAAAGGTTTGTCTGTCTTCACAGTTTATTAGTAACAGTCTTCTGAGACATTTGCCAACATTTGCACAGTTCAGGCTTATCAACATAACTTTCAGAAGACAGATTGATTTATCTGAAAAGACCACATTTTTATCTTTATCCTTACTTGGATCTTTCCCTGAACTATCCTTTTGTCCACATTTTAGATATGCAATGAGAATTCAATGATAAATTCATCTTAGCTGCAAGTAAGGCACCTAAGTGACTCCAGCATGGATTTCTTTAATGCTCTGCAAGAGCACATCCAAATCAAGTCTGCACAATGGCAAAGGGCTACATGAACTATGCACTCAGAAAACTGTTGAATCACTTTGGAGTAAGCACAGATTCCTCTTAGCTACAAGAGATCCTTAAATTAGCATATTTTCTACCACCAAAAAGGATGAAAGGATGCATTTGTTTTCAGAACGTTAACAGTTTATAGTCCCTAACAGCAGCATTTGGGGGGGGGGGGGGGGGGTGGTCAGGAGGAACAGCTCTTTAACATATCAGTGACAACAAACTCCTTCAGCCAAATTTAGCTCAGCTAGGCACAGCTCACAAAATTCACTTTCTGTCAGCAATATCTTCATTTGCAGTACTACTCAGTAATGCCCACAGATAAGTTCTGGTGTTAACACCCCACTTACATGAATAATCAATATTAAATATTTTCTTCTGCTGTTGACACTGTTTGCCTGGAGGCAATAAAGCTCACTTAAAAAGAAAGGAAATTTTGCAAAATCTGTTTTTTCTAAATCCACAGACCCACAAATTTTAAATGGCTCTGCATATGTGTGTTTCTATACAACTGATCAAATTCAGTCTTCTAAAAGGGATAACTGACCCACTGCTCAAATGTTCTTTCCACTCAAGTTAAAAGCAATTCCATGCGAAGTCAAGTAATTAGCAGAATTATAAAGCTCACTATTTAAGTTACTTAGCTTGAACCTGGTTAGACTAAAGTGCAGTTTTGGAAACATAATGCTTCTAAAACAGATTTTTCTTTTTACTGTTTCCTACACAACCCATCCTCAGGAACAAAGGGTATGATAAAGTCAGAATTACCTTAACATTGTATTCTGAGGCATGACCTTATGGGAACAGCATATTTATTACTACTGTGTATAGATTATGTATTGATTTTTCATGACTGTGTATTTCAAGACAGAAATTAATTGCAAATCAGAACTGCCATAGGAAATGTTGACACTCTCCAGAACAGCATAAAGCAAAAAAAATCCTAAATATGTTTGGTAGTAACTGACAATATTAAAAAAAAAAATTCCCTTACATCACTTGACATCTGATACATACGTGATACACATGAACAAAACCAAAATAAGATTGTCCCTTTAAACTTCAAGGGGAAGAAGACAGAAACAAAATTTTTAAAAGACTGCTTTAAATTAGCATTAGGGTTAAACGTTCTTAAAGAGTAAAGCTACAAGCTGACTGTTCAAATACTGTTTCTTTTATTTGGCGGGTTCACAGTCTTTAAACAATTACTATGTAACAAACCTGTGCTACCGTATTAGCAATGTTTCCATCAGAGCCCTTTACTGCCTTTCAACCTTACAGAGGTTTAACCCATGGACATGTCCTTACTCTTTCACAACCTAGTAAAAGTCCCTGGCCCCTGCTCAGTACAGAAGGATCCTCCGTTCAATTGCCTTGCGGCATATGGGGCACTCGCTCATCCGGTCTCCACAAAGCTGGCACGTTCCATGGCCACACAGAAAGATCATGTTCTTCAGGCGGTCCAGACACACAGGACACATGGTCTGGAAAAGATTGTGACAGGTTGCATAGTCAGTGGTAGTACTTATACACTATTGAATATGCAACATTTAAACTGCTGAAATTTAACAACTAACATGTCATCCTAAGCATAATTGCCATAGCCACTAAGCTAAAGTGGGGTTTTTTTAAATCCCATTTTTATTCCACATTGAATTAAAATATATGGGCTTTTCCTACTCCATCATGACACAAACAACTGCGTAGATTTTGTCTAAATATGATTCCTTTAATAAAGGCAATCCAGTAGTAGGTTGACATCATATTTTCAATATCATTACACAAGTTTGCAACATTAAAACATTCTTTAGAAGCATTCTCCTGTAATTACACCATGTAATCTTCCAGGGAACAAAACATACACAGCTTGATGTATGCAATGCTTGGGCAATGATTTACAAATTTCTTCTCAGGCTATCTAGCCATTCATATACTTACCTGCAAACACCGAGCACTCAACACTCGCCGAAACAACAAAAATGTTGCATAATCAATATGATATGTAAAACTTTAGCACTTTGTTTGTGAAAGTTATCTATATTTGCAACCAAAAGAACACCTCAAGTTTCAAATTAGGAACAGTGTAGTAAATCTGTAAGCTTCGCTCATAACAGCAGCACAGCAAACTTTTAAAATCAGTTTTAATTGCTGAACGTGAAGTGATAGTCAATGCCCTAAGTTCTTAAACAGCAAAATTCATTTTGTACCAAGCCACAAAGGAACAATGTCCTTCACCTTTGGCCATGTGCAGAAATTGAAGTTTTCATAAGGCATGTTCCTTCACCATAAACATATTGCAGCCATATGAGGATTTCATTTATAACAGTTTATAAAACGTTAGTAAATGAATAGATGTTACAAAAAATTAATATTAAGAACATTCTATAGATCAGATCAGATCAAATCAAATCTAAGATGTCCTCATCTGGAGACATACTACATATATCTAACATTTATAAATGTTGATCTCATACATAACATGAAATACTGACGAGGCTCATATTTGAAATACAAATTCATTTTATCACCATCTTGCACCTCTGACTTGCTTTTGAATTCATCATTGGGGCTTTACTTCAATTTGCTCATCACATGAGAGAGAATCAATAACAAGGTACCCTACTGAGAAAAATCTTAAAACACATTTTCTGTGAAATCAATAGGTATTACTTCCTAGGCAGTTTAACTGAAGACCAGAAAAATTCACCATAATTCTGCTTAAGAGTTTAAATTGGCATGGAATCTGGCCAAATTACAATTTTAATCTCCAGGATACTAGTTTAATGGGCTAGCAGGAAAATAAAACTTCCAGGTTAAAATCTTAAAGTCAATTTTATGTTTTAAAACGGCCCTGAAGGGGGGGTGTGCTAGAATTTCCACAGTACTGTAACAAAACGTTCACAAACTAAAAATTTACAGAAGGACTGTCAGTCAGTCCTGCTCATTATTCCATTCACACTAACTCATCACTTTCACATCCCACACATCAATGGGACTTTTAGAGTATTCCTCCTTCAGTTAAATTTACAGACTTCAGGTACCAGTGAAACAGCATTTCCAATGCAATGAATATGCTGCTGTGGGGCAAGTGTCTATAACTTGACAGAATTGGCATGATGACCTTTCATAAAGGACTGACAAAGCAAACACTCATCTTATCTTTGGGAAAATGCCCAATGTGTAGCCTTTATGTTTTGGCTAATTATTTGCTTTTGTGTCTAAATATAATGTCAGAATTATTGAAGTTACAAGGGTCTGTTTCTCTCCAAATCCTACACCATCATTTAATAATGAAAACATCCACTAAGGGGCAAAGACATAGTAAAAAAATAAAATCTTGTAAAACACCATTAGTTCAAACTGTTTCATTCAGTAAAGGACAGAAATCCCAACATTTTCATTTTGTAGTTATGCAGTGTTAGAAAATTGCCCTATTTCTCCTGCTTAGTACAAAAGTGGAGTATTTAAAATACATTAGCTGTTTAACTTCTTAACATGATACTATCTTGTCACTTAAGTTACTTCACACAGTAGGAGGACTCAGCTAGCAGAATAACAAGCTTCCTGTTTGTTACACAATTCTCTTCTGACACACTTTTCTCGATTAATTCAGCAGTTTCCCAGTGGGATACAAGCCCGGATAATTGAGTTTTATCCACCTCTGAAGGAGAATTCCTTACTTAACCACTATCTTACACTGCTTTTACAGTGAAAGTAAATTCACTGCAAGCCTTATGCCCCATTTGGGCAGTAGAAAATTGGGAGTGAGAAATAAGCAGTATCTCTAACTATTGTACTCTTTGTTAGAACATCCTCTGCATGAAATCCCGTTTTTTATCTTCCTGAAACATTTGCCTCCCATCTTCTGAAGGAAAACAAACAGTATAAAAAGGCACTATGCCTGTTCTATATGAGAATTACTTCTGCAGTTAAGTACTCTGGGAAAGTGCTCATTGCACCTTAAGTATAATTAGATTTGCAACTCAAATAATGTTTTTGTCACTAACCAGGTTTTCTAAACTTCTTGAAGTATCAATTCTTCACTATTAAAAACAGTTTTTACAACAATATACAGGTGCACAGTGACAAAATAAATTTACTTTTTAAGGAAGAAGAAAGTGATGTAAGTATGGTGAAGGAACATACATAAGGTATTAGATGGATGATGAAGATTATGTATAAAATGGAGTGAAGGTATTGCAATTACAGTCAAAAGGGTTCACATTCAGGGAATCCCTGAAGAATGGTGTGGTCATCAGATGTGGGAGATTCTGTTGACATCAGCATCACTTCTGCTTGGCACCAGAAATAGTTTTAAAAGCTTGCTGCACTAACATATTAGATTATCATTGAAGGTATGAGTTGAAACAAAGGCTTATACCTGCTGAAAGAGAACAAATTAATTTTAAGTAGAAAAATATCAATTGAACACAAAGACTGAACTGTTACAGCACAAATTAAAAGAATACACAATTATAGTGGAATGCAGTGCATAACTCTAAGCACAAATCTAAAATATTAGACGATCCATTTTAATCAGTCCGACTTACTACTCACAAGTATGATACAACTTGCTGTGTCACAAGACTTAAGTACAAAAGACACTAAAGAAAACTTAAAAAGCCTCAAGCCAAGAGGCATGCAAGGAATGACCAGAATCATCTCTTTCTAGTCAGAGGCACTGAACAATTTTGGCTACTGGCTAGCAAAATCCCAAAATCATAAAGAATAAAATTTCACTGAAGGAAAATGTACAAAAAACCCCTAAGAGCACATCTAATCAAGAAGAAGAAGTGAAACATGAAGCAGTTTTCTTTTCACGTGCCTATGCATAAGAATATCAGCATACCCAAACAGAACTCTAATCTTCTGTAACTCCTAAAGTACCCTGTAAAAATGTATCTGAAGAAAACAGATTACTTGCATTTAAGCATGCATCTGGCATCTTTGGCATGTATCATTTCATATGCCAAAATAACAACCTTATTCTTTCCATTCAGTAACAAAAAGTAAGGCAGAAGCTAAATAGCAGATGCAAGACATCAAAGATGACAGTAACATCTGGAGTTTCTAGGTAAGACAGAGTTGCATTTTAAAATTACAATTTCTAATCTGCATGTTCTTTACAGAAAAAAACTACACAGGAAATTGTTTTGAATTTCTACTACTGGGGTGCTGGCCCAGTCACCATATGACAGGAAGAGCTCTTTCCAGACGTTCAGTTGAGCATATCAGCTCTCAAATTTAAGGCATTTAGAAACACAGGCCTTAAAACTGGCAGTCTAAACATTCTAGCCCTGACTTTTATGCACATGAACAGCTGAATTCAACAACTACCAGGACAAGATGTGATGCTGCCATCACTGAAGTATTATGGACTGCTGTAAGCCTACTAGAGGCAAAGGGAAGCTAGAACACCTCAGTTTCCTGTATCCATGAAGTTTCTTCCAATTATGTTATATACATGGAAGGAAAATTCACATTATCAGGGTTCTAAGAGAGTAAGCTCATTCAGTAGTCAGAACCCTCATGGAAAGACCTGCAAACACTATACCTAATTACTAAGATAAGCCTCAACATTTAAATTCCAACTATTTGAATTACATGTATAATGCTTTCAAAGTTTTAACCTTGCAGCCACACAGTTTTTTGAAGTGTGTGTTCATTACACCCTTCATAAGACAGACAACTGTTAGCCATTTTTCCAAGGCAGTTAATGAACAGAAAAATCAAGATTAAGGTACATACAGAACAGTGAAGATGATCTACTTTTATCACAGTTCTGTGAAAACAGCTTCTGCTGTGCCTACACATTCAGGTCAGCTAAATAGAGAATGTACTGACTGAGCGAGCATCCTTTTTTAGTCACATCAACACACATGCCCTAATAGATGGATTATCGAATATGGACACTTGATTTTTTTTCCTTTAACCCTGTACACAGAGGACATACAAGCCACATCACACAAAAAATATTGGTCTTTTGACTAAAGTTTAAGACCTGATACAATTCAACATGTCATTCTGCTTTAAATAATAGAGGATACACTGGCTTTTTCAGTCAAGTAGTTCTTGCAATTAGTACTTAAAATTTTTATCCAGCACTTTTACCTGTTCCTTGATGTCTTGCAACTGTTGCTGAAGCTTCTGTACATCTGCATTGACATTAGTGTTGTCTTTGTCCTTCTGCAAAACTGGAATGTTTCCACTTGCTGTAAAATAAAAAAAAAAAAGATATGTAATTACACACCAATCTAATGAACCAAGAATAATTATTTCCAGTGTCACAGCTACATTTTTTCAATTATCTGAAAAAAATGTTAGTCAAGCATCTTTGATAATCCAGTTAAATTCACTACACCATCACTGCAGCTCAACAAAGATTTTCTTTGAGTTTAGTGGCAACACTTCTTTGACAAGTATTTCCATAATAACAATGACTGCAGTCCCTTAATGTTTTCAGAATTCTTATTTGTCAGTGAAGTTCCTGACATAAATATGTTTTGCACATGTTTAAAGAAGAAAAGCCAACTTCCTTCACATTCAAATGACTTTATCTACAGAGATGATTCCATTTGGTGTTCAAAATTGCCCAAGGAAGTAGTTCATTCAAAATTTGAACAAGCTCAGTTTAATATTCCTATATTTGACTGATCTGGGAAGCAATATTACTTCATGAAAGAAAAACTGTCAAGTCTTAAATTTCCAGTGTGAGTACTGAAAATCTGATTTTAGTGACTATTCTTAATATTTATCTATTTCAGAACATTATGACAAGGATGAACTAATATTCCAATTCCTATAAACTCAACTGAAATACTGTGTACCGCATATATACACACAGAGCAAATACAAATAATTTATAGAAATTACTCGAATAAATCACAAGAAGTTTAAAAACAAGTCATAGGAGGAGATGTAAAATTGGGCATTCTCTCAGGTAAGTTGCTTGTACCTAGATGCTACTTACCATTCCTTCAGAGTACCAGAGGTAAAAAAAAAAAAAAGTATTATTTGCTCATTTGCAGAGCCACAGACATTCTTCAGCTGTTCTTTCTTAGGGTATTAGTAAGTGGCCAAGTTATCATACTGTTTTGGATTCTACTCCAAATGCTGGAAGCAACTCTCCGGTGTAATGACTGGTAGTGTTACCACATTTGCTGCTTCCAATGCATAAAGTAGTGCAAACACCAAAGGGATACCTGGGTTAACACTGTTTTTGTTAAATTTTTCTTCAGAAAGGAGAGAAATATATAGATAATTTAAGAGAATGAGAATTAAGTTGGTGGAGAAACGTGAAAGAGTATGGGCTCTGGAGTCACTCACAAATATCATCACTGGTATCTTCTGTACCTTTCCCTCCGCAGCACATAATGAAAGGCACTCTTCGCTCAACCACTGCCCGACACTGCACACATTTCTTCATCAAGCTTGCACAATCTGAGGGAACAGAGAAATAATCAACTCTGAATCTTCCCACTTCATTTTTCCTTTTTCTATCCATGAGTTTGTTTATTCATAGAGTACCTATCCAGCAATGACTTAACAGATGCTTATAATAAAAAGAACTACTTGAGTTGATCTTCACATAATTTTCTGTAAATCACACCTAAACAATGTCCTATTTGGGACTGAGAGTAAACTTATTCTCTATCTCCTTTTAAGATATTTCAAGTGAACAGGTTCCTCTTTCTCAAATGGATGTCTAGTCCACAAAAATGACACAAGTCTCACACATTTGAGACCAGAACTTCCAAAAATGTCCTGGCTATCTGCTTTTTTCTTTAGAACAAAGAATCTCACTGGTCTAATGTTCCAGGCAAAGAGTTGCAGCTCTTTACCCTTAAGAGTAAACCTACATCTTTTGATATAACCCTAGAATGGGGGCTGACATTTTTCTGCTAAAGGCAAGTTATTGTCTCATATATGCTAAAATATTACTGTGAATCAAGAGAGTGAGTCCTATAAAATACATGAACTTAAAGACTCTCTAGTCTTGCTTGAAAAAGATGTCCAGAAAAAAAAAACTGGACAGAAATCATCTACAACTGTTAAACCTTTTGCTGTCCTTGTTCCATCTTAGACTTTGTAATGTGTACTGCACTGCTGAAATCCTTCACCACAGTAATCAATCTTTTTGTTGTCTTCTTTCCTGGGAAATGATTCAAGAAAACTTCTCTCATCATCTTTCAACTGCAGACAGTGAAAGAAGACAGATCAGGCTAACTATAGTCAGTGATTTTATGTCAGCTGCCTGAGCCAGAACAGAGGAAGAAACCAGACTTCTTTAGCAAGTCCAAGTAAGCAGTTACTCATAGGAATGATTACCTTCCCTCTTATGCAGATTCTCATCAATAAGGACCACTCTTTCCTAGGGAAATGACCCTTCAACAAAGCCCTAAAATGTCTGGAGACAAGGTGATAGCTGTATTCTCATCCATATATACTCAAAACAAAAAAATTTCTGGAGATCTCCTACGTACTTTTTCACTACACAGGATAAATCAAAGTGAACCATAACTGGTGCTCTTGGCAAAGATACATGATGTGACTTTTGGGCCCTTGTGCAAATCTGTAGATTAGTAAAGAAGCATACTAAGTATTTATTTACAGTTTTTTTAAAAACACCATTGGCATATCTGAATGCCTTCAAAAAGCTGCAACAAAACAACAAAATCAATTCTAATTACTTTCAAAGTGCTAATAATATAGAGTAAGTTTCTATAATGTGAGAAAGCCTTCTCACAGTTAAATAACTCAGATGAAAGTCCACATGTTTTGTAAACTTTTGAGAATCTCCAATTATTACCAGCATGACAAATACTGCCAAAATTCTGATGATCACCAGACTACCAAGTAAATTGAACCTGAAATCAGGTTACTAATGAGCTTTTAGCAATCTGATTAAAAACATTCTGTTTCATGATTACTTCAAAAAGAGGTCTTGTAAAGCTACTTACTCTCACAGGCACACATATGACCACAAGGCTGGAAGAGCACTGCTGCCTTTTTATCTGAACATACTACACATTCTTCAATCTGTAAAGAACAACACAGATGTGAGCAAAATGTATCTCCTGCTGTCTACATTAATTTGCAAGGCACGTGGGCTTCAAGAATCTCCATGTAGTGGGGTTTTTAACTAATTCAGCATCTCAAAAATGCAACTTAAATGAGTTATCACACTAACTTCTAAGAAGAGGTATTTGGTGACAATTTTTACACATTCAGTACAACGACAAGCACAGAGAAGCTGTTAGAACAGCACCAATTTCTTTTTCTTTTCTCCTTCTTTATTCCATCACAGATACTTCAATCAGGGCAGATCAGCCTGGTGAAGGGAAGTCTCCAGGAAGACGTTATTACAGCCTTTCTGCACTTAAAGATGGGAACAACCTTTTTTGCTGGGCCTGTTGCAGTAGTACAGGGAGTAATAGTTTTAGACTAAAAGAAAGCCAATTTGGACTACATATAAAAAAGAAATTTTTTACGATGAGGATCATGAAACATTGGAACAGGTTACCCAGAGGGGTGGTAGATGATCCATCCCTGGAAATATTCAAGGTCAGACTGGATAGGGCTCTCAGCAACCTGATCTCATTGAAGATGTCCCTGCTCATTGCATGGTATTAGATGTCAGTTACATGATAGATTTTAAAGGCCCCTCCCAACATTCTATGATCCTATGAAATTCACTTAAAAGGTACTTTCACAGAAATGCTTTCATATTCTGGGTTAGGGTTTCTCAAGCCCTTTTTTGTGAGAGCTGTATATATCATGGAATCATTGAATGGCCTGGGTTGGAAAGGATCTTAAAGATCCTCCAGTTCCAACCCCCTGCCATGGGCAGGGACACCTTCCACTAGACCAAGTTACTCAGGGCCCCATCCAACCCGGCCTTGAACACTGCCAGGGATGGGGCACATAGAGCATGATCACGGACATCACATACAATCCCATCTATATAGGCCTGGACCTCTTTCAGTACATAGAACTATTGTCCTGATTTATTAATTTCTCTAGCCTTGCAGATACTACTGCACGTTTTCATACAGAAAAGTTTAAATGAAATATTGACCAGATATTCCAACCTCTCAAGCTAATTCATCAAAAGAAATCAAAGGAAGGTTATCCACACAGCTTAGCTTTCACCTGGGAAAGCTGATTTCCATAGCTTCTTTAGATGGATGAGTAGAGGCAGAACCCCTCACTTTGCTGCTCCAAATCACCAAGTGGCAGAACCCTTTCACTGACTATAAAACCTAGAGAAAAGGAGCTTCCACTATGTTAGCATTTGGCTTTTGAACATACAAAATGCAGAACAGTGAATAGTATAAGAAGAATAAGAGTGAGTAGTAAAAACAGTGCAACTTTATATTAACAATTTTTATACTTACTCTGAGATGGAGAAAGAAACAACATACCACAGAAGCAGACTAATCAAATATGTTCGGAAAAGGTAAAAAAAACCAACCTAAACGGTTGGCTTTCCTAAAAAAAAAACCTCAATCAAACAAACAAACAAAAAAAAAAAAAAAAACAAACAAAAAAATCCCAAAGCCAAACCACAAATAAATCCAAGTGCAGAACATGAATTCTTTTATTAACAGCTAAAAAAATAACCAGGACAAGACCTGGTGATTACAAGGAATAAAATAATACTCAAACAGAAAAGATGGATGTACCCATATAGTCAAAACTACTTGGGAATAACCATTTGAGAAACTGTGGTCTCCAAAATAGGGGATGACTGGCTGACTCTCTGAAGGAAAAAGAAAGCATAATGAAACTCATGTTTCCAAAGAAAAAGAAGTGAAAGCTGAAAATAATTATTAACTACAGAAACAAGCACGTATTAACTCAGTTTACTGGCAGATAATCTTTCAAGCAGCCCTAAGGAACAGAAGAACTCAATATTACTGAGGGAAATGATACTTCAGAAAAAGTAGCAATTTATCTTAATATGAAGAGAAGATACCACGGCAGGGAGGAGATAGCCTATTTCAATCCTCAGGTGAGTCTATTACAACTCTGAGGACCTGAACAATAAAGATATTGCAAGGCTGGGAGAAGTAGGTACGACAGGCAAACAAAAAAGAACAAGATAGCATTATGATGCAAAATTAATTCCATCCAGTGAGATATGTAAGGCACAATACCACATAAAAGAAGACGTAAATTTCTTTGACATCTTTTTTCCATTTTCGTCACTTTTCCATGATAAAAGAAAGAGAACCAATAAACTTCACAGGTTTTTACCTTTGTCCTAGACTGAACTTGCTCTTTGCAGATGAGGCATTTTTTCACCCGTGGTGAGCACAAAGAACACGTGGCAATGTGACCACATGGACCAAACAGAGTATCTCTCTTCATGTCTGAACACACCATACATTCTTCTAAGGTTTCAGAATCATTGTTGATCATAGACGGGCTTCGGGAACCAACCTGCCCACTACAAAGAAACCTTGCAGTCAAACTTTTGAGAATTAAAAAAACCCCACTCAATTTAAAATGCACATCAACTAGCTGTTTATATACTCCTATGCACTCGGGCACCAACGTACGATCATAAAGCAATCTGCCTTTTCCAAGAAGTGCAGCTGACACGGGGTGCAAGGTCACACACTCGGGTAAGGCATTGTACAGAAAACAGGACACGTAAGTCAGGATATCGTATCGTGAACGCAAGAAGTTCCCCCCTCTAGTGCTGAGAGCTTGCTTTACCAACAGAGCCGTGTCCTGTGACTCCGTTCGGCACCGACCCCACGGCCGGCAGGGTCGGACCCCGGGCCGGAGCTGCGCTGGCCCGCAGGGGGCGCGCGTCCCCAGCCTGCCGCCGCTCCCGCCACGGGCGGCCACAGGGAACCGCCGAGGGATGGATGAGGCCGGGATGCACGGACACACGGACACACGCATACGCACGCACATACACATACGCACGCACATACACATACGCACATACACACACAGACTCCGAAACGAAATAAGCACCTTACTCCTTACCAGGGAACATCAATAAAAACAACATCTCCTCCTCACATTTTAAAAGTATTGTTTCGATTTCCATACAGGAATTCAGGATGGGAATCATTTGCGGCAACAGGGGTGGAACATAACTAGGACAAGGTGAATCATCTGATACTGCATGGACCTGATAACATGGTATTTCACTGAAACAATAATTCCTATAGACATCTGACCTACCACCTCATTCTCTTTTCACAGAATCATACGGCTGTTCAGATGAACAGCTACTCAGTAGGTGACTTCTCAAAGCAGCATCAACACTGAATTCATACCACTTTCTATCAGGCTTTGCCCATTTCAGTCATTAAAAGTTGTATGGACAGAGATTTCACAACTTCCCAGGCTAACCTGTCTGTAACGCTTAGTTATTCTTCCAGGGATTTTCCTCCAACCCCTTTGTGAATGAAGTTCTACCAATCCCCACTTGAAGATTGTAACCTACCCATTTTCCCCTCCCTCATACCAATATGCACAAAAGTTCTCTAAGACTTGGGTAAGTTTCAATTAATGCATTAATTAACGTATTCAGAGTACCATAAAAACTTAAAAGAATTAAAAGTAAAATTAAACAACCACACACAAAAAAAACCCACCAAATTCCCAGACTTGTATGTTTTAATTAGCTATTACTAATTAAAGGCTCAACATTTTAAATTAATCAATCTGTGGAAAGCAGAGATTTGGAAACTGTGTATTTTATGAATATACAAACCTGACTTTTTCTTTGTGACATTTAGCCAGTGCTTTGCAGAGACTTGGATCAGGGCAGAGATCGAGAGGGGACTGACCCTTCTTGTTACGAATGCCAAGGTCAGCCCCGTTGGCTGCCAGGAAGCAGGCAATAGATGCAGCACTCTTCTTCTCTGCTCCTTGAGTGCTAAGTCCCATTATTAACTGAAAGAAAACAAATATGTCAGCAAGAAAGACTCTCTAAACAGTTAGGAATTGTCTGGCTAAAGGAAAGCTACTTGACATGCACACATGCACATATATGCATAAATGTGTAAGCCCAAGGAAACGTCTCTAGAACTAAAATCAAAACAATTGCTTCATTTTGAGTCAGCAACATTCAGCTTTCCTTTAAGGAACTAAAATTCAGCAAGTTGAACTACTGAAGCACTCAATCTCCTGCACACCTATACTCACACGTGAAGTGGCTGTCCTTCTATGCAAGCACTGTAAAGGGCAAAGTTCCAGGGGGTATATTCAAAACACACTTCAGTATATACTCAAATTGCTGAGTTCAGACAAAATGCTACCACTACACCTGTACTGAAAACACAGCTGAACAGAGAAATGAATGCACACCTAGTTTTGGACCAGCAAGTAAAGTACCTGCCCAAGAAAGTAACAGAATGTCAGTCTTTCTCAACCTGGATGGATTAAATTCACACACTGTCCCTGTCTAATCACATAATGCTACTTTGCCCTTTTACAGCTGTTACTGTATCCTTTTGTCACTGCTTCACAGGGTCAGCTAGAAATAGAAAGAAGGCTGACTACCACAGCCCAGCAAGGAGTGAATTCCCCTACTCCAGAGCATTCTGGGACTCCTCCCAACATCTTTTTGCATTAATGCATTTTATCTGATCGAGCTTTAAGTTTAACACAGACTACACATAACACAGAACTGCTGGAATCACTAAGAACTCCGCAGCAAACTACGCTACACTGTATTCAAAGGAAGAGCTTTGGCAAAGCTAGGGCAGCTCCAACTCAAGGAAACCCAGGCTAGGAAGCACTTTTTTCAACCTCAGTCCATACATTTTATTTTTTTTTCCTAAATTAGAAGTTCTTATATCAATATGTATCACTGAGGCTACAAGACTCTTGAAGGCCACTTTATGAATTCAGATACTCCTGCATTCTTCCTCATGATTAGGTAAGAACAGTACATCTCCAAAGGCTTTATACCAGGAAAATCAGTAAGTTATGGAAACAAATGTTTCATGGTGTTTAGATAACAGAAAATTTTCATTTATTGAGACCATTTTTCTACATTTCAATTACAGCATTGGCTGAAGCAAAGCAGAGATTTTTATCTAGTTTCAGTCCTGATACTTTGGACCATGTTATTAATCCAGCCAAGGCAGCACAACATCCAGTGAAACTGATTTGCTCCAAGGTTGGCAGAGACATAATGGAACAGTCATTGACATTAGTCACAAAACCCCTAGGTCCTAAAATGCCTCTGCATGCAGTACAATTTGAAAACACGAGGACAACATTGCATCCTGCGACGTTTGTCAGAAAGTGTGCAACTTTCCAGGCACGAAGAATGAGGACACCACAAAACAACCCATGCACATATTCTCCATTATGTCTTGGTGCCCAGTATGGCTGCAGCAAGCTACCTCTGGAGGGGGTACTTTTTAGGGAGTACCCTGAAATGCATCAACACAGGCCAGTCCCAGCCAATTCACCAGTGAGGGAGAAGTCTCAGTGTAATCCACAAAAACTGTATAAATATCACCTAAGTAATTGTAACTAGTGAGCTACCTTTGAAGCAGTAAACATTTTCCATTTGTTTCTTTCTTTAAAGTTAGGATTTAGGCACTGGCAGTACTTAAAAGCATTTAAAGAGTCAAAAAGGCACCTATATTCAAACAAATCACTCAAAATGACCCTGGGAATAATACAATTATTTAGGATAAAAAGTATTCTAGGCCAGAACAGTGCATCTGTAATAAAGCAATTCAAATGACTTTTTTGTGGTGGAAGAGACTATACTTCAGAAAGTTTCTCTTCCTCCCAGCTGGACAATCACCACAACATGCTGGATGGAAAAACTTAAAAAATTATTTAAAGAAATGGTGTTCACTGGTTTTAGCACTTGGGCACAGAAATGTTTCTCAGAACGGTACCTAAAATGAGCAGGGCTTTGTGTACTATCAAGATCATTCACTACATGCATTTTAACTACAGTATCAAAAAATCAACTGAAAAAACCTGACAAAAATTGTTTTGGGTATAACATAAAATACCCCGAGTTGGAAGGAATTCACAAGGATCATCAAGTTCAATTCCTTGCCCTGCAAAGGACAGCCCCAAGATTCACATCAGGTGCCTGAGATCATTGTCCAGAAGCTTCTGGAACTCTGGCAGGCTTGGTGCTGTGACCAGCTCCATGGGGAGCCTGTTCCAACAGGCATAATGTTGGCATTCAGAAGGAACTATTAAAAAATATATATAAATGTTAAAGAATTAATTCCATTTAGTTCAGTTTATGAACTAATGATAACCAGTAAAAAGTATCATTTCATAGGTTAAACAGTGGTCAAAATAAAAAGTAACAAATTATACAATTTCAACGAGTTGCTGTCCAACCAACTCCATCAACTATGAAAAATCCCTAAAATCCTGCAAGTGCGAGTTTTCAGTTTATTCAACTGAAACAAAAAATAGAAATAATTATTTGTTGAAGTACTATGTACTATAAAGATGCACCCTACAGGCCTCAGTAGGTTGGAATCTCCATGACACCAGTCCAAAACAAATTAAAATTTAGCCAAGCAAAAATGAGCTCTAAAATACTAAATATTTACAGAGATGTGTTGCTATCACATTACCTAATTAAATCTGACATTTCCCAACTTTTAAAGGAATTAATGATGAATAATAAAAAAACCTCCCAAAACAAACCCTCAGTTTAACTCATTGCATTGCAAAGAAAGTCTTACTGATTCCCATGCTAAATTATTAATCCTATTTATCTTCTATTATCTATCACCTGTATTTGCAATTCCACACAAGACAAATTACCAATGTGTCCTTGGATAGCTTTAAAGGTCCAGATGCCTGCACATATTTTCACAGCTTCAATTCTGTCTTTGCTGATGTTCAATTTTGGGCCAAACGCAGATTAATACTTAAAATAGTTCAATGGTAAAATCTGGTTTATAGAATTTTTACCTTACTGTCATTTAAGTAAAGGTAAATAGGTACAGGTATTGTAAAGGGGAGACACATTTTCTTACACATGTTAGTCATATCTCAAATATCTCTTTCAAAGCTTATTGAAGTATATTTCAGAGAGATTAAGTAACCAATGTGAAAAAAAATTTGTACAGTGGAATTATTGTTTCGAACAAAGACTTGGTGAAAAGTTGGTGTATTTTTTTTTTGCAAAAAAATAATTTTTTTTCTAATTTTAACCCTCAGTTAAAATTATAAAACATTATACTGGTAACTAATTCAGCAGGTCAGCAGATCTGATCCACCATTATGTTGTGCATCTTTGATATCTAAAGAAAAAAAATTGTTCTTTTCCTCAATCTGAATTGCTCCATAATTTTATTTCTCCTTTGTCGCGCAGGTAAACTATCAACTTCACTTTTGCATATGGGGTTCACACAGCTTTTTGAGTGTGATAGTTTCTTTTGTTCAGTAAAACATTTTGGTTATTATTACCTGGAGGCTTTTTTACTAGTTCCTTACTACAGCACAATTTCTGAAATGAACTGTCAAAAATACCAATAAACATACAAAATTAAGAATGCCTTGTTCTAACAGAACATACTTTCAGAAAGTTATAGAAGCAACTAAGCAATTAAAGCTATAAAGACATGCAAGATGCTAAATCACAGAAGACTATTTCAGTCTCATTCTGTACTGCAATACTGTTCAATTCTCTTTCTGAAAAAGCTACTTTGATTTTTTGGCAGCCGTACATGTTCACTATAAAAGAGAAATTTGTATAAATACTTTTGAGCTACATAACCCTTTTTTTCTTCAAAAAAGGTAATGACTTCATGTGAAAAGCCACATATAACAATATGATTTCTGCCTACACTGCAGTTCAATGCAGGATGTCTACATAAACTTATGCTGCCAAAACCAAGTCCAACAGTACAGAACTAGACAAAGAGAAAAATATACATGGGGGAAAAAGGAATAAATAAATGTGTTTTATTTACTGTGTTCTTTGATGGCTCCCAAGCAGTATCTACCTTGCCCACATCTTGCATGTCTTGGAGTTGGCGGAGCTGTGATAGGGTGTGGTGTCTCAGGGCTTCATGCAGGGGAGTATCCCCATCTTTATCCTGAATATCCAATTTAGCACCTGCACGGACTAAGAGCTGAAAAGAGAGAGAGCCCAAATTAAAAAAAAAACAAAAAACAAAAATAACTCCATTTAGAATTAATTTCAGAAAATTATGGTTTAGGATTCTCTAGGAGGTTCAAAAGGGCTACTCCTATCTTGCTACAATTCACAGTTGAATTAATTTAAATTTATTTTCCATATCTGGAGCCCAGCCCTCAACCAAAGCATTTATCTGTCTCAAATATCAAGCTTATTTCAGCAGAAGACTAAAGCTTGCCTGTGCTCTGAGTGCTACAAAAGACACAATTTTAGAGGATTCTTTCTACTTCCTTAGACTTTAATTCTTATAAGACAGCATACAAACAATGTAATGTATTACAACAATACATGCAATACTTAAGATAGGTATATACCCTTTACTATTATTATTAGGTTACAATGACCTCAAAAACCACCACTTTCACACCGTGCTAAACTCTACAACTTAATTAACAGCATCTTTGTATTACCAAAGTAGTTAAGCATGTACATCAGTTTCCCCTAATTCAGAAGACATAAAAACCAATGACAAAATCAAAAAATATCTCAGAGCACTTTGGAAAGTAATGAACTGTAAGACTCGTCTCTAAGGCTAATTTTAGACACCCGTTCCTGTTCACATGACACAAAACAAGCACAAGGCTGCACAGGCCCTCCTATCCCTATGGCCTTTGCATACAGCCCTTCCATAATTCAACCCACCAGAACTTTCTTAAATACACTGTTGAGCAAAACAAAGCAACACATGCTGACAAAAAAGTACCAACTGCCCCTAAAAATTAAACCCTGTCACTGTCGCCATTCAGAAACCTGTGGGCAGCAGCTGAGGTTTTAACTCTAGTTTTTGAGCTTCTGCTACTCTGCAAAACTGGGATTAGCAGTAGAGACAAAAGGCATAACCTAAAACCAGGAATACACAGAGGGATCTCGTTCTTTGGAACCCACATGCTTTCAAGAAGCTCAGTTTCTCAGAACCAAAGAATCTCAGACTTCAGAACAGGCTAAAAGGAAAACAGCTTAAAAGGAATTCAAAGCTTAATTTTCAAGTAAGTATCTGCCTGCAATTATTTGCAGCTCACTATTTCCCCAACCTTTTCTTCCTCAAGCAAAACCAAGAAAACCAACTAACAGTCGACACAGTCTAGTTTCAACTTCTTACACTCTCTAAATGGATTTACTCCAGCCAAATTTCTTTCCTCATATTCATATCTTGTGTCTGCCACTAAATCTTTAGTGCTTAGAGTTTCTCCTGGAATCCTTGAAAACCACAGAACTTCAGAGTCTTTGCAGAAGTTTAAAAGATAACTTAAAAAAGGCAAACCACTGCCCTTTGTCATGGCAGAAGGACTTTTAAAAGAACCCTGCTACCTTTGACCACTATTCCACAAATGCCTGAGGGTACAAACCCAGCCCTGGAAGATATCCAATAGGAATTAATTTTGAAATATGGAGCCAACGTGTTCTTTGCATGGCTGCATGAGCTATTTTAGGACTTCTTAAAGTTAATCCAGCTCTGAAAAATGGATACTCTGCAGGGTCATTCACTTAAACATTCTCAGCTATAAGCATGTCAGTCAAATACACATGCTAATTCTTCTACATGCCTACCTTCCTGCTCATCTGCTACATTAATATTGTATTCCCAGGTACTGTGTAAATTCCAGAAGGGCACCAAGAGTTCACCAAACACAGCTGCCAAATAGCTTGCAGGATGCAAGTGGCACTGACTCTAGGAAACCATTCTTCTGGTAGCAAGCAGTTCCAGATATAGGGCCATATCACATGTTTCACTGTAATGGGATCACACCCATCAACTCTCAGAGAAGGAGAAACCTTATGGTAAAATAATGCTTAACAGAATACAGGTCTGGATAGAGGGGACAATTCTATGTAGGCCTGAATAAGAGACAGTGTTTCATACAAGATTACTCTACAAAGATTAAAAAAATAAGCCAAATTGATGTATCCACTCTGAGAGCAGTGAGTGCTTTCTCTGAGCCTCAAAAGCCCACACTAGCAAGGCAAATGGTCACACAGATCCTGTATGACAGTGCATGCGGGTCAGAAACAGCAAGCTGTGCCAGATTCACACTCCCTGTGCTAGTAACAAAGCTTTGTTAAGTTGAATATTAACTTTTGCAACCATGCAAGCAAAAATCCAGGATAGCATTCCTTTCACCAATAAGGTACTACTGTTAACTGCTTATAGGTCTCCCAAGCTCAGAGCAGGGAATGTTAAACACTCAGAGACTGAAAAGTAGTTAAGGTCATCAAAAGACGTTTCATGTTACAATTTGCAAAAGCTATGAGCAAGAATAACTACTCATACAGCAAAAGGCATCAGAAATTATATTTGAAGGTCCCCTTACAGCATCACGAGATTCAGACAAGAAACAGCCTAACACATTCTTCCTTACTAAACAAGAAGGGATGCTAGAATTGGCAGCCACACAGAGGAAACCATAATGTACGTGTACAAAAATTTAGCATGCCTCAAGTGGCGTTCATATTGCTGACTGACCTTCTGTGCAAGTTGGCAGGCTTCTGAATTAAACAAAATCCATCAAACAAACATGCAGTGACTATATGTTGTCAAATAATTTTTAGATGTTCATGAAGTATTCATATTAACAGCCGCCATCAGCTTTAGTCAAATGCCATTAACCATATGGCTTACTGCAAATAAGATACTTACCCTAACAATTTGTGTATGCTGTCGTTCAACAGCAAGATGAAGAGCAGTTTGCTGGTTAACATTCTGGATATCCAGGTTAGCATTGCCCTGCAAGATATACAAACATTAGAGCATTATCATTCCAGAATTCATCTACAGGCAAGGCAGTCCATTAGGACACTGACTACAACCCTGAATACAATTCCTAGTTGGGGGATTTGAGAAGTGATTAAATACTTCAATTATTCACTGTACAGATGCTAATCTGTTGAATGAAACTAGGTATCAAATTTTTCAGTCCCTCTGCATCATTAGGCCATTGTAACAATCTCAAAGGCAAGTTTGACCTTTAGAGCTCAGCACATCCTTCTCTGCTCCACTGCTTCTGCATTGCAACTGCAGGCATAAAGCAGCCAACTATTTTCACATCAGATGGCTAACCAAAGCATGACATTTAAATCCTCCTGAGGAAGAGTGTCCTACCTGATGCACCAGAAGTTCAGCCACTTCCACATGATTATTGAGAGCTGCCAGATGTAGGGCAGTGTAACCATCATCTTTTTTCTCATCAACTATCCACGGTCGTGGTAACTTGGACAACAACACACGCATTGCACTGAAAAAAATATGCAGAGATGGCATAAACACCCCTACAATGTATGCTGAATGACTATAGAAGAACAACATTAATTCTCAGAACTATGTAGTAGTGGCTAAAATAATTTTAATCTTTTTTCAAACAGAGAAAGTAGGTGAAAATCAATACCAACAGTTCCAAAGCAAAATAATTTCATGTTCATTTCCTTCTAGTTAAAGCATACAAACAAACTACACAATGCCTGGAACAGTGTGAGGATCAGGTTTGTTTTGCAGAAGAATGCTATCTAGCAGTAAAAATTACATTAAAGAAGTATTCAAACAAATTCTGAAATATAGATAAAAGAATTTTCTCCCTCAAAACCATTAAGTAAAGAATCCTTTACTTAAGTATTTATTGACCAGGTTCCACTACATTATATTTCTTTAAAATCATCACTTTATAAACTGATGCTGTGGGCTGTAACAGTTAAAAATACGTTTCTGAGAAAGAAAATGGAGCAAGATATCTTAAGCACAGACAAAATAAATGCTGAATCTGTGAAGTACTAGTGGGATATTTTCTTAACATATAATGGTTGAGTATAACATACCATGGCAGTGTCTGGTAGTCAGGGGGTAGGATGGGGAAAAGCAACTTGAGTACCGCAAGTATTAAAGCTAACTAAATATCATGAAGTCCAAAGACTGAAGGTTAAGGGTATTAACAACACAGTGTATTAATGCTAGATAAACAAATTGCTCAATCTTGTATTCTCTGAGAAATACAGTTTTCTTAAGCTTACTTGTCTTCACTTAGCTTTTGAAAGACATAAGTTACCAAACTTAAACCCCTTATTGTCTTATTTTTATAAACAGCATATGCAGCTCCCTTATGACAGTTCCTTAAAGACAAGCACAAAACCAGAAACTGCTACAATCCCGTGCCAAAAAAACCTTTTCTGTCATCTGATGTTTCTCTACTGTTGAATGCACATGCTACCTACAGGAGAAACAGAGCTTCTGCACAGAATTCAAACTTTTAAAATCCAAATAATACTTGCTAATGCAAGTGGAGTCACTCAGTCACACAGTGCCTTGCAAGGCAGATAATGTACCTGAATTAATTCAACAAAAACAGTTCTTCATTAGAGTTCTGGTATCAAAAATGTGGGATCTCAATAATCCTCAGAAATAGCCTCATAAACTGAACCTCCCAGCTTTTACTTCTAAATACCTTCAAAGGGTATGAATGACTGCCCTGTCAAGTAATAACTGAGCTCCCAGTTCATTCCAATCATTTGTCACCTTGAACATCCACACTGAGGTAAAGTGCTATTCACTCCTAAGCTCTCTTTTAGAACAAGCCAATGAGTTTCCTAATAAAAAAGCTAAAAGCTGTGTCTAGGCACAGCTCACCCTAATAAGCCCTCCTTATAAGCAGAGAAGTCTGTGAGGTAGACTATTGTACAAGTAAGGAAATGCACTCCTTCCTACACACTGCTCAGATGCTCCCATAAGAGACCCTGTTTATTAAGCATCTCCATTCTCCAATTGTAATGTGGAGCATCCACTGCCAGGCTATTCTGGATGTTTGTCCTCCTCAGAGTGGACAGAAGCCATTCTCAGCCTCTTAGGATTTTTTTGTTTTCCTGGCAGAAAGCTTCCCACTTCTTCACAGTCCAATATATATATATATTATAACACAGCAATATAAGACAACAACACTTAACACATTGTACATTGCTCATTGTGAGCCATTGCTCAGCTTCTATTCATAATGCCTTCTACAGCTCTCTCATGGGCTAGGAAGAAAAGACTAGAATACTTCAGAAAAAAACAAACAGTGGCAACATTTATTTTTTGAGAGATTCACTTATGTGGGATTTTTCAAAATTAAGGCTAATTTATACCAAAGCCTTATGAAACGTGGCAAAATGAACCAGTATCAGTTGCACTGATAAGTAGCCTATTTTGTAATGCAATGATGCCATATTTTCAAATCTTGGCAACATCAGAACTGTGTTTAGCCGCTTTTCCTGAGGCAGCATGTTTGGAGCACTTGGTTTGTTTGGTATCTGGGCACACCACCACATCAGCTCTTCAAAATGCTTGGCTGATACAAAGCACACAGCACAACAAGACTTCTACAGTGGCTTCCCACAGGGCATCATGTCATGTAAGCTCTTTATCTTCACCTGCCAGGCTCAGTGCTTCTAAAGACCCCGTAAAGCTCTAGGGTATCTACTGTGGATAGTCTTACTGGCAGAAGCAATATGATTATGAGCAACCAGGAAAGATGATGCAACAATAACCCAAGAAAGAGACAACAACCAAGAAATTTTTCTTACAACTGCAACTACAACTTGAAGAACACTACGGAAAGGCATCAACACTTTAATTACAGCCAGCTTGTCTCCAAAGTAGCTCAAGTCACTAAACAAGAAACTGTCCTAACCAACTCAATGGTATTTTTTATCCTTTTCTTCAGTAAGGAAATAAGAAAATTGCCAACTATAAATAAGATAAATAAAATTTAAAGTACACTGACACACTTCATCAGATGCCTAAATATGTAAACGTACTTCAGAAATACTACTGACATGTCTTTAATACACACTAACCTTTGAAACAAAAATAAGTAACCAACTAACTCAGTATATTGCATACTGTGAAGAAAAATCACTCACCAGATCCTCTTTCAAATCTTTAGTTTGCTGTCTTATACCAGAAACAAAATTTATCTGAAGTTTGACTGAAAAATATCTGGAGGTATCCTGATTTCAGAGAAATTAAGATGCCTGCTACATTTTTGGATGTTTTTAAGACGCATTAGTCTCACTGGAAAAACAGAAGGCCCACCAAAACAAATAAACGGCTTCTGTGTGGAATAGATTTTTATCTCACTGTTCACAGCAAATCATCACAGGGCCAGGAACCATTACTCAGTTGTTTCTTTTTTATTCAGAAAAAGACTATACCACTCTTCCAGACCATGCTATATTACGGGACAGCAGGATAGAAGGACTATTTCATGGAGTGACACCTTAAAAGTCTGCAAGATATTAATATGCTACAATGGTAAATTCAGCTCAGCGGCTGCATCCTCCTCCTCATTAGATGAGAGGTAGTTTCTTTTAAATTTTACAGGATTTTCTAGAGCTACTGCCAAAATTTTGACAGCTAAGTGGCTACTATTCAGAGCAGCACTCACTGGAACAGGCAAACATCATAAAAAGTAACATTAGAGAATTAATGTTGCCAGTTACACAGTAACTCTTGATTCACTCTTCCTCATGAAGTATTACAGAAGAAGCTGGGTTGTGTTGCTGTTTTTAAGATGATAACATAGATATGAAAATTTACTTTTATCTTGTATACATGAAACAAACCACAGACTGCTTCCACTGCAGTTGTATTGAAAAGATCAAGAAATCAGCAATTCTATTAGTAACCCTGATCATGAAAATGGCTAAAGAAAACTTTTCAAACTATCATCTTCAATGTGTTCAACTGTAACAGATTACATGGCTGTCTGAGGAGCTGCAAAGATTATTGATGAAAAGCTTAAAACTCTTTATTGAAACACTGACCTTATGCCATCACCAGGCTATTGGTACATTATTACTAAAGCATCATCAATAAAAAAAAAATTGTAACAGGCAAGCTTTGGTATTTGTTGGTCTGTAGCATTTTCAGCTTAGGGGGAAGCTCGTAAAGATTTTGGGCATTTCTTAGCTGGATGACCATTTGCAACTTCCAAAAATTTCTAATGGAACAACATGAGAAAAAACTCTTGAGAATTTCTGAGGGAGTTATCTGAAAAGCCTTAATATGGATAAGTAAACTATTGCTTCTTTTCTAGGAGCTAAACACATGCTCAGTCAAAAAGGAACAGGAACACTCATGGGCGTACAGGGGGCTGAGATGGAGGTCTCTGCTGCTTTCCAAGGCACAGCTGTTGGGGGTACACTGACTTACACTGTCCAATGTAATTCATCCCCATAAAATGACAGCCCAAACTCTAATAGTTAAAAGTGATTTGGTCAAAGCAACATCCACTAATATGGTGCTACAATTAATTTGAAATACAGAAGAGTAACAGTAAATGTTGCTGTTGCATGCATCTTTATCTGACCTTGCCACATGAGTAATACTTTCTTTTTCTTCTTTTTAAATTCAGGTTTTTAGAGAGTCTCGAACCACAGCTTAACACATATAGGATCATATATCTTGGATCCATCATCACTTGTATTGATAGAGACCTTACAGATCATCTTATTCCAGCCCTTGCCATGGAAATTTAGCAGCAAGAATTGTGTATTTGCAACGTAAGATATGTCACAGATCTGAACAATACACTAGTTCACCTTCAGCCACAAAGAGCACTTGTTTCAACACCAGTTGAAATCAGTTACCAACATCAGACACACAAAAAATAAAATTATTCTTATGATGGAAAGTTAGTATATGATATATTATTCATTACCAACTCACATATAAAATGTTGGGTTTTATGGAATTTTTAAAGATGCTCATCAGTACTCTCTGAGAATGCAACACACAATAACATTTATTTGGAAAATCTACAAGATAAAAGTACTTTTAAACAAGATGAAGCTCAGCACCTCATTGTATAAAAACAATTCCAGATTTAGCAGTCTTAACTGCAAAAGCATCCTTGCACCCTGTTTAAAAATACACAAATAAAATCTAGAGAAGACTGTCTGCCACCAACTGCAATTTGACTGCAGAATGAGTTAAATGAAGGTTGAGGGTTTGTGGCATAGTGGTGGGATGGGTTTGTTTGGCCTTTCAGGGTTTGTTTGTGAAGGTTTTTTAGAAACAAATACTTAGGCAGAAAAAAATTAGAAAGGCTACCTCACAACCTGCATAAGCACATTTAACTTAAATTGCTGCTGAAAGAAACAATCCCACTTTTTTCTGTGCACTTCAGTTCCTGCATTATGTTGGCTCTACAGACACATCATTTTCTAGCAAGTGAAACAACCTGCCAGACTCCTGATTTGGCAAGTTTGCTTTCAGACAGATCAATGAGATAATCCAACCTACCCTGCAACTTCATGATCACTAGAAGCAATAGGAGTAAGGAAATCACAAAGCCAGAGCTGCGGGGAGGGCAGACCACCCTTTCCAGAAGCAAAGTCTTAGATCAGCATAAACTTATCACCAATCCTATCACCAGAGGTTGTAATGATTCACTGCACTTTCTATTACAGGTTTTTCTACTTTCATGCTATTGTCCTCCCTCAACTCAAGTTTCCACTGTCTCAGTGTGTGTGACATGGTTTCATAATGTATTTTACAGCAATCCTGGCTTGAAGCATTCTCCACATACACCACCTCCCACCCCCACATAGTTCACTCCAGACTCCCAACCCTGGCTCAGCTAAACCCGTTCACCTGCCTCCTGTTAGAGCCTCAAACAGCTGAAGGAAGAGTTCAAATTTAAAGACTGCTTCTATGGCAAAGTTTTCTTTTAAGACTGTGTAGTCTGACATGAATTTTACAATACAACAGAAGAAAAACCACATTTTACTAAAATCCTTTCTTGTCCTGTTGACTCCCACCTCTGCTCACAAAAAGCTCCCACAAAAACTGGTCCCAACACAGCATCTGAAGAGACAACCCCTTCTGTTGGATTATTTTGCATATGGAATAGTACTCCAAGCCTTCTCACTGTGAAGCCAAAGAAACATTTGTACCAACATAGTGCAAGAAGTAACACAGGAGCAGGACAGTGCTATTTTTGGCAACCATAGAATCGTAAGTGCACGTCAGCACACAACTTCAAGCCAAATCAGCTCCCTGATCTGATTCACACCATACTTGCTGTACAACACAGAGAGAACCACTGGAAGAATGAAGGAGGAAGTATCTATCTCTCAGGAACAAACAACAGGAAGAGATTAATACCTTAGACTGGTACTACTGAGCACATTGTACCTTCAAATTATAGCTTAATATTTCATATCTGACCAATGGCCTAGTTAGTAAAAGTTTAAGTAGGCAGACTGTTTCCTTCGTTTTGCTTCTCAGATTTTTCAAGCATCTCTTGCTTTTGAAAAATCTATTCCAATATACATGTAACCAAAGAAACAATAAGGTATATACATTTACATGGAATTCGCAAGAACGTATCGCACAACAGCTTTGTTTTCAGTGAATAATTATGAAATCAAAAAGAAAAGAAAAAATGTGACTTTTACCAGAAAGCAACAGAAGTTACAGGGTAAATAGTTACCAAGCACAGGATAAAATCACGTCAAAAAGAAGCAGCAAGGGAAGCATAAACCCAAGATACTGGTCTGCTCAGGATTTTGCAATTCAGTCTCTACCCTACCATACTGAACTTATAACTACTACTTTCATCAATATTAATTGAATGGCATTTCAATTTAATAAATTTGTTTCATTTTAGATTGAGATATTTTCACCTTTTTCATCCTTCTTGCTCCCAAGCAAAGATTGTCTGCAAAATACAGAGAAAGTCTTGAAGTATTTGGGTTCCTGAGTGTTGTATTTAAATGCCTAAATTTCAGTTATTCCTTTTTAAAGAAAACATTGCATATACTCCCCATGAATATGAACATCCCTCTTCACATTTTGACTATGTAGTTATTAGGCTTGCCATGAGCTGATTTTGTAAACATGAAAGATTAATGCAGTGAGCTGGTCCCTTCATTTATTTTTATTCTTTTTCTAAAACAATTCAGTTTTTTTCCAAGAACAGTAGCTCCTAATTTATGAGTGCGTTTATTTTCTTTAGACGCAATTCTATGGATAAGCATTACAAACAAAATACTATGGCAGTATTAAACAGAATGGTATGGAATTATATGAATTTGTTGAAGTTTTTTCAGATAATTTCTAACGTGATTTGAATATGGAAATGCAGGGCTACAAATGGGCACCGATTGGTATACATAAAATAACTATGATTTGCACTTGAAAACTTAAGACTGAGGCAGCTCAGACCCTGGGTTAATCGACATGTTAGTCACGGCATTTTTCAGTGATCAAGAAACCAGGTTACACAACCTGCCATGGCAGTGCAGGATATTTATTGTTCTGTATCTGCGAGAAGTCCCTGCCTTGTTACTAGCAGGGCTGCCTTTTTTTTTTCCCTCTCTCCCACTCCTCCTCCCTCCCCCCCCCCCCCCCCCCCCCCAAACGTTTCTAAGTATAGTGACAACCTCATCAGGGTTTACTAGTAGCAGCGCAAGCTCAGTGAAAACCTGGGAAATCTAACTGGAAACACGAGAGAGAGCTTTATTTGGCAGTGCTAAAAAAACCTGGGGACAAATGGCTAAGCGGCGGTGGAAGTGCAGGCTGCACAATCAATAGGCAGAGAGCTGGATAGAGGCTCCCTTTGCTGCTGGATCGACAATCGACAGCTGAGAGACTATTTTTTGCAATGGTTGACTAAATATGGTCAGGGAAGAGAGAGGCACAAGAGAGCCTGTTTGCCTGGGAGTGCATGTTTCAAATGCTTAGCTGCCTATAAAGCCGTAACAGTTTTGCTCGTGCCCTCTAAGTGGGAAATACAGTTGGTGACTTCTGTAGTGTGTGTGCGGGAGCCCTGACCTCGCAAGCAGACCTGACCTCTGAAGATGGAAAGTAGCTTCAACACAGACCTGCCTACAGTTAAGCCTGGAAACATAACCTCAAGCAAGAAAAGATGCAGTGCAATATCTAAGGAACTAGAAGAAACCAATATTTGCCAGGGGAGGGGGGAGATGATCGCTATTTTTTTGGTGCCTTTTTCTAAATTTTTTTTGGAAGCAACTCCAACTTTTGGGGGCTTGGTTTCGGTCTTTTGTTGGGTTTTTATTTTTCTTTTTGCCTGTGATTACCTTCATCTGACAGTGGGCTAAGCTCACCTTCCCTTGGCTTCCTAGCATCTATCCTTGGAGTCTTAACTCTCAGTCCAGCAGACATAAGGTATAATTTCTATACAACATCATCCATATTTTAGCATTCAAAAGAAAGCAAGAAGGTGCCAATCAGGCACCCATCTTCATGCCTTTTTTTTTTCTTTTAAGTTTTATCTATTTAAGGTGGTGAGGTACAGTATGCACCGACATTCGCCCCCCCTTGCCTCCCCCTCCCATGTAATGAAGAGCTGATTCAGCGAATAGAGTGAGAGCACTCAGGATGAGATGGCTGCTGCTGATGTGTCTCTAGGTCATTACCTCTCTTCCAACTGCAAATGCTGCATGATACTAAGCTTACAGGTAACAGAACATCAGGAGACCTGCATTATTCTGCACGTTTAAAGGATGCCTATGACTTTCTGCATGTGTATCTTATTTACTAGCCTGTTTTTTTAATTGTTGTATTAATCCCTCTAATCTGGGAACAGCTTAATTTTGAGTGTGCTAAAGTACCAAGCATTTGTAGTGTAAAGAGCAGGTTGCAAGAAAACAACTGTTAGTGAAAATTTCATAGGGAAAAAAAAAAAAGAAACCAAAAAAACAAAATCCCAACTTGCTTAGTAGGCAGAATTCTTTTTAAAGAAGATAAACTAATAAATTGCAATGCCATTAACTGGTTGTTCATTTCAGTGAAATATATTCTTATCTTCCTATGCAAAACTGAAAATGTACAAACTTGAAAGCCTAATAAACAGTGTGGTAGTGCAATGCTGAGTTCTCAAATAGGTCTAGGTAAAATTTTCCAGGTACTTTATATCAGACGTAAATGAAAGCAGCTACTTTAAAACTAGAATGTGACTGCTGTGATTCTAATGCTGCATTGCTGATTCTCCCTGTACTACTGTGCTAGCTACTGCTACACTCTGATTTGCTCTCTATCAGCTGCACTAGGTTTTTGTCATGAGCTGCAGAAATTCTTACTTCCTCTGCTCTCAGCTTTCCTTACGACTATTACAGTTACTAATTGTTAAGCTTATTTCAAATTTACCTTCTAATGCTACAGAGACAAAGCTTACTCTTTACCGTAACCCAAATCAACTCCTGAAATACATATTAAGCAACCATAAGCTATATCTGACAGCCCCTCAGAAATCAAAGCTGTACTGCACATCAAATATTTAGCCTCCGTCTCAAACCAAGTCGTCCAAAATCTTACGAAACAGGGTTAAACTTGGGCTTTGTTCCTATGAGGTATTTTGTTTGGTTTGGGTTATTTTTTTTTAGTTAAATTATTTTAGCTGTCATAAATATGTCAAGGGTGGACAAGACTTGGACTGAAGAAGGTGAGTGCTAGTTTTAGAAAACGAGAAAAGCTGCTTGCAGAAGTGTTGAATAGGTATTAGCTTTCACATGTGACCTTCGGCCTAACAATCCAAATCCTGTCACAGCAGTTAGAGGTTGTTTTCTTAATTCAATGTCATCATCTTTACGAAAAGCAGGATCACTGGTGGCATGTGCTTTTGTGTGTGGGCTTTTTGTGGCTTTTTTGTGTTTGTTTTACTTTTTGCTTTCTTTTTTAAACCCCTGTGAAATACACTGTAAATAAGTATAAACCTGCAAGGAGTTTGCAGAATAATGGATGGACTGCAAAAAACATAGAAGTGGGATTTGGGGTAAGAAAATAAATTTATAACTGCTATTTTAGATCAGTTTATGCTTCCTTTCAGGACACTAGATGAAAACTTTACCCCAGCATGAAAATCTGCTAGAAGACCTGGGAGAAAGCTGAAGTTTTTACAGTGGACTACAACTACGAATTCTGAGAAAAAACACTGCAAACCTACCAGCAATTCAACTCTCTACTTAAACACTGTCACTTAGAAGAGCAAGAGGCTGCAAAGTATGGAAAAGCATTTCTAACATCATTGCCATCCAAAACAATGAACTATGCCCGGATTTAAGACACTGTGCAGGTAAATTGCATTGCAAAATTCAGTTAGCATAGTAAGTTTATTTTCCACCATGAGTTAATCAGAGCTGTTGTCCTTCCAAAGAACTGTCAGCCAATTTTACCTAATGACAGCAAGAAAAAGCAGCAGAATACTTTTCAGGTTCATCTGACAGGCAGTCAAGCAATTCTGTGTGTACCTGCTCAGAGCACATACTTCTTTATGTACCCATATGAACATACAATGCTATGGAATGTAAAGAAGTATGTATTTTTGGCAGGCAAGGAACGACCAGTAAGAGGAAACTAAACAGCTGCTGGAAGAAACAGGTTTCCCTCTTGTTTGAATGACATTCATGTGACAAATTGGCTTGCTAAGGGTCAGCTGGTACTGCCAAAATAACTCATACTTGTTAGTAACAAATCACAAAACATTAAATTAAGTGACTATAAAAGTGGGTAGGAAGAACTGTTAACAGCTGATAAGCAGAATGTTAGTTACAAACAGAATTTAAAGCAAGGCTGGAAATGAAACCCTGAAATGCACTAATTGAGACTGCAGCACAGTTGCAAAATTCATCATTACCAGTACTCCTCACTTCATAGATCTTAAACTAAACTTAAAAGCCTGGTTATCAAAATGCATCTCATAAAAACAAGCCTCTGTTCTAGTAATCACAGCGTGTTCTGTGTACTTCAGATGGTAGTACTTAAATTTGCATCTACCACAGAACATTTAACCCACAGGTTGCAACCTAGACAAGTATTAACAGCTAAAGAATTACAGGTGTGATCTAGAGAAAATTATAGCCAAAATAATTGAGTACAACTTCTGTAACTTAATAAGATTTAAGTTAGAATTTTCTCCAAATCAGCACTTATTATGCTCACTGAGCTGTTCAACACAAAGTGCAGTGTCAGGTTTATGCACAGAAAGTGACAATACAGAGATTTCTAGGCCAGAGTTGCTGGTCAGCGGATTAAATCTATTGACAGATTCCTAAATGAAAACAAAAATGACAACTACAGCCTAAATGGTATGTTATATTAAATAATATTTTCAAATAAGCTGAATTTATTTTAAATACAAATTTAAGAAAACTGGCCATTAAAAACAGAAAAACATTGTAGCATTCAAAAAATTTTAAGAACAACTTGAGAAATAGTTCTGGAATAGTTTCATGATCTAAAAGCGATATTAATTAAAATACAGTGCTGTAAGATACTCAACATCAAATTCAGGAACAGGGGAAAAACATGAGGAAAGAACTCCCCACTCATCAATCCATCGATTCCTATTCATGACAGCAGACTTCTAAAAGCAGTTATTAAATAGGATACATCCATGATAAACAGGCACATTTGGCCCAGATTAAAGATTCTAACTGTAGCTCTTTGCCTACTAAAATGTCTGTGAGGAAAAAAAACCCAACCAAAACAAACAAGAAAAACAAACAAAGGCAACACATGATTTTTAGATGGAGAACTTATTTTTAAATACTCATACAGATACTCTATAATAATATACATAGCCTGATATGTACACCTGAGACTACATAAATATATATACACAAGAAGAAATATTATCTTACCTGCTTAAGAAAGCAAAGTTTCAATACTTGTTTTAAAGCTCTCCCTCTTACAAGCAGATATTTTGACACCAAGGCTACAGTATCTTAACGTCTAAATTAAAACCTGGTTTACAGTGGGAAACAAATCAAATTGCAGTAGCTTTTCTGAATAAAGCAAGGCTACTAAACGTGATCATGCTCACAGAAGCAATCTGGTGTAACTAGCAGCTTCACTGAGGGGTTAATTGCTAAGCATCTTCTTCTTTACCTGAAGAGTTCCTGTGCTCAGCACCAATTGATTCAGCTACCACTATATAATGGGACAGACCTTTTAACAGTTTTAATTTATCTGAAAGGTTTTGGTAACAATTTATCATACTGTGTTCTCCCCTTGTATAACAATTGCAATGTTATTCTGACACAAAATGACAGTTCAGAGTGATACAAAAGTTAAAATTATATGTTGACATTGCTTCCTGCTAGTTCATGTTAGCATATCTCTAAGAATACATACCCAGTCACTCTAAAATGTCACATCCATCACTTAGATCAGCTGTTCAATTTTAACTGAGCACACGTTGAACTTTGGGCATCTGCTGACACAGTTGTAACTCAAACATTTCAACTGTGTGACTGACAGGGATAACAGATGCTGACATTATCAAATGCTACACGGCTTTTTTTCCACAGCCGTTTTTTGTCCCGATATGGCCAGTACATGAAACTGTATTGCCATCCAAAAGCACACTTGAGCAGCTGTATCTGTAAAACAGTTCCTCTATAACTGGTAAAAATAGAAACTCATTTTATAGCCATCTTGATGCTTAAGTCCAAGTGACACACCTGCTACGCTTCTATTACGATACATGGTGTTGGGAATATATTTACATAAATCTTCTCACCATCATCAGACTATGCAACAAACAGATGTAGACTATCCTTGACATACTCATTACTAGGGAATGGTTTGAAGTAAGGTTGTCCCCTACTTTCCACTGCAGTCAAAGCTCAGAAAGAATTCAGTATGACATAAAGAAAAGCTGTGTGAGCTCACACAATTGTATTAAGGACCTTAGTTATAGAAGAAATCAGACGCAACCCCAGATAAATCTTTAAAAACAGCATTTTTCTGGCATTAAATGTTTTTACATACACTATCAGGGTAAAAAAATTAAGTCTACCCTTCTATATTATATAACCATTCCTAAAAAGTTAATACTAACCAGAGATATAGCAATGGAATTGAAAGCACTTGGCATTTATATTTGTGCTAACTAACTACAGCATAAAAGCAGCTGCAAAAGGGAACTGCCAGAAATGAATGAGGGGAAGGGGGGGAGGAGGGTGACAAGGAAACTGAAACATTCTTCCCCAGTACAGTTTAACATAAAGAAATAAGGGAGCTCTACAGAAATTTTAAGACTACAATTTCTAATCTATTCTAAAATTTGATTTCACTAGACAGGAAAAAGTTAAAACTGTAACTATGATTTGATTTGAGAGTCATCCAAATATCCTCAAGGAAATACTCAAGGACAGAACAAACCTGTACAGGCCTTTCTGGTATACAGCTTTTAATTTTGCCATCTCCAAATTAGGAAAGAGTTAAAAATTTGCATTGACAAGAAACAAATTGGGTAACACAGAAGAAAGCCGTGTGTTCTTTGTGCACTGCTTATGTGCTTTAAAATGTGTTACTGAATTATAAGCTTCCTGCACTCCAATGCTTTGCTAAAGCTGGTAAAATGGAACCAAATCACCTCTTCAATGGATTTGGTCCCCTTCAACCAGCTGTAGCTATGCATTGATCACTACAGGATTTCTCATGTTTTTAACACGAGACACGAAACCTGCTCAAGCAATTATGCAGTCGTCTCTGCAGTCCAGCTTAACTTCTAGGCAGTCCGAAGATGGAAAGTAACCAGAAATGTAGCAAATTCTGTATTCTGAAATTTCGAGTTCGTATTTGTAAGTAAATAGCTACTGGTGTTTAACAGTTTGTCCATATGCAGTGAAAATCATCTCTTACAAGATTTATAAAGAAGATAGGTAAGCAATGAAATAAACATTTCCCAATGATTTATTGTCTCTTGTATTCTTCCTCAAGTCTGGTGCCCTTTCTAGCAGAACTGACCAAAAAAAATCCAGAACCTAAAATGAAACAATCATGAACAGTACTGGCAGAGCAAGTTTATTCTCTGGGCACCCCTCTCCCCTTTTTTTCATTACACAAGGAAGGAAACTCCTCGGGGCAGGAACTGTATTTGCCATTTTGTATCCGTCAGGCACATTATTTACTATTTAAAGATAATAAATTTGCCACTGACCTCAACAGCTACAGGCTAACCTGCCATCTAATAATAGGTCTGCTCATGGAGCTTATATTCTTCCTCCAAACCAACTTGAACAAAACTATTCTTCCAAAGCATTTTCTGACATAATACTTTAATAAGAGGTTTTAAAAACAGGCTCTCTTTGCACTCAGCTTCAACTATGCTTAACCTACACTTACTGTCAGAACTGCAAACACAAAAGAAAAAAGTCACTTTGACAGGTTTAGAAAATAATTGTACCACTCTCATTTCCTCAGAACTTGTCTCTCTGAGGACCTACATGACAACACAGCCGGTGAGTCCCGCAGACACTTCCTGAAGATACTCATTAACACCAGGTAGAAGTGAGAAACCCTACCTCTCAATTAAATTGCTACAGTTCGAAATTTCACTGCCAACCCGTTCAAGCCATCTGCAAATCTAAAAACAAATGGAGATCTCCTAGATAAGAAATCCACAGGGAAAAATTATGATTCCATTTTAAATCACAATCTCCTGCTTGCCAGTTTATGAACATAAAGATGACATACTTCTTGCTGTTGGAGAGCAATATATGAATTCTGTATCTTAGTTCAGGACTTTAATATTTTGATTTAAAGTCCAGCAGAACTGTCTTGCTCTGAAGAACTAATCACACACGTGTGTGAAGTCAGGTCAGCTCCAAGAGCAGCCTCTATTCAAGATGCTAGCTGCAGAGTGAATAATAAAGCTCTCTTCACAAGATACAATGCAAATCTAAAACTAACTGGGGCAACGGATATAAAATACGCCTACACTTCACAGTCATGTCTTCAGCTCAAAAATCTGAAGTCACAGGTATGCGAATAGATCAAACATAAGCAAGAGATGATAACATGGCAAAAATAACCAATCTGTACAGTATTTTCAATTTTTACTCTCCTTTTTTCTGTCTGAAAAAAAATCTCATTAACACTGAAAAGGCAAAGTCTGCCAAGCTTTGAGGCTCACAGCACTTTGAAAAAAGTCCAAAATAAATGCACTTTTAATATGACTGACTCAGTTAAAAATCACGAACAAGAAACCATGTATTAAATAAAAGTTGAACTTCACCACACTTAATTTAAAATTTCCTTTTAGCTCTCCCATGCACAAGTTTAAAGCCACCTACAGCATAAACTAACATCGATTCTACATTTCAACATTATACAACAGCACAGAAACCAAAAGTTCTCATCCTGTACCAATTCACAAGGTACAAAGAGAAGCAAAACATGAAAAGGAGAAATATTCTACTAAGAATAGGATGCTGTCTGAAACACACTGTAGCTTGACTTGTGGAAAACACAGCCAAACTAACATGGAAGATAAAGTGAAGAGAAAATCTAAGCTATTTGACATAAATCGCTATCTTTATCCAATATTCAAACATTTCATATTAAAAATTAAAAACCTTGGAATGTTCTTCTCAGCACAATTTGTAGGTTTTTTCTTGGGACATCTCCCTATTATTTATAAAGTTCAGAACACAAGAAACAAGAAATTTTGCTCTGAAAATGAAATTGGTTCCAAATATCTATTTGACATCAACTAGAAAAAAAACTATAGAAATCCACCTCTGTTTATTGCAGTACCCATGCACTTAACACATGCATTTATCTTTCTATCCTCAACAAGGAAGATGTATGTGAGCTTTATTAATTCTTGCATAGACAGCACATTTTAAATTTTTAGAATTATAGCTATGCACACAAATGCATATACATTTATATACACATAGAGTATGTGTAATTTTTGTAAAATTATACAGACATTACATAATATATCTATATATTTGAAAATCAGAGGAATTTAGTGCACCATATTACTATAAGGCACCACATCATGAAGCCATAAAAACTGTAATTTAGGTGGAGTAGGAAGATGAGGAAAGATAGGTCTTTAAGTAAGATTTCAAGCAGAACCTATTATATACTGTTTGTGACCCACAGCAGCAACAGGCTAAAGATGAGGGGGTTATTTTTAACAGAGTTTTTAATAGCTTGTGCTTAGTGCATTTAACAGATCAGTAGTAGCCATTGTTCTGTATTAGATTAGAAAAACAAAGTGGCAAATACAAAAACTTCGGTTTCATTCCGAAACAGGCAAGTGGATGAACTACAAAATCAGCAATGAAACAAATGAGTACCACTGAAGTCTTGAGAAATATAAAACTCAACTCCTAGATGAATGAAACTATTATGACAATTTTTGGCTGGGGGGAGAAATCAAAATAGATTTATTTTAGTTTCATTTTCAATCATTTCTTCCCAGGCTGATGGGTAAAATATCTAATGCTGAGAGCATTAGATATTTTAGATGAAACTACTCCTTCTGTGATGGGAGACAAAATTCCTTTTCTGCATGCTTGAGCAGTGCTCAGATGGAACTGCAACCAAAAAAAGAATATTAAATATCTGTTTTAGATACAAGTGAAACCCCTTGTATGGAGGGAACCCACACAGCATTCAAATCACTAATACTGGAAACATTTTCCAGTACTTCCAATAAAAAGTTTAGTAAAGGAGGGATTATTCTGTTTAAAACTGCACTGTACCTCACATTCTACCAATCATCAAACTGACCCAGTCTGAACTACAGTTTGGATCCCTCCATCAAAGGAATGCACTGTCCCTCCTTAAACACCCACCCACAGAAAAATCTCCAGCACATGTCTATGAAAAACATTTTTTTCCCATACACTTTCCCTGCATCTCATCTTGAGATTATGGTCACACAAACCAACTACCACAAGAGCTGAGGAAAAGCACTGCAGAAAAAAGTAAAAATAAATAAATAAATATATATATATATAAAAAAGAAACCACCAGAAAATACCCCACCTAGGTAACTGAGACTTTTACCTCATGAAATTATTCCATTCCACAAACAAATAATGAATAATGTTTACTTTTTAACTATCAGTCTTGATAGATATGTTCTAAGATACTAGCCTAGATTTATCAATAATGGGTGGAATTTATACAAACTTACAGCCTTATTTCTCCAACTTCTGTCAACTGAAAAACCAAATTTAGTAGTTAACAAGCAAACACACACATTTCTTGTTTTGTGTAAACTATACTGAATACTCCACCCCAGCATAAAGTATTACTGAAGTCTTGTTAGCCTGACAGCTTTGAAAAATACCATTTATCCACAATGTAATACAGAATCAGCAACACAACTTTTCTTTAAAGTTCTATCTGTGCAGTAGTTTTCAAAAGCTATCTTAGCTGAAAACTGAATTTAGACGTATATATAGAATGCAGCTAGTATAAAACAAACTATGCCTTAAAATGAACTTTTTCAGTTGAGCTGCTATATAAAAGCTGAAATAAAAAATATGATTAACTGTTTCATATACTGAAAAATATAATCTAATGTAACACTGCTAAGAGTGCTTCAGAGCTGTATGGTTTACTTAATAATTATCCACAAATAAGTATTTATAAAAAACTCAAATCTCTTTATCAATTCCAATAGTCAAGAAGGAAAACGTAGCAGTATTTACTATTTTTATCCTACATCAAGATTCTATCTTCACATGAAGATAGAATCTAACTAACTTCTGACTTTTTTATCATAACTTTTATTGGCAAAATTTTACAGCCATGACAGGAAATTTTTCAGGAATTTGGAGTTATCCAAATACAGCATTAAACTCAGCAGACTCCTAGCTTCATTCCAGTAAGGGCTTCCGAGCATTAGAAAGATGCACAGCTAAGCAACATCAGCATTTAAGAAATACAACTACACACAGATTTAAAGATCTTCTGAAAGAACACCATAGTTCTACCCTCACAAATACTTGCTTTCCTTTTACGTATGATAAAAAAATCTTTAAAAAGAAATCTGTACCTAGGGTTTCCTCTTAGTGCAGCATGATGAAGTGCATTAAACCCATTGTTGTTGGTGATAGTAACATCTGCTCCAGCTTCTAAGAGTACAGCAAGGATATCATCACGCTTTTTACTTATTGCATCATGAAGTGGAGTGTCTCCTTCAGAATCCTAAAACCAGAAACAGTTTACGTCAATTTTTGCATGCATTCACATTAAAAAGATACTACAATATCACTACGAAAACTGACTATTTAAACACAAAACAGTTCTTCCAGACCTGAGTGTTGCTATACTGCAAAATTCAGAGCAAGCCGCTTCTCATCCTGCTCCAGGTTTGCAAATTCTTCAGTGGGAAACCCCACCCTGAGCTCCACCATTGTACAGTCACTCTACTGCTAGAACTATGCTTTGCATCCCATAGTACTGAAGACACTGAGGTAGCTAATGACTTCTCTATGCTTCTTATCAAGATGGAGTTGATGCCCAAATTACAATTTATGAGTAACACGACAGCAACAAAAACTAATGTAATAAAGGGAAGACCAGTCAGGTGGAAGGAGAAATGGAATCTTGAGTAATAAATGCTGAGTTTAGCTAGCGATTAACCATGTAGCAGACAATACCAAAACAACAGTGTGAAATTAAAGCATAGGCAAATCAAAATAAAATAATGCAGTCCAGGTACTAAAAGCAGGCATATCTGTTGTTTTAACTGAAGCATATAATTTTCCATGAAGCAAAAGCCAATATCATAAAGCAATATTCAGCTTTTAACTTGTTATGGCTAATAGAAGATTATATTACACAAGGTACAAGATAATACTTGACTGCACAATTGAACAAGCAAAGAATTTAAACTTAGCTTGATGTTTTCTTTTTCAAGTATCCGAAATAAGGAAAAAATACTTTTTACTCCTAGAAGCATTTTGTAGATTATTTATTCAAGAACTCAGATGGCTGCACTGAAGAGAAATGCCCTAGACTAACAGCAAGAAAACACATCAATTTAAGCTTATTTGCAGCTACATAGGCAAAATCTCCAGATTTATGCTTCCACTAAAATTCTTGCACCATGTAAGTCAGGAAGCCTTTTGTCACCAACACTGACTCAACTGCAAGCTGACTAACACAGAAAGTGAACATTTTACCAATACAGTAGTACGAAAACAGATCTCTGCATGAGAATCAAAACCTGCCAAAAAGCACCAAAATATGGAAACACTTGAACCAGTGTGAACGAATTTGCCAGAACTAAATCATAGCTTTTATTTGGTTTAATTGATCGTATTTCCTAAATTTCCTGTTTACAAACATATGTTTGTTTACACAGTGAAGTGGCCACAGCAGTGGAGCGCTGGCCAGTTAAATTCCAGTTATGCCTCAGTCTTACTCCCCTGTGCTCTCATTGACAAAAATCAATCACCTACTCACATTTGCACATCACAGCTCCTCAACACACATGCTGAATCCAAAAGTTCATATTTTTCAGTAGCAATTATATTTTCCAGATGGAGCATCCTTGCACTATTCTACTGACTTCTTCAACTGAAACAAAATTCTGCAATTTAAACTCAGGCAAATCCACTTTGGCTACCCATATGATCCTATGGGACTTACAGTCACACTTTACTGGTCTCAGCACATCAGATTCCTTATTATATCTACCGTTCAACAAATACTACACAATATCTGGATGGACATAACAGCTCAACCTCAGCAAGATCAAGACAGTACCTTAAGAGATCAGGCAGAAGGAGATAAATAAATAATCACTACATTCACTAATTTCAAAAAACCTTTTGCTCATCTTCTTTTATGTGGATTTACAGCTCCAAAATATCTGATTATTGACATGGCAAAACAAGAAGGCAATGTCTTATTACTGCATATCTTGATTTGCGCCCAGACCACTACAGCGTTTTCTGATGCACATCTCTTCAAACTTACCCATTCTCATTTGTTTTACATACAGTTCACGAAGCTGCATTCAGCAGTGTGGACACCTGCTTATCTGATAGCTCATTTCCACACTACCTTCTATACAGTCCACTGCACTTACACTACTGCTTCCATCACCTTCATTACAGATGAAATTCCCTGTGAAATTATGGTACTTGAGATCCTATTCACGAAGGCTTTCTAAATAAAAAGCTGAATATTTGAAAGTGAATCTGACTAAATTGTTTTATCAATTATAGATCTGTTTAGGGAAAACAATAAAAGGTTTCTTTTAACAAACCATTCCACAGTATTGTTGGACTGCTAAACTGTAGCTTGTAGAAGGAGCACAGAGTTGTAGTGGAGTAATTAATCAGAAGTTGAAAAATTAGAAATAACTACAGACTGTGAAGATACCAATTAGTACCAACTGTCTAGAATAAACCAGGTGTCAATCTAGCTGTCAAGAAAAACAGACTTAATAGCATTTTTGTTATAGCTGATCACATGGTGAGGTGAAAGTTGATGCAGACAACTATACAAAGTTTGTTCCTTTCAATCCCATTTTCCATAATTTTTCTATCACCTACATGCAGCAAATCACACCATTCAGTAGCTGAAAAGTGAGCCTACACTAAAATTTACTTTACCTGGAGACTGGGGTGGCAGCCAAAGTCCAATAAAGTCTTGACAACTTGCAGATGACCTTTGTTGACAGCAATATGGAGGGGAGTCTGCCTGCGCTTGTTGCGAGCGTTCAAATCTGCACTGCCTCGGTGCAAAACCTCAATCACAGCACCCTCGTCACCGAAGGCTGCATGATGGACAGCCCTGTCTCCATCCTTGTCCTGAAGGGGAAACATTCATTTAACCTCGTATATTTCACGTTTCCTTGGCATTTAAACAAGAAGATTATTTCAACTAACAACTGTCCATATTTGATGTAATAAGAAAAATGAGACTACCATGACACCATTAAAATACCTAATTAAATAAGTGCTCAAACTGCAGCAATAGAGGATGAAGAATCAGTTTATAAATACACGTGTTCTACAACATATGATATTCTATAGCATATATAACTATTACCCTGAATCTTGGTGTGGTTTCAAATGGCTTCATTTGGGTTTCTACTACAAAACAACCACTGCCAAGAAAAAATCCAAAACAAAAGAACCAAAAAACCCACAAACAAAACCCAATGCCCAAACAGTATTATGCTTAATATCTCAGGGTAGTTCTTCCTGTAACTTGGGAAGTGTTAGAGATTCCAAACCATAGTGCAAGACTTGAGTATTTCCTTGTTCATATGATTAGGTTAGTATTTATTGGGACTTATGTGTCTTGGTTTTCACTTAATAACCCTTTTCGAAAGGAAATTTGTAACTGATGCTGACATTAACTAGAAGTTCTGATTCCGTGTTTATGATTCACAGCATTAAAACTCTGATTCAGTTTGTTTCAGTTTCACCCAAATTGAGAATTGAAATGTGAAAGTCAGACTTGTCAGTTTAGGCTATTTTAACTTTCATAGAAGTTGACTGAACAACATGAAACATTTTAAAATACCAATCAAGTTATTTTGGCATTAATGACAGTACACAAAAGACAGAAGTAAAATGGAAGTTATACATCATGAAATAATTTCCATAAGCTAGTTTCTAACTGAGTATTTGTGCATAACTTAATATAACCATGCATTTGTAGGATTCAAATTTGAAAACTGAGAAACACTGAAAATTGCAAAATAAAATCATGACTGATCAAGGGCTCACTGCCTCTCCTGAGTTAGCTTAAGTTTCTCATCAATTTGCTTCTTTAGCAACATCCTTGAAAAGTATTTTTATTATATGTAACACATCTCTAATATATTTTAAACCAATGCAAAAATTAATAGCCCTTAGCATAAACTGTATTTGCACAACCAGACTAGTTACAGCATTTTAAATGGTGGAAGACGACTTATCCCCTAATTATCTAATATACCTTTTTGAAAATATGGATGTGGTTTTCAAGATAGTCAGGGCACTATATAGCAGTTTCAGCAGCTTTTGAAAAGATACTTTTATTCCTTCCAAAGCAATCCACACTACCAAGATGCCTTCTCAGATCACAGGATTCCTTCTCAGGCTCATCTAACATGAACAGTCAAAAGAAGCCAAACCTTGCCCATTTCAAAGGGAAAAGGATCAGAAAGGGGACCTTCTCTCTATTTTTCATCTGGTTATAAGGATCATTATGAGGCAAACCTTATCAAGGGTGTGCCAGTCATCCTAAACTGCTACAAGATTTGTATTTACAGAGCATTTGGTTTCACAGAAACATGGTAATTTGTTGTTTCATATTTGCAGTCTGAGAAGTACATCAAGATATTTATGGATCAAACCCCGTATAATTATAGAATGTTTTGGCTTTACCGTATTTCAATTCTGACACAGAACCACCTGATTTTATTAAGTCTTAATGTACAGAATTCCTACTTTAATGAGTAGAGGTCCAAGATAATGCAAGCCTTTTTTTAAGCTCAGCATCAAAAAAAGTCATCTCAGGAACTAAATCCTACCCAACAGCAACAAATCATCTAGAAAAAGCTAGCAACTAGTAATCATCTGTCCTTAACACTTCCATTTAGATATAAATCTAAATATTAAAAGCATTATATTTCTACAGATGCCAACAGTACAATACTGTCAGTACTGTTTATATAATAGCTGACAAACAATAATGTCTGCAGCCTAGAAGGTTACATATTTTTACTATGCAATAGCTATATCAGGCTTTCTGAGCTATGTCAATAACTGTTTTCTGATTAAACAGAGGCCACTTGTAGTCTACATTAAGACATGTAATGCAGACATGTCTTAGAAAACACAGGAAACAACGAGGATATTCCCAGAAAATGTCATCATGTACATATATACTCTGCAGTAATGACTGTAAATGCAAAAATATCCAACTTAGCTATAAAGCAAAGAAAGTATGGATTTTTATCCAATGCTTCCATGCCTCAGACCACAACAGTGAAGTAAGTGGACTACATTTTTGCTCTCTGCTTAATGGGATGGCTCTGCTGAATATCTGCATTTTATAAACAATTATGTTTATAAACACACATACATATATATACATATATACACACACATAAATATTGATAAACAGCTTAAATTTTTAAAGCCTGAAAAATATAACTAATCTAATAATATGAAAATTATTAATATTATAATAACCAAGGCAATTATATAATCAAATGGGAATACCATCTTCACTTAAGCAACAGTTATGTGAAGATGGCTTTACAAGTCAAGTGAAATCCCTGACAATTTTTTTTATTTTAGTGTGATGGTGCTTCTGAAGCCTGAGCAAACACAAAACTCTTCACAATTCTTGTGCTAGCAGATTACTAGGTGTACGGTTTCAAACTGTTTAAGTTGTGCTTCTACCTCCCTCTTTAATGCTTCCAAGCTTCCCTTCAGTCCACCACTTGATTAACATGGCAGCCGTGAACACCACAGCACAGACAAAAAGTAGTTTAGTCTAATTTTAACAGTATTTGCTTTGTGCTGCAGTGAAAGCACTACTTCTAACATGAAGTTACTTCATAGAAATCAGACCATAGCAAGTATGTATTGCATCAATCTAAGCAGTCTTTAGAATCTAGCATGAAAGCTTTATATATTAACGGTGTATCTGTAAGTATGATTCGAATTCCAAGAGTTACATTGCCTCGTTAATGTTTTAACAATCTGTAACTTCTGTATATCAAATAAAATACAATGCTGGATGCCTAAGCATGTGAAGTTATTTTTCTATTATGCAAACAACTGGGTGCACAATTAATTTCTCAGCATCCCACTAGGCTTCAGTTTTTTTCTTAATAAATCAGATTTGACAGATCCTTCTTGTGCCTCACAAAACAAGAAATGGTTGCAATATCAGTGTGCTCTGTGCAAATAATTGAGTAAAAATCAATTCAAAATACAAATATCACAGTATGCTGATAGATAATTATCATGAACAATTACTCTAAAAAAACCTAAACAAGTGACACCCTTCTGTTTTCAGTGAAGTTAAAAAAAAGAAACTGAAAAACTGGATGCAGAGGTGGCAGTTTCTACCCAAAGATACCGCTATTACTTTCTGTTTAAACTTGTTTTAGCTAAGAATTTAAAGATTTCCCCTAACTGAATTTTGTTCATAAGAAGCATGGCAAGCATCTGAAGTTGGAGGTGCAGCACCTGACAACATTGTTTTCCCCTCAATGCTACAGGCAGAGTTCCCATTGAATTCTGCTGTTGAAATGAAACCAAAGGAACGAAAGAAGGGGCTCCATCGCACACTGGCTAACACAGCTCTATTATGTTACTTGTTATATTTCATTTAGTAAGAAGTGTTAAAGAGTTAGATATTTAGCCTTTATAGTACTGTTAGTAAGTCTAATTTGGGTACCCAATCATAGTAATAAAAGCAGTTTTTCACTCTCTCTGGCATTTAAAAAGAAGGCAAGTAAAGTAGAATTGTCATGCATTAACAAAGTTTAAGGACACACAAGCATATTTTGAAATTTTTAGGTTACCTCTGCTTCTACATCCACGTTCTGTTTCAGAAGCAACTTCAAAATGTCAACATGGCCATTCTGGCTGGCAGCTTGCATAGCTGTGTGTCCAGCACATTGCCCGTTCACCTGGAATGCCAACACTTCCAGGTGAGTTTCAAGACACACACACACACCCCTGTGAGACTGTTTAGCAGTAGAAAACTTAAAGCAACAGCACACGCAACACAGAATCAAATGAACAATTTTAAGATGATTTCTTAGCATATATAGATCTCCTAGGTCTTCTCTATTTCATTTCTGTATTAGCTAGACTGAAGAAAAGAGGAAGAAGTGGATTAAAAACATTAAGACATTAATGATACTCGGATTAAAAAATTTATCTTTCGGTGACTCCTGTAAAGGCAAGATTTTTGAGAACAAGTCTCAGATTTATACCTGTCCTCTGCTCTATGGTACATGTAACTTCCTTGCCAAATTTATGGTAACAGGAGAGAGTCTCAACAAAAAACCACATTTTGTAAAACTTTAAGCTAAAAATCAGTGCTCAGAACAGAAGAAGTTCAGACACTTAACTGTGAGCATTACTACTGCTCTAGTGAGAAAGACTGTAACTTTAAAATATGTTCCCTAAACAAACTCCTGTAATTACTAAGCATTTAGTTTTAGACTTTTCAGTCTTAGACAAGTTGGTAAAAGGAATCTGACAGAGAACAGATTAAATAATCTACTTTATGAGTTATTAAAGCAATACAAACTCACAACAACAGCAAAAAACATCCTGAAAAATCTACCCTCCTTCCTTCTATTCCCCCTTGAAAAGAGAATTTGAAGACCCTTCAGTAACTGTGAATGTTTCGTTCTCTGCACCAACTTTGGCAGCCAGAGATTTAAAAGTATCATAATTCACGGCAGACAAAAAAAATACAAAATCTGTCCAGCAAGGCAGCTCTGTGTTCACACAGCCCACACATTTCATAGGACAACAAATGGGAGAAGAGACACTGGAACTAGCTGTACTTCTTCTAAGAAGACACACTACCAACCGGCAAGGAATGCTCAGAACAGCTGCACTTCCTTTAGTACTAGAGAACCCCCAAAAGAGATACTCCCAAAACAGAATGCTCACATCTACGTCTGGCCTCTTTAGCAAGTCTTCCACTTTAGCAACGTCTCCATTGGCAGCAGCTTTTACTAATTCTTCATTGAGATCTCCAGATTCTTGGGTTTCAAATAATTTTTTCAATAGCTGGGACAATCTCTCTGTAAATGTTAACCAAAGGACAACTAAAATTACAATTCTAATTACACAAGATGAGAAAACAACTCCAGCTACATTTGTTGTGTTTCTAAGGCCACGTACATAGTAATACACAAATTACCATAAAATAGCAGCTGTAAAATTACTGAATTTGAAATAAGAGCTACAACCCCAGTACCCTTTAGACAGTGGAGACTGCCACATTAGACACTTCAAAACAAATATGGTTGTACCACAAATAGCTTTTCTCCCACAAAATACGAAACAGTAGGACAAGGTAAAAACATGAACTTAATGTACTGCTTAAACAGACTTTCTAGTATCAGGTATAGCCTGTCTTCTGTGATTTGGAACACTAAGTTGTTACACTCTTCTAGATAGTTTTACGGCCACTGTACCCTGTTCTTTATTGATAAAACTCACTGCATCTATGCCTCCTTAGGAAAAAATCTAGGAAACTATGTAGAAAGTTTTCTTGCCATTAAAGCAAGTATGTGAAGAGAAAAGAATAACTAACTATGACTAAAAAAAGGAAAAATTCTAGTTTCAATTGATCTGTGAAACTGCCAACAGAATACAAAACATGCTGGACAGTCTTTCTGTTTTGTTACTATATGAATGACAGCACGTTCAACAAAACTGAAGTGTGATTACATAGACACCAAAATATCTCACTATAATTAATCACAGGATGTCTGACTAAATTTTAAAGAAATAAATATCCTGAGTTATAATAAATAGCCACCTGCAAAAGATCCCTTGCCTACGTCCGCTATCTTAAACGACCTATTAAACAAGGAGGCTGCTTGTTACTGCCAGTGACACTCTCTTCATGCCTTAGTCCCTGTTTCAATCTAAAGTCCCTTCCAACCATTTTGAAGTCCTTGCAGAGGACCTCCAAAGACACACCTGCACTGTGACCAAACAGAAGCACCTGATACAATAATATAACAATATCTCCATCTTGACTGCAAGCTTTTCTTCCTATCTTTCTCAAGTACAACTTCAATTACCCAAACTCCAAATCCATTATTAGCCTTGCATAAAAACGATGTATTAGTACCTAATAACACCTTTTTAATTAATACAATTACTTGCCATACGTATATTACTGGTTATTCCTCAAACTTACCACCAGATGCATTGCTTATAGCAGATCCTGCTGATGCCACCTTCGAGACAGCTGCTGGATTATAGGTCCAAGATGTCCCACAAACCTCTACCTTTAAGTCACTGTCTGAATAGATCTGCTGAACCCGACCAACTTTACCTAAAGTCTGAAAAAAAGAAAATGTCAAAGGCAAATAAAACATTCAGACTTCTATATATTTTATTTTTAATATTATATACATTTTATGAAGTCTATTGTTTAACAGTACAATCACTACTACCTTTAGATAGGTTTCATTAGGCTAAACAGATAGGTACATCTGAGCAAGTATTACACTGAGTTTGACAAAAACCTAGAAGAAAATCCCTTTTAGACACCTGCATCCTTCAGGAGGAGGTATCTATACAATTATTGGTATATTACCAATAATAACTAGAAATACTGCAGAGGCTTTGCCATTCTATGAAGGCAAACACGCAGCTACTCACTGGAAGCATTGCCTCAGCCCACTCTCCGTGGCCTCTCTGGAGAAGCTTGATTCGCTCCAGGTCGTAACATACTTGAACAAGGTCACCCACTTGGAATTGAGAGGTACCTCCTTCTGCACCTTGTGCAGCATCTCCACTTCGGACAACGTTGGCCTTGGTGAGAACAGCTGGATTAAATGTCCACCTAAAACAATGAATCATTTGAAGAAGATATTAAACACACAAAGCAAAATATACGTTTAAAAATTATCAGTTGGGTAAGTTTCTGCTTGTATGCCTACAAACTTTCAGCAACTGGATACTATGGATACCATATTTGCTATTTTCCATTTTTTGTCCTTAAACTTGCCTGTGGCTCATTAATTCATTAATTGTGGCTCATTAATTAATTTCAAGGATAATCTTCAGAGATACACATGTGTAAAGGCAATTAAGAAATATCCTGCCTAAGGGGAAGCAAGCTGACAGCAATGTAAAAGTCCTGAACCTACACAGTTGCTTTATTTTTTCAGGGATAGGAAATAATTGGTTGAAAAGCAGCAGATCCCAGCTGTCTCACAACTGTCAGGAAATCACATGGGAAGAAGATGGAATTTTGGCCCCTCCCCCCAGGTCAAAAGATGCAATATTAAGTTATAACAATCCTTTTCAATTAAATGGATATCCCAGACATGCCTCAATTTTTAATCAAACTATCCCATTGGTAGTATAAATTTTACTTATTCAGAGGCATTTAGCTGTTTAGTTGGGGAGGAGACCACAAGATAAAGCAGCTCCTGTCACTGACTCTGCTGACATGACTGCCAGAAGAAAAGCCACTTGCATCCCTTTAACTGGGAAAACAGCTTTGTTCTGCATTACTATGCAGTATTAACAAAGGGAAATCCTGAAGGAACAATATACTGTCAATTCTTTCTGGACAAAATGAACAAGTCAAACTCCATATACAACTGAAATGATACTCCATTCCGCAGCTACTTTTTAAAGATAAGCCAAATACTTGAAAGCAAGAGAATAGAAAACCATGTGGCCATATCAGATTCAAACCCCGATGTAGAGCTGGGTTTGAGTCTTGTTTGCAAGGATACAGCTATGCAAAAATCAAACCTAAACAGCTTGTGGAGAGTAGTTTTGGGTTCCCCAATACCTCCTATTCTTGGTCTGTATTTACACAAAGTAACATTCCTTTGAATAATAAAAGGCTAGATACAGATCATGCCAAGGTGACTGTAGTTTAGACAATATTCCCCCTGACATTTGTCACCCGTCCTCTTAAGCTATTTTCCTGAAAACCCACAATGAATTGCTATTACCTTGGCTCTTGAAACCAAGGGATAGATAGTTTTTAATTAAAAAGGAAGTTACTGCTTAAAACACTACATTTTGCAAATAAGATAGTCTAGAATTTAATTTCTCATTTTGGACTCAAATTTTCAGCATGTAAGAGGCAGCAAAATTCCTCTTCCCACTAAAGCATCCTCAAAGTTAAGTCCTCATTACACACCTAGAAGAAAATCTTAACAGACACAAAAGGAGAAAAGAAAGCTTCTGGCACCAAACAATCACAAGCACTTAAGATGAAGGACGTTTGTGAGAAGCATCAAGGAAGGCTACAGAACACACCTGTTGCCACTCGGATATTGTACTACAATGTCATGGTCCTCATCGATGCCACAAACCGTTCCGGTTGTTGTTAAAGTTTCAAACATGCCATCAGTCCATCCTCCGTGACCATGCTGCAAAGACTGCACAATTTCCAAGTCGAGGTCAATGTTTACAAGGTCACCTATTTGCAGCCCACCAGGGTTTCTGTTACCATTTTGCTCACCTGAAAGGGAGTAAGAAAATAAAAGTTTACATCACCATACTAATTTTCTGAGTAATTTAAAGAATGGAAGTTAATTTCTGAGACTCATAGAATTGTTAAGTTTGGAAAAGACCTTTGAGATTTTTCAGGACCAACCCAGCACCGCCACCATGCTCATCACTGAACCCTGTTCCAAGTATCCTATGTGCATGTTTTCAACACTTCCAGGGATGGTGACACCACACCAATGTCTTTGCAACTGTAGTGGCCAACAGAAAAAAAAACTTTGGAACCTCTGGCAACAGAATCATGTGTTTCATGTTGAGTTTTCAAGGCAAATAGCAGTGACACTAGCACATGCTGAATACTTGTGACAAGTTCCACCATGGGTTCTAACTGGGATCTTAAAAGCTATCATATGGTGTTAGACATCTGGACACGTACAAGCTCTGGTATCAATAAAACAACAGTGCTTTTGTGCAAGGATTTAGATATATTGGATCTCTTAACATTTAAGCCAGTTCTGTAAGTATAAGCAGTTATGTTTGACTTATTAGAAATACAGAGCACAGGATGAACAACACAATTTATAACTTAATGAACACTTAAAAGCTCCCTTGCCATCCCCTTAGCACAATGATACCAAATACAATTTAGAAAAGCATGACAATTTATCATTAGTGCATAGCAATGTTACTCTTTTCACTAGTAAGGACAGTCCTTTTGAATGACATTTAAAAAGGAAAGGGAAATCCAGAGTGAGTATAATTAATACAAATCAACATGAATTTACTTCACTTTCAACTTACCTAACACAGGACAATGGTCTCTGTAGAAAGAGCCTCCTTTTGCATCTTGAACACATTTCAGGTCAGACTACGGAGAGAGATTGAGACAACTTTAGTCCTCAGTGACCGAGTCTCCAGGTCAGTGAAACTAGAACTGAAATATTTAATTAAGAAAGGCTGAAAATTATGTGTACAAAAAACATGTCCCATGATTGTCCCACACAATCAAATACTTTCCAGTCTATCAACCTTGACGTTCTCAAGATTTTAATAACATTTACAAATAAAAGAGGCTATAAAGGATGTGAAATTTTTAGTTCAAAGACAAGAATTAACACAAAGCACCTTTGCATTGTTCTATTAAGCTGTATTTCCTTTTAAAGTAGAATTCTGTGAACACAAGCAAGGAAGCATCATTTAATGCCTGCCAGTGCTGCCCACTCTTCCCAACACTTTTTGACAAACTCATGTTTAACTCGAAGAAAACTTGTCACTCAGATTGCATAAAATGAAAACTTTTCCATTAAGAATATGCAGAAGAGTATTACTTCAAAAGAGTCAACAAAATACTACACTGAGCAAAACATGTTCTTTTTAAAGAGGAAAGTTCTCAAGCTCATCCTTCATAAAACTGTTTCATACTACAAGAAAGAGAAATTTCAAGTGTGGTAACTGACTCCTATTCATGAAGCCAGAGGATTTTCTATAATTCTCCTTCCTTTAGGTTTTTTTCCTGTGTAATGCTTTATTCCAAATAGCTGTCACCTGCCATTGTTCCTTGTGAAACAATTCTCACTAAACAAAGGGCATTTTTGTATGCAAAATAAGTTGGGAAGGAGATCAGAAACTGCAAAATGTATCAGACTATTCTATCACGTGGGGAGGAAGTAGGGGACAGGTGGTGGCAATAATACAATTAACACAACTAAACAAATACTTGAACAATTCTTTTACCCCTGCCTGAGATTTATTGACAGATTGTCCTCCTGCAAAAGGATTAAAATGAAAACTCTGAACTCTTCCAAAGCACCATGGCTCTGAGCACAATACCATCCTTGGCAACTGGTAAGCAGTCAGAAACAATACAGAATTCAGTCCACGTCCTGATCTACGAAGAATGTACCACCACTTTGGAAAAACGATGAAGACAGCCAGAGGAAAACAATGAGATTTGAGCGGCTCTTCAAATCCCCTGAGAAACCAGAGAAAGAGCTTGCTCAGCGCGGGCGGCAGAAGGCTTGCGACAGGATGCTGCCACCCGGTGGGCAGGTGCTGGGTTTAGCTCGGCCGCATACAAAGGGGCTGCAAGGACCATCCCAGATGGCAAACTCATTCATCCCCCGGAGCGAGGGACGACTGAATGTGCCCGGGAGCACTGGGTCTCACCCACTGAATACAAACCCTCCGTGACAGGCAACAACCAGCTGGCTGTGAAGGAGATAAGGAGGGGTGCACACGCAAGAGCTGCTGTCACATTCTTCAGAACACCAAGAATAGAGTGCAGTAGAGTCCACAAGCTCTCCTCCTTGCCAGGCAAAATCAGGGTGAAAGACTGCTTGTGCTACAGAAGTGTTAATGCACCGAGCAGACTAATGGCCAAAACCTAGCAGAAGAAATAAAATGTTCATTGAAAGGCTAATTACTATTTTGCAGCTGACATTCCTAGGAAGCCTGTTATGGTATCCTAAATTTTATAGGGAAAAAAAACAAACTCAAACCTGCACTAGTATTTTACCCTGCCTGTACTGTGCCTGCACACAGTTTATTTCTGGAGTATAATGATATGCTTGGTTGAAAAACTAAGTGGTAGCTTCGTGTCCAACCTCAGCTTCACAACTGTTTTCCTCTCTCTTACATGATGTAGTCAATGTTATGTTGCTACAGAGTAAAACAAGAGTCTGATCTAACTACTGCAGAAAAGCAAGGGAACATGTCCTTTTTTATTCTTCTTTCCCAGAATCCTTCAACAAAATAAAGGAGGACCCAAAACACATAGAAAGGTAAGACACTGACTGATATTCAGGTAGTACAAAACAAACTTATATACAGTATATAAGCAGAGGGTCTTCAGCAACTTGGCAAACAGCACTAGTAAGAAAAGTACTGTCAACATGATAAAGGCCAGCAAATGCCTTAGAATATAAGCAAACTCGAGATTCTGGAGTTTTAAGGCAGAAAACTATACTTAGTTGTATTTCAGTGCCACTAAAGATGAGTTAGTAACTACAGTTGTCCTTCCAGCACTGGGCTGCTACACTTTTCAGAAAATGAAAATAAGCTTTCTCCTGCCCAGGTAATTCAAGTAAAAAATCTGGGATGATGGTTAGCTCCTGGTCACCCTATTCTGAGGGCTGCATAGCAAGAGGTGCCCCTAGTGCACATGGAACAAAAACACAAATAGATGGAGTCTGGATGCATCTGAATGCACTTCAGAGAACCCCACTGGGATTTCTAAAAGTTATGAGTCACCCTGAGACTTAAAATTAAATCAAAATTGTTTGGAGCAGATTGTTTGGAGATGAGATGTGCAAGCATAAAAGGGAAAGTACCAAAATAATGGACACTAGAATACAAGTTTTAGACTCACAGCAACACCATCAGAAAAAGAAATGACAACTGTGAGGCTGAGTGTAATGTAAATACATGGTGGAGATGAACAAATCAACTTTTCGACAATGACTTGATGGAGAAATCACTTAATAAACACCAAGTAGCATTCTTTCAGGAATAGTAAGCTATAGATTTTGCAGAACTTGTGTAGAATTAGAGATAGAAAGCCCAGTTAAGCAGGTAATCAATGACAATTCAAGGAAAAGCATGGGAATCAGACATTGCACAGCACAACCTGCAGGTCAGTAGTAACAGCTGATGCACATGAGCAATGGGTAGTAATGGGTTTTGCCCACAGTGGAGAATTTTGGTCTTCCAGCATCTAAACTTCAACTTCCTAAAAATCTGCACTCCAGCAGTATGTGACTGTATTACATAGAGATCATGACTTGCCCAGTCAAATGGAAAATACAGTAAATGTAACACTTTACTTTGACATACCATCCAATTATACAAACGGAAAACAACAGCAGCAATTTCATCTTCATAAAACTCCAGAGAATGAGTAAATGTAGAGCAAGGTCTGCAGTGCTGGCATATGGTATAAAAGCACCATTATCCCCAACCTTGAGGAGGAAAACAAAGCTGAAGGAGCAACTGAGTACAGAAATAACTATTAAGTAATTCCAATCAATATGGAATGCCATCCATCAAATCCAGGGAGGGAGGGTATACAGATTTGATAAAACTAGCCATGTTGCTGAGAAAAAGGGGAATGTTTGATCCAGTTGCACTGATACAGCATCTAACATCAGCAGAAAATATCAGGGGAGAACTTAATACTGATCTTACAGATACATTAGAAGGAACAGTGCTACAGCTGCAGTTGTTCAATGTAGCAATGAATACATACAGTAAAGGCCACTTTAAGCCTTTAAACTCACAACAGCTTTTGTCAAGGAAATCAGTCCTTCAGAGGCAAATGGGAAAAGTTCAGTGCACACTTTTTCACCAGATTAAGGTAACAAGAGACTGGATAATTCAGTAAGTTTTAGCTAAAGGTTTCTAAGAAATGCCGTATTTCAAATTCCACAAACTCAAATCCTTCTCAGCTTCAAGAAGCTGGGAAAAGAGAAGCAATAAATGGAGAAAGTAGAAGATGGTAGAGAAAGTGACTGAAGTGACAAAGAGGTGTGAAGCACAGAAACAATAACAAAAGTTTCTTACAGAAGAAACCAGACCTCAGGCAAGTCCTGAGTTTGTAAGGTTTGTAACCTTACTATTCATTATAGGCACTAACAAAAGCTTTGCATGAGTAACATTCATTTTAAAAGGAAGAAACATCTCCCTTGTCAGTTAATACTATAAATAAAATTGGAAAATGATCAGTAGATAACATTTCTGCTTTATGGAACTATTTTTCTTCGCAACACAGAAAGATGAAAAACTTGACTTGGTTGAGACTACAGGAGAAATGTGACTACATCAAAAAGAAGCAAAACAAAGTCTGCTGACAAATGCAAATAAATGCACAAGGTAAACAAATATCTTCTTCCTCTCTGGATTCAAACACGAATGGCAACTTAATTTTCTTACTGACATCTAACTTTTATACCACAGGTAATATATTAAAAAATATCTGCTGCTTGCATGAAAGTGGCCAAAAATCCTTGGTTTTGTTTTTTAAAACAATTATGGTCAGCACCTAGAAGAAACAGAAAGACACTAAACTAAGAAAATATTCTTGTTGTTCCTTCCTAAGTATTTTATTTTCATTGTTGTGGTGACAAGATAAATGACCAGAGAACTGAAAATCTGACTGGTGTTACAGATCTGACAGTTTTAACTAGAGTGGAAGGTGTATTTTTGTATATTTTGTAACACTCACATACAATGCCTAGTATACCAAGTCATTTACCTTGCTTTTATTTAAAAGAAGAAAGTGGTAACAAGCAATTCTTGAAATCCACTAGAGCAATTGCAGAGAGTAACATCATGAGCAATCCAAATAAAAGTTGATGAACAGATATTAATTATCCATCACCTAGAGGCAGGCAATCTCAACTTCCCTTACCCATTCACTATTTAGAATTTGTGGAAAGAAGTACACAACACAGATGGATTACAGATCACTGTGACAATGATGGATGTTAACTACAGATACTTCTTTCAGAGGCTACACAGATGAAAGCACAATCAATCCATAACAAGAAACAAGGAGAGGCTAATTGTAGCCAAAAAAGGCAAGTGGTACAGAGCAAAGAAATTCTGAAAGAAACAAATTCCTAAATAATTAAATTGATTTTGGACACTCCTGTGGATGGGACTATTTTCCACCGAAAACCAAGGGAAGTCACCAGCTTTACATCCTCAGCTCATGTGATATGAAGAAAAAAATCTAGACACAAGCTCCAAATGCAAAGTCACAATCTTCCCATTAACTTTTTAATTCCATATGACCTCTCTTTATTGCAAAAGGATATGTTCACACATTTCTAAAGCAGGTTATGTGCTTAACAGCTCAGTTTGGCTCAGGACTCTGAATACATATAGGTAAGAAATGTGAGTAGTGTAAAGAACCATATCAGCCAACAATAGTTCATTCTTTCAAAGGATCTAGCAAACATTTTATCTGACCTAACACCATCATAAACATAGATCTAAATTTGGGAATTTCTGGCCTGTGGCAACAGAAACTCTCAGATCCAAATGTCAGACTTCACAAAAAGAAAAAAAAGGGGGAAAAAAAAAAGAAAGATGCACTTCTCAGCTACTTCATATGTAAACACAGCAAACACACATAAAACCTCCAAGTATCTGACCAGAAATAAATGCATGTTTTCAGCTGGCACCTGCTGCCCCAACAGCCAAACCTCATCTCTCCAAAGCTGGCAGGCCAGATAGATTAATTTTGAGGACCAGATGCAGCCTATCAGCTATTAAACAAGAACACTGACTTACAATAATGAGTTGTGTTTCTTTAATCAGCTCCATTAACATGAGTCAAGTGTTATCCATTTGCAAGTCAGGGTCTCTTCCCAGCTGTATTTACATGGGTACACACTCTTGAGTATTGTTGATTCCACATTCTCTGGACCTTTTAAACCAATTTCCAAATACCAAAACAAATTTTCCCCAACTTTATGTGAACTTTCTGACAGTCTCAGCTTTATATAACAGCATATACTACTACTACTACATATTACATAAATAGTAGTAAATAATAATAACAAATTGTACACTTCACAAATTACTAAAATTAAGCGTACAATTAAGTATTCCATTCAAATGACTCTCACAGATATCCAAGAATCCATTCTGTCTGAAGTCAAGTAGCATTTGATGAAAACACCAAAGATAAAATTAGTGTAGGAATGGATTACAATCAGGTAAGCAGTACTTATATAGCCTCAAATTACCCTTTCTGTACATCCACATATACATATTTTTTTCTCTATTATACTAAATACAATATCTATATATGTAGTCTCACAGTTTAACAGGCTTTCTTTATTTAATTGAACAAATATATCTATTTCTACAAAACTTGTGTAAATGGTCACTGTCACCCTTTCAAGTTTACAGCCGCAGTACTTAATGGAGCTTTCTAGAAATATTCAGCACTTCCAGAGGTGGCAAAAGTTTGGAAATAAAATGTAGTTGATTTAAAAATAAGTTTTTTTATTAAGGGGATAACTAATTCAAAGTAGAATATAACTTATCTCAAATAAACTTTTTTCCTGAGGCCAGAAGGAGTCTTCAATGGTTCCACAGCACTTTTACTATGTAGTCCAAAAATTTTAACATAGCAACTGAAGTCATAACAACCACAACAACAAAAAACCCAGTTGATCTCTATCTCATTCTATCTAGATTTTGTAACTCTTAGTTTTCCATGTGTCACAAGAGGGAAGATACCAAACACTGATTGACTGTTATACTACAAAATACAACATACACTCATTTTTTTGCCAGCATATAAGAAACTTTCTTTAAAACTAGGGGACACCATGAAGCACATAATTTAATACTGACTCATATTTTACCACTAGGATCTTAATTAATCAGAAAAGCTGATTCCTGCACCAAATTAGCTTACTCTTTTTAAATGTAACACTAAATATGTATTTACAGCAAAGGTGGTATTTATTTTCATTTTAAGTATAAAAATAAACTTTAAGCGAGGCTATAAGGTCAGAGTTTACATTCAAAAAAGTAACTGGTCATTGTTTAACATTTTATTACTGTTACACATCTGACAGGATGACACTTCATTGTTAAACTAACATGGTTTTCCTCTGCACAATCTAAGAAAAATCATGCAGAGAAAATGCTAATTAAGATGTTTTAAGTAGTTGATAATCAAAGTAACCTTTCCTTGACCCACATTAGGATAAGAAAACCCAGCAACAGAAGGCACTTAGGCTAGAGTCTGACCCATTTTCTCTCTAAAGCTGAAGAAGTTGCCGGAGAAGCTTCAAAAGGAAACAGAAAAACTTAGCGCTAAAGCAAATTAAGGTTGTAATTTAATTCAACACCTTTCCATTTGCAAAAAGAAAATTGCCCTCAATAGCATTCCATGTGTTGACAGCAATTTAAAAACTGCAAATCTTGCAGTAATCACAGCAAAATTTGAAGTCAACTGAAGAGTTCAGGAGTTGGAGAACAGGGTTTTTCAAAAAGTTTGTAACTACACCTGCCACTCTTTTCTGAATTTTAATTTAAACACAACAGTAGCACAGAAAGATGTGTGTGATGCAAATATTTACTACGGCAGAAAGCAGCTCTTAACTTGTAGTTATTCACATTCAATAAATTCCCAGATTCTACATATGCATGACCCTTACAGCTGGATTCACAATAACCTGACTACCAGCAGGCAAACTGACAAAGCGTATTACAAAAACAGGACCATAAAGCACAAGTTATTCTTGCTGCCCTTCCCCCACAATGCTTTTAACCTTTTGTATTCTTTTATACTTACCATGCCCTCAAAGCCAACTCTGTAAAGGTTTTTAGCACCATTGTCCCAAAGAACATATGCTGCACTATGTGGACTCGACGCACTCCAATCTTGGATTTCAGTTACCTATTCAGTTGTGAAAATAAGAAAATGGTTTCTAGAGCAAAGACTCAGAAGCACAATTTGGACTTCAAAATTTACTTCAAAATTTATTTAATTAATGATAGTGCAGTTTTACTAAATCTGGTAAAATTTGTTCTGAAGCTGTTTTCTGCTTGATGCAAGTGTTCCCTAGGTGTGCTAAGACAGCAGTCTGAATATATGCTTTGTAGGCCTATTTTTCTTTTGCATATTTGGAGGTTATCTAACTACATAAGCAGAGAACAAAATCTGAACTGCTTGGACGTGTTCTTACCAGAAACAGCATTTAACTAAGAAAAACAGGATGAGAGCTATTCTACTTGCTTCAATATGTCTGGTTTAACTTGCATTAGCCTGGTGGCTGTGCACTATGTTAAGAGACAGTTTTATTTCCAGAGCCAGTATGTTTAACAACAGTACAAAAGGAGAGTAAAAATGTCTTTCCTTGACACTTCTGAAATCAGAAGGCCATGCACCAAAATCTGAAAGACTTCCATTATTTAAAAAAAGGAAAAAATCCCTTTCCAGAATTTGCTTTCTCTCGTTTTTTTTATTTAAACAGTGTTTCTGCTATCTACTACGTACCTTTCCTCATTTAAAAACATTTATATGCATTTATATATATTTTCACATGTACAGGCAAACAATCCCTCTAATACAAATTCAGTACACAAAGCAGACCATGCAGGATAAGACTTGTATTTTGCAAAGTTTCAGAGATTTCAATGTATTTTGACATGGGAATGGGCAAATAATCAAGATGAAAAAAGCTGCATTTAAATATCCCTTGCTTTAAGAGATCTAAACTTACTGTTTCCTTTCAGTAAAATTCAAAATGAAATCCCCAAAAGTCCTAAGGCTTCCATAAATGTCTAGGATATAAAATAAGCTAAACAAGAATATAAAATAGGCTAAATAACATATTCAGGAACTTCTCACTCTTCTTTAAATGTTGTTTAAGTGTATAAAAAATTGTTTAACAAAAAAACACCAGGTCACCAAGACCTGGGCATCCAATTCTCAAATTTGGTGATAAGTCGTACTATATTTTACACTGCCTGTAGTATGTTCATACTTATAACAAACCTTCATTAGTTCTCAAGGTAAATGGAAGTTGTAAAAAGAAAGTATGCAAGGGTTATGATTAGTAATTTATCATTTCATACAATTTTCAATAAATACAAATATTTTTACTATAGCACTGCATCAAAAGCACTCCTATATTTAACTAAGCCTAAGTAATGTAATATCCACACACAAATCTTGTAAAGCTTTTTAATTTTAAACTGGAGAAGTCCCTACAATCATTAGGTGAAAAACAAAGCCCTAGGGTGCCAGCACTGAAAACCAAGAGTAAGAGATACTGCTTGTGGACTAGCACATTTGTGTAAGACTACAGAATGCAGTGATAACTAGGAAGAGCTACTCTTGATAGCTGTTTTTATACCAGTTCTCTTGTAATGCTGAAATATGCTCAAGATTTTAATGTTGCTACAAGTCAATGTTACACAGCCATGACAAAAAAATAATAATTTAAAAAAATTCTGTGCTGATATTGTAAAAAATGAAAATTAAAATGTAAAAGAACTGGCTATGGTATATACATGCTCCTCTTTTTCTAGATGTTCAATTATTACAAGATTAAAAAATGCCCAGCCAATTAAAATAATAATCTTTTATGATTGCATTTTTGTTCTACAATTAAAAAAGGCCACTGAGGCCATTCCATGGGGAAAAAAAGGTGCAGCTTCTTATTTAAACCAGTCTTATTCTTACCTTTCCTCTACGCCCATTGCCACCATCTTGATCTTCCCATTGCCAGTCAACTCCTCGCACCACCCTGGCACCTGCAAAGATTCCTCTTGCTGTAATTTTCTTTGATTTACGTCGAGACTCCAACAATACCCTGAAGTTATTAAAAGAAGAACCCACAAATGTCAAGATAATAAAGGAAGTTCAAAACAAATCTTTGGGGATGGGAAGGAGAGCATTTTAAAATAAAAATAACCCACAACTGCAGATTTCAGTGCATGAATCACACAAGCAGTACACAAAGACAAAATCCCACGATCTTCCAAAATCTGATTTATTGAATGTTTACATTTAGTTATTTAATTCTAACAATTTTTCTTCAGACTTCCTACTACTCTCATTCATCTTGTAAATGAGTGCATATAGATCTGTTCTTGTATTATTAAAAATCATTAAGTAAATGAGGAGCCATATAAACACATTTCTGTTTATCTTAGATGCACTCTAAGCCAATACTTCTATCCCACAACTGCCCTGTAAATTTTAGTCAGAATTATGCTGTTAAGAGCATTTCTTTTCCTACCTCCCTCAATTTTTCAACATGCTTTTTATAGCATGTCTTGGCAAATTTAAGTCAATATAGTAGCATCCATTTTTCCATCATATTAGGTGTTTTTTTTAAAACAAACCACTTTTCCTTCTGACTTCAACAGGACTGAAGTAGATACGCCTAAACAGAACAGTTCACAATTCTTTAAATAGAAATAATAGAAATAATCATCTCAAAAGCCACCAATTTTCATGCAACAAAGCTTCTTACTTCATGCCAGGAACATGCTGCCAGACAAAACAATTTTTCAGCTGACATTCAGAAGGTTTCCTGACCACTTCAGGAAATTTCTCAGCCTCCTGCTAACTTTTAACATCCAGCAGATGGCACACGAGGAAAAAATTCAACTGTTATAATCAATGCAAAGAGCACATGAAAATATTAGCCTTTTTGTTTCCTAAGAAAAATAAAAGTTATCGAAAACACAAAGTAATCTTCAGAGAAGCTTCTTAAAATGTTATCAACATCTACAAAATTGAGACACTAACCTACATACATTACTTCATTATGCCACCCATATGATATCCCAGACTTGAAAATAAAATAGTAAGAGCTTATGCTTTCCTTCACCAAAATGTTCGTTCATGTTTCTTGCCATTCTTCCTGTTAGACATCACTCACATTCAACAGTGCTGTTTTGCCCTTTTCTCCTCCCTAAAGCAGTTAACTTCCATTATTTTTTCTCACCTAAGCTTGATCCAATAGAAACAGCTCCTTGGCAGAAGAAGCTGCCTTCTAGATAAGAGGTCAGCAAGAGTAAACAAAGAAAGGAAGAAAGTGACAAGATGCAAAAAATTTCCAGCAGTATTATACACAGTGTACAAGCTATCTTCAAAACTAAAAAACTAAACTTGTGCTGTATTCACCATAACCAACCTCTTAAAACTACAAAGGAAATCTCAGCTTAAGAAAGAACATCTGGCATGCATTTTCAAAAGCAACAAAAAAAGAAAAAAGAAAGAAATAGAAAACATACGTATTTTGTCACCTATTCTCCTTTAACTACATTAAGCCAGCATTTCTAAGTCCATCTTCTAAGTCTTGTTCTGCATTCAACATTCCAATTGAGAATAAATTTATGATACCCATTTGGTACCTAAAGCTACTGGTGTGACCATCCAAAAAAAAAAAAAAAATAGTTCTTACATTTTGATTAAGTCACTCACTTGGGGACCTCAGCCACAGTTAAAACTTTTAAGTAAACACTTGAAAATGCAAACACAGACCCTATAAGGCACAATTTGAGACCTCAGCTTGTGTGCTCCAGCCACTTCCCTTAACTGTAAAAGAACTGATTGAAGCACACCACTAATCTACAGCACACCTGTAAATCTAACTTCTCCAAGAAGAAGATAAAAATGTTGTCTTACACATGTCACATTCAAATGAGTACTAAAAATAAAAGATTTTGATGATTTAATGAAAGAACATACAGAGGGGCATGACAGTGTGTAGCCTTTAAACAGTGTTTTTCCATAGCTCTCCAAGTATTTAGCAGCAGGCAAATATCACTGTTCTCAACTGGTAGATAAATCGTGACAGAGGGGCTTTGGACTGCGACAAATTTTTAAAGTTAAGAACACCTACGCAAGATCACACTAAATGCAATTTTGTTCAGAGTTCTCCACAGAGATGATAATAGATGCTTAAGAATATGAAAACCAAGGCAAGGGCAGAACCACCCTTCACAGCATCTATACTCTGCTTCCTGCAGTGAGCAGTCTAAGCGGTTAAATTCAAGTTTTTATTCCCAGATTATTCTGCTTTCCACAAACTTCAAGGAGAGTATTTTCCCTCAGTCTGTCCACACCATTATTGAACCTAATTAAACCTTCACATTCAGAATTCACTGGCAAATCTTTTTGTGATTACACATAGTGTAAAGGTAATTGCCTTTATTTTAAGGCTGCTATATGAGAAGACAAACTAGGAAGGCCTCAAGGAGATTAAGCAAAACTGAATAATAATATCCTAACGTTTTCCTATACTCCAACCTTCCTAAAATTCCATGTTTTTCAAGGTCCAAAGACTTATCCTAGCAATCCCAGAGAAAGAATCTAACCTCAAGCCACTCTCTTACCTAATCCAAATTTCAGCAACCAAATATTCAGTTTAAAAGTTAACCACAAATAACTGTTTCTACTTGATTTCACAAGGAAAAAGTTAGTTTTTACCTTTCACTTCCTGGTGTGGTAATTCTGTAAAAACGATGCCTCAAGTGATGCTTGTCCCCGTGATAGCAAACTGTGCACAAGTCATAATTTGTGCATTCAGCACATTTCCATCGGATGCCAATGATAGGCTGCTGTCGACAAGTATCACACATAGTCCCATCATGCTTGATACCTGTGGAAAAAAAAACAAAAAGAAAAAAACCTAAAATCTTCGCTGCATCGCTACATAGACTTCTGTTGCACACCATTATAATTTGAAGCTATACTAGAAAGTTAATAATAAAGAAAGGCTGCTGCTTATACCCTATCAGCCTATATCACTGAGGGGAAAAGATAGTGGACTTTGCCTTGTATCTCCAGTTGTCAGTCTATTCCTGAAATATTCTATCTTCTCTCAGATTAAAAAGCTGAGAAGGATATACCTGCTTCCTTCCATCTCTACAAAGGAGAGAAAAAAAATGAGAAATCTTTTAGCTACAAGTTAAAAGGATCAGGAATGCATTTATCAAAATACACAGGGCAATCTAGAATTTTATCTCTGGAGTACAGCTATATCACAAAGGCTACTGTGCTCAAATCTGTGTGGCAGCGTGAAAATTACTGGTTTGACTCACATTTTGTACACTGGAAATTTTAAGTGCTTGCCTCTAATCTTTCTCATACAGAAAAAAAAAAAAAACAAGCTCTCCTGGATAGATGCCATTAGTTTCATGAAAATCTGCTACCATTTTTGAAGCATTTTAGTGCTATTCTGGTTTTGTTTTTAAAAAGAATGTGCCAGAGACAAACCAGATGTGATCCACCAGCATGGGCTCTGCCAAACCTTCCACAAAAACTGATCCCAAGACTTTAGTCTTATCGCTCTGCCAAGCTACAGCAGAGTGAAAACGATCAGTCACAAAGTTTCCATCCACCCATTCTGAATACAGTGAACAGCCACAAGTTCATTTAAAAAATAAATCAAATTCTGCTGCTGCTTGGAAAAAACTGAGCAACAGAAGAAAGAAGCAATGCCATTCAGTCTTTAGCACTAGACAGAAATGAGCACTAAGAAGCTAGAGTAACACAGAATTTTCCCAGTCACTTCCCCTTAAAAAAAAAAAAATCAATTTGAAATTAAGGGAGGAAAAAGAATGGATTTTGTCCCCTCCAGCAGGGATGCTTTCAAAAATGACTGCCGAATTCATACAAAGCTATTAGTCACTTACACCCAACAGCTGAGCCATCTTGTAGCAAAGAAAAATCAACAGCTGTAAAGGCAAAACTAAAGGAAATGCCTTCTTGTTTGATCATTTCACAGAAACACATAATAGCTGAGGTTGGAAGTAACATTTGGAAATTGTCTCTTCCAAGAACCACTGCTCAGAGCAGGGTAAACTGGAGCTGGCTGCCCAGGACCATATCCAGTCAAGGTTTTGAGCACCACCAAGAACAGACTCCACAACACAGCATATTCTAGTTCAACCACCCCTAGAAAAAAAAAAGTTTCTTCTGTTTCACTGGAAATTCCTGTATTTCAGTTTGTGCCCATTGCCTTTTGCCCTGTCACTTGATACCACTGAAAAGAGCCTGGCTCCATCCTCTTCACAACATTCATCAGGTATTTATATATACTCTTAAGATCTCCCTGAGACTTCTCTTCTCCAGACTAAACACCACCAGATCCCTCACTCTCTTTCTGTACCGGACACCCTTAAGATTCTTTGTAACTTATTTGGAGCTCTTCGCTTGACTCTCAGTAGGACCATTCCCCTCTTGCTCTAGGGATTGTATTGAAGCATTTTACTATTTTTTTAGTTCCAAAGCCAAAGTCTTCAAGAGCGCATACATTAAAAGCACTGAGTTATCTTGTTAGTGTTTTTGTCACCTTGTTTAAAAATTCTAACTAGTTATGGTGCTCAGGGTTGTGAGGTAGTATTTGTTTTGGTTTTACTTCTAACTGATTGATGAATTGGTATTTCACACAGAAACAGAAGTTACACATCTTTTGATTATATTATTTTTTAATGCCTGTTGAACTTCTGGGAAGGCACTTGGCCAAGCAATACATTTATTCTGGATGTGAAAGGACCAAGGAATTGGGTGTTGTAGGATTCTTCTACTTGACCAAACAGCAGGAAAAAACCAAAAGAGAGGTATAATCAGGAATCATGTGATACAGAATAGGTCATCTTGCTGTAAACTTAAATAAAAACTAAACATTTCTTGATGGTGAGGCAAAAGCAGCTATGCAAAACTCGGCAAAAATTCTTAAGGAAAGATCAAGAAAAAAACTGTACAAATGTATTTGACTCACATAATTTTACTGACCACAGTGTCTGGGACTTAAAAAAAAGAACAGTGCATGTCTGTACTTGAAGTGTCTGATCTAAAGGGACATATCTGTATCTTACAGATCCCTAAACACTATCCTGATAGATATGGCCTTTCTTCATCCATTCCCTGACACAAGAATCCAACAGCAACAACCACTTCAGTGCATGCTACACCTGACCATGCTGCTCCATTTGTTCCATTATGTGAGCAAAAAGGTTTTGCAGAGCTGAGATACAAACTGCATCAAGAAACACACCAGGCTGGAAAACAGCCAGGAGGAAAAATATTCAGCTGAACTGGTTTCCCAATCCCATTCTTTGAGGTGCTGCACAACACTACTGCCATGAGAAACAAAGAATTGCAGGGCAGGAGCAGGCAAGCAATCCTGTTACAGAATGTCTAACCACTACACCAGAGATTGGGAGGAAAAAGCAGATTTCCATGCTTCTGTTGACAGTGGACTAAGAGAGCTTGAACTTCATCTGCTAAAAAAAAGGGTAAAACAAGGTGCTACTACAGATCACATTATGTGATACTAAACTCTTATTCATGGTCATAATACAAACAAAATTATTTAGATTAATAATACATATTAAAAAAGATTGAAAGAATTTAAGTTTGACTAGATATCATAGGTACACAAGGGTGGTAGGTTGACCCTGCCTGGCTGTCAGTGCCCACCCAACCAGTCTCTCATTCTCCCTGCTCAACAGGACAGAGTGAAAACAAAATGTAACAGCTTAGGTCAAGCTAGAAGTGAAATTATTTACCCATCATCATCACAGGCAAAAGAGATTTGACTTGGGGAAAATGTACAGCTGACTTTAAAAAAAAAAAAAAGAGAATGGTGAGGAAAACTAAAACACCTTCTCCCTATGCCTCACCTTCTTCACAGAGACAACTGCATTCCTTCATTCCAAACTCTATCTCCCTGCATCTTCCCAGGGCAGATTAAAATCACAATTATTTTTTGGGTTGGAAAAGGCCCTTAAGACCATGAGTCCAACCATTAACTGAACACCACCAAGATCACCACTAAACCACATCCCTAAGCAACATGCCTACACGTCTTCTAAATACGTGCAGGAATGGTTATACAACCACTCCTCTGGGCAGCCCGTTCCAGTGTTTGACAACCCTTTTGCTGCAGATGGGGAATGCAGGGTCAGTCCATAACAGCTCCTCACACTCTTGCCCTGCCCTATCATGGGTCCTCTCCACAAGCTTTAGCCCTTCAGCAAAACACTCTCTGAGCAGGGGATCTCCCATGGGCTGCAGTGAGGATCCCTGCTCCACTGTGGCCTGCCACGGGTGGCACAGGGACAACCTGTATCACCGAGGTCTCCATCTGCTGGTGAATCATCCACACACCAAAACTCAGCACTGAGGACCTGAGGCAGCACTACAGGTACCCAGGGGGAGGGAAGGACACATTATGTCCAGTGTTTCAGACTAGCTTGGTTCTACCCCAGTGGACTGCAGACTCATCAGCACTGAGATCATGTATTTCAATTTACTTTTACCAAAAAGCAAAAGAAGTTTATGTGCTCCTAAACCATCCATTACGTAAATCAAAGAACAGTAGGTAAGAACAACCAGGAGACTATTTCAAGTGTAGGCTCTGGGGCCAAACTAAAATCCTGACCCAAAACCAAAATCTGTCACATAAACTCTTCCACTCTTCAAAAGGAACTCTGTTTAAGAAAGCTTGAGAAACACAAATATTACAAAGTTTATATTAGGAAAGAATGCCTTCATTAAACTACTGGAATAAATTAATGTGCTATAAAAACTTCAAAATTCAAACAGCAGCCCTACAGCTGACCAGCTGTGCTCCAAAAAGAGCACTTTAGCTCTCTAAACTGGGATAATGAAAAAACTAAATTTCTAAGTATTCTTAATTTTCTAGAACCAGGCTATTTTGAAATGAAAGAGGTTTTGTGTCATGTACACTTTAAAAACCAAAACCAAGCGGGTAATGAGAAGCATACTTTCACCACACCTAATTACTTTTAAATAGCTCTCATTTCCTTGTGTCCCTTCACCTTTAGTACATGATAAAATCCAATATTCCTGATGTCCACTTGTCATTAATGTTTTTTACTACTTGAATTTCATATTAGTTTTCTAACTTAATGCAATGGTTATCTTCACTTTTCTCATCTCTTCCCAAATCCTCCCTGGATTACCTAGCCCACCATTCCTCTATCACCACTCAATTACACATAACTTTTATAGCCTTTCATAAGTTTTTGAAACCCATGCTCACTCTTATAGCTGTAAAAATAAATAAAAGCGGTGTTGCTCAAACTGCTATTTGAATTTGCTACAAATAACTCTTTTGTACTAAAGATAATTAGATGGCATTATACATCTGTCCAGTTAAAGGATTTTAACAGTAAAATGAGATGTACAAGGGGTATCCATATCACTCACTGTTAAACACAGAAGACACCAATAGTGATTTCAGTTCTCAGAACAAACAAAATCTGATTTCCAATGGAGTTGTTACTCTCTACAGAAGAGTCATGGACCAAAATCCCTTCACACCATAATGACAATTATACCATCAGGTAAGGGATACCATAAACAACTTAGAAAATTTATTTCTATACACACCAATTTAAAAAGCAGTAATGTTTTGTTCTTATGCCTTCACCCCAGACCATTTTTACACTATGGTCAGACTCCTGGTAAATCGAAAACAAAGAGTTCTTAGAGATAACCAGTTAGATTCTGAAAAAATTGCACAAAAACTCCAATGCGCGTTCCCAGAAACATAACTCATCTACTAAATACACTGTTTGGAAGTAGCCAGCTGACCAATTATTATTACAGATACAAAATGCCAGACTTGCTAAAGCATGCATCCTATCTGGTAAGGGAATCACAAGGTACACAGGAAGGGAGAGGATTATCGTGTAGGAGACATGGGGGATGGGCAGGGAGAACAAAGAACACGTTTATTTTAAAAAACAGACCTCCCAAGTACCACTACTCAGGAGGCTATTAATTTATTTGATTTGTGAAGGTTCCTGTAAGTATTTGCAAGTAGCCACTAAAAATATCTTGACTAAGACAACTTGCCATAAATTACACTTGATGTTCTAAAAGCAACAACAAACTAATACACCAAATAAATCATAGGTGTTTTGTCATTTAAAATGGTTTAACTTTTTGACTTCAAGATCAATTATGCCACTTTTCAGGTACAAAAACCTATTATTTCAAGTACAGAAAGCCAATCATCTTCCTAGATTTTCAATATTACCAGAATAGCACATAATGCTTTCTACACTGCACACTCCAGCTGGGGGATTAATTCTGTATCGAGATTTCCATTTCCTGACCGCAACCCCTCCGCCACCTCCCTTTATTCAAACACAATTTGGTAAATACTTTCAGCAGGAAAATAATATTGTTACTTTGAACCAATTGTATAAAAAAGGAAATTAATGACAAATGAATTCTTGTCTAAGCTCTATAGAAAGCAAATCTTCAGAAAGAGAATAAACAGAAAAAGGTTCTGTAATTCTCATGACCATTATGTGAACATAGCCAGATGTGCTCTCTACAAACATGCCACTTGTCTGGCCTTTACCTCAGGTAAAAAGCTGTCTTCTTTTCTAAATAAAAAGCTTGGATTTATAACTTTCTTGCTTCTCTTCAGAAACTCAGAATACTACTCCTTTCTGTTTCTTTTCCACAACACTACCAAAAAAGGGGGACACTCAAGGCTCGTAGATCCTGGCAAAAGGCTACTTCACAGAAAAAACAGGATTTATCTGCAAGTAATTAAACAACCACACTGCACTACTGATGTACCACATCTGACCACTTTCTCCACTGAGGAGCCACCTACACAGGACCTACCTGAAGTTTTACTTCTATGTGAAATTTTGATTTTTTTCAAATCCTTGGTTTACCAATCCCTCTCAAGTGCCCTGTCTCACTTAAAGCAATGTGGGGTGATGAGCACACGAAAGGGCAGCTAATACAGTAGACATAACCAAAACAACCCTGAACTTGGTTCCACAAATCCCTCATGACCCAGATGATTACATCTGGAGAAAAGAGCTTATAAGACATTCTTCATGTAAACGAGTTTTTATTTTAAAAAGACCATCCTAGTATCTTAGCACTAAGGCTTTTGAAGTTTTCTAAGATGTTAATATAGTGTCACAATGCCAGTAATAGCCTACAACCTTTGAAAGACAAGGACAGTATATTTTTTAAGTCTATGAAGCATAGTTCTATACATATACATATATGCACATACATGAATCAAACTCAACTTGCCTTTTTTTTTTTTTAATAGAATGACCTTCAAACATTACTTTTATTACACAGTAAGTTCCTGATGCACCACTATTGTTCCTGGCTGCCCAGGCCTCAAACTCAAAGCAGCAACTCTGGCTGCAAACACCACTTCCAAGAACTTATAATCAAGATTGGTTTTGAATACATAATAGAAAACTCCCAGCAGTAACAATTTCTTTTTTATTTTTACTACTGTACTTTTATATTTATACTCACTATAAAGTTACATTCACATTGTGACAGTAAATTCATGAACCAGAGAAATTTTTCATTTTAAACTTTAAGAGCCATGACACACACTCCACTAAGTATTATCAAACAAAAACCAACTCCATGCTTTATAACATTTCCTTGCTCGACATCATCATTAATACCACCCCAAGAAATTCCTGTCACCTAATCCCACTTACATTAATGTCCCTAGAGAAGTATCAAACTATCATACAAAGTCAGGAGTCCCTTGCTCTAAACAAAGTCACCATCATGGCAAAAAAAAAAAAAAATCATTACCAAAAGGTGAAGAAAGGAAGTGATTTAGACAAGACTGAAAAGTGAATCAGCAGTAAATTCAGGATTTCAGTCCAAACTGAGAGCACTTTCACTCTATTAATTTTGCCCTTTTGTTACAACTACTTTACAGATTTTTACTCTTCCTATCTCCAGGGAATACAGACCTCAAAAGCAACTCTAGCAAAAAGCAATCCTGGGTACTCCCACACAACAGTTCCATGACGATGAGGATAAGGATGATGTTCCCCAGAAACCTCAAGAAGAGAAATACCATTTTGCTAAGCCTGACAGCAGCAATGTATGCGACACAATATATACAGTTCTACCTGAAACAGAAGTTAAAATTCTAATACAAAAATATAAAGAGAAATGAAACTCAGAAGGGATAAAGCAAAAAAAAAAAATCAATAAAAAATGACAGTTTTAAAACTGAATATTAAGTCTAGGCTTCCAGATACAGTTAAGAGGACACCATCTGCTTGCAAATACGTCAGGCAGGGCTAGAACAATGAGCATTCAAGGCTCATATGCAACATTTATGCATATGCTTCAGCTCTAAGCAGAAGTAGTCCCACTGGTTTCTACAGGACATCAAACACAGGTACAAGTTTTTAAGCATAAACATCTGCAAGACAAGGACTGACAACTTGAAAGACTCCTCTTTCTTGTTTTAAAGTCCATTGCAAAATGATTTTCAAAAATAAAACCATTATAATTATGGCAGCAGAGAGGAAGGTACCCAGTCACTGAAAAATTAAATCAATCTCAAAGTGCAACCATGCAATATTTGTGGTTCTTTTCTTAGCAAGGTTTTTTGTAATTAGAATGAATTCCATCATTCTGTCTCCTCGAAAGTATTTTAGCTTTAACCTTCTGCTGTAATTTTCCTTCCTGTTAACCCTACACATAGCTGGCACAAAGATAGTCTTTCCATCACATTCTAAATGAAAGACACATTACAAAAAGAGTACAGCTCAAGTGCCTTGACAAATCAGCGCAAACACCTCATTACTGAGGCAATCCTGACCGGCTCAAAAGTCACCTCACGATATTTCTGTTGAAACTTAACAATATCTATATTTTTCTGTGTGAGTTTTCACTGTAAAAACAGATGCTAAAATGAACATTTCCCTGCAGTGTTTGCAACACTAACACTGCCGCATAATGTCAGTGCAAATCAAATTCCATTGTTCAAAATGACTGGATTTAAAGCATAAATATCAAGCAGTCAAGTAATTAAAATAATTAACTCGTGCACTTTTTTTCTCTCCCAGTACCTTTACTATTTTACAGCAGCTCTGGCAATACAGATAAAAGGCAATGCGCAGATTACAGGCACAAAACCACAGTATTCTAACCACTCAGTGAAACCTCCAGAAAAAAGCTACTACACATCTTTTCTGCAATTATCGCTGTACTTGATGACTACCACTATTTTGTAAAACTGTTCTGAAATATAAATTCAAGAAGTGGGGATCGGGGTGTGAAAGTAAACCCAAACCCTGATGAATCACCCTCTCGGCTCCCTCTCTCCACCTCCTCCCCAGTACAACAGGAACCTGATGACTTTTGCTTTGTCTACGCCGATTTAGCAGTCCCGGGACAACTTCTGTCCCCGCGCCGTAGGTTCGTCCCAAGTTTGCGTTGTACACACACAGACACACGGACGCGCACGGACAGACACCCACGCGCGGGGAGGGGGAGGGTGCCTGACTCCCCCCCGCCCAAACCCAAGGCAAAGGCGCACCTCCATAAAGGGGAAGGAAGGGCGCAATCCGCTCCCCAGGGAGGGACCCCCAGCACCCCGGGGTGCTGCCCCCCGGACCCACCGCCGTGGGGGTGCCTCCATTCCCTCCCTCCGTCCCCGCTCACCGGTGGGCGCGCTGTCGAGGATGCGGAGGTCGTAGGCCCCGGAGCAGCGGTAGTTGGCGGCGGTGCCGTTGTCCCACACCACCACCACCTCCTCGGGGCTCTCGAAGCTGCGCACGGTGCCCACATGGCCCTCGCCGCCATCCTGCTTCCCCCACTTCCAGTCCGGGCCGCGGACCACCCGGGCCCCGACTCCTTCCACCATCACCCGGTTGTTCCGCGAGCTGCTCATCCCGGCGGCGGCGCCCTGGGGCGGATGGAGGGGGCGCGCAGCCCGCAGGCGGCGGAGGAGGACCCCGATGGGGGCGGCTACCTCGGGCGCCGGGCGGGAATCTCCGTCCGGCTCTTTTTCTTCTTCTCCTCCTCGCTCGCTCGCTCCCTCTCTCCCTTCCTTCCTCGCTCTCTCGCTCGCTCCCTACGCACCCATTCCCCGGCCCCACCGCCGGCCCCGCTCCCGCCGCTACATCCGGGACCCGCGGCCGCGACGGCGGCGGCTCCAGGGAGACCGGTGGGGCAGCCCCCGCCCCGCCGCGCTGCGCATGCGCGGCCCCGTGGCGGGCGCGTCGCTCGAGCGCCCCCTGCGGAGCCGCGGCGGGCACTGCTCCGCTCGCCCTGCCCCGGCCCGGCCTGGCCCGGCCCGGCCCCGGGGCTGCTCCCGAGGGAAGGGCCGGGAGCAGAGGAGCGAACAGGGGTTCATCCCTGCCGGCAGGGCTGCCTGAGCCTTCTCCAGGTCTCCAGCCCGGCCATTCCTTCTGGAATAGCGTCATCCTGCCGCCGAGGGCCGTGGGCCGCCCCGCCCGGCCCTGAGGTGATGATGTGGTGGCAGCGGCGGGAGCCGCTCCCACCGCCCGCCTCCTCCATGCACAAGTTGCTCCTATCGCCTGTTCTTCGGCGGCAGAGGGATTATCGATTCAATTGTATCAACTAGGTCATGAGCGATCTACCTTAGGAAAACCACAGAATGATTGAATGGTTTGGTTTGGAAGGGTCCTAAATGATCATCTTGTTCCAAACTCCCTGCCGTGGGCAGGGACACTTTCCAATAGACCAGGTTGCTCAAATCCCCATCCAGTGCAACCTTGAACACTTCCAAGGATGGGATATTTTATTAGTCTGCAGTTCTATGACTCTAAACCTGTGTAGTGGTTTCCTCGTTTTCGATTTTCTTTTGTGTCCTCATGTCCCATTTTCTTTTCAAATTGTGGATGTGAGACTTGCCTACTACTGAGGTGAATTTGGTGGGGCCTTACTTTTGTACCCAGGAACATTTTAAGCTGGTGTTCAGGTGTTCCAGTCTGCCACATGGAGGAATCAGTACCTCCACATGCCCTTCCCACCCCGGAGGATCCTTCATGGGGGATGTACTGCTCAAACTTTGGGCCAATACATGCAATGCAATTCTTCATAAAAGACCTCTTCATTAACACTCTCATGACACTCAAGGATTTCCTTTATCTCCACACGTCCTTGCTAATCTTTCATAGAATATTATTCTCTTGAGAATATGATTCTCATTCAAAAATTGTCCTCTGTTGCTTTTGTCTCTCCTTTTTTTTTTAATGTCACCTTTTTTAAAGCATCTGTCCTTCAGATAGACAAGTCTGAAACAGACAAAAGAAAACCATTTCTTAGTCAACAGGGATATAGCTGAAAAAAGACAGCCCAGCTACCTTATGTTCTGGGTATTTTTACTGTTTCTGTGCTTTCTTCCACCTTTGTGGTTATTAATACAGCTAGAAGAGTCTGTGAGGTCATCTCCTGATTTCTTTTGTGTAGTTTTTTACCAAAGGTATAACACAGCAGAATAATATGAATATGTAATCACCAGGCCACCACATTCCTCACATAATTTATTCCTTCTTAACCCCTGCTAAGGCTAAAGAATGTTGCCTCAAACATGACATTGTGTCCTGACAATGGGCAATCCCAAGAAGCTGTCAGATTTCTGCTCCTGCAGTGGAAGCCTCCAAGCCCAACAGATACCATGCAGTTGCCAGGCAGTGAGGGTTTTATGGCAGATGTTTTCCTCATACAAAAGCTACCCACAACTTGTACTAGCTTATTACATTGGTACGTGGCAGAATTTCACAGAGGTTTCTTATTATATCAAAGGATCTATCGGGGGTCTTGTGGGAATAATTTGCTCATCTGCCTCGTTCTACTTTTTCATGCTTTGATAGTTATGTGTATATGAAGAAGTAGAAGGTTCACGCATGCCTAAGGATAACCCAGAGGATGTTTTTCTATTAGTCTTTTGTACACTTAGATAAAAAAAGGCTTTTTGTAATCAGGAAAGTTATGCCAGAAATAACTAATAAAGTCTGAGATCAGAATTAGTTCTTCTGGAGAGAATCTGAGAAGTTCATCCCTTACATTAGTTTTTCCACAAAGGCTTTATACTAATTAAAGACCTTAAGAGGGACTGCTGCTGCTGCAGTTCAGCAGCAATGCATGTGGGTTAGATACTATCTTGGAGCTTCTTTTCTACCAATAATCCTTCTGACAACTCATGCTCTTTTTATAACAATAATCCCTGCCTCTCCTCCTACTCACCTGCTTTTTCTATTAGATGTTTTACTTGCAAAAACCAGAATCTAAAGATGCCTGGATCATTTCAGAGGTGTCTTAGACAGCAAAAACGTAAGTAATAACTGGAACCCAGTATCTATTGGACTGACTGTGACTGCTCCCTCAATAGCTGATAGGGAATTCTTTACCAGCTCAAAATACAGAGACTTGTACAACTTTATTTGTGTGATAGAAAATAAAGGCTGGTCTGCTACATTCACTTGCCAATGACTACATGACTAATTTCTGCACCCTAATCTGTTATTTCTACTCCTATATGGCCACAAAGTTGTGGAAGGTGCAAAATCGTCATTGGCCACATGATTCAGTTTTCCAGAATCCCAGATATTTTTTTGTATTATCTCTTTGAATCATACATTATATTCAATATTCTGTGCACCTGTTTAACTGACCAGTAAGGAAAAAGATATTTGGCTTTTGAATACTTTATTTTAATTAGGCTTCAAAATAAGCAATAAATACTGTTTTCAGATAGAGATTTAAAAAGTGACATCAGGGCATAGAGAAAGTGTATAGCTTTGGGGAAAGATTTTCAAGTTATGTTGGAAAGTTAGTGGTCCAATCTTGATATTTTTCTGGTATCAGCCACAAGAATATACAACAGAATTAGTGCTAGAATAATAAGCAAGAGAATCTAATTCTGAATAACAACTGAAAGACTATTGGAGACTCACAGAGATAGAGGAATCAGAATGAAATAGCAAAAGGAAAAAGAGAGCTTTGAGTTTTGAAAAGACACTGAACTAGGTTTAGAAATACAACAAGCAAATGTATACAAAAAGATAGATTCCATAGAAAGCTGGATCCAATTAACATATCATGACAAGAAAAGTGACAGATACTGCATTTTCAGCTATGTGTCAGCATTTTCTTTAGAAACTGGGAAACTAGCCACAGTAACACCTTGAGGAAAGAACTCATATTCATTTTTCAGCTGAAAGAAACTCTTGTTGTCTTAAGGCCTTTTGTGAGGCAGAAGGAGCTAGTTCCTTGTCTGTCTGGTTATACACAGAATAAATGCATGTGGATTTGCAATTGTCTCTGACAAGTCTCTGGTGTTCTGATGTATGCTGAGAGCTTCTCATATCTCCTAAACTTGCATTTGCCCCTAATTGCACAGAACAGCCATTTTACAGGAGGAGAGGAGAGGAGAGGAGAGGAGAGGAGAGGAGAGGAGAGGAGAGGAGAGGAGAGGAGAGGAGAGGAGAGGAGAGGAGAGGAGAGGAGAGGAGAGGAGAGGAGAGGAGAGGAGAGGAGAGGAGAGGAGAGGAGAGGAGAGGAGAGGAGAGGAGAGGAGAGGAGAGGAGAGGAGAGGAGAGGAGAGGAGAGGAGAGGAGAGGAGAGGAGAGGAGAGGAGAGGAGAGGAGAGGAGAGGAGAGGAGAGGAGAGGAGAGGAGAGGAGAGGAGAGGAGAGGAGAGGAGGAGAAGGATTGAGCCCTGAGGAGCACTGCTCCCAGACAGCCATATGTGGTAACCAGCCAGATGTGACCCTATTCACCACAACACCATAAGCCCTGTCCTTGAGCCAGTTCTTCACCCAGTGCATTGTGAACCAGCTCATCTTGTTTGGATAACTTATCCAAAAGGATGATGTGAGGGCCAATAAAAAGCCTTACTAGAATCCATAAGAACTCCATTCACTGTCTTCCCTTCAGCCACTAGATGTGTGACTGTATCATAAAAAGATACCAAATTGGTTAAACAGGACTGTCCCTTGTGAATCCATGTGCTCACACTCCAGGTAATCTAACCTATCAGTCCTCAAATTGTGGGTGAAATGCCATCTAAACCCTCACTGCTAGAGTTAGCAGATAATTAATTTCTATGTTTTTCAGGTCTACAGTCTAAAAATTATACTTTTAACCTCCCTCAAACCTAGCACCAGTAGAGGAATTGGACTATGGCATATTTTCCACTATTCACACTGGCAGAGCTGTAATGCCTTAAACTGCTGCATCAGAAGCAAGCAAGGTTCATCTGTAAAAGGCTTATTTACTGTGAGACTGTGATTATTTTGAACACCTCAGGGAGTAGGGACAGAGCAGTTGAATCACAGGCTGGAGGAAGGAAATGCACAGTACATTAGGCAAACTCACTCTAATTGCAAGGACTCATTCATATTCATCCAGTGCAGGAGCTTAGATGCACAAAATGAGTTAGTGCACTCTTCTGGCTACCCAAAGTTATGTATATTGCTGAGTCAATCCCCCAGCTGACGATTATGGTCTTCCTCACAACTTCCTGCCATATTGGAGCAATCCAGCCAGGGGCCAAGAGAGAAGACCTCTGGTTTGTGCAGAATTCAGTGCTGTGCTTCCTGGTTTTGTTGGAAAGCAAACACTTTTGTAAGAGTGACTTTTTCTAAGAGCAGCTGCCACCCTCCTGAAGGGTAGGGCAGCTCTCAAGACAACTCGCACAGAGTCACAGGAAGTAGGACCTTGGAGAACATCCAGCCCATGCTCCTGCCCATCAAAGCCATCCAGAAAGCTGCTTGTCTAAACTCTGCCTGGTTTCCTTTCATATCTGCAAAATGTCATGCTCCAGCAGGAAATTCTAATGTAAGTATTTGCCTGGATTGAAGAGAGGCTTTGATGGAGGTTTTTCTGGACTGTCTTGTTTGATTAAAGCTGAACTTGCAGTGTAGTATCTGGAACGTATAATGGAAACAGACCACAGAAAGGGAACTGTGCCTTTTGCAGGAAAGAATTCTATATTAAAGACTTCCTTTTATACATTTCAGAAAAAAAATCTCAACTTCTTGGAAAGATAATTTTTAACTTGTGGAGCTATGAGATTTTGTTTACTATGTTGCACAAATCCTGAGTTCTTAGAACTTTCCATATGAAGGATATATGTAAATAACTACCTATGAGTTGAGAAAGAACATCTAATTTGGATAAAATGAGCAGATTGTAGTTTTCTTTTTTAAATTACAGAGGTAAAGTTTATTGATTTATACTGATCTGAGTCCAAAAATTCTGCTTCCTTAGTTCAAGACTATTTTTGAACAAGCACGGTTTTTAGTCCTCCCCTTGAAAACTGAATGCATTCTAGATTTTAATTTTCTTGTTTTCCCCAAAAGTGATTTTATTCCGCAGTTCTTTCCTGTGGACAAAAGTACTAGGAAAAGAAATTAGGAAGTAGGAAGCAACTGTCTTGCTTTTAGTGAAATAGGCCTATTCTTTTCTGTGTAGCTAACTCAAGTAACTGAGGAAGACAGACAGAAATATTGGCAAATGAGATAAGTACTGTTTTACGGGGGAAAAAAAATGCCCCAAACGTTAAGGGTTTTTTTTAAATTAAAAGCATGTAATCCCACTCCACAGAAACTTCTGGCCTGATGCATATGCCAATTCTTTAAGTGAAAATGTACATAATGTATATTTTCTGGAACCCGAAGTACCAGTTAGGAACTTCAGGGCATAGCCTGTTTATCCTTGGTTTAGCGTTAAAAACAGCCCTAATCCCGCGGCCTCTGCTGCCATCGCGTGGCCGTCAACCATCTCTCATTAATGCTAAAAAAAACTCGCCCATCTTCACTCGTAGCACTCTTACTTCCTTTGCTTTATTTACCGGATTCATTACCCCAGCACAATCCAAATTTCTTCCACAGTTTTCAGAAATATCATTAATAATTTGTATTTATTTTTTTCCTAGTTTCTGCAGATTAAAATATTTTTAATGTCAGATGGTGAGCAAGTTGTCATGCACCAGAGCAAATTGCTTTGGTGGGCTTGGTTTTCACTATGCTAGTGGCATCCTCTATGAAACAGTTGATTAGAACAGATGTATTAACCCACAATGTCCATGACATTGGATTTTTTTCTTAGGAGGTTTATCACCTTTACTAGAAAGTAAAATAGCTGAGCAGAGAACAGAATAAAAATACATAATTTCATTTTCCTGCTGTGAAACATAAGCACTTTCTGTGGAGTGCTTATCCTAACAAAGAATTATTTTCCTTTTTTTCTGTATGTAGCAAAAAACCTGAACATGTTGCAAAAAGTGTTTAAGGATAATAATGAGCATCCTGGAATCTTCTTTCTTGGTTAAGGTTTTAAGTTTTACTGTGCTGAACTCTTTTGAGTGGAGAGAAAACAAGAAACCTGTGAAGTTAATCCTAAAGTTTTAAATATTCAAAGACAAAATAAAATAACAAAAAATTATGTAGCAATCTAGGGCATACACACTACATTAACACGTTTGCACATTTATACAAATTCTCCTACTTTAGCACACCTTAGAGGATTCAAAAATGTATACTTACCTGATATTTCCAAGAGTTTATCCAAATACTGTTGTTTAATTCATAGGTGATTTTTAAATTAGGTAATGCATTGCAAGGAGGGATTAATTTCTCCCTGGTATTAAATTTCCTGATTGCAAAGATTGTAAAGAAAGTACTTACTTGAAATTCTAAGATGTAATCAGAACCAGCTAGGTCATATTTTTAGACTGATAAGAAAAGAAACTGTCTCCACAAGTCATCAAGGTATTTTAAGAATGCTCCTACTTCATGTGCATGATAATTTTTGTTGCAATTAATGGGCCCAATCGTGTGCATAGTGTCCTGTGTCAAGTACATGTTTGTCTTGTATTACAAAGGCATTCAATATTCACTAAGTAATGCCTGAAAGGAGACTTCAGTACCAAAAAATACCTCTGTTTAATTTTAACAATCCTCCAAAATAGTAAAAACATTGAGCAACTCAAGCAGAATCTAAATTTTCTATGTTTTGTCATAAGAAAATTGTTCCAGTCACAACATTATGTAATCCCAAATTCTAAGAAGTAATATTTGCAGTACACTCTGATAGACTTATTGAAATCTGTATTTATCTAAAACATGGCTAGAAATTTTTTTTAAATTAAAATATTTGTTGCTAAACAAGGCAAAATACTTTGCATAAAGTAAACATTTAAAAGCAACATTTCATTTAAATTTGTATACAGTTCTCATAAACAATTTTCACTCTTAACATGCTAAAGAAAATCTAAGAAATTGCCTAAAGAAAGAAGATTCAATGACCTTATTTCTGACTCCACTGAATTCAGCTGGGGCCATTCTGCTGATGTACACAGAAAAATAATTTACTAAATGTATATGGAAGTTATTTCATTGGGGAGGGAGGTGTTACATGATTATAAAACACTCTAAGATATTTTGGTCTTTTGTGTGAAATACAACTATTTATCCTTTTATCCTCTTTAAAGTGATTACAAAGGAATGGAAACAGGTAAGTAAAACGGAGAATGCTTTACTGCAATAAATCTTCCTTGAAGATGGGAAGAAATTTAACATGGATTCAACATTCAGCTCTATTGTACTCTTTCAAAAATTCTCTAAGTTCTGTAGCAGCTTCTGTTAATATTTTTAATGAAAAAAATGATAAGTCAAATGTCCTCAATATACTTGCTTACTTTCAAATTATTTTATACTGTACTGTCTCATATTCACAGTTTTCAGCATGCCCTGGATCTCTGATTTCTAAACAAAATAATTAAAAACTAATTCACATTTCTGAGAATTAAACTCAGCTGTATATCACCCTTCATTTCAACTCTTCCATGAATATTTTAGGTAACACAAAGCAAAGTTTCATCACTATTATTTAAATATTAAATTTTATTATTTTTACAATGATGAGTCAAATTGGTCTGATCCTCTATTAACCATGATTTTGTATTTAGCAGTTAGCTGTAGTCAAAAGCAGGGAACTGATTTCATGCAGATCAGATCCTGCAAGGGTCATCCCGAGGGAGACCGGTATCGAGCAGACTTCCTGTGGCAGCAGCTGTTTAAGGCATCTTCAGTCACCCAAACAGAGAGTAAAACAATACCTGCTACTCCTGCTGAACTGAAATACATTTAATTGAAGGAAACATAGTTAAGGGAAGAAGTTAAATGAAATTATCATAGAATCATACAATGGCGTGGATTGGAAGGGACTGTAAATATCATCCAACCCCCCTGCCATAGGTTGGGACACCTTCCATTAGACCAGGCTGCTCAAAGCCTCATCCACTCTGGCCTTGAACACCTCCAAAGATGGGACATCTCTGAAACTCTCTGAATCTACCCTCATCCAGTTTAAAGCCATTCCCCCTTGTCCTACCACTACAAACCCCTGTAAAAAGTCCCGCTCCAGCTCTCTGGTAGCCCTCCTTTAAGTACTCAAAGGCTGCTTTAGGTGTCCCCAGGCCTTCTCTTCTTCAGGACGAACAACTGCTCTCTCAGTCTGTCTTCAAAGGTGCTCCACCCCTCTGATCATTTTTGTGGCCCTCCAACAGGTCCACATCTTTTCTGTGCTGAGGACTCCAGAGCTGGATGCAACACTCCAGGTGGGTTCTCACAAGAACAAATTAGAGGGGGATAATTACCTCCCTTCCCTGCTGGCTACACTTCTTTTGATGCTGTCCAGGATGCTGTTGGCCTTCTGGGCTGCAAGCAATCGCCAGGTCATGTTGAGTTTCTCATCCACCAACACATGTCCCAAGTAATTCCTTTTGAATCCTTTGTTCCTTCCAATTTTACCACCATAAAGGGCTGAGAAATACTTCTTGATGGAGTGAAGAGAAATATGGAAGAAAAATAAATGGGTGAATGGGAGTATGAAGATAATAGTAAGAGTAGCTTAAGAAAGGGACAACAAAAGCAGCCATTCCTAATGCCACAATTATTGATTTTTTCATGAGCACTAGGAGTACAAACACAAACACAGCCTGGCTTTTTCCATCTGAAATTTGAAGAGCCTCCAACACAGAGCATTTTCACTGACTTAATTCATATTTTAAAGAAAGACAAATAAATAATATGCATGAGGAAGTCTTGAAAAATGTTGAATTGAGTTTTTCAAATGCACTTCTTTTTCTTCCATTCCCTTGCTGATAATAAATATCACTAACACTGGATGCCTTTTCCCCTGTGTTAATGGTAAACTTTTCAGATATTTTATGCATGGACTTCACATTTTTAAGTATCCCAAGATAGTTTATGCTGACACAAAGATATTTTTCCCATTTGGTTAAATGAATATTGAAGCTAAACAAACATTAAAAGAATATAATCAAACAGAACCTTGAATTTAAAGCTCTGAGGTTAAAAGTCACTGTGCTCCTTGTCAGAGGTGCTGCTCATTGAAATCCGTTCCAAGAGTGGGCCTACAGAGAACTGCAGTGGGATCAGCTTGCAGTTCTCCATTGCAACGTCAGGAAGAACATAATGATTCTGCCCCAAACCCCAAATAATCATAGAACAACCTCCCTAAAAAAAAAGAAAACATAAACATAGTGCAGCCTTCTAGTGATAAAAGAAAATCAAACTGTGATTCTTCAATTGCTTCTGTCAATTATTATCTATTGCTTAAGCAAAATAAATTGGGAGACAATGTGAAAGAACAGTCCTGTGCCCTTTCATTTCTGCTTAATCTATAATCCATTAGTAGTGGGTTGAGGCAATCGTTTTATGAAGCACTTGGAGAGAAGAGAGCATATTGCAAACAGGAACTCTCTCTGGGAATGTGGACTCTCTCTGAAAAAAAAAAAAAGCAGTAAGTGTTCAAAACAACATAGTGACCACTTCACTTTTTCACACATGGACAATTTGCAATGACTCAATCACTTAGAAGTAGCTGTAGTATGAGCAGAGTACAGCCTTTTCTTTATCAGCTCTGCTCTTTGTAGGTCAAAGGACAACCTTTTAAAGTCTTAAAAAAAACCAGCACCAGAACCAGAGGATCTGATGGGGATTGCTTGAAGAAGAAGGAAGTTATTAACATTACTGGTATTGCCAATGTAGCAATATGCTTACACAGTAAAAAACCCAAACCCCTCAGCCCTTCTCAGTACATGTCATTTGTTTCAGTTTGCCAAGGGTGTGTCACATGTGCCTGACCTTGTTAATATTCCTATGAGTAACCAATACAGGGTAGATGGAAGTCCGAGACCAGATAAACCTCATCTACCTTCGTGTCAGGATGTTTCTTCAGGCATTCAATCTCTCTTGGTTGTTGATTGAGTCATTAAACTACTGGGTTTGTATGACTCAAAGGCTTTCTCTAACCATCAACAGTCACACCTTCCACTTTTCAGTCAAATGAGTAGATATGCATTTAAAAGCCTTCTAAACCCAAGGACTCAGGCTGTGTCCCTTTATTTCTCGGACATTTGGGATTTTTCTTTTCTCTAGATTTTGGGTGACTCAAGGATTCTTCAGCTTAATGAGGATAGGATTCAGATACAGAACAGTCTACTGCAAGCAGCAACTAGTTCCTCCTTCAGATGTAGCACGTTCTTGCGCATCCTAAAATCAAGTTGTCAGTTCAGCCAAATTTTTGTCTGTGAAGATTCCTAAACTCACACTGTAGATGAAGCCTACATGCTCTCAAACTGAGCTATCTACTCCAGCTTTCCCACTGGAGTCTCCCTTCATGATAAATTGTTTTATCTGGGGTATATAGCATACACTCCCAGCAAGTCAGTACCAAAACCTAGGTAAGGTTACCCTCCATCAGCACAGGAAGCGCAGCCTTGATGACAGCAGGTTTCCACCCATTCGGTTTTATGTTTTTGTAACAGTTCTGGGGAAAAAAAATAAACTCCAGACCATCCCTGCCTCCACTTACCAATTCCCATACTCTTTACAACTTTGGACAGCTTACTGTATAGGAAGAATAGGTATCTTAAAATTTCTTCAGATCTCTGCAATATACTCATCATTCTTCATGGTGAACAAGAAAATTTTGGACCAAGATGCTTAATGTTAAGGCATAATCTCTCTGGTAAGCTCTGTCTTAGTTAGGAGGAGCAAGTGGAAAAGGCCACAACTCCTCTTCTAATGTTACATTTTTCCTTCCTTTTCTGTTTTTGTGGGTTTTGTTTGGTTGGTTGGTTGGTTGATTGGGGTTTTTTTTTTATTTGGTTGGTTTTTTGTTTGTTTGGGTTTGTTTGTTTGGTTTTTTTGTTTGTTTTGTTCCTGTTTTTTGGTTTGGTTTGGTTTTTTGGGTTTTTTTTCGTAAATTTTGAAATTACTTCTGTGTACCGTGGTGCATGCATGCATCTGAGATAGCAGATGCTCAGCTCCAGGATCTTTGTGTTATCAGCTGTGCTCCTAGGACTTTGCCAAGGAAAAGATGCAGATACTGTACATCTTTTTATGAAGTTGAAGGGGGGAGCATCTGAGTTAGCAAACACGAGGGTCTCCAAACAACAATCCATACAGTTGAAAAGGGAGCTGGCTGAAATTCTCTCGGGAATTAGAGATACCTCTACTCCTCTCTGGTCTTCACTACTGCCTTGTAACAGCAGTGGTAAGTGGAAGAGCAGTAGCACACTTCTGTCTCACGTAAAATATTTAGAGAATGGTCGCTGATTAACCACTGCTGCATTTTGAAGCCCACGTCCCCTCTTCCCTTCCCGGCAGCGACTGAGTTTCCACACCCCTGCATCAGCAGTTCCTTACGGTTTTGGAGGGGTCCTTTTCCCATCTGACCCCCACACGCCCTCCCTGCCCTCCCGGCAAAGCGACGGGACAAGGTGACCCCGAAGGAGCACGGCGATGCCACCTGCCGTGGGGCGGCCGATGCCGGCAGCACTGCCATGGAGGAGCAGGCGCTGGCGGCGGCTGAGACACCCCGGGCCGCCCGGGACTGCGTTCCCCCCGGGTCAGGCTTCGACCAAGCTCGGCCCCGGCCCCTCCAAGCCGGCCGGCCCCAGGCCCCGGCGGCCGCGGCGGGGGCGGTCCCGGTCCCGGTCCCGATCCCGGGGCGGCGCTGTAGCGCGGAGCGGGCCGCGGGCAGCGGCAGCGGGAGGCGGGCGCCAGCTCCTCCTTCTCCTTCTCCTTTTCTCTTCCTTCTCCTCCTCCCTCGGCGTCGGGGTGGGCTCGCCCGCGGCAGCCGGGGTGTGGTGTCCTGCCGTGCCGTCCCCCCGTGTGCGATGGACTGGCAGGTGCTGACCAGGGAGCTCTCCCTCTACCTGGAGAGCCAGGTCCGCGTGGGCTTCTTCGGCTCCGGCGTAGGCTTGTCCCTGGTACTGGGTTTCGGCGTCGCCTACGCCTGCTACTACCTCAACAGCATCGCCAAGGTGAGCGGGAGGGCGGCGGGGCGGGCGGGCTCCGCAGGTGTCCCGCCGACGGGGACGGTCCCGAAGGTCACCGCGACCCACCGCCCGTAGGCGGGGGGATCGCACCTGGAATGGCTGGGGGGGCAGGGTTCTGCGGCCGCCTTGTCCTCGCGTCGCTCTTCCTTCCCCCGGAGGTGCTGCCCCGGGGCCCGGCCGGCCGAAACCCCGCTCGAAGCCCACGCGGGCCCGGCAGCGCAGCCTCCCCCGCCCGCCGGGGCTGCGTCTTCCGCGGGGGCCGCCGGTGACCCCCGGAGGCCGCCGGCCTGCGGTGAGGGAGAGCTCCCCTGGTCGTGCTCGGTTTGGGAGAGGAAGGGGCTCCGGCCTCGGCAGTCCACAAAACGCAGTTGTACCGGTTGGAGAGCTTGGCCGGATGCCATGGTTGGGAAAGGGAAGTTAGGAGACTGCCCTGCACAACACGAACCCGACTACTCGGTTCACTAGTACGGCAGGTGATAAAGTAATTTTGCCGCCCTTGTGTCACCGTCGGTACCATGCTAAGTACCTCTGGAGGCACCATGGCAGCGTTTTGGGGGCTGGAGCACTCTTGAGCATCTCATCATCAGCAGCAGTTTTACAGAAAAATTAGGCAATCTCAGATTACTTGGATACGGTGAGCCTGGTGAGATCTGAAGTGGCCCCGTGGTGAGAGCGCCTCGTTGAATGCGTAATCAACTGAAAATACGCATATCAAAAGGTTTTTGACTGTTGAGGACCTGAGTGTTGCCACGGTCCTTCAGAGAACCGCTGGGAATGTAGCCTTCCTCTTTAGAGAGAAGAGGGTACTTGATTTTGGTTAGGGGAGAAAAACGAAGGGAGGATGTGCCATTACAGCTGTTTATGTGGAATGGTTTTCCTCAAAGAGTCTGTCATTGTCCTGTTAATGCTTGCATGTTGGGTAGTCACTGTGACAGAGAGATACAAGAAATATGGTTGCTAAAACCTGAGATGCTTGGTATACAGGGACTTTTCCATGTTAATTGATAAACAAATGGAAACTGTAATCAAATTGTCTGCATGCAGAGCATTCTTAGAGAGGAGGAACCGATGCAGTTGTGTACTGTAGAACGAGATGCGAGAAGTGTGCAAAACCAGCATACAGGTGAAAAAAGGTACTGCGGTCAAAGTGCATGCATGAATTAAATGTCATTTTTGTGTGGTCCAAGGAAACAGACTTGGTAACATCTCTCTTGCCTACTAAGAAACAGTGCGATTTTAATTTGTCAGTGAAGATACAATGCTGGTAAAAGTAGAGCTAGATTAGTATGTTATTAGAAATAGGTAAGGAATCCTTTATGCCTAATGGGTTTTGCTTTTCACTTGGGTATTTTTGGCATTTTGTTTCGTTTTCATTTACTTATCTCTGTACTATGAAAGGTAAAAGCATTGCAAATGATTATATGAAATAAATTAAAACTGAGAGACTATTTAAATAAGCTTTATTTCTTTCTTTCTTTTTTTTTTTTGTTTTATAAGAATGCCCATGTCTGACTGTAGTCTCTTTTCCTAGAAACCCCAGCTGGTGGCAAGCAATGACCGTTTCTGCCGCTTTCTCGAGGAATATTGCCCTGTTGTGACAGAAACTTACTATCCCACAATTTGGTGCTGGGAAGGTCGGGTACAGACACTCCTACGCCCCTTTATCACATCTAGACCCCAAGTACAGTACAGGAAGTAAGTGCCTTTATTCTTGAAAGTGTTTGATTTGATATCCAGCTGTTCTCTGACTGTGTCACACCCACTGCCATTGCTCAAGTTCATGCCCGTTTTTTTTTCCTTTATGCCCACCTTTACAACTTTGTCATGGACTTGAACTATCTTTATCATGGATCCAATATGAAGTAGGTTTGAAAGGTCAATGTTCATAAATGGGCCTATTTTAGCTCAGAGAGTTTTGTAGCACTGAAATACAGGTGACAATATAGGAACTGATGTGGCTATATGTTCACAGGATTACTCAGTGGATGAAGTCATGAAAGACATCTGGAGGCCACCTAGTCCAACTCCCCTGCTCAAGCAGGGTCACCCAGAGCCAGCTGCCCCAGATCATGTTGAAATAGCTTTCAGATTTCCATAAGAATGGTGACTGCACAATACCCCTGGGCAAATTGTGCCAGTGCTCAGTCACTCTCACATTAAAAATGTGCTTCCTCATATTCAGAGGGAACCTCCCATGATTCAGGTTGGGCCCATTGCCTCTTGTTCTGTCAGTGGGCACCGCTGGAAGGAGCCTGGCTCCATCCTCTTTGCACCCTCCCTTCAGGTACGTAAAGACATTGCTAAGTTCTCCCTGAGCATTTTCTTCAGGCTGAGCAGTCTCAGATGTCCTAGCCTTTCCTCATAGGAGATAGTTTGTTCATCACCTTTGTGGCCCTTTGCTGGATTCTCTCCAGTATGTCCATCCAGTCCGTCTTGGACTAGGGAGCCCAGAGCTGGACTCAGTACTCCAGGTGTGGCCTCACCAGTGTTCCATAGCAGAGCAGGACTGTCTCCATCAACCTGATGGCTATACTCCTCCTAAGCCTCCACAGCCTTCACACTTTTGGCCATCTTTCCTGCAAGGGTGCATTACTGGCTCATGTTCAACATGGTGGCCACCACAAGGACCTTCGGGTCCTTTTCTGCCAAGCTGTTTTCCAGACGGGCAGCCTCTACTGGTCCATGGGGTTGTTCCTTCCCAGGCACAGGACTTTGCACTTCTCCTCACTGAACTTCATGAAGTTCCTGTCAACCCATTTCTGTAGCCTGTTGAGGCCTCTCTGGATGGCAGCACAATTACTTGGCCTATCAAATATTCTGGTGTTTGAATGCCAAAATTTTGCAAAGGTCATGCAGTCACTGTATCCATCCATTAATCCAACATGTTGTACCTTAACCATAGTAGCCACATTCAGCCTTGTTTTGAATATACCAAACTTCTGGGATTTTCAGAGTAACTTTTACCTGTGGAGTTTATGTTGTATTCTTTCATGCCTAAATTCTAAGAGGGGAAAAAAAAATCCCTTATATTTATTTTTTGTCCTCAGCTAATCTCTTTCACACAGAATTGAGACTTAGTCTGGCAAATGAGGCATTTGGCACAAGACCTAAGGAGAAGGACTTTTATGCGCCGGAACCTGGATTCAACACAAGTTGTTTCAGCTCTGCTTGAACAGTAGAATAGATTTAGCATTTAGCAGCTTCCCTTAAGTTTTAGTAACTAGGAAACATTTCAGTGGTATGGCCATGTCCACTTTTTCTAGTCCTTCTTGTACACTTTTATTTCAAGGGTTTTGAGAGAAGAAACATAGTTCCACAGGGCAGTGCTTATTTTGCACCATTTTAGATTGTGTTGGCAGTACTCACTAGCATTGCATCTACTTCCCATTACTGAAAAAGGGCAAAGCTGAGCTAATGAGTCCAACAAGGCTGGTCATCTTTAAAATCTGCAGTAGTCACTACCAAGAATTTAAGAAGAAAAATCAAATGCAAGGTAGGCTTACATTTCTGTAGTTTCTACACCAACTCCCTCCAACTATTCAAATATGTATATATTAGCTTTTATCTACGTTTGGCTATCTCTTCTCCATTTGGATAACTACTTTTCTAAGTTATGAAAATAAAGTAACACTTTAACTGTTCAAATTTCCAGGAAGTGGGAAAATTTGTATGTTTCTAAAACAAAAAACTAAACTTTTTTGTCATTGTTTAATGCACGCGTAGCTTTGTGAGATATTACAGTATTTGTTGCATTATTAAGATATATGCTATAAGAGTGCATTTTAGCACACCTCTTAGTGATATGGGGTGAAAGATGAAGTAGTGTGTGTGTCTGTGCTCTGCATGTTTAAAACATAACAATCCATTATACACTTGACTTCTTTGGATGAAGAGGAAAAAAAATGCGATAAATGTTTATTACATTACCCAGCGTGCTATCAAAAGATTCTCAGATGATTCAAAGGAAATCTGCAGTGCACAAAAATGCCTGTATAAAACACAAGGTAGTGCCAAAAATCACATTAGCTACAAGCTTTCAGTACATCAGCAGCAATTTATGAAAGGCCATGTCTTCATTTACTGAATGGGAATTACTCTGCAAATTGACTGTTCTAACTCTTGTCAGCTGTAGGTGTAACTCTTTCTGAATGCAGACATGCCTTGTCACATGGCACTTTGAGTATTAAAACATAACGAAAAAAGAAGAGTTCATACCTGGTAATTTGTAAACCACAAGCACTCCTGTGTGTATTTATTTTTCAATCTAATCAGTGTTGTCTTAAAATGTACCTTTCAGTGAGCTCATTAAAACAGCAGATGGAGGACAGATTTCGTTGGATTGGTTTGATAATAATGACAGCTCATATTATCCGGATGCCAGCACAAGACCCACTGTCCTGTTATTGCCTGGCCTGACAGGAACAAGCAAGGAATCCTACATTCTTCATATGATCCATCAAAGCGAAACACTGGGATATAGGTACTGTTGTTTTTCATTGCCATTAATTTTGCTGCTTCTGCTAGGATCCAATATCAGTATGTGTAAGTATCAGATGCTTTCCTAAGGGAAATGAGATCTGAATACAGTAGCTTATGTAAGGAAGTGTTATTAGTAATAATAATCACAGTGGAATTATATAACAGGCAGTAGATGTGGAAGGGCTGTTTTAATATCTACAGATGTGCCCCAGAGATTGCAGTGAAAGCCAGCTAAGTCTGCACAGGGCTTTGCTGCTGCTTCTTAAGTTATTATATTGCATTAGGTGTTAAACTTTACACTTTCTAGAGAAAGGGTTTGTATTCAGCTCCAAGAAAACTTGTGTGGATTGTTTGCTGGCAGTCGGCCTCAGAGGAGGTCAGCTTCTGAATGCCAAAATTGCTTGATTCAGCAGCTTCAAATTCCTGGGTGCAGAAAGGAGAGCTAGCCTGCTCTTACTGATGGTGTTTGAGGGGGCTGTCACCTCTTCATTGTTACTGTGTAATTTAGTTTCATTTTAAGGCTTCTGGTCAGAGTTGGGTAACATAAGTGGATTAGTCAATGAGTAGACTCCTTTATGTAACCATATTGCTACTGCACATTAAAATTAGTTGTCGTTGTTCCAGGATCTGTATTTTGGAATATTAGATTTTGTCTTTGCAGATTGGCTTCTGGTGCTGACTCCAGTAAGTTCTTCGACTATATGTGTATTTATTAGCTTCTATCTACATGTTTGGGCTGTCTCTTCTCTTTTTGGATAACTACTTTACTAAATTATGAAAGTAAAGCAACACTTTGATTGTTTAAAGTACTTTTTAAATCACTTTGAAACTTAGCAGTAAAAAATATCAGAGGAAAACCCCAAATCAACAACTTATTACTATTAATTTTTAAAGTATTCCTGGAAGTTATATCTGCATTTCATCCCCTAAGGGGAGAAGGCAGAACACTAAAAAGTGGAGCTTCAGGTCAGATTTCAAGAAAATGCTGTAATTTTGTTTTTAAATAGCAACATTTGAGAAAAATACCAAAATAAGTATTCTTTCATGCCTTTAACCCATCAAACTATGTATACTATTTAATAAAATTATTTCCGTGAGATGGTAAAAGGGCAATAGAAAATTAATATTGTTTGAGAAAGTATGGATTCCTAAATCATGGTAATACTGACAGAAGATTTAGAGACTCCCACCAACAGAGAGACCAGAAACTTCTGCTGTACCAGATGAGAAAAAAAAAAATTCACAAGAACCTGCAACTTAGATCCAGCTGTCATTATAATTTTTACTTGGCTCATTTCTTCCAATTTAATAGAATTATGTAGCTTTGGAGGATGTCTGCACACGGATCTCTGACATTCTTTTTTCAGAGCACAGCTTTAGGCTGGGTCCTGCACTGGCAGAGCTCTTGGCAGAGTGCAGGCAGGACATGTCTGTACCACCCTCAGCTAAACCTTGAGGTTCTCACCCTGACCTCCACAAATCACAGTGTTCTGATAGTCCCACTGACCTCAGTGAACTCCATTTTGGTATAAAGCTTGTTCCACACAGGTCAGCCTCTAGGATCTGTGGGTCTGTAAATATTTATGTACTGAACTTATTCATAGAAGTGGATCATTTTTCTTTATGCATTTTCATTTTTTTTTTTTCTGTGCTTAAGTTGCCTCTTCTGGTGAAATTAACAATATACACAATTGAATTTACTGTCTCAATTTTTAGATGCGTGGTTTTCAACAATCGGGGAATTGCTGGTGAGGAGCTTTTGGTAAGGATGACTTCTAAGATAAACATCTCTCACTTATAAGTGGTAATTATGAAATCATTTGTGCCTATTTGTACAGTTGGATTTAAATGACAGAAACTCAGAGCATGGGTTGAAAATGCAGACAAGAGATTTCAGTCATCTGGTAGATCAGTCATGCCAATATTAATTTTTTACTTTGAAATCCTAGAGGATCAACTGGTCAACACATGATTTTTTACTGAATATTTCATTTTAGGAAATTATTCAATTAATAATATATGTAACATTAAAATGAACAATCCTTACATTTTCTTTCCAAAAATAGTGCAGTATCTAAAATGTGCACATCTCTGCTCAGTCATTGCAATTTTCTCCCAGTGATGTAACATACATATCCAACTACAATCCACTGTAATTTCTTTCCCAGTATAAAATATATTTTTGATATGGTTAAAAAGGTGTGCCATTGGAAGTGATTCACACAACATTGTTAGTGAATTAACAGACCAGCTTTATATGGATATCTGTATCCTGAAAGTTAAATGTGTTCTTGTATTTTTCTCAGCAATCATGACACAAACTCAGCTACCGAGGACATTTTTTTGGGACAGGCATATCATGTTTGCTTAGAAATAACTGGCCATTCCTCAGATGAAAAAATCTTGAAGCTAAACGTTTTCTGCAGCTAGGGACAAGGCATGATGAAATATTGCTGAATAAGCTTTGTTTTTTCATATGCGTTCTATTGACAATTCTGCAGCTGGAATGAATGTGCATAATACTCAGTATTGTTTTATATTTTTTTAAACCCCTGGTTTCAAACTTCAAAAAAGCTCAGAATGTTTTCCCATAATCAGATAAAGCATTTCAATGCAAATATTGCCATGTTAAGAGTAGTTTTCTGCATACTTTGGGAGATGGATCTACAAAGCAGTTTTGTGACACACAAAGTCCTTATTGATGAATTTCTGAATCATTTAGAGAAAAGACCCCTTGTTTGGATACATTGTGTGTGTTTTACTGTAATCGGATTTACATCTTTAAGCTTTATAAGTTCTTGTGGTGCAGAAAACCAGCTGAAATTATCACATTTTCTGCAAAGAGGTTTCAACGTTTTAGTATAAAATCCCTACTTAATGACTCTGAAGCATAGTTAAGCACCACAGTAGAAATTAGTTATGTAAGCAGTTCTTTTTCTAGTCACTTCAAAGATAGATTCAAATTTACAACAAATAATAGTTATTTAAAGAATACTGTTCTCATTGATTATTGAAAGCTATTGTGAATTATTGCTCTGGAATAATAAAATATTACATTGACCACAGCCACTGTGAGCTAAGATGGTGTTTTAAAATATCTTCATAGAAAGCACAGATAGCTAAACATTAAACTGTCTGGAATTAACTGAATTTAAAATGAAAAATATATCTTTAGTTTTATAAACTTTAATGAAATACACTTTCACTTAGAATGCATTAGATCCTAGTTACCCAAAATAATTTATTTTTCCTTGTAAAGTTGACAATTTAATTAAAATAAAACATTCACACTATTTATAATTAATAGGATGTAAAACAGCGAAGAGTGATTCATGCGGATGAGAAATGGAAATGCAATATAAATGGAAATTAAAAATGTCTTCAGTTCTAATTATCTAGATTTAGCTTTTCTTTCCATTTCTTAATCTTTGACATCAACATTTCAATATTCTTGTTAAATGTGTTTTAAGTAATTAGTTTAATGTTGTTAAAGTCACCCACAAATCACCAGTTTAACTGAAAGCAATTTAAAAAAACACCCTTGAAATCCATCGTTGCTTTAGGCAACAGGAAAAGTTCCATTAATGCATAGTTATGTATTTTTATATTTAATGTTTCACTGAATTTTGGCAGTTCAGTCAGTACCTATAGTTAAGTGCAAGTTACTAACATGTTAGTAGCAGCTATCAAGTTAAAAACCATTTCTTTGGAGATGAGATCTGGACAACACTATTAGAAAAAAACTGTGATTCTTATGGTGCCTAAATGTATTGGTCTCCCTCATACTGCTCCAGACAGTGCCTCAGGTCAGGCTATGTGGCCTGTTCCAGGTGTCTGTGCAGGGGAGGCTCAAGAGTCATGCTTATCCTTCAATAGAAGTGGTTAAAATCTTACCTAAGGGTTATCCAATCTGATGCCAGCAGAAGTCTTTTCAAGTCTCAGTCAGGATTTAAAGAGACACTAATGATGGATAAAGAACAGATAATATGTTTCATTGCTTCAGTTACTAGAATACTTTCCTAAATTAGGTAAACCACACTGGGGAATTTATTTATCTGTTTATTTGACTGTGTTGCATGTAGAATCTAAATATGGGTTAGTTTTCAAATGCTGGCTGACAGAACTTAAAATCTAATGCTTTCTTTTGCATTTGAATGTGGGTGAATATAGTAAAATTGATCTTATAACTTCCTTTTCTGTAAATGACAGCCTTTATAATGTTTCCATTTCCTTGGGGTATTTTAAAAAAATCAGTATCTATCTAATTCTGATCTAGTTCTCTCCAGTTTAGCATGTTCTCTGTTCAGATTTTGTCTAATGACCTGGAGGTTGCAGATACTGAAGATACCTGTCACCTCCTTTGTTTTGTAATGATAACAAGTGTAAGTCCTTCTTTCACCTCCTTCTGAACCACTCTGGATTAATATTTGCCATTTAGTGAAGCTTCACAATAAATGATAAATTTATCTTCTTATATAATGATCCACTGTTCAGTATGCTTTGTCCTTAAAGGATAATACAAAAGCTTATGATGGCATTTTTTCCCTCTTGACTCCTTACAGACACCAAGGACTTATTGTGCAGCTAACACAGAGGATTTAGAGGCTGTTATTCATCATGTGCACAGCTTGCACCCCTCAGCTCCATTCATGGCAGCAGGTGTTTCCATGGGAGGGTAAGGTTGTGTAACACAAGTCCCAGCTTAACTGTGATCATAAGACTGGTGTAGCCTGATTTTAAATTATTACTCTGGAAGAATTTACTGAACTGCAGGCAAGTTGGGTTTCTCTCCAACAGTTAGTATGCAGAAGACCTTTAGAAACTTCATATCTCTTTAAGGCTTTTACCTCTGTTTCAGGGAAGGTTGAAATTGGCTAACATTTAAAAACTGGGAGGGGGAGGGGGAAAGGGGGGAATGGAGAAAGACAGGAAACAGTAACAGGCATATTGACAGCCAAATAGGTAGGCTGTACCATCTTTGGAAACTATGGAGGCTGTCTTTGGAACAGACAGATATGAAATAGGATCTTGAACTAACAGACCATGTTTCATAGCAACCTCTGGCAATAAGATTTGTCTTCACTCTGTGTTCTGCAGTGTGTGGGTAGGTTAGGCTGGAAGAGGTGTGGATATCTGCTCTGTCTGGCTCAGAAGCAAGAAGTAGTATTGTTGTTCAAACTGGTATGGATTGGCAGAGCATATGATATTAAGATTTGCCATGTCCTGGCTTCTCTCCAGAAAGCACAGCAAGAACAGACAATGATAGCTGTTTCTTAGGAACACAAAAAAAACAAACAAAAAAAAACCAAAAAAAACCCAAAAAAAACCAAAAACAACCACCACTGCTAGAAGCTAGCAGAAATATTCCAGCAGCCTCTTTAACAAAAATCACAGCAGAGGAGAATTTTTTTCCTTAGGAATACAGCAGACACAGTGGTAACTTCTTTTCCTTTTCCCTCAGAAATTTTGTGGGTAATGGGCAGATACAGCCCATATATATTGATATTAATATATATTCCTATATATTGACATTAATCTATCAATCACTTGTCAGACCTTTGAGATAAATACATACTTGTTCAAAATTGCTATTCTCTGCTATTTAGCAAATCTTTAGTCACTAGGTTCCCTATTCTGCTGAACAGTAGTCCCAGGAAGGAAAAAGGCTGGCCAGCCTAACTTCAGTTCTTTGGCAAGATCCTCTGGGAGCCATTTCCAGGCATATGGGGAGTAATGTTGACAGTTTTCATCAAGGACAAAACATGCCCAGGTGATCAGATTGCATTCTAGGATGAGATGACTAGCTTCACTTATGAGGGGAAAGAAGAGAATGTTGTTTGTTCTGAGTCTTCTTTTGTACCAAAAGACTTAGAGGAGCCTTTCTTGCTGCAGAAACCTTTCTGTTCTTGGATGTCTTGGATGTCTTGTACATCCCTTGCTTGTTCCAGCTCCAGCTGAACTTCAGTTTTCCTAACTGCATCCCTGCATGCTTGGGCAATGACTGTTTCTCACAGGCAGACCACCCCTTTTCTACCTTAAAGATACTTCCTCTTGAAATTGGTCAGAAGAGTATTTTTCTTCCATGTGACCTTCTGCTACTCTTCCTGCATATAAGAATGTATCACACTTTTGCTTTATGTTTGATTATCCTTAAAGTCCCCTTTGGTCTTCAGGCCCATCTAATGTGAGATCCTGCCAACCAGATCCCTGAACAAATGAAAGCCAACTCTCTCCAGCCTTGTAATTCTGCTACTTACCTCACCCACTTTTTTCATCTTAAAAATGTACCATCAAATAATCTCAGTGACCAAGACTGCTTTGCATCTTCTCTATCTGACCAGTTCTTCCTTACATATGAATAGCAGATCCATAGACTCTTTTTCCTATTTAGTTCCTTGATTGTGTATCAAAATATTGTCCTCAATATTCTCCAGAAATCTGGTATGCTTGTGCTTTTCTGTGGCAGTTGATACTGGGATGGCTACAGTTCTCTGTGCCTGGCAATTATGAAGGGCTGAAGGTATGGTAGAAGCTGGCAGTGCTGTGACTGGTACCAAAGACCACATCAGCCCTTAGTATAATTTCTGTCCTTGGGTTAACCTAGTTATGGTATCCAAAAACTGGCAAAGTCTGTTGCAGTGGCACAGGGAATCTGCATTGTGTACCTGGCTTATATGTCACTAGCACCACTGGGCAATTTTAGGCAAGGTGTTCCACCTTCACCCTCCAGTATGTTTTTAAAATCCTGAACCAAAACCAGAAAGCATATGCTTAATTGCACAGAACACTGGAATAGTCTCTAATCATCAACATGAGAACTGTTTCCATGCTTCAAAATTAATTGGAGCATTGCATGTTTAAAATGAAGTACGAGCAAAGATCTCACCAGGGACATTCTACAAAATCATCCACTTGTCTTAATCTAGCAGGAATTTTTTCTTGCTTTTCAGAATTTTCTGAGAAGTCAAATAATCTATTTGCCCCAGTTAAGAATGAAAATAGATATTCACTTCAGATATATATATATATATATATAAATGTAAATGAAACACTACCTGTTCTACTATCTTCAGCAGGTATTATTGTGGAAGGGGACTTTATTTTGTAACATAAAGATTCCTAAGCCTTCTCTCTAACACATACACATTGTGAATTGTTAGAAAAGTGCTTCTTCTGCTACTGCAACTTTTTTTGGTTGGTTTATTGGACTGCTGTCCTATGATGTGGTAGGTAGTGCAGAGGAACAAAGTCTCTGTGACAGCAGGCTGGTTCATAATGTCTTTGCTAAAGGTTGCTACCTCCTGAAGTACAGTAGATGAGTCCAGGAAGCTATTCAGGAAGCTGTCTTAATGTTAACTAATTAACTGGTTTGTGTTGAAAACGTGGTATTAAAATGCTTGTTGTAAACTTTATGGTCTCAGGCACTATAGTAAGACTTAGAGCTTTTCTGTCAGTATTTTTATTTTACTCCCTTCTTGCAGTTTTATTTTTTCTACATTTGAAGGGTAGATACTTGTGAACCCCCCCCCATTTTCAACTCAAGTGTACATTAGCAGCAGAGACTGTAAGTTGCAATTGGTCAGAAAGACAAGACCTGAGCCATTTATTTGGGTCATAATTTTGTTTCTTAGTTTTATTGATTGTGCAAGGCTTCATTCTTCACACACTTTGTGTTAAAGAAGAGCTATATTCTTCCATATGGATGAGGTGAGGTAATGACACTACCTTAATCTCAAAAGACTTCTTCATAGTGAGGCACATGTGCCAGGGGCAGCATGCATTTGTCAGGCAAGCTTATCAGATTTATCACATCAGGAAGACCAAGACTAAGATGGAAAAGTTACTAACACTTAGGAATGCTTGTTCCATGAGTAAGAATCATTTTACTTTTCCATCCTTTTAGTGATCTAAGACTTAATACAGCTCTATTTCTAAATGCACTCCTACTCACACCCTACACAGTGCACCCTGTTCCTCTCTGATAGTAGAGAAAGTAAACTTCATGAGTCATATGTTCATTATGTGACTACCTTCTAGGTGTAGTAGGCACAACTGCAGGATTCATAGCAGAAACTATTGAAAAACAGACAAAACCATGGCTGTTACATTTACTCTAAATTGAAGCAAACAGTTTGATAGTATGTATGTTTCTGTTTTTCATTTGTAGCATGCTTCTTTTAAATTACCTGGGCAAAACTGGCAGAGACACTCCTTTAATGGCAGCTGCAATTTTCTCTGCGGGTTGGAATGTTTTTGAATCTGTAGAATCTCTGGAGAAGCCACTAAATTGGCTTCTTTTCAACTATTACTTGACCACTTGTCTACAATCCTCTATCAGCAGGTGAGTTGCCTTCTGAACTATTTAGCAAGGTGGAAGGATTTTAACATGAGATCAACAGCAGGTATAAAAATATTGGCAAAAATAATGCTGTAACAACTCTAGTTGTTCTTTGTGCATTATTTGGTAAGTTTTGAAATCAAATGGATCTTTTCAAGAAAGTTTGTTATCAATGTGACTAAATTTATATGCTACTCAAGGGACTCGCAACAAGCCCAATGTACTTCTGTATCCATGGGTGAAGTAAATGGATTTAAAAAATTTTTAGACTTGTACATATTGACTTTGAATAGATTTACATATATAATAATTGTTTTAAGTTGGTGTTCACTGAAAAACCACAGAAAGCCCTAGTTCATAAGTGGCTTTATAAAATCAAGGTGTATTTTGTATTCCCAAATATTAAGTTCTCTTATCTTTGGCATCTTTCTCATGGCTTATGCAGATTTTTACTATGTTGCTGGATGCGCCTACATATGGATGAACAATTATTCTGCTCTTGGATTCCAGACAGATTTTTAATATGACAGAAAATTAAAACCAAGCATGTTAGAGAGTTACTTCTATAAAAGTATCTGTAAAGCATAGAACTTCTACATTTGTTTACATAACAAAAAAAAAACCAGGCCCTCCAATTTTTCTATCCTTCTTTTTAGGCATCGACAAATGTTGGAGAAATTATTTGATATGGATCTTGTGATGAAGGTATGTGAAAATGTTACTTCTGCTTGAGCTGGATGCTGTTTTCCAAATGCTGACATAGTTCCCTATTTGAATTCTGTACTTCAGGCTAGAACTGTTAGAGAATTTGATAAGCAGTTCACTTCAGTCATGTTTGGCTACCGTTCAATTGATGATTACTATGAAGATGCCAGCCCGTGTCGCAAGCTGAAGTCAGTAGGAATTCCAGTGTTATGTCTAAACTCTGTGGATGATGTTTTCTCCCCAGCTCATGGTAAGTTTAGGCTTTTTAAAATATATTTATCTGTATATGCAGTCATTAAGACAAACTACATAGGTTTGAGAATAAACTCAGACCTGTGAGTAGAAGTGTATTTAAATGTTACTTGCATGGAGGATCAAAAGTTCCATGTCTCAGTCTTGTAGTTAAGACACATATAAAACAGATTACGATGGCGAGACTTGATTAGTACAGGATGCAGAAGTATATGGGGTGGCCTCATTAGGCATTAGTGCAGTCTTTACAGTCAAAAGAAAGAAACAGGCACATTTAGGGTGTGAGTTATCTCGCTGTAAAGAAGATACCAGATGTAGTGCCTGCTCAGAAGTACCTGTTTCTGTTCACCAAGTATGAAGAGAACCCATAAAAAACGACCTTGGATTCTGATGTCTGGATGTAGACATTCACAATTCAAACTGTAAACAAGTGGGGGGTTTTGCCATTCTTCAAGTACCTACAAATAATGTCTGGGAGTTGCTTATGTTTGAGATGACATGAAATCCTCATCTGTTGATCTCAGTGACACCTCCAGTGCCTGTAAATCGTAAGTAAAAATAAATAAATAAAAAAATTAGTTACATCTAATCATGTAGGCCAAAATCTAGGGTAAGGGAAGAGATACACACAAGGTGAGCTCCTAGAAGGAGGCATGTTGAAATTAGTAAGGAGCATCAGTATCAGCTAAGTAACAGGCTGAAAACTGCTTTCCATTTTCTTTGTTTCATGCCAAACATGTGATCATTTTGCTTTTCCTCTGAAGATGAAAACCCTGTTGCTAACTATTCTGAAAATATATGCCTGCTCCTGTGGTCTGTGTATTGGTTATAGCTTCTGAAAAGAGAACAAAGGCTAGTGTAGAGGAACACCACTAAAATGAACAGCTGGTTGAGGCAACAGTCTTCAGCAATGAGCACCTGACTCCTTTAAAAATGTAGTTTATACAACTAATTTATTTCAGGGAAGTTTTCTTCTGCCACCACAAGTGAAGTGAGATTCTTGCAGAATGAATCATGAAACCAAAGTGAGCAGGCACAGATCAGAACAACAAGCAGAAATGAAAGAATTGGAAGAGACTCTTTGTGTGTACTGTTCATCTGTGTGCAGATGTACAGCACATACAGAAACATGCACACACATTACTGTTTATAGTTTGAAGACCAGTTAGAGACAAATGTGACATGAAAAGGGCCACTCCAGTAGAATGCACTAGGAAAAGTCTGATTTATTCTTCTCTAGAACAAAAGGCATCCATGCTTTGCATGAACAATGTAAACAGGTGACAGACACCTAATATGAGGGGAAAAAATGGTGACTCTAGATTAGCCAAACTACCTATCCCTTACATTGGCCAAAACAGAAACTTAATTAAAAAAAGTCTGAGTAAACACAGCAATATTATAGTAGAATACTATATGCACCTTTTAAAAATTTGCAGTTCAAATGCTTTCTGAAACAGCATTACTCCCTTTCTATTTATTAGCCTCTGTACGATTTTTTTTCCTTGAAATTGGATAGTTGCTTGTTCTCTTATAAGCTTATAATGGCCTGAAAATTAGAATGGGTGGGCTGTGACCCTAAAATCTGTGTCCAAATATAAAATCTGGCTAGTTATTCTGAAGACAATTTTTATGGGTTTTAGGACCCTAGAGATGAGCTTCCCTTTGCACTGTAGGGAGGTCATCTGCTGTGCCATGTTTGTTTCAGAGAGTATCTGAAAGACAGAACAATGGTTTCACCTCTTTGTTTAACAACAGCTTAGTTTGTGGTTTCTGTCTAAAGTTAAGTAATAACTGGCAGGGTCTACCTAGTTAGCAGTGACAACAGCAGTAAACCAGTGAGTGTGCCTCAGTCCCTGAAAGATTTGTTAACCTTTCCCAGCCCATTATGACTGGGACTTGGACATTTGTTACCTAGATGAAAGCCAGTGCAGTTACTCCATCCTCTTTTTACCTCCAGCTCTCAAGAGCCAGCTATTGATCTGACTCTATGACATTTAATCTGAACACAAGGAAACAGCAATGCTGGCATAGTTTGTGTAGTCTCCATCTATTGACATACTCACAACTTTACTGGACACAGCCCTGGAAAACCTGCTGTTGATAACCCTGCTTGAGCAGGTGCTGGACTAGATGATTTCAAGAGATCTCTTACAGCCTCAGCAGTTCTGTGATTAGTTTGAGTACTCAAAGATTGAGTTCCCTAGACTGCGGCCATAGTAGATACCTGAAACCTTGAAGCTGTTTTGTCAAAGTAACACAAGTCTTGGTGAACTATGGGATGACTGGTTGTGTAAAATCAAGGTATCTAAACAACTGTGAGGATGCCTCAGAAGTCTTGCAGTGTAGAGGGGGGCGAGGTAGAACACCAGTACTTCTGAAACAAGAAGTACTAAGAGTCTATTGTAATGACTGTCCATCTTCTCTTAAAACTCTGATTGTAACCATCCTTTCTCCATGGAGATATCTGAGTGGCTAGGCATTTGTTTATTCCTTGTTCACAGAGTTAATGCTGTTCGTTGTAAAGCCTTGTCCTTGTACAAGTTTACCTCAGAAAGGGCCACTAGGACGATGGGAGAATGTTGATTTCCAGCTAACAGCACGACTCTGTTGTAGCTGTATATCCTTGGTTCCTTTTTCTTTTGAGCTATGCACCCTCAGTGGGAATCCTTGTGCTGGCAGGAGACACAGAGCACCCCAATTGGTAGCCTGGGATTTATGTCTGCTGCCATTAGTTACTGGAGTTCATTCATCTTGACTTCTTCTGTGAGCTGTTCTATGTTAGCAAACGTAAAGGGCTGGTATAACTCTTGGAGGTGACCTTATTTTGGCAACTGTGGGGGTTTTTTTTCTGATTTAAAAACTTCTATGTATGGACACATAGATGCCTGTGGCAACCAAAGGCAGCTTCCACTCACAACTACATCATGGATTCAATGTCACAAAATTCATACTCATCCAAACCCCAGCCTTTTATTGACTTAGGGGACTGCTTATTTCATGCCTCATCTCTCCCAGTGATACCTACCAACTTTTAAACCACCTTCCAATTTCGTTGTAGGTAGCTGTAGTTTCCAAGAGCTGGGAAACCAGCCCAGAAAACTCATCAGGGAGAAAGCTGTGCCAGAACTCCTTTGTGTTTAAATAGTTTCCATAAAGCCAGGCACATCTATCTTCCACTAACAGAGCTTGAGGAATACAAAACCAAGTCTGCTTTGTCACTACATAATGTGGACCTAAAGAGACACTTCCCTTAAAAAGTGCAGATGCTCAGTTGCTTGTTACTACCTGATCATTTATTCTCATGCGCTTTTTGGTACGCTTTGTACTTCCCAGCAGCTATTTTTAAATATACAGGGAAAATGTGCCATTTGATCTCATTCCAGTATTACGAAGAAGCAATAAATATGCAGTCCTTCCTTAATGTTGCTGTTCAAAGTTCATAGAGCTTGGCAGCTGATGTATCTGTAGTTTAATTCGGGAATGCAATTCTCATATTGCCTAATACTGACTAGTGAAAACAAATATTTTCTTCATTGCATGACACTTCTCTCACTGTAACTAATTTAAACAAGCCACTGCTTCAGGAAATACGTAATAAAGCCAAGTCAAGCCCTTGTATTTTGTAAATGTAGAAAATAAGTCAGGAAAATGGAGTGATAGCATTCATTATCACTGTCACATTTAACTTCTCATCTGAAGTGGCATTTTTCTCTGAAGAGACTTTTAGCAGTGTATTAAGCATCTGACTTAAATTTCATTATACTAATGCTTAGCTAATTGCTGCTGATGAGCATTGTGCCTGAACTGTAAGCCTGCCCTTGGAGCTAGGTACCAGGCCAGCTTCCTTCTGATCCACTGTGACAAATAAATGCATGTCTGAAGCTCAGTTAAATATATTTTATTGAAATCTCTGAAGCTTTTGATTCCACCTGAATTCAAACTTGGAGTAATTGCTCTTAGGTGATAATTTACATCCTGTTATGTAAAAGAGCACAGTTGAATGAAGTTGTCAGGAGAGATCAAATGGCCAAGGAATGGCCAGATAGATAACAATTAGGTCAAAAGTTTAGGGAACAGAGAAATCAAGCAAAAAAATTGAATGTTTGATAGCAATGACTTACATATTTTTTCTTTTGTTCTTTAAGAAAATAATAATTATTTTTGGCAAAGAAAGTACAACAAATTGGTTTTGAACAAAGTAGTTTTGCATACAAATATTTACATTGTGGTTCTGTGATCACAAATCACAGGTCTGTGCTTGCTGGGTCAAATAGCAGTACAGATTTTGGCCAAAATAAACTTAAGTACAATGTTATGTGTGGACAAAAATGAACAGTGGTATGTTTTGGCATGCAGTCCTATCTCCTAGAATGCATACATCCAGTGCTCCATTCATCTGCCCTTTACATTGCAAAATTTACTCTGTTGCATTGTGGTTTTATTTATTGGACGGCTAACAGTCCCTAGGAACAGCCTTGAGAAAAATACCACACCACTGCCAAGCATCATTTGCATTTTGGCACTGAAGAGCAACACAATATACTCAATTCTCTTCCAAGAACCTCCAGAGCAAGAAACTCTGCTGGGGAAGAAAGAGTTACATGGACAAATAGAGGGAATTTCAGGATGGGGAAGATGACATTTGTAAAGACCTACATGTGGCTTGCACCTTACTGGGCATGGAAAATAATCAGCATCCTAGTGCAGGACTACTAGGCTTCTAGGAAAGAGCCACTGTAGCTGTGTGGAGGCAGGCAGCACATGGCTCCCACTCCAGTATCACCAGCCAGTTTGGGAATGAATGACCAGCAGCAAACTGATGTGGGAGCTATGATTATGCTGGCAACCTCTGAAGGACTGGTATGCAGAGGTCATGGTGAGATTGGCCTGTAAGGGTTTCCCCACAGTAGAGGAGACATTTATTATGATCTCCCTTTTAATCCCCCAGCAAAGCAGTTTATTACAGAAATGAACATTCTCCCTACACATTGACACTAGTCTGCTAAATTGAATGACTGTCATGTTTTTGCATGTTTCAGCTAGTGAAGAGGTATGTTCAGGCCAGTTAGGAGCTGATCCTGAATCCATTAGGACTGATGGAGCTCTCATGTCAATCTCTGATACTTGGAGGTCAAATCTGTCTCTCCTCACATGCTCCTTCCTGCACCTTGCACAGAAGCCTATTTATTAGTCCCCTCAGTGACCAGGCAGACAGCTGCAGAACGGATGTGGAAAGTGTGATTCATTACCTGAAGCAGGCATGGGGTTTGTGTCTGATCCCCACTTCTCTTTCGGGTTCTATTTAATACAGACCACAGACTACTGGAGGGAAGCAGATCAGATGTCTTGGTACAGATAAGTGGGCAAATTCCTATGCAGTCAGCAGAAGCTGACATGAATCGCAGCCACTCTCTTTGTGCATGGCAACGTGTTCCTCCACAGAATCCAAGAGAGGCAGATCAGAGATTGCTGAGTAGATTAACTCAGGCAAAACTCCAGACAAGCGCGTGCCGAGTCTGAAAATGATGCATGTGTTGGATTGCAAGAAATAACACATTGTTTCCTGCATCTCATGTTCTCAGCATGTGCTATTCCCCAGTCTAGGCTTTTACATCATTGACTTTTTAGTCTGGCCTCAGTACTGCTTTAAAAGGCCCAGATCCTGCATACGGTATTTTCAGTTTTCCAACTGAACAAAGGAAAAGCCAAGGACTTCTCATAGAAGCAGTAAGAAGCACAGTTTCTTCCTCCTAGTAAAGAATCAGAAATACTTAATAAATGCTGGAATCTACAAACTACTTAGATGCCTGTGATTTTGAAAGGAGGGAAAGAGTAGAAGAAATGGATAGCACTGAGCAGCAAAGAACCTCGCACATTTGGCAAGAGAGGCCCCATTGCTCTCTGGAGCTCAGTCTGTGCTCCTCTAGGGTATGGTCAGGTATGGGGCAGGGAGCTTGTCCACACCTGCACAGTCAAAGACAGTAACCCAGCTCTGTGGGCAGTTGGTTTGGCATCCAGTGGAACAGAGCGTGTCGTTCCAGGCACGGCTGGTAGGGACCTCTGAGGCACAGACTGCTCCCCTGGCTCCACAGGTGCAGTGCTTCTGCCCTGATCTATTTTAAGTTGCACAGCTGTTCCCCACAGTCATTGCACTCAAGTTCTCCTGTGACTTAGTCTGGCTGGGGGCCCTTTTTTGGCTAAGCAAAGGGCTACTCTGTGCCCTTACTCTAATTGCTGAAAATGAAGGCAAACTGGCATCTCAAGCACACAGCTATGAGTTTGCCAGCATCCAAATGAAAGTAAGGAGCACATCTATGAAGAAGGTAGTAATATGCAGAGACAGGGACTATTCAAGGACAATGACCTTTGAGATAGCAAATTTATAAAGGGGTAAAGGAACAGACTCCTAGGAAAAGGAATGAGTGGAAGGTGTCTCTGAAGGAAGTGCAGTCAGAAACAGATGTGTACAACTGAACACCCCAAAAATTGAATCTGATTCAAAAATACTTTAAAGTAAGTAAGGAAGTAGTATAAATCTTGTGAACAACTTGCTGCTCAGTGTTGTAGTGACAAGGTATTTCTAGTTGAGCAGTGTATGACTTTAAATCAGCTTTATTTTCTTGTCATAACAGTTTTTAGACAGCACAGTGAATGAAACTGCTGCTACTCCCTTCTTTGGACAAAGCATTTTTCTTTTGCTGTTGCTTTTTCTGTCAATCATGTATAATCAAAAATCTATATGATTTTTTTCCCATTTCATAAAGTTTTTTTAATTGAAAACTGGAACTTTGAAAGCCATTCTTTACTGAAATATGCTGAGATTTCTGCTCATTCAGATGTCTACTTAACATACCTAAAACTCCAGAGTAAGTTGCTTAAATAATTTTATTTTTATGGATCTGTGGTGTTTGCAGTCATGATATAAAGCTCTACTGCTGTGTCAATCAGTTCAAATGATAACAGGGTCACCCCATCACACCAAGTAGCCTTTGTAAAGTCATACGCGTTCTCCGGTGTCAGTCTGTGCTCACTGACCTCTATTTTCCTTCACTAAAGGGAACTGCGCAGTGGTGAAACTGTTTAAGCCACACATCTATGCAGAGTCAAAACAGGAGGCACTGAAGCCTCCTTCCTACACATTTCCAGATCAGTGCATATCTCAGGTGTCATTCACTGATGGTTTTAAGCTAATTGTAGGCCATTGCTGAAATTGCCACCTCACTGAAGGCTCCATCTGACTGTGGCTGCCGCTATTCTGATGTTGGCATTAACATGGGGAACTGGATTAGGGTGCTAATCAGATCAGGAAAACTAACCCAGCAAAAGAAAAATCCTTGTACTATCCAGTCCTATAATCTACATTCTAAAATAATTTCTAGCAGTCACTATTCAGTAGAGAGCCACTAATCTCCTGGGTGGCACGGAGCACTTTCTGTGTCCTTGTACACTTGTTTGCCCCTTCATCTTTCTCTGTTTACCTTGTGTTTTAGATTATGGGCTCCTGAGGGCAAGAACCATCCCGCAGTGTGTTTGCATGGTGTGCTCTAAACATACAGGTGTAAACATACGGCAGATCAGATATAATGATAATCTTTTATATTAGCTGATAGGATATCTTACAGGCCGAATCTTACCCTGATGCTAAAGGTTCTGTGCTTGGAGTCTCATACAATTGCAATTGAGGGCCCAGTTCCTTAGTTTTTCTAAAGCCAAATATTGTAACAACAGTTAAAAATTAGTCCTTTTACTTACACTATTTATAGCAAATCATAAGTGTGCATTAACATGGGTGCTTTTCCATCAGTGTGAGTGAAAGACAGATGAAGCTAAAATTTTTACAGCACCCAGGGAAAAAAAAAAAAAAATCACACAGGTAAGTAAGGTGAGGTAATGATGAAGAGAAAATTGGCTTTTAATACAGCTGTGGTTCCAAACCCTGTATGACATTTAAGTGTATATTAATGCTGTGCCTATTTATTCATACATAATATGAGAAATATTTAAGAGAAATTATTCAATGGCTGGCATTTCACAGAAGGTTAAGGACTTAAAATGTTTTTACCCTCCTTTTAGCTATACCAGTAGAAACTGCCAAACAAAATGCAAACGTTGCTTTGGTTCTGACTTCGTGCGGAGGCCATATCGGTTTTCTGGAAGGAATATGGCCAAGGAAGTGCACTTACATGGACAGAGTCTTCAAGCAGTTTGTGCAAGCTGTGTTTGAGCATGGAAATAAAATCTTTAGCATGTAGCTTTGGACCACTATTATAGCACAGTGGCACATTCTGACAAGGGCAGTTAAGCTTAGTGCACAAATTTTAACTTCTGTAAGCCAGCAAATGGATAAAGTCTATTACTACATGCAAAAATATTTTTGCCTAAGATTTTGTAGCAAGAAACTAAATGTTATGTTGTCACTTTTATATTTATTTTTAATATGCCTTACTAAGAATGACCTTAAATGAAACAGTGTTCTGCATACATCAAATTGCACTTAACCAAAACTATCAAGTAGAGAGATTAAAATTCCTCAGGATTTTAATTTAAACCAGTATGTATTTAGGAGACTTTATTTAGATGGCTTTTACTATTAGAATGGCGACACTCAAAATAGCTTATATTATCCTGTCACATATAGTACCAGCTGGCCCATTCCTTAGAGCACGGATGGTGAAAAACTTAAAATAGGAAAACAAAAGGAGGGATCAAATAAAAGTACCAATTCTTCACATAAATCAAAATTTCAGCATGTTATTCCACAGCATTAGACTGATACCTGCTTCTGCTGTTCTGCCCTGAGAGTATTCAGATTTAGGATTGTTTATTGTTTTTTCAAACTATGTCAATGCCATACTTGTCTTACATGGTTACTTTTTAAAGAGCTAATTTATAGTGTTTACATTTAACCAAAAGATTCCTTTAAAACAGTACTGTAATAACTTATGTAATTAAAAGACATTTTGCATTTCAGAGTTTATGTAAAGCTGGGTGTTGTCACATAAGTAACACATACTTCATATAACTGGTAAACTTGGTGATTGAACCTGCTATGTTTATATTACCTTGCGAGAACATTTCAGTTTTAAAGAATAGATATTAGAGCATCAGAAAATTATTATATAATCTGCTTTAAATTAAAAAAGACAGACAAATTCAAACCTTTTGTCTCTGCTATTGTTTCATATTGTTTCTTAAAAGAATGGAACAAACTGTTTAAAGAAAGTTGGGATGGAGGTCAGAGTTGTGCCTCTGGTTTGTTTACTTAATCATTTGTCACCATTTTGGCAGTAGGCTGTAAAATCATTGAAGGCACTGCAAAACAGCTTCTGCCCTAGTGGCTTACGATTTGTGAGGGTGGCCGAGGCATCGCTGTTCTCCTGAGCCCTGACAGAGTGACAGCCAGCATGGGCCTTTGAGGAGAAAGGACAGATGGACAGAATATATTTTGAAACTGTTGGGAAGCCCTAGTTTAGGGCATACTGAAATTTAAAACAGGCCCTTAAGCAGTATCTGTGGAGCACCCATCTTTTGCTGATCACTGATTTGGGCCCAGCCACATACAAGAAGTCAGGAAAGATGCCTCTGCATTTTTATTTTTATCTTTTGAGCAGGGTCAGTACAAGAAGAAAATGCAGCTAAAAAAAGCAAGTCAGGTCTTTTGTCTCAAGCAATACGTGAACACTCCTCTTGCAAGGCATGTTTCCTAGTAACAGCAAAGGAAGAACAAAAATACTTTTTGTCTTTAGAAAAAGAAATTGGGACATGCTATGCAAGAGCTGTTTTGTAACGTAGATGGTTGAATTAAGAAAATTAAAAAGTGCTTTCAAGTTCTGACTTTTCAAACAGGCACTTGCGCAAATAACAAACTCTTATTTTTTCTCTAATAAGAAAAAAGAGGAAAGTGACTTGCAAAAGTAAAATGATTTTTTGTGCATGCTACTACAATACAGAAAATAGTATATTGGTAGGGTGCCTTATTTATTCTTGTATTCAATTCCAGGTTTTATGTTCATGCAAAAACAATGAGCAATAAACAGTGTATTTAATGTTATATTTGTAAAAGTATTTAGGTACGGCTGTTCAAAATTTAGCATCAAGTATTAATAAAAATAAAACCACTTACATTCAATCACACCTTGCCATTTAAATAAAAGTAATATGATTAATGCCAGAATTTCTGTCTCTCTGCACTGTCTTAATTTAGGTCCAATCCCTATACAGATCTCCATGAGATATTTATCTTTAAAGCTACATCAAGCAAAAAATTTGTAAAGCTGGTGTTCCCATCCCAGATGTACCCCAACAAGGAAAAGCACAGCATGCAAGGTGGTAACAATCAAATTTTAATATGGGTATCTTCAAGCTTTCCTAGTCAGACTTTCTGAAACAAAAAATGCAGACACCTCAGACTGTACACAGTACACACAAGATAGAAACAAGTGCCATAAACATTTTTGCTGTGTAATAACTTTGTGCCTCACACACAGTTTCAGAAGTGAGCCAAAATCCACAATGTGCCTTCTATTCAAAACTGTGTGAATTCACAGGGTCTTTATCTGGCTTTTCATGTGATCTGATTATCCAGGAATCAGCAGGGATATGCAATACTAAAGGTGGGAGAAAGTGGTTAGCTCTCAGCGTACTCATTACTGGAAAGACGGAGTAGAACAAAAATGAAATTCTAAGCCACAAAGGCTGCAGACATCTACCTCTTAAAAAAAACTTTCCTCCTAGTTCAGAATCCTGAAGTGGCTGAAGTTGGTGGGGTTCTCTAGAGGTGATCTAGACCCTCCTGACCAAGACAGGACATATCACACACATGCCCTGGAACATCCACCTTCTCTCATTTTTCCCTTGGAATCAATGCATAGTACAGTTCTTTTTCTCTGTGGGGCCTTCAGTCACACATGAGCCATTAGTGGCCTCAGATGTCTTAGCACCAGATCATAAAGACCAAGGCTAAGGTGTAATTTATTATGTCCACTCCTGGCTTAAAAAAAAAAAAAAAAACAACCAGGAAAAATTCCAATAGGCAAATATGGTTCTTTGAATACAGAGAAACTAATCCATCCACATTTCACACTGAACAGAAGAATTAATGCTCTTTTAAGAAACCAAGTCACATAACAGAATCATTTAAAATACTTAGCAGAAAGGGCTGTGGATGACAGTCTACAAATCCACAGGAGCTGGTGTCAAGATAACACCAATAAAGCAGCAGTGACTCCAGGCAGAAAGCTTGGTTCTGTCGATGTGGCACTGAGTGTCACACTTCAGATACCAACATGCTGACTGTTGCAGAGTGTAGTCACTCCAAAGCCTAGACTCACCATTACAGACATTGGAAAAGGGCTCCACATTCAATAATTACTCCCCAGATGTGGTTCAGGAAGCTTTTCCTTACCTTCTCTGCTGCAAGTTGCAACTTCCAGGTGAGATTTAATAGTCAACTGTTCGAGCCCTTCAAATCCACAGAATGGACCTGCTTTCTTTATCTCGGCAGTTCCCAAATGTTTCAGACAACAGCCTCCTCCCCTTTTACTGGAATAGTCTGGAGCCCTTGTGTGCCACTCACACAGGTATCCACTCTGTCCCAGACCCAAACCCCTGTAAGGCAACTGTAACCAGCCTTCCCTCCAGATGTAGCTATCTGCAGTCCTTTTTATGCCTGTTCCCCTCTTTTCCTGAAAAAAACAAACAAGCAAACAAACAAAAAAACCCAACTCATTCAGCATGCAAGCAAAGTGGGCAAGTCCCAGCCCATTTTTTCCCCCTGCCTCCCTGCAAAAAGAAAAACACCAAAACAAAACCAACTATTCAAATTTTACCTCCCCCCATTTCATGCATGGTTCCCTGCTTTTTCAGCTAATTGCCCTGTAAAGCTCTTTAACTCCAGGCAGTGAAGGCATTCTCCAATCCCTGTTGTGCCACGTGCCATCTACACGGGAATTTCAGAGGGGAACTGCCTCTTTCACCTGCAACTCGTGGAGCCACCTGGCTCATGCCAGTGACTCACACCTGCCAGGAAGAGGACTTTTAGCCCAGCACTCTGCTTCTCCCTGGGTCAATGCATCATCACTCTGAAGGGGGGGGGGAGGGGGAACAACAACAAGAACAGAAAAAAAAAAAACAAACAAAAAAAAACCCAAAAAAACCAACAACAACAAAAAACAAACAAACAAAAAAAAAAACAAAAAAAAAACCCCACAACCCTTTGTTCCCCGAGTCATCGGGTTGCTGTAACATACCAGCACACTTCAACCTGTGCCACTTAATTGGGTTCTCATCCCAGTCTGCCAGCTGGTCAAAAAGAGCCTTGGAATACTCAAGGTAATAAGAAAGAGGAAGGTGTAAAAAAGCCCAGGAGACTCACCCTGGGGACTTGCCACTGACCAACAGCATCCATGCTGTGTCCCCCCAGGTAACTCCTGCTGCAGCCAATCTGTTGTGGAATACCTCAGCCACTTTTTGGGTTTGGGTTGTTATTGTTAGTTTTCATTCTAGGAAGAAAAATCTGCCAAGCAGACAAGTTCTTCATCGGCAAGCATCTCTCCCTCTGAAGGATCCAATTTTCCTGTCTCATTCCTTCTACTGGAGACGCAAAAATCAGCTTCTCCCTTCTTCCTAAGATACAGGGACTTTTTGAATGTGCTGAAGGGTGGAAAATCGGAGTCCTGTGCTGTCTCAGCTACTCCTCCAGTTCCTTCAGTGTTCTGTACATGTAGTGATGAGAAAGCCACTGGTTTAAATTAATTTCCGTGTGGCCTTCCCTCACCTGTCTTAGGCACTCTGAGGCACGAGCAGTGCTTGCAAGGTTAATTACCGGTGAAAGATTTAAGCAGCTCCTGCCTTTTGGTTGTCGGTCACCACTTCCCTGCTCAAATGAGATGTCTGATAAACGGCAGCGCAGGCTGGGAGTGTGTTTGCATGTCAAAGGGAGCTGTAAAATCTGTTCCCTGGGATTGAGTTTGGGATCAAGAGCTCAATCCTGTAACTACGCAGCCCGCCCTAAGGCTGCGGTTTCACAAGCAGCTGTCAATGTTAACAGCTCCCTCATGCCAAAAGGGGAAGGCTTGCGCTTCCTCCACCCCTGTCTTTTCTTATCCTGATTCCAGTCATACGATTCCAGTCAGACTGATTCCAGTCTGCCTTTCTTACTCTGCTAGAATATGACTCAGTTTTTCCACTGTTTTTGTTTTGGGTTTTTTTGCTAGCTCAGGAGCTTAAGTTTGCTTGCCTAAGCAGGTCCCCCCCAGGTGCTAGATAGAGGCTGGCATGGTAAGGAGCTGGAAAACACTGCTGGGAATGGGCAAAGGAATGGACAAAACAATAGAAGCTTCCCCTCTCTGGTGACATTAATCTCCCAAAGCTGTAGCCCAACAGGACATTCGCTGCAATTAGTGGAGTGATCCATTATCAGCTGAGCTATTCTGTGAAAAAGTCATAACCTAGAAGCAAGTAATTTTTCATTTATCTGCAGACAAGAGGCACTCCAGCAGTATTACAGCAGTGGCAAATAAACATGGCTAAATAAACAAAGAATCCTTTTGGGGGTTAAATCTGTCCTACTCATATACTCCACCTATGAGAATACAGTTTCTCCGCCCTCCCCAGGTTCCCCAGTTCAACAACAATTCATGCCCAAGCACTCCGGTTTATATTCACCACAACTTCCAAGGAGAGTAAATTTCTGTAAAGTTTCTGCTCCTTCAACAACATTTGCTAGCAAGTTCACACTGACATCAGTGCTTCAGAATGCTGCCACCTTCTGTGGAAAACCGGAAAATTACTGATATTCTTCTATCCCGTGAACTAAGTTTCTTCAAATTTTGGAATTTAATGCTTTGTAAGAATGCCTGCTACTTTACTACTTCCCTGCTGTACAGCAAATTACTATTTCATGGAAGGATGTAAGAATATCTAGGTTTACTTGCTTCATGTTCCTAAGAAAGAAACATGGGAAAACATAACTTTAGATTTATAAAGATAATGATAACATAAAGAAATGCTTTTCTCATCCTTTAGGAAATTTACTTGCAGCCTAGTGATTAAAATATTCTTTATGTGGAAAATATTCTGTCATTTACTGAAGGAGAGAAGGAGACCTCATGTTGCTGCGTTCATTGTAAAGTCACAGCAGATTATCATGCATTAAAGAGGAGATGCTACAAGGAGTTATAAATAACATCTTCCCCTATCAGCTTTTAAAAAAAACCTACAGCTGCTGAAAATTCCCATTTATCCAGTACAAACTGTGCTTCAATGAAGTGTGCCAGAAAGAGGACTTATCAAGCAGTTCCTTGTTCCAGTTAACAAAGAGACACAAAACTTTAAAGGCAAAACAGGGTTTCTCCAGGTAAATTTGATATTTATATAAAAAAATTTATACTAGTCAGAAACTTGACAGCAATTTCCAACAATTAATCCCATAAATGTGATAACAGTAGAAATCACTAAAATGCTTTGAAGATTATTATGCAGATGTAGGAAGTTTATTATAAAAACAAAAATAACCCCTTTTTAAACATTTTAAGCAAAAACAAATTAATATTTACAGAACCAAATACTAAAATATTTCTGTGCTCTCCTTTAGATCAGTGAACTGTAACCAGAAATTGTAAAGAAAAGCAGAAATTTCTGGGAGAAACCCTGTCACATACTACCTTTTCTTCTAAAACCTTTCATGGCTATTAAAAGCCATGAGGTTCATCATGCTGTTCTCCAGTGGTGTATACACATCATTATGTGAATTCACAGTCAAATAAACCAAGGCTGTGTTTATATTAGCAAGTAGAACATACTGATAGGAGTGGGTATGCCGAACAAAGATACTGAATGTAGAGATCTTGATACACTTATGTGTGCATTTCAGGTAGGACCTACTTCACATTACCTCTAGGAAAGTAATATGGATGGAGCATACTAGGTATGCATAAGGTACATCTGCATCGGTATTCTAGTTAGGATCAGCAGCTCACTTTTGAAGGGAATCCTCTGATGGCTTCCACTTACCAGCAAGGGTCTTGGAGTGTGCACAAAGGATTCTTTTTGAAGGAACCCAAACCCATAGTTGCATCCCCAGAATACACTCAATATATTCAAATTCTAGCTATCACTGCATCCATTGTGACAAAAACTGGTCTGTACTGCCACATCAGTGGTGTGATGTCAGGTCTTCAGTTTTTCCTTCAGAACTTCTCCTACTTGCCAATGTAGACAACAGGCTCAGACACATAAATATCCTGAGGCAAAGAAGCCATAGCATAAGGTTAGGTGAGGTATAAACACTTCACAAGTGCAGCAAGGACTGCTATCCAAATATCCCAGACCATGGAAAAATCATAAAGAGGTGGTTACGCTGTAGAGTGAGTTGTGAAACACTGTGCTGAACACACAAAAGAGCTAGCTGGCACCTTCAGAGTTACTGCTGAACTTAGGAAAGCAAAACAAGTTGGAGAAATGGACTCAAAAGAGCACCTCACTGAGGGAACTCAGTGCTCTGGAGAGAGGATTGGACACAGCACAGGACCAAAACACACCCAAGAACTCTCTTTAATCTCCCAGACATAGACAAGCATCCATCCTGCTTTACACCTAAGTGACATATACTGACACTGTGACACACCCGTACCAAGGGGGCTGGCAGCTGTCTGCACACCTGAGCAGCAGCTGAATAACCTATTTCAAAGGTGTCTGCAAACATAATTGTGAGAAGAGGCAGGCAAACACTAAGGAAATGCTGCTGCAAGCACATCTGCTGCAATACCACCAGGTACTTGGTGGGACTCAGAATCACAGAAACACAGAATTGGTCAGGTTGGAAAGGATCACAGTCATCTGGTCCAACCTTCCTGCCCAAGCAGGGTTATCCTAGAGCACATGGCACAGAATTGTGCCCAAATGCTTATTCAATATCTCCAGTGACGGTGACTGCACAACCTCTCTGGGCAATGTATTCCAGTCCACAGTCACCCACACAAGTAAAGTTCTTCCTCATGTTCACGTGGAGCTTCCTGTGCATCAGATTCTACCCACTGCCTCTGGTCCTACTGCTTACAACCACCGAGGAGAGCCTGGCTCCATCCTCTTGACACCCTCCCTTTGGATATTTATACACATTGATGAGGTCCCCTCTCAGTCGACTCTTCATTTCACTACGGCTGCCAGCTGTGAGGTGCCAGCCACTGACACAGCAGGCTACCACCACAGCCACTTCGTCTCCGCTGGCCCCACAGCATGTGGCGCTGCACTTCCCCCTTGTTTTTGGCACAGGATGAGGCTCAGACAACCCACCCGGGTGCCCAGCAGTGTGAGTGGGCTGAGCCACTGGGACATCACCGCCAGAAGGGCAACTTAAAGATCGCCTGGTTCCAACTCCCTTGGCATGGGCAGGCACACTTCCTACTAGACCTGGTTGCTCAGAGGTCCATCCAGCCTGGCCTGGAACACTTCCAGGGACGAGGCATCCACAACTTCTCTGAGCAACCTGTCCCACTAGCTCATCCCCTCGCACTATACAATTTCTTCCTTACACCTAACCTAAAACTACCCCAGTTTGAAGCAATTCCCCCTTGTCCTGCCAACACATGCTTTTTCAAACACCCTCCAGTCCTTACACGCGTGCCTTAATTAACACCATCTCTGAATTCCTTACTTACCATTCCCACATGGCAGCCGCCCTCACACAGGCGGCTGCGCGTGCGCAACCCCCGCCGCTTCCCGCCCTCCCCGTTCCTTCCCGCCGGAAGATGTCCCGTCCCCGCCGGGGGAGGCTGGGCCGGCGGCGGGCGGGACGGGGCGGTGCCGCGACGGTGCCCGGCTGTGGGCGGGTTCGAGGCTTGGGCTCGCCGCCTCCGCCAGCGCCGGCACGTCGCTGACACCCTCGCTAGGTAAGCGGCCGCCGGCAGACCGAGGAAGTTGCTCTCCTCCATACTCTCCCCACCCCACCCGTGTCCCGCCGGGTCCCGTCACGCCCGGTTGCTCCGTGCCCGCTGCCCTCCGCGCCCTCCCCGGGGCCGAGAGCCCGGCGGCGGCTCCTCCCCGGGCCTGCCCGGCGCTGTCGCGGGGGGAGCGGGCCGGCCGTGCCCTGTCGCCAGCGGGAGCCGCGGCGGGCGCCCGGCCTCATCCCGGCACTCCCGCCCTGTCCCCGGCGGCCCTGGTCGCGGGAGCTACCGGCCGGGAGTGGGGTCCCCCCGTCAGGCCCAGCTCCGGGAGGGCTGTCACCGCGGGGCGCAGGGCCGGCTGACTCCGGGCCACGCTTGGAGGCCTTCCCTTCCCTTCCCTTCCCTTCCCTTCCCTTCCCTTCCCTTCCCTTCCCTTCCCTTCCCTTCCCTTCCCTTCCCTTCCCTTCCCTTCCCTTCGTCCTGAGTTGTGCCTTAGGGGCTGCCGGGCGCTGCCCTCGGCCGGGACGGCTCAGGTTCGATACCCCGGCGCCCTGTCCAGCTGTTGTGCAACCAGCCTCAGCCCCTGCTCTAAGGACTGGAAGCTGTGGGGCTCGCGTTTCCCTGTTTTGTTCGTTTATCGGTTTGGGTTTTTTGCGTTTGAGGTTTTTGTTTGCTCTGTTTTTCGGGTTCCCCCCCACTTCTTGCACCAAACCTTTGCTCGTGTTCTAGTTTGTTCCTTCTGTGTCTGCCCTGCTTTCCATAATCCAGCTTTTACTAGAGGGTGACTTCTCCAGGGCAGAGACTGCCAGTTCTGGAATGTCTGGAAAAGACTTTGCTCTGCTGTACAAAGTATTAGTAGGAAGGAAATTAATGTTCGAGAGCTCTGTGGGAGGAGTGTGTATTTTTTAGTTGCTTGAGAAGGAGTGCCAGCGAGGGAAGTTTTATACTTTCTGTTTTGTGCTTGAAAGTCTTCCCCGAGTGTGCCATGTCTGGGGAACAAAAATGAAGGTCCAGGTGTATACGTTGTGTGTCATGGCATTCTCAAATTCTGAGAATTGTTGTGGTCTAGGAGACCAAAGACCTATTCAGCATCCGGGGCTGTTATTTTCAGGATGAGTGACCATTCTGTGTCTCTGACAGGTTTTCTTTGACTGGTGGAAGCCCATAGGCTTGTGAGGTATCCTGGAACTCATGAGCTATTAGAATGTACACATGCAAATTCTGTTACCTGCTCCTTTGGGAGAGACATGAAAATAGTACCACAAAAAATGCTGTTAGAGATTTCTTCCCTGGATGGAATTAAAAAATATATATCTCAAATATGGGTTGTTTATCATTTATCTTCCTTAAATGAGAAGGTTAGAAGACAGGACTGGTGTTTGGAGTCTGAGTTTTTAATCAGCTTTTAACAAAACTACCAGTTTTGCATTGTTAGAAATGCTTTCATAAGTAGATAAATGAAAATGAGGTTAAGGAAAATATAAAGTCTAAAGAAAAGAAAAAGTATAGTTGTTTACTTTTTCCTTTTGGGTAATGATCAATTACTAAAAGGAGCTTAACATATGTATATTTTAGATTGTTAGGGAAATACATTAACTTGTCAATACTGGAAGTCTTACTTTACTTGTAATGAACTGAAAGTGTCTGGTCTGTGTTACACAACCAGTGACTTGTTCCTGTTTGACCTTAAAAATGTGTCAGATTTAATATCAGATCATTTAAGGTTTGAAAAGCAATGTAGTTGTGTAGTAATCTATATATAATCTGTAAGTCTGTCAGTTAGAACAATTAATAGGTAATTCTTGAATGAAAAAGGTAATGTGGAAATTCTGACCACTAAGTCTTGCAGTAAACTTAATTTTAGTGAAACTTGATTGAACAATTATTACCTATGCCCTAATACAATAATGGTGTCTTTGAACAAGGGAACTGAAAATTTCACAAGTCAGAAATGTATATGAAAGGGATGATCAGCCAAATCTGTGAAGATTTTTTTTTATCAAGAATCTCTCTTAGCTTTCAGACTCTTGTGCAGAGTAATTTCTGCTTTGTTAACATCGATTCAGTTCTCATGAAGATATTAACTGCCCAAGGCAAATATCTCTAATAATGCTACTTTCTAGGCTTTCCATCTGATTTGTAGCTTAAGTCATATTAGAGGGAATAGTTGTAGGTGGTTGCTGGTGAAGTTCTGTTGTAGCAGCCACAAAACTTGGTAACTGAGTCTAATGGACTTACTCCATGTTGCTGTGAAGCACAGGATTGACAGCAGTCCCATGTTTTTTGCTGGCTCTGAAAGAGAGCAGCACACTATTTTCTGGAAAAAGGTGAAAGGCTGAGAAACTTCCTTTTGAACTGTAGTGCTACTTGCCACCTTTTGAAAGGTAAAAGGGTACTGCTTAAAACAGCAGATTGCCAAAAATTGTTGCATATGGAAATTTAAAAAATTGTTTGTTGTTTTTTTGGTTGGTTGTTGTTGTTTGTGGTGTTCTTTAATTTTAGTTCCTTATCAGTGAAGCTCTAAAGCTAAGCATTGTTTGGAGGGGATGGAAGAGGGTGGAAATTCAGAGTCTTGAGTAGGAAGTTACGAAGTGTTTACTGCATGAACGTTTTCTGTTCTTCATAGGTGGCATGAAACATCCTGTTTGTAAGCATATGCATAAGGAATGCTCTTGTCACACCTTGATAAGTTACTTTGGCCTAAACATCGATTGCCTCTTGTAAAAACCTGTAAGTAAAATGAGTGTTATTTGGTTTGAGATTGCTTTAGTGATTTGCTTTCTGATCACAGCATGATCTCGCTGTAAAAGGAAAAGTGAATATATAAAAGTGAAAACTATATTTGACAAAGAGTCTAAAAGCTGAGTCGCTTGGTTTTTTTACAGAAATGGCAGCTCAGAAAAGGAAGTCTACGTTAGTAGAACCTTCTGCTAAACGTCCAAAGCTGGATAAGAACAGCAAACCATCTTTGTCAAAGAAAGAAAAAGAGGTGTCGGATACAAAACATGGCTCAAATAAATCAAAGCCCAATCAGTGTGCAGTGCAGGAGAAAACTGTACTCAAAACCTCTGTCAAACCAAACAGGTCAGTGACAAAAAAATTACATAATTCTACGTTGTATTGACTGGCTACATTTCTGCGCTAATGTAGTCTACCTAAGCAGAGGGAATCTGAGTTAAAGATACAGCTAAATAGTGCTAGAAGGGAGATCAGATTTAAATCATTGTGTATGCCATCTGCTGCATGATTTTTCTCTGAAACCATGTAAATGCCTTAAAATCCAGAAAGACCACCTTCAAAAAGTTTCTGAAGCAAAAATAAATCTAATACTATCTATAAATATATATATAGCTCATACTTCATTTGAAAGTCACAGGTGTCAGTGATTAAAAACTGCTGGAGATGTTACAAAGCATTCATCTGGGGTTCATAGTTCAGTCTTGCTGTGCATAAAAAACATTAAATGCAACACTTAAGAGTAACTAGGTGGAAGTGAACATCTTTTTGGAATAATTCTAGAGCAAATTCTTCCAGAAATATTGAGGGTATAAGATCTAGTGTTTTTAAAAAAGAACAGCAAGAGGCAGAGGAGGAAAGAAAATAATCTTATGACAGATTCTATTTTCTGGATGCTGAAAAAAGTATTATTTGAATCTTTCAGTGATAACACCAATGAACTTGAAGTAGGAACACGCATGACTACAAGATCATCAGCACTCAACTCAAATAATAAAACAATACCTGGCAAAACAGTCCAACAGCAGCAGCCTAAATCTGCAAAACATAAGGAGGTATGCCAGAAAAAATCTGTGCAAGAAATTTCTAAGTCAAAATGCTTAATTGCGCCAAATGAGCCAGTAACGAGGAGATCACAGAGACTGCAGCAGTTAACACAAGTGCATGTTTCAGCAAGATCCCTGCGCAGCAGAGGAGTTAAAGAAGAAAAAGTTTCGGAAGTTAAGCACAGTAGCCAGGCAAAAAAACATGCTCACAGTGTTGCATCAAAACCACTGAAATCTGCAGGAGGGAAAACGGAACAAAAAAACACAAAGATAAAGCCAAACAATAAAAAGGAGGATAAAGAAGTACACGTGGAAGTGACCAGCTCTCTGAAGAAGTGTAAAGTGGACAATAAAAAGGATAATTCGAGCAGCTTTCAACACAATCTTCAAGAGTCCTCATCATGTCCTGGTGAGATTCTTGAGGAAGTCAAGAAAGACCAAACGGGTCCTGTATCTCCTAACTCTAGCAACACAAAGAAAGCAGAAACCGATTCTCTTAAGCCAAATTCTACAGCATCTAAGGAAAAGCAACAAACACACCAGAACATAAAACCCAGTACAAAACCAAAAAATACTTCACAGCCATCTGTGAGTGAGACAAATGTGGCTGATCAACCAGAGAACGATGCAAAATCCAAAAGGGTGAGCATCCTTGAACTTTGTGAAGAAATTGCAGGTGAGATTGAGTCAGATACAGTAGAAGTGAAAAAAGATTCCCCTAATGCAGAGGATAGCAAAGCAGAAGAAAAGCATGATGACACACAGTCACAGCAAACTGAAATACTTACTCAGAAAGAGCCCAGTCAAAGTACTCAAAGCAAACGGTTTTTCCCTAGCAAAAAAGCAATGCCTGTCAAATGCACTCTGAATGGTAGAAATAACTCCTCAAACAAAAACTCTAAATGGACCAAAATTAAATTGCTGAAAGCTAGTAATGTAAAGCAAAGTCACTCAAATTCTCCAAATGTCCCCAAGCTTCCTTTTTTAAAAGATTTCCCTGAAGTTTCAGAGGCAAGTCAAATGGCTGTAGAAGCAGAGCTTTCAAAGGCACAAGGCAAGCTGTCAACAAGTTTCTTTGAGAATGAAAGTACAACTTGTGCGCAGGAGAAATCAGATCCTTCATCTGAAAGAGCTGGAGCTAAAGAAGTGACATTAGAAACAAAACAGCCCACAAGGAAAGGTGCAGAAAATGGTTTGCTGCCTAACTTGACAAAACCTTTATGTGAGCCAAGACCAGATGAGGTAAGTTATTTTAATTATGGTGCATAGTGGGAGGGTGTTCTAAATCTATTCTGTTTTCTGAGAATCCCATGCTCAGAATTGTTTTAACAATGACTTTCTTTTACAGTAACTTAAAATTTTCAAATGTATTAAGAGATTTACTGGTGTGTTGTCATAGATGGGTGATAGCTGGAAAATGGATTCCACACTCCTAGATTATGTTGTTAACTAAATGTTGATCAGTAAAATTTTGTGCTGGTACCAAAGGTTGTACGGATTCATATGGACACTTCTTCATGGCTTCAGCTTCCATAGCTGTTTTGTTTTGCAAGGGTTTATTAGGAAAACACTTGTTTTCTTCTCATTTCCTTATCTGAATGAGTTTCTACTAAAATTTAGGATTTTAAGGACCACTGTGTTCTATAGCAAATATTTTACAAGCTTATATATAAAATGTAAAAGATTTTTTTAAAAATTAATACCACAAACTTCAGTATGGACCAGCTAATCAGTTGCATTTTGTCTGCTTTACGTAAAACTGATGCTGTATTCAGAATGTTAATACTTAGTTCAGTTAGTTGTTTTGTTAATAGGTAAAAGGCATTGAATGATTTGGACATTTTTAAATGTAATGTTTCCTGTTTTGCTTAGGACTTTCGATTATATTTGGAATCAGATCCAGAAAGTTCTCCAGTAAAGTGTGTTACAGCTCCTAGACCACCAAAACCATTAAAGAAAGAGCCCAGAGAAAGTGAACCTCAAGGTAACTACTGATTTTTCCACTTGGTTTGATCAATTCCATGGGAAGGGTAAGCCTCCCTTTAAGAGAAATGTTTCACAGAATAAGGCATAGATAGTGCAGAGCTAAACTTTGAGAGTTGGAACTAATTACCAGGGGTTTTTTGCTTTGTGTCACACCTAGGGCCACTTGAGTAGCACTGAAATGTGCTTTTTTCCTCTGGGCTGTGGAGTGAGAAAGAGGGGAAACCCAACCAAATTCTTTCCTTTTCCATGTAATAAAGCAGTAAAACTTTTATATTTCAGTTGGCTTCTTCTCTTGGCTTGGCTTTTGTTAAATCTCTTCTCTGTTTCTTTTGCATAAGTATCTGCACTTCTTCCTTCTAAATTTTTGTATTTGATCTTAAGCAAATTATTGAGTAATCACTCTCCTGTTTTTATTATGTAGTCTTCATTTATCAGCCAGTGAATGCAGTTTGTCAAAGATTATGATGAGTGTGGTGCGAATATTTTGACTGAAGAACATTTGACTAAGAAATACTGTCAATGGATCACTGACATCTCTTAATTCATTTTTTTTCTGTTCTTAGTGGTGAAGGGTTTGTTCTGGGGTTTTAATGTATTTTTTTTTAGTCTGAGCCTCAATTTGAATGCACTGCTTTATTATTTAGCTTTTCTAGTCTGAGTTTTTTTCCTGCCATTGTAGGATACTTTTGAAGAGTAACCATTCTTAAATTCTGTTATAGAATTAAAAAAAAATTCTTTTGCTGTTTTTGATTGTTTCTTTTGCTTAAGTGTTGTAGAAAATACCTCAGATTGAGGCTTGCTGTACATTTGTGATTCCAGTAAAATACAGACAGCTATTTATATGTGTGTCAGTACAAACATAAACTCCTGGGTAGTTTACCGCTGGCCTTGTTTAGCTTCTGGCAAGCTGTTCAGCAGAGCTGTTGTCAAAATGTTGGAGAAAAGTGTGGGGTTTTTTTTTTCAAGTGTACTTGGAGAAATGTGCCTCAAACTTGAATATTTTTTATTGGCCACGAGCAGATTGCAAAATTGTTTTGAATATGTCTTTTGAAAATCACTGTTTGTGTAACTCAAATTTCCTTTGCAACTAAAAACTTTATAATGAAGTTACAATCTTTGATTAATTGTAGATTTGGCTCCCACACAGTTGATGCAAACTTCACTTACAAGTCAAATTTCGGAATCTGAGAACAGGTATAGTATTTCATACATTATGAAATTACAGTAACCTTGCACATAGAGTTATGAGATAATTTAATTATAAAACAGTTGTCTCCTAGCCTCACTTTTCAGTTTCAAATAAGTGACTTGTCCTTTGTAAAAACAGATTTTAATTTTATCCCATTGTTAAGGGATGTTTTTGCTTTGCTAAGAAAAGATATTTGAAGCTGCACATTTATTTTAAAAAGTATTATTTAACAGAGTTGGAAAAACATTTATACTGGTCTCTTCCTCAAATCAGATGAGAACCAGGGAGTAGGGGAAGGATTTGCTGCATGATTTTCACATACTGAATTATTTAATTTACATCTGGAGGAGTTTTTTTTACTCCTTCTGCTATGTGAATCATGTATGTGTGTTTTTTTTTTTTAGGTGGGGAGCAGGGGAATTTATTTGGAATTTTGTAATTACTGTGAAATGAAGGTGTCAGCAGCCATATTAAAAAAAAAGTTCTTAGTACGAAGTTTTTCTTACAGTTCAAGTTTGCATTTTAGCCTTGATCACATTGACTGTTACAGTTTTTGAGCAGTGCTGACATAGGCTCTGGTTTTAGCCAATTACAAGCTAAAGAAAAAGATTTCTTAGTACCTGATACCTTGAGCAGCAGCAGTGCTCAGTGTGTTGTTACTGTTTTCAATATTAATAACTGGGACAAGAAGAAATGTTTCAGGTAATTTTCAGTACATCTCTTTGAGGCCAGATTAACAACTCTGACTAATCAACCCTTTTGTACATGATGAAAAACTCTACTACTATGGAACTTCACAGAAGATGGTTGGTAAGGTAGATGCAAACGAGCTAAATGAGTGATTTAAAATGTATTGATAAGCATTGCAATAGCTTTGGTTTTTCGTATATTTTTTCTCAACTGCCAAACAGGTTTGTGATACCTACTTACATTAATTACCTTTATTACCTGAACAAGCTCATTTTGCTTTACTGTTATCTGGATATATGTTTTAATTCTGAGACCATTCTTACCCTGCTTTCTGTATGATATCCAAGATTTAAGCCATCATTCTTTCTGTGGTACTCCTGCCATAACAAAGAGTAATCTGTTATCTGTGTGCATATCTACTGTGTAGCTGTCTTTAGGGCTTTGTAGGAAAGGCTTCCAGCAGGAAAAGACAAACCTCCAAGTAGCTACATATGGCAAATTTGCAGGCACATGAAAGGAATTAAAAAATTACCCCAAATTTAGCATGTCTGGCAAGAGTTAATTTTTTAGAAAACTCACTGGATTAACCTGCTGCTTGTGCTGCAGGGCTGCCACAATTAAGTTTGCTCAGAAACAGAAAAATATGTAAACACCTAGTTGAAGTATGTGCATTTTTGTGTGTGTTTTGCTTTGGCAATCTCCATGAGTTTTATCCAAACCTGGAATTAATGTCACTTTTTTTTCCCCTGAATGCAGGAGCAAGTTCATAGAATTATTTTGGAGATAGTTTATTTGTTTTGTTTGTTTCAGCTGTGACAGTGTGAGGTTTAAACTGAGTAAGATTGCGGTGATACCAATGCATATGTTCCTTGGGTCTTCCTCCCTTCTTCCCTATTAGAAGGGAATTAAGTTTTAATTGTAGGGATTTTATACCTGACTTAGACTTGTGAGAACATATTTCTGTGGTCTACTTTAGCAGCCTGATGTATGATACCTAGATCTTACTTTGGAAATATATAGCATTGGACACCATCAGTCATGCTCTGAAAGTGCCTCTTTAAAATGCTGGTGTTAGTGGTTGAGACTAACCTACCCACTTGATTTTTTTTTTTCATAAACCAAAAAAATCTTGTAATTAGGCTAGTTACAAACTGTGTTTTTTGATAGATCCTTTTATTTCCTTATTTTTCCATTTGAATTGCACGTTAAAATGTACAGGACTGTGTTTCATGTAATTAATTTGGATTTGCATTTTGGTAAAGTTTGTACTAATCACAACGTTTTGAGTATCCAGCATGACATGTATAAGCAGTTCAATTTTTAACATGAAATATATTTGTATTTCAAGGACTCCATTGACAAATCCTTCATTAGCATCAAAATGCAGTAACTTGCCATCATCTGAGGAACACATTCAGAAACTAAAAGAAGCAGGAAAAGATGGTGATAAGCAGCTGATCACAGTAAGTAATACCCTTTTAGTAAGGCTTGTAGCTTCTTGAAGAAATTACCTCTGAATTTGCAGTACTATGTTTTAATGAACTTGTCTAAAAATCATTACTCATACATACTACTTATCACCATGTAAATGACTTGTAAAAGTAGGACCTGTACTAGATTGCCATTCACTCTTGATGGGGAAATGGTGTCAGCAAGCCTTAATGTTTAAGGCTTAAAATAAATAAATTGTTAAAATAAATTTTTGCAATTTTTAAATAGAGTGGCTATTCATTGAAAATAGGGAGAGTGAATATGCCTTAGCTTATGTGTAAATTTTTAGTTTCTTAAAATCTCAGAATTATAGGGGGAGGTGCATATGGTAGCATGTGTGCAGAATTAATACTGACAGATTTGTTCCCATGTCATTAAAGTGTCCATTGTTCTGAGATCAACTTAAAGATTTCCCTGTGCATTCACTTATTTTTACCATAATATTTAAGCAGCAATACCAGTTTGGTTATTTATTCTTAGCCTTTTGGCTGTTAGTTACAAAATACAGGTAACAAGGGAATGCAAAATGAGAAGGGAGTGACACAGTTGTTTTATTGCCTTGTAGAATCACACAGCTTGATTGTGAGACACTTGGAGTTTTTGGTTGTGGTTTGGTTCGTATTTTCAATAATGCACATGTCAGATAATCCTGGAGAATTCTGAAAGGCTAGAAGGGGAGAGGAATGCAGGCCATTAGGAAGGAAGAAGTTTCCTTATGAAAATACACATACAACATATATAATTGGAAGTGTTACTAAGTTGTTACTTTTTCGTGTAATACCTGGATTATGCACATGAAAATATTAACTGAAATAGAAGCAAGTGAGTTCTGAACACTGTTACATCCATACTGAAATATTTTAAAATCAGAGCTTCTAAGAACTAAGGCGATAAATCTATCTTCCAGTTGTCTCAAGTTATACAAATCTAGGCATGTGAATGCCCAGCCACAGGATAACTGAACTGCATCTAGCATTTAAGAAGTATTTCAGTTACTGCCTCTTTGAAATCCATTTTACCAGCAGAGTTAAAATGAGTTATTTAATATCTTAACTACATTAAAAGCACTATAAGAGTATCCCTTTTCATTTCTGTGAAACTAACTTAATTTTTACTCACCCACTAATATAACTTGGTTGAAAAGTTGCTAGGGTCTTTGACAAGAAGAAATACAGAACTTCCTGCTTGGTTACTGAAGAGAGCTTCAGCTCTCTTGTGGGGCTTTGTGTAGCTCTCTGCGGTGTTTATTATACAAAGAGATTTTCTGTGAGTTACTGATTATGCTGGTAGTGTACTTGTATTCAACTAGAATTAGGAGAGCAATCTTTTCTTCAGGTATGCAACAATAAAAATTAATTATCAAGCAAAATTTCATAGAAAGGTTCATTGATGAAGAGCAGTGGAGGAAATGAGGAAAAATGGGAGAGGCTTAGTTTGTGGTTTTCTGTGGGTATTTGTGGAAAATGCAAGTGGGTATTTAATTTGTAAATGTAAAAATAACAGCTTCACAATATCTTACATGTTTCAGCACTTCATGCATATCTAATTGATTTGATTGAGTTCAGAGTAGGCTTTTTATTGTGTGGAAAGGGCATTTTAATAATGCCTATATTTCGGTTTACCAAGGCAACATTAGGTAGGGTGTTGATCTGTTATTCTTTTATCTTGGGGAAAACTGCCCTTTTGTCAAAACATGTAGAGGAACTCAAATATTGGTTAAGCTGCTTGGTGAAATACTGTCCTTGACTTCGGTTACAGTGGAGATGAGACATGATTATGTTTGGAATAGTTTGTGCCAGCTTCTAGAGGTGAAAAGTGGCTAAATTAACTTTTAAATTACTAGGTGCTCCTCCTACAAATATTCAAAAGATTTGGGATTAAATGCATATAATAAAATAATGTACATTTTGTAATTAATAGTTTTGCTTGCAAAACCATGGTGAGTTTTTAAAATGTGGATTCTGAATGGCTGGGCTTATTTTTCTATTATTAGTAGCAATTATTTTCAAAGGTGTTGATGTAGTTCCATAATGATCCTGTGAGAACAGAGACATTAGTAATTTGGTTTAAAAACTGCTGAGGTTGAAATTTCTCCTATGGAGAGAGCAGTCTCACTGCACAGGGTCAAATCACTTAGATTAGCATTTACAGTGTCTAAAAAATTACGGTTAATAGCTAGAAATCACTTTTATTTCAAGTTTCTGGCATGTTGTATTAAGAGAAGCAATTTCATTATTCTTTACCTTGAGCAAAGTTGGGAAATCATGCTTTTATACTTAGCAAGAGACATCTAATTAGCACTTGATTATACTTAAAAAAAACCTAAATGCCTCAAAGATGCAATTTTGGGCTTTCCAATGCAAGATCTGATTCTTTTGGAGATGTCGGGCCAGTCCATGTATGTATGTACAGAATCCTTTTTTCTTTTTGTAACCACAGCTGAAAAACTGATTATTTTTTTGACTAGTCACATAATGCAAACTCTTGATTTTGCTGCTTGTTTGCTGCTGAATTTTCCTAGTCTTTTATGTAAGTTTGACACTCGTCCTTTTAAATTTTTTTGGGGTATCTAAGGCTCAGAATCTGGAATGTTACTGTATTGCCTGTGTATTCTAATATTTTTGGTGCCTGAGCTATATTTAGAGAGGTTTTACGGTAAAACCGGGCTTTGTTTTTCACAGTATGCTTTGAGTTTTTTGTATTTAATCCTTAAAGATATATCTTAGCTTCCTTCTTCTCCCATATGATTGCTATAATGAAAAGATATATTTTCTTTTTTTCTTAAGTAATATAATTTTTAACAAGCTTTAAGGTTATTTGACTAACAGAAGTAAAATAACACAAATTCTGTTTGTAGCAGAAATGCCTAGTAGCTGCACTTGCACCATTCTCTTTCCTGGTAGACATTATCTAGTTATCTGGGCAGCTTTCAAACATAAAATTACCTTCATTTTGTAGAAGTACATCTAAATCAGACCATGTTTTTTTTTCTGTGTAGATGTGCTTGCTGCTACCCATCTTAAAAAGCAAGTCTCTTCAGAGCATAGAACTTCAGCTGGGAACACTTCATAAAGCAAACAGTGCCAGAAAACAGTGGTGCTTGAAGTGATAGGCAAAGGCTTAGGTTCAGACTGAAGAGAGTATGATCTCTTTTTTTAGGGGAAAGAAATTATGATCAAGGCTAAAAATTCATTGCGTTCCAAATCCGTGACTTGGTGTTTGGTGGAATAGTCCGTTCTGAGCATTTGTGAACTGCATTTGTGAATGCTTACGCTTCATTTAAATGTTAAGTTTGTAGTTTGTCAGGTTGCATGATGCTCCATAGGAAGCTTTCTAAAGTAATGCACTAAATTAGTTCTTTCCTTTGCAATTACTTGAATGTGATTTGCAAATATGAGAACTTGCATATAAAATCATCTGTTCCTTTAAGTTCTGATATGGAATGAAATAGAAATGCACAAAGCGTGTGTTCTCAGTTTTCATCAAATGAGAGATGCTGTACAACCAAGACAAGAAAAGTCAGTTGTTTCAGTCTTGTAAAAAGTCTGCTTGCCTGTCACACCTAGGACAAAATTTTGACCATAAAATTAAGAATTGATAAAAGCATTAATGGTATAAAGAAATCTCCTAAATAATTACCTATTAAGCACAGGGATGCTTATTCCATTTTGAGGTTTGCTCCTCGGAATTTGACTAGTATTTAGAAAATAAATAATCACTTTTAGGAAAGAACATGTAAAATGAATGAGCAGTGAAAACAAATCACTGAAGTGATAGAAGGATAGTGTTGAGTTATGGGGACTTTTTTGCCTTTCTAGAGCTCTGAGTTAATGCCTGGATGCCAGGAAGTGTGATTAAATGTAGTTGATCATTATAAGTATCAGCAAGTGCATGGATCAGGATTGCTTGATGGAAGGTGCTTTTGATTCTGAGGTTTGAGTTGGTGCTGTGTGTGGATGCGATGTGCATGCTAATCTGGTTTACACATTTGGTTATCATGCTTGAATTTTTCCTTATATATTTTGATTGAAATTGAACTTAGTTTCCTGCTTGACTGAAATAGGTTATATATGAAATAAATATTTTTCTTTAAGGTGAAAACACAGCCCTTAGTGGAATTAATAAGCATAAGAGTAATTTCTTATGAGAAGAATTTCTGAAGGAACTTGCATAGCAACCATTTAAAGTTGCTATTTTCTTCCTTAAACTTATATAGTCTGGTTAGGCAATTTCTCTGAAGATTTAGAGAATAGCTTTTAGGCAATCATTCATTGTTCACATTAGTTAAGTACTGCCTCTCTCCTGTCCTGTAAGCCCAGTGAAAATGAGACAATGACTACTTTGTAAGCATAAGAGAGGGAGTTTGGTAGTTGAGAGCAGTTATTTTTCTTTCCATACCAATGGTACCCTTTGGGATAGCTCCAGTTCTTACTGGGGTGGTAGGTATCCTTTCTTATTATCACTTCTTCCCATTTCTTCTCCTCTGCAGAAACCGAGCTTTGTCTTGCAAATTCAGGTGGCTTGTACTTGGTGTCCTTTGTCCTGAAGGGAGGTGAGAATGTTTTGTAACATTAGCTGGGAGCTGCTACTGGAATTCAGGCACCAAGGCCATGAACACTGTGCTGTGGGTTAACCCTGGCAAGCAGCTAAGCACCTGCAGCTGCTCCCTCATTGCCCCCAAGTAGGAGGGGGGAGAACAGTTTCACAGGTAAAGCAAAAGCTGTGCGTGCAGGCAAAGCAAAATAAGGCATCCATTGACTCCTGTTCATCAGCTTGCACATGTTCAGCCTTCTCTGGGAAAGAAGGATTTAATCATGTGTAACAATTGGGAAGACAAATGCCATTAACTCCAGACATCCTCCCCTTCCTCCCTCTTTCCCTAGCTCTTACTGCTTGGCAGGATGCCATGTGGTGTGGGATACCGTCTGGTCAGGTGGGATCAGCTGGTCCCTGCTCTGTCACTTCCCAGCTTCTCGGCATCCCCATCCTCCTCACTGGCACAGCAGTGTGAGAAACAGAAAAGGCTTTGAATGCTGTGTAAGCATCATGCAGCAATAGCTAAAACATCCCTGTGTTATCAGCCGTATTTTGGTCACAGATCTAATACACAGCACCATAGCACCTGCTGTGAAGGAAATTAACCTTATCCAAGCCAAAACCTGTGCTTGTCAGAACACTTTGTGTAATATTCCTGCTTAATAGTTTTATATGGGTTCAGAATGGATTACATGTCCATCGTAAATATTATGCAGATTTATTTTCTTACTCTGTATTGCTTTTCATACTGCTCTAGCTAATGAGCAGTGAAAATGTAATTTAATGATGGATGATAACCCTCCATTTTCATTTTTCACATATGTTAAGTAAAATTAGATACATCACAGCTTTGAAAGTTTCAAGTTGATTTATATCCTTTTGTTAAAATAGCTTTTCAGGAAGATGAGCACTGGAGATGGGTTGGTTTTCTTTAGTTTTTTCTTGGTTGGTTGGGGTTTTTTGTTCAAAATGAAGATTGGATTTTATTCTGAGTTGGGACATGTCTTCTGATCCTTCTGGTCAGCAGGGGGATCTGTCCATCAGTATCAGTCTTGAATGCATCTTTCACTGGAATAGCATTCTTTTTAATTTTTTTTTTATTTTTTGTGGAGCGCCCCCAAATCTTTGTTGTTTCTTCCTGCACTTTTATTTCCTTTCCAGCCTGCCTGCTTCTCTGGCTTGGCTTTAGTCTTTGTTCTGTGAAAAGGCTAGAGGAAAAGAAGAAAAAGCAATCTTCCTCTAACTAATACTAGGTAATCAAGAAGGAGGTGACCTGATCTGTGACTGAAGAGAGAGAAAACAAAGGAAGGGAAAAAAAAGGCCCATTTTAATCTCCTACAGAGGCACCAAATGCCTTTTTTGCTTGCAGGGTTCCTTATTGCACATATGGAGGATCAGCAGTCATGTACCTTCTCAAAGAAGATATTGGTAAGACTTTTCTTTCTGTCTAACACAGAATTAAGAAACCCTTCTGAAGTTAAGGCAGTATTGTCTCAATGTTCAATTACAGTTAGCCTGGAAACAGTGGATATCCTGTACTTCAGGATTGCCAGAGATGCTGGAATGCTTAATTGCCATCTATACATGCAGAATTCTCTTTATTGTTATTGTTTAGAGAACTGAGTTGTAAACAGAGTAGCAACATTGTTTCTGCCTGAAACCCCACATTTTCCTGTATATTGTTGCTCTGAAAAACATGAAGTTCTGAGAGTCAAACCTCTTGTGTCTTTGTGTAGTTGTGACAAGTCAGCACTTTATTTTTCACTATCTGATGCTTGCTGAAGTTTCCATCTCTCCACTTTGAAATCCCAGTTTTATTTACTCTCATACATAGTACAGAAGGTACTAAGCTCCCAAGTTGTTGGGGTTTGGGGCTTTTTTTGTTTCTGGTTTTGTTCTGTTTTGGTTGGGGTTTTTTTTGTTTGGTTTGGGGATTTTTTTGGTGGTTTTTTGGGTATTTTTTGTTTGGTTTGTTGATGTTTCTTTTGAAGTTGTTTCATTTTGGGTTTTCATTGGTTGTTGTTGTTGATCTCTTCCCATTAGGAAGGTCTGGCAAGCTTTAATGCAATATTATCATTTGGGAGTACTTTTTTCCTCTGGGTGCATGCCCTTTCCACTTTGCTAATGCAATGACATCACTTTAAAAACAGTCAGATCTTGTAGATGTTCTGTTGAAGTACTAACTTGCATTCATCATAATTCCTGACTTTATTTTGCATGGGTTTTTTTGTTGTTGCAGTATGTGCTGGATTTTAAAGCTCCTGCATTTTAGTTTTGCCTGAAGCATTATGTCCTGTGCTGTGGCTTTGAAATGGTACTTCAATTAAGCAAAAATCTTCTTCCTTGTCTTCGGGAGACTGTAAAATATTTCCTAAAGGCTACAGTCCACATTTGTCAGGGCTACAGAGTTCAAAATACTGCTTTAGATACTACAGTGTGCTTTTTTCAATAATTTCATATTAACTTCTGTGGGTAGCCCATTGATACAAGTGAAGGTGTGTACAATAGTAATATCTGTGAAATCCTTAAAAACAAAATACAAACAAAAAAAAAATCTCCCTCCTGAAATTCAAAGCCGCTGATACCAGCAACATCTCAGAAGGTCTGACTATAAAATACAATATGGCAATACTATTTCAGGGAACTAATCTGTTCCTGGAAACTTGCAAAACAGCATTTGCATTTACAAGGCAAGATGGGGTGAGCTAGGGAGCTGGACAGCTTTGAGGATATCCTTGCCTTGAGTTTTCTGATGACTTCCTGCATAACTAGAGCTTTTTTGCTTGAGATTTTTGATAGTAAATTTACAAGTTAGTTTAATACATTTAGCTTCTTGATGATTTGAACAGAAATTGTGTCATGAGACTTAATGCAGCACCAGTACTTAAGACTTGCTTTATCTAGCTGAATTTCTAATTTAAGTGCTGGGGGGGTTTTTTGGCATATATTCCAAGCATCAGAGTGCACTTCCTTTTCACTTATCCTACTCTAGGTATAGGGGATATGTTCTCCATCTTCAAGGTAGGATTATTAAGTCTGGTTCACTTGGTTCATCTTTAGATAGTCAGCTGCACTGCCTTTTTCCTCTTTGGTGTATTAACCCTTGAAATGCAGTGTCTTTTGGTGGCTAGAATGGGTACTTGGTTTTGCTGCTTTAAAGGTAATCTGCAAGTGAAATAAAATGTGTTTGGTTCAGTTTTTGGACTTTTAGAAAGGTCACCTTACTCTGACTTTTCAAATCTAACTTCAGGGTTCATCTTTCCATTTTCATTCAGAAACATGGTGTACTCCTGTTTGTCCTTCTGTGTACGGTAGGGATCTGTACACTGATGTATGGTTAAAGCCATGACTACCCAGATTAAGCTTCTTTCTTTTGGCTGAGTTCCATAGATGTTCTCCTAAGGACAAGTTCAACTCTGAGTTTGTCTGGCCTGTTTAGTCTCTTCTTGGAAAGAAACTGATACCTACACTTGAGATGGAACTAATGTCTCTTTGAAATAAGTTGCTGTTGTGTGGAGAATTGAACTGTTGTTTAGCTTGTAGACATGTCTTTGAAAATGGAAGGAATAGGAGATGTTTCGTAAGCACTTCTTTTGTGTTGCAAAATGCTTTCTTCTGTAAAATATGTTTTTCCTGCTATGAATACTTTCAGCTCTTAGAAAACAATTTGAAGTTAATGTAATCTGTTTCCTTGCAAATTCTGCACACAGATCAATTTAATGTTAAAAAACACCCTCAAATATTTTTTTGCTTATGTAGTATACTGGTTTAGAGTACTGAGTGAGTTCCTGTTTCATTGCTTGTGATGTATGTTAAAATAAATTAAAAGTGACATTTATTGCTGCTTACATAAGCTCAATTTCCAAATGTAGTTAAAGAGGAAAAAAAGTTGTTGAGCATTAAACTGTAACTTAAACATGCCTTTTTGTCTTTATTCTAACTGGTATTCTTTGCTCTTTGCGAAAGGCAGCCTCAGCACCTGATATACTTCACTCTTTCTTAGGCACTGACTCCAAAATCTGAGCATGTTTCCAGATAAATAGCACTTTTAATGAATAAATATGAAGCAGTGTATACTGAGTAGTGCCCTGAGTTTTGTAATGGTTACATATTGAGTAGCAGGAGAACCTTAGAAGGTCATGAGTGGTATGATTTTCCATTTGCAGTGTAGCTGCTATACAGTGTCTCAAAAATTGCCCGGAAATACTTGGTTTTTGTTAAAAACCAAAGAGGTAGTGATCAGCTGTTGCAGACATATTGCTGATCTTAATGATTATTTCCATAACTTTCATTGTTAATGATACCCTTCCAGACATTCAGGAAAATGACTCACCTTTGGCCTGTCTCAGAGCAGCTCACAACCAAAGACAGGCAGCAGCAGAAGTGTAGGAAAAACCAAGTAATGTGGGATATGGGAATTTTCATTCTGGAAGATGTTTATGTTTCTGCAGATGGGGAAATGAATGAAGAATTCTCTGTTCTTTGTATGTCATAGCATAAAAGTAATTTGTTCAAAAGTAATGGGGGATGGAGCTAGTATTTTTAGGTAGTTTGCCTTGTCATTGATGCCTTTTAAGGGTATATGGGTTTTTGAAAGATGAAATTCTAAGTTCTGTGCTTGTTTTTTCTCCTGTTTCACCCCATTTTAACCTTTGTGTTGAGTTTCCAGAAGATAAGCTGTGTGGAGGGATATCTGATTCAATGAAAGTTCTGTTTAACTGTATTTTCTGTGCAGGGAATTGATAAATTCCTGTTTTGTTGGTTATTTGTTGGTTTGGTTTTGTTGTTTTTCTTTTTTATAGGATGGAGGACAGAAGAGATTTGGTGCTATTTCTTGTAATATTTGTGGAATGCTTTACACTGTGTCAAATCCAGAGGATGAAACCCAACATCTGTTATTCCACAACCAGTTCATAAGTGCTGTTAAATATGTGGTAAGAAAGCCCTCTCTTTTGAAAGACATAAACAGTATCTTTTGTTTCCTTTGTTCTAGTTACAATTCCTATTAAGTTGTGTTTTGATAAATTGTTATCACAGTAGGACATAAATCATCCACTTTGGGAAATAAATGTTTTTAAGAGCCATGGCAGACAGGTTATATGTTATGTATTAAAATAGTTAATAATAATGGTGTTTCATTGCCATATTATTATTTCTGCTACAATTATGTGATCTTGGGGAGGTGTGAGGGTAGTGATAGGAAAACAAAGGGATGTCACTGTTCTGAAAGTACTAAATACAGGTTTCTCTACTACTGGCATTCGCAGCAGCAATTGACTTAATAGTCAGATGAAGGGCTGACTGTCCTGTTTTTGTAAGTGTGTGATCTTAGATGACTTACAAATTACTTTTCCATTAATTATGTGTGATTTGAGGAGAGACTGCCTAGGAGTTCAACTGATTACAACTTCCTAGCATATTGAAGCTCTACTGAATTTTCAATGAGAATGTGGTCTCTAAAGTGTATATTATTTGAAAATGTAATTATATGTGCTATCTCTGAGTATTTCTCATTAAATCCCCGATTTGAAAGATTCTGTGTCATTTCAAGTGTATTGTGAAATCAGCTACTTCACACTAGCTGATTTTACAAGACATAGGAAATGCCTGTTCACGTGTCTGAAATCCAGAACAGAATCCACAAGGTCTATTTTCTTTCTCATACATGTTACCTTCAGTACTCTACACTCGAGTAGATAAGACCTCCAGGATAATTGAACTGAGGCCACTATTCATTTCATGTAGGCATTAAATGACTGTTGGGCTACTCTTAAATCTCAAGCATACTTTTATCCCACTGTTTGCAAATATAAAGATGTGACTTCATACCTAAAGTGCTTGAAAGTCTCTGGTGAATACTTCTGGTTTTTATTCCATCCTTGGTTAGTTTTTGCCAAATAATCATTCTGAAATATCTCTTCTGATACACTTTAGCTACATCATAAGGTGGGACTGGGCAGAAAGTGTGATGGAACTCAGGACATGACAATGGCAGCATAAAACAAGTTTCCCCATTTTATTCATGTTTGTCCTCCCTCTCCCCACCCAAGTACTTTCAGATCTTGAATGTTACCAAAGATGTAAATATAATTCACAGAAGATGATGTTTAGTTCTTTTGGACAGAAGTTCTTTGGCACATGAGTTCAGTAGCTTCTTAAAGCTGCTATGTTCATGTAGGTAAGAAGCTGTACTGAAGTTTTGAATGTTTTGAAAGTTGAAAGAGCTGAAATCTCTCACTTGTGTATATGTCTAGGGTAGCAACACAATTAACATGAGAGTGAATGAGCAGACCACCTTAATCTAGTCATAAATAGTTTCCTACAGAGTTAGGTACACTTTTAATTTGAGAAAAGCTTTCCTTATTGTTTTCTTAGTTGCTAACCATCTTCTTAAAACTTCCAACAATGTGTACTCAAGCAAATTATTTGTATTGTTAGTTCAGTGGTAAACATTTCTCTCTCTGTAATCTTTTGAGGCTTTTAATAGTGTTTTGTGACATTTTAGATGGCTGTAGACCCATGGAGCCATGATTATTATGGAATATTCTGGTTCTGGAAACTAGAGTAACAGGCAAAAGAAGAGCTCTTACGAGTCTTCAAATTCCCCTCTGTTTTTTTTTTTTTTCCTCCTTAACAATCTTAACACTGTTTTCTGCATGGATGAGTAACTTTTGCCATTCTAAATAGATGAATTTTTACCACTAGTCATTTGATCTGGAGTCAGTGGTTCTTGGTTGATAGTATTGTGACAGAAACATTCTCGCCTCCTCTTAGAAAATAATTTCAATTTAAGATAAGCCTTCTTGGCAGCGAATTAGTACACCAAGTGACTACTTGTTAATTCTTAGTCATCCAGCAATACTGAATGACTGCTAATTATCCTGGTTTTGCTAGGAGGTTTTTAGTGGGGATTGTTGGGAGGATGGTTCATAATTTCTGGATATTTGTATGTAGTTACTGCATTGAAAGTTTAACTGTCTTCCTTGCCCTGACAATGTTAACTGGACAGTAGTGTCAGAGAATTAAGAAAAATGTACGGGGGAAAGTCCTGGTAACTCCTTGGTTAAGCTTCCTGGTCCAGGAACACATGGTTTTACTGGCCTTGACATGTTAGATTTTTAGTTCTCCAGACACTATATGTGTTTATATGTATGGCATTGTGGTTCAGAGGCCGTTCTAAGGGATCTTACAAGCATTTGTCATTCTCTTGTCATTAACATTCTCCATGCCATATGATGAGGTCCCAGTCGGACTTGAGAAAACTTTTCTCAGTTTTTTGTCCCTTTCAAACATCTCTTGTTATGGGCTTAATAGTTATGAATGATTAATTTCACAGACTCAAAAAAAAGTAGGTTTATATACATTGTCATGCTAGAGCTCCTTGCTGTGAAGTGTGAAAATTGACTTTATTGTTTGTGTCTTGCCCACCTGTCTGGAGGTGCTTTGTGGGTTTTAAAAAAGGTTTTGAGTAGCCACAAGGTAGTTTGCATGTAAATAATAAATTACTTATGATCAACAAAAAAAATTTTGTTTGGTGGGCTATTTTAAAGGCCTGTCTTACTCCTTGTAGTAAAAAATTCTGTTTAGGTCTCTAGAAATGTCACGATGCCCCCAAAAGAAGGACAGGCCAACAAGGAGTTGGTGTTGGGTACTTGCTTTATTGTGGGTATCTGATAGAGATGTTAAGGAAATTAGGCTTTGTATGTAGAGAGGAATTTTGGCAAGTGTAATGGGCATTTCTAGATTTGGGGACAGGAGATTAGCAAGGATTGATACAGGTTTTCCTAAGGGTGACATTTGCTATTAATAGAAACATGCAGATTTAATTAGCAAGAAGGTAAAGTGGCCAAGGATAGCACTGGAGCAGGAATGAGACATGTCCCCACCTGCAGACAAATGGAGCAATCTGTCTCACTTTCCTCTGGTTTCAGACATCTGAAAGTATTCAGACAAATGATGCCATTCTAGCATGTGTGCACTGAGTGGTGATGTACACATTAGATGTTAGCTCCAGCAGGATGGGCAGCTCTGTGGGATGGATAAATGATTCAGTTTTATAAAATCTCCTAGCTGTGATACTACACAGTATCAGTTCTGCATCCTCTCTGTGATACCATGTAGGATCAAGTTAGTATTTCTGCAAAATATTTTTGTAACAGCAAGGCATTTTTAATGGTGCTTTGAAGTTGCAAAGCCAAAACACTGAGTTAGTAAATTCCTGTGGATTCAGGTGTCATATGTGATCGCAGATAATGTGTTTGTACTTCAAGCTCAACTTCTTGGTTAAGAATATTTTGAGCTTAATAAAATGGAGGAAACTTATTTGGGCTGTGTAATTGTGATAAATTTACAGCTATTCTGCTCTAACTGCACCCAAGTTAATCTCTGAGCTTCTTACAGTTCTCATATTTAAAGAAAGTCAATATTTGACTTCTTGGCATCTAAAGTTAATAGGATACTGGGATTGAAGATAATGCTGAAGTTTGTCATCTTAGAAGGATTTCATACTTGTCTTGATTTGCATTAATTCCAGAAGTAATGCATCTGTATGACATAAAAATAATATTACAAACGAAGTTCTCATCATTAGTATCTTCTGTGAGAAGTTTTATTAGAGGGTAATATTTGGTAGTTGTATCCAAGGATCTTAATGTGTTCTGCAGTCACATTCTGCATTCTCACTCTCTCTATTTCATTCATAGGAAGGAGAGGCAGAATACCTGTACTTGTGAGGAAGAAAAATGCAACAGACCCATTTCTGTGCTGCGCATTGTCAAGGACAATAGTTTATTTTTCACACTAGACTTCATTGCTAGGGAAAAAATTCATAAATCCTTTTCATTGTGAAGACTAAGAATTATACAGTATTAACCATGTTTTCTTCAGTACCTCAGTATTTTTGAGGAAAAAACTTCATAAGAAAAAAACGCCAGTTGTTTTGGTTTTTTTTCCCATATATTTGTATTCGGTTGGGAAGTAGTGAATACAGAAAAGCCAGAACTGGCAGATATAGAAAAGCACCAGCATTGTTGTATTGTTTCCTACTCCTGTGTAAGAATTTCTAAAAACTTAGGAAATTCATGGGAAGCAGGTTATCACATCTGCTAACTTACTCTTTTAAAGACAAATCTACATCAGAGATTTTTTTTTTAAGCAGAACATAATTCATGAAAAACACAGCACTGAATATTTAGTTACTATGCTATTAATGTTGGAGCCATCTTTACACCTCTGTTCTACCTTTATATACATACATCATATCCACTGAAAACAATGCACTGCACTCTAGTGGTAGCTGCTGTCCACTATTTCATGATCTGGTAGCAGCTGCTTGTCTGTATTGTCCTTTTGTAATGATGTCTTTTCTAATCCTAGTGCCATTGCCCCTTAATAGATGCAGTAGAAGCAACCTTTATTCTTGTTTGAAATGGGAGAAAGACTAAAAAGGAGCTAACTGTGCATTGTATAGTTGCCTTATTTTCTCAAGCAATTACAAATACTCATAGGATAAGTAATCACAACATGGAGGGGAGGAGGGTGTTGCTACAGTGGTTACACAGCCCCTTAGAGCACCAGTCTGCCCAGTTGTGGTGAAGGGTCTCTGCCTGCCTTGCTGCTGCTGGCTGGAGGTAATGTGTTGTTGGGCATAGACTTGCAGTATCAGGGAGGAATGCTGTAATCATGTGCTTTTACTCCAGGCCTTGCAAAACATGTTTTCCTTGTGGGAAGAGTAGCTTTCCTTTTGACTTCTTTGGTCATCACAGGCAATTTACATCAATGCTTGGGCATCTGATTTAGCAGTAAATAAGTCTTAATGTCCTAAAGAAATGTCAGTTAAAAGGGAAAGCCATTTTTCTGACATAACAGTAGAATACTGTATAATCGCAGACATAAGACATGTGTTTCTTACTCTACTGAGGTATTCTTGTCATCTGCCTGCTGAAAAGAGTCCCACTTCAGTTCTCAGTGACTGAAATACCTTGCAGACAGTAGTATTTTAGTAGTGTCAGAATAGTGGGGGGTTGGTTAAAAAGTGTTAATGAGTGTGTTTAGGGAAATAATTTTCAGACCACATGGAAATGCTGGCACTAAAGTATATTTTGTGTATTACAAATATCTAATAGGATTATTCCCAGCTACAGCTGTAGCACTTACCCTTCAGTGTTACAATATGACAGTTGTGATCAGTCTTGTGCATTGCTTACATTTGTCTGGTTTAAAGGAAGCAAAACTCAGCAATAAGGGTGCAGATAAAGGTGCAGATAAATATATGAAATCATTATTTTTCTTCATAACATTATTAGAGCTGCATATGACTTTAAAGGCTCCATATGGCTTTAAAATGGCTTCACTAAAAATCTGCATAAGCTTAGGCATTGCAGAAACTTTTTGGAAAGCTACATCTAAAAGCTGCATTTCTGAATTTCAAAATACTTCAGTTTAGAAACTACCCCCCTCCTGTGAATATTATCAGTCTCCATATTATACAGATCACTTAAGAACATGATCAGGTGGACAGTAATGAAAATAATGAGTCGTATACATTTGAGAATCAATTACTGCATCTTTACAGATTTCTAGATTTGTGCTAATCTACTGTTGTTTAAAGGCATAAGTACTGTGATGTTGAGAAGTGTTCTGTTCTTTATTGGGTTTCATTTTGTGGAAATACCTGGCTATAACATTAACAGGATACCTTAACTTAAAAATCAGCATTGAATTTTCTGCATTAGGCTTGCAGCAGTCTGGATGCTGTAATGGCAGGTTTATCAAACACATTGAATTTATATCCTGAGAGATGATTTAAAATAGGCTGTAAAAAGCTCTTGCAGAGCAAGCAGGTAACCAAAGGGCAGAAAAAGACAAAAATTTGAGAGAGGTAAGATTTGAAGTTGGAGAGTAATAATTCTTGCCTGATTTTTGATGCCTTTCCTGATGAGTCTCAAAAAGCATGTCCCAATCCTACAAATTCCACTTTCCTACTCCCCTAAATATGATGACATTGCTGTTTACTGCCTTTTGTGTTCAGACCATCATATATATAAAGTCAAGCAGGATCTTCATTTGTTCAATTCTACTGAGAAGAAAAGCAGACAAGATTAAAATTTTGGGTGTCTGTGTTGCAACCATTGCCATGCTGGGTGCTAAACTAATACTTAAATAGTTTCAGGGCTAGCAGCAAGTAGATAAATTTCTAAAATTACTCTCTTCATGTCCTCCATGGGGTAAGGGAGTAAAAAGCAGTATGAATAAAATGAGGTGCAGATCAAGTATGATAGCACTGAAGTTTAACATTTTTTTTGTGGTAGTATATATGGCATTTATACAGTGCCAAATTCCATTACTTGGTCTTTAGTCAAACGTTATTTTATGGGAAGGTACAGATTTCAGTGAGAATCACTCCATCAGTATTGTTTCTTCAAAGACTTTTTTTATTAAAAGTTGCTTTGAAGTAAGATTTGTAAATCAGCCTTTTTAGTGGCTGAAGTTACTTCTGCTTTCAGTATTTTTAGGTCCCATCAAAGCAACTTGAGTTCTGATATCTACCAGTCCCATCTTGCTAGATTTAAGTGGCTTTTTTGTTTTGTTTTTTTCCATGCAGGTACTGCTCATTATTCACCACGAGTGTGGATCTGAAGAAGAGTTAATTACCTCTATTTTTTTGAGTATGTTTATACTTCAGATACACACAACGTAGTCTCCTTCCCTATTAGATTCTTAGAAGGTAGTTATAAATTTTTTTCTAGTATCCTTCTTGTGGCTTTAACAGTTATGATCAGTAACAAAATAAAATATTCCTTACATTTTGGGCAACTGCATGCCAATCAGTTCACTTAGAACCTCCTGGAGGTCTTTCGCATGCCAGACTTTTAAAACTGAGTGTGTATTTGTGGAGGTAACTATGTTAAAAAGAAATCTTCTAATGAAACTTAGGACTTTCTCATTCACTGGACTTCGAAAAAATAAGTATTTATGTAGGTTTGGAAATCAGTTATGTGAGCTGAATTTTCTACTTCTCTTCTAAAACTGAGTTTGCACTGCAGTTCTGGGGAAAAAAAACTTAGTTGGAAAATTGTAAGAATCTTTCACATTGTTTTTAGATATAGTTAGGTTACTGTATAAATGATTGTATAAATAACATAATATTTTATCTGTTGTGCTTATTTTAAAAAGCTAGCTGAAGTTTCCTTCTCTAGCAAAGCAACTGCTAAATTCTGTGAAATCTGCATAAATTCAGTGTCTAGAATAATAATCTGCCACTTCAGTTTGAAAAAGTACATCTTGTATATGGTTTAGATAAGTGTTTGTTTTATTTAGGGCTGGAAAAAGGAGAGAATCTTGGCTGAATATCCTGATGGAAAGATAATAATGGTTCTTCCCGATGACCCAAAGTATGCACTTAAAAAGGTATGGTGAGAAGGACTGGATTTGTATGTCTTGCTTTGTTTGCTGTTTTCATATACGTAATGAGAATGCTCATAGAAAAGTTGTTGTCATTTACATGTGAACAGTTGAAATTGGACTCAAAACTGCAGTGGTTCTGTTCCCTTCTCCATAGACAGGTCAGATACCTCACTCTTAAGCACTGCTGGTTTCTTCATAGAGAAATCTGGGCAAGCGTGGGAAGAGCACTGACTGACTTCTTCAAGTTTGGTGGTTACTTTTTTAACTGTCCTTGCAGAATGTCTGATGGATATTTTACGTAATATAAACTTCCCATTGTATTTAAATTAACTGAAATCTAGTAACTTTATAACACAGCACAAATGTAGCACCATTCTCTAGGTGACTTTCTGTTAAAAACAGAATTAGGTGGGAAGTGGCCTCAAAGTCATCTAGTCCATTGCCATGCCTAAAGCAGGATTTGCTCTGGTTATGCTGCATCTGACAACTTTTTAAAAATTCTACCACTAGAGATTTGCCTGACCTCTTCAGACTGTATCACAGTGTTTCACTAACTGTGATAACTTCAATAACATTAGGAATTTTTCCCTGAATGTCTTAACAGAATCTCCATACTGTAATTTAAGCTCATTAGTACTAAACATAATGCCATAGCTATAGAAAACATCCTTCTTTTCCTCTTTGCAGCAGATTTTTTGTGCCTGAACAAACTGATTTTTTTTTTTTTTTTTTTTTTACTTTAAGAAGATTGACTGGATGTGCTGGGGTTTTTTTGTTGTTTTGTTTTGTTTTAGTTTTTGTTTTGTTCTTTTTTTTGTTTTGTTTTTTCTTTTTAGTTTATACTCCTAAATAATGATTTTTAGAGCTCCATTCAGTATCATGTTCTCTTCTAGCTTATCTCCATTTCTGCCATGACTCATGTCTTTCTTGAAGCTCTAAAACTGGGCCCAGTACACTAATGGGGACTTGGAGCTGTCAAGTACTCCAGTGTCCTGTTGGCTAACCTGTGTTCATACATACTAAAGTGTCATTTCATTGTAGCCTGGCACTGATTCTGCTTAGCTGGGCATTTGCTGTGGCTAATAGGGACTTTTTACAGTATCCCTGTCAAAGGGTCACAGAATGGTTGAGGTTGGAAGGGACCTATGGAGGTTGAATTGATGCTCAAGACAGATCTTGTTGCTGGTGTGGCTGTAGCAGGTTTCTTTAAGTCTAAGTTACTGAATTAAAAAGAAACTACAAATTTTCACATTTGATGCAGATCAGATTATTTTTTTAGTTTGATTTTTCTGGTGGGTTTATTCTAATTTTAGTTCATTTGTTGCACATTTATTCTTAAATGTAATGGCTGAGGAAAAAGAAGGAAGACTGTAGCAAATGAAGTAATTTAGGATAGAGTTCTCTTCAGTTCTGTGTAGCAGAAGTTGATAGAATCTTACAGGTGTCATAACCTTGGATGCCTGATTTCAAGAATAGTTTTACTTGGTGTTTCAGATAATTGGATGTGTCATTAAATTATTAGTACCTGAAGGATAGGTGAGAAAATAGAGAGTTAACTCATAACATACCTGCTAAAATTATTTTTAAAGCATTTTTTAACACAGTTTTCTTTACTGTGCGGGTGCCTGTGCATTGGAACAGATTGCCCAGAGAGGGTGTGGAGTCTCACTAGAAATACTCAAGACCTGTCTGGATGCAATCCTGTGCCATGTGGTCTAGGATGGCCCTGCTTGAGCAGAGAGGTTGGATCAGCTGTGATACCTTCCAACCTGACCTGTTCTGTGATACAGCATCAATAATCTCCTTTTGTATTGCTGTTGTAACTACAACATGCAGTCAAGAACCTTATGCCATTTAGTGCACCATACATAGGTGAGGGCACCTTTTTGTCTTACAAGAGGTGAGGGATGATGAAGGCTGTTCCAATGTCCAGATGTAGGTTCAGAAATCCCTCAGTAAAAAATTAGCTCATGCATAAGATTTCATTTGCATTCATGCTAGAGTTTATCTATTTCTTCTAAACTTGCTAATGCTAAACAAAATTTTATTTTTAGTTTCAGTTGCTCTTTGAAAACCCAGTGGAAGAGTAGAAAGCTGGAGGAAAGAGACAAACAAATAAAACAAATGCCTGTATTTTCTACCTGCCTTGGCACTGTGCCTGCTGTCATCTGCTCAAAACCCTTAATGGATTAGTTCTTTCAAGTCTTCAAAAATAACAAAAAAAAATCTTAAACTGCTTTAACTTTTTTTGTAGGTCTAATTTACTTCTAAAATGTCAGAGCTCACAGTTTGATTATCTGCATTCTCTCTAATTCTCTTTTCTAATGAAGTTTGGATTACTGGAAGCTGACTGAGGGGTCTCTACTCTTCCTATTTCCAGACGAGTATTGTTTAAGGAACATTTATCCAGATGATGTGTTGCAGGTTACTTAGATTGATTCTTAACTTCTGGAATAGCTTTCATTGTTCTAGATACCCTAATATATTTCTGCAAATCTGTGTTTTCAATGCAAATTTATAAAAATGTGCATTTAGAAGTGTTTCTTATACAGCTTTTAAAATTATTTTGACAGGTTGAAGAAATCAGAGAAATGGTAGACAGTGACTTGGGATTTCAGCAAACTCCTCTCATGTGCTACTCTAGAACTAAAACTCTTCTTTTTATTTCTAATGACAAAAAAGTTATTGGCTGCTTAATTGCAGAACATATACAGTGGGTAAGTGATTGAACTGGAGAAAGATAATCTGTCAGTGCTTAATAACTATTTTTCACAGCAAATTAGTTGTATGTATGTCTGTTCCACAGAGGAAGAGACTGGGTGGTTGGACGATTCTGAAATGTGGTTACTCAGTTTCGTGTGGTTGACACTGAACAGAAAAACATGGATGGTGTCACACTTGGCTCAGACAGACTTCATAATCTAAAAACTTGCTACAGCTGAGAGGTGGAATTTTTCTTCCTCTGCTGTTACGCAGCTTTGGCTGTGCTCTTGCTTGTGACAAGCAGGTTCAACTCCCTACCCAGCAGAAATCCAACATGGATGAAAGAGTGGATGCTCTGTATGATTGAATTGAATCACCACAGGTGATAACAGCTCCACAGGAAATAAAAGCAGAGGACAGAACTGCACTGGAAGGCAGGACAAGAAGTCATTGCAGTACTAATCACTGATGTCACATAATCTGTCCATTCCAAACTGTAGCGTTTTCTACTGTCCCTTGGGAGTGTCAGACAACAAGCAAAACAATCTTAACCAAAGCCAGAGAAATTGATGCAAACACTTTAATACAGATGTTAATGAGAATTGGGTTGTTGCTGTTATTTTAAGTGAGATAAACTTTAGATTTTTTTTATTTAATATTTTATCATCTGCTTGGTTTTTGAAACTGTTACAAGAAACTAAACAACACAGATAAAGTCTTTTTGATAAAGAATTTTAGCAGCCAAGTATGTTTAACTGAAATAAATTAAACATTATTTTCTCCAGTCATTAGTGATGTTTTTATAAAGTGACAAATGTTTTTTACATCATCTGCAGGGCTACAGAGTTATAGAAGAGAAGGTTCCAGAAGTCAGTTCAGAAAATGAGAAAGTTATATTTGAGAGACAGAAAGCATGGTGCTGTTCAACTTCTCCAGAACCCGCTATCTGCGGGATCAGTCGGATCTGGGTGTTCAGCATGATGCGCCGGAAGAAGATCGCTTCTCGGATGATAGAGTGTCTTAGGTAAGTCCTCAGCTACACATGGTTTAGACAGAATTCAGTGCAAGACATTGATTGTTTTGTGTGTCTCAAGCTTGTATTTACAAGCTGCTGGTGATGCTGAGGATATGGATTTGAACACAGTTTACAGTTCCAGTATTAGGTGGAGTTCAATAACTAACATCAGTACTCTACAATCATTTGTCTTCCACAGAAATCTTTGAGTGCAATTGAAATGACTCACCCTGGCAGACTCCTGGGAGAAATTCCTCCACAGTAATTATGAGTAAAGGACTGTCTTTGGTCACAGTGTGAGATTACCCATGGCCTGGGACCCAACCATTGGCCGATGGTCCGTTCCTTAGAGGTAGCAAGAGGGAAGCAACAGAAACTCAATGCACCAAACTATTTGGTATAGTGTAGTGGCTTTAGGCTGTTGTTTTGGTTTGTTTTTTTTAATCTATACTCAGTTTCACTGAATCTTAAAAATATTTTCAATTTCCATGGAGCTTTAGTAGCTAGTGGGGAGTGTATCCCAGCTGAATACTAAGTGCTATATCCGTAAAAAGGACTCAAACATCTGTGCTATTGTCTAGATAAATGTTAACAATGTTGAATCTCCAAACCTTCGGTTTCTTTCCAAGAATTTAAATGTCAGTTCTGAGTAATGGCAAGAACTGCTCAAATCTTACCAACTGGTGGGCTGTCTGGCTTGTGCTTGCCTCATCTTAGTTTCTAGAACAGGTGCTACTGCCTCTGCCAGTCCTCACCCTCTTGGGTATTTGGGGAGCTCAGCAAAACTGTTCTGCCGTGCACAATTCATCTTGCCCAGCTGGTGGAGCAAATTGTGATCAGATCATGTTTTGGCTGACCTATTGACAGTAAAGGTGTATTCACATAAGCATATTAACTTGGTGATTTACTTATGTTTTTGGCAGATTTTTAAGGTGTGTTCTGTGGCAGGTGTGTTCTGTAGCTTCCTAGAAACTATTTCTGAAGGAAAAATTTCTCCACCAAAATGATGCTGGAGTTGATTCCTCAGCTACAGCTCTAAAGGATCTTCAGAATCAATCTTGATGACTTGTTGCAGCTAGTGAGGCCTCAGTTTTCCTCTTAACTGTGCACTGCACCTCCCCGTTTGCTGTGCTCTGGTGCTTGTTGGGCCATCCAGTAGCTCATTGCTGTATTCACCAAAAAGTTTTGAGTTACTCTGGTGCTCCTTTGGTTTGTAGAAAGGTCTGATGAGCTCTAGAGCTCTAGTGTAGTAAGCAGTTAGATCTGCTCAGCTGCCTAAACCTAAACATTTTCCATAGCAAAAGGTACTTGGAATGGGATAATTTTGGTAGCCAGTTAAATCCTGACTTCAAAATATTGAAGGTATGGTAACAGACTGAGGTCCATTTTGAAAATGTCTTCCCCATTTCACTCAGGCTTTCACAGTACCTGGGGAGTCACAGAAACCCAGTCAGTCAGTCTTCAGAACCTTGCAAGATTGTCTTTCTGAACACATGAAAGAGAGGAGACTAAAGCTGGTAGTAATTAAAAAGGATTTTGTTCCTGCTATCTTTTCCTCAGTATTTAATGGAGATGTCCATATGAGTGAAGCTCCTGCTTTCTCTTCAAGTACATTTACAGTTACTTTATAGAAACTGAAGGACTTCAGTCTAAAGGGAATTTCTTCTGGTTCTAAGGATAAAATATCACCTCACCTTTAAGACCAGTTGAGGTCTTAAGGCTTGAATTCAGTTTTCTAAAATTGTTCACACAGCCAGCCAGAGAATTAGAATGGTATCACTTGATTGCCACTCTGCCTTTAAGTAAGAGTGAAACATACGGGAAATACTCTTCATGAACAAATTAAGCAAATTGATTCTTTATTTTTGTATAGTTAATTACTGAATGTGTATTTAGGAATTATGCCTTGAGGTTGGTCCCTTGGGGCCCATCCGTAAGCACCCCAATTTGTTTTGTAGCTTGTTTTCATTCCTAGTGATTGTAGTCACAGCCTTAGTGGTCTCTTTTCTATTAAAAAACACTTGGAATTAATTCAAACTTTTTATTTTAAACTCAGAATTTGAACTCTTGATGCAATTGTTCTGTACAAACATTCCTTCTAAAACACCAGACCCTTGTAAAACCCTTGCCAGAGCAAGCGATCCTCCTTGCTCTTTGGAAGGAGGAGATAAGTCCTATGAATAGAGCCATCTCCTCCTAATAGAAATTCTTCCTTTTGAAGGTCACTTAATTAATAGTTTGTGGCCTAATAGCATAAATATTTTTCATTATTCCCTGAAGGTAATTATCTTCTTTCCTTTTTTCCTTTTCCCCTCTTTTAAACAGGAGCAACTTCATATATGGCTCATACTTAAGCAAGGAGGAAATTGCTTTCTCTGACCCCACTCCTGATGGAAAACTCTTTGCAACACAGTACTGTGGCACTGGCCAGTTCCTGGTATACAACTTCCTCAATGGACAGCACCAGACTTAACTGCTCTGCAGGAATTCCATTTTTATTGGAGACTTCTGCCTAACTGCATGGAGTGGGTGCAGACCTTCAGCAGAAGCCAGGGCCATTTTTATTACAGTGAACTCAGGACTGGTAACAACCAAATGGTTGTACTATTTTATTAAAATTGTAAACAATGCAGTAATAGGCTAACTTTGTTTTTTTAAAAGAAAGATATTTTATTAACTTTTACAGAAGTTTGATTGTATTTTATCTAGTTATTCATGTTTACATGCAGCAGGAAATTGTTCATAGTGGACTGTAAACTAATGCAAAGACTATAGTCTGGCTGACGAGTACATGCTGAAGTTCTTACTGAGGTAATATACCAGTGCTTCCCAATACTGGAGTGCTGGGCTCCTGCCCCAGCTCCCACTGCCAACACTTGTCTGACAGAGTTCCAGGCTATGCCCAGTGACATGGAGGCAGGAAGTGTTACAGTGCAGTTGCTGTGGGCAGCAACCCCCACAGGCTGTTTGTTCGGTGCCTCCCGGGGTGCCCCATACCCTGCTCCATGTCAGGGCACCTGCTCCCTGGCAGCAGCATCAGAATCTCGCTGTGGCCCCTGTCCCCTTGTCCCCCAGTTAGTTTTGGAGTAAAAAGTGGAATGAGAAGCCCAAGGACTGGTGTACTCATCATTCTTGAAGTATTGTACTGAGTATATACCTTTGTTAGTGAACTTCACTTTGATACTTGTCACTCCTTCGTAAGTTTCCTCTTTCAAAGGGTTTGTATGTTGAAAAACTGCTGTGGCCTTTCTTGATTTGTACATAATGTAGATAGGTTAAAAATAAAATACTTGATAGCTTTTTTAAAGTTACTCGGTACAATACTAAGTGTGAATGAATCTTCAGTGTATTTCATCATTTTCTTAGTGGGAAAAACATAACATGCTGAAGATCAGTGCACCCAGGAGCCCTGGATCAAGACCATCCTCATACAAGGTTTATAGTAAGGTGAGTGGGGATACCTTCATTCTTGGGTAACAGTTTAAAACCCTAATGGAAGATGGGAAAGATTTAGTTAAGGTTGAACTTAGGGTTTGTTTCAGTTTTGGAACCTGCGTGCGGTCAGCATGTACTTGTTTATGGTGTGCTGTCCTTAGTCTTGGTCTAGAGCTGAAGCAGAGACCTTGCACCACATCCCAAACAGTATTGAAGAGTGCTTAAAGCTGGACTAGCAGAACAGGCGTGAATTCTGGGCTGCAGAGGCTGCTTGTTTCCAGGCTGCCACATGTAATTTTTAGGGAACTGTGAGCAGCCTGTAAAGAGCTTTGTCAGAAAAGTGGTGCAGGTAAACAGGAACTCCTGAAGCCATGCTCTGTGGCAGGCTCAGAAAGCAAGAGCAGGACCCAGTGAGAGAGAGGCAGTCTGAAATGGTAACTTAATATATTCAAATTTAATGAGAGCACATTATAAACATACCATAGCCACAACTTCAGACAGTTTCAGTTCATAAACAATAACATGAGGTAGACTGACTAGTGAAGCTAAATTCACCAAGTTTTTGGTTAAGAAAACTTTACACTAGGAAAACAATGTTTTTAACCCTCTTCCAAAAGTCACAAAAAGCAATTACATAAGTTAAGCAAAAAGCATCTGCATATGATTCTTTAAATCTTAGTTTACATTCAGTTTTAACCTGTGAATAGACAAGAACATCTACAGGTAAAATGTAATGCTGGCTGATTTTCATACATTCATAAAAATGGCCTTAATGGCAAGGCTTAAAATGAAAATGGAATAGCAATCATGTGCCTGTCAACCAAGGGTCTCCTTCCCAGGAATTCACAGGCAGCCAATTTAGTGTTCCATGGGAGAAGCCTGCGCTGTTGAGGCTGGTGTAGTGCACTCGGGCCCCAGAGCATTAGCAAAATTCCTTGCTTCCACAGGGGACAGCGCGAAGGAAATGGGTTTAACTAGTATCTGGACTATTATCTGGTAAAGGCAAGCAAATACACTGATTTTCTAAATGCACTCTCAGCCTTCAGGATGATTTCGCTCTGCTCCACCAATGGGCTAACTCCTCCTAGTAGTCTCAGCACCTGGAATTTTAAGAACTTAGTGCAAACATCAAATACACGAACAAAAAGGAAACCGTTTTTGAACATGTAATACCTGACACTTCCCTACACCATGCTAAGACTGGGGGCTGGCCTTAAGCCCTCTGGAAAACCAGAGCTACTGCAATACATTCAGGCATGTAGCAAACACTTCAAGAATAATCTTTGATATCCCTACTTCTTCCCAGTATTAAAATAGGTATAGCAAAAAATAAATTTACTGAAGTGGTTGATCATGTGAAAGTTGCTGAATTTACAGCATCAGAAATAATGCTACATCAACACAGACATATGCACACCCTTTTCCTTTGGCCTCTGTCAAATATATTACGTCTATTCATCTGTAAACATCTCTTCACAAGATAAAAAAGTTGCTTAATTAGCACTATGCCTTAAAAAAAAATGCAGCTTTGGCAGGTCCTTCTGCAATGACTGACTGCACGTCAGGTATAAAGATGCATTATTTCATTGCTTTTTGGGGAGTAAATTCAAATTCCTGAATAGCCTTTAAGAACACTCTGCATTTTTCTTATTGATGGGGGGGGTCACAATGTGCAGAAAGATGATTGTTGGGGGCTATGTGTGTAAACCTCAGTGAGGCAACACCTACTAAGTGTGAGGGGAACAGAGCACTGCTACATTCACCCCTGACAGCCAAATCCTATGGCAGCAGCTAAATTCCGGAACTCCTTCCCAAGGATCGGTATTGCGCCTGGAAACAGAATAGTGTACAATTGCTGCAGAGTCAGTATTTACAGAGATAAACCCATGATGGGGCCAGGTGCTGTGTTCACACATCTTTGCTTCTGGAGAGTCCCTCCTGAGCAGTCCCAGCTCCCTGGGCTTTCTCCTCTGCACGTTTCTTGGTGTGTTGCTTCATATACAGGTACAACTCAGAGCTGATCTCAGCTCTGCAGCCAACTGGAGTTGAGATTAAAGGAAAGGGAGAGAGAGTTGCAGACAGTCCACCAGAAAGGCACCAGAGGGACAGGAGGATGCACTTCCAGGTACAAAGGAGGATGGACCGCAGGTTTCCAAAGCTCTGAGGAGAGTGAGAAACTGAGGGTAATACTCTGGCCTCTAACTGAAGAGAAAGCAGCTCTGAGAAGCCTTTTGCTTCAGGCCCTGGAGCTGAGGAGGGGGTGCCTGCTGGGGTAAAATACCGTTGCTAAGGGTGCACAGTGCCTGCCATTCATTTGCCCATTTGTTCAGGTTTAAGTAGTAAACTTTGAACACCTGTGGAAATTTTGCCAAAGACAGTTTCAATACATACACAATTACAATTTTTAAACTAACACCGCACAGACAAGACTATTCCTTGTAATACAAATATCTACTTTATATTGTAGTTTCAAACCCCTGAGTATTCCTGTACCACAGCACAGAGCTGAAGAGACACGGTGGGCTCTCTTCCACCTATCTTTGATAAATTCCACATGCTAGGGTGCGTTTCATGTAACACATTCAAGCTTGCAGCTGCAAGAGGAGAGCAGCTTCTTCTCCTAACTCAGCTGAATATAAAAAGGATTCTTGGACAAAACAACATCCTCTTCCCAGATTCTACAGCTTGGTTGGCTGTGTGATTAGTGTCGGTGGTTGTGAATGATGTAAAAATAATTGGAATCCAGGATCCTTTAAATCATAACTGATGCGGTTATTTTATCCCAAAGAATAAAGCTACTTCAGAATGCAGGGAATCCTTTAGAGCAGTCTAGATAAATATTGGTTGCACTTTTCTCCACAGTGATTGTACTTTAAAAAAAAAAAAAAAATTCCTTTTTTTTTTTTGTTAGCGGTGTCTCAGCGAAGCTTATATGTGGCGTCCCGTAAGGAAATAAAGTGGTTCATCATCGCTACTGTTAGCAGTTTGAAACTCATCCCGAAGCCGGAACTGCCACTCATCCTCCAACTCCAACCGGACTATTGTCTGCCGTAGCGAGCTTCTGTCTTGACATATGACACACAGGGTGGCACCTTCAATTGAAAAGCACATTAGATTCTCAAGGTACAATAGCAACTCATCTCCTTCAGTGATTTTCCTGAAATATTTTAAAGAAATCTCTGCTGCTAGGGAGGAAGAAAGTAGTTTTAGAAGAGTCTTAACACCAACCATCTGGTCCAGGCCCAGATCAGTTCTTTGAGACCCAGGACAGAAATGAATGTGTCCATTTGCAGGAAGGCACAGACACAGAAGCAGGCATGGTGTAGGGTATGGTGTGCTCTGGATCTCAGGGTGTCATTGCCTGACAGGCAGTGTTAATGTCATCAACTGCAGCAAAGAGAACACTACCTGGGATCTTTAAATGACTACTGATAATTATGCCCAAGTAATAAAGCCTACTTTTTTGTTTGTTTATTTCATGGGATGCTTGGGTTTGTAGAAGGTCAATGATGAAATTCTACTAAGCCAAACCAGTCCCACAACTAACTCAAGAAAATCTGCTGACTTCCTGAAGTATGAGAGCTGCCCTTGGTAAAGCACTCTAAAAGTCCATAATTTCTTCTGTGGCTTAACAAATTTACAAACTTGGTTCCACCTGGTGTTACACATGATCATTTAAAAATCGGGAGAACTGGACACCTTCAGGACTTTGTCCTCTGCTCCAGCCCATGCACATGGCACACAGAAAGGTTTGGTTCAGATCCCTCCTGTGCTTGACTGAAGCAGGGGAGGAGGGCCTTTCCTACCAGGCATCCACTGTCTATTTTTGGGAAGAAAGCCACCCCTTGCCCAAGAAACAACAAAGTGCCCTCTCTAGCTGCATCTGCTCTGGGGACCTGGTGGTGGGCAGCACCATCCCCAGCGTGTCTTTGTCAGGGCCCAAGAGGGCACAGAAGCAAACTTCAAAATGTGTTTCTTGGAACTGGCTAAGGGTCATCCTGAGAGGGAAATGGCTTAGCTGTGCCATCACAGCTGCAACACACTTCAGCATTACTGAATTCCTCTGGCAATTTGATAATTGTCAGCATTAAGACAAAAAGAAAGATTTTTATGAAGTTTATCAAGTTCTGGTTGGTCAGATCACATCATCCTGCAGCTAAGAGCTGTCCTTATTTACAGAACTGAAGATTTATTGCCATTATAGACTGATTGCCAGAGCAGAATTTCCCATCCTCATCACCTATGCTCACAACTCTCAATTTGCTGACTGCACAATCCACTTTCCACAAGGATTTCCACAATCCTTGCTGATGTCACTTTAAAGTAACTTAATGGATGTGATTTATCAATGCTTACCTAAGATTCCATTATGTGCCAACAGGAAGAGAAGTCTGATACACCCCTCAAAAATCACTCTATCTATTTCTTTTGAAAACAGTGCCTAAACAGTGAAAATAATGAAGCTGTTTAATCAAGCTGTTTATTCATCTGCCTTTCCCTTTTCCTCCATGCTATTATTAGTTGGCAAGAGGCACCCAGGATGCCCAGCAGAGATGTGAGATTACCTTTGAGAAACCTGAACCGCTTGAGGAGGTCTGCACCAACAAAGGAATCACAGAGATAGAGCAGAAGTCCACTGAAGAACACCCCTTCACAGTTGACATTGACAGAGTGTGGGCGAGAGCTAACATAGCATATGGCCACCTGAAACACAAGGGGGAAAGAAATGCTTTCTGTTTCAGAAATGTCTAAGGATGGATGGATCAGAATATAACTTGGTGATAACAGGCAAATCAGCTGGTGCTCTGATAAAAACCCAATCCAACAAGATTGCGGTACTGAGCAAACTTTCCCGAAGAAGTAACACATGGAACAAACCTCTAGATGCAGATTTGGTCACCAAGTCTGCAACATGTTATTTCAGGGCTCTCAGTAATTCAGTTTGATTTATCTTCCTCTACAAATTACCTGCTTATAATGACTGTATAGATTATATAGGTTATTCTAATAAGGATACATTTGTCAAACATAGTAAGCTATTCCCTAAGTAGGGGAAATGCTGATGCTTGTGGTTCCAAGCACTCTCATGTCTCAGTGCTGTGATGGCTGTTACATATCAAAGAGTGTCTCCTCTATCTTACTTCTGACCTCCATAAAATTTGTCTGAACAACACCCTTGTTAGACACTGACCCTGCTCCAGACCCACTTCAAACTGACCATTGGGTTCAAAAATTCTAATCTCCCCACCTACAGACATCTAGAACATACTTGCAAAAATCTAATTTCCTTGTAACCTAGGTTTGTAAAAAAGGAAGCATCACCAGGTTTTGTCAAGAACGGCTTCACTTACAGGTTTTTCCTTTGTGTGACATACTTTTTCAGCTAGACATGCCCAATTCCTTTGCAAACCATGGAATTGTTTAGGTTAACATCAAGATCCCACTGTTATCATGGATCCCTCAGATCCAAGATCACTGACTTCAACTGTTAAGCCAGCCCTGCCAAATGTTGCCAAATACCACATCTACACATCTTTTAAATACCTTCTGTCATGGTGAATCCACCCAGCATTACTCTGTGCAGCCTGTTTCAGTGCTTGACAAAACTTTCCATGGAGAAATTTTTCCCAATATCCAATCTAAACCTCCCCTGGCACAACTTGAGGTTTGTTTCCCCTTGTCCCATCCTTTGTAACCTGGCCGAAGAGGCTGACTCCCACCTGGCTACAGCCTCCTTTCACATGTTTGTAGAGAGTAGTAAGGTCTCTCCTGAGCCTCCTTTTCTCCAGGCTAAACAACACCAGCTCACTCAACTGCTTCTCATCAGACTTGTGCTCCAGACCCTTCACCACCTCCATTGCCCTTCTCTGGACATGCTTCAGCAGCTCAATGTCTTTCATAAATTAAGGGGCCCAAACCTGAATACAGGACTTGAGGTGTAACCTCCCCAATGCCAATTACAAAGGAATGATCTCCTCCCTAGTCCTGCTGGCCTCACTATTGCTGATCCACGCCAGGATGCCATTGGCCTTCTTGGCCACCTGGGCACACACTGGCTCATGTTCAGCTCAGTGTTGACCAGCACCCCCAGGTCCTTTTGTGTAGCTTCCCAGCCACGCTTCCCCAAGCCTGTAGCACTGCATGGAGTTGTTGGACCCAAGTGCAGGACCTGACACAGTCCAGCAGTCACAATAATCCATCACAAACCTCTGGTCTCTACCCACACCAGCCAGCTAGAGGCTTCACCACCAGCTCCTCCAGTGGATTAGTCCTTTACTTCCAGCAGCAGAATCTGTTTGAGACCAAAGTCTTCAAATGTTACCTTGATGCTGAAGAAGGGCATTTCAACACAACAAAGATATTGAAGTAAAGGTTTGGATTTCCCCATCATCCCTGCAAATCTTTTGTACCTCAAGCCCGATGTTCAGGTAGCAGTCGATGGCCAGTACCGGGTTCTTGAAGTTGTGAATGGCCTTGGGGAAGAGTTTGTAGGTTGCATGTTGAAGGAATTTCTCCAGGAGGAACTGAGATGGGGCTGCCAACAATGTGTGCTCGCTGTCAGGGGCACAGACATACTGAAGGGGCATTATTGGTGCCACGCTGTCTGAGACCTGCAGTGAAACCGAGGGGAAGCCCTTTTAACCCACCTACTCCATCTATTTACTCTGCAGGAGTTCTTCTAACTAGGGATGGTATTGCCATGACAGGAGGAGCAGGAAGAGAGAGAAGAGGAACAAAAGGATCAAAACTCTCCATTTGATTTTCACATAGGTCCAAAGCATAGAAATAAATTAATTGTTTGCTCTGTGCTTGCTTCATACTTCTGTGGATATCTGCTTGCCTAAAGAAGGGACATAAAAATACAGAGTTCAGACTTTCACAGTGGCCTTCATCCTGCCTTACTCCTGGGCAGTATATGAAGTTACATACTCCTTATGTGGAGTCATCCATAAAAAGTGTTTTCTATGGAGTTTTCTCATAGGCCAGTCTATCACTACAGATTCCACTGCAACCACAAGAAAAGGAAAATCAGAAAATTATCTTCAAAAATACTCAAACCCAGTGTTTAGTCAGTTAAGTTGTGAAGTATGGGAGGTGTTTTTTTAAAAGGGAGATGGTGTGGGATGTGCTCAAAACCACCAGGGACACAAACGGTAAGATTCCTAAATTAAAAACAATCCTTTGAAATACACCTCCATTTAAAGCTGGCATAGGTCTAAGACTCTGTATAAAATATCTGCTATATTTTTATAAATATTTGGATTCCTGGGAGGATTTCAAAGGGTTTCAGTCTTCAGAGCCTTTCCTCAGCCCTCTTCTTGTTCGGAAGTGCAAGGACTGAAAATCATCACAAATCAGCAAACACCAGAAACTTGTGGCTGTACTAACATTTTTAAAACTGAATCTGGTACAACTTGCCTACTTTGGATCAGAGTCTGCAAATTCTTCCTCCATCAGAGGTACCACTGAAAAGCTAGACCAAACTCTTGCCAATCTCAGTCAATCTTCTAATAGATTAGGAGGATTTTTTTCAATAATTTATAAATAGCAAAATGTTTCTCATTTTATATTTTTGATGTGGCAGCCCTACCATGGATTAAGCCATGAATGTCAGATGTCAAATAAGCACAACATAAGTATACACAAGTACAACAGAGCATACTTCCATACTTACCATGATTTTTGGCTTAACAACGAAGTCCTTTTGTCCTCCAACCTGTATATGTTTCTTCATGACACTGAAGTTGTTGAAGCGGCAGATGAGGAGGCCGCTGCTGTTGGTCCGCAGATTAAAATCCACATCTTCACAGAAATACCTAGACATTAAACACAAGATCACTAAACCAGCTGTGTGGCTGCTGTGCACAAGCTTTCACACAGCTCCTGCTGAAATACACCTGTATGGGCTCAGCAGTGATTTTTGGAGATCATCTGATATGGTGCTACTAGCAATTTTCTGCAGAGCTGTGAAGACTCATTCCTTCAATGTGCTCCTGGTCAAGGAAAGCAGCTGCTAGTCACCCTAAACCCAAACTAGTTTGGGTTTTCAGTGTGCCTGTGTGCTTCTTCTCCACACCAAATCTGGCTTGTGCTCTCATGCTCATGACATACTGACATCAATCATTTCCTCCCCACCCTTACTTTGGTTTTTTTGGTTTTTTTTTAAATTCTTTTTATGTATGGGGGTTTTGTATTATATATTTTGGACTTGACAGAAGCTCTGCAGTGACCAACCTCCACTTTGGAGCAAGCCAGTTCCATATGACATATTCCTCCATAAACTGGAATTGGGGAAAATATGGCTTTAACAAATACTTGGCTATGGGAGAAAAAGCTGCTGGGAAGTAACCTTAGACCTCCACTATTCATGTCGTCATTGTTCACTTCTATGGGCTGATCCCCACCTCATCATTCAGCCTGACACAGAATGTGAAATCAAGAGCTCCAAAAGTCACACCAGCTTGCACTGACAGGCTACAATTCCTTGCTGAAACATACAGGATCCCTGAAAAACATCAGCAGGAGCCCAGGGTGAGAAGCCCCGAGGCCATTTATGGCCAGCAGACACACAGGGTTTATTTGGAATTCACTTGTCTGGTAAGAGGAAGAATTGGTTATTTCTTCAATCTGTGATGAGAGTTAGCAATAAAGGCCCATGATATAGGTGCTTTATTGCAAATGCTTTAGGATGAAGTTAGGTGAGGAGGGGGGAAGGAAAGGAAGGAAATAGTAGAAAGTAATTTTTTCATCTGTTTTTCTTGCAAACTCAAGTGGCAACAGGGAGGACAGTTATCTCTGAAGGAAATGCAAGGAATCCCTCCTCCTAGACACTCTGGAAGCTCCCCATTCTTCCTGTAACTGAAAGCATTTTGGCTTCTTTCTTGTACTTTTGGTGTCCCAATTATTTTTTCTCCTTACGTTTCTTCTTTCCTCATTTTTTTCACGGCTCTGAAGCCCTTCCTTGCCCTTGATCTGTCTTCCTAGGTTTTCTTGGCTTATGGCAGGCTTATTTTGATGCCTTACTCATTCAGATGAAACGTGTATCATGCTGTGTTTTATTTTTTGTGATTGTGCACTCATTACCTAAGGCAGGATCTTTCTGTTTATCTCAACAGCATTCAGAAACATTGTGACAAGGTTCTTATCAAGTCAATATGCTATTTTTCCACACATATATATGTACCTGTTTAGATCATATTGCACATTCTGGGTCAGGTCTATGTTGAGCAGTATAAAATCACGCACGTGGCACCTGGAGAACGGAGCCTTTGATTTCCTGGTGTTCAGCTTGCTGTTCCATTTCTGAACACCCAGTATTGCATAATGAACAATTTTGGGGGTGGCTTCAATGTGTTGGAGGACGCTTTTCAAAGACACATTCTTGCTGAAACCCCCAGGCTCCAGGGACTGGCTGCAAAACATGATCATACATAACATACATACTTTATTTTTATACTACATACACTGCATATATATACATATGTGTGTATAAAAAGGACTAAAAAATTCTATTGACAACTGGGAATGTTTACTCCAGATGCTATAAAAACATATACATAAATGAAGACTTCTTCAGCAACAGGCAACTAATTTTACCCCATCAATGCAACCATTCAAAAAAATGAGCCTTTCATCAGAATAAGTTCTTACACAGCAGTTTAGGAAAGGAAAATAAGTCACCTTACACATAATTTTTGGAATACTATTTTCTCTGTATTGGACAGTGTAAGCACTGAGAAGGTCAAAAGCTTAATGCCGTCTAAGTTCACCAAATAAACTGTTTGCTCTGAGAAATATAAATTGAATCAAAACAGAGCAACACACTGAAAAATCACTCAAACAATCGCTGGAAACAAGAGTGGCTCCAGGCAAAGAACAAATACAAGCAGAGGTCTGTTGGTGGTACTGACACAGATGTAAGGGCACAGTCATTGTAAAGTGTTCAACAGCAGGAGGTTGAATGTTGGTGGTCAACAAGACAAACGTACAAACTTCCTACTGCTCTGAGTACTCTGTCAGATGTTGGAGATGAGCCTCAGTCACAGATGTGCTGCTGTCAGTGCTGCATCAGTGCAAGGAGCCAGCGTGGGTGGGTACCAACCTGGACTGCTCATGGAGGCTGTGCATGTTCCACAGGACACAGGAGTCGTCCATGACCACAATGAAGGGCCACACGCACTGGCGCTTCACTCCCAGCTCCTCCAAGCGGTTTCGTTCCAGTTCTAGGTTGTGGTAGGAAAGTTCCTTAATAAGAAACCTGGCAGCACCTGAGGAAATACCATAAAGAAGGTGTACAGACATCTTTATTAGACTTTATCACTCTTTCCAGAGAAAGGCAATAAGAACTTCTGCAGTCATTACCCTTTTTGAACTTAGTGCTCATAACACCTTAGTTTTGAAAGAAATCTGTGTGTCCCTTTATCAGTACAATTAAATCTAAAAGGCAGATTCCAAGAAGACTGGATGCTTTAGGACACTCTGCAGTACACAATTTTGCAGGCATTAATGAAGTAACTTGAACCAACAGGAGGCTAAGATTCCAAAAGTGAAGCTACTTAAAATTTCTTGCAGAATAAACTCAGCATCCATGAAAACAAATTCCAAAGTTCAAGCCCTCTGTGTTCAGCTGCAGTTAATATTTACTTTCTGCTAACTAAAACGTTCCAATTTGAATACATGTAGAACATTTAGAATGAACATTTACACAGCAGGGTTGAGTAAAATGAGTGAATATGCCCCATAAAACATCAGACTTTAAGCTGAGGAGGCAGTGATTCATGCAAACATATATATTCCATGCCCCTGACAGCAGTTCTTCCACATTTTTGCATAGACATTGCTGCTATTATCACAGCAGGTTTGTGAGGAGCTGCTGCAATGTTTCCTGCAACAGCATGATCCACATTGTCCAATGTAGATCTTAATACCTTCACAGCAATATATGGATGGTGCCTCTTACCAACTCCAGCGTTATTGAACATGCCCGGCAGGACAAGCATGATGTGGTTAGGCCAGTATTTTCGGTAAAGTGGCATTTCATACTCCTTGACTACCAGGAGGTGCAGGTGGCTGATGCCTTCCATGGCATGGTAGAGGTTCAAGAGTCCATGTTCATGACGTCCACTCGATGGGGTGAAGATAGGACTCTTGACTGCATTCAAATTCTGCTGGAACACAAGGTATTTTGGCAACATTAGGTAAAAAAGCAGGTTATTCCTGATAGGGACTTCTGGTTTGTTTTCTTGGTTTTTTTATATACCAGATTTTAAGATCACTGATTTTTGCAATGATATTGCAACTGCATACGAACTGGACACTAGGAAGGGAAAAAAGGATATTTGCCATCAAAAAACCCATTCTAAGGACAGTCGGGCAGGATTTACACAAAGGACTTTAAAACAAAAAAAACCTTCCCCCCAGTAATTTGCATATGTATGTCAAGCTGACTGCATGCAGCAGATGGGTAAGAGCAGCACACAAACCTTGTCAGAAACGAGTGGGAGTCTCATGCTTTCAAGATGTTTTCCCTGTTTGCTGAAGACAAAATGGTTCTCTTTGGACTTGGGGATTATAAAATGCAGCTGAATCTCTTCTCCCAGCATTGAGGATGAAAATGTGAATGCATGCAGAGTGGAGTCAGACACCTGAATACAAACAAGCAACAAAAAGAGATTTCCAAGCAGGTAACACAGAAGGAGTGTGTAAAGAGAAGGAGTTCTTTCAGTCACAGCAATGGAAGTCATCAGAGAAGAACATCCAAACCACTCTCTTTCAGTAATCATTTTCCTCACAGTAAGATGCATTATTTAAGCCTTGGAATTAAAAGAATCAGCTTTCTGTACCAGTAATGGTCTTTGGCCAAACTGGACTCTTCTGAAGTTTCATTTCAACTAGGAATTATTTATCAATATTTACAAAGAGAAATCAAATACATAGATACACACACACACACACACACATATACTAGGAAAAATAAATGTCCAATTTCCCCAGAAGATTCAAAGAGCAGTGCAGCATGTGGGGGTGCCTCCACAGCAGCATGCACTGTCATTCAGACACCTCAGCAGGAGCACTACTGTACTGGTATCAGTATAGTATTTTTCCTGTGGCAATACTCTCCTAAGTAGTTGTGTGACCAAAGCAGACCACACCATTAACAAGGCTATGAAAAATCTGGGTGAGCTTAAGTTTGCACAGCACTTCACTGAGCCATGTAAGTATATACAAATGCCTACACAGCTGATAGATTTCATTCTACAAAAGCATCTGTCTTACTACAAAGTCAAATCACTTACTCTTACCAATGAGCTTTCTATAATCTTTGCTAAAAATTGAAATAATTAGCCTGAGATGGAAAATGCAAGGGACTTTATTTAGGTTCTCTTAAAGCATTTAAGAATCTCCCTTCATAATATTTTCTATCCAATGACTCCCCTTTGAAAGTGCAATTTCCCTGAGCTTAATTATCTTAATTCTATATACACAGCTCACACAGGCACATACAAGTAGATGTTTATATTTATTAGCACTAGTTATGTTTAACCACATGCACAAAGATGAGTGGAGGGAACAACAGATGTCCTTGCGGAGAATTTGCTTCTGTCAATGGACTTAATGAAGCATGAGGTTTAGATCAGAGCTGCTAGTGCTGCTCTGAGGGAACTGGCATTGTGCACTGCCAGGTTGGAGTGTCTACACTGCCATATCTTAATAGCAAGTTGTTGGAAAACATTAGCGAGCAAGGAAGATATGAAGTGAGATAAGAAACTTCCAGGCAAATTGCTGCTGGTGGTTAAGAAATAATGTGTGAGCTATTAACTAGGAATAATCTTACTTTCCAGTCTCCTGTGAGCATAACTAGAAACTTTAGAAACTACAGGTTTTTCAACTAAACAGATTAAAATGTTCATTTCTGTCCAGCAACTCATAAACTACTGCTGAGAAGGATGCACAGTTACATACAAAGTGAGGAAGGAGTAGGCCTTGCCATCTCCCATCACAGGTGTGGATGGCTGGCATTTAGGTTAGACAAGCATTTCTCTTAATTTTTACAGTCTTCTCCCATGAGACAATGCAAACCCTCTGGGCAGGCTGAATAATGCTTTGGCTTGAGAAAACTAATCACAATATTCACCCTTTGCCAGAGGCAGTTGCAGAGGAAAACTGCTCATTCAGAACATGGCAGACACAGTTGATGCTCCTGGGTCTGTAGCTCAGTATCTCCCCTGAGAACAGGAGAATTAAACAATTCCATCTCAGGGAAGGAGAGAGCATGAGTCCTGAGTATGCCTGGAGAGAACACAATAAAAAGCAAGGATGCAGTTTACCCTTAGACCCTGACACCAACCTGTGCAGTAGAATTAATGTCCATGTACTGATGGCACTGCTCACAGTGATGGAAGGTGTTGTAAGCTGCATATTTAGTCAGCATCATGGACACAGTCTCCCTTTTCTTAGGTTCCTCTGATTTTGTTTCTTTTCTTGTTTCTGTGCACAAAGAAGAAAAGCAACAGAGATTTTAGGTGCATTAAAAAACAGAGGTTGTGATCCTGGTAAAAACTGTAAAGAATATATAAAATATTTTTTTCCATTTAATTTTGGAGGTTATTAAAATAAAGGTTACTAATAAAGGTTATTCTGAACTTGTGTTCAAATGAGCCAATAAACAGAGTCTCTGTAGGAAAGTATTCCAAAAAAGTCTACATTTTACTTACCTTGTCTCACTCTTGAGAGTTGTTCTGTGTATACGGGACTTATATTTCTGTACTTAGGGTCATGTACACTCAGGTCAAAAGATATTTTGCTGAAGATCTCAATGTCTGGCCAGTGGTCATTGCTAGACTGAGTGATTTCGCTGTTTTCTGTATGATCTGCAACAACACACTTCAGGTAAGCAGAATCAGATACCCACCAAATGATGTTTATGTGATGGTTGCTGCTTTACAGTTGCACAGGAACTCACACAGGCACATGCACACAGAGCAACATCTTTGAACATCATAAATATTACCAGTGAAATTACAATCCATACAAAGCCATTTCAAAGAAATGGCAATTCCTTAGAAATTGTGTGCCGGGGAAGGAGCCTTCTAGGTATCTTTCTGCACTGTTCCTCATCATACTGCTGAGGTGTAATTCACTGTGGTTTAAGCATAAAATGCTCAGATGAATGGTCCTATTTGTGCAGAAAGCATAGGTGTAGTAGCTTCAAGTTTCTCTGTGATGGAATGAAGAGCACTGGGTAAATGAGAAGCTAAAGTACCCAAAGGCAGAAGGATGAAAGCAAGGAAAGAGAGGGTGTATATATTTATGAACTAGTAGCTGACGGTTCATGATAAAGGCAGTAGAAGACATGCTCCTTTTACAGAATGGGATGTGGCCAGCAAGGATCAAACAAAACTTTCCTGCATTGATCCAACAAAGATAAGTCTAAAGTAGAAAATCAAGTTTAGGCAAGGGAATGGTAGAAAACACTGGCCAAAGAAAACAACTTTGGAATGCAGCTTGAACGTGAGTCAAATCAGATCAAAATGAGATGGAAGAATGCAAGAAAATAGGTGTGTAACTGAGGTTGCTGATTTTAGAAAAGTGAACTCTGGTGAAATGAAGATTGGGTCTACAGAGGAGCACATGATCACCCTACCCTGATGCAAGAGGAGACAGTAATCTACAGAGCTCTGAGTCCTACTTTGACCTGGATAATATTCAAAATTTGGAGAGGGTGAAGGAAGTAATGAAAGATGTTGAATTAAATGAAAAATATGATAAAATGCAAATAGGCTGACCAAAGAAATCCTGTGTTACTTTCATTATATGGCTATGAAATACAAAGGAAATGCAATGAATCTGATCCTCCTGGACTCAAGTACTTGGTATGATACTATAGGACAAATTATTAATACAGCTGAAGGAAATGGAGAGAGGGAACAGTCTATAAACTGAAAGGGTTGACTAAATAGAAGATGGAAGCATGTGACATTGTAAGCATTAAGGCAGGTGAGATTACCAATGAAGTTAAAAGGTTAGTAGAGGCACACACTGTTTAATATTCTCACTAATGTCACCAGCTTAAACAAAAAATTGGCATAAGCTTGCTGGTGGCACACTCCCAAGAGTCATTGTCAACATGGAGAAGGAATCAAAGATCAGCTGGAAAGAATTCAATGCCCTCTATAACTGTAATAACAAAAGTTTGGTGATATTTAACAGAAAAAAATGTGAGTCATATGTACATTCAAGGATTAATAACAAGTATTTCTGCCACAGTCTGGGAGTACCCTGGTTGGAAATAACTGAGTTGCTGAGAAACCTTGGAGTACAAGGAGTACATCAATGCCAATGAAAAGGGAGAATGGAAAAGACCAGTGCAATCATAGTCATGAGGCTTCATCAGTCATGGGGCTTTCAGTGGGGGAAGGGAAATACATGAGCTGTTGTAGGCTGAGTTAGTTAAATATTCAGTTCTGCTCACCCATGCACCAGAAGGATAAATTGAAAATAGATGTGTAGGCCAGAGTACCAATCTGATAAGGAGAATAAAGAGCCTGTCATTTGTGAGAATCCTGTAAGAAGATCCAGACTACCTAGATGAATGCTGAAGAGGAAGTAAGATAGCTGCCTGACCACTCCAAAGAAACAAACCTCAAAGAAGAGAAAAAGTACTTGAATTTAAATTATTATGTTTTTTAGTCTCAAAAAGAATGTATACAAATGTGACCGAAACATATTTGGGGTGGAGAATAAAGTAGGATTTTAAATAATGAGAACACAAGGCCTCTGAAGAAGCATTCTGACAGAAGTAGTGGGAGCAAAAAGCCACAACCAAAAACCCCAACCAAACCCAAATTGCTTTTCTGCTGGAGTTCCATGCATTCCTGGCAGGGGTGTGACACATTGCTGTGATCTCAACAGGCCAGCTGGCATGATGCAGACCATCTCTTACATTTTGATATTTTATCCTGAGTTTCTGAGGCACTTTAGTTCAAAAAATGAGAGAATAACTGCCCCCGAAGCTCCAAATCAAAGGGAAATATTTTCTCTCTCTTTTTTTTTTTTTTTTTTTATTTAATAGCACTATATGAACAGAAAAACAAATTAGTCTTTTCAAAGGTTCAGCAACAGCTACATTTTCAGGATACCAGTCTAAAGGTCATAAGTGTTATGTACCAGAACACCATGAAGAGAACTAATTTTTAAAAGGTTTTGCTCTTCTCATGGCAAAGTCCTTCCATGGCAGTTAATGGATCTGTAAGATCTGACAAATGAGCACAAATCCAAAGAGGATCCCACTCCCCTTTATCCTCAGCATAAAACCTGCAACCTGCAGACAGCAGACAATCTTACTAAAAATGGGTATTAAATAGTTAGGTTTCAACCAGGAACAAAATACTCTTACATGTCCTGTCTGCTTAAACAGCACTTAAAAACCTGCATGGAGAGATAACATGGGCAGATATTGCCCATTTACAGCTTTGTGCTCACTTTCATTTGAGTGCTACACAAATATGCCAACGAAAATTACATTTAACAGTTCTCAGACAAGCCCATTATAAAGTTTACTTTTTTATCAATTGATACTGAAATGCATGCAGACACACTAGCTACACACCAGTGGAGAGGAAATGTAGTAGGTGAAATTCATAGTCTTTCAGTGAGCCTAAAAACTTCCTTGCTGAATAGTACACAAGATAGGCTCTTCACGATACATTTTAAGAATACCTGCTATATACTTACTGGCATTAATCTCTTCTTCATCATACACATCTACTTCCAGCAACCGGATCAGCATGCGGAAGAGAATCCTTAGGAACTGCAAGTATGAACCAGTCTTTCCAACCTGAGCCAGAGATGGAAAAAAAGTCTAAATGCCAACACAAACTACTACAGTGGAAGGGCAAATTTCAGATAAATGCCTCTGGGTTTACCCCAGAGCTCTGTGTTCAGCTCTGCCTGAAAACACTGCAAGATGTAATACTGCCCACTCTACTGAAAACACTTTTACTAAATGAGTCTCTGAGCACAACCTGGCCACAGCCTGTGTCACTTTTGTCACTTTTTGTATGCAGGGAGATATGCAGTGGTAACTGTTTCTCTCCTGGCATGCTCACAGCAATGTTATGCCCAGTGCCACCCATATGTGTTTTGTTAGGCTAAAACATGACATAAAGCATCACCCTTCCTCTCGTTACCACTTTCTGCATGGACTTAGCCTTAAAATTTGACTTTGATTTTTGATCTCAAAACACATCACTGCAAACTTGGCCCCCTCAGACTGCTAAAAAAGGCAGGAGGAAGGAACTGTGCTGTTACTTGTGGTGGTCCTGTCAGAAGCAGTCGCCTGGGGTGAAAAGTCCTGGTGCCAGATGCCTCAGCCTGATTGCTGAAGTCCGCGTGGTGCTGCCGGGCTGTCGTCCACTGCCTGTAGTACAGAGACTGCTCCTCACTGCTCATGTCCTTGTGAAGCAGAGGCCTCAGAGAGCTCAGCCAAGACACGTCTGCATGAGGCAGGAGGGAAGCGGAGGAAGGCAAGTTCCCATTTTTCTGCGAGCTCAGGAGGCAGTATGCAGCTTTGGACAGGATGACGATGCGTGGCAGCGCCACACGGATGGCTTTGCTGTCCTTGGCTGACTGGGCAGGCCACTGAAAGGTCTGGGAGACTGAAGACAGCGAGGAGAGTTTGGGAGTGGTGCTGCTCGCCATCTGGTTACCCAGCGAGTCACACTCTTGTTTCAGGGTCTCTCTGGCTGTAAAACTGGAGTAAGCTCCCTCATCTACTGAGCTGTGTGCCACAGCCTGGAAGTTAAGGGATGGTGCCTGCTTCTGAGACTTGTCTGCAGCACTCGAGGAGCTCACACCATTGTCAGCCAGGGAACCTGGGAAAACAAAAAGCAGGCCATGAAAAGTTACTGAGTGACATAAGAAAACAATTAATTCATTTGATCTATGCGACAATCCTAATTTACAAATACTTCTGTTCAATGAATGCTGCTCTGGCTTAGATCAGTGTTTCACCATGTAAAAAGAGATCATTTACATGTGTCTGTGCCTTTGGCTGGAGAGGCAAACGTCCTGCTGCAACAGGGTTCAAACTCCAAGTGTTCAATCCTAATCTCTATATGCTAGCTATCATTTCCCATCTAGGATTTGGAATTTGATGGTACAAAATTCTGAAAGTAAAGTTTAACAAACCACTGTAAACACAGATCCATTGCCTCCTCTTTTCTATAAATATCAGGGTATTTATTTCACTTCAGCTTGGACATGAACTGGGCTATGTCCCCTCCTCCCTACCTGTCAGGCTTAGTTAGTGTATGGGAAAACCTAGTGCATAGCAAAGATCCAGTTCAGCTGTCTTAATACCTCAGACTCATAGGGAAATAAAGGGAAGGAACCACAAAGTGCCTGCAGAATGCAAAGAAGGGAAGGCTTGGTGGCAGGTAACGCCTGAAGAGGTAGGAGAACACCCAACCATTCTGTTGGTCTTGGCAAGGAGGCAGATACCCATCCTCACCCGTAGGTACTCCCAGAGTTACAGAACATTTTCTATTCCTAGAATTTCATATAGTCCTTTTTGCTTCGATTTTTAAGATCTTTTCAGGATCCATTGAACAAAGCTAGCAACAGATGTGAAATGTAAGATTAAAAATCAAAATCACAAGTGACGCTTAGCAATGGAATACCATCCCTCCCATTGAAACACTCTCTCCCTTTAGCAGTAAACAGGAAAATTGCTCACTCTGTGAAGAATCTGCAACTAATATTTCATTGTCTAGCCTGCAGCTGGATCCAGCTAAGCAACCCACATTGAGAAAACATCTCCAATTCTCAAAATCTCAAAAAAAAAAAAATTGTTTGCATCCAAATTCCTATGACGCAGGAATAAAGACTTGTTTTTTGGGCCAACACAGAATAACTGACCTGAGGTTCCAGTGACAGCACTGCTGTTGCTCTGGGGCCGGTCCAAGTCTATCAGCAGCTCATCAGAGTCATTCTCGCTACCATTTGCCTTCTCCTGCTCCTTCTCACTGAGGTCAAGAGCTACAATAGGCCCTCGAATTGCCTCCTTGGAGACATAGCAGCATGCCAGACCTACTTCTTGCTCTAATGCAGTACGAGTTAAGTAGCTGGAGTCAATTAGTCGAAGGTCACAGTATTTCAACGACCTAGGAAAGCAAACGCAAATGAATACAGTTTTGTTTTATCTTTGAAGAACACTCTCTACCTTTAATTGCTTACTTAATATTCATGGACAATTTTATTAGCCCTACATATAAAATGATTTCGAAATATTCAGCAAGGAAGTTGTGCTCCTTGGTATGTGCACAGAAACTTACTGACCCACACACTAGAGCAATATGACTTTTCACAAACTGCACTTTCCAAACCTTTAAAGGGTTCCTAATTGAAGTCTAAAAAAAGAATTCACTTATTTTGTGAAAAGACAGCTAGACGTTACCAAACCAAATTTTTCTGAGCATGGTAGAGAGCAATCATATTGAAAGAGTAACAACAGCACCTGGGGAAAGTCTCTCCCAGGGGGTCTTTGCCAGTGAGAATAACAATGCAAGGTAGACCTTCCAGATCCTGATAGGTGCGAGGAATCCAGTCATCCTGCTCATTGCCCCTCCAAGCCTGTGAACAAAGAACATTCCAGTCACACTACATAACATCTTCTAAATCTTCAACTGTTTCCTTTTTTCATCATTTCCACTTTTGCCTGGTATATGGGGCTTGCTTACTCAATGGCCAACAGGAAGGAGATCTTGGGCGGAGGCATGCATTTGTTTTCTGGTAGCCAACTGTTAGCCAAGCAGTAAATGCAAAGAAAATGGTGTATAGCATATGTTATTCAGTGCTGGAAATATTCACCTGGTGTGGTATTAGTGTGTTCTGTCAGAGAAAAAAAAGCAGTCGATGTGTTCCATTTGGCGCAGATAAAAGATGTATAGCTAAAGTAAGACTTTAAAGTGGAGTATGAAAATGGGTCAATGAACCCTGCTTAATTATTTTATACAGTGAAAGATTATGTGACAGAAACACATTTCACCTTTCCTTGGAGGTAATACCCCCACAAAGGAACTCCTTACCTACAGTCTACCAAGGCCCGATACCACAAAACTGCACCATTTTCCCTTAGCACTGGAAAGGTTGGCAGCATCAGTCCCATGTCCTTACACCCTTCAGTTCCCCTGGTTCAGCAGAACTTACTGAAAAGAATGATTTCTCCAATTACCTAGCAGTATCTAATGACTTGGTAATGCAGCCTTGGCAGCAGAGAGAATTTCTGGCTCAGCAAGGTTAGTCCAGCTGTGTGTTCCCCTGCCTCTCCAGTGACCAAAGTTTCTGTGATGGTGCATGACTAGCAAATGAAACAGGGGAAGACAGTTTTTCTTTTGATTCTCCTTGATTTTCTTTTCACTAGCATAAGGACCTACAAGGAATAACTGCATGGGGCTTTGAGCTGTAAAGTTACATCCAGAAGATGTATTTCTTGGCCATTTTTCTCAAAAAGGTCAGAGAGGTGCAACCCTCAGGGCTCCTCACTTCTCAAGGTCTCCCAAAAAGTTTGATTCCTGTTAACACTTAAACAGTATGCCATGACAGCATCCTGGTCAGTGAGATAGTTATTTAAACTGTCTTCCAACTCTTGTTTCATTCTGTACCTCTGGCTCCCTGATGGAGAGGAATGACCTCTCTAGCTGGTCTGGCTGACCAGCAGGCTTGTCTGACAGAGAGGGGAACAACGTAGCCACCAGCCCTGCAGAGACAGCTGCCCAGCCTCCCCACCCTGCTGTAGCATCCCACACCCTGCTAATGCCCTCTGAGACAGAGGCTAAGTTAAGTCACACTTTTCAGCTGGGTTCACTAACACCTGTGAAGTTTCCCTCCCTGCCTTGTGATGAGGTCTCATTGTTCCTGCAACTAAGAGTATTTATTGGTGGGGCCACATTTTGAGCCTCAGAACTCAGTAGCCTCATACTGCTCTCTCCCCACACACATCAAAAAACGGGCTGGGATGGTTGTAGTGAAAGCTCTCCACTGGCTCTAGTCCTTCAGTTTCAGTACTCCACCTAATGTCAGAACAAATGCCCAGCAGCATGGAGACTAAATTAAAATTGTCGGGTAACCTAGGCTGATGAATTTTACACTGGGAATCAGTTCCCCAAACACATGCTCAGACCATGTCAGAAATCTTGTGTTATCCTAGGCACCAGACTAGCAGGTATGGTAGTGCAGCACCAGCCTCACTGGTGACCTTTATTATTCTGAAATACTACTGGGACACCCCACCTAAAAAGACACTACAGGCTTATATTTGGGCAACTGAATTCCTCTCCTCACTCCCTTCATACGCATGGCTCAGATTTGAGGGCTTTTCTTCTGGTGAACTGCAAGAAAAGAAACAAATCCAGAATCCTACAGCTTTGTTTAGTCCAAAAATGCGTCTTATGTTTTGCAGGGAGGAATAGTAAGAATTATTTAGAAGGTTTTTCACTCTCTACCTGATAAAATTTCTCTATTCCAGACCAATGTCTACAGGGATATCCACCTGCAGCAGCTCCACAGTCACGGCCTCACAGGCTGCTCCAGCACTATCTAAGGGCTGCAACTCATTGATGGCAAAGCACTATTAAGAAGCCCTCACAGGACTTAATCCAGAATTATTTAAGGGTGGAATTAATGCCTATCCAAAAAAACCCACCAGCACAGAACGGTTATCTCACATGTCACTGTCCCATTTATGACTACTTTCTTCCCTCTCCTGCTGCAGATAAAGTTTGAGAAGCAGGAGTCATAGCTTCTTTAAAGGACATTTTATCTGCTTTGGGCTGTAGGCAAGCTCTTTCAGACAGGCTCACAAAAATTATTCCTCTTCTCTGTGGTTTTGAATACACTGTATAACTCATAGTAGAAGCAGAAAATTAATCTCTCTGTGAGACTTAGAGCAAGGATCAGGAGAGATAACCAGTATTACTTTCAGGCTGATACCTACAGCAGGCAACCCATCGCCCCTTTGTTTTATGTTGTGAGGGCAATTCATGAAATGGGTTTGGCTACTTGAACCATGCTCTTGTAAATCCATGCAAAATTTTAGGCTGGTGCAGATATGCTAGGCATATATACGTGTAACCTCTTCAAGCTTTCAGCATGCAGGGGGTTGAGGAAAGAAATCTGTGACAAGAAGCATACTTTACCAGTTATCAGAAGGGCAGAAGATGGATGAACAGAGCAGACAACAGATACACTAGACAGACAGATAAGTTGGTAGAAACAATTAGTTTGCCTACAGAGATCTGAGCTCTGCTTTTAGAGTTGAACCCTATCTCATGCATGCTGTTATTCAACTTTAAGAAGTGAAAATAACTGCTGATGTTTGACTTCATGGACAGGCAACAATTCAGGTTTGTTCCAGGTCTCTCTATCTTTTATGCTCCAAGTACAGAAATGCATTCACAGTGACAGATACAGAGCACCTGCCCTTTCCCCATGGAACATTTTACCTATAAACATGTGGGAATATAAATACAGAGCAACTACAACAGCCAGATGACTGCAGTGAGCACACACACAAACGTTCAGTTTCTGCTAACCTTGAGCCGTGTCACAAAGTGTTTGGAGACAGTGAGCTCCGAGGCAGGGTTCCCAAGGAGGATCTCAAAACGATACTGCAGCCCCAACTTGTCCCTTACTTCCTGCAACCTCTCCTTGGCCAGCATGGCCAGCTGCACCGATGGCACCCGAATGACAAGCATGTGGCCACAGCCATTCTTATCCTTTCCCGGAGATGTGATGAGGTCATCCATTATGCTGAGTGTTTCGGGTGTGCTGTGATCCCTTAGAGAGGCCATGGTGGTGAGGGCCATGAGAGCTTGGGAATACTGCTGGATGAGCAGGTAGCAGCGGATCACCATGCTGTGCAGCCGGGGGTACCTTGGGGGAGACACAGTTCTGCATTAGCATGTGCTAAATCACAGCACTGTCTGAAAATCAGCCAAAACATAGGACAGCATAGCCAAGAAGTGCCTGTTTTTTTTCAGTAGTGCTCAATGAAAGAAGTCTTCCATTTTCATAGAAAAAAAATGTGAAAAAAATTCTCTGCATTTGGCCCAAGTGCTGAGCTCAAGTAACAGGAATTATAAACTTCTCTTACCCTCATCTGGTCCAAAATTTCACCTAAAGATCTTTGACTTCATGGAGATAAGGAACCGCTTGGATCCATTTCATTCCAAGAGCACAAGCTTGTAATGGCTTTGCTTCCCACAAGCTTTTTCTTCTACAAACTTGAAGACCATTGTGGCTTCAAGTGGTTTGTGGGAGAAGTCCTTCATGATTTCACATCTCTCAACCTCTCACCAGAAATTGGGATTGCTGGCTCTGAGGAATTGCTAATTCCAATAGGAATTGCTGGCTCTGAGCCAAATCTGAACTTTCATTTTGCCATTTAACTTACATAGCCAAAATCTTTGCTTTCATTACAACTACATGCAGTGACAACAAATATGAAGTGAAATTCTAAGAGAAATAAAATTAAAACCTACTCAAGAAAGAAAATCCCACTCAATTTCTAGACATTTCCCATGAGCTCACTTGCCACAATAATACAGAAAAACACTACACTATTATCCCTTGAGTGCTGGTCTTATGCCACATAAGTCCAAATAACTAAAATAACTAGAAGTTCCAAATTTCTCTGGTCTCTTTCTCGTGTAATCTAATAGATAATATGATACCCATTTAAAGAAAGTTTGGGGGTTGTGTTTAGCCAGTAGATACAGTAGTTTGTTCTGGATACCATAAGCCAGTCATTAAACCAGTAAGCTTTTAAAATACTTTTTAGTCTTCATGAAAGTACCCACTGCATTGCTGCTACTACTAAAACAAATGGAGCCTTTCTTATACTACAAAAATGTCTGCAATATTTTCATCTTGTAAGCTTGAATGGATCATCTGTCCAGACAGAATAGCCCAGTATCTTGAAAACAGAGCCTAAATTGATAGGAGAAGCCTAAGGAACTGACCTAATTATTACTGCCCATTTGTATAACAACAAGTATCACGTATTAATTATGTACTTAATTATTAATGTTGCTAATTTAACACATTTGATATTGAATTTCACTTAATGAATACAGATGCATTTAGAACTATTACATTGACCTAATTAAAACAGAAAACACAGAACAAAGAACAATTCTGTTCTAGTAAATATGAAAACACAAGACCTATTATTTGAAGTGCTGTAAGGGATCTGTCCTGCTGATACACACAGCAGATTAACTCCATATTGCTGAAAATGTCAGTATTCCCTTCATTCATGAAATGGGCACATTTAATTGTATCTTGGATATGTGCCATGAAATTAGCTTTTTCAGGCAGCTGCAGGGTACTAACAGGCCCTGAGCTGCAGGAACCTAAACCATGGCTAACTACTGAAATAACAAAAATTATATTTTTGAAACAATGTCCCCTACCACCACCACCAAGACAGACACCAGAAGTGGTGAGGTCTTAAACCTCACCACGCTCAGTGGGGGCTGAGCCAAAAGAAGAGAGAAGCACAGCTGAGCCCAGATTGCTGTTGAGTGGGCCCAATCTCTTCTAAAAACAAAAAAAAAAGGATATCCACTCCCTTCTTCAACCGCATTAAACTTGTTACAAAAATAAAATTGCACATACTTCATGTTTTCCAAGATCAACATCAAAGGTCATCATGTCTTCATCCCCCTTAATGGGGCTCATAAAGATGTATCTTTAAGATCCCAACTGGGCAGAATCCCAAGCTTCCATTTTATTATTTACCTTTCTAAAAGCGTGTTGACCATTTTTTCAAAGGTTTCATCACATCTCAAAAGGGGACTTGTGACTCCCCACTGGAGGGATTTGCTGTATTCATTCAAACCAAAGTATAGCTTTTCTTCACTTGCTGCATCATCCTGTTTCATACACAAACAGCAAAAATATTAGGTATTCTGGAACAAATTTGTATTTCTTGTTTCATTTAAAAAATAAGTGGAAAGCACTTTGCCAAACAAAAAAATCCTTTCTTTTTATACCTTCTCCTTAAGGGATGTTATTTGTTTCAACGAATACGACAAAATTTTACTTAGATTAGTTTTTTACTTAGATTTTTATTTGCCTACAGCTAGAAAAGACAAGTGTAGGTCCTTGCAAAATTTTTCAGTTTATCTCCTCCTTGAGACTGCAGAGGATTCCTAGAATCCTGCTAATTATTTTCTGACTCCCTATCTCTGGCTTTATATCTACTGTCATCTCATTTCTATTTAGATTAGAGCCTGAAAATAGAAGGATTAATGTCTTCCAAAGTTGTTCTTGATTGTCAGAGTCTTCATGCTTTTCTAATGGAAACCACAAATTAATAATTTTTTTTTTGTTGGAATGTAAATCTGCAGACAGCTATCTGAAAGGCAGAATATTTGTGTTTCAAATTTTGTAAGCCTTTGATGGAAGCACAGCATGTTCACCAGTGCATTTATATCATCAATAATCTCTAGGACTGTAATTAATTACCTACAGTCTCCTCCTTTTTTGTGGGTTATTTTTTTTAATCAGAAGATTAAAAACTATTAATTTTTTTACTTTTGGGAAACAAAAAATTTTCTAGACCATTTTACAGAAGGTCACCACATGGTTTATATTAACAATCAACCAAAGAGCAAATTTAGAATATTCATTCACTCTGTCATTTTACATTAACTATTTTTTTACAGCTTCTACTTCAAGACACTTTGCAGAAACTAATGGTCCACTCAGCACAGTAAAGTCAAATCTGATATAAATACACCAAACAAGTAATAGGAGAAGATGCTATTTTTAACAGGTTTATCCAAAACAGCCTAAGAATCAGCTGGCTGAAATGATGAAAAAAGTTAATAGTGCATAATATCCAAAAGGATTTTTCCTCTGCACAATAGCAGCACCTACTGCTCCAAAACTTGTTCACCTAGAACACAACTTTAATTAGGACTGGGAAAGTAATGACCAGACCTGACAGGGTCTGTGACATATAACTTACATCAAAATTTAAACTGCTTGAAAAGAGAAAGCCAGCTCTGGAGCTTTTTATGGCATGTCTACATAGCTTTGTCTGACCAGAGCACAGAAAGTGGTTTTTCATCTTACATGACTGGATAAAGAAAACTGTGTATTTCCTGGTCCTAAATATCAGGTGCTACCTTTACCATCATTATCTCAGGGCTGTCCATCTGGAATCTGAGAAAATAAACTCCAGCAGAGAAGGAGCTCCCTCCTAACACACACATTTTCTAGATGCTGTTAGGTGTGAATTCCACACTAAAATTCACAACTAAAATTAACAATTAAACACTTACCACAGTGTCAGATTGTATCCAATGTACCTCATTGCTAGAGCTGATCCTGGACTGCTGCGTTTGCAGGGCATAAGGGAAAGAGCTGACCTGAAGAACAAGGAGGTTGAATGCTTCAAGCACCTCCCTGCAATTAATAACTCTATCAGCCAGACCATGATTAGGCTCACCATGTGACAGAGAACTTGAAATGGCACTGCAGAAATAAGAATGCAAAGAATTGCCTTACTGACATCCTGAAATTCAATGGATTCGTCTCTTCCTACAGAAAAATCTCTAAATGACCATGACATGGAGATACATAGCTCAGAAAAATCTCTTTGGAAAGGTAAAAGACATCAAAACACATTTGACTGATCTCTGTGAGTAAACTCAGGAAAACAAGGGAAAACAACAAATACCTAAATAAAGGATCAAAATCTGCTGACAGCAAGAAGGTGGATTAGTGTGACAATTTTAAAAAGCACCACACAGAGGAAACCAAAAATAAGACAAAGCTAGTTAAATCCCTCTCATTAAGAAACACTGTTCCATCAGCTGTGGGGATAGGATATAGCAGCAATTTTATGAAATTCAGTGTCTTTTCCAGTCTAAAACAGCAAATTACTGAAAGGCTGGGGAGCCTGAAAGACTACTACTGTTCTGATATTCCGAGCTCCTGAAATTGCCTTTACTTCCATTATATATTCAGAAATTCCAAATTCAAAGTATAGCAAAGACAGTAAAAAAATGTGACAGGGAAATCCAGGTAGAAATAATGTTGCTTTTGTCTATTATCAGCTGTCCTTCAAGGAAAGTATTTTGCTTATTATAGATCCATGGAATGTTTTGGGTTGTAAGGGACCTTAAAGACCCTCTAGTTTCAACCCCTCTGCTATGGGCAGGGACACCTTTCACTCTTTCTGATATTAAAATGAATTTACACATCATGCTTAAACCATATTATTCTTCTTAGTTTACTCATGGAACAAGAACAGAATAATCAGCTTCACTTATTTCTTTCAAGATGAAGTTGTGATTTGTTGTGAATTTCTGCATGTGTGTACATGTTGTGTTTAGACCTAAAGCAAATTCCAATACAGCTGTTTTATAAAATCCTTTTCTTACAGAAGCTATATCATCTTTATCATGATGCAGGCTTAAATGTCTATAAGCTTTCTCGTATCACAAACAACACTGTTATCAGGGATAAAAATATGAATTAAAGCATGACCAGCCTGTGAATATCAGACACATTTGTGTTTGAGTACAGAAAAAGAAGAGGAATAGGACAAAAAAAACAAGAAGAACTAAGAAATTTGCAAAATCCAGCTTTTCCCCCTTAATTTCAGCACCACAGCACATAACCCTAAAAAGAGTCCTGTTAGGAATCCTAACAACCTGAAACTAGTCTCACCTACCTTCAGCTGAATCAGATTTAAGTAACAAATATCATGGGCAACCAAAAGAGATTCTTTCCAATTATAAGGCACAAAATGCCTTAAAAATGCTAAGAGAAAGCAATGGGTGTCTAAGTTGGTGTCCAGGTTTAGGACAAAAAAACCTAAAGGAAAGATGCTGGGAGAGGATGGTTTTTCCCCAGCAGACTGAAGCAGCTACCTTGTTAAATCCACGTGGGCATTGTCATGAACCAGCACAAAAAGCGTGTAGGGGTTCTGCTTCACTCGCCTCATGAAAACTTCAAATTTTGTTTGAATCTCATTGTCCAGCCGAACCACGTATTTCTCAGCTCTCTGATAGGCCGTTCCATTGTCTTCTAGGCCCAAGTCCACCAGCACACCTGTCAAAAAGAAGAATACAACAAAAATCTTTTCCTCTGAGTGCATCCAAAAATGAAGGGTCAACGGGAAGCTGCAACTTGTCCAACGAACCACTGATATGTCCCAGTAAAAAGATGATTATCCAAATGCGATTTCTCTCACAATGGAGGCCAAAAATGTGCTCTTTGGCTTCTGGATTTCCTCCAAAAAGTGCCTGAAGACCTTTCAAAAACTTCTCACATTGTCAAAAAAGGGGAGGGGGGTGGGAAAAATCAGGCCTCCACAAAGATCTCCAAAGCAGCACTCAGTTGGCTATGCTCCATGATCCTAGGCCAAACTTGCCTACGTTAAGCTAAGATATTAATATTGTTCGAGTCACAAAAAGTCACCCTGACCTCTCCTTTGCAAATATAATTAATTTATATGAAACTGATTCTCCCTACTGTCGTATTGTATCCTCTTCATGCTCTGCTTCAATGTTTGTGTCAATACAACTAGTCTTTGTAAAGATATATTGCTGTCATATTCATAAGTTATGCATCGTGCAATGAATATGACTTTGAATGTAATTTGAATTAATGGAGTAGAAACAAACTACTCTGAAATATGGGTCAGTTATGATTAATGATTCTGTAATTTTTTTTTTAAGTAAAAAAACCTGCAAACTATGAGGACAAAAGATACATTGGAGCAACTTACTTTTCCCCTTAAACCAGTAATGATTAATAACATCACACATGGGGGTTTATCAGCCTGATTTCCTTCCCCTCCCTTTTACCTGACTGTCGAATCCTTTGAAGGGTCTGCTGCACCAGGACTTCCGAACGGGGCACGATAACGATGAAATCCACCTTGCTGAAGTGGCCCAGATCCAGGCTCTGATTGCCACTGTCTGCTATAGCACAAACCTGGGACAAGAGCTTTCTGGCAACTGTGAGCTGTGGCTGGTAAATTTGGAAGGTATCAACATCCAAATCTAGAGTGTGTTTGTTTGAAAAAGAAAACAAAACACAACAAGAAACATGTTTATTTTCCCACCCCCCCCAGCAAAACATGACCCTCCAAACAGCCTACCCTCCATTATCAGGAAAAAAAAAAAGAAATCACTCACCATAATAAATCTCAGCACTCTGGAGAGTTTGGTCCAGATCACAAATGCCAACTTTCTTTCTTTGATCAAAATGTGGTAACATATCAGATGACCCCAAGTACAGCACTCCCCATTTTTTAAAATGCCCTAAGTGTTTAAGGATTTATAACAGTGCAACCCAAAGAAACCTCAATGCCAACACTGTGAAATGCCTTCTGTTAAATGAACCAACACATACATAATACGCATGCACATACACAGATATACATAAAGATGTGCATGTGTACCTATAATAAAAGGCAGAGAGAGAGGTAGAAAGCTCTAATATTCTCCTGAAACTCTGATTTATTTGAACTTAATGCATGTCAATATCACACTCAATGTAGAGAACTGAGAAACTGATCAGAGCACTCATGTTTCCTCAAAATAAAAAACATGTTCCATTTCAGTATTTCCATTAGATAAATTCTATGTCCAACCATCCACGCTTCATTAACCACTGAGTATTTTCAATTTGCAGATTACTAGATTAAATCCTATTATGGTACTACAGTTTTTGCTTATGCCACTTCTACTGTGTTCATTTTACAAGGGATGTAATTTTCATGTGTGTGTACACACATGTGCTTATCTCCTGTTCAAATATGCCTTAGAGTCCATTTCAGTAGATCTGCTATGGAAGAAATGTCCCTCTCACTACCTTCTTTAATTTTTTTATTCAGGCAGTTTCTCAATAGCTTCAGCCACTGTACAGCCATATGTTAAAGACAAAATGAACACAGAACAATGGTTTGAGAAAATACAAAGGTTTTAAAAAAAGTACACAGTAAGAAGAAAATAAAAACAGAATCTAAAGATCATTCTCCCTTCAAATTAATCCTCTGAGGAAGCTCAACACTTGTACTTCTGAGGGTGCCAGAACAAAATGCCTGGCAGCCCTTCTAGTTGGATCTCCTGATCCATATGGAGACAATAAACCATTTAGCTTTCATTCAGATTTAACACCAAATACATGAATTTAAGTTAACTGATATGAACCAAGAGCATACCATTCTTTCACAGAAAGAAAGCCTTACTGAAGGTTGAATTTGCTTTGATATTAGACCTGAAAAGTTCTCAGTGTTCACAACTGCTCAGTGTATCTTTTTCCATTATTGTGATATGAAAAGGAAAGTATGTTTAGAACTCTGAATACCTAAATAATTCTGAAAATTGGCAATTTTAGACAGGAAATCCTAGCTTACCTTTTGCACTTAAGCATCTTATCAAATTATGCTGAATAAGACACATCTCTGATTACAGATCACACTTTCCTAGCGCTTTCAGTCCAAGATCTTAAAACACATTCCCTAAAAGTTTAAGCCTCAGAGCACAAGTCTCAGATGCATATTACCAGGCAGGAGGATACCTGAGGAGATCAAGAGAACACAATTCCCCTCTGCCTTAAACTCAAGGTTACATTCCTTTTCTCTGTCCAAAAAGATGAGATGAATCCACTCTGCCAGTGTTACAAAGAAACTTCTCTACTCAGCCTGATGCCTAACAGAATATAACATGTTTTAGCTTAGAGAATATAAAAACATCGGGGGAAAAAAATTGCTGAAGGTTATTAGAGAGATTTTCTGTCCAAGCGACGGCTATATTGCTACATTTAGCTGGCAGTATTAGTATTTTAGGGTTGGCACACTGCAAACGTGTCCTCAGATTCTCCTGAAGTGTATGCATTTTGATGTTTAACAAGCTACTCAGTTATTTCATATCTTGCAAGTAAAAAAATTACCTGGTTCTTGTGTAGAAACCATGGCAATAGCCTCCTGAGATGACACACACTCACTAACATCTCCATTAAAAGGAATAATGACACTTTCCCCTCTCTGCTGTAGCATCTTCTCCAGCAGCTTGTCCAAATCATCACCTAGATCAGAATTAGCAACACCAAATTATCTGGAAACCATTTCAGAGAAACAACATCTAACATTACACACACCCATGTTCTCATATAACTGATGCAAAATCTGCACAGTTGTGTAATTTCAGGTCTGTGGCTTTACAGCTGCTGGTGACATCTGATGATTACAAAGAAACACACACTATAAGACAACCTCTAAAACCTTGCTAAAAGCGCAAACTGAAAAACACTTGTGTACTTATATGTGCATTACATGTCCTGCCATTACATTCAACAGCTGAGACAGTGTTAAAAGTGTTTTGTCAGAGGGTTATGAACTGCCACCCTCCAGGTGAAGAAGACAAGCACTCTTTGACATAAAAATGACAAAGAACAGAATGCCTCTCAATGGAGAGAGCAGAGCTGTATCCATGTGCCTTTTAACTGCTGAGACACACAAACCCTAAAGACAAGACTGTCTTGGCTAGAGCTTCTTAGAATCACTCACCTAAAGATGTATTTTTGAAATGTGATGCCAGGAAACTAACTTTCCCTGTGATGAGCTCATAACTAATCTCTTTTAAAAATTCACTGGTGGTAAGCATGCTCTCTGCAAGTGCCCGAGATTGATACTGACCTGGAAAAGAGAGGGAGAAAGAGTGAGAGCAAACCTTAACACAATTTACTTATCCTAGAAGTCTGGGGCACTCTGATCTTCAATCATGGATCTTCACTGCCTTTACCCAGTAGACTGGGAGAGCAGTGTCAAGCCTACTTCACTAGTGACTGGAGAATTAGTTGATATAACTAATTTTAGCACGTTCTTTGCTATTGCACATCATTATACATACTTGTATGACAAATTATATTCAAAGCAAGTATTTGTACCTTAGATGAAAAGGAGGATTCTGGATAAATATAAAAAATGTAATTATCCCTAGTGTGGGCAGGAAAAGGTGAAACAAGTAAAATATTGACATTACTGATTTACCTGCCTACAAAGGAAAGATGACTAGTCAAAGTTCATTTCTGTCCAGACACACTCATTCACACACAAACAGCACAGCCAGTCATCAGTGCAGAATAAAAAGGATAAAATAAGGATAAAAAGGATAAAAGTAAGGATAAAAAGGATGAAAAGCACATTCTCTTTTAAGCAGTCTGCAGAAGACTCTTCCATGTAAAATACCATAGTTGTTACATGAAACAAAGACAAACCAACTTTTTTGCTACTGGGTCACTTCAAGATATTTTCTAAGGCAATCACACAAACAATAAAGTCTCAGGCCTCTCAAGAAGTAGTAATGAGTAGCACAAAAATATTTTTCTATATCCTCATGGACCTCAGTACCCCAAATCTTGCTGAAGACACAGTAAACTGTGACATAGCAGTGCAACAATACAAGGGAGAATAAGAAGAACAAAAGAGATTTAAAAACCGGATCAATAACTCAAGAAAATTAATGTGGCATTGACATTTGAAGCAGTCTACAAATATACTCACCTAGAACAACTACACAGAATTCATTTCCTCTAATCTTTGATGCACAAATGGCAACTACATAATCTGGTAGCTTTTGCTGATGTTTCATTTCATTGAGAGACCTCAAGGTCTCCGAGATGCCCTCTGCCAGGGAATTCTGGGTGACAACAACATGCACGAGATCCCGAGACACACTAGCGATTAACCTGGCAAGCCAAGGGAGTTGACCTGGTGACACAGAGATACACTGTGCACTCATTTGCAAGGATCTCTCTCTCAGAGTGAACTCCTGCATAGCTTTCAACATGATCTGCTCAAATTCTTCCCTCAGGGGTATCTGGTCAGGACCTACAGTGAAAACAAACAAACAGAAGAACAGTGTCTCGTATAAAAATGTTATTGAACCAGGAATAATTACATCTGTCTTGATCTGATGAACCCCTTCACCAAATTTTTTTATTCTTGGTTTTTTTATTTTAGAAGCCTTTCTCTTCCACCGCTGCCTTTTTTTTTCTCCTCTAAACAATGAGGTATTCCACCTCACTCCTAGCTTCAGCAATTGGTGGGACAAACAAAGGAGTGGGAAAATATGTGCCTTTTGCCTGGAAGAGAAGGATTAAGCATGCAGCCATATGTTTTTGCAGCAGAAAACCAAAATGGTTACCCTTGTTGCCTAATCACAGCCACGCAGCCTGACAAAGCTTGTGAAGTGCTCTTTGCTTTGCCTTTTCTCATCATGCATACTAATCAACTAAGCATGGATGCAAATAAACATGTATAACCTCTTCCTTAGCTAAACTAAATTAATTTAGCAAATCTGCAAGCATCTAACATAAAGAAGAATATTCAACTTTAGATCTACATTCCCCAGACTCTGTCAATTCAAACAGGAAAACAGAAATATAAGCCATCCTATCTTGGCATCAGACTGAACTTCAATTAATTCAGTTAATTTAGCTCTGTCTCATTGTCAAAGATATTCAGGAAGAGTTAAAAACATTCATGAACACAGAATAAAAAGTAACTGTATCTTATATTGCCAAGATCTTGTATCAGTGCCAAAGGAGACAGCTTCACACCTCAGCAGCTTTCTTTTCTATGACAGAACAGGGGGGTACTTAAATATCAGAGATATGTGAAAACACTGGGTTTGGTTTTATGTTTTCTTTCGGGCCAGGAAACAGAAAAGTTGTGTGAGAAACAGGGTGTGGGTAAATAACCCACAGCACAGAATCTGTAAAAACTGCCACCTGTTGCCATTTTTGCCTTTTTGAGAAGTAACATATAGAAAGTGCCACCACCCAATTACCATAGGATGGTAAGATAACTATAAACTTCTAAGTGCAAAGCTGTTTTCATTTTTGATGCAAACTGAAAGATTCTGATGAGTCCAATTTAACACAGCATGGGCATAATTCTCTCTTTTAGAAATGTATTTTCCTTTTCCTTCTAAGAAAACATCATACATTCTAGGTCCTTGAAGATTTTAAAATTTAAAAAACAAAAACAAAACCAAAAAAAACTAGACATATATCAGTACAAAGAATGTTCCTCTGCAGATGTAAAGTTTACCTGAAACATATCAACCCCTGAAAATGATGCTATCCACTAGTAGAAATAAAAGCAAAGTTTTGGTGATTGGGGAAGGCTACTTAAGAGACAGGCTCTAAATAAAAGGGTCTTCATCATGAATCCAAGAAGATTAAAATAATGGTACAAATGGAAAAGCAGATTCTCAGTATGAGAATACACAGAATTTCACTCAGATTACTTATATGAAGTATGGCAGACTTTCTCCACAACTGTCCAGAAAAATAGTGGAACTAATATCAGATGAGGTGTAAGACAATAATATAGATATTGATTTTGATTGTGAACAGTTTCTAAAAAAAAAAAAGTCAATGCTAAAAGGGAATATATAGAAACTTCTCTACAGAAATGAGCATGATCATCCTTATTTCAAAAACAAAACTGCCAAATAAACAATATAATAAAATATTAATATCTGAGTTATATCCAATTTGTGTCCGGTCACAAGTGGTGTTCCCCAGGGCTCAGTGTTTGGGCCAGTCTGTTTAATATCTGTATTGATGACATGGACAAGGGGATTGAGTGAGGTTAGCTCAGTTAGTTAGAACATGGTGCTAATAATGCCAACCCAGTAGGTTCAAACTCCATATGGACCATTGCCTTAAGAGCTGGACTTGATGATCCTTATGGGTCCCTTTCAACTCAGAATATGCAGTATGAAAATATTCTGTGTGAAAGCACCTGCAGGCAGTTGGAGGTGACAGAGGGCAGGGAGGCTCTGCAGAGGGATCTGGACAGGCTGGATCAATGCCACGAGGACAATGGTTTGAGTTTCAACAAAACGAAGTGCCATGTCCTGCCCTTGGGTCACAACAACCCCCAGCAGTGCAACAGGCTTGGGAAGAGTGGCTGGAAAGCTGCCCAGAGGAAAAGGACCTGGGGATGTTGGTTGATGGCTGGCTGAACATGAGCCAGCATATGCCCAGGTGGCCAAGAAGGCCAATGCCTGGCTTGTACCAGAAATAATGTGACCAGCAGGACCAGGGCAGGATCATCTTGGCACTGGTGAAGCCACACCTCAAATCCTGTGTCCAGTTCAGGGCTCCTCAGTTCAGGAATGACATTGAGGTGCTGGAGCATGTCCAGAGAAGGGCAACAAAGCTGGTGAGCACAAGTTCTATGGGAAATGGGAGCTGGGGTTGTTTAGCCTGGAGAAAAGGAGGCCCGGGAGGACCTCATCACTCTTTACAATTACCTGAAAGGAGTCTGTAGGCAGGTGAGAATTGGTCTCTTCTCTCTGGATAACAAGTGACAGGATAGATGGAAATGGCCTCAAGTTGTGCCAGGAAAAGATTGTATCAGATATTAGGATAAATTTCTGCACTGAAAGGGTGGTTAGGCATTGGAATAGGCTGCCCAGGGAAGCGGTGTATTCAGCATCACTGAAGGCATTCAAAAGACACATGGATGTGGCATTTGGGGACATGGTTTAGTGGTGAACCTGGCTCGGTTAATGATTGGTCTCACTGATACTAAAGGTTTTTTCAACCTAAATGATTCAATGCTGCTATGTTATATTCTATTATTATATACAGTTTAAGTCAACATATTTGAATGTCATCCATTTCTGGATGATACTCATTTCTGGGTACACAAACTTGATGGTGTATCCCACAGAAACTACTTTTCCAACCATCTAAGACAGGAGAATTGCTGGAATAAGCTCTTGCTTTTAGTTTCTGACTATCCCTTCCACTCAAGATAAAGCCTTGCAGGAGCCTTGAGTCTGGATGTGCATTTGGATATTAAAACTACAAAACACCTCTGGGTGTCACAGCATACCACATATATAGTCAAAATAATTCAAATGTACCACAACAGGAGAGAAGAGAGAATGATTTCAGAACTCTAAACAGATGGTAAAACAAAGGGTCCAGAAATCTTTTTCAACCAGAGCACAGACCATCTTAGCACTGCATAGGCTGAGATTGTGTTTGTAGAAATGGCAGTGCAATAGTAAAAAGTTGATGATTACAGATGATGGAATGTAACCCATACTGCAAATAGGGGCATCCTGATGTATAAAAACAAAATTTGAGAATATTTCACCCTGAGCACTGCCAAAGATAACAAATGTGAAATCTGAGTAAGTCCAGGAGATAGATTAAAAAAACAAAACAAAACAAAAAAACCAAAAAACCCTCTGAAATCAAACACACTTCTTTATCTTTTTTTACTCACTCCTTTACTATTCCTTTACTATTACAATGAAATTTATTTATAGCAGTGCTGTGGCTCAGGTTTAACTATGTATAGTCTCCATATAAGGTCTAAAGCATCAGAAAAGCATTTTTTAAACTTTGATTTTTAACACCATCACGAGTTGTTCAGCTGATTTCTGAAAACACAACAGCATCATCCTACAATTAATGTCATAATTTTACAAAAAAACTGATAGGAATTCTCAGCTACATCCTTTTTTACCAAAAAAAGGAGTACTTACATAGGTAATATTCTTATAATCTGTGATCACAGTCATCTGCAAATATATTTTATACAAACAGTAAGACCTGAAAAAAATTAGGCAAGACTGTCTTCTGTGCTTTTGTCTGCTTTTTTATCTTTGCCATTATCTTTCTCTTTTCCAACATACTCTGGAGAAAAGAAAAACATTTTAGTTCTACTTTCTCAATAAAAAAAATACTTATATGAATGAATTGTTAATGTAGATGTGTATTTGTAAAATACACATATCTTCTTATAAAAAACTTTTGAATCTGGCTGCCTTCCAATCACCTCTAATCTGCTTTGATTTAACAACATGGGACAAAGGCTATGCAGCTGTCACAATTACAACAGTTTTAAGTTTACAGCAATATTCAAACCAGCAACATGTTTTGATCCCCTCCTCTACAGAATGTTTTTACTTTTCTCCTCATTAGGCTCTCTTTCATCTTACAGTACTGGCACACCTCTCCATGTCTCCACGTCAGGTCAAATAGGAAACTATGCAGCTTAGCACAGCTAAGAACAAAAACCAAACTAAACACCTGCTAATAAGAGAACTGCTTTATGCTGAAGTCACAGTGCTCAATAAACACAGTCCTGCTGCAGAAGCTTTGCATGAAGCCTCCTCTAGTTTGCAGCAAGTAGAGACTTGCTGCATCCATCTAAACTTAGACTTGCTCACGAAGCACGATTCACTGACTCACAGGTTTCAACAAACAGCTTATTTTTAATAGGAAATGCTGTTATCAGCTGGCTACAAATTTTCAAGCTGCCTCTATCAATCCAGAATTGTGTGAAGCAGCTGGTTTTAACACACAAAAACTTCCAAGAAAGATGAAAACCTCAGATAACAAATTTAAGCCCACTGAAAGAAGGTTACAGAAAAACATCCTTTAAAAAAAAATTAGAAACCCTTTGTCAGTTCTAACATGGTATCCAATGCACTAGTGAGGCAGAGAGTGATAAACAAAGCTAACAGGTCACTTGGAGAGTATTACAACATAAAAAATGGTTTTCTTCCTGTCTCTTACAGAAGTGCAGCAAAGTGTAAGCACTCATGGGTGCAACTTGCATGGGGCATGTTTGCTCCTATCAGCAGTTGTGCTGCTGTTTTTGAAACACCTGCATATTTCATACCATTATGTATCACAGATGCACTGCGCTCTTCACAAAAGTAACTTCACACTCCTCTATGATAAGTGGCATCCTTTCAAATACAAAAGCTAGGGTGAGACTGCTGTGGAAGTTTCCTAACACTATCCTGCATTTTTAACTTCTAAAACCTTGCTGTTGCCACTGCTCTTTTTATTCTAAGGGAGAGAAAATGACTGGACCTGCAATAAGAGAAAAAAAAAAGTCGCTTGCTGGTTTACTCTCAAAATTGCAAAAAGTCCATTTCAAAAACATTTGCAAGAATGAAATATTCACTGAATCACTTGCTTTAGTCTGAATAACAAATGTGGTTTTCAGTGCTGACACCAAAACAATGACAACCATCACACATCTGCCAGCATTTGTCACAAAACTGAATAAAACAGATCGGGTGTCCTTAGAAAGGGCTGTGATAACTGATGGTTTGATACCCTAAGCAAATGAGTTATCTGCATTGCAAATCGACTTCACAAAGGTGACCTGGTCAATCCCCATACGGAAAGCAGAAGCAGTATCAGCCTTTAAATTCACTTCACTTCTTCCGTTTCAGGAACAAAGTGGCCAAGTCACACACACTAGATGGAGCCACTTGCCTCTTCCAGCCACAAAAGCAGCCAGAAAACTGGCCCTGAAAGGGATATAAAGAAGGTATGAAGGAAAAAGGAAAGTCTCGAATAAAACCAAGTGCTTATGACAAATTGCTTACCTAGTTGGACAAGATACTGAATAGTTAACAGTATCATATTCTCCACACTTAGCAGCTGGCTGCTGGACAAACCCAAGAGATCCAAATCCTTGTTTTCCAGCTGTGGAATCTTGTAGCAGTTCACCAGCAAGGGACTTACAACAATATCACCAACATTTCCATAGAAATAAGGTAAAGTGCCATAGCCTATGATAAAAGAAACAAATCCCCTCAGAAATTCACAAAATTTGCCATTACATGAAATCGTGCACAACAATACATTTCCAAACTTCTTCTTAAAGCTGTCTGGCAAAATAAACTGCATTAATGACTGTTCTTGGCATTATAATAGTTTGAAAAATAAATTCTAGGTCAGGGATCTTCTGCTGTATTTTACAAGAAGTGATCACACACATTTGCAAGAACTAACATTAGCATTATATCCAGCAGGATAATAACTATTGTTATCCAAATACAGATGAGAATATTATCTGTTTGGGTCTCATCCTGACCTTTAAATACAGATTCTCCATAATATAGTGTACAAAGAAGAAAAAATCAATGAAAGCAAAAGTACATTGATCTTAACATTATAAAAGCAGCATAAGTGACATTAGCATTGATTCAGCTACTGTGGTATTGCTGTGATTGATTTCACTTTTTTGCCACCTTCCCATTCTGTTTTCATAAACAGGTAAAATAAACATAGACAACAAAACATGCTATTCTGCAAGGTAAAGCACACGAGCACAAGCTAACTCCTCTTTTCCTTCAGAATGTTTTTCGTTTCAAAAGAAGCATTTCCACTGAGATTTTGCCAAATCCATCCTTTTGGGTACATCTGGTTCTGTACTATTAATAGAACACTGCTTCTCAGGGCCACTAACATTTAGCCTAACTGAGGACTTAATGGCAGCTCTCCAAGAGCCTAAGGGCTGCATTCAATTTGCACTTAAGCTGATGGCTATAGCCACCCTCATCTTTAATAAGGAAGTGTTTCTCTGAAAACCATTAGAGCACCATGCTAGATCTTTATAATTGGCTTCCAGGAAAACAACGCTAAGCAAAACAAACCAGAAGCGTAACCCTATCCTTTACAGATTTACTGGTGTAGATGGTCCTGTTAATTCTCTGGGAACTGAGTGTATTAAAATTATCTGTGCGAGTGAGGACTTGGAGAACTTCTCCATTCCTTCAGGAATGGTAAATTATTTCACAGACTGCACTGATTAGGCATGTTCTATTGACATAGAAGCTACTTTATATGACTATCGATACTATATTGGACCCAAAAGAAATTTAAAGTGGGAAAAAAGAAAAATCACTCATCAAAATTTTGGCAGCAATAGCTGACCCATGTTTTATTATATACTATGCCCAAATAGCTCAGGTTGAAAGGCATACTCATATTAAAAGCCATACTCTTAAGGCAATGTCATTCTAAGGGTTAACAAAGTACTTCATACAGCTAAAGGATTTTAAAAGCCTGAAGCCTGATCTGTTATCTCAATTGCTTACAAGAACTATGGACTATAAATGACAAAAAGTTAGTATGATTTACTCCTGTTTAGTCAGTGCAAATCAATTTTCTGCTTCTCATGTAGAATTCTGGGGCTTCAAGATCTGAACTATAAATGATGCAGGAAATATCTGCTTAGTTTATAAGCTGTTTGTACTGGAAAGCTATTTTCATTACTTGGAAATATTTCTCTTCTTGGGTTTAACAAAAATCTTATTTGTATAAAACTTAGATTTGGCCAGCGGTTCTGCATAAATTTGACCTGGTGGTGACCTGTTTGCAAATCAGGTTCTCCAGAAACCACCTGACTCTAATTTTAAAATATTGAGCAACTAAGGGAATCTATCTGTGACCAACTTTGTATTGCACTGAATGCCAGAACAAACAAAAATAAATAAAACCCTCTTTCTCCTGGGAAGCATGTATTAGTACAAAATGCAGCATCTGATTCCCCAGTGTAAGACTTACCTATCAGAATCACTGGTCTGACTCCCGAGTTATTCAGCAGGTTTTCAGGAACTATTACAGTCTCCCCTGCTGGGATGGGTTGAGGCTGTAAAATTCCAGTTAACATGGATTGAGGAACTGGGACTGACAAAAGAGGCTCTATAAAATAAAGAAAAGAGAGACTTCCATCACTAAAAGGCTCATACTGTGATTTGGCCTTATGAACAAATAAGAAAAAAATTACTGCAAATCACTAACTGTAATAAAATTCAAAAGGTCTCTGCATTTCCTGCTATAGTTTTAAGTAATTTAAATTACGAACCTTATCCTCCTGTAGCCCCACCCCTAAAATAAAACGTTTTCTGACCACTGTATTGTTGGTGAGAATGAGAGAGCAAAACACAAGTTTGAATATGCATCTTTAAACAAAGCCAAGTACTAAGCCAAAAGGCCACCCCAAATACTGCCTCTCAATACAGGGGAAGAAACTGCTTCAACTTCTGACCTAGAATATATGTAGATAAGAAAAATAAAAGCAGGCCAAAATCTCAAAGCTGCCCTTAGATAGTTGCTACAAGGATAAAAATCAGGCTTTACTCAGGAAGAGCAACAACATCTTTCATAAGTAAAGGAAACAAAGTGCAAGAATTTTGTAATCTGCAATCAGGTTTCAGAGTAAGGCCTGCTTCACAAGTTTCTGAGGCCTCATTTGGTGGTTTGCAACCACTTTTTCAAACCATGCCATCAATAGGAAAACTTCAAAGGCAGGATGAATGAATGTATATGTTTTACCAGGGAAAACTGTTTATCCAACAGAAAAAAGTACTACTGAAGACTCATAGAAAATGCAGTACACAACAGAGGTAGCAGATTAGTGGAGGCAAACTCAACAAAAAGGGGAGATTGCCTTATGTCATGTCTCTTCAGCAGGTTTCTGAAGACAGAAACTGACAAAAGCTGCAATTTGAGGTGTTCAGATAAGCAGGCCTGCACTACCATGTAACCCTACCTCCTGTGATGAATATATCTGAAAATAATTCCAAAATATCTTAAAACCAAGTCTTCAAGAGTAGTGTTAAAAATGCATTGTGCATGTTGATGAATGGCTTTTTTCATTCCATGGATGCTTATTCTCTCACTCTACAGAGAGAAGAATAACTCTTTATTCCCCTTTAGAAAATATGCTCAATCTTACAACTGAAAAGTACTCAAATAGAGAACAGTTTTATTAAGAGTTATGAATAAAGAGGTATCTATATGGATATCGATGAGTACTCATAACTAATTCTATTTCATGTCATGATATTAAATTCTTGCAGCCTTTCCATGCAAAAGTAACAATTGGTTCTCACTTTCTTCTTTTAACTGAAGATGACCTAGTGGATATCAGTGTCCTTTGTCAGGCCGAAATTATATAATGCTGTTTCTCCCATGCAGAAACGGAGTGTACAGTTCCTGTAGCATCCCACACCAGACTGAGACACAACAGTCAAGGTGAAGGCTAACAGAAAATCCTTGAAATTTATTCATATATCCATACACCTGCACAATTTTAGAACAACCGAGTTGCAGTTGGGGGACTCTGGATTTCTTTTACCTTTGTATTTTTAATAATATTATTTTCCTCTTCCTTTCCTCTCTCTCCTCCAGCAGTTTTACCTCCCTTGTATCACATCTTAGACTACAACAACCAGGACCAAGCAATCACATGTGCTTTTTTGGGGGCACCTGAAAAACTCTTCATGGTGCGCTTAAATACTTGGACAAGATCACTTACATCTGCTGTGCAACACATGAGAGGTGCAGCACAGGGCTGCTGGGCTGGCTCAGTTCACATTTTAGCAAATGAAATCTCACTGTCACTCAAGTTTTACCTGTTCTTGTCGAAGACCGGGTTGTAGGAACAGGTACCGCTAAAGCAGGAGGAGGGACTGGGGACCCAGGAGACCATCCTCGGTGGCGTTTCTTTGGTGGTCCAGAACTGGACATAGATGCTGGAAGGAAAGCAAAAACTAATTCTAAACCCTATCCTCCCAAATTACCAAATTTCAGCCCACACTCCATTTGACACAGGTGTTGAGCAGGTATCACATCGCACAGCACCAGAGGCTCATACCTAGATTTACATAAAACCAGACTATGATGTGAAAAATATTGTTACCCTTGTTAAAAAGTCCAGCATTATCATTTATGGTCATGCCAAAAAGCAAATGGATCTGTAAAGACTGAACACCAGGAACAGCTACAAGGAAGAAGAACAAAATCACAAATTGCAAGCTCAAGATCCAATGCAGCTTAGAATAAAGAATCAGAGGGGTTTTCTTTACCTTGGTCTCCAGCTGCACAGCCAGGACTTGGAGATGTCGAGTGAGGCATTGGCCGAGAGACTGTAGTACTCAATGTGTTATTTCTTCCTCCATTAGCGTTTCCATTAGCAACATCCGTGGTACGCAGTGGAAGAGGAGCTGAGTATAATAAAATACAGAGTGTGTGGCTTGAGACAATCTTGAAAACAAACAAATAAAATAATACAGCCACACACAGATGCAAAAGAACAGGGCAAGATGAGCGACCAAAAAAAAACATACTCCAGGGAAAGCATCAAATGCACTCAGCAGAGAAACATTCAGGCTGCAAATCCAAGCCTTGAAAAGGGTGTCCAGATTTCCACGTGGGGAGGGATAGGTGGAAAAAAGACCAAAATACAATAAAAAATTACACAAACATAAAATTATTGGGAAGTGCGTGACATGTTTTTTACACGGTGAATTTTTTTTTTTTAATATCCATGGCGAATTCAGTTTGTAAAGATTTCTAAGCCACTGTGTGTATCTACAGAATTTCCCCCAAGTCATCCATATGCTATGCACACTAATTCACTACAGGGCTTTCATCTAAAGCCTTAGCAAAGGACACTGGGCAGGGGAAGACAGGGCAGTTTGCTGCAAAGTATACATGGCCTGAGCATTACTGAGGCAAATCATGCTTCATTTTGCTACCTTTGCCTAAGGTGATCCTCCAGTCCCAGCAAGCCTGACGCTCTGGCAGGACCTGCTATATCCAGGCCACAATATTAAATTACAACAATGGATGACCACCAGAAGTTATCATCACTCATCTGAGCTAGTTCTCATTCTTCTTCAGAACACAGTTTTTGCAGAAGAAAAAAAGAGGCATAAACTGCCAACATGGAGGCCAATGGAAACTACAGTTCCTTGCTGGTATCGGCCAGCTCCACAAGGATTTAGCTCCCAAGAACATATACCAGAAGCAACACCAGGAGCTGGTCCAGCAGCTTGCTGATGGCAGCTGCAACTGGAAGTGTTAGAGATGTGGGTATGTGGCTTAAAGCAATGCAATGCCTCAGCTGCAGACATCCAAATAAATTCTGGCACAAGACTCTCCTGTTGCCAACTGGACAAAACATTAATAACCTCACTTGCCCATTGTAAGCTCCCCATCTGTACTCTGAGTCAACAATTTTGTATGGACAGATCTGGTGGACACAGGTGAGTTACAGAAGTGGTTGAAAAGCAGGGAAGAAATTTCAGTGCAAAATAAAATCGTACAAGTATGGAAGGGCAAAAGGTATTTTGCATGAAGAACTGTTAATGATTTATTAGATACAACATAATTATATTATGCACCATAACAATATATATTGCATTAAACAGCAGATGCAATACATCATGTATAAAGTGTAATGCTCATATACATATATAAACCAAATAAATGGATATATTTTCTCATTCAAGCATACTGTCCTGCAATAAATGTGATTATTTCTTCTTTATTGCTTAAAGACTAACCAGCTAAAGTAAAAAACAACCAGATTATCCCAACAGAGTGTCAGTGAGGGACTTAGATGTCACAGTTGAGGGTTATAATTTGTTAAACACACAATACAGAAATTAGCAAATAAAACAGCAGAGATATTAAAATTCCTTAAAACGAGACTAAATTCCACTAAATGTATGCTGAGGAACTATAATTGTTAGAAATGCAGAACTACACACAGACCTCAATTAGCGAGGCAGGAATCAGTGTGATATCAAGAGATGACATTTATGCTCTCTCGCATATCTTAGGAAGTGCAGAGAGAGATATCATTGCACTCCTACCAGGATGTCAAATCTGAAAGCCAAGGTGTGGCTCAAGCTTGGGGACAGCACTAACTGCAAAAATTTCTGTGCTGAAGGCTGCAAGAATATGAGAGTTCTGGAGAATGCTAGTGAATGTTTTCCTTCCCCTTTTCCACCAAAAAAATTACACTCTCTTTTCTTGGCTGTTAAGCTGATGGGTCTCAGCTGTTTTGGAAAGCAAAGCCATACCTGCAGCAAATGCCTTTCCTACGAGCTGTACTGAGAGGGCCAGAGGTTTCACAATGTTCTTGCTCCGGGATGGGTCTTGTGTTCCACTTAAGTTAACAGCAGCAGAAGACGATTTTGCTGGACTGAACACTGAAGAATCTGAGAATAGAAGTTGTTTAATTAATGACTTATATATATATATATATATATAATTTTTACTATATACACATATATCAAGACTCATCTCTGCATAAATTGCAAATCATTTTTTTACACTCCAAAGAAATTGCATGTATCTTTCATGAGTTTTAACAAACATTTAACTGGGCATATCTATAGAATCTTATATTCTACTGAACCCATGATTGATCTCTTCCACAATATTTTTGCACTCACACACACTCAAAAAATATTTTAACTGCAGAATGGGCTATCTCATTACTCCTCAATATAGCCTCATGGGATAGGCAAGTAAATGCAGTTTTCTCACAGTTCACATGAGGAAGCTAAGACAAAGAGATTATGAAACTTGCAGCCAGCGAGCATAGAGAATAAGCACTGGAATGAGTTGCCTAAAGAGCTTGCGGAATCTCCATCACCTGAAATTTTCAACAACAAGCTAATGAATCTCTGTCAGACACAGCTAGGCTTGACTAAGGGCAGAAAAAAACAAACCCAAAACCAATAGCCTTCTTACAGCACTACGGTCTATAAAACTATAAAAACTTATGCCCATTTATAAGTCTGAGTAAAAGAATTAAGGATATTTGAGCCCAAACTCTTTGCATGAATTAACAAACTTCATAGAGCAAGCCTGTTACCAAGGCTAAAACCTATAAATCTTACTTTTTAGAAGGATAAACTGAAGAACAAACAAATTTTAATATTTGCCCAGTATAAAACTGATTCCAAACCTCTCAGCATGTAAATCTCTTTAACATCAGACATTTAGTAGTTGCAATTTACTTCAAGAAAAAGTTGGTATTTGGATGCTGATACACTAGCAAATCCAAATTCTTACAACCAGAGCTAAAGAATATTAACTCAGCATCAATCCAGAAAGTAGTTTGCAAAAAGTAGGCAAAGGAGGCTAAGTTCACCTACAGATGTCCTAGTAAAACAGCCAGCTAAAGAAAACAGAAGACAAACACCAACTTGATCTGCCAAACACATTCACCCTCAGGTCACACACCATTTGGTGAAGGAGGGTGGGAGGAAGCTCTGCTTTGCCAGACAGAGTAACTGACATGAAGAACAAACACAGAAGCCTCTGCTGCTGCTGCCCCACCAGAAAACCTTGTCCATGTTCACAGGAAATACGCTGAATGGCTAACAAAGTAGACCACCAGGTCAGGGCCCTTGGAGGGAGACGCTGGTCTGTCATTAAATATGATGTGGCAAATAGTTAAAAGTTAAAGTTTCTTCACAGCAAACTGTCCAGAAGGTTTGGGTATTTTTCTTTTTTCTCTGTCTCTAGTTGTAATACATTTTCTTGAAATTTTAACTGTAAATGTGGATGTGGCTGGTATATGTTTAAATGCTACTCTGTTACCCAAGCAGGACTTATTAAAATACCAATTGTTAAAATTCTTCATCTTTCTCTTGTAAAGCCTCGTTTCTAGTTGCTTAACACATGAATTGAATTTTCCCCTCTCAAGTGTCTGCCCAAAACCATATTTTTGATACTGTATGCCCATAACTACCTAGATGTATCCTATAGAACTCAAGAGACTGAACAACTCACCAGAATTATCTACACAACTTTTAAAGAAAAAAAGGGGTATGATTTGGTGATGCACTGAAAACGATGTCAGAAAACAACGTGCTTGTTTTAACCTGCTAATAAGCAGTCCTGTTTTAAAACAACCAAGAAGCAAAGTCCAGTAGAAAGAGCTATGCAGAATCTAGAAAAGAAAAAGGCAGAAAAGCTTTTTCCACCTCCATCACAGGTGACAAGTCAGAATTTATGCCCTGAATAAAAGGTGCCCTCCACCCTTCTCCCAGTCACAGGGGATTCATGTGTATGTATGTGGCATTATCTTCACTAGAAGATAACAGTAGAAGGAGATGAAAAGGTTTTGATGAGCATGACCTAGGAGCACAAACAGTGACACACAGAAACACCAAGCAGACTGAAAATGGCAGAGAGTGATAAGGAGAAAGAAAGCCATATATAAAAGGTGTATCTATTAACTTGGCAGATACAATAGAAGACAAAGCTGTGCAAATATTAGAATTCTTGTTGTTCCAAATAAACAGGTTCTCATGCATCTGCACAGTTCTCATGCCTGAATCTGGAAGCAAAGGGATAATGCAATGCAGATGTGTTTAAACCACACAGTCATTTAATTTTACCCAAAGCCTAAAGCATTTAGCTTCCTCAACAGAGACGGGGCAACCATCTAAGGGAAGTGCCTCTGAAAGTACTAATCAGTATAATTTCACGTGAATGCCTATGTTCAGCTTTTGTTTGTTACTCTTTTTAACAAACTTTTTAGGTGTAAAAAGTATTTTAACCATCTTCCTTTATATCTGCATTGCACATTCCTTTAAAGCAACAATTAACAGACCATTTTCTCTTGTTTTTAATTTTTCAAGAAATAGCATGAACAGACACAAAAACATACAACAGCATAGATGAAGCTGCAATAAAGCAATGAGGAAGAAAGCTCATACAAGAGCACTTTGGCTACTTGCAATAAATAACTAGACACATGACATTAAGATGCTGTTTCTTTGTTGGTCAATGTCTACTTGATTTTTGTATATTCTCCTTATTTAAGGATATCATTAATAGCTTTCTAGGATAGTTGTGAGTGAACAATTAGCTCACATAACACAAACCCACGGTATGCATATGGGTAACTTGCAATTCTAAGTACATCTCTGTGTGCAACAAAATTTAAATAAATAAGGAAAAAAGCAAGTAAATAAAATCTTCCCCCTTCTCCCTAAAAGTTTATTTTCCTTTTCCAGACAAATAGCCTAGTTTATATACTAAGTAGGCGATTTCCTACAAACATGTAATTGAAGTTTTTTGAGATGCACAAAAAAATTAATGAAAGAAAGACAGGCAGGCACAGAATCAAATAAATTAATCAAAAGATCGTTTAATGCTTTTACATCAACTGTTGTTTTGAGACTAATCTAACCTTCAGCCTCACCTGGGTCTTAATCTTTGCCAAAGCAAATTCTGGAAGGCATCCTCTCCAATGTAATCTATATATGGCTCAAGGTAAATACCCAGTTGTTTACAACATCCCTGACCCACCAGTGTCTGAGGTAACTTACCACCCCCAATGGTTATCTTTACAGCACTTTCAGCTCCTACCTGTCTGAGTGAACCCTGATTTGTATCCATTAGCTGATCCACCCTCTGGGGTCGTGGACGGCGACACCGAAGGATTTGGTTTAGCAGAGAGGCTAGCAGCAGATGATTGCCTGCTTCTACATTCTGCAAACAAAGCAGCTACAGTACATATTAACAAGGCCTGCCTTCCAGCAGCAAGGTTCAGCAACACGGTGGCGAAAGGTGACAAAATGTTAAGAGCGTACATAGAGCACGTACAACAAACAGCGGCAAATGGCAGCATTCAACGAAAATACGGATTCGCAGTTTAGTCAACTTTGTCTTCTAATTAAGGAAACCTCCCTGGGGGCCACTCAGGGGGCCAGGCAAATACAGACCAGATGCTGCAAAACGGCAAGAGCCCTCAGATCACCGCTTCCAAGAGATTTGAAGGTATTGAACATGTCCCAGAAAACACTCAGCGATTTCTGTGGCACAACCTGTATACAAACCATCATATGCTGCCTTTTAAAAGGAGAAAGTGTGCTGAAACCCAGGTTTTTAATAAGCCTCCACAAATCTTCAGGGACATTTCAGCGCTGTTAGTGTCTGTCTGGATGAAAACTGAGTTGAGGGAGGAGAATGTCACCTTGAAAATCACGTATTAATCCATTTTTTAAACTGAGATCTAAGATCAGGATTTGTTTTAAGAAAAGTGTTTAATTGCTTAAAAGCACTCTTCTTCTAATTAGACCTATAATGTAAGTGAAGAGTGAAAGGTTACCAGATGGATGGCAGCAGTATGGGGACAGAACCTATCAAAGTAATGCCCATGAGGTTGACTCCTGGTTGGTTTTCTCAACTTTCATGGGCTCTCAGAGCAATTGCCATTTGCATATAACCAAAAGTGAAACTCCTGACTGGATTTACCAGGACATGCACCAACTCTAACTACATGAGCATCTGAGAGAAAAAAAGATTCCAAAAGTAAAATAAGGCTTCCTTTGTCTGCATTTGGGATTTGACTTCCAAATTAAATATTTGTGACATTTTTCTGAAAAATGCTGTTGAAAACCCACATGCACTCTAAAGCAGTAGTTGATTATCCTTGTAACGGAGCAAAGCAGCTAAAGCCAGGATCCTTTTGAACCACTAACTAACTATAATCACTCATACAGCTCGGTGATAACCATCTCTTTCTGGTGTCATGCTGCTATTCGCATCAGGATGTGACTCTTCAGATGTCTGTCAGTCCTCCTGCAGAGCTTCCCCTCTCCTCTCATCAACTTTTTGGAACAACAGGGACCAGATCGAACTCTGTCCTCACTGAGTGAGACCACAGATGAAAAGGTCAGGTAGTCTGCACATAAACCAACTTGGTAGTGAGTAGGCAAACCACTCTTTCCTTGAGTCTTTGCATGGTTCTAGCTCCAAAATCCTGCATCCTCCAATAAGAGACCCCATAGCTACCTTGCCTTGGGGTCACAGATGTACCCTCTTGTAGCACATAATATCGCACAGGCTGCTCTGGTAGAGGGTAAGACCAAGTGTAAAACACTGCAAACGGCAGGAGCATCCTTTGCTTTCCCCAAGATCCATGACCTGAGCTTTCTTAACCTTATGGCATGCTAGGTATCCCTCAGGCATGAGACAGATTGGATTGCACCTGCAAAGATGAATATCAGTGGAAAACCAATGTTGCAGCCCTGGCTGTGAGTCACTGTGCTTCAGGCACATCAAGGACTCATCAGAGTAACCTCTTTTCTTCTACCAAGATGACTGCACACTCTTAGGGTGGGCAGATCTAGGGCTGCCACCAAAAGTATGGGGAGATGAAAGAAGAGTGTTTACAATCACATGGTTATTATTAAGACAAACTTCTTTGGCAAAATCCAAACTTCAGTGAAATCTGTAAGAATTTTCCCTTCAAGCAGTTGCTTTTGAATGCATACATTTTCAACAGAAACTTGCAATTTTTCATTCCACATCAACCCTAACAGCATAAAACACCTCTTTTATTGAATAGGCACCTTTATTACCTTTCCAACAAATAAGGGGTCCCTTTGACAGTACACCTTGGGAGCTTCTTACTAGGTAGTACTTTAAGTGCTTCTGCTTCTTTGGCTGAGTGGTTAATTTCAGGTTAATGTGATTGGAAAACTCTGTGAAGTACCGAAATCCTCTTTCTCCACAGCCTATACAATTCCCAGAAAATCCTGGAAGAACAAAGTAGAAGATACACAAACAGATTAAATGTCTTGTGCTATCTGCTAGGAATAAAGCCATCTAAACCTACCTGCACATCCAGTTCCAAGGGACTGGAGGCTACTTTTTCTATATTAAATATCCATGGGTCCCAAACTGCAGACACCTCTCTGAAAACAGTGGCTAATCCATAAGAGCAATTTCATATGACTGAAATGAACATCAAATGAATTTTCCCTGAGGCTTCTTATACAAAATACTTTCCAAGTAAGCTGAACATTACATTTTATTCAAGTCATGAAAACTATCATTTGATGTCAAGATTTGCACAGCCAAAGTTGGAGTGCTTCAGAACAGTTTAAAAAATCTACAGCTTCTCAAGAAAGTAACAAATTTAGGGAAAAAGGCTGTTTTTCTGCAACGTTCCCAACAAGGTTTCACAGAAAGGGGTGAAATTTTGAGTTGAGGTCTGGAGGATACAATCCAGACTAAGAATTATATGCAGCCTTGATTTCCAGGGCCATTCATAGCTATGCTAATGGGAATCTGGCATAATGATGGCACCAGCCTAACATTTAATAGAACAAAGCACAGGGCATGTTCTGAATTAGGTCTGCCTTAAAATCTTTTTTGTTTGAATCAGCCCTCTATTATCTAATGCTGAACAATTAAGCCCTCCTGTCTTACTTGTCATGTCACTTATCTCTGAATTGCTTTCAACCCTTAATGAAACAGATTTTCTGTGGAATATCAATAATGATTTATAAAAGTGCTAGCAGATTCATACCTAGTGGGCATGCTTTATTTTTGTTTGTTTGGGGCTTTCTTCCATTTACTAATCAGTTCAAGATCTGTAAGAGAATCGATTTTTCATTCTTGCTACTGCCATTGTTTTCCATGATGACAAACACCTTGGAGGATACTGGTTCCTACACTCACCTGTCAGCCAAATTAATGGTTTATGACAAAGATATCTAGTGTTTTTGACAAAATGCCTTATCCACAAAACTCTTAATAATTAGGCCATTGTCTTTAGCCTTACTGTGCCTCATTATCAGCTTGGACAAGGTTGTCAAGACACAAATTTCTTCATCCCGTTTTTCCTGGGACTGAATCAGCCTTTCTTTACTCCCTCGCAGCCCACAGGATCTACTGGTGCATCTCTACATTCTTCTGGAAAAGTAACAAGGGTCTCACAGAGCTGCTGAGTCAGTTCTTTGCTTATAGGTGCCAGTTTCAGAAGCCTGGAGGCACTTCAATACACCAGCAGTACCAGAGATGTGAGTCACCAGGCTCATTATCAAATGAGACCAGAGATGATGGATGGATACAAAGCTGGGAAGGGGGGGAGGCTTACCAACAAAGACAAGCAGTACCACATTTAATCAGGTTTAAACACCATCTGCCTGTCTATCAGATAGTTCTTATTGGTCAGCTCCTGACACTTCCCCTGTTTAACAGGGGAGAAGCCCCTCTGAATCCTGAAGTGTACACCAGAGTATCCCATTATCCCACACCCCCAGCCATAGCCAGTGAGGGCACAGCACACCACAACCTCTATCTAACTCAGGCCAGGGGCATTTCTGCCTTAGGCCCAAAGGTTTACAGTGTGTAGTAGCATATCAAATGGATTTAATGGAGAGGTAACATTAAAGCACAAAATAAAGCTGTTTCAAAGAGTTACACAACATATTACTGGTCTGGACCAGAATTTGAGCAATGCAGTTAAATCAGGGTATTTATCCTTTGTTGTTATTTCTTTCCTGATGAAAGGTCTTTGTGAATATATCCTGGGAAGAACAATGACTGGAGGGAGAAATGAGAGAATAAATTCAAAACAGGCTAAAGGAGCCAAATTACATTAAATCACTTCTACTAGCCTGTTAAAATGTGTACCAGCTGTGATCCAGGCAGGAAGTCTAGGTGCACATAGGCCTGTCTTCAATTACCAAGACACACTGTTGTATTAAAATTTTAATCTTCATAAATGTAACAGATTATGACATAATTGGGAAAGGTGGGAGGGGGTGTCCCTATGTATTGGGTTTTGGGAAACAAATTGCTCCCAGAACTTCTACTGTGAACAGTGATCCTGGTGAAGCCAAGGGCAGAAATAGTCCCTTAATAAAAAAAAAATAAAAATTATACAGTTCATTTTCAATACTTGCATGAGCATATTTCTTCTCAAATGAAAATGCTGTAAGCTCCAGCAGAGATAAAGAGTATATGGGTAGTTCAACTTTAGAATGCCAGGGCTGCAATTGACTTCTGCCCACACAGAAATCTAGGAGATTCAATTGTGGCTAATTGTGGAATCAGGGACTTGTTTTAAAATGGGCTTTTAAGGCAGGTTCATTTACAGCTTTGATTTAATGAAATCACTCCTCTCCTCAACATATTTCTAATAGAAGGTTATTAGCTGAAATGGCATTAGATAATTTTCAACTGGCTTTTTTTCCCCTCTCTGAATTATTATGGCACAAAGGAAAAAAGATCTCTTACCTAAAAGTGCATTTTTTCCATGATCATCTGGCAAAAACCTCTTGTCAACAGCGCAGACTAGAATGTGCTCAGGAAGGTTGGGAGATTTGGCTCCCACTAACAGGAAGCCTGCTGGGATATCAATTTGCTCCATGCACAGAGATACTAACCGTAAATCCTTGCCTGCTTGACAAAATCCTACGAAATAAAGCAAAACAAATGATAACTCTTCAAAAGAATTAATTTAATTTTCTTTGTTTTAACAGTTACAAAAGCGAATGGGCTTCACAACTTGATGCTGTAACTGGGGTTTTAATATATCCTTTTTAAGGGAAACAGAGGAAATTCAGATAGCATCTCATCAGAACCATGAGCTGAGAGCTTCAGAGGCAATAGATAACATTGTTTTGAAGATGCTGAACATATTCAGGTACAAAAGAAATTTAAGTGTACAAACATTAGATATCAAATAGCTCCACAACCCAATTTTTCAAAACAATCGAAATAAGAGGATAAGCTTGTGATTTAATAAAAGAAAACAGCTCTTGAAACATGCCAAACATTATTTTTTCTTTGCCAAACTTTAGTTTACAGTTTTTTAAGAGAAACCATTTTGTCTTTGTTGCTTGCAGAAGGCTAGCATTGATACATAAACACCATTAAGTAATACAAAAGAAGGATAAAAATTGATGACTGAAGTTTACTAGTGGCTACTAAAACTTATTTTATTGCATTAAAATAATTAATTTAATTAACAATTAAATATCTAATTTTTACATTCTGTACACATTTTAGAAATCCCAGCAAATAAATAATTCACTGTTTTAGACATGTGAATCATGTTTTCGCTAAGTCTCCAGTTGAGTCTCTTGAAGACTCAGTGGACTGCATGACTTTCAAGTCCCCAGTTAAATTTTTTCCCTACTCAAATACACGTACGCACACAAAATAAGGACATAACATTGCTTCTTGAGCTGCTAATCGGTGTAGGGCTAAAGCAGCAGAAGTGGGCAAAAATGGGGACCTGAGAGAGTTTCTGATGTTCTATGCCGTGCAGTGAGCAGATAAGCAGGCTGGGTCACACAGAAAGCATAGCAAGGCAAGCCAGAGCAGTGTCCAGGATAAATAAACAATAAATAAAGAAAATCATAATCACAAGAATCAAGATTATGGTGAAGTTTGAAATTACTGCAATAGCTATTAACACTTCAGCTATCAATACCTATTATTTACACTTGATTTAAAATATTACTCATGTAGTCCTTAATTGTCACAGAAATTTTAAGGAAGAAAAATAAAAATCCTGGAGAAAGACATTGTCTAACCATCTGGTAACACAATGTGATCACAGCTTAACCAAAAGCCACCTCAGCCATTATTGATATGTATGTCTGTGCTCTTAGCTCCTGTACCAAAACCTATAGCAATTTCATTAAAAATTATGGAAGTTAATGGGTTTTGGTTTTATCTCAAAACTGTAGCAAGCACAGAGCATGTGTAAAATGAAATGCACAGAATCAGCTTGCATGAATTTCCTCACAAGCAGCAGCATGCTGAAAACAGGGTCCATACAGGTTCAGTCCTGTGCCTACATTCACAATCTGCTGAGCCAGTTCTTAGCTGAATGGTCTCTGCAGTTCTTCAATCAGCTCAGTTCCAGCTCATGGAAAGCTAGCTTGGATTCACCCCTCACACACACACCTTTTTCCAGGCAATGAATTGAAACACAGCATCTAAAGTTTTCATGTATGAATCAGTGGACTACAGCAATAACTTACCAAGAAAAACTTAAATATGTTTTAGGAGAGAAGTGTTAACTCTGCATATAAGTACAATCAGTTATTTTCTGATCAGGTGCCATATGATTTTAATCTGTTAAATTCTTCTTATGGCATGTTCTCTAAAAACATACTGATCCTAGTCAAATAGAAAGCCAGATACCAGGCTAAGTATTACCTACACTTTTTGACGTAATTTAGAAAGAAACAATCACAGATAAACCCATGGGGAAAGTCCCTTACATTCAAAATAAAATGTGCTTATTCTAATGTTTATGCCATCTGGGTATTATATCTAGAATTTTCAAAACTGACCTTAAATATTTAGTCATTCAGTGAAATTTCAGTAGCTGACATGCTCAGAAAATACCACTTTAAATCTAGATTTAACATAGAAAAATTATCCACTGCTGACAATGTGGGCAAACAGGAAATCTGCAGATAAGGATTATGACACAGCAAGTGCAGTAAGATTTCAACACAGATTTAAACCCGTGCTTTTTCACAATAACCTTCTAGCCCAGTCTCTCCCTAAAAATGTTCTGGAAATGTCCAGAAGCATGAATGGTGATGAGGTTTTCGAAGGAATTGCTAGAAATAGCAATACCAGCACAAGGAAGGTTGCCAGTATTGTTGTGTGTCAATACAGACTTGCTTTCTGAAGGAGCACACACCATTGAGAAGGGTGAATATCACATGAGAAGCCCCTCAGAGTGCTTGATGGTTTTGATGTCCCAGTGAAGTGAATCAGTGCTCCACGACATTCCAGGTGAAAGAAAAGACTCAGCTTTATCCAGGCTACAAGCAAAACAACTTCAGCCATTCTTTGAGCAGCTGTTTGTCACCATTCTGCATCAGTTCCCAAGGGTAAAGCTACAGGAGAACCCTACGAAACAACATCCTAACAAGTTTACAAGCACAATTCAGTAACAGCCTGCTATCATGGGAACAGCAGCCTCTTACCTGAGAGGCTATAGATCTTAATACACTTATCATTTTCCACCATTTAGGATATGTAGGACTGGACTGTAGAAATGCTGCATCCTCTCTAATCTGCAAACAATACCTACAATTTACCCCCAGTATCATCTCTTACGTATCCAGGGCTCCCAGACCCCTTGTATGGTCCTCCTTCTCCCTCCTTTCACAATCTCCTTTGGCATCCTCTTCTGCTTTGGCAGGCAACATCTCTGGATCAGAGAGGTATGCATGTGCAGACTGGCTGACCAGCACATGCCTCTGTGATGTTCAGCTTGTGAGAGAGCTTTAATTACTTTGCTGCCCCAGGGGACTTAAGTTTGGGGACACTGATGTCATCCAACCAACTCCTGAACTTCACAAATCTTGTTGAAATTCACTACCTTTATTATCTCTACCCCTCTGCCAGCAATTGCAGAAAGCAGCTAGCAGCTCAGAGCTTACTGCCAAAACCTCATTTTCTGAGGTGGTGAGACAATAAACAGGGCTGATGCCAAATGGTTTCCTCTGGCTCCCCTTCTGCAGAGGGAAAGGGATCCCGATGGGTGGGCAGTGAGAGAGGCAGCACAGACAGACCCTCAAGCCTCCATGAGCTTTTCTCTTGCTCACTGAACAGCTGCCACAGGAAAAGCACGGAGGGCTGCAGAGCTTGGCCAGGTACAGCTGGGATTTACTTCCATCAGGAGATACGCAGAGGCTGCAAATCTGCTCCTGTGCAGTAAAAGGTTTGAATTTTCCTTCAAAGACGTGAGGATGGTATACTTCAAGAGCCCTTCATTATCCTTCTTTCCCTTGACTTTTAGGGCTGAAAAGCACTCCTTTAAGTTTCTGCTGCTTTTTGAAACTGAATGAGGAAATTCCACCCAAAACACATTGATTTGGAAGCGAGTAACTCAACTGTGGGGAGATGAAGAAGGGATTAACCCTCTCTCTATTACATTGTCTTTTTCTAACTAGCAAGCATCACAGAGACCCCAACCTTATTTTCTTTTCTGTTTTGCATGATTTTTTCATTGGTAATTAATTATCCGTTAGAAATAATAATTTCCACGTTAGGAAAGACAAGACATAATGTCTCAGTACTAGATGAACTTGTGCTGTCAGTGTCTAAGAGTTAGAACATTTAAAATCCATTTACATTTCATAGCTATTCATTTATAATTGTTCTGGCACCTATATTTCTATGTCAAACAGCAGTAAAACATTTCCTCTAAAGAAGAAAGAATGGCACTTTAATTTACTTGTGTACCTTTTATGAAAATGGAAGTACAAAGAGAAGAAAACACGAGTCAGTAAACCAAATCAACTTCTTTTTGTGAAATCTTTTATCAACATCTAACTATAAAAAGCAGAAGTCCAAAGCTGAACTGCTGAACTACTAAAAACAACAAAAAACCAACATGTTCTTACAGGATCTCAGCTTTGTTTCAAGTAGGGAACAAGCATTTATATTTTGATTAAAAATTTGCAAACACCGGGAGCATTCACCAAAAAAATTAAAATATTAACAGCTTTTACAGACATCTTCATTTCTCTGGAAGAAAATTCACTAATTTTTGCTTCTGAGAAGCACATTTGTGTTCTCCAACATCATTTCATTTAAAGTAACCCAGTCCCATCTTCCTGAAAATGTATCCCTGCAGCTGTCAACGACTGCAAGTGCTAGAATCTTCTTTAAAATGAAATCTGTAGCTATATTCCCTTTCCCCGCTGTAAGAAAAAGTAGTTTCCATGTGGGGTACCAGCCCCTTGTTGCACTGTAATAAATGGGGTATTTGCATAAGGAATTAGTTTCCAGGAATTACATATGAATTAGGGGTCACTGTCACTCACTATTGTAACCTCACAGTAACTGATCAGGTGTTAAGTACCTCCTTACCTAATTGCTTCTGAAACTACCTTGGCCGTTCTTTAAGTACCAGGTAAACTGAGGATTTGCTAACAAAAGAAAGGTGATACTATTGTGTTTCCCACGGCTTGCACAGAATGTTATTCCACAAATTAGAAGCAGCCTCTCTTAAAGCTACAGCAAACAAGAAAGTGGTTCAGAACAGCTCCTTGTTAATGCAAGAATTTTGTTGCCTATTTGAGCTACCCGTATACAAATTTTCTTGAAACCCTATTTTCATGGAAGCTTTAGTTAGAAAAATTTGTGTTGAGCAGTAAAAAAAGAAGTCCCCCCCCAAAGCCCCTGAAAAAAAAGCTGTTAATCATTAATTACTTTCATGACTAATAGCAAGGCTCAGTGGCAAATGCAGTTGCTCTTTCCATCGGGCTAAAGAGAGAGTCAAGAGAACCAATACTACAACCAGCTGAGAAAGAATCTCCCACAAACTCACCTGCAAGGCACTTATTTTTTTAGCTGACAACAAAAGGCATTAAGATCTACCTTCTGCACCCATGTGATAGACAAATGCATCTGAATAAAAGAATAAGTCACCACAGAAAATAGTACGATGGTTATGGCACAAACCCTGAATTCAGGAAAAGCAAACGGCACAAATATCTTGAAGGGGAAAAGATTTCATCCTACCTGATCCAAAAGGTGGGAAACAGGTTTTTCAGTAGGCAGAGCTATGAATTGCAGGTTCTAGTACCAATATTATGCTCTTGGATAAGCAATTGAATACATGCTTAATTTAAAGTATTCAAACACAGGGAGTTCAAATGGTCTATCAGAATTGTTTAACATCTTCATAATGTTATTTACCTTTGCAATTAAATAACTAAGATAAGGGATGCAAACAATGCCAGTGATCCAGTCTTACATTTCTGGAAGGCATGCTCATGAGATGAAAGATGAGCTATCAGATTAAGATCTTCTTGAGATATGGTCTGCAGTGTGAATGTTTGGGAACCAGGGCATTTTAAACAATTATGTAAAACTGTCCTAACAAATCACCAGAAGTATTTGGAAAAAAAATGTTTTCCTTTCCTTTTCCAGATACAAAAACAGTTCTCTCTTAAACCAGTTCCTTGAGAACATCTCAAAGTAAGGCAGATTTTGTAAACTAAGAATGGTAAATTTAAAAATGAGTAATGAACAACCCTAAAAATCTGTAGATGTAGCACATGAAACTTTCTTCTAGAGTGCTTTGATCATAAAAGACTTATGGATAAAAATCAAAGCACAAAACTGTCCCTGAAAGGTCAGATTTTTCCAGGATATACTAAGAAGTTTAATATTACATACATGTAATATGTAAAGTGATAAATGTACTGCTCCTGCTCTCCACAGAAGATTTTGCAGAATTTATTGATACTTGTCCTCAACTGAGAACACTTTCCTAGGAATACATTTTTTTGTACTTTCTCCTTTCCTCCTCCTTCAAATTTACAAGCCTTCAAAGAACAGAAAACCACAGAACACACTTACGTGTCAATAACAAATTCTCGCAACAATATTCCCCATCTTTTCACAGCCAGCCCTTCTATTCTTTGTGCTACAGGGAACGGGCAGTACAGAGGTAAACATGCTCATGTGAGCTGCATTTGGAAGTGGAAAAGGCAAAGATGACAACACATGCCATTACCACCTCCCCGAAATGTGAAAGAATTACCAGTGCTGGGTCCTTACTTCTATCACTCCATATAGCCAGATACTTCAGTAAGGTACAAAACCATTTTACAAATTACACCTTTTGATGAACTGTGCACAAGGAATTCCATGATTCAGGGGGATATTGAATAAAATGTCAAGGAGGGCATTTGGACCTGCTGGGAACAGTTCTTTTTTTCAGGTGTCTGAAGTCAGCAGGGAGACGTTTTAACAAGAAGCGCATCTAATAAATAAGAGTAGGTCTTCCTTTTTGGAGGAATGCAAACCTTCAGAATAGAACAATTTTGGGGTAAGATGAACCAATCACATCAATTTTTCTTTGGCCAAGTAGGTGCATGCATAATGACCTGGTTCTTTCCTTAACACGTTTAAATCCAAACAAATACAGTATGGTCAACAACTTTGGTCCTCTTGAGCAACAACAAATCGGGACAGCTCAGGCTAAGGAAGCAATAGCCAGCAGGCACACAGGGAAGACAAAACAGACAAGCTTCCACTACCAACCTTCTCATGACCTTAGCACAGACAGCACACTAAGTGTCCTCCCCATTTTTTTTCTCCAAACTCTTCCTTCTGCCCATGGAAGCAACTAAATTCAGCTTTGCCAATGTTTCCAAAAATCATTTATGGGTAGACTGAGAACCAGCCATACTGATGCCGACTAAGTAACCTGTTTGAGGACAGTCAATCAATGAAAACCACAGACAAAAAAGAGCTTTCAGAAACTAATCAAGTGGCACAGTCAGTCCTCCACACTGCTTTCAAATGGCACGTTAAACTTTATATCCTCAAACAACTCCTTCTAATCCATATTTTGTCAGATCTAATGCTTTCACTGTAAACTGTATTTGCAGACTTTCTAGCTCAAGAATCTGTAACTGTAGAGAGTGCACACTATCATTAAAATCAGTTGTGAAGGTCATACAGTAAAAAAAAAGATACCAACCATCAGTAGTGCAAGACCCTTCTGGGGCAGGTTTCTGCGAGTATGGGATTGGTGGACTACTTGAATCTGACATGTCTTCATCCTCTTCTTCATCTTCCATTTCATTAACAGTTTGGTTGGCAGAAAAGTCCAAGTTTCCATTTTGTGAATAGCGATGTACTAACTCTTTATCCAACTCTTCTACCTTTGGCTTCACATCTGAAGAACAAAAATAGAAAAAATAGTAAAATATAGTAAAAATTAAAATAATGTAAAAAATTAAACTTTTCAACAGCAAATTAAACTTTTCAACAACTTTCAATACAACAACTATCTCATTTTAAAATAACCAGCATGCCATTCTTTCCCCTTAATGATGACCAAGACTCAGATTTTGTCAACAGTTATGCAGTTTTTTGCTGTTTTTTTCAATGAAACACACCCCACCCTTTACACACACAGAAAAACAAGTGAAACGTGCCATACTTTCATGGTTACCTTCCGGCAAGAAAGGAGGCTGGTCAGGATCCAGGTACAGTTGTGAGAAGATTGGCCGCGGGACAACGCTGCTACATCTCAGAGAAGCTTCTATGGAGTTATGAAGAGCTTCCTCAAAACGGGCAGATTTTAGTTGCCCTGCATATGAATTCCCCATGTTCTAAAAACACAAAGGAAACAGCTGATAAGGAGATGGGAACATCCATGCACAGAAAATTTACAATGAAGACAAAGACCCTACTATTATCCACGACAGCAAGAAAATACACTGTGGAAACAACATCTCTAAGTAGCACTACACATTCATGTTTCCCTCTCAATCTGGCAGACTGCATCCTTCTGTTCCACTAAGCTTTTAGCACATTTCCAACACACTGCTCTGTGTCTTCTGCATACATGGCCTCCCAACAGTCGCAAGAATCTGCCTGGTATAAAAAAATAATGGTGGGTAGATAAACTCATTATTATTTGGGGTTTTTTTTAGGGTATTCAGGGTAGAATACAAAAGGGTATGTAACAAAAAAAAAAAAATTACAAAAAAACTAGTTTGGCTTCAGCAGTTTTTGTCAAAGTGTATTTACATGATTTTTCACTTGTCATCATGCCATTATTTGAGAAAAACTTTATGCAAAAACATCCAATAACCTGAATTTTTGCTCTTGCTCATATTAACTGAAATTACATGAAAGGTCAGTCTCTCTGTCTTTTCAGAATCTCTGCATCTCCTGCCCTCAATGTAATACTGCAATTTACATGTAGTCAGACCTATCAAAGGATCTAATTGTACTCTTATAACAAAAGATATACATTAAAAAGAGAGAAGTAACTTCTAAACCACATGCAGCAAATGCAGTGAAATGTCTCATGGAGTGATAACAAGCATATAAATATCTGCTTTAACAATTAATATTTGATTATGAACTTAGGAACTTCATTAAATATTCAAGCACAAACAGACCTGTAGATCATTTCTTCTCCTTGGATGGCATCACACAGCCCATAGACTGTTGTATTTGTGCACCCAGCACTAGGATATAGACTCTCAAATTTAAATGTTTTGTAACAGGGTGGCCATGGAAGGTTTTCAAATGAGCTAAGGGAGACTCAGTGAAATATGAACTTTTCCACTTTGCAAGATCATTATACCAAATGACATATGTTGCAAAGAAACAGCAATCTAACATTTTCCAATACTCAGAACACAAGACTGAACTTTCAGAGAAATTTATTTCAACAGAAAACAGTTTTGCCCAGTAAAATCAACAAACACAAAAGTATAAAACCTTTTAGCATTATCTTTGTACTTCCCCTCACTACGTGTCACCTAGCCCTTAAAACAGGGAGAGACCTTGGCCAAGAAGATAAGTTGGCATTTTGAAAACCTACAGTTCCACTCCTGCTTTATCACCAGGTTGCTCAAGGTCTTCAGGGCGACCTGTAAAAGGGCAATAATCATGACAGCCACTTCCAGCAACCTTTGAGGTCTGCTAGTGTAGACAAATACCTAAGAGCTAATTATTACTACACTACTGGATACATAGGTGTGAAATAAATGAAATTATTCACCTCTAACCTGGGAGAGAGGGTCAGTTCCCTGTTCAGACACTTTTTGCAGCTTTGGGAAAATAATTCCCCATCTCTGATTTAGACTGGCTTTTCATAAATTTTGTGGCAACTACACTTCTCTACCCCAACCAGAGACGATACCAGATTATAAAAACATTTCTTAACCTGACACATTCTGCTATTTCAGCAGTGAAATACCCAAGATAAATAGATTATCTTTTCCCTTCCATAACCTTTCATTACATTTGGAAATGGTAGGGAGGGTGTACATACACAACTACAAAGTGTGTTAGGGAAAAAGTGACACTGAAGCAGTATTAAGGCTGCAGTAAGCTAAAGCCTGTCAGATGCCTTTGACAAAAAGAATTGATGGAAATCAGCTATGTGACTGAAATACTGATTTTACATCATCAGTGATGATACATCCATAAATATAAACTGAAATTGTGACAGACTATTATTGAACTTCATGCAATAGAATTTAATTTCTCTGCTATTTATGTCAGTTATGATGTACTTAAGCTAAGATTTCAGGAACGTATTCAGATGAAAAGACTTTTGTTAAAACACCATAATGAAAATGATCAATCTTCATTTAACAGAAACTTTGCAATTCCCACAGCACCTGCTTGAACTCCGTTTATTCTCCATGATTTCTACAGCCTACTTGTATAAAATCAATGACAACTACTTTAATTTTTAAGGGAAGCTATCAATAAAGCATAGCACGCACTCAGCAAAAATGATGGCAATTTGATTTGCTTCCCTGGCATCTATACAAGGAGACTTGCTTGTGGATGGAGATTGCCACAGATTTACCCGAGAAAGCTGATTAATGTTACCAGAGGATGTTTCTAGCTTGCCAAGAGAAAACAAGTTTGTTGGTGGAAATGCCAAGTAAAGAAAAGCTCAGGAAGCACAGCTTGTGTGAGTTGTGGTCCCTGCAGGGTGGAAGCAGAGCAGGAGGAAGGGATGTGACAGGGATGTGCTTGTGCAAGATGGGGCAGGCAGAGGTATCAGGGGGCAGAGTGGCCACAGGTCCTGCTAGGCTGCAGCTGAGGAAGCTGGGAGCCCTGGAGAACAGCATGGGGCAGCTGATTTCCTAACACTGCCTGAGGCCATTAGGGCAGCTGGGGCTCATTTGGAGCTCAACAGAGCTGGGGAGGGGAGAGCAGGGGCTTTTCCTTCTGCAGGGGAGAGGAGGTGGCGAGACCCTTCAGCAATGAGCTGCTGCCTGGTTCAGGTTGTGCCATCTTCATCCAGCCCCCCAAAAGCCAGGAGCACCAATTCAAGGGAGTAACTCCTTATTGTTTCTGCACTTGATTCTACCCCTAAATGCCTGGTGCAATTAGGAAATGGTTAATTTTCCTCCTCGAAGTCTAAATGGGAGGCAGCCTCCAGCCCGAACACCTCAGCAGCAGTGGCAGAGGAGACAGGAGAGCGTGCTTTAAATGGGCTCAAGTGTGCTGAGGGGGCTTCAGGAGGCAGCAGAGACTGGAGGAAAAATAAATTGATGGAATGTAAAGGGAGGCAAAAAACCAACCAAACAACAACAACAACAAAAAAAAAAAAACCAAACCAAAAACAAACAAACAAAAAAACCCCACCAAAACAAAAGAACATTTCTCTCATTAAGATATCTGCATTTAAATATGACCAAAGCAAATGATTTAACATAATTAATGCTCATTGTTTAAAAAAGTTACCCAAATAATATGTCTATCCAACATTCATATATGAGGTCATTTGGTGAAAATAAAACAAACCAACCTCTCTTGCTTTTTATAGTGAAATTAAACCAAGGTTTTCTTAAAGTTCTGTCCATCTGATGTATTGGTGAGCTCGGGAGGATGTGGGAAAGACATTTCATTGTTGAATTCATTTGAGCTGATTTGACATGGAGACTGAGAGAAAACAGAGCTGGACTTGACTCAGGAGTTCCTCCTTGATCTCACAAACCTGTTTTTATGCTTCCAGCTCTGGCACATCAGGGCTCACTCTCGTGTCCATTGTTCCACACCCAGCAGCATGGCATGGAACTGTGCTGGAGCCTACCTGTGTGCACTGAGAGGCTTCCAAAGGGCAGGAGGTTTGATGAGAGGGTAAATAATTATTTCCATTTCTACATGCACACTAACTGTAGATAGCTCAGCAAGGAGCTGGTTAGATTTCCAGCAATGAGCATCTGCACATCTCTAATTCCTTATTCCAGCCCTCACCTTTGCTTTTACCTGCACCGCTGGATGGATACCAGTGTAATTCTTAAGTTGCCTGCTTCTCTTGGCAGCCTTTGGAGGTCTGGTTTTGGACTGAACTCTAAGAATATTAGTATGTGAAAAGTGTATGTGTATTTAGCTACAATACTTTTTCCTTCCCTACCACCCTACCAAGGAAGGAGGTTCAATTTGGCAACAGTCCTTCTAAGGCTTCCCCTCTTCCTCAACAACTTTCCCACTGTATACAGATTAATTTTAATTTCCTTAAAACTTACTATCGAAATTAGAAGACATGATCAGAATTGAATAATTTCAAAATTAAATCTGAAAGAAAACATGAAATAATAGGGAAATTTCCTAAAATTTAGATCGCCCACACTTCCAGGCTCTGTCACTCTCCACGTTCTTCTCAGAAAAGATACAGATACTAAGGCACCACCCAACACATCTCCACAGCTGCTGTGCTTTTTCAAAGCAAATTTCCTAAACCCACTTCAAATTGTCTTTGCAGTGGCCCATCACTGAACTAGAGGATTAACCATGAGATTTGCTAGAGAGAGAACTGCCTTAGAACAGAGCTGGAAGGCAGCCCTCATATTTCAATCTGTCTCCTTACAAAGACACATGAACAAGGCAATTGTGAAATTCCTCTAACCTGACCACAGATAAAGAAGGATTATTGCTATAGCTTTTAACAAAACAATTAATATGGGCATTCATTCTGGAAAGCAAAACTACAATTACCGTGAGTTTCTATCAAAGCAGACAAATATGAAAATAACAAAAGCAACATATCAAAGATAGCTGATTGCATCACTTAACTGTGTGGTGAAGGGCTCAGGAAAATTCTAATCACTCTTTCAAACGCAGAAGCTGAACTTACAAAAAGACCTTGTCAGTTCAAGCAAATAATCTTGTTTCATGTGGTCACCCAGGTTTCAAAAGATCTGTGCAGAAACATGACATGGGATGTTTGAGAAAAACCAGAGCCCAGGTCCAGTAGTGTGTAAGTATAGTAAACACTGCCCACTTTTAGATAGAAAAAAAAGGTGACTATGCTTCTTTACATTAAAAATAAAAAAAGTCACCTCTGAAAAGTGGATCATTACTCAATAACTCTTGGGAGCCAGAACTGCACATTGAGTTGAAGGCTCTGCTAGTAAAAATATAATCAGATCATTCAGTACACCAGATACCACATATTTGGCCTCCAGGTGGGTCATGACCCCAGAGACTTTAAAGGAGAGGAACCGAACTGGAGGATGAGGGAGGGGGTGAGTGTTGTTGTTATGGCTTAAAGCAATTTCACAATTACCTGATAGCGAATGATGAATCTGATGCAAACACCCTCCATTAAGTCAGCTCTATCAAGTCCTTACTTTGTGTTTAACCTAATAATGTAGTTGTGTTCTCCAAAACACATAATCTAGCTTCTGATCTGGCCTACCCCCCAGAAAAGTTTCTCTTCAAAGGAAAAGAAAGCAAGTTCCTCCACAAAGGCATTGCCAGGCCCAGCACAACTTCTGTATCTCAAAGGGTTATCTCAGGAAAAGAGAGACCAGGCATCTATTTGTGCTGCAGAATAACTGAACTGGTTGTTTCAGGTACAGCTAGTGTTTTTGATTGTTTACATCATTCTTAGCCATGTTCTGGGAGTATAATTTTTTACCATTACAGCATCATTACGATGTACCCTGAACATGCATACAGCTGAAAGAATGTCAGGTAATAACAACAATAACAAATATATAAACTCATTAAAATGCAGACTTCAAAGTCAAAAGTCTATGTACAGCATCAACTGTAGCATTCAGTGGGGAAAACTTATGTGTGACTCAAAACAAGATTGTAAGGTGGAGTAGAAGCCTTACTTCATAACCACTGTTAAGATCCCTTTTTTCCTACCTCACAGTCTTCTCAAGGCCTTAAGTCTCATCGTGTTTTGTCTTCATAAAGGATATTCAAACTCAACTGTGAAAGAGCTTACAATCTTATGTAGCAAATGGCAGAAAAATAACTCATTCACAATGTCTTTCAAGGAATATGAATTGTTAGTTTGAATTTACCCTATTTACAGTGCAGTTTCCTCTCATCTTTATTTTTCATTTTGTTTTTAAGAAAATATTGTTTGCATCCAATACCATTTAGAGTCTCATTTTTCAGTCTAATGCTGCCACTACTGTGTACAAGTAATGGGAAGGATGAAGAACACGTATTTTTTCCTGACGAGGTTATTTCTCTTAGTGCTCAATTAATGGTATCTGTACTTGGAGTATTGCATCAGATTATCTGGGATTTGGACAATTCCTTGGACAGAGACAGAAAAATGCATATACTACAAAGCCACATGCAGGATGGTGGAAGAGGGCAGCTGTTTCCCCACAACATCAAACAGAAAGCATATTAAGACAAATGGTCTTAATATGGAGGCTGCTATGCCCTTACTGCTCTATCCCTTCCACCCCAAGACTACTCCTACAGTCCTCAGGAACAGCTCACAAAACAATAAACATACTAAAGATAAAATTAACACCTGGATGCAGGAGGGTGTTACTAAGTAGAACTTCCATGCGTGAAGCTATCAACTTCCAATCACCCCTAAGTGCTGCAAAAATTAGGTCTGAATTGCATTTTTAGAAATTTGGTGACCTGGAAGTTTTCAGCTTCACAGAATGAACCAGTGTAACACTGAGGCTGGCAAAAACCACCAAGAAATAGCAACTTAAACACCATCTCATCTCTTTTACCTCAATGTCTCTTTAGTTGTTTTCAACAGTGTTATCCATAGAGCTGTGCCCACAAAGAGCAGTTTACAACCACTATCAAATACAGAATACACTGAGAGGCAAAATGTTTCAGAAGTCACTGCAAACTGAGCTCAAGTCAAGTTTCACAAAATGGCACTGGCTTTACTTTTCTCCAGATTATGGCTCGTGCTCAGGCAAAAAAAAAAATGCTGAATTCTAAAACTCTTAAAACATAGTGAGAAGAAAACTGGTGCAGTCAGTGCACCAACACATTCCTCTACAGAGGACTGAAGTGATTTAAGATTAAGCGTGTTCCAAGCTTCATTTGATGCCATTTCCTCAAAAAAAAGATCCAATAAGCAGATGAAGGAAAACATATAAAAGCTTTCAGGAGTTAATTATGTGGATTTAGCCTACTCTAACTGCAAAGCTTTTAGAGCCCTTTCAAAGGATGTTATGAAATGAGCAGATAAGTTACTGTGGATTTTCTAAATCCACTGTAGGGTTTTCTAAATAAATTTATAGAAGATGGAGCAAATCCTTTTATGCTGCAGTGACCTTTCACAGTATACATACAAAAAGGAACATTACTATGCATCCTTAATAGAAGGGATACACTTCTCTTTCAATAGAAAAACCTTCAGGAGGGAAAAAAATATATTATCAACCTACAAACACTGCTTTTGATTTTGAAATTTAAGTATTGTTAAAAGACTTCTTTATTTTAAAAGGAACATATGCTCACACAGTCGTGGCAGGGATGGCACAAATAAATCACTAAAGGAGCACTTTTGAAAACCTCAGCCTACTTGCTTAAAACATGCATGCTCATACATAGCTTTCGCCACTTATGCCTTCTGTCCTAAATCAACAGGACTATTAACCATATTATTAATGCCAGTGCAATACAACCAAATCAGCAATGATATTTAATCCTAGCTATAGGATCAAAGGGTATTTTTCCTGTGTAATTTTGATTTTGCAATTAGTTGCAGACATGAATTACAATTTATTCTTCTAACAACCTGGCATGTTCACACAATCAGGCAGTTATGTGTTTGAATGACCTCTGTGCCCGGCAAGATCATGGAGCAGATCTTCCTGGAAACTGTGTTAAGCACATGGAAAATAAGGAGGTGACTGACAGCCAACATGACTTCACTAAGGACAAACTGTGCCAGAAAATTTGGTAATCTTCTACAAAGGGGAAGAGTGGTGGGAAGGGTGGGAAGTGGTGGAGGGACCTCACAGGTTTGAGAGGGGGTCCCATGAAAACTTCATAAAGGTCCTACATCTGGGTTGGGACAACCCCAGGCATAAATACAGGCTGAATAGGGAATGGATTGAGAGCAGCCCTGAGGAGAAGGACTTGGGGATGTTGGTTGACAAGAAGAGCAACGTGACCCAGCCATGTGCACTTGCAGCCCAAAAGGCCAACTGCATCCTGAGCTCCATCAAAAGCAGCATGGCCAGCAGGTCAAGGGAGGGGATTCTGCCCCTCTGCTCTGCTCTTCTCTTCTCTGGTGAGACCCCATCTGCAGCTCTGGGGTCTACATCATACTAAGAATGATGTAAATCTGCTGGAGCAGGTCCAGAAGAGGGCCATGAATATGATTAGAGGGTTGGAGCACCTCTTTTCTGAGAAAAGGCTGTGAGAGTTGAGGCTGCTCAGCCTGGAGAAGAAAAAGCTCTAGGCAGACCTCCAGTGCCTAGGAGGAAGCTGGAGAAGCACTTTTGACATGGACAAGGAGTGACAGAACAAGAGGAAATGGCTTTAAACTGAAAGAAGATAGATTTACAGTAAGCATTAGGAAAAAATTCTTCACTGTGAGGGTGGTGAGGCACTGGGGCTGGAACTAGATGGTCTTGAAGGTCCCTTCCAATTCAATCCATTCTATGATTCTATTAATTCATTTAGCTACCACTCTTAATAAGACAGCAAATAAAATTTATATAGTATGTAAGCAATTAGCAGAACAAAATAAGCATTAATTTGTTCCTCAAATAATGTATTCAAAATCAGTAACTGCTCCCAAAGCCAGTGTATTTTAATTGTAACATAATTATTTTGTACACTTTTCATATACATAAGTGTTTAGTCATTCACTAACTACATACATTCTGTTAATACACAGATCTTATTGTAAGTTACTTGCTAACAACTATATTTAGTAATTACCAATTAAAACAAACTATTCAGAAGCATTAGAGATATAAAATCTGTTTATGTAGTTTACAAAAATCTATGAAGTAAACTATCTTCTCTGATGCACCAGTTAATTTAAAGCTTTGTTTCTAATGAAGATTTAATGCTCCTTTCAAGAGAACACTGCCTAATATTCCACCATTAAAAAAAAATCCGTAACTGGGAATCTCAGTGAATGGTCTTTCTAAATAAATACAAGTCTGTGTTTGTCACCAATTTTAATGCTGGTAATTATCACTAATTGCTTACTTTTATGAACTTTTATGTTTTTGTTTGGTTTTTGGTTTGTTTGTTTGTTTGGTTTTTTTCCAGTTGCTTCTATCCTGGGAAATTGAAAGGCAAAGTCACCAGTGTTTCAAAAGAACCATGTAATGCCATAAAAAGAAGCAATCACAATGGCATCTCAGCTGGCATTGCTGGTGAAAATGAAAGGGATGATCATCTATTAAGCACTTTAGGACTAGGTAACTGGGAGCTGAGCACTTCACCTACAATCCCAGGCATACTTCCAATGCCTTATCAATCAATTTTGTGACCAACTCTTCAACACAGCTGGACTAACGAAGACTACTGTATAAAGCTAATGATATTGAAGTAATTTCCAACCACTGAGTTTGCTCAGCTTGTTTGTATTTCATTTTTTTCCTGCAAGTTCTCTCTACACCAGTTCTCCTGATCTGCCTTCAGAACTCAGCACTGTAAGTACATGTTCACCTGCTTGGTGTTGCCTTCAACAACAGGACTGTGGAGTAGGACTGTGCATTATGGCTTAGCCAACCCTTTATGTAAATTATTGTAAATCCTAAGGCCAATGAGCTGCAAAATTTTAAGTTTTAAACATCACAGCTTATGGTATTTATTCATTGCAGGCAGAAAGTATCATTTGTATAGGAACTTCTGCTTGACATTTTTAAAGGCTGCTCACCAAGATGACACTACTTGACAGCAAAACAGCAAAAAAAAATCACTATTAAGATACAGAAAATAGAAGCAAAAATGTGATCCATTCTGACACATCCCAACATCAGATTGTACAGCATTAAAAAGAAAATCCTTAATAAAGATAATTTTAGATATGTACATCTACAACGGAAGTGTTCTCCTCCATTTTCTTTTCTTTTTTTTAAGTTTTCTCATGTGAAAGTGCTGCTAAATAGTAGAGGCAAAGATATTTTTATTACCAAGCAATATAAACGACTCACTGTTCATTTTGCAGAGACATTAATGGTTCTGAAAGTTCTCAGTTCTCAAAACATATATGAACTGACACTTATAAAAATAAAACTTTCTGAATAATAGGCATAATGGTAATGCAGATTACATTGGCTCTTAAAACTTTCCAAACAAAGATGACCCAATTCTTCACAAATATCCACTTAATACTTTCTTTTTCCATAGTATTCATCTTATCTGATGCATGTTCTGGTTTCTGACAGCAGCAACAGACTAAAAATAAAGCACTGGAGTAAAACTTTGTTGACTTCATCCTTTCTTTTGCTGCAAGCAAACTTTTTTCCCCTCTGAAGTTGGCAGAACTGGAGATGTACCATGGCACTTCTTCAAATATGCAACTTGAAAGTAATTTCAGGGTTACCAATTAAAGAAAAAAAAAAAAAGTCTCTGCAGCCAGAGTGTGCCTATGACTGTGTACAAAGGATAATACTCCGCATCCAAGTGACTCACACATGGCATTTCCCCCCTCTCCTTCACTTGTAAAGTGCATAATTCTGCCAAAAGCACCATCAAGTTTTGTTCTTTTCCCTCTTCAGATAGATTATATCACTAACAGAGATTTCTAGATTAAGAAATAAAATTTAATCAAGAAGAAATAAAGTCAGTCTTAAGTAATTAAACAAGCCTTCACTAATGCACTTTGATAGAAGGTTAGGTAAGTTGTTGGTTCCTCACATCCTCTGAAAAAGGATTGTTTTTCTCTCTAGAGCCCAGTTTGAAAACAGGCAAGCCTGAACAAGAGTTCTCCTTGGTTTTACAAGGCTTAGTCATCCCTAAAAAGGAACCAGCAAAGGTGGAAATGAGCACCTCTTCTTTCATAGAGGGTTGTGTCAAAATGTTTGTCAAGTTCCCTCAGAGCACATACCTGCACAGCTCTTCCAAAAGTACCATTTTCAAGTAAGTCAAGTTGATCATACTTCTGCTCTTTTGGACTCAAGGTATGTCTTAGAATGGAACAAACAAGATTTTTCTTATCTGAAGCTACCAAGTAGTCACTAGATAGAGAGGCATATCTAACATTTCTCCAGCCACTTTTAGCCCATGATGCAGAGACAAGAAAAGACCAACATAGCAAAGCCAGCTGCTTTCACGACCATTTCTATGCAAAAAATCAGTGCTCTGAACAGATAAGAAAACTCTCTATAGGTCAAAACCATAACAATCAGCTTAAATCCACAAGTAATGTTAATTTAATATCTTTTAGACACTTTTTGTAACTTCCCTGATGGTGGAATATGGTGTCCAAATTTCTCACAGATCATTTTAGTGGAAATGAACTTCCAAGTGCAGAGTACTTTGTAGAGTTCTTCCTATTCCACAACATGTGTTTGTCATGTGTCAAAGCTGACTCTACTTTCTCTCCTCTCCCCAGACTACCACAAATTCTTCTGTAACATAAACAAAGTTCTGTCCGAAATCTACAAAATTACCAGAGGCAACCCTGTTTGAGATCAAAGATGTGCATCACTGTTGGTCTGTCTGCAATGTCCCAGATTTCAACTAGGATAAAATTTGCAAGAAACAGGCAAGCAACAAAGCAAAACTTCAACACCATATCCAGGGATACAGCTAAAAAAGAAGAGTTTTGACATTCTAGCTATAGCTACCTTTTCTAGATACTTAGGAATCTCAAAAGATATCTGTGGGATAAATGTCCACAAATGACATTTATATAATGTCATTTTAGGTCTAGGATAAACACCCTACCTTTATATTTACTCAAAACAGGAATCCAAAAATTCAAATCACATACTATTAACACTTAATAGGAGGAGGAAACAATTTTCAATTTCTAATGCTTATAGTGTTCTGTAATGCAACTCATCAGCCACTATGATAAACTGGGGGGGAGGGGCAGCCATGTCTTACATGAATCAAAAATTACAATAAAATATTTGACTTTTTGGAGGCATTTGATGTGCTTCTCTACTTTTCTCCCCAAAATCTTAATGATGTTTACATGCTGATCTTAATTTATGTGCAGCATAAACGTGCTAGCACAGGCAATCTTGATTCCCAATGCTGCTATTACAGTTTAATGAATCAGCAACACAGAATATTTACAGGTTCTATGCATTCTTGATGATATATAAAACCTCCAGTAAATCTTGACACTCAATAATCTAGAGCTCAAAATATTTTTTCATGACTGTTGCCCCAGTAGAAAATAAATACTATGCATATAATCCTCACTGTAGGCTAAAATCAGCTTTAAAAACAATTTAAAAACCCAAACACCTGAGAAATGAACAGTTTATAAACATATAACAATTTTCTCCAGTAGGCAAGAAAAAAAATAACACGTTTAAACCTATTGTACATACATACTCTGAGTAGTTAAATTCAGAAGTTACAAACAAAATTAAGCATCACAGCTCAAATACGTACTCTTCTAAGCAGTTTGATTATACAGATATAGCACTTAATTCCACATAGATATATATGTAAAATGTGGTAGTTATTGTCTATAGGGATAAAGCTGAAAATAGTCTCAGACTTCTCATAGAATTCCTACAGCAAAAGCCAGACCAATCTCCACTGATAAATAAATCACTTAATCCTTTCTTCATCTGCCATCACCCTATTGCAAAAGCATGAAGCTGAAGTCTAGAAAGTCAAAGCTAAGGCCTGACCTTCCATCTCTATCCTCTCTGGCTGCTCCCTTGTGTACCCCTCAAACACATGCCATCATTTCCTGATGAGTTTAGAAGGGGTTATCAGGAGAATTTCAGGACATGTGTCAGTTTTGTGGCAACCTGAATGCTATACAAACATCTTCTGTTTTTAATAGGCGATTTGTATTTTAGTAGGTTTATCCATTCCCAACTTTATTTGTTTAAAGGTGCCTTAACCTTGACATAAATCAATGCTAAGCATCTGTATGGAGTACTGCTGAAGAGTTTAAAAATTAAACCCTACAAAGAGCTGTATTTTGCAAGGAGGTTTCTTTCAAAATTAAACCAAACCAACTTGTCAACTTCTTTGTTCACTTCTCCCCAACCCCTTTGAAAATTATGCAGTCTATTCTTTTTTGCTCTTTTTACAGAGTTCTCCTAAAGATCACAAGATCACCAGGCTGGTGAGTATAAAAACGCCACCACCACTGGTTCCCAAGTACCTTTTTCTTCTTCCTAATACAAGCACGAGTGTTTGTGTAAGACAGTAGGGCCAACGAGTCAGAGGCCCTGGGTCGTGCCTTGCAGCAACTCCCCCCTTCCAAAGGAAAACAAAAAGCACTGAACCCTTTCTGCCCCATGTCCAGTCCTTCCCCCACCACCTCTGTGGTGAAGACAGCCATTATTACATTTCCTTTCGGGTTATTTACAAGGTCTTGGCTCTGACATTGATTTCTTATCTGTTTCTATGACAAATGTTAAGTGTTAATAAGCTGTCCTTTTAAAGAAAGATAATGTTAAACAAATTATAGGAATTAATTACCCCAAACCTATTCTTTTTTTTTCTCATGAGAATTGAAACAGTAACAGTAAAAATTACTCAAGACCAGGAAAAAAACCACACTTTTTTTTCAGCCAATTAATAAGTGCTAGCAGACTAAAGGAATACACTTTAAGCCAGGCAGTGCCCTGAAAATCTAAAGCAAATTTGTCAGGGAATATAGAATAACCAGGCAGACACAGCTCCCTTATGAAGAGTTTTTTAAATTATAAGTGAAGAGTTACTACTTTTTCAGATATTTTCTTCGTGGTTTAAATTTTAGGATGAAGGGTGAAAGTTTCAGAAATGTTTTCAGATACAGGACCATTAAAATGATAAACATTTGGGATCCCAAAGTACACTTCTACTCTAACTGTCCTTTCAGACCTGCATTGACTGCACTATAATAGCTGCCAACATTTGGTAAGGATTAGCCTTTCATTTACACAAAAGCAAGCATTCCTTAGCTAAATCAGCACTTTTTGCCATCAGACTCATAAAACCTTTTCACAACACAGATTTTCAAGAGAATCCTTTAGAGTTTTAGGATGCTGCTCCTTTTACTAAGTAACAAAATACACCCCAGGGTGTCTCATTGACCACATTCAGCTGTCCTTTGACCTCTGCAATTGTTTAGCCTAACTTCAGGGCCACAGAATCTGCCTCCCCCCAATCAAAAAGGCTAATGTTGCTTCCTCCCAGCACCTGGCCAAGCAAAATCCTAGAGGTTCCCCCCCTCTTCCAGATTTATGCCACGTTCCAGATGTTGCCAAGCAAAATGTTCCTGCAGGCAGGTTTTGGGAGCCCACAAGTGCCACTGAGAACCTGAGCTGTGGCCATGACCCCCTTGCTCCGCTCAGGGCTGCCCTTGCCCCCAGGGATACAACAGGTCATAAAGCAGGAATAGATCTTCAGCCTTCTGGGTACCCTGGCTATTTAAATGCAACAAGAAACTATGTGAGCCCAATACTGTGTACTAAGCCTCCCCCCTCTCAGAAGCCAGGAAAAAAAAAGACAGTGTGAGAATCTCAGTTAGAAGCACAAATCTATCCCAATCATTACAAAGATCTGCATTCTTCTTCCCTTTTGTTTTAAACCCTTTGAGAGGACAAATAAACAAACAAACATTCACTCACCCTCCAAGCACATAAAACATATATTTAGCTAGTTGCTTAGGTATTTGCTGAGCCTCTAAGTAAAACAGCAGAAAAAGATTGTTACAGCTTCAAAAGAATTGTCATTAAATAATGAAGTTGGGGTACCTCATTGTGGGTATATAAGAAAAACATGGAAGTGCAAATTAGCCCTCTGTTAAAGGCTTTTTGATTATATGAACTGGATTTAATGATTTTTTTTAAGACCCTGGACATTTTACATGCCTGAAGCAAAAATAAAATCGTTATTTGAAGTCCACACTGCTCCTACAATGCAGTCAATGGAAATGAAAGCAGAGATGCTGATCACAAACATACAGTGTACTGTCTATTAGGAAAGGCAAGTACGGTACCTTCTCAGGTTCCTTTTAACCTATTTGAAATGCAGTCATGATTAAAGGATACAGCTAAGAGTTTGTGAAGCCTTGCTGCAAAGTTGTTTAAAACTCCTGAACACCTGAAAAATAAAAAGGGAGAAAAAAATCAGAATGACTCATGCCAGCATATCTTTTTTAACAAGACAAACCCTTCCTGTGGAAACCTGGTTTTGAGTGAAAAAAGAAGGGCCAATGACTTTAAAAAGCAGATTTTTAATTAGAGAAATATTTGGTTGAAAGTGCTTGCTTGCTTCTCTATAATCTACCAGAAGTATAAACTTAAAATTTGCACATTTTTGGTGCTGAAGTCACTAAATGACAAATCAGAAATTTATCACATTAATATGATAAAAATAACTGTCACAGAAACATTTTAAAAAGGATATGATAACTCAGAAGTAATTATTTTAGTAATTATAAAGAAACAAACTAAATGGGGGAGCAGTTATCTACCCTGGAGATCAAAGCTCAAAATGAAATCAGAATTACCTGGCTACTCTCCTACTTGCCTTTCCATAAAAATATTGGAGTTAAAACAATACTAATAGAAATTGTACCTTATAGAAGAAAATACACCTGAAATACCCCAAGGAATGGCAAAAATGGTGCAACAAGCAGCAAGCAAAAGAGCAACACCTAAAATACCTAGGGCTGTACAGAACACCAATTAATATCAGGAAAAGCTTTAAATTAAGTTATCATTGAGTGGACTTTGACAAGACTTTCTTAGGCAGACAAAATGGCTTGGTTTCTCAGTAGCAACAGACCATATTTTGCCAAAAGATTTAAAGGAATTTTCCCTGGTGCTCACAAATGGGATTTTAAAGCTTAAAGCTGGGACTACAGGCACAGGCCCACTGGCAAAACCAGAACGCATCTGCACACACAGAATTCAAACTCCAGGTTTTAAAATTAAAGGCTTTAAAGCTTCGTTCCCCCCTCCCAATTTGAAAAACCAGCCTGTTTACAAGGGCAGCTCTAACCCTCACCTGTGGCTCAAGGAAAGGTTTTGGGCAGGATTGTAGCGTTGTGAAGGAAAGCACTGAATAACTCCATTGCCAGGGACCACGGATGCCATCGGTGCCACGCTGGCCGTGGGTCGGGCACGGATGGACAGCAGGGATAACGCCCGCGACTCCCGGCCAAACTGTAGGGATCTGTACACACTTCAGCAATTGCAGAATGCCAGTAATCCAATTCCAACAGCTCCTGGCTCTGAAATTGCTATTTTTCAGACACGTGCTGAACATTTCACCTGCTAGTAATGACATTTTTGTATTTTCTTCTAATTACACTCAAAGCTAAGACCTTTGGCCCTAGGCCACAGACCTCTATTCAGGCTGCACACATTCTCTTAAAGGCCCTGAGCCTTTGTTGTCACTCTCGGTCTTTCATCTATTATTTACATCCATTGAGAAGAGAGATACTCCACCATTTGTGAAGCTTTAAAGCTTCTAATCATCTTAATTTCTTCGCCTTTCAACCACTGCTTCCCCTTATGGACCAATGCCAACAGTGTGACAAAATAATTTTTCAAGCCAAGATCCTCCTGGACCCTTCCCAAACCTTGACACACACTGGGCTGTGAGTGCCTTTTGTCCTTTGCTGGCTGCTTTTGCAAACACAGACTTTTGCTCAGCTTGGGGGTGGGGGGTATGGATCTGCCTGTCAGTGCATTCGAGGGAGTTTTCTTGGGGTTTGTGTGGTTTTGCACCACTTTCTCTCCGTAAAAAGTCTAACTCAATTAGTCCAGCTAAATCAGAGATGCTGTAGGGAACCTTACCTCTTCTAAAAATATTAAGTACCTTCTGAAATAACATCGACTGTGAATTTTATGTTTCCATTTTTTTTTTCCCCCAAAAGCTAAACTGCTGATATGCTTCTTTGGTTTGCATACTGTTATGTGCCCACTTAAAACTGACAGATTGTCACACAATATTTAAGATACACAAAATATCATTAACCTTTTTCCTGGTTATTGGCAACATTAATTTGCCCTGATCATATGACATAATGTGGAAAAAAACATATTTTTCATCTTGTGTTCAGGTCATCTCCTTCTTATCCACCCTTATTTGCAAATGAAACAGGAAACAAATCAACAGCATTTTTGCCAAGATGGAGAAGATCTCTTCAGATTTCATCAGCCACCAACCTTCATTACCAAGACCTGTGAGATCTGCTAACATGTTCCACATCTTGGCTCCTTCCTTCACTATGGTCTGGCTTACTTCTGATTTTTAACAGTGCTTCCTTGTTGTATGTCCCCTCTGAAGACCCCCAGCCCCCATGTCGTTTCTTATTTTTACCATTTGCTTCAACTAGCAGTTCACTTGAGACTCATCCATCTTACAATGCCTAAAGTGACAGATGCTCTCAGGAATGACCATACTGTTGAGTGAACAAAAGATAACATCACCTCTAGGAACTCAGGGAGAAATACAGCTTCAACCCCGAGACACGGTTATCCTGGCAGACACAGCACCATAAACCTCTCTCAAGTGAAAAAAAAAAAAAACAACCAACAACTGTGTGGAAAAGGAATCTGACACAATTACAAGCCAAAAAGAGTATTCTTTCTATCCTAAGATGTAGTTAGTGGTGTTGATAACCTTTTTATTTTATTTTTTCCCCCCTAATACTCCATTGGAGAATTTTGTTGAATTCACCTGTGATAAAATCAAGAGGAGAAGAGAGAATGGAGAAATTTCACACAAATACTGTTTCAGGACCCCTACAGACTTGAATGGAGGAAGAAGGCACTTTGGAACAGCTTCAGTGGAAGGTCACACAAGTCCTTTGCCAAAACACAGACATTACCTTGTTAAAATCTACACATCCTACAGACCAGCTGTTGCTCAGTTAAATTCCACAGGAATTCAGAATCATCATGGGAGCCTGTGGCCTTGACAAATGCATACTGTAACCAGAGTAAGATTACTTTAATGTCACAGCTGCTTGATAAATCTGTAATCTGCAAGTAACCGCCCCTCAGTGTTTTGACATTTGAACATTCACCACTTAAAAAAATAATTAAATTAGAATGATAGATTTTCCAGCCAACATCCACACACCCAACTACAGAATGATGCTTGTTCCTAAACAAAAATCTGCCCTCTATGCTTATATGACTGAACTAAAAACTGTTGATTTGAAATACACCCAAAATTCTCCATCCAGTCAGTGGAACAGGACTTGCTGAAGAGTCCTGGGTGGCAGAAAACATTACTTAAAAAAAAAGGAAAGGTCATATTAGCTTCTCCCAGGGTCACATTTGCAAAAGTGACACTAAAAATGCTGAGAACTGCTTTTCTGCAGTAAGATACAAAGAATTTCCCTGTCTTTCCCAGTAAAGTTTAAACAGCATCTCATGTTCAGTTTTCAAACACTACATGTAATAACCATCATTACAGTACATGAGACTGAGAACATGTGAGTTTTACAGATGTAAAGTTAGAGCTGTAAAATGAAAGACCAGGATAGGGGGCTTGATAACCAAACATCTCCTGTCCAGTGTAAAGTCAGGGGAAAATCACAATATGGACTTCTTAAGATCTATTCACTGATTGTATTTAGCCATATTTATTAATTTGTGGTGAGTTATGATTTTAGGTCCCTATTCTGATGTAGAATGTTTCTGCTGTGCTCTCATAGCAGACCACATCAAACCACCAGACTGTAAATATGGAAGTAATGTATAAATACACCATTTTTAATATAGGCCATTTTAACACAGTATGCCATTCTGCAGTACTATTTTGGACCTCCAACACACAGAAAGTAAACTAACAACCAGTTTGGTCCTTCCTAAAGAGGATCCCAGCTCTGGGCTCAGACCAGCTTTTGAGTTCCTCTCCCATTCTGAGCCACTGAGAGATCTGACACAAAAATCTTTGAACAAATCCCATTCAGTTGGGAAAAACATGAACAGGAAAATCTAAAGAAGATCATTACTGGTGTATGATTGAAAAAGTTTTATGCAAGGCTCTGCTTTCCACCTCCTATTTCAGCAACTGGGTTCAAGGGTTCAAGGCATAGTGTAACGACCAAGAAGAAAAGAAATGAGACAATGGATTCTGGGGGATGTACTGGCACACCCTTGAGTGTCACCATGCCCAGAATAACTTTGCGAAGCTCCTTCCAACCCAAATAAAGCAAAGAAGCAAATGATGAAGTCTGCACTTAACATCCACACAGGAAAAAGTCTTGAAAATATATAATGCTTTCACCCAAAATACTTGACGATCTTGCCAACAGATATGGATGAAAAAGTAGTAGCTGCATCCTGCCTTATAAAATCTGTACTTTGCACTCAAATGGGCATCTTAGCAAACAGCCAGCTCTTACACATTTAATCTCCAAATATTTATCACACTAGAGAGAAGTGTTTATAGTTAATATGCAATCCATCTTCTGCATGCTGCTGCTTTTAAACAAGACAAAATGTGAGGTAAAAGGTCATAACTACCAGAAAGAACTTTGAATAAAATTCTGATATTACAAGTATTTTTCTGGAAGAGACAAGGTGTAAAATAGATTACTGGAGCCAAACTCCGTATGGAATAGGGCAGGCCAAGGTACTGATCCAAAACAGCAGTGAACAGTATCAGAACCATCAGTATTAATGTGTCTGGTAACTCCAGGCTGCTTTGAAAAATCTCTCATTTAATGAGAGTCCCATTTTCCAGCTGAAGCTGAACATTTTTACATGCATGTATGTAAAATCAGTTCTCATTCAACGCAATTTTAACATGGAATGATTAAAAAATTGATGATAAACTTACAGGTAACTTCTGTCATTACCATTAAGTTACTGACACTGAAACATGACCTTGAAATGACAGCTTCATTAATGCAAGTTTTACCAGGGAAGGTTTCAAAAAGCCCTGATTAAATTAACTACTTTTAAACACAATAGGATCAATATGTATGCAGAGAATGTACACCCCCATGGCAAGTTCTGCTTGCTTGATTGATCAAAAACAAAAAAATCCTGTGGCTTTCCAGATCTCAGCTGGTGCCAGAAATCCACATAGAAAAAAAAAAAAAAGTCCATCTAAATGAAACTCTGAAAAGGTTTACCCTTCGCTAGTCTATTTGCACTTCAAAAACTCCTTAAGTCCTTCAGCTAAACCCCAGGGTTGAACCATTTCAAAAATGAGAGGGGGATGGCCATGATTTATCTTTCTTCTGTGCTGTGGACAGAGCTGTAAAATCTGCCTGCTGGTGTGCCTGTGTGCTACAGGCCTCTTTTCATGAACCTTGGATATTTACCCCTTTTAGAAATAACTCTGTTCATTTCGTCACCACCCTTTATTTCCTTCAATCAGACACAAGTACCATTTATAAAGCAAAATTTCAATTTTTGGGCATTGGCATACAAGCTGATGAAACTGAATCATCAAAATGGCCAGGAATCTGAAATTAGCATTTTAAAGGAAAATATAGCAGATCTTATTCATACCTGTAAGGATTGGCTGTTGCCTGTGAATTTGTGCTCAGGGAACACTTGTTTAACAATCTAATTTAAGCCTATCCCTTATATTTACTAGTATCAAACACATTTTTAGCAATAAGCTCAAATAATCTTCTGTTTGTAGATAATCAATGTTTTAGGTCACCCAGGATGCATTTTCCAGGCTTCTGTACTTCAAGATATATTACCAGTAGAAGGAAAATGGAGATTTCACGGGTCACAAACTTCTGCATCACAAGGACCTTCAGTGCTGCTGTCAGCCTAGTAAAACTCAATCAATACACTCTTGCTTTATTTGTCCACTATTAAAACCCCTGCACCTGAATTTCTACAGGGTTATTTTTTTTCTGAAGCAAAAATATCAATTCAACAACCATATTGACATTCTTTGAACAAAATTTAATGCTATGATATTTAGTTTGTATATTAAAAACATAAACACACACATATAATATAAAGATAAATTCTACAGTACCGATATCATGGAAGAGCACAAAGCAAGGGCACTGAAACATGTTTGTGTACTTCAACTTCTCTAAAACCTTCTTCTATCTGAAGACCCAGCCCTATAAGCCATATATCAGTGGCACAACTCTTACCAGCCTAAATTCTTCAGATTTGAGTAAACAGATAGACTTGCTCTCAAGGTAAACAACAATAATAATAGATTCAGTATTAACTACTTTTGCATAGAAAGGGCCCATTTATTTCCAGTCTTATGCAGATTTTGCTTTTATCACAGACTTTTTTCTCTTCCATTCTAAAACAACATAAATGGATGAAAAGTATGTTATGAAAGTATAAAAAAAAATTGCACATCCTGCCACAGTAGGTTGAGTCTTAATTAGACTGGAGTGAAGCTTTAAAAACATTGACATTGTGCTTGTTTTTGTGCAAGCCAAATATTGGCCCTAACAAAACTCAGGACTAATCTGGAAAAAAAAAACAACCAACCCTAATCACTCTATTAATCCCCACTCAAATCCACAAGGATACTTAAGTAAGAGGTTGTGGATATAAGAAGGAATGGCATCTTACTCAGCATCTGACATGCTACTCAACTCCTCAGAGTCTGAAATTCTCTTTTGCTCCAGAAAAAGAGCCAAAGATCTTTTAAGAATACATCCTCTTTTGTGCATATGCTTTTCATATTAAAAAAAAAAACCACCTCTCCAGTATAACTTGTTTTATTACAAACACTGTAATAAAATACTTCGACTATGTCCTTCACTGGCTCACATTTGTAAGACTGCTGAGAGTGTTTATAAACTCGCACCTTCTCCTGGTGTGCTTGTGAAAATTTAGGATTCCAGCTGCAACCTCATTAGCAAAACATTTCAACTGCCCTACATGAGCCAACATTTCCTATTTTAATAGTTAAGAGTTTTCATGAAGATAGAAGTTTGTATCTTTTTACCATATCCCCAATCACCAAGAAGAAGCTCTGTATAATATGTATTGTAATAAAGAAGTTCTGAGTATTTCTACAGCCACCTATTTTTTCCATACTTATTTACAGTTCCTGAGAAAACCCCAAATGGACACACTGATCAATAGGATTTGGTACTTCTGTGTCAAGCAAAGTGAATGTCACCACACCACAGCCAGGTGAACCAACTTTAGAGAAGTCCAAGCAGACAGAAGAAAAACACCATAAAACAGAAAAAAGAATCTGGAAAAACAAAACACCAATAAGAAATACCCTGTGGATTCATTAGCAACCAGGGTGGCAGGCTTTCCTCTAATTCCTTTTAAAAGCCCATGACTACCTGCAGAGCCTGGGAGTGCAAATCACATTAGTGGAGCCACCAGATGACCAAAGAAAGCACTGGAGGCCTGGTGAAACCAGTAAACAAAAGGCAGCATTCCAGCTGAATGCCGCTGCTAGAGTCAGCATTGTAAGATGCTTGGATCTGATAACCCAAAAACCAGATTAGCTGCAGGCAACAAAAGAGTAAAATGAAAAACAAAGGGGTCATTTTGACACATGAAGAAATAATTTCCATTAAAACATCTTGAGTTTGCTGTGTAGTTATAGAAACTGCTCCTACTTGAAGTGACATTTGAAGCAATGAAGCTGTGACAGTGCAGTGCCTTGGAAAAGCTCCTGAAATAACACATCCTTGGAGACCATATAATTTAAAGAGGCAAACTGGCCTCTCTGTCTTTGAATCTTTATGACATTTTAAAGGTCTAATAATGATTTTTTAAATCTGTTGTACAGATTTCAATTTGAAGACTTTCTGCCTACAGCTAGGGTTGAGGAAAAGATTCATTAGTTTTATCTGTATTTAAAAGTCTCCTGCAGAGAATGCACTGACCACAATATTCTCATGTAATTACACAAGTACCCATATCCTCACATGTGTGTCTCACTTACTGTCAACACAGGAAAGAATCCTATTATATTCCTTATCAGAAGCTTAAAACAGGGTTTTTATCCTGAAATAAACCCCAGGATTTTATCACAGGACCAAACTGAAAGTCTGTAAAAATATGTAGACACCAGAGAGAGACAGAGAGAGAGAGAGAGAGAGAAGTCAAAACTTTCCAGGGTAAAATTGGAAAAATTGCTACAATTTTGTCTTATACAATTAAGAATTCTATGCACTCAAAGCCAAAACAAGTCTTTTTCTTTCTCCACAAGACAGCAAATTGTCCTGCTATGAAATATTCACGAGCTAGAAGAAATTTCTGAGGAACACTGTGGTATACAGAGGACATTTCAGCTTGCTAGCTTTGCTCTCTGCATCTCTTGTTGCTAGCACACAGCACAGAAACCTGACACACAGAGAGGGAACAAGCCTTCCTGGAACACCACGTTTGTTCCCTGGGTTTTGAACACATACAGCAACTAAACCTGTTAGCATCAGTAAGGATGGGATCTCACATATGAAGTGTATCTAACCACAGCCTCCGATGATTCCTCTCTGACAAATGCAGAGAAAACAGACCCAGAAAAGCATCTCAGCAGAGTCTGGTGGGGACAGCGTAACAGGACAACCTGCAGCCATGTCCAGACAAATACATGGTATGCATTGACCTGGAAATCCTGCTATCTATGTTCAGTGAAAGGCTTGTCAGAAAAAGCTTTGCAAACACCTTCTCCTACTTGGTGAATTTTTCAAAATACATAGCCATTAAACAAATCTGAAAAGGGAAAGGTGTAATGCAGGCCTCTTATATAATATGGTCATCTCTGGGGACATCTGTGCCATCAGAACCCAAAAGACCAATGGTACAGAGAAGATAGTGTGCACATATGGTTTTCCCCTGGTTCCAGCCACCCTGCTCTGGAGTACTGCCGTGGTATCCATGCTGCTTCTAGTATTTTTGCCACATACATGACCTGAGAGAAAAAGGTGGATGGGCAGAAGGCAGACAGAGTAGAAGCCCCTCTTCTCTTACTGTTCTTTTAAAAGTATCTTATCTAAAACAGCACTCAGGCCATAAACGCACCTTTGTAAATCCACAGAAGGAAAACGTGAAAGGTGTGAAGAACAGTCAAGAAGAAAGGAAATTTCAAAAAGCAATATGACTTGTGGCCAAAATGTGCACACATATGTGCTGTAGAAATCTTGGTGGAAGGGAAACACAAGATACTGTTGTGTATCTGGCTCATCATGACCCCTTATACTGAGAAGATTCAGCCTATTACCATTCAAAGAAACTTGTGTTTTTATTTATAGCAATCAGCCAGTCTGAATACAAAGATAGATGCAGCTAGTAATAACATAAAATCATCCACTTTAATGCAGTTGGTCTTTGCACTGCAAATAGAAAACAACATGCTTGGCAGTCATAAACAGATTATGATTAATGATTTTGCACAGTATCTTTCTAATAAAAAAGTCAAAGCACACTATACAAAGAAGCTGATCAGCTCAGAATATTAGAAAAACTTTAAACATTCAATACGAGCAGACCCCCATGTTTCAATTACAAATGGCTTTTCCAAGCAAGGCTGTTTATTTCAAGTTGTGTTGCCCAAGTTCTCCCATCACTAAGATACTCCAGAAAAACAGAAACTCCATCAGGGCTTGCTGTTTAGCAGCTGTTTCTTGTGCAGAAAGACACAGTATGGCCAGACCTTCCTAAAAATGCTAATGTTGAAAGCTTTCCTCTCTTTGAGGAATTCTAGTTATTTCTACATAGGGGCAAGCAGCTGACTCAAGACTTCCCTTAGCTGGGAATGCCATGGACCCAGTTCTGGGCAGTTGACTGAACACCTGGGAGGCTGAAGGAACTGGTTTCTTGTTCCTAAGGTCATTCAGCAGGGTTGGCATGAGGACTGGAATTTCTCTAGGAAGAACCATAAAGACAGAAAAATGTATGAGTTCCTTATAGACCTGACAGGAAAACCACAAACAGATCAGGGCATCTTCACTATTCCTGCTGATCTACATCCTCTATGACTGCAGCTTGAGTCCACGTCTTTTCTCACATCAAAAGTGCTTTTGTTGAGAAGCTTCCAGGATGACTATTCTGCACAACACCAGAGAGTTTCCTTGAGCACAATTTTGGACCACAAATATCAGACATTAGAATAGTTATCCCAGTAGAGTAGAAACCATTCACAGAGCAATTATGTCCAATCCAGACACTGCTTACCATGCTAGAAGTCTGGGAATATATTATAAAAGTGGCCATTGAAGCATTCTACCTCAAGGCAGGAGGAGAAACCAAGCTGCTCTTTGAACAACTAAAACAGGAATCAAGCATAGAGTCATGAAAGATGCAGAACTGGGAAAGAATACTGCTCTGCATTTGCAAGGATAAGACAGCTGCTAGTGCTTTTACTCAGTCCTTCCACAACATCCAGTGCTCTGGAATGAAGAGAAAGCAGGAAAAAATGGCCAAAGGGGGAAAAAAAGGCCTTTCAGAAAGAAGAATTTCATAAGAAAAGTAAATAAAAAGAAAATACTTTGTCCTCTCTCACACACTCTGAAGTAGAGAGATCTTTTCAAGACTCGGGGAAAAAAGAAAAGATCATTCCACTTTTGAAGTACAGAGGGAGCAACAGATAGAAACAGTGCTAAGGAACTCTCTCTGCTTGTGATTACAAACAAGAAAGTCTGATAAAGGTGGGCTAAGGAGGAAAATGGCATTTTCTTCTCATGATGTCATAACCAACTTACACTGAGCTTTTCTGAATGGAGCTGACTTTCCTATGGACTGGTACAGGGCTCTATTTTTGTCAGGGCTTCTTTAAAAACTAACTCAAAATGAAAAGCCCATACAGAAAGATCCTGAAAAAGACATTCATACTCCCACCAGTTGATTATTGAACAATAATCATAAACTTATAACAAAACATACATTAAAATAATCTAATCCTCTCTATAGCACTGATTTCCTCTGAAATGGAAGTCCCCCCATCTGTCCCTCTCTTTTTCAAGGGAAAAGTCTCCATTTCTCTTAAATGTGTTGGTTTTCAAGGCCATACTCACACTCTGACCCATAAAGAAAACAAAATGCTTTGATGGAGTGAAAAAGAATCCACAGGATTCAAAAGGAAGACAGTCTTTTGCTCCTCACTTAAATCTATTGTTATTGTACAGGCATTTTCAGAGGGCAGGTAGTGTAAAGGCTATACAGGCAAAAAAAAGAATAAAATACTGGCTTCAATGCCTGTCACCCTTGAAATTCCTAATGTGACAACAAGCAGTACTTCCCTACCATATCCCACATGCTTCTGGTGCCTTCCAGAAAGCCTTTTTATCTGATGCTGTGAAGAGACTCCTGCTTCAGATCTAAATGCCTAGGACTGAAAGTACTGTACAAATGACAGAGAGTGAAAATGAGTGGTTGAGTATAGAAATAAACAGAAAATCAATTCTCAGAATGCTGTCTTTGCTTCAGTGCTTCTGTTTGGCCTCCTCTCACAAACTTGCTCTGTCCCTCACCAGCTTCCTATTTTACCAGCTCTTTTCCTTGCAACCCACTAGTGAAGGAAGGAAAATTTACCAAGATCATCTTTCCTCTGCTGGTGCATTATGTGACTGTCTTAAAAGTATTGCCTGGTTTACCCCAGCCTAGGTTTGGCTGTCATCTAAAAGCACAGCAATTCTTTCTTTCAGCCTTTTATGGTTCCCCAAGTATCAATTCTCATCCCATCTAATGACAGGGTTTGAGAGAAGCACATTTTTCCCATGGAAACTCTGAGAAAGCAACAGAAGGATGAAAATTACAGTGTATGAAGAATAGACAGACATACTTTTTTTTAAAAAAAAAAAAGCAGGGGCCAGCAGGACAACAATTCCAGATAAGTTTTAAATAAACATACGTGGGAGGTAGCAGGAGAGGCAGTTGGTTCCTCATGCTCAGACGCACACAGGTAATGACCTCTGTCTCCTGCTCTCACAAAGCTAACAATGCTGGTTATTGCACTCCTCCAGTGAGCTCTGGAAAGGATCCAGTGCACTACTGATTACATTTCATCCACAGTTAGTTTAACCTTTGAAACATGACAGTCAGTGGCAATGAGCAGGCCAGCACATAAGGTCAGCTCAACCTTGTTGGTCCCAGCATTCTCCCAGTGTTTGCACAGAAAACAACCCAGTGATCAGGGATTCCTACCCTGTAAATACAAAAGGCCTAACAGGGACTGTGCCAGAATGCTGATTTTATTGCAAGGTGTCACTCGTGGCCATTAATCTGTCAAGACAGAAAAATACAGGTTCTCCTTTCTCAATAAAACAAAATAGTATCAGACAGAAACAGTCTCACTTAGGAAGGCTGAGATGTGACTGATCTACTGTTAGGTACCAGGCAAATGTTGCACATTACTCCTCCAAGAATAGAAAGAAAAAAAAGTACAGAAGAGAAAATAAGTACACTCTGAAATAATGATGAGACAACTAGGTCAGTGAGTGTAACAGGAACACTTTGTGCTCAAAGGAAAGCTAAAAAAGCAATTCCTGTTCAATTGCCCATTTTTCTCAAGTTACTCCTTTCCAGAAAAGCCTCTTTTGAAGCTCATTTTTTATCTGCTGTACACCCAATTTTGAAAATGAAAAAAAACAGCATCTTCAATTACCTTGAATTTCTACAGAAATTATAGGACTTAGCAAGATCGGATACCCTTATCTCTTTCTAAATATTATTTTTACCTTTTAACAAAGCCCTCAGTCTTAGGAAAACATATGCAAAGGGAGAACAGCAAAGATATTCCTGGTTTGAAAAAGCTTCTAGTTAGTTATTTAGAAATAATCAGATTTTCCTTAGGGACAGATTAAAAGCATTTTTAAGGTATTCAAATGGGGAAAAAAATCAATTTTCCTCGGAAACAACTGCCCTCTAACATAGTAACAGTGATCAGGATTTTTTTTTAGACAGGCTTAACTATCCCTTGGAGCATGTGCACTTGGATTTTTCATTATTTGTGTGTTTGTGTGGACGGCTCAGGGAGCACAGGCTTCTCAAGAGCCAGTAGGAGGTGAAGAAAAGGTCATTCAGCAGAATTCATTTTCTCTTAAATTCTCAGGGAAATGCTGCTAAAAAGATGTAACAACAAACCCATCACCTCTTCCTCTCACTATTAGCATTTTCTAAAGCTCTCTAAGCTATAACACAGCAGTATCTTTGGTTATACTTTATCACCTTTCTGTCTTCCTCTAACATGAGTTTTAACACAAATGCTGGTAACAGACCTGTTAAGTGCAGGAACTGGACTAGACCTCCAGACACCCCTTCCAGCAGCACATCAGCACTGCCATGAGCAATCTGCTTGCCCATGAGCTGCATCTGTTGCTGCTCCAGAGGCAAGGCTTCCCCTCTGCTTCCATTCACACTGCTGCAAATCCCCACCATCAGGCACAAACTGGGAACCTTGCCCCTGGATCTTCCTGGAAGCAAATCCAGGGTCCTTCAAAGTAGGCAGAAAGCTATGTGGGCTTACATAAAGTAACAGCCGTGCATCAAAGTTTACTGTGCTGCAGTAATGTTAATTCTTGCATTCAGAGTTGGAAAGAGGACGATGCTTTAAAAGCGCACAGACAGAACCTTTGGAAAATACTGAGTCTTGCTCTCTGAACTCGCTCCCTCCCAACCCTTCATGCCTCCCCACCCCCACAAGTCTCTAAAATGGCCTGCACCAAAGTATGCAGGTAAAGCACAATGTACTTCTCCAACAGTTTTTGTTACCTTGGAGCAGTATATATACTGGGAAAGATTGGCTGCTTTCCCAAGCACCCACATGAGACAACAGGCCACACAAAGGAATACAGTTACCCCCAGTACACAGAGAAGTGGGTGCTAGAATACAGTGGATAACAGGAAAAACCACTTCCAGAGAGTGGGACCAAAGAGAGATGTTTAAGCAGCTCTGGCAGAAGCAAGGTCAGGTCAAAACCAGGGTGAATAAATGCCCTTCTCAGAGCAGGGCTGGTGCCAGCACAGCAACTGACCACCTCTGACTTGGAAAAGATTCTTCCATCCTGGCTCAGGAGCTGTCTGGGTGGGCTCCATGTGGCCACACTTCCATTCCTGCAGCCAAAATGTCTCAGCATATTCAAAAGCACCACGCAAGTGAGATGGTGCCAGGGAGTGGGGACCCAACAAGGCTCATCAGTGCTGGGCTGACCCTGGATCAAAGTCAGCTCCCCCTGGATCAAGGTCAGCTGCCCCCTTATGCACTGCGGTGGACATCTCAAGAACAAGGGGGCACAAGTGGCAGATAATGGAGAGAAAAACCTCTGGTGGTTTGGGGGCTTTTTTGAGGGCCATAAAAAAAAAGAAAATATAAAGCCATTAGGTGTAACACTATAGAGACAAAAAAATATGCTGGCAGAGAAGTGCAAAAAGAAAGGTAACACAATCAAGGTGACACTCAGAAAACAATTGCCACACGGACCAGGCATAAGGAGACATATGCCCAGTGCAATAAACATGGTCCTGATGAAGGTGGAAACTTGAACTGTGGTATTTCCCTCTCCAAAAGAAAAAGTAATACTGCTAGGTCAGAGACCTTACACAGGACATAGCCATGGTATGGGTGGCCCATGCATAGTGGCAGAGAAAAGACACATGACAGAGGACCAGGAGCTAAAAATCCTGGAGGAGATGCCAGGGAGAGAGGCCAATATATCAGCTCCAGCCCAGGGAGACCAATGATTGACTTTATGGCCTGAAAGCACTTCCCACCAAAGTTCACACAGGAAGATAATGTCTCCCTCAAATGAATTTATGCAGATGGCAGTTCACTTGTCAGAGGTTCAAAAGAGCCACTTCCATTTTAAAATTAGAACATTCGAGGTCCTGAGCAGACGAACAGAACAAACAGAAAGCCAGTATCTATATGTGAGCAGTTTCTGCTCATGACTGTTGTCTGATTTTAGTGGGAGTTTATACCACCAGACCTACACAGGCCTACTGGTCCAAAAATTATTATACCCCACATATAGCCCACAATAATTATTATTATGCACATTATTATACCCCATTAAATATCATACCAAGTCCATATTTCTCAAAAGATGCAAATGAAAAACTTGTGGATTGTGCAAGCAGATATTCCTGCAATGTAACTTCTGAATTAAAAAACAAACACTCCAAAATGGACAATCGCTAAAATAATGTGAACCTGGATGCTTCAAGAAAAAAACACTTGTGGGGCAATTGACATTTTTTCTCTTGATTTAGATTAAATCCCCACTTTACTGATGCTAAGCCTCAGTAATACTTAAATGGAAAGATGCTTCAGAAAGTATTTTGCCCAGTCTATTAGCCAGTTTCCTGCACCTTTCTCACATGAATTTGCAATCCTTGGTAAAGTTTACACCCATGTAAAAATAAAGTTGTAAGATTAAAATCACCATAAAAAAAAACACTGTATCATGTCAAGCGTCTGACACAGCAGACCAAGCACAGTGGCAGAAGGATGTAAAACAAGAGATTTCATTTCACCACAGCTGAAACCAGCTACTGAAACTTGTTCATTGATTTTCCTTCATTAAAAAATAACTGATTGTAAAAGAAGTGTTGCTTGGCAGGATCAAAGCCTATCCTACAGGAAACACACACACAAAGCATTTGGAAATGAGGGTTAATTTGGCATGCAATTTAACAGCATTAGCTTTTATCAGCAGCATTTCAAGGTCAGGCACAGCCATGTCTAAAACATTTGGTTTTGTTACAGTTTCAACTGCAGCATACTAGAGTTCAAAACATCTTAAACCAAAACTTATAAAGTGATGCAGCTCTTTAACTCTCCCTTTTATTAACCCAAGACTTGACTATTTCAAGGAAAAAAACCCAAAACTGTATCAAATTAGCAGATTACAAAATACGATCTTCTTCATCTGAGCATGGGATTAAGTGAGACAGATTTGGCCAGATGGAAGGAGTTATTTTACAGACATCATTTGTTCAAAATTTAAAGAGCTTTTGAAGATCCTCTTTTAATACATCAAGTAACTTAGTAAAAATTACCTCATATTTCAAGTAGTGAACTTCTTCAAGTCTACGATTTAGATTTATTCTAAGAAAAACCCCCATTTTTTTTTTTTTTTTACCAAAATCTAATCTGCTCAGAATTAAAGCTTGCACATTTTCTTTCTGAATTCATCTTTTTGGGAATAATGTAAGATCATTCAATGTTTCTTATATTCACATTTAGCTTATTCAAAAACATAGAAAAGGATGATGGATAAAAGAAAACACAAAGCAGATTTTCTCAGCCCCAATATCAAATACTCCAAACACTTACTGGTGATTTTGTCTTTAATTCATTTAAAAACTCCAAAAACTCATGAGTGCTTGCATGTTTTCACATTCACTGTTATGCTGTGGAGAAGTTTTCTGCATCTTTTTGTTGAATGCTTGTTCTATGTAAGGAATCCCAGCTACCCACAATGCTGACAGACTTTAACAGTGGTTGGCACCAAATGTTTCACGAGATCAAGTCCATATGGCACTTGTAACAAACACTTTGATTAATCAATTACTGGCAGAACTTCACAGTACTGTGGATGTGTGCCTAAGAGCTTTACAAACACTTACAGGGCAGTGATGTTAGGGGGCTGAAATCTCTTAAGCCTCTTTCTTTGCAATTCTCTGCCATAGTTCAGAATAATGCCACCCCATTACCCCAAAACCAGCACAGAAAACAGCCGCTCTCGCCTCTTGCACGAGCATAATTAATCTTCTGACACCTTGACAAAGCAGCTTGTTGATACTCAAAGAAAGGATTTTTCTGATTTCCTCCCAAGACAGGAGATGGTCTTTATCCATCATCCCTTCTTCCTGATCTCTTCTTCCAGAGTCCCCACATCAGCAGAACTGTCTATCAGAGCAGACAGCAGGAGGGAGAGGTCTGACTGATTGATAGGGCACCAGTGCTCCACAGTGCTATTTAAGTGTAGGGACCTATTGTTAGAATCTTACTTTACAGCAGTTAAACAAATATAATGGCAACCAATTCAACCATTGTGCCACCAGAGTCAGCTCAAGCTAATATGTAAAGTTAGCTAATTACGCTGATCTGATTTAAAATCCAGACAAATTGTAGAGACAGTCAGCATTACTGTGCGCTGAAAAAGTAGAAATTGTAAAGAAAAAGAAGTTTTGCATAGATTATGTTTTCTGAATTGAATTATGGTTCCTTCTTACTCTCCCTTGTGAGCAGGATCATACACTTTCCTTCTCTCTCTGGGCCTGCTAGGCATTCCTAATTAATCAAAACCATTTTGCTTACAGTGCAGTTGAAATTTCCTCCTCTTCCTTTACTTACTCCAAGTTCTAACATACCTTACTGTTAAGATTGTGAGGAATTCACGTTTTTGAGGGAAAACATTATAAAATGGCTTCTAAAAGGGGGATACCATATACCACAAAGTACACCAAACCCCACACTAGTAACAGTATCTTTGAGGATACTGATTTGGTGTAACCAAAGTACAGGCATCCTAATGTAAAGTAGATTCTGCACTCTTCTCACAAACAGATACTTAATATATAAATCACTGTGTTTGCAAATAGAAATACATATTTTTCTTATATACACATATACTGTAGTTTCTCTTCATGTATCTCCCTCACCTTTCCAAAAAGATAAAGAAAATGTTTGGGCATAATTATATGTTTACCTAATTATTTTCTATACTTACATAAAGGGTACGCATTGTCTTAATCATACCTTTTAAAAACTCTTAATTCTTTGATAATTACTGGTCACAGAGGAAACCAGTCCAGGTCAGAGAGGACCAGGGCATGGCACTCTGTGAACTGTTGCCAGCCAGGGCAAGTCCAACTCAGCTTTTGGTGATCTATTTCAAATATAAATCAGACCACAATCTGTGTCTCACCAATGTAACAACCAAGGCAGAGGTACACAAGAGACAGTGTTTTCTTACTGAAGTTGCCAAGAAAAAGACCTTCGTCTGGGTCAGAGGAACTTGGTAACTCCTGGGTTTAGCTATGCCACTCTGACCCTGACTGTTTCATTCCAGATTTACTGTTCCATAAAAATAGCTGCCTGTGCTATCTGGCCCAGACCACTTCTCCAAGCAATCTTCTTTCATTCATTTACATCAGAACAATTACCACTCTTATTTATCTCTGAGAGTAAAATTAGCTGTTCAAACAAGTGAACATGGTGTTCTTGCCATGAACTACATGAAATTTCAAGGGATATCAGCCATGCTGGAGCATGCTGGAATTAAATATTGTTTATGTCAGAGCAAATGTAAAAAAATTACATTTCTTTCTCTCAAGAATACAGTAAGCCATAACCCAGAGGAAGATCTCTGTGTTTCTTCACTGGGATTTTATGCTTGCAGATGTCGAGGCAACAATAGGGACAGCCACCTGCAGTTTCCTACTTTTCTTTATGCAGTTTCCCCATGTGGGTTCACAAATCAACAGACCTCTAGGTCCTTGTGCCAACAGGATAGAAGAGGCAGAGATGGGGAATACTGGCATGGGTGAAGAGACCATCCAATTCCGAAGACCTGTGGTTAAATGCAGGGAGGATGCCAACTGGGAGGTAAAAGGTGGAAAAAGCAAGGTGGTCTCTGCTGCATGTTGCTAAAGAAGAAATGAGACTTTTATACTGGAAGGGATTATGTTGGAATTGATGAGACACAAAGCAGCAAGACCAGGCAATCTGAGCCCAGAGGAAAAGTAAATGTGAACAAACAGCTGTGGAACACAAGGCTATGGAAAACAAAAGGAATATTGGAACTTCAGGGTGCCATATTTGAGGTTATTCTGTAATCCAAATATCAAACACTACTAATGCAGCTTGTCATATAAGGGATGCAAAAATACAAGTAATATTGTCTCCTTTCTTCCCCATTCCCCTAATATGAGCTACCAAAAAATCTGTCATCCTTCCTACCCGAGCCACTTTTTTCCCCCCCAGAAATAATAACATTTCTTTTCTGGATTGCAGTCCCACCTATTTTATTAAAATGGGAATGCAGAGTCAAACTAGAGCATAGAAAGCATAGATCAATAAATGGTAAGTTGCAGCTTTAAAAATGCCCAAGTCAGGCTAAGGTGAATTCCCCAGAGTAGAGGAGATCACAGAGCTTTCTGTCCATAAAAACTCTCCACTCCTCAGCTGAACACTTCCTCTCTCTATTGACAAGTCAATGGCAAAAATTTATCAAGTGTTTACTGCCACAGTATAGAGCATTACTGGATCACAGGAACTGGACAAGGGAATTCAAGATCACCAGAGAACTGTAAAGGGCTATTTTCAATGAGACTCCAGCTATGCAAGAATCACTAGCATTGTACATCTAACAAGTTCCTTTCCTATTTGCAAAATCCAAAAGCAAGCTGAATGGCTGCCAGTCAGAGGTGAGGTTTAACAACAAATACAACAATTTCAGTATCTGGCCGATGAATTTTGCATTACGTGCCTGAAAGCAAAGGAGTAGCTTTCCCTCAGTGGTGGAATGGGAGAGCACTGAGACCTGCAGTAGCTCCTGCAAAGATAAGACAAGCCTTTGAGTCTGTTTCTTTTGTTAACAAAGCACAGAGCTGACACACAGCCCTGACTAGGCTGTATCTTCCCAGCACATGCATAGCAAAGATATCTGGAGGGAGGAGGCAGCTCAAGAAGCAGAAATAGCCCACCCACAGCTGCAGGCAGCTTTGTGGGCATCATGTTCTGAGCGGTGGACTGGATAGCTCACACGGAGCTCCTTGCTGTCCTGGGGTCAGTGTTTATCCAAGTCCAACCTTTCTCTAAGCAGTCACGTTTGGGTTCCTTTGCACTGCACTGAAAAAAACATGAAGAAATACCATGTTTGTGGGTTTTTTGTATGATGACAGAATGGATCAGGACATTTACAACCTATAAATTCCTTATAGTAGGCTGCTACTTTAAAAGAAGTGCATTTGTTACTGCTGCTATCCCCCTGTAAATATCAAGTAGAAGATTGTTAGTGTATGCACATTCATTTAAAGCAAATTCAGGAAGCAGAGTTGTGCATGCTTTTGTGTTGGAAGTAATAGTCACAACAGTGAGTACAAAACATTTTCCTCTCCACACTAAATACCTCTTGGGCACTTAGGTACCAGCTAGCAGAATTTGAATGTGACGTTCTCTTCACTAGAGACAGAATTCCTTTGGAAAAATGAGGCCAAAGGGCACCTGGGCAATGAATTCATTCTAGTGAAGAAAAAGCTATGGATAAAGACTTCGCTTGCTGCTTCATTAACAACCTCCCTTAGTACTTTCTGGCCTGCTTAAGGGTCTAAAGTCAATTTACAGCACCATGACAAGCTTTAACCAGATCAAATGCTTCTTCCCATCCTGATGTCTGAATTGCAGATAGAGGGTGGTGCAGTCCTATTAACACCAGGAGCTATAGGTGTCATGTCAGTCTCTGAAGGAGCATTGAAGGGAAAGCTGACTCCAGCAGTGAAGCTCTACCCTGGAGCTGAATGACTCCTCAAAGCCTTGAAAAAGAATATTCTGACTAACATCTTCTCCATGCTGACCCTCTGAGGAGGGTTTCACCAGTCAGCTGTTGGTAGGATATTATCATTTCCTTTTATAGAGCAAAGAACATGACTTTCCATCCCTATACTGATGGACAAGAAGCTTTTATCAGCTTTATCCAAGCGGAGAATTTTATTGAGCTTACGATTCAGTTCTGATGCATAAAAATAAAAGTCAAGTGTTTGAGCACCAAACATGCAAATACTTGTTAGTCTACATTTTTTGGAAACAGAATGTATTTCTGTACTAGAGGCAACTGACGGTGATGAAGTTTCATGACTGGTTGTGCAACTTTTTTCTCTGCCAATTCATTTATATGCCAGAAGTTTTGACTTTCCAACAAAAATAAAAGTAGGGAAACTGCAAGTTACTAAACAACAAACATATAACACTTGTTTCACATAGAGCAGAAAGCAACACAGAAAGAAAGCACAAGGCATAGAATAAATAGATAAAAGTCCAGTATATATAAGAAGTTTAGTTGATACTTGTAGAACAGCACTAAGTAGCAAGGAACAAACTGAAAGTTTAAAACAATTCCTCTGACTTTTTGCTTTCAACCACAGCTGTACCTTCTGGTAGTGCAGAGCCTGGAGCATGACGAAGGAAGCCCAGTGGAGTGCTCTTCTGTGGTACACAGCCAGCAGAGATTAAGTAAAATCTGCTCTTTAAAAACCCAAAGAAGTATGCAATTCTCATTTACAACAGAATCCTCTACTAAAACATTCCACTTCAATGAAAAAAACCCAATGCTTTTAAGACTACAGTAAAATAAGACTTTCAACCATGTCTAGTAGTAAAGTATAATCATTTTTAGAGATAACTAAGTCACCCATTTAATTTCTTTTTCCACAAAAAAAGCTCAAAAAACAATCCCCCTACTAGAATTACTAATGAAAACCTGATTCTTCTCAATTACAAGAGTCTCTCTCACCTATGCACTAAAAGACAAATAGCCATACAAATGTTTTTCAAAGTTCTCTATAAACTACTGATCTAAAATTTAAGGTGATTAGTAAAAATTATTTGCATAAAGAAAATCCAAGTCATATCCAAAGCTTTCACAAGACTACTCTTAGCCCTACATAATTTTAGTAATTCAGGTCAGTATTTTTCAGTGAGGTCTGCATTTCCATGAAGCTCTGCCAAGAGTTACTGCAGACACAATGAAAGAATTGGGTAGCATTGCTAAAATACTTCTTTGAACCTACATAAACTCTTTTATAATCAGCTCTTACATTCAGATATTAACAGTGTGAGGCAGATAATAAGGTAAAAAATACAAGTTAAATAAGTTTGAACACTCTTTAAGCAATTGTAACTTTATTAAAATTCTGTCAATGTTTCATTCAATTGCCCTTGTTTTGGAATCTTCTGACTGACAGATCTTCCAGCAACATTCCCCAGCACTATTCAAAACTAGCATTGTTCCAAACTTACAAATACGCCCATTGCAGCTCTGTGACTTTAAAGACTCAGATGCTCATTTAGCTGCAGCAAAATGTCAGGATCTCCAGATGTGAGATTTCCAATGCAGGCCATGCCACCACCAAGAGCAAAAGGCAAGACTGCAAATATAGATGCTCATCATTTTCAGAGACAAGGCTGGTTTGGAAGAGCAAAGATTAGGAACAGCTTATTCCAAAATATTCAACTCAGATTTGGGCCAGTCACTTAAGAGACCTGCCATCAACAGCTGTTTGATGTACAGTAAGAACATATACTCTAAAAGCAGGATTTAGAAAAAATAAAAAAATAGGTTCTATGTATTTTTAGATTGTTACTTCAACCTAATTTTGAGTCACTTAAATTGAATATGTGCAATTTAGAGAGGTGCCTGAATGATTTGTGCTTTTTCAGTGCATGTTGTTCTCATAATTTAGAACATTTCTTATCTTCAAAAAGTACATTTTGTTCTCTACCACTCAAGCATGTACACCAAACCCTAAGTTACAAAGAAAAGCAGATACATTGAAATGAATTATGCTTGTTTTTCATTGAAAAGAAGTACAGTAAATAAACTGCATTTTTTTTCTTCCCTTTCTCCATCCATATCCTTACACATGCCCAAGGTAAAGAATATAGTTTATTCCTTGCCTTCTAATGAGTCTGATAGTATTTTTGTGTTTCAAAGATACTGTTCCAATATTACACCGATTAAAAGCTGCACCTATTCTTCACACCATCACCCATTACTCAGTGTCCAACCAATTAACATCTTCTTCCAAAGGAAATGGAGATTAATCACTGACTGTGGTGGTTCCATGTGAATACTGTGGGAATTGAGGCACTCCTGTATAGAACAACTTTTAGCCCAGAACATGGACCAACATAAAATCTAGCATTCTGCAAGGCCGGTAACTACATTTTTTGTTGTTATATTATGTGAGACATCTCACACAAGTTATCAGATCTCTTCTTTTGAAAGTAACTGCAGAGTGACATGAGAAAGCAGGTGAAGTTAAGAACAGAACACTTGATAATACTGACTTTGGAAAGGACAGCTGAAAAGAGTGGTTTTACAGAAAAGCGCTTTGTCATTTAGAAAGAAACTGTGCATTATGCTAAGCCCATTTTAGAGCAAGTATGATCAGAGAGGTATGACAGTCTTCACTTGTTTTCTTTTGATATCCAGTGTGTTTACACTAGAGACATCTGAAGACCAATTCTATAAATCTTAGCAGTGGAAGTAGACAATACAAAGTGGGTTTTGTCAGTCATCTGTGTGCAGCCTGGTTGCTTGTTTAGAAATTTATTCAACACTGCTTTCAGAAAAAGAGAAAAAAATGGAAACTGCACAGACTTCATTTGCAGATTTTATTCTTCACTTCCATTGCTTGCATCATTATTTGAAACTAAAAATTTGTAAATCATATTACAATAAGAAAGAAAAGAGCAAAGTTATAATCTCAAGAAGCAGATAAATAATGTATGAGAATAATCTACAGATGTGCTCTTACATACTCAAAGTTAAAATTATTACAAGTTCTCTGGAATAGGTGCATTTTACATCAACATATAGTTTCATATAGTGCTTTAATCCAACACCAGTTTATATCCCTTTAATAGTAAACCTAATTGCAGTAGTAGCTATCAAAGTGACTTGTGAAACTCCACGCTTTTTTCTAACCAACATAGCCTCATTTTTGCTAGCATATCATCTAATATTGGACTCTCTGAAGAATGCAAACAGGTTTTAACACTACCATTTAAAAATATGACAATTTTAGTTACTGCATAGCTATAACCATTTGCAGAATTCAAAGACTCAGGTCAATGATATTTAAGTCAGTCTTAAAACAGCAAAACTGCAATATGCTTCTCAACTGAAGCAAGTTACCCTACTTGCACAGGGATGTATCAATTTTCTACCCTTGGCAATTTAAAAACAAACATATTTTGTAGGATTGTATGATCTACCTTGCTTACATGTGGTTTTGCCCAGTGATTGATGCAGCAACACACAGAAACAGATTGTATGAACACTGCAGACACTAAAGAGATGGGTTTTATTTTGCTTCAGTCCAGTCCAGCCAGACAGAAACTGAACAGAGTCAGAGGGTCTCTTCTAATACTTCATGTAGCAAAATAAAACAACACCACACCAATACAAATATTTCACTCACCTGATAAATATTATATAGAATTTATTTGCATATAGATTTCCCTGGGAATTAAGTGAAAATATGCCAAAAAGCTTGACAAGACTACTGACATATAAATATCATACGTGCTTGCTTCAAGAACATGGCAACAAACAGTCAAGAGTGTGAGCTAAACCTCTACACAGAGTAAGCCTCTCACTCTCCCTACCAAAGAACAGGCAAGAAAGCTAACACAGCATAACAACAAGTGGGTTTAGAGACCTGGTCTTAAGAGCAATGTAAAGAACTGAGTTCACATCTTTTGCTCCCCCAATACAGCAAATGCTATATTGCCATGAATTCACACAGTAGTGAAAAGACGACATCTTCAAAATCAACTTCATGTTTAAATGCTGTTCTTCCTGCTCTGTCTTTTCTGGTGATAAATACTTGGAAATCAATGAGGAAACATCATTTGAAGTGAGCCATTCATCATGTACCAAAAAGGGTAAGTACCCCATAAATTGCAGTGATCTGTTTCCTATTAGAATCACACAACAGAAGGCAACAGAGTTTCCATTAGCAATTTTTATTACCTCTGTAGGTAGAGGATAAGGCTAGGAAATGGCTTGGTTTTTTCAGCTATAAAGCAGTTGTTGGGTAGGGAAGGAAGAAAATTTTCAAGAGAATCAGAGTTATTAGTAAATCAAAGGGGTGGGGGCAGGGGGAGATACAACAAATAATAGTTGCACCAACTGCACCTCTTTGTACTTGGGAAATCTGTGGATTGGCAGTTCGCCTAAGTAATACTAAATATTTTAGTAAAATGTACTAAACCTTATTGTTAGAACCTTATTATACTGTGTGTAGGCTCAAAAAAAAAATTGCTATCATTGGCTGTGACTGCTGCCTAATGAAGCAGCACTTCTCTACAACCTAGAAAATGGATTCACTATTTTCAATGTTCCTCTAGAGCCAGTGTTATAAAAAGCATGAAATAATAATTCAGCCTTTAAAATAGAAAAACAAATTTTATTAAATTAAGCACTGTATTTTTCTCTGTCCCTGTTTCCCTTCTCCATCCTATCCTGTGCAACACTCTACACTCTCCGCACCAAAACCAGGCAGGATGAACACACTAGGTAGAAAAAAAATAAATAAAAATTGTAGGTTTTGATATGCTCCTTTACAATTGACAACACAACTGCCCTCCCAAAATACCAGTCCTGGAAAAAAAAAAAAAGCTTTACAAATGATTAGGCTTTTCCTAGAGTTCAGGGTGTGGAGCTGGGAAGAGGAGAAAATAAAAGAAGAAATAGCTTTATTTTAAAACATTCTTTAAATGAATTTAAGTGAATTTAACATAAAAATGTTTCTCAGATTCAATTTGATATACCAGCAAGAAATTACATTTTTAAGACAATCTCATCCTAAACGCACAAAATATCAAAGTCCATACACCAAAACATCATCTAGTCTTGAGAAGCAAATTGTAGGAAAGCACCTTTGTGTGCCCCAAAAGTAAAAAAACCCAGGCAAACAAACAACCAATAACAGTCATTAAATTTAAGGGACGGAAAACCAAATTAAAGCAAACTGAATGATTATGTATCTCCTGTGTCCCAAGATTTAGCGTGAAAACCACTGGGAAAGTCCTCTGACCTGCATTACACACTAAGACAGTCTGAAGGAACATCAAGTCACTTCTGTCTCCACTCTCTCCCCTGCCACATGCAGAGCACTGAATTAACACTGAGTATTTCAACAGAATCCCTCTCATCTCAAAAACTGTAAATCGGTGTTTATTTATACAAGTTTTTAAGCTTAATTCTACCCGAGTTTCCACCTTACACAAGGCAGTACAAGCCACTTGATTTGTTTAAGCCAAAAATCCCATGGAAATCCATATTTAAAACCCACACTCACTCCATCCTGGCTACACTGGAGCCACAGGTGCACGACTAAAGTCCACTGAGTGTGCTGGTGGTGATAAAAACATGACAACCCAAGTAGCCAGGTATGAGTTTTCCCCTCAGGAATAACTGGTATTACCTCACATGCCACCCACAGATGAGCCCATCCCATGCTAATTGTTAAGGTACTTTATGTTGCCAGCAGCCAGGAATAAATGAATGTTTATTACACTCATGAAAATGAGGGGCGAGTTTTAGCCTTTGTAAGTGAGATTGGTTTCACCTACATGAAACCTCACTAATTATTTTTTCTTCTTTCAACATTTCAGACCAGCTTTCACACACACCTCCTTCATTTCCTCAATGAAAACTTAATAAATCTAATTTTCTGAAACAGTGAAGTGTATAATTGTATAATTTAGCTGTTTCCCAGAGAACTGATTTTACTCTCCTAATAGTGCTCTCAGGACCTTCTTCATAAACCTTTGAAAAATCAGAGCTCAGAGCATGATTTCACCATAAAAGTATTTTTATTTCTGTCTGTGCCAGCGTACGTGCCATACCCAGGACAAAACAAGGAAACCACCACACATTACAAACACATTTGTGGCACTGTCTCCTTCAGAGTAAAGCCCAGGCATCTGCAGTAAGTTAGGAAAAAACACTATTATCTTCACTTATACAACTGTGCTTTGATTCAACCTTTTTTTATGAAAAGAATCCTGCACTGTGCTGCCCCACCTGACAGCAGCCCTAGATTCAGCCGTACCATCAGAAAGTGGTAGGTATGTCTTTACAGAAGGTTTTCTGTGAGCTTGACAATTTTCCTAAAACTATGTATTATGCTGCAATTTCTATTTAATCCCTGATCCTACTTTCTGATACTCTGGTACTCATTCCCAACAATCCCACTTTTTCAGCATTCCTGGGGTTTTTTTTGTTTGTTTGTTTTGGGTTTGGTGGGGGTTTTTTGTTTGTTTGTTTTTTGTTTTTTAACAGAATTTTTACAGAATTTACAGAAATTCTTGTGAGCATTTCTGGTGAGGAGTTTGAGTCCAGCCTCTGCCTTAGTCCAGACTCTGGGCTTTGATGCTTACCCTGGCATACCAGCACTTCCCACGTTCCACATCACAGCCAGGCACCCGCACCCCTGCCTTGCCCTCAGAATTAATGTGTTTGTACTTCTTTGGTCTCTGACCTTGGGTTTTCCTGACCCTGACTGTGACCTCCTTTCTATCCCAGCCGCAGCCTGAACCAACATCTAAGTCAAACCCAACAATGTCCTGGCTCCAGCAGTGTGTGATCACTGCTGTGAGTATCTGTGGGGACAATTAATCCCCAAATAGGGGAGGAGGTTAGCAACCATTAGTTGATGGTCTGTTTTCATGAGGACAAGCAGAAGTCAAGCAGCACTTCCCAGATTTCCTACAGATCAGCAAGAACACTGTGGTGCTCATTTCTCCCATGTCTGCTTGGCAAATGGGAGCAGCAAAGCTCTTTAGAGTTCCTCTCCTTGAGTCAGGTGCTTCATGTGGAACACCAGTAATAAGGCAAGACCCTGTCAGCTAAAAGATGTATGATATTTACTGACAGCTTGCATCATGGGAAGGCTATGGTGGTGGAAAGGTACAAGGATGACTCCCATGAGAAGCCACCAGAAGGTTCCTGTGTCCAACAGAGCCAATGCCAGTGGAGGCCAAGCTGGACATGGTGCAGCAGAAGGCCAAGCCCACCAGTGATCATGGTAGTGCCTCTGGCACAATAGAGCTAAGACAAGGAAAAAGTTGATGTGCAACTTGGAAAGAAGGGAGAGAATACATGAAAACACTCTGCAGACACCAAGGTCACAGAAGAGGGGAGGGAGATGATCCAGGCTCAGGAACCGAGATCCCATTGCTGCCCGTGGTGCAGCCCATGGTGAGGCAGGATGTGCCCCTGCAGCCCATGGGGGTCCATGGTGGAGAAGACATCCACCAGGAGCCCATGGAGGACCCAAAACCCAGCTCAAAGGAGGGTGTGACCCTTTGGGAAGCCCACACTGGAGAAGGCTTTTGGCAGGACTTGTGGGCCCATGGAGAGAGAAGCCCAGGCTGGGGCAGATTTTCTGGAGGACCTGTGACCCTATAAGGGACACACACCAGAGAAGTCTGTTCCTGAAGGACTGCACCCTGTGAAAAAAGAACCCTCTGGTGAAGAAGGGGAAGTGTGAGAAGTGCTCCCCCAAAGAAGTAGGAATGGCAGAGACAACATGAGATGAACCAATACTGCTGCTGGGGAGAAGCTGGGAGAGAAATATTACAGAGTATTCTGAGTGGGAAAGGACCCATAATGTTGAGCCCAGGAAAAAGGGAGGAGTGGGGGAGAGGTGTTTAGAGAGTTAGGTTTATTCCTCATTACCCTACCCTGACTTGACTGGTAATAAATTAAAACTAATTTCCCCACATTGAGTCTACTTTGCCCTTGATGGTAATGGGTGAGTGATCTCTTCTTGTCCTTATCTCCACCCACAAGCCTTTTGCTGTATTTTTAATCCCCCATCCAGCTGAAGAAAGGAGTGATAGAGTGATTTTGGTGGGTATCTGGTATACAGCCAGAGTCAGCCCAAAACACAGAAGAAAAGTGACCAAAAATTTTTGACCCTTTTTAGGGATTATAATGGATAAATTTATTTTTGATTTACATATTATAAATATTATAATATGAGAAATATTATTCTGATATAACCCTACTGTTTCCTCGCCCAATTAGTCTGTCAAACTCCAGACCAGTCCCTTTCCCTAAGTTGAATCCTCTTTACTAGGCCACAATGTGCCAGTTCTTCTCATTCCATAGGGTTTTCATCCCAATTATAATGTTTCATACCAGTTAAGCAACTCTCTCCCATCATTCAGACTCATTAAAAATGACACTGCCTAGTTGTATACTAATTTGTCAGAAACACTTGGTTTCAGTACACTTCTTTCCCCCTCATCTCCGCAGCTCTCAGGTTCCATGTCAACTTATTTTCAGTGTTATTGCCCAGCTTTGCCTTCAACATCCCTTCGCTTCCCTTTCTGATTCTCAAACACTTCCTCCTAATCAAGCCAATCTTGATTTCTTTTAACATGTGCTTTCCCTTTAGTTTCCAAGCCCTCAGATTCTATTATGGCCAGTCCAATCCCTGTCTCAGTTTGTTCTACATCCTTCACTCCAAGATTCCCTATCCTTCCCAGCTTCCTTGTTTACTCCCCCCATGATTATTTCCATTTCCTCACCATCTTCCATCTGCTGTTGGGGGTTGGTTCTCTCCCTTTTCCCTCTGTGGAATTTTCCCCATTGTCATGCTAAGATACCTGTTGACTGGGCCCTGGTGACAAGGGGGGAGGGGTGGGGGAAGAGAGGAGGGAAACCCCGCGAGTTTCAAACAGCCAGAAAAGGAAGCAGAAGGCTCTGGCTCGGCCCATTTCCCCCGCGGAGTTCGGACGAGAAGGACGATCGCCGCCTCAGCTCCATCCCTGCCATCCCAGCGTTGGGAGCCATCCTCACTGCTGTCAGACCCTGCCCGGCTGTCTTCTCGCTGTAACCTGCCACCATCCAGCACTCTGCTGAGCACCAGGACCCACACCGTGAGCGGAGAGCTCTCTCTCCATCTCTCTCTCCTCCTGGGACAGCGCTGCCATCACCCCCAGCCCTCCTGCGGCTCTGCGGGACCCGCCCGCCCCCAGCACCGGGAACTGCAGCTCAGGGAAAAGGTGCCTGCAGCCAAAAAACACTGGGACTGAGTTACTGTTCTGTTTGTGGGTAATTTCATAGCTGTTGTTGTTCTTGTTTGTCTTGTTAGATATACTAGTAAAGAACTGTTATTCCTACCCCCATATCTTTGCCTGAGAGCTCCCTTAATTTCAAAATCATAATCATCGGAAGGAAGGAAGGATCACATTTTTCAGGCAAAGGGAAGCTTCTGCTTTCCTTAGCAAACACCTGTCTTTCAAACCAGGACATATCGCCTAAATCCAACCAGTGAAGTCATACAGTCACACTCACACAACAGCCACCCTAAAAACATCCTCAGTTTCGGTGCCTGATCTTCAGAGGGGTTGTAAGGATCAGGGTGTACAGCTGAAGGATGTACAGCTGCAGGCTGTAACAGAACCATAGGGGAGGTGAATATTTGCAGTGCAGCACTAAAGTTTCTGAGCATGAAAAAAACTAGAAGTTTTGGCTCTTAACATGAATAGCTTTGGCTAATTTCTGAAGGGACAGCAAAGATGTAAACTCAAGATTAAATCTACTCCTGCCAAGTAGAAAGTAATTAGACAGCAAGGATTAAAAAAAAAAAAAAAAAAGCAAGCAAGCAAGAACAATGTTTTCATGGTATTTTCTGTTCTGCAAAAAAAAGCAATTGCTCCAGCTGTGTGCCTGATGCCAAAAACTGCCAACAACTGAACTAAGGGGACAGAGAAGTCTTCAACAGCTGTTCAACAAGCCCCAAGTTTCACACAAATGAGTGAAGTCTGGGATATTAAATTTTGTCACAGAAACCACCTGCAAATCTCAGCAGACTATAAATTTCACTTATAACTACTTAAAACCATAAAATAATGCAATTTGTCTAAAAGTATTTGCTGTTTCCTGCGATTTGTTTCTAAAAATGAGTTTTCTTTCACTGCCAGTTTTAACCTTGGCAAGACTTTTAACCTTCATTTTTCCACCACTACTCCCCAGCTCCCAAGGGGATGCAAACAAGAACTTTTAAAATTACACTCAACTGTTGCATTGATACATCTTGCTTTAGACAAACTCCTTTAACTTCAGACAAAATTCATATGGATTTGCTATTACCAAACAGAAAGTCATTGATTGCATAATTTCCAGCCTCTTCAGACAAAGATTCTCATCATAAAGCCAAAGTCCTCTTTTTAGTAGTTAATCAACAGTTTTGTAAACTGATAAAATCAACTTCTACTGTCACATCTACCATACTCCTACTAAAACTGCACCAGAAGGCCACAAATTCATGCAAGGTTTAAACTGTATATTTTATTAAATAAGCACGGGGGGGGGGGGGGGGGGGGGCAGGGAAGATGACCTCCACATTTAGTCTTGGCAGCCAGGAAAATAGTCGCAAGAGCAAAAATTTCACAGGACAAAGATTAGGTCATCTAATACCTCTTGTCTTCTCAGGCTATTAAGAAAGATACTTCCTAGTGCTGTGTCCACTCCAACTGTGACTCAGCTTCCTGATAAGTGACCTGCCCTCTCTCAAAATACTAGTCCAGTATTTTACTACCCCAGAAATCACTCAGTGCAGTAATTGGAAAGTATGGTTTCCAAAGAAACAAATAATAGCCTTCATATCTCCACTTCAAATTTTAATTACTGTAAGGGGTGACTAAACACAGCACAATGCAGGCTTCCAGCATCCCACAGATGTAAGGTCACTGTATTACAGAGGAATTAATTCTGAATCAATTTTAAGCGCATGGACACTCCGTTTTGAAAGCCTGAGCTGGGAAAGGGAAGATACAACCCATGGCTATTGGTGCTACAGCTGCAATTCCTTTCAAACACATTATGTCTGTTAAAAAACATATATTCTTATATTTCCAGCCATAGGTAAGTAAAGAGCTTTATTTGAATGTCCTGCTCTTAGCTCAAAGATGTCAACATTCAATTTTGTTTAAAAAGCTGATTTTTTGAAAGTATACTACACCACTGGCACTTAAAATCAGTAAGTACAAAAACACCAATTTTTTTTCTCCATTCAAGTTTAAACTAGAGGTTAAAAGGAAAATAAAGTTATCTCAAAACCACAAAATATGTTTTAAGGAGCTGATGTGCTTTTCTCTTTTAAAGATGATAATAATAATCAATAGATTAGCAGAAAAATAAACCTAGTGAAGCAGTTGCTCTCATTTTTTATGAAAATATAAAGGAAAACTATCCAAGGCTAAACTCACTTAAATTGGAACAGCCCAGAAGCCAGACAGTTACTTTGATTCCATCACCACTCACAAAGCAGGGAAGATAAGTCAATAACCTGACCCTTTAAGAACTGTCTAGTTCAGTAATTGTCATTGGTATCCAGTTTGCATTAAAAAACATAGTCATGATCATGACCTTTGCATTTCTGCAAACATTAGCCATTGTCATGAGGAAGACCCCTTTGGCCTCATAATTCACATGCTGTTAACAACCAGCAAGAACACAGCATGTGTGTCAGTAACTAAATAATGTAAGAAAAATAGGATGTCACACTCATACCCCACTGCTTCTGTGCACAACCATGAGCATTGAAGTAACCTGTGTTATACTCAAAATTTTAGAAAGATTAACATTAATCTATTTTTTTTATATTTATGTGACTTTTTCAACTATGGGGCAAGATGAAGGATTATTTGGCTTATTTGTATTATATCTATTTATTTTGTACTATTTCTGTTTGCATGGCTTCCAAAAGAAACATGGCTTATATTACATGTTTTCTGTCAAGCACCTCTTAAACCCACAATTCCATGCAAATGAAACAGAGGAACAGAGCTCCAAAAAATATTTCAGCTTCTCAATATTCATGAGAAAACTTAGCCAGTTAGGCAGGACATTTGACTGTATAATGGCAGTACAACAGGAAGCCATTGGAAGGGCTGATCCTAACCACATCCTAAATACAGAAAACGTTTTTAATCAGAGTTTACTAACAAAGAAAGAGACAAATCTTTAGGAAACCAACTTCTGTTCTGGCACTCCTAGAATTGCTTGTTAATGCTTAATTTTATTATCTATAAAACCAACATGGTGCAGACAAGACACCTGTATACAGCTTTTATCTGGCTCACTGCCTGCAGATAATGCACTGTGAGCAGAGAGCAGATCAGGAACACTTTCTGCAGCCCACCTCACCCAACACAGTGACCCACACTAATCAAAGAAGAACTATGGAGCAGTCAGATAAACCTAAAAGCAGACACACCTAAAAGTCAGTCCACAGGCCACTTTCTCAAAGTCCCACAGTGGCCAACAGCAGATACTCAGAGAACACAAACTCCATCATGTTCCTGCAGTCATAAGTATCTGACATATTCTCCCAGCCTCCACTGACCTGCAGCTCAAGGCCCATTTAACAAGAACCATAAATTTATCCAGCTGCTTTAGAAAGCACCATGCCTGGGATCTGAGAAAGGAGTGCCATAACCCACCTCTCATTGGTAATTATCACCTTTTGTCTGCATTCAGCACAGCCCCAGCTAATTTAATTTGATGCTGCTCAGTTCTTTTCCTCCAGAAGGAATGAACAGCTCTCACCTTCTGCCCCACAGTATTTTATGAACATCAGCTTTCTGACTTGCAGAGCCGAAGTCGAGTCAATGTAGTTGGCTCTTTACGTAACAGTAGTTGCTCTACACTTGGATCAACCTTATTTCTTTCTCTGTATTTTTTTTCCAAACTATCACAGAAGCAAGAGGAAGGAGACAAATTGCACATGACCTTCAAGATGTAGGTATCCTAAAAGATGCTTGTGCATGGCAGGATAATTTTTTTTTTGCTTTGGTTTCCTTTTTTTCCCGCTAATGCCTCAACATTTGCTTTTCTTTGTCTTTTCCCCCCTACCATTACAGACCATTAAGCTAGCACATTAATAGCACCCTCCATTACAGCCTCAAGACATTGTTCCTGAGCATTAGCCCATTCAGAGCATCTACACAGAACTGAAACACATCCATGCACTTTCTAAGATATATACTGAGCTATTTCCAAAAGAGAACATTGTATATTCCCTGAACTGCTATTCCAGTACATCACCAGGATGGAAACACAGTAGGACAACTGGAATTCAGCTCTATCCTTCCTCTTCTGTTATTACAGTATGATTGATTGTTACAGTGGTTTGAAGTGAGAAGGAAGACACTGCATGTGAAAGAGAGATAATAAACCATAGGTCAACTTAAGCAGAGTAGGAATTCTTCACATGGCAACTGAACAGCCCAAGAACACTAACAAACCTCTTCGACAACTCATTCTGAAACTTCATACAAACCAGTGTTGCATTCAATTATAACAAGTGTGTACAAGGTAATAGGCTTCATTAGAGAAACTGCGGTACAAAAGAGGATTAAATCACCACTGTGTGAAAACCAAAAGATAAGGTGGATTTCTCCTGTCTTCTCCTGAAGGCTGGCAAAGATCAGTGAAATTAAACACTGCCCAAGGCAATTGTTAAAAGCAGTTTGGCCATTAAAGTCATGTCATCTGTGACCCAACTGACCTACATTAAACCCAGGCTAAAGGGCAATGTCATCTTTCTTTTCCTATAGATAGCATGACTTTGCATTTTCAGCACAGATTGAATACAACCCCCTTGGCCTTCTGGTATCTACTGGTTTCCTTGCTGCAAACCAAAGTTAGTTGCAACCAACCTTTTGTACTTGTTTGGCCTCAGGAGTGCTTTAGTTTTGTGAAGCAGAGCTGAAAACTACCAAATTTTCTCCCATAAGGTTATTCAACCAATACCTAGATAACAGAGGCTGTAGCACTCCATACACTTAATGAAGAAAAAAAGTAATAGACTAAAGCAAATATTACAAAAATGTTCTATTTAATTATCACTTGATACATTCAGTTTAGATAATCTGAACAAATGAGATGTGATAATAATTTTTCTATTATAACACTAAGTGTCAGATGAAGAGGTTACTCAGTAACTTACCTTAGCGCTAGTGTGTGACCAACAGCTTTTCCACTCAGATTTGAGAGCTGCCATGTCAAAAATTCATTCTTTAAGAATTTTGTGTGGAAAATCCACGAAGTCAATTTATAGGAAAAAAAAAAAAAAGAGGATGAGAAAAGACTAGGTTTGTACTGCCTATTTGTCCTTCTTTTTTCCAGTTATTGAGGAGAACCCCCCAACTTATTGGTCACTGTTTCTTATACAGCAGATGGTGTTCCACACAGGCTGCTTGAAGAAGATATAAAGTAGTTAAATGATATAAAGTAGTTAAATCTTGCAGCCTTAAAAGGGTTCTTGAATTATTTCTGTGCTCTGTTGTCCCAGAGAAAACCATTTCATCAAAACCCAAAGAATACTCTTACATTTCGTTCCATCTTTCTTCAATGTGGGCTGCAAGATACAGCACTTATTTACATTGCAAGAACTTTCTTTGCCTACAAAAGACACTTTGAAGAGCTTCCAGTGTGCCAGAAATTAAACTTATAGCTTGATCCTGCAATGCCTCTTCATCAGCCACCATTGTCAATGGGAATAAACTGGTAGGCTGCCTAATGGTTCAGGAGAATAAAATTTGCATCTTCTGAAGATAATGCAAATTTATAACTCATTTATGCATACTATGATATTAGTCTAGAAATTATACGTCTGCTAAAGCATAAAGTTGTTTTCATCCACAAGGAATAAAAGTCATTCCCTTGTTTGAGCCAGGAGCACACTAAACATTCCAGCAACTAATTAATCTTGTTGGTTTTACCCACACTTTCAGTCTTCAAAATCTTTTAAGACAACTGCAGAAACTCATGCCATATGTAAGCAGCTAAGTCAACTCAGAGTTTAACTTCAATTTGCTCTTAACAGCCAAACCATACAGAAAAGGAAACCCCTCCTGTTTTCTCTGGTGCTCAACCACAGTTGGGTCTTACTGAGGCAAATACCCTTTACCTCACTGAAGGGTAATAGCTTACTGTTGAAGATCTAGAGGTAAGTAAGAAATAAATCCTTTTAGTTAGTATTAAAAATAAGGGCCTTCAAACATCTTCCATTAAAAATAAACCCCACAGAACCAAACAACAACAAATACAATGTTTTTAAAAAAAATTAAATCAAGGTTGCCAAACTCTGATCTTAAATTCACTGTCAAGGCTGGCACCCAGTAGAATCTCCTAAAATCTGAGCAGTGACCAGCATGTTGAAGGGAAGAGCATGTACCTAATGACTCATTAAAGTTTAAGTTTCATATGATTTTATTAACATCTTTCAGTTTGTCTGAAATAATTATTTTGAAGCAAAAGGAGCCTATCCAACAGAAACCTTTCTTAAGATTGTCATGAAAGAAAAGTTTTCAACAGGAATTAAAAGTAGAATTTAAAAAGTTGACCAAAAAGGGATAAAAATCATGCTAAATAGCAAAGCAAAACAAAAGAGTTTGGGCTGATGAAAGAAATGGGTTGAAAAGCAAGTTTTTGTGCAAGCCTTGCTCCTGTCTTTTGGATGGGGGACCAAAAGAAGGAAGGAGCAAGGTTGATTTTCATCAGCAAAATGGAAGGATCCTTTAAGGCCCATACACATGCTTTTAAATGATATTTGGTTAACTTTGGAATGCCAAAGCATGCACAAAGCACCCTGACATCCTCTCTCCTCCTTAAAGTGGAAGCCCCCTCCAAACTCCTCTGAAATGCTCCGTACACCAGAAAAGGATAAACGTTCATCCCTGCTCCAGCAGGGAAGGAAGATACTTATTACAGGATGGAGAAATTCTGGCAGAGAGTGCTACAGTCTCCTGCCACATTAGCTTTCAATGATTACCCCAAATCTGGCAAACAGCAGTATGACTTTTCTATTTTATTTATTTTTAAAAAACAAGTTCTTGTGAGCCCTTCTGCAGTCAAGTCTGTCCTTAAAAACCTTACACTTCAGAGACTTTTTTTCTTTCCAACTAAGGAATTTACAAGACTGCCTAGTAAGCTTACAACTGACACAGGCTGAATACTGGCAGCTTTGAATTTCAAAAGCTTCACAAAGCACTAATAAAAAATTTGTTTTCCCCTCTTGTTCTACAACTTTCAAAAAACTTAAAGAAGTGCTAAAAGTATAACAACAGGCTTAAACAAGTTTGAAAAAACTCAAAACCAAAAAAATTTATAAACAATTGTAATGATATGGTGCGCTGTATAATTTTTTTGAGTTGTACACCTTATTTCTCTTATGCATTATACATATTTTAAGTGAGATGGAAAGAAGATGACCTTTCCTTCAGCAATCTTACAGAAGTACACCTATTTTCATATATACATATATATTAATTAATTCAGCTTTTTTGTATGTACCACAAAAAATTTAAATCTTGTTATATATAAATGACTTATTATAAAGCTAAATGTTAATGGCCATTTTAATGTCAAAATCACACCTTTATCCGGAGCAATGTAACAACCACAAGTACAAAACTATTAAGGAAATTACCTACTCAAATTAAAGGCTTCCCTACAAACACTTTAAAATGATAACTTCTGAGAGCTGCGTGCCAAGCACCTTCTGTCCTTGGTTGCAGGGACTAATTCAGTCTGCATTCGGCTTCACCCCTCTGGCGTCAGCCACCCATCTGTCACCTCCCTCTTTCTGGGGTAATCTGCTCTGTACTTATCTGAACACTAGACTCCTACGTCCTGTCTACCTCAAGAAAGTTGCTTCTTGATGATATTGAGGGTAGAGATGGTTGAAACCAGACATCTGCCTGTCTCAGCACAAACCACTGTCAGCAGCATCTGCACAGCTGTAATAAAATAGTGCTCAACAGGGCCCCACTACCACCACCACTCATGCTTCCAAAGAAACTATATTCAGCTGCAAATAAGCAGCAATAAAGTTGTTTCATATAACCCACCTTTATTTAAAAAGTGGTCTAAACCACACTCTGAGTCTTGCCCAGACGAAGACAGCATGGACACTGGTGGTGATTCACTTCAGCAGCATGGGGATCTCACCCACTGCATGGGTTTGTCCATTAAAGGCTCTTGAGTCTGCTGAAAAAGACTCATTTCAAGGACACTCAGGGAGAACAGTATCTGCATTTTCCCAGTCTAGCAGGATTCTTCTCAACTTGAAACGCTTTATTTCTGTCAGGTAAAGTGGAATCATTATATCCCGTGCATCAGTTGCATAGCACAAATTATCATGATGTAAAGGCTTCACTACATTGGCTTTCACCAATTAAAAAAATAGTTCTCCTAGCACAAATGCTAAAGATTCTTGCTGCAGCAATGCACTAATTTTCAAGAAGTCAGTAGGTACTCAATAAATTTAAACATTGTCTTCTTGGAGATACAAGCCTGACCATCTCATCTATAATCCATTTTTCCAGTGAAGATGTGAACAAGCATATTTCTGCTTGATCTAAACGGACACAGAGGAGGATCAGTAAAGTGTGTTGAAGTACAAGAGTTCTGCATATGGTTTTGTTAGAAAAAAAGTGATTTTTTTTTTTCCAGCTGCTTAATTTTTAAAGTATGATTTCAGAGACGCAGTAGGTAACACTGCTTACAAGATTCACAGATAAGCAGAGGCAATAAATACCCTGACACAAACACGAACTTCAGTCTCTTCACAGTTCTGTTGTGAAAAAAGGCACTAAGTCACATTTGGTACTCTTCACTTCTGTATTCAGAGTTCTGTAATTAACATACTTTACAAAAAAAAAAAAAATTCCCCGTGCCTAAAATCCCTACACTAAACCAGTGTGACATTTTGTGCATAGCTTCTGAGATGTAGCACTGAAAATTGAAACAAGGGAAGGTAATTGGTTCATTACATCTATTTCTACTATATTTCTTTTTGTATTTTTTTGGTCACCATTTCAAAAGGCATTGTTTAAATTGCCCTAATCTGCAAACAGCAACAATAAGTGTAGCAAATACTTGACAATGAAGATGTAAAGCCTCTAAAAACCTGTTACCTTAGTAACCACGGGAATGTAGGAGAATAAGAATACATGCAGTGTCAGGACATCATTTTGGATTCCACAGGGCTTGAGTTGAAATACAGTCAGTTTTCATTAGCTTTTTGTTTTTCCCAGTAGGTCCTTGGACTTTGAAACAAAACCTGAATGACAGCTATGAGCAATTCCAGCCTCACTCCTCATCAGCCACACCAAACAAAACAGCTCTTCACTGTGAACCTCCCTCCTTTGCACCCAACATGCCTCGAAACAAACATTATTTATGCTGCTGACCCCTCTGGATATCACTAATAAATTGCATTCCAAAAAGAAGAGTAAAACGAAGACCCACTTTCATGGTACTTAGATGAGTCACTTTAAACAAATGTACTGCAAGAAGAAAAAAAAAAAAAAAAGTCAGCACATCCTCCCAGAGTATTTCTGTAACTCCAGTTCATTACAGGCTTTACAGGGTATGTTAATTCAACACCAACACTAAGAAGAATTGATCTGCTCATTTAAGTAACACTTTATTTCCATTTTACTCGTGAAGGGGGAAAAGAAAACTAAGAACAGAAAGAACTGAAATCCATGTCCCTACCCCCACCAATGTCTGTGGGGAAGCTTGTGGTCAAGACTGAACAGAACAAAGTTCTCCCAGCTGCTGGCTTTAGCTGGCCTAAGTTTAGGTCCATCCCCTTAATCTTTGCTGCTATCTAGTCACTTAAGAAAATAATCTGAAAAAAGTTCCAGGCAAAACTATTGGAAAAATGAGCAAGAAATTCAGCCACATGAGAACAAGGAAGGGGAAGGAAATGAACATATCTTTGCTCAGTGAAGGAGGAAAAAGAAAAAAAATAGTAGAAATATTGGTCTACTTGATCATTATGTGATGACAAAAATCTTTGCATCAAAAAGCCTGGAAAGTAACAGTAGTTCAGAGACCCTGGCCTTGCCTTGACTTACATTGGTTCACTTATCTTTCAACTGATAAAGTATTTCTTTTCCATTCACAGAAATTGCTCTTCTGGACAACATTGACACATCTAAGCGTTCCATCATCCACTTACCTGCAGTCCTCTGCAGTCCTTTATCCACATATATAAAACAGTACCAGACAGAGGCAACACTTAACATCCAATAGTCCAGATTCTCTGTTTTTTACACTACATTATATGAAATATCTGCATCATGTTTAACATTATTAGTAAGCACCAAAGTCACACTTCCAAAGCATTGCTCATAGAGCAGAACCGCAGTGTATCTCTAGGCAACTACAACTTAAATCAAAAGGAAGGTCCAGATTAAATCAAATCAGTTATTATGTATGGAAGAATTCTTTCTGATCCACTCACATGTTTTTTAGATATATATGGGAGTGGCTATTCCCCACTATTGAGTGGGAAATTGGCTCATCTCTTCAAAGGAAAGGACCCTCCTAAGAACATGGAGCCAGCAGGTTACAAAAGAACACATTTTATTCAAAAATATGTAGAAGGTAGGTTTTGAGACATTAGCTTAGGCCTCAGAACATTAAGCAAAGATGAGAGGATGAGCACAGCCCAGTATGCCCAAGGCCTGGAGCTCTTTTAGGCAAGTGTTCACCTAAGCAGTAACTTCTAACACAGAACAGGGCTGTGGTAGATGAGGAAGTAATTGGCCATGTAACTCCATTGAAGAACATGGGGTTTTTCCTTTCCAAAGTTAAGTTCCAATTTTGTAGCTTCAGAAAGCTATTTGCTGGAAACAAAAGGCTCTCTAAAAGCCTTTTCTTTGTTGTTTCCTCCCTGAAAAGCCAGTCAGTGGTACTGAGGGCCACACCTTCCTAGAAGGGAAGCTTGGCACTTACACCTTTGGATGCACGTGGTTTTGGATTTGGGGGTTTTGGCTGGGGAGGAAAGGGTTGCATTGTTCTTATCCTCACAGCATGAAGTCATTGTTACAGTCCCCAAACTCTGTTCTGCAAACCACAAATAGGCCTTTTTATCACAAGAGAGGAAGATTTCTCAAACTTGTATTAAGGATGGCTCTGCTGTCAGTTCTGTAAATGGCTGCCAAGTCAGAACTGCAATAGGGAGATTGTAACAATGACATACCTGAGGCACATACATAAACTCACCCAGCATGGAGAAGCAGCTCATCATGACCCTACCTCTGTGCTCTCCTCTCCCAAAAGAAAACCCCTGCCAAACATCCTGACATTGAACAACAGTTTTTCAGACTCTGGTTGACTGCATTCAGATGGGGAAAAAAATGTACATAAATAATTCCATCTTTGCAAAAGCAACATGAGAAGGTGAATGCAAGCAGATTCTAGTCTTCTGCCAACTTCCCTTTCTAGAATTACTGCCCTCCTCTTTGTAGGGTAAGCTACAGGTGCTGTGCCTACTGACTGGCAGATCTGGAGATGCTTTTATCTGGGAACAAAGGGTACACCAGATATGCTCCAAGGGGAGAAGGGCAGTACAGTTCAGGCAGAGAAAGCACAAAGACAAGTGCAGGACTGTATTTTAACTGCTACATCATCTGCACAGGCCATGGACTCAGCTGCTTGCCACATATGCTGGAAGAACTGGACTCTTTGTCAGTTCACTACAACTTGAGTCATATAGCTTAGTAATGCTCTTTTGAAGGTTCCAAGAAAACCTGAATCAGAACAACCACTCATCATCTCCTCTAGGTCAGACACAAAAAATGTGATCCAAATATCTAGAACAGGGCTTCAATTTTATTCATTTGAAGCCTGAAATAAAATTTCCAGGGATTTTTTTTTTTATCCTTCTCAGAACTTATTTTGCAGGAAGAAAGAAAATTTAAACAGTTCAGAACAGTTCCTTCACTGCCAAGTTTAAACTCTCAGGTCAACATTGACCTAGTTGGCAGTAGTTTTTAAAATGATTTTTTTGATCTCAGTATAATTTCAAGACAGACTGAAAATACCCAAAAGGCATGTTGTTGGTGCTTATCCCTTTATAACAAAAAAACAAAACCAAAAACAAAAAACAAACAAACAAAAAAGGCAAAAAGTAGCACATATGCATATTCAATTAATTTTACACCTGTACAGTGTAAAATCCAAAAGTAGGATTTCTCAACCTAAAAGAGAATGCATGTTTAAAAACACTTCACAATACATTTGGCACTAGTGGTTTGTGGAAAAAAATCTACTCAGTACTGATCACTTCCACCCCATTGTGTTACACTGCACCAGTCGAGCTTGGCGTGCCACTCTGTGGGTAAACTGCATCAAGATATTCATCCATCTGAAAAGTAACCTGGAAAATTATGTTGTTTTCCAAGTGGACCAGCTATTCTGCCAGATCCTAGCATGCTCGAAACAAATAGCAGCAAAACAGGGGGAAAGGCTGGGGCTGGGGTGAGGAAATGGGCAATCAACAAGGAGCAAAGGCTGATGGACCGAAAGCCACAGGTTCATTCACATGGTTTGATATGAACCTCCCTTACTGAGCCAAATGACACATGCAACTTCTTTTAAAAGGGTGGAAATCTCACAAGTATCCCTGACCCAACAATCACTAAATCACTGTTCAGTAGGCAAATTGCCATTGGCTTCAAAAAGATCTGAATCCACATGCATCCAGGACTATGCTGAAAGCTGCAGACAACAGATCTCCTACCTGTGGAAAACAATCTGGAAAGCATATGGGAAAAATAGAAGAGAAAGGGAAATTAACTTTTCTAACACCTCCAAGTCTGTGAAGTGACCTTTGGGAATTACCTCCAAATTTCATCTACTGAGTGACAAGTAGGCTAAACTCAAATAAGCAAAGACCTGTAAGATGCCAAGACATTTGTATTTAAAGCCTTTCCTTCTCACCCTCCTCTGTAATACAACATCATGGTAATACGCCAGGAAAGAGTTTCAGTGACTGAAGGAAATAAGACTGATTATCATTTTCCTACTGCACTGGGGGACTACACCAGTTTTTTTGCAGGTATTACCTGTCTCTGTGCCACACATGCCTTAGTTCCCCTTCAGCAGATACCTGGAACTATGAAACACTTCTCTGAATGCTGAAATAGAAGGCAAGGATGAAAATGGTATTGGAATGCTTTTAAATAATCACAGCTGCAGAGGACACACAGATTGGTATATGCATGGGCCTTATACCCTGCATGCATAAAACTAAAAGAAAAAATACAGGCTTCTGCAATATAAATAAAATGGATGACTTAAAAAAATCTATCCAGCATGCTACTACTAAGCAAACATCAGGAGGCAGTCAAATAGAGAATGATTTTCTGACAATTAAGCAAGAACAATAGCAAATATTCCATTTGCAATTAAGAATCTGGGTTTTGTTTTCACATAAACAGTAGGAACAGCGGAGATTTCTTCAACAGTGACTTCAATTAACTCCTGCTCCCCCACTACTGACAAAAGGCTTAATGGGCTCAAAACCATGCCTGCTTTTCCCCAACAATTTCAGTCTGAAAAAATAGATTATGACACCTTCTCTAAAAATGTTTCAACTACATTTATTACACCTGCCTGGTGTACAGCAGGCATTCCTAAAGAGCTAAAAATCAAAAAACCAAAACCACAACACAGATAAATAACCAGTAAAACCACAGTCAGCAACCTCCAAAAAAACCCCAAATCCTTTAAACACTAAAAAAATTACTAAAATTAATAGGTCTGTTTTGTGGTTGCCACAAGGCAACCTGCTGATTCAGGGCAATGTCACCAACAGTATTCTTATCTGTAAAGGGTAAGAATCAATTGTTTGACAGAAACAAAGGAGAGCTCAACAGGAAATCAACCAGCTTGGGACAGATGGTCACAGAATCAAGTTTCACCCCTCCCCTCTCCAAAAATAGGCTTAAGAGGCATTTTCTGTTACTAAGCAACAGCCCAAAGGAAGGCATAAATCTTTTCCTGCGTGTTATTCCCCTCCTCCCCGACACACATACATTTCAATCTACTAGGGCGGTATGTTTGTGGGTTTGTTTATTTTCCACATAACAGGTAGGAGGGTTTATTCTGTGCAAGGACAATGCCCTTCTGCATGCCCACCAACCATGTTTCCTTTTTTTAAGGCAAGAAGGAGGTTAACTGTAACCGTGCTATGAGAACTACCATGAAGAAGGGTTACAAGCAGAGATCCAATGCTAGATAGTAACCCCTCCTTGTTCCGCCAAGGTGACCTGAGAAATTACTCCCTAAAGAGGGGAGCTCCTAATCATTGTTTTATATAAAACCAAGATGACCCTCATCACACCCCGACAAAAGGTCACCACCTGTTTTTTGTTTTTTCTTTTTTTTTTAAATTCATCAGAAAACCCTGTACCTGCTTTAACCCATGAAAATCCCTAAAATTTAATTCCTCAAAAAAAGCACCACGATATGTTTAACATAACATACAGACCAGTGGGCTTTTAAACCATTTGAATTTTAGGGACATTAATTCTCTCAAGCACCGGAAGTGAGAACTGGGGTATGGGGTGAGTAGGAAAGGATATTCAACATTTACTGTTCTGGTGAGCCAGTGGAGGAAAGAAGGGCTGGAGCAGAGGGTGGGATGGAGGGGGGAAAGAGACCTGGAGAAGCTGTTTGCAGAGATCAGGGAGCAGGGGGAGGGGACCAGAGCCCGGGGGTGAAGGACAGCGCCTCTGAAATTCAGATTAGCATCCAGGGAACAAACCGGTTTGTTCCACCCCCCCATCATACAAACCGGGAACAGACCGGCAGCCAGCAAAGAGATGGGAGTTAAATTTAGCCACAGAAAGAGTAATCTGCGATAAATTAAAAAAAAAAAAAAAAAAGGTTTACAATTACAACCCTCACAGAAATTAATTAAATGGGGAAGAAAAAGTCTCACTTGGGCAACAAACTGGGTAATCATCCTTTAAAAGCACAGAGCCAGGATTACTGCTGACACATACTTAGACTACTAAAACATATGGCCAATAAAAAAAAAAAAAAAAAAAGAGAGAGAGTATGGGGGAGGGGAAAGGTTGTGACAGCATGTGGTCTGCAAGAGCTTTATTTACTCCCTCCTCAAGTACTGCTTGCTTTAGCCAGCTGAAGACCTTCTGCAAGACGGCCTATTTTTTGACAGCCTATTTTCACTGGGTATTTCATACTCCTTTGACACCAGTGCAGATACTGGTTACCACCACTATGGTGGGTAAACAGAGCCCTGGCCATGGGTGGCTTCACTGACCAAAGGCCTTGGACTTTTGAATCCATTTCACCACAAAGTCATCTTAGTGGAGACACTGCCCCGGTTCTCTCTGCATAGCAAATAGTTTTCACAGGCAAACCAGAGACTGTGATGTCTATATTCAATTAAATAAAACTAAGTTAATTGAAATTAAGCAGAAGGTTTGAACACAAAAGCCAAACAGCTGCTTGTATGTATGCCAAGAACACCATTTGTTCTTTGAGGTCTAAAGCTTTCTGACACAAGCATGAAGCTTAGCAGCCCAAGGACCTGACCACGAGACTTGAACTAAAGGCTCTCCAGGCTCAGCCATAAAAGACCTTAACAGCAAATCATTAGTATGATATAGTGCTTTAAAAACCCCCCAGGCCAGTAACACCCTTGGTTATGAGAGAGGGAAACTGAGGCGTGTAGAAGCCATGTGCCATCTCAGTGGCAAAATTAGGAAATAAAACCAGACCTTCCGCAGATCCAAGTCCATCATTGTAATAACACCCTGAATATGCATGTGAAAGCAAGCAAATTGTTATTTATGTAAATTCATGGCCAACACCAAAATTTTTACAGCTGTTTTTCCTGGCCTCATCACAGCTGAGCAAGAGACCTGTAGATTAAATCCAATTCTTTACCAAAATTAGTCTCTCCAATCAGGCAGGGAATGATAGTCATAGCAGAGTTATTCAGAAATAGATATACTTATTTTTCTAACACATTCAGAATTTGGCTAAATTTGGCTAAGGGATGAAACTACAACCTTTCTCTAATGCAAGTTAGCAATTTCTAAATAAATAAATATTAAATTAATTACGGACTGCAAGGGTTTTGTTTCTTTTGTACATAGGTGTAAATGGTGCAAAATATACCATGGTAGCAAAAGCTCCATACTCTTTACCTGCTAATACACAGATCATTTTGATGATGATGATGATGATCTAGGAGAAAAACATACATTATAGCTTTGCATAAGCATTTATTCTAGTTTTAAAAGAGGTGTTTTCTCTTACATTTATATACATGTCCTCTACACCACTCTGCCATGGTCAGAGAGAGAGAACTACCTACGAGGGGAAAGAAAGGTAGCTTTCTTTTCTCCCCTTAAGTAAACCATCATGTTTTCACATCAGTGACCAGACATTTCCGTAGTCCCTGGCCAAGGTGGAATCTCCAGACACACTGCATGTTTTTTGGTTGAAATGTAAAAGCATGCAAGTTTACCTCAAATCTCTGTCAGTAATTCTATGATTCTATGAAGTGAGGTCTGAGGAGACTGCATTCCAGCTTTTATTTTTCTTAGAAAAAAAATCACAACAGATTTTCTTTTGATCCTCCATCTCTCAAACTGCTAGTTTAGAACTCTAGGTCTTCTGACACAGTCTATTATAATAATTAGTTTGACTCTTTACCTTGAACTAAGTCATTCAACAGCAAAATAAAGCTTTTATCTGGGAATGTTCCAAACAAGTCCCCCTTAGTTTTTGTCATAGAATATAATAGCAATAGGCAGTGTTCAAAACATAAGAACATTCCACATTCTTATTAAAATCATAATAGCACTACCCTTCATTAAAGGATGGGCAGAAGAATAGCACAGTAAAGAACAGTGATCATCAGTTAAAAGCTCTGTTAAGTAAAAACAAGTTTATCCATAGTAACAGACAAGCAATTACAAAAGGGATAAGCTACAGGGATAGGTAAGCCAGTAAAATCTCCAAGTAGATAATTGCAAGCCTCATTTCCAAAACAAAGAACATCAGAACCTGAATATTATCCTTCATGTGGCTATATGGTGGCATTGCATTTAACTATTTACTCCCCACTTTGACAACAAAGTGTTAAAAGGGGACATTTTTCTTAAAACAATTTTCTGCTTATATGTGTAGTTTGGGGCTATTTTTCCTGGCACATGTAATGACAGAATGGACACAAGATTCACCAGTGTGTTCTCTTATCTCTGCATGCTGGCTGAAAGGAACACAGTTTATGTCATTTATTCCAGATCAGAAAGGCAGTGTGACAACACAGAGAATAGACCACATTTTCAACAAGCATTTCTTAATGAGAAATTTATCAGTCTCTCTCAGCATGAACTGCACTTTGGAACAGGGAGGACAGAATTGTTTTAATGAATTCAACCTGAAGCCAGCCTCCTCTCAGGCATACAGCCTCAAAATACACTTGCTTCTCTCTTTGGGGCAAAGGATTAGTTATGAATCATAAAACAGCTCTGCTTCCTGGCTCTTGTTAACTTGCCAATCAACTTCTTCCTGAAGTGGAATTTCTCAAAGAAAACCCAATCTGTAGTTGCAAATTTCTAGTTCTTCCCCCCCTCACCTAGCTATGTTTTTTGTTTGTTTGTTTTTTTCACAAAATCTCAATATCCCACTGTTTATTCAGATAATCATTTGGAAAAGGTATTTCGTCTTCCAGTCTTCATTTCTCCTTTCATAATTACAACAAAAAAAAAGACAACCCACTTCTTTCCACACTTGTCTGGTTTTCCTCAACATATGGTGTGTGTTCAGCTAGAAAATGGCACAGAGAAACTGCAACCCATATACTGAATTATCACATAAGAATCAATATATCCAGAAAAATAAAACATATGGGCGCACATACAACTCAACAGAAAGATGCTGGAGGGCATGTCATTGAAAACTGCAGTTCCCAAATCTCACTAATTAACAAAATAAGAAGTGATTGACTGAATTAACAAATATCTCCTTATAAAGCATGCTTTATTTTAGCCCTGAAAAAGGTTTAAAATAATAGTACTGGGCTTATTCCAAGTTTCCTTAGAGTAAAATGTTCAGTTATGAACGTGAATCTAGACTGATTTTAGACAGTGCAAAAATGTCAATCCATCAGATATCTTTATTAGCCTTTGATGCTCAATCTTCCATCCCAGACAGGCCAAACAACCTCTTAGAGAGTCACTCAAGCTTCGCAGCCTTCCTATTAACACATGCCCAGCAATGCCTCAATCACCAGAACATTTCTGTTGCCATCCACCAGTGTGACAAGCCTAGCAGAGAGCTGCCAGCAGCAGAACACATCAGGAGTCTCTGTCGATACGTGCAACTGGATGTGCAACCAGCATGTATTTCTGATGATATACATAAAGCACATCCAGAACATAGCAGAAAAATGGCCAGAAAGAAGAGAGGTAAGACAGGAAAGCAGGTTACCTAAACAGTTCAGGCTGCCTGTAGCCTATTCCTTGAGTATTTCTGCAAAGGCCTGGGCCAGATTAATTTATCTTACCAATAGGTAATACTGCTGAGTTTTATGGGTTTTGTACTACCCCACTTTACAATCAACAACAGAATCATTCAGGTTGGAAGGGATCTCTGAAGGTGAACCAGTCCAAACTCACAATCTTGGCAAGACCACGTTGGAAATCCCATCAAAACAGCACATACTGTGGTGTATTTTGGCTAATCTGCATAGATAGTTTTGACTTACTATCCTGTCTAACTAAATCTAACTGTGAGGATCTCGGTGATTCTCAGCTAGAGTACAATTAACCAAGAATTGAAGGTCCATTTCTTTAAATAAAAAAAAACAAGCTCAAGGAAAAAAACAGCTTTTGTTAAAGGAAATTAAATGTTTTATTGATGCAAATACTTCATCTGTTTCCCAACACACAGTTTTTGCAATTTGGACAAACTGCTAGTGATCTATAAAGTAAAGATGCAGTTGTGTCAAGGTTATACACTGAGGTTCATGCTGTTCTTGTTTATATAGTGAATTGGAATAAAGAACACAAGCGTAAAGTATCAGTATCATCCGACACAAGAAGTATCAAAACTATGCAGCATCTGTTGCAATCCTCTCTCTTTTTCAGCCCTAAGCCCCTGAACTGCCTGTTATTGAATTTGAAATTTCACAGGAAGATTCAATTAAAAAGCATCTGGAAGAACATTGTCTTTTACTGAAACTAAGTCCCAGATCCAATTCTCATTTATTACACTGCTGGGACAACAGCCTGTAAACATGGTAATCAAAACCAAATTTTTTTTATTTTACTTTATTTCAAACAGACATCAAAGCAACAATGTTAGGATGAATTTTCAACTGTTCTGAATCTACAGGTTGTATAGATCTGTTTTTTCCAGCAGGAGGGACGCTGGCAACACACACACAACTTCACAAGTCCAACTCAGCAGATAATCTGTCTGGCTTTAGCATATAATCAGAAATGGATTTACTACAGTGACAGCAAATGGAGCTGAAAACCTACGTTGCACTGTATAGGGGAGTGCTTAACTCCTATTGCAAGCATGGCCTCCCTCTTTCTACACCAAACCCACATGACAAGTGGAATCACCCCAAAGCCAAGCCTGACAGAAAGCCAGTCAGCTGTGCTGCAGATGAAAATTGAACATCTATCTGCACAGACACCAGACACAAGACTTCTTTCAATAAAACAGCTCAGGAGGAGTCAACAAGCAACACTGTTCATTATGATAGCTGAAAGCAGCCAGAAGAATCCTTTTCCCCCCCACCTTCCCTCTCAGGCTTTTCTGTCACAGGGTCACATCTGCTGTTTTAATTTTCTTTTTTTTTTTTTTTTGTGATGTTGGCCTTTGTTTAAAAGCTTCCAAGGCATACTGTTTTGAATAGCATTACTAGTGGCACATCTACTACCCACTAAGAACTTCTGGTCTATGAAGGCAAACTGTCAACACAAAATACAGTATAAATCATCTCAGGCAGTCAATCACTAAAAAAAAGTTCTGCTAATGCATTAGATCAGCATGATATTAGACCTCAGCACTCCTACTTCGCATCCTTTTCTCTTTCATGTATGTATATATACATACATACACAAAACATACACACTATCCTTTACAGCTTTGAGTGCTTTGGAGGAAGCAACTGCCTATGTATTTTCCATGCAGCACACAAAACAGTTTCAGACATGTAGTAAGAAAGAAGAGTATTACTAAGTTAATGCAGCAAACAAAAAAAAAAAAATCTGTATGTTTAGGTGCCCTGTCATTTCATAGCTCTTGACACAAAACTTTGTGACAGCTAATGTTTTAATCTTCATGCCCTTGAAATCCAGCTCACCTTCCACATCTGCTATAATAATGGTTGTTATTTCATTTTCTTCCTCCAAGTCCACAGTCTGGCAGGCAGGTTGTCTTCATCCTGCTCAAAAGGCTTGGAAATTGAGTGCTGACTTTCCTACTAAAAAAAAATGTCAAGCACTAACTGTCAGAATTTACTGAAACTGCTGCAAAAGAGACTGTGAGGATATGCATTTTTTCACTTTGAACTTCTGCTTTAAATATCCCATCAGTAGTTCTGTGTGCCTCTATTGGAGGCATTAAAGTGTTCCTAGATGGCTTTGCTTTTCCCACCCTTCTCCTCCAGGTTTTTTTCAAAACTTCTCCTCTGTGGGGTAGTACTGATCACTTGGCTAATCCACCTAATTTCTTATGGTTTTCACAACCAGAAATTTCCCTCCAAGAGGTTAGGATTCAAAAGTGTAACAACAGTATCTTAACATCTCATCTATACAAAAGTTTTGAAAATATTTTTTACAAAAATAGGAAACCACCATGTTCTTAAATGTCACATACAACATGACTTGCAGGAAGCTACTTCCTTCTTCTTGATTCAGTGCATTGTAGTTGTATTTCTCAGTCTTCCCAAAGGAATAGCCTAATAGCACTAAGAATTTGATTCATTAAATAAATTAAAGGATTAAGCTTCCTTTATGAAACAGCTGTTCTCAAAGTGGACTGGAAGTGTAAAAGAGCAGGAGAATAAAGTCACTCAATGCTCCAAAGCAACACAGAGTTTGGGAGACTTCCTGGGAAGCCACAGGGTCAGTGAGGCAGGAAAAAAAGCAGTAAAAGTAGATGGCTTGTTCTCCTGAATGGCAAAACTGAGATGCAATTGTACACTGTGAAACACATTATCACCAAGGAGATAGTAAGTAGAGACATAATGGCAGTGAAGTACTGTACCAGCAGTAAAAGGCCACGGGGCTCAGGACAGGGAACAGAGCACTTGACTCGCTGCAAATTCCAAATCTAGCCATCAAGATAAAGTTTAGTCAGATATGCTCTTCATTCTGAGCATGGGTAGGCAACAGTAATATTTATAAACCTTTGCTGTGAACATCCCTATTTCACCAGTGATTCCAGTGTAAAGAGGCAGTTGCCCAGATTCCTTACAGCATCAGAAGCAGATGAGCTCAGCTATATGTGTTTGCTGTTCCTTACCACTACACCATCTCCTTGAAGTGGGTGTGATGGAGAAAGAGCTTGGATCTCACTAAGCCCAGAATGCTGTGCCATGCATCACTTTTTTAATAAGTGATCATTTCCTCTTTTCTAGGAAGACTGTGGAGGATCAGGCTCACAGCAATTTCCAAACACTCTTCTAATTACTCAATTACTCCTGAGTGATAACACAAGGAACCATACAACTCAGAGTATACACAAGTCTCCCTGAGCACTGGCATTACAGCTGCATACAACCACCTCTATCTTTTAAAAGACAGCTGGAAATAATGCAGGGGTGGGGGTGGCATAAGAGAATTCTACCAAATTAAAAGCACTATCTAACTATCACACTCCCAGAAAAATTGTGCTTAGGTTTCCTTATCCTACAGACCTGAGAGTCTGTAAGAAAGTTTTGGAGGTAGCATTATAAAAGAAAGGGGGTGGGGAGGAAAGAATCATAATATCTCTCAAATATGCAGAATGCTAGAAGTAAAATGTTTCTTATGCACATTAATACTTCTTTATGAAGCCAAATTTAAATTTAGCGTGGCTCTAAAGAAAAACAGTGGCATAAACAGAGCCTTTCAAAAAAGGCTACTGATTTCTCTGAAATTTTGGTGCTGTACACTCCATTCAACAGAGAAATCAGTGCTGCAGAGGGAGGTGCAGCAGAATTTGGTGCAAAAGGATAGGAGTACCAGGAAAATGTTCAGCAGCTTAAAATAGTCAGCCATCTAAAGAAGCTTCACACTACAGGTTCCAGGGAAATATTATCACTTTTGGTGAGACACACAGATGAATAATTTTAAAAATGAAGCCTATTAATAGAGTGTGTTTCAGACCACAGTTCCATTCAGTAACTAACTTCTTCACTTGCCTCAAAGTGTTCTGATCGGATCACACCAAAAGTGTTGAAAAGAGCTAATTACGGACAGTGAGGGAGATTGGGAGACAGAGAACAAGAGGATCTCTGCACAGCATTTCACAAAATTAGTCACTCCAGCCTTGTTCATGGAACCAGTACAACAGATGTCTGGTAATCTCTTAAGTAACAGTATCTTAGGTCTGCCCACACTGTTTTTCTGTTCACAGCTCCAGCAGTTTGAAAACCTACCTCAAAGTAACCTCTCCAAAATCTTAGATGAGAAATTCTAATCAACCATATCTCGTCATACTGACTCAGGATGCTCCCTACCTTCTTACTCTTCTGATGATTTTATGTCACAACATACAGTTCTTCCTATCTTTTACATGTTATGAACATTTTATTAGTTAGTGTAGTGTAACTGCTAACAAAATTAAATGCAAATTAACCAAAGCACTTGACAGTATATGATGCAAGACTTTCAGGTCAAGTAGATGGAGGTTTTTTACTAAACATCTGAGGTGCCATGGAACTTAAAATGTTAACTCAATTAGAGTAACATTAAGTACACTTCAATGAAAGCAGAAATTTACACAATTCTCTATGGTCTCTAAGGTCTCTAATGTCCCAAAAGAATTTCACAGAAGTTGTGACAGTATTGTGTGACAGAGTAAGACAAAAGAAACCAGCTCACCAGGCTTCAGCAGTCATCCAAACCAAACCTAATTACATTTTAGAATCACGGATTCATAGAATGATTTAGGTCAAAAAAGACCTATATGTCCATTGAGTCCAAGCATGAACCCAGCACTGCCAAGTTCACCACTAAACCATGTCTGTAAACCATGACTACACTTCTTTTAAATATCTCCAAGGCTGGTGTCTCAGCAGCTTCCCTGGGCAGGCTGTAACAATGCTCGACAAACCTTTCCATGCTGAAGTTTTTCCCAATATCCAATCTAAATCTCCCCTGGTGGAAGTTGAGGCTATTTCCTCTTGTCCTATCACTTGTTACCTGGCAAAAGAGATCAACACCCATCTAGCAAGGTGAGCCTCTGAGCCTCTTTCTACAGGCTGAGCAATCCTGCCTCCCTTACCACTCCTCACAGGACTTTTGTTTCAGAACAGTCATCAGCTCTGTTACCCTTCTCTGGACACCAGCACTTCAATGCCCTTCCTGAACTGAGGGCCCCAAAACAGAACACAGGATTAAAGGTGAAGCCTCATCCAGTGCTGAATACAGAGGGATAATTGCTGCTCTGGTCGTGCTGGCCACAGTATATGGTACCAGCCAGGATACCACTAGCCTTCTTGGCTACCTGGGCACATGCTGGCTCATGTTTAGCTGGCTGTCAACAAACACCCCTGGGCCCTTTTCCACCGAGTACATTTCCAGCCACTCTTCCCACGGCTCTAGTGTTGCACAAGGTTATCATGACCCAAGAGCAAGACTTGGCAATTTACCTCATTAAATCTCATACAATTGGCCTTGGCCCATTGATCCAACCTGTAATTTCTGTAAGAACTACATACTTCTGTTTGATACTTCCAAGCCAACAATAACAGTGTACAAAATTTGGCTGCCCCATTGTAAATAAACACTGTTCCAAATTTCTGTCATGTACATGTTCCTCAGATATCTTGTGTTTTTTACTTCTGGACTATAAAAACATTAATGATTCTATTTAATTATTAAGGGCCTAATGCTACTGGATAATTCACCAATACATGCACCTTCAAAGAATGGCTCCTTGGTTTTGGGTCATCTTCACTACTACCTACCTGCAAATTAAAATCCATTAACAGGGGCTACAGTAGCTTGCTCAGAATTGCAGATAAGCTCTGGCAATGACTCACTGAAACTTTATTCACTAGTTCTCTCCTTATTATGTGAGGATATCTTCGGAGTTCTTAGAAACAAGATGTGTTCGGGTTACACCAGAAATGAAATTGGTCCACGAATATATCTCCACAGAGTACAGTGTGAAAAAATTATCTGGAATTTTTAAAAATCTGAAACTACATTGGACAAAAGGGTTTTGAACACATATTCTTACAAGCAATACTTTTCTCAACATGTTAAGGAAAGTAGTGACAATATAGGAGTTGAGGAAAGTCATCAATTCAGAAGAAAAACAACACATTAATTGTAGAAGTTTAGTGTTGTTTTATGACTGCTGCTGTAATCTCTTTCAGGATATTAGAGATATCTTAATTGCTTACTATATTTAATGAACTCCAGCTCACAGGACTAGTTCTCTAAACGACATGATTGTAAGCATGTAAAGGCTTATTACTCTTTCATTTGTCAGTTTTCCCAACAGTTCTCCTCCTCAATATTATATTTTAGAATCAGAAGAAAATGCATATGGTGCATTACGCACAATAAATTATTATGCAAGAATAGGCTAAGAACATACATCTCAAAGAGGGTGTTCTTCCAAGGTATAAAGCCAAATATCTGAAATGGGTTTTTTACATTATTGATTTCACAATCCTTTTTTTGGCATGAGTCAAGATGTGATGCTTTAATATCATGTCCAAACTCCATGTTTCATTAATTACACCCTACCTAGCTAAATGCTCCCTGTAGTTTCAATTAGACATGGTATTCTTCTTCACTTCCCGTCTTGATTATTGTGCACTGTTGCTAAGCGCCAGTTAACAGTTGCCACATTTACTCAAAGTTGGCTGTGTTTCAGTGGTTGTTCAAAGAATTAAATACAAAACATATGGCACAGAACCATACAAAGCAAAAAAAGCACTTTTAAAAACCACATGCTTCATATAAAAGGTACTACAAAACTGGTTACACCACTGAAAGTAAAACCCTATGCCCATTCCAAATTTTCTAGAGCCACTGAAAATTAGAGAGAAATGCATTCAATCTTTTTTTCATGCTCTCACTAAAAGGTTTCCTAGAATATATTTTTGACATTATACTGAGTCTAATTTTACACTGAATAAACAGCTCAACATTCATAGTGTGAATGGCTTCGAGGTACAGATATTTTTTCCCTTTAAAAAAATAGTTTAATTCTCAATATCCAGCAGCAATTAATTAGAGCCTCCTAAATTAGATTCCAAATTTTCTTTACCTCGTATCTGCAAAATACGTTGGACATGACTAGTTACATTGCCAAATATCAATGCCAGTGTTTCAGAAGACCTTGAACCAAATGTGCTTATTTTGAATTCTAGACAAACTTTTCACACAGTCAGATCATCCCTCCTTTCATCTGTGATGTCCTCATGCATCTTAAGAAACTTCATGTAATTTAATTATCCTAGTACAAGATCAGTAATCAGCTCATCTATTACTGCCTATTACCTTTAGTATTACATCCTGGACTTAAAAACTGCCTTACCAAAAAATCCTCACTATTTATGATTGCTACATTATCTACAGTCAAACCCAACCAATAAAAATTCCTTGTATGCACAAGTAGTTTCTAATAGCTATTTTTTTTTTCCTGATAAACACTTTAGGAAAAAATTGTTTTCCACAAACACTACTAAGAATAAGCTAAAATATACACTGTATTTTTTATCTGTATTTACAGATGTTGAATTGAATTTCAGGGCTCAGAACCCAGTCATTTAAATAGGTAGGCACATATTGAACATTATTCACTGGCCTTCTGGAACATTTTGTTGGGAATACTTGAGAACACATAAGAAAAGATTATACATATGTACAAAGTCCACCAATGTTAAAAATGACAAATAACTAAATATTTCTCAACAGCTCTGAGAATACTCACACAATCTCTCTTCATTTGCAAAGAGATATTTAACAAGCTAATCCTCCAGCTTCGTAAGTGCTTTTGTTGTACTCACAAGCAAATTCTACAGGATGGCTTAAAATTTGTAAAGATTTTAATAATCCACTACCACATATGCAGTAAGTTTTTCAATCAACATAAGACCCATCCTTTTTTCTCTTTAGAGGGCTTATCCCACAATAAAAACCAAAGTTAGGTGTACATTACAGTATTTTAAAGTGCTGAAAGCTTTACCTGTCTCAGAAGCCACATGTATAACTGTACCTGCAACTGAACTATGCACCTATTTGATTCACCTCTCAAACAAGAGCAATAATTGTAAAATTAAATTAAATAAGCTTCAGCAATTCCTAGTCAGGTAATAAGACACAGCACTTCCTTATCAGCAGCTTTTTTATTTCCATATTTTAAAAAGCTTTTTGTAACAAGGCATCAATGAAGTATGAAGACTATGAAGTATTATTTCAATAACACTTTAAGCATCATTCAATGCAAAAGTCTGAAGAGGCAGCAGTTCAAAGAAAGGCAAACGCAAGAATAGTTTAAAAAGGTCCTATCTTCAGTGTATTCAAAGCAAACACGCTGACAAGCAGCAGACACGGGAAATATTTTTCCACGGGGTAACTGAAAGAGTCTCCCGCGCTTGAAACACATCTAACCATTGATAATTCCTAAATTTCAGAAAACGGATAAATATTTGCAGGCTTGGGGCCTAAACAAACAGCAACGCTTGGCCCACTCGCTGAGCTGGCCGAAATCCTACGGTGTGCACGAAGTTTTCATCTTTCAGAGGTTTCGGAGAGCGCTGGGAGGGAAGGGCCGGAGCCGGCGGTACCTAAAGGCCCCCCCCGTGCATCTGTCCGCTGCCGCGGGGAGCCGCCGCCAGCTTCATCCCAGCGGCTTTTCCCCCGTTCTCCCTTCACCTCCCAACAGCAAAGGAGCCGTGTCCATCAGCTGCCCCCCGCGGTGGAATCGTCACGGACGGCCCGCCGGTGACACGGCCGCCCCGCCGCCACAGCGACAGCCCCTCATCCCCACAAAGGTGCGCCGGCGCCCTATCCTCCCCTCCCTCCTCAAACCCGGCCCGCACATGTCCAGAAGTGCCCCCGCACCCCCCGGTCCCGCGGGCCACCCACGGCCGGCGCTCCCCGCCCCGGGCGCTGCCCCCGCGGGTGCGGAGGGCGAGGCGGCCGAGCTCCCTCTGCCGGCGGCCGCCCGCGTGGCAGCGCGGGGCGGGGGCGCGCACTCGCCGCCCGCCCGCGCCCCGGCTGAGCCACCTGCGTCCCCCGCGCCCGCCTCGTCCCGAGGCTCGGCCGCCCGCCCGGCCACGGCGGCTGCTTTGCTCCCGCAGCCCCCGGGCCAAGGGTCTCCCACCCCCGCCTTGCCCCATCCGCTCGGGTAATTTCCCCCGCCCCGCTCCAAGGCGCCGGTAACAAAGGGCTGGAGCCCACCCAGGGGCGGGCGCCCGCAGCTCGCGGGTGACACGGGCGCTGCCCGCCGCGCCGCTGGCAGCCCTCTGCCCGCTGCCCCCGGGGTGACAATGCCGAGCGCGACTCCGCGAGCGGAGACGACGCCGCCGCCCGATCCCGCTACCTTTGTGCCCTCCCAGAAACCGGCGAGAAAGCGAAGCAAAGCTCCGCGCCGCTCCCTTACCTTGCTGGGCAGAGAGAGAAAAAGTTGAAGCACTCTCCTTCTACACCTCCCTCACTTTTTTGTTTAAATTTAAATATTTGAGTTTGGGGGGGAGTTGCTTTTGTTTTTTTCAATTTCCCCCTCCCTCCCCTCACGCCGAGCACTGCGCTCAGGCAGTCTCTCCCGGCGCCCTCGGTGCCACCGTATCCCTCTCTCTCCCCCTCCCTCCGGGTCTCGGTCTCTCTCTCTCGGCGAGAGGAGGGGAGGGGAGGCGAGGGGAGGAGATTGGGGCGGACCCGCAGGTGCCGCCCCTCCTGCTCTGTCAGCAGAGGAGAGGGGTCGGGGGCCGTCGGGCGGTGGCCGTGCGAGTGCCGCTCTCAGGTGCGGGGGTGTCCGGCGGCGGCCCCGGCCGTGCCCCAGGGCGGCGGGGCTGGGAAGGGGGTGCCAGCGTCGTGTCAGGGTCTGAGGTGATGGAACGGGCGCTAGTGTGGGCACGGGTTAGGGGAGGAGGCAGGTGGAGCGCAGTGAGGCTCGGGACGTAGCGGCCGGGACTTGGTGAAGACAGAGCGAACTGGGATGCTTCCAACCTGTGAGGGAAGGGGCGAAGCCCGGCACTGAGAGGAGCCAAGGCAGGAAGTGTCAAAACCCTGTCGGATATCCAGCGTGGTTCGGTGGCCGGCAGGGCAGAAGATGGCACTGGGAGAGACGGCCCTGCAGTGCACGCTGGTCAGAGCTGTGGGCAGAGCTGAAATTTGGAGGGGGGGCATTACCTCCTGTTGTGTTTGAGTTTAGTTAGCAATGGAGCTGGTCCAGGAGTGCTAAAGTAGGAGCTGAAGGGATTTAGCATGCTAGGAGGCTGGCTACTTTGATTCTGATTTAATGCAAATTTTATGTGAATAGCTACATCAGTTGTCTTTGAGAGGGCTATTCACATGCTTGAATTGTTTAGAGCTGGGCTTCTGCCATGGATTACCTGAAGACATGCTACCTCCATTAGCCTAAGCATCTTGGTATCTCTGTATTTATAAAGTTGCTAATAATGCCATCCTTAACAACAGGTAGTTAAAAATTTAGTTGAATCAGAGTTTAAGAGAATTTACCAAATCAGGTCAGGCTTTAGGATCAAACTTTGTCACTTTGCCAGTTCTAAGTGGTACATTTTTATGCCGTGTATGTCAACTCAGCTATTGATACTACACACAAATATAACGGAATTAAGTAATGTCAGTGTCATTCCTTTTAAGATGAATGTTGCCATGTGGTTCTGGACAGATTTAGATAGTAACTATTATTGTTATTATAGATTTGTGAGAGATTTGAAAGCATATCAAGGTGCCTGAGTAATACTATGCTATAACATATGATAACTCTAACTCAGATTACTTAATTGTATCTAAATCGATCCCAGTAATTGTACTCTAGATTTCCCTCAAAATTTGTGTTTTAATTTAATTAGAGATATGTACTGAATAAGTGAGAATTATTCTGGTAGCTTTAATGCAGTAACTCTTTTCCTATTTGGACTCATTTTTGTTTTTGCTTTTTTGAAAAGGAAGAGACATTTAATTATATGTTTTCTTCTAACTTCTTATTTTGACTATCAACATTTACAGCTTGTAGGGTGGTTTCATTTGTACCATCTGTGGGACATATTGCACATCAGATGGCAGCATAAAATCTGTAATGAGAACGTTTTGGGACATACAAGTCTTTCAGGTTTTGAAGCCATGATATTCACAACACAAATGTGCAGAGCCACTCATGTATCTGAAACAGAAGATGCAGAATGCTAAAGCAGCTGCTGGAGTGAAATGAAGGAGAGACCACACAGTTTGGGGAACATGATGGTATCAAGAACAAAAGGACATTTGAGGGAACAAGAAAGCACAGCTTCAAGCAGTGAGAAATTGAAGTCAATCATTGAGAGTTATTGACAACAGATACACAGTCGCACAGCAATTAGATACTCACTTTGGGAATCAAGGTCAATTAATACTGAGGTAAAGAGGCAGCATCAAAAAAAGCACCTTGTTTAGCAAACAGCATTTTCTGATTGCTGACTGGGCAACATAGAAGAAAATTGTCTATCACAGTGGGTTTTGGTAATTTTCATACTCACAAGGTAAGATACCATCACCTTTATTCTGTTGTAAAGGACTATTGTATAAGAACACTATATGATGCTATACTTTGTGGAAAGAATGATGGGCAGCTGCCCAGTGGAACTACAGAAGCTGGCAGGTATTATTCAGACATGAGCCTTCATGGTGTATTGCGTTTTACTCTCTACCTAAGTGAAAGTCCTTTCACTTTCTTCACTCCATTTGCTGGGTTTGGGAGCAATAAGGATAAGGTCCTTTATGATATAGTGCTCTGGAAGTCCATTTCCTTCTTCCAAGCCATAAAGGCAAACTTCCAACAGATTTCAACCTTTTTTCTCAATCCTACCAGCAAAGGTTTTAAGTTCATTTTAGATCATTTTCTGAAGGGCAGTTTGTGTTTTTTGTTGCCATGCCTGTTACATTTAAATATTCATTGATAATCTGATGTATCCAATCTCAGGAACTAGGTTTCAAAAAACCACAAAGAAATAAACATATAGTCACACAAGAGAACTCTCTGCTTTAATTTATTTTTATTTGTGAACTATTGATTTCATACATACTAAATCCAGTTTAGTTTGATTTCTGTCCTGTTTTAGTATCAATGTTTTAATTGATCTAGCCTATTAAAATTTTGATATTCAATTTTGCCTGAATGAAGTGTCTGAATTCCACAGGCCTGGTGGTGTTGTTAAAATCCGATTGCAGACTTTATTTTGATTTCATTTTTGGGGCTAAAGTGAATTCTACCATCCTGATTGGTAGTTCTGATTTGAACTTTCTAAATAACTTCTATCCTTCTGTGTGAATCACCAATGATCTTTTAAGGTCCATTATACTTTACCCCTTTATTATTTTGATGTGAATTATACTTTCCCTAGTTGTAATATTGTAATTAGGATTAGGACTGATACTATTTGGTCTGTTTAACAACGAGGCATCTATGAAATGAGCTATTCCCCCAAAAACATTTCTTCTAAATGGGTGAAACAGGTGGATAGGATGAAACAGAAAGCATGAGATAGAGATGGGGAGTGAAAGTACATAAAATTAGATGTCTTTAATGCAGACAGTCTGAGGGCAGAGCTAAACTGAATTCAGATCTGATGCTTAGCCACTGCTGTAATTCCAATTCCAAATCATCATATCTAGGCTTCCTTATCACTATTGTTTCATGGAAATGTTTTTAAAATCCATATTTTGGCATCCATGTTTTTAGCATGAACATTTAGCACACCTCCCACCAATAATATTGATAGTACACAGCAAGATGGGAGAGACAAGAGTGTTTCTTGCAACTATTAAGGATGTACTTGCTTTATCTTTCCATTACTCACTCCATAGAAATTGAGCAACTCATCATCAGGCTTTTTTGGAAATTCAGCAGTAGTACATAGTCAGTGATAGGCATATTCTTTCTATTCCTTTTTTATTTTAATAGGATTTTAGGTCATTTAAAATGAGATAATCACTTCACAAAAAGAAAAGGATGATTGTAGAAAAGTCCTGGAGTTAATCACTTAGATCTCAGTCACACTGAGTCTAGAAACTACAACAGACTCTCCACTTTTTAGAAACTTCTGTAAAATATTTGGCATTGTAGTGTCAGCTCTCATTTACAGATTGGTAACTGTACAGCATCCATCATGAAAGACAGGGCAGGATGTTATCTTCTTTGCTGGGAACTTGTCCTTAACAGCAGCCTGGATGCCAACTAAAGAGAAAATGCACTACATGAGAGACAGTGTGTCTCTTCATAATTTTCTAAATAATTTTGTTTCAGATAAGGCAATGAAAAAGGAGTACCCCTTTTTGGTACTATCACATGTATTGCAAAAAAAAATATGTTCTCAGTTAAGGACAACTCTGAAAGTGAGCACTTGTCAAAACTGATGTCTATTTTTATGTTCTTTTTTTTAAATACAGATTTTGATGTCATATTTCACTTTCAGAACTCACTGATCTTTCAGTGAATCATTTTTATTAGCTATTGATCAAGGAATTATTAACTAGTCTGTGCACTACCTTAGAAGGTAGCTGAGTAAAATGACACACAGTGTGAATTCAGGTTTTTGGATTGAGTCTGGCTTTTATACACCATGTGATTAGCACAATCCATTTTGACCTCTTTCAGTGGTCAAACAGATTTTTTACTGTACAACAAAATGTTATCAACACCACCATCATTTTTAAAAGGGGAATTAAAAGCATGGCGACTGCTTAAAATTATTCAAGAAGTGTTTTCTGATTGTAGTTGGATTTGTTCACTTCAACTACATTATGAAAAATTTCCATGTATCTTTGAATGCATAGTTAGTATACTCATAAGGCCCATAGATCAAAGACTTGTTTCTTCCCCGTGGGATATTTAGGTAGAGATTAGTCTTTTCTTCATCAGCAAATACTATTTTAAAAAAAATAAATTGCCAGGGCTACTTAGCTAATTGTATGTAATAAAAAGTAATGCTACCTATTGTTTAAATGTTTTCAAAGTGCAAGACCACATGAAAAGCAATCTCAACAAAATGGAAAAGGTATGCATAATACTGACTATTCTATAAAATACTCCAGTCTGCTCTGGATTTTTCACCATTGCTCCTTCAGAGACACTACTGAAACTTACATCCATTATTCCTAATTGACACATCTCCATTCCCAAACACACCTAATAGAATGAAATTATTTTATAGCCTGGAGAGAAATAATAATTTTAAATAGGGCTTACTTACAGAGGAGGCAGTCTTGCCTAACTTTCAGAGGTATAAAACTTGAGATCTAATCTATCTTTATTTATAGACAGTGAAAATGACTTGACAGATTTAAATGAACACCTTCAAAAGGCAATTCCTCTTCTCTTGTTCTCATTCACTTTTGAGAGAGTTTAGAGATCTAGGTTAGACTGTGCACCTACACATCACCAGTACTGGGGGAATGTGGACTGTATCCTTGGGGTCACCTGATCATTTGCCACAGGGATATAAAAAAAATCTCCCTGTTATTCACCATTGGATTTGCACAACAGAACCACTCACAGGCTGGCTGTGAGTCTCCTGGCTAGTTAGTCATATACAGCAAAAAATAAGTTGCAGTTTCATATAAGCATTTACATTTAGAGCTTACAGAGATGGGGGAGGGTTTCATGGCACTGACATGGTTTGAATAGTAAAGCTCAATGGTTAGTTTTTATAATTCCAAATTTGCAAAGTTTCCTGTGGTTGTTATCAGTAAGAGAAGTGACTCTCTCCAAAGTTGGTAAAGAATCATAGACTAATAGTTTGGGTTGGAAGGGACATTAAAGATCATCTAGTTCCAACACTCTGCCATTGGCAGGGACAACTTCCACTAGACCAGATTGCTCAGAACTCCATTCAGCTTGGCCTTGTTAGTGTTGGTTGATGTTTGTTGGGATATTTATTCTGAATCCAGCTGGGAAATGGCAATTAGTTCCTTTGTTACTTTATTTTTCCCACCCTTTTCTTACACAGATACTTGCACTGCATTAGAGGTGCTGCTTATGAACTAGAATTATATTAACAATAGCAGAGAAAATAGCCCTGAATCCATACTGGAGTCAAAACACAGCAATTGGTAATTTTAGAGGTGAAAAACAATTATCTCACAATTACAGCGCCCATGTCTTTAGTGGAATGTCACCTATAGCCTAAGTGTAATATTTGTAGTGCAAGGAACTTTTAGTGTATATAATCTCTGCAGGTTTATCTATCTAGGATATCAAATTTTCATCTTGGTTTCTGACTTTGCTTTGTTTTTGCCAAAAAGTCACAGGTGTGTTTGAGCTTTTGGAAGCAAATGGAAAATACTTTTAAGGTGCGGTAGATAAGACTGCACAAGCTTTAACTATTCATGAGTTTGTCACTGTTCCCTTTAAACAGAAAAAAATCCTGCTTAAAGCAGCCTATGGTAAAATTCCTGGGCTTGTGTAGCTGCCAGAAGTAACAGTAACTCACTCCTCTCCCCATTTTCCTACTGGCTCCACACACATCATGGTAGACCAGGCTTTATGCTAATGAAAAACTTAGCTGGCAAGGGAACTCAGTCCAGCATCCATTGTATCTTAGCTGACTCAAATGTTACCTTAGTCTTGTGGAGGCAAACATCTAAGCCTGTACAGATGTCTACTCCCATATTTATAAAATTTCCATCTTCTCCACAAAAATTTACAGAAATTATGAATGCAGAGACAGCTTGGTTTGATCCTCTTGAAGCACAGGAAGAAAAATAGGTGTGTGCCATGGGGTGTGATCTGCCAGCAGCTGGGTTTTCCACAGTGAAGGTTTCCCACAGAGCTTCAGAAATATGTCAGATACCCACCACCCCTCTCTTGGGCAGCTTCCAGGGTCTTGACATTGAGGTGTCTCAACCTGCACTCTGTAGGTGTGCAGACACAGAATACTTTAGTTACTCATCTCCCAGCTGTTTCTCCAACAAAAGACAAAAAGAAGACAAAGTTAAATGCTACAGTATCTATATGCCTAAAAACGTCATCGCAAAAATAATTTTGTACATGAATTATAATTTTGTCCAACTACCCATTTTCTTTATCTTTCTCTGTATGTAACTTTCATGAGAGATTAATTTAGGTTAATGTCTCACAAAACTACTGGATTTAATACTGAGTTAGATTCATCTGTGTCTCAGGGAAATCAGCTGTTTCATCAAAGTAGTGTAATTTTCTGTCTTTTACTGTATTACCATCTCTCAACTACATGGTACTAAAAAATGCGCAGTGAGTTTGCTACCTTTGCTAACAACTTGCTGTAGAGCTTTTGGATTTCTGTGGGTCCTCTCGTGGCATCAGTGAAAGAGATTGATGGAGAGTCTCTACTAGCATTTTGAAAGCAATCTGGCACGAGCTTTGTATGTGGGTTGGCCAGCAGGGAAGGCTGCTGCATTAACTCCCTGCATGGCTTTGCCCTGGAGTCCACAACAGCCAATCGATGGCCCCCAGTCCCAGCTCAGAAATGTTTGGATCCTCATGACTGCAAGTGCAGTTTCAGGTCATGTTTTATTTACATATTGCTTTTTTGTACCAGTTTCTTCTGACAGTGAAACAGACAGGATTGTGATCACTGTCTACAGGGAAGGAAACCTGCCCACTTGCTCTGCTGGTTAGAAACAGTTCCAAAAACAGCTGCTGTCCAGTCAGCCAAAAAGAGCAAGAAAATCCTGAGGGCTACAAAACATGATCTTATTAATGCTGTGGGTTAATCTCTATTCATTTCCCTTATTATGTGTTTATTGTATAGACTAGTCCGTGTTCCAATTGCTCCAGAGAAAGGGCAGATCCAGATTACGCAAAACAAATTTCTCCGGGTTTTCCAGTTTGTTTAAAAAGAGGTTTTGTTCATCTGAATTAACAAAAATTTAAGTCTCTTAGTGTGCTCATTTATAACATTTAGCAATGTGTGAATCTATTTGGTATTCCTGCCCTCCTTTGCTTTTTGGTTGGTTAGTTGATAGGGCTTTTGGTTTTGTCTTGTTTGGTTTTGGGCTTTATTTGTTTGTTTTATTTTCCCTAGCCTGTGAGGAAGGTTTTTCCTCATAAGTAAGTTCAGTTTTACATAATGTTTTGTAGTTGAAAGTCCAATGATTTTCTCAGGTTTTGACACCCCCAAATTAAAATAAGGCATACTTTTGCCTCTCTCAGCAGGGACCTCCTCAAGAGACTGCCTGAGAGTAACACTTTTCCTAAAGTTCCAAATGAGCTGTGTGATGTCTTACAGATGGTGGCTCCAGCTGTGGTGACAACTTTTAGAGTTGCCAGACACTATACTCTTGGTGCTTGGGTGTTGTGCACGTCTGCTGTAATCATCAGCACCAGGAACATGAACATTATGCAAAAGTAAACTTGAAAATTGCAAGACTTGGAACTTTTTAAGTCCAAATTAAGTTGAAGTTCGGAGAAAAAGCATATCACTTGTGAGGTGAAGACTCAAGGAAGAAGTCCAGTGCTATCAGCAAATCAGAGGTGAAAACAGACAGATATTCGGAATAGTTTATAAAATCTTCCAAGAGATGCAACTAAAGAGGGAACCAGAAATCACTAAAACTGGCATGAGAAGATGGATATGAAATGGAGGCAGGTAAACACAATGTTCATTAAAGTACTGGTCAAAACAGAATCTGCTTTGACTTCATCAAACACTTTGGTCAACTACCTGGTCGATTAACTGCCCTCTGACTGGGAGAGCAATGTTGCTACTCAAATCTTATCTGGTTTCACTGAAGACAAGTTGCTGAGCAACCAGTAAGACCAAGAGCAAGCTGAAGAATGCAAATGCCACCTCCCTGCGTTTGTCCTTCATCGCATCACCATCAAGCATACTGCCTTCCCAGTAAACACCAGTTGACATTTGCCTATCAGGGAAGAAGAATGGAAATTCCATCACAACGTTAGTGGTGGGGGGGGTGGGGGGGATGGAAGGAAACCCTTTTAAGCACTGGTTGACTGGTGGGACTGAGGAATCTCCTACCTTGGCATATTTACAACTGACTGGAAAAGAGAGAATCATGTGTTAAATCAGCTCTGACCAGAGGGTTGGAGCAGGTGCTCTCCAGTTGTCCCTTTTTTCTATACTAAAATGGAAAAAAGAACCCCACAGTGGTGAGGTGTTAAGATGCAGGCAATTTGCAAATACATAAATTCTCACACAGGGACACAGGCAAGTGTTGACATAGTCAAAAGCAATCCAACAGCAAAATATGAGGGCAGGGGAAAGGGCACTTGAGGTTGAGGAAACCCTTGCAAAAAGAATGATGGCAGACTTGAAAGTGCTGGGTTGATGGTTTTACTAAATCAACTTAGTCTTCTTTTCCAGACTTAGTGATTCTATGATTCTATGATTTAATTCACTATTTTCAGAAGTCCAGTAGAAGAATTAGTTTTACATTTATCCTCAGAAGCGCATAAGGTTTTCCTGTTTCAGATAACTATCCTATGGGACATAATTTTGTTTCCAATCACAGGTAGAAGCTGGAAAGCTTGACCTCAAATGTATTTACTTCCATCCAGGAGAAAAATTCTGTTGTATTGAATGGTTTCAGTTCCAGGAAAAATATACTTGATAACAACCAGGAATCAATCTTTCAGGCAGAAAAAGGTTTCACAAATGTCAGCATTCTGTTTGCTGCATTGCACCATTTTCTTGTCTATAAGAGAAGTCCCTGGACCATTAGGAGCACTTTAATGTGCACTTTGGGTCTAACATAGCAAAATGACACTGACTTCTCTCCCTACTAATGTGACAACATCCTCCCAGACCCAAGCATAGGAGAACTAGACCAAACATTTCATCATAATGGCAACGTTAGTAACAAATCTCAAAACCTTCCTTAGCTGAACTCAAGAACTCATTTCCCTGTACATCTAAAGGTTTCCTTATCCCTCTAGGTCCTCTTTCAGTGGGAGTTTCTGTTCAGTTGCTGTGTCCCTCTTTTGTGTGTCTTTTCCAGAGCCACTGCTTCAAAGTATAGTTTCTCACCTTATTTTTGTGGCCTTCATTCTCTGTTCTTAGATACATAGATTAATGTTTACCTGTAATAAGGTAGCATATTATATACTTGCTTTTTGCTTGCCATCTGATTACATCAGTGGCCTATTTTCGTTTCTGTTCCTCTGGTCTGTTGCCATATGATGAGTTTATGGTTTTTTTCTGTACCACAAATCAAAATGGAAAATAGCCAGGAGACAATCTAGGTGGAGCTTCAGTAGTTAACACCCCTGAAAAATGAATGATACTGAACAATGATTGTTTAACATTAAGACTACTGATAGAGTTAACCACTGGATTGTGAACTGATATACTGATATAGTATAACCTCTCCATCAAAGAGCTGCACAAAAGTAAAGCCACATGCATCTAGCAATTTTATATGAAAATGTCTTATATCTCTGAGAAAGGTACCAGATTATCTCAGCAAAATCTGCTTTCCGTAAATCCATGTTACTTAGTATAAATAATATACATTTTTTTTAATCTTGGTATTTATTAACACAGTCATTTTGGGCAGCATACGTTTCAGGCTATGGACTTCCATCAGGCCCACAGCCTGAGGAATCCAGGCAATGTCAGGGCTGGACAGAAGTTCACTACCTGAATGGCCTGTGTTGTTCTGTGTATCTTTTAAAATACTGTTTCAGCATGAAAGTTTTTCAACCTCCTGGAGGTCCCCTGGATTTCCAGGCCTTCTGAAAGTGAGTTTTAATAACAAGTTTCTGCCAGCTTTTAGGAAGTTCTGGGATGCTGACACATTTTTTGATGTTAGGATCCGTGGTATCTGTGGCTGTTGTTCTGAATATTTTGACATACCTACTCTTCCACCACAGCAGGGACTCCACTTGCTTTTTTCCCCAGATGAAGAACTGAGGTACTCATTGAAATTCCCAAAACAGATCTATTGCAAATATTTCTCTGGTTTATATTGTGCATAGGCAAAAAATCCCGGGCAAACTTGAGTGAAAACTGAAGCAAAGTTTTAACAAATCCCCTCTAAGGGTTTCCTACTGGAGCACAGTTGTGTTGGTTGAAGCTTCATCCCTTCCTATAGTAGTCACTGCTACCATTTATTCACTGTTCCCATATAGCAATTAATACATAACTAAAATCCCTATGTTACTATCGTTTTAGAGAAACCTTCTTCTGAAATGTTTATTATCTGTATTTATGCTGCTGTTCATCTCTGCGGCGTCCTTGCCCTTCTGTGGTGCCACACGGCAGCCGCCTCTCCTGGCTGCGTGCCTCCTGTCACTCTGTCCTTCCCGTGGAAATCCCGACAAGCCCTCCACAGTATCGACACTGCCTCAGTGCGGGAGACACATGGGAACGGGCTTCCAGTCCCCTCGGGAGGGAGCCGGGGGGACGCATGGGCGGCGGCCCGGGCTCCCGGGGGAAAAGGGACAGGGCCACTGGGGGGGATTCGCTGCCGTACGCAAGTAGCGCCACGGACGTCATCCTCACACGGAACCTTCCCTCTGCGCCTAAACAGATTTTGTTAATCGCATGCATTTATTTATTTATTTATTTATTTATTTATTTATTTATTTATTTATTTATTTATTTATTTATTTATTTATTTATTTATTTATTACTGTATGGACGCGTATCATTTTCTCCGCTCCCCACAAGCGCCAGCGCCCCTCGAGCCCACGAGCGCGGGGCCCCTCACGCCTCACGGCGCGGGCCGGGGCGCGCGCTGCCGCAGTGCCGCCCAGCGGCCCAGAGAGCGCGGGGAGCCGGGCCCGGCCCGCACCGCCCTCCGCTGAGGGCCCGGAGCGGGGAACGACGGCACTGCGGCGCTCACCGGAGTCGCTTTCCTTCCCCCTCAGCAAGCTGGTTGTTCTCTTCCCTCCTTAGGAGCGGGAGCGAGCCGGCCGCTGCCCATGGCTGCCAGGAGCAGGGCGAGCCTGAGCCCTGCCCTTGTCGGCCCCGCTGCCTTCTCCGCCTCCCTGGCTTTCACACGTGTGGAGTTATCATGTTTCCCTTGAATTATACGTCCCTGTTCCGCGGCAGTATTGTAAAATTTAAGCAGTTCTCCTCTATTACACAGATAAATAACTGTTTTCCTTTCTGTTTAGAAACTGCATCTGTTTTTTTCCTTCCCTGTCTGGGCCAGCCCTAGAGACAGCAAATGTCTGTGGGCGATGGTGCACAGGTGAAATCTCTGCCCTGCTGGGGAATGTGACAGTGATCCAGGTAATTTCTAATCAGTTGAAGTCCCTTGTCACTCAAGTCAAACTACGCCACAATGCACCAATAGCAAATGATGCCTGAGGAGACATTGTGAACCTGACCGTGGAAAGAGCCTGTGACCATCTCAGGGAGTGTCTCTTCTTCTGGGACATCTCCAAAGGATAAAATGCTGCTATGTCAAGCTACACCTCATATTTATAGGTGCCAATACATTAAACAAGGCCATTTCATGAGAGAAATGCAGATTTAGTCTAACTTCTCTTCACCAGACAGCTGTCTGAAATAAAGTGTTCTTGACGGTAGATGAGGGTGTGCGAGCACACCCTGTTCAGGATAGGGTGGAACCAGGATGTTGCCTGCCTGAGAATGTGAAGCTGCCACTTGGCAAAGCACACAACCCCTGGATATGTGCCCAGAAAACCAGAGCACCCCATGAAAGAAATAAAGCAAACAAAAAAAAAATGCAAGCAGAAGAGAGGTCTCATAGAAGCTCTCATAGAAGCTCTCCTGGCTTCTTGGGCCATTCTCCTGTAAACAACACCAAGGACAGAGAAGGTTCTACTCATCTACCGTTTGGCTGCCACCCCTAGGACAGTCCCCTCCACAATCCTTGAATCCTTTTCTTTTTTTCTGATAAGAGAACATTTAGGCTCAAAGTTTCAGTTTGAAATCTGTCCTCAGGTTCCCATTGAACCCACTTTCTTTGGATGACCTAGTCACCTCAGGAACCAGCAGCACCCTATTGCATCAAGTCATTGGTTCCTTTCTTGTAGTCACACTTCAAAACTCTGTCCCTGTACTGGTCCAGTTCTGTGATACCCACATAGAAATGGCATTGTAAACTCTATCATAATGTATGCTGACAACCAGGGACCAGGCTGAATTTTGGCAGACAGGGCTAAGAAAATACAAACAGTGCACATGACTTATAGTGTGCCTCTTTATGGATAGAAACCCATCTCTGTCCCTGAGATTGTCCTGAGTTTCTTCACTTTCTGCAACAGATGAGGAAGGAGGCAAAGGGTGGATGCAAAAGAGGTCAACATACAAGGTATCTGTGGCAAATTATGAAAATGGCTGAAATACAGAGATTATTAGATTTTTCACTTGAATCTGAAATTAAGGGACACTGGCAACACCAACCTGCAGATGATGAAATAATAAGAAGCTGAGGACTGGATGATGACATTTGTTCTGACAGTATCAATACAAGCCCAAGTGCCACCTGTGCATAGTTGAGATTGTTTCAAACAGAATTCAGCTAAAAGCCTGAGTTTTTTTTCCCCAAAATGTTTTACAGCATGCAATTGCCAACTTCTGATCTGATACTGGAAGTCCTAAACCCAAATTTACTGTGTCCCCACACTACAGATCCTTAAAACATCTTCAGTTTTTTTTCTTTGCATATTTCTCATCTGACTAGAGGTCTGGCACTATTTATCTTATAAAATTCAAAATAACCTTTGCCTGAGGTGACTAGATTTTCAAGGAAGTGTTTCATGTAGGATCCATCTGGTGTCTTTGAACACAACAGTCTGCATTGAGTCACTTGATCGCACTAATTTGGGTTGTTTGAGAAAGTGTAATTTTGGCCCAATATTTAAGCTGCTTTTTAGAAACAAAGTGCAAAAATGAAAATATAGAAAACTTGAAAAGCAAAAGGAAGAAAAAAAATAATGAAAGCATTTTAAGAAATTCTTTTAGCAGGAGAACTCTCAGTAACAGACACAAAACACACAATTTAATCTCTAACATTTTTCAATTTCTGCTTATAAAGAAATTATATGAAATTTCTTTATAAGCAGAAATTTATATTTCATGAAAGAAATTTATATTTGATTAAGCCCTTAAAATTTATTCTTTATAATAGCTTGCATATGGCAGGCATTTTTTAATATTAAAAGATAATTTGGTTGAAGAGTTCTGTATGTTCTGATCAACTCATGGAAATCTTTGTTACACTGGAGAAGGCTCCCTTTTGTTTTGTCAGTGCCAACATCAGAGCTGTGAGTTGTAGCTACAGGATTTTCCTTCAGGGTATACACTTCTAGATCACCAAGGGTTTTTTTTACTTCAAATCCTTACATCTGGTTTCGAGGTTTTGGGGTTTTTTTCCAAGAAAAAAATGCATGCTTAGTGCTGTTAAAATACCATTAAAGATTTTTGGTGTGATTTATTAAGGCAACACAATTCCTGACAAGTGAGGAGCTGTGGATGTTTCAGAGGGTGCTACTGAACTGCATGGATAGCTTGTGACTAAAGATTCCTTGGTGTCCTGTCTATCCACTGATCACAATCTGCAGTTACAGCGTGAAGCAGCTCATTTCTGAAGGAGGAGTCTACAACATCATTGCAGTGTGACATCATTGCAGTGTGACTATTCCTTAGTCAATGGGACAAAAGCAGCTCTAACTATGAAGTGTTTGTAGCATTTCACAATATCTAATGCGTCATAGTAAATCTCTTAAGTGTCAAGCTGGCTCAGTTAGATTTAAGCCTCAGGACTTGGTCTCAGGTCCTAGTTACTGACACTAGCAAATGCTTTGAAGGTAGGGAAAGGAGTGCTTTCTTTTTATAATTGCTGTTCTTTGGCTGAAATACTTAAACAAATTGCATTTTCTTCTGCTAAGAGTTGTTTACCCCAATGCAAATACAAATAAACAGAAGATAGCTGGTGTTTTCAAAGCCTGAATACCTATCCTAGCTTCCCCAGTTTGGTTCTCAAACTACAGAGGCCAAGACTTTCCAGTGCCAAACTATCATTATCCATTGGAAGCCACTTGGGAAACCAATAGATCTTTCAACCCCCATTCCCATACTTGAAAAGTACTGGCGGGAAAGACTTGTCAGGAGGATGGCAAATAACTTCTATACAAATGTGAGTGGAGCTGCAGTTGAAATCAGCAAACTTGAGCCACAGCTGGCAGGTTAAGTAAAGATGGAGTTTTACTCCTAGGGATTATATCTCTGAGATATAAGAGCTCAAAGGTGTGAATTCGGGCCGGGGGGAGTCCATCCTTTTGCTAAACACACTTTAATGGCAAGGACAGCCTATCTACCTGTGCTTGGGTTTTTCAGTATTTTGGGGTTATTTGTGTATTTGCATAAAATGTATTTGTATAAAATAACATCTAAAAATCACCTAAAACACTAGCTCATTAAATTCTAGCTGTCCAATAGAAAACAATAATGAAACAAAGATCTATATTATTGATACTTAATTTTCAAGAGAGTCAGGTCATGCTGCTGTAATATGGCTTTCTTCCCCTCTAAACTGAAGACTTTCAGCAATATTATAAGGGAAAGGCTTTGGAGTTCTCACCACTGAAGGCAATGTCATGAAAACTTGTACAGTGCCATGGCTGATAGCCTCCTGCTGCTGAAAGGTGTTGTAGCTCCTGGCAGTCTCCTGATGACAGCAGCTGTCAGTGACAGATGTCATTTGGCAAAATCTAGTGACAGATACTGAGAAAATGCACAGCTGAGCTCCCCTTGTTATTTCTCTTCCCTCATTAATGTTCTCGTATAGCTCTGAAATCACTACTGCTACATACCTTTTTCAGTTTGAGTTTTCTTGCAAGGAAAAGCTTACCTTTTCATTTATAAGCTTACTCATTTCAACAACAATAACATGACAAAAACTTGTACTGGAAAAGAGCAAAGAGTTATTTTTTTTTTCTGGCTGGCCCCAAGTGACCCCTTGTTCTCACTACTTTTGAAATTACTGGAGTTGGCTTAGCCTGAAAAATTATAGCTATAGGAAAAGTTATGCTTCACTGATCTATTTTTAAAGGGAACAGCAGAATTTTAAAAATAGAATCCCCAAGGTTTTTTTCCTAAGTCTAGTATCTCCAACCCAAGTATGTTGATGTAATTTCCAAAGCACTAAGAAATGTCTTAGGACACATTTAAGTCAGGTCAGCCAAATCCAGGATTAGTGAAAAAATGAGTTGTTCATCTGGTCTGGAATGAGATCTTTCTTCCCATCATTCTTAGTTATAAAGATATCTTTTGTGTGGTTGAAGCTAAATTTAAGCCCAGCCTGCGTGTACTTGTGTACTATCTATGAGTGCTTTTTGCATCAGCAGCACATTGCATTAGTAGTCTGCACATATAATTAGGGCTTTTTGATCTTTGAAGTCAGGTAATACAAAGATTTATATATTTGCAGAAAAAAAAAAAAAGAAAGAAAAAAAAACCCTAGAAGGTAGTAGGAATAGGTGTTTCTTAGGTCTACAGCCTGTTTCTCCTTTGACTTGTGTTAGTTTGCTCCATTATCTTCAGAGGAATTAGTCCTCTCCCTAATTGAGCATCAGAAGAAGAGAAAATCCATACCTGAATGTACGACTAGGGAAATCTGCTTTTACAGAGCTTGCTTTTGTTTCAGACCACAGTCCTGCGGAGGGGGGACCACCGAACGAGCTAGCAGCCCCTGCCACGGGCATTAAACTGTGCGGGGTTTCCTCTGACCAACGAGTCACCAGCAGCTCCTGAAAGACAGACTAAGCCCGTCTCTGGTGACCGATGCCGAAGGGGGTGGACCTGACCTTGTCGTGCAGCTCCCGCGGGGGCCAGACTGCCGGGGGGGTTCCTGCCTGTTCGCTGGTGATGCTCCACTGGGCAGGCGGGAGGAGGTCACGCCCGGGTTCAGGAGTGAAAGTCACGTTCAGAGAAGTGTGGACTGAATGAAGGACACGGTAAGGTGAGAACAGACTGATTTAATACATGCGCTACTGTTTTGCAAGGAACTGTCTTACAGGCTGTTTCTTTCTTTCTTTGTCAAAGCATTCAGCTACTGTAATAGGATTTAAATGTATGAGTTGAACTTTAACAGATCTATAGTAGCAGTTAACTAGCAAAGGAAAGTCCATGTCTAGCTATTTCCTGCTGCTACAATGTTTTAATAACAGTGATACACAAAGACTTGTTTTGTTTAGCATGGGCCATACATATTATTGCATTTTAGACAAAGTCTTGATTCTCTTAGTCCAAGACAAAGTCTCAATTGTCTCAATTTGAGACAAAATCTAAGCACAAAAAATATGTATTTGAAATGTCCCAAACTACAGAGGAGAAAGGAATCAGATTACCATCAACTTCTGCTTCTAGCTACAGTGAAAACAAAGATAAGGCAAATATATATTTTCTAACTGGAGGGACACATTTAGGAAAGATTTTGTACCTCATCATTCCCTAATTATGAAATCAGGAAAATGAAAATATTCCTCTCATTCTATGCACACACACCCTACCCCAGGCAGACCTGTTCTTACTGTGATGAGATTTGTTTTCCTGAAGCAGAGCTCCCCTTTAAGAGCTCACAGGCACAGAGAGCAGTTTTGTTTACCATCCCCGGGTGCAAACCTCCTTGACTAATGTTTACTTTTGTGTTTTCAGCTTTCAGCAATGAGGCAGGTTGATGGATAGTGAAGATGGTGGTGGTGGGGAGAATGGTAAGGAAAATCCAGGAGCTGGTTTTACATCTTTCAGTTGTGCAGGCTCATAGGCAAAATAGCTATCAGCCTTTTAGCTATACCAAAAGAAGAAACCCCAGCCCTTGGCAATGATGACCCTTCTACCTTGGTTTTGGTTTGTTTGGAAACAAAGCAGAGCCAGCCTCTTGACTTTTTGCAAGTTATAAATGTGTACAAAATTCTAGTTTCAACACCAGAAAATGTTTTTTCCTGTCATTCAGAGTGACTCCAGATGCTGATGTACTTAGTTACACAGCATAAGTAACCCAACTGGAATGAAAAAGCAAGGTAATTGAGTTTATATTAATCTGTCAATATTCTCAAGGGGCAGACTGCTCAGCCTGCCAAGTTTGCTTTGCTTATGCATGCAGAGCATGAACTTGAACTGACTGGAGATTCCCACAGTAGATTCTCCCTGGTGAATAGGGGATCTCTTTTGCTGTGATGTGGTGGAGGTGGCGTGATTCCTTCTACCATAACCATTGCCCCATGCCTCACAGTATCAGGAGATGAGCTGAATGTTAGGCAGGAAAAGAAAGAAAAAAATCATGGTAGAACCGAGTTTTTCTTCATCAAATGTTTGCCAGACCAAATTGTCAGTATCAGAGGAAAAACCATCAGCTTCTTCCCAGGTTTTTCTACACTTCTCATTGTTATAATTTCTGAGAGATTCACATATATTTCTTCATCTTTCTATTCTAGTGAAGCAAATTACTGTCATCCTTATATGTGAAGCAGAACATGGGGATCAAAGCAAAAAGTTCCTTTTAACTTCAAGTGAGCAGTCTGGGACAATTCTGAGCAAACACTTAGAATCATATAATCATTGAATATACTGAGTTAGAAGTGACCCACAAGGATCATCGAGTCCAACTCCTGGTTCTGCACAGGGCAAGCCCAAGAAATCACACCAAGTGTCTTAGAGTGTTGTCCAAATGTTTCTTAAACTCTAGCAGTCTTGGTGCTGTGACCACTTCGCTGAGGAGCCTGTTCCAGTACTCAACCAACCTCTGGATGAAAAATCTTTTCCTAATATCCAAACTAAACCTTCCTTGACACAGCTTCATGCCATTCCCTTGGGTCTTATCACTTGTCACCGGAGGGAACAGATCAGTACTGACCCTTTCACTTCCCATCATGAGGATGTTGAAGACTGTGATGAGGTCTTCCCTCAGTCTCCTCTTCTCCAGGATGAACAAACCAACAGACACCTTCAGACACTTCTTGTATTGCACCCCAAACTGCTTCCAGCACTGGAGGTGAGGCCACCCCAGTGCAGAGCAGAGCAGGACAATCCCCTCCCTTGCCTGGCTGGCGATGCCATTCCTGATGCCCCCAGGACATGCTTGGCCCTCCTGGCTGCCAGGGCACTGCTGATTCAACATGCCATGGACCAGGACCCCCAGGTCCCTTTCTGCAGCGCTGCTTTCCAGCCTCTCATTCCACCAGTTTTCAAATAACTTACCTTTTTTTTATTTTACATTGCTTTGTATTTGACTTTCATCCCTTATTTAAGACAGTTCTGTAGGGGATCTCCATGTAGCTAGACTATACAATCAAAGTCTCTATCCCAAACATAGGAGCAAGTTAATGCCTGTAGCAGAGCAGACATACAAGACATGTGTGAGAGATTAACCAGCTATGACCAACATTCAGTGCATGTTGGAAATATGTGAAAGAAGAAACAGAAAAGATGGAGGATCTGTGAAACAAAGTATCAAAAGATTATTTGATGCTGTGGTCCGGGAAGAAACCAGGGAATGTGTCTCTGAGGAAAATTGAAATTAAGAGCCTCTTTAGCTGAACTCTGTGTGGCAGGAGCTGGTAAAGACAAACAAAGGCACTGCCTTCTGATGTTTGGCTTTTGCTCCATTGGAGGAAACAGCCTTGTAACCAACTCCAGTGAAAAGTGGCTCTACCACAAATTTCTTCACACTTTAGAAACAACCCTCAGCACACTGGCTCCAATGCCATGTTCATGTACAAGTGCACAAAAGCATCTGTGTCCCAACTGGAAAGGCAGGCCCCAACAGCAGCTTCCAGTCACAGCAGGTTTGCTGATACATGGGTTGGATCCACTGTTGTGCACACTATGTAGCTAGCATAGACAGGTGCAGCAAATCATGTAAGTCAGAATTAAAAGTGGGACTCAAAAAAAAACAACTATGGGAAGCCAGGATGGTTTGTGCAGGCAGGTCAGAGTCACCTTGACACATGTGTCATGCCCAGGGCTGTTTAGCTGGGCTCTCATTCCTGAGCTTTCCTGTTCTTGTTGCCATCAAGTGTCCCACTGACAAATCTGGCCTGGGCAGTGGCAAGCTGTATTTTCTCTCATGGTCCACTGTGAGAACCTGGGTTTTCACCATGGGTGATGGTGTCTGTGATGAGTAAGTAACCTTACAGATATGCAGAAACCAGTCCTGATGAACCAGCACTCAATCCATGTTACCAAGTGTAAGCAGAACTCGCTGGCCCAAGCCTCCTGGTCTCTCCTGAAAAGAACACAGGCAAGACTGAAAAGAACTGTGGGCAAGCGGGAGGGGGCCAGACACATGAAGGAAGCCAAGTCTGAGTGCCAAAAGTTGAGACTTTCTGTGCTCAGGCAGCTACAGGTCTAGTTGCTGAGCCTCTTTCTTCTGTGCTTTCCCATGAATGAGGGACATTCGTCCTGGCACCAGCACATGTGGGACCAGAAAACACAATTAGAGACATCCCTTTTCATATCCATAGGGGCCCTCTGTATCTCAAAGCAATGACAGGGTGGTAGGAAGAAGAGGATAATCTCCAGCTGTGTGTAAGGATGCTGTGCAGTGGCACCTGGAAGTAAATGCCAGAGTGCCCTAGTCAGTGTGGGGTATGTGTATGAAGAACGTCAGACCATGCAGTGGCATCTCCCTGGGTGTAGGGGGCTTTGGGCACGGTAACAGGACCGTGAAGCAAAGAGCAGATTTCCAAGGGTCCTGGGTACACTCTGGGGCTCGGTGTGCCCCTCCTGGTCTGACAGCCTTTGCAACCGAGGGATCTGCTGTTACTCCCATGCCTCAGGCAGCCGTTGCCTCCAGTGAGAAACAAGGAAATGGGAGAGGCAAATGAGTGAGAATGGGGTAAACAGTATTTTGCTCAAACTGAAGTGGGGAATGTCCTTGCTCAGCAGTTGTTCTCAGCTACCCCAGTGTCTCAGGGCAAGCTCCCTTCAGAAAAACAGAAACTGATCCAGGCCAACATCTTTCTGTAAGAGAGAGCAAAGAGGAGACCAGGATGGGAAAGCAAACAAACTCACCTCTTTTTAGACTGTGTTCCTCAAATTTTGTTGCTCATCCTCAGTTCTGCCCAAGGTAATAATCGCCAATGATATCCTCCTCACTTTGTATAATGCAGAATAAACCTGGGTTTCAAGCCTTTGGCAATTCCTCACAGGGTGGATACACACTCTCCCAAAACAAGGGTTCTTCCTTCCTGGGAAAGTAAAGCCAGCAGTCCAAACTGGAGTTAGAAAAGCAAATATATTTACATAAAATACATAACACATTATAATGATAAAATAAATAATGAATTATATGTATGATTGAGTAAGTTATAGTAATAAAATATGAACTATTTATGCAAACCAAAATTCTTAACCTCCCAGAGGCAAATATTCAGAGTGTGGAGAAACTCTTTTGAGGTGCCCAGCAGCGCTGACACCAAGCAGCAACTCCATACTTTCCCCAGGAAGGTCTAAGAGTACAAACAGGCCAGCAAACCTGGAAGCACATAAAGTAATTTTCCTAGCTGTTAGTATAGGTTACTGTGCCCTGTGTATTATCACCAGCTCCTGGCAGATTTGCTGGTCACCATGCCCTAATGTGCAGGTTCCTGCTTCCAGTTTCTGTTGTGCTTTTCTGCCACAGTCACTTCTTTCTCCTCCCACATGAATTGCTGCGGAGTAAAGAAAAAGGCAGCAACCCAGAGGAGCAAAATGAAAGGCAGTGAAGAGCCTTGTGGCCTAACTGCCTTCCTTTTCTTCTCTCTCCAAGCCAAAAAATTCCTGAGCATGAGCAAGCCTAAATGTAACTTGGCACCAGTGCCACAGATAAACGTCAGAATTTTCCCTGGGATCTAGAACAAAACTGTTCAAGGTGATTTTTCTCTTAGAGGATGGCCTCCCTGCTGTATAGTTTTCTCACAGACTATGCATTCCCCAGAGTGCAGGTGAGTGGGGTTTTCCTCCTGTGCAGCAGCAGGAGAGCCCCAAGAGCTGCCCTGGTGCATGGGGTAAAGCTGCTCCCTGGTATGAGCTCCCCAAGAGGTGGTGAACACGGGAATGCATGTGCACATAGGGAAGAGAAGGCACAACAGTGTTGCCTGCCTAACTGAATTCTGTTATCACTATGGGGTATGCTTACAAAAAAAGAGAAGGCTAATGTGATTCAGAGTAGTCAGAGAAGACAATTTAGAGACCTGCCTCTTTTGAATGCTGCAGAAAGAAAGAAAAGCCTTATGGCAAGTGGGAGCAGCCTGTGAAATGTAGCAGGGTAAATAACTCCTTGCAAGCAGCAGTCGAAACAAAAACAGGATCGACAGCTGCTCTACCCAGCTCATAGCTCACCCTGCCTACTCCAGGTTGAGTTCCAGGCTGGTGCAAAGTTCTCTTGCTTTGGAAGAAAATGCTTAACAGTTTGATCAACTGAGGTTGCTGGACAGCATCTCTTGCAGATAGACAAGCATTTCAGGACCCAGTAGCAATTATGGAATGACCACAATATTGTTGTTATTTCCCATCATCAGTATGGATGTACAGAGCTTTGAAGTACACACTATTTTTAGGTATCTGGATGTATTCCTGATGAAGATTCAGCTTTCAGTTACTACAGTCCAGTAATTCTTCTGGTTTGATATTATTTTTCTCAACATTATTTACTGATATTTGCCTTTACATTTGTTTCCAGCAACTGTCTAGGAATATTATAGTAAAGATACCAGTTTCATCAGCAAATAAAATAATTCATGTATTCCACCTTGGATCATGTTTTCTGTGTAATTTTACACAGAGAGGAAACCGAAGCAATCATCTATATATGCTGTGGAAAAACATAACTACCATTTTTTTTTCAGAAGATTATTGAGATTAAATCAGGATTATTACAGAAAAAGGACTTGACATTTTTTTACTGGTGCCCATGTGAAATGCTGGTCACCTACATGCTTCAGTAATCCAGCATATGTGTGATAGCTCTTGGTTAGTTCCAATTATTCCTTCTGCAGTTTAATCTGCTTCAGCCAAAAAACAGAATCCAAGCCTGTTTGTACAATTTCCACAGTAACAGCTACAACAAATCAGACATAGTAAAATATGTGTCGAAGGATTCTTCTCCATCTGGTGGTAAGGGGAAATAACAGAGAGAAAGGCCATATCCAACTGGACAATTGGACAACAATTGGACAACAGCTACTTGGCTGGTATGAGGCTAATGCTTCCTGCACGACCAGCATTTCTACAATTAGTGCAGAGATTTCTTAATATCTGGGATGAAATCCTAGCTATCAAAGTGAGAAAATTTTCTGTCCTAAATGGAGAAGTATTTCTTCTCATTATGTACATTTCTCAGGACTGGGGTGATGAATAGCAGGCTTACTTAACAGAAGTCAAATTAAGGGAGTCTTCTGCATTTAGAAATATTTTATTCACCATAAGTCTTTTTAATGGGCTGTTGACTGACGTCCTTGCTTCAAAAAACAGTAAAGTAGCCTGTTTGTTTGTTGGCTCATATGTCTGGACAGGAGAGGTTACAAATGACATCTTCCAACTTGCAATATGCCAGGTTTGCAAGCTGCAGATTTCTATGCCGACTGTGAAAAAGAGGTTTGAGTTGTTTTATACAAGGACTTCACTGTGGGACTGTCTTCAAGATACACCCTGACATTTTCAAAAGTGGAAAGAGCTACACCAAATTATGTGCTCCCTTAGTGACTGAGTTGATTTGAAGCCACAAAGTCAACTGTGGAGTTTTGTACTGGCTCCACATACTGAAGCTATGAAGTTACACTTTCTCTCTCTAGTGACTCTACCAATAACTACTATTTGCAGAAGCAGAAAATATTTTCATTTAAAATTTCTCTCATTGAGAGAAATCAGGATTTCTGCTCACTACTGTGCATGCAACTAAGACAAGGAGTCTTTGCAGCTGTCATAACTTTCATCCCACAATGAAACAGAGATGTTTGTTAAGCATCAAACTCCAGTCCTTGGGACAATTAACATCTTGGCAACTCTCCTGCTGTGATGTCTGGTGGACAGTCATCAGTACATCAAATTATGCATGCTTGCAATTTGATCCTGACCAGCGCAATTTCCTTCCCCTCTTTAGGAATTCTTTCACTGTTTTTATGCCCAAGGGATAGATAGAAAAGGCAACTGTACACATTAGCTCTGAAGTTAATACTGAAAAGATAATTTAACTTCTGGTTATGTTGCTACTTTGTTCTACAAAAATGATCTTAACAATCTGTGAAATTTAGCACTAAAAAAACCAACAAAACAAACAAAACACACAGGAAAATATATTTCCATTTATCCAAATTGGTCCTTTTGCAGTCTTTTAAAACCAATATAAGAGACAATGGCTTATCTATGGCAGAAAGGCAAAATGACACACAAAGAGTTGTGATTTGGTAGAATTTTCATTCTGTAACTTAATGCTTTTTGAGCATTTAAGAAAGCAGATTTTAATTAACTGACTATGGAAATTATCTTATATGTACAAGCAATATCAAGAGGCAGGAGAAGGCACAGACTGATTTGCCTCTGCCACAAGTTACAGAGCACTACAGAGTTCATATTATACAGGCCAGAGTAATCTTATTAAAAAAAGAAATAAAAAAGAAAACTTTTCATGAAGCAAATAGAGCTTTATTGTCAATTAAAATATTCTGGTTTAGATTATTATTCATACTTATATGGTATCTGCAGAAATATTTTTTAGGTATTTGTGAAATTTGACATCCTCTGGGAAGTTTAAGTCTATTACTTCCGACAGACCTTTGAAATTCAAAGTCATTCATCTCAGAGACAGCATTTTTTCTGTGTTCTGTGAATTTCTGTGTGAGAGTCATTGAGATGGAAACTGTTGGGAACCACCACTGCTTTTCTCTTGTTGGTTTCTCCAGGAAAGGTCAAGGCAGTCTGCCAGTATAGTAATTGGGCAACATCACTGTTTTAAAGACCTGAATTCTTGCTGACACTGAAACAGTAATAGGAGATGAAGCATTAGGAGAAATTGTACAGGAAAAGCAGAATGAATTTTCTGGATTCCATTTAATAGAGATGAAGATTTAAAAGATTTAGTATGGTAGAGGAAACAAAACTTGGTTTCTACTAAGTGGTCTTCCAGCTCCAGGGCCTGGACCAAATAACTCCTACCTATGCCTGACACTGCAAACCTGATTAATTAAATATCTGCAATGACTCAATAACTGGCAAGAATCCATGTTTCCCTATACATGTTGCAGGGGACTTCCCTCCACTAACTTTTTTTTACATTGAAAACAAGCTAGAACATCCAAGTCCCTATGCTCCAGTCATTAAATAGTGCCACTTAAGATACAGTTCAGTTCCTGATACATAAGAAAATGGCAGATTTAAGACTCTCTAGGCAGTCTTTTATTGTCCCTCCCCATGTGCATATGTTTTCTTACAAACCCTTCCATGACACAGTCAGACTTTAGATTTTCCCACAGGATGCATGTTTCATTTTGTACAATGCAGGATAATCACACCCAGTGGCAGAAAGAAATTAACATAGCAGTCTTAATCTGGTATTTCCTAATTTTCCTAATTTCCTTATTCTTCAATGTTCAGCTGCACTAATCTAAACAATATTCTTTTAACGTAATTTTTTAAACGTTACCATTTAAATATATATGTATGCACATTTGTGTATCTCTCTATCTATCTGGATCTGTTAATGTATTGGTAAACACAAAAGAAAAAGATAAAAGTTGTTTGTTTTTAATTCTTTCAGAACCGTTTGATCTCTCTGTGCTTGTTTTAGCAGCTGCCTGACTGTTTTTCCTCATATGTAAACTTCAAAGTCAATCAGAGGTCAAAACTCTGGACAGAGAAGAATAAGGAAAACAATGTTGACTGGCATATGTGATGGGAAGAAGCAAAGGAGCTGGGTTGTAGAATATTGTGTGTTTCTGGCCACAGCAGGGGGGGAAATTATCTACCTCTTGGACATAACATTTCCTGATCTGAACGTTTGATATAGTTGTCAAGGCCTGATACTTGCTCGGAAATGTATCTTGCAGAGAAATGAAGGGTACAGCCATGCACAGAAGGACTTGACATTTACTGCTATTCTTGGTTCAAGCAGTCTGAAAATAGATTAATAGATTACCTAGATTAATAGATTATTAATAGATATTAATTAATAGATTAATCTAGATTACTAGATTATAATAGAAAAAATGCTGCAGAAAAACAGCTGGTTTCTCTTAAATCCAGAGGGTTTCAGGGGTGGGTATTTGGTTTGATTCCTAATTTGTTATTTGCTGTTTCTGACCATAGGAAAATCAAAGGAAATGCAAGTCCTGGAGAGGCAGCTTCTGTAGCAGAGTAATGTGGAGCATTTTCTGTAGGCATGTGCAGTCGTGGTACAGGATGTGTCTTCAGTTCATGCTATTTTTTTTCCTTTGGGAGAACATCTGCCTTTCCCTTCTTCATCTGTCTGCAGAATCAGGCCCCTGCTTGTGCAGTGCCTGGCAGAGGGCCATGAGCAAGAGAGAGTCCCGCTGGCTGGGGGTTATATCCTTGCAACTTGCCTGGCACCTGGTAAAACAAAAATTGGGAACACCTTAGTGATTCACACATCCTCAAAGCAGCTCCTGACAACAGAGTTGCTGGAGAGGCCCAGAAGAGGCAGAGGTGGATTCCTGTGAGTGTGTGTGTGTGTGTGTGTGTGTGTGTATGTATGTGTGTGCATGTATGTGTGTGTATGTATGTGTGTGTTTGGGGTTGGAAGGGACCTTTAAAAGTCCTCAGATTTTGTGTAGATTATGGGAATTTGTTTAAATGACCTACAGAAGAATAATTTGTTCTTTAAAAAAATACAGTCATTGGTTAAAATAGAGTTTAACCAACAGGGAAGATGGGAAAGGGACCAGTGCCAATGTATCTCCCCCAGTCTTCCTTGTTTTTCTAAGTTTTGGACTCCTTTTGCTTTTCCTACAGAAGGCTTAAAATTTGTGATTTGTACCATATGGGCCAGAACCAGGTATCCCTGAAGGCATCCCAGGGGGTAGGAGGCCCCTCAGTAGTATAAATTACAGTGAGCAATATTATGGGGGGGGGGGGTTGAACATGCCAAAGCAAACCTGGTGATCCTTCTGCAGGATACTGGTGGCAATAACTTGAGTTACAATATAACTTTAATTATTGCTATTATTAAATTATTTCCCTAAAATATATTTGTTGTAGATAACAAATACATTTCTTGCTGCTTCTACTCCTACATTAAAAAGAAACCCTCAAAAACCCAAACAAAAACATACCCAGGTTCTAGTTAAGCTAATAGCCAGGTGTAAGCCCTGTAAGGACTGTAAGATGTGCTGAGCGACGTTTCAATAGACACCAGGATGACACTTTTTAGCTCAGGGAAGCAGACAAACTTTTCCCACCTGCATGAATAGCAGGCAGAGGTGTAGCCTGCCACTGGGCGGAAAGAAGCTGTGAACAGGCTTCCTTGCAGCTTGTGGGATGGTAAATGAGTAAGAGATCAACAGAAGGAAATGTTATGGGCCTGGCTGGCTGGTGTGACAGGCAGAGCACACCTTTCTCCTACTGTGAGCCACCTTGTGAGGGCTAAGGAGAGTTTCACCCTCAAAACTCCTTCTAATTGGAGGAATATAATTGATGCGTGGCTTACTGTCCCTTGTTAACATGGCCAGAAGCAAAATTATTCTCTGTAGCTTCTCATTCAGTGGCCTTTTTCTACATAGTTCAAGGCCATTGAACATCATGCTTTCCCTTGATTAGCTTTCTAACAGTTTTTGTTTTAGCTGAGTGTTAATTTTCAGATTTTAATGAGTTCTGGAAGAACTAAAATTTTACTCACTATTTGTCATAAATCCACCATTTCTCTGCCATTAACACCAAAGGGAAGAAAAAAAAATCCAGCAAGAAATCAGTGAGAGAAAAGGAGGAGAAAGTGTGAAGAATCTCTGCAAAAAGCCACGTAGGAAAGGGATGTAAGTGGTGTAAAGTGCAGCTGAAGAGATGCAGGACAGAGCAGCTGGGAAACAAAAGCAGAAAAGCTGCTGGAGCAAAGTCGGGTGTAGGCGCCCGAATGGGAGGAAGGGGAAGTGGGAGCAGAAATGGGAGCCGGGAGTTTGTGTTTGGTCTTCAAGCGGAGGGTAAGGAGCTTGCAGTGAGAATTAAGACAGGAAGGAAGCCCGTGAAGGCAAATAAAGAGTGGAGATGCAGTTTATGTAGTGAAAAAAAGATTACTTTAGGGGTAGCATTGGGCATCATGTGCTGGTGGACTGCATAGCATATAATCAGCTTGAAGCAGCAGTCGTGATTCTTCAGGAGACAACCTAGAAAAGAGTACTGTGGCTTAATTTTAATCCTTTTTTAACCCAGGGTCTCTCCATATAAAGGATGAGCATTGTGTTGCCCTGAGCAGTAAATGGAGTGCGTTGTGTTTTGTGCCTTGTCATTGATTCTAAATGCCTTTTGTGTTCCAGGCCTCTGAAAACAAAGGTCAAGTACTAGCAAATTCTGTTTTCTGTGAGAGATTTAATTAAATCCTAAGGACAAAGGCAGAGTACTAGAAACAGCTATTGAGTGTGAAAGATGGGTAAATTTGCATTACCATTTCTCTGTATCAGTTTGCACATAGCTCTGTAATTTGGTTTTTTATTTGGTTGGTTGGGAGGGGTTTTTTTGTTTGTTTGTTTTGATCGATAGGAGAATAAATATTTTAAAAATCAAGGTAAGTCTTGCAAATGTTATTCTCTGCAAGTAAGTTGTCCAATACATGCTTGGAAAAAGATAAGAGGAAACAAAGTGAGAAAGCATATAGAGTAGGATGGAACAATTTCTGAATATAGATTTAGCCTAGAAATTTAGTGAGTTTAAATTGTAGGGCTGGAAATGGACTGGGCTGCCTAAGTGATTTTTTATTGTTTATGGACAATAGCAGCAAACCAGAGGGTTTCAGCAATTAATAGCATACTGTTAATCACAACTTGCTTGTGAATAACCTGAGTAAATTGCTCAGGTAACTGTGCTGTGGAAAGCTCTGGAGCCAAGGGGGAAAATGTTTGTCACTTTGTTCAATATCAAGGAATTATTGTATTATTCTACTGTGCTTTAGAGGATCTAAATTTTCCTGTGCCAACCTATTTTTTGCTCATTTAAATAACAAAAAATTAATTAATGTATTAAGAAAAGCCAAGTTATTGAAACTAAATGCAGCTAACTTACTGGCAGACAGAAACCAAGAGATACCACATAGCTCCCCCAACTGAACCTTCAATTTAACAAGTGATAAGAAGGAATTCTTTTTCATCTGGTGATAAGGCTTCTGAAGCAATGAGTATTAGTGCATGAAGTTGGGAAAACAGACACGATGAAGTCATATGTCTATGGGAGCAAGAAACCATCCAGTTTGCCCACAATTTTGAAATTATGTATGAGTAATGCAGCTCCTTCTCCCAATGTCAGATTTGATGTACAGGAAAAATGTCATGGACAGTGGGTGTAAAACCAGACAAATCAGAACATGCCACAAGAAAGGAAAAGCTGGGGACCTGTAAGTGCAGAGCAGATCATGTTCCAGTGTTCCAAGTCCCACTGGGGGATTACCTTTCCAGAGCAAAGCTTCAGTTCTCTGCAGACGCAAGGGGATGTATTTCATAGAGAGGCAACCCCCATGGCAGTCAGACTTTGGAGGTCACAATGAACCCACTACATTTTACCAGGAAGCTAATGGATTGCCCCCTGGGGTAAACCTGCTAGGCCCTCTCTGATTCACTAAGGCATTCTCTCTAATAAATAAGTGTTTGTGCTGTGCCAGGGTGGTCTTCTCCCACGCTTCCTGCATGGCTCTGCACCTCTGTGCAGAGACATCTTACAGACATCCCTGCCGGCAGACATGACTCATTTTGGGGAGTCTGCATATGGGGTTTTGCAATAGTCTGATCAGGACATGAAAAGAGACATAAACGAAATGTGTGTTCCGAAGTACGAAGCACCCACCATGCTCACATAGATGCTGTAAAGATGACTGCTGTGAAATGATCTGTTGGCTGCCCAGAGAGAGGTGGGGGGGATTAAAATCTCCACCCGGCTGAGAAGAATGGTGGCTAATAGCCGATTGTCTCCCACACTGCAGGAGACATACATTTCTTTTCTCATTTTCCCATGGTGTGGCATCCAGTGCTTTGCAGGCGCTTCCCCTAAGAATGAATCCAGTATAAAGAAGCCCAAATGAAAGGCTGGATCTCATGGCTCACATCAAAAGAACATGGGAGACTTCAGCTTCTGGTAGGGGATGCTCTGGATGCAGGTTTGCAAAACTTATTTAAGGACAGTTGCAGTTATTGCTGTGTGAGTGATAAGTCTGTGATGTTTCAGTGCCTTTTAGGAGTGAGTCAAGATGGAAATAGTAACAACTAAGCAAAAAATAATGTGGTCACCAAATAGTAGAAATACTGGCCACAAGAAATTCTTGTCATAGTTACCCACGCTGCAGATAACATCACTGACCACTGACTATTATAGCAGCATGATGCTTTATAATTGGACGACAGATTCCTATATTCAAATTACTGAAACTACAAGTACCATATCCAAACTATAACAGAGTTCAGGTTTCCTTCTGTGAAAAGGTCTTGTGTTTATCAAACTTAAAGCAGTTCCCAACAGGCCCCTGTGGTGATGGTGCCATCATTTTCTACACATGTGAAGGTAGCAGCATTACGCTCCCAGCACCGTGAAATGCCTGTAAGAATCCAGACCATGTCCACACTGTGCTCAGCAGATGTGATGGTGCAATCCAGCTGAGTGAGGAACAGCTGCATGAAGCTGCAACAACATGGGGTTTGGGGCCTGGGCAAGTAACATGATGGTCTGAGGACGCTGATTGTGTCACTGTACATGCCTCAGCTAGCTGGTTAGAAACTAGTTCAGGTAAGTCTGGAGCTAAGGAGTTGTATGTCCCTTTTCTGCATGCACACTGACAAACAAAGGGATAAACTTCTGGTCTTATGACCTGGGGCTAGCAGGTAACTCATGTTACCTGCTTTGACTTCAGCCAGTTGGATTGTACAATCACATCTGTCAACATATTGTGTCTAAGTTGCTGTGGGTATTTTACAGTGCAGGCAGTATAACATTTACACCTTCATTGGAATATAAAATAATGGTATGGCCACCATCAAGGAGTGCTGGGAACTCTGTGCAATCAGGTAAACAAAATACATTTTAATTAAAATGAACTCAAACCCCATAATAATTTGGACACAGCACTAATAGTTTCAATAATCTGTTTAAATGAACTCTAGTTCTGAGTTATCCCATCATTTCAACAAAGTTTGGCTCTAAAAAAGGAGTGACTGCAAAGGTGTAATGATGTAACTCTTTACAAATACTGCTTTGCATATACGTGTTCCCAGCTTTGTTTTCATTGTATAAGAGTTCTGAGGGACAGCTTTGTTTGCCATGGTACCTTCAGCCAGAGGTAATTTTGCAAGTATTAGTATGGCTATGGGCCATGAATGAGTCAATCACCTTGTACTTTTTTTAATCCAGCGCTTTATAGAGCAGCCTCATCTATTCTTAAGGTGTAGAGGCAGTTTAGGACAACGTTGACATTCTCATTCATCTGGTGGATGGGCTTTATTTTACTCTGGAAAAAGCAAATTGAGTTGGCTCTTTTTCCCTCTCTGCATAAAAACTCCCCATCAAGAAAGTATTACTTTGCACCTACTACACTTTTGAAATGGCCTGTTCCTGGCCTTTAGTTTGCCCCTTCATCAGATTATTTTTGCTGTCATCAAATTAGGAGTCAATCCAATGATAGAATGGTTTCTGTTGAAAAAGACCTCTAAGACCATTAAGTCCAACCATTAACGCAGCACTGCCAAGTCCACTAAATCATGTCCCCTAGTGCCACATTTGCAACCTCGAAGGCTGGTGACTCAATCACTTCCCTGGGCAGCCTGTTTCAATACTTGACAATCCTTTTGGTTTGTCAGGAGGAACTTTTTCCTAATATCCAACCTAAACCTTCCCTCATTGAGGCCATTTGTTCTTGTCCTATCTCCCTTCTCCATTTCAAACAAGGCAGCTCTGGGGATTTGAAGTAACCATAATTTTAATAAATTTTTTTTATAGATCATCTGTTGCCTAAGACCCGACTCTCTCAAACCTTATAGATGTGTTCTAAGAGTAGCAGAGCTCTGCAAAGAAAATAACAGTGGTAGCTTTGGTGTAAAATAATGGTAAACTGTTTTTCTTAAAAAAAGAATTGGAAAATATCCCGATTGTGAATAAAATCAGCTTCTGGAATTTAATTATGAAAATTCCCAAAATATTACTAACTTGACTAATTTATAATTCATCCAGTTGCAGTGAATATGAATTCTTTTTCAGTGACTAAACTTTACTTTTTAAAAAATATCTGGAAGATAGTAATATGAAAGACATGCATTTTTTAAAACTGCATATTTAATGGCATTTGAGTGCATTTAATTTAAGACAAGACATGTAGAATCTTGTGAAGTTTTATGGTATAAAAGCAATTGTCTATAACTTGTGTTGTGAATCTTCACACCATGAGTGTCAGGAATGGTAACTTCTGCTGTTCTTTCCCAAAAAGGATCATCATACAAACCTCTCTGTTTACACCAGCAAAGTTATAAGACATGTCATTTAGAAGTTAATTATCTGTTAAGGGCTGAAACTGTTAAATATTTCCCAGGCCCAAGATAAAAAGCATGGCTTTTTATGGATTTGTCATAGTCTTCATCAGAGCAAAGCATTTACAAGAAGCTAGATATTTAGGACAGCATACATAAAAACAAAGCCAGGACAATTAAAGCTAGTTTACTTTTAAACTCAGCCCAGTTTACTTTGATCTTCAGAATAACTATTTGAGCAAGGACTGCAAAACTAATCCAACCACAGGAAATGTGATAGGTGTATGTCAGGAAAGTAGGAGTAAGGTAGGGTGGGAGAAATTTATTCTAGGAAAGAGCACTTAGGGTTATGAACTGGAGAAATAAGAAGAAAACTTCTTAATCTCATAGGTGATTCACAGTTAACAAGATAATAGCAATGTGGAAAATTGGATTCATGATAGCTTTTAAAAAGTCTAAAATTATGATAATCACTCTACTTTTAATGGAAATACACATCTATTTATATTTCCATTTATACAGTGGAAATACATAGACACAAAAGATATATTATTTCTGTTTATATCTTGGTGTCCTGGTGGATGAGACCACCAGGAGATTACTTTTTAGCTCCTGCTTTAATATACTCCTACATTTCTGAAATCTTCGTTTTTTCAGGCAATTTTTCCCACAGTTTTACTTAGATTTGAATTTGTTTGGCTTTACAGAGATTTCCAACAAGAAGTACTTGAGGCATTTTTAAGCCCTGAGATAGTGAAGATAAAAAAGCTTTTTACCAAGGTAAAAGAAGAATTTCTGGCATCTTGAAAGTTTTTGTACCCATCAAGTGGCTTTAACAGGGAAAACAGTATTTGCCACAGAAATGGCCCTTACCAAGGTATGAAGCTTTCAGCATTCCAGTGGAATTTTAATTTGATTTCAAATCAGTTTGTGAGTTTTTGACATACATTGGTTAAAGGATTTTTTCCCCCTGCACTTTTAAAGCATAAAAGCAGAGGGAGCCTGTGCTGTATATGCACTTGTCGGCGATACTGGCGTGAGCCATATGGTGACCAGATATAGGAGCTGCTATCTATCTCTGGGCTCACAGCTCTCCTCCTTTCCAGATACAACAGAAGTTACTTGGGGAGTGTCTGTGCTGTTTATACAATGATGCCCTTGTCTGCTGGCAGCAAACGCATCTGTGTTTGCCTGGAACAGACAATGCCATCCAGTTTACTTCCTCCCTTGCAGTAGTTTGTTTTCAGACCGGATCCTCTCCATCAAACTGAGCCATTAAGTTCCAAAAAGGTGATTCCCCCCTCCCCCAACCCCCCATTTCTAGCTTGTTCAAGAACGTACAACAAAGATTCAGGTGGTCCATTTGTTACTAATCACTCACCACTCCCAGGCAGTGGGAACAGGTTCTCCTCAGGGTTCCAACACAAGTACTACAGTGCTTGAAAATGCACTGCAATAGGAAATAGCAGCAACTACCCTCTGTTGGGAAGCTAGGATACATTGGAACAGGCAAGACCATATGCCTGAAGCCTCGCACCTTTATTAAATCAGGTGACAGGCAGGAAAACCATATTTATATATAAATAGGTATATGTTGCACTGTTTCAATGTCAAACATATGTTTGCCAAACAGATGTTTGAAAGATACTACTTTTGTTGAGTCTACCCATAGGAAATTCTCTTTTTATCTATTATATGCAAAAGTGTTTTCTCATGCTTGCTGTTCTTATTGCCTAGGCCACTTCTATTCTATTCTATTCTATTCTATTCTATTCTATTCTATTCTATTCTATTCTATTCTATTCTATTCTATTCTATTCTATTCTATTCTATTCTATTCTATTCTATCCTATGTTTTGCCTCATCAAGAGCTAAGATGACTTTTCTCAGCATACTAAATTATAACTAATATCTCTCCCATTTCTTTACTTTCTCTCTCCTATTCATAGAGCATTTTAATGAGTTCACTGCTCAGTGCAGTTTGCACCTCAAGCTTTCATTCTGTAATTCCTTGAGGAGCCTTTTCAGTGCATAGGTAAGTCCCCAAGGGAGGTGAGGGGGCTGCAGTGTGGTCACGACCGTGACTGCAGCTTTAAATCAGCTACTTACAGCCACCAGCATTCATTACCTAACACAGTCTTTATTTTTCAGGTTTTGCAAGCACACTGAGATCAATGCTAGGGTCACTTTATCATTGCCCAAAGTCAATTCAGATATGTCTGCTTGAGAATCCATCACACTTTGCCTAAAGCTGGAAGCTCCTGCAAATAGCCTGTTGCACAGATGGGCTTTAGCAATGATAAAATATTTTGCTCAAGGACTGGATTTGTTGACCAGTTTTCATCCCAGGGCTTCAAACCACACTGGCCTGTGCTATTAACTGTCCCTAGGACTAGAGCAGACACTAAACTAAGCCAGTTTTGCAGGGCAAAGAAGGAGAGAGGGTGGTGGACCAAAAGCAGGCTTAACATAATGTGATTTAACTGCTGAAGGTTTCATGCTGACTAAATTGGAAGCTGAATGTGAGGGGACCTCATGCATTACTAACTTGGCCTAATATGGTGAACAGGATATAGTCTCATTTCGGCCTTGTGCAACTCCTCTGAAGTCAGTAGCTACTTCAGGAACAAGGGTGTCCCAGCCTGTTCTCTCATTCTGAGAGTGTATGCCTTTTAAGATGCACACTCAGTGAGCTGAAAAATGTAAATAGCCTTTGACTTTATTACAAGCTCTTTTGCTTAATTTTTCTTAACTTTTTCACAAGAGGATGGGAGTAACAGTACCTGCTCAGAGAGGGCTGAGCCAATACTTCGAGTATTCCACTGCTCTTGTATTCTTGCTGTTTGCTAAATGTTCCTGACATGAGCACTACTGAAACCTCTTACATGCACAGTTCTATTACTCTCATGTACAAGAATGCTATTTTCACAATAAACAGTATTACTTGTGCTTTTTATAAGTATTTTATTATGATTTAGAAGAAGCAAATGTAGTTATTCTACAGTTTACTGATTTTCTGTATTTAATAAGAAATTTCAATCTCTGCCAAACAATCAGGTCTTAAGTCAGTGTCAACTTGTAGCACACAAAAAGCAAGAATATTTAAGTATCTTATGAAACAGGCAAGAAAATATGGATATGGGGACCATGGTTTTGATTTTATTAGGATTATCTGTTTGTCTACTTTGTATGGACATCAACTTACTTAGAGACACTTTCAAGAATTAGAGACTATGTGCTTTTTAAGAGAGGAAAAAAGATCTTTCAGGTTTGCACGCTTTATCAGCTCAGTGTTATGAGGTCATGTATCTGTTGAGTAATTCCTGTCTCACTCAACAAAACCTAGTTTGATTCCAAAATATGTGACACAACAAATGCAACAAGAAGAAATTACCCATTATTAGTTTATTTATCAGGAAGATAAGAAGATAAAACAATTCAATGTTCAAAAGTTCAATGCACTAACTGGTTGTGTAGGATGGGAATTCATATGATTTCTAAGGGGCCAATGCTAGAAATATGCAAGTTCCTAATCATATAGATACAAACAGTCTGACTGAAGTTCGTGAAAATGAGCTTTATTATCCCAGCATGTGAATGAGTGTTTTCTGGGTTAAAAACTATTACATTACACTCTCAAGTTACAACATGAGTACTTAACCAGACACTTAACCTATACCTGCTTTTATAAATTAGAATCTATTATCCTTTTTGATGCAGATAGCCAAAAGCCTCCCTTTTACAGTTTTGAAGCAGTGCTCAGAGTTTCCTACACAGCTGCATGAGTACCTCCCACACAAATTCTATTCTATTTGAGACAGACAGAACAAGCACTTTTAGTCCACCACAGTCGTGAGAAAAGCCCAGTCTGACAGACATGTTTGAAACACACAGAGTTTGCATTCAGATGAGCACAAACACATCAGCTTTGCTCACCACAAACACTGATACAAGTTTTCAGGTGTACTGCTCCAGACGCAAGATCCTTCACTGGCAAATAAACATGTGAGGCTGGTTCTGTCTGGTGCTCAGCTCTCATCTCTGTGAATTCTCCAAGTTGCCAAACAATGGGATGGTACTTCTCTCCACTTTGTGTTGAATCTGGGCCACTGCAAAATAAAAAAAAATGCAAAGAAGCAAAGAGCAAGAGAGAGCAAGACCCATGTAGCTTTGTTGCAGGGAGATCTGGAGAGGATGCAAGGTGCTTTGCATTTCCAAGAGTACCTGTAAGTTTTCCCATAGACATTGGATAAAACTCATAAATGGCACCTGCTGATCACAGTGGTGATCCTGCCCACTGAGCTGCAGATTCAGGCTTCCTCTTCCGTACTCTATTACAGGCTCATGAATTTTGCATTGTTTCCAGCTAGCTGCCTCAAATCACCCTGCTGAGGCCTGGCATCATCCCTAAAGCCTAAATTAGGCTTTAGTGCCCAAGAGCACTGTGAATTAGGCTCTGTATCTCTAATGATGATTTTTATCTTGCTTTAGATGAAGACTGCAAGAAGCATTTTATGTGTATTTTAGAATTTACGTACTGCATCTCATATGAAATGATCCCAAGCCTACACCCTGTAGCTTGTGGAAATGTTCTCTTTGGACTGTGGCTGCTGAAATGGAACATCTGCATTTCCAAAAGCAACCAAACCCTCTGAATCAAAGGGCTGTGGTAGTAGCCAGCACAAAACAAGAGCAAGAAATGTTGCTATAGCCTGTATTTTTGCTTTAACTGTACATACTTCTCAGCAGAAAACAAAAAAAAAAAATGCAGGCAGCTGTGGATAAGAAAAAACAAAATGTAGAATGCCTTTTTTTTTTTTTCTGAATAAAGCAAGATAGCAAGAACTGACATCCAAGACTGAATAGCATAAATGCTCTATCACTTGGCTATGAATTTGTTTCCTAACCATGACACGGAAAATAACTCGTAGTGCTACTGATTCAGGTTTGCTACTGGCAACTGTTCAGAGACCAGAGATTAATGACTTGACGATCTCTATGCAGTTTATAGTGATCTTTGTAAAAATGCCATTGCCATTTATGGAACTGAAGTGGAAGAACCGAACCAGTACAGTGGCCTCTGTCCAGTACTATTTGAAATCATTACTTTGCTTGAGTCTCAAGCTGAGCCACAATAGGGTCAGGCTGGACATTAGGAGGAATTTTTTCACTGAAAGGTTTATTAAACATTGGACAGCCCAGGGAGAAGGTGGAATCACTGTTTCTGGAGGTGTTGTAGAAAAGACTGGATGTAGCACTTAGTGGCATGTTCTAATTGACATGGTGCTGGTCCTTCAGAGGTTGGCCTGGCTGATGTCAGAGGTCTTTTCCAACCTAAGCAATTCTGTGATTGTTTCCTTATTTAAGGAAAAGGTCCCTGCAGTGGTCTGAGGATAAGGTTTGAACTGGAAGCACCAATACACGCTGCAGAGGTTACATGTTTAGTGCTGGTATCTATTCTTTCTGTGTTTGGTGTGCTACCTTGCACATGGCTCTAGTCTGGACATAACCTGCAATGCTTGAACTTCCGGCACTGCAGAAGCTGGCCTCTCCTTCCCTGGACACATGGGATGGCAGAGTGGTTGTCACTGAAATGGATCTGTGGAGGCCAACTTCTCCAGTCGCCCTGATCAGGCAGGACAAAACCGCAGAATGGGTCAGCTTGCAAAGAAAATACAGCGGATAATCTGGTCCAATCCCCTCACTCAAGCAGAATCATGCCAGAACACATGGCACAGGATCGTGCCCATGTGGTTCTGGAATATCTCCATCGAGTGACCACCTAAGGACCACCCACAGCCGGCTGCCCAAGGCCTGGCTTTTGAAGATCCCCAAGGATGGAGGCCACAGCAGCTCCAGGGGCGACCCTCGCCGCCACTTGTCCCCCCGTGCCCGTGCCCGTGCCGTGCCAACACGGCGGGAGCCACCAGCGCTGAGGCGCCTCCGGGGAGCTGAGACAGAAACACGGCGGCAACATCCCCCTACGGCACGGGGAGCCGGTGGGGGAAGGGGAGCTTCTCCCGGCAGGACGCTGCCCGTCGGCTCCGCGCAATTCCCGCCGGAACCGCCGGGCGGGGGCGGGCACACAAAGAGCGGCTCCCGGAAGGCGGAGCCGGGGCTGGCTGTCACACCCGGCCCGCCCGCACCGGTGCCGAGCCCAGCGCCCTCAGTTGAGCCTCTCCCGCTTTTACCTTCACAAGGGCAACGGGGCTGGTGAAGGGTCTGGAGCACATGTGCCATGAGGAGCGGCTGAGGGGGCTGGGGGTGTTCAGCCTGCAGAAAAGGAGGCTCGGGGGTGACCTTTCCGCTCCAGAACCACCTGAGAGGAGGCTGTAGCCAGCTGGGGGTCGGCCTCTTCTCCCAGGCAACAAGCAACGGGACCGGAGGACATGGCCTTAAGGTGCACCAAGGGAGGCTTAGGCTGGACGTGAGGAAGAGTCTCTTCACAGAAAGGGGGATTGGACATTGGAACGGACTGCCCAAGGAGGTGGTGGAGTCATGGTCCCTGGAGGTGTTTAAGGGAAAGACTGGATGTGGCACTCAATGCTATGGTCTAGTTGACACGGTGGTGTTCGGTCACGGGTTGGCCTGGATGGTCTCGGAGATCTTTTCCAACCTAATTGCTTCTGTTACTGTGATTCCTTCCCAGGCGCGCGCCCCCGTCCCGTCCCGTCCCGTCCCGTCCCGTCCCCGCCCGCACCGGAGCCGTTCCCCCCGCGCATGCGCCCCGCGCCCCGTCCCGACTGTTCAAACAGGAAGGCGGACATGTTGGTGGCTCTCGCAGGTTCCTTTGCAGCCGCCGGACCTCACGCTCTCCCCTCCCCTTAAGCCGCCTCCTTCCCTCCTCCCCTAGCACGCCGCAACCTCGGGTCGGTCCTGAGGCGATCCGGGCTGCCGTCCCGTCCGTGGGAGGCAGAGGAGCGGAGAGGAGGGGGCTGAACCGGCGTTGGCAGCGGCGTAAGGCAGCGAGGAGGAGAGAGGAAGAAAGATGCTGCTGCGGCCGTTCCGCCGGTGAGGTGACTCGTCCGCCGCCCGCGGGGGCACTCGCCCGGTGCCGTCCTCGCTTCCTCGCCCCGTACCCCCGGACGGACCGACCCCACGGTGCTGAAACACGCCGTCGAGAGGATTCCCCTAAGTTTTATTTTTCCATCCATTTTTGCATTGTTGGTGTGCCTGCAGGCTTTTGTCTTTTTTTCTTTCTTTTTTTTTCTTTTCCCTTGTTTTCCCTTCTTCTGTTGCTTCTTCTGGTTCACCGGAAAGGAAGCCGCGCTCCGGAACCTGGCACCGACCCGCCGGCGCTGCAGCAGCAGGGCGAGGAGGAGGGACCGCTACGCTGGATCCCGGGACGGCTTCCCCGGCTGGGAAAATGGGAATGCTGAGACGGTGGGGCCCGAGCAGAGGAGGGAGGGAGAGGAAACCTGCTGCTGCGGAGCTGTGAGCATCCCGGGAAGCTGCGTGCGTGCCTGGAGGAGCGGGGGGAGAAGCAACCTCGTCCCCCGCCCGCTGCTGGTTCCCGTTGGATTCTCTGCCGCCTTGACGGGGACTTGCCCCAGAGACTTCTGTGATTGAAGGGATCTCGCAGGAGGCGCTTCCTCAGCCTGGTACAGGCTGTGGTTTCTCTTTTGTGCTCGCCTGTTTCTGTCTAGTTTTTTACTTTTACACATTTTTTTTTTTTAAACCTTACTTTGCTCTGGAATAAGGGAAACTTTTTATCTCCGGAAACATGTCGACGGGAGAAAGTTTTGAGTCTCGGTTTGAGAAAATCGACGTGACTTTGAAGGACCCCAAGTCCGAAGTGAACGTGGACTGTTTGCTGGTGAGTAGGGAGCGCCGATGGGCCCCCGGTCACGTCTCCCCGAATTCCTTACCCTGTGGGACCGAATCTCGCACTCCTGGCTGAGTCACCGCCCTGCTCAGCTCTGCGCTGGTGTTTTGTTTACTCAGAGTTGGGCTGAGGGTGCGTGAATGTGCCCGTGTGCCGGGAGAGCTGCTTCATGCCAAGGAGATGCCTGCCCAGCCCTGCCTTAGTCGCACTTGTCGCCTCTCGCCCCGCGCACTGCTCTGTGCCTCGCCGGCTGTCACAGGGGCTGTGGAGCCTTTCCACAAGGGGGGGATTCGTGGGTGCCGCTCCTCTGTGCGAGCACAGGACTTCAAATAGCTTTGATACCAGTTCCGACAACTTTTTTAAAGACTGAGGTGCTCTTATGCTGTGGTTAAGCGCTGCAGCGCTAACAGTTGAGTATAACGCGATTAGTGAGCCCTTACGTGTGGGGGCAGGAGTGTCAATGCATTTTAAACTGCTGGTTGTACTAGGCCTGGGGTAAAGGACTGCTCGCTTCTTGTTTCCATGATGTATCGTACGTACCTAATTGCTGGATCTCACCAGCGCTGTCAGTGTTAGAATTGCATCATAGGGAAGCAAACCATAACGCTTCCTGATATAAAACCAACCAACGTCATTTGGTAGCTGATTGACAGAATTGCATGATCTTTTAGTTCTCATTTAGTTCACTTAGTACCTCAGTAAACTGCATGCCAAATCCAACCAGTTTGTTTGGGATGCATCTGGGTCCTTAGATACGCCTAAAGATGTCCTTAAATAGTACCAAAGTGTAATTTGTGCTTTCACACTGAAGTAGAGGGCTTGTTTTCTTTGGAGCAAGTGATGGAAGTTCTTTAGTGTATTTTTTCCCTGGCTTTCTGTTGTCAGAGAGAAGAACAAATAAATTGAATTTGTTCCTTGTATGAACTCTGACATTTGGGGTTGGAAGGGAAGGGAGGTGTGGGGGTGGAGATAGCTCTTAATAGTCATTTTGTGCTGCATGGTTCTTGGCAGAAAGCTTACTTGAGCATAAGGCAGTGGAGAGATTAAAAGTGTAGAGCAAGAATCTCCCTAAGTTCACAATATTGTTTACTCTCTTTAGCTTATTACAGGTTTGTGAGCTTCTGAAGTGTTGGCAGGTCAAACCTACATCCCCAGATAAAAGCAGAGCCTTGTGGATGCTGCTGTAACAAAGGAAAATAGAACTGCATCTTCTGGTTGACTTGCTTCTCTTGATCTGCTTTACCTATCTGTCATCTTAGAACCACAGCTAATGAGGAGACCTCTGGTTCTTAGGATATAGTGTGTCAGTTTTGGTACCTCAAGACTGATCAGACATTTTTACAGCCAGGTTCTATTGATAGGTGTCAAGAGTACAGAGTCAGCTAAGAGTCCAGAGTTTACTTGAACCATGGCTCAGTTTGCTCTATGTGCTTGAGTGCTGGCTGTTCTGTGGGGACCTTCCTGCAGTGGTAGGAAGGAATTGGCAGGTATCAGACATGCAGTTGGTAGTATCTTTAACCGTATTCCTTAATCTTATAATCAGTTTAAGGATTTGCCCCATTTCAGTTATCTTAATTGTGATTAGGAGCTAAGCTGTAGTCAGTTTGGGAACGAACTTGCTGGGATGCTTCCTGTCATGCTCGCTGAAAGTTTCAGAACATGTGTTTGCATCCCAGATTTTAAGGTCCTTTGAAGTGTCAATTTTTTAGGAAATTTCCTTTGAACTATTACCAGTTAAAAAAGAAAGTGCTGCTTCTGGGGGAATCACTTGGTAAGATAACTTTATGTGTGTTTGGTCAGTTACATCAGTCTTCCTCTGGCTAGACTTATACTTTGTTTTACTCGTTCTTGGGGTCTTTCTATAGAAGGATTTGCGTATCCTAACATTTTCTAAACATCTTAAATATTTTACACCAGTTCTTAGTGCAATAAGTCACGCTACAATCATCATACTACTTGTATATTAAATCCATTAAAATCTGTATGGATATGCTTTTAAGGAAGAAATGCTTAGGTGTAGATATAATTGATCTGCATTTAAATACCTACTGAAATGTACTCCCCATTCCTTTCTCTTCAAGTCTCAGTTAGAGGGAAATGACAGACTTCAGACGTAGTACACTTAAAAAAAAAGTAAAATCATGTTTTTGTGATCAGACTACATACCAGAATTCTTTCTAATAAAACTTTAAAAATTTAATTTTTTTAAACCTTTGATTAAAGTAGTGCATTGATATTCCTTTTAACTGCATTGACTTTTCCTAAGCAAAGGTGATAACTAACTGCATATCTGAGTGGAAATACATGAATAGCTGATATACAGACACTTGAGCATCTGATGTTCTGTATGTGTAGGTTTAAAATGATGGGTTTCGTTTAGATTCAGGAAACTTTTTTTTATTCTTGGCTGTACGATGAAAAGTCTCAGCAATGCTCTTGGCTTTTTTGGGATAGTTTTATCCTCTAACTTTGCTTCATTTTTCTTCTGTTCTTATTTTTCTTCTCTGTCAATTTGTACCCTTTGTAGACTAATGGGCAAGACATGGAATAACCTTTAAATTTGTAGCCGTTTTGGGTTTTGTAAATGTAATAAGCTATATTCTGTATGATAGGAAGATTCTGAATTTGTATGTGTGGTAGAATGAGAACTCCAAGAAACGAAGATGGGGGTGGGGCCTGATACAAAGGAAGATGTGTTACCGTTTCAGGAAGGTGTGGGAGAAGAGTGCTGACAACAGAGCAGAGCAGGCGGAAAAGGCACACTGAGGGGCTTGTGACTTCAATTTACATGCGGCAGGAAGGAAATTCATAAAGCTGAAGTGTAGGAGAGAGACGTGTTTATTTTTCTCCTATGCAACTGTAATAAAAAAAAAACAGAGTAAGAAAATTATTTAAGTTGCAGCTGTCTGTAACTAAATTTATTTATTTGGCACTTCCATGCACTTGATTTAGCACTAGGCAGGGGAATCTTAGATAAACTGTCTTTTTTTTTAATGAGGCATAGGGAGGCTCAAGCATGAGTTAAGTGTAGACAATATGTCACAGCGTCATGTAGTGCATTTTCTCAAAATATATGGTACTAGGAGTTCTACAGTCCCCAAAAGATCTAATAACACTGTGAAGGCTGTGTTAGAGAGGTGGTCACACTGTGGGGTGTGCAGTGGTCAGATCCCGGTGAATTCCATAGGGGGGTGCTGAGTAGGCCCAAAGGCAGTGTAAGTGACTATGAACTTGAGCTAAGTGTCTCATGAGCTTAAACACTGAAAAGCAGCATTCAGTGAGCATCGTTGCTCAACAGTTTTTGGAAAGAACCCCGGTTTTAGTAAATTACTGGAATTTGTGGGCTTACAGTTTTTGAAAAGTGGGGAGTTAAGGGGTTAATAAGTGTGTAGATATGGGACATTTTGACCTGAAATTGCCTATGCTTTTGATTCTAAAATGACTAGTAACTTTTAACCAAAATGTATTTTGGTGCTCTCTGTGTTCAGGTAAGAACTCACGAAGAGTGTTTTCATGGTTTATACTGGCACTTGAGTTATTATACATATTCCCTTTATATATATTTAACAATATAATACTATAATTATTCTGGTACTTAGTCAATTACTTCCATGGTTGATTTTAAAAACTTCACACTTTTGGTGGTCTCAGTCTTCAAAGATGTCAAAGATTTCATTTGTTGAGCAGTTTGTCTTTAAATTAACTGACAACAGTAAACACTACATATCACAAACTTGTTTTATCTACTCTGAAGAGGTTTCCATTTTTGTTGCAGCAAAAATGCATAGCTACAGAGCTTGATGCACCTGTTTTTCCTAGGCCTGTTTCATCAGCTAGATTAATTAATGTTCATGTCTTGCATAGGAAAAGGCAAGGTTAGCTCCTCATCTTTGGAGTTCTATATATTTATCTCTGTTACTAGATATATTTGCCTTCTGTGAAATCTGTTAGAAAGCACTTCTGAAGACTTTGTGATTAGGGATTTTGATAATACATTTTTAAAAAGCAATAAATAAAAAGTAAATAACTGAAAATACCTTTACTTTAGAGGTATCAAACAAATAGCTGTTGAAATCACGTTGACTGAAACTACGCTGACTCTGCTCTTGAAGTCTGAGTGATTAAATGCTAGAAAAATTTGGTATCTGACAAGCTTCCTTGATTGGTAATGAAGCTTCTTATATATATGTATATATATGTATTCAAGAAGCAGAACTTCATGAACATTTGCAGATTGTCAGCTTCAGAATTCTGTAAGTTGTCTGAAGATAGTCCAAAGTAAGGGAAAGTGTTGTGACTGACAAAATCTCCTTGGAGATGTTTCTATCATTCTTTAGATCCGAGTGGAAGGTCTGCAGTTGTGTCGGGGCAATCACCAGTATTAGAACAGATAGGGTGTTGAGTGGTTTGAGAGCAGGACTTGGAGGTTTTATCTGAATTTCTGGCTCATCTGTCAGAAAATGACCTTTTTGGCAGGGGCTGTTAGTGTCAGGGCAAGGGCTTTAAATTGAAATGAGTATAGGTTTGGATAGGACATGAGGAAAAAGTTTTTTACTGGCAGGGTGGTGAGGCACTGGAACAGATAGCCTAGAGAAGTTGTGAATACACCATCTGTGGAAGTGTTCAAGGCCAGATTGGATGGGGCTTTGAGCAACCTGGTCTAGGGGAAGGTGTCCCTGCCCATGGCAGGGGTTGGTACTGGATGATCCTTAAAGGTCCCTTCTCACCCAAATCATTCTGTGATTTGGTAGTTAGATTCAAAATAAGATTTCTGGCTAACCTGGAAATGCAATCCCATGTGTTCAAGTCACCATATATGAACTTGATATGCAAAAAAATTTAATATGAATTGTTGATAATCACTATGTTAATTACTAGTATTATGCTAATTAATATCAATAATGTTATTTAACATTAATGTTAATATTAGCTTCTCATCACTACTGATTATGGGATATAAAGGCTGATGTTAAGTTAATGATAAAATATATATCTTGATATGTTAGTCAAAAGTAAAATGCAACTCTTAAGTTGGCTTTGAGAATACAGTAACTTGGTGGGTTCTTATTTTTGCATCTCTTAAGAATTTTTTAGTATTACGTTAGCCTTTAGAAATTTAAGAGTAGAGATGTGGAACTGTCAAATGGTTATCATGTTTCATGGTGTATGGTAGGTTTTACAGATGAATTAATAGTTAACTTAGCCAGTTCTTCTGCTTATAGAACTAGAGGCTGTGTAGGAATGTAATTATTTATTTTTCTTATAAAAAATTTTAATGAGGAATGATAATAGAAAGTTGATGTTAGGACATGTTTCGACAAGAGGAATAAAACACCCAACTAAGCTATAAATGCTCTTACAAAGTAAAAATATTTGTAAACAATGTCATTTTCCCTGGTGACTGCAGAGTGGGTTTTTATTGCTTGAGGGAAGGAAGAGGGAAACACCTGGAATTTGTTTGTTGGACAAATTGAAAATCAACCTGTTGGTCTGTAAATCTTCGAGGACAGTGATAGCTTCAGGAGCCACTCATCGAGTACTTAATAAATACTGAGAAGCCCTTTGAGTAGGTGATGTTGGTAGCCTCACAGTTGCTGTTAGCAGAATTCCTTAGGTCATATTTTAGTACTAAATAAAAAGCTTTTTAAAGTCTCTTACCAAAGAACACTGAGATGTTTGTTTTTTTACAAGATGTTTATCTTGAATTTAAGAGGTCCCAAACCATGTAATTAAAATCTTTTTTTGGTGGATGTTGCTTGATTTTATTTATCAAAACTCCTTTGTTGTCAAGAAATGGCAATTCCAAATGGAAGTACCGAAAAACTGAACGAATTTCTCTGAGAACAAAATTGGATAATGGTTGAAGACTTTTCTGTCTTTGCCTTAATTTGTCCAGTCATTCCAGCAGCAATAAAGCCAGAAGGATGATGAGACAATATTGGTAAAACTGCAGGCTCTATGCAGGCAACACCCAGTTACTGCTCATTTAAAGCAAATGCAAATAACACCATCTTTTAGCTTCCTCAGCAATCTCCTGAAATTACCACTCAAATTAATCCAAGGCATCCAAGCATGGACAGCAAACAGGAGGAGCAGAGAGCCACGTGCAGCAGGAAAACTGTGATGCTGGATCATTGGCATTGGAACAGGCTGCCCAGGGCAGTGATGGAGTCCCCATCCCTGGAAGGGACGTGTAGGTGTGGCACATGGGGACACGGTTCAGTGATTGTTCTTGGCAGTGCTAGGGAAATGGTTGGACTCAAAGATCTTAGAGATATTTTCTGACCTAAATGATACTGTGAACAGTGATTGAACAAGCACTGAAATAGGGTATTTGAGAAAAAGGAAAGTTTTTTCGGGCTTCTCTTGTCTATGTCCATTTGCTGTGCTGAGATGATTGGATTGTCTGTGCTGAAGTCTCCAGTCAGCAGGGTAGAGATATGTCTGTAGTTGGCAGGGTGTGAGGTGCTGTGGTGCATCTTCAGTTACAGCTGTCTGGAGACTGTCTGGAAGAGCAGGAGCTGCTTGGCTGGGTTGGCTGCCCGTGTTGCTAAGGGAGAACCGGCACAAGATCAGCAGCAGCTTCTGGCTGGAGCACGGGTCAAAGTCTATTCTGATACTCAAAATCTTGTAAAGGATTGGCTTTCACTAACTGAAAGCCTGCCACTCCCCTGCTTGTCAATATTTATACAATAAAAACTGTCATGAGGACAGTATGTAATATGTCTTTATTAGTAGGTTCTAATTGACATCCAGCTGCAGGTTTCTTTATTTTAGTTTCTCTTATGTTTCTTCTGTGCATTAATTTTTCTGTTTCTTTCATAGAGCTCAGAGATACGTGAGGGTTTTCTTGACTTCTATCAGTTGTGTGGTCTGAGATGATGCAAAAACCTAATGCTTGGGAAGCTCTGTAGGAAACACTGTACACACTAAGGCTTTTATTTTGGACTCTAGATTGGAACTACCTAAAAGTGTTTCTAGCTTGAGTGTGTTTGTTCTGTGGAGCTTATAATAAAACTGGAGACACAAGTGGAACACATTTTTGTTTTTTTCTTACAGATATTCATGAGTCATAATATTCTCTTAGGAAAAAATCCTCAAATTCTAATAGTTATATAAATATTGACTAATTATGTCTTTATATTTTTTTCTCTTAAAAGCAGCATAGTAGTTGGTACTGCACTATATTCAGATGTATTAAATGCTAAGGTATGAATATATTCAGGGAAAAACGTGGGGTTAGATGTCTATGTTGAAAATGCATTAATAGAAGATGGCTGTTTTCCTGTGTACTCCCTGACTGCTGTGAAAATATTGTTTCTGTGGAGGCTGAGCTTAATTTTTAGCAAATAAATAGCAGCCAAAAGAACCCCTGACTGCACAGAACTAACTATGTCATCTGGAATTAGCTTTTTGAAGAAGAGGAAGCCAGAAGCTTCTTTTGACATCTGGAGATTTCAGCTAGGAAATTTTTTCCTGTTTTGTGGTTGGAGATACTACATTTTTCAGCAGATGGTTAGTAAAACTTGTATTATAGCCATGATGGTTATTTCCAGTAGGAAAGTGTGAAAGAACAATGGTTCTGGCATTCATCTCCAACAGGCTACTGTTTGATCATTTGTTTCTTTTGTCTAAATCAGTTACTTTGGTTGATAATTTGGAAATCTGCCTTCTTAATTTTTATTACCATGTATTGTGGGAAAGTAGTATATTGTTGAGTACAAATTATGTTTTTTTCACAGAATGATTGAGGCTGGAAGGAACCTCTGGGGGGTCCCTTATCCCTCTGCTCTGATAGAGTCACCTAGACCAGATTGCCCAGGAAGGATTTTGACAACTCTACAACTTCTCTGGGCAGCCTGTAATTTTCCACTTCTCAGAATACTTTCTCTGTTGACGTTTCACACAGCAGAAAATAAAATTCATCAAAACTAAATAGAAAAGTCATCAGTAGTCACTTGGCATTTATTTGCAGAGTCTGGACTTCTTGTTCAGTAAATCTGTTTCTAGCCCAAATAATTTTGAAAGGTGTCTGCCACAGAAGACCAGAGGAACTTTCTGCATGGAGGCATCTGTAGATTCAGATATTTTAAGCATAAAGATTTGTATCTGAGGGGTCAGTTGCTGTGAATTCATAACCTCATAGTTAATTTGTGACTGTGGTTGGAAGAGATGTAGGATTCTTCTGTTGGAGCTAAAAAGAGAGTGAATACCTTGCTGTGATTTCCAGTTTTCACTCCATGAATGCCACTTCAGTTTTTCATGATTTTTCAATTTTTCATGTAGCTTTGTGTTTTCTGTATCCCGTGTACACAGATCATTTTAATCCTGACAGGCAGTGAGGGATGCTGGGTAGGACTTCCTTATTGGCCTAGAAAAGTGAAAGACTTTGTGATACTAATGTGATGATACTGTCCCTGAGAGACTGGTAAAGAGGAGAGACTGCCTGTAGAGTTTTCAGGCAGTCTTCTGAGGAGAGACTTCAGCTTCAAACTTTGACTTCAGAGAAGCTGAAGTGTAAGGTGTCACTGCAACAAGCACCATCTTCCTAAAGTATGGATGACAGGCTAGCATGTTAATTCCACCCCTGAGACCTGGGAGCTCATTTGGCTACAAGTGCGCAGTGACTCTGTTAAATACTTAACAGGGGAAGAAACCTCTCCCCCCAGGAGGTAACCAAGTAGGAGTGGATGGGGAAGATTCTTCAGGGAGGAGTGAGGTGAGGATAGGACAAGCAGTGAGTGAGTGCTGGTTATACTTGGCTTGTGCTTTTTGCAGGTGCTGGGTTGTGGGAATAATACCAGGCAGGACATGAAGCTGTGGTTGAAAATAGAGATGATACTGATGCCTCACAACTTTTGTGTTGGTACTCTGCACTGCTGTCAGTGTTAGAGGTGGAATCATAGAATTCCCTTCTTTGTTATGAAATCTGGTTATACAAATGTATTTTTATACTAATCTCTTCTTAGAAAGTAGGTTTGATTGTAGGCGTGCAAAGAATGCTGTCATTAGTGAGCTGAGAGAATTTATTCTCTCCTTTCAAAGAGGGAAGGTGGTTCTGCCACTTCAGTGATGGCTTGTTTATTGCTCTAATACATCTTTAGTGGGTAGCTGTCCTCCTCCTTCAACTTAATTTACTGCTAAGTTCATTGGCTATTAAACAAACAATTGCCAGCATAACAATGATACAATTTTTGGTGGTCTTGGGACCCTTCAAACCTGCTGTTACATGCTATATATCCTCTTTTGTGGAAATTCAAGGCCAAAAGTTGTGCTAGCCAAGTGGTAGACTCAATAGGAATTGAAATTTTTTCTCTTGCTAGTATTGGCAACAATCACCATGGCTTTTGAAAGAGAGGCTGTTGTTGCCAACATTTGTGGAGCAAAGTGCTCATGAAGACCTGTGATTGAAAGCTAAGCTGAGCTATTAATATGATTGTTGCTTATTGGGTTGCTTTTTGTTTGAACAGTGGGTTTGGTGATTGGTTGTTTTGGGATTTTTTTTTTTTTAGTACACTGAATTTATAATTGGATGCGTTATTAAAGAGCTGGGCTTTCTCTGTAGCAAATAAATTAGTAGGGTTCCTGGAGGAGCTTTTGTGTTCTGTCTTTTACTAAAATGTGCATGGCTATTTTTAGCCTGATATTCCACAAACTGTTTTGTGCATGTGGTTTTTGGAAGTAGCATGACCTTAAAGTGTTTGGAGATAGTTTTGACTTGCAAAATCAGGTGGTCAGAGAAATCATTAGAGCTAGTCACAATGTGGTTCTGAATCAAGCTATGAAGACTCTTGTTAGGAAAACCATATTTAGGAGCATTCTGGGTTGTTTGTCTAAAGAATAAAGTTGTAGCACAAAGAAGGTCTTGTATCACACAACTTGTGTGCTCAGAGCTGTTCATTCATTTTTTGGGGGAGATTGTATTGGGGTAAGGAAAGGACTAAAAGTCCCTCTTGCTCTAATTCTTGATGAGTGTAAGGTCAGAGGAATCTTTGAAGTGTTTTCCTTTTGTTTCTTTTCTGTCCTCAAATGCCTTCTGGCTTGGGTAAGAAAGCTTTTGTCCTTCTGAATTCATGTTAATAGTGTTATGTATACATTGTGTAGTTTGGACTTGGGATTTAAGCAGATACCCCATTTAGAGGTAAGATTGGGGGGTTAGATACTGGTGCTGCAGGAGCTGCTTTGGATCTGGGACTGCAGTGACTCTAGAAAACTCCATTTTAACTTTCTGCCTTCTCTACAGTTGATTTTGGCTGGCATCAGAGAATAGTTGGGATGGCTGCATTGTTTTTTTCTTTGGTTGTCTTGTCTTTGAGCTTCTGGCAAAGAAGGGAGACAGATTAACTTCACCTTCATATAAAGAATAGTGTCTGTCATAGTTCTTGGTAAGTTCATGGGAAAGAAGGGTCTGAGAACTGTGAATTCTAGGGGAGAGTGAAAGGGATTTGTTTCCTTTCTCTTTTTACATACCCTGTTTCATTGCAGCGTGATAGACTCATAGATGTGGTCCGAAATAAAAGAAAAGGTTGATCAAAGCCATTTATTTGCAGGTTGGGAAGTTTGGTTCAAAGTTTCTACTTATAAAGCCCTGTAAGTAGAAGCTTATTTTTTCAGTGTAAGATTCAACCAGAATAGGCAGCTGAAGGTTTTCTTCAAATCTAAGTGTCTTGTGAGAGGTTGACGAACTCTACCAAAGCAGAACATATTTTGCTTTCTTTCTAGTATGTTTCAACATCAAAAATCTTACCTTACAGTGGTGCTGCATTACTCATATTTTGTGGGAGGAAATAACAGTGTTCTGCAAAGGTGTATTGTAGAAAAAAGTTGAAATCCTAAGCTTTCTTCTGACTGGTAATTCTTCTTATAGGCCCTTACATGTAATTTAAGAACAAGTCTTCTGAGCTGATCGGTTAGCAGAAGTGGAAAAAAAAGAAATATGGTAATGAGATTTTGGAGAATTACTTTGAAAAGTAGTATGATGTTTTTACAAAAATAAGTAGGTTTTTTTCAGAGGAGTTGGAATCAACATAACCTCTTCCATAACAATGGAAAAAGACACAATCTTTAACACTTGAACTTGTAACTTAGAGCTAAAGCTTGTGCTTAAGATTAGATCATTCTCTGTAGATCTTGCTTCCCTTGTATTTCTTCATGATAAACAAATGTCTTTTAGGTGTAATGAAGTGCAGCTCACAGAAATGAGCTGATTTATTTGTTAATCTTCCTTTCTACATCCAGAAGAAGGTGGAAGCAGTGTTACCAATAAGAGCTCCTGACCAAGCTGGGCAAGATACCTGTGTTCTCATCTCTGCAAAATAAAAGAATCACCTAATTTTTAAATCCAGAAGGGTGGTGTCTGTTGTCATGTGTTCTTCAGTCTTCAGATAATTTCTGTTTCACTTTTGCAGTAGAAGTAAAACCAATAATCATGTTCTGATGTGAGAAGGAGAAGCAACTAATGGGACAGTTGACAAAAATGATTTTGTCAGTAATGCCAGTCCTGTCAATTTATAGTCTTGAGTTAATTCTTAAACTTGTACAATGGGTATTTGCCTGCCATAAATGACTAAATTCTTGACAATTACAAAAAAATGCAACCTTTTGATGTTGAGGTTGTGGAAGGTCAGTCATTCAATTTAAATATTTCTTGTTTGAGTACCAGTCAAATATTTCTTGAAAAGACAGGAGGTGAAATGAATTGGTGTGCCATGTTATCTTCTTGCCTTAGTAAATAAAATATCAACAAATAGGAAGCATCAGTGTAGTATCCTTCATACATCCTTCTTTACTTTTGAGTATTTTTAACTGCAGAACACAACGGATAACATTTGTGGTGTGGCAGAGGTTGGGTATAAGAACCAAAAAAATGCCCTTTGTGGAGAAGGAAGTCTTGTCTGAAAGATAATTATATGAGGTTTGGCAAACAGGCATAAAAATTAGTAAGATGATAATTAAAGATGATTTTGGTGGTGGAATTGTTGGTTTGGCCTGATGTGCCTTAAGTTAGGGTTTCCCAATTTCTTCAGTCTTTTTGTGAGTCTGTTTTGTATTTCTGTTTCCTGCATCTAAAATAAGGAAGTACTTCCCCCAACCCCCACAATTTGTGGGTTTGATGGTGTGGAGGCAAGTTACTTTTTGTACTCCTTTTAAGAGGTAGGGAAATTTCATTGGTAATAGAGAGGTCATTAGTATTAGAAAAGCAGACCTCAAGCTACAAGGACTTGTCAAACACTAATGGCCAACAAAAACCTCCACAGCAAGTAAAAAGGCAGGTGTGAATCTGTTTAACACTGCATCTTCATTGTTATGTTACAAATTGCTATTTTAGTATAATCCATTGCCTTCAAATTTTTAGTTATTTTTGTAGAATCACAGAAGTGCAGAGTTGGAATGGACCCACAAGGATCATCCTGACGTTGCACATTTTACAAATCCCAAGGATCACACCTTGTACGTTGTCAGAATGCTTCTTGAACTCTGTCAGGGTTGGTGGTAGGTCCAGTTCCCTGGCGAGCCTGTTCCAGTGTCTAACTGCTCTCTGGGTGAAGAACCTTTTCCTAATATCAAACTTAAACTTCCCCTGACACAGCTTCATGCCATTGTCTTGGGTCCTGTCACTGATCACCAGAGAGAGCAGATCAGTGTCTGCCCCTCTCCTTCCCCTCATGAGGGTGTTGAAGGCTGCAGCAAGATCTCCCTTCAGTCTCCTCCAGGCTGAACAAGCCAAGTGATCTCAGCCATTCCTCATAAAGCCCTGAAGAACCTTTGTGGCTCTCCTTGGGACACTATCTAAAAGCTTTGTATCTTTGTAGTTTTGTGGCACCCAAAACTGGCCCCAGATTCGAGATGAGGCTGCCCCAGTGCAGAGCAGGACAATCCCCTCCCTTGCCTGGCTGGTGATGCTGTTCCTGATGCCCCTAGGACATGCTTGGCCCTCCTGGCTGCCAGGGCATTGCTGGCTCAGATTCAGCTTGCCATCAACAGGACCCCCAGGTCCCTTTTTGCAGCACTGCTTTCCAGCCTCTCGTTCTGGTCTGTATGTACATCCAGGATTGCCCCATCCCAGGTGCAGAATCCAGCACTTGTCTTTTGTTAAAGTTCATATGGTTGGTGGTTGCCTACCCCTCAAATCTGTTGATGTTTCTCAGCAGGATCTCCCTGCCTCTGAGGGAGTCAACAGCTTCTCCCAATTTAGTACCACTGGCAAACTTACTTAGTATTCCTTCCAGTTTTGCATCCAAGTAATTTATGAAGATGTTGATGGGCACAAGGTCCTGTGGAGGGATAGAGCCCTGCAGAGCCCTGTTAGTGACAGGTCAGCAGTCTGATGTTCACCCCATTTGCTACAGCCCTTTGTGCCTGACCTGTGAGCCAGTTGCTTGCCTGTCCCATGGTGTGTTTATCCAGCTGAATGCTGGACATTTGGTCCAACAGGACACTGTAAGGCAGTACTGAAAGCTTTACTGGAATCCCAGAAGATTAGATCAGCTGGCTTCCCTTGATACCTAGGTGGGTTACCTTGTCGTAAGAGGGAATTAAGTTTGTTGAGCAGGATTTTCCCCTCAGAACCCATACTGATTGTGACTGATGACTGCATTCTCCTTCAGGTGTTTTTCAATACCTTCCCAAATAAGCTTTTCTCTAATAGTCATTGAAATGACATTGACAGGCCTGTAGTTTCCAGGGTCATCCTTCTTGCCCTTCTTAAATTGGGACAATGTTTACCAGCTTCCAGTCAGCTGGAACCTCTCTAGATTCCCAACATCATTCAAAAAAATCATTGAGAGGGTTATCCTTTTGAGTTAGAGCTGTGTTTTTCTTAAGCTCCAGATATTCCCACAGATAAGTAGGGAAAAGTGATTTACAAGGACATGGGCTTGTGATTGCAAAATACTGTTTTTAAGTAAAGAAAATTAGTTTCTGTGTATGCTAACCTAAAAATTACTGTGCTTCAATATAATAAGTAAATTTTTACAATACAATAGCTTTTTTAGTAGCATGTTCATAATTTTCATCGCACTCTTTGCATTGAATGTGTGGCAGAGAATCACTTTTTAGGAGGAAAACTACACAAAGAAAAGCTTAATGAAATTTGATGCTTTCAGTGGAAAAATGTCAGTATTGGGTGTTTGAACTGTGTTGTGCATGTATACAAAGCTGTTAAAATGAAGATAAGTGTTTTTTAAGTTTCACTTTAACTGCAGTGTCCAATATTCAGCTGATAATGCTCATTAGTATAACGAGAGACTGTTCCTGTTTGCCATAGTTTCCAGTGGTGTAATCACTGGAGGAAAGGGGGAAGATCACTAAAATGTTCCATTGACCTAAGCAGTTTGAGGGTTGTAATAAATAGTTTATTAGTTCTCTGAAATAATTCTCCTTTTTGTTAGTCTTACATGCTGAGTAGTAGTGGTTTTGTACCTTAATGAATTCATATGCAATTATTATGTGCTTTTTAAACCTGGAAGCTTGCTTAACAGATTTCCAGTAAAGCCTTTCTGTGAAAAGCTTCATCAGTCACTCAAGATAATTATTAAATAAATGAATTGAATAAAAAGAAATTTATGCTTAGTACCTTCACACACTTTTATATACATGCATACACATTATATGTGATGAAAAATATGAGATAATGACATTCATTTTCCTTTAAAATAAAAAAAAAAATCTGCAAGTTCAGTTCAAGTATTCTAAGCTTCAGAAAAATTGAGAGGAGTTTTTGTTTTCAATACTGTGCAATTGTAATTTGCTACTCTAGGTTTTGTTAGAAGGAAACTGTGATGAGAATATTTCTGTATACTGAATGGTGACACCAAAGTTGCACAAGGAATAATTACCTAACGTTTGCTAATATAGAGTTGAATTAATTTTGGTGAGACATCAAATATGTACTATTTTAAAAATGCATCTGGACTTGTGGTGGTCAGTGGGTTTTACCCAGGCTTGCAGTCTCTCACAAGCGGGGTCTTCCGGGGTGGATGCTGGGCCTAATGCTGTCCAGTGTCTTCCTTCATGACCTGGATGGTGGCATTGAAAGTACCCTCAGTAAATTTGCTGATGAACTGAGTAGGGAAGAGACACTTTAGTAGGAAGAGGCATCTTATAGAGAGACCTGGACAGGCTCTAAGAGAGGGCAAGCAAAAACAGTATGAAGTTTAACAAAGTCAAGTGCAGTGTCTTATATCTGGGCTGACACAACTAAAGAGCCTGGTACAGACTAGGATCTCTGAGGTTGGGAGCAGCCTTGCTGACCTGGAGTGCCTGTGGGACAACAATGTGGACACAAGTCAGCAGAGCACATCTGGCAAGCTGGATCCTAGGCTGCATATACAGAGGTGTCAGTAGTAGAGTTGGAGATATGATCATTCTACTCAGTGCTGGTAAGGCCACATCTGTAGGGTGGTGTCCAGTTCTTGTTCCTGCAATTCAAGGAGGGTCCTAAAGGAAGGTTCACAAGGCTGATCAAAGGGCTGAAGAACTTGGTTTTTGAGGGAAAAGAGGTGTTTCCCTGGAGAAGGCTTGGGGGACCTCATCACAGTGTTCCAGTACTAAAAGGACAGCTACAACGAAGCTGAAATCTGTCTTTTCAGGAGGAGAAAAGGAGCCAACATGTACATGTTGTATTAGGAGAGGTTTAATGTACAAAAGAAATTTTTTACTGTGACAGTAATCAGTCATTGGTACAATGTTCTCAGGGATGTGGTGGAATCCCCATTGGTGGTGGTTTTCAAGACTCAGCAGGGTGCTGAGCAATCTCATCAAGGCTCCCTGTTGCATGAGCAGTTGGACCAGGTGAACTTTTGAGGTTACCACCAAATCTAGACTGTTCTGTGGTTCTGTGATCCTCCATTTTTGGAGGAAAAAAATTTCCATAGTGTTTCACTGGTTGGTTTTCTCTTTGCCTTTTCTTAGTTTCTTTCAGAGCCTCAGTGAAGCTCTTAAATCAGTGCAATGACATGTTTGCAGCAGTTCTAGTTAAGCACAAAGTAATGGTATGTGCTATATGTACAAATTGTTTTCTCAGCTACCAAGGTCCCATTTTCTGCAGTGACACCGTACAGGATATGATATCTGTACTGAGCACTACAATGTTAATTTCTCTTTTAATGGTATATCTGGTCTTGTGAGAGTGAAAGAGACTTAAAGAGAAAAAGTTTTAGAGATAGTGGCCCGAAGACATGGAAGAAACTCAACCACAGAATCAATGCATAACAAATCTAGTTTCTAAGTGGGCAAAGAAATAAACCACTGTTACTCTCTTAAATAATTTTCACTGTAAATGTTAACTCTAAACAGCAATAGTACCTGAATTTGAAAAAGAAAGCAACAGGAAAAGCAGCTCCCACAGAGTTATTTTTTTGTCTCTTTGTGACATTTAATACTCTAGAAGTTAAGATGAACTCTGTCTGGAAGGAGGGAAAGAATCTTCTCCTCCTCTTCTCTTTCTCCTCCTCTTCTCTTTCTTTCTCCTCCTCTTCTCTTTCTCCTCCTCTTCTCTTTCTCCTCCTCTTCTCTTTCTTTCTCCTCCTCTTCTCTTTCTCCTCCTCTTCTCTTTCTCCTCCTCTTCTCTTCTCTTTCTCCTCCTCTTCTCTTCTCTTTCTCCTCCTCTTCTCTTCTCTTTCTCCTCCTCTTCTCTTCTCTTTCTCCTCCTCTTCTCTTTCTCCTCCTCTTCTCTTTCTCCTCCTCTTCTCTTTCTCCTCCTCTTCTCTTCTCTTTCTCCTCCTCTTCTCTTTCTCCTCCTCTTCTCTTCTCTTTCTCCTCCTCTTCTCTTTCTCCTCCTCTTCTCTTCTCTTTCTCCTCCTCTTCTCTTTCTCCTCCTCTTCTCTTCTCTTTCTCCTCCTCTTCTCTTTCTCCTCCTCTTCTCTTCTCTTTCTCCTCCTCTTCTCTTTCTCCTCCTCTTCTCTTCTCTTTCTCCTCCTCTTCTCTTCTCTTTCTCCTCCTCTTCTCTTCTCTTTCTCCTCCTCTTCTCTTCTCTTTCTCCTCCTCTTCTCTTCTCTTTCTCCTCCTCTTCTCTTCTCTTTCTCCTCCTCTTCTCTTTCTCCTCCTCTTCTCTTTCTCCTCCTCTTCTCTTCTCTTTCTCCTCCTCTTCTCTTTCTCCTCCTCTTCTCTTCTCTTTCTCCTCCTCTTCTCTTTCTCCTCCTCTTCTCTTCTCTTTCTCCTCCTCTTCTCTTTCTCCTCCTCTTCTCTTTCTCCTCCTCTTCTCTTTCTCCTCCTCTTCTCTTTCTCCTCCTCTTCTCTTTCTCCTCCTCTTCTCTTTCTCCTCCTCTTCTCTTTCTCCTCCTCTTCTCTTTCTCCTCCTCTTCTCTTTCTCCTCCTCTTCTCTTTCTCCTCCTCTTCTCTTTCTCCTCCTCCTCCTCTTCTCTTCTCTTTCTCCTCCTCTTCTCTTTCTCCTCCTCCTCCTCTTCTCTTCTCTTTCTCCTCCTCTTCTCTTCTCTTTCTCCTCCTCTTCTCTTCTCTTTCTCCTCCTCTTCTCTTCTCTTTCTCCTCCTCTTCTCTTCTCTTTCTCCTCCTCTTCTCTTCTCTTTCTCCTCCTCTTCTCTTCTCTTTCTCCTCCTCTTCTCTTTCTCCTCCTCTTCTCTTTCTCCTCCTCTTCTCTTCTCCTCCTCTTCTCTTCTCCTCCTCTTCTCTTCTCCTCCTCTTCTCTTCTCCTCCTCTTCTCTTCTCCTCCTCTTCTCTTTCTCCTCCTCTTCTCTTTCTCCTCCTCTTCTCTTTCTCCTCCTCTTCTCTTTCTCCTCCTCTTCTCTTTCTCCTCCTCTTCTCTTCTCTTTCTCCTCCTCTTCTCTTTCTCCTCCTCTTCTCTTTCTCCTCCTCTTCTCTTTCTCCTCCTCCTCTTCTCTTTCTCCTCCTCCTCTTCTCTTTCTCCTCCTCCTCTTCTCTTTCTCCTCCTCCTCTTCTCTTTCTCCTCCTCTTCTCCTCCTCTTCTCCTCCTCTTCTCTTTCTCTTCTCTTCTCTTCTCTTCTCTTCTCTTCTCTTCTCTTCTCTTCCTCTTCTCTTCCTCTTCTCTTCCTCTTCTCTTCCTCTTCTCTTCCTCTTCTCTTCCTCTTCTCTTCCTCTTCTCTTCCTCTTCTCTTCCTCTTCTCTTCCTCTTCTCTTCCTCTTCTCTTCCTCTTCTCTTCCTCTTCTCTTCCTCTTCTCTTCCTCTTCTCTTCCTCTTCTCTTCCTCTTCTCTTCCTCTTCTCTTCCTCTTCTCTTCCTCTTCTCTTCCTCTTCTCTTTCTCTTCTCTTTCTCTTCTCGTTCAAATTATCCATTTAGGTTGGAAAGATACCTCTGCTAAGATAAGAGAAACTTGCAAAATGATCAGGGGCTAGTAGGAGTTTTGTCTTATGATGGTTTCAGGTGAGAAGTTACTTGATTAGTGTATGTCTCCAAATTAAGTATTAGCATAGAATGAAGTTTTCAGTAAATAGGATGTAATTCTTCTTTGTGGGTATGGAACTAGTACAGGTAATTTGGATATGAAAGGTTGTTGCCATATAGTCAGATATAGCCAAGCAGCATTTCACTTTTACTACTTTTTACTACTTCACTACATGAAGATGTAGTTTACTAGATGTAGTTTACTTGGGCATAAAATCAAGGCTTCAGGTACGCTTTAAAAGAATACTGAAAGTAGTTGGTTGAATCTGTAATTCTGATGGAGCTCTAAGAATTACAAAGAAAAAGTATTGTCTAAAATATGCTCTAATTTCAAGTGTATTTGATTTCTCAGCAGATTATTTTTCTGTAATAAAACTTTGAAGTGCCAGGGATTTGTTTTAGAATTCCATTTGTTCAATGAGACTGGTATTAGAGGGTAGCAACAATCCTCAGGCCAGTCCATCAAGAGTGGGGCCACAGTCTTTCTACAACAGCTTTGTGTCTCTGTTTTGTCAGCCAGCATCTAATACAGCTACTGCCCTTGTGCTACATTCAGTACTTGTAGTATTTAGCCACAGAATTTATGTTTTGGGTTGTGGGGCAGGAGGACAGCTACCATGATCCATAGCAGAAGATGATTTTAGACAAAATAAAAATGCATTGGAGTAGCTTAGTGGAAAGAGGAAATCAAATTCCAGCTATTGCTTATGGTCTTTTCCCAGTTGCAGTTATATGAGATCATTGGCATTCCCTGTTGGCATTCAGTTTTGAAGAAATGGGATGCTCCAACATCTGTGGTGCCAAACAGACAAATTCAGTCACTGACACTGTGGCATTGCAAGGGAAGGAGGTTAAATCAGGGTATCTTTTAGTCATCCCTTTACCATCAGATTCTTGTTACGTTTCTGCTGGTTCAGAATAAATCAGTGTGTTGGTAGTTCCCTGACAGAACAGAAGATCTAAACTACATTGGCCTTTTAAGACACTCAAAGATACGCTTCTCCCTGTTTACAGAAAATAGCATATTTATTTTGAGGATTGATAAGAAATGTAAATTATATTATCCTAATTTTGGTTTTGTACTTTTTAAGATAATATTGCTAGTAATTAAATTTTTTTTAAAGCATGGTAATGAGAAGTTAAAATATGCCAAGTTTTTGGCATGCTCATGACATGGAACAGCAGCATTTGGAAACAGAGTAAGACAGGCTATAGGATATTCAGAAGATTTTCTGCTGTTAAGATTAACTTCTGTGTAGAAATAGTATGTGAGAATTTAGAACTATTCCACTCAGCTTTTTTTTCTGAATTTTCTTGCTCTTTTCTTCTGGACAGCCATGGACTTTTATATTGGTTTTCAGAAGGATTAGCTTATCTATTCTATCTGTCTGGTCTATCTTTTGCTGTTTTCTTCATTCTTTACAGCAACATATACATAAAGAGGTATTATCTCTACCTGTGTTCTTATTTATAAAAGTTGGCTTTTGACTGAATCTGTTGAACTGGACTAAGTATCATTTTATCTTCAGAGAATAAGCAGTTTAAGAGGTTTTTCAGTTGGTAAGGTTAGATAAATTGGAAATTTGTCATGTCATAGTTCAGTAGGTAAAGGGACAAAATTATAAGAAATGACCGGTTCTCATACTTGTCCCTTAATTCTATATTGGAAGGAAAGAAGGAGAGCTCCAAGTATGTGAATATGACATGATCTTAGAGCTGATCTACAGCAGTTCAGAAAAGAGGAAATTCAGTTCTTTTCTGTGTGCTGCAAGTTACACAATGTGTTGTGTTGACTGAGGCAAGTAAGGGGGATTTTGAATGTGCTTTACATGACAGTATTAGATGAAATGCTGCATTGCTTGTCTCCTCTGCAGGCTGCCTTAAGCATATAGAGCTTTGCATCATGAGCTACTTGTAATTTTGCAAGTACAAAGGAGTTTGTGTCTCTGTTGAAATTTTTGGTGCTTCTCATTTCTCTTACTTCTCAAGCAAACAGTCGGTAAAATGTGAATCTGAATAAAAGTGGTAGGTCACTTAAAAAAAGTTTTTAAAATATTTGGTTGTTTGGGATGTGTAAATCTGTGTATAGAGGATGTATGCACACACACACTTCCTGGTGTTAGACCTTTCCTAATGGCAGATGGTTGGTTTTTTCCTTTTCTAAGTCAAATTGTTTATCTGTAGTTTTAGTTAAATTTAATGATAGTCTATCTCAGTGCCAGTGCATTTTGTTTGAGTATCACAAAAGATATAACTGCCTTCTTCATTTCCTTTTGAAGTCTCTGAGGCTAGATACGTTCATTTATAAAACGACCATGATTGGTAACAAGAATCTGTTTCTAAAATTACTGTTTCCATCGATCTTTTATGTAGTTCTTCAGAAATTTGCTCTGTGGGCCAGCAGACTTCTAGAAAGTGAAGTGTAGGATGTCTGACAAAAGTGTGACTCTAAATTCTTGAACTGATATTGCTGCTCTTTATTTACATTCCAGAATATCTCATACTGATATTTTGTAGTATTTAGAAATTAGAAACCTACTTTCCTCAGTGTTTTACAAATACAGAATTTATATGAATGGGAAGTAGCATATACTGCCTGACCTCATTTGACATGGCTTTTGAATTACTTGTTTTTTTAATATTTTTATAGACACAAACAATGTATCTCTAGTCTCTTAGTTTATGTAGATTTCCAAGATTGTAGTGCTTTTTAATAACTTTAAAAAAAATTAGATACTGGAAAAATGTTTTCCTAAAGCAAATACTGGGGTAAAAATGATGTAGAAGTTTGCTGCCAGTAAAAAGTAGCCTTTCATTCCCTTTTGATTTATTTTGTAGAAAACACTTTTTTTTATCAGTTTTGCTCTCTGCCTAATGAGGAACTAAATGACAGCTACTCAGAATGGTCTGTGGGGTGGAGGAACAGAAAATGCCATGTTAGTGTGTTCTGAATTGTCTCATGGCAGGCTTTTATGGTGTGACAAAAATATTGCCTGCCCTCATCTCCTGTAGAGATTAAGTTAATCAGCCCAAGCTCAATCTTGCTCCCTTGTAAGGACAGGCAAGAGAGACTTTGACAAGATTCCATGGTTGTGGCAATGGTCCAGACAGCCCTGGCTCTCTTTCCTCTTGGGTTAAGATTTGTTTTCTCCCATGTTCTAAGTCCAAAAAAAAATAATGCCTTTGGAGTACATGTATCAGTCTTCTGCATCCTCTTTGTGTTGGGGGGGATGGCTTTCTCAGGTTCTGGAGTGCTATGGAGGAAGAATGGTGTTAAGGAGGAGTTGACTTAGTCTTTTGATGTAGCTGGAGAAGTTGGCAGAAGAGTGGCTTTTACAGTTATTTCTTAGAATTTTAGTATTTTTCGTCTTTATGATCGCAGTATATGAGCTTGGTGAAAAACCCAGTGCTGTAGACATTGAATGCCACTCTTTTATGAAGTTCTGCTCTCTGTGTCTCATGCTTGAGCAATGGAAATGTTGGGGAAAAACTTCTTTCTTGGTGAATGGAGTCAGTTGCTTTAGTTTTGCTCAAACTTCAGTCTCAAAGCTTGAAAAGGAGCAAAGAAAAACTTAGTTGTATGTCCCTAACAAGCTTGTAACACATCTTTTGACTTTCTTGAAATTAAAAGTGTTGGATCCTCTAATGGATTTCTAATACTCCATGTCTTCCTCTAGTCTTGAAATACTGTACTTGAAAATCCCAGATAAACTGGCTTATATTGTTGGAGTATTACATATGGTAAAATCCTTAATGATTTTAATGAGAGAGACTTGCAATTTGTAGAAAGTCGCCCTTGAGGTTTCTTGGGCAGCTTTGGTTCTTTGATGTCATTTCAGTACTGGAATGTGGAACCATGCTTTCATATAGGTTTTTGTTTTTAGAGTTACACCTTACTTTTTTCTCATGAAGTCCAAAGCATTCAGGATTTTTGTCATAATTCTTCTATGGTGTCAGAAAGGATAAACAGAGTACTTAGAGGAGATTTAGTTTAAATCAAAGAACTGTAGAATGGTTTGGGTTGGAAGGGACCTTAAAGGTGATCTGGTTCCAACCCCCCTGCTATGGACAGACACTTTCCACTAGACCAGGTTGCTCAAAGTCCTGTCCAACTTGGCCTTGAAGACTTTTGGTGAGGGGGCATCCACAACTTCTCTGAAAGCATCTATTGGGGCAGTATTTTTTAACCTGAAAGTAATCACTGTTAGTGACTTGAATATATACTTAAACATCCAGTGTTAATTAAAATGGTGTTACTAGTGGCATTGTCTGTATATGTTACCATTTTTTCTTCAGGTAGGTTTTGAAAGAGCTTGTCTCTTCACATGTTAAAAAAATGCTTAAAGGTAATGGGTAAAAGCATGTTTTTTAAATTTATAAATTTGTAACTTCAGTTCATTGGGTTCTGGACTCTGGAAACAATCTGTTAGCAGAACTGTTTTGTTCTACATTAGCGGTGAAAATCTCCCAAAAATGTGAAAAACTTGCTGTTTTGCTCCTGTTAGTTACAAAATCCTTTTAATTCAGATGAATCTTAGTGGTTGGAGTAGAAATAGCTTGTCTATATCTAAAAAAATTCTCATGGAATTTTTATAACCTTTTTAAAAAATAACATTACTTAAAAGTCATTTCTGTGGGTGTATTCATCATGGAAAAAAGAACAAATATAGAAAAACATTTGGTTTATGCATACAGACATCATTTTATCGAAAGTGAATTTTTTCTTTTAATCAATGCATGAAGAAATCTATGGGACTTAACTAGGGCTTGTGATACAAAACTGTCTAATGATGCACAAATTCTTAAATAGCATTAAGTTCTCGTTTAGTTGCATATTTCAAATATCTGCTTGACGTGTGATTGCTTGTGCTGGAATGTTTATTGCAGAAATGTAGCGAGAGCTCTGACAGGAGATTGCGCAATCGGAGAAGCTTCTCAGAATTGATTCCTTGCTTCAGTTGTGCTTCACTTCCCATATTTTTCATTTTGCAGACTGGTTGGCATGTGATACTAAGGAAAGGCATGTTGCTTTACAAATCACTATTTCAGTTTCTACAGATTTTTTTTAGTATAATTCTTTCATAATCTTAATTTCTGGACCCCTCGTGGCTGTTCGCCTCTAATTGTAGAAGTGTTCTGGTTTGTAGAGTTTTAGGGAAGAATTTCTCTTTTCGTGGTGGGGAAGGAGAGATTTTGTGCAGTGTTTCCAGACTGCTGGAAAAACTATGCAGTTTTCACTCTTCCTTGAAAAGTTATTAATTGTCTGTGTTCTGTTTAAAAAATTAAATACTTTTGTTCTCAGCCTCTGTTTCCAGTCCCCGGGTCATTTTTCTGTGGAGTGGATATTATTACTAGCAGGGCTTCCCCCCTCCCCCCACCCCCCCTTCGATGCACCTTTTTAGATTCTTTCCTAAAGCATAATTATTGAATTATTATAATCTCCAGAGGCTGAGTTGTCAAAGCTAAAGAGAGAAGTTGCCTGTTTATTGTTGTATAGTTTATTGTTTATATCTGTAGTTAGCGCTTACTTATGATTGCAGCAAACGTAATCCAGGTCAGGTGACAACAGGTTCAGTATGGCTGCTAAGGTATTGTTGCTTTACAGAAAAATATCCATTCCAGTCACTTATTGTATTACATACTTTGGTGGTATTTTTTTGGTTTATTTTTCATAGCAGGGTATCACTTTTCAGACAAAAGTATGGTGGAAGAGCTAAAAGCAGCAATTTAAACTATTGATGGGAGAACTTAGGCTAGTTTTACTATAATGTAAAGCTAAGAGGTCTAAAGTTGCTTCATGTATTTGACAGCTTTTACAAGAGCTAAATAACTTTAATGATTGTTGTTTGCAATAATTCCTATGAACATGTTGGTGTCTTGCTAATTCACATCTTGCCCAGGTGACTAAGGCTTACTTTCTGAAGTCAGGTTTCGTGGATATCTGCCTGGAAAAAAATCGGGGAGGCAGACAGCAATTTCCTAGTCAACATATATGGAGGGGTTTCTATTTCCTTTGGTAAATACCACTATTTCTTAATGGAGTTGTGCAGTTTCTTTTCTTTTGTTGAAGTCTTTACTCGACTCCCTGCAGGTTGCTGCAAAAGAAGCCTTAGACTTCTGAGCTGGGACTGGACCAGTTTGTCTTCATTCTTTCCTATCTCTGATCTATCTTTATACCATTTTGTTGAAGGGAAGTTATGTACCAGTATTTGCATCCATAGTGTTAATTTCTATACATGTTACTTTTGCTTTCTAATGAGCGTTCCTTAGTGTTGACTCCCATTGATCTAAATCGGTAGTTTTAAGTGTTTATGTTTCAAATGAAAATGTTGGGACTCCCAAATCAGAACAGCAGATCTCTGTGCTGCCTGTGGAAGAATCTGCCCTCACAGGATAACCAAGAAAGCTGTGGGGACCTCAAAGAGAGTTTGCTGATGTCATTTACAAGTGATGTTTGGCTTAAAAAAAAAAAGAAAAAAAATTGAAGTAGTTATTTTATTTCTTAGTTAAGGTAACAGGGCTTGCCTTGTATTTTTGGTTGATACCATAACTTTGAGAAGTGGAAAGGATGTGAAGTCACTTCTTTCCACCACGAGGTATTTCTGTGGATAGTGTGTCAGGTTGTCTGTTCATCTCTAGTTGCAGTTGTTACAGTAGCTGGGAACTCTAGACCTGTGAGGCATTTCCTAATGCCAACTGCTGCAGTGGCTGTGGAATGCTGCTTCCATGGTGATAAACATCAGACAGTTCTTTAACTACCATTACTCCTACTTCTTCTAACACTATTTAAATATATATGGTTTAGGTGTACTTGTGTTAATTGCATTTAGTACAGTTTTCTTGAAAAAGGCGGTTTTTGTAAGCTGTACTCACGCTTTATTTAATTCTAGTGTTAGTCAAATGTGGTTTGATACATTTAAACCTAAAGTAGGCTATTGTCTTATTTTCTACACATTAAAATATAAAGAATCTCTGTAGCCTTCTGGATAGTTCTACAACTGCTTTAGTCTTCATGTAAAGTATTCTTTTTGTGGTAGAATGTGCCACATTTGGTATAGAAGCTTTGAAGTTTGTAAAACTTGCCCACAGAGCTTATTAACCAATGCAGGTGAATCTTTTTTAAGGAAATGAAGCTGTGAGGATCCAGTGATCTCACTTGCTGTGAAATGAATCACTATAATTTGGCTTAGTTGCAATCAGCTTTTACTCCTGTTTTGTAACTTCTTGAACTGTTTTCAAATGATATGGTACCTGCTTTCTGCCTAGATTTTACTGACATAAGTTCTTGGTGCAGTATTGGTCTATGTTCTTCATCATCCTTGCAGACACTGCTCTCTCATCTGATAGTTGTTCCTAAAGATGCAATACTAAGTGGAATTAATTCTGATGGCAAATTGAAATAATAAAGCAGTAATGTAATAAATTGAACTTTGCATGTAAAGACTATTGACCACAAGAAATTATGCTAGTGTAGTAAAATTAATGTTGTAATATAGTGGTAGAATTTGGAGGGGAAAGAAACACCCACTGAAATACATTTTCTGGAATGAGTCTTCAAACAATGTCAGTTTTCCATAATTTTAACATAAAATAGTCTCACAAATAAGTGTCATTCAGAACAGATCTAGTGAGTCAAGATTTCTCCATCTTGTCAGTGGACAGAGAGGGGCTCTGGTGTGAAGGATCTACGATTTGCTCTCTGTTTTAGTGAATGACAGAAGCATGTAGTGGGTTCTGACAGTACTCCTGTGTGCTTACTGTGTATAAGTTGATTTCACAGATTTGCACTGCATTTTCTTTTAGATTATTTTAGGAGATGCTTCAGGTAGTAAGATCCATTGCTGGAGTGAAGAAACAGCAACACCCAGAAGTGCATGTGATAAAACATTTCTACTTGAATGTCTCTCTGTCTGTAGACTTGCACCTGAGGTTTCCTAAAGTGCTAATATGGATATAACAGTATTGAGAGGCCTTTTTGGCTCTGGTGTTAGATTCAGTGGGTATTTTGATGTATGTGTTTGTGCATATCAGTATAAATTGAGATATCTACTGATTTATCATCTGGTGAGTCATGTAGGAAATGTATATTCTAGGAATTTTTCAGTGCAAGTGTTGAACAGCTACTGTTTGAACAGAAGGCAAGTACATGTATTTGTAGATGGAACTGCACAGAAAGTGGGTGAAGTTTGCAACTACACTTGGAATAACCCTTTAAAAAGGCCAAAATAAAAGCAATAATCCATACTGCCTTCAATAATGCTGCCTTGAAGTTTCAAGATCTCCTTATTCAGGTGTTAAATCTTCATTGAGTTGAACTCTTAGCTCTTTATCGAGTTAACACCCCACCCCCTGATACTTCTTTTTGAAAGGCTGTCTGTTTATATCTGTTCAACCAGATTTGTAAGAACTCCTATGAGTATTGCAGGGTACTAGGAAGCGAGGAGCTCTGTAGAATTGTGTCTTGCTGTGTGATGAATCAAGGACCTTTTACTCAGGCTCACATGTCAGTTTGTGTACTTTGCCCGCTCTAACAATTTAATGAAAGTTCTTGAGTGAAGTGCCTTAACTCTGTCTACACTGTCTTGTCCACTTTAAAGATGAAGTGTTAAATTGCAGTTTTCTCTTATTTGGACAGCAAAATTAATGAGCATGATTAACTTGAAACTTAATGGGATCTTTTGTGTACTTGATTAGAGATAGATAAATGTAGCACTATTGGCATACTTGACCAGAGTATTCACTTATGTATGACAGGACATTGTTATGAATTATGATGAACACGTGCAAATCAAGGTCAGTCAGGTTTGTTGATTTGGGGGGAAGCTAACAGTACTATGGAGATAGGAAAATGGCTACAATACAGGGAACTAAAATATGGATAGTTAAGAGTTGCAGATCTTAAGACTTACTTTTGTCTCTTGAAAAAAGGAAAAGTGGCAAAGAGTTTACACTTGTTAAAGTGTATCCACTTGGCCAGTGTATCCAAGGAATGCAAATTTTGTATGCTGGCAAGACGCATTAAGTATTTTTTTTAGTGCTTTGAATGTTAAATAAATAGTAGAATAATCAAGTGTCTCAATAACAAGGTTTCAGTGGAATTTCATGTATTTTTATTTATTATGTGCTAGATGATACTGTGTCATAATGAAATGTGTATGAAATAAAATTCCAAAATATAAAAATGCTATAATTATACCCTGATAATGTAGATCATATACTTCACTTGCTACTTTATATCACTTATGAATCATGAGACATGTTTTGCTAAATTGGAATTGGTTGATGGTGTATATTTTCAAATATCCCTATAAAATTGCATTAATATAAGTCATGCATCTGAATAATTCATACATCTGAATAAAACCAGCATTACATAGTTGTAATTACACTTACAGAATTGTAGTGAGTTTTGAGGTTAGGGAATATAGTTGCAGAGTGAAAAAGCCTATTGTAGTCATAGTAGTACTTGCAGTTTGATGCATTAAAACTTTGGAAGTAGGTATAGAGCAAATTTTGGCAAAAAAATTCAGTTAACGTGAGACTGCTTAAGACAAACTGAAAAAAACCCAGTCCATTTTAGATGAATCTAAGAAAATAAATACAGAAATGGCATAACAGCCTGAAAAATTCAGTGTTAATAGATTGTGTAGTTAATGTATTTGTTAATATTGAGTTTTATGTTACAACATTCTATAATTTTAGAAAAACTGAAGGGAAGGTAATGGAGAAAGCTGTTGGGCCTGGCCAGTTGTAGGAGTAGATGAATGAATGGAAAGCTGGTGATTAGGCTATTCAAAACAGATTGGTAATAGAGTTTAACAGGTGTGTGGTATTTCACAGTCATAAGGAAACCAAAATTGTGAATAATTTTCAATTTATGATGGTAGAGCAGTAAAAATTAAAGATCTAGAAAATCAAAGAATAAATTAATACTCCGTGGTACCTGGCTGATTAAAAGTGGTAGGTAAAATTCATCATTGAATGAGTGCATGGGAGAAAAACCTCTCATCTTTATGTACTTATGTTGAACTAGCTTTGATTTGTAATGCCTAGTTTTGTGGAACAACCAATCTAGTACACAGTGACTATAAAAATTAACCAGATATTTTGGTCAATAACTGAAAATATAATGAAGCACAGAACAGGAACTGTTGTAATTCTTTGTGTATTTATGGTGTGCTGACAACTTAAATACCGCGTGCAGTTTCTCCACATGTGCCCCTGCCCCAGTTAAAAAGTATACATGGTGGAAATAACATATCACCAAAGGGAATTGAAATAGCTTTCATAGAAGGATAATTGGAAGAGAGTTGGCCGGTGGTGAAATGCTGCAAGTGTGAAAAGCTATGTCTTGGGGGAGGTGGGTGAAGAGTCATTGTCCCTTTTTTGGCTGAAGAGTGGTAAGTTTGAAATGAGGTACCCTTTCATAAAGGCTATGGGTGGTGGAATTCATGTCTGCACAATGCTGTGAGTGCAAGAAACTGAAACAGACAAAACATTCAGGCAAAAATCACCAAAGAAAATGTTGTCTAGAAAAATTCTGTCTTAGTTAACTATGACAGTGCCATTCTGGCTCACACATGCACCTGAGCAGTACTTGCTCGTATCCTCTTTCCTGGACACGCTTACTGTCATCTCCAGAGCCAGCCTATGCATCTAGACTGACCTTTGGTTTTATTCCATATAACTGTACCTTTTAACCTTTTTAGGTATGGTGTAGTAATGAATGAAATTAAACCAACAGAATATGTGGAATTTTTGCTTTCGTAAGGAAGAACTCTGCATGTTGTAATGACTCTCTAGTGTGCCTTTTTTAAAATTTAAGGATAAAATGAGGTCTTTTAAATAAATAATGAAACTGTTGATGGTTTCATTGAATGAATGTGTTATATAAAATGCTGTATCAGACCATGAAACTGACTGAAGAACATTAGAAATGAAGTTTTTCCCCTGTTCTTTTTTAATCACCTCTAAAATACTGTAAGTGGAGGTATAAATAAATTTATTTTAGTAATCTAATTTAACTGTTAAAAGGAAAATGCCTCTGTAAACCTGAAAGCTGAATAGGAAAATTGCTCTGTAGTGACAAAAGAAGGTAGAACTTAGTGTTAGCTGAAAATGCCTCTAAGCCACAATGTATGTTTCCAAGAAGTATGGAATGTGCTGTATTTTAAAGAAGATGCATACTAAAAATACATGGAACCCATCCAAGTGGAGGAAAAAATCCATCATAAAGACAAGGCTGCCTTGTTTTAATAAAGTGCATGGAACTATTGGAGGTACGGTTGCCTATTATTATGATGTCTTGTCATCCTTTAAGAGGAGAAGAGTATGGCTACTATATGTCTTGATGGAAAGATGATGTCCCTGTCTTTCTGTGTTGGCAAAAAAGATGAGATATTGAAAGACTGAGCAAGATGGAATGATGAAAGCTGAGAGCTGAGTTATATCTCTGCAGCCACTGGCAGTACTGATCATGTCTTATTTGGCCTTTACCCTTTTTCTGCAAGCCATTATTTCTACAGCTCTGTAGTATATTCCTGTCCCTCCGACCCCCACCACTTTGAACCAGCACTCACTTGGAGTTTGTGTACTCCTCCCTGTTTGTCCAGTGATGCCAGTTAAAAATAGCTGTGCTTCTGTGCTTCCCTTTGTGCTGGGACAGCTTGTAATGTTTGTAAGTTCTTCTGCTTTAGCTAAGCTAATGTAAGTGAAATAGGCTGTTCTGTGTTTTATGTTATACGCTAGGTATCCCAAGTAACTTACTTCCATTAATTATGATTCTATAAAATTACTTCAGGCTTAGTCTTGCATTTGCAGTCTGACACTAAAATAATACCAATCTGGTTTTTTTTTTCTTCAGAAGCTTACTTCAGTCAAAGAAAAAAATTGAGAGTTAAGGATTTTCAGGTCTCTTAATTATAGAATATCATCTATCCTTACCTTTTTTAAAAGGAAGTTTTGAACCAGGATAGTTTATTCTCTGGATACTGTAGTGGAGGGGAGCTGATCCTTGAAGAGCTTTTTAAATAAACTATTTATTTATTTATTTGTTTATTTAAACAATTAATTTCCTTACATGCTAAGGAAGCATGTAGCTTCCTTAGATATTGTTTGCATGATCTTGAAATATGGTTTGAAATGAATGGGAGATCAACAGCTTGAATCTATATTTCAGAGTTTTTCAGTTAAGTAATTTAAGTGATAGAGTTCATATCTAAGAACTGGGAAGTGAAGAACAGAACAGGGAACATTGTACATGGTGAGTTCTAAATTAAACAGTATTGAAATTTGCTTTTGCCTTTTAAAAGTGAATTTGTATACTTTTCCCCATCTTTAAATTAAAACTTTTTAAAATAACACAACAAAATACCTAAGATGCCTGAGACACTGAGGAAACCATGACATTTTCTGTACTTTATGCTTCTTTTGGCATGGCCTTATATTTTAGTATTTTGAAAGAGAAGGGATGATACAAAAGTAAGATTGATGTTACGAATTTATACATATTCCCATTTTTTGTGTATTTTGTGTTCAGTACAAAAACCTTCCTTCCTATAAAGAAAAAGACTGAATTTTGGCTTTTGAAGCAAACTCTGATTTGAAACAGATAATTGCACAACCCCAGAGCCAACAAGGATTTGAGAATTTTGTGCTTCTGCTTGGTGTGTGGAAGTTTTGTTTTAGCTGTGAACCTGGACAAATCCATTGACTCTGCAGATTTGAGGGCTTCATGGGAGATTAAACCTCAAATTTTGACAGTTCATTGCCATCTCTAATTTGCTTTTAAAAATCACTGGATGGGACCCAGCAGCCTCCTAGCTGTTTTTTTTCCTACTGCTTCACACAGCCTGGAGATAAATGCACAGAAGCTGGTGGACTGGTGGACTTTGTAGTGCTGTGCAAGCAGTTGTCATGGGTCTCCAGTGAATTTATTCAACAGAACCAAAGAATTCAATTTTTTTTCCTGGATTTCCTGGATGTTTACCATGTATCTTTGGAAAAGGTATCTTTTAGTAGTTTGCAAAGTATTTCTCAGTAAGTTACAGTTACCCTGCCTGCATGGCTTTATTTCTGCATCTGTCTTGAGTCCAAATTGTTGTTGGCCTCTTACGCTCTTATTTCTACTACTCACCCATTAAACGTTGTTTTCTTGCTATTTGCTTTCCCTTTTCATCATCAGTGTCAGTCCAAAAAGATGATCCTTTAATACACAGGATGCAAAACCTGAATTTATTTTAGAGAAGTAAAATACTGTGATGCTTTTCTTGATCTGTGTAATTTTAATTTTAACATTTCTTAGTTCAAAATGAGCCACTGTATGCAGAGGTAGCTTAAAAAAGGCATGTTTTTATGAAATTGACAATTTTAATAATATCCAGCCTTTAAAGTAATTCTGATAATCCTTGCAGCTACCCATTTTCAAATTCTAGCATGATTTTACTGCTTATTCTTATTAAAATAATTTCTATCTCACATACTTTAAAAGTGAGGACTGCATGTCAAGAAATAATTTTGATTTTGATTGCACTTGGAATTTTTCTTAGTTAACAGTCAGTCCTAAAGACTGAGGTAAAAAATAGGTTTGAATTTGAAGTAAAAGATCGAAGACTAATATTTCAGTATAAATAAAATGTGTTCTCAACTATATGTTCCTGGAAAACAAGCTTTCAAAAAGCTTATTCTCTAGCTGTTGTTCAGGCCAAGTTACTTGATATACTTAGCAAAGACTGATGGATCAGTTTTCAATCCAGAAAAAAGGATAGAAAAATCCTTTTAAAAGCTGAAAGCAATCAAATTAGGTCTAGTCAGATCTGAACTGCTCAAATCAAATATATGTCTGGTCTAATATCTCACTCCAAGCAGGTTACAAATGGGTAACATAAACACCTAGCTGTGAATGGACAAGTAAATAGCAGTACATCTCTGTCATGCTCTGGTAACATCCATCAGTTTGTCTTTTAAGACCTTTGTCTCTGTTTTTGCAGTTGTCACTTACACAGTACTTACCTGAGAGAGAGGACTCCCTAATGCACTTTGGTTCTTTGTTATGTGATTCCCTAGGACACTGGATCGTTTTTCAGTGGAAGCCATATCTGTGGTTTTCAGCCAAAACACTGGGTTTAGTTTTTCTCCCAAGAAGATGCTGCCCACTGAAGGATTATTTATACCTAGTGAAAAACGTAGACATTAGGTCACAGCACTTAAGAAGACCTTAAAACTATCTCTTTCTTTGTTGTATTTTTCTGTGGGCTTTTTGATGATGTTTGGTTTGCTTTTGTTTATAGGGATGTATGCTGTGGTAGTAGTGCCAGATGGGCTTGTGGCTGTTTGCTTCTGGATTTAAGTTGGAATGTATAAAGCCAACATATTGTTCATGAGAATTCACACTGAATTCAATGGATAAAATGCAGGGGCTTGATTCTGAGAATTAAATTACCATCACTGTCTTATTTGCCAGTTAGCATTTTATGTTCAAGTGCCTACTGTGTGATGCAGTGTGACTTTTTAATATTGCTGAAGTTCAATAGAACTGCTATTTGTTCTTTTTTGTATTTTGAAAAAGTAATTATTTTCATGTAAGTGTGGAGCTAATTAAGGTAATTAATGATACATAGAAGCATATGGAAGTAAATTTTGATGAGACCCGTGAAAGTGAAGGAGTAACAGCTGTTTCACATAAACACTAACAGTCATTAAATAAATGTGAATGATTTCATTTGCATGGAAGATTGATAGGGACAACTGGTTTTATATCTTGGCTCTTCAGTTAGCAGCATGTGTAATTATTTTCCCAAATACTTACTTTTGCTTGTTGTTTGTTTGGTTTTTTTCAGGATGGCTTAGATGCTTTGGTATATGACTTGGATTTTCCTGCCTTAAGAAAAAACAAGAACATTGATAACTTCTTAAACAGGTGTAAGTATTTAATGTTTAATTTACTAAATAACAGAAGTCTGTAATATCAAAAAGAAAACACCTGTTCTAGCTCTTTGAAAGGCAGCTAGGGATTTGGGGTGCATTGAATTTTTGGGTGCAAGGGTCTTATTTATTTCCCACTGAGAAGTGACAGCTGCCTATGCAAATCTCATTCCCAGCAATTGTATGTCCAATCTGTTGCCCTGTAAATGGCCTTTTTTGCAGTGGCACAGAGCCTTTTAAGAGAAGGGCCTCCTGTCTTTGTTAGAGCAACTCCCTGTATTCCTAGAACTTGTTTTCTAATTTCATGTACTAAGATATTATAAGCAATTAACAGTAAAATGACATAGTGATGTATACAGTGTCATGAAATACTATTAAATATTAGTTCACTAACAGACTGAAGCATGTATTTTGTAAGCTTTTGGGTTTTTTTGTATAAAAGGTCTCTTTTCATGAAAAGCGTGTATTGTATAACTGGTGCGTTTACTTGTGTATGCAGGTGATACGTCTGCAGAATTCTCTTCATTTGCTCTGTATTTTTCCACTACCAGATTTCCTGCACATTATACTCTGTAACGTTTTAAAGTAAAAAAGTTGATTTTTAATAGAAATAATAGTTCCATAATTTTCATAATTAAAAAACCCCAAAACACAGACAAAGAAAACCCCAAAAAGGCATTTATGAATCAAAACATTTCTGAAAGCTGCCAAACTGACAAATTCTGAAGATTGTGGCTGAAATGTTTGCTGACTGAAGACTTATTCTACCTGTAGACTAATGGGGCAAAACTTGAAACTAAGCTAATATGAGTAGATTTTAATAGGCTTAAACAATTCAATTGAATTCTATAACAATTTTTTTTTCTTTTTGTGGTAATTGACTAAACAATTGACTAAGAATTTGACTCAAATAATTTTTGTCTTTGCTTTGAAATTCATGTGGGGCTTTTTTTTCCTGTTTCCACAGTGTTTTCAGTTGGTTTATTGGATGCAACTGTAACCTGTGGTAGTGAATTTGTGGTGTTTATTTTACATGAATCTCCATTTGTTTGAATATTTCAGTCCACTAGGTCTAGCTGATGGCTCACTTGCACATAAGCTGGTTACTGAAAGCCTAAGCTCAAATGCTCTGTTTAACTTCTCACAGTTGAGAGTATGTTGATACCATATGCTGAGTTACATGCACATTTTGTGTACTCAGTTGTTTACTGAGAAGGTGTGGTGAAACTCTTGGAGAAAAGAGAAGTTGTATCAGGCAAAGGAAATACTCATTGCAACAGATAATTTGAGTGTAATTTTTATGAGTAATGAAATCATTAGTGAGTCTCAGAAAGCTTCACTTCTGCAATTGGGGCTGAGTGAAACAAAACTTTTACATTTACAACCTGATAATGAATATCTTTTAGGTATAAATTGTATACTGTATAAGATGCGACCTGAAGTAATCTGAAGGTGGAGAACAGAACACATTAGTTCCCTTCAAACTGCCATTGAAACATTAACTTGCTGTGTTTGCTGAAATATGAAACAAGCTGTGGATGTGTGAGTAGTGGTCTTAGAAGAAACTGTGAAGTCTAGTTTGCCTTGAATTTCTGTTTAAAAAATAAGACATTTTCATGTTTACTTAATTTTATTACAAGACTGTTTAAAATATCTTTTTGCAGTGTTAGCTGCCTAATTTGCAACATCATTGCAGAAATTCAAAATAAATTTCTAGATGGCAAAAAAAAGGGAGTTATCTTCCTTTATTTTATACACTGATTGCCTTTTATCCCCTCTTTACTTCTCCCTAATTTGCATTGTGTATTTGTGGAGCCTCCAAAAGCTGCCTCCACCAGCTGAGGTTGTGAGAATGATTTTTGCAAATATAGAACCTTACTGTTTCTCTACCATATAAGATTAAAAGAATAAAGAAATGAGTATTAGAGGTATCTGAGAGCCCTGCTTTGCAGTTGTGACTCAATTTATTTGAAGACAGCACCTGAGTGTAATACCAAAGTTCAGGGCAAATTGAAGAAGGGTGACTTTTGCCGTGGGAGCCACCCCAGATGTTCATACAGCGTAGGCTGGCCAGGTCCTCCACTGGTCCTGGGAGATAAGGAACTGGCTATTGAAGTATATTGCAGCCTGATAAGCCTTGTTTAACAGACCTGAGAATTTAGAGGTCGAATTTCCAACACTGTTGCTACTCTAATGTGTTGTCTGAAGATAACTGAGTGTTAGCATGTATCACAAACAGGAAATTTCAATTTGCAGCTGATCACAAGCTCGGCTTACATTATTTTAAAATCCTTAGCTTAGGTTGCTTTCAGATGTCTTTTCCTTAATTCTGCTTTGTTCATAGGCAAGGCTTGTGATTGAATACCATTTAAAGGATTCATATTATGCTTAGGCTTTTTCATTCAGAAGAGGTGAACCTCCTGTTGTGAGATTACTAGGCGGGAAGTTAACAATAGCTGGAAAATTGCTGTCGTGAAAATTGCTGCATTTTAGTTCTGTGCAGTCTTGCTCCTCTTCTTCTGTAAGCCCGTTGCCACCAGGGCAAATAAGGCAATACATTATTTGTTGGAACTACTGAATACTTTGATCCCTACGTGAAAAAAATTTGTCAGAATTTAGAGTTTTGCTATAATTTCCCGGAATCAGCCTGTGTTATGCTGCATTTTAAATGGTTGGTTTACATTAGATAGTAATGCCATACTGTATTTATTCAAACAGAACTATGTTTGTTCCTCTTGAAGTAATAAAATCTTACTGAATTTTTATTGTAGATAGGCTACTTTGTTTTAGATTGGGGCATGTGTAGGTAGAAATCTAATGATATTTTTCTTTCAATTGCTTCATGAGTTTTTAACATATGAACTTAAAATATTTTATGTCTCCTCCTTTTTCTTTCCCTGCCCTTACTTCTCTCTAGACTTTGCTTTTAGGCCTAGAATATTATTCTTGAAAATAAAATACCATTGCTTTTTTTTTTATTAGAAGCATATCTGTTTTAGTAGAACTTCCTGGCTTTTAGAAATACTGAGGCATGAAGCTTTTCTACATAGTCTCATGCCAGTGTTGACCCACATGGATTAAAATAGACTGTTTTAATCTTTTACCAAATTTGGAATTAGAATATCTGCCCATTGGGAGTTTGTAAATTATTCTAGTTTATAGAATGACAGGTTTATATAAATAATTGCAATGATTCCCACTGCATGTTTTAAATTAAAATCTACTTTTTTGAGTATTAGGAATCATGAAAGTGCAGAAAAGCAAAACTTTTTAAAAAATACTTTTTCAAGTGTCTTGTACTGTATTTTGTTCTACGCTTTCCCAGCTGTGTTACATATTTATTCAGAAATAATCTTTTTATACTGATCAGTTTGCAAGCAGGATCATGCTGAATATGAATTTTTTGCATTGCTTTTTATTTTTCAGTTAATTATTTTTAAGAAATTCATAAATTAAGATATCCTGTAATAGGATTGTACAGTAGAGTCTTTGCATTAGGTTATTTCAGGTTTTGGTAACTGTGGTCACGCGAATAAGGTCATGCATTCTTGCAAAGAGTTTTTCAATGGGAAGGTAGGTTCTTTGAGCAGCACTTCTGAAAACCATGAAAAATAGAAGTTAGACAAATGGCTTCAGTTGAGTTGACTATATATGAAATGTGAATTTTGTTCTATGTAGATAAAGACACAGTAAATAAAATGAGAGATCTGCGCATGAAAGCTGAAGATTATGAAGTGGTGAAGGTGATTGGTAGAGGGGCATTTGGAGAGGTTCAGTTGGTAAGTTAAGTTTCTGTACATTCGAATGTATTCTGTAGTACTTGCTCATGCATCTGTTTTTCAGTGTAGTGTTCAGAAGATGCAGTCTTAAACATTAAAGCCTTTGGCTCAGTGAAATTTTATTCCTTCACATTTTATGGAAATGTTTCTGAAAATGTCCTATTTCAGTCCTGTCCAAGTGCACAAGAACTTGTTTTGCATTGCAGTCTTCTCTCTTAAAATGGATTATGTATTCCTCATAATCAAGAAAATTGGCCTTTACCACTGTTCACATGGACACTTGAAGAAATCTTAAGGCCTAGAAGAGTTTCTGCCAGATCAGGGACTACACCAGATTTTTGTGTGGACATAGTTCTCACAGAAGAGAGGTGTGTGTTGTTTGTGATAGATTAGCAGCCAGGTTTGTTAATCCTGCTTTATTTAGTCGAGTGCTGATGGGAGAAGCTGGAAATACAACAGCAAGTATACACACCTGCTAATGAACTCTAGAAAATGCTTATACTTTTAACTTTATGATATTTAGCAACACTAACTGCCAATGTTTGTCCTTTTAAAGACATACATGCAATTTATGTGACTCATATGCCTATGGACTTCTCTGTTGAAAAGTTCTAGGAAGAATTTTAAAAGTAATGCATTGTCAGATGTAATTATTTTGTGGATGTACAGTATATAATCTTTTATAGTAATGTGAAGAGTCTTATAAAACATGTTAAATGGTAAAACAGGAGAAGTAATGTTCTCAGTGATGTCCTTCATGTGTTAATATGGCAAACTAGTATGTTCCATATGTCGCATTTGTCTTCACAGGTAAGGCATAAATCCTCAAGGAGAGTGTATGCTATGAAACTTCTGAGCAAATTTGAGATGATAAAAAGATCTGATTCTGCATTCTTCTGGGAAGAAAGGGATATTATGGCTTTTGCTAATAGTCCCTGGGTTGTTCAGGTAAAGTGATATTACTTTTAAAACATTGACATTATGGAATAGTTTGGTTGCAACAATGCATGACTTGGAATTACATGTTTCAAAGACTGTTTTTTGGTTTTTTTGATCTGCTAGGGAATGCATGACTAAGATAAGGAATGCTGTACAAAAGAGCTGGTATCACACTTGCTTCAAATTGTATTTTGTCACATTTACAAGATAAACTATTCCATTTATTATTAAAACTCTTTGCCAGATATATATTGGTGCATCTGCTCTGTAGTAGTTATTTGAATCATCCAGCGTACCAGAAAGACATACTTAAGGTAGAGCTTCTGTATATTCTAATTTCTGTGTGTGTCTTTGCAAATGAAGCTGGCTCTGATGATGTTTTCCCCATTTCAGTGTTGTCACTGACAGTTTTTTGGGAGGTACTGCTGCCTTTGAAGTTCTAAGGAGCATGCCTGAACCAATCATCGAACATTGTGTGTGTACATGTCAGCTTATTAATTTAAACTGTTCTTACCCTTAAGCATATAAATTCTTCTGTTAGGTTGGACTTACACAAACTCATTCAAGATTTACCCAAGTCAAATGGGTAACTGCTTTACTGTTTGTCTGGGTGTGAGTGTTAAGAATAAAACTTAGGAATTTCATAAACTTTCAAGTAAAGAAAATTCTGCTTGCACTACTCGTGTTGAACAGAAGGCTGATAACTTTAAGGGAAATACTTTTATTGTTTAAAGTTTAGGCTCATTTTCTATCTAATAAAAAAAATGTTGACAATAGAAATATAACTATTTAGTGATAATGCAAGTAGAATTAGGCAGATGTTTGCAACAGAGTAGTTTCATCTTTGCATATGGGTCAGCTGACATCCCAGTGAGAAAAACATTTTGTCTAAATGTAATGATCCTTCTTTGAAATGGTCTCAATATTTATTGCACCAAATTCACTAATCTTGTTACCAGCACTCTAATTCTTCCAGGGTAACATAAAAGGATAGAGGATCTGACTAAAATTTGCTCTAGAGGTTAACTTCTTTTTAGGAGGTTTGCTGAATGATGCAGAGTTGCTGAAGTTACTGGAGCAATTCTATTACTTTGGAAATCAGCTTGCACAGAAATACCTTTGATTTACCAACAGGCAAAATATTGAAGATAACTGGATCATGAAGTGGCTTATTTTTTTTTTTTTTTGCTTTTTTGCAGTTATTTTACGCATTCCAAGATGACCGTTACCTTTACATGGTGATGGAATACATGCCTGGTGGGGACCTTGTGAATTTAATGAGTAACTACGATGTTCCAGAGAAATGGGCAAGATTTTATACTGCTGAAGTTGTACTTGCATTAGATGCAATTCACTCAATGGGTTTTATACACAGGTAAGAAAGAAAAAGATCTTGCATAGGGTTGTGTATTTCCTGATGCTGCCAGAGTTACTTCAGTTTAGGCAGTTTTAAAATTCAATATATTACTTCTTTATTTTTATTCCATAATTATACCCTCTTGCAAATTGAAAAGTTGTTGCCATCAAGAACTGGAAGTCTGAGGTGATATAGTCAAGGTAAAGGTTTTCAGCAGGCTGATGTTCCTCAGTATATACAAAATAAAATAATTTTTTTGTGAGCAATAAAATTGTCTCTCTTTACCAAGAGATAACAAGAACAAAAATGAGCATGTTGGCTCCAAAATGGTTCATTCCTTTTGATTAGAAAAAGCTGTTTAGGGAATTTGATCACAGTAGTATCCACTGTTAGGAATTAATTCTCTGCTAGGCATTTGAAGCCTCAGTGACCCATTAAAAAAGAATCTGTGAACAATGTGAGGAAAATATCCCAGCCATATGTTTTCTTCTGAGGGACAAGATAGAAAATTGAGATACAGAGCGAAGGGACTTGGATTAGTTTCGTATTATGTACTTGCCCTAAGGTGAAATGTAGTCAGTTCTCAGATAGGTTGAGAAACTTTCTTTTTGATATTTGAGCTTTATCTGTTTCTAGCTTTTAATTATATTAACTAGGAGCAGAAGAATAATTTTTTCAACAGAAAATGCAGGAAGAATTTGAGTAGTGTGTAGTATACAGTATAATATATATTTTCAGTTTGTAATTTGGTCAAAAGATCAGTGTTAACACAAGCTTTTGCAAAAAAAAAGCAAAAGAAACCACTAATCCATTGCTTGGGTAGGATCTAGAGCATCATTAATTATGTAGCTATGCGGCATCTAATGGGTAAATTATCTGGCTGAGTGAACTGTTTGTACATGTGTATTGCAAGCTTTAGAAAGCAGGCATTAGAAGATGCCAGCAGCACAGAAAGGTTTTTTTTGTGACAATTTAGATTATTTTGACACCAGGACATGTTTTGGAATTTGTTTTACCCTGTAGTTAATCTGTTCAACTCTGATGAATGAAGAGGAACTTACGAAAATATGGGCCTACTGCTTAATGGGTGACAAAGGACTAGGGAATGGCTGAGGCTGCTGCCTTTCCCCAGCCTTTGTTGCTAAGGTCTGCTTTCAGGCCTTTCAGGTACTGTGCCCAGTGGCAGCAGAGCTTGGGAGAGGAAAGCATTGCTCTGGCAGAGGAAGATCAAGCTGAATCCCAGTTGTGCAAACTGCATATGCACATGTCTGGGGCACACGGTGGGACATGCCGTGGGTGGTGAGGGAGCTGCCAAGCAGCCTTATGATACTGCTCTGTCACCTTGAAAGGGATGTGGGAATTAGGAGATTCATGATGACTGGAAGGAAACAAATGGCACACCTGTCTTGCTTCAAGAAGGGCTAGGAGGAAAGAATCAGAGGAACTGAAGGCTAGCCAGCCTAAGGGCAGTTAGATTAAATTGTCATGAAACCATTTCTGTGCATGTGGATGGGAAGGTGATTGTGAATAGCCTGCATGGATTTATGGAGGGTAATCCATGCATTCCCAAACCAATTACTTTCTGGGTTGAGATGATGGGCTTCACTGGCAGGGCAGAGTACATTTGTCTTGACTTTATCAAGACTGTAGATGTCACCGGGTTAGAAAGGTACAGTTTGAACAGGTAGAACTGTCTAGATACTCTTTCAGTAGATTGTGCTGTCCAGCAACAGACAGCTACCAGTGGTTCGTCAGAGGTTTGATACCAGGATCAGTTCTGTCTCTGTTCACAATGTGAACGGTGCTCAGGCAGGACAGAAAGCATTAGTCACCAGCTGCCCAGCAGGACCTGATAAAAAAGGTGGACCAGACTTGGAAGTTGCATGGTGAAAAGATGAAAGGAAATGGATGACACAAGCTGCAGCAGAGGAATATCTAGGTATTCAGTAGGAGTTGTTTTTTCCACTATGAGGGAAGTCAAACAGTACAAGAGAAAGGTTATGGATTCTTCATCCTCAAAACAAAAGACAACTTACCTGGGTTTGACCCTGAGTAACTTTGCAATTGTAATGTAACTCTGAAGTTGAATCCGATTTTGTAGCTAAACTTTGATCAGGCAGCTAACTGAGAGTCTAACAAAAATTCCTCCCAACCAAAATTATTCTGTGAATGTACTGGTACATTTGCACTATATTTCTTCTGACAGTTATGGCCAGAGTTCTCCTTTGAGGTGTCTGAAATACACTTTCTCCTGAAATTTGTGTTATGCTCTCTTGGTAGTTATTTCTTACTGCTAATCTGCTTCAGTATGTTCAGTGTCATCAACATGCTGCACTTCACCAGTTACTTTATGAAAACTTCTGTAGTGAAAGTACTTAGTGGAGAGTGGTATGAGTTAATACTTGTCTTGAGTCATGGGAAAATATTTGTTCGCAATAATAGAATTTTGAAAATGACATCCAGTTGTTTCCTTGAAATAGAAGTGGTACAGAGAAGAAGCTACGTTTTCAGTGCCTGTTTGATGTAACCAACCAGTGAGTGTTTTTTAGGAACTTGAGGTTCAAGATTATTGTCCAAATCTGTTAAATGTGGTGATTAAGGATGTATTCTCACGTGTTCTACTTGGTCATGATACTTAGAAAAAGCAGAAAAAAAATTATGTAATAGTGGCGCTTTAATCTTGCTGTTTTTTCCATGCAATGTTGCTTCTATAAAACAGTTGACTTCCATTGTTTTCATAAGTTAAATCAATTAAATTGAATTTTTACTTATTTTAAAATATATATTTTTCTTCTTTCAGAGATGTGAAGCCTGATAATATGCTGCTAGATAAAGCTGGTCATTTAAAATTAGCAGATTTTGGTACTTGTATGAAGATGAACAAGGTAAACATATTTAATTCACTTTCTGTTTTTTAAAATTCTTTTCTGTAATTTCACTTTTCTGTTTGTGAAAGAAAAACATAATTAAAAGTGAAAAGAAAAGATACTGGAAAGCTTTAAGATAGATGAGTGTAAAGTTCCACTCTGTTCCTTTACTGTTTTTCATGGCCTAGTAAAAGGAACTAGATCATCTTTAAGGTCCCTTCCAACCCAAATCATTCTATGATTCCGTGATCCATGCATCTTATTTAGTGACAGTGTAAAGTGCAGAAATGGTTCCTCAGGTACTGTTTTCTAGAGGAACCTTCTGAAGTCAAGCCTTTGATTGTCTCTAGATGCTCAAGGTTGTTTCTTTAAGTCTTTTGGTATGAAAAGTTAGTGAAAAGAAACAAGATTATTTTCATGTACTGTGCCAGAAATGAAAGAATCAAAACTGACATGCCAGTTGCTAATACCAGTTGTACTTATTAGCTGTTGCTGACATAGCATGAGGACAAATCTGAAAGAAACAGGTGAAATAGAATTATTTATTTTTAAAAAATGTATTCTGAGGTCATTAAAAAAATATGTTGCAACAGTATTCATCTACTGTGTAGCACCATTGTTTCCTACACAAAACTGACTGGGTTTGTGTCAGCCTGCACATATATTTGAGGAAAACATTGTGGAAATCTGAAATACGTGGTACTTAGTAATGTTGGTGCAATATGTACAATATGTTCTCATCATATTCCAGGAGATTTGAATAAATTACTGTACTTAGCTGCTGAATAAAAGGCATCGTTGAAAACCAAGTACAGGTTATGTGCAAAAATCCTAATAGTATTGAGCCTAGTCTTGGTTCCTCTAGTCTTTGGAAAGAGGTTACTCTCTAGAAGAAAAACTGCTCAGCACAGGAGCTTAATTTAGGATTTGCTGTATATGCAGCACTAGATTAATATTTATTTTATTTGCTTAGCTATGTATTTTTATGTGAGTTTTTCCACTGATTCATTTCTAGGTATGGCATAGGAGTATTTCAGAGTGCCTGAATGGTACTGGAGAAGGGTGTGTGGTTACACCTTCAGCATTCTGGATGACAGCTCCAGTGTGACTGATCTCAGTTCTGCCAGCCCTTTCTCAGGGGTGTGAGGAACATCATTTGAAGTCTCTCTGCATAGATTTTCAAAGCCTTATCTACCTTTAGTCTTCCTAGCATTCAGTATATTGAGTCAGAGGCCAAAAACTTTCAGTTCAGCTGTTCCTGTTATCAAAATCCCTGATGTTGACCCATTTATGCTAACAGAGGAGCTTTCACTGTTTACAGTACATCTTGTCAGCAAATGACACATTTATACTGGCACGAGTGGCTGTGTGGTGTGTGCAGGCCTAGATGCAATTCTGATTACTTCTTGGATAGTAACTGAGGTTTTTTTAAGTAACTTCTGTTGTGTTTGACAGATCTAGTGTTTTGTTCTGGCTTTAGCAGCTTAGGCTTCAAAAATATATTAAAAAAAATTAATGGAATGTTGACAAAATTTGATGTGGATCTGTTGATGCTGCTCATGGAGCTTAGTGGCAATTTTGGATCTTATATTTGGGCCTGGCTGTTTTCCTCTCCTTTGTAGGAAGGAATGGTACGATGTGACACGGCTGTGGGAACACCAGACTACATCTCTCCTGAAGTATTGAAGTCCCAGGGTGGTGATGGTTACTATGGGCGGGAATGTGACTGGTGGTCAGTTGGGGTCTTCTTGTATGAGATGCTTGTAGGTGAGTAGTAGAATCATCAGAATTGACTGCACTACTTAACGAGACCCCCATGTTAAAACCACTCTTGTTTTTAGCATTATTTCTTTTCTGACATGAGCTGTGGTTTACCGATCCTGGCATTTGCAGAATATATTTAGAAAAATTCTGGCAGAATTCTCAGGTGTTTGTCCTTTCCTCTTGCTCACTTGGTTGCATACATTGTTGTATATGTAAGTCAAATACTGCACATCAAGTCTACAATAATTTTGACCTGCTTTTTAATGTTTATGGTTCTGCTTTTTCAGGCGATACACCTTTTTATGCAGATTCTTTGGTTGGAACGTACAGTAAGATTATGAACCATAAGAACTCCCTTACTTTCCCTGATGACAGTGACATTTCTAAAGAGGCAAAAAACCTCATTTGCGCCTTTTTAACTGACAGGTAAGGTTTATATTTTACTCATAATGAAAATAAGCCTTCATTAGGAGTATTTCTTGTTATGCTGAAAAAGAAAGTATTTTTTTTGTGTGCATTTTTAAATGCTCAAGAGAAGGGAAATTCTTAGTGCCTGGGCATGAGTGCAGTGTAACAACGTGGCAGTTGCCTGAGCTGTCCATGATGGTGGAAACAGAAGCAGCAGAGCTTCTTACAGACAAAAGGTAAAACCAGGCTGTGTTCTGAAATGCAGCTGCTGTGCTCATATAGAGATCTTATGAAAACTTTTGAGTTATATCTGCATTTTACCATAGCTTGAGAGGTATTTTATTGTCTTTGTTGTTAGATTGTGCTTTGAAATGAGTCCTTCCTTCAAAATAATGTATGGAATGTCACATGATTAACTGAAACACTCTTTAACAGGGAAGTGAGGCTAGGACGAAATGGCGTAGAAGAAATTAAACGGCACCTTTTCTTCAAAAATGATCAGTGGGCTTGGGAAACACTCAGGGACAGTAAGTATAGTGCTTTTCTCAGAAATGGTGATCTGGCTTGCCTGTGTATCATGTTAGCAAAAGGACTGGTGTATTTTGTTTAAAGGAGTTTAAAGTTTTACTTTGTACTGAGCAAAATTTTCTTAGTGACTTGAGTAATATATTGATTATTATCATAATGTTTTGCATTTTTTGTAGCTGTAGCACCAGTTGTGCCTGACTTAAGTAGTGACATTGACACCAGTAATTTTGATGATCTGGAAGAAGACAAGGGAGAGGAAGAAACATTTCCCATACCAAAAGCATTTGTGGGCAACCAGCTTCCTTTTGTAGGATTTACATATTACAGCAACCGTCGGTATGTATGCAGAAAGCAAATTAATGGTGTATTCTTTGTTAGCACTGTTTCTGACTCTCACCAACCAATATTTAGATTTAACTTTATTCAGATTCTTATTAGTCATTCAGAATATAAAAAATTACACTCTTTTAATACTTCAACAATAACCAGTACTGCTAGGCATCATTATCTTAAAATATCACATTGTGTTGTTGAGTGTCCTATTCTGCATCGAGAAGATTTTATAGTGATGCTGCAGAAGCTGAGCAAAACTTCTGTTAAACAGAAACTTCCGCTGTTGTCACTACCAGGCAGAGCTGCCTGCAGAGCACTGAACTGTGCGTAGAGTCATGAATCAGAGTTTGAAAGTTCATTTATTTTACTGCATATTGGTGTCCCTGAGCTGAATGTGAAGTTTCCATACTTTACATCAGTGTTTTAGTGTGTGGTAAATTAAACCTTGGCTTACTAGAAATATTTCCTACTTGCCTGCTTTCTGCTTCATAATTTTTCTTTTTTCTAAGTACACATCCACTGACAGAGTGAGACTGTGATGCTTTACCGCTTTCATTTGTTGCTGAGAAGGCTTAAATTGCATCAGTTAAAGCTGTATTAATTCATGCTTTCAACAGCCATTATTATTATAGGCCCTATGGACAGCTATAACTACATTAAAAAATCTCAACTTTTTAATACTTGGAAAGCTGCTTTTAATTGTGGTGTCAGTCAGGCTTAAAATGGGCTAAAACTTCTAGCAGGACTGTCAGATAGAGACTGCTGTTTTAATAGTATTTCTGGATAGGAAAATCTTAAAGGAAATAAATCTGGTTTTCGTCCTTGCATAGAAGAGGAAGCACTTTTCCAAGCCTGTGGTGAAATTCTTTCCATCTCTGCAAAGGGTTGGGTTTGTTGTTACTTTTTGCCATGGTAAGGTGTAGAAGGACTTGCAGGCTTTCCATACACTTCGGGTGAGTTCAGCAGTTCAGAAGTTTCACCTATTGTTTCACCTTTAGTCTGTAACTTTGAAAAGTTTTAGTTTTTGTCTTACAGGAATACTTTGGAATATATTGTCAGGAAGTAGCATTTTACAACCTTGTTAATTACAGAATTTCTTCCTTCTCCATCTTCCTTTTTGGGGGACAGTATGAGGAATTTAGAGAACTGAGTGTCTGTGTTCTTGCTGTCATTGAAAAGCTCTGTTGCTCTCTGCTACTATTGTAACTTTGTAGGCTTACTAGAACTATGATGCTGGCCTAGAACTGAATTTTGTCCTGTAATATTCTGCTGGTGTGATTGCCTTGAATAAATTGGAATTACTATTCATGCTTACTAAACCTGTAATCCTATCTTTTTTTTTCCCTTCTTGTACTGAAAGTAGTTCAAGCATTAAAAGAAAAATAAATCTGTATTTGGACATTTTAGCATGGATTTTGGAATACCAGCTGAGAACCCTTTGTAGCCATATCTGGCTTGTGAGTTCTCTTCTAGATTTGATGGAGCTGTTGCTGTGCCTGTCTAAGTATCACATTCTTACTACTCAACAACCCTGGTGTGTAAAATATGATGGCTTCTTGTACTCCAAACAGCAAGCTTGTTTCCATAGGAAGCTGTTTCATTTCCACTTTGTCATTTGATTGTCTGAAAGTCAGCTTGATGTTTAATTTGACCATGGTTTGGAGATGCCTTTGATTTTACCCTCCTTGATCTTCCGGAAAGGTTTTTTTTGTATCTGAAAATATCCACAAAAAGGATGTGTCCATCTTTCTCAGTTCATGTGCTGGAGAGTTATTTCTCATGTAATCTGCACTTAATAGATGCTTTATTCTCTTTAGATCAGTTCATCAGGCCAAGAATATCACATCAAATAGCAAAGGAATTTGAGCAGAGTAATTTGTATTTATTTACCTGACTCTTCAGAATCATTACAACTAGAAATTTATGATATTTTTAGAAAACATTTGCACAAAATAAGAACCCTGGCTTCAGGGCAAACGTTTTGTGTGTGGAACTCTTAGTAATTTGGTTGAAAGTTACACAATCTCTGCAGACTTTGCTTCATTACTGCTACTTGCTACATAAGTGCCCAAGTAAATATTTATGGGATGGAGGCCAATGAGAGTGTTGTAACTAAGGAAAGCAAAGATTTTTTTTAATGGATATTAAAAAAAAGAAAAGTGGTTGTTTTAGTATTTGGCAGAAATCCTTTTTTTCTGGAGGCCTTCTATTGTAGCTTTCTATTTTAACCTTTATAATAAATTGAATTTTTCAATTAAATCTGCTTAAATCTGATTATGTTACTATTTGGTTATCCACATTTTGGAGCAAAAAATCTGGGAGTTATATTTTAGGATGTCTCTATTATCTTAATATTTTTTTTTCATAATCTTGCCTTTAAACAGCTCTTCAAATATAACTTTAAAAATGTTTTTGCAGGTATTTGGGTGTCCCTGCAGAAAATTCCAATGACAACAGAACAGGCTCCAGTATGGACAAAAGTGTGGTATGTCTTCATCTTTATTGTATCCTAATAAAGGGTCTACTGCATATATAGGCATAAACTGATTGAGTTAGAAATGTCTCAAATTATATCTTAGTGCTTGGGATATGAGAAATTAATGCATAATTTTTAGTTCTTTAGTGTGGCCTCCCTGATAAAGTTATTGGAAAAGCAGAATTTCACTTCTTAATATAACATTGGTTTTCCTGAATTGAATAAAATAGCTAAAACATTTTGTGGAAAAGGATTCAGTTTTTATCTTTAGAAATATCAAAGTGCTTGTGCAGTGTTTTTAGAGTGCCTTATTGATCCTGGGTAGCTTTGTGGCAACCATGGAGTCTGGACTTCCAGTGAACTCAGTGGGAGGTAGAAGACAATGTACCAAACTTGGTCATTCTGATCCTTCACAAGCTTTCCCCGCAAGCTGTTGGGAGTTGGGGCACTGTTGATCTGCATTTCTAGAGCAGTTCACATAGCAAGAAATGCTCAGGAATCCTTTCAGTTACTTACTCCCAGCCATTTCAGTCAGGTTTCCAAGGAAGTATGCTAAAGTGTTTGAGACTTGGTTGAGTGCTTGGATTCTATGTAAGTTCTGATATAAATCGAGCTCTTCCCTGAGAATGGTTTGGTATTTTACAAATCACATTCTTTCTAGAAGGAAATCTGGTCAAAAATTGATAATTAACTCTAAAAGAAATCTCGGCTTTGACTGTGATTTACTTTGTTAGTATATTGTTCTGTTTTCTGTTGAGAGCAGAAAAGATACCGATCTGTGTTTCCTTTCCTCTTAAACTAACAATAAAAAAGTTTAATAGAACATGGTACTGCCCAGAGAAAATTTGTGTAGGGCAGAGGAACTGATTATGTCCTTAATTGGGCAACTGAATTTAATCATTGAAATGTCTTGATTTTTAATATATGTTGATATGTTTGATACACTTTCTTTTCCTTATAAGCTGTTGGTACAGTAAAGTGAAAAAAAAAACAAAACAAACAAGACCCAGACTTTCCAGTATTTGAAAGTACTTAAAACTGTGTGCTGAATTTTGGTTGACTTTGAAGAAAGTTACTGAATGGACTTGGCATACTCACTGGAATACTACTCAGTATGTAGTTAAAGAATCCTCAATAGTCCTCCTGTCATATTGTCAGGCATATTCAAATGTCTTGTGATTTTAGCAGTTTTGGGAGGTGAAGGTCTGGAAAAATTTGAGTGATATAGAGGAGGTTTAAATCATTCTTAAATCTTTACTACAAGGAATTTTTCCCCCACAGTTCTTTCTCAGCTGTTTCTGTTTCATTACATGCTGCAATGAAAACGGTAATGTTGACATATGGTTAGCAAATTAATTAGTTCTGGAAATATGACACAAGATATTACCTGGTCTCTGCATTTTGATGTCTGCATTTTGAATGCCTTTGGGGAGAAACATGAGTGCCACAAATTTCCAAGAAATTAATTATTTTGCAAGTGTATAAAACTTAACAAAATTAGGCCATGATGTTGTGCAAAAATGCAATTCAATGTCCTTTTACTGAATATCAAATCTCTTTGAAGATCTGATTGCTTACTATGGTTTAGTGCTGCCATAACCACGTGTAAACAGTTTAGATTTTAAGAAAAAGGAGATTAACCAATTCTTTTGCACTGGATCTTAGGTTTTCTTCATTGCTTAGGGTACTAAACCAGACTCACTATGCTATAGTGAGTAAGAAAAAAGAAATTTAAAAAAGCATGACAGTTCCAGGGGGCTTTTTCTTCTCTGTTTCAGACAGGCTTTTCTGTAGTCCTTTCCTCCCCTGCTTCCTACTCAAAATGGAAACTGACAGCAAACTAAAACTTAAAGGAGTGCTTTTATATTGAGTTAATTGTAACTCAGGATTTTCTTGAGGTATTCTTCAGTCTATTGATAGCAGATTGTGCAGAACTTTGTCCGGAAGCCTGTTGTCTCTTCTGATATAATTAGACTGCTCAGCAAGCTCAGATGGGTCCCCTGGGGTACAGCCTGATGTGAGAACATGCAGAGACAGAGAGACGCAAGAGGATGCGATAGCAGTCCAAGCTAGTAGGAGTCAGTACAGAAATGCCTCAGTTGCCAGATGTCTTTTTAGACCTGTTTCTCATCTATCCCTTTTAGTTCCTCTGTGCACCCTGTCTGGAAGGACTATAACAGGAGTAAAAAGAACTGTAAGAGCAATCACACTGAACCTTTGTTATCCTCAGGTGGTCCTTTCTTATTAAAGTGAGAGCCTTTAAATAGTCTTCCTTCTTGCTTTATTTCTCAGTGGTTCATACCAAGGAGATAAATGCGCTGTGCTTCCTTTTTACTCAAAGTTTAGATTTAGAAGCCCTCCCTCGTTTTTAAGTACAAGTATCATCTGATCCACATAGTGTTATATTCTATGTCACACCAGTAATTTGTTTTCCAGAGCTCCTCTGTTAAGTGCTGAAATGTCTAATTTTTGGAAGTTTTTTGAGATTAAGGAGTTAAAACAGGAAACAAGAAAGCAAAGCATCAGAACCACTTGAAAATGTTGCTTTTAAGAGTGTCTAGATCAGGAATCTAGTGCTTCTCTATGCAGTTTCAATTGAAGGAAATGTGTAAAAATTAATGTAAAAATTTACTTGAGGGAAATAAGTAAAAATTAAATAGGCTGAAATCCTTACAGTATGAGTGGGAAGGTTTATAATGAATCAACACGAGGTTGACTTGATAAGCTCCTTTGTTCAAAGCTGACATCATCATGTTAACTGTGGATTTTGGTATGGGAATAGGATTATTGTGCCTAGATATTCAGTAGAAAGTAGGTATTTTGAGACTGCATGAAAAGAATGAATTTCTGAGTTTATCCTGCTGGCAAACAGTACATGGTATGCAGTAATGTGCTGTATTAACATCTGAAGTTTGTTAGTGTCTTTCAAACCTTGGTATAGTTTAGCTGTAAAAATGATCTCTGACTAAAGAGATGGTGAGAGCACTTTCTCCCCATTGCTAGTAACTGACTGGCCTGGTTCTGCTTCCTGAACTTGTTGGGAGCTTGAAGATACATTGCAAAATGGGTGTGGTGGTTCACACTGGAAGAAGTTTTGAGACTAACTAAAGTGCTTTCTTACATCTTTGCAGTAATATCTTTAGTCAGATTCTGAAGATATGTAAAACAAGGAGGATTTGATTTAGCTTAGCACTATGAATTTTGAAGACACCCTAAAATTTCATGTGGATGCAAATGAAAAAAACTGTCTTACTTGTTGTAATTAAATTGTGGGTGGTGGGGGGTGGAGAGCAGGGAGGAAGGGACACGCATCATATTTTAACAAGGTAAAGTGTCTTATTTTGGTGGAAGAAAGTAAGCTGTGATACAATGTAAGCAGAACTGAATATTATTAAATACTTTTTAAAAGTTTCTAAATTTAATGCATGTTCTTTCATGTACAAATATATACTTAAAGCTGGAAAATATGCAGAAGATGATCTATGAGTTAGAAGAACAGCTACATAATGAAATGCAGTTGAAAGATGAAATGGAGCAAAAGTGCAGGTGAGACTTTGTACTTCAGTTGTTTACATAATTTAAATATATCTAACATTTCAGTTCTGTGTTACTGCTTTAGGGACTACTAGGATAACACTAAGAATGGTGCTGTCCTTCTCCAGGGGTGTTCCAGCCACTAGTTTAAGTAATTCTGAAATTTTCTTGAGTATCATATAAATAATTTCTTTTCATTGACAGCCACGTAACACGTGTTCTTTCTGAACACTTGAGTTTACCTATCTCTCTGTAGTCAAATGTTTTATTGAACTGACTTATCATGCTGGGGTTTTTTGAAAATGTGAGATTCTGTATATATGGCACATACTGGATTTTTAAAATTAATTAGCTGTTTTCTAAATACAAGGGTACTTGTTGGAAAACCACTTTTTTTTCCACTTTTTGTTGGAAAACCACTTTTTTTTTTCTATGACTGACATATACTAACATCTATTTGCTTTCTTAATTTCTGTTTCTACCATGCTGAAGTAGCAACTATGTGAGAATTGGCATTTTTCTTGCAGTCACGAGCAAACAGTTGAGATTCTTCTTTTCTGATAATCAGACATTTTTACTCAGAGTCATGCAAACTAAATTCCCTTTCAGCTAGCTTCTCCTTTTGAAGCCTTTTCCTTGAAGGATTAAATAATCCCAGGAGGCAACACTAGGTATCTGCTGCAGAAGGAATTTAGACTTGTGAATTAGAACCATAGTGTGTTGTTGTTGTACAAGCTCCTTAGGTGTAAGCTCGTAACCAAAATGATCTGGTGGGAATTTAGGCTATGTGACACTGTTGCTTACCTAAACACAAGCTCACTGTTGGCACATTCTGATTGCTCTCCACAAGCAGGATATACATTCTTGAAGGATATTCAGTAGCTGTTTCCTTGCAGTACTACTGAAGTTGTCAGGGCACAACTGTGTCTTCTGGTATGTCATGCCATTCACTGCAGAGTTAGTAGTTAGGAGATATTGCTAATTACTGTAACTGCCTCTTTTTGTAGCTGCCAGGCAGCATTGTCTGGGTCTTTTGTTGCCTCTTTGAAGAGGGATAGCTGCCTACAGAAATGCAATGGATGTGTCAGTGTTATTGCCAGTTAAATGAGGTTTTACTGTGTGTTTCGCTGCACTCTCTCTGTAGTCCAGTCTTCTAATATATTGTTCAACAGACAGACTTTCAAATAATATTATTCATATACCTTTATCTGTAGGAGGAAGCTGTCTACTGTGGAATTAATGAACTATTTTAGATACTTGGCGGTCACAACTAGAGGAAGTCTTAACATTTTACCAGAGTATTCTAATCTTAAGGATAACCTGTTGTGTACATACACTGTTTTTTGCAGATTAAGGGATAAAATGTGGCACCTAAAGTTTTGCAGATTTAATCTGCAACAAAGCTAATAAATACTTAGTGATGTATTTTACAAATTATTTGCAGTGATTGATTGTCTTATTCAGATTTAAATGTTCATTACAAAATATAAATGTTTGCTTTAGTAATGGTCACAAATAATTTCACTGGAAAAACAGTATGTATAATGTATCTATTAAATGATCTTGTTTTATTTTTAGATCTTCAAACATAAAGCTAGACAAGATAATGAAAGAACTGGATGAAGAGGTAATTTTTTTCCTCACTGAAGATGCCTTAATTGGGTAAAGAGTGCAGTTAGGAGTAGTATTTTCATGATTCCAAGATATTTTTTCTGTGACTAAAAAATTTTTCTGTGCTCAAGTTTGAGACCTAATGATCATGTTTCAATACATAGCATTGGGAGATTGCATTTTCATTTGTACATATCTTCAAATATTTTCTTTCTGTAAGTCATGCTGATTTCTGTTTACTCTGCTAAATATTTTACTTAGTCTTGCTCATTGCAAGTTTTCTGGAGTTTATCAAAGGCAGTTACTACAAAAATATAGATTGTTTTCTATTGAGTCCTTCTCTTGTCTCTCGATAATAATTTTACTGGTTACTTTAGATGTAATCGTGCTAGCAACAATTTTTCTAGTAATTTTATACATTTGTAATGTAGAAATTTAAAAAGCTGTCTTTTCTGAAAGCCTTTCCAAGGAAGCCAGAAATTCATTTATGTGAAACAATACATCAGTTTCCTTGTTTAATTAGTTGCAGAAATACTGGTTTAGTGATCATTCCTTCAAATATAAGTGTAAAATACCAATTCTTTGGATTTTAGGGAAGTCAGAGGAAGAACTTGGAAACAACAGTGTCTCAGATTGAGAAGGAAAAGATGGTATTACAACATAAGATAAACGAGTACCAAAGAAAATTTGAACAAGAGAATGAAAAAAGACGTAATGTGGAAAATGAAGGTATGCAATATTTCCAGACGTTGACACTGAGGATGTATATGATGTGTTTTGGGCAATAATTTGGCATCATACTATCTTAAGTGCTATGCAACTTTAAAATTTAAAAAGGATCTCTTCAAATAATGAACACAGATTTTTGAGTTAATTTTTATTTGAACACAGCTTTTTTGTGATTAATTTCAAATTCAGTTCTCTGCAACACTGTGCTATGTTGTTGGCCTGCAAGCACAAAGTTTGACATAAAAGTATATATAAGAAGGCAGAAGTCAACAAAGACCTGTGAATGCAAAACAATATTTTGGAGCATGTTTTTCTGAAAAAATAAGAATAAAACCCTGAGGGTTTTTTGGTATGCTGTATTAATGGTGCAATTTCTCTTTAGTGTCCACACTGAAAGATCAGATGGAAGACTTGAAAAAACTCAGCCAGCATTCACAAATTTCAAATGAGAAGATAACACAGTTACAAAAACAAGTATGTTGTTTGTGTTCCTTGTCTTCATTATTTCTTAGATTTGAGCATTCAAATGTAGCAAAACTGGTTCCATAATCTTTATGTTTGAGAATCTTGTCTGGTTTATTTTAAACAGCTAGAAGAAGCAAATGATTTGCTGAGGACAGAATCTGACACAGCTGCAAGACTGAGAAAGGGTAACACAGAAATGAGCAAGTCATTAAGTCAGGTAGAATCACTGAATAGAGAACTGCAGGAAAGGTGCAGAGTTCTGGAAAGTACAAAACTGCAGGTGGAGAAAGATTATTACCAACTACAAGCAGCATTGGAGTCAGAACGAAGGGACAGAAGTCATGGATCTGAAATGATTGGAGAACTACAGGGTAATTATTCTGAATTTACACTTTACCAAAAAAAGTTGTGATAACCCTACTTACGTGAAGTGGAATTTGATAATGGGAGGAAAGCCAGCCTGCAAACAAAATGTGACTGAACAATTTTTGAAGATTGGATCTGGCTTCCTGATCATTTTGAGCAGCTCTTGGGAGGGGGAGAGAGTATCAAAATCAAAGAGTGTCAAACACTGATTGTGAGTCTATGGCTGCACTGACTAAAAGTCTGAGTCTGGTGGTGCAAAAACATGAAGAGGTGATGCAGTGCTAGAGACAGTGAAACACTGTGTTACTGCCTTGAGCAGTAGCTAAGTTGGTATATCCTGCACTTGCTCTTCTTTCATTTGTGCAGAAGGCTATTTTTTTGTTAAACTACTTTTGTTCTCTTTTATGATGATTCTACATTACTTTTCTAAACAAGGTTAAGAGCACAATAAGGGATGCAGATGCAGAATCTTTTTTTTCAGGATGCTTGAAACTTTTTGCTGTTTGCATTGATTCTTCATACTAGAAACTATTCAGATGCATTAGTTCATGACTATGCCTGTGCTAGTGGACCCTGACTCTTAACTTGCTATTTTGAACCATCTGTCTGCAGTATTGAGTTTCCATGAGGTGTACAGGCTTTTGATGAGGGCTCTCCTTTCCCTACTAAAAGGGAACTTATAAGATGGCAACTTTTTACCACAGCCTGTAGTGACAGGACAAGGGGCAATGGTTTTAAATTGAAAGAGAGTAGATTTACATTAGATATAGGAAAAAAGTTTTTGCAGTAAGGATGGTGAGACTGGGGCAGGTTGCCCAGAGAAACAGTTGTTGCCTTGTCCCTGGAAGTGTTTCTGACTCAGTTGGATGGGGCTTTGAGCAACATGGTCTAGTGAGAGGTGTCTCTGCATGTGACAGGGCAGTTGGACTGGATGGTTTTCAGAGGTCCCTTCCAAACACGTCATTCTACTTAGTATTTAGTATAAACTCTTATGCCACACAAGGGTAGATGCTGTGGGGTTTGAGAAATAGTTCCTATTTCCACGTCATAGGACTTGAAATCATAGGATGTTTTGGTTGGAAAAGACATCTAAGTTCATTGAGGCCAACTGTAAACCCAGATCTGCCAAATCCACCACTAAACCACATACCTAAGTGCCACATTTACACATCTTTTGAGCACTTTCAGGAGTGGTGATTCCACACCTTCTGTGGGGAGCCTGTTTCAGTGCCTGACTTTCCCATAGTTTGAGTCACACTTAGGTGAATACATCTTGTGTTAGTACCTAAGTATCTGTTTGAGACTGATGTTCTGTGTAATGTACCTTATCTACCCATCAATGAAGCTAGCATCACTTATAGGTGCTTGTTCCATAGCTAGCAGAACCTGGGTTAATGAAAGAAATCTTGAATATTAGATAATGGAAGCAATGGAAGGCAGGAGCCATTTTTGCATGATGAGTTTTTGTGAATTGTTACTGATGGCATGCATAAAGAGTGTCTAAAATGGTCGGTTTCCTGTACAATGTAGGTCTTTGCATGCCTGAAAAATTTGAAGTATTTGAAATATTTTATAGGCCCAGAAATCAATAAAAGTTGCAAAGCCATTTGATCTCTGTAAAGTAACTAATATTGATTGTATTTAATTTTTTGTGGCAGTTCGGATTACAACTTTACAAGAAGAAGTTAAAAACATTAAAAACAATCTTGAAAGAGTGGAAGCAGAAAGAAAACAAGCACAGGATATGCTTAATCATTCAGAAAAGGTATGGTGCAATGATATTGAGGCTGGTGATATTTTCAAATATTACTGATATTTCCAAGTCCAGTGTTACTGCTTTAAATCAGTCTTGCATTTAAATTATTAACTAAGTACTGCTAATTTACAATCTCATCAGGATGGTCTCCCAGGTCTTCAGGTAGTTCTTGTAGTATTACACATAAAAATTGTGTTTGTCATTCATTATCACTGGATTCAAGGATCCAGTCGTACTGCCATTAGCAAAAAGTTTTTTTCTGCCTGGCTAACTATGATTGCAAAAACTTGCCTCTGAAAATCTATGAATTTTTTAAAATCTGATTTTTTTGTGGCCTTTACTGGATTTTAATTTGACTGAATCAGTGCCAGGCAGGCCTTTTGATAAACTTTGGTGTGGAATTTTTTTTTGTCCTTCCTTCTGAATGGTAGCAGAATGTTCTCCTAACATCTCTGATGCCTTCCATATGATGGAAAAACAAGTTAAGAGTAAAAGGAAATCCTACACCCTTTCTCCAGACAGACTACAGAGTTAACTCTTGTCTAGTGAAGTCAGGTAAAGACTTGCTGTGCTGTGTGTTCTGTGTGAATAAACCAGAGATATAACAGCCTGTAAGGGAAGGGACAAGCAGTTCTAAGTTGTTGCTATGTGAAGCAGCCATTCAAAGGCAAGTCCTTGTCTCTCAAAGCACATCTCCAGTGCTTGTTTGGTGAATTACTGTTAATGCCTGACAAGCCTAGCAATGAAACAATCCAAGTCCATCAAGGTAACAATAATTCAGATCCCTCTGTTCTCTAGGATGTCAGTTCATTAGTTGTATGTGTCCAGTTTATGTGACTACTGATTATACAAATGGATAAGTTTCCATTTTCTTGTAAACTTACAGACTACTGAAAAAAAAGTTAATGACATTTTTTCTAGAGCTTTGAGTACAGTTTTGGTCTGTTACTGTTCTTTACTAAGCGTGGAAAATAACATTGATAATCTCTCGACAACAGAAATTCAGTATTAAAAAAGGGAATGAAAATGTGATTCCCTCAGGTATTATAGAAATCTGGTAACTTTATCCTTATCTTTAGGAAAAGAATAACTTAGAGATAGATTTGAACTACAAGCTGAAATCCTTACAAGACCGGTTAGAACAGGAAGTCAATGAGCACAAAGTGACTAAGGCACGTTTAACTGACAAACACCAGTCAATAGAGGAGGCAAGATCAGTTGCAATGTGTGGTAAGTGTTTCCTCCAAGTTTCAGGTAAATGCATAATAAAATGTGTTCTGATTATGATATTTTAATGCACATTGTCTTACAATTTAGTACTCTTGCACAAGTGTTTGATCCCTTGAGTAAAGAAAATGCATGTTAAAATCTTAAAACATTAAAACTACACATTTGAAATTATTTTCCCTAACATGCTATTTCATAAAAATTGTATTGTTTCTTAATGTTTTACATACCTTAATTCAAAGCCTTCCTTAGGTTCTAAAATGCTATTGACTCATGAAATTCCCTCTAATGCTAAACAGAATTGAAAGAATGCATTATCCTGTGTAACTGCATTAAAAATACCAGTGTTGTATTAGTCTTGTCAGAAGTGAAGTGAGAAGTTTATTTTATAGATGTATATCCATGAATCAAAGATGTGTCTTGATCTTGTAATTGAATATATCAGGTTTTCTCTATGAAGGTCATTAGTACCAAAATGTGGTTTTTAGAGTTAACAGTAATGGTAGCATTTTTTTCTTTTGCTGCTGTCAGTTTATGGAAATGAAACTTTGCCATACTTCAAAATGATTACTTCAAGAATCTGTGTTTTTTATTTCTTTCACTATTTACCTTTCAGTTGTCATGATAATATTCCAGTGCTTTGAATGCAGATTGGAGTTATATCCTATAATAATGCCAGGATCTTTTTGCTTAGTAATCAGTCCGTCCAAACAGCAGGAAAGGTTAGATAGCTGAACAGAGGAGTCTGAAAACTATTAGGGTATTTATGACTGTTTTTACAAAAGCATGCCTGCTTTTTGTTGTTTTTCTTTCCTTAATATTTTTATTAGAAATGGAAAAAAAGATAAGGGAAGAAAGGGCAGCAAGAGAAAAGGCAGAAAATCGAATAGTTCAAGCTGAAAAACAGTGTTCCATGTTGGACTTTGACCTGAAGCAGTCTCAGCAGAAACTGGAACATCTTCTTCAGCAAAAGGAAAGATTGGAAGATGAAGTAAGTAAAAGGTTCATCACTAATAATTTTCTATATGAATAACAAATTAGAGTTGAACTGAGAAATGGAAAATGAAATTCACTTATACTGAGTTCCTTATAATACAACTCTCAGTGGAATTGAGGATAGTTGTTGGCCTAAGTAGGTTTAGGTAATTTCTGCTTGTTTCTTAATGTTAGCATTTCTCACATATTTGAATCTCAGTTCAATATAACATACTTTTTTGTGTTTTCTCTTTTTCTAAAGAAAAATATAGCTTGTGAATTTGACTATGCAGTTGATTGATGTGGATGATTTACAGGTCTGAGTTTGTGTTGTCTAGTTTGCATTCTTTCCTTTAGTTCAAGGAAATGCAATTAGAATATTGAGTGTGAAAACTAGGAAGTAAGAATAATAGCTTCATCCTTACATTTTGTTTACAGGACAGTGGGAATGAAGTTTATAATACTTTTCTTTGGGGTCACAACTCATGTAAATTAGTTTTTATGTAGATGGTAAGCTACATTTTTTTTCTAGGGTGAGTGGTTTTTAAGATCTGACATCCATGGAGAGCTTTGCAGACAATTTCGGTTTCTTCAATTGTTGTCTTTCTAATTAATTGTTAGAAACAATTCCTAAAATTTCTAATTGTTGCTTAACTGTTGGCAAGTTAAACTGGGGACTTAGAAATAAACTAAAAATGGGAAAGCTTTATCATCCCACAGCATCATAGCCATAGGTTCTAAGGGCAGTAGTTTTGAGTGAGATTATTGTACAGAAGTGTTTGGAGATTCAGGAATATTTTGACATATAGTACACAGTGTAGCATCTAGTCAGTGGTTTAATATAAAGTAATCCATATGTGAAGCCTCTTGAGCCACATGCAATTGGTTATTCAGCAAAGGCTCCTAAATTGAAATATTTCTCATTTAGGTAAGGAATCTGACACTTAAGCTAGAACAAGAGACGAATAAGCGAATAATAGCACAGAATGAATTAAAAGCACAAGCTTTTGAAGCTGATAACTTGAAGGGCTCTGAGAAGCAGCTGAAACAGGAAATCAATACCTTGTTGGAAGCAAAGCGATTACTGGAATTTGAGTTGGCTCAACTTGCAAAGTAAGTAAAAATCTGAAGTAAAATGGAAAAAAAATGCTTAATTATACACGTACTATTTTGCTTGTTCCTGCTAGTGAATAAAGTTCTCTGGTGCATAATCATTTTTTCCTAAACTGAGAGTATTTTTAGCTGCATGTTATGATTCCTATGTACCTGCATGTTATGATTTCTTTGTAGCCTTCAGTGTTGGAATATTTTTGTTATGAGCTATGATTCAGAAGAGTTCTTTGCTCACCATTCTATGTTAAGGCACACACACATACTATATATATATATATATATATATATATATATATATATGTATGTATGTATGTAAGTATATATTCCTGTTTTATTTGAATGACTTCTTTATGGATTGTCTCTGATTCTACTTACTAAATCATATGGGACTTCTAGTACATGGGAGTCAATAGTTCCCTTTAATTGCATGATTCATTTTCTTAATGTTTCTTAAACTCACTTAAAATTAGGACATTTTTTCATTAATTAGACTTCTGTCATATACTCTTTCAGATGGCTTAATGTCTCTCCATTTATAGTACTTCTTGGCTTCTGAATTACATACTTGAATAGTCGTTGTTTTAGAGTAAGAGCTAAAGTAAATCAGATTTTTAGGACACAGCAAACTGTTGCTCTTTGTGAAGTAATATGTATGCAAATGGAAGATCATTGTAGGATGCTGTTCTGGTTAGAAATTGTCTTTGTATTCTGTTAGTAGCTGGCTTTAAATGTTTCCCTTTTTTTATTCCTTCAAAGACAGTACAGAGGAAATGAAGGTCAGATGCGTGAGCTTCAGGATCAGCTTGAAGCTGAGCAGTATTTTTCGGTAAGACTTGTAAGGAATTGTGTGTGCAACATTTTGACATAAAATGAATTAACAGTGAATAGTTGAAACTAAAACTGTTTTAATGTAAGTACAGCCTGGCATAAATCAGCAATTCAGAAAATCCCGCTTGAAACACAAACAAGGAACAAAATATTAGAGAACCTTAGGTGGTGTATCTAAAATGTCGCTTTGTTGTTTGTCAAAACTGACATTATGTTGAATAACTCTTACCTGAATTATTCATCAGAGTTGTTCCTATCCTGAAGTTGGAAAGGAGATATTTTTCTGATATAATTGCAAACTTTGTAGAGAGTTCAGAATCTCCAAACTTACTGGAAAATATTCCATGGTATTGATCTACCATACATATGTTTAAGAACCATAGACTCAGTAGCATTCTGCATGTATTCCTTATTCTAAAAGGCTACCTTCTCTGTACCTGAATCTCTGAAGAACCTTACTGGGTACTCCAGGTAGCCAAAATGTATATTTCATAGATGTAGTTTGATCTGTTTAGTCTCTGTGAAAAGAAACAATAGGATAAGATTCTCTGTAACAGCTGAACTTCAAATACATTTGTGAATATGGACAAACTCATTTCGTTTGGTGAATAGTTTTAAATTTGTTTTTTCCTTGGAGAGGCAATAAAAATTTTTTGTGTTAACTAAACTGCATATGATTGCAATTTCATTATCTGTAACAGGGGCTTTTTGTGCATTTCTCCATGACATATTGCTAATAAGAAGATGCAGAGCATTGTGTTTCTCAGTTTCTTCTTTTTTCACTAACTTGTACATTACATAAGATGTTCATAATTTAGTCTGAATATTTAGCAAAAGTAGTTACCTGCAGAAGATCAAATTTTAGCTTTCAGAATTACAGGCGATGTTAATAATAACAATATAGTAATAAAAACCAGAAGTAATTCACAGAAGTCATTTACATAAGTCACACCTCAGCTGAATCACTTACTAAGTTTGTACAGAAAAAACTTAAGATTCTAAGAGAAGAGGTGCATGGACACAAAGAGAATGCAACAGGTCAAAACACAGAATGGTGTTAGGCGTATTGGACAAGCATTTTGAGAGAAGTGATGCTTCAAGAGGATGCAGTTTTGTCCTCTTATGTCCAGGAGACCTGTTCTGCTGTGTCACAGTGCCTTCCTTCTCTTTTGCAGCACATGTATTTGTGCAGCTATGTAGGAAAACACATTAGAAAATTGAAAACTAATTTGATCATATCAGTTCCCTACCCTATAGAAACTGGAAAGAAGCATCTGGGAGTGGAAGGAAGGAGGAAATTTCATTAATGACAGTATTGGCATGTGTTGTGGTTTAACAAATTTAAACTAAATAGACTGAAAACAAGAAGAATTTCAGTATGGAATTTGAATAATGAGTCTTTTTTTATGCTTTCTTTTACAGACACTTTACAAAACTCAGGTTAAGGAACTGAAAGAGGAAATTGATGAAAGGAATAAAGAAACACAAAGAAAAATGCAGGAGTTGCAAAATGAAAAGTATGCCCATTATGTTTCTCACATAGACCTAAGTTTTTCCATATAATACTGTCTCACTCATTAATACTTTGAATCAGATCTAAGATGCTTTAATTATTTTAGAAAAAGGTCTCAAAAGTGTTCCATAACACCTTGTAAATTGAAAAAGGATAGGATGTTACATGTACTGACTCACAAAGCTGAATATGTTCATTCATATTTCCTTTGGACATTATCATGTCTGTAAGAAGAAAAATGACTTCTCTGAAATTTAGTAAGATTCAAAAAATTTAAAAAACATTCCAATTTTGTAATAATCTCATTTACTAATTTTAAAATTTGATTATATGATCCTGATAATTACTTAATGTATTTCTGTAGTCAGTAAAATAATTTGAGAAAAAGGTCACAAAAAGTCTTTGAAATTTAGTATATTTCTAATTAGGGCAAAACTAGTTATTATTAGCAACCATTAATTGTGATGTAATATTTTCTAAGCTATCAAATAAGAAAAATTTTTAAGCTTATTTTTCCAATTCCCTGATTTATTTCCTGTTCTGAAGAGGGAGACTGTAGTCTTATGCATGAAGTACAATTTCTTCTTAAGTCTATGTCTCTTGTTCTGCTTGAGCATCAGCATTGGAAAACAGTCTGAAGGGAAGAGTTTATGTACAGTGTTCATTTTGCACAGCATTTTGGTGGGCTACAGAATGGGGAAAGAAAAGATATTGTGCTAATAAATGTGGTGTAGGAAGGAAATACATGTGTCTCTGCAAAGTTGTCTGCAAAGTTGTTCACAAGTGGTAACCAACATAAAGAAATGGGGAGGGAGGAGAAGTAGCCAAGACTTCCCTTATTCTACTTGGGGTTATTTATTTATTTTCTTTTTTCTTTTTATAGATTCTTTGTATTGTATTCCCTCACTATTCTCTGCAATCTTATGTTCATCCTAAGCATTTCTCACTTGGATGTAACTATGGGAATTGTGAAAATGGGCAAATATGGGTTAAGTATATTTTGATGGACCACTCTGTACATATAATTTAGTTTTATTTTCTGCTCCTCAAAGGCAGGAGAATTCGTCTTTGTGTTTCATGGATGATTGAAATGTTAATGAAAGCATAGTTAGCTTGCTGCCTTAGCTTTTGTGGACCATCAAAAGATAGAAGTGTACAGAATGCAGTTTTTTAACTCTTGCTTTCCTTAAGAAAGAATGACCATTAGATGAGTGGTATAATTTAGGTTTGATAGTCTTCCTGAAAATTTGGCATGTTTTGCATAGGAAAAGGAGGTCTTAATGTCCTTTTTTACAGAGAAACACTTGCTACCCAGTTGGATTTAGCTGAAACCAAAGCTGAGTCAGAACGGTTGGCACGGGCACTCGCTGAAGAACAGTACTATGAACTGAATCAGGAAAGCAAAAAAGCTGCATCAAGGCACAGACAAGAATTGACTGATAAGGACATCATCATAAGAAGGGTAAATTAGCTATTATCAATACCTATATACATCTTCCAACTGGAAACCAAAATTCATGGTTTTAATTAATGAAGCTTTGTGGTCATAAGTGATAACTAATTAAGTATCTTAAGTTTTGGGGTCACTTGGAACCTTAAACATTTAAATTGCATCATGTGACCTCCTTAAAAACCCAAATTCATTAATCTCAGGTGAAGCCAGAATGAAAATCAAGTGAATGTCTATAATTAATTTATTAAGCCTTTTGTATTTACTTCTTGTCATTGCCAAGTGTATTATTTAAGTCTCATAAATTTGTGGAGCTGTGTATAAGAGTCTCTTATTGCAAAGTAACTTAGTCTTTTTAAAAAAAAACCCACTTGTGAGTCTGGATTTTCACAACCCAAACTCCAAAATGTAATTTTTGAAGACACTTCATAGCATAGCTTTTGGAGTTAGTATGAGCTTGATAAATGTCTTTAACTGAGAAGTCTCAAACAGCAAGCCATATGTAGCATAGTTATTTTATAATTGTTTTTGTTTCTGTTTAGCATCAGAATGCATGTTCTGTTAAAAATCCTCAGGGTATAAAACTCCAGGTGTAATTGAACTTGGCTCAGTTGCTCAAAGCTTTCTGTTAATGGATATTCCACCTCTGTGAAAAGATAGTATAGATAGTGTTTGTTTCAAGAAGTGGCTCTTTTAAGCTTGAGATCTCCAGAATACCACTGTTTCTTAAACGGCATTTAGAAGACTATCTCTGTGGCATCAAAGGAATGCTTTCTTGCCAATGTATTTTCAGTTTCAAGTATTCTGATACTTTTTTCAGACAGATTGATACACAGTCATTTGTACAGGCTTCAAACAAAACCTTTATTTAGGAATACAAATATGTCTGGTTTTTCATATATACTTGTTAACTGATCCTGGTTGTGGCAGTGAACATAAAAATTCAAAATTGTCATGGTTTTTCTTTCCAACTTTTTTCTCTTTTTTTCAAGTTCTGTACATATTTACCTATGCCTGCCTTGTCTTAGACCAAATTTCATTTTGTTTTTATCCTGATTTTCATGATTTATGACAATTATCTAGAAGAAAATGCCTTGTAGCTACTCTGGACTTTAATGCTGGAGTTCTAGCACGTGTCAGCTACTTTCCTGTGTGGATTCAAAGTATCAAGGCTCTACATATTAGTTTATCCAAACTACAGCAGATTAATTGAAAATTGCCACATTGCATAACTGACAATCTAACTTTGTTAAAGTTGATTTTTGATTTCATACAGTGTTGTCAGTTCTGCAGTGATAATTTTTTTTTTTTCTGGGACAGGTGTATTTTGAGCCTTCTGGTAAATCAAAACAGCACAGAAGAATAGTAGCATCTTTTAAAAGTTGTCATAGTCAGAAGGTGCTTTAAGTAAATGTTGTTATAGAATAAATGGTACTTAAAATAATAGTATTACAGATATTTTTGGAATTTATGCCAAGTTCTTTATTCTAAAATGTGTTTGTTTTTATGTAGCTGGAAGAAACTAATAACACTTTAACCAAAGATGTTGATTTAATAACAAAGGAAAACACAGAGATCAGTGAGAAATTTAAGAAACAAGAGGAAGGTATGTCATGTTTGGAGTTTTGATCTTTTGATCTGTTGATCTCTTCTGAAGAAAATTGAATTTGAAGCATATGTGAAGAAGTGAGAAGTGGAAGAAGACATTGCTGTTTATCTTCTGTATTATTTTGGGTTTGGTGTTGGCTTTAATATTTCATCTTTGTGCCTTTCTGATACATCCTTCTGGTAATTTTCTGTCATTGCAGTAGTGTTAAACTGGTAATCTTTGTCTTTGCAAATTGTATTTTTCTCAAAAAACAGAGCAGCAGGAAAACAGGATGAAAAAAAAGTACTTATAGAAGTAATTAAGTTTAAAAATAATTACCTTGTGCTGAACTACCTCAAAGCTGAATATTATTTTGACAGATTACAAAATGAAAAAAGAGGAGGAAATTAATAATATTAGAATGCATTATGAGAAGAGCATAAACACTGAAAGAACTCTGAAGACACAGGTACAACTTTTTATGCAATTTAATAGCAATAACTACTTTGCATTAACAGAAGTATTTAATATTTTTTGCTTTTGTGAACTAACTCTTAGTTCCTTTGAAATTAAGTTTATATTAACCATAATGTACAAAATGCATTGTTAACTTTACGTTTGAAAGAGTAAGTTTTCATGCTTTACTTTCAGTATTACTTTGATTGTGAGTAAGGGCCATTTATGTTGGTGAAGGGATGTTTTTTATCAGATCCTGTAACTAGAGGAACTGAGAAGTTTTTTATAAAACTTGCTGCATATATAATTTTTCTTACTGGTTCTCTTTTTTCTTAACAGGCTGTTAACAAACTGGCTGAGATAATGAATAGGAAAGATTTTAAAATAGACAGAAAGAAGGCTAACATGCAAGATTTGAGGAAGAAGGAGAAGGAAAACCGAAAGCTTCAATTAGAACTTAATCAAGAAAAAGAGAAATTCAATCAGATGGTAGTGAAATACCAAAAGGAGCTTAATGAAATGCAAGCGGTAAAATATTTTTTTTTGTTTAAATGACATTGTGGAAAATACATGCATATATATATATATATATATATATACACACATATATACACATATATATATATATATATCTATGTATGTATGTATATATGAGTTTTGTTTTCAAAATACTTGGCTGCCTTGTTTTTGGTAACAAAGTAACTATGCATGTGTATATATAAATACAGCAACTAGCAGAAGAATCTACATACAGAAATGAGCTCCAGATGCAGCTGGATAGTAAAGAGAGTGACATAGAACAACTACGAAGGAAAATCATGGACCTCCAGCAAGGAATGGATTCTACCAGTGTTGCCAGTCTTCCAACAGATGAAACGGATGGAAATCTTTCAGGTATGAGAAAAGCAGAGTTGAACTACTTGGCCATGTTGTATACACATAGTTTTGGAAGGTATTGTTTCAAACAAGTTACTGCTTCTGAAAGTCTTCTGGCTGTCTAATTCTTTCCTTTCTTTCTTTCTTTGTTTTGTTTTTTTTCTTCTTTTATTTCTCTTTACATTTCATACCTTATACATCACACTTCCCACTGTATAGCTTGGTATTAGCATCATTTATATGCACTTCTGAGGAAAGAGCATCTTTACATCTCCTGTTTTTCAAGTACAGTGATTACAATGTACAGTATTTGGTGAATAGAAGACAGGGCCAACACTACTACATCATGATTGGGTTTTCTATCTTGAATGCAAAATTGTCTTGGTCTTACCTCTTCTTACTCAGTCATGTAGCACCTCTGTGACAACTGGCATTAGTTGCTGATGTGAAAAATAATTGGAGGAATTTTCATAATATATTTATGGTTGTATGATACTCTGATTTAGCAGATTAAAATAAGAACATATAATACAGTGTAGCCAGCCATTTCCATGTATCAGTATCAGGCACTGTACTTTGAGACCCACTGTTAGACTGGTTAGTTATTTACCTCTCTGCTGCCCCAGTGTTTGAAAAGTGTAATATGTTAGTAATTCCACATGATCCACTTCTGTATCTCTCAATACAGGAAAATAATGTTTAGTGTAATTGGGTGTGCTTAACAATTTCCATACATCACAGCCTGGTATATATTTTTTATATGGTTAAGTAATTTTTAGAATTCACTGTGAAATTTTTAATATATTTTTGATACATCTGAATTTCGTTGTAGAAAATATTTTTAGACATACAAAAACAGAATATTATTTTGGGTATTTTATTACTCCAGTCAGATAAAAGTAAATAGAATAATTTTAGATGTGTCTTTTCCTGTTAATGCACTTCATACTGCTCAAATTGCCACATTCTAGAGTTTTTCCAGGAGTCTTAGAGTGATTGAAATTTCAGGTAGGTTATCAGTCGTAGTACATTTTGATGTAGTTACTCCTTTCTGTGTCTGTTTTGGTTTCCTATCTTCCCCTAGTATATTTTTAGATCTTTATTTTTAGCTAATACTGTAATCAGTTACATTTTAGAATAGATTTTTGTTCAGATAATGGTAGTTTTTTCCTTCACAACTTCCATTTTGTTCAAGAAGCCTTTGCTCTTTCATGTTTGATCTATAAATTGCCATCTTGTAAAAATTTTGATTTTTGACGACATCTACAATGCAAACTCCCATTGGAAATTCCTATAATTATTAGATTGGTTAAGGAACTTTTTTTTTCCTAGGAATTCCTTCTGGTATATCTGAAGTATCAGTACTTCTCAGGAGTTTTTTGCTTACTCATTTTCAGTGTATTCCATTTAACAGATATAAAAATGAAAGCAGGGGGTTTTTGCTTATTAAAGTGGTTTTTTTTCCCCCTCAAATTATAAATTGGAATCAAGCTTTATTGTTTTTAAGTGTCTCATAATTGAAGAAGACTGTAGTTAGTAATTTTAGTAGAAAATTTCTGAACTCTTTTAAACTGGGAGCTTTAGGGCTTTTTTCTACAACAAAACACCAGATTTATTCTACTCAAAACAATAGTTTTGAACTTCCTCACTTCCCTTCTCAGCCATTTTCATTTGATGGCTGTTGTGTATTACATGGAAAACACGAATCCATCCAGCCATAGATGGATGGAATCAATTCATCCAGCCATAGATACACCCCCTAATTTTTCTGAAGGGCTAATGGTGTGTCAGTATGACCCCACTGTGTCTTAGATCTTGGATGGACTGTAGGAAAAATCTCTTTCTTTGCCTCATTAAGGAAGGTTATTTTCAGTTTTACCTCTGGAGATGTGTGTAGTCAGGCTTTTGGCTGCATAACCTGTCACTTCCATTTTGAGGCAGAAATTTCAGTCTGTGCAAGATCTTTTCAAGTCAGTTGTTAATTTTCATTGTTAATTAGAGCATCACAGTTACTTGAACTTCTAGTGTTCTTGGGTGAGGTGTCTACTTACTAGCCCTCAACTATTTCTTTTTTGGTAGCCTTTCATTTCTCTTCTCTTTTGCCCTTTTTTCTACACATGCCTCTGATTTTTACTGCAGTTGTCCTGCTGGTTTTACTGTGTGATACAGGTAGGACCTCTAATACGTATTACTAGGACTTCTCTAGATTTAGATCACGTCCCTACATGCTTCTGCTATTTTTTTTATTTTTTTTTTTGAATGAGTTTCTGGGATGATCAGGCTCTGAATAAGAAGCAATTTTGTAATTAAAAGAGATCAAGTGACATTAGTGCAGTCAAATTTCACACCCTTGTCAAAGAGCCAAGCAGAGGGCAAAAAAGGAGTGCAGTAGCATTAGAAAGATGAAAAAAAAGCCAAACTTCAGAGCTAGATGTGATGAGTAGTCAGTAGGATTCTCTAGCTGGTGCACCACTTCTTAAGGCAAAGACACTCCTTAAAAAAATTTTTAGCAAATAAATGGTTGGATTTTATAATAAGTAGTTATGGTATGACTTACTCATTTTCTTGTCACAATAAAAACATCACAAGAGAAAAAAATAAAGATACAAGTTAATATCAGCATGTATAAAAGAATGATTCCATGGTCACGATTCTGGCAGTAAGCAGTCTTATAAAATTATAAAATTTTAAGGAAAAAAAAGTCTTTATTTAGAAATAGACACAGAGAAGTCACATGGTTGCACACTTCAAAGCTGCATTGCCCTTGGAGGTGTTTTCTATGTGCCACTGGCCTAAACACTCCCACAAATTCTAGTAGCTCCTTGGGCAGCTTACACTCTCCCAAGGTGGGGATTGGCCCCTTTAGACAATCCAGGCTATTCTCAGGCTTTTGCTTACTTACATGGGAAAGATCAATATGTGGATGAAGGTTTTTCCTTGTATTCAATTCTAGGCATGTTTTGTAACTCTCACTCCTGATTATTGGTTCAGATAGCAGCTCAGATCTCAGGTGTCCCCAGTGTTAACAGAGTCCTTGCTGAAACAGCTGAGGTATTTGCTTTTAAATGATGCTTTTGGAATGCCTCTTCCTCCTGGCTGGACTTAAGGAGTCTTCATACTTGCATGATTGTAAACAGAATTATTTTTTGTCAAGATGGAACATAATCAGGAACGTAAGAGTTTTTTCTCCTTAGTGTTACAGGGCACCTAACCTGTTGTGAATTGCTTCTTTTCATCTGATTGGCAAGATCATTTAAGCAATTGAGCTGTCCTACAGGTTTAACTGCAGCACATAATAGTTTACAGCATATGTTGTAAATCATGTTTTGCACAAAGATAGGATGGAATAATAAATGCAGAGCATTTCAGCCAGCAGTTTTATTGGACTCAGATAGGACTTCCTGAAGTACCTGCAAGTAGCATGAATAAACCCCAAAGCAAAATCCACTCAGAAATCCTTTGTGAAAGCCACATGAAATTACAGTAAGGAAGTCTGCAGAAGGAAAAATCCAAATTGAAAGAATAGCAAGATAGTATCTGCAGGTTTTTGGTTGCTGTGGAAGACTCTTAGGAGTAGGAATTCTTGAACACTGGAAAGAGATGATCTGCTGTTCATGAAAGCACCCACATTACTTAGCTCCAGAACAACAAAAAAGTCTCGTAAAGCAGTTACAGTCATGGTTGTCTTGTGTGATTTTATTGAAGTCTTACTGTTAGAACTCTTATACTGAATCCCAGTGAATCCTGATAGTCTGCATACTAGCCATGAAGATGCTTAGAATGCAAATCTACATTTAAAATATATTCAGAGATAACTACCTGTAGCCTTTATGGAATTCTTTCTTCATATCCTATTGAGATCCAGCTAGCCATCTGATATTTTTGAGGCCTATCTTGCACTTTCTGGATTGCAGCTATGAGGTATCAATTCTGGTATTCTTTCCAAAATACAGGGAAGTTGTCATGCAATATTTTTGAGCCTATTTTTAAAGACAGGAATGGAAGATTCTTTTTTATAGTTTAGATAGCCCATATTTTCTTAATTACTCAGTCAGAACACTCATAAATATTAGTCTTCTGGATCAAATATTTGTGAAGTGGCCAGATGAGCATTTGCAGTTGTGCTATCTAAGTCCATCAAGAGAAATGAAAATACACTATAAATATTACTTGAGAGGAACCTTTGTGGCAAGGTTGGAATGAAAGAGCTCATCTACCCTTCAAGAGTACATTTGTTTCCAGACGAATTTTAGCTTTGTTGAAAAGGAGTATGTTTGGAAACTGTTGCTTTCAACTGCAAGATGTTATTCACAGCTCAGAAATCATCTCTCATTCAAATAGAATTTGCTCCCTAAAATAGATTTGTAGTAGACAGAAAAGAATGTCAACAGATCCATTTGAAATACCTAATTTACTTCCTGCTTCTTTTGAAATTGTTTTCAGAACGTGGTGAAATAGAAGGGAACTTAGAAAAAACTTCTACTGTCCTTATAAGCATCTTTTAAAATTCATTATCATTGGATCTTTCCAGATTTTCATATGCTACAATTTCAATAGATGCTGCCTTTTTTTTTTTTTCTAACAAATCATCCTTCCTGTATTGCTTTTGAACAGCAGTTCCCCCATACTTTTTTCTTTATTAGCAATTCATCACTTTGTTTTGCAATGAATACCTGGGTTTTAGGATGTTTCTGTAATTTCCAAATATGGAAGAATCTTCTCTTAATGTAAAAATTAATCAAAGTTTTCAAAATAAGGTAAGCATTATCTGTGAGGCCTGTAGACATGGAGGAAATAGGGTTTTTTTCCCCCCCAAATCTACTGAGTATCAATAATTGAGGAGAGTCTGGGATATCAGAGAGGGTAGGGTTGAGGGGGTGTGGGGACCCCTACCCTCCTAGTCCCCACCGTTCTTATGCAGATTTAAGAAGGCTGGGAGGTACAAATTTCCTTTGTTTTTCTGGGAAGTTTTGTTACTGGAATGAGTTCTGCTAACATGCTTTTCTTCCTGTTGATATCACTAGTTCAGTGGTCCTTGAGTATTTTCAAGCTATTCTATGTGGAGAAATTATAGGAAATTATTCCATATTCCTAGGTGTAGTCCATTTCTAAATATTGCTGCTGTAAGGCTAATGTGGGAAGGGCTTTTACATGCCTAATTATAATGACTTGCTAAAGCTGTCAGTCCCATTGTAATTCCACATAGCAAAGCATATGGACAATAACTTTTATACATTTGAATGCATTTCAAATCTTGCTGGGATACACCTCACATAGAGTTATTCCTGAAGGACAAAAGGAACCAGTAGCTCCTCAGGATATAAATAGTGGCAGAGAAAATTTTAACTTAATGAAGTTTTTAGTGCAATCATTACCTGGCTTCATAATTTTAAATTTCAGAAACCACTCTGTTAGCTGGGCGGGCTTTTTAAATCAACAGTCCACATTAGGCAGAAAGCTAATTTTCTTGTGGCCCTTTTTTGTATTATGCTGAATTATTTCAGTAGCTTATTGGTAGGAAAATACGATATTACGTTTCGGAGAATTTTCACTGAAAATTTGAGTAAAACACTTGTCTCTTATTCTTTGTATCCAGTTGATTCTTCCTGCATTCCTTATTTAATTATCTCCTATTCTTATCTTCTGTGAGTAATGGGACACCCATGTAGCTTTGCTTGCTCTTGTGCTCTCTCTCCTTTTGTTTCCTGTGGAAAATGTGTATCTGATTTGTTTTACTTCCTGCATCTTCCTGCTGAGTATTTTCATACAGGCACTCTGAATGTTAAATTATGTTTACATTGAAAATCTCTTAATTTAAACTGTAATATATTTTCAAAGCAAAGTCTTTCCTGCCTGGCTCTTTGCAAACTATTTATGTACAGTGTTAGATGTTGGCATCAAGGAAAACAGCTCTACTTTTATTGTGCAGTAACTCTTTAATCAGATGTTGGCTTGTGATGAAGCATGAATTAAATGCTTATGTCTTCATTTTATTTAGCTGTGCTTTTTATTCTGCTTTGCTGAATAGGTAATTGCCCATTACTGCATGTAGTACATCTTCCTTTCTAGTAGTAGTTTGCTTTAGTGCTGTTCTGCTTTATTATTATAAATACACAAAATTATTAAATACGCATTTTTTAAAACCAGAATCAAGACTTGAAGGGTGGCTTTCAGTACCAAACAAAGGAAATATAAGGCGGCATGGCTGGAAAAAACAGGTACAAATGCCTTTTTTTTCTTTCTACCTCAATTTCCTTGGAAAGGTTTCTAGGCATGTGGTGAATTGATTTTACAGCTCTCATTTAAGAAACAAAATAATTAAGAGTAATTTAGTGTATGTACATTATCATAGGAAAAAACCCAAGAAAGTTCAAGTTCAGTATGAAATCTTTAGTAATGACATTGTGCAAATTTACAACAGGGGAGGAAATGCTTTACAATGAGCATCTTGGAACCATTAAAAATCACATTTCTTCTTTGAGTAAGCATCTTTATAATACTGTTACTGATAAAGAAACTCTTTGTGCAACTTGGCAGCACAGAGTAGGGAATACCACACTTAAATGTGAAGGTCATGGAAGAGTACATCACACTGTACTTGCCACACATGATTTCCAATGATGTTTCTGTCTCCCTTACCTTTAAAATGATCCATTTATCTTAAAAAGAACTGATTTACCCTCAGAAACTGGATCTCTGTGCTGGAATTCCCACTCCAAACAAAGCAGTCTTGTTTTGCCTCTGTAAAGGTTATGATCTGCTTCTTTGAAACATCTTATGTTCAAATTGAGATATTTAGAACCAGTTTCTGATTATCTTTTCTGGCTTTTCAGTTCCCCCTTTGAACATCTTTTAGTTCATGTTTAGGAACATGATCTCTAGAATTTTTAAAATTTTAAAAGCTAATTGTATGAAACAGTTTATTTTCCTTCATCATCCATATATTCAAAGACTGCTACTGGGAATTTCTGAGTTACTCATGACATTTTTGAAGTAACTTTCTGATTCCTCTTGAAAGGTATTCTCAAATGCTTCTATTTACATTCACAGTCTACAACAGCTGAAGGTGATTCCTATAAAATTTAAAGGAGAAGGGATTAATTCCTGTCAAAGAAGCACTAGAATGTTTTTTGTATTGGGCCTTTAGCTGCTGTACTCCTTCTTTGAAGTGATGCTATTTGCAGTGGGCTTCCATGGCCTTCTTTATACACTCCAAGTGTTTGAGTTCCAGACCTGTCTATTTTTACATCAGTATCAGACCCTGGTGATTTGTCTGTAAGTTCAAACCACCACCTATTCTGGCTTGCTGGGAGTGAGTGATAATTTCTCCCTATTTCAGCTAATGGCCAGTCACTTCCCCCCCCCCCCCCCCCCCCCCCGACCCTTGAGGCAAGGGAGGAACAAAAGCAGAATTTATGTGTTGAATTAACAATTTACTGAAAGCACAAAGCAAGACTAAGACAAGCACAATAAAAACAACAATATTAATAGCAAAAGTATACAGAAAGAGAAGGTGCTTTACCTTTCACAGAAAAGATGTTCACCACCAGGAACAAAACCAAATGGCAGACGCTTCCTGTAGATCTGCTAAGGCTGCTTGAATCCTCTTGTTACAGAATTGACTGTGCCTGGCACAAATTACGTAGCTTTGTTCTGTTCTGGATTATATAAAATACTGTGTCATTTTTCTGTCAGAATGCTTCTAGCACCCTTTTATGGTTGTTCTGTAAAAATTGAGATTATTTTTGCATTCTCTGACAACTGAAATTTTGAACTCCTGATAAATGCAGCCTCTCCAGTGAAAGACTATTAGAATTTCTTCAGGCTTGCTCAGTATAGGCATATTTGCTTGCCTCGAGATATTTTACGCAGTTCATACGTTCACACTTTCCTAGTTTGAACGTGATCATGCTTTGGAGGAATTTGAGCTGCAGATGGATGGCTCATGAAATAAATTGTACTGATAAAGTTCCTTAACTAGCTGAGGTTCATATCAGTGAGACAGAATAGTGAGTGACTGTGTTCACTCAGATGTGCATTCTGTTGGCTGAACTGTACTGTAGCTGAAACAAGCTGCCAGGTAGTCAGCCTCCTCAGGTGCTTCTCTTCCAAATTCTCCTGCAGTTTCAGTTTTGTGAAGGTGGGAGGTATATGCAACCTCAATTACAGGCATGCCCAGATTAATTTAAAGGAAAAGCAAAATTACCTAAGGAGTGTAATTGGATTGATGCCTTTGTTACAACTTGAGCTGCTGCATTTCTGACTCATATGGTAGTAACACTGATGTTTTTGCCCCATGCCCTCGGAGTTATTTAGCTTAAGTTAGAAAGGAGTGGAAAACTTGAGAATAAATAATTGTACCTAAACCTAACACTGAAATGGGTAACCCTTATTTTTATCTGGAGCTTCAATTCATCCCAAGTGAAGATGATGAAATATTATTCAAAAACCACTGTAGAACAGAACTACTGTCAGGAGATTTTTTTATATGTTCACAACAGGATATTGATGCTGTTGTGCATAACTTTTTATTTTTAGTTAATTTGTTCATTCACCAAGGTGAATATATAGTGTGATAATTGAATTCCTTTACAGTCAAAATTTGCATTTGTGCTAGTTGTCATCTTAAGGCCTTGCTCTTATCTCTGAAAGGCAAAGGTCCACACTTCAAAGATGAGAAAAGTATTAGTTTTCTATTGGAGTGGATAAAGGAATTGAAGTAGTCCTTTTCTTCAATGGGAAAAATCACAGGAGGCTCACGCTACTACAACTTAGTACTTACTCAAGCTGATCAGGCTTTCTGTTAAGGAATTGTGACAATATGCCCTTTCATGGCTTATATTTAGATGCATTTCAGTAATTGAGATTTACAACTGTAGCTCACACCTTGCACATTTAAAAAATGCTGTTGTATAAACTCAGGATGACTTTCATACTTAGGTTTTGAGGTCAGCTTCAAGTCCTATATAAAATGAGGTTGAAACCTCCCCTTGTAGAAGGAGAAGGCATTCAAATTATCAGTACCTGCATTGTGCAGAAACCCATCCAGTTACCTACCAGCACTTGGAATTCAAGATGAACTGTTGTGCATTCACTTTGATGCTATTCTGTCCTTCGTGAATCTGGAGATTAGTGTAGACAGAGCTGCCAGTTTACCTCCTTTTAATCCTCTTTAGTGTCTTATATCTTTGAGTTCCTTCTAAAACATTTGAAACTGCAGGGGAGGGAACAGCTACAGCTGTCACTGATCTTATGCTTGTGGACAGTTCCAGCAAAGATGTTGGACTAGCAACTCCCAGTGAAGAGCAGCAGGCAGTGAATTCCAGAATTGAACTTACTTGGAAGTGCTTAGGTTAGAGGTGCTTGGTCTTAACTATTTCATTGTATTCATAGCTAACAGATCTTTGTTTCTGCTGATAGATTTTGGCTCTTTATTTTAGCAGTGCATTAAACTGGAAGTGTAGGAAATAGCAGGAGCCATGGGACACTGTTTTAGCCTACCAGCAGTTTGTTGTGAAGTACCAGTGAGTCCTGCAGGCCTGTAGAGCTGGATAAGTTTTTACAACATTATCACTAAATGATAACTTTTGCATTGTGTCACTCTTAGTGATACAGTAAATTTCATAGTAACCTGCCAGGTGCAACTCAAATTTATGAGTGTGTGTACAGATGGACTTGCAGAGTCATCACAAGCATTTTAGAGTGATCCAGTGACAATACAGTCACTGCAGCTGTAGCATTGCAGAGCCATCCATAGTGTAGCTGCCTTCAGGATGTTCTAATATCTCTTGATGTTAATTTGAAACCTTTCATTTACTCTGGGTTTTTTTATATTCATGTGGGAGTATATTAGGATAAATAATTGCTTTTTAAAATGCAATTTCAACTGTTTTACCCTTTCTTTCCACAGTATGTTGTGGTGAGCAGTAGAAAGATACTGTTCTACAATGATGAAAAAGACAAGGACCAGTCTAATCCATCTATGGTACTAGATATAGAGTAAGTAAAGCCACTGTTAATTTTGGATACAAATTGGCAGGAGTGTTATGTGTGAAATAGCAGATAGGGAATCCAGAAGCTTGAAATAAAAATTCCATAAATATTTTTCATACAAAATTTATCATACTGGTTGGAAAATGTCTGTCTCTCTGTATTTCAGTGTACCATTAACAGAACTTTGACAGTACTTTTTCTTTGTCCTATGATTGCCAAAAGTTAGAGAAAAAGAGAAGGGATCATTGCTGTTCTAATCCAAAGCATTTCTAACTTTTCCAGCTGTTTCCTGTTTAAAGTGATAAAATATACTAATTGTGATTACTTTACATTGGTTATACATGAGGAAATTGTGTCAAATATCACTGAAGCCCCTCTCTGGTACATGACTGTGATGTTTGAACAGCTGATTGACATTATGGGATCTTACAAAATAGTAATTGAAAAAAGGTTTTAGAATTCATGAGTAGATGTATCAGGGACTAACGAATACAGTGGTCTGGAAGGAATCTCAAGCTCAGGAAGTGCTTAAGATGCCAGTTGCTCATAACCAGGAAAAGAGTTATTTTCTCTTGGAACTGTTTTGTACTCTCTTTTCATAAACATCTGCTACAGCTACTGTTGGAAACAGGATGTTGGGAGAGATGGACTTAGAGTCTTGACCCAGTATAAGATGGTGTTTGTTCCAATTTAAATATTGTTTTCAATAGCTGGTGCCCCAGATTTCCTTTGTGATGTTTTGGCATAGGTTGTTCATCAAGCCATAATATAATTTAGTAAAAAAAACTACTGGATAGTATTCTACTTAACATGGTTACTTCCATCCAGGTTTTCACTAAGCTTTTCTAGCAATAATGTTAGACTTCCTAGTGTTTTGAAGAAGTATTTGAAAGCCTTTATATTCAGTAAATTTACCATGATGGATCTTGAATCCATTGTAAGATAACTCTCTTTCCATGCTGTGAAATACATTGATTTTGTGTAGGTAGACAAAAATCTGTATGGTTTATGTATTAGTTCCTAAAATCATATTTCAGTGTTGAAGTCGGTCGTGTTGCTTGCATAGTTTCTAAGAACTTCAAAGCAGTTTAATAATTGTTCTGAACCAACCTTTTAGCATTTTCTGATTGATGTTTCTTATAATCTAGTAAGCTGTTTCATGTCCGACCTGTAACTCAAGGAGATGTATATAGAGCTGAAACTGAAGAAATTCCTAAAATATTCCAGGTAAAAATAAGTATATTCTCCTGTCTATTTAACTCTCTTGAAAAAGTGGTGGCTTCTTTGAAAAGGGTACAAAAGTACTTAGTGCTTCAACAATAACACAGCAGTATTCTTTTTTCAGATTCTCTATGCTAACGAGGGGGAATGCAGGAAGGATTTGGAGGTAGAACCAGTACAGCCAGCAGAGAAGACGAATTTTCTAAATCACAAAGGCCATGAATTTATTCCCACGTTATACCACTTTCCAGCCAACTGTGAGGCCTGTGCCAAACCTCTCTGGCATGTCTTTAAACCCCCTGCTGCCCTAGAATGCCGGAGATGCCATGTGAAGTGCCACAGAGACCACTTGGATAAAAAGGAGGAATTAATTGCACCATGCAAAGGTACAGTCATGTTTGTTCTGTTCTGTATTCTCTGCGTGGGTAAGCCAAACCTGCTAAACTACTGGAGGTGAATAAAAGCACTTCAGTTTAAAGTTAAACCTATAAATAAAGTTCTAATATTTTAGATGTGAAAGTTGCTATTCAAGCAATAGGCTGTTACACTGCTTATGAACAGTGGAGGCCTGTGGTGGTGTAACTGATGGAGCTCTGCTAAGGTTCTGAGAGCACAAGGTTCCCTAGAGGTTTGTGCCCAAGTACTGGGCAGCTCCTTGGTGCCCACACCAGTCTATCTGCACTTACACCTGACCCATGCTAGGGACAATTGCAGTGGCTGCATCAGCAAGCTCTGCTGAGACCTTGCAGAGTGGTTCTTCAGCCACCTCACCAACTGGAGTAAAAGTTTCTTCTCTGTGCTGCTGTGAAGTGGAGCATTCAGGGTATGTGCTCTGGAACTTGGCCATAAGGCACCCACACAACTTCCCAGCTTATTAAAATCGTAATTAGTGTAAGTTTCTTACTTCTCAAATACTCACATTAGACTCAAGAATCTTAATGCAGAATGACAAATAGTGAAAAACATTATATTTATAATCTTTCCTGCTGTTTGTTGTCTTCCAAAAATATATAAACAAACCCAATACAAGAATGTATATAGGTGCCATTATTCCTTCCAGTGGCACAGTTGGTGTGTGATAACTCTTACTTTGATAAGGAACCCTGGTTTTCACTGAATCCTCCTCCCTTTTCCTTGTAGTGAGTTACGATGTAACTTCAGCAAGAGATATGCTCTTGTTGGCATCCTGTCAAGATGAACAGAAGAAGTGGGTGACACATTTAGTAAAGAAGATCCCTAAGACACCACCATCTACTTTTGTTCGTGCTTCTCCTAGAACTTTGTCTACAAGATCCTCAGCAAATCAGTCGTTCCGAAAAGTTGTTAAAAATACTTCTGGAAAAACTAGGTGAGAAATAAGCTACAAAAGCTCCAGATCTTCCTGGCTAAAAACCCCTCAATTTTTAAGTCCTATTCCATGTGAAATTGTGAAATAGTTACACAGTTATGGCTGTTGAACTGCTGATCTAAAGCTTTGCTCAAATCCCAAAGGAAGGAGAAATCTCTTGTTATTGTGGTAAATTTATTGGTTCTTCACGTTTGGAAAGTAGGTCGTACTTGGCCTAGTGCTTGGGAGGGAGCTGGTTGCATTTTTTTTTCCTGTTTAAAGGCAAGGCTCATTGGATATGTCAGTAATGGCATTTAGCGGCAAGGTTGATCCACAGTCATCCCATCCATGGGTGGGATCCATGAATTGACTCTTCTGCAAATGGGACTGAAATGAGAAACTTAGAGATTCTATCTGTTGCTAGGCCAATTCTTTTGTTGTGAGGCCAGTTAAGTCTTAATTACATTCTTCCTCCCTGCTTACTCATTCCCAGTTGTATTCTATCCCAGTAGTCATTTTTGTAAACTATTTGTGACCCTATGCATTAACCAAGACATGGTGTAAAATACATCTTTTAAATGGTTAGGTTACTGTAATCTGATTTTAACCATTATTAGCTTCCTGATACAGTATGTGTGTTGTTTTGTCCCCAAATAACCAACTGAATTGACAGTATGGAGTGGACACTAGTATCTCAGTAAGGAAAGAGTCTTCCCAGATTGGCAGGGCTACCAAATGCTCCTGGTATGAAATGCAATAAAAGCAGACTTTTGCATATAAGGAGACATGGGGTATTTAATGAAGCATCCTCCTTGAAGGGAACAGAAGAGAAAAAATATGAAAGATAAAAAGGGCATTGATTTTCTTGTCCCCAAGACTTCAATCCCAAAACATAAGTGGTCATAGAATGGCTTGGGTTGGAAGGGACCTTAAAGATCATCTAGTTCCAGCTCACCTTTTGACTGTGGAGAAAGAGTCCTATTGAGCATAAGCCATTTAGAGAAGCAAAGCACTTGAGCAGCAGGAGTGCTGGGTATGTGTGTGCTCTTGCCTGTCATGCTGCCTGGAGATGTCTGCAAGAGGCAGGTGGGGGCCCCTGCACCTCCCTGATGCTCAGGGAGCTCCTTGGGTGTCTTTGTGACACACTCTGTCCCCATCAGACAGCTGACACTGGGTTGATTGGAGTATAGTGGGGCCTGCATGGCACCTGCAGAGCAATGCGAGCAAACAATGAAAAGATTCAGAGTTCCACTGAGCAAAGAAATTAGAAAACTAGTGTTAGGAAATTAGAAATTAGCATTAGAAAAAGGACAGGTTGGAACTCTTCATTCTGGCAGTTGTGCTGTGGACATTTTTGTGGCTTTCTCAGGCAAATTTTTTGTGAGTTGTATCTATGAACTGGACAAGTACTGCTGTGATGGACTATGCCCAGTGTGTGCCCTGATACCATTACATTCTGTCCCATGTGTTTAAAAAGGAGAGGCGGTGGATTTATTTTATGAAAATTCACTTCTATTATACTGATGTTTAAATTCAGCTTATTAAATAAATCCACAGCGTAGCTTATGTACTGAACACTTAACTGGTAGCTCAGCACAGTAGCTGAGCTCATTTGACAGCCTGTTGCTACTTAAAGGGGAGGGTTTTCCCTCTCTTTTCCTTCTTTTCTGTCCTTGGATCCTAGGTTAGTGCTTGAAATTACACATTTTGGACCCTTCCATGAAGGTACACAGTTCAGTTTCCTGACTGCCAAAAACAATGTAGACTAACTGTGTCAAGCTAGTGAGCGGATCAGTGCACTGAGAAGTGCAGTGACTGCCAAAGCTGAGGACAGGTAAGTAGGAGGATGCTCTCCTGGGGTCAGGATGATGAGGAACAGCAGGCTCTTTTCCTCTCAGGAGGCAGTCAATTATTGGATCAGCCTCTGTGAAGTCAAGATACTGCACCCTGCAGTTCTCCTCTTCCCTCACCATTTTACTTACGTGTGCGAATAAGCAGCAATGATTTCTATGGGACATACACGTCTAGCTTTTACTAAGTATCTGAAAATTGTTCTCTTGTCAGACAGTATAGCAGAACTTGCTCTCGGTGATGGAGGCCTACCATGTAAGCAGGCATTAACTGTTTTGGTGAATGGATACAGACTTGAACACCTGCTTGAAGACATTTCAGTACATTTCATTCAGGGTCTGACCCACCTTTCTTTGCAGTTGGTAGGCAGTGCTTCCTTGACTTCATGGAGAGGTGTCTCAGACCCATTGAAAGGAGCTTCACATATAAAAGTTCATCCTAAGTTCTATTCCTCATTTTAATAACTTACCACTAATGACAGTGAATCAGAACTTCATGATGAACTTGCTGGCATTTGCAGTACTGCTTCGAGATCAGAACCTACACTTCATAGCTTACAGTCTGCTGATTTATTCACATTGTATTAGCACAGCTGAGGCCTTTTGTTTTAATATAGTTGGACTTGGGCACTTGGTCAAGTTAATGCATGTTTGAAGAGGAAAACAACCAACCAGCCAAAATTCCTGTGCATCAGATGAGCTCTGCAACTGCATGTGCGTGCTCTTAGCCTAGGGAGCCTTTTCTTGTCCTGCAAGTGAAAGAGGGTCACCTTGCATTTGCCATGAATACACCAATGACTGCTGACTCTTAACTGCTTACTTGTAAAGCTGCAGTAATATTATCATCTGTCTGATCTCTCTGCTTAATGTTATTTGAAACTGAGAACAGTTTGTGGAAGATGATGTAGGTATGAAGTTAGTATTGTACCTTGTCAATTGAAAAAAAATTCTGTTAAAGCATTTTCTTCACTGAGGCTCTTGGCAAACGTGCACTAATGTTACGAAGCTAATTTGTATATTTGTTATTAATTGTCTGTTTTCTTCTTTGTTCCAGCTAACCACATGTACAGTGCTTAATGGAACCTCATGGGATGCAGTCAGAGAAACAGGGCTTTTTTTAACCACACAGAGCAGTGCAGACGGGCTGTTGTTCTTTTCAACATAACTATCACAGGCTTCAGGGTTAAGATTGCTATTACTGTCTCCTCCTTGCTTTGGCACAAAAGCACGCTGAGGGTGTTTAATTGCGGGTTTGCCTCAAGGTAGATTAGATTAATTATTACTATGTAATGCAAGTCAAAGCAAATAAAGCTTAGCTAGGTATATAAAAAGGTGCTGCCTTTTGGATTTTTTAAAAAAAGCCTGTCAGTCACAATGAAATGCAGCCAACTTTCTTCGTACCAGTACCAAGAAAAGGACTGTTAACCCTGTGAAGGGGATATTTATGTCAAGATGAGCGTATGAAACGGAGTAGAAGAGGAAGGTTTCTCAGTGAGAAGGACTGCAATTGCTTTCAAGACTCTTAAGTTGTGCTCTTGAAGACTGCAGAACTAGCTTAAAATGAAGCCTTATCACTTGAACTTCAGTGCCTTCACTGCAGGGTTCTTTACAGCCTTAATGCTAACCACCCACTATGGAATGGATCAAAGTGTTAAATATTTTGCATTATGCTTTACAAAATACTGATGCAGCAGGTTTGTAAAAGGGGGAAAACAAGTAATTGCCTTTAATCTATGCATTTTTGCCAAGCCATACTGAATTATTTTATTGTTAGAGGCATTAGAAGCTAACAGTAAAAAGAACCACCGAGTTTGGAAGCATATTTTGGGGTACATCATTTCTATTACTGTATAATGTATTGCCTTACAATTTTAAGTGATAACATACATTAAGTTAACAAACATTTAAGAAATATATGCACTGTTTGAACTGTAAATTATTCTTAGAACACAATTACATGGTTTTACATTGTTCTTTTAGTGCCTTGAGATAATTGTATTATTGCCATGTCAATAAATGTAGGAACCTAAAACTAAACAAAAGAAACCTCTGAGAAACTACTGCATATCAGTAGTTTTTACTGAATTTTAATTGGTTGAAGTATTTTAGATGCTAGATGCATTTCTAAATTAAGTACAATCTTTGAGTGAGAATTCCTCTTACAAAGAAAGACTGATTTTTGTTCATAAGCCAAGAGATGTGTAGGCAATGCAAAAAAAAAACAACAAAAAAAAAAGATGCAAAAGCTGTGGGTAATTCAGGAATTTCAGTAAATGCTGTCAGACTCTTGCTTTGTAGCAGGAATACATTCATGGTATGGGCAGTATGGTTTTACTTTATTTTATTTCTTAACCAAATACCTCCTCAGTAATTTATAATGGCTTTGCAGTTGTGTATTAAATAAGAAGCACTGGAAAACTGATTCGTCCTTAGGACGATTTGCATGTTTCAAGTGGTATTGAAAGCCGCACTGATGGATATGTAATAATAAACATATCTGTTATTAATATGGTAATGACTCTGTGCTCATTTAATGAGAAATAAAGTAATTTATGGAAAGACCCTTTTGAAAATGACTGGCATGGTGTTTTCTCCTGACTGCAGCTTATATATCTTTCTAAGCATTCAGACATTGCAACAGTTTCCAAGTACAAGTGCATTTGCAGCATAATGCCTAGGGCTGCATTTTTTTTTTTAACTATTCCACATTAATAAGTAAATACCACATTAAATAATGTTTTAATTTCCTTATTCTCATGGCCTGCTGTAGTAGTCTTATTTATATTTATTATTCAACCACCACCATGAGCTGGCCTTGTGATTGCTTCATCCTTCATGATGCAGGTTTGGACTTTTCAGAAATTCCACTTATTTGTGGGAGGAAACACTATTCAGAAGACAAGGCAATTTTTGTTGTTAGGGGGTTTTGGGATTAGGATTGTTTGGGCTTTTTTGGAAGAGCCTGTGCATCCCATGAAGCTAGCTGTCCATAAATCTCCCTGGGTAATCCACCAAGGCCTGCAGAACAATAGAGCAGTAAGGCCAAATTACATGTGAATGATTGTATGTCCTTTGAAGGTCACGGAGTTGGAGAAGTACAGATAAATAGAAGCCATTGATGTAACTTCAGCAAGTTCCTGTGTTGAGCTTGCTGTGTCTGAAATGTCAGCAGTATCAAAGCTGTGGCTGGAGCACACTGAAGACAAACTTCCAGATCACCAGTCATGTTAACTGTGAGCTTGTCTAGCAATGTAAGGGATAATGATGACCTGCTTTAATCTCCTGTCACACACTGGGAAGGGAAAAATATAGTAAGATGATTAAACAGATCTTACTTGAATACGTACATTATAATAGGAAATTTGGGGCAGTTGGAAAGGCCTGTGGTCTCTCCAGACTCATTAGGTTGTGGATTGCTTTTCTGCTTTCCTTTATGTGTAACTGTCTGCCTCTGCAAGCTCAAAACCTTTTTCTTGAGTATAAAATGTGGTATCTTGAAATTTCATATTTCATGAATCTGAAAAATAGAATAAGCCCTGTTATGAATAGCTAATGACTAGTGGGAAGAGGGATTATGGAAAAATGGTTTTTGCTCTACAGATTGGCACATACTGCATTTCCAGAGTTTCTTACTAATGCTGAAGTTCTGCAGGTTTTTTTAAATGCTGATTTTGCTTGGGAAAGCAGCAGCAGACATAAAGAAGTGTAAAATTACATTGACTTGTGTGTCTGGGATAAATTGCAACTAAAATGCTGTAATAATAAAGTCTAGACATGCAAATTACAGTTTGTGCGTTCTGGTACACTGATGTTGGCACTTGTTTACAGTAAGCAATGTGCCTGTCTACAGGAATAGCTACATTTTGAAAAAAAAAAAAACAAACAGCCAAATGTTTCTAATATTAGGAAAAGTAATGCTTACAATCTCAACTGGAAGTCATCAAGAGATAGGAAGTGTGTAAGCTGTGAAGAGCCATCATAAATCACTCTGGTTGCCTTTTAGCTGGTGAAGCTATAATTTACAAGCTGCTTGAGAAATAAAGAAGTTCAAATTCTTACATGATAATTTTTTTGTTAATTTGCCTCTACCTTTTCATTTTTTTTTACGACTGTATTAGGTTCACTAACACTGACAGAATGAGAAAAATCTGATTCTCTCTTCAAGCCTCCCTATTCCTGCTGAAGGCTACAGGAAAGAAATAGGAAAGAGTTGCTAACAAGCAAAACTGTGTGGTAATAAAAGGGTAAGGCCTCCTCCACAAGTGGGGTTTTCCTACAGTAGCCACTGAGGCTGTAGCCAGAAGCAAATTGGGAATTGTGCAGCGAGAGGAGGGGGCAGCAGCTGAGCTTCCCTCTGAACTGGTGAACTTTGCTGGGATTTTTTTAATGTGCTAATTACAAATAAAAAAAAAATGCAGGTAGAGTTTTGTTCTTGTTCCTTGCCCTGGATGTACATTTGTGACCCAGAATGTAAAACATTTGAAAACTACTGAAATGGAAGAGGTAAGACAAAAATGGGGGGGTGGGGGGGGGGGGTGTTGGTACTTTAAAGATGTCCTGTATTGCTACATTTTCTTTATTGAAAATACATAGAAGATACAGGGATGAGGCATCCACACTCCAGTTTAAGTGTTCAAGGCCAGGTTTGATGGGGCCCTGGGCAACCTGATGTAGTAAATGGCCTCCCTGCCCATGGTCCCTTCCAATCCAAACCATTCTGTGATAGACAGGTTCCCAAGAACATTATGTTCCCCAGAGAAAATAAAATATACATTAGTAAAGGCACCTGCCAATATACTGAATGAGGGTAACTCATCTTGACCTTTAAAGAAACAAGAAATGTAAATGCAGTATTTTAAGTCCCAAGTCTCTGTTATTTAAAGTGAATCTTTGTTCTATCCCAGGCATCACACAGGTGTCTAAAGCACAGCTTTGCAAAGGGGTTTGGTTTCCTTCTCCACACCTTCTGCTGTATTACAGCACCTGCTTCTACTGTCTGAGGGTTCACCTACCACTTGTGCTCCTCAGAACCTGGCCACAGGAGCTTTCATAGCCTTAAAAACCTTTTTTTCTAAGCAGACCTGGACTTGCTCAAAGCCATCTTCCAGCGCTCATAAACCCTGCCAGGCCTGCTGGCCAACGTGCACTGCAGTGCTGATGACACAGCCCCAGCTTTTGGCTCCAAGCTAGCCTGTATCCAACCAGCTCAGGAGGGGAAGGAGCCCTGCTCAGATGGCCCTGTCACAGGCCACAGAGACACAGCCAGGGCAAGCACTTCCAGTGTCCCTATGCCCCCACCCAAGGTTCCCCTGGGGCCTGTCTTTACTAAGAAAAAAGCTGCCTTTAATACGTTCAACCAATCCTTTACAATTTTAATGCTGTCAAGCAGGTTACACTCTGTCTCCTGACGTCAACACTCCTTATGTCAGAGTCAGGAAAACCAGCATCTATCGATCCCCTCCTTTAGGAAAAAGGCACAAAGCCGTTACTGCAGGAAAAGAGACTACACGGTCTCGGAGGAAAAAACGGGGAGATAGTGGCTCTTCACCCTGCAGAGGTTGGGATGGTTTTTCCTGCAGATACAAACCCCGTTTCTTTTCTTTCAGCACAGCACCCTCTAGTGTCTTTCCCAGATCTTGGAAATGCATGGTCTGTGCCTGCCTGAACCCTGGTCAGCTAAGGGTTTCTCTAAAGGGAAGGATTCAGTGCAGCTTCAGACCGTAGAGCATTCCACTTCTATTTAGCTGGCACGAGTTATTGTAACTCTGCGTATGTTATTTTTGGTATAAAGAGCAAAACATTCGACTGGAGAGAACCCACATGTAAATTCACAGGCAGGCAGCTGGGATCTGCTCTCTCTTGAATATGGTCTGCAGGATCTCACCTTAGAACTGGATCAAAGCTTTTCTAGAAAGTTTCTTTCAGCATGTCCAAGTAACAAAAGATTCACCACTTGTGCTGGTCAATTTCAACACTTAAATTGCTTTAGTAATTGTAAACTCCATCTTAATTCAAGATCCATCATAATTCAGCAAAATTTCAGTATAACACCTTTTGAAGCTTCCCTGTGAAATGTTATCTTTGCTCCCCCAAACTTCCTTGTCCCATCTAGGAGCCTACTCTGGACAATAAAATCAACTTTTGCTCTTCTTCTCCACGACAAACTGAAAAGACAGAAATTTCTAAGCCTTTCACCTTAAGGTTTACACTCAAACTCTGGATTATTTTTATGGCCATTTTATATTTCATTCTTTTACTGTTTGGAACTGAAAATCACATTTGGGGAATGGCAAGGACAAGATCCTTCTTGTTTAGGATATTGACTCTGGCAAAAACATGGTCAGAAGTGCACATGCCAACAACCATATGGTGGTAAAAGCTGTGGCAGGAGCTCTTCGCAGCTGCACCTGTAAGCAGCAGAGGAACATTGGGTTTCTAGAAGGGGAAGCTAGGAGGGGTCCAAGGAAGGGATGTTTCTTACTTCATTCTCTCCCTTGTAGGTTAAAGCACTGCTTTGGTTTCTTTAACCACATCCTAATACCAAGAGTTTTTGTGGAAGCAGTTGAGATTCAAGTCTCCAGGTCTACTGCTTTTAATGTTTACAATTTGGGGTTTATCATGCTGAAGGCTCCTGGCTGTTGCCATCACACGCATCATTCAGCACTCCTTGTCTACCGAGCCTAAAAATCATTGCTGGTTGATTCCTCGTCTCCTCCCAACGAAGTTCTTCCGTTGGTAATTTTAGCTCCTACTTCACCCTTTCCTATAAACCACAAGGGCCTTTTTATTTTTTCTGCCTTGTGTGCCCTGCCTTGTGCAATCACAGTTTCTGGGCAGACCCCTGGGTGTGCAAAAGCCCAGCTCAGCTCTCACAGAACCACAGTCACAGAACCAGTCACAGAATGGGTCAGGTTGGGAGGGAGCACAGTGGGTCATCTGCTCAAGCAGGGCTGTGCTAGAGCACCTGGCTCAGCATTGCATCCAAATGGTTCTTGAATATCTCCGGTCAGGGGGAATCTATCTACACCCTCTCTGAGCAATCTGTTCCCATGCAGGGTCACCCACACAGTAAAGAAGCTCCTCCTCATGTTCAGGGGAACTTTCTGTGCATCAGATTCTGCCCGTTGTCTCTGGTCTTACTGCTTGGAACAACTGAGGAGAAGTTGGCTCCATCCTCTTGACATCCTCCCTTTGGATATTTATACGCATTGATGGGGTTCCCTCTCAGTCAGCTCTCAGAGCATCATCGTGACAGAGACGATCCAGTCCCTTCATCATCCTTGCAGCCTTTCTCTAGACCGGCTCCAGGAGTTCCCCGTCTCTGTTGCACCGGCGATGCCAGAACGGGACACACCCCGGTTCCCCGCCCGCGGCACCAGCACCGCCTGCACCTCATTCCGGGGATCGGGCCGCTCCAGACCCCGACCCGGCTGCCCACGGCTCGCGGTATTAACGGGATCCCGGCCCGCTCCCGCCGCCGGCCCCGCCCGTTCCGGCGGTGCGCGCGCAGCGCTCCCGCCCCGCTTCCGCCGAGCGGCCGCGCTTGCAGCGTCATCCCGGGGGCTGGTTTGAATGAGACCCCGAGCGGGGCCGGGACCCGCCGCCGCCGCCCGCCCGCCCCGCCAGCGCCGCGCCCCGCCGCCCTGCGCCCGGCACACGCCGCTCCGCCATGCCGCTCTTCTCAGGTGAGCGCGGCCGCGCCGCTCCCGCCGGGCCCTGCCCGGGAGCGGGCGGGCGGTGTCCCGGCAGGAGCGGGAGCGGGAGGCGCTCGCACGTGCGCGTCCATCCCGGCCGGGCCGGCGGCGGGAGCGCCCCGGGAGGCGCGGCCCGGGCGGCGGAGGAAGGAGGGAGGGAAGGAAGGAAGGAAGGAAGGAAGGAAGCAGGGAAGCAGGGGGGCAGTGCTGGCCTGGCCCTGCTGCTGGAAGGGCCCTGCCTTTCTGCTGGAACAGAGGTGGTGCTGTCCCTCTGGTGTCCCAGGGCTCCGCATCTGCGCCTTCCCGGTGTGTCTGCCTCCGCTCTTTGAAATCCGTCCTATCCTGCGGGCTCCGCTGGGCTGGAAATCCCCACGTCCAACCTTTGACCAGTCACCGCCGTGCCAGCCCGACCGGGGCACCGAGTGCCACATCCAGTCCTTCAACACCGCCCGGCGTGGGGACTCTACACCTGCCGCCCTGGGCAGCTCATTCCGATGTCTCATCACCCCTTTCGTGAAGAAGTTCTTCCTAATGCCTAGCCTAAACCTAAAGTTAAAGCTTTCTTATGTCTCATCCTGGTGGCCCTCCAGTGACACTTGTGGGACCAGTTACTGCCTCGATAATAGCTCACAGATCTGGCCTGTTTGGGCTCTGCAGTTTTTTAGGTTGGATGCAGCCTCAGTATACCGTTTGTCCACTGTTTTGGCTGTGGTTAGCAAGCTGGGATCCTTATGTCAGTGTAACAGGGTTTTTCCTGAGCTCCTCCAAATCCAGTGGAGTCTCCCTCACTGGAGATACTCGGGAATGGTCTGGCACAACCCTGTGGCTTGTGCTCTGGGTTGGTCCTGCTCGAGCGGTGAGGTTGGACGAGATGTCCCTCTGTGGTCCCTTCCAACCTGACCCGTTCTGTGAAGTGTTTGTGCTGTGTTTTCCGATCAGCAGGGAAAATACGTCCTTCCTTTTTGTTTCTTTCCACTGTTTTCAAATTAACGAGTTTCTCTTTTATTTTGCACGAAGCTTTGGTTGCAGTCTCTGAAGAGAAGGCGCTCATGCACTTCCATTCTTCTCTTGAGTGCCGTGTTGTCGAAACCAGTTGAAACTACAGATTAGTAATTGCTAACTCTTCTGCATATTTAGCAGTGAATGCATGACTGTTCAAAAATTCAAAACCCAGAAGTCTGTGCAGCTGACTTGTTCAGTGTCTGCATGGGTTGTCTTCCTGGAAAATGGGAAAAGCCTTGTCCTTCACAAGTCTTAAATATGCAAAATAATAAATGTGTATTTTAGGAATATCAGAATGTTGGGCAAAATAGAAGATGCTTTCTGTTAGAAGCACTGAAAAGTCAGTCATTTGAGTTCCTGCGTGTAGACTAATTTAGACTTGCTTTTGATTATTCTGTGATATTACACATCACAAGCATTGCATACATCTGAAATCTGAACCTTTTTAGAAGACTTATCAAAATTATGATTTCTGAGAGTTTTGTGTTTTGAAAAGGTTTGGTTGATGTAGTATATTTATATAAAACCAAAGCACAGGTAGAAGGATGTGGGTTTCCTAAAGTCTGTTTTTTCAGCCACTTACTGTGCATGTAGGATCTTGCTGCATGCTGCATTTTACGGATTTTCAGTAAAATCTCAGCTTGCTAAGGAAGCTTTATGTGCCTGTGTTAGTTCTTGGAAGTGGCCAGAGGTATATCACTGTTCTGTAAAGTCACACAGCTTATTCCAGGCATTTTTTTGTCTGCTCTTGGTCATTACTAACCTCACCAAAGTGAAGTTAACATTCCATTGTGCCATTCTGCCTCCTGCTTCTGCTGGTCAGCCCATTTCCAACCCAGCATTGAGGTTTACACTTTCTCTGACCAAATTTCACTCTGCTTCTTAATTCCAGTCCTGCACCTTTACTGGGGTCAGTAGCCTTGGTTTTAAAGAGCACTGTATTGTTCTGCTCTGAAGGAGAACGGAAATGCTACGGATAACTGAGCTGGAATCGCACCTCTGAACTTCCTTCAGAAAGTTCAGTTGTTTGCAACAAGCAGTGCCGAGAGATTGGGAGAGTTAGTTCCAAACTGCTTTTGTGAAGACCTGCTAAAGGGTTTCTGATTATGTTAGACACACTTAGGTATTTCTGGCAGAGTTTCTCAGTATATATGTTATTTCAGTGGTTTTGTAGGATATTTTTAGACCTGCTGGAAGTGGTATGTTCTGATGGTTGAGGTGCCATACAGTGAAGGTGTCCTGTGGCTTCATTATTGACAGGTTTAAAAGTCTAAAGCAGAATGTTTTGAGAAAGTATGAAATCTTGGTAATTGCGTTCTTGGGTATTAGGAAATAATCAAGTTTCAAAACATTTTGCTTGCAGTTAATGTGAAGTGGGGAAAAGAGAAATTCGATGGTGTGGAGTTGAACACCGATGAACCTCCAATGGTCTTCAAAGCCCAGTTATTTGCACTGACTGGAGTTCAGCCAGCTAGACAGAAGGTTATGGTTAAAGGAGGAACTCTGAAGGTAGAAATCAATGTTTTTATATTATGTCTAACTTTGTTATGTGTTAACAATGACCGTGTTTCTGGGTGTTCCTCCAGAAGATCTTTGGTTGTATGTGTTAAACTGACTCCACTTCTTTACTCATTTATACAAAGCACAGCTCGGTGGGAGGTGTTTTTGTTGCTTTTTTTATGTTCAGAACTGGAATGCAAGTTTTTTCTTTCTAGCTGGTTTAAGAGAAGTTTCTCTGGTGCTTCTCTGCTGGAGACTTACTGGTGTAACGAGATAAAGGCAATTTTGCTGCAGAAAGTTGTTTACATTTAAGCAGTGTTCAACAACCCATGAGAAGCCTTATTGAAAACACAACTTGGCTGCTTTTAATTCTAAGCATGATAACATGTAAATAGTTACTACTGTGTAATCTTGGATGAAATGCAATTGTATATTTAGAAATATATGATTAATATTAATGAAAATACTTGCTTGTCTCTTGCTGCAAGATAATTAATATGTATTTTACTTTGTTTCACAGGATGATGACTGGGGGAACCTAAAAATAAAGAATGTAAGTTCTGAGCAGTAACTAAATTTTACTACTCTGATTTTTTACTTTGGCATTTAAAGAAAGACTCAAAAGTGCTTGCTGTTTCTGTTTGAGTGGGGAGTGCTTTCTTAAAAAGTCATACCTTGATGAAAAATAATTTTATAGGTGTCATGTAAGCATGCTTAGAATGCTCACCATTGATTTATAAAAATTCTTTTTTTTTTTCATCAGTAGAGAAATCATACCATCTTTTCTGGAGTACTTGGATGTATGTGTTTATTTATTAAGTACAAGGAAAGTCCTGGGTCAGGGCAGTGCTGTCCTATCTGTGACCATAAAAAGAAGTGTTATTATTTAGAAGAAGCTGGTGAACTTGGGCACTATCTGCAGACCCTTTTCCTTGCACATCCCCAGCATGGACAAATGTGTTGGTGGTGCTGAAGTAACACCTCTGCTTATGTCCTTTTTTACCAACCTGCTGAAATGTGCTCTCCTGTCTTAAATAGCTGCTGTTTTTAAACAAAACCATTAGTAATGGTAGTTCATACCTTTGGCTAGTTCAGAAAGAAAACAGAATGTGAATGTGTTTGTGTTGCTTGTCTATATAATATTGCACCAGGGAATCCCACAGGTGTGATTTTTTTTTTTTTTTTTTTTGTTTGTTTGTGTTTGGTGGTTTGGTTTTATTTGTTTGTGGTTTTGTTTGGTTTTTACTTTTTTTTTGCTTGTTTTTTTTGTATCATTTTCTTTACTGTATGTCTCTTGTAATGTCTTGTAATAGCTGTTACAGGTTTTACTCCAGTAGGTAGCATTGCTCTTGCCCTGGTAACTAATTTGCAAGCATCTGTTAGCAGCCTGTAGCTGCAGCTATTGTAGCAAGCTGTTCAGCAAAGAAAGCAGTACATAATATTCTTGTCTTTTTCTGCATGTGGTTGTGCTAATAGCTGCCTTTACTCATTTTAATAATGTTATATACAAGTTCTAGGGATTTATTTACACTGTCAAAGCAGTTTCTCTTCATTCTGTTGTTCATCCTTTTTCTTAGCACTATATGTTTCAAGGCTCCAGATAGTAATTTTCTCCTCCTTTGACACATCTTATTGTGTAGGTGTGCTCCTGTTGAATGCTGAAAGACTCCTTTTCATATTATGCTAGTTCAGCAAGCACGGAAACCTGATTGGCTTTTTTTTTGCCCCTTAAATGTTAGTTCTCATGTCTAAACTGATGTGGTAGTTTAGGTTATTTTTCACTTTTCAACTAGTTTAACCCAGAACTTGCTAGGCAAGCTCACCAGATGTTTCAGTGGAAGCATCTAGCATGAAGAATTCTGTGGAGCTCTTCTCAGTAGGTACTTCCAAGATAAGAGGAGTTGAGGTACACCCTAAAGTCACAGCAGTGGCAGTGTTGGTTCTGTTAAACCAAGAGAAAGACTGTGTTTATTTTTGGGGAAATAGCTGAAGTATGTCAAGAGTTTGAGGGTTTGAGTGGAAATGACTGTCCTTAGATAGTCACTGCTGTTTTTACTGTGTTTCAAGGGGATGACCTTACTGATGATGGGTTCTGCAGACGCGCTTCCAGAAGAGCCGATCGCCCGGCCCGTCTTCGTGGAGGACATGACAGAGGAGCAGTTGGCTTCTGCTGTAAGCATGTTTCCAACTTCAGTTTCTTCTTAACCTTCGAGCAGTGGCAAGTTCTTAAATACTTGCAGTTCCTTAAAAGTCAGTTTTGAAACTCTGATGTCTGTTTAGCATCTTCACCAAGAATCACAAATTTACATCCATGAGCAAACGGAGAGCAGTGAACAGAAGTCTGGGATTTAATTTAAAAGTCACACAATTAGTGCTGTTTTTCCTTTAAGCAGGCAGCTTAGTAGATTTTTTAAAAATAGCATTCCCGATGGTTTTAAAGATGAAGTTATATTGCCCTTGCTGCATCAGTGTCCCTGTATTTTGTCTAAACAAAGCCTCTTAGATATGCAAAATTATTTCCTGCCTCTTTCATATCTATGAGGAGAGACTAGGATTTGAGGTGGGGTGTATTTGGGGTTTTGTTTGTCCCTGTTAACTAGTATTAGGTCAACTTCGTGTTAAATGAAAATAAGTTTGACACACACGTTTTGGTTTGTGGAAGTAAATTCTGAAAGAGCATAATTAATTTGTTATTTTCTTAATGAAGTAACTCCTGAGTTTCCTTTTTTACATCTTGAAAGGCTTCATTTTCTCACCAGCCATTTGAACTGCAAGCTGTGTCATACTTAACAGTTGTATGATTGTTGTCAGCTGTGCACACAGAACAGGAGTACTTTTATGCATGTCTGTATGAAAAAGGATCTGTAGTTTAGCACTGGGTTTGTGCTTCAGGATTCAGTGCTTTCCAGGCCACCTGCAGGTGAAGGATATTTATGTGTTTTTGAGTAACCCCATACACAGATATTGAGATAACTGAGAGGCAAGCAAGGAGGCGATTCACTGTTAGGTAACATTTTGTAAAAGTTGGTCACATGGAAGTTTTGTTATACATCAAAATTCAATTGTCATCAGTGCATGTGTTCACTTGTGAAATATGCTTAATGAGTTCTCTCGTCCTAAAGTAATCTACTGTATTGGTATGCTGTACTACTTCAGTTTCATTAAATTGTGCTTTACCTTGACAAATAACTAAGTATTCAGAATTAAAAAAAAAAAGAATCAGAAAGAAAAACTCGTTATTACATGGTGATTTATAGTTATTTCTAAAAGTGGTTAGCTTACTATTACTTTGCCTTCACATTGGTCAAACTTCAGAAATGCACAAGTTGTCTGAAAAGATCAAGTTAATGATCTGTTGCAAATTTCTGGAGAGGAGTTTAAACAATGCTTTTGTTTCCAACTAAGAGCTCCATGGTTTTCAGAGTTTTACTGAAAACTGATTTTAATTGAAACATCAGTGTTTTGTACAAATGTATTCATGTGGAAATTTCACGGAAATAGAATTTTAAGGTCAAAACTTGAATGGGATTATAATTGAACTTTCTGAATGACTGCATGCTTGAAGAAAATGTTCATTAAACTAAACATGCACAGAAAAACCCCCAAAGCATTCCTGAACGTTCCCTAAAAGTATCAAACAATGTAATGATAAATATAATCATAAAGTGGATCTGGAAAACCTCATAAAGTTTTATGGAATATCCCAGGTGTTCCTGCATAATTCATTTGCTTAGCAGTTGATGTCACATTATAGCATTTGTACAAAAACAGGTGCCACATCTCTCTGACCTTCAAGCACCCTTGTGAATTTTTTTGGTAGATGGAATTGCCTTGTGGATTGACAAACCTTGGCAACACTTGCTACATGAATGCTACGGTTCAGTGTATCCGCTCAGTGCCAGAAGTGAAAGAGGCCCTTAAAAGGTAGGATTCAGGACAAAAATACCGTGACTAAAATGTTTTCTTTAGCTTATGAAGTAGATATTTTGCAGAGGGGTCATCTTAATATTGGTATGGATTTTCATAACAATCTCTTACTCTTTTGATCTATTCAAGATTAACATAATGATCAATTAAAGTTTATCTTATGGCTGTGTTAGTCTGTACTTTAATAAAGAAGTTAAGGCTTTGTGTTTTTTGGAACTGGTTTTTAAAAGAGAGAATGTGTTTTGCTTAGTTAGAAAGTAGTTCCTATCTAGACTGGTTTAAAATTCTAAAATAAGCCACTGAACTCTTTACCCTATTTTTTTGCTGTTGGTTTTTATGGTCCTGTTCTGCATAAAATAATCATCTGGGAGTCCTGTTCCTTTGAGGAATGTTTCCCACACTGGCTGTATTGCACAGCATTTTCAGCTGTGAAATTCTGACGTTTGCTACTTGGAGGTACAGCAGGAAATTCTAAGACATACCTTCATGGAATTTTGTTTTGTTTGCTAATTTGTTGTGATTGTAGGATAACTTTTCTGATTTTTGATTTTGTTATACTAGACTGAAATGTAAAAATGGCCAGTGGATATTTTTTTTGGTTGGTTGGTTGTTTTGTTTTTGGTAAGGAATATATATACAAGAAAAATTTAAAATTTACAAGTTACAAATATTGAAGGTAAAAAGAATACTTGCCAATGTGGCCTGAATTTGTCCTCCAGATGAATTGTAATGAGAAAACAACTAGTATTTTAAAAAATTACATAGAGCATTTTTTCTGTTTTAGGGTTAATTTAATTCCTTTAAAATACAAAATTGCTTTCTTGATTCCGTGGTACTCAGTTGGATGGTCTGTATTACTGTAATCACTTTTTATTTAAGTTGTTATAAATAGGTTTTCATTCTGTTAGCAGGTGCACTTTAATTATTAAACACTGAGAACTATTTGTGAAGTACAGAAATTTGGTTTCAGGGTTTTTATTGACTATCAGTGTTGTCATTTTTGGGAAGTCTTTATTTCCACATGAAAGACTCTTGAGTTACTGCACTGAATCAGAATATTTGACAAATTTAACAAACCAAGAGGCAAAATGTAGCCTGTGAAACTGTCAGTCTGCAATACAAGATGTGGCCGTATTGTCTGTGGGAAGTCAGATTCACACTCAGATTCAAGCTCTGTTTTTCCCTGGAGATTTAGCCTTTTTTTGGTCTTCCCTGCTTGATGACAGCATGGAAGGCTATAGGGTGCATGGCAGTGGGAGAGGTGGGAAAGGGCTCACTTGGGAATGCTGTTACAGCTCCTTTCCTCATGAACTCCTCCCTGTTCTGTAGTGTATCAGGGGAATGCTTCCTGCTCATCATCTAGCAATGGTCAGAATTTCAACAGCTCAGTCTGAGATTAGGGAACGTGTGAGACCCTCCTTTTGCTTGAAGGCTTTAGGGAGTCCATCTGTTCCTCATCCAGCTGCTAAATTGAGAATTCATAGAAGAGTGGTAAGTTCTTGTCATGTAGGTGGACTCCCACACCTCTTCACTGTAGGAAATACTTCCCCAAGAAAACATCTTGTCTCTCACTGTTTTGCCTCTGCTGTGGAGGGAGGAAGCAAGCCTGCCCTCCATCTCTGTGCATTTTATCTGCCATCTATCCTTGAAGGTGTTTTGTTTTTTTTTTTTTTCCCCATGTATCTGAAGAAGCCATGGCAAATGTTTCAGAAATGTGGTAGCTTTTGTTCAGACTTTCTCAGTTTCTTTAAAAATAAAACAAGTCTTTGAGGCAAAAGGATTAGGGAAGCATCAGTGATGTAGCCAGACTTCTTGGTCTGCCTTTACTTGCTGCCTCAAAGATGCCAGTTTTCCTTTGCTCCAGGCTTGCAAAATAGCTGAAACTTTGAGGTAAATGTAAGTGAATCTTACCTTTGGTTGCTTCTGGCTTGGTAGTAGATTTCCTTTAAATGAATCTAGCTGCTGCCTACTTCAAAAACCCAACTATCCTTCCTGTTTGTGTTTAAATGTATGCAAATTATTTTTCATCCCTTTTAGGTATGGTGGTGCCTTAAGAGCTTCAGGAGAAATGGCCTCTGCTCAATACATTACTGCAGGTTGGTGTTTAGACAAGTGTGTGATTTCCTGCTAAATGCAGATAAAATTTACAGTTAAAACTCTGTATTGTTCTTTAGTGTATATGCCTTAGGAATGTCAGATCTGCAGGCACTGGAGGATTCATTTTCTCTTTAATGGTTATTCTTCCCCTGCCTGCAAAGCATTTATCTCTGCACATTATTAGGCTGCAGGCTAGGGAAAAGATTCTGAAGTGTGATCTCGGCTTGGATAGAAACAATTTGTATCTCTTAAATATTTGACATGTAGGCGTGAAGTAATTGGAACTTCCTTAAGCAGATTTCATCCATCCATCTGTTGATTTGATCACTTTGTGTAGAAATATTTTAGTTCTTTGTTTCACACTGTGGTAGTCTAACACCACACTCCTGGGATATGTATTTCATTGGTATCTTTTTAATATAATTTATTGGCTGAGCATTATTGTTACGATGGAAACTGATTCTTTATCAATGGTCATAGCCTTTGCCCTAAAGGTTCAGATTTCATAACTGGAATGGAAAGGAGGGTCTTCAAAACAAAAGTTACTCTTTGTAGTGGTGGTCTGGGAGCTCACGGTGGCCCCATATCTTCAAGCTCTAACTAGAGTTCTAGTTAGACCACTCACACTTGAACAAGGGTACTACTTGTCCACTTTTTCTTTTTTTACTCTATTTCATTGCCCCACTAAGATGCTGGGCCAGGACACTGGGATTTCTACCAGTCCATTTAAGGAAAAACAAAACAATATAAGGAAGGAAAGGTCCAGTTTGTGGGTATGCCTGCTGATCGAATTTTGGGGTGGTAAGTTCAATGGTTACTCTATACAGCCATGCCTGCCCCTCCCCTTTTTACTGCCTTTACTTTGTGTCCCTTGTTTTCTTTTTAAGGTGACAGCTCTGCTTCTTAAGAATTTTAATAGTTGAAGTAATTTGTAGTGAATTCTTGAGTGCTGAGCTGTTCAGGAACTCCTGCATGACACTTATGGCATTTTTTTAAAATGCTGTGTCATATCAGTTGCACCTCTTACCAAGTTCAGTGAAGACACTTCTAAAAGAGGAAGCAACTGACCTTGGTTCCCTGTAGTATTGTCTATATTCACTTACTTGAGAGAACAATTCATTAGTATCTTCACCTGTAAATTAGTGACCATGCAGATTGTTGCCTAACTCTCAGGGTTGTGAGGATTAACAGGTGCCTTTGAAATGATCTGTGGATTTAAAATGCTGTAACTTGGGTAGATAAGACATATGCTAGAGTATGGAACAAAAAAGAAAGCCATGTGTGTTGTCATGCAGTCAGTATCATTCATTGGATTGCACATAGTTACGAGCTCTCTGCACATATGCATACACATACTTGTGTTCTTGGGTCTTAAGCATGGGTATTTCCTTGATATTTTATTAAAGTTTTTTTCTTTTCCTAGTAGCTGGTGAAAGAAGTTGCTCTAGAGGATAGATTGTGAATGCCTTCTGGTTTCTCTTGTGAAAATGTTGTCAGATGTGTTCCAAATGAAATCTTAATTGCTAAAAATATATTTTTTTTTCCTGTTAGTAGCCAGGAAAGACAAGGAATTATGTGCCAAAGTCTCAGAAATCATCTTTATGATTTCAAAGTCGTGTTCACAAAGAAGATCTTAGGTGCACCTGTTATGCCACCTGGAAAATTTGGTCGTGCTTTGAAAATATCAAATTGGACACTGTTAAATGATCAGTTTTTAAATGTTGCTGCTGTTTTACTATTCTTTTTACACTTCCTGCCATATTTGAACTGTTTTTGCACTTCTCAAAGCATTCACTTACTTTTTCTTCAAGCTCTTAGAGACTTGTTTGATTCCATGGATAAAACTTCCTCCAGTATCCCACCTATCATTCTCCTGCAGTTTTTACATATGGCCTTCCCACAGTTTGCAGAGAAAGGTGATCAAGGCCAGTACCTTCAACAGGTAAAGACCAATTACTAGCTTATTGTTTAAAATTCTGTAGTATGTTGGAAGTTGAGAACAAGAACATTTTAAGACTTTTCTTCTCTTGTGGAAATAATTACTCCCAGTAAAGTGGGGTGGTATTTCTGTAGAAAAGTTGTATAGAAGTCGAACGTAATATCAACTGCTAGTTTGAGAATGTGTGCTGAATTGGGAGAAATTCTTACTTAAGGAATCTTCACATTTGGCTTTTATAGTTGATGGGTTTAATGTTACTAAATCATAATGCTAGTAGTCAGATTTAATATTGTGTTCCCTTCCTAGGATGCCAATGAGTGCTGGGTGCAGATGATGAGGGTACTACAGCAGAAGCTGGAAGGCATAGAAGGTGATACAGTTATGGAGGTAATTGTAGTCTTACTCTAACCAGAATAAGGATTTATAGTATTTCACATATGTTTTGTTAAGTTTTATCAGTTTGTGAGTTCTTCATTGTGTGAAATGGCTTTCTGATGTGCCTGATCAGCATAATGCTACCATGGTCCTGTCAGCTAAAGGAAACCCTTTCCTTTGGGCTTTGTAGGGCAGTGCTGGACCATGCTGGTGGTGACACCCACTCACATATGTGGCAGCTGGTCCTGATAAGCTGGGATTTCAGCACACAAGAACTTTTTTTTTCTGAAAAAAGTGTGCTACAGTTCTAACTTGAACTGTTTCAAACAGAAAACTTAACTGAATGAACCTGATACAGGAAATTGCTGAAAGTTTTTCCTGAGATTTTACCAGAACAGCTTTCTCTTTTCTCTCTAAACTGTTTTCTGGAGAGTCTTGGCAGAACCTTGGAAGACTATCCTGAAATTTAAGATAGATTTAAGTTGGGGGGACAGGGATTTGTGAGTTTTTGATCTTGCTTGTTAATGTGCTTCAGGTTGGTTTTAACAGCATATAAGCATATTTCTTTTGAAACTTATGCAGTGTAAGAAGGTTCACTGACTAGGAGAAAATGCACCTATAGAAAGATGAAGGAATAGGTTTAAAGAATATAAATAAGTGGTGTTAATTTGTCTGTAGAGAACACTGTATTTACATTCTATTTAAAGTTACATCATAAGAGATTTTGTTTTACAGACAGACTCTGGAGCTACAGCAGCATCCTCTAAGAAGAAGAGTTTAATTGATCAGTTCTTCAGCATTGAATTTGAAACAGCGTATCCTAAAGACTAAGGCAAGACATAAACAATGATGATTTCACACTTCAGCAGTTTTGTTCAGGGAGGATGAAAAGCATTGTTCAGAGCAGGATGGAAAATGAAGGTGTAGGTTGGGGAATAGGGTTGTGATGTTGTACAGGAGTACATAGACCTTAAAGTTAAGACTGGATATGTTTTGAGAGAGAAGATGATGTGGGGAGAAAGAACAGTAATGGAAATTTACAGGAACAAACCCCTTGTTGAATTTCAGTAGCAGATCTCCTCCCTAAAGAAGATTGGTACTTAACAACTTCAAGGATGCTGACATGCTTTATCCAACTAAAGCTAATCATTACCTTAAATAGGCTTTTTTGGCTTGTAAGGGTGTGTTGCTGACATACGTGGTGTAATAAAGATGCACAAAAGGTATCTTGATTGATTTCTTAAGAAATAAATTAGGTGTCTACTGTTGTATGAGTAAGAAACGAATGGAGCTGACAACTCTCTAGTAAGTTCTTTATAGGAAGAAAAAGAGCATATGACCACATGGGGCACACATCTCATGGCAAGTATTACTCTCTTCCCGTTTCTCCAACCCAAAATCCTGGCTGTCATCAAAATGGGCACCACTTCAAGAAAGAATTATACACTATGCATTTTGTTTGTCTGAAATAAGGAAACATCCCCATAGATGAGGTACTGTATCTCATAGCTTGGTAGTAATGAGGAATAAAGGCCTTTTTTAAGGTAAGAATCATGCATCTCTCTCCCTCTTCTGTGACATTTGTTATCCTTAAATAGCTGGGAGTCTTGGAATGTGTAGCTAAGAGGAATGGTGCTTAGGCCTGCATCAGCAAGAAGACTTGTTCAAAGAGTTGCAGATTTTCAAAGTGTGACTACAGCAGCATTTGTAGAATAGCTGCAGTCAGAAAAAATACCTGGTTGGAAGGAGACAGATGAGAGAAAATCATTGGGGGTAGAACTATGAAAAGAGGAGAGGACAGACAGAACAATTAAAAGGAATGTGTAGGAAATAATGAACTAACTCATTTCAGTGAAGAGGACAGATACAAGGAGGCTCTGCATGTTGAAAGAAACAGGAAGTGTGGCCAGCAGCAGCAATAGAAGAACTTTATAAATCATAAACAACAGTGGAGTGTAATGTTGCAGGAGGGCTTTGTAACTGGGTGTTGGCAGCCAGTTAATGTGTTCTGTGTCCTGGGGGTTGGGTGGTCATGGGGGAGAAGAAAGAAAAAGCAGTCCTCAGCTGAAATGGTGATCAAAGACTTACTTTACTTTTTTTGGTGTGCTGTCTGCCCCTTCTCCCCCTTGTCCTTAGCCACGAAGGAGCAGATTGGTCTGAAGGGAGGGTTCCTTCAATTCTTTTCTGTACTATGAGAAGTAAAAGTACTGTCTACACAAGCACAGAATTACCTAAATTACTGTGCTGCTTGGCATGTTCTTTTCACTAGAGCAGTAGTTCAGCTCTTGGTGCATGGTGGTTTTCCTTAATTTTGTGAAGCATGAAATGTACAGAAGCCGAAGAAGAAGAAGTAACTAAAGGAAAGGAGAATCTCCTTCAGCTTAGCTGCTTTATCAATCAAGAAGTGAAATACCTGTTTACAGGACTAAAATTGGTAAGTTATTGCAACTTTTATTGAATTGAAATCCTAAGTGACCTGTGTATTTTTCAATCAGCATTCCAAGTGACCTAAATACACTTAATTCAAAGTGTATTAAATCCGTGACTTATAATTGACATCTGCTGTCAAGCTTTACAAGGTTTCAGGAATCTTTTTGTTTGGGAAGATGGCTGTGAAAGAGAATTGCATGTTAAAGTCAAACAGACTGCAGCAGAGTGTTTTATTGAAGACCCTGACATGGTCTTCCCCATGCAGGTAACCAAGTACAAGGCAGTTTGCTACTTGTTTGTTCAGCTGGGTTTCACTCTAGACTGAGCAGTGTCATTCATGATTTATGCAGCAGTCAGTTCCTAAAAGGTCCAAAAGCCAATTTGGAAGTAGGGTGGCATTTTGCTTCCTAGTTAACCCCCTTCCAGATGGTGTAACGACTAAATATGATTTTGCAGGTTTTGAAGGGGGTATTATTTTCCATCAGGCAACATCATTCTCAAACTTTTTTTAAGTAGAACTCCTGAAGGTAGTCTGTGCTTTATACATGTATGTATGTATTTTGAAATTGTAAGGGCTTTTTGGGGAATGGAGAGGAGAGGAGAGGAGAGGAGAGGAGAGGAGAGGAGAGGAGAGGAGAGGAGAGGAGAGGAGAGGAGAGGAGAGGAGAGGAGAGGAGAGGAGAGAGGAGCTAATGCAAAAACTTTGTAGTGACTGTGTAAGACTAGGGCAGTGATCTGGTTTGTATAGGATTAAAACCAAGTTGCATGCTTCTCAGATAATCTTTGTATCTCTTTGTCTTTTTTTTTTTTTTCTAACAGACTTTGGAAGGGAAAGTAGGATAAAATAGCTAATGCTCACAAATGAAAAAACTGTAAAAAAGAAATTTCACTTTCAGGCCAAAAAAAATCTACAATTCTTACGCTGGATTGCCTGGAGCAAGAGATTTTCAATACTAAGAACCAAGCTAGTCTTTCCTGGAATTTTGTTAGGAGACACCAGTTGTCACTTTAGTTGCAGCTCTGGCTGCTTGAGACTGAGAGCTGAGAAATGTGCAAATTTTCTTCTCACAGGAGACTTCAGATTTTCTTCTGTAGTGTTCCAAGCATGATATACATTTGTAACCAAGTCCAGGTACAATGCATAATAAAATCCAATTGTGAGTTTTATTCCTGTAGAGCAAAATTTTCTGCAGAGAGAAACTCAGTGTTGTCAGGACTCAGGAATGAGCCTGGAGCTGAAGGAATGAATGGGCATGGTCCTTTCTGCCAAGCAATTTCAAAATCTTATGTGCTGTAATGGCTGACAGCTACAGAAGAGACTGGCAGAACAAGATTTAGATTATGGTTTGTTTACTCCTGTTGTGCTTTTCTCTAAGCTGTGTTTTATGATGAACATGTGCTACTGCTTTTTCTTGTAACAGCGTCTTCAGGAGGAAATCACCAAACTCTCTCCAACGCTGCAGAGAAATGCACTCTATATCAAATCTGTGAGTGGTACTTCACTGCTCTTTATGATTCTTTTAACTGTCAGTTTTCTGTTCCAAACCATAAAGTTATTGCTGCGATACCATGTGATTTATGTTTATACAGCATCTGAGTATCCACTACCAAGAAATTTAAGACAGAGCTTAAAAAAATGAGACCTTGTTTTATTCCTGTGGGTTTGTGCATAAATATATTTATATTTTATATAAACATTTTAATATAATTTTTATATATTTATAAATATATTACTGGAATAAACTGTAATTTGGGATGACCAGTGTTTAAGGCAAAAAAGATCTGTGAATATTTAAAGTAATAGCTTTTTCTGATCTGTTTTCCTATAGTCCAAAATTAGTCGCTTGCCAGCGTACCTGACTATTCAGATGGTTAGATTTTTTTACAAAGAGAAAGAATCTGTGAATGCAAAAGTTCTTAAGGTAAGTTTTCTGCATATTGATGTTTAATTCCTCTTTATGTTTTCTGTGAGTTTTTTATTAAAGGTAGACATGAGGACTTGAAGACTACTTACTAAATTGTTTACTTTCAAACTGCATTTACAAACATTAACGATGCAGTTTCATTGCTCAAGTACAAAGTAGTTTTGTGGCAGTTGTGATGGTGTGGCAAACTACACTACCCAAAACAGACTGATGAAGGAGGTGTGAGGGGCAGAAGTGAATTTGTCCCAGTACTGCTAGTATTACAGGATGACAATAAAGAAGATGATTTTTGCTCTTTTCTCACCAGTGGTTCTGAGAAGAATGTTTAACTAAGGAGAGGGCTGTGCTTTCAAGCTCTGAACAGTTCTCATGTTGATGGGAGATGTTTATACTGTCAAACACTTCCTGTTATTAGTTATTTTAATTGTGTGGCTTTCAGATGGACAAATGCAGGAACCAGCTGCAAACAGCTGAAATGTTCTGGTTAATGTTCTGGTTTCGCATTCTGTTGGTCATGGCCAACAGACCTCGCGGGCTGCCTGAGGAGCATCATGATAGATGTTCTGTCAAAAAGAAAGGAAATAAAGACTGAAGGTACATGTTAACTATTTCAGAAGGCAGTTTGGATAGCAAAATTGACATTTTTGCCAGGGTATAGTCATTCTACTTGCCTGCCTCTGTTTTCTTTTCCCTTGGGTCTTTATAGGTGTTTCCATAGTGTGAAAGTGTGACAGCTAACAATAAAGAATCTGATTTATTATTACTCTATGCCGAATGTAATAATTTATAGTGGTTTATATTGAATTAGTGTAGCCCTTTTGGTAAACACTGTCACCAGAATCCCACTAGGTCAGGTTGCCATCAATTTGAAGAGGGTTGCATTTAATTTGATTGTGTTGTCTTCCCATAGGGGAATGCTTTAACATGGGGTACCAAAACATCCTAGTAAATTTTTGTGTTATACTTCCTAGGATGTCAAATTTCCTCTTATGTTGGATGTGTATGAGCTGTGTACGCCAGACCTGCAGGAAAAAATGGTTTCTTATCGGTCAAAATTCAAAGATTTAGAAGACAAAAAAGTAAATCAACAGCCAAAGAATGTAAGTCTCCTGACACTTTCACTAATTGTTACATCTGAAATTGGGGTACTAATGAGGACTAGAGAAAACTGGATGTCCTTAAATATATTGTTTTCTTATATAGCAAAGTCCTTGGTATTGGGCTTTAGATCATTTCATCCTATGTTTTTATGAAAATACAGTACGTGCTTTGGTGTGTTTGCTTGATGAGAAATGTTAAATGCAGTAGTCAGACAGCATGTATTAAATATATTACAATGTAGTACTTCTGCTTACCAGTGCTATGCCTAAAGGTTTTCTGTAAGTGACACAAGATTACTCTCTTCAAATATTACTGTTTGCCGGCTGCTCCCTTCTTCAGTGGAGTGTAGGAAGCTGTTCCCTTGGACAGGGACAGCAGCAACAGTTGGAAAGGGTTGTACAAGGCACTGCTATGTGCCTGACTGGTAAAAAAATAGAGTACGTGTGCTGGTGAGCTTAAAATCAGCAGTGTAAAATCTTGGAAAATGGTTTCATGTCTTATCCTGTCTATATAATTCTGACTTCACTGTCTTTAATGAAGACAAAAGTAAATGAGCTCAAACCTGTAGTGTTTTAGCCATTTTTTAAAAGTTTGCTTGTATTTTTCCTGGCCTAACGCCTCACAAATTCTTTTTAAACATTCAGATAAGGCTTGCATCCCCTCTTACACAGATGGGAGCAAGGAAGGAGTGCTATTTTTGAACAGAATATATTGGCACAGAGTGTCTGTCTCTGTATTTTCGTATTGCCACTTGTGCTGCTAGCAAGCCCCCCACCAAGGAATAAATCATCAGTTGCAGAATTGCTTCATAAACAAACCCATAAATCTTGTGGGTTAGCACTGCAGGCAGTATGTGCTAAAATGGTTAGATATTTGCTTTAAAACTGGTCTTCTTCAGATAAGGCTTTTTTTATTGGTATGTCCACCTAAAAACTACAGTAATGAACTTCTTTCAAGTTGAACAAAAAGGTTTAGACTTAGAAATGTATTTAAATGAATGGAGACTTTGGCTTTGATGTGATTGTGCTAGAGTTTTTATTAAACTATTCCACATTAATTCAACTTGCTCTCTTTTTTTAGTCTAGTAAAAGTGATGGTGCACAGAAAGAAGTTAAATATGAACCATTTTCTTTTCCTGATGGTGAGTACAGGGAAGCAAATCTACTTTAAAGTAACTTTCTAGTTACTTGTGTTTAAGTGTACCTGATGGTGAGACTTTTGAGAATCCTGTATCTTCAATGATTTTGAAAATTAATCTTAAAAGTGACAGGAATGGAAAGATTAGGTAAACCAAAACATTGAGACAGTGCGATGCATAATTGCCATCCATCTGACAAGCTGGTGATAAAAGAAGACAGGCACATCAAAAGACATTTGCATGTAATGTGCAGTTGTTTTGCACGCAGCTTTGTCAGTGGGTGGTAGAAGGCTGAAATCAAAACAAAAACTTAAACTGGACTTTCAAAAGTGCTGTGATGGTTCTGGTGTTGCCTCAGTTTTGGGAGGGCTTGGAGTCTGAAGGCCCAAAGCACTGACCCTGTGCATTATAGCAGTAATATTTATTTCATGAGAATGCACAAGATGTTCAGTTTCTTGAGACGCTCCTGGCTGAGAGCTGCTGTTTTTAGTTCATAATGGTTTTGTACCGTGCTGTAGCTGGGGTTTTACACACAGAGCTATGGTGCTGCGGCCTTGCTGATGCATCTGTGCTCTGTGAGCTGTTAAAAATACTGCAGCTGTTCAAGTAGGATTCAAGGTTACTTTTTCTTTCCCCTTCAGATATTGGTTCTAACAATTGCGGCTATTATGACCTGCAGGCAGTCCTAACTCATCAAGGCAGATCAAGTTCCTCCGGGCATTATGTGTCCTGGGTTAAAAGGAAACAAGGTAAAAAAAAAATAAATTGCAGCCCTGTTGACCACTCTTCACAGCTCATTTCAGCAAAGGGGCTGTTAAGCAAGCGCTTAGCTTTTATGTACCCATTACACATGATCCTCTTGTTTTCCTTTGCAGATGAATGGATTAAATTTGATGATGACAAAGTCAGCATTGTTACACCTGAAGACATTTTGAGGTTATCTGGGGGTGGAGACTGGCATATAGCTTATGTTCTGCTCTACGGGCCTCGCAGAATTGAAGTCGTTGAAGAAGAAGCTGAACAATAGTCTTCCGTTTTAGCCATTCTGCCTAGGTGTGAAATAAATGTTGATTACTGATCACTTCTTTAACCCCAGAGCTTTAGCAAGTGGATAAATAATTTGTTCAAACCTTCTCATGTGCAGAGGGATATTGTTTTAAAACTGATCCATGTACCAATTAGTCACTATTGGACTGGACTGCCCACTGTGGTAGTGACATTACTTAAAATAGCTTTAATGTCTTGCAGAAGATATTTTTTTTTTTAATGAGCCTCTCCTTCTTCTCTAATGTCATCAAGTATTTATTACACACCTGCTCTCACTTTTGTTACTCCTGCATGGTTTATACCACAATTCAGTAGCTGTCCATCCTTTGCCTTACCTGGCAGTTCTGCTAGGAAGGTTGAAGGGAAACTGTTGCCTTGTTGTGTAACTCAGTGCTGCTGCCCGTAGCCAACAGCTGTGGCTACAATCAAGTATTTGTCCAGCCTGACCTGCTGATTCAGTCTGTTCTGTTGCTGGCATCTCATGATTTCAAAATAAATTGTGATCAACAATGTGTCTCCATTAAAAACAGCTCCTGTCCTGGTACTGTAGTCAGTATGGGTTTGTTTTCACTTCTTGGGCCACCACTCATGAATGTCTCAAAGCAGTCATGGAATAAAGTCACTTTTTTTTTAAGCTGTAGGGATGTGTCTCCTGTCCTGTTACTCTTGACTCAGTAGCTAAGTCCAGCGTGGTAGCTGCAAAACTGGGCTGTGCTTACTTACAGGACCTTCTGCAGTAACTGGATGTGACTGTATGCAGTAAACAAAGGCTTTTGGTGCTAGCTGCAGCCTAAAATGCACTGTCAAGGTCATCTACCCCCTCACCTCTCCAGATGCAGGTTCCCAGTGTTGATGTGTCCCAGTGCCTTCTGGAAGAGCTGGTCCACATTCATATGAAATACTTCCACTTCTGTTGGCAGGGGGGTGAGTTTGCCTGTGCCTCACCTGATTGGAAAAGGTCCTTTTACCCTTCCCTGGGGACGCTGGCATCAGCTGTGGCAGTCATACCTCGCTCTTCTGCCTTGAAATTGTTCCCCCAGTGCCACCTTCCCTTCACGCCTTTACCTGGGAGCACACCAAAAGCTCTCGGGCTCTATTTTAAGTGGCATGATGCTTAAAGACAAGTTCTGCCCATTAAGGCAGCTCCCCTGACAGTACTGGCTCTGTTCCCACAGCCCCCAGTGGAACAGTACAGACTCCTCCAGAGTTAAGTTCTTGTTCTGCATCCTGTTACGGGGAAGGAGGGATGCTGCCTGTGGCTGGTTGCTGCTTTGTGAAATTACATCCTCCCACTGTCATCCTCAGCTTTCCCAGCACTGAAGTTGTCAGTCACACCTGTACACCTCCACTCACAATATGCTCAAGTCCCTTAATCAGTTGAAACTGCTGAAGTTCCTGCCTTCTACCACCTGCTACCTGCAGCAGGAGCCAAGACCTGGGCTGTTATTTTCAATAATTTTCCTGTATCTCTGCCCCTACCAACCTTCACTGAAGCACTCTACTCAAATTCCTAATCACATTTAAGGCTGAAGTGGGGCAGAAGGCACAAAACTTATCAATGGCTCTGCAGGCAGGAACTCTCCTTTGAGGTGATAGCTAATCTTGCTGGGAATTCACAGCTGTGAGTGCACAGCTGAAGATATACAGAGAAGAGTTCAGGGGAAGCTATTTTCCAAGCACTGCCCCATTAGAGAGATCTTGCTGAATGACAAAAACACTATACAAACTAGCCCCAGAACAAGTTGTAGCCAGCTGCCACTTAACACCTTAAAATTCTCTCACATTTTGAGGAAAAACAGCTTGTACCCCTCTACAGACAACCATGGCCTTAAAATGAAACTTTTACAGTAACCTGTGACAAAATTCTTTGTTTACCAGGACTTGGGGGCATTCCTACATAGCCAAAAAATTAGAAGCTAATAATAATCGCTAATAAAAACCAGCATGGAAATTCCATGATCATTGACTGAAGCAGTGCTTCACTGGGAGTGCAGGACAGCACTTCTTCCCTGGAAGTCAGTGCTGTGCCATGGAGAGCCACCACAACCCCCTTATTTTACCTCTACCAGGTAGATTTTGGCAGTCCTAGCTCCCATCATCCCAAAGGATGATTCAAAATCCTTCACACACAGTCCTTCCCACTGTGAGGAATGAGCTCTGTCTGGTGGGAGCCACCCGAGTTCTGCTGGTGCCTAGCCTACAGCCTGCCCCAAAAGCTGCCAGGACTCTCCATCCTCCCCTTTAAGTACTACCATCAAAGATGAAGCTTCCTAGTTTCAGGCCAGGGAGACTAATCCTTCTCTCAGACAATCTGGACAATCCAACAATATTACTAAAAAGCTTTGTATCATTTACTGAACATAAAATACCTATCAAAAATCTGTTACCTAGCGACAAAAGTAACAATTATCAATGGCAAGCACCAGAAGAGTCACAATTACCAACACCCCCAGCCCCAAGTGAGTCAGTTGGCATCCGAGGCGAGTTAGCTGCTGCTTTCAGTGTCGTTGGTGAAGCTTTCAGCCAGGTCCCCGAGGCCAGCTTTGGTCAGTGCCGTGATCAGGTTCTCCGGGGTGGCATGAGCACCCTCCTGATCCTGCCAGGCCACCAGCAGCTGCTTGGCTCTCATCTTCACATCCTCACTGTCCAGCTCAATCTGCCGGATATCGGATTCCTTCATCTCCAAGTAGGGAGCCAAGACCTTCCACTGCTCCCCCAGCCTGTTTGCAAAGGACTCGATCTGCTCGCCTGTCATGGCTTTGTCCCGTTGCACCTCTGGACCTGGGGAAACCAGGGGAGGAATCAGTGAGACACAGGGAACACCTCCAGACACTGCAAATGAACCTTCCCTGATCTGCCCCATTTTAAATCTTCTCTTTATTTACTGACAGACTGACTTACACCTTTCCTGTAGCCTTCCAAGAGCAGATTTTTACAGGTGTTTAACTGGGTTTCAAGAGCAACGTCCCTTAATGTCCATAATAAGGAAAGTCTTGATTTTTGTGTTATCTTCTATTATATTGAGAGAGAAGTGCAGAAGTTTTTAAGTACATCAAAACTGCTTCCTCCAAATGAAAACAAAGATTTTTGACAGGCAGACTGCCGCTTTCAACACAAGTAAATCAAAACATTAAAACACAGAGTGATCTTTAACATGTGTTTTGGAACTTTTTAGTCACCTTAGTCAAAGTCAAACCACGTAAAAAAACCCAACCAAACAAACCCAGTTTCATTCCCTTTTTTCTCATGCTCCTATTGGCAACAGGGCTGTGACAATAAATTTCACATGTAGTCAGTACTTCAAGGACTTTTCTGTCAATCTGGCATTGACATAAAAACCATGGAACACTAGACTCTGCTAAGAAGCCAAGATGTATAGTGATTACAGATGGGTTTGCACATTCATAGCTTATCTTGATCTATGGCTTACTACCCATGTTTATTTCAGCTTTAGAGAAAGAAACACCAAATATTGAATTATATAAAGAAATTAATAATATTCCCAACTTTAATAAAATACAGATATTTTATTAAAATTAATCTCTTATTAAAACTTAGTCTCTTCTCATGCCACCCAAAGAGACAGCTGGCATGGAGTAGATGTTTCAAATATCTCCAGTGCTTATCAGTCACACTCATTTATCTGGACTAAAGTTACACTGAGGAGAAAGGACAAAAGATGCAGAACAACAAAACAATAAAAGCCCTCAGATCACTCCCCTTATGTCTAAGCACAGGCTCTGCCATCATTACTTCAAGACAAGATTTAAAGAAAGATGTAAATCCCACCCAGTGACACGACAAAGGCTGTGTGAATTAGCATTAAGCTGAAGAGGAAAGAACTTCTCTACTATTGGAAAGGAGACTGTGGAGAAGCTCAAGTGCTGGATGGAAAAGGGCAACATGAGAGAGATTCACAGAAGCCCACAGGTGGCTTTCCACTGACAGAAAAAAGCTTGCAACAAAGCTGCCAGAGGTACCCAGTGTTTGGCTTCCATGCCCTGCATATCCCATCTGCCCATGCTGGATCCAGGAGCTGGCACACAGGGCTACAACACACAAGGCAGAAGGTGCTGTGAGATGAAGGCATGAATGAGGATGAAGAGGGCAGATTCACAAACAAAGGAGATGGGGAAAAACACCTCGGAGCAGAACATGCCAGGATGAAAGACACGAGACAAATGGAAGTAGATTGTGGAGAAAAAGGAGCGAGATGATGTTTGTCAGGAAGGTTGCTCTTCTCTCAGAGAGCATTTTGCCTTTAAGATATTTTAAATGAAGACGAAGTCAAGATCTCAGAGTTGGAATGTATCAATTTTTGAAAATCCCACAACTATCACCCCAAGAGGGGCTAGGGGAAAGTGCTTACCCCAGCGACTGAAGGGCAGAGAACAGGAAAGTGGGTGAGGAGCACTCACTCAAGCTTTTACACAGCTGACATTTCAGCCGTGAACACCCAGTGACACTGGCAACACACAACACATAGCAAAAAAGGTGAAAGAGGCTCCTAATGAAAGCACTAATCCAACAGGTTGGATGCTTTCAGCATTGCAGGCCAGGACACTGGGAGGCTGCTCCTGGTGCCCTGTGTCCCGAAAAGGCTGCGCCTTTTGGTGCGAATGCACTGGGTGAGCAGGACTGATGGCCCTCAGTGGAAACTTAAAATACAGATTCTGCAACACATGATGAGAAAAACTGACAAGACTGATAATACGCAAATCTTACTTTCATTGTTTTCCTTTAATAAAGCATCATTATCTTCCTCATCTTCATCTTCGCCTGTTTTTATTTCTTCAGAAGGAGGCTACAATGAAAGAACTTAACATCACTGGATGAATTTTGTGTTCAAAGAGAAATTCTATAGCTCTGTGCTTGTCTCTGGAATGTGTGTTATGTGCTAGAATGAAAAGCCTGACATGATCCCATACGAGAATTAAAAATCCCCTATAAAACACCAGTAACACCAGTATGCAGTATGTTCTAATAAAACATATTACTAACTGAAAAAACCTCATAAAAGCATCCACTGACTTCATAGGATTCTTCCTTTTCATATTAATAACAACTAAGCATACCATAGTGAGCTTTATCACTTGCTTAAAAAAACCCCAGCCAACCAAATTAAAGAACACTCCCAATGAACATTTTTTTAAAAAAAAATCATTATTATTGTTATTCACCAATGCTATTGGTGAATTATTAGCACTTGGGAATTCCCCCAAAGTTTATGTACTTTCAGATTTCTGGAAGGTGGATATACAAACAACAAACTTTTCACTCTCTCATTTAGCTACTGATCAGCCAAAAGGTTTCATCTTTTTCTACATTTCAGCCATGGGCCCTAGGTACATAGTTATTTCTTGCCATAGCATTTGGCACATGACAGTAGTACCACCAGGAATACTCCATCAGCCATACCTTAATACAGTCAACAGGTTAAAATCTCTGCATTTTTTCTGAACTTGCTATTAGCATACACTTAATTCTGATGGCTGGACAAACAAAACACATATCAAAATCCAATCTTTAGACCTCACATTACACAGAATGAGGGTCTCAGTAGAAAAGCAGAGGTTTCTATCTGCAAGACATTTCTGGGTTGTGTGCTAATTCAGAGGTATAAAAAGTATCCCTTCCCCATGGGCAGCCTCTCTTATCACTGTGTATAAAGTGACCTGAAAGGCTCCTCCCTGGACTCCAATTTGACCAAGCAAAGGATTAACACCTTAATTTTATAGCTCCACAAGGTTTTTTATTGCTTTGCATACTTTATAAGTAATGGAGCTGCCAGAAGAACTCTGGCAAACCTTGCTGTAAAGCTCTTGGTAACACTTTAGCACAGCACCTTCAGCTGCACATGCTGCCTCTTTTCCTGCCATCCCAGTATATTCACAAGCCATGATTCTGACTGATACCCTCCATCAACTTGGTCTGCACTGCAACGTGGAACCCAAGCAGCTGGGTTAATACATATATATATCTATATATATATATATATATATATATGTGTGTGTATATTCATTTACATTCTTACAAATACATGTATTTATTTACATATATATAATATATATATTTATGTATATATATGCACATATACACACTCCTGCCTACCAACAGGATTGCCACAGCTGGTTTTTTTCACAGTGTACAAGGCAGGACTCAACAGTTACTAAGTTTATCAGTGTTACTCAGTTTATTTTTACTGGGATCTTCAGAGATTAGACTAATTTAATTCTTAGTTTTTACTTTAGCATACAAACATTTTTCCCAGTTGGGTTTTTGGGGTTATTTTTTTGCCCCCTCTGTCCCCATGTACCAAATGGACTGCAGAGAGAGAACCAGAACATTAATGAATTCAGCATTTATTACTATAAGATAGCATTACTTACAGGCAGCTCCTTGGCTAATTTGATTACCATGTTTTCCAGATATTCAGGTAAACTCTTGAATTGCTGGTTTGTTGGCTGAAAGAAGTGGGGACTTCTGCGTGCCAGAAGTCTCAGTGCTCTCCAGCCATAGTTAGAATTGTTCACAGCCCTACAATAAAACACAAGTTTGATTAGTAAAGTCTGTCATCTATAAAAGCACAGAGAGAGATTTGAGATATTTAGTAATAAAATTCTGTCCAAATTTAAACAGATTTTGTAGATTTCTGGAGTCCTAAACAGATACTAGTAACGCTGAGAACAGTGTTTTCTTCAGCAATCCAAACATGGAAGAGATTAAAATAATGTGAAACACAGCAGAGATGGACGTACTTATACTTATTTTCAACCATGTTTTCAGGGTCTGCTTGTTCAATAGCTTCCTCAAAAAATTCCTCCAGTGTTGGCATATATTCCCTAAAAAAAAAAAAAAAAATCAAATAAGGAGCTTAACATGCCTCACAAATATCTCTAAAATAGAGTCTTTGTTCCTTCAGACACATCTCAAGCTCATCCACTGAAGAGAAGAACACAAACCCCAAACCAACCCACTCAAATGTAACAATTTTAAATAAGCAAATAAACTGTTTGATACATGTTGCTATAAAATTATTTACTGCACGAACACTAGAGTGTGCCAGCAGTTGCTAGTACTGCCTGTTATACACATTTAAGCCTCCTGCCACACCAAGAGCTGACATTGACCTCTGTACACAGCATCCGCACAGCTCACAAGCGCTCAGGAGTCAAAAATGGTTGCTAGTTTTGTGCCATTTGACAGTGTCAGTAAAACATGGCTGTCCCTGCCACCCCCCCACCCCAGTTCCATCTGCTCTCAGAACTCCTTGTGGCTGGTTCTGACAGGTACTCAAAGCAGCACAAAAGGAACCGTGACCTAAAAACAGAACAGAAATGAAGTTTCACACCATCAGGATGGTTTGTTGCTGAGAAGACGCTAACCAAGAAACACAGATTGTTTAAGAGCTGTAGGTTACTAAGAGCCAAGACTCTCCGTGGTGCAAAGCAAGCTCTAATGATCTGTATGTCTCCTACCTAATGCTGACAAGAGACACACCTGCTTCTGCAAGGGAGTTTAGTAAATGGGTGGAGCAGGGGTGAAGCACACTGGTCTATAAATTAGCTTCAATTTAGTTTTGAAAAAGGCATTTTGCCCAGGGCATCAGTGCCCCATGTGTCATCACTGACTACTGGAACAAAAGCCAGCACCTTGAAAACCCACCTGAGCCCTGCCGTATTATCCCCAAAACAACAATCTAAAAAGGGGACAGCTAAGGAAGCACTACCACATTTGAATGGAGAAGTGAAGAACCAAAGAAAAAAACTACACTGACTTGACCATGTACAGTCACAAAGCCCAAAATAAAAACTTGGAACTGAATCCAGATGCCATGGGATCTATTTCCTGTTTACCATGGCATGCATTTTCTTTGTTTATCTCCATTTGTTAAGGGCTTTATTTATTTATTTTTATTTAAAGACGTTGCAACACAATACAATCACACACAGGGAACCAAAAGCTTTGGCTCCAAACACAACTCCACCTTCATCCCTTGGCCTAGTAAAGGCAAGTATCCTGTCAAAGGCCTTCCTGTACATCCCAGCCTCACAAGAAAGGAGGGCACTTCCTCTGCAAAGCTCTGAACCCCTAGAAAAGCAATTCCTCCACTCAGGATACTTGCACAGCCAACACCTCTCCCCAGGCAACCAGACTTTACAGCCTCTACTAGCAGAGTTCTCTTTGGGAACTGTCCCATTCCTTCTCCAGATTTTCTTACACTGCATCATGTCTGCACAGTAAAAGAGATTTTGGTATCTGTAACAAAGAAAGTTGTGTAGCAGAGTACATTTCAGGTATTTCCTACAATTGTGCAGCCATAAAGGACAACCAATAATTGCATTTTTCTGTATCTGCCCCACAAGTAGACCTGGTAAGTGCTGGAACAATGCCTGGTAGCCAATTTCCTCTTATCCAGCATTGTTTCAAGCACAGGCCTGCTCGAATATCATAGCCAAGTAGCATGCTAACTTCATCAGAGCCAGACTTGGCAATCTTCCTTCATTATATAAGGCAATTCATTATACAATCATGCTCTACAAAAGGAGAGTTTTAATCTGGTTTTCAGTTTAAGATTTTACTTTACTAAGCAATGAAAATTACTGACAGCATAAACCCTCAAAGAAGTGAGGAAAATGTAAGGAGATTACAAGGCAAAGATTCATACAACCACCTTCTCTCAAGAAGGTGTGAAAAGCACACCTCTAAAGATCATCTTGTACATCTTCTTTATGCCAATTTTTAAACTCTCTAATTAGAGTGCTAATTAGTTAGCTTTAGACAATGACACACACCTATTTTTTACCTACCTACTCTCAGATTTACAGGCTTCCATGTTATCAGGACATAAATTCCAAAGGCGGGTCAGTTCCTCACTGAAAACAAAAACAAACACTCATTGTTTATGTTCACCATTCTACCACTCCACACTTATGGATTGTTTTAAAGGAGTCTGTAAAAGATGGTTATAAGAAAAGAAAGCCTACTGCAAGTTTTAAAAGAATGATATATCCTTTGGCTGTTCTTTGGCAGTTCTGAAGTAAAGATGTTTGAAAACTGTTGCACAGAAAAAAACATGAGGGGGAAAAAAAAACCCCGAACACAAACCCCCCCCCCCCCCAAAACCAACTAACCAACCCAAACCCAGAAATTCTGTAAAGGAAAGAGAATCCAACATACTTCCCCATAAGGATTTTTTTGTTTGATCCTTTTCCTAAGAAGTCCTCTGGAGCTGGCCTCTTCCTCACAGGCCTCATTGGCTTTGAATCAGGAGGTCTAAAGAAAAAAACCAAGATGCTCTCTAGCATCAAACCAGTAATATCTCAAGAACAAAAAAAAAAAAAAAGCCATTTCACCTTCACCTTGAGATGGTGCCAAGTTAAGTCATAATGAAAGGACTGAAGGATAGTGAGCCTAAGAGCAGAAGGAAGCAATGGGGAAGAGGAGAGAGACCGCAAAGAAAAGATAAGGAAAGGATTCTGCCAGACACCAAAAATAGTTGACTTGAAAAAGTAAAGGTCTACCAGAGTCCCAGTAAAGAGAAGGAAGCAAATCACATTTGGGCCAGCAGCACATGATCTACCCTGCTGCTGGGATCACCAGCTCTATGATTGCAAGGTCCCTTTCCCCAGCTGCATCTGATTTCATGGGGATCAGAGAGTGGAGATCCCAGAGCAATGAGGTTAGGGCAAGACCTACCCAAGCTGAAACTCTGGATGAGATCTAAAGGAGACAGAATATTTATAAAAGTCAAATTTCATAATTTTACTTCTCCACAATCCCCCTGCAATAGTAATTCCTTTATTCTAACAGCCCCCCTCCCTTTTTTCAAATAGCTTAAACCATGAAGAGATGGCTGCATCTCATCTCTCCAATAAAAGGAAAACTCCAAAAAGATAATGACCCAGATGCCCCTTACCACAAAAAGGCCACAGTATGTGTGTACAATGAAAAAGGGTGGAAGAAAAATGTTTTATCATCCCCTCAAGGTAGTCAAGTAGACACATGGAGTCAAAGTTCAAGTTTTGTCACTAGTTAGTAAATAATAACACAGGAAACTTTCAGTGGTGAAAGCCACCTAATTGTCATTTCCCTTAAGAAAAGTGAGCAATCACCACCACGTGGCAAACTAGTAGATAAATTGTGTAAGAGAACTGTTACACAAACTCCAGGTATGCTGCCCTGCCAAAGCCATAATGCCAAAGGTCTCATTAGAGGCAATCCAAAGGGATATATGGAAAAGTCAGGCACTAACCACTTCAACCTAGGGTCTGCTGAAAGCAGGAGGGGACAAAACCTACTCCAGCCTCCTGGACCACTGGATCTTGAGTACCACAAAATGTCCTGAGACAATGAGGAATGCCCTCTGGAGAGCCCACACAACCATAACCACCTCTTCCCTGACACACTGCAAGTCTTACAATTTTGGCAGTAGTCTAAGAGCCTGCACTCACTGAAGGGACAGGCTACTGTACACATCTCCAAGCTGTGTAAGTGGTTAATGCTCACAAGCACCATGGGTACCATATTCTGAAGTGAAACTACCATTTCAAACAAGCAGCAGAAAGCTTCCGTTTCATAACACATTTACCTTTCTTTCACAAAGCTTGGGCAGCCCTCATTTTTCCATGAGTTCCAGTTTTCTTCAGTATTTAATATATGCTGTAGAAACAGAGAAAGTCAGAGCTGACCCCAAAGTTTTACAATGAGCTATTAAAATTAAGGGGAAAATTCTGTTCTAGGTTGCTTCAGTCACTATCTTGAAGATCATCAATATAATCTTATGCAACTGGTTTAATTTACCCAAAAACAGTGTAACTTCTCTCTTCAAAAATTGTGGGAAAGGCTTTATTTCCCCTGGTCTAGACAAGAAAATAGATGCAGTCAAAATAAAGGAAAAAAGGAAAGCAAAAACACAACTTCTTGGGGTTTTATTCATTTCACTTGTATTTTATTTCCATGTTTTTCAGCACAGGACTCCTATCTGAAAAAACTTCAAAATATTTTTTGCTTTCCAATAACCCATCATCTTGTATGTACACATGCACATACAAGCATATTTCTGTTTCTCCCCAGAAGAAGGAAGAGTATTAATGAAAACATGGGATAAAATATGGCTACAAAATAAAAAGACATAAGACCTTTTCTTTTACTGGGATGAGGTACAAGTTCTTTTAGATACAACAGGTGTGTTCCACAAGCTAGTTTAAGCTGAAACTGCTTTTTATGTGCTGTATAGACTTTGTTTAGGCAGGCATCAAAAGACTCACCTCTACCATTTTAGAGAATCTTTCTCCATCTGGAGGATTTTCTGAAAGAAGCTATGAATGGGAGAAAAGAGGGTGAACTTTTTGCATTATATCTGTAGCAGAATACACAGGAAAAAATCTCCAGAGAAAATGGTGGTTACTGCTTCAAAGGTGGTTGATACAATATTACTTTATATTAATATTTTTCTATGCAATTTTTATGAAAGTAGATTCTGTACCAACCTGGTAGACTGCTTTTGTAGTATCTTCAATCCAAAGAGACTGCTCATCTGTTAGAACGTAGTTTGAACTGGAATTGAAAAGCAAAACAACACATCAGAAAGTGTGCTGAGGGCACATAATTTACACCACTTACCTTCTGAGGGGTGTTAGAGGGGATCTGAGGACAGTGCTTTGAATGTGATCTGTTCTAGACCCAGGGACTAATCATTTATTATTTTGTGGAATTAATTAGATGTGCTTGGGGACTATACTTTCAAGGTGCAGATTCGCCCAATAGGAAACCCATTTGAGTGATTCAAGATCACACCTTGATGTCAGACCCAAAACACAATGAAAAGATTTGTTTCAAAAACACTCACCAAGTGTTACACTACACCATTTGTATCTCAGGCCATCCTTGACCACTAGTAAGTGACTGTTTATAAAGAAGATTTTGATTTATTGACATTGAAATGACTGTCATCTCAAAAGGACTGAACAGAAGACCGGAATTCCATTCCTTCTCAGCCACTAGACTGCCTTGATAAATAATCTGTAGAATCAGGATAATGATCCTAACCTCTTTGAGAGCTGTTTATAAAAAGCAATATATAGCAGGTGGGAGACAGCTGCCTTGCTAAGGATGTTAATTATTATGTGCACATATGGCCCAGGGCACAGGAAATGAACAGAGATGGGATTTTCTCCAGAATAACATTAGAGACTAGGAACAGATGGGGTTTGGTTCTATCCCATTAATTTATAAAAGCAACAACCACTGTTGTTATTTCTTGCCATTTTAGACAGAGTTCTGCAGTACACTAAGAAAAAACAATTCAGCAACCAATGCCACATTGCAGAGTCAGTATAGATTCAAAATGATGCCACACACAAGTATCTTGCACTGGTCTAACAACTTGGGGCTGCCAAGTAGAGTCTCCCTCCCTCTCATGGCTGGCACTCACTGTAAGCAAGTTTTAATAGCCTCTGCTTCTCTGAGATCCCACAACTCACCAACCTGGCAGAAAACTTACTCTGCAAAGATGAGCAGATTGGGTTTTTGCCTGTACAGTAAATGGCACAAGTCTGAGTAAGTCCAATGAACACTAGAACAAGGGAGGCCAAAGAATCAGGCAGAGGAACGAGACCTCTGCTTTCCTGCTGTAAAATAACTTCAGCCACACCCTGTATTTACCAATCCAAAGCTCCAAGTTCCACAACCTCAGAGTAAGTAGGCAAACTACTTTAAAATATTTTGGTTTATGTCCAAGTTCCCCATCCCCAAAACATAAAATATTTTCACATTACCTTTTAAATTTCACTTGTCCCTTTAGATACTGAAATAGTATTAGGTACTGCAACAAGATGTGACGACGGAAGTTACTGTCACTCAGTTGTAAATCCATTAGCTAAACAACAAAAAAGCAACAAATGTTTAAATATTTAAATCTCTTTTCTTTGTAAAGGCAACATTAGAAATTAAATCCAACAAACAAACAACAGCTTTCCTGAAGACTTTTATTCCAGAAAAAGAAGCCCCCTGAGTCATTAATTAGCAGAGGCAACCCACAAAGAATAAAACAGAGAAAGAATAGAATAAATCTGTCTAAATTAAGTGGCCAAACACTGTAATAGGATACCCAGAGAAACTGTGGAGTCTCAACTGGGCACTGTGCTGATCATCTGCTTCATCTGAGAATTCCGTGCAGGGAGGCTGCACCAGACATAGGTTTCTTTTAACCTCAATTAGCCTGGATTCTGGAAGGGAAAGCACATACCTTTTCACTAGTTAGGAACTTTGCAAAATATACGTGTTCTCCTCCTGTTTTCAGTTCTTCCAACTTTTTTCGGGAAGCCTGAGTGTCATCCAATTTGTAACTTTTGAAAACAGCCAAAACTTCTTCTGAGTACTATAAAACAGAGTTATTTACCACATGAAAACAACACTGAACTTTGTAGACTTACAGTCAAGCAATTAAAACACTTTGTAAATCTGCTATAAACCCATTGAAACAACCCATTTGTTACCTATGTGTAGTACCTCTCTGAACACCACAAATGAAGTGAAAGCATTATCATGTCAGAACATTTAATCATACGGAATATTTAAAGTACGCTAAGAAAAACAATATTTTGGGTAGTGAACGGTGCTTTGTTGTTTAGACATCATGAAGAAAAAAGGTTCACATGATGACAGTGTTATACTAAGTATTTCAGGTGAAATTTTTTAAGTCTGGCCTTGATCAGTTTCTGAACTGCACCTGTGGTAGTTTTTTGTGGGTATTTTTTTTGACCCCATTAGTGGATGTCATAAGCTAGATTTATGTTAGCATGTCTCAGCAGATGTCACCTCTTATTACTAGAGCACAGAGAATGAAGATTAACCCACTAAGCTTATTTGAATTAAATAAATACTGAGTGACAAATTGTGAAGAAACGGTACCCTAGAAATAAATCCTCATCAATATTCATTCCAGGCAAAACTGAAACAGTTGGCTGAAGGGGACATTCAAGTTATTGCTTCTATGAAGAAATTTGCTTCACTAGAAACCAGCAATATTTAGGATCTCACTGGCATCAATATGACTACTCAAAAATAAGAGCTAGGACTAGATAGAGCTATTTATCTTCTCGGGGTAAAAAAAAAAAACCCACCCACAAATTCTGCTTTTTGCAGCAGATAAACCACAAAAAAAGGTGCTTCTGGCACTTTTGCAACATATGAAGTATTTCTGATATTGACATACATTAGGGGGTTTATTGTACTTTTTAACACAACATACACATTTACTGAAAAAGGCTCACTTTAGAAAACAGAAAAATGCATTTCCTCATGCACCATCATCTTCCAGTGGCCTGAGCCTTTGAACTGCTTCATGCTTATGCAATCACTGCTACTCATGTAAACAATGACCTTTACTTAGGCTGAATGGTTGAAAGCACAAACTCAGATTACCTTAAGAAAGGTTTTCCATGACACCTTCTCATAGCACTGCACAGGATTTCTAAAATAATCTTGAAGTGACCAGAATTTTCTATACAGGTTATAATCTATTGGAATGGAACTGTGGGGAAAAAAAATGAAAAAAACCCCTAAAAACATACTGAAAGGCGATATATTATATTCAATTTCATACCAGAATGTACAACCCCAGAAAATATAATTCATTTTGGAAGCAAATTAGTGAGTCAGTAGTGAACTGTCAGAGAAATCTGTAACTCAGAATTTGTTCGTGTAAGAGTTTTCCATTCAGACCATTATTACTTTCTTGCCACAAAACCAGAAATAGTACACAAAATGGATCTTAGAAGTTTTTCACTACCTGCGGCATGAAGGGGAACACAGCTTTTTCTCATTAAGGATATACTCAAAATTCCTGAATGCATCTTATCACAAGAAGTTTTGTGAAGGGAATTTGGAAAACTGTTGAATCCAGAGTGCTTCTCAGCCAGGGTATACAACTTTTTCAAATCTATACATTTCTGTCTTCCAGACAACTTAATTGATTAAGACATTGCCAGAGTCTTCACTGATTAGATATATCTAATCTTCAGAGGGCAGGAGAGGAGAAGAATTTGGACCACAACACTTAAAGATATTTCCCAAACAGCTTCTTCCTTTCACTTTATAAAGCTTCGCTTCAGCTTTTAGATGTCTGTCAGCTCACCAACTTGTTGGTGCTTCATCATCTCCCATTTCACCTTCTTCCACATCCATTCCTTCTTCCCTCTCCTCGGTGTGCTAAATAGGAAAAATATATTTAATTTTTATACAAATGCCACTACAGTTTGCACAGAGTTCTCAGGCTGTTGTTTAATATAAACATTCAATTACATATCAGATCAGAAAGCTTAATCTGGTAACTTAGAAGATCTGTGAAGTATTATTACTGCAATATGTGCAATAAACTCCTGTCTTAATGCAATAGTAGGCTCACTTCTCCTGAAAAAAAAAAAACTGAAGAGACACCTCTGTCCTCTGCATACTGTGGAGAAAACTTTGCATAGTAAATGACAGTGCTCATTCCTCACAATCAAACCCATCTTTTCCCCCTCAGAGTGCACAGTTTAATGTTCCAGGTGACATGCCTATTCCCAAAACAACAGCTTGGTCTGGCAGAGGGACAACCAAATGACGAACCTACAGTCCCAAAGACTTTTTGTGCAATCTTACAAGCTTGCTGCAGAATCAGTGAAAAAATGACATAGGAATTTTCACCTTCTGTCCCAGAGTGCTCTCGTTTTCATTGGTATTGAAAACAGTGACGTTTTCCAGGTTAAACTGACTCTGTAGGTTAAGCCCTGTGAAAAACAAAAAGTCTTAAAAGCTGTGAAGTTCCCAAGTCTGTTTAAGAAATGCTGATACTCAATTCTCAGAGCATTCAAACCTGAGACTTGAAATCAAAGCAAATAAAAGTCACAACGTCAAGGACAGACAGAAGAACTAGGATACAAGTGCAAAGTGATTTGGTCCAACTGGATTTGGTCTGCAACCATCATAAACTTAAAAGGTTCAGTTTATTTAGTCTTGATGTTATGTGTGATGAAATGCAAAAATCTCACCTGACTTTTCTGAAAGTGGAAATAACCTAGCCAAGAACAGCTGAATTCTTCCACAAAAGACTGTGTTTTGTGACTTGGATAATCTTCTTAGGAGGTCTAAATATTTTAAAAAATAAAGAGTATTAGTATTTGTCCCTCTTTTAATTTCTCATGTAACAAAATTCAAAACTTGCTAATTATATGACCTACCAAGCTAATGAAAGGAAGCTCATATTGTAAATTCAAATGCCAGTGACTCCCTCTGATCAGACATATTTCTTCTAAATGCATTCTGCCAATTCTCCTAACACCTTCATTACCAATAAAAAATAAGTTTGAATGAATCCTACTCAAATACAGCCTTGGATACAGCCCTTGTCATTGCTGAGGAATTATATTTTTCTATAATGATCTCCACTGATGAAGAGAGTTCCCTGAGGTCTGAATGACTTTTACATTAATAAGCAAGAATGCTAATCTGTTGAGTGATGCACGTTTTTTAACTTTATTACTTATTGAACACATCTGAATTTTAAACAAATTATTAAACTAATAATATCATTTGCTGAGATTGGAAGTTCTTTAATACTGCTCCCTCCTCCCTGAAAAACTACCACTCACCATTGCACATGCGCAGCAAGTAATTTTTCCCTGCAGAGTAAAATGTGTTCTGAAACAGAGTAAAGATATTTAGAACATTAAGAGATCATAAAAACTTGTTGAGCAGATTTAATCCAACCACAAGATATGAGTAAGTATGAGTCACTCCTACAGATAACTCCAAATTTGAGTCTTCCCTTACCTGATAGGCAGGTGTCATGAAAAGGCAATTCCCACAAATGCCAAGAAAGCATAAAACACATTTACATCCAGGCTTCATAAAGAAAAACCATGTGTGACAATGAACTGCAAGAACATCATCCACATTTTTTTCTTGGAATCCACTAAGTTTTACACTCATTTCCTTTATTACCCCATGTATGATTTATACAAATAAGCAAAGAGCACACACATAAGATTTACAGCGTTCACAATACTGGCCATCTGGAAGGACAAATGGATAGATACTTGAATTAACAATAACAACAGTTTGTGAATATATCAGGGGCCATAATGTTACCTGAAACAAACTAGCCTGAATGACTATAGGAGTAGGTTCTAGTTAGAAACTCCAGGTTAGGAGAACGCTGAGACAGCAGAATGCTTTTCAGGTGCTATCTCTGGAGTTCCTGACACTTACATGTCAGCTACAAAGACAGTTAAATTCTGTTCATTAAAATGGTTCTTGTAGACAAAAGCTCTGGCCAAACTATGTAGCATTTTCAAAAATACCTACCGATTTCCACGTAGCAACATTTTTCTCCACAAAAGTGAAAATTTTGTCACACTGATCTAAAGGGAGGCAATCCAGAACATCCCCCAAAAGCACAAAAGGAGTTGATGCAGTGCAGATACCTATGAGGAACAGGGAATCCTTTATTTAAAAAAAAATTGAAGTTAAATACAAAACAAAGAGATGTATTACACTTGAGGGACATTTTAATAAAAAAAAGTAGAAGAAAGACATTCTTCTGAGTTTCTACAAACAGAAAACTTGGGCTAAAATGTAAACTTCCATTAAAGCTATTTCTACACATACTCAAATTAGATTTGCAAAAGCTTTGCACTAATATACAACAAATATTTAAAAAAAACCACTGTTCTAATGACCTCAAAGTCTGAAACAATGTCACATCTTTTTGCAGACTGCAAGTGAACTCATTCAGACTTCTAAATCCACAGTTACTACACATATCCATGAAGCCTGAGGGCCTCTTCAAGCACCACTAAAAGTGTTCCAAGCCCACTGACCCATGCTCTGCATGCAGCGCCTGCATTCCTCATAGCACAGTTCTTGTTATCCTACTGCTCATAGAACATACATGTAGTTGACATACACTTACTAAAACAACTTTTTATGAAGAATGTGAACAAATAAAGAATGTAAACAAATAAACAAAGGAAGAGAGCAAAAGCCACTTCAGAAAAAACTAAGCACACTGATCTCTGGCACAATCTGTTACTGAAACAGATTCAAGTAACTAAAAATCAGCCATATATTGACAGGAGATTAGCACAGATACCCAGATTTTATTTCTACCTCTGCCAAGTCATTTTACCTCTCTGTCTCAATGGTCTCATCTCTGAAATTATGGTGAGAAGCTTCTAATCATTTTTGAGTGCTGGACAAAGAAACTGCTAATCATGCTGCAACCAAACCCATTCATGTTTCTTTATTAACCAAAAAAAAAAAAAAAAGACTAACACAAATGTCACATATATAACCAAATTTAGTTATATTTAATTTCTCTTCTGAAGCAAACTCAAGCTTACTAACCACTAGCATAAGAGCCATATATCACCAAGGTAACGACACTAGATGACTTACAGAAATGGTCCATACAACTGCCAATAGATTTGAAATAGAGATGCTCACCTTCTGTGACTCCATTAATAGCAAGAGAAATAATTGCCAGGAGATTCTCACATGGAGCTTTGTTTATCTAAACAAAGAAAACAGTGTTGAAGTTTTCTAGCCTGACCATAACATATCGAACAAAATTAAAATTCTTGTTCCCAAGTAGGCATATTTAAAACAAATATTGACATTCAATTTCCCAAAACAATCTATGAAATCTGACCTTTTTGACCTTACCTGCAGTAAGTTTTTATTGAGTCCGAAACATTTCCTGACTGGTTCTAGCCACTAAAGACCCAAATGCAGTCATTTACCTCTGAAAATTAATATCCCACATTCAGACTTCGTTCAAATATTATTTGATCATACATTATTTGACTGCTTTCATAATTATTTTCAGCTAACAAGGCAGCTTTGTTACATATTAGTAACAAATCACAAAATAGTTTGGATCTGAGTACAAAAGATCTCATTGTTCAAACCCCCCTTCCAGGGGCAGAGACACCTTCCACTAGACCAGGCTGCTGAAAACCCCATCCAACCTGACCTTGATCACTTCCAGGGGATAGGGCATCCACAGTATCTTGGGACAACTTGTTCCAGTGCTTCACCACTCTCACAGTGAAGAATTTATTTCTGACATCGACTCCAAACCCACCTTTTCTACCTACTCTTAAAGTATAGTTATTGAACAATGCATATTTATGAATTAGAATTTTAAGGTGTAGCAGACTTCCACAAGCATTACAAAGAACTGCTAGAAAAGGCTCAGACAACAGCTCTCACCATAGTGTGACCTCTGTAAAACACAAGATTCTACCAATCTCTTTGAAACATCTGTATTTAATCTCAATTACCTCACCATTACATAGCTCCTGTTTTTAATGAAGTGTTTTCTTACACTAAAGCTGCTGTTAGATTAATATACTAGCCTGCTAATAGAAATTTGAGGTTCAACAAGAGATAAGCTTCAGCAGTTTAAAGTACTTACTATTTCTTCTTCTACAACAACTCTAAAAGCTTGATCCAAGGTACACTTCTTTTCATTTTCACTGCAAATGCAAACATTCCACCTTAGTTAGTAACAACCCTCAGGCACAAGATCACTAAAAGTTATCTAAATAAGCACTTTTTAAAAATATCAGTTGACCTTTACTTACCTTCCAGGAACCTGGTTAAATGCATTCAACAATGGCTTGATGCTTTTGTTTATCAGAGCGTCTCTGGTTGATGTCTACCAAAATGCAAAGAAAGAAAAAGTACAACACCAGTACAAAACTAAACGGATCTTCCTCCTTCCTCTGACAACGGACAGAAATACTAAGGAATCTTTCTGCCACACACCATGTGCTAGTTTACAGAGAGAACTTCGTAACAAGAAGGGCAAATAACAAGCACACAGGAAATCAGGCAGGTGAGCTAGGAGAACATCACAACTCAAATCTGGGCTAACAGTGTGGTGGAAACAGCACTTCTAAACGATACACAGAGGATCACGCTCTTGTGACCAACACTGTATCTATCCTTGTCTCAAATGCCGCACTCATAGCTTCAGGTAGTCACGATGGTTTGGGATCAGAGAACATTCTGAGTTGGAAGGGACCCACAAGGATCATCGAGTCCACCTCCTGGCCCCACACGGACACCCCCAAGAATCGATCGCATCATGTGCCGGAGAGCCTCTCTGTCTTCAAAGGAGTTAAGAGCTCCTCCCAATTTTCTGTCACCTACACACTTGCATAGGATCCCCGCAAGTCCTGCGTTTATGAAGATGTCAAAAAGCACATGACTCCTGCTAAGAAGGTGGTCTAAAAATTACTATTTCCTGCTACAAAATCGCTCTAATGGATCGAGTGCTTTGTGCCTCGAGCACTTCTGTGCAAATCCCATCCTGCTGTCTGCCAGCCTTGGTCGCGAACGCCGGGATCCAGAGGTCTGGGCACACACGCAGCCCCCCAGCTCTGGGAAAGGAAAATCATCCTTCAGCAGAGGCGCAGAGAACTGTAGTAAGCGCGGACGTTTTGCTGCGGGGGGCGCGCCACACTTTCATTGCCTTTTACATTAATCTTTGCTAACCTGAAAACTGATCCTCCCCTCGGCCGAGCCGGCGCGCAGCCCGGCCTCACTCCCAGTCCTACTCCCACTCCCACTCCCACACCGCCGCGCCCCGGCCGCGCTCACCGCTCCATAAAGGAGCGCCCGGGCCGCGGGCCCGGAGGTGCCGAGGCACGGCCCGGCCGCCGCAGCTTCCCGGCCGGACCCCGTCCGAGCGGCAGGGACAGAGGGAAGGCTGGAGGGAACGAGGGAAGGCAGGAGGTAGGCGGGAGAGGCTCACCGTGAAGCGGAGCCGCGCCTCGGGCAGGCTGAAGAGCGGCGGCGACATGATCCCGGGCGGGCGGCGCTGAGGGCGCGCGCCGATGACGCCATGGCCCCCGCCCTGCCGGCGGGAAGAGGGAGGAGCGCGGGAGCCGCGGGAAGAGGGAGGAGCGCGGGAGCCGCGGGCTGTGGCGGCGGGACAGCCCTGGGGACGGCGGCTTGGAAACACCTCCGGGGTGGGCGTGTCCAAACGCTGACCCAGGAATGAAACGCATCCCCAAGGGCCACATCCGCGCGCTTTTGGAGCGCTTGCAGGGTTGCTGACTCCACCGCTTCCCTGTACAGCTTGTCCCAGTGCTTGGCGGCCCTTTCAGTGTGGCGATTGTTCCTGATATCCAACCTAAACCTCCCCTGGCACGACTAGGAGGCCATTTGCTGTGGTCCTGTCACTTGTTGCCCGGGAGAAGAGGCTGACCACAGCTGTCCATAGCCTCCCCTCGGGTGTTGTAGAGGGTGATGAATTCTCCTCTCCGCGTCCAGGTGGAGGCAGGATAAATTTCTCGTCGGTAGAATTGCCTCGTTCAAGTTTAGTACTTGACAGGTTTCAGTGATCTCAGACGCGCGGATCTGAACTCCCGAGGCAAGGATGGAATTAACAAAGCCAACTCAGCAGCTGCGCTGAAATCTGGGCTGGAGCCGGGTAAAAAGTAATTCTGACAGGAAGATTGCAACTACCGACTCAGGAGAAAGCCTGACCATACAGACTGATTAGCATGAGAATGAGGGAATTATTTAGCCAACAGAAGATAAAATACAAATTAATAAGAGAACTCTGTAACTTGTAGCCAGTGAACGTTACTGCCTTTTTTGGCTAAAATGTATAAATAGTGAAACATCTTGGTAGTCAGCCTGCTGGCTTTGTGGATTTGCCACTCAGCACCCCTCTCTGATCAGGACTATAGATAAATAAAATACCTTTACTCACTTTGTGGATTGGCTTCTTGAATACTGGGTGAAAGAACCTGTTTTGAAAAACAACCTGACCCTCCTTCTTTCCAGGCTAAGCAACCCCAGCTCCCTCAGCCTCTCACCATCTGATTTGTGCCCAGACCTTTCACTTTTCACTATTGCCAAAGTGGAAATGACTACAGATGTAGCTGTTGGTTATTTTTTTTCCCCATGATAAACAGCCCTTGACCACCATTTTCAAAGTATCACTGAAGTAAAAATGATTAGGGACTTTTATATCATCAGTAAAATGTGTTTTACCCCTCAGTGCTGACAATTTACAACACTTGCTGACAATTTACGAACAATATCCTACAGATACCTCCCCAGCGACAGAAATATTTCCGGCAGAAATTACATTTCTCATGATCATAGAATCAGAATCACGGAGTTGTTTGGGTTACAAGGGACCTTGGTGTCTGGCCAAAAGCTCAGGTGCTGCCAGACTCTCGTTCACAGGTAGGAACAAGCTCAAACATCCAATATCCCATTCATACTGGAAGAGGCGAGTAATATTAAAATTAAACGCATTATCATTATTAAATGCAAATATTAAAAAAAAAAAAACACGAAAAGAGTGGAATGTGTGTGGTTTTTTTTAATGGTGCGGTGTGGCTGTAGTTAGCTTTTGTACCGGGAGAGGGAAGTGCTTGCCCAGAAAAGGAAGATGCAGCAGGAGGGGCAGCCTGACCCGCGCTTGGGTGGCTGGTTCCAGGCACTGCTCCGCTAATGGGGAGGTGGGGGCACCCCGCCAGCCCAGAGTTTGTCACCTCATCTACAATTGAAACCATTGTTTGACACGGCCTGAAAAATGTGGGCTATGCCAGAGCCATGCCAGTTCGTTTGAAACAGTGGGGGAAGGGGCTTCATAACATTGAAAATAGGCTCCACATGATCTGTCTTTTTGAATGAGTCACCTGCATGTGCTGTGAGTCTTGCTGAAAGTTGTTCATTCAGGCTTGGGAGAAAAGTGACTTCCCCCCATTTCTCTTATTTTAATAAATCATATTACTAGCTGAATAAAAGGCCATTCTAGCCCCCCTCTCCTGTAAGAAAGGGAACCAAAGAGCTCTCCGAATTGGTTATATATAAAAAAAAAAAGCTTTAACCTTTAAAAAGATGGTAGAAAGTGGAAATGTTATGAGATACTGCTAAAGGAGATGGAGTCTTTTTTTGACTATAAATATTCCTTAAGCCAATACTAATGTTTTAGATAAACAGAGAGAAGAACTGCCAACATACTGAAAAAAGCAGTATAATATATTTATTGATGAGTACACCATGACTGAAGAGTTCTTTTTTATTGGGGTAGAAACGGATAAAGAGGAAGAACAATGTTAGCATTGTGATTTAAGAGTGATTTATAGCCACCCCTTGTTCTGTACCGAATTTTTCCTGTTTTGAGCGGTGTTTATTGCTTTCTAACGGATCTCATGCAGAGGGGAAGATGAACGCTGGGCTGCTAATGTTCGTGTTTTGGACAAATGAGGCAGCAGTGCCTGAAGAAATTCTCACCCCAGTAGCTGCTGGTGCACTCCGGGCAGAGCCCGCCCCTTCAACAGCAATGTCAGCAGCATGGCACTTCTGCTTGCCACGTGGTGGTGTCACCGTGCAACATCTGACAGCATCGCCTAAAGTCATCCTCATCACCTCCTTAACAGAGGTGCCAAACAGTGCTCTGGGCTGGCAGACAAAAAAAAAACAAACCAAAAAAAAAAAAAAAAAAAAAAAAAAGGTTTTGGGGATCAGAAACTTAATCAGAGGAGTAGTGATGCATACCTGTAAATTCAAATGCTGCAATTATCCTGGATATAAAGAGGCGTCAGTGATACTATTAATATAGCTAAATGTAAATTAGATAGCGGTATGTGAGAAAAAGCTGTGTCTTCTAGTATATGCTGGGTGGGAAGCTAAGGGAGGGGGCGGAAATAAATATTGCTTTCTGTAAAAGTATTGTATGCAAAATAAATTTTCAGCCCAGATTTAAAGCTATCACCAGCTGAAAGCTCAGATGGATGAAAGCAATCAACAGCAACAGTATCTCAGGACTCCTCTGTACTCAGAGGTCAGTTGATAGAACAGATGTTCTATCATCTTGTGTCAAGAGGCTGTGTAGCTGGAATTATGAAAAACTTCACCCAGATGCTGTCTTTTGGAGTAAAATCCTGTTCCAAGACCAGTTTGAGCTTCCATTTTAATTTCTGTTACCATTCCTGCAGAAGGTCATCTCTGGAGACTCCAAAGCCTCCCATCTCTGATGGCACTAGGGCTTAGTGCTTTGCTGTCTCTCTTTTGTGTCCAACCCTCATACTTAAGTGCTTTTCTTCTCAACCCACTTCCTTCCCCACCACCTTGCATGCCCTCCAGTGTAGAAGTACAGACATGAAAGGTGGATAAAATGCCTTAAGAGCCTGGTTTAAATAGCTTGCCTGTTATTTCCAAACCAGTCATGGGAAGTTGCACAAGGAAGTTTTATCTTTTAAACATTGATGAATACAAGGTGTCCTACCTTAGGCACTTAATTTTAAGTTGGCATCCTGCCAGCCACTGTAGCTTGTTAGTGACTGTGAGATATATTTAATAATGTGTTGACTGACTAAGGAGAAGCTAGATTAACACAAAAAATAGCCCCTCAGGAAAACTTAAATAACATTTTTATAAAGTGAATAATAGAGAATCTTTCTGCATTTTATTAGTGCATTATACTTTTCACCACCAGAATATACATATAACTTTTATGTTTGTGAAATCTCATGATGATGTTCTGGTGCATTTAATACTTTCAGGATTTCCTCATGATTTATTGAATAAATTGCAGGGAGATATATACCATATGATCCTATTCTCTTGTACCAGTTACAGCAGAAATGTTTTACTGATGTATTTTGTATTTTGGTGGCATTTTTCAAATAATTTGGTTAGAGTGCCTAGGAATGGTTAATTTACTTGGATTTACCTACAAGACTGCTTCACATGTGAATCTGAGAATGACTGATTTTTCTATTCCTCATCTTTTATGTGGGGCATGGGACTTGCTGGCATAGAACACCTGGAATACTGCCAGGTATTATGCTTTATTTATATCAATTGATATCTGCAGATAGGTGGAAATATGGTCACAAACAGCAATGGTTGTCAAATGACCCAGTAAGGACTTGAACGACCAAGATCAGGGATTTGACCTTAGAGCGAAAATCTTACAAAAGTGTTTAGCATATGTTGTTTGTTTTATCCCAATGTAGAGAATGTGTGGGGGTTTTTTGCCAAAAAGGATTTACTAAAATTCATATATGTGTGCTACTAACACTATGGAAATTTGGTTTTTTTCAGAAGCAAGGTGTCCAACATCTGGCTGCTATTCACAAAAACAGTGCTACAGCTCTTCCCCTCACTATCAAAAATAGCAATATTTTTTGGATCCTAACCTAAAAATACTACTGTGATTTCAGCAGAGAACTTGGATTAGTTGCACATTTTTTATCTAGAATTTCCTTACAATGTACCTCTCATTTTGAGCATACTCTGACATGGAACCCCTTTAATTTAATTCAAGAGTGCATTATAATGTTAAGCTTAGTTATTAAAGAATGCAGGAAGGCATCTTCTGGACCAGATACCTATGCATCTATACCACAAATGCCTGGGGTTACTTTCACATCTGTTAGTGGTAGGAATTCTGAAGTGTGCTGTTGTTTTGTGATTATGCTACTGAAAAATGATATCATTTTTGCAAATTTGGCTCCTGTAGATTGCACTACTGAAGCTCATTCCTTTCTCCTTGTTATCTTCTTTTTGACTTTCTTTGTCAATATTCAGGAAAAATACAGCTCAGCCCCAAAGAACTTCTAGTTCAAACATACACATAAAAAAGCCATACACAAGCCAGTGGAAGAGGTAGGCAACTCATTCTGATCATAAGCTTTTGAAAACGAGCTTTTCTTTGGCTACAGATTCTAAATGAGACAGCAGAGAAAACCAGCAATCCAGGCTTGGGGTAACAAGGAAGAATTCAAGAAAGTGAGAGTAAGAAGATGAGAGAGAATCCCAGAAAGACATAGGTGAATAGAGGGAGTGTGATGACCCACACTTAAGGGGAAGGAAGTGGGAGTAAGGGGTAAGAAGGGGTCAGAGTAATGAGTGCTGGAGGGTGAGCTTGATCTCAGTGGAGAGGGACAGGGAGAGAAGGAACCCTTGGAGGAATAAAGCAGAGAGAGCCCATCTTAACTCAAATGTTCAGCCTGCTCTGGAAGAAATCCACCATGCTGCAAATGTTTTAATTTGGGTGCTCAATAGTTCTCTGTGTGGGGCTTGGTTAATGAGGAAATGGTCCCCACTAGTGTTTAGTCCAGTCCAAATAACCTCTGACATGCATAGACAGAGGAAAAGAAAGAATCAACTCTTGTAGTTCAAGCTACAGAGATGAAATCAGGAAAAGCCCTGCTGAGGCTGCATAGCAGGAATTAATCCAAAAATCTCCCCAAATGAGGCAAACTATCTGGGTGAAGTTTTTATATCAGAAGTTTTTGCACTGTCCAGTGCTGTATCTCTTCTGTACTTCAGCACAAGTAATAATTTACAGGAGGGGATCCTCTAGGACAGTTGCTGCATGATCACTATGTGCCAATCTCACATATTGGTTCTCCTAACAAAGAGTGAAGAAAGAATGGGAAAATATTTTAAAAACTGTTGTGCAATTCAGTATAGTATCTTAAAATATGTAAGGCCTACAGCTAACAGTTTTATTAAGATACTTGAAAAAAACCCCAAAAAGCATAGGGAGGACCAGCAGCAAACTGTACCTGTCACATCTCTCAGCTCACTTTATGAATATGTTTCTTTCTACTAAATCTATGATTGGGTTTTGGTTTGGGTTGTTTTTTTTCAACACTGCAAAACCTGTAAGTTCTCCATACCCAAATGGAAGTTTGTAAAGTACCTTGCTCTTTGGGGACCTGTGTTTCACCTCAGCCTGCTGCTTTCCAAATGTCATTCTAGATTGTCCATTCATGGGGGTTTTGTGTCCCCCTCTCAGATGGATTGTGGGTGGAAGCTGCCAGCTTACAGCAACTGATGACATTCTTTAAGAGCCATCTAAAGACCAAGTGGAAAAATCCAGCCATGTCTGTGTGTAAATTCCAACTAAGGTATGTGTCATTGATAAACTTTGCTATTGGGGCTCTCTGTTATACTTTATTTATATCAACTTAAAGCCTGAAAGAATGTCGCTTTGGCTGCCATTCAAAACCTGAGAACTGAGCATATGTGGATTCATTGAAAGGGAAATTAGTCACTCTTACTGCTTTAGAGAAACCAATCACTTTAAAATCCCTGCAACATCAACATGCCTCCTCATGATATAAATGCCCCAGAGGTTTTCATGTTTTAAACATTTCCTTAGTGCAACTATCTAACTACTAAAACACAGTTCACCTACAGAAGTATGGAAAGGTATTTGGAAGTATAGCTTGTTCAATCAAAACATCTGAACAGACTTGGATTCAGCGGAGTGTTTACATTTTTGTGTCAGTTGTCTCCAAGTGCTCACTGCTATTAGAAGCTGTCTTTTTCCAGGCAGCCTTGCTTGTCACACAGTACTGCAGAAAGCTCATTAAGAGATGCAGTGTCCTTTAACATTTCAATTTGTAGCAAACCTAAAGCTGTTTACGCTCGCTCTCACATGTGCATTGATCCACACCTTCGCTGAGATGAGCTGTTTCTCTAGGTGGAAGAAGACAGTGCAGGTCCAGAAGATCAAGTGTTATTGCCATGGTGCAACCTGCTATGGTGATGCAACCAAACTCCTTTCCAAGGGCTCCTCATATCCTGTGTGACCATAACATGTGGTGAGCAGATTGCTGAGACTGTCATGGAAAGTCCTCTCTTGTCTCCCAGCAGGAGATTCATCCTGAGTGACAGCAAACAAAGAAATAGAACACTAATACTCACAATGGCAAAATGGCACTGGTAGGTCGCAGAGCCCTCTTAGGCTCTGAGACTGCTCAAAACATGTCCCTAGTTGTCACTGGGCAGAGTCGTAAGGCTATTTTCTTCTTGAGTCCCTCCTAGATGAAGGGCCTTGCTGCTAAGCTCTTGAACATCACTTCTACAAAAGATGTGGGGATGGCAGGCTCTGATGCATTTAGATGAAAGGTGAGGGGTAGAAGACCTACTAATTTGTATTCAATTTTAGATCTCATAAATAGCTCTGTTCCTTCAGTAAGGTCCAGATTCCACTCATGTGTGGAACTGAGTGAGGAGCCAAGCCTTCATAAACACATTTCTAATCAAATAAAGGGGTTATTGAGGATTTAGGTGAGAAAGTGACCCTGTAGTGGTCTGTTGCCCTTACAGAGAGCCTAGGACAAATATGCTTATCTCTTATGCACTCAGTTAAGTACCATAAATTGGGTGGGATAGATCTCAATGACAAAAATAACTTAATGATCTCTCCTAGTTCTCTTGTGCTGTATTCTGGTAAGTGGAGCAGCCCAGCATTCTAGCAGGATGCTTGCACACACCCACCCTTCAGCAGGCTGTGGCCTAGGACTAATGGCTCAATTGACTTACTCAAGATAATCTCAGATCTGTTGCTTTTCCAGATTATTGCTGACCTTAGATGCTTCTTACAAAACTGAAGAAAATTTTGATCCACCTTTTCATGTTTTCTGGGACTTAATTATGATCCTGAGACAGAGAACCACGAAACCTGATTGCAAACTGCATGTATCAAGAGATAAATCTAACACTGTAATACCTATGATGTCACTGTGATTCCTCTCCTTAGTAAGCTGGTTCCTCAGACTCTCACAAGTCTGGATTCTTTGCATATTCACAATCATTGTATTAACAGTTTCAGTTTTCTCACAACATTTGGTATTGAATTCTTCATAATGAGACTTAAATTCTCTAACTATTCTAATGGTTGGTATAGTTACTGGCCGCTGGGCTTTTTTATTGTTGAGGAATTTCACAATTATGTAATTGAAACAAGAGTGTTTATATGGCAGCATGAGAAACTCTGAACCCCTGAGCTATGGTTTTGGATTTTAAACCAGTTGTTGGAGCTTGTGCTCAGAGCTGTGACAGCAACAGATTTGTAAAAACAATTCAGGAACAAGGTTGCACTAGATCATTGTTAATAACACAGTCTGCTAGCATATGTGGGAAGCATGCAGATTGCTCCAAAGAAAAATTCCTAGATAAGTTCCTGTGTTTTGCTGAACTTCGGGGCAAACAGCTGAAGGAGAGCATTTGCTTCCACACAAGAAAGTTCCCTTAGCTCTTGGGGAAGAAGTTGAAGGGGAAGGACACACTGGAAGTTGTTTCACTTTCTTTACCCTTCCTTGCCTCTAAGTGCCTAGTTAAGTGACATTATGGTATACATTTTCTCCTTGTTTTCAAGTTGTTTTACATTCCTTCAGAGCAGGTGGGAGAAAAGAAGGAGAACTCATTGCATGGAGAAATGTGTGCAAAGAGTTGCCTAACACACAGTCAGTCCACCAAACAAAATATACTTCGCTTTGAATTTTTTAGGTAGGATTATTAGTGTGAGGTGCCCCTGTACTTCACAGCAGTAGGGATGCTCAGGTAACAGTGTGCTTTCTAACCTGAAGATAAAATACCCAAATGACAAAATATAGCATCTGACTACAGCTTTCCATCAATCATATTGTTTCTTGTTATATATAACTCACCTACTTAAGTTTGACATATAAATTACTTCCATGAGTCACCCAAGGGAACAATAATAATTTTCGAAAATATTCACCTGAAGGTTCCTAAGATTATTCAGGTATGTATTAGACTCTAGAGAGACTAAATATAGCCACATGGAGCCTTCCTTTAAAATCCAGGGCTGGAAGAGTAATTTCTGTTTCAAGAGCAGGCAGCAGGGCCATTTTCTTAGTGAAGCTGTGCATCTAAAAATTTTTTAAAACCTCTGTGGCTTCTTCACAAGAGAAAAATGTAAATCAGAGAAAGAGGTATTGCAAGTAAGGCCCTCTGAAGCAGAGCAAGCAGTACGCACAAATCTTATCCCAGCTTTTTGAGCTGGGAGCATCTGGCAAAAGGGAAATTGGGACATGCTGGTAGTGGGATCAATCTTCCTGGAGTAGTGGTGATGCTGTTAGCAGCCAGTCAGTGTTGCCATATCTCACTACTTCTGTGCCCCTGTTCTCACAGCTAGTGGCTGGTAGAACTTAGTCCTGCAGTATATATGGCAACAATGCAAGCTTGTGTTTTTCTCTACAGATATAGCACAACATTTTTTTGCTGATTTTACAAAAGGAGGGATAGAGCCAACCTCAAAGAGTCCTGTTCTTAAATTCTACCCCCTAAATTCTGTCTACTTACTCAGTATAGGCCTTTCATTTATTGCCTTATGTAAGTAGAAGCAGTAATTGTTTTGGTCAGCTGCTGTTTGTTTTGTAAATGAGGCAAAGGGTAGTTTTCCTTAGTTACAAATATCTTGTGAACTAGTGCATTTTTGCCGTGTGTTTATATTTCTACTCTGTCTTCCAGTCTACTTTCTTAAAATATTTTGCAGGTGTTTCTGTGGGAATACTCACAAAACTGTTCTTTGGTTGAAAAAATTTGTCAGCATCTGTAGTGAATAGTGAGAGAAAATGGGGTGAAGAGTTTTTTAGACATTGATCAATGGTACCAGTGATCTGTTTAAAGCCAAGCAAAAATGTAACTGATTTACCACACCAGGCCTTTAGATCTTTGCCAAATTTAATCAAGAAAATTGATGGTAGTACCTTTATTTCCTACAGCTCTGTCAGCTTCAGAATTTAATTCTTATAGCAAACTACTGTTTTATTTAGTAAAAAAAAAAATAATCTGAAAAGCTTGGAAGAAAAATGAACTGGTTTTGTGACAGATTGCTAGAAATCTTGTGTGACAGTGGCAGGATTTAATCTGGTTGACTCCCTGGAGAAAGGACTCTACAGACTGAGTGTGTTTGCAGAGAATCTGTGCATAGAGGGATGGGCATCTGCTGGGTAAATTCTTTATAGTCAGGCTATAGAGTTTTCAAAACACAAGGCGAATTTCACCTGATTTCCTGGAAAAAACATTGAGATACCTCTAACTTCTGTTGCCTAAACTACAATGGCATTCAGTTAGGGGAATGGGACAGTCTATTTTAAAACTCACAACCATGGTATGAGCACTACTAGAAAAACTGCTGCTCCATTAAAGTCAAATGCTGAAGTTAAGTGTTATACTCACCACAATGCTCTCTAAGGTTCTTTTCTTCTCTCTCTGGTGGGCACATAAATGACATAATTTGCTCTAATATATTAGCTGCAGGTTTAGAAGGCAGCTTGCAAGTCCTTTAGCTGATGTTTCAATTAATATCATGTGCACATACTTCATGCTCTAGAATTTAATGTTTATGCCATTATAGTCATTACTATATGAACCACACTAAATTAGGTGCAGGTTGTATGTGCTCCTGGATGGCGTTAGTGGTGTGTTTGGTGAGCACTATTTGCTGTCACCTAATGATGCCACAGGTGCTGGATTCTGTGAGGTGACTGAGATGCTCACACAGCATGATATATCTGACACAGCCAGTGACCATACCCTTGGCAGTGGGAGAATTCACAAAATTCACAGAATGACTAGGTTGGAAGAGACCTTCAAGATCATCAAGTCCAACCCATGCCCTAACACCTCAACTAGACTATGGCACCAAGTGCCACATCCAGTCTTTTTTTAAACACATCCAGGGATGGTGACTCTATCACCTCCTCAGGCAGACCATGCCAGTATTTTATCACTCTCTCCATGTGTGCTGGTTTTACTTTGAAAGCACCTGAAGGGAGGGCACACTAGGAAGTTTTTCTCCATGAGAACTTCCTCTGTGAATTGATGGGACTAATTGGAAGCTGGTTTAGTTGTTGACAGCCTGAGAAACCAATTGGAAAAGTTGGTTTGCTCCGTGAACCACATTTGAAGCAAGTAAACCCCAGGAAAGCTCTTTTGCATTTTCGGCCGTTCACAAGCTAACACTGGCCTGACCCAGGCCCGCTTCCAATGTGGCCCGGGCAGGGCTGGGCTCGGGAGGCTGCCGGGCCCCGTTTCCAACCAGGAGCCCCGATAACCAAAAGAAGCCGAGCCCATTGCTGAGATCCTCGCCCTTTTCCCGGTGTGTCCGTGGCTCGGGGGGCCCTGCCCTGCCCCGGCTCGGAGCAGCCCTGGGGTGGCCGAGCCCGCCCGGCCGCCCTCACGGGCTGGGGGGAGGCAGCCGGGCCCGGTTCGGGAGAGCCCCCAGGGCTTTGTGTGCTGGGCAGGGCAGAGGGAGAACCCCCGGGCTGCGGCTGGAGCTGGGGGCGGGCAGCGCCGGGGGAAAGCCATGGACACACGGCCTTGGCACCCATTTCTCCTCTGCATGGACTCTGCGGTTCTCGTCCTGCCCCTCCAGCGTGGCCTGGGCACCCTGAGATCCTGACACAGCTCCGGCATGGCCTGGCACAGCCCCTGTAACTTCTGTGGGAGATTTTAACTTTTCCAGTGCTTAGATAAGACTTAGAGACTTTCCATCTTTCCTTGGGTGAGAGAGAGAAGAACAGAAAGGATACACCAGAGTCAGTGAAGCAAAAGCTAAGCTTTTAAATGGGAGGAGAATGAGGAGACGCCATGAAGGTTGGCTGAAAAATCTTTTTGTAAGTTATAGGGGTGGACTGTACTGCACTAAAAAATTCCTTTAAACCATGAAAAAAGAGAGAGATGGGGGATTGGAGCAAGGTGTAAAGTGTTTAATGAATCCTTTACCCCAAGGGAAAAAAGGGGGATCTCTGTTCCTTGGAATGAAGTATGAACAGAAAGAAGTGACCTGAACAAAGCTTTTGCCTTTAAGTCACTCATCCTTAAAAGTAATACCCCGTGATTTTTTTTTTTACCGTGGCCCACAGGCACAGTTTTGGGAAAACTGTGAAAGTGGGAGGAGTTTCATGATGGCAGATCCCGGGCGGCTGTTATTCATGGCAAAAGTGGAGTCAGGAGAGAACTGGTTATTTCCTCTCTTGAAAAGAAAAAATCCTTATAGCTAAACAAAAAGAAACTCCTCTCCCTAAAGTGAACTGAAAAGATTATTTAAGCAAGGAACTGACTGAAGTGTCTCTGTATGTTGTTAAGATATGAAAGAGAGGAAGAAAGAAGTGGTCTGAAGATCTGCTCTAAATTTATTGTTATTTTTCTTTGTATAATTAATAAAGTTTTTCTTTATCTCATGTTAAGTTTTAAGCCTGCTTTGCTTTTACTCCTAATTCTATTTCACAACAAAAAGTAAATATATTTAAAATTAGCAAACCCAAACTATAATACTGTGAAAAACTTTTTCCTAATATCCAACCTGTATCTCCCCTGTCTCAGGCTGAGACTGTGTCCTCTTATTCTGTCAGTTGCTGTCTGGTGAAAGAGACAAACCCCCACCTGACTACAAACACCTTGCAGGAAGTTATAAAGAGTGATAAGGTCACCCCTGAGTCTCATTTTCTCCAGGCTAAACAACCCCAGCTCCCTCAGCCGTTCCTCATAGGGCTTGTGTTCCAAGAGAAGAGAAGATAACCCTGAGCAGTAAAGCACCAAGAAGTAAATGTCTGAATAAATCCCTTCCTCTTGGTTTTTCATCCTCAGACAGCAGTCTCTTTTGAACAGAAGCAGTGGATCTGATTCTGTCCTCCCACAGGTATTATACTTTGTGTCTTCTCAGATGTGTAATCTCATGTGAAGATGTGAATCTCATGTAATCTCATGTATGTACTCTGCACTCCTTCCCAGTGTCTGACAGCCCTGATCACACTGACAATTGATTACAACAAATACTTTATTTTCCCTAAGGTGTACTTATCACATATTTTAGCCAATGATCAAAGAATTTACCTGTTCTATGTTTGGTGTGGTTTCTATTTCTGTTTTTATTTTCCCAGCAGAACTTCAGATTCTTCACCTGATTTCTTCAACTTCTTTTTCGAAATGTTCAAAAATTAGGGCTGAACCTTGCAAGGTGCTGATGGGCATTGGAAAAGAGCTGACCCAGTGTTATCTGAGGTCTTTGAGCATGGCAACACCTCTGGCTGCAGCATCAGCAGTGGCGGGGGGGTGGGCAGAGCTGCCTCCAACAACTGTGGTGCAAGAGCCATGTACTTCTCACATGGTGATTAAACTGTCAAAAGCAGGCATGCCTGGGCTCCAGGAAGCTTGCTCTTGACACTCCACGTGGAAGGACTGTCATTCCTCATCTCGTACCCATGGCATGAGTAGCCCAGAACATGGCCAGAGTGCTGTGGGAGTCAGTTCCAGATGGGTTTGTACAGTCTGTTACATGGTGTACACTTACTTTCACTGTCTCTCCATGCTTGGAAAGAGAGCAGCATTCCTGGCTCTTTATCCTGGTTTCACAGCCATATATTCATACAAGGTTTTTACCCTGGCTGGTACAATCACAAAGGAAATAGTACAGTAGCTCCTGAAATTAAGTGAAAAGAGGAAATCAGAACACATCAGTCTCCTGAGCCAGAGTCCCAACTACCACAGGGTTGGGAAAAATGCCATGCACGTGATTTTGCTGTGTGCTAAAATAAAGGGAAGGAAAATGAAAAAATATATCATCATGTCCTTTAAAAATTTGTACCTACAGAGTTGAAGCAACCACAAGTGATGCTGTACAGATGGTTTTTCTCTTGCCAGGGAGAAGTGCAGTGAGGCCAGAGTCTTTTAGTCTGTCATATATATTACTGAAGATTTACAGTTGGAATCAGACTTGAAAATGTAAATGGCTTTTCAATTGCAGAGTCTGGTCCATCATAATGGCTTTCATTCAAAGCTTTGTCTGGGTAAAACAAGAGCTGTTCTGCCTGTGGTTTTTCTTGCCTTATTTTATTTTTAGAATTTTCTCATATGTAAGATGCCACAAGATAAATGCAGACTGGGAGACCTCGTGGTGATGTCTGAAATAAAGAAAGTGCTCTCCTTCCCCAAAAGAGAGTTAATTCAGCTTGTGAAAAGTCCTGACCTGGACTTTTGACCACCTTCCCATTCCTAACACGGCTTATCTGGATAAAATGGTATGCAGAGGTCCAATCTGCCTTTGAAATTATTTTTTTTTTCCCATGAAATCACCAGCTGGTGACATCTGGGAGTCCCCAACTTTTGCATCTTAAAGTTAAAAATTGGGGAAAATCAGTGGTTGGTCATTCAAAAATGCTACTGTTAAAGCAAATTCAAGGGTGTTTGGAATTGAAGTGTCTATGCTATCCAAATTCAACAACTGTGTGTTTTTAAAAATTAAGGTACCTTCTTTTTGTATTGCCTTTTTCAACGTGTGTACATTTCTGCAGCTTTTTATTATTACAGTTTGTTTATTAAAAATCCATGTTTGACTTCATAAAGTGCACCTGTTCAAATGTCGGTACCAATGAGAATTCAGTACAGAAACAGGAACTGTGAGTCCAAATACTGCTGTGGATGTATTTTCCACTGCAGACAGTATTTTGTTGCTTGGAAACCTACTGTATATTCTTGCTTTTGTTCTTTCTTCCAAAGTTGAGTTTTGTATTTCTAATACAGATGGAAAACTAGAAAATATTCTGTGTTTCAAAACTTGTGTAGGAGGAGAAGGACACATGTAGGAAAAACCAAACAACTACCAAAACAAAAGCCTCAACCCAGCTCCCAGAAGACCTGGAGCCACCAGGAATTTTTGTTTGAACTGGGAAAGTATTACATGACTTCAGGCACCAACTGAATGACATTCCTTTTTTGCAAGGCAGGGATGTATTCTTTTCACAGCTGAGAATGGGAATTATGAGAACCACAACACTGCCCCTGTTATGTTGTTTCTGAGAAGAGAGCTCCTCTGTGGTTGATCTTACTAGAAACCATGATGAGGACATCAGGGTTCATTATGCTCCTCAGTCATTCTCTGTATTTTTCTCTTCTGTTCCCTGAGTTGTCCCTTTCTCTTTTTCTCTGTTCCCCTTCTGTCATCAGCTCTTCTCACTTTACCCGTTCTCTTTCTTACCTCCTACACTTTCTTTGAAACACAGCAGGAAAGCAGGGTTGCCCCAGTCTGTCAGATGATGGGCCAGTGACAAGGTTTGCCTGTAGGTAAGTTTGCTTCTACAAGCAGATAGCATGAAGCTGTCTGCTGTTCAGATATCCGTTCATGCTGTTCTCACAGGCAATAATCCAGGAACATTATTTGCCTGCTACAGAGCGATGCTGCAATGCCAGGGATGCTCTGTCTGTTTTCCACTTCCAGGCTTTTATTTTGACATAAAAAAACAAAGTGGACAAAAATACATTGTTACCATTCAGAAAAATAATTCATCATCTGTTTTATATGAGTGTGGGTAATAGAGATGGAATTAAAGAAATGTCATCTTTGCAATATGCCCAGATTTCTGAATGAGAGAGATTCCTAAACCATATTCTTCCAAAGTCACATTTCAGACTTGTAGCTTCCATCACCGGGACCTCTGGCAGGGCTGGCAGGAGCATAACTGCAAATACAGGAAGTTTGGAAGCGGTCCTTCGAGCCTGGAATCACACTGATGCCTGAGCTGTGGATTTGTGCCTTGGCAGGACAGATAGAAAAAGTTGAAGTCATGTGCTAATCTCTGAATTGGAGATTTTAATCTCTTGAAGATCATGGACCCAAGTATAACCTGAACTTATATTCTGCTCTGGTTTAAACCCAGAATAAGTGTGCTTAAGCTCAGATATACAGACTGATTTTTCAAATGCCTTATAAAAAGCGTTACTGCCTTATAAAAAGCCAGGCACTTGTAACCTACTCTAATTCAGCGGGAAACCACCCTTTATACCCCTTTTGTTGCTCTCTGTTCTCTTGCAACACTAATAAAAAAAAGAATATGGAAACTTCCAGCATTCATCAAGATGCCCAGAGTGTCCTCAGATAATCCCTTGTGGGGCTGGATGGTGGGATCAGAGCCAGGCTCTGTCATCAGGGCTCCCCAGCTGGTCGGAGGGATGTGTTTGTTCCCAACCACCCCTTACTGTGTCTCAAGATGAATGGCTCCACACTGACCACTACAATCACTTGACAGTCCCAGGAGAGATGCTGTTTAAGCTAAAGGATGGCACTGGAACCAGAACAAATGTGTCTAAACTGGACATAATTGTATTCACACTGGTTATGCAAAGATTATTCCTAATAAAGATTTTGAAGAGCAGCCAAAATTATTAAAGGGACAAATCAATGCCTAATTATTTTTAAAGGATAAGTTGGTATGTTTTTGGGAAGATTTGTTGAAGTTGAGCTGCAGAGCAGTCAAAAGTCTCAGCAGTCCTTTAACCTACTTGTTTCTGATCAAGGGGCCATTTGGTAGTTTAGTGTCAGGTGTTAACTCTTACCTACCCACACAGGACATTGCTCTACTCTTCTGGTGCTCCTCTGCTGTGATCAGACTGTGATCCTCTGCTCTCCAGAACAGCAGCAGAAATTACTTGGCTGCCTCCTGTATGCAGGGTGATGGAGAAAGGACATAATTCTGTTTAATTTAGCATTGAAAAGCCCACTCCCCTAACTAAGGTGTATGAAAAATAATTTTCTCTATGCCAATGTTTGTTTCACTGGAAAAAGTAACTTCTAAAAAGTCATCTCCCTGATAAACAAAAACAAAATCTCTAAAACAGGACATCAAAACGAATCACATTCTTGAAAATCTCTTTTTTCTTCCAGTCACAAAATAGGGCTGGCAATACTTACATACCTCTGGAAAGTTCTCTGGGTAAGAAAATCATCATGGCATGCAAGAACTTCTCCAAAAAGGGCATTATTTGCCTAGTAATTTGCTTTTATTGTTTTGGTCTAAAAAAACCCCCAAAACACCTCCACACAAACTTTGTAGCATTACACTGAGTTTATTTTGAAAAAGAAATCAAGGAATGTTTTTTTCATCTCTGAGCCAGATGGGAAGAAGAAACAAATGTATTCCACCATATGAAAGAAAACAGATGAGAACTTTCAAAAAATTTTTTGCCAAGTTTTTTTTTTTTTTTTTTCCCACTAAACCTCATGGAAAAAATGAGGTGGAGGTGGTGAATGAACAAGTAGACTCTGGTTTTAGAAAGGCCTGGTTTCTGGGGAGTAAGGGTTTTGTCTGTAAGGCAGTTTACAATCCCATTTATAGATGCCCAGGGTGTCTGCGAGCATGGGTAAGCACTGGGAACTTCCTCCTCCTGCCCTGCAATTACAGGATAAGATAGCCCCAGTCATGCTCAGAACCAGGATGGTATAAGTGAAAAGGAAGGCTTTAGTGGAAAAAAATCTTCATCAGTTTGATTTTTAATACCTATAAATGTTCTGGCTCCACATCTCTGATCTACACACCCCTCTTGGTTACACACACACACACACACACACACACACACACACACACACACACAGTTAACAACATTCATTTCCGTGTCTCCGCTTAGTGATTCCTTTATTGGGACATTTGCAATTATTAATTACAGACAAAAAGGAAATGAGTGTTGAGATTTATAAGCTCTAATCAGCTGAAGGCATTTCCAAATAAATTAATGAAACAAGTCAGAAATGACATTAAGAAATCCAGAACTTAATGTAAATCACAATGACTTTGTACCTTCTCTGCCTTTCCCTCTTTTTCTTCCAACAGTCCCAGTGTTTGCCAGGGTACGTGAACTTGCATTTAATTTTATGTAAAACAAGAAGGATGATGGGAATGTGTGCTCAATATGACAAGTTACAATACTCGTGCATAAGAAGGAAAGCAGAAATTTAGGCTGGGACAAAATAATTTGCTATCATTTAAAACTTTCCATGCAACCTGCGTTATTACTCAAACCACACAGAAGGACTTGACGTGGATGTTTTGCCATTAAGGAGTGGCAGGTCTGACTTTCATGACAATTTCTTGGTCCATTCTAGTATTCTGCTTGTGCTCCTGCCAATCTGTCCTTTCTGTGATGTGTTCCTGAGCTGTCTTAACACTCTCTTGGTCATCTCAGTGATTTCAGTCCTTGTTGCCATTGGACCTCTGTTTCCTTCCTGCAGGAATAGTAGGTCAAAAGGATGGTCTGTTTCAGCACGCCTGGTTGCTCAGGCCATATTTTAAGGATGACTGGACACGTCAGGCACGCAACTGCAGCATCCCTCTTCATCCAGTTTTGTCTAACAACTGCAGTGTTTGATTCAAGTGTGTGAACAGAGGGTGTGAGCCCAGTCACATCTCATTTCTCAGTGTCCTCAGCTTGTCATTCCTCTGACTGGAGGACACTACATAACTCTTGGATAATTGATCTCATGTATGTACCATCACTGCTGTTGCTGAAGGAAGAGAAGGATGAAATCTGGGCAAGGAAGCAATACACCTTGGGCTTAAACAGAGGTTTCTTATTCACTTCTTTTGGTGACAGAAGTCTGTGACATCAATAAAAAGCATGAAGAATGTAATTTCATGTGGTAGATGCTCAAATCACCTAAATAAGCCAACATTCAAAACAAAGGTAGCAGTGCTTCCACTTCAGTGGCTTCAGAGCTCTTCAAGGCTCCACTTACCAGGGTTTGTGAGGCTCTCTGGACACAAAAAATACTGGTTTTGTTCCTCATTATCCAAAAATAGCAGTTTAACATTATTTCCTCAGACAATATGTAAATATATATGTAAACACTACAGCATGTGTCTACACACAACTCCTTGGTACAGCATGACAGTGCATGGCAGATTCAAGTTGTATTCAAAACATTATGAAAAAGTGAAAAGAAAAGGCTCACAAAATCCAGACTATCTGAAGACAAGCCCTTCCTCCCTGATGCTGACACCGGGTTTCTGCAGCTATAATACAAAGACCTTTCACTTTTAATTAAGCAGGTGCAATTTTTCTGTTGTTCCTGTCTCATATATAATTTGTACCCACAGGGCAGATTCCCAAATGTAACATTTTGTGTGTTTAAAAAAAAAATAAATTATAATTGAAATTTAAAACACTGGAGGGAGTGTGAGATGTAGGGAAACAGCAGTCTTTAATTGGTTGCTCTTAGGAACAGTATTTGAAAATCTGAAGTACAAAATCTTTTCTCTTTCCAACAGAGTTGGAGTATTTCATCAAACTTATCTGCATTCAGCCAAGGTAAATGGCAGGTCAGGAGGCAATGGAAAAACAACTCTCCTTCCCAAGAAGCCAAAACACTTCCTTTATTGTAGAGCATGTGGCCATGAGAAGGGTATAAAAACTGGAAACAAATATCAAGCTTTCTGCTCATGAATTAACCTGCTAATTTTTAAAATTCCTGATGAGCAATATTGCTGCCTAGACAACGGCTCGTGGGACTGTGGAGGAAACTGTCTGGGTAATGATATAATCTCTTTTGGCTTTGCAGCATACTTTATTTTCTACTTTGTTTGGGAGAAAAGTATTGGTCCAAGAAAAAAGAGAGATCAATTTACAAAACACTTTGGAGAAGTGCAAGCTTACTGGAATTTTCTGAGTATGGCATGTTTTTCTCACCAAATCTTGAAATCTGTCTTAAAAACAAACATATTTCAGTGTGTGTAGTTTCTTTGTTCCTTTTTTCATGAAGTCTCTCACCTGGGCTTGACCTGCAGTATGTGTGGCACCTACTGGGGTAGAATTCCTTATGAGAAGGGAGAAGGAATGAAAATATTTCAAAATTATTATTAAAGATTGGAGATTTACTTCCATGGAATTTTCTCCTGAGTGGAAGGAATGTAGACTGGCAGGCAGGCGGAAGGAAGGAAGGAAGGAAGGAAGGTTGGTTTTATTGAAATGGTCTTTTGATAGTACCCTGATGAAACACTGGCTGTGATCAGAGCTATAATGAGTATCTAGTCCTTAGTCAACTTAATTGTTACACATGCAGACTAGACTGCACACAGAAAGGAAAACACTATCTAAAATCTGCTTCAAAAGTTATTTAACCAGAACAAATCATCTGGGAAAGTAAAAATTTTTCTAACTGGAAAAATATTTCTCTATAGCTGAGCTAGGCCTGACAGCAAACCTTAATGAATTATTAGTACCTTTATTGTTTTCTTTGGCCCCTGTGCACTATATTTGTAAAAAAAGTCAGTAAAAAAAAGAGAACAATTGTAAAAAGCAAATATTTTGTACAAAAATACAAAGTTTTAAAAGCTCTTAAAAGTATATTCCATATTATTGATAAGAGTTGGACTATATATATATATTTATATAAAATCTATATATTCGTGTATCTGTATAATTTTCCTACATTTGGGATTTTAGCAAATGAAGCAACTGTTTACACAGTTGCTTTATATGTTTTTCTATATGAGTGACCAACAATGTTACTTAGATTGACAGAATGTCTTAGAAGACACAAGCTGTTTATGGATGTGGTTACTGGTTGGGAAGAAAATCTAAAACAGAGTAAGTCCAACAGTATTTCCTGACGCTGAGGGTCGAAAGGCCTTAAATAATTACAGGATGGTGGAGAAGAGTTACTGCTGAATTCCTTCATGCTTTAAAATCAGTTTTCAGTGCTTGCTTTTTCCTGTTTTTTTTTTTTTTTTCAATTTTGGAAGTCAGTGTTGCTCTTTCCCAGGATTTTCTTCTTCTTTACATAAATTTCCTTAATATGAAGGTATCTGTAAAGTCACAGCCTATTACACTCCAAGAATTTGCCCTACAGTATGAGAGAAAAAAAGAAAAACAAGGTAAAAAAAAAAAAGCCTGTAAAAAGCCTGTGAAGATTAAACAAATTTCCAAAAAGAAAACTTAGAGTGATTAAGATATGTAAAAAATGTGAGCATACTCGTATTCAGATCCTTTAAGTCCTGGAGGACAAATATTTGTAAGCCTTGAAGTTTTCTTAAAATAACAAATGTATGTAGGAAAACCAGGTTAAATCATGTTTTTGCTTACACATGGTCCTTCACTCTGGACATCCAAACAGAATTATCATATATCATCCAAACACACAAAGCTTGTTCAGCACTTGGTTTTGTCTTAGGGGTCTATGGGTGGGATGTAATTTTGACTCTAGCTGACATTCATATCTGCCTTCACTGAAATTCAGCCGACAAGTTTCCAACTGCAGGAGCCAGGCACCCTTGGCAAAGCAATGTTTAAACAGGTTGTATGGAGGAGATAACATTTCAGGCAGAGCCCCACCATGAACACAAACACCAGCCTTGACCACGTTCTGTGACGATGGGGCCGGGCTCAAAGCAGCCATGGGAACCACCTGCCCTCTGCTCCTGCAGAAATGCCTGTGTCAACAGAAAGAGATGTTTGCCCTGTGGCAAACACCTGGCTGACTGCTGGGCCACACTGGCAGTTTATGAGTCCTTCACTCCAGCTGCAACAGATGAGATGCTTATGGACCCAGCTTCTCAGTCCCATGGGACATCTCTTGGCAGTGATGGGAACTTGAAGAACTCCTTAGCAATCACCAAGTGTCTCCTATTGCACAAACTTTCAAAACAAAGTATTTTTGGTTTTTGAAGGCTGGTTCCTGAACCACCCTAAGGCCAGCTTTCCCTGTTGTGTGGCCACTGACCCTATAAAGACAGCTTCCAGTGTGGGTAGAATCTGGACCATGTGCCAAATCATGCCCAAAATTTTAGGCATGTTTAAAGCCTACAGGAAATGGTCAAGATGTTGAGCATGCCATGGCTATAGCCAGTTTCGAGGCTGCTTTTTCCAAGAGCAGTAAATCCAGCACTTGCATCTGGATCCGAGCAAAAGTTCTCCACATGTAATTCCCCCTCTTCCTCAACAAAGCACTGCTGTAGCATTTAGCCAAGATCTCACCTCTAGCTGTGGGACATTTACTATGGGCAAGATGAAATAATCAAACCAAGGACCTTACTTACCTTTGTCCATGTCTTTTTCACAAATGAAATTGTTAACATCTTCACAGTAGAAGTCATTCCAGAGCCCAGCATAGATCAATCCGGCACAATCTTCCCCTGGCCCGTGCCCATGACTCCAGTTATCAGGCTGCCCAGTTTTCCAGTTTCTTTCCACAAAAAAGCAAGAGATATGATTGCACAACACAGCACACATGGCAGGTTTTCACCACAAGAAATTAACAAAAACATCATGAGATCTGTTCTGAACGGGAAATACACATTGAAACAAACAATACATGACTCTTGCTGAAAATGGAAAACAGATGTGTTACAGAGAAGGGAATCTATTCGGCCTCAGGCTGCCAAAACTCAGAGACCTAAATTTAGACCAATGAACTTTATTTTAGTTTCTGAGTGTACATGCACACACAGTAGGAGTGCTCCATGCTCCATGTACATTGCTCCAAGCCTGCAAAACCTGCACACTGCATTCCCATTGGCAGATGGGATTGAGAAGAGCCCATGGGTTCAGAGGTACTGCCAAGAGGGAACAGCCGGTCCTTGCTCACTGCAAAGGCACTCAGCCCTCTGACTGCACCAAATGTGCACATCTTGGGAGGAACAGCAAAGATCCATGTGTTTTAGGGCCACGTGCTCAGATGGGAAGGGAATTCTTTAACGACTTTTAAGAAATGCACATAGTATATTTATACACATCTTTTGAGATCATTAGCTTTGATGGCGAAGTTGAACATAGCAAGTAAAAAAATCTTGCAGCAAGTGTTTCCTCATCCTGCTTTTATTTAATGAGTGAGAAACGCTTCCAAACTCAGGACTTAAAAGCTCCATTTTCCTGAAGGAACAGGTTGTTGAAGGGAGCCTGTGATTGCTGGCTGACACAGTCCATGCTCAGCTGAAAAACATGCCTGCCTGACGTAGAGTGTCCAACCAGGCACTTGGGAGGACACACAGCTTTCCAGAAATAATGAAATACTCCAAAAATCTGTAACCAAGAGCTCTGAGGTTATGACAGGGCACCTAAAATCATGGTGTAGTGGAAATCTACTAAAAGCAGCAACCTTAAGTAGGATCAGTCACAGTACTGCCATAAAGAGGAAGAAAAATGAAAACGGGAAAGGAGAAAAAGGGGAAAATATTACGGCTCATTTGAAATGAATCTGACTTTTTCCATGTTTTTCATCTAAATGAACACCAGTGAGATCACAGCTAATCATTTCGTAACATCTGACTGACTGTGTAGCCTGTTTTTCTGAAGCACAGCATGTTCAGATCTATAAACTCTTTAGTCTACTCCTCAGTATTAAAAATTTGGGTGGTTGCAATCTGTTCCATTTAGGACAAATTAGGTGTAGCCCTAGGATTCCTGGAAAGCTGCCAATTCAATTCTCAGCTGGCCAAAGTATAGACGTCCTCATTTCATGCATTTTCCTTGTGTTGAATGCTTTCCACTTAGATTTGGGCTTTATCTAAAGACTGGTCATTTTTATCAGAACGAGTACTCTATTTATAGCCAGTTGTAATGCAAATAAGGAAAATTCAAACCAAAACAGTAAAACTGTGCTTTCCATCTCAACTTCATAATAAAAGTCAGAAGCAAAAGCTTTGGCAAGAAACACTGCGCTGCGTAGTTATGTGATTCTTTCATTCAACATTCAGTTTTCTTCCTGGCAAGGAAAGGAATCCTTGTGCATGGAGAAGGCAGAGAGAAAGAACCCCAGCACCTTGAGTAACAAATTAAATTATTGGCATCTACAACCTTCTGGATCTGCTAGATAGTTTCTAGATGCTGCCTTTAGGAGTGTCAGCAAGAGTGATAGCATTGATTTTTATTTACGTACGTGTAAACTGGTAAGGATCCATCCAACCATCTCCATTCATTTTCCTTCTCTGAATCTGTTAGTCCAATCCAGAAGCTGCCTTTCCCAAAAATCTGCCTTTTTATCCATTGCTGTGAAAGAAAGATCTTAGTCCATAACAAAGACAATGGTCTTTGGAGCCAATAAACTACAATGGTTTCATAAGCCTCTTGTTACCAGAATAGGGAGATCCAGAGAATTTTTTCTAAGCTAAAGATATGCTTCAGGACTTGGCTGTGGGACTCCTTGCCCAGACTGGAATTCCTTTCAGTGTTTGCAAGAAGGTAGAGATAGATAGGCATGAAAATTAGGTTGACATAAAGTCACAGCTAATATCTTATAGATACAAATTGAAAAAAACCCAAAGAATAAGGAACTGTATCTTGACATCCCCACTGCCATGTTGAATAGTATTAAAAAGTATAGTTAGATTAAAGATACTTTTAGTCACACTAGTCCTAGGTTGCATGTATTAAATCAGATAATTTAAATTATATTCACTGCTGCAAAAAATATTTTGATAGTACAAAAGGCATAATGGATTCCATCTTTAAAGGTTCAAAACTCCTACAGTTCTCAGCAGGTTTTCTGACTGCTCTGTCCCTACCACCTTCAGGGTCAGCATTCGTTCTGCTCACACTAGCCTTCTGCAGAGGGAGAAGCTGCTGATCAGGCAAAGGGTCAATCAATGTGTTTACTTCTACTATATGAATTAATGGTGCTCTAAGCTTCCCACTATCATGTGGTTTCCACATGTTAAACAACTTCAAACTCCCTCCTTGAGAAACAGTAAGAAAAGGTAATTACCTGCTCCTCTTTGTTATTGATGATAACCAAGCGTGATGCCTTCTCTTCACAGAATAACTTTGCCTCTTCAAAAATTTCTCTTTCAATTGAAAAGTAGTAGCACTTTTCCGTGTAGTTCTTCCAGTGGGGAGAACAACCTGTGATGTGAGTATTTTTGTGTTAAGCCTGTTACTGGTAACTCAACGGAGCAGTAATAGGGCCAGTAATAAATAGAGGAACCCAAACCCATCTGCAGCGTGCAGCGTGCTGATGGCTTACCATTAGCCTCGGGTGTGGGCGTAGGTTCACTCTGCAGTGCCATTGGCATCCCTGGACCTGGTGGCCCTGGTGGGCCAGGTGGGCCCTTTGGACCAGGCAGCCCAGGGACTCCAGGTAGTCCAGTTATTCCTCGCGGTCCTGGTAAGCCCGGGCTTCCCACTGTTCCTTGCAGGCCTTGGAATCCTGGTGGGCCTTGAGGCCCTGGTGGACCATCCTTGCCTGGTGGCCCTGGTGGCCCTGGGTCTCCATTTGGTCCAGGCAAACCTGTCTTGCCGGGAGAACCTCTCTGACCTTTGGAGCCAGGTGATCCTCTTGAACCTTTCCCTCCTTTTTCTCCTGGTGGCCCGGCTGGCCCAGGCGGGCCCTTCTCACCCGCAGGTCCTGGTGGTCCGGGCTCTCCTTTCTCTCCTTTTTGTCCTTTTAGGCCAGCGGGGCCAAGAGGACCTTGAGGGCCTCTGTCACCTTTAGGTCCCCTTGGACCAGGAGGGCCTGAAACAATGTAAGCATGCAGAATGGGGATATGCACAGAAAACAAAACAAAAATGATACGTGGGGTGGGCTTGTTTTAATATATCTCAGACCAGTGCCACTGGATATTTAACAACACAGAAACTGGGCTAACAGCTGCTTTCATCAGTGCCTGTAACAGTGCAGCTGTTTTCCAGGCTCTATATATACTGTTGTTCTTTCCTTGACCTTCACTCTGATACACCCAGTCATGTGAACTGGACAGTGACACCATGCCCCAGGTGACCACTCAGGGTGCCAGTCCCTGCAAAACTTTGTGCACTAGTCTATATGAGATTATGCACTAGTCCTGTGTATTGATGGTCCCGTTCACTCACTCTGCCATGCTCCATTCTCCTTCTAATTTCATCTCTCTGCTCTTAGACCCAGGACTTTATCTCCTGATCCTGTTTGTTGGTCTGTCAATAACAGGGTGTCAAAAAGAGACAAAATGATGGCTAGTGAGCAAAAGGCCAACTGTGGAAAAGACCAGAAGTTGCAAACTGGCCAGCTCTTCCAAGACAGGGAACAATAACCCATGACAGGAAATGGCAATGCTGTGACAGCAATAAGCAACCAAACAATTTGGGATTCTGTATGTAGATGAGTAAATCCCTTGTCAATACCTTCCCACCCCCGGCACCAATCTACATAACTCAAACTCTTCCAGAGATAGATTTCCAAGCTGGAATCATTTAGGCCGGGTTGAAATGAGAATGGTTAAGGTTACTGACATGTAATCTTGGCTCTAATGCAGCCTTAGTTTATTTGGAGCAATAGATTTATATTTGTGATTAGAGTTTTAGGCTGGTTCACATCTGATTGGAAATATGAGTGCTCTTTTCATTTGGGATAATATTTGGCTGGGAGAAACCTCCTAAACCTGATGCTGTTTATTTCTGGAGAAAATAAAGTATCTCAAGATTAAAAACTAAGCAAAGTAGGATGTTTTCTGGCAGACTAACAACTGGCTTAAAGTGAAATAGCAACTTGTTTTTCAGTAAGGGCGGACCTTTCTGGGAATAGGCCAACATATATTTTTTAGCCATTTCCTCCTTACTGGGGATTGGTTTCTTGAGGTTCCACACCTTCACTCGCTTATTTTAGAAACTAAATCAAAAGCAGATCCAGTCAGTCAGTCAGTCAGTAAGACAGAATAAAATTTTGCTAAGTCAGAACCTTCTTTCATAACATCTCTATTTTATCTATGTAAAAAAGGGATAGAAAAATTCAAGCTAGATGTACATATCCAAAGTTTAGGATTAGATAATGGACAGGAGTCTGTACCAGCATGAACTTCCACAGAACTAAAGAAGTCATGCAACCAGGAATTCAGCACACACACATTAGGGAAGCTGCATACCTTGTAGAATAGTGAAGTTCTTGATGAGCTGGCCATGTTTGGAATCCACCAGCTTCATTTCTTCCATGATTACTGACAAATTGGCAACTTCAACATCTAGCCTTGACCTCATCAAATCCTGTTGCACCTTGAGAGATGCAGAGTCTATGCGAATATTGGCTAGTGTGCTGTTCATAAAAATCAGCTCATCTGAGTGTTTACTTAAGGTGTCCGTACAAGTTGTCCTGACCTCATTGAGATTGCTCGTCAGTGTCCGTAGGTGATGAGCAGTGTAGCTGATGTTGCTAATGATATTGACTATATCGGTTTCAAAGATCTGGAACCTTTCTTCTAGATGGCTGAATTTGGCAGCAGTTCTGTTTTCATCTCCTTTATGCTGCTCCTGGAGATCCTTTAGACTTTGTTCGTTGGCTTGGGCAATTGTGGTGATGTTTTCCATCTGCCCACTGAAGGAGCTGAGCTGATTGTTCATGTCTTCAAGTGTATCATTGTTGGCTTTTGCCATTGCTGAGTTGTTGGCAGCCAAAGCCAGTAAATTGTGTACTTTCTCCTTAAGCCAGTCAGTGTCCTTCCGGGCCTGAAGGACAACTTGCTGCAGATTTTGAAAGTCATTCCTGATTCTTAGAATAGCTGAACTTGTATCTTCCACTGACTTCTGTAAGACACTGATAAGATTTCTTTGCTGTATTTGAGTCAGGTTTAAGTTGTTCAGGCTCATGATGATCACATTATGAGAATGCTCTTGGCTTTGCAAGTTTGTTTGTATATTACTTGTGTCTTGTTGAAGATTGTTGATATAGCCAGTATATGCCTGAAGAGTCTTATTGACACTGATGATCATGAAAGAGTTACTATCTAAGGCACTTTTCATTTGGTTCTGTCTATCATCTAATACATTTCCAGATTCTTGCAGCTTCTCCAGTGTATCTTTGTTTCTGGTAGTTTTCTCTGCAATGTCATGAAGTTGCTGACGAAGAGCCAGAATGTCAGATCTGAAGCTGGACAGTTCAGTGTTAGTATTCAAGGCTTTTTGTCCAGCTTGGTCATCTGTGGGACAGGGAAAAAAAAAAAGAAAGAAAAAAAGAAAAAGGAAAGGCTTTAGGTTTTTGGTTTTTTTAAAACACTGTATAAAACAGCACAGTATATTTTAGGAACAGTCAGGTTGTCAAACTGTTTAGTAGAACTTTTATACTATCTTTTCCAGAAAAGAGAAACCACTAAGCAAAGTTCTGCCTGTAGACAGAGAAAAAAAGCAAAGAGGGATTGATGAAGACCTTGTGTCTTGCTGAGGAGAACAAAACGGTGATTCTGTCATCACAAATGGGAAAAACTATTGTTAGAAACTGATGAGTATATGCAGTCAAGTAAAGCTGTGTTCTGAATGCAAACTGAATGGAAAACAGAATTCAAAACATTAAACAGGTATCAGCAAGTGTAGGCTTTGAAGTTAAAACTGGATTTTGATGAAAGCTCAGAAGTTTCTTTTAACTGTTAATGTTTTCTTCTTTCTTCTCATTGCAGGCAGAATACCTTCATTGTGATTTAGTGCATATAATTCCAATTTTTAAAATCTTGGGTTTAGTTTTAAGTAAGTTCTCATATTTATTTTAAAATCTTGGGTTAGAGACAAAAGCTTTGCCATCAGGCTACTTCAGATATGTCAGGATAAGATATATTTCTGGTTTTCTCTCTAATACATTACTATTGCTTTTAATGACATTTATTTTGCCATTACTGTTCCCTCATGTTCTTAGTTTGAGGAAGGCAAAACCTTTAATATTTGAGGAACATCTCTGCTTGTGCTTACATTGCCCTATGGAATACTTCTGGAAGCTTGTCCAAGTATGATAAAGCATTTGAGATTACACAGCCTATCATCCAGGACATAGAAACCAAGGAAATAAGCAATCAACACTTGCTTTCAGGGAAGACTCCCTTGAGTGACCTCAATCACTTCACTATCCTGCTCACAGTCCATATATTTTTGTCCTCATCTAAGTATAGCTATATTTATGAATTAGACAGTCTGAAGTCCATAATTTCAGATGATGCCAAGAGAGAGCAGTATGGTTTTCATAAATTACAGTGAATACAGCTGTGTATGGTGCTTTTGTCTGGTGTGATTGAATGAGTCATGATGGCAAATGTCAAATGATGGCTTGTGAGGCTTCAGCCTGAAGTGTTTATGGAGTCTTTTGTGGACTGACATCTTCCTGAGCACAGTTCCTCTCCTTGCCACTTCTCTCACTCCCAGATCTTCTCAGCTCTGACTCTCTGTTTACCTCTTGGCTGTAGCTCAAATTATACTGTGTTCATCACACAGCTCTGACAACTGCCAGGTCCATGTACAGCTAATCCCTGAAGGCCTGTCTTCCATTCACCACACACTTTTATCCTTCTGGTCCTACAGCACTTCTCTTACTCTTATGTCCCCTACTCAAAGCGCTCCAGAACTTCCCTAACTTCCTCCATGGCAAGTCCACTTACATGGAAACTGATGATCCTGAGCATCTCACTGAGCATCCATCCAGCAGTGTGTAAAAATGCGTGGGCAAGAAAGAGGCAAAGGTGCTCTAAGTTGTGAAAATTTAATCAGCATAATATAATAACCGAAATAGAATTCAAAAGGTTGCATGAGCTTTAAAACGTAACATTTTCTTCTGTAGTTGTGTCAGTAAAAGAACATTTCACTGAATTACCCTATGTCTTCAAACTAAATGCAGTGTGAAAATAGTTTAGAAACAAGCTCCTTTTTGAGCGAAAAAAATTGTAAAAATTTATAATCAAGCTGCAAGCAAGGAAGTTTACCTAAAAATATATGTCTCAATATATGGTTTATGAAACTAGACAAAATTTATTTAAATTAATATACACATTATTTCAATTAATCTACACATCCATGTAAGTGTATATTAATACTTCTACAGTGAAACGATATGTCCATGTATAGGAAGAAAAGTAAAAATATACACTTAGAGAGTAGAATCTTTATCCATTTTTTTTTACATCTTTCTGAAAATTGAGAACTTTGGTAGCACTTGGAGACCCAAACAGATAACAATCTATATCCTCTATTCCCATAGATAATCAAGAAACAATTTATGGAAGTAATACACTTACCTCAGACATAAGAATTTTGAATAACTGATTATTTGTGTACCTCATAAAATGGCCTTCAGTTTTGAATCTTAATTGCTAAAACAGCATCAAGATGACTGGGTGACAAATGCACATTTTATGTAGAATCTTTTGTGCTGTAGAACAGCTTCTGCTGTTTTACATCTCTACCTCAGAGAAGATTCTCTCCTGAGGACAATATTTAACTGTGTTTATTTAAGTATAAATGCTTTCAGAGTGACTTCAGTGAGAACTGTAAATTTTGAAGTATTCTTAAAATGCTATTCTAAGTAGAGCTAATCTGAACTATTTTTAAGTACTTTCCCAAGTACTTGAGAAACTGGAATGGAAGTGCTGTATCTTGTCATAGGCAGAGATTTTTCAGACAAATTTCCTGTCTCAATCTGCCAGGAGAACACCCCAGATTCATAATGCAAAGGGGCTTTGCTTGTGTGTAGATTACCTAATTTCTTCAGATCACTCTCCACTTCTGTGAGTTTTTCTGTGTATCTTCTGTGGGATGTTTCCAGGCCACCTGTCACATTGTCCATTTTTTCTACAACTAGGGAAGAGAGAACAGCATGTTATGGAAAGAAGAAAAGGGAAATGATGAAAAAAGACTAGTAAACAATAAAGCAACCAAAACCCCACACCACTGCCACCAGTAAAAAAGAAAACACCTTAAAATTGCCTTGCTTGCCATTACACTCTGCTGTTGCTCTGTGACATGTTGGAAGGATGAGCTCCTATTTGCTGGTGGACTCAGAATTCTTCCACTTCTTCAGTCTGCCAGCAGTCCCCAAACATTTATTTTGCCCATGAGCAATCTCTGTCCTGAATGAGGAAATCCCTCTTTGTGGGTTTTCCTCACAGTGTCTCTTTCTTTTAACAGTATTTCCATGCTTCAAGCACAGTGCTGTGTGGCAAGGAAAACTGATTGCTAAAGGCTCAGATGTGTGAAAGAAGACTTCCTTTAATTTTCCTACGAGCCATTTCTCCTTGAAAAGAACTTTTTCTTGTGCCTTTTCATCATTGAAAGTTGCCACCTGGACAGCAAACTCAGGACTGAGATAGTAACTACTAAACATTTCGGAGGGTTTAAACATATTGATAATGGTACAGATCACTCAAAACAGTCTTTAAACAATTCTGGCCCATTAAGATTGAAAGGATGGTCATTCAGGAAGTGAAGATTTATGACTGATGTGCCCTTTATTTTGTAACACCCAAGTACTTTTCTTGTCACTGAGATATTCAATTATTTGATGAAATTAATATGGGAATGGAAAAAGCAGAGCAACAAATAAACAGCCTGGGGTGGCTTCCAGTGGCAAAAATGTGAAATGCTTGCAAGGTTAGAGGTTAGCCTACAGATTTCACACCAAACTTTGTCTAATACCCTTTTGTAATCAAGCCACAACTAGGGGTAGAAATTGCTTCTCATAATGTGATTATTTAGTCCTTTTGCTACTCTGGGAGTGGAATGGGTCTGTAACAACCCTGGGAGAGGCTACATGAGTTATTGTGCCAGCTCCATCTTTCAAACAGAAGAAATGAAGTGTTTCCCATGTTTTGAGGCTCTGTAAACCTGTGTGGGGTAGGGGTACCTCTAACTCTTTCTGTCTGTGAAATGATCTGCAGCTAGGAAAGAGTCTCATAAAAATTGTTGCCATGTAAAGATTTGGGTTTTCACAAGAAGCGAAAATTTAGGGATCTTTTGCTGCTCATGAGTGACCACATGAATCTCAGACCTTTAAAGTGTAGTCTATCAGGTGCTCCTTCTTCATTAACTTCTGTATTTGTTTTTCTGATTCTGGGTACTGCAGTTACATAGGAGGCTTTTGCTGCTTCCCCAAAACCAACATGAGAAAAACAGATAAATGCAACAGCACCGAGGAGTTACAATAGAGAAAAAGTCTCAGGGTCTTCAGAGAGACCATACACCCTTTGGTGAATTACCTGCCTGCTCCTTTCCAGGCTGCTAACAAGCCAGTAAAACAGAGACTCTACTGTGTGTGCAGTCAGTCAGAGTGTGGCTTTCTGTATTTGAGATGATGACAGATTGCTTGCTAAACAGCAGACCCAGGCTACAATAACGGCTTTGCTTTTTCAGAGGGACAGTTGCTCAATACCTTCTGCTTTAGAAAGCATTTTTCTCCCCATTATAACACTAATTTTTCACTGGTTCTTCTGCCCATTAAACTTGTCAAAATGCCATATGCCATTTTTTCTAAATGAAGACAGAGTTGATTCTCTGATTGTCCTGCCTTGCTGTCTTCCAGGCTGGAGCCCAGAACAGCAAAGGTCCTTCAGCTACTTCTGACACTCCACTGATCCATGTATACACCTATGCATCACGTGCAGTGAGAGTGAGGACTTGGCTTTTCCTTCTGGCTCTAGGCAGCTCCTTGCTCAGTCTGTGCTGTTCTCCTTTGTCTACAGATAGTCACTGCCAGGGCATGGCTCACTCTGGGCACTTAGAGGGACCTTATGAAATCATCTGCATTTAAAAAACAGGCCTAATTCAAGTGTTTCTGCTGAACCTGTACCTTGACTAGCAATGTCACATCACCTATGGCTCTTGTTAAATCAGACTTAGTGTAATATTCAACTGTTTCCCCCAGTTACTCAAAATGCTTGGAGCTGGCAAATGAATATATATTACTGGTAATTAAATGAAAAATGTGATTTCTTCCTTTTGCTGTCTAAACTAATGCCAGTTTGTACTTCAGATCTCAAGTTTGTAAAACTAAACTACCATATAACAAGTATGTTTTCATGGTTGAACGAAATCTAACACTGGAAGCTTGAGTTAAAATATAACCCTGAAGAGTCCAAAGCAAATGAAAACAGCAGTAATCCTATCCATAAGTAGTTGTCTGGCAGTTAAATGAGACTGAACAGAAGTAATTATACAACAGCATAGGGTATTTTCATTCTTCAAAGTGAAAAAAAACCAAAAAAAACCCAAACCAACCAACTGTAGCAGCAGAAACAGAAGAGGTCTCTGCAAACATGACTGCAGGATTAGCTCAAGGGCTAAGCTGCCATCCCACAGATAAACCAGTGCATGTATTTGCTTTATACTGAGATGGGATCTTAGCCTCCATGGTCAAATAAATCATGGGTTTGCGGAACTTGATCCCCTGCCCAAACTCCTTCCCAAAGCAAGTGGTAGCTTATTTGCTTTTCTTGCTATTGCCCTGCAAGTGGAAAGGATGAATTTGTGAGAGAATGAATAGCAAGAGGCCAATGTTGGGTCACAAAATGTCATATGGACCTATGTCCTGTTATTGGGAATGTCTTTCCTTCCTTGGTAGTAGCTCCCACCACCACCTCTGGATGGAGCCTTCAGTAGTAGGTGAGCATGTGGAACACTCTCAGAAGTGAAAGTCAGCCTCTAGTGAGCGCCCCAGACTTGAACAGCCACTTTCCACCTTCTCCAGAAAAGGCAAACGGGCAGATCAGTGTAATATCCCACACAAAAGGCCACTCTGCTGCTCCCAACCATCTGCCTCCTCTTTGAAAAGGCAAAGTTGTATATGTCTTGTTTTTGGTTAACTTCACCTAATTCAGAGCTTAGTCTCTCTGCATTGCCATCTCAATTTCTGACAAAATCACAGTGGAAAACCCTCTAAAGGAAGTCAAACGTTTCAAGTAGTTGCTGACTAGAACAATGAGGACTGTCTGCATCTAAGCCACTATGACAAGATGTGCCATCTCACCAGGATGTGTTGGACCCAGGTAATGGCAGGCAAACTATGTCTGGGAGACAGATAAAAGAAGTAGATGAAAGTTGTGGTGGGCATTACTCAAGAAACTTAAAAACAAGGACTGACTAGAGAATAAAAACTACCAGAAATTCAAGCTGCAAGCATTCCCTTAGCAGAATAAGTCAGAAGAAGATCATTCATCTTTAATAGACTAATCTGACACTGGCTGGTGCCAGAAAAATTGCAACTTTGTATTTTTCATTTAATTTAATAAAGTATGTGCAAAAATTACAGATTGCTTCATTAGTGTTTTAGATAATAATTTGTCTTCTCAAAGCAGAAGAATACTAAACTTGCCTCATTATTCCTTCATGTTTTGTCTCTTTGTTATTCCTTCATGTTTTGGTTTCAGGTTTCTCCAACATACTGTGTAATTTTTACCACTAGTTTGGCGGTTTGTTCTGTGTTGACTTTGCCTCCCATTGAGTTACGTCTTTGCTTGCCATATTTAATCCTCTGATTAGTAGTTTTAACATTTTAAATCACAAAGGATATTTAAAAGCGACATAGGAAATGAAAGTTTTAAAAGTAGTTTTGGGCTTTATAAACATACGTGTGGGAGGCAAATTTAATGGAAACTTAGCTAAGAGACTGAAAGAATCCCTGATGCCAGCAGAATTCCTTCTTTCAGTGTAGTATTGCAGTTAAAAGGACAAGCCAAATTCCGATACAGAGAGGAGAGTTCAAGAACTCTATACTTGTATTCTGAGTTTTTTTCTTCCTTTAAGGCCTAATCCCTTCTCAACAATCAAAAATTGTAGTAATTAATTTGAATATGTACTGTCAGCTGGGGTTTTAGCTAACTTATGTTTTCCCTGCAAATTAGCACGTAGGTACCCTGAAGACAAAGCTCCTAAACTGCAGGTACAAAGGGCAGAATTAATGCCTGACATATGACCACTTGCTGCTTGGTGTTACAGAAGGAATACTTGAATTCAACAAGACTTTTATCTCTTTGCCTCTTTTCCTTGGCACTCAAATCTTGCAGTCACCAAACTAGTGAGCAGAGAAGCAGTGGTCACCAAAATAGCTTAGGGTCTGCGAGCAAGATATGCATCACCTACCTTCCTACAATTCCTTTTACATTTATTTGTGGAAGAGGGAATTCTTTTGTCCTTATCCTGGATAACTGTGATTTGGTACTGCTGTGACAGAAAGACTCATTGCTGGTGAATGACTGCTCATTAAAGAAGGAAGTTCAGAAATGAGTGAAGCAAAGCCTTCTTTCTTGAGCCTCAAGAATAGAGCAAAGCCTGGGGAAAATATGGTGCCAGGGGCTCCTATAGAGAAAGAAGCTTGAAAACTAGATTGAAATGAGGAAGACAAACTCCTTCTCCCAAAGTCTTCTAGACAGTTTCCTTAACTGCTACTGCTTCCTGCACACATGCAATCATTTGCCAAAGCAAGATGAAGAGCAGTAGTCTCTCCAACTTGATACTACGCATCTGATGCTGAGTGAGAGCTGAGTCCTCCGGGAAGCCCCAGAACTGACAGCCTTATATAAAACCCTTGAGGGAAATTCTGCTAAATCCCAGTCCTTTAGTGGCTGGGTTAAGTCTGGAAAGATCCCATTCTAATCTGATGTAAGCAGACCTCTGCAGATTTATATCTGCAAAAGGCCTCCACTAATCCATGTGACCAAATGGTCTTGTATTTATAGATCAATAAGAAGTTTTTGAATCCTGAAAGGCTTTTTGTTCCTCAAAGTCTGACTTTCAGAGACCAGTTACTTTTGGAGATGTATTCACATATATGTACTGCATTTTTTTTTTGTTTTACATTTGATGTAAATTTGCCACCTTCTGTCTGCTTTATCATGAAACAGGATTACTTAAGTCTCTTTATGTGTTCCTCACATTCTCTCTCTTCCCTGGATGAATCTTCCATCTAAACCAAACAATCTTCTCCCACTCAAAACTGTGCCAAATCATCTTAAATAATTATTTATCCCTTCTATTTCTACAATTTCCTTTTCTTTCCCTGGCAAAGGACCAGAGGTGATGTCAGCTCTGCTATGAGTGCAGCTGTTGGCAGCACAGGATGCACTGCATGCTAATCACATGAATATTTACCCAGCTCCTTAGAAGGGTTTTGGAGCTACTCTCAGAGCCATACTCAGACAGGTAGTTTAGAGCTAGTTTGGTTTTCTCTGCAACAAGCTATGATGCCCTGTTATAGTGCTCACAATGATGTTGTTCACTTTCCTTTTCATACCCGAAATCCACATCTTATTTATTTAAATTATTATAGCTGTAACAGCACAATAAGCAGGTTTTTACATTAAAAAAATTCTACAAATGCCTAAGTGGCTAAAGTTAATTAGTGATAAGAATTTATGGGAATTTTAAGCCATGTTTTTCAATGTGCCCAACCAATAATTTGCACAAATTAAATTCTCTCCATTACTGGGTTGGTCAACTACCAGAATATTTGAAATTGCTGTTAAAAGCATCTAAGTGGCTTTGCTCATCACAATTATTGTGGATAGTCAATACTCTGGCACCTCCTGGTTTAATTTTTCTCCTTCCAGATATTTCAAAATAATATTGATACTACTTTTTGTTCTTGTGATAAATATTATGTTACTAGGATATTCCTGGCTGTTGCACATGTTACACAGCTTTGCGTCTTCCAGTACTCCTTCTTGGTGGAGGAATGATCATTTTGTTTTAGCTTTCCTTTTAAGTGTCTAATCTAGTTTCAAAATTTCATGGTTGTTTGAAAGTGAAATTCTAAGGTTGCAGTTTGTTGTTACGTATGTACAAAAAGCCAACATTGCTCAAGTACTGATATTTAGGCTAAAATGTGACAAATTGCCTGGCTAGCTGATAAGTGACAATGTGTTTGGACGCTTGTCTGAAAGTGAAATGTTGGTCTTAATGCATACATACCTTTGTATCCCAGAATGGCTACTGTGATTGTTAATAGGGCACATAAAATGTATAATAAGATGATGGAGAACTTCAGTGCCCAGTTATTTTTACACTTGGTACATTGGCTCCCCTCCTGAATACCTGCAACAGAAGATTTAAAGAAATTTAAAACAATGGCAAAGAACACATTGCTGGGTTTGTCTCCCCATTTCCTTTCCTCTGTTTTCCAAAGAGTAAATTATTTATCTAAGCAGATGATGCTTACATATGGTGTGCCCATTTGCCTATGCTGCCAGGATAGAACACCATGGTGATTAAAGCATCTGCTCAGTGAAACAATCACAATTTTAGCATGTGTAAGAGAAGTAGGTTCTGCTTCACTGGAAAACCTGTGGCTTTCCTGAGAGGTGGTTATTTTCTGATTGTGCTAACAAGGCTATGGTGATCTTTGGAAATAAAATCTTTATTAGCATGTCCTCTGTCAGGCATCACACTGCAGCAGCTCTTTCTTAGCATTTGGTATCCCTTTGGAGGCAATAGGACACAACAAATATTCTGGCAGAAAAAAGCCACAGAAATAAAAGGGCATTGTGAAAACTTGTTAGGAGCAATTCTGCTTTGTAACAATCACCACAGATAGTTACCATGCAAGCACTTCCCACAACGAGAGAGACTTCTTGCATATTTTTGGGGGTTTTGGAGAACACTCTTTCCCCAGAAAAGAAGGGGTGCTTTACTGATACAGCCATACATTCATCCACAGAAAAAATGCTGGTGAATTTCTCTTTGTGGACAAGCTTAATAAAAATGGCCTCAAACTGATGAAAGAAAACAGAGCTTTACTATACTATATTTAAACTTTTTTTTGCAGAACACCTTGATGCCTTTGAGTCTATTAGGTAAACAATTTTCCTCTTTTGTGCTCCTTGGGAATAGCTTAAGAGCATTGGAAGCATGGATTATTAATTAGAAGCACAAATGTGTAAACACCTGAAAACTGGACCGACGTGCTAGAAGAAACAGGCAGGATTTATGTATCTTTCCAAGGTGCGTTAAGCAGGGCAGGATTAATGTAACTTTCTGTGTCTGTCAGAAAATGCATTTCTTTGATATTTCACTCTATTTGTATACTATTAGGGGAGTCCCACAGGACAGCTTTAAGCTCTAATAAATTCTGTGTACCAGATTACTTAACTAATCAAAACTTGCTCTGTAGCTTTTTATGAGTAACTTATATTTCTCCTGAGGCCAAACACACAGATGATTTTACTTTTCAAAATTCATGACCTTCTGCAGAGTGGTTTTTTATTTTTCATTTTTTAAGAGAAAAGCACAGGCCGCTTCCCTGTGATGAAGGAGGATGGGTGACCAACATTATGAGTTAAGTCAACTGCATTTCTCTCTCAAATGACATTGTCCAATGACTTCCTTTAAACCTAAAGTACTTGAAGAAGGAAGGGTTACCATACTGGAGCAATGGAGGAAGAGGATTTATACAAAGTTTCTTTCAACAAGGCATTTTCTTCAATCCTCTCTGCACATATACTCTTGGCTAAGGCAGAAATGTATCTTTTGCAGGTCTTTTCCACATTACATCATCACATGTTTTTGCTAAACTTTTCAGGTGTGACATCAACATTCTGTGCCATGTGATGAAAGTGATGTCACAGATTTGGTTTCCTCGTGGTTTAGGCATAAGACCAGCTGTGAACATCTGGTTCTTTTTTCAAGAACATTATGGGAAAATGAGACAAAGGCTTGTAAGCATAAACTCAAGAACATAAATTGCAGAGGCTAAAGGCTTCTCTTCTTTCTGCCTGTGAGCTGGGAAGGGAGGGACCTGGCATGGAGACATAGCCCACTTGCTGGTGATTTGGAAGGGTGGTAACTCCTGCACCACAGAAGAAAAGGTGAAGGGTCCATAATTCAGTCGTCAGGTTTACCTATGGATTTTGATGCATGGGCTGGCTTGCTTTCTTTGGTTTACAGTCTCAAGGTGTTTGCTGGTGAGGAATTTTTAACTGCTGAAAAAGCAGGGAAGGGGAAGTTCGGTTTTCAATAGGTATTCAGAGACTGAAATGATTTCACAGTGGGAACTTGGTGGTGTCTGGATCACCATTTTGCTGGTCTTAGCCAGTACTAATGGGCTCATTGAGCCCCTGTGCCCTATATGCAAGGTTTCTTCACTGAGGTGTTTAAAATTGAGATTCAGATTTGGTTGTCTTGAAAGTCCCACATATTCTAAAAGAAGCTCAGGTCAAATCACACATCATATTCACTTTCTAAATCCACAGATAAACAGAAAGCTTGATCCTCCTTATTTTAACGTTAATTGAAGCAGGCCTAGATCCTTATCTGGGAAGAATGATGGAGTGCAGTGGTACAAAACACAGAGAAAGGCAGAATTAAAAACAAAGCCTTTGGCAGCAATTGCACAAGGAAAAGTCTCACTTGATAAGTGTCTCATAGAAAGATTGCTCATTTTATGACATGACCTGCTTTCTGTCACTGTACTCCGGCTTCCTGGGTAGTGTAATGAGCTGAAACTTCACCGATGTCACTGGATGTACTGCAGTTCAGCATCAAGCATCATGTATGTTCCACTGCTTCACAGGGATCGAGTTTCACTTGTCTCAAGCCTCTCTACCTCTGGTTCAATAAAACAGCACTTTGGCTTTTCAGAACTTTTAGTTTCAGTGTATTTCAAACTGACATCAGAACAGCATCCCAACAAAAGCCAGACCTTTCCATCCTTTAACAGTCCAGCATGGTTGGTATCAATAACAGGCACATCACACTAAAACGAACATACAGGCTGGAGTGATTCCATTAACTAACTGGCCTGGAACTGTGTATTGCATTCCTTGCTGGGGCTTTCTGCCTGTCAGCCTAAAACTACATCTGATTGCCAATGAACCCCTGCTACCCTCACATGACCCAGGTCCAGGGCTGGAGTGAAAAGCCAGGGAGCTTTAAGAGGCTCCTTTGTTTTCTTTTACTTAGGATGCAGTAAAGTCTTCCAGAACAATTATACTTGCTCTTTATTGCAAACATGCAGCGCTTAACTATGCTGCTAGTAACACATGATTTTCTAGTTTACTAAACATATAAAAACTACTACAAAAATACCAAACATATAGGTACCCCTTGAAGAAAAGATTTGGAAGACCATTCTGATGTCTTTCTGAGCAATTAAATATATCAGGCTATATGCAAAGCCAAAAGCCAGGAATGCAGCTCTCTTCTGTATAGGGATGAACTACAGTAAACTCAGGGCTCCCCAAACTCCCCAGCACATATCCTGACTTCAACTTGCCCCGTTATTCTTCTTCACTACCTTGCTTACAGATCACCCTCAAATAAGATTGTTCTGATATAGGAGATGCATTTAGTCCATATTGTGAGGACACATTTTTATTCAAAGGTCGTTCTGAAAAGATGTGATAGCCAATTATTAAGCATGGGAGACAGAAATGCTTACTGTGATTACACAAAACCCAGCAGGCTGGCATAAAATCATGCAGGTTTACCACAAAAGCTGTGATTTGAGGCTTGAAGGAGCCCATGCTTGGGCTTTAATTTCACAGAACTTCCCCAATTTTATCCACTAGACTGCTTGCTGTTACGACTGAACTAAAATGAAAATTTTTCCAGGAGATGCATCACATCTCATCTAGAAAGCTGTGGACTAAATGGAAAGGGAAAGACCCTACACACACATCCCACTGACAGAACAAACATAAAACCTGCACAAGGACATTCTTGGCTGAAGTCAGCTCTTCTCCATTTGTTAATGATGCTCGTAGTGCAGCACCCTCCTCTTCTCTGTGTCCTGTACACGTGTTTTCAATGTTGGTCTGCTCCCAGACATTTGCCACTGACTTCCAAACCCAGGGAGCCGGGGTCACTTCTGCATGACGCGCATTTCTCACTGTCGATTTGATCAATGTTTAATAAATATCAGATGGGACACAATGTGCCGCATTTCACTGGACATATGCTTTTTTCCATTCCTTTCCCTCACTTATTTTAATAAGAGCACTGTTTTTTCTGCCTCACTGTTGGGAAGACATCTGGCCAAACAGACAGCAACCTAGTACAAAGAGATCCTGCTGGCTCACATGCTTTGGGGACCCCCTTCTCTGCAAACCAAAATGCTCACAAAAAATATGCAAGTGAGACATCCCCCTGTTACCAGGCTTTGTAGTATTTGTTTTTATAGCGTTGCATTCCAGTGACTGAAGACTTTGTTCTCACGCAGGGGGTATACATCTGCAGATTCCTTCTGGACTCCAAGAAGAGGTTTTGCTGAAGGAGGAGCTGGGTTTTTTGGGTTTTGTTTGGGGGATTTTTGTTGTTGTTGTTGTTGTTTCGTTCCATGGTTTTAATGGGAGACTAAATATCTTTGCTCTTTGTAACCACCTTGCAAAGTGCTTGACTCCTCAACTGTATTACTCTTCAGAAGCACATCTTTGAACACTGGAATATGACATGGACACACTTTTTTTTTTCCTGAATAATTCTCTTAAAAGTATTTGCCTCTCTCTTCTTTTCTTGGCTCTGGCTGCAGGATCATAGGTGGCCTCATAATATTTCTGCTAGCAAATCAATTTTGACAAAGATGCAAGGTTTTCTTCATAACCCTGACAAGAAATGTACTGATAAGAAAAAGAAATGTAGTGCAGGAAACCAAAATACATTAATTTGTGGAGGTTTTCCCCAGTGTGATTCACTGAAAAGTGATAACATCCCTTGAATTTCAGAAGGAAGACTGCAAGCCTGTTTGCAGCCTTCAAATGGTTGTTTTCTCAAAGCTAATGTTTTCGAAACATCAGTGGATCTAATACTTATATTTAAAGGGACCTGAGCAAACTACATACATCTAATTCAGGCCTCCTGCCCTGGAAGGTGCCCCTGCCCATGGCAGGGAGGCAGAAACCACATGATCTTGGAGTTTCCTTCCAACATGAACCATTCTGTGATTCATTGTGTAACTAGGGGTCAAATACTGAGAGGTACTCGACGTTGAAGAGTTGCAACAAACTCCCAGTGGTGTCTATCTCACTAGCAAAAGTAGGTCGTCACCTGAGGAGTCAACCTCTAGGTTTAAATACCTAAATGTTTTGAAAAACTTGGCTGTAAGTGCTTAAATTCAGGCACCCAAGTGTAAAATGGTAGATGTTCACTAATATGCATGACTAGCAATTATGGAAGTAAGTTTGTCTCATACAACAGAGAGGATTTTGAAGTTCAGACATATAATTGTTCTCATATATACAAACACACAAACACGTTCAAATAGGTGGAAAAATATGTGTATGTGTATTTTTTTTACAGAGAAGCTTCGGTAATGACAAAACTCCAGCATATTATATCAACACACTAAGAAAAAGCAGGCAGCAGCATCTTTGACAACAATAATTTTGTATAGGTTTGAGATTACTGGATCCAGCAAGCCAAAAAATGCACTGTGAGGTTCTTGTTTTCTCTTATGTATTGTGTCACAGGTTATTAACCTACCTCTCATGAAAAAAATTCCCACAATCCTTCAGGAATGGTTTTGTTGCAGTAAGAAAAACTGATGATTCGATGGTTTCATATGCTGGCCTACTTTAGAAAGCAATTGTTTTTTATAAAGGTCACAAATAGCAAAAATTGAAACTGCTTCATGCCTTTTAAAATTATTGTTTTGAGATAAAACTAATATCTTCAGTTTAGAGTCGATTCCCACACTGTAAAAGCCATAATTTGAACTACACATAAATAGACGCTCTACATATTTCCTAGCTAATGTGTAAAGGTCCACACCTTTTCCCATTCCACAGTTTTGGCAAGCCCTGTCTCCACCATGGCAATAGTCCTGCTCACCCAAATAGTGCAGTGCTGGCTTGTGGGCAGGTGGATTGCAACAGCCTGCTTAACTTAATAACCAGATTTTTACAATGCCATTGGAAAAATATTTAGCACAAACATGTTGTCATTTGTCCTGGAATTTGCTAGTTTTGCTTCTGGTTTTGTAATCAAATAGGGATAAATGCTTGCGTTGAAAAAGTTTCTGGTTATTTATTAGGAAGCAATTAAAGCAGCTAAACTTGAAATCTAGGTAGTGGGTACGTACTCATCTAACTCGTGCCAGTTTTCCTATGTCAGGTGGAAAATCATGAAGCATGGCAGCAAGACACAGGCTGAGACAGCCACTCTATACTTCAAGTAAACACTGCAAGACACAGAGCTTCTTTCTTCCAAAATTAATAAATAAATGGACCCAACCCAACCCACTCCATCTCCACAGGTTTCTACAGTGTTCAGCATAATCTGATTGCCCTGCTACACTGCTGGGACTTGTGCAAATAACCTCTGGAGAGAAGACAACACACCTCAAAAGCTCAGTGTGAGAATTTGTGCCTCGTGAGGCTGTACAACCCCTACCAGGGCCAGGGGTACCAACTCCTGTGATTTTATCCTGAACTTCACATTCAAGATTTCTGATTCACCTGGTACCCCTTTCTTTCCAAGTACAAGGTTGGGGCAATCCTTGGTATCAATGTTGGGGGTTGGTTCTTTCCCTTTTTCCCCTCTGTGGAATTTTCCCCATTGTCATGCTAAGATACCTGTTGACTGGGCCCTGGTGACAAGGGGGGAGGGAGAGAGAGGAGGGAAACCCCGCGAGTTTCAAACAGCCAGAAAAGGAAGCAGAAGGCTCTGGCTCGGCCCATTTCCCCCGTGGAGTTTGGACGAGAAGGACGATCGCCGCCTGTGTCCCATCCCTGCCATCCCAGCATCGGGAGCTATCCTCACTGCTGTCAGACCCTACCCTGCTGTCTTCTCGCTGTAACCTGCCACCATCCAGCACTCTGCTGAGCATCAGGATCCACACCGTGAGCGGAGAGCTCTCTCTCCATCTCTCTCTCCCCCTGGGACAGCGCTGCCATCACCCCCAGCCCTCCTGCGGCTCTGCGGGACCCGCCCGCCCCCAGCACCGGGAACTGCAGCTCAGGGAAAAGGTGCCTGCAGCCAAAAATCACTGGGACTGAGTTACTGTTCTGTTTGTGGGTAATTTCATAGCTGTTGTTGTTCTTGTTTGTCTTGTTAGATATACTAGTAAAGAACTGTTATTCCTACCCCTGTATCTTTGCCTGAGAGCTCCCTTAATTTCAAAATCATAATAATCTGTAGGAAGGAAGGATCACATTTTTCAGTCCAAAGGGAGGCTTCTGCTTTCCTTAGCAAACACCTGTCTTTCAAACCAGGACAATCAATATAGGCTGAGGCAGATCAAGATCATGAACAGATCAAGACCAGCCTTGCCAAGAAGGACTTGGGGATGCTTGTGTACAAAAGCTGCATATGGGCAGGCAGTGTGCTCTTGCGACCCAGAAAGCTGAACACATCCTGGGCTGCATCAAAAGCAGTGTGGCCAGCAGTGGAGGGAGGCGATTCTGATCTGGTGAGACCCCACCTGTGTACAGTTCTGGGGTCCCCAGCACATGAAAGACATGGACCTTTTGGAGTGGGTCTAGAGGAGGAGCATGAAGGTGATCAGAAGGGCTGGAACACCTCTTCTATGAAGACAGGATGAGAGAGTTGGGACTGTTCAACCTGGAGAAGAGAAGGCTTCAAAGGAACTTTATTATGGCAGTACTTAAAGGGGACTGATAAGAAAGATGGGGACAAATTGTTTAGCATGGCCTCTTGTGACAGGACAAGAGGAAATGGCTTTAAATCAAAAGAAGGTAGATTCAGATTGATTAAAAGAAAGATTTTTACAATGAGTGTGGTGAAACAGGAACAGATTGCTCAGAGAGGTGGTAGATATCCCATCCCTGGAAACATTCAAGGTCAGGGTGAACAAAGCTCTGAGCAAACTGATCTTGATGAAGATGCCCTTGATCAATGAGAAGCATTTGGACTAGAATACTAACTTTAAGGGTCCCTTGCAACCCAAACTGCTCTATGATTGTTCCAGCTATGTAATTATGTGGGACTTTCAGCTTGCACTCTAGGAGAACAACACATTCCTAGACTCCTAAAAAATAGAAGTGGGGAGGATTTGTTCCTCAAGGTTTAAGAAAATCGAAGACTTCACCAGGACTTTCATAATCCCACCTTTACAGAGCAATTCAACACTGACTGAGCAATGCTGGGGCTGGGGCTGGAAGGGCTCACCCTGTCCCTCATCCCATGAAGTGGAATGGGTATACTTTGCCCAAAAAGCCATGGGTATTGCAGTAAACGTGAGGGATTTCCTTCTCTGGGATGCCTTGGGAAAATCCAGCCCTTGATGATCTGCACACTGAAGTCCAAAGCTCTGCAGAAAGGGACCATCAAGCAAATTCTCCTCCACACACCAGACTGAGTCTGTTGGAGGCAGCGGCCACTTCCCATAAATCAGAATCCCACATCTGACATAATAAAGAGCCTCAGAGGGCCAACACTATTATCTCTGGAAAGCTTTCAACCTAAGAAATACTTTATTCTATGTAATGTACACAAACCCTTTCATTAAAGGCGGGGAGAACCCTCATTTTCAGCCTGACCATCATCTCTCACTTATTTATATAACCCAGACAGCATTTTCTCTCTGGCTTTGTTCTTCTTTGCAGCAGTCCAGAGAATCACAATGAATTGTCAGAAACCCTAATTATACACTTCAACAACCACCACCATTTAATTATATAGTATTACCAAACAATGTCCTACTGTGATTAAACACTAAATATTTTAATTGAAAGGATACAAAAAGCCCAACCACAACACAGGGTAAGCAAAGACTGCTGAGTATCTGAACTGTATGTTAGGCAAATATTACAAACAGAGCTGGAGAACCAGTGTGGTAAATTTTATGAAGAATCAAGGATTTGCAATAGCTTAAGGTCCAGCCATAACCATGTGGTAAGAATATCACACCAGCAGAGGGTCCAGCATCCCATAGGCTATTAGATTTAAAGACAAACTCAAACCAGAACAAACCTCAGAAAGTGCTGGTGCTTTTAAACACCTGTCTGGACTAAGAGAGATGTGTCTGTCCTCAGTTACTGAAAATCAAGTAAGGGATCACTCAGTGCATATATCTGGAAGTAAACCCAAAAATCTAATAAGGCTGTTCAAAAGATGAGAGAAAAACTAGGACAGTTAAAAGAAGATAGAAATTATGTATGAATTAAAGACCTGTTCAATGACAGGCATGACAGCCATGATACATGACCATAAAGAGCCTCTTTCAAACTCTGTCTCAATACAGAAGAATTTTGATTGACTTGCAAGAAGAAATATAGCCAGATCTATAAGGAGATCAAAGCCAGATTTCTGGTTTGTGAAACAGCTTCCTAAGACAACCTGAAGATATTCTATTCAATGTTTTAAATAAAACCAGAGGTAACAAAGCATTAGCAAGTCATGGAAGGGATCTGTCCTTCAGAGTTGTGCCAAATGGTGAAGTAATGCCATTTTTGTCAAAGACCAGGCCTTCCATTCTGAAATAAATATGGTTCCTAATGAAACATAGATCCTAATTAAGATTATATAATTTGATGACTAATGTAACATGATTTTCAAACTTAATTCAATTTACATTCGACTGAAAGGATGAAAAAAGCTAACACACCCAAAGTGTTTATTTTCCTTAAGATTCTCTAATGTTATAACACAGTATTTAGGTGTTAGGGACCCTAGTAATGGTAAAAAGTGGTGGCTTTTGAGATATATTTCTTGAAGAGGGCAACGGGATCCCCTCCATGGTTGTGAGTGTGGTAGGTGCCAAACCCACGGCAGTGCCACCTGTGCTGCAGGGCCACTCACCAAGGACATGATGAAGTCATCCAGAGCACAGGTGCAAAAACTATGCTCTTCACAGAAAGCTGTCACCTGCTCTCTTACCATCTTCTGCAACTTTTAAATTTAAGGGCAACGCTAAAAACATTGGATTCCTGTTTTAAAGAGCAAGAAACAATGGAAACTCTAGCCATGCGCAACAAATCAACATTTCTGTATCCACTGATGTTGCCACAAATGCTATTCCATTTAACTACAGAAATTAATTTTTTTTATGTGCCTTCACAAGTTAAGTATTTGGCAGCCATCTGTTCCATGTAAATTTCTGTGCACACATGCACCCCTGACATGGCTGAGGCGGGTCATTCATTTAAGAGCATTGTAAAATACCATGTGTCACAGCAAAGTGTGCTTTTAAACTCTTGTAGCTCATAAGAATTGAAACCAATTTTCACTCAGTAGACATAAGCACAACCAGCATGCCCTTCTCATCAGGATTTCTTCTCTCACCTACTACCCAGTGCAACAGAACAAAATAGGGTTTCAATCATATTTGATAGCAAAAAATGGTATTTACCTTTTTTATTAGGGAAAAATACAGAGATACTTTTGACGAGGTTTTCTGCAGGGAAAAAATAGCTTCCTGAGACTGATCAAGTATACCAAACTTCATGCAGAAAATCAAACCTGCAGATGTTATCTGTAACTAGAGGTTTTGTTACATTCCAGCTGAAATGCTGCAATAAATGCTGGCACTAACAGAATTGAAAAATATTAGTCAATATTTGATGCTCAAATTAATATACAGACATTTATACGCCTTTTTTTTCTGGATTTAGTGGTAATGCTCCTGTTGCCTTCATTAAGAGCCACCCTAATAGAAAAATTATCTCTTTTCCAACTGAAAAGTCTCTCTGAATACATTATTTGGAATTTAAAAGATTAATGTGCATGAAAAAAAGAAGTGAAAATGTTTCTATCCATGCTGGATACTTAGCAGTTACATAGACCTCTTATTTGGAAGCTGACCCTAATAATGAAGAGGGCCACAAGGAAGAATGCAGTAGGACCTCAAAAAAAAGTGAGTTCAGAAAACAGTAGGTATAAAGAAGCCTGCTCTACTCTTTTAATTATGCAAATCACCACATCTGATTAGCCATTTCCCTGTGATATCAAGAATGCTTGGCTGAGATACCAATATCAAACTGAGAAGAAAACATCCCCACAGGCACTGCACTGAACATAGCTCATGGTCACAAATCCACTGGCTGTAAATTCATTCTTAATCTCCTGAGGCTACACGTTCAACTACAGGAGAGAAATTACGTCTAGGTATAAACACTGTTCCTCTGGAAGTGTGCTGCCTTACTCCCCTCAGCTGAATTGAGACTCAGCACTAAATTACCTCCAAAGGAGAGGAGCTGTCAGAGCCACGATTTATTTTTCACCTCACTGCCCTTCTAAAACCACTTTCTAAAGGTAGGGCTTTTTCCACAGAAATATTGCAGGCTTGATGGCAGACACAATAAATCCTGTTTCCACCCTCCAACATAACCAACCTCCCCCTCTGCCTCCTTTTCCAGAATCTTTTCTTCTCAAAGTGGAAGTTTTTCTCTGCGAAGCTGAATCTCCAGGTTAAGGAATGATTATGACCCAAAGCAGCTCCCATCTTTCAGTTTTCTGATATTGTTCTTCCCTTTTCCCCCTCTCCTGTCTTTTTGTGTCCTGACTTCTGAGGTCTCCCTAACCTGCCTCATTCACACCTCACTAACATCCAATTTCCTGGATAAAAAGCAGACTTAGAATGAATTCCTCAGGCAACCAGAACATTTTTTTCAAACACTTGTGCCAATGTGTAATGACTGTGCAATGTAAGGAGGAAACAGCCCTGATAAATGGATTTTTTTTCCACCTAATACCATCACAATTTCTAGGATTTTTCCCTGGTTAATATTCACCCTTATCTAGAGAGGAAATTTTCATTCTGCAAATTACTATAAGTTTCCTGTACAGGGGTGGGAGTGCGGTTGGTGAACATAATTTGTGTTTTACTTTCTAATAAAACAATAAGCAGATATGCACTATCTTGACAAATGCTAGGAAATTATTAATTAAATCTGCTTGTTACAAGTGAGGAAAAGCCATGCAGAAGGACATCCAGAGCATTGCAGTCACAAAGACAAGGAATTAACCAACAATTAGACAACCAAACATTACCTGCCTACATAGCACCTACCCCACTGCCCTCCCAATGTCAATGCAATCACTGTGTTAAGTAGGTGAAAACTCAACTGCAATCACGGAAATACAGAAGCTGGCAAATCCATTATCTGTGAAAACATTTACTACACTTTCAACAGCAACAACAATAATAACAATACCTGCAAAAATAATTATCTTCCTGAAACATATATTCCTTGCTACAATCCTTTTCCTGACAGCTTATAAAATCATGGAAAAGCAAGTCTTTGCAAAATATTTTTTAACAGAGTCTGGCAATTTTAGGGTCTCTGTCTTCAGAGCAGTACAAGGGGAGGGCAGTTGCCATGAGGCCAGGGTCTCCTGAGATTCATGTGCAGATGGAGTACTAAGAATGTCAGAATCACAGAATCATTTTGGTTGGAAAAGACCTCCAAGTTCATTGAGTCCAGCCTTTGACGCATCTCCACTTTGTCACCTACAACATGGCACCCAGTGCCACATTCAGCTGTTTCTTGAGGACCTTCAGAGATGGTGACTCCAGCACCTCCCCTGGCAGTCCATTCCAATACTTGACAACCCGCTCAGTGAAAAATTCCTCCTGATGTCCAGCCTGAACCTCCCTTGGCAGGGGACACAGCTTGAGGCCATGTCCTCTTGTCCTGTCACTTGTTGCCTGGGAGAAGAGGCTGACCTCCAGCAGGCTACAGCCATCTTCCAGGTTGTTGAAGAGAGAGATAAGGTCACTCCTGAGCCTCCTTTTCTCCAGGCTAAACAACTCCAGCTCCCTCAGTCATGCCTCAAAGGACTTACAGGTCTTTAGATTTAAAGTCTGACTTAGGTCAAGACTGAGGCATGACTTACTAGTCTTTAGTGGGTAAGGCTCAATTCTTACCATGCATTTCAGGCTCATTGCTACAAGCTTTATCAGGGGATTGAAGCTGGCAGTGAAAGGCTTAAATTGAACAAAATAATTTTCTTACCCAGACTAAATGAAAAACTTACAACTTTTCAATATAAAATGCATGTGCTTTAATGGAGAGAAAATCCCAGGGCATTTAAATTAAGAGGTAGAAGACATAATATAAATCTATAGTTACAAGTAAATTTTAATTCAGACAAAAGAATTGTAAAGGAGACCTTGGGGTTTTTGTTCCCCTAATTAATACATAAATATATTATTAAAAGTTCTTGTGAAAGGAACAACCCTATGCAATAAAAAAACCCCAAACTCAAATATTAGCTTGTGTTTCAGTGAAAGCAATCCCAAGGCGACTGAAAATTTGAAGAACAACTATTTGGGGAAGAAGGAAACTGAGTGAACTCAAACAGTCAAGATGTCTAAACTCATTTTGAAAAAGTATTCTGCCTGAAGGTAATGCCACAGACTTTTGGACTGCAACCTACATATCTGCTTTAGAACTTTCTCACTGGTTTCTGATGTTCTTCTACACTTGTAACTTTATCACACTTTTAACTGTCTGAGGAATGTTGAAGTTCTCAAATAATAGCTGCAATAATCAGTTTCCTTGTTCTGATATGATATACCACTAAAAATACAAAGAAAATAGCCCCTTTCTGTGCTTTATGTAAAAGGTGGCAAGAACTTGGAAAGCTAATAGAATTGAGCATATTTGTGTCAAACCTGAATTTGCATTTTCATTCTTGGGTTTTGTTTTTTTTTTTTTTTGACAAATACCAAGATTTATTGGTCCTTGAAGAAAAAAAAAAAAAAGACTGAAACAAATCTGGGGTCAATATTTGACTTCAGGGTCAATATATCTTGCCTTTTCACTCTCAAAGAGGTCAATATCTGCTGTTATTTATGCCATACTCTGCAGCTGCTCTTTTGAACTCCAGCAGAGAAATACATCACACCCTTGACCCACAGCCTTTCCAACTAAGTGTGGAGACACTGTAATTTATTTGTTCAAAGCAAGTGTCAAATGTTTTTAGCACTAAACTGCACTAAACACTCTTGTTCCTTATCACAGCTTCAGTTACACAAGTGCAACTTCTCTGGTTTGCATTTTTTTTACATGCAATTTACATCACTGCAGGTGTATCACTCAGCCAGGGAGCTGGAATATGTTTTTTGTACCATGTCAAGCTAAAAGCATAAAACAGAAGAGCAGGTAAAGCAGCCAAACTGGCAGCTCAGTGGAAACTTTGTATTAAAAAAAAATTAACACACGGTACTATAACCTATTTAGGGAAAATCCAATAAAATAAAAAATAATTCTTCCTTGTGTCTTTGGAATCCACAGTCACTAAATCCCTGTAGTGCTCTGAGGTTTATATGTAATAGGCTGAAAAATAATTTTCGCGTATTAAGAGTAAAAATATTTTCTAAAAATTCTGTTTTGTAGCAGTTTTATTTGACTTAGTACATTTATTTCTTGGCTAGCTCCATGTATGGTAAGTTTCAGTCCAGTACAAATTTTTTTTCCATGGCTGTACTACTATAACCTCCTGAAAAGCAGAGTTGGAAATGTTGAAAACCATAAACTATAGCTAAAGGCACACATCACAAAAAGCAGAGTTCTCAGTGTGTGCAGAACCTTATTTTTCAATGAAATATGGACTTTGTTAAGCACACTTCATACCTCTTCATACTTTGAATCTTACTCCAGCCCCCAAAAGGAAGGATTATTTGAACACATTTGCTGTAGCCTTTTCACTCAAGAGACAGAGTTTTCACTACTTTTCATATAACTCTTGTTCTGCACTTCTTTCCCAATCCACAAGAAAAGATGGTGTCTTTTTTTGCTTGTTTGAACAACACATCACTCTATTTAAATATAGCTTAGCCAAGACTTTACAGCTGTGAAAACTAAGACTTTCAAAAACATTTTTAAGAAGAATTAATGTATTCAGTTTCTTCATATCCTACTATATGAATACTATTTTTTGCTGGTGATATAAATGTCTGTAAATTTTTAGATGAACTGTGTTGCACAGTTGTGCGCATGACCCTAACATAGATTAAACTGCTTGACAAATGTTCTGGTAGCTCTTGTGCCAAAAGATGAGAGAGGATATGCCCAGCAAAAACTGTTACACTCCTGTAGAATTTGGGTAGTATAATTTGTTATGCAGGTTCTTCTCTCTTCCACTCCTTGTTTTGCTGAGTGCTTCGTTAAAGGAATTGAAATGCACTTACAGAAATTTCCTCTCAATGTTCTGCCAAGGTGCATGAGCAAACTCAGGTCAAAATTTTACTGTACATGGACAGAAGCCAGAGGACAGAACAGCACTTAATTTTTAATCATTATTTCATTAGTTAGTAAACTGCTTAGCTGCTCCATAATATTTTGGATTGTCTGAAAATGGCATACAGCTTTGGAGGAAATCCTTCTTTGGCCTCTCTCAGTCACAGACACAGACCTTATAGGTTTTCCCAAGAGAGCACAAAACTTAGTGCATAGCTAAACATAACAATGAATACAGGGCAGCCATTCAAGGAAGCCGAGTCACAGGATAAGCCAGGACTACATACAGGAAAGTGAATATCAGGGTATATAGGAGTATGGTGGAAACAAAAATCACAAATCCCATGTGCTGTGTGTGGAGAGCAGTGGCTCCAAAAAAGATAATGAGTGAAATGACAAGAAGGCCACCAAAGCGTTGCCACCACGATGTCAAGGACGAAAGGGCAGAGCCAGCTTCTGGGCTTGCTGCAGTGAGCTGGCAGCTGGACCAGCCTCAGGCATCACAGCATGGATGAGAACTCAGCTCAAAACAGAGACTGGAAAAGCCCAACTCACTGCTGTGGCTTCCAGCCTTCTGATGCTGGAGACAGGACTTGGAGGCTGGACAGCCTTGGAGACCAACTCTACAGCTCAGGGCCAGGCCAGTCATCCAAAGACTGAGAGAAAAGGTCTCCAGGATCTGGTGACCAAGGGCAGCTCCTGATGGAGTCAGGAGTCTTGAGGACCATTGGCTCCAAGGCAGCATATGCAGGAGGGAGCTGCTATTGAGCTAATGACCTAGTGTCCCTTGTGGGGACACTCCCTGTGGAGAGGCTGCAAGTCACACCAGGTGTTTCCACCACTATAAGTCTTACCAGGAGCCTGGGGTTTACAGTGAGAGGCTTGAATTGAGCCAGATGCTTCTCATACTTGGAAGAAAACAGTAATTAAAAGAAAACCAGAAGACCTGGCTGCAAACCTGTGTGCTTTAATAGAGCACTGTAACTAAAGGGAACTCTTATGAAGAGGTAGGAGTAACATACGTTCCTGGCTGCAAGTTGGAGGCAGAGACCCTTCTGGGAAAAAAAGCAAAAACTGAAGTAGGGGGGGTGATTACAACTGGAACAAATTACCATCACAGGGGATTCCCTGTACTTTAATGCCTTCAGATCAAGCCCGACTCCTCATTTCAAAGATATGCTTTAGCCAAAAAACAAAGCCATTGGACTTTGTACAGGAGTAACTGGATAGAATTGCACAGCCTATTGTGTACACACACGAGGTCAGAGTAGTTAAGTGCCTTGGCTCTAATCCCTACAGATGGAAATACGTGTGGCTCTGCTCTGGCCCGCTGCACCGAAAATATCTGTCTCCAGGGGAAGTTCATGGTGATGACAAGATGCCTCACTGCCCCAAGGGGGATGTGTCTTTCAGATTCAGCTGAGCTCAGAATTAAAGCAGATAACCCTCCCAGATGTTTTATGGCACTGGATGGAGACAGCAAATAATAAGGTTCAGTGTATGCTGGAAGACAAGAGGGTTTGTTTTTTCCTTATAAAGCAGGTAATAAGTATGTTCAAGAAACAAAATAAAATTAATCCAAAGGAATAAAGGCTGGAGACTAATTAAAAGCCTGCTTCTATTAATACAGGGGGAGAAACTGCTCAGGGATAGTTCATTATATTGAATCATGGCCCTCTAATACTGCCAGAAAATGCTAAGGGCTTTGGTGGGTTATCTTGACCCGGTTTGTTAAACAAAACTACCATGTTGTTGCTTTTCCCCAGAGTGGGCACAGATATCAACCTTGGGAGGCAACAGCCAAGTCAAGTATTTGTCTCTTATGCAGGGGTGAAAAGACACATTTCTCATCTTGATCCTTTTTCTTGACCCTTTTATTTTTTTTTTTTTCTTTAAAGCTGTTTCTTCCAGTCTGCTGGACTTTCTTCAGAGCTCTCAGCCAAATTCTGGAGGAAAACTCTTTCTGCCCTAGTGCAATTTTTCCCTTGAAGAGTATAGCAAGTGTGGAAAAGTACAAGAGAAGAACAATATTTCAGTCAATTAATACAGCCTTGGAGAACATAATCATACTAAATTTTTACTACTTTTACTAGTATAATTTACTACTTAAACCAATGAAAATTTGCTGATAATGCTGATAATGACTACTAAAAAAAACACAGTAAAGAAAGTAAGGATTTAGGACCAGGATATGAAACAGAAACATTATCTAGAAAACTGTAAAGGGCTAACTTGGACAGGCTTGTAGAAGCTGTTTACTGAAGTACTACTTAAGATGAAGCTTACTTGACATTCACAGAAAACTTCTGAGATGCAGCTGGTCCCTGCAGTCCCTATCCTGAGCACCTCTTCTGTTGTATTGGCATCATTACTTCTAGAAATAAATTATATATTGCATTTTGGGGCAATTTAGTTACAACCAAAAAAGGATGATACAATAAATCAAACACTGGAAGATTGCTGGAAGTACTGGACAACCGTGCACGAAAGCTGAACCATTAAAACTTGTTTTCTTGCAAACTTTCCTTTAAGTTCTTGGAATTTGCAAGAGAACAGAGACAGAAATGGAGGGGGGGGGGTGCTGTTCAGCTTTTCATGGCATAGGTTAATCAACACATCAGCCTTTTACAGCCAAGAAAACTGCCTCCCTGTGAGCTGTAACTTGAATCACGCCCATGTAAGTCACAGCTTGGGGTGGCTTCTGCTCTGCTTCCAGCGGTGCTGGGGGAAGGGGTAAGGGAGCTTTTGGGAATCTGCAGCGATTCTGTCGTGGACAGGGGATGGTGACTGCAGAGAATGTGGGGCCACCTTCACTTCAGGGCACTGCTTGAGGGATGCTCATACTCATGCTGAATTTTTCTGCAGCCTGTAGGTATGTTACTGTTTTAGCACCTTTTTCCAGTAGGCAGCAAACTGTGGAAGGCTCAGCACCCAGATATTCTATATTATCCAGTTGGACACTTATTCACAGAGAAAATGCCACTGTAATACTGAGGGTGCTTCTTAAATGAGCACTATTACATTTCAACACTGTTACATTTCAGCAAGGATGCTTGATGTATTGCAAAAAGGATGACTGAGGGTCTGTGTTTTCTTAATTCATCTGAACAGTACCTGGCAATCTTACAATGAGAAAAAAAGCCCCAAACATTGCCTTGAATTTTCATTAAGGCTCAGTGTTTGGATTCAGTGCCAGCTCTCACTCACTCATCCTGTCTTCAAGGTAAGTTGCAGACTAATCTATTTTACTTCAATACAGCAGTGAGGCCAAATTACCTTTGTACCTGCTCCAGTGGAGCCTCACAGAGTTACTGTCATCACACAGATAAAACTCAGCCCAAAATTTGGTGCGCTGACTGATGCCCATTTCCAGGTTTTCCACCCTTTATCCAAAGAAAGAGAGCTGCTCATCCTTCTGCTGAACAGCTGTGTGTGACAACTAGCAAAGACACAAGTTCCAAAATTTGTATTTTTTACTTAGCTTGATTGAGACTCTTTAGCGCATGTACATTTATTTTAACAGACTGAATTTGCTTAGCAGCTACTAAAGACTGAAACTCAGCTCTAAAAGATTATTACCATGAATTAAGACAATTTTCTGTAGTGGAAATTCACCTCATAAATCAAGTCTGGTATTCATACGGCAGCACAGATGTGCCAACTCAACTTGCAGCTGTAGGCACTCAGAAAGCAGCAGAATTTGTCCCTAAATTTGCAATTGTTTGATGACAAAATGGATATATTTTGACTTTCAAGTGAACAGAATATCAGAAGATGTTTTCTAATACAGAATTCCAGGATATCTAGTCCAAAACACCACTGTTGGTAAAAATGAGGAGACAGTGGAAATTAAAGGGTTTTCCTAGTTCTGCCCATATTGCAGTTTTTCAAATATATGTTCCACTGCCTCTAACATGCTGGTCAGCAGGACAAGCATTTCTTCAGTATTGACACACCGTTAGGCTCTATGTCAAATATGGAAAAGAGTTGGTTTTGCCCCACAGGAATGTAAAGCACTTCCAGGTCCAGAGGAGTTACTAAATAAACAGGTTACATTTCAAAATTACCTGGGAACTCCTGCTGAAATTGGGACCATTCATCAAAGATAGAGTTTTAAATTAAATACCTGGGTTAACTGCAGTTGTTGGCAGTTCAGCTCTTCTGAAATTTGGTTTATTATTACTGTATAGCCAAGGTCCCTGTTTTGAAGACTCTAGACTAATCCCACTTACTTACTTATTTTTGTCAATCAAAAAGTGTCAGAGATCCTGATTTCAGCTGACTGGACGGAATAACACCAAAAGCTCTAGAAAAAGAAAATTGTCCCCTACATGTCTGGAATGAACATAGGACTCACAAGAAAAGAAATTCTGTGATTCAGCGGCCACAGAAAACGGAAGATTTTTTTCCTACAGTTACGACATTTTTTCCCAACTGAAAATTCTTTATTCACAATAATTTTTTCTTCAGATTTAGATTTTTAGCATAATCCAATTTTCCACCCTAAAATATGACACATTGGCCATTCTGTTAAGCTTGATGGTGAAATTTTGACTCTACTATTTTGTATCCCTAAATAGAGACTGCCAGTCATGCTGTTCACCTTAAATTGCACAGAAACAACTCCCATCAGGTAATAGTTTTAAATATGTGGTCCCTCCAGTGCTGAGACTGAACAAAGTCCTAATTGCAGATTTTCCACGGAATTTGCTGCCTTCCTGAGTAATTTTTTTTTTTTTACTTCCATACGAAAATTTCAACGCTTACATCAATGTGAATCCAGGATAAATTCAGTATAGTAACTCTAGATCTAAATTAGTACAAGTGAAAACAGAACAACATTAGAATATTATACTGCAATTAAAATGTTACTTGTTGAAATGGACTGTAGAAGCCATGTCCAAAATGCCTGGTTTTGTTGCCTTAATATATTTTGTGGAATATTCAAAGGTACTTCAAAAAAGAGGTCTCTAATTCAGAACAAGAACTGTGTTAAAAATCAGCTTGTATTTTCCCAGTCTTTCTGTAGCTCTTCCTGCTTCCCAGTCAAGGCAGTGCTTTCAAGAACACCCTCATAAACTCTGAAAACATCAATATAAAGCTTGGGTTGTGGGGAACAATATCATTAGGAGAAATTAATGCAAAAGGATGCCTTTTTGCAAATTCAACATGCACAACTGGAACGTCTCCTGTACGTAAAATTCCTGCTTTATGAAAGTGGCATATGAGGAAAATCTAAAAGCTCATTTAACAGTTTGAGGAAGTGATCTTCACTCAGAACATGTCATAATTAACACCACATCATTTACCCAAGTAAGGCTGAAGAGTAATGGGATCCTGGCTCACATGTTTCCATCCTGACAGCTTCCCTACTTCTCCTGTCCCAGGCCTCTCGTCTAACTCAGCTAGTCAGCTTGGTAGATACCAGACACTTAGGAACCAGGCTGGGATAAATTAACTCTCTGAAACCAATTTGAGTTTTAGCCAGATGAGGTAAAAACAGTGTGACTCATGTATTGTGCAATAACTCCCTCTTCAGCTATCTCCAGCCTTCTCCACACATCCCTATCTGCCCTCTCACAAACACCTTGAGAACTTTGCAGGTCTTGGACCTTTTACCTGCCATGCCTATCACACACCAAAGTTCCCCTGGACGAACATACATACACAGCTAGATATTACACAGTTCCTGTTGGTACTGCCCAGCACTTCCAGCTGTCCCCATGAAAACGTGTGGAATGTGAGGTTAAAACTGCCAGACAGCCTTCTATATGCACTTACAACAAAGTGTTATTTTTCCACATTGTCAAAGGGGTGCATATCAACAGTTCATTCCTTGCTGGTTTATAAATACATCTCACATTTGTAACTCAGGCTGAAGCTGCCATTAAGTTGCACAAGTTCTTTCTTTAGAAGTTTCTACAGTTAACTTTGTCCACATTTTTACTACTGAAATTTTGGACCCTAGGTTGGCCACTCCTAGAATCAAAGATTAAAATCCCTTTGCCACTGGATGCCTTACATTTCTTTTTCTGACCTCTTCCAGAAGAGCTCCAAAGCAGCTGCTACCTCCCTTTCCCCCATGTGACTCCTTCATATTTCCTGCATCCCTCTGCTATGTTCCACTTCCCCATCTCCACAACACACACATATGGTCTGTCAGTAACTCCAGATGTCCTGTGGAGGCATCCTTCCCTAATGTTCCTCTTTTCATACCCTGGCCTTTCCCTCCCTCCTCTCACCTGTAGAACTTCTTATGTACAAGGGAATCTCTCCATTTCTCAAGAGCCAAGCAGCACCTGGTCCTCGTGCAAAGAGCCCCAGACCTGTTCCATCACATTCTTCTCCTTCTGACTCCCCTGCAGAAATCCCTGGTGGCCTCAAGATTCAGTGGCTGCACTGCACATGAGTCTGCCACCTGGCTGCCTTCTGGGTCAGCTCATGTCAAACACCCCCCTGTCCTTAACCTGGAAGTGATTCTGGACAGGGACTGCACTGAATATGTTACTGTTTGAATGGTGTGACCTAAAAACGTATTACAAATTACTTGGTGAGTACAGTATTTACAGCTACTTTGCCTGGAGTCTGGTAGCGAAGGCTTTTGAAACACTACAGAACAGTTTTCTAAAAACCCACCCCTCTAAACTTCCTCCTCTCTCAGTCCCTGAAAAAGCAGGAGATACAGTCAGTCCACCCATTTTTCATGACAATACCACTTTAACAAAGGTTCAGAGGAGTATCTGCCTTCCTCATATAACATCGTGTCATGTAAGGAGGCTGTGACAGAAACAGATGTTGACTCTATATCAAAAGGAGGTTACCACCATGCTGATACACTTGTTATCTGAAGGCTGCAGTTGTCAGAAGTTTTGTACAGACTGCAAGCCCACCTGGCTATTGAATGAGGACACATCAGAGGTACTATGCCAGAAACAGCCTGATGTGAAGCCTGCATTCAGCATCACATCCTTGCAAATGGCAATATTATTTCCAAAAAGATGCATGAGGATATAGTGAATATGTCTGTACAGCATAAAATATCTGGCAGTTGTAGTGGGCTCACCTGTCTGTGAATCATGGCTGAAAAACCCACCAGAGGACACAAACTTTGGAAAACAAAGAGAAGTCAGAACTACAATGCAATTGTGAGGCAACTGGCTTTGCTCATCCAATACTGTCTTTCTTTTAAAATACTGCCAACAAAATATAAAAGGCAAGAGCCCAGTCATGTAGGAGGGATAGGTAACTGTGTCTTAGCAAGCAGGGAAGACAGTGTGGGTAACCACCAGAACCTGACAGGAGGAAACCTTGTAACTGAGGAAAAAGTAAATTAGGAGAAAGAAAATACAATGGCTAAGTCTGTAAGCAAAATTAGAGATATGGTATAACTGTGCCTGGTGATGGTACTGGAATAGTTTATGCTGTTTTGCATCCACTCATTGAGCAACTGAAATGCAACAAAGAATTGCACAGTACAGATGAAAGGATGATTAAAACTTTCCTTAAAATGAGGGGTTAAAGAAAACATAATTTTACTGAGTTTATCAAAGAGGGGACTAAGCTGACTTATTCATGTTTTGTTCATAAATGAAACCCTTTCTGACAATACATGGCTTTCAAACAAGCAAAACATGATAAGAGCCAATGTGGTAGACAGTGAAGTTAAACATATTACATATTCCAAGTAGACACAAACTGATAATTCTCTTAAGAGATGATGATTAACCATGGGAAACATTTTGGGAAAAATACATAAAAGGGATTTGCTGCTGCATGAAATGTTACAATTAGGTCTCATGCCTTTTATTAAGATATACTCTAGCTACAGGAAAGAAAAATGGCGATTGTTCAGTAATTCTGCTGTCTTGTATTTTGTAAAAGGCCAGGTTTCATTATCATAATGGTCCCCTCTAATGGTAAAGTTATGAGCCTATGCATTTTTAAAGCCATTAATTGCACCAAACTATATGACTATTAAAAAAGGAACTTAGATGGACGGGCTGAAGAGAGTATCTCACAATAGCCACTAACCAGCTGCTTGTGCTTATGGAAACCAACTCAACAACAAAGAGCAAACATATAGATGCCCCAGGGATAACTTCCTGAGTACACAGAGGCTGCCCAAGCCATTCTGGGATCATCTTTGGGTAGAAGATCAGAAAGGAGAGTAATAATATTATACCATGCTTGTTCCCTTAATGCATTTGAAGAGACGTTTTATCTGAATTCAGTTTTCCTGTTGCACCAGGAAAGTCACCCCAGGTACTCTGGCTTGCAGTACCTGTGCTTCAGCTGGCACTTGTGCTAGTGAAACTAGGTGTGTCAGGCCAGTCATGTTCACATTGTGCCCCACTGTACCTGAAGACCTGGCTCCTTCCACCCCCAGACAAGGGGCGAGCTCCCACACAGGCATGTACATCCCCAGGGTGCACCTTCAGCTTGGGAGCTCACGTCACAGGAGGAACAAGTGCATTTCCCTTGGGAAATCTGGGACAGAGCAGAAACTGAAGAGGCACCAGACACATATGGCAACTGATGAACCCCAGTACACTTTGGTGATTTCTTTTCATTTCTCTCCTTCTCTGGCCCCTCAAGGAAGGGTGGGGGAGACACGTTTCCTCTTCTACTGCTGTTTCAAGAAAAAAAAAAAAAAAAAAACAACAAAAGGGGGTTTTACAGTATCGTGAGGCATAAGAATAAGCTATTTAAATGGAAACTCCTAAACACATAGAAAAACTGTTTTTTAAAAAAATCCATCCCTACAACTATTCCAACATGTTTCAAAGAAGTCACTGTGGATTAATGATGTCTGCAAACACTTTTCTTACTAAATAGTTCACTTTCTCCTTGAACACTGAAACAGCTTTCATCTCACCTTTCAGTTTGATGTGAACTCCTATAATTAAGGAAAGAATACTGACACGGTCTTTGGCTTTTTAAGTAACGCCAAGAGATGCAGTTTCTTTATATTCTCCACTTGTGCAATATTAGCAAAACTCCAAACATCCCTGAGAAGGAATGGAGAACCTGACTGGGAAGACTGACAGATTTGCTCTGATGCCTCTCAAATGCACCATCCTGCTGCTCGTGTATCACTGCTGATAATTTGAAACACAGGTCTGGGAGCTCCAAGTTAGCCCTGAGCCTCTCTCTGCACTCCCAGCATCACAGCATTACTGCACCTGTACCACTGAAGGCAGGCACATCAGCTCAGCACCTTTGTTTTGTGTCCTCCTGCCTGGTATGATGAAATACATCCTTCAACACTTAGGCACCCTCTAAATAAATTAAAAGGAAAAAAAAAAAAAAAAGACTTAACCATATGCAAGTTTTGAGAAAGCTTTTAAAGAGGCACTCATAAAATAGGTTTTGAAATTATACAACATTCCTAATCCTGAAAAGTGAGGCGCCACTTTTGTCTTCAGGTTTAAGCTCAGAGAAAGCTTTGTCTACATTTATTCCACTAGCCCTGAGAAGAACAAGGTTTAAAACAGCATTACCTTCATCAGATACAACTGAGTTCCTCCTCCGAGGGAAAAGAAAAGGCTTTAATGATCTTCAAATATCAGGTTTTCTGAGGACCATAAGCCAAAATCTACTTGACTTTCCCCCTCAGCCTCCCTGTCTTAAAAAGCAAACCTCACATCTGCTTGTTATCAGTAGTTATCTCACAGCATGCCTCTGAATCATTTAGAAAACTCAAAGCACATGTTTATCCCTGCTGAGGAACCAGTCATTATGATGCTATTTACAGGCCCTTGGTGACCCAAGCTCACTACATGGTGTAGAAAACTGCCAAAGATTTTGTCTCAGGGGTTCTCACTGCTGCTAGGTTTAATTACTTACCATCAGCTTTCAGCCAGGAGGCTGCACTCACTCCTTTCAAGCTGCATTGAGGCATGCCTGTATGAGGACATGTGGGAAAGCTAAGATAAATCAATTAGACATATGAAGCATGTTGCATGTGACTTAAAGCACGTTAAGTCCTCATGTGGTTACTCTTAGTCAGAAGAATAAAAAGAACTTTCCTGTGCAGACAACTTCAAAGCTGCACCATTTTACAATTGTAGCGCGTAGTTAAAAGCAATGAGGGGCTAGGAAGAGATGCCAACAGTCTTGGGCAAATTAATTTAAACCTAAAAATGAAAACACTGGTTGTTTAGTAAAGTGGAAGGATGATATGTCCTTCTGAGACCAAATGTGCTTCTCCCAAGACATTGTGCACATAACATCTCCAGAGCCTTTCTGCCTAGATGGCCAGGCAAACCCTGCATTTGTCTTAGCACAAGGGTAAATGACTATGTCACTACAAGACACTCAAAATAAGCCTAGTTTTTTTGTGGGACGTCAAGGTTCATGCAAGTCTGCACTTCCCCTGGCTGTTCAGAGTCAGAAGTTTTGCTCAGTATTTTCAATATTCAAGAAAACAATATAAAGATCTGATCCCACAGCCAGCATCCAGTTTGCAAGTGCTCCTTACTATACCACAGGGGAAAATCCACAACATCAAACCCAAACCTTTGCCACTCTGGGACAAAAGGCTAAGAATACTGGTTCCTCCTTGTGCAAAGAGCAGAAATCTCTTAATACAATTCTTCTTAACCCTCTTGAAAAATCTGTGCAGGGCTAGTACCACGTTATTTTTCTTGATTTTGAATCAAAATGGAGCCCTATGTTTTTTGCTTTTCACTGAGTAATTTCAGCAGTGAGCCACATTTTTTATTTTTCTTTGGCTAAAACTGTTCCAACAAGTTAAAAAAAGGTCTTTCTAAAGCCTTAGAACACTTCAGAAACAGAGGAATGCCAACACAGCCTCCTTGTCTCATTTTGCTAAAGAATCTTTTGGAAAGGTAACAGCATCAGACGGGGATGTTGCAGCTTTGGCTGCTTTCAGAGAATGTCTCTGTGAGGGGACATACAGAGAAGTGACCTACAACTCCAAACCCCTCAAGTCTTACATGTGGAAACTCATCTGAAGCTACCTGCTGTGGCATATCTGTGTGAAGTACCAAGTGCAGACAGAGCCATCCACTATAAATTCCATGCTGTAAGAAGTTGTAAGGTGTCTGTCATCTTAATTAAACTAAACCCAAAAACAGTAATAAAAAAACCTAACCCCAAACAAAAATACCTCAGCAGACCAAAAACAGCTGAATGTCACCAGTATTTCCATTCCTGCATGTGGGTAAGTATCTGCAGCTGACAATTTCAACCACACATTCTGCAGGCTGCCTTGTTCCACGCTGTTGGGGGGATGTTTATATATCCACTCACATGCGTTATGTTCTTTAATAACATAATACACAGAACTGGGAAAATTTAAAGAGAAAGCACTTGGCTACAGCTAGATCCAAACCAAAGTTATGTTCAAACTAACTATGCCTCAATTCCTTGTGTTCCTGTCACCAAACTAGTATAAAATTTGACTAGACTTAACATTTCTGGCTTTATCTTGAGAAAACCATGGAAACCTGGAGTTGGATTAAAAAAAAAAAAGCTTCAACTGCAGTGCAATGTGACACTGGAAAAAAAAATCTAGAGGCTCTAAGTGTATACAAAATATATGCCCTCTAAATAGATATTAAAAGCTCAGTTAAAATTTCACTGTGGTTTGACAAGAGTCTTTGAAGAAATTAAATCAGAAGTGAAAAATATGTAAGCAATTTATTTTGCACATCTTAGTGCCATAGGTCCAAGTCATTAAGTGTGAGGAGCCTGCTACATTACTCAGAGATGAAATGAGTACTTCAAATCTGCCTTCATTTAAGCAGTGCAGTTCAGTTTCCTCTGATTCTCCAGTTTCTGGCTCACATTTGGACTGGACTGACTCTTTCTGCTGAAGTGTACCTTGACTTGGGATTGAGCTCCAGGTGTCTACATCACTGACACAGGAGGGAAAGACAGTGATGCCCTGGAAGGGGCTGTTTCTGCTGCTGCTGAAGACTGCCACTCTCTTCTCATGCAAGAAGGTAATGATTTTGAGGTGACACTAATCTTCTGGTTAGGTCTCAACACAGTATTTGCTTTGCTGAAGGCTTAAGAACCTTTTGTTCAGGCCCATGTCCTGGCACAGTTAGCCAAAGCCTTCTACTTCCATTTAATTTTTCTTCAAGATGTAATTACTGCAATGCACTCAGGCTTGGAGCTACCCTTGAAGATCAGTCAGAGGCAAGAGCTGCCACACACTGTGGCTTCCCACTTGCTAGGAATTGCTCACCACAGGCGACATGTCACAACAGCTCTTTCAACACACTGTACAGATTTGCATTTCTCATGTTCAAAGTTGCATTCATCTGGATTAGCAGTGACATGGGGACGCTGGCACCGCTGTGCTAGCTTGCTGAGGCTGGAAAACCAAGGGCTTGGTTCACACATAGATTAGGCACTTCTGGGTCCAATGTATTTCCAAGCCTTTTAAAGATGGACCTCATAACTTTTCTCCTGTCCTTTGCTGGTTCTTTACTCCAGGATCATCTTGGCGTCACCTCCTGCACTGACCTCATCAGCAAGCTCCTCTGGTACCCCTCTGCCATGGCCCTGTGTGCCTTGCTGTATCCTTGCCACACCAGGATGAAATAAATCAATGGCCCTGCAGAGCTGGCAATCTGTAACTCAGGCTGTGGGTACCTTACTCACCTTGGGAAATCGGGATACAACTCAGAGTAGGCACTGTCTCAGGTACTCAGCTACCACCTCAAGAGGTGGGACGTGGTTATCTGTAAGGTGTTGTGCCAGAACCAAAGAGCCAAAGCTGAGCCACAGCTTCTCAGGGCTGTACTCTAACCTCCAGTTCACCTTAACTGCAGCTCCTGACAGTAAACACCATAATGGAAGTCCTGGCATAGCAATGCAGGGATAGGGTCATTCCGACTACAAACCAACCTCTTTTGCATAAGAATGCAACCATAACTGTTTGAATTTATCTAGCCCTTGTTTTGATCAGAACGCAGCCTGTTTATACTCTTTAATTGTAGTCATTCCTGTGGCTTTGTTTGTTTGTTTACAACAGTACTCCAAAGTTTGGGAAAATGTTGCAAAAGTTTCAAATAGCAAACATGGTAGTCATTCTTAAACCTCATGTTTATCGTTTATGGGAGGACTTCAACATGCATTATAATATTGCAAAACCCGCATGTCTTTGCACAGTTTGTCAGTATCAATCTGGGGACAATTTATGCAGTGCTGAGAAACAGCTACTTCTGGTACAGCTGTAAGTTTTTGCAGACACACAAGACAAATCACCTACTCAAAGATGATGGAAACACTCCCAAGAGTTTCAAACAAGTTTACAATTAATTAACATCTACCATCATCAAAAATCTGTAAAAACAATTCTGAAAATAAAAAAAAAAAAGAAGAAAAGGATGTGACACCACCTTCCTGTTATGTCCCCACATAGTACTTGCATCAATGAAGGACTTACAGCAGCATTACATCCTCTTTTTTTTTCTCCAAAACAAATGTCCTGAGCTAAGTCCATATGTTGTATTTCTTGTGCTTTAGTATATATATTCCAAAAGTATCCCTTTTCCCAAGATTTGTCAGTCTTACTGATACATCAAGCTAAAGAATCTCAACCTTTTCATAGTCTGGCTGATGCTACACCTGTTCACTTGAAGAAGCAAAGGTCTGGCATCTAATTTAGCAAGGATCAGTAGGATAGTTCAGGAACAGGGAGTTTGAGGAGCTCTTTGAAGGCCAGGAACTCCAATCCAGCAGAATTTGAAGAGGGTACTTAACTTCTACATTCACTGGGTATATACACCTGAAAATTTTCCTTGCCTTCTGATGCAGGGCCCTAAAATGTACAATTCTGGTACCAGGAAACTGGAACAGTTCTTGAAGTGGGACATGTTTCTTTTAACAGCAGATAAGGGCTCTGAGACATACCAAACCACAGGATCTTTCTAAATAACCTCCTTGTGAATTCTTTCAGGTGAGATGCTCTTTTCATACCCTTTGATCTCCTCTAGCCTAAATTCTATATTTACACAGCGCAGACAACTTTTTGATGTGACACTGATGACATTAACTTAGTGTGCATGGTGTATTTTATATAAGGCATGAATATTTTATTTACAGTATCTGTTCTCTGTTGCCTGAACTGGGAATTTTAACTCAGAATTGCACTGGGGTTTGCCTTGCCTCCTTTTGCCCTTTATTTTGTAGAACCTCAGTGTGTTGAGATTTGCAACTTCATGTTCCCCCTCAGTACCGGGGATTTCACTGGCTTGTGGTGAAATATCCATCTTACATTTTCTTTCCTCTCTGTTCACATCTGGAGCGAGGCATGATGTCATCAGTATAGTATGTCATCTGCCTCATCTCCCCGGATAAAAATGAGAAAATTTGCTTGATTTTCAAGCATTAATTCAAGAGTCCGAATGCAACACGAAGCTGCTCGGAGTGGCCAACCCGTTCTGGTCAGTCTGATTAATCTGCACCATCACACAGCTCTCGGGGAGGATTTCAACAGCCACTGCCTTGTTCTTAGAAAAAAAACCAAAAAACTCACAAAGTCGTATTCCTCTCTGCCCTTCCCCTAGCCTCGAATCCCATTTCTGTGCCTTTAAAGGTGAATTATTTTTTTTTTCCCTTTCATTCCAGCAGAAAGATGACCCCTTTTCTGTTTCAATGGGACCCAGGCCTTCCTGCTGCAGCTGCTCCCTCCTGGCCAGCGGCCGACTGCCTCATCCGAGCTCAATCTTAATGTAGTTTATTTTTCTCCTCCTTAGTTGTTTTGTTCTTTGCCTTTTCTTTGGGTTGGACCTCTCTTAATCAATCTCAGTCTTAGCCCTTTTCCCTTTCAATTCAGCCTTTTTTGCTCTGCTGTGTTTGGGGTAAAGGAAACAAGGCTTCCTTAGAGTGATTTTCTTACTCTCCTTTTTCTTGATTTCCTTACCCTTCTCTTCCTCTGCCAGGGAGGTCAGGTGAGCTCTGACCTTGGGTAACAGTGCAAACTGGAACATTTGCGATTGCAACAGAAGCAATCTTTTAATTAATTAAACAATCCAGCAGTTGTAGAAGGAAGCCAGCAGGGCTCTCCTGCCTGTTGGGTCCCGCTACATGAGGTCCTACATCGCCTTCCAGGCTGAAGTTCACTCTCAGGGAATGAACTCATGTCTCTGATACATCCCTCCTTGTCAGTCAGCAGCAATACAAGTCAAACATCTTTATTTATGTAAATTTGTTTTTATCTCTAAAAAAGAAAAAAATAAAATTATCCCTTAAAACTCAAGTTGTATTGTTGTGAACCCTTGCTTTGCTTCATGTGACTTTTGTTTATAAAAGCTGAAGAGCCCTGAAAAGAGTAACAAAGACTCTTCAGCTGAAGAGTCACAAAGTCAATGAACTTGAAATTTATGAAAAATTCTGTAAGAAATTACAACATGAAACCCTAATTGGAAAAAAGTAGTGTGTTTGCTTGTTGCTATGGATGGCAGCAGGGCACATACCATTGAGTCCTATGCAAACAGAATGCAGCCCCACAGTTTCCAACTGGAATGTTTAAAACTGTATGGGCCTGAATGGGGTCTGAAAATTTGTCCTATGCATAAGAGAAGGAAATTGTTTTAAGAAGACTTTTTCATCTGTTTAACAGATGTTCATAGGGATCGAGACACACTTTCTAGGAGGGTCAGGGCCACTGAACCAAGTAAATGATACAGGGAAAATTGTGTCAAAACACCATTTGCTTTTATGGTGGAGGGTTATCTCACCAGCTCTCAAGCATCTAAGCCAACATTTTCAGCAATGCCAGCTGACATAGAATTTAGGGCTGACCATTCTGATATAAAAATGTAGTGACTGGAAATCATGAAAAATCCATGGAGAAACCCATGTCCTTAACTCACAATCACATTTCTTTAGATCCTCAAGTTTGCCATGTGGCGTTCAGTAGTCTCCTTTTATGAGTAGCCACACTTCATCATGCCATCTGCAGAAGAAAATAACTGCATTTAACAGAAGCCTCTCTTTATTTAGAGCTGCAGGGGGAACTAATTAAAGGTAACTGAAACCACAGCTGCTAAAATAATTATATGGCATCTAAACTATTTTGGAAAGCTCTCATTGATTCTCAGAATGACAAAGCAGAGTGAGATTGAAAATCTACCATCACCTTAAACAACATATTTGTGGTAAATCATGTACCTGGAACTCCACAGGATACTCCCTAACACAGGCATATGTAACACCCAGGAATGTTTTACATGTATGTATACACAAACACACACACATATTGTATAACTGGACATTTTTTAGTACTCTTACTAGCTGAATATAGTTTTCAAGACTTAGAAGAGAGAAAGAGGTACTGGCATTATAAAATTGTAATAAAGAGATGCCCACATTATTTTGCAAAGAAAAGCATTTTTAATCACATATGGAACTGATTGTTTGGAATTTAATAGACTAAATATTATTCAACCGGTCTTCACTGAAAAAACATTTATTTCAATAATTTTCATGTAAGAAAAAGACTTGAACTTCATATACATACACATACATACACAGAATGGCAGTACTGAAGCTTGGAAAAAGAGTTTCAGATGAGGTTTGAATTATTCCAAACTCAGGACTCAGTGGGGAGCTCAGATTTTACATTTGCACAGGGATGTCAAAAAGAAGAAAAAATCAATTGACAAAAAGCACCAGCAAACCAATCTGATTGTTTGTGCCATTTGGAACTTATTCATGAGAAGTTCTTTAAAATGAAATAGAGGAAGGATGTGCATTTGAACTCCCTTCTACTTCAATTTGTTTCTCTCCAAATGATGTTCATCATCACGGTGTTACAGTCTCTTTTTAAACTGATTAATACAAGCAAGTCTGAAAAAGGCAGGCATTATCACAGAGTGATTCAAAGCTAGACCTGGCTTTAATTTTACAAGTACATTCTTTCCAACACCCTTTCCAATGCTTATTATAGATCATACTAAATGTTTTGAGACAACAGTTTTCCCAAAAAAGCGTGGTGCACTCTCCTGATGGTGCACACACTCCCTAGCCCTCCTAAAATGAAGCATTCTGCTTCACAAAACCAAAGTATGAATAGTCTGTTATAGAAAAAAACCTCCTACAAAGCAATGATATCCTCAATGACATCTTAGAGGAAATACTACTTGGAAATAGGCATGGATACCAGATATTAAATAATTTCCACACCTTGGAAACAACATATTATCCCTCTGAGATGCAGAAAAGGAGATGAGGCCAACTTCTTTGATAGGATATCAATTGATAGGGCAACAGCCACATTTACCATCTTAAATAATATTTGGTTAGCAAACTTCTATTATTAAAAGACCAAAGTACAATCTCCAACTCAGATATTACTTCTGTCATCATATGTGGATATGAAAGAGGGAAATCTATGAAAATCACAGGCAGACTCTGAATGATTCTTTAAAAAATGCCTCAAAAAATACTAGGCATTAAATGGATTTCAGGGATAATATATAACAAGATATACCAGAGCATCCAACAGCTAGTTATGTCTTGAGTGAACTACAAAAAGCCCCTAATGAACAATGACAGGCAAATGGTGAGGAAATATGTAAAGAATGAAGCTGATTTGTTTGCCATAAGAGACATTGCATAGGCCAGTGGGTAAACCCTGAGAAGGCCTGACTGAAAGAATACCCTCCTTCGAGCCTGTTGAAGGAAGGGGACTGCACTTAGGAACACGCTCAGCGTGAAAGCAGGAATTTCAGTTAGTCACGGGCTGCAATGACTCTTAAGTTCCCTAAAAAATGTTGTGTGGCTCAAGAAAGAATTGGGACCCAGGTGTGACAACTTTCACAAAGTAATTTGCCTTGTTAATTTTTTTCATAAAAAGTTTGAGTTTTCCCATTGCCCTCTTGTACCTTACCTAGTTCCCTTGACATGGTCAAGCAAAGAGAGGCCAGGAGCCACGATGTTGGCCTTGAATGGAAAATTCCTTTCACTGGCTAGTACTGGGGCTCAGAGCAAGTCATGCAGGCACAGGCTACTTTAGGGCATGGTATCATCTAAAGATGCAGGTGCAAACCTCCTGTGACTTTAAAATGTTCCTTAGAAACTGAGTCTTGTTGATATCAAAGAGGGACTGAAGGGCAAACAAAAGCTACCACCCAGGCTTGAAAGCAAGCATGAATTAAAAATGAAAAATTTCTTCAGGGTCCTGTAGTCAAACAGTCTGTCAAAGCAAAATGTATTCTGCACGTTTTCTTTATTTTCCCCCAAACTTCTCTCTTGTTGCCACTCTAACGGACCCTGTGTGAAAGCAGGAAGCACAAAGGCCTAAAAGAGGTATATGGAAGCTCTAGATAGACTGCATGAGGCTGCTCTCAATTACAGCCAAGCTGGAAGGAGCACAAATGAAAACCAGACTGACAATCTGGCTATTTTATGTCTCAATGAGACCTGAAAATTTAGATAGTTTCAAGAATATCACATATGAAGAATATCATATATTTGATTGATAAACAGCTCAGAGACTGAGTGGTCCCAACTCGTAGTCATCATTTTGACCTGATTGAAAACATCCTCCCCTATCTCGGATGGTATGTGGGTCACATCAGTGGAAGGATATTAAGTTCACCCTGTTGGTGCCCTTTCACATTGAATGTGTTAAGAATGACCCTGACATGCCAGAAGCGTTGACTGACAGTCTCTTTCAGGCAGATGCTGGAGAGGTTATGCAAATCATGGTGTTTATGAGCTGCTACACAAGACCCGAGCCAAGTCTGGTAGAAACCACCCCTTCATTCTGCAGGCTTGTGAGCCCACCCAGAGTAGCTGAAAACCTCAGACAGTGCTCCTTTCTTATGGAATGAGAAAATACCGCACTGAATTGAAAAACTAAGATTGACTTGGACTTCTGTGCCAAGATCTTTATGTTTGCTTCAATTGCCTTTTTAATGGAACAGCAGATAGTTTCCATTTTCCGTGAGGCCATTTGCAAACAGGAGAAAGGGTCTGAAGAGTGAATTACAGCCTGTGCCAGCAGAGAAGATTAAAGTTGTCAAGATACTATGATAAAAATTATGTTACTTTTACACTAGGATTTGGGATTGAAAGTATTAAAAGAAGGCCCTTACAGAGAAACTTGGGGCCTACCCTCATTTCCCCTACTACACACTGTTCAGAGCTGCCCCCCTTTGTAACACAATGATGATTAGACTAGAGAAGCTGATGGTTTTAGTTTGGAAATCAAGCAAATATCAATAAAACACCAAGAAGATGTAGTTGAATACATTCTTTAAATTTCTAAATGTGGAGAAAATTTTCCATTAAGAGTGATAGCACTGAAATGAATGCATACCACTTGTGCAGAGGTAAGGACTGGCACCACTCAGAAAATGTCTGGCAGAGCACAGGCATTTTTTGCACAAAATATCTCATCACTCAGCTCTGTGCTCTCTCTATCTCATCTCATCTCATCTCATCTCATCTCATCTCATCTCATCTCATCTCATCTCATCTCATCTCATCTCATCTCATCTCATCTCATCTTGTCCGTCTTTCCTTGTATTTCAGCTACAGCCATACCAGTGCTGATCAGTGTAAAGTCTAACTTCAAGTGCTAGAGTGATAGCAAACAGTCCTATTTATGTGTCACTACATGAGACTGACATGGAAATATCTGGGCATTCTCCATGCTACATTAGCCATGCTCACAGGCTAATGGACAAACAAATTGAGGCACTGAAACAGACTCTGGTCTCAATCAAACTCAGACCCTATGAATTACAGTATGTGACAATGGTGCTTCTAAACTTGTATCTAAATGATGAAACAATTTTGAAGTCTCTAGAAAATCGCCTGCAAACAAAAAGGTATTTTCCTGTTGAATATCAAGCTATGAAGCTGGGATCCTGCCTGTGTGGGTAAATGATTAAAACAATCAAAAAGAACTGAACAATTCAACTATGCAGTCAATCATACAGCTGCTTGAATAACAAAAGCATTCAGAGAGAAATATTTCTGAATAAGGAGTAAAAATACTGTCAGTATTTCTGAATAAAGAATCTCTAATGATTAACTTAACCCATAAATTAATTCCATTTAAAAAGTGACTTGGAAAAGCTTGGAAGTCAAAGGAAGTAGAAGAAGGATGCAGAAGTTTGGCATTTAAGCAGACTGATAAATAGAAGACACGTGGCCTTGGATGAACAACGAATTCCCTTAAGATGCTGGTTTTCTAAAGAGAAAATAGCTGCAAGTATTTTAGATGTTTTCAGGACAGGCCACTATGGTTAGGGTCTTCAATTTTGCAAAGCAAAACAAAAAAAGGAAAAAGCAAGACATTGGCTATATGCACAGCATTATGAAGATAAAGCAGATCTAGGAGTGAAAATTCTTCTTGCCATGAAACCATTAGTGTCTTGAACATCAAGGAGAATATAATTTCAAAAAGCATGACCTCCCTGTGATGCAAAAGGTGCAAAACAGCTGGCAGGATGTGCCAGGCTGATTTGCCCCCCCTGGGCTCCACACCCCACAGCCTCACCCAGAGGCCAGAAGCAGCAATAAGCTAAATCCTGGGATCCTCATGATGCCTTCAACTCACACCTAGCCTTTCACTGATGACTTCCAGGCTGGCCCTTTCCAGCACCTAGTCTGTAGCCATGGGCTTGCAGGAGGGCACAGTCAGTGAGTACTTCCTGCACGTGTGCTGAGCCTCACAGGGTCAAGGAAGATGGGTCTTACCCAGCCAGATGAGCAGTAGGGCTAGAATGGGAATCATGAAAACTTGGTCCTTCCCAGCTGAAATAAGAGCTAATAAAGAAAGCAACAGTGGCTCTAATGTATGGTAATAATTAAAATGTATTCAAATGGCAAATGAAAAGGGTTGTTGAAGATTAAAGAAGTAAAATTGTAATTGTAAGTAGCTGAGCTTCCACTTCGTACAAAAACAAGAGAGACACTATGAAGGATGCCATATTGCACTTGGCTCCTGTCCTAAAATAATTCCACATTATAAATATTTGACACAGCACTTAAGACTATTGCCTCTACAGGATTTAATGCAGTATAATGTAACACATCTGTTAGCTACCCACATGGCATGAAAAGAGTGAATGGGGAAGACAGGAACAAAAAGTTCAAAAAACATATTGTATACTATTACTTCTGTGTTGGTGCAGATCATGCTGCATTCATTACCTATTGAACTAGGGTGACAGAAAATGCTTCACAATACCTGAACAGCACAATCTTGTCCATTGTTTTTTTGATGTGTGAGACTACATCAACCCTGTTCCTGCCTTTACCGTCTGCACTCCTGGAAAGTACCATGAGAAGTCATGACTTGCATGGATACTAGATGATATAATGTGAAAAATTGGAGTACCTGTATAAAAATGCAGCAGCATAAGACACGTAAGGTCAAGTAACCTGGGGAAATGCACCCACTTTTTATGTCTTCAATTTAAGTACTAAAAATCAATTGTCAACAGTTTACAGTACCTGAAAAACTGTAAATTTAAGAGATGTGTTAACCAAGTTAACAAACCTTTTTGTCAACCACATTGTAGCTAAGTAACACTTCCTTGCTCTACTTTGAAGAGTTGCAGGATTGCCATACTTTGACAGTTATCTCCTGTGCAAGTTCCTCTCCTCAGCATCCTTCTCGCTTACAGGGAAACCTTTCTTAAGGGTATCTTTCTCAGGAGAAACTCACAGAGTATCTTTTGTAAATTTTAAGTGCTGTAGTCAAAGAAAAACGTGTAAAAGCCACAGGTCATATTAACAAGTACACAATCAATGTGCAAACAACGCATAAGGGTTGACACGCACTTTCATTACTGCAGGTCTGTCAGTCTGCTGGTAACAAACTCCACACCACCTTTTTGTTCTCCTGACAGCAGCCTAGATTAGTTTTGGAGTGACCATGCACTGGAACAGATTGCCTACAAAGGTTATGGAGTCTCACTGACTGGAGATATTCAAGAACTGTCTGGATGCAGCTCTGTGCTGTGTGTTCTAGGATGGCCCTGCTTGAGCAGGGAGGTTGGACCAGATGGGTCTTTTCCAACCTTAGCCACCCTGTAATTCTGTGAAAAGAAAGCTACACTGAAAAAGTAATTACAGAACAAACCTTTGGTTTTCTCATGTTTCCATAATAGAAGTGCCAAGCTCTGTTCCCAAATTTAACAGTTAAAAAACAAAACAGAACAAAACAAACAAAAACTCCAACAAACAAACAAAAACAAACCAAAGAAAGTCTTACTGTGGGATAGAGTTCAAAATCTTTCCAGAGGATGGAGTTTATCTTCATTCAGGTTTTACTTTCATCAAAGCATTTTCATATGGTGGTAGACTGAACCAGGATTTTCAAAGCTGCAAACCAGCCTTGATGTCTTTTGTCCATTTGAAAAGGTCAGTGTTGAGCTTCAGAGAGACTATGCACAGTCTGGGCACTGCTTTACATGTGCTCCAGCTCTGCTGGGGGCAGCCAAAAAGCAGGAGGTGGCCAGGGGACATAGGTTCAGCCAGGAGCTACATCTGTGCCAGGCTCCCAGGTGCCACCAACACTGGCTAACCTCCTTCTGAGGATTCTGAGAACTCACAATGGGTGCACTTTGGTAAGCTCAGTATCTCTGTGACCATCTTTCTCCATGTCTAAACCACAACATTTTGTTTTCTCTGAAAGCTGCTGATGAAGCAAACATTAGCTTTTTTTGGGAAATTGCTTTGGCATTTGTCAGAACATCAAAATGAGTAAATCATTTAGCAGAGAAAAACAGATCTAGGCACAATTTTGCATACCATTATCTTGATTCCTCTGTATGACTTTTCATAACTCTGCCTCATCTGGGAAAAGTCACAAATCTGTTGTTTGTGGGAAGCTAGATAATTAGACACTCTAAATGACAACATACAAACTATAGCTAAAAGCTAACCAGACTGGTAAACAGGATGTGCAAGACTGATTTTGGTTCTTTACCCAGAGATTCACACAGATGAAATAAATGCTTAATTCAGCCCTTCTCTAGCAGCAGTTCACAAAACAGGGGTGGTTTGTGAAACCACACAGCTTGCTTGTGGGGCCATGTCATATCGTAACACTTCCCAGTTTTATCTGTTTGCAATAGTCATCCCTCCCAGACACTTGCTATGTGCTGGTTCATTCATCCACAACTTGGAGATTCATAGGTTTCAGTCAGGTCTAATGACCAGAAGTGTAACCAGTTGTTCATAAACAATTTCCCAGTCAAAATCACAAGAGCCTGACTAGGCAGCCCCTTGAGCCAACAGCACACCTCCTAAAAGAGCTCAGAAACCAAGGTAACAGCATCTAGAATAAAGTATTAATTTTTTTTTACAGTGCTAAATGTTTACATTTTCCCTAACAAATAACCCTTGCATACGTACTTGGTTATGAATTTCTGATTTCACAGACACTGTGGGCAAACCCTGTGGTCAGAGGTTGCTAGGAGCACAAATGTGTATAGCTGCTTGACATCACATCCTCCTGCCTCTGTAGAGAACAAAATTAAGACTGTATTATTCACCTCTTTAGTTTGAATTATGGATGGACCTGGCTGAGAGCAGCAGGAATGAACTCAAAACTTGGGTCACGAATGTGAACGATTAGAAGAAGGATCTCAGCTAGTATATTTGATCTCCTGAGCTTGGAGGACAATTAGAGCAAAACTGAATGGCTGAAGTTTTCTTTAATTAGCTGACAGTCTGCAGTGTATGGAGGTTCAGAGCTTAAATAAATTCTTACATAACTCAAGGTCCTCTTTTCTTTTTCCATCAATATTACTATTTCCATTGAAAAATATTTAGGTTTTAGAAAGGAGGGAAATGTGATAGTCATTTATTGCCCCCACACTGCTAAGAAATTCCATGCTTTTATGTGCAGGAAGCATTGTGTTGACGTTGGCTTCCCCATGAGTTAAAAATCTTGTTTAAATGTTGCAGAATCTAAATGCTCTTTGAGGTTTTTCTGTGTTGTTTTATGGAAAGGCTTCTGCCTGATTATTTACAGATGCTGTCTCTGAGAAAGCCAAAAATAGTTCTCTACTAATTCAAAATTTAAACTACATTTTTATTATTTTATTGTGTAACCAAGGAACCCTGCTCTGGGGTCCTCAGTTCAAAGAGGAGAACGAGCCCTTCGGCTCTCTGTTGGCATCACAAGCAGCGACGTTCCCGTCCAGCCAACAGCAGTGCCAAGCCTTGGCAGACCACACAGTCCACTCCAGCAGAAATGCAGCCTCCAGAGCATCCTGCAGCACAGACTCCCTAGGTTACATGACCATGAGGGACTCCCATTGTTTCAAAAGTTACTTCTCCTACAGTAGCCCAGGGTGCTTAAAGCAATTTTAGGAATTATGACAGCCGTTGAAGCCATGCTGCTTTTCCATGGCCACCTTGGCCAAGCATCAGTAAGGGATTTTTTTCAACAGTTCATGAAGTGCTAAGATGTATCTTGAGTTTAACACACAAGACACCTCACTCAGCCAGCTCAGCAAGGAAGCATTTCATCAGATGAAACACTTTCAAAGTTTCTCTTCTCCAAGGCTAAGGAGAGTGGTGAACACCAACAAACAGGGTGAGTAACCTTGTTAAAGAGAAGCCAAGGAGCTTGGATCTCATCCTTGCCAGTCTAAAGACAGATTTTACTCTTTATTCTCTCAGCAACCAGGGCCAGAGGAGTTGCACTTCCCTTGCTGCCTGAAGCTATGGCTTTTCCATCCTAAGTCCTAGATATACCTTGCTGGTGGGTGGTTTCACTAATCTGGAGACCACGTGCAAGACTTCTCCCATCCTATGGACATGTCAGTCTCAGCAATCCTGGGAAGGAACTGGGGACCAGCACAAACTCAGAATATGAGAGAGAAGTGGGTAACCAAACATTATTTCTGCCTCACAAAGAGCATGGTTCATAGCTTTCCTGACCCACATGAATCCCTCAGCTTCTCCAAATCCATGAATGGTGAGATGGTTAAGGAAGGAGAGTTATGTATCAAAAATACGCATTGCAATAAACAAGAAGCTGCATTACTGTTTTCATTACAAAAGGTTCTGCATAAGATATTGTTGATAAAACATTTGTAAATGTAATTTTCTGCCTGTCAGCAGGTACTCATACCAGCAGTAAGCTGCTCCTAACTCAGTCTGCACAAACACTTGCCTACTTCGATGTGGCTTTGAAACAAAATAGGAGCTGTTTGTGAACCACTACTTGTCTCAACCCCCAAGTAAACAAGAAAGTACCACACAGATACAGGACAAATCTGTGGACTTACATGGTAGATTTAATTGTCTTCTAACAGACTGGCCTTCAGTCTGGATAGCTCTCAAACACATGGCTTGGGAAGTTTGTGTTTATTTCCTATAGTTTAACTTCTTATCTAAAAACTAGCACTATGGATTTTATGAAAACAGCAGCAAACACTCCACGCCCTGGGGGATTTCGTTACAGATTTCTTTAGTTGGTACAGCATTTGTATTTAGATGTACTGTACTTTCACTAAAAAAAAATAAATAAAGAGAGAGAGAGAAAGAAGACTCAGCAACACCTATTTCCTCCACTGAAAATTTCCTTAATCTCAGAGAGACACAGCTACCAGAGAAGATTGGAGAACTTGGTACTGTGACAAATAAATTAGGTTCTTATTTACATGCTACAAAATATTATAATTTACTTTGAATAGCAGAAACCTCAGCATTTTAAGGTGTTGACTCTTTACAAACTATAGATATTTCCCAGACATGAAACCACTTGAGAATCAAGATCACATGGTCAAATTTGACCTAAAATTGAGTTATCTTTCTTTCCTGAAACACATTGGAGCTTGCATTCCTACTGGTTCTGGCTACTCATCTCTAGCACTGATAACAACTGGCATCAGCTCCTTCTAAATGTGGAATTCTTCTACAGGGAAGGCCTGTACAATACATTTAATTATGACAGGTTTCTTAGCCATAGCACAGCCTGGCCACATAGTTACTTCTCTTCCTTGCATCTACATATGGCAAGACAACTCATAAGAGTGGTAATTAGCACTGGGAATTGAGTTTGCATGGCCTTGTTACTTTTTATCCAATAATTTTACATGCTCTAGAAATGTCAATAAATTTTCCTAACAGTGCCATTTCCTACCATTGCTGCAATTTAAGAATCTCCCACAGCAACACTAAACTTTTAATAAGTGCCCAAAATTATTTTGGCACTTACCTCTTCAGTTATAAATCACTTGTTCAATGTGTTTTGCATTTTATTTCCATGCTGGGAGCATGGATCTAAAATGTAATTGGGTAAAGTTACCTGGATGCCCCCCACCAGACTTGCTTTGTCTCCAGTTCCCTCACTTTCTCCTGACATCTGTGGTCTGCTGTTCTCAGAGGCAAAGAACCACACAATCTGGAAAGTGTGTTTTCTCCTTCTTACTTTTTCAAATGGAGATTATGTGAATTTTCTAGCACAACACAGACATTTGCACTAGAGCTGGAAGAACATGAGGACTTTCCTCCTGTCTCGTATCAGAGCACAAATTAATTGCTCTCTACATGTTCCTCAGAAAGGCTGATCTGTCATGACCACAAGCAAATTTCTTGCCTTGGTTTCAGTCTCATCTCCATACCAAAAGGATGATGACACACATCTCCCTTGCTGAAAAGATCAGTGATGACTGAGAAATGACCAGTGAACCTCTGCTGTTGTTAAGGAAAATATTTTCATAAAAACCCTTCACCTCTCCTCACTTTGTTGATGAATATGCAGCTTATCCATGACAAGAAAACAACATAATTATGCTGAAGACAGTGTGATTTCTCTTTTTCTAATAAAAAAGAGGAATGACTAGCAAAATTTTTATTTGGCCTCCAATGTCTTTATTAAAGCAAATGGATGTACAAGATGTAACTACGCATCTTCCCCCGGTGAAAATTTTCTGAAATACAGTTCGATAAAGAAAACTCCTCAATCAGTTTGGAAATCCAGTTCTGAAAGAAAAACTGCAGTACAATGACATCTGATGAAATAATAATAATAATAATAATAATAATAATAATAATAATAATAATAATAATAATAATAATAATTCCCTAATTCTACCAGTATTATTTCCATCATCATTGCATTCAGTACTTGTGCCTGTTGGCCTTAATTCCTACAATATTTCACTGTGCTGGAACACATTGTGCTGGCTTGCAATGGGGGTAGAGCTAATTTTCTTCCTAGTAGCTGATAGGGGGCTGTGGTGTGGATTTCTGCTGAAGATAGTGTTGATAACACAGGGACATTTTCATTATTGCTGAACATCATTTATGCAGAGTCAAGGCCTTTTCTGCTCCTCACACCCCACCAGTGGGCAGGCTGCGGGTGCACAAGGAGCTGGGAGGGAACACAGCCAGGAGAGCTGATCCCAACTGACCACTGGGATATTCCATAGCATATGGTATCATGCTCAGCATATAGAGCTGGGGGAAGATGGGGGCATTTAGAGTATGGTGTTTACCTTCCCAAGTCACTGTTACACATGATGGAGCCCAGCTTTTCTGGAGATGGTCAAACACTTGCCTGACCAGGGGAAATAAATGATCTCCCAGATATTTCACAGAATATTAAGAGTTGGAAGGCACTTGCAAGGATCATTGAGTCCAGATCTCAAGTGAATGGACAGTGATCAAATATGTGACATTGGTGCTATCACACCAATGCTCTAACCTACTGAGCTAGTATCAGGTGGTGAATTAATTCCTTGCTTTGCTTTGCCTGTGCACAGCTTCTGCTTTCCCCTATTAAACTGTCTTTATCTCCACCCACAAGTTTTCTCATTTTTACTTTTCTGATTCTCTGCCTGATCCTGCTAATGGGGAAGTGAACGTGTGGCTGTGTGTGGCTTAGCTGCCACCTGGGGTTAAGCCACAACATTTAATATAAAGAACAGGAAGCTTCTTTTAACAACCATATCAACAAGGAAATTTTGCACAATTGACCAAAAGAAACCTGAAAACTGTATCCTTTTCATCATTTTTATGGTGGAATACAACTGCTACATTTGACCCAGCGTATTGCACTGATACCAAGAACATTAAGTGCCAAATGTAGTGCTTAGCTTCTGAGGGATTATCTCTCCCTGCCTTTCAATTTACACATTTATAGGTTTCCAGGTGCTAAGAGGAAATCTGTCCAAAATTAAGTACTTGAGCACGGTTGAATTGGCAAGACTTGCACCTAGCTAGAGGTGCTAAAAATTGATCCCTTATTAGAGCACCTCAGTGGACTGAATTTATTAGCAACCTGAGCCAGAGTGCAAGCCACAAGTCAGTCAGAAAATGGTCTTGGTGCTCAGTAGGGTTGGGGATTACCCAGCCTGCTTGGACTCTGCTGCAGAAACTGAGCCTCTCTGCCCTGGATGCTGATTGTTTACTCTGTGCCTGTGTGTCCCTGCATTGCACCATAGACACACAAGCAGACTTGTAAGTGCAGCTTCAGCCAACTGCAGGATGAGGAGCTCCTGCTGGGGTCTGCTAATAGTGGTCTGGCTGGCTCCTATTGTTTTATTACACAGGGTTAGAGGATTCCCCAGGACTTCACAACCATTCCAATGACAAAGCAGAAGCACCACCCTGAAATATTTTCTGTCTTATTTTGGGCATGTGCTCGCTACAGATTACAAAAATCTTCTGTGCCAGGCCAGGTATTATTTGTCATTAGTCATTTGTTTGTCATTGTCACTTATTTGTCATTTGCCTGCATAACCTCAGCATTTCTCTCTCATATCTGGAGAACATTAAGCCAGTATTAATGACACATGACTAACAGGCATCATGGCTAATGTGTCACCAAGACTGTATCTCCCAGAGCACCAGTCTCTGCTGAGCCTCAGTCCTTGCCTTCGTGACTTTGCTGCATTCCTCCATGTAGTTTACTAATTGAGATTATGTGTAACATCTTTTGTTATTTAACACTAATAGGATTCAGTTGAACAATGCTTAATTACACCCAGGTCTCCTTCAATGTATGGCTTGTTCCCCCTGTCAGTGATCTAATAAGTACTGAGACATACCATAAAATGGAGAATGAGTAATGCACACAGAGGTGATTATTATGCTGTGGTGCTCATGATAACAGCTGGAACCTGGAATCACTGGAATACTGAGGTTACATGGACTTTGGGATAGCCCCTGCAAAATATTTTCAAGAATTCAGAGTGTATCTCAAGTTAATATACCCATCCAGGCTGCTTCATCCTTCTTTCCAAATGAGTGTTTCCTTTACACCATTTAGTGCATCCTGAGGAAGGTTATTTAATCTCATTATGGATTTATCCTTGTGAAAACTGGGGAAAACTGGAAGAATTTTGCAGCTCACAGTCATTCTTAAGTAATAGTTAATAGTAGATCCAGGACACCAAATTCTCTTTTATCTCTACCTACTTAGTTTGGTTAGCCATACCAGAAGTCATAAATAGGCATAAAAACCATGATACCTTTTAGATTGGTGAGATGGATCAAATTAAATTTCCCCAGTTTGACAGAGCAGCCCCAAAAACATGGCTTCAAGGCCCTTGCTGTTGAACCCAGGCATGGGAGGCAGTCAATCTGCTGCCCACCACGTAACCACGCTGTTCTGAGCAGCAAACGGTGGACCATAACTCAGGATGCCTGAGGTATACACTGTGCAAGTTTCTGAAGTGCTGTGACCACCCCAAAAATGCTCTGGATAGAAAAGGAAATGGTACATGCCACCCACCTGAACTCATGAGCTGTCAACAAGGTTTTAATTTGCACAGAATTGGACCATGGGCTACATAACTCAGTATAACCTCCCGGCATGCACAGCCAAGGACAGCTTCCCTTCATTAGTGCTCAGCAGTTTACTATCCTTCTTACAATTCAATCTCTGATCCCCTTGGTGAGTCCCTAGCTCCTCCAAGTCATCCAAAAGATTTTGGATAGGAACACAACAGGCCAGCCAGACTCCTTCCATACTCAACCAGAAAAAGCAAAACACTCATTCTGTTTATATCACATGTTTTGGGAGCTGGGCTGCACACCACCTCAGCCAGAACACTGCGGCTCATGGAAGATCTGCAGCCAATTCCTGGACCATTCTCTAATGTGGAGCCCTCAATGGTGAGAGAAAGTGAATGCAGTCAGCTTCCACTTGAAAACACCCAGCAGGGTGGGCTGCAATTCTCAAGAAACCTTCTGAATAACAGTATGAAAAATTCTGCATCACACAGAAGCATGATCTGTCCGGTGGGCTTTCTTACTCCCTCCATATCACATTCAACCTAACTCAGACAAAAAAAAAAAACCCAAAAAACAAACAAGGCAGAGTTGATGGACTCAGCTGCATGAATAATCCAAGGAAAAACTTTCATCAGATTCAGTGGGCACCCTGCCTTCCTCCACAGTGACAAGACAAAGATTTAATTGCTTATAATGGATTTCTGTCTGGAAAATCTCACTTGCTCCTTCAGTTTGCTTATTTCTGCTGAAAACAGTCTAATTACATGAGACTTGGTAAACATACTACAGTAATGAAAAATGGCCTGTGCCATTATTTCAGATGACAAACCGAATAGGTTAAATATCAGAAAACACAATAATTTCAAGGTTGTTTTTCATTAAAAATATGTTTTCAGCAGATTCCATCTTCCTTGCCTTTAGAGTGCTTCAGGAAGAAACAGTATCCCTCTGTTCTGGACAGGCCTCACTCTTGTTTTATCACAGCTGTGAGCACTGGTTCCAGCCCTGGAATTTGTACAACCTGAACTGGTCTGTTTATATTTGCTTATAAGGAGCTGAGTTGACTCTCACAAGTGCTGATGTAGAAGCACAGTGATACCACAGAAGCCTCAAACTTGCCTAACTCCTGCCAGAGACATGTTGAACTAGCTGTAATACCTTCTGTGATGCTGCTGCAACAAGGAGTCTGTCAACGAACCCTTCTCCAGCATAGAACATTCCAGGCAAACACAGCCCCGGTCTGTGTGGGACAGCGAGCAGCTCTATAGCCACAACACATCACTTGAGTATAAACCTCTGATGAACTGAGCAGAAGAAATGGGAGTGTTACATCCCTCCCCATCCTCCATCCTGGTGCCCTATTCTGCAAATTTTAGAGAGGTTTTTATTCTCTAAAGCATAATTTGGATGCATCTAGAAATCATCATTTGCACTCTACTACATATTCTCTTGGTGATTTTTTAAACTATGTTCATTCAACTCACATTGCATTCTGATACTCAATGTGGAAAAAAAAAAATAACAGGAAATCTCTTAGTAAAATGCCCAGTGGTAGTTCCAGATTAAGAAGTTCAAATGAGATAAATATTATCAACACATAAAGACTCTCCCTGACCTGTATCAAAAGATCCAGAGGTGTTAAGACGAAACAACATAAACAAGTAAAGAAAAGCATTTATGAATTGGAGAATAGTTCAGCCTTGTGTTTACTAGCTGGTTATAAAAAGGGCTAGAAGCCCTTGCCTGTTCTCAATAATTTTTGTGGAAGGCAATATAGATGAAAATATGCTTTTATATGACAGCTAACAGATTAATTAATTTATTTATTGCTCATAAAGACTCAAGGACTTAGTCATCCAGTGGGGAAGGCTCTCCTGGAATCATGGATTCTCCTAAAATGCTTCCACTGTCTATTATTTTTACTCTTTGGATCTCAAGACTAGAAGCCAAAGAGCAGATGTGTTAATTTCTGCTGTTACATCCTTCCCTTGGCTTGCAGGTTATTACCCACTCTTTGCTCATCTCACCTGCTGAGACCACAAGATCTTGCATGATTCTTAGTATGAATTTTTTGTTGATGAATTTCAGATGCTATGAAATAAGCATCATGAGTTACAGCAACAGCCCATCACTGGAAAGGGTACAGTTGTTCACTGCAAGCATGCAACATTTTAGTCAGATCTTCTCAGATTTTCTGCAGATATTCAGTTAATAGTTTCTATAAATGGAGGGACAGTCTGCAATATATTTTGAGCAGGGCACTGCTGATGAGCCCACAGTGAAGAATGTGACACTTTTTATGTTAGAAATTAAACATAGTGGAAGTCTTTACTAGAATAATGTGTCTATGGAATAAGGCAGTTCCATTTGAAAGATTTAATATTTACAAACACTTTCAGATTTTCTTTAATAAAAGCTAAAATAAGCTGTGGGCAATGTTTAGATTCCAGAAAAAGCATAATGAACAAGCATACAAACATTCTGAAACAGTGAAAATTGCACTACTCAATTGAAATGTGTTTATTTTGAGGTAGCAAAAAGGAAACACTGGACAGTATTCCTAAATAAACCACTGTGATACCCCACACATTTCTGGCTGGGGAGCTCAGCCTCCTAGTGAAAACTGAGACTAATTTATCTAATCTGTTTTTCCCATAAAACAAATAAACAAAATTCAAAATCACACCAGAATAAAGTAGAATAGCTCAGTAGGTCAGGAATTCTGAAGCTACTCAGAACTGAGGTTTTCAGCTGAAGACCTCAAAATAAAGATGATCCTTTCTGCAACTGTCCCTTGTTGGTGGGGGAAGGTGGGTGGGAATCATATGGTGCCTTTATGCAGAGCAAGAAAATGAAAAAAAAAAAATTAAATGCCAGCATTATTTTTCTGGGACAAAAGAGTCAAAAGTTTTTGACAAGCTCTAATATTAGAGCAATACATCAGCATTGCACTAATTCTGAACAGAGGTATTTCTGTATAAAACCAAACTTATATACTTGGAATTTAACACCAAATTCAAACTCATGCAATGCAGTACTATTTGCAGTATGTAATCCCACAAATGAAATCTAAATGAAAGAAGCATTTGATGCTTTGAAACTTCCATATCACAAATAGATGACCCATGAATCATGGTGAAAACAGACAGGGAAAAAAACAAACCCTTTTTGGCCCAGCCTTTCAATAAATTCCTAATTCACTGCTAGAAGTGATTACCAACCCATCAGCCTCACCTCCACACCTGCTAAGATCACAGAACTGATCATCCTGGAAGTTATGTTGAAACATTTGGAAGAGAGGGAGGTGATTAGAAACAACCAGCATGTTTTCACCAAGGGCAAATCATGCCTGAGTTATCCAGTGGAATTCTATGATGGAATGACACAGGTGGTCCCTGGCCATAGGGAAGGGATGCCGTCTAGAGGGACCTTGACAAAGACTAAAAAGCAGACCCACATGAGCTTCATGAACTTCAGCAAGACCAAGTGCAAGGTCCTTCATGCAGGTCTGGGCAATCCCCAGTACCAGTACAGACTGGAAGGTGAAAGGATATGAGAACAGCCCTGCAGAGAAGGATTTTGGGGATACTGGTGCATGATAAATTTGGCATGAGCAAGAACCACACCCTGTGCTGCATTAAAGAAACATGGCCAGCAGGTTGAGGTGGGGGGGAGTCATTCTTCCAACTACTCCTCTCTCCTGAAGCCCCATCTGGAACACTGCATCCAGTTCTGTATGGCCATCCAGTTTCCACAAAAAAACATGGACATGTTGGAGCAGATCCAGAGGCGGGTTAAAAAAGTGGTCAGAGGACTGGAGCACCTCTCCTATGAAGGCAGGCTGAGAGAGCTGGAATTGTTCAGCCTGGAGAGAAGACTCAGGGGACACATTATAGAAGCATTCCAGTATTTACAGAGGGCTTATAAGAAAGATGGAGAGAGACTTTTTAGCAGGGCTTATAGTGACAGGACAAGGGGAAACAGTTTTAAACTGTCAGATTTATATTGGACACCAGGAAGCAATTTTTTATTATGAGAGTGGTGAGACACTGGGACAGGTTGCCCAGAGATGACATAGATTTCTCATTATGGGTTGTATTAAAAGTCGGCTTGGATGGGGCTTTGAGGACCTGATTTACTGAAAGATGTCCCTGCCCAGGGCATGGGGGTTGAACTACATGATCTTTAATGTACCTTCCAACCCAAACCATTCTTTGATCCTATGTTTCTATGATTTTAGACACCCCAAAAGAACCCAAGCACTCAGAGAGTGAGGATCCAGAGGGATTTTCATTACTCGGACGTTTTGTGACACCATGGCTGCAGACATAGCTTTTGGGTGCAAATTTCCTTCAAATCATGCATTACTGTCCATTTACAGTTTTCCTCTCATATTTGACTGGTAAGACAAGAAGAATCTCTGATTTTCCCAGCTTTACATAGAGGCACAAGATTGCTTTAGTCAGGCTTTGGAAAAACAAGATCCAAGCATGCAATGAATATAGATGAGGGTTACTGCACAGATGACAGGAATAATGCACATCAACATCCGGGTAAGGCAAGTGGCATGTAAGAAGGAATATAAAATGACAGTTTATTATTTAAATGTGAAAATTGCATTTTGTGAAAGTATTTTCAAAGTAGAAGCTAATCAGAGGTAAAGACCTCTGATTCTGTTTGCTTTCTCTAAAGCCTGTCATAAAGATATATATTTTGTTTACAGACAGACTGAGAGCATAAAGACCCTCCAAAACAAGACCTGAGTTGCCTGATGGGTGTCTGATGAAGACATCAGCCCATACGGCTTTATTTGTGAAGCCCTGATGTCAAGAAAGTGAAAAATGCAAATCTCCTCGAAGAACCTGTGGTAAACTGAAAGAATTTATCAGCAGTTGCCTCTGAAAAGCTTATGCATTTACAAGCACAATTTTCTCATTTGTTACAGTACTCTCTCCCACAGTTCACTGACCCCAAGTTATGCTCGAATGGTTTGATTGTAAAAAGGTGTGGTGTTTATGAGAACAACTTGGTAGAGGATTCACCATTTTAGTTGCATGTTATGAATAGAGGCTATTGAGGACCCCAATTTGTAGGCATGCATGAATATGGAGGTATCTTCCCACAGGTATGGTGTGGCAAGGGCACCCACAGAGCAGTGGGCATGAGGGGCTCTCTGCTATGTAGGCAGCAGGATGAGCAGTTTATACAGAATCTTCTTTGCCCCTTCTCATCAGCCACTTGCAGATCTTGCTCTGGGGTCCTGAAATTAGGTCAAAACAAATGGGGAGAAAAAAAGTAATCCACATTTTGTGATGGGGTATAAGGGAGATAAAATTTCCCTAGACATCCTCTTTCCATTAGCAGGCACTGGATACTGCTCACAGGTTTGGTATGTCAGACACGGTCCCAGCAGAGACTCCCCAGCACAGAGGCTGCAGGTGAGGCAGCTGTTTCAGGCAGGGCTGTTACCACTACAAACATGTTTCTCTTTTGCAATCTATTTGGTACTTGTCCTCATCTCACCAAACACAGGCAATATTACAAAAAAACCCGAAAAAATTCTTATTATTATATTTTCCAAACAAAGTGATTTATTGTGACCAAAGGCCTGTGACAAAGATTCTATTTGGCTAGCCCTGCCTTCATAGTTCTTTTAATTGCAGTATCACTAGAGGAAAGTACATCACACTTCCTATATTCTTGACCTCTTACATAATAGAGGAAAACAAGCTCAGCCTCAAAATAACCCAAGAACCCCATACCAGGGAGGGGGGAAAAACCAAAACCAGAAAAATTAACATTCCGCATGTTTCAAGAATGTAAACAACGTCATCACACAGACATGCAGAAAACTGGTGTTGCTCAAACCAGGAGCTGCCAGTTCTCCATCTAATGAGTTGTTGAATCCTGAGACAATCAGAAACCACTGGTGGGAGCTTAGTGGACAACACCATTTGTTTTCCCTTCTGATTTCTCCTTATTAAAAGCTACAGGGAAATCACTGGGCTAGAAAGACTACCTCAATTACTCTTAATTGCTGTCCATTCTGATTAGCCCAGGCCAAAGTGATCCCACAGCAACCAGCACAGGACACAAAGCAGGTGCTCTGTCTCTTCCCAGTCACTCCCTCTGCCTGCAGTGGAAATGCCACTGGGGGAATGGGTACAAGCTCACCCTTCACAGAGGCTGCTGATACCCATGACAGCATTCCGTGTTAAAAGGAAGTCTTGGCCTTCCTGTTTTGCTCAACTGTCCTTTTTCTTTTTTTTTTTTTTTTTTTTTTTTTTAGGCGGTGTCCCAAGAAATCTCATGAATGAAACTTCACCTTGCAGAGCAAGAGGGGTGCTGCAGCTTGGAGGGGAGGGTGAATGGGGCTGTGGCAGCTCACCGACAGAGCAGGGACATGTGTATGGCCCAGTGGGCCAGACACATAAAAGACAGAGCAAGAAACATTTTTCCAGAATCAAGATGAGGACAGATGACTGCCTCAAGGGAGCTGAGTGAACACTGAAGCCTTTCTGAACAAAACAGAGGAAATAAAATATTGCTTATTCCTTGGTACTTGTTATTTCTCCTTTGGCATAAATCTGTGAGACAGCTGGGCCACGACAACAAGTAACTAACAGGGTTCCTTGACACATAAAAACCATTGGAAAACAGAGGTGCAAGGTGGTAAACTCTGAGTTTTCAGTCTGCTTCTGATAAGGTTTTCCCCATTAAAGTATAAGAAAATATCAGAAACATACATACTGGGATAATATATATTCTATATATGGAGGAGATGGATATGGCTTCATAACATAAATTATAAAATCAAGTTTAACTATTAGCTGTTTTATCACCCAGTCATCTAGGACCACATTCAACACCTCTATTGTTCACTAAAAATTAAGACTACAGCAAAGAGAATGTTGGAATGTCCATCTCAAATCAGCCTGTAGTAAAGACCAACTTACTAGTTAAGTAAAAGGAAACTAAGAGTCTTTTAGTACTATCAATCAGTGAGGAGATCCAGTACTGAACAAAATGTTATTTTTATAAATACCATACCAACTTGATGCAAAACTACACGGCAGGACTAACTTTACTACTACAAAACTTTGAAAACTTCACAGTGAGATGCAATAATTCTTTGATGCTGAACTTTCTTAAACTCCTCTGACAAGTGTTAAAGGACTGCATGGTGCATACAACAACAGAGGAAACTAGTCTTGCTCACTGAGATCCTGGTTCTAATTCACTAAATACAATGAAAATAAATGATGGATCTTACTGAGATTTAAAGCAATATACTTATTTAGGCCTTTCAGCTGCCTGCACAAGTACTGTTTAACTCTCTGCCTCCTAACAGTGGGACAACACAAACCTACCCAAATCATTTCACACTTCGATACTGTCAGGGACAACACTGCTTTAGTCAATGGAGCTGTACCTATTTGCAACAGAATTGTATGTGGCCTAAGAAAGTAGCTCCTGAGAGATAGTCACAAAATTCTCCACTCTCCTCAGATTTCTAAAAGACATTTAAAATTACTGTGAGAAAATTTTGTTACAGATAGCTTCTGTGAATTTCAAAAAGAGCCTGAAGCAAGAAATCCCAGAAAAAAAAACCGCACAATGTTTTGCTTACTGTACTACAGCTGAAATGCATAATTAGAATTTTAAGGCCTGGGAAATCAGCATGGACAATCCCAAATTCTCATGACAAACCGTAACCCGACAAGAATGATGGTCTGCTGTGGGTATCTCATCTGCACTAGTCAGAGCTGCAGACAAATTACAGATCATCCTCCTCCCAACTCTGTCTTTCACCTAGGCTTTCCCCATGCCACTGTTCAAATATTTCAAATAAGCCACTTTGACTTAAATATCTAATTTACTGGAAATCTACTGGCAACATGTTATGAACTGGCTGAAAAACAAGCAAAGTAATCTGCAAAGCTTCAAAACCAACACAGTTTTAAATGGGGATGTTTGCTGACTGCTTTTTCTCTCTTAGAAGTGGTCAGCTCTGGCAGCGAAATGCTTTAAAAACATACAGCCTGTGCTAGAAAAAGATCAAAAGCAGATCAGATGTCAGCGCCAGCTCATGTCAGTCTTGCAAGAAAGAGGAAAAAACAAAAGTGAGAAGATGAGTTTTTCATCACTCTACATTCCTCATCTACACACCAGGGCTCCTGGCCACAGCACAGCATCTCTGCCAGGGGACCTGGACCCGCAGTGTGAGTAGGATTGTGGTGTCCTCCACTGCCCCACCCCTCTCCCCAAAAGAACTGGCAGAACCTTCCTGCCACTGCTCCCCCCCATTGGACTGGCAGTCCTGGGGAAGGCAAAGGAGCCTGGGCACTGGTTTGACTTGACATTGAACAGTGGTAGGGTTCAGGGTGAGGGCAGCCCTGCTCACAGGCAGGCAGTGGATGCCCACGCAGGGCCTGGCTGTCTCTGGGAGGGGGAGGTGAATCCCCTGGATTTGTGAGCAGCAGCAGGTTATGGCACCGCTTCCCTTCCCTCAATACATTACGTACTATTTTATCTGTTTGCATTTGCAAGGCTACACAGACTGTGCCCGGCTAAATAACTGCAGATAATGCTCTATTTCCTCTAAGAACATTAAGTCTTTTAAACATTTTGGAGGTCGAAGTGAAAGCAGAGTCCCCACCCAAGAGTCTTAAACGCCACACCCATTTTCTATGGGATTTTCCTAAAGGGCTGTGTTGGGGCCCATATAAAAAGAAGTTGAGTTTATAGTTGAGTTTATAGCCCTGTATATCCTTTGTAGACAGGCACTCAACGAGGACAGCATCCCCTTCACCCTGCCTGCCTCCTCTCTGCTCTGTTCTCCTGTGCCTGGAGCTGAAGGTAGTCGAGCACCCAACTGATTTGGGGGCAGGATTAACCTGAAAGCCAGACAGGGATTTTGGAGGCTCGCTGTGAGGTGAGCAGCAGCAGCAGTCCATGCCCTGCTGACGCAGCCGGCCCGGCTCGCTCAGGATGGTTGGTGGGTGAGATTGGGTTACGTGGCAGAAATCATAACAAAGGCAGGAAACAGAGCAGTACTCCCTGGGTTTAACTCCCTCTCTGGGGACCCTGCCTGTTTCCAGACTGCAGATGGTTTTAACCCTGTCCTGAAACGTGCCTGTGTGGCATGCTCTGTTCCGATGAAGTCAAGCCTGGTACATAAAATAAAAGCAAATCAAGGCAGCAGAGGAATGACCCCAAGAAGCACTGGTCAGAGAGGTCCACAGGGTTGTACGTTGCTTTTTGTGAATGGGCACAGAAATAAGAACCCTGCTGAGCAGTGGTCAAATCAGAGAATCCAGACTGACACGACAGAGTCCCTTGGCAGAGTTTTGGGATGATCCCCTCCATGCTGTTCCCTGCCAGCTCTGTGTGGCTTTGCCTCCCCACAGCTGCAGAGCATCTCCATCACACTGAGCTTGGCTCGCCTGTTTTTACTCTCCAGCATGGGACAGAAGGAAAACCCCAGCTGACTTAATGCAGCTTTAGTAACTCCAGTACCAAAAAAATAGTTGTACTCTCAACTGCTTAGTTTTGGTGGCTGAGTTGATGCAATGTGTCCATCGGAAAGAGGATGTCTTCCATAAAACCAGTCGACTCTGCAGGACTGTATTTTATTTAAAAATCCTCAAAGGAAATTACATGAATGCATTACTGATTCTCTTAAGAACTGATTTGATTTCAGGTGATGTTTTTTTTCACCTTACAGCAGGATGCTTAGGAACAAGTCCTACCTGTGATGTGTTGGTCAGTGTGGAGGAGCAGGGGAACAAGCTTTGCAATCTCCAAACTGAAGGTGTTTGGGAGATAAGAAGACATTTCTCATGAGATCATAATGACCACAGCACTACCTTTGGTTCCCTCTGGGAACTCAGATGTTCTGGAAACAGCAATCTTGAAAGGTGGAACATGCTCACCTGAAGGCTATGAATCCTTTTCATATACAAATCTGATAGCAAGAGGACAGAGAAGCGACTGCCAAAAACCTTTGCTGGGAATTTGCCTGAATGAAGGTTGCAGGACTAGGGTGGTATCATGGCTTACCTCCATCAGGACTGCAAAGGGGGTAATAGTCCCATAACACATTGTCCTTCAAAGCTCCCATAACTGGTGGAATAAGGAAGAGTTTCTGAATTTAGTTTTCCCTGTATTAAAAGCTTATGAAAACAATAAATAATAATCATAAAAAAGACATAGGGGTAGAGTATTACAAAAACCCAAACAAACCTCAAAACACACCCACCCTGGAAATGTCTCCCATTCACAGCTTCACCAAGTATTTTCTTTTAACTCACCACAAGACTTCCCAGAAGAACAACTGAAAAGACATTAGACATTATTTATTTTTCTTTCTAAAATGTTGTTTTAGAAACCTCCCAGAAGGGAGAAAAATAAAGTAAATTATTATAGTGCCACATCAGCACAATCACCAAGCTCAAAATGAAGAAGGCTACAGTGATCTGAGTATTCCTTTGACGTAAGATGCTTTTCAATAGTCAGCTGTTCTGCTTCCTTTTACAAAGACACTTCCACTTAATGTCTTCTAAGTCACCTTGACTATCCACTGGACATATACAAATTCTTGCTAGCCCTTTTGCTCATTTTGTGGGGTTTTTTTGGTAATCTGGTTTCATGCATGGGAAAGTTCATTCCCTGTAGTAAATGAAATGCTTTCATAAGGGGTCTTCTTTCCATTGGAGACAAGATTAGAGGCCAAATGCTATTCAAACCAGCTGTAATAAAAAGGGCTTGTTGTGAAGAACACAGCCCTATTTCTTTTTATTAAAGCACAGAACTACTCACAGTAACCTTTTGCGAGACAACTGAGAATAAAAACAGCTTCGCCATGCTGTATTTCACACAGCAGCTTGCCAAGAGCACGAGTTTCTCAGGAGTCAGAGCTGCAACAGAGGAGCAGATGTGGCTATTGCTGCAGTGGTGAGCCCCAGCCAGCACCCTCCTGTCCTTTGGGTCAGCATGCACGGTGGTCACATGCTGGGAAACGGGGTTCAGACTCATGCTGTGTCTTCATCTGCTCCTGGCCCAGAGTCAAGGCCTGCTGAAGCAGGAGGTGAGCTGTGAAGTTTACGGGGTTTATGGGGTGCTGACCGCCCTCTGACAAGGGCAGGCATTTCCTGCAGCTACCAGATTTCCCCCCTGCATCCTCTCGGTGGGCTCACTTCTGAGACGAGCTTTGCTTTCTACCTTCTGGACTGCTCCAGACCTAGCCCACATGGGCAGGGGGAATAATGGACAGACTTACAGCTAAACATGGAAGGGACAGGAGCCACCTATGCCCTGCTCCCATTACCTCTTAAAAAGCAAAAGCAGACCATGGCACCACAAGCCAGCATCTCTACAGAGCCTGCAGTTTTCTGAACCTTGGTGAGCTTGAGCTGTGAACAGCACACAAAGCACAGAGATCTTTCACAGGTGTGGCTTCATGTGCTGCTTTGGACCTTGAAGAAAGGATGGTTCTGATCTGAGACCAGCAGAGATGAAGCAAACGAGGGTTGAATGACAGGTCTCTGAAAAATGATCTTTACTTCGATGAGGCAAGAGAAAGCCAATGAAGACATGTTTACCCTTTTTCTTCCTCCTGCAGTATTTCAGCTGATTCAGACCCTCACACATACCAAACTCATTACTTTGAGGCCCCCAAGTGTTCTCCTAATTTTAACTAACCTTGATTAACTATTTAAACAGGTATCAGTATTAAAATCATCAACATACTGGAAAGTTTTTTCAACTCCTGTGTTATGAGCAGAAGTACGTGATGTTGGTTTATTTGCCTCCCCTTAAAACTGAGCTATGCAATGTTGATGCTTTCTGCAAGGTACCTAGAGTAAAGAAATTTTGTATAACACTGAAATCTGCACACGGTTATTTTTATAAATTTGCAAAAGAGGTTAAACATAAAATTATCATTAAACAAGAAGAAATCTCTTTTCTTAAGGAGACAAGTTACTTTGTTTGAGACAGCCAGAAGACTTATGACTGGGGCCTTGGAATACAGTGAGCACAGGAACCATTTTTCCAATTTTTTGCTTTCCAGACCTAGGAAACAATGTTTGGAGCACAAATTTCCAGATGGAACCTACATGCAATCTAGTCCTACAGGACTATTTTTGAAGTTGTGCTGTTAGGTAGTTCTACACACTGAGCCAAATCCAGCTGGGATGTATTCACACAAAGCACATAGGTTTAAATATCTGTGCATGCAACCAGGGATGTGTAGTAACTTCTGGGGACAAGTGAATTTAGCTGTGCACAGATGCTGTGCTGAGACCTGGACAGTGTGTTTGAATTAATCTGGTTTCAGATGGCGCAGTCTTAATTAAGGACAAGATCTCTTCCGCTCCAAACTTGAGACTTACAGGTCAGATTTAAAATTAAATCACCAGTTATGTGGGGCATTATACACTTGATTTCCACCCAAAGCAATTAACTTCTAGAAAATAATGAAGAAAAATATATTTTGGCTCTATGTATTATTATTGCTTGTAACCAGACTGTCCTCTATCACATGATAAAGCAGAAATATATGTAAGGAATCTTTCAATCAATGGTTGTCCCTACAAACACAGATGGTCTGAAATCATACCTTCATAACATAACAGAAAAAGCAAGCTTTTTTTCCATCACTGAGCACTACCAAATGTAGGGTATATTGCTCATAACAAGCCTGGCAAGTAAAAGCTACCGTGTTCATTCCTGAACAAATTAAAAACGTAAAATTTGGTAGAATTTTTCATCTTTTCTGACCAAAAGACCTTGAAAAGAAGCACACAGACACATGTTACATAATGCAAACCAATAAGCATTTTCCAAATATATAAAATTTCAGGTTTTGAAAAATATGCAGTAAAGCCCTGTTAATCAGACCCTCATGCCCAGATATCCTTAAAGGAAAACAATTCTGCCCCGCTTCTTTGAGGCATTATGAAACAGATGCCAGAGCAGACACAAAGTCCTGCTAGGTCTGAATATCTGCACACAACTTTAAATACAAAATCTCCTTACAAGCCTCAGTTGGGCTGAAGCAAAGTAGATCCCTGGGTCTTGCACTCCACCTACTACAGAACTTCAGCTGCCTCCACTAAGAGTAGCGAGCTGAATCACGAAAACACATTCACGTCTTATTTATTTAAGGCATCAATCTCTCTGTCTCTGGCTGAGTGGGTGGACTTTCCAGATGCATTCCTGACCGAGCTAAAAAGTGTCTGCAGGACACAAACCTCTCCACACACCCACCCACTGTGCAACTCTTGTCCGTGCTGGCTCTGGGCACTGAGCAAGGCTCCTTCCCACTCACACCTCTCTCCCAACCTCTCTCCACTTTCCAGAGTCTCAGCCCACTCATTTAAGCCAGGCTGAAACAGGACAAATGGAAATTTCTTGGCTCGTGGCTGCTTCACCTAAGGTTTATCCATATACAGAAGGCTCATTGAGACTGGGTAAAATTTTAATCCAAGCTTTATTTTGGCTAATCTTTTGTAGTGCAGCACAATGGAGTTTAAATTGGTTTTGACTTAGCAAAGAAGCATACTGTTTCCTTGTTAGTGTTTGCAATGGGAAAAATAATCCTAAAATGCTTACTCTGTTCTTCACTTATGCTATCCCTTATACTGCTCTCTCTCACAGGCTTCTTTAGTCCTTTATAGGCTTTCCCCAGCTTTTATATAAGATATATTACAGACATCTGGAGTTAGCAATATTATCTATGTATTAATTCAAACAGATCAGGATGGTGATGCTCTTGCTTAGCATGGAAGTCCTTTCCTGCAGCCCTGGCCTCTCCTTGTTATTGCTATTCTAAGCACAGGTGTCTTTAAAGAGGTGGTTTCCTCAGATACCTAAAAGTAGCTGATATGATTCCTAACCTAAGTCCTATATTCATATTTCATGTGGAAGTCAATCTTCAGACAGAAGATTTTTCTCTCTGAAAATTATTGAGAAATTTTTCAAGTACAACAACATGATGCAGTTGTGTTCAGGGTGTTACTTTGCCAGGACACTGGCTAGGCTCAGGGCTGCTGAGTGTGATGGTAGAGGACAGCAGAGATATTTAGGTCTGGGTCTAAGTCCAAGTCCCACATTCAGGTCTAGGTGAAGCTGGTTAAGTTTTACACCTTCCTTGTAGTGGCTCCCCCAGGAGCATGGGAAACCAGGCACCAACCACACACAGAGCTACAGTACAGGTTGAGGAAAATCTTAAGAGATAAAAAAGATCCAGGATATTACAGTAAGCAGCACATGACAGATATGTGTTTGATTTGTGTGTGTTGTTAGGTTCATCCAAAAAGATAGCCTCAAGGGAATACAGCACCCCCTTTCTCATGGCAAGACCAGTGTCCTTGTGTCACTTTCAGATAAAATCATTATAAAGAAGGTACAGGAAAGCCAAATAATCAATTGCAGACATTTGAGCACCTGAAAGCATAAAGTTAACAGCATGCAGTAAAGAGCAAAGTGTCATAGCAGATGGCAACAAATGCAGATTTGTATTTGGAATAAAGCTTAAGAGAAGCTCTAGAGTAATACTGGTGCATTGTACAATCCCATGGCAGTGCTGGGAGAGTCCATTAATGTGCATTTTCAACTATTTTTTCCTTCCATCTCATGATGGCTTCGTATTTGAAGTTTTCATTTCTGCCACAGTTTTCCGGAGTTACTCCTTTGCATGGAAACATAATGGTACCAAGTGCTGAAAACACAGTTTCCTTCCAAGACAGCAATTTCACAGGTAAATCTGCTACAAAGTTAAAAAGCCCAGAATGCAGCCTAGGCGTTCTGGCAGCAAGCTGATGTTACCAAACATCATTATTTGTCCAGCTAGTTTACAGGGAAATAAAAACAAAATCCCCAGGTGTCACTTACAGTGTAGCCAATGTTTTTCATTCCTCTAGTAAATACAACGTGCTGTTCAGCCCACACACCTATTTTATAGCTCTAATGAAAAAGACAGAGCAAAATTCACACATCATGGTGACCACACTGCCTTTCAATTCACCCCTGTAAAAGACAGAGATTGATCAAACAGGTATTGCTCCAAGCATGCAAATGCAATATATGAAGAAGCATGTCAAGAATTTTAATTGTACTAAATAGGAAAAACCCGTAACTAAGAGAAAATAGATTGCCTACATAACAACACACAGCTGGAATGACTTTAGTTCCCATGGCCCTGCAAAGAGGCCTCTTTATGGGCTTGGATTAGAAGTGCCTTTAGCCAGGCACAGCAGGACAGGTTGGAGAGGGGCAGCCTCAAACCCACAGACCCAAACATCTCGGCTCTTTCAGCTCCCGAGTTAGCGCAGGACACATAGACCTGGTAACTTTTTGGATCTTGCTGTTACTGCCTGACACTGATGGACTTCTCAGGGTCCACCAAATATTGTCTATCTTTACAAAGATAGGCAGTTTCAAATTTGTTGTTTGGATATTCCATTTATCACACGTGCCATTACATTGCAAGACGCAGAAGGCGCTGACAGAGGAAGGGGCACACTGGTGGTAAAGGGGCACCTTGACAGCTCCTGAGCATGTTCCTCTGTAATGGCAATACTGCATACATGTCATCATTCTTTATTTCTTTATTTATTGAGACTTCAGCTCCCTGCCAACTGCTCCAGGAAAAGAAAAGAAAAGAAAAGAAAAGAAAAGAAAAGAAAAGAAAAGAAAAGAAAAGAAAAGAAAAGAAAAGAAAAGACATAGAAACCATATATAGGTGGTCCCTCCCGTTTCAGCCTCTGATGCTGGGATTGAAGCCCCAACACAAACCCAGGACCAGGAGGGTGCTGAATTATCTCATCTGCTCAGGGCTCACCCTAGGAGAGGGCAGGCTCAACACCCTTCCACCTTTCTAGCCGTGGCAATTAAAAGGGTCATTTCAAATGAAATTTCTTGGCCTAAAATGAACAGCCACATGGGCACCGCTATTCAGTGGGGATTTCATACCTCAGGACACATGCAGGCAAAATCCTCATCTGTCAAATATGGCCAGATCAGTGAACTGGAAGCAACGTGCCTGACTTTCCTCTGGCTTTGTGAGTATGAGTGACCCTGTGACTTTTTATTAAGCCATATGATTACACAGTTCAGGCATACAAATAAAAGAATGACCAGGGATGTATGTGGTTGTGGCACCTGAAATCCTTCACTGGTCGTTTACAAGCCATAAAGAAAAGTAGACAAATTCCTAAAGCTTAGAATTTTTTTCATAGGGGCTTAAGGTTTGTGTGGATATGGCACACCACCAGGCTGATGACAGACTTTTTTTGGTGTTTGTTACTAGAGATATGAACAATGGCCTGGATTTCTTCAGAGACAAGGACTAAAATTATTCCATCTGTGCACTGTTAATGAATAAATGCTATTCCTGAACTGTCACAAAATTCTGAGCTGTGAATTTTGATCATTTGAACAATTATTTATAGGCACAAACTCCCCTGTATTTTTAAAAACCTTTTCAGAAAAAAGCTTTGTATCTTAAAGTTTTCATTTTTGCTGAAACCCATTCACAGCACTTTTATCAGTTGTACACTCCTAAAACTCCCTAGTTATATTTTATCAAAGGTGAAGAAATAATATATTACTTCTTACTGTACAAAACACTATAAAAAGTGCATGGCAAGAAAATAATTAAATGGATCTTGTTCAGCTGTTCCCAAGCCACTCATCAGGGAAAAAACCCCTTATTTTACAAATATGTTTTTAAACCAGATTTTTCCCCCTCACCTTTATTTTTAGTATAGCAGATTTCATTACTGCATGGTAGGATGATTCATCCATTTCTGATCCACAAATGGCTAGACTTGATTCTTACACCCTGAATCATGCTTAGGAGCTAGATTGTTGTAACTGCATGGAAGAGGTATCCTGACCCAGTTATATCTTATATACCCTACAAAAGAAGAAGTACCCTCCTCCCTTGAGGGGGTCCTCTGGTAATTTTTATTCCCCCTTCCCTGTCAGCTCTTTACCTAAGGGGTGTGGGGAAGGCTGGAGGATCAGTGCCTTGGTGTGCTCTGGACCTCCCTGGGGCTATGGGAGACTATCCCCTACTGACAGCTCAGCAGGGAAGAGGGGAGGTGACAGTGAGGGGTATCCTGACTCACTATCGGGAGCATGGATGTGACCAAGATGGGTGTTTCTGTGGAGAACAGGCTCAGTCTGCAATTCTGGCTGTGTTTGCCAAGGGCAAAGGGTAATTATCTTACACAAGCTGTTTAGTCTTCTACTTATCCACAGTGTACTGGTCCTATCTTCTGATTCCTTGGGAAGCTTCTCTTCATCAGCAGAGCTTTCAGCTCATTTCTTTGAAGTCTGTTCTCTCTACAAGTGTGCTTCACAACAGTTCAAAGACCATCTCCTCTGCTTTCAGCAATTCCATACTGTACCGTAGCTTTGAATTATGTAATCAGTAATTTAACAGGAAATTTCTACTTAAAAGACTCTATTAAAGCACAGATTTTAAGTTCTAAAACATTAACATAAGGGAAAAAAATGCACAATGAATTCTGCATCTATTACCTCAGAACGCCATGAGTTAGCAAGATCAGATCTTCTACCTTGGAGTCCATTTGATCCCTTCAATTCCTTTGCCTGTGGAGATGCCCAGAGCCCAAATCTCAGAGGAAAGAGTCAAACCCTGCCAGAAAGAGATCTCATCCTTCTGTCTACCATCTAGAAACTAATCTTAGCTCTCATGCCTGAGATTTAGCACCCCCAAAGTATATCATATTGGAAAGGAAGTTCTGCCCTTTCCTCATTCATTCTTTCCCAAAGTGAGTTGTGCATGAGGTGGTAAAAACCAGTAACATTGATTGATGAAAAGAGTTCATATTGGTGGGAATCTGGTAGAGGAAAACAAGTGGAGAGGCTTAGCTTGCCATGTGGGGAAGATAACTTTAAAACAGCCTGAGAAATTGGGCTGAAGATGAAGTAACTGGGATAAGAAACGCGCTTCCTCACTTTTTCAGTGCAGCAATCTGGAGGTGCTGCAGCTGAGCAACTTCTGGCAGCATCCCTGCACATCTGTAGCATCCATTGAAAAAAGGTAAACAGCATCAGTGAGCTGGAATACTGTTTTCCTTACTGACCCCCCGCAGCAAATCTGTCCCAAGCTCAAAGGAGAAAAAATCTGATGTGTATTTTCCTAGGTGGTGTCTGCATCTGCATTCATTGTTCTTTAATATGTTAGTGTGTTATACTTAGTATATTTGGCTTACTATGACCAGTTAATGTTCTACTGATGAAAAAATACAATAGCTTGACAAATTCTCAGAAATTAACTTATTTGAGAAGGAAGGGCAGAATGATTCAGAAAGAGAAGTGGTGCAAAACAGTGTGTATTCAGTCCTCTTTTCAAAAACTTCTTCCCCAAAATGAGAATTGTTGGAGAATGCCTCTCTCCTTCCCTCCTTCTGCTGATCCCTTCCTTCCTTGAACCAAACTACAGGCTCTGGCAACTAGGCAGATAATAATAAATTCCTCAGCTGAACTCTAGGAAAGCAGCTTGGTCAAGGTCTTGCCTGCCAAATGCTGACCAGCACATGTTCCCAGCTGCCAGCAGTGACAGACTGCTAGCCACGTTTCATTTTTTGCAAACCAGTTATACTTTGGCTTTCTGCCCCTCAGAGCACATTTTGCTCCAAACAAGAGCTCCCAATTTCAAGTGATGGAGTCAAAGGTACTTGACTCATCTACCATGTCTCATGTCCATGGAGCATACAGGGACTCTCCAATCATAATATATTAACACAACTACTCTTGCACTACGACTTCTGAAACAAAAACCCCACTGCTGTTTTTATCCCTGCCCACACCAACAGGCAGTACAGGAACAGTGCTGGCATCTCCACAGTGCCAGCCAACAGACAAACAGGACCTCCTTTAAAATTACTTTTTATCAAGGTTTGTGTAATAAAATTTGGTTCTTGCCTTGGGATTCCCCGTTATTTCCTTCTTTTACCAGGAAGGATGTTCCCCCAAGAGGGAACACTGAGACAGCAGAGTAACATTTCCTACTGATCAGGAAGGAGCTCAGCTGCATTTTGGCCCCAAGAGCAACCTCTGGTGCTCCACTTGAATTGCTGACCCAGCTGTCCACTGAGTTTGGAGTCTTAAAGTCATGCAGGTCACCTTTCTGTCTGGAGAAGCCAGGTGAGGCAGCAGCCAGCACTGCTGAAGGCACGAGGCTCCCGCTCTCTCCAGAGGCTGCTCAAAGGCTGCCTGGAAATGCAGCAGAGACTGTAGAGGTGGGAGCACACTGAGTCAGGTTTTCTGAAGAAGGGGACATAGACCCTTTCAGGGACACAAAAGCATGAACACCTACAGTCAAACACTATGTAGGCTGGTGCAGGGATGTGTGTAAACCAGGCCAGCCCAGCTCCTCCCTGAGCTGCCCCATGATGCTGGGAAAGATGATGAGAGTATGGGAGGAAGTTTGGCCTCCAAAACAGGATGGACAAAGAAGGTTCCTTGGATTGGGACTCTAATGAATTACACAGCTCTCACCAGTGCCAATGATCCCATAGCCCTTTAGTCAAGGCTCTTCTGTGCTGCAGATATTTGGGATACTTCCCTGACCACAGCAATGTTATTTTCCTGAGGCATAAGGCAGTTATGGTTGGTTCCTAAAGGTTTAGCTACCCTGACTCCTCCTCTTGTGGTGAAATCTCCTCCTACCACTTCCAGGTAGGAAGGACTGCCAGTCCTCTCTTCCCTCCATGCTGCCCCACTAAGCACAACAGCACAAGCATTTCTGGAAATGGTCTTGTATTTCTAAGGGGAGAAATAACTCACCTTGGTAGCATCACAATACCCAGGAGAAAGAAAGAAATTACAGCAAGTTTGTAGGCAAAAATCCCATCACGTCACAACAGCACACTTACTATTGGGACAATAAGGATAATGGAGTACCTACCCACTCCTCGCTGCAAGAGAGTGCTGACCAGGGATAGCCAGGATAACACCAAGGAAATCTATTTTTATAGCTGTTAATTAATAATAATATTTCCTACTTATTTGGAGGTGACAGAAATGAGCAGTTGGCATTGCTTCCTGTTTCTCAAGATTTGTTTTGCTTTTTTTGCTATTGCAGGGCTTAATCCACAACAACAACAACAACAAAAGGAAACAAGCAAAAGGAAAGCAATAAACAAAAAAAGGAAAAATCCCTGTGTGCAGCCTTATGGAGGACTTTCCAAGCCACAGATGCTGGCTCTGTGGTTGGCTCATCTATCCAAAATAAAGCTTAACAGCAGGGAGCAGTGGAGTAGCTCAGGGGGTAGAAAAGGTCCTGTGAATGTGATCCCCATCTCCCAAACTCCCCATATTCTTATGCTGTCTCCCCCTGCTTCTTCTGGGATGGAATGAATTTTGGACTTATTTTTCATTTTTATTTTCAGCCTGCCTTTCCTTGCCAGCTGGGGTCATTGAAAGAGACTCTTGCTGCAGCCACTTTCCCAGGACAGAAAAAATTGAACTATTATCCTGATGGCTTATAGGTGAAAAGGCACCAGCAGCTTTGATGATGATGATGATGATGATGATGATGATGATGATGATGATGATGATGAGCCCCTTTGGCTGTGTTGGGGGTTGGTGCTTTCCCTTTTCCCTCTGTGGAATTTTCTCCATTGTCATGCTAAGATACCTGTTGACTGGGCCCTGGTGACAAGGGGGGAGGGAGAGAGAAGAGGGAAACCCCACGAGATTCAAACATCCAGAAGAGGAAGCGGAAGGCTGGGCCTTGGCCCATTTCCCCCGCGGAGTTTGGACGAGAAGGACGATCGCCGTCTGTGTCCCATCCCTGCCATCCCAGCGTTGGGAGCCATCCTCACTGCTGTCAGACCCTGCCCTGCTGCCTTCTCGCTGTAACCTGCCACCATCCAGCACTCTGCTGAGCACCAGGACCCACACCGTGAGCGGAGAGCTCTCTCTCCATCTCTCTCTCCCTCTGGGACAGCGCTGCCATCACCCCCAGCCCTCCTGCGGCTCTGCGGGACCCGCCCGCCCCCAGCACCGGGAACTGCAGCTCAGGGAAAAGGTGCCTGCAGCCAAAAAACACTGGGACTGAGTTACTGTTCTGTTTGTGGGTAATTTCATAGCTGTTGTTGTTCTTGTTTGTCTTGTTAGATATACTAGTAAAGAACTGTTATTCCTACCCCTGTATCTTTGCCTGAGAGCTCCCTTAATTTCAAAATCATAATAATCTGTAGGAAGGAAGGATCACATTTTTCAGTCCAAAGGGAGGCTTCTGCTTTCCTTAGCAAACACCTGTCTTTCAAACCAGGACAGGCTGCTCCAAGAGAGAGCTGGCACTGTGGGAGCTCAGAGGCCACCATGTCACCTTCCCCTTGCCATAGGGACAGGTACTCTCCTGCCCCGGATGAAACTGTTGACTGCAGAGAATGAAATGCTTTCCCAACAGAAAGAGATCACAAGAGTCTTGAAAACAGGAGCCTTGAAGTCTGCTGACCCCTGTGCACAGATGTATGGTACTACCTTCCTCACGTGAGAAGACCATTTTGGGTGAACTAACATTAAAAAAAAGAGGAAAGTGGAAAAAGGAAAGAAAGTGAGCAACCTCATTTTAATATTTTTTTTTACGTCAGAATACATTCATACCATATACTTTTCCTTTGAGAGGAGCGCACAGCTTGTGTCATGGTTCAACTGCTGGTACAACTTCTGCAAGTCTACAGGACAACCCATGAAACCACTCTGGGGAAAACCTACAACTCTGCTGCACATCAGGCTGGGGGTTGAAGCAATGCCCAGCTGGGCAGAGAACATGTAAGAAGCATGGCTGTTTTTTTACACAGCCAGCACACTCATTTCTCTTCAGGTCTGGGCTTCAATTTCCTAATGAAAGAACTATTTTGGAAGCCTTATTCTTGCCAAGAGAATAAACCAAGTCTAAACATCACACCTTCCCCTGGGAGGACATTGGATGTCAATGACGGGACTGTACCTGTATGTTTCGATGCCTCGAGCAAGAAAGTTTTTCATAGCAAGTGTTTGATTTACCCTAAGCACTATGCAGAAGCAAGCTGAAATACTGCTGTCACTTACCAAACCTCTTGTAGCCGAAGGACTGCACCTCCTCCTCCTCTGCAAAGTCGTCTGGAGAAAGAAAGACACAGCAGCAGATTATTACTACCACCACTGGAAAAAGAGGAGAAGTTTTTACAGGTGCATGTTCATGAATTAGTGTAAGTTTACTTGGTTTGTTAGGCATACTACTACTCTTCCCCACTGCTGCTCCTATCCCACCTCTGTCTCCAAGTGCAGAAAGCGGTTCAGAGCCTTTCCCACAGCAAGAATGCCCAGCAGAACTCTGAATTACAAACTGTGCAGATTTATCTCCTGGCAGCTATCCTGAGGCCTGCTTGGCCAGCTAAGTGCAGACCAGAGCAGATATGTTACTGTCACCAGTGTGCCGCTTGGTCAAGGTTGCCTGGACCACAGCAGTCAGAGGGGGTGGTTGTCCATCCATCCACCACCTGCCATGCACAGTAGCTTGGCCTGAAAATGTCAGATCTGATAAAACATGGGAAATAGAACTGATAAACGCAGATGAGAAAAATAACAACCGAGATGAGGAAGTCTGTGAAGGGTCTAGAGGGGAAGCCATGTGAGGAATGGCTGAGGTGAGTCAGTCTGTTCAGCTGGAGAAGAGGAGACTGAGGGGACATCTCACGACAGTCCACAACTTCCTTGTGAGGGGAAGTGGAGGGGCAAACTCTGACAATAGGACTCAAGGGAATGGAAGTTGTGGGGAGGTTTAAGTTGGCTTTCAGGGGAGTATCAGGCTCCCCAGGGACATGGTCATAGCACCAGCCTGCCTGAGTTCAGTGAGTGTTAGGACAATGCACTCAGATACACGGTGTGATTCTTGGGGCTGGCCTCTGCAGGGACAGGAGCTGGATTTGATGAACCTTGAGGGTCCCTTCCAACTCAGGTTATTCTATCATTTGATGATTCCATCATGCTTTTTGTTCTCATCTTCAGAGTAACCAAGCAGTAATATGCTAATAATCACAAGATTATTTTGTCAGAAGCTGAATTTCACTCCATTTCCTTCCGTTAGCGAAGGAAAAGGTTGGCATCAGCAAAAATAAAATACACCCATGACTTTTTTTTTTTTTTAAGAATATGTTTGTGTTCATGTGTTGAGCCTCCTTCCTCCAAGACATCCCCTCGTTCTGCTGAGTCAGGAAAGGCCAAAGTTCTGCCTCGTCACCAGCATCAGCCTCTGCATCAACTGCTGTGTGGGCAGCATAGCTCAGACTGTTCTTCTCCCGCTTCTGTATTTCCCAGAGGGAACATTTAATGATTGGTGGAGGAAAGCAAGCTCAAAGTAGATAAACACATGTGACAGAGTGAGAAATCTGTGTCTATTTAGACCTTTTTTGCCCACAGACTTACTGCACGTGATTAGGCTGCTCTGCATCACGAAACTGGGCTAACTGGTGTCACAGCTAACTTGGGACAGCACAGAGCCTTGCGGGGGTGTATTCAAAGGTACAGATACAGTCTGCATCCAGGCTCAACAAAGCCTAAACAATTTGTGTGCATGTCACCAGCAGGAATTCTGACTTGTTTTTTCCTTCTGACCTGTGAGATGCCACACACAGAAGTCTGAAGGAGACTTTGCCTGAAGCAGCAGCAGTCCGTGAAACGCATAATTTTGCAGAACATAACACTTTACTCATACAGCACTATTGATTAAACTGCTAAAAACATATTCTTCACCAGGTAAGACATTTTGTCCATATTTTTAGCTAGACCCCCAATTCAGATGTGCATTTAAGAAGTGGAAGAGCCAGTGGATGCTCCTCAGGAAAAACAAACATCCTGGTTTTGAAGACAGAAAGAAACCTTAAAAAACCCTAAACCAAACAAACCCTCACAATTGTCCCAAATGTCTGAAGACAAAGCCCCCCAACTAAACATGACAAATACTAATAAACCATAAACAGTCAACAACCAACTTCTCATGCCAGCAGTGAGCCACTCAGGAAAGATTTTCCCCTCTTACACAAAAGAAAAAATGCTGCACAAAACAAGATAACAGCTCCAGAGACCTTAGCTTCCTGCCCTTTCCTGCTATCAGGCTGCAACACAGTCACCTCCTTTGTTTCTCAGGAGTGTAACCTGGCTTATCCCATCCATATCTGGTGTATACAGCCAGGCCACCTTTAAATCCCGCAGCTTCATCCTGCACCACATCTCCATGACCTTCCTCCCAGGCTGACAGCCCCTTCCCCAATTTTCTTGTTTTTCATGCTTACACCAACAGCATTGGCTTTTAGAACTTGAATCACATTTTTGTTTCTTTGGCCATTTTGGTATATGCAACATGTTTATATATGTACATTTTATACATTTCTATGCACACATACACTTAAAAAATAATAATAATAAAAAATATATATGCTTTTCAGTATTTGCAATGCTGCATGTTATTTGTTCTAGGTATGTTTTTTTTTCAAGTTTAGAATACATTATATTTTTTCATTCACCTCCTTATTTTGAGGAGCACTTGTGAAGTTTGAAACAAAGAAGTGGAGATGGGCAAGAACAGTTATGTCAAGTGGTGACTCGTCTTCCTGATTACTAAAATCTCAAACATCATCTCTGTGAGTTATCTTGCAACGGGCAGTCAATGTAATTTTAGGGGAAGTCTATGAAAATTAATTAACAGACAAAGCTCAGTGTTCTTTCTGTCACAACTACAACTTGCTGAAATCATGTGCAAATACAGTACTTTACAATATTAACTGCAATGTAACAAGTTTAAGGACAATAAAGATGGAAAAAATTAATAAAGCAGGCTTAGACTACACATTGATAAATCACAGCACTTTGGAAAAATAGACTAAGATGGGTTGAAAGTCCTACTTCAGAAGAAGTCTGCGTTTGAAATATTAAAAATTCAGTTGACAAACAAGCCCATAAATTTAAGTCCCAAGGCAAAGCCCTGCAGCCAGCCTGTTCTTCCCATGCCTGTTGGGCAATATTGTCCTCACTGGAGGCAGCAGAAACTTGATCCTCAGCTCCCTGTCCCAGTGCTGGAAATACTAAAATTTTGTCACAAGTTCTACAAAAATCTCAAAGCTTCTTGATATCTTCAAATCAGCAAAATAGTGGAGAACCTAAGTTTTCACTGAAAAGGTAACAGCTCTTCTAGTGAAAACTATGAAAATGTGATCTATTATGAATGAATTACAGAGGTTGAGAAAATATACACCAAGTAAGGAGGTAAATATTACTAACACCTCCAGTATGTTTTAATGACTTATGCTTTTAAAGGCAGATTCAGAAATTTTTGTGGCAGAAATTCATGGGCTTTGAGCACCAGTGACTGATCTTAGAAATGGAAATTCTGCATTTTCACATTAGTGGTGCCCATATTTGAGTGAGGCTGCAACTGGTGTAGGAGGGGTTTGTTTGACAAAAAAAGCCTTAAGTTAGAAATATTTTTCTTTAGTTTAAATCCAGTCCTTCTCAGTTGCAAAGAGGACTGGAATGAAGGCAGTATTTCTGTTACATATGCATGCATTAATATGCAGGCAAGGCTTATTTTCATAGGTGAAAAATATGAAGGACAGACTCCTCCTTGAAGCAGACAATCAAGCAGAATGTGTTGTTATGTCCTGCTCTAAGAACCAGAACCTAAGTTAAAGAATTAACTCTTTAGTATGGGGAAGACCAGCCCTAAATCAGGCATACGACACTCGACTGAGCTCTCAGCTGTGAACCAAAAGATAAGGAATCCAGAATTAGAAAGATGAAGAAACATGAAAAGCTGGTCTCTTATTCCAATGACTTGTACAGAACTCTGGCAGTAGGAAGGTCCATAAAAAAGGTGAACTTTGGGCAGAACAGAAACATATGTGAACAACCAATTGTATTTAACCCCATGAAGAAAGGGAGACCAGAGATCTCCTGTTTTATTGGGTATACAAGTCTCCTTGGATGCTAGAACAGATTGTCGTGGGGAGCTTACAGCAAACTGCTACAAATCACTGTCTCACTGTGGCTGAACAGCAATACATCAAATATTTTAGGGAGTCAGTGCAAAGTAAGAGTTCTGGTCCAAAAATAAAAAAGCTGTAAGGTATTTTGGCAATATCCATGCCCCATTGAGTAGCAGTGCCAAATGCCACTTGCCCTCCAGTTATAAGCTATTACTGCAACACCTCCAGTAAATACAGTTGAAGAGTTAAATAAGTTACAGTACAATGCTTCAAGGGAGTGGGAATTATGAAAAGGCAGTTCATCTGGGGATTAACACAGCGAACAGAGAGAATTCATTTAATCTAAAACACATTAGACTCTCATTTGATTAATTTGTTAGTGGCAAGGCAAATCTGTGGAGTAGAACTGTTTAATTTCTTGTCTTGTTCTTTAATCTTAAATAAATTAATCATGGATCACTTATGAGTCACTCTGAGGTCAAGTAAGAAAGAGCTGGCCTGAAGCCAAAATGGATGCTAAATCTGCCCTTGAGACAATACAGGGCATAAAACCACGGCACCAGATCTGAGGAGCCTTTGGTGCAAGGTGATTTTAGGGAAGTTGTTTCCATTTTAGCGCCTTCCTTTCACAGGTGTCATTGTTGGCATATGGAAGGTGTTAAAGAAAGCTGCTAATGTACGTGTCCAGCTGTCTCCTTTTAAGAGTACACCTTGCTTAGCCATTTAAACCTAATTAACTAATGAGGCAAACAAAACCTCAGGACCATTAGAGAGGCTGGGTCATATGGTGGCTGCAGACATGTGGCATCCAATAATTTCAAGAACACTTGTTTGCTGCAAATATGGATACAAAGTCCTTGTTTAAAGACCTCATCTGAAGTCTTAAATAAAAGAAACCAATATTCTACGTAGCATTTCAAAATCTGGGAAAATATATTCTAGGAGAGGAGAGAATGAGGCATCTGGGCTGAAAATTGTCATGCCAAGTTTCAGCTCAGATTTTAGAAGTTCCTTTATAACCCCCTGAAAACTCGAATTACAGTACATTAGAACTTACCCCTAAGTATCAGGCTGGGAACTCGGACTGTAAGATTAATTTGTAGTAAAAATGACATCCTGTGTAACAGTTTCCTCTAAAATAAATCTCTCTTTCTCAAGGGCTTTAGAGGCTGGAGCCCTGCCTTTCCTACTGACTTAATGGGAACTATAGAGTTATATCCCAGTGCAACTCTGTAAAAATCATTCTAATATTCTATCAAGAAGAGATTTTTACTTGTACCATTTGGAAAGAAAGATGCACATAAGTTGAAAATCACAGTATTCCACTCTTTAATCCATGAATCAGCATAGCTGAAGAACTCTGCTCAGAACTGTATAACAAGTGTAACAGTCTCCTTCCTGAGAGACTGCTTGCAGTGTCAAAAAGCTGCTTCTGCCAGCTCTCTCCATCTCAGCACTTTCACTGAAAGGCAAAACTCGTCCCCTTGTGAAGTTCCTGTAATATTAACAACTGCTCAGGCAGACAAGATCAGCGACACCATTATCTTTCTCATATCACATTTCAAAAGCTTTTTGAGCTGCCACCAGATTTATATGCATTTCTGCTCACTATTAACTGGGTCTACATCCAAACTGCTGACCTAGAAGTGAAATGGAGCCAGCAGAAGCACAGCAAGCAGCTGTGGTCTTCAGATGTTGATGACTTCATCAGTCTAATTGGTTTCCACTGGTTTTCATAGCTTTTATTCTGGACAGTCTCCTGCTTGTGCTAATGGGCTGCTCATTCCCAGCTCTCTTCACAGATGCTTTATTTCACTTGTCCTCTTGTTCTGCCTTTCTCCACTACTTTTTCCTTATATGCCCTTTTTATAGACAAGTCTTTCTACCTCTATTTTGATAAGCCCTCCCTCACAAAATCCTACCCCACACTTAAAGCGCTTGCTGGTTGACAGGATCCCAAGCTGACATGTCCCACTAACAGTCACTGTTGTTGGCTGAGTGTGTTGTGCCCATGTTATCCACCCCTTCCTTTGTCTGTCTTGTCACGCAGCAAGCTCCTTCGGACAGGGATTACACGGATTCTGCACTTGCAGAGTACCTGGTCTTTAAGGCAGCCATGAGAGAGGTTCAGCTGAGGCAGTGCTAGAAGACAGCCCACCTCCCTGGATCCCCAAGCATGCTTTGGGATGTTGTTCGAGCTTGGATTCTGGCAACAAAACTGAGGCTTTTCCTCACCTCTGTCCAAACAAGACTGCTGATCTGGGAATTTATCTGCTTATCTCAGTGACAGAAAGAGGCAGTGTCCTAGATCAGAGATCCTCCCTTGGTACTACTCTATGACTTGGATGGTGTCCCCCATCACCTAACACATGCGTAAAACAAACAAAATCAATAATCATGACAAATGGGTGCACTTTAATATCTTGGTCTTCATCTATTCCCCTACTGCTGTGCCAAAAAAAAATGTGTGCGCTTACGTTAAGAACATACAAAAAAAGACAGAAGATGGTGAAATTTAGAGGTGTAACAACAATAGATCAGTGTGGGTCTAGTTTTGCTTTTTAGGCACAAGATGAAGACAGTAAATTGGGGTAAATAAAGACAGTAAATTTTGTTTTTGAACAAAACTTGTTAGCCCATAAGTGCCACGGAGCATCATTACCATACCAGGGTCAGGAGCAACTGCATGATGTGAAGGATCAACCTTAGAAGTGAAAAGTTTAAAGTATATCGTATTTCAGAATAATGATTTAAGAGCAAACAGATATGTTCTCATTGGTGCACTGAAAAATCATGCCTCCCTGTCTGTATGTCAGAGCAGGTAATTAACAGCAGTATTAAAGTGCCATACATATTCCTAACAACACGTCTCTATTACCTCCCATAACTCATTCACTTTGTTCCCCACTGATGTCCCAGTCTGCACCTCAAATTTATGCACCAAAAAGGCCTGCAGTTTTTGGTGGAAATGGTCAAACTCCAAAACCAATTTATCTTAGGTTGCTCCCTCACTTGCACAGACCACACTCACATTGTGAGGAGGATCAGGTTCACTTTCCATGCCTTGTAAAAAGCGTCTTTATTTTGCTTTCCAAGGGGGAGAGCTGGAAGGAGAGATTCTCTGTTCTGACATACAGAACCTCAGGATAAGGAAGGTTTTGTGAAGCTGAAGATAACTGGATATGCATCCTTTGCAGGACTGAGCTGCTTTCATCCTTGACATTTCTCTCAGCTCTATTTTACTCTGTTTTATCTCTGCAAGGCCTGATCAGCTCTATCTCGCTGCAAGATTACCTTTCCCTCCTTATCCTAGCAGGCAGAAGTGTCTGAACCTCTGGGCACGACAGTCTTTCAGTGTGGATCTAAGTAAGCTGTTTGGTGGTTGTCACAAAAAAAGGCTCTGTTCAGTCCTCAGCTGTAGCAAAATCAGACTAAAATGAATCTACATTATCCAAAGGAGGAGAAGGAAGAGTCACAGGATATTTTAAACAACTCCCTTCTTCATAGGGATAGGTCTGTCTGCGCTATTCTTAGTCCTGTGTGCTTGGAAAACGTAGAATTGAACAATTATAAGTTCTTACTGGAAACACTCCTGTCATAAACGGCTTATACGCTAATTCTGCTCAATATCCTTTCTGGCTGTATAGTAATATTTCTATCTGTGCAATAAGAGATTTCTCTTATGATTTTATAGTTCTGTTTTTCTCTGTATTGTTAATAAAAACATGCTTTGACACACACTTGCATCTTTCTCATCCATATGTTTAAAATCCTCTGTGCTACCAATCAATTCAGGACACACACCGACTGTATAGTAGCATTGCTCAGGATTTGTTCTGCTTTTTATCACACATTTATTATAACTGCTCGTGCCTTTGAACTTCTGCTGTAGGGTCCTGTGGCATGTCCAACACACACCACTCAGACCTCCTGCACATGTTTCATGTTTATGTCACTATATTCATATAAGCTCTGTTATAAATGGACTAAGGAAAGGTTACTGGATCACTCTGCTTCTAATCCTTGGTTTTCAGATGCTTTCTGGCTTCTGCAAAATGCTCTGAACCGGATTTTTTTTTTAAATTCCTGGTTTGAAGTTTCTATCCAGGAAAGACATATTTGCAGATGACTGTTCATTTGATTTTGTGCACACAAAGGACAGAGAGAGAGAGAAAGAGAGAGACTTTTCTGCAGTGTTACAAAATTATAACTTTTATTCCTTTATTCTTTAAAATTAGCAGTGGCATCAAAACAGAGAGAAAGACAAAACCTGTCAAGAAGGTAAACATTGTATAAACAGATTATTTAAGACTTTTCAAGGCAGTCAAGAAAGAACAACTGAACTTGCATGCACAGTCAGGTTTTGCTATTGTAGGCGCTATTTCCAAATTACATCCAGGCTCTAAGTCCCACAGAAGGGACAATTTCAGCAATACAGGCTGATATGTTAATTAATTGTCTGATAAAGTATTCACTGCATAAGAAAAACTTGGGGTAGACTGAAATGGCATATCCTGTGGGAGCTCGGTATGCTCTTATCCCAGTGTGCGCGCAGCGCACTGAGCCGCCTGTGAGGTGCAGGGGTCGAGGCTAAGGAAGGCTGGAGTTCAGGCCAGGCTGTTCCCGAGGCACTGGGGGCTTCACTGCTCCAGTGGAACACAACCAACGACAAACCCGTTTCTCCCCCGTGCATCTTTTTGTATCAAACGAGAGGAACGGCACAAGACAGAGTATTTGGTGGCATCCTAGCTCTCAAGCACATCCTGGTACTCAAGCACAGGATCCCAGATGATTTGTCCTCCAGCACCATTGCTGTACAAGTGGTACACTGCAAGGTGCTTGTGATGGCAGAGGGGGAGGAGGAGGTGGCAGTGGAGAAGGAATGAAAAGAAGCAGTTAAGCTACTTTGAGCATCATTAATTAAGAGCTTCTACGTCATCCTGGAGCAACAATCCCAAAATGCCCACCTTGACTTCGTCATTGCCTGATTTTGGGCATGAGTATTAAGTGGTTATCCAAACCGTGTCCGTATTTCAGAGGAATATACTGATCACCAGCACTGCCGTGACAGTAGTGATTACAGATAGGGTTTAAAGTAGTAATTACAAAATATATTGCAGCTTTATGGGAAGAAGTTCTCTGTTTTAACAATGCTTGTCCCCATCTTAAATCAGGGCCAATGTTTTCAAACATGTGGTGGTGTTTGACTATGAGGAAGCTGTTTTCATTTGTTTCCCAGGCAACGACTGCTCCTTCATACCCCGGTAAATAACGATAACTTAGAAGTATCATTTGATAAAGATAAATCTGACCCTAAAGCAGTCAAATCCCTATATAAATCACATGAGTTATTACTAAAAAAATATGACAAAGTTTGTGAGCTCAGTGTTGTTTGCTGGAAATAAAACTGCCAGCATATTGAACATAAACTTCCATTTGTTTTACTGATTTAAAACATAACACATGACAAATGCCAGCAATGGGAAATATAATTTATTCCTTACAGATATTTAGTGATGTAATTATTTAGATATTCCTCCATTCTCTAGAGAGGGTAGATACAGAGACAGCTGCAATCAACAGATCTTTTCGGTTTTTTTATTGAGAAAAATGTGTAACTATACAAAGTTCTACAGTCCTACAATTACCACTACCATCAAGTTTAAAGAGAAAGTATGAAAAGCCAAGTCTGTACCCAGAAAATGAAATCACCGAGTCAAAATTTGGTTTGACTCTCTGACTTCTCTAACACTGGCACAAGCACTCGATGTGATGATTTGTTTGATGCTTTTCTTTTGCTATTAGCACAGTCATTCAAGTGTTCTTCTTTGCATGTTTTATTACCGATTTCTGTAACCGTCTGGAGGAAAGAAATAAGATGGCTGTGATCACTCTTAGGGCAGCCAAATGGTAAGGACTAGCACTCCCTCTTGATGGAGTGTGGGGCACCAGCGAGTGCTCCCAGGAGCAGGAATTACATCTTCCCTCGAATGCCACTGCTCTGCTTTGCAATGAGCAGTGGAAGCAGAATGGAAGGAGACACAAGTCACAGTACATGTTATTACCATGCTTGGTCCTTTGCATCCCACCTCTCCCCAAAACCCCAAAGAATGGAGTGTAAGGTTTTCAGTGGTAACAGGAACAAAAAAGGTACAGGTAAAGGCACACACAGGTTTGCTCTACCTGCTACCAGATCCCCATGGTTTTGGTTTGTTCCTACCCTTACAGCTGATGAAAAAAATTTTGGCATGAGCAGCCTATAAATAAAGAACATCATAAATACATTACTTTTACTATATCGCATGGCTGTAGAGAGACATCATGCTACAGTGTCAAAAAGTAACTTAAATAGTGTGTGTGGGCTTGCAAAATAAATGCCCCCAAAAAGCTTTTCCTCCCTTCAGGCAGCTACTCTGGCAAGTGAATAAATAATCACATCATTTGGTGTCCTAGACTCTGGAAATTCAATGTAACTATCATGAGGTTTACTGGCCTCCTGGCATCTGGAGTAAGATTCTGTCCAAAAACAGGCACAGTGGTGCACAAAAGCAATTTTCATATATGTGTGTCTTTTCCTTAAGCTTATTTGTGCCTCTGAAGAAAAACTGGATTCAACACTTGCAAAGTCCCAACTAACTACTCAGCTTTCCATAATGTCCTTTGATGTCTTCATACTTGCAATGGCAAGTATTCCCCCGTGTGTAAAGCCTCTGCCTTTTGCTGTAAGGCTGTCAATTTTCATAAACGGAAGGTTTTCTTGCACCCCCCATACATCTTTACTCGGTTACAGCGGAGCAATTTGGCAATCTGCTTCTTTATTTAATTTTGAAGTATGTGATACCTCTCAGTCACAGCTATGTAGGACAGGATCAAATGTTCCATCCATGTAAAACAAGAAGAGAAGGAAGGGAGAAAAAGAGAGAAAAAAGAAAAGAAACAAAGTTTCAAGTTTGAACAGATGCAAAGTAAAGACCAAAAATTTTCCAGTCGGTGGATGTAGAGGATAAATACGCCAAATACATTTCACAAGCCAGTTAAGCTTCTACTGGCACCTAATCACTGCCAGATGTTTAGAAGCAACACCAAGAACATCGCAAAACGCTGGCAAAAAGTAAACAAATCAACCAGGGAGAAACCCGAGTCTTCTTCTCGGGGCACCGGCGAGGGGGAAGATAAAAGTTGGGTGCCGAGAAAAACCGCGCTGTGGGGAAGAGCACACATACCGGGACACACTCCCACAGGGACAACCGCTGCCGGACCGGGACTGACGGACACACGGCGAGCCGCGGCGGACCCCGCAGCCCGGCGCGGCGGTGAGAGCCCCGCTCTGCCTCTCCCGGCACCGGCTGCCGTGCCCTGCCCGCCACCTGCCCCGCACCGTGTCCTGCCAACACCCTGCTGGCCACGGCTCGCCCCGGGCACCCTCCCAGCCCGCAATGTCCCTTGCTAAAGCCTGCGCACGCTCCCGCTGCCCGCGCCGTGCCCGCACGGTGCTGCCGATCGCGGGATGCCCGGCGCACGTGTGCGGGCGGCGGAGAGGGCTCCCCGCTGCCGCTCCCGCTCCCGCTCCCGCTCCCGTCCCTACCTTTCATCTTGGCGCCGGGGCGGGTCGCATAGGACGGACGGGGCGCGGCGGGGCTGCCGCCGGGAGCGCTCCTGCCTACTGCCGGGCCATGCCCCCGCCGCGGGCCCTGCTGCGCGGCCCCGGCCGCTGCCGCTCGCCCTCGCTCCTCGGCGGCAGCCAGCTCTCGCCGACGGCCCCGCGGAGCCCGGCCCGGCCCCGCCTCCCTCCCTCCGCCCCGGGGAAGGGGCCGCGGCCGGGGCCGGGCGGCGGGGGCTGGCTCGGGGTCCCGCCGGGGGATGGGGCTGGGAGTGTCGTACCCCGCGGGTGTCACACCCCGTAGTGTCACACCCCGTAGTGTCGCACCCCGTCCCGCGGGACCGCGGGGTTCCCGAATTGCGGGGAGTGGGCAGCAGGGGATGCCGTGGGGAGCAGCCCGGTTCGGGAGTTACACGGCACCCGTCCGTGAGCGGGGGAGCTCAAGCGGGACTTGGTGTTCCCGGCTGGAGAACGGACTCTGCGGTCCCCCTGCCCGTGCAGGCACCCGGGGGTTTCCTCGTGAGTGTGAGCTCTCCAGGCTCCCCACGCACGGATCCTGGAGCGGGGCTGCAATAGCTGTCTGCTGGGAGGAGGATGCGCGAAGTTCACCCTGGTGCTGAACGAAGGGCCACGAGTAGTCCTGCTGGATTCAATGGGACTGCGTGCGTTACAGGCTCTGGATAGTGTGTGTAAATATTTGTGGGATTAGGGATACAGAGACCAGTCATCTTTTATTTTTCTAGTTCTGGATATTGCCAGGAATAAGGGATCGTTTCCAGGCTTCTGTTTTCATGAGAGGCATGGTTTGTTTTTCTGCAAAGCTACCAAATTTTAGGCACTTGAAGACGGTGATAAATGTTAATGATCCAGCTTTGAGTTTTAACATTGTGCTGATGAGGCGGGGCAGGTGTAATGTGCACCACTTCATTCTGGGCATGAACAAAGTAGTGGAGGCACCAGAGAGTCCCTCCTGATGCGGTGAGAATATGCACACGATTTTGCCTCCGCAGTTAGAGGTATCACCACCTGTTGAATGTAGGGATTCCCAAAGAAATTATTATACTACATGGTCTTTTCAGAGGGTCTATAGTTCCATTAAGGACCACAGTGTCCACCAGAAAGGTTGTGGCTCAGGGTGACAGCATTAATTTAACACCAGGTCAAAAGGCATTGGAAACCTATCAAGTGTGATCTCGTATCAGCAAGAAATAGAGAATTAAATCCACCGAAAGTAGTCATTCTAGAGCAAAAATGAAAGAATGGATTCAGAAATCTGAATTCCTTCAGCTGATCTGATTGCATGAGTTGACATCAGCTTGAGAATTTTTCACTGGCTTGTAGGCAGTACCTTTAGTATGGGACTGATGAAAATATTGGAATACCAGATGCAGTAGCCATTTGCTGCTTTAAAGCAGGGCTCAGATATCAAAGAGACTTGACTCAGCTTTTAGTTTACACTCCAGCAGTTGACTGGAATATCATGAGTAAGCGCCTAAATCAGAATACAGTCATCAGGTAATTACAGGGTCCCTGTAGTGCTGTGTTGGATTAGTACTACGGTTTTTATGAGACACACTCATGCTTACTTGATGGTGTGATGCTCCTAAGTTAATTTACAATTTGTATTTTAAAGAATCAACAAAATTCTGTTTTCAAAACTGCATGCCATCGAAACTCTGATCCAAACCCCATGAGTATGTTTCCAAAAAGAAACCTTTCTGTCACTTTTCATTAACTGGATGAAAGCAATAATGAAGCCCCATTTCTCCATAGGAGGGTACTTCTTTTTGAAAACGCATTGCAGAAGGAAGGCTTTAAAAAAGACGAGGAAAAAGGAGTATTGCCTTAAACCTCTGTAATCAGGTGACATGCAAGGAGCAGGACTGTGCAGGAATTTGGAAAATTCCTCAAAAGCAGTGAATGATAGCACTTTTCTAATTTTTTATACAGTGACCTTAATGAACTGAAGGGTAGTAACCAAAATTGCAGAGCCTGATGAGTGAATTGCTGCTTCTGAGGAAAATATATTCCTTATTACTTGAAAGAAAAATTATTAGTATTTTGAATTCATATAGAGCTTATGATTGATTCAGTAGGCCTGGGGTCTACCTTCTTTCTTGTGACTTGTTAATATTTATTAATTTGTGAACACAGTGGGATACTTAATATTTCTAGAGTAAGCTTCTATATTGGCTTTTAATTATGAAAATTGTAATCCATGATGTATTTCTTATACATATGGTAGCAATGTGTAAGAAAGTATATGTAAAAATACAGTGATTTAAATGGCTGATGAGCTTCTGCTAATACTGCTATAAAAATCTAATGTTAGTAAAGAAATGCAGGAAACTCATGAACTGTTTCATATGTCAAATCTTTCCTTTAAGCCCAGGTATTTTATGTTTCAGTTTCTGAAGTGAGCATTCTTCCTTCCTTCCCACCGATCCATACCTGTCCACTGAGGAAGGTGTAGGTGTTAGACACCATCACCACCCTTATCAATCCTGGGATTAATGAAGGGGAAGACAGATTGTTGATGGATCATGGAGATGGGGTAATTGATCAAGCACACTTAAAGAATATCCGTGGATAATTGCTGTTACGGAGCATATGCATTATTGTGTATGTTCAGCTGAATGCATACATATTTAGGATGCAGTACACTACATAATACAGGTATTATGATAGGAAACATAACACTGGGTTGCCCAGTCACAGGCCTTCACAAACTTCAGCTTTTTATGCACTCTTACGTATTTTTCAAGTTTCCTTTAAATCCGTGGTGAAATTTGCCAAACACAGTTACTTTGCCTTTCTCCAGAAAACCACCAATCTTCTCAGAAAAACTTTCAAACGTATTTTCATATTCTTTTATTTTTAGGAAACTTTAGACCACATTCTAGGGAAACAAATTTCACAGAAATGCTTCATTTTAGGGGCTTCTTTGTTGCCCTAGTTCTGGACATAAATTATGAGGCCTGTTTTTTTCATCCAACAATAATAATTTAACAGCAGCTTACTACCACAACGGGCTGCCTGTCACAAAGCAATCCCATGTTGCAGCCAGATTCGGACTCAGAGAAGGACTAAAGGATCTAAACAAATCATCCTTCTTTAGAAATGTTTACATTTTGCCTTAATATGGCTTGTTTATATGGAAGTATTACAATTTATTAATCAGATGCTGAAATAAGGCACCCAAGTGAGTGCTTTGCAGTTGCTATGGCATGGTGTGACTTTAAGCACTTCCCAACCATATGTGCGTTGTTTATTTTTTTCTTGCTACAGTCTTTTCTTGAGTATCAAGGAAGTTTGTTTATAATGGGTCTCATTCACTTTTACTCTGCAAAATGTGTTCAAATTCAGCAGTAATCCAAAAGAGAAAGATGTAAGTGTTTAATCTCCCTGTATGCATTTTAGAATAAATTGTGCAGGGTGTGTGTGCTAAAGTGATTTAAACCCAAGTTAACGTGCTCAGTTCTTGCTCACTTTGATTCCACTTCATAATGGACCATTACCCTCACCTGGCTCATTCCCAGAGCCTAACCTACAAAATTTGTGCTATTTGGCAAGTCTTGGAGATACTGGAAGCCTTGATCCTTGCACATGGAGGCATGTGGCACTCTCTTTTGATTGGCACCTTTCTCATAGCTTGACTTATACAAGGATGATACGAAGGGCAAAAATCAAATTATAAAATGTCTAAAATAAATAAAAGCATGCATCTCCATCATTGAGGAGAACTGCACGTGACACGGGGACCATATGTGAAAGATCATTTGTCTGAAGTAAGTATCGTTTGGGTTCCATACAAAATGTGCATTTGAAAAGTAAGAGTTGAGTATTATAACATATTTTAATGATAAATCCTTTTCTGCACAACAGTTTCATATTGTTGTTAATGACCATTTTGGAGCTGTGCCCAGAGTGAAGACATTATCCTTGGATCTGGGTAATGAGTTTGCAAATGATCCTGAACAAATGGTGAAGTTATTTGCTAATAATTTTGTTAAATCTGCAGATGAGCCTGTTCTTAATCTGGGTAATTAGCATCATAATTTGAAACTATTTAGTTATCTAGACTTGTCCCTGGCAAGTGAGGTTGGTTTTTGTTTTTCCTTTCCTATTTTTGATTAACTGAGAGATTTAGGGGGATTCTGAAAGCAGCAAAACACCTGGTTGTCTTTTCAGTATGCCAGAATTACTCAGAGATATAGACTTATTCTAGCCATGGTTTGGATGTTGATCATGCAAAGGCTCATTTGCCAGTTCTCCTGTCTTTCAATTGCTGTGACCTTTTTATCTTGGAAGGAAAATAGGAAGACAGCTCTAGAATAGGCTGGAGAGTTACATTACACTAAATTTAAATAAAATCAAAATACTGGAATGCAAGTAAAAGTACGGCTATTGCAGTCATCTGTGGATGATATTGAGGGATCACTGTTTCATATTTTTGATATTTGGTAAAACACATCATTGTGGTGTTTGTTCATGTTTTGCATGAAGAGAGATTGTTTGCAGTGCAGAACGTTTGTGAAATTTTATTCTGGCAATTTACAGACCAATTTCCTTGCACAGTATTTTGTCAAAAATGCCTAAAACAATTGTAGCTGTTGTATCTGCTTAATATCCAGACCAATGAAATATTTGACATTTGCACTCCAAACTTTCCATAATGAAAAGTAATTCCATTACTGCTAGAATGCTTAAGTGCTGAAGACAGTAAAACCAAGACCAAATAATTAGTGCCAATTTTATTGGGATCCTTGCAGATGCAGAATTTTATACATTACTTGTGGCATTTTGTTTGCTCATAATATGTGTTTCTTTCAACACACAGGAAAATAATTCTGATTGCCTTAGGAATAGATTCTTATTGCCTGGGGTCTAACCAGGTCAGCTCTTCAGCTGGAGCATATCAAAATTATACTGGCCAGAGTTTGATTTATGTTGCTAGAAAGCAGCAAAGATCACTCCATGTTTTGAGGCTGTCCAAATGCCAATGACATTCATCTTATGGCTACCTTTAGTGGGAGAAAGCCAGCAGGAACCCAGAATTGGGCTGTGTCAGCTCAGAGAAGCATCAGTCTGCTGTCAATTACATGCCACACATCTGGGGTTCAGCTAGGTGTGTTTGGCATGCTCCAGTCTGGCTGTGCAACTTCTCCTACAGAGAAGTGGTGCACAGAGCTATCTCTGTAAGGGCACCTGGCACTAGAGGGAGTGGAAGCTGGTGTAAACTACTTACAGACACCAACACAAAGTGGTTCAGTTGTGTCCACACCCCAGATTTGCTGTTTATGTCAATAGAAACTCACATGGTAAGTCCAAATGCATGATACAATCATCCAATCATAGAATGGCCTGGGTTGGAAGGAACTTCCAAGATCATCTGGTTCCACCGCCCTGCTGTGGACAAGGACATCTTCCACTGGACCAGGTTTCTCAGAGCTCTACCCAACATGGCCTTAAACATGTCCAGGGATGATACATCCACAATTTCTCTGGGAAGTCTGTTGCAGTGCCTCACCACCCTCACAGTAAAGAATTATTTCCTAATATCAAATCTAAACCTATTGTCTTTCAGTTTGAACCCATTCCTCCTTGTCCTGTCACTGTGTGCTCCTGTAAAAAGTCCCCCTCCATCTTTCTTCTGGGGTTTCTTCAGGTACTGGAATACCATATGTGCTCTTCCTGACCCCTTGCCTGGCAGTGCAGACCTCAAACAGGGACTGAGTGTGGCTTGTATATTGCTTGGTCACAGGACAGCATCATAGCAAGAAAAGCGAATAAAAATACACTGAATCCTTCCTATATTAAATTAACATTATTGCAATGTGTTTTGGCTCCTCAGCCTGTGAGTTCCACCCATTAGGACTCCCTGATGCTTCAACAAGTGGGTGTAAGTAGGTCCAGGGGAATATTAAATTACAACTCCTCAGCTCTGACTTTGGCCCAAAAAGTACAGAAAAAACCCCTTTGAAAATCATGGAACATCATGACTGCAATTGTAAAGTATTTTGCATGCTATGTAGAACACATCTGTAAATTATGTGAATTAATATTTATGGAGAATATTGAACCCTTGAAGTTTTGCTTTTTGGGCCATACTGAAAATAGAAGATGGCCAGATGATTAGTATTTTTAGTAGCATTTACCAGGTTTACATTGATTTTTTTTTTTAACAGCAAATAGACTTCAAAAGGAACAAATGTATACCAAAAGCTGGTGATGAATAGTTCCTCAGCTATTGCTTCTGAGACCACATTATCAACAGTTGCTTCTGATGCAACTGATGTTCTGCTTCTGTCTTCTTTCAGGTAGATTACAGAGCATGAGATATTCACTGGAACTGTTAATGAAGGTTATGAAGAGTTACTATGGATTTTTCATCTTGTCAGGCATGCACAAATAGTTGTGGTGAAAAAACATTACTGAGGTGGTGAAATTGAGTGCTCACAAGATAGGAAATGCCAGGAGAAAGATTTCCCATGGGACTTCAATTTACCAGCCTATGTTTCCAATTATTGACAAGACGTATATTCCTACTGACCAAAGGTATCCATATGGACACTAGTTTATAATGGGGACTGAACTCATTAGGGAGCACCTATTCAGTATTTTATCTTTTCTTCATTGTTCCTATAGGTCCTGAAGGAGAAAACCCTATCTCCTATCCCTCCCCTTCCAACATAACAACTTTTGCTTGTATTTCCTATCAGAAGCCCCATCCTTGTCTAAAGATGAAAAGCATCTTCATCAGTGCTGCCCTCACTGCCACCAGGATGATCCTCACCACACCGCAGGTTGGCAGCTGGATCAGCCCACAACCCACCCATAATGTCTGGGTGACCTTAGCAAAGACATTGAAACAAGAAAATTTGTGTTTATCTATGGGCAACCTTGATTACCCACTTTCCACCTGTTTGGTAGGAATCCCTTTGGTAGCAGATGACTGGCCTGTTTATAACTCAGAACTCCTCCGCACCACAGGTAGAAGACACAATCCAGTGGACAATTGGGATGTGTGGACAAAAATACTGCCAGATGCTCCGGAAGAACCCCAAGAATTAGATTTGCTGGGGTCTGCCATGGCAGCATTTTGTGTCAAATTTTACCTTAAACGTCCAAAACAAAATTTACCCGATTTGGATTTGATAAAAAACACATACAGAAAAAATATTTCACCCATTAACAAAGCTTATAATTCTCATGACTGGTGTAATTACACTGCTCATACACTCTCTGAGTCCTCTCTTCATCCTAAAACCTTGCCCCGAGGAATGTTTCTTATCTGTGGTGATCGAGTTTGGGCCAGAATCCCCTCTCGTCTTCAGGGGGGACCCTGTAGTCGTGGCAGGCTTTCTACCCTCCCCCCCAACATTACCTTGTTGCATAATTGGAAAAAAGAAAGCGACTCAAAATGCGAAAAAAGATCCTACACTGCATTTGATGAAAATTGTGACCCTGAAATATATAATTGGAACAAACCCAAAAGAGTTGCTGTCTCCCTGTTTCTACCATGGGTAGCAGCAACTAAAGCCCTTGGCGAAATCAATCATTTGAGGTGCTGGCTTAGTAAGCAGGCCAGTGCTACATCTACTGCCTTGAGTGATCTCTTGAAGGATGAAGAAACCACAAGACAAGCTTCTCTCCAAAACTGTGCCGCAACTGACTTCCTACTGCTTGCCCATGGACATGGCTGTGAAGATTTTGAAGGAATGTGCTGTTTCAACCTCTCATCTTGTTCCACATCCATCCACGCCAACATCCAAATACTGAAGGAACTTGTGAAGGATTTAAAAGTGGAAACCACCCCCGACTGGGTCAACGAGCTTTTCAGTCAATGGGGACTGACGGGATGGGTTTCGTCTTTAGTCAAGGGAATTTTGTGGATTTTGATTGTAATTGTCATTGTATTATTATGTTTTCATGCTTTGTTCATTGTTTTAAGCAAGTTACTGAAAGTGCTTTTTTAGTAAATAGAGAGGAATTGTGGAGGAGATTAATCCCTCTGCAAACACCTCTATGACAGCCCTCTGGAACCTTCTTTGAGATAAGAAAAACTACTTGCTTGGAATGACTCATGTTAGAAAAATGTAAGCTCTTCTTATCTTTTTAGAATATTATTGGTTAGGTTTGGTTCTTTATAATTGGTTGTCCCAAACAAAGAAAGGTAATGTAGTTGGGCAAAATGCGATAACCCTGTTTTCCATTGGTTTACTTGTGATCCCCCTAAACCCTATAAAAGTACATGTGTGATCCTCCATCTCTGGATTTGTAGCCTGACCCCTTCACGGATGATAATAAAGCCTGAGCTGCTCTACCAGTCTTTTGATGCCGGCTGGAAACTACAGGTTTCTGTGAGAAACCATGAAGCTGAGCGCCTGAAAGGCCAGCACTCACAAACCTTGTAACTTTCCCCTGCCCGACAACAGGGCAGGGAATACAACAAAAAGTTACAGGTCCCATTCACTGCAATGTTCATGCTCTTCTCTGAAGATAAAATTATTGATTTCCTGTATTGATCTGTCATTAGGGTAGCACTCCACAAGTCTTAATTAAACTTTGCAAGCAATGAGGAGTATCAATACCTCCATTTTATAGGACTGAGCCACTGTAAGATTAAAGAGATTCTCTCATAAGAAGTGAATCACTTCAAGCGCAATGATTTCTTGAGATGAAGAAATGATTTCATGATTTCAATGAGATACCCAGTGTTGTTGTCAATGTTCACACTGTACACCTGAGGGCATTTCCATTTTCCAAGCCTGGCTAAAAGTCATAGTGACAACCCCACAAGTCTCAGCTACACACAGTGCTGCCTCTGAGCTTTCTCTCCCATCTTTCCAAACATGCAAAACCTGCAAAGAGCAACCCTGTCAGGTTCTGAGTGAACCCCATGAGTAGATGACTGGGATATGAGGACATGAGGAGTGCTGCTGGTTGCAGAAGACCGCCAATCTAGCTACAATCATGCACAGTGTTTACAGGCTTGAAGGCTGCATCCCACTGACTTCCATGTCAGGGGGTAGTGCTCAGTCCTTCTGCAAATGAAGCCATAAGGTTGCTGTCAGGATGGTTGAGAAAAACATGGGTAGTGACAGACCAGGATGAGCTGGATGTTGGTGAGTTGCTGGGGTGGGTCAAGGCCAGCTGGTGGCAGCTCAGCCTCCACCCAGTTGCTCACTCACTTTACCCCAGAGAGACGGGGGAGAGAGCTGGAAAGGCAAAAGTGAGAAAAACTCATGGGTCAAGATGAAGGCAATTTAATAAGTAAATAGGGAAAAAAAGATCCCAGCTGATGCAAAGGCAATCACTCATCACCTCCCACCAGCAGTCCTGTGCTCAGTCAGTCTTCAAGCAGCAGCTAAGCACAAAAAGTCCCTGTTTTATTGATGAGCATGATGTATATGGTGTGAAATATCCCTGGGCAGTTTGGGTCAGCTGTCTTCTCCCAGCCTCTTGCCTACTCCTTGCCTACTCCCAGCCTACTCAGGGGGCAGCAGAGCTAGAAACAGAGAAGACCTTGGTGCTGCGAAAGCACTGCTCAGCAACGGCAAAAACATGGATGTGTTACCTGCACCGTTTTGGTGACAAATCTAAACCACAGCACTTGAAGAAAGTCACCTCCACCTGAACCAGACCCAGTGTAGTTGGTCCCATCACATGGGCACTGCCTGACAGTCAGAGTCTTGTTCTCTAGCTACAGCTTTGAAAATCAGAAATTTCTTTTTCCCTGCCTCTTCTCTACCTTTACAGTAAGTGAAGTAGAACTCTTAAAAGACTTAAAATTTTCTTCACTGTACAAATCTGGGGTTGTCATCTTGCTTCTATGCTGTGCAGACTCCCACTGGGAAAGGGAAAATGTTATTCCAGGCAAAAAGATCACCTACCCACCAGATTTCAGGATTGTGATGCAAAGCCTGGGAAATGAGAGTTTTTAAAGGAAAACATCTACAGGCTTTTGACATAGACAACAATATATACATTTTCCCCTAGGTTCTTTCTTGGAAATGACTGAAAATTTCCAAAAAAAAAATTATCAAAAGAAGTCCAAACAAAATCGGCCAGAGGCATCCAGCCAGAAGGAGAAATTACAGCTAGAATGACTGAATTTTGGCAAGACTATAAGGTCCTTGTAATGGAAAGTATTGGGTAACTTTAAGAAAAGGCCAAAACTGGTTCAGGAATGCAGAAAGAATGACTATGGTGGCCAGTGATTTTAGTCTTTCATCTATCATGCAACCTTATAAAGGGAAGACATAACACAAAATGTGTTTGGAGATACCTGTGGAGAGGACACAGGGGAACAAACTCATTTTGATCTTTCTTCCTTCACTCCAGGCTGTCAGGTCTTTTGAAAACTCTACAAAGCTTCTCCCACAATAGAAAAGTCATTTTGTCTACTTGAGATATTTGTGAGGAATGAAACACAGGCATCCATACGTCTCTCAGATCCACATAAAACTACCTACAAGCCCAGCTGAGCAATGAGTTACAGCCTTTAGCTTCCAGGCTCAGCATCAGCCACTCAGACATCCCCAGGCAGACAATAGACCTCTTTTCTCTGCTTCAAAGATGACTGCTCAGCATGCAGCTGGCTTCCAGAGTCTCGTGTTAAGGGTATTCCAAACATTTCCGTTTAAAGTTCGGCACATAAGTGCTGTTATTAGCCCATTTCAGTGCAGGTGCTACAGCAGAGTACTGAGATTGAAGATAACTCCCTCCTGCTCTAGCAGAAGCACATCTGCTGTGGCTGACAGAGCTCAGGGAGGTCTCCAGCTCTGCCTCCCAGAAAGGGAACAGCGCAGAGAACAGGAGCAAAGATCTCCATTATTCACCAATTTTGTTGTTCCTGCAGGGATGCTTGGGATGGAAAGAATTCTGTCACACATTTATAAAATAGCCCTTTGAAGTGCAGAGTTTTCATGCTGTCATTTGTAATGCTGTTTTCTTCATGGAAAGAGACCAGGCATGCCTGTTGACAGAACAATTTTTGGTCAAAATCTGTCAAAATCAGCATGAAGCACAGAACAAGTATATACATACACCTGTTTATTCAAACTTTTCTCTTATGAGCTGCAGATCTCTGGGGTTTCTTGGGCAATGGATAAGTGCAAGGGCAGGGCGAACCATGAAGCATGGAGCAGCACTCTGTTCAGCCCATGTGTCACATGCAATACAAGCAAAAAACATTTTAATGGGGAATGAAAATGAAATGAGGCACCAGAGGCACCACCTGACCATTGTTCCTGGGGGATGTTTACAAGTTTAAGTGTGGAAGAATTTGCTTCTTCTGTTACCATGTATTTTTCTGAATTTTGGAGTATTACTGGTTTTGTTTTGTATTAGATTTCAGAAAATATACTTCAAAATTGGTAACAGGCAGCTGGTCTGGTCATAACATTCCTTTTTTTTCCCCTTGAGATACTTGCCTGTGTAATAATTTCCATTTTCTTAATTTATTAAATGAGCATACTCAAGGTACTTTTGAAGAAATGAATATCCAAATATATGCAGAAGTATCAGAGAACAAAACCCACTAGGATAGCAAAATTATAGCACAGAGTCATTTATGTTGGAGGGAGCCATAAGGAGGTCTCTGGTCAGCCTCCTGTTCCAAGTAGGGTCAGCTGTGGGACCAGACCAGGTTGCTCAGTGTCTTTCCTGTTTGGATTTTGAAAGCTCCAAAGGCAGAGACTTCACAGCCACTCTGGGCAACCTGCACTTCTGCCTGGGTGTGACTCAGGCTGATCACTAAGGCTGAAGAAGTTTCTTCTTATGTCTTGTTTGAACCTCCCTTGTGTCATCTCATGCTTGTCTCTCATCCTCCCAGCGTGGAGCGCTGTGTAGAGCCCAACTCCATCTTCTTCCCAGCCTCCCAGCAGGAAGCTGCTGTCACCTGCTGGGATGCTCCTCTGGTTCTTGTCCAGCTTGCTGTCCTCCACAGTCCCCATAGTCCTTCCTGTGGAGCTGCTTCCCATACTCCCACTCCCATTCCAGTAAGCTGGTCCATCCCAGGGGCAGAAAATTGTACTTGCTCTTCAATTTGAAAACATTTTGGTTTTCCCAGTCCTCCAGCCTGCCTAGATCCAGGACTGCTTCCAATCCCAGTGAATGCACTCCCCAGTTTTATTTCATCTGCAGACTTTAAATAAAGTGCACCCCATCCCCTTCAGATCAGGAATAAAGGTGTAAGATAGGACAGATATTGCTTGTAATTAGTCACCAGACAAGGTAGCAGGAATCATTAACCACTATCCTTTGAACCTCTTGGAACCCTTGGACAATCCCTATCTAGTTCCATCGACACAGATCAAAGTTTCACAAGGAACCTCTGACTCAGTTCTTTCTCTTTTTTTTTTTTTTAAGTTTCTCTCTCCCTCACCATCATGTTTAGGCATGAAGGTCTGAGACCTTTAACAACAAAGGCCTGTTGTTGAAGAAAAAGGTAAAGAAGCCATTGCTCAGCCTCGCAGCTGCTAGCACTGCTACATTCAGCAGTGGGTCCAGCTTGGGGAGTACAAGCTGCTCCTGGCAGTGTTCTTCTCTCCCTCGACTTTTCCAGACAAGTCCCAAGAAGACCCTGCTGGAGATAGGGCCAAGTTAATATACATTAGCAGAAGGGTGTTTGTGGCAATCAAGGATGCTTTGAGGCAGTTTGCCTTGGCCCAGCTCACAGGAGCAGTAGTGTATGTTGTCCCCAAGACAGGACATTTGCCATGGAGCCACTTTCTGTCCACCCCTGCAAGCCTCCATTGACCCAGCCAAGCAGCCTAACTCTATGTTATTATCTTTTATTTTACACATTGATAATATTTGTATTTGCAATTAAAGAAAGTTGGAACCAAACTTGCGACCAATTTTCCTGTTCTGTTGGCCAGATGCTACTTCTTTCACAGAACTAAAATGCAGAGTACAAAATTCTGCTGGTGGTTGATTTGGCCCCTCAGTCTCACAGGAAAAGGGAGGGAAAAGTTTTGAGTCATTCAGCAACAACCACAGGGAAATATAGTCCCATCCACATTCATTTCCAGAGAGGAATTTGAGGTTTGGATGACACAGAGGAAGCATTACTGTGGGGAAAGGACTTCCCATGCTTTGCTGGAAGAAGGGACTTCCAAAGTGCAGAGGATTTTTATAGTCTCTGTAATTCTTCTAACTCTGTGTTTCTCATTTTATGAGTGTGAGCTGTCTCCATTTCCCTGCCCTTTCCCATTGGGCTCGTTCATCTTTGTGTAGCCCTGATTCAGCAGAAGCTCGGTGCCTCATGGGATGAGGGTGAGAACTGGCTGTATTTGCTGGCCACAGGAACAAGCATTACCTTGCCGGAGAGGGACTGACTCAGCTGCTGCCAGCAAACAGACTCAGCTAGCAAAGCCTTGGCTGCAACTGTGGACACCTCTCACTTCCCCCTCCTACAGGGGATGAGCTCCTTGTGACCAAGAGTGTTTTCTGGTAACTCTTCATGACCTTTTTGCAACCTTGGCCTGAAGAAAAGGGACGTGAAAGTGTAGCCTCCAATTTCAGAAAAAGCGTTCAACATAGAGTCATAGAATCACAGAACAGTCTGGATTGGAAAAGACATTAAAGATCATCCAATTCCAAGCCCCTGCCATGGGCAAGGACGTCTTCCACTAGACCAGGCTGCTCAAAGCCCTATCCAACCTGGCCTTGAACACTTTCAGGGATGGGACGTGCACAGCTTCTCTGGGCAAGATGCTCCAGTGCCTCACCACCCTCACAGTTAAGAATTTATTCCTGATATCAAATATAAACTTACCCTCTGTCAATTTAAAACCACCCCCCCTTTGTCCTATCACTACATGTGCATGTAAAAAGTCCCTCTCCACCTCTCCTGTAGCCTTGTTTAGGCACTGGAAGGCTGCTATAAGGTCTTCCCAGACCTTATAGTTGTCCAGGCTGAACAACCCCAGCTCAGCCTGTCGTCACAGGAGAGGTGCTCCAGCTCTAGGGTCTTATTTATCACCCTCCTCTAGCACCTGTGATGAATTACTGGGGCTTAGCTAAATCACAAACATAAATTTTACATAAGTTTTTTTGGAAAATATGGAGTCTATAAACCTCACTGTCTTCTCAAAATATATTCCAGTCCCAATTCAACTTTGAATCCACAGAATATGAAAGTCCTCCACATTGATGGGAGGTACAATACACAGACCTGTGTTAAAGGCATGGCCATGAGCAAGCTTCTTTCATCCAGTTAGAAGCGGAATGCTCCTGCGAGCATTTGCTGCACTTTGGAGCTTCTTTTCTGACTTTGGTTGTTGCCCCAGAAAAACAATTGCTGTAGACGGTGATAATGCAGAAGAGGAATCAGTCCACTGCCATAGTGATGTGGGCATCTGGTCACCACACAAGAAATCTTGAAATGGATTTCTTTTATGGTGGAGTTGAAATGTGAAGAATGAAATCTTGGGACATGATCGGCTGTGCTAACTTAGTAAGCTGTAGCATTTTATACCACTGGAAGTTTTTTTCAAGGTGGTGGAAGCTCTTGTAATGGATTGCTCTTACCAAAACTTTGAATTTTAAGAGTCTTGTGAAGTAAGACTGCAACTAATAATTGCAAAGAATGAATGAGAAAACTGAAAGTTCATAACCTGTATGTGTCCAGGTGAGCCCTATTGAGTGGATTGTTTTGTGACATTTTAAACCCAGGGAATTGGTGGAATCCCCACCCCTGAAGGTATTTAAAAGATGTGTAAATGTTACTCCTGGGGACATGGGTTAGTGGTGGACTTGGCAGTGATGGGTTAACATCTGGACTCAGTGATCTTGGAGGTCTTTTCCAACCTAAATGATTCTTCATAAAATTAAATTCTAAATTATGCATTAAAGTCTCCGTTGCTCATTTTATGGCAAGTTCATTCTGGTCAGGCAAAACACTGTTATAGATTATATATTTAGGTGTGTTCACTCAGTTGTAGACCCCTGTATTACCAAATATTACAGGTGAAGAGCCTTGTGCATGGTCCTGTGCTCTCAGCCTTCTGCAGGAATTAACTGGTCATGCATACAACACTTCTGTTGATGTTTTTCCTTGGCAAGGGTGAGCTGAAATGGTTTGTATATAATTGCACAGCTTTACTTGGCTTGTGCTTCCTGATTATGTTGATGGACAGAATTTTTGGCTAATAAGAAATCTATATCTAATCTTACACTGTAAGATGGTGATGGTATATGAATTGATATTGGAACAATGACTGAATTCCTTCATGGTTTATTAATACCATTCTGACTTTAAACAGTTTTGATTAAATGCTTGCTCGGGCTCATGCTGTTCTATAACATGTGGCACTTTTAAGAAAGAAGAATTTTCTTTTAACTTGTCTAAATATCAGTCCTGATGAAAACATGGAACATTCAGGAAATTTTGCTGTTGAAAATTTGTTTTTATTGTGAATTAAAGGAGAAATTACATTCGAACCTATTTTTTCTACACTCCACAGTGCAAAAAAAAAAAAGCTATCTACTTAGAAGACTGTAAAGTATGGGCTGGAGTTTGAAATTCTGGTTTTAAAAAATTTAAATGTTTGATGTATTTTTTATTTTATGGTTTTGCGTTTTGATATTACTCTATGCCACTTTCATTGCTTTGAAATCAGTTTATGACTTCAGAGCAGCTATATTTTATTATATTACTTTAAATAATCATTAAGTCTGGCTTCTGTTTATTGCACATTAAAGCATTTTATCTTCTCAATATAGCTGTCTCCAATTTCTGTTGTGTTGAAAGAATTTATCACTCTTCAGTTCCAAAACAAACAGGAAATGCTTGGATGGGAGTGACATACCAGATCTTTGCAAAAAACAGGAGACACTGTGATTAAGGAAAGAGGTTTCATTCAGTGATGGAAAGCAGCACACAGTCATGATTTTAAAAGATAGTTAAACCCAGTAAGGGAATAAAATATTTCAGCTGTGATGATAGTTTTTATTGCATTGTGCTATGTTGTCATCTGCTAACTGCAGTATTATATAAATTGCCATAAGTTATAAAATTTATTTTAAAATTCATACATGACAAACAGAAACTTAATTTCAGAATGCTGAAATGAAGTTTCATAATGTATGCTGAAATCTATTTTCTTGAAATAGTGCTTTTCTTGAAACATTTGCGCTGAAAGACTTAGGGGGTGGAGTTGATTTGTATCAATATATTTTAAAATGTTTCAAATTTTGATGAAAAGAGCACTACTGCATTGGCAAATATTTTGATGAAAAAGCCTGTGTTTTAGGGACTGTTCTAAGACAGGATGGCAGTTTATTAAAACCTGCATAGGAAGGAAATGAACACGTTTCAAGAACATGTGCAGACGTGGATGTAAATATTGCTGCTTGTTTCCTGAGGGATGGACCTTAATGGGGAAGATTCTATTTACTTTTCATCTCGTACAGGAGTGGGTATTGTTTAGTTCTTTAAAAGCTGTTAAATATCTGCTTGAACTTCAAATGATCATTGAATAGGCTCCTTTTAGAGTAGTCTTACTGCTTTTGCTCTTTCTGATGGTGCTAAGTCTGGAAAGCCTGGTAAGGAGGTGCATTGTACGATGCAAAGGTACGATGACCTTTGCCTTCAGCTTTCACATTCAGCAGCTTGGAAGACTACAAGCCATTGCTGAAAACTTGGCCTTCCTAAAATCCATGGGATATGAGCCGCTGGATTCAGTGGAGTCAGGATTTCACTGCATGTTGAGATTGCCCTTTTTTTTTTTTTAAATTTGTGTTTTATTGGCAGAAAGGAAAACCATGCAAATATAATCCAGTTAAACAAACATCTGATGGGTTTGGATGTGTAACTCCTATTTTATGCTATTAGAGGCAAATTGTGTTGGAACCTGCCTGTGCTTCCTGCAAGCAGGAGGCCGAGCAATTGCTGATTCATAACAACAAACAAAGTTCTTTGAAAGCCAGAATTTCCCATATATCCGTAAGAAATAATGTTGAAGCACAACCAGTAATTTATCAAAGATCAAGGCAAGCCTTTAGAGAGAGAAAGGTGATTTTATTGGTAAAATGGAGTAAATTTCCCCCACACTCTTGTACCCGCACGCTGATGCTGACAAGCTCCAAGGCAAATCAATGCATTTAGGCATCCAGATATGAGTACCCAGGTAATCTGCCTGGGACTTCTTGGCAGGCAGGACAAGGGATGCCACCTAAGAAGTCCTCCCCACATGTCCTGGTTTCTTAGATTGGTTACAGTGATGTGGGTTTATATGTGCCTCTTTCATACCATCTAGAAATTAGGTCATCTGTTATTCAGCCTGGCCCACCTCCATGTCTCCCAGTCTGGGTGTCCTGGGAGGCTGCACACAGATCATCTGGGTTCTTCATGTGTCACCAGTCCAGGTATTGTCAGCAGATATTGCACTCATAAACCATCCTCTGCTACTTCTTTGGGTGGTTGCCCATCCTGATTTTTCCACTCCTGCTCCACTTGCAACACTCCTAAGGTTTTTACTGCAGTTCTCTACATGTTGATGCAAAATTCAACAGATTTCTTTTTGTTTGCAATTTTTTTCAAGTTCTCTGCAAAACTGTGAACAAATACAACCCCCTTTCACTTACTTTACTTTGAAAGTGGCTCTGTTCTGATGCTAAGAATAACTTTCCCTCTCAGGGAAAAGATCCATCTTTTTAATGGGTCGTTTGTCAAGATTGCAAAACCTCTCTGAATAATTCCTATGTTTATATATATTTTTTATATTACATCATATTGAGAGGTCTCAACAAAGAATATTTTTGTGAGTTTATGCTAAGAAGAATCATCTCTTTGAGCCTAAATGCTTGGCTTTGTGATTAAGAGACACACATTTGATGAGGCCCCTGGTGCTAAGCCCTCTAAGATGAGTAAAAGGCATTAATTTTTGTCAAAATGTAAACATCACATACTTTTAAAAAATACATTGGATAAAGAAGCAAGACAGTAAAGAGGTATCTTAAATCTGTTGTCTAATGGTAAGTGCTGCTTTTGCGTTTCATAGACAGCTGCATGTGAAAAACTGTGTGAAGTTGACCAAATTAGAACCAAAACAGATAGCATTCTATTGCAGGAATGAATGAAGGCTTTAAAACGAAACATAAGAACAACCTTCCACCCACAGAACCCAGTCCAAAAGCAAGATTTTGATTTATTTGATTCTACACATATTTTTGTCATTAAGCTTTGTAGCATATTCTAAACTTCTGCTGCGGTGTTATGCATGTTAAGACACCGATTCCCACATGGTGAGCTGATGGCAAAGAAAACACTTGTGTCACCAGGGAAAAGAGAAAGTCTTTAGCATGGACACAGATTTAAATGCTCTCTCAGAGATATTCCCCTACATGAAGATGACACCATACAGGATTTCTGAATTCTTCTCCCATGTCTTAGGACACCTAAATGAGCTCCTTTCAGTCACAACAGCAGAAAAGAGTTCAGATTGGAATGAAACCACATTAAAAAATGAAAAAAACAAGTTAAGATCTTTCATTTTAGATAGCTGGGCAGAGTTAGCTGCACAGTTTTGGAATAAATGAGTCAAAACCACAGATGGTCATGAAAAAGAAGAAAAGCTGTTGATAGTATCAGTAGAGTTGCATTAGCTGAGCATGTGCGTGTGTGCATGCAAACATCAGGATTCCCAGGAAAAGATCCCATGCCCTGGTTCAAAGCCCATTCGTATCTGCTGGAGTCCCACTACTGCTGGTGCTTGCTCTGGTGCCTCTCTTGGAAGGCAAGAGGCTCCTTGGACTTCATTTTTTTAGGAACAGGAACAACATAATGAGATTTCTAATGAATATACCAAACTGTTCTCATCTTTTGAGAGGCTCAAATGGTAATTTGTGGGTGCTATATATGAATTAGGAGTTCATTATATCAACATTTAATTAACTAATTTAGTTATTTATCTCACTTAAAGCTCAGTCATCCTATGGATTTGCTTACTGAGCTGTGCATGTCCTGGTTCTGAAGAGGTGCAGAGACCAAGACAACTGCCCTGCAGGAGCTCTTTTGAATTTTCTTCTATCTGGCACCTGCAATTTCCTTCAGTGGTGGGAGAGGAGGGATGAAGGGATCTGCTGCAGCACGAGTCCTTGACTATTGCCTGTCTCTTCTGTGCCCCCAAGAGGGACAGTTCATTGTATAATGTACCTGTCTGGTACAGCTTCTGGAAGAGAATCCAAGAGAGATGCAATTCCCTCCTAACCAAAATAAGTTGCAGCCACAGAGATGCCCATCTTCACTTCCAAGCACACTTATTTCATCAGCTCTGTCTACCTCTTTGTGGTGGAAGAGCCAGAGTTGTTGTGTTGGCCTATGGCTTTACAGAAAGGAGCATTAAAATAAGTACTCCCAAACTGACAGGCTTGTCCATACAAACTCTGTGTCTATTTGTGATGTTTTTCTGTGAAGTCTTTTTACTGTGTGAGCACAAACTCCATTTATTGGTGAAATCTGTGTCTACACTAAAGGAGTTTGCCAGTGTTATCACTCCTCCCTACTGAAGTACTGCTTAATGGGTTGGGGGAGGAAAAAAGAAATCCAAGGATCACCTTGCCATGATAGTTTTCACTATAGTCAAATACTAAGGCTAGACTCCATACAGGATTTTTATTTAGTTATATATGTTTAGTTTTATTTTCTCCTGATTTTGCCTGCTTGCTTGTTTGCATCTGTGGGAATATGTGTGTGTTTTAATTTTCTTTTTCGCAATAATTTCAGTCTCTCTGCTGATGTCTTGGAGACCACACATTAAGGAAGAGTGGGTGTAAACTAATTGTAAGACTTTCTTAGTAGCATGAATCTAAGCTTGAAATCCCTTCTGCTATCTTCTTTTTCTTCCCACAAGCAACATAAAAATGCCAACAGGCAGGGAGACATTATTAAAAATTTCATTTTTCGTATTTACCTTGCATCATCCAATGCATTCACATGCTGGAAGCATAAACCCATTAGGGTATGGAACAAGCCAATGAATTATTCTGAAGTGACTTAAGGGCTGTGTCCTGGTGATAGCTGCAGTTGCCTTCTTTTTTCCCTTCGTGTGGAGTAGTTTATCAGCAGTCACATCTGGACAACCTGCCTTCTGCTGGGCTGCAAGGTTGGAGCCTACTCCAAGTGGAACAGCAAGATCATGGCTTTGTGAATTTTTTTTCTGAAGTTTTAAAGGTGCACCACAGTGGAGACAAGATGAAACACACTGAAACACAGGCAAAGAAGTAAGGAAATGGAAAGAAAAAGGAAGATGTATGCGCTTCATTTAATAAATGCATCTTTGTGTCATGCTCCTTTAAAGTGAAGCAAATGAACACAGCGGAGAAATAGTGCTTCATGTTTCTTTTAGATGTAAGATATTTGTTAACATTGTTAGATGGACACAAAACCAGATGGCTTCATTTTGAATTGTAATATGGTGCTCTTTTCCCACTGTGCCTAGCAAAAATTCATTTATGAAGCAAAAAAACACCAAAAAAACTCCTTATATTACGTAACAGTTAATTCAGCCTCAAAAAAATGAAAAGAAAAAAAAGAAGAAGTCATTTGGGATCCCAGGGAAATATTATTGGATTGTTGCTGCAAATTTATTGCTTAAGACAAACATTGGATTAAATGACAACTATTATAATGGCACCTTTGTGGCCAGTACATGTATTCATGAGAAAGTGGTTAATATTCCCTGCAAAGCAGCTGAACTTTCCAGAGAGGCAAAAATTGTACAGCTTTTTTTTCAGAGGCAGCTGATGTTTTCTGAAAATTCACACTGCTGTATGTGCCCAAGAGTTCTGGATGACCGTGAAAATCTTCTGGTACCAGAGCTTTCCCAATGGTCCCCAGCACCCAGAGCACAGCCCAGAGTCCATCAGGAACAGCACTGTTGTGTGGGAAACAATGAAAACGAAGCAGAGAGGAGCTGTGCATCATGTAATGTGGTGGTGGCTGGACCAGGAATAAACCTAGACCTCCTGGCTCCCTACCTTGTGATCTCCCCACTAGACGTCTTCCTGTTTTCCTTTGAAAATGTTGACAGCTTACCAGAGAGGAAAATCTACAAACATTACACATTCCACTGTCAAAAAAGGGGCTTTGTTATTTGATATAGGAACTCTTTTAATTACTGAGATAACTTCACAGCATGAGGTCACAAAGGGCAAATTTGTTAGCAGCATTTATGAGTGATCTCTCCATGGGCAGCACACAAGTCCAGAACTGGCTTGACATGCTGGAGTTTCTTATGCAATCCCATTCAAGAACATTTTAAGAAAAAGCATCATAACTTCTTTGACTGGAAATAGTGAAATTGGTACTGATCCAGTAAGAAAACTGACTTGAATTCTCATGCACCACTTGAATCAACACCAAAAACTGTTCCAGCTCCTGATTCTTTGGATTTTAGTTTCAGATAGAAACACATGCACACAAATCCAAAGAGAAAGTTTTCCCTGTAGGAGCCAAGAAATTAAACAAAACTTTGTGCATTTCCATCACACTGACTGTATTTCAATAGTTTAACTTTTCGGACAAATACAAACTGGTTATAAGCAGGACCTTTTAGATATCTGGGGAGTTAATTTGAATGCTTTCATTACTCACAGAACATTTTTTTTTGTTTATTATGAATATTTCTATTAAATTTGTTCACAATAAGCCAGTTTTGTCTCTTCATTTTGATGGGAACATTAAAGGGGTTAGGACTAAAATATGTCACAGGCTAAAACTCTTCACTCCATGTATGCCAAATGCACAATAAAAAGAAAAAGTATTCAGCCATGTAAAAATATGATATGAAAACCTGATTGTTCTTGATCTGTCACCTTTTTGTCTTACAACGCTTAATGGCAGAAGGCACATTGAATTCAGCACTGTGACAGACTGGGAGAACCTGGAAAGTGTTCTTGAAAAACCTCAAACATCAGCCTACATCTAACAAGTCAATGCACACCTCTTTGGGAATTCTGCATCACGCTCAGAATTTTGTTAGTAAGGCTCATGGGTTTCATGGAGTATTGTGCTGGGGAAACTCTGGAATCACTGGAACTTGTAATGAGCTCTGCACCCCTTTTCTAGCAGGTCATACAGTGGCTGTGATGTTACAGTGACTGTGCTACAAAAGGATGCATTCTTTCCATGGCTATATTAAACAAGAGCTACAATGACCAGGGCTGATGCAAATGAAAACAGCAACTACAATGATGACATCATAAACATCTGCTCTTAAAGAATTCCACAAAGGGAGGTACAGATCTGTATCTTTATACTGGTGATGGAAAAACCCCAAACACACCATGTAGCTTCTTATGTTCAATCAAAGAATGAAAGATGGAAATTCAGTCCAGCATCCTTCCCATTTCTGGCCACAATATTCAGTATATATGTGTGGGTTATGTAATTCCTGGGGGTGATCCTGCACTTCAGAGTCCCCTCATCATCTGCCTTGTCCTGGACATTCGTAGCTCCTGGCAAGGCTCAGAGGTCTGCAGGGTTGGGGCCCTCAGGCACCACAGGCCATGCAGTCTGCTGTGCCATGTTGCTGCTGTGGTGTTATCATCCGTGATCACGATGAGTTCTTCAGAGCTTGTGCATATGCCAGGTTTCTGTGTCCTGGCTTGTATGGCCAGAGAAAGAGAGTTGTGACATCTCAGCCAAGAAAGCCCTTCTCTACATGCACTTGTGTTAGGGTCACAACTACAGCTATGGCATTCCATTCAAGAGCAGTGGGGCAGTTGATGCTCAAGTCCCCGTGTTATCTGAACCTGCCCTGAAAGAGTCTCAGAAGAACAGTGGTGGGCCACGCTCAGGCTGACCATTCCAGGCTTTGAGACTAGATTTCATGGCTTCATCTTCCCTTGAATATAGAAGTTAGGATTTGGCAGCCTCAGGTTGTAGGTGGTCCACAGGACTCATGATGCTCTTGAACTTTGACATTACAGTGGCACCAGTGTCCCTTTTAAGCACTTTACAGCAGCTCTGAATGTGGCTAGCATGTCCTCTCCTAGCAACATAATCTGTAAGGGTAGACCTTTATAAGCAACCTTCTACATTCCCAAAGAAAGTATGGAGGGCTGCACATGAGCCTAAGAGCCTGAGCTTTAAATATCTCACCCTTGGAAACCTTCATGGATGGTCCTTGTGGATGTTTGTGTGAACATAATAGTGCACCTTCAGAAGCTGGGCTTGTTTTCTCCCTTCACTGACCCGAACTTGTGAAATACTCTAGATCTTCTATATCATGTAGCAGGGTCAAGCATTTTAATTTATAGAAGGTCACAGTTGCTACTCCCCTTAAACACCAATGGAATTTTTCAATATCCTTGAAGTAAATCCTTTCTGCAAAACAGTAAATGCTAGTATGACAGTATGTCAAACACGGATTTGTTCTGAGATTATTTACTTACAATTAGACAACTGTGCTGGCTCTGAGAGAGACTAGTCAGCAAAATCAACATTATTTGAAAGAGCAGCGGGATGGCCAGAGTTTTAGAATCCAAGGAATGTGGTTTTCATAAATTCCACAGACTGGTGAGATGCCACAGAACCAGCTAATTTGTTCTTCAAAGTTTTTTTGGGGGGAGGTTATTTTACATATATCTACATTTAAAGGGTTTCCATTTTATGAGGAAAAAAGCTCTCCATTTTAAACCTTGTGAGATGGATATTTTGCCATTAAGAACAAATAATTTTCCACCCTTTTTTTTTTTTTTTTCTTTGACATATGTGTATATATACACCTACACAGATCTTGGACAGAGCAGGGCAGGACAGGTAGGGCAGGGCAGGACAAGGGAATCAGCTGTAGCTGTACAGGAGTGAAATTGCTGAACACTAAAGGACAGCCTGTTTGCAGCTCCAACCTGCTTCATGTCAGCACCAGCAATTTTGTATCTTGCAGTTTAGACTCTTCTCTAAAACGGCTTTTTCTTAATATGCATTCCTTGTAAATCCTGACTGTATGGTTTGCTCATTCCTGAGCTGAAAACAAAAGGTAGAGCCTATAGTTACATGCGTGCAGGGAGGCAGCTTTTAAACAGACATTCTTCCTAGTGTATGTTTTCAATAAAATTTTAATTATCTTCTTTGCTAAACTGGCATGTTTGTCTTTTGGGACACAGTGTAGTTCAGCACATACTTGTAAAGAAGGGCAGGGACAGCAGAGAAGCTGCAAAGCCCACTTGGGAGTTAAAAAATGGGTGTTTGGACATCTTTTACACACACATTTAGGGGCCAGCTTTTGATTTAGCACATCCCAACAGAGCAAAGGCAAAGCAGACACGGAGAGCTCTTTTCCAGAGAGCAGCAAAGAGCAAATGCAGAGCTACTGGGCAGAGCATCTGCATGGGAAAATAAGTGACTTTGGTGCCTCCCTTGCCTGGGTAACTCCTCAGGACACACAGACTTGCTGCTGCTTCTGCTACAGCCTTCACAGCAGCAGTTTTGGCAGAGCCAACCTTTCCAGGGATCCCTGGTGAGACCATTGTCCCTGCCCACCTCTGCTCTGCTGTCCCCTTGCTCCCCACAGCAGCCCTACTTCTCCTGCCTCCTCTTTGAGACCATCCCTGGCCTCTTTTTTCTCTTTTTGTGGCCACCTTGCAAATCCTCAGGGCCCCTGCTTACCTACCCGTACCACCATTCTTTAATTTTCTATGTAGAGTCAGGAGTCTGTATTTGTTGCATGAGAGGCTCAATATATGAGCAATATTCTTGGCATTGCCACTATTTTTTCAGCTTAATTGAAAATAGTCCTTGAAATCCTCCAAGTTTGATCAGAATATCCCAATAAGTTTTACTTGGTCTTTTCCAAATTTGCCTGACACTTAAAATCTAACTTCAAGATAGCTTCAGTATTTCTCTTTTACCTCTTAGTGATGAATTCTGTGAGGAACCACATTCCCTCTCTTTCTATATCCATCACAAACAGTGAGGACTTGGCTCAAATGGAGGAGAGCAGATAAATGTATCAGAAAGCAGTGCTTCACATCAGGTGTATCAGGTAAGGAAGTACAAAAGGGAGAGGAAATCAGAATTTTTTCATGTATGTTATAAAGTGCTTTTAAAGTTGATCATAAAGGATAAAAGGGTCAGTGAAAGAGACAGCAGATTTTCTCACAAATTTACAGATTTGTATTCATTTGATAAGCGAGGTACAGTCTTGCTGAAACATCAAAGACATTTTTTGCACTCGGTGTTTGCATAATGATGTGGAAACACATGCCAGAAATAGTCTCAAGGGAGGAAAAAGAAACGGTGAACTAGGAAACCAGGCTCCTGTTAGGGCAGATAATTAGAATATCTGAAGAGTGACAAAATTCCAGTGCCTAAACAGCTTCATTTCACATCATGGAGGAAGTTTCAGGAAGATGGAATCTAACAAAGGCCTAGGAGAATTTCTCCTAGCTTCTGTTAAGCTTTTTGCACTTCAGAGCCCATGTGCTATGAACTTTGTTTCACAAGCATACTCCCTTCCTTTCCTAGTCTTCCCCATTTATGCAGTTTGTGCCTCCACTACTTTATTATCTGTTCTTCAGAATTTGCAAGTAGACATTGTCTACCACCTTGAGCATGTGAAATTTCAGGTGCATGCACCAGAACAAAACCACACACAAGAACCAGACCCCGACCAGCACCAGAGCTGGCTGTAGATGAGAGGGGCTCAACACTGTTGCCTGAGATCCACTCACACAAGCCAGCTCTATTTCACATGAGGAGATCTGGGGGTACAATAACTAGCAGGACTTATTTTCCCTTCAGGAAAGGAGAAGCCTGCTAGTGCAGATCTCTTCTTTACACTTGGTTGTGTAAAGGAAGGGGGAGAAGGAGGCAGTGGGCAGCAAGGAGAGGAAAAGCAGGAAAGAACAGGGGATGTGTTTTGCTCTGCTCCATCGAGTAGCCCTGCCCTGGTCCATTTGTTGTGCAATTTAAAACTGCCTGTCAGCAACATTATTTATGGGAATGCACAGGCTGAGTGTCAGAATCAGGAAGCCCCGGTATCATTCTCCACCCAGGCTATTACATTGTTAGCCTTAGTTCTTAAGAAAACGATTCCTACGTGACTTTTGCAGCCTGTTTGTACAAGAATCTGTGTGTCAGCTCTCAAGACCAGTGTGTCATCTTTTCTTAGAACTTTGCCCTGCAATTCACCCATTTTAATCAGATTTAGCAAAAAGACACAGGGCTCAAAGTCACTCAGTTCCCAAACATTTGACTGAACCATTTGTTCACATAGCAAAACAAGAGCCACAGGAGCGTCTGTTCCTGATGGGAATGCAGAGCTCAGCCTTTGTTCAGTCTGGAAGTGGCCATCCAACCCATGCCCACGTGCACATTAGTCTGGCCAGCTGGCATGCAGGCAGTCCCAGCCACCACAACTTCAGCTGCCCAGAAGGTTTAGGGACACTGAAACATGCTGGAGGGTGGAATACATCCGTACTGCCTTGGTGGAAGCATGTGTGGGATGTGAGGGGAATGGAAAGTATAGGGCAGCACGGCCAGTTCATGAAGAGACAAAGAGGAACTGGGGTGATTCACCAAGGGACATAGAGGCTATGGGGTGCAAATCTGACATGAGGTACTTCCAGAGTGTGCAAATCTGAGGTGAGGCTCCTACAGAGCACCTCAGCCATTCCATGGCTCCTGGGCTCAGCACCACCTGGCACACATCCAGCTCAAGTGTGAGACAGGTGGCGATACCTCCAGAGCAAAACTGAGCACATTTTTTGACATTTTGTGTATTTCATGGCCTGGACACTGCACTGGTGATAAAGCAGATAATGCATAAATTCATAGATCATAGTTCAAGAAGATTTAGGAAACAGGACTTTTGATAAAACAAAGGACCCAAAGGAAACTTCAATTTGGAAATAGTAATAAGAGGGGTCCAGAGACATGTTGATAGCAGTGAGGAAAGGGCTCTGATTTAATCTATGGAATGACCAGACACAAAAGGAATTCAAGAGGAATTTTCTGCCTGCAGAGCAGTGGACAGAGCACATAGGAAAAACAGGGGAAGAAAAAGGTGTAGCATGCAAGCATGGACTGAAAACTGTTGTGGAATTTATCTACAGACTCAGAAAGGGACACACTTAATTAGATAGGACTCCTAGCTCCCTTCTGTCCCAAAATGTCTCTCATTTACCATTAGCAGCTCAGCAGGCGCTGTATGATACAATTACTCATTAGGTAAAGGAATTTCAAACCTTTGACTTTAGAGGAGGCTAAACTTGTCACTCAAACTCAATCCTGCATTTTTTGATGAGCCTGAGCAATGGCCAAACAAGGATCACAGAGCTGGGCTTTATTTTTGTTTTGTTGCAAGTACTTAGGTTTTGAAATGGAGAGTTTGGTCCTGGTCTTAAGTCTGTGTTACACTGCAGCTGTCCCGCACACACCATCCTCCTGCCTGCTCCATGGGCTGAGACAGGCTACTCTTATCTGCCTAAACTCATTTCCCTTATCAAATACATCAAATACAGCCTCCCCTTTTCTAACAAAATCATTAGCTTTGAGTGTGATAACCATATTTTATATTTGGGCAGAAGGGAGGATGTGACAATGGGGTTACAGAGGTTTGTGGCAATGTCTGCACAAATGATTCATCTTTTTGTATCACCATATGGTTGTTGCTGTAATTTTTGTGGTTTAAGGGTGCTATTTTTTTTATTAGACTGAAGGACCTAATTAGAAAAATGGGGCACAGCTTTTAGATTTCTGTCCTTTTTATCCCACTCTGGCAGCAAGGCTAATAAAAGATATTTCCTCCCTCTACAAATCTAACTTTTCTGATTAAAGCTCTGCAAGATAAATACTACACTGATTTACAGCACATTCAACATTATCCCTGTGTGCCACTCTTTTCAATAACTAAAAAATAAAAATACCAAGTTAATGTACATCCACAGCATTTAGAATAAAGTCTTTGGATTAAACAGGAACACATGTAGCTCGCATATCTTTATTTGAATAAAGTATATGGAAAAACTAACAAAGGTTACTATTTCAACTGATCTGTTTTCCTCAGAAAACTTTGCTGAGTAAGACCCTGAAATGTTAAACTTTGTTTCTCTTTCCACTTCTGTTGCTTAAGGAATTTTCTACAATACTCTGGGGTGTGTGTGTTGGGAAAAAAAAATCACTGCTTTAACATTTCTTTGTAAGTCACTCTGATTCTCTTTTGTTATGCCAGAGATTTACTGTTTCTTTTGACATCACAGTGGTTGTTTTTTGCAATGACTGCTTGGGACAGCAGCAAAGCAATCCTACTCACTTCCATCCCCATGCACAGAACAAAAGGCCGGGAGACACCAAGTAGTTTTGACAATTGTTTGGAGAATAAAAAGGAATTAGCAAAATAGTACAAAATTCTCAGGAAGGGATTACAAAAAAAAAAAAAAAAAAAAAAAAAGAAGCAAAGTTATCCAGGAAAAACACCACTTAGCTGGTGACCAAACCAAAGAGCAGCATCTCAGGTTTCTTTGGGAGGCCACTGCCTGGGATCAGGTGCTGCTACAGGATGTACTCGGCAAGCCAAGTTCTCTCCCCAAGGCTTTCAGTGGGACTGTTTGCTTTCCTTGGTGGAAATACCACCCAAATCATCCAAAAAGAGACTCAACTTATCACCTCTGATTTTTCCTAGGATCTTTTAGTGGCTAGAAGGACTATCTCCCCTAACAAAGCAAGTTATCTTTCAGCAGACCAGCCTGCACTCTGCAATCACCTGCCCTTTTACAGCAGGGCTACTTTTGTGCAAGTCTGCGGTTTGAGATGATTCCCACAGAAATCTCCATCAGGAGATTTCCAGACACTGAACTGATAATGTTCTTTGCTCAGTATATTGAAATCCAAGCCTGAGCCTGGAAACGGCTACTTTCCATGTCTAAATACTCCGTTTTGTATAACTGGTTACAGAGGCACTAGGATTAAAGTCCCCAGGACATTTCTAAGAGGTTGCTCTAGTTAATGAGACATACACTGAAAAAATGGAAAAGCAGATCCTAGTTTTCAGAAAAGCAGTCCAAAAGCTTTCAGAAAACGTCTCTTACCTCCATGATCTAAATATATAGAAAGAAAGCACATTCAGAAAATATGATGAGGAAAGTAATGAAGCAGGTGGCCTTAGACTTGGAATTATGGAAAATGTGACAATGAGCAGAAATACCTTTATTACTGGCATGCTAGGCAATGTCAATTTTCCTGTCCTGACTAACTGGGAAGAAGCTAAAATTAAGTGTGAGCTGGACGTACTAAGCAGTTATTGCTGTATTGGAGCCAATACTCCAGGCAAAGCAGACCTGGCCTTATCTGTGCAAATATTCCAGGTTACTTGAGGAAGAAACTAGGAGGAATACAGTGAATGTCTCTGTTCTTCTTCAGTCTAGGCTTGGTATGTCATCAGACAGGAGGAGGCAAGTACTTAGAATAGGCACTTGTTGGTGGGGTAAATTCCTCTAGTCCTTTCTCAGATTTGTTGTGCTTGGTGATTTGACTGTGTAGGATTAAATAAAATTAAACTGCAAGACAAGGCACCACATACCAAGTGCTCTTGAGGAATAAAAAGCATCTACCTTATTGTGGTCCCATTGGCAATATGCAGACATCGACTGCACTTTGGTCTCATCAACACAAAAGCATTTGGAGACAGGATGGTGAACAAAAGACACTGTTTTGTGAAAGACACCGAAGGAGCTAAGCAAGAGGGATAGATTTACCTGTATAATGACATCACCCTGTGTCAAGACGGAGTGCTCCTTCCTGGGTGGGAGCGTAGCACAATCTCCCAGCAGTGGGTAATGTCACTATTGCAGCCCAATGTCATTCCATACCACGCTGCCACCTTGACTCAAAGCATTCTGTAAGGGATATAAAAGCTAGGAGATCCCATGAGCACTTCTCCCAGCCCTAGGATTTCCCCAGGGAAGTCTTCCTCCCTGGGCAGTCCCATCTTTGCCATACAGACAGGGCCAGCACAGCTTCCTTTGGCATGGAGGGGTTAGCTGCAGCTCTTGGGCTGAATAATCCCACCAGTGAAACTCAAGATGATTTATAGAAAACATTTATAAAAGGTCTTTGATTGGAGAGGCTCTGGAGATATCTTGGAAAATCTGGAGTGAAAGAAGCAGTCACATAATTGGGCTCTTAATATAAATGCCCCCAGATCCACATGCAAATATGCATTTCAGATAATCACAAAATGGGATCTATCTGGCAATAAATCTCTTTCATTTTACCATCAGTTTCTTGGCTACTTGGAACACAATGAATAAGAAATGGAAGAGCAGGACCTTGGAGGACCCAGTTACAAAGTAAGAAATAGAAAAATTATGTGCTAAGGATATAAACTAGGTATTTCTGGCAAACATCCACTTAACTGGGCTTTAACACATCCATTTAACTGGACTTTTGTACATGATATGAACAAATGGTGTGAGTTTTTGACAAAATTATTTTTTTCTGCTTTATCCATGACATGAAAAATCCCTTTTCTATTTCTGCAGTAAGTCCAAATGCTCTTTAATCACAAGCAAAGAATACAAACATTGAGCAAAGTATACCACTCTGTTTGTTTGATGGCTTTTTGTACAAAGAGCAACTGCCTTAAATGCACATAACAGAGTGAATACAACTGCTTGGCTGCTCCCAAGTCTTGGAAGACTGTTGCTATATGTTTCTCTTTAATATTGACTAGTGTTGAAATAAGTAGATCATAAGGCTTTATTCTCTAAACTGCTTCCTGCTCTGACAACAGGTGTAAGTCAAGATATATGAGGGGTAAGAGAGCACTTTCAATGGCTATTTCAGTCCTTGATAATGTTTGCTGGATTGCCAGAAGAGGATGCTTCTGATGAGGTTACACACTTGGAGATTCTTCTGTCAACCACTCATATTGGCTCCTCACAGCAGAAGTGAAAGCAAGTTGAAGCAATTGAAGAAGTTTTGGGTGAAATGTGTCTATACTCATGTCTCTGAACAAAAAAAGAAACATAATGTATTAGCTCTGAAGCTAGAACAGGAAGGAAGCTCTTGAGCTGAAAGGAATGGAAAGAGAACTTCCCCATATGAAATTACAAGGAGTGAATAAAGACAGTAGCTATCAGCAAAATTAAGCACGTATCTTTCATTTCCAAACCCACTTCCATTCTTCAAGAAAACTGGAAGTGGGTTTTGGACACAATCTGACAATTAAAACAACCATTATTTTCTAATGCTGCTGTGTCACAGAACAGGTCTTTTTATTATAATTTCTTTGGAAGTTGTTCCATTCTGAATTACATGGGAGTGTGTACACTTCTCAAGTGACAAAAAGTCCTAAATCTGTTTGCATTTGTGAGAACTGAAGCCTGACTTAGACAACAAAATCCTTGTCATGTGTAGCAAGAACAGAGATTAGCTGTGATTTCAGTAGTGTAAGCCCTTTGTTAACACAATGACCTGTCAGAAAAGTAGGGAGCCCTTGCTACTTACTTACATGAGAGCACCTTATTAATCCACTGTGCCCTTTCACATGAAGCTATTTTTACACACACTTTTCAGGCAGATGGGGAATTGTAGAGTATTTTTTTTTCTTATTAATGCCCCACATAAATTATGGGACAGATTTGATTTTCTCCAGGTCTCAAGTCATGGCTATTTACACCTGTAAGAAACCATTGCAATGGATTGTACTTCTAATGGAAAAGTAGAGATGCCATGAGATGGCAACAAAAGACTGTGGCAACTCTATTGAATGATTGCATTGAAACAGTGAGATCTGAGTGCCCTACAGCTCCACAGTATTATCACAGTTGTTGAGAAAACAGGGATCATTTGTCCATTTGATTCTTTCAAATTCTTAATATGAGAAAAATATTTCAGTGATATTGTTAATATTTCAGAGGTATGCAAGCTAAAATACAGGGTTTTCTCTTTGCCCCTTGTGTTCTGGGTGGCTCACACAGCTATTATCTAAACCCCAGACACTTGGGACCTTGGGGATGCTTCTCCTACTTGCTTATCTGTATGGTTCCAGCAGGATATAGATAGCAGCTTTCAGTTGCAGTTTGTTGCCTTGGCTGGTGGCTAAAAGCAATGTCTAAAATTAGTGTCAGGCCTTTTCTCTTAGGTAAAGATTTTGTTGCATTTTCGTTCATTGGGCTAAAGATTTAGAGGTGGAAACATCCTAGAAGAGCTCAGAAACTTCTGCTAGGTAAGCTTTCATGAATAAGTGCCTGGATTTTTCATTACTGCTGATGATCACCTAGACTAACTGTGTGCAGAAATATCTAAGCTTTGACTCCCTCTTGGAGCCACAGAAAAACACTTATCCATTAAAGCTAGAGAAGAATCCATCACAAAAAAGAAAATTATATGCAAATGCTGTCAGTGGATGCCTTAAGTGGAACTTCTTTACAGAAGGAACTGTTGGATTAAGTGAATCATGCTATGGCTGAAGGTAATGGTGAATAATGGCAACATGTGAGCTTCCATCAGTCATGTTTTGGATGAGGATGATAAATTTGCATTTAGTTAACCTGAAAATGTAACACCTGATTCTACCTGTCTCGCAACTTTATGTCCTTCTACCATAGGACTGACAGAAACCAAAAGTGCCAATAATCTTAATTGCATCAGATTGCATTTAATGTCTCCACTGGCACATAGTTTAACTACAATTGTGGCCATGTTCCATGAGAATGTCAACATCACTTCTTCAAACTCCGCATAATCAATCCATAATGCAGTTTTCTGAAAAAGTCTTAATTTCATTAGTCCTTTCTTTTTTTAGCCAGGCACAATACTCCTTCCCACACTGAAGAAATAGACAGTAAATTACTGTTACCATATTTTCATTTTGGAAAGATTCATCTGATTGAATGTCTTCTGTATGGATATATGTACCTGTCCCCAATATTCCAGATGAAGCTTAATGGAATAATGACGCCACCTTGGCTATTAATAGAATGAGTTCAGCTGATTAGTCAAGCTTAACCTACTTGTTTTGACAAGGTCTTCAAGTTTACTTCTGTTTAAACAAGCATAGAAAGCTTCTCACTCATGTTAAGCATAAACCCGTATTTTTCTGTAATGGCAGTGAAAAGAAATAAATAGTTCAAAGGTGCAAAATAAACATTTTAAAGTCTACTTTTCAAAGCAGGTGACCCCTGTCTGGTTTGTTTCCTCAGATGTAGTGAAAATAGTCAGCCCATTTAATAACAGGAGACAATGCAGCATCAAATTCCTTTGTTGCAAGTGAGCAAGAAATACTATTTTATACATTTATAGGTAAAAGGATGGGTGTTATTTAGTCTTAAAAATGTAATTTAATGGAAGGAGCTGCATTACTACCAGGAAACTATGAGTTGCAGCTCTCTATAGTAAACTTCATTAAACTGCAGATAGTAAGTTCAATTGAATTGATCTTGAAGAAATTTAAAGTCTAAAGACCTAGTCCAGGTCAGATGGACAGAAGACATTTAAGAATTCCAACCCTACTGGGTAAAATGTACTGGCTAGATACTTTGTTTTCCACCAGTTTTCCTATGACTCTTTCTCTGCTATATCCCCGTCCCTCGGACAGTGACAGCTAAGGAGACAATTAAGCCCTTAATGGAGGAATGTCACTGAGGCAGGAGAGGACAGGAGCCCTTTCATTTGGTAATGCGTAACAGTGGCTGGCAAAACAACAGTTCCCCTGGAGCTACGACTTTTAAAAAGCTGCAGATGGGTTCCTGTACAGCTTCTACAGCTGTTCTTCATCTCTCTTGGTCTCATCACCCAATTAGTAAAAGATACATCAAGTCGTGCTTCCCGGTGTGTGTTTGAGGTTGCACCCATGCATGGATCCTCAGAGCACAACTTGTCTGTGTAGGCTGCGTAGGTTGTCAGGGTTGGGTGGACAGGGGTGAAGGCTGGCTGATGCACATCAGTGCCTAACATCAGTCTGGAAACAGAGCACAGCCTGCACCCAGAAACTGGAAGTGAAGACAGCTCTGATAACTTACGCATTGCCTAAGCATCCTTGTCTGCAGTGAAATCATTACTTATGAAAGACACACAGCTCCTTAATGATCCAGTTCTCTTTCAGCCACAGCTCTGAACTGTCAGACTGAGTCTTACCTGTCCTGGCTTCTAGTAACAACCAGCCCTGTGGGGTGGCAGAGAGGAGCAGGGGGTGGCACTGACCAGCTTTCAGGTCTGGTGGTAGGGGGAGGAGGGCAGAGGAGGTATCTGTGCAATCACCCACAGGGACCTCAGCTCCTGGGAGAAGCTTGCTGCAGGCAGTTTCTAGCATCTGGATGGAGAAACAGCTGTGATTTGCTGATCTACATAATTGAGATGCCTCCCTGGAACTGTCTCCAGAGGAGACTCAGCATCTGAGTAAATAAGACAACCAGGAAGGATGTGGTATTGAGATACATGGAAGTCAGGTCTCCCATCTCTCTGTCCATGTGCTAAACATCTTTCTTGGCTGCTTCTACACAGGGGATTTGTAACAGGCAGTGTGAGTGCTGCAGCCTCGTGGGATCCCCATATGGAAGCTACTAGCTCATGACCAATCCTGTGTCCCTGGTTATGGTATTTGAGCTGACAGACATGCATCCATCTCTCTGTCAGTGCAGTGTTCTTGTCCAGGAAGCATTTCAGATCCTATGTCCAGTCGCTGTCTTCAAACACTAAGCTTGCCCTTTGGACTCTATTCCAGTCCAGCAGTGCTAGGATACTATATTTATGGTATTTTTTTTGTTATTTTGACCTCTTTGTGCTACCCCACATGGTTCTGCTCTCTCCTCAGCTGCCAGCCAAGCAATGGTCCAGCATTTCTCTCCACACTCCTGTATGAAATGCTCAATTTCCTCTGCTAAGCCTGTTCTTGAAAAAGTGTATTCCCCCTGTCCCCTAATCAATATCTATTTTCTATGAAACTCCATGGGAAAGCTTGTGTATTCCTGATAAATGTCTCTCCTCTTCCAAATGTTGCTGTGAGTGGTGAGGGGGAAAGGAGAGACAGAGGACGCAGGGATAAGCAGAAAAATAAGAAATGATAATGGAAATATTTTACATTCCTCCAAATGCACGAAGCTGTGCCTATAATTTCATAATTAAAAGTGGGATTCAGCTGTCTTTCCCCAGAGTGTTGTGAAATGACAGGCAGCATTTTTTGCAGTTTAGAGAATTCTAAGACATTTCTAAAATATATCAGATAGCAAAAGCAGTCTTCACTGGATTTTTTTCGCAAAATATTTTTCTGGGACAGCTAATTTCTTATTAAAAAGCAAACACATCACTTTTAATTGTCTTGAATGCATGCTTCTTGCATAGACTAAAACTGATTTTCAACAGCATGTGCTGAAGTTATAACTTTCCAGGAAAATGCAACAATTAAAATAATATAATTGAAAACAAATGCAAACAAAGCACAACTCACAAACAAGCAGAGGAAAAAAATCCCTGTCTTATGAAAACAGGTATTTTATCAGCCACAATTAAATTTTCCAGGTTAGTCATCACTCTCAAACACACACAGTCCTGCTATCTGACCAGCTACCACTTCTTTTTGCTCACATGTACATAATTACTGCTTCATGTTTTCTAATGCTTCTCTATCACACCCAGTGTCCAGGAATGTAGTCTCCTCTGCTTGACAGTGCTTGAGGCTGAGCCAGACCTTGGGCTCTCACTCATGCTCTGCAAGGGGTCTTTGTTATCATGCCTGGCTAACCATCTACCTCCCTAATTTAATATACCCACTTTGAGAAAACAGACCCTAATCTTTATACCCTTTAAAATTTTTGGTCTCATGTGGGAATTTTGAATTGCCAAGTAGAACAGGATTATATCTCAAGTTACTTTTGCCTCATAAAGTCCTGAACTTTTATATTCCACAGATGGAAGGTGCAGAAGGCAAATCTGCCCACAAAGAAACAAACCCATCGTATGCAAATCTCCCTTACTGTGACTATACATAAAGATAATAATAATGCCAAGCTGAAGAGGTGTGCTCTTGTAATTTGTACAGAGTGAAATACTCCTTATCTCCCAACTAATATTCCCAAATACTTTATTATATAAGTGGGGTTATTTTAATGGCACACACATAACTGCTTTATAAACACCTCTGTTAAGACAATGATGACTTCCACTTATTTGCAAAAATGCATTTATCTCTCAATGGTTCTATATCACTGCATAAAGAAGAACAGGAAAGTCACAGCTCGGTATTTAACAAAAAGCCCAACATTTAAACTGGAGTCACCTCTCTGCCATGAGAGACATAGGCATATTTAACTTTGATATTTAGGGTAAAAGTGCACAGTTAATTGCTCCCAGCACTCTGCCATGTCTTAGGTCTAAAGCTAAGAGCTTTCATACTGAAACTTGCCGAAGCTCTGTCTTAAAACTGCAGAAAAACATTACTGCTGTGAACTAGATCTTTAGGGCTATACCAGATGTGCTTCTGGCCAAAAGCATGAGTCTTTTCTCATTTAGAACCCTTTAAATTACGTGAGATGGTGTCTGTTTCATTTTGGGAAATGGACAAACTGGTGAAACAGCTTTTCTCAAGTGGCTGAATCCTATAAGGTCCTATAGCCCATCCTAAATTTTTCTCCTATAAATAACTATAAATACTTTTAACTTCAGTAGACCATTCTTACAGAAAGCTGAGGAGAATATCTCCTGCTGATATCTATAGCTAATTGAGCTTTCATGCATTAAATTTCTGTGAGGATGCTGTTACTAGTCCTTTCTGAATAGCTCTGCTTGTGGCCATTTAGGTGTATGTATTTACTGCAAGCTGAGCCACATTCTTTCTGGACCCCTGTTGACTCAGGCATAGTCTGTACATTGAGTTGAAGTCTTGTTCCTGCAGAGTGAAGTCAATACCAGTATTTCTAGGGGCTCAGATGGGCTTTGATGGGCCCTAGCCCAGGACAAGAGCTTACAGCATTTGGAGCCAGAAAAAAGTGAGTGAAGTCATCTGGTCTGGTCTCTAGTTAACCACAGGATATGCAAGTTTTATCCAGATATGACAGTACTGAAATAACATTTTTTTTACCTTAGGAGATTAGAAAGCCTGTGCCATGGAGAGGAGAAATGGAGGTCCCTCTCTCACAGTGTGGCACCCTGGCTGCTGGGACTTGCTCAGGAGAGAAGCTCCCAGATGACTCCAGCTCCATTGACAGTCACTGAGGCACATATGACCATGTGGCACAGTGCTCACTTCCTTACCAAATCCTGAAGGTAAGTCAGGATTGTCAAACAACGCAAGGAAATTTAATCAGTGGTGTTTCCTATCAAAATCATGAACAGAGGGGCTAAGCACAAGTCAGGCTGACATACTTTAGGGCCAGAAAAGACTGCAAATACCAGCCAGCTTATTACTCTCATGTGTGTATGTATAGTACTGTATTGGAAAGAAATACGGTTGTACTAGGTTAAATCAGAAATAAGTCCATCCAAGTACTACTTCCAAAAGCTTACAAGAAATACAAATAGCAGGGCAATATGGAATCATCTGTCTCATAAACACTGGTTTATTGAACTAGAGGCTGGATGTGGACCAGTATGGTGCAATAAACTGGTGGAGGTGTCTCTTCTCCGGGAACTGCCCAATTTAATTTTTTTTTTTAACTCCTTGAGCTTACTCTCAGAATCTGGATTAATCCCCTTTTTCTTTTAACATGGTTAATGCCTTCATAAAAACTCTGTGTGAGGGTAAATCCTCTCCTTTCTCATAAGCCGTCTCAATATTTTCCTCACAGCTACGAGGAAACATCTTATTTGAAGGCTGGATTTTTCCAACTCTAATTTCCTAGTGTTAGATCTTATCATGCCTTTGTCAGTACACTTGAAACTAAGGGTGGAAAGAAGATTTTTCTCCTTTCCTTCCTCTGTTGTACTGTATCCATTTTTAAGTAACAGCCATGCAGATTTTTAAAATCCTGATCCACGGGACCATTTAATCGCATGATTTACTTAAGTACGTAAGTAATCCCATCGACTTGCATGGGACTGCTTTCAGGTTAAAAGTTAAATGCATGGTTAAGTGCTTTGCTTCAAGAGTATTTAAGTTCTTTCTGATTTCTCCTTTACTTTCTTTCCTTGTTTACGATACTTGATCTGCACAGTGTTTGGAAGCACAGTGTTTCAAGTAAATTATTCAGCATGGGATCACATACGTTACAACACAGCAATTTCCATTGCAGCTTTTGTCTAGCACTGAAGGAATTCTGACTGATGGATACCAAGGGCTTTTTCTGATGTTATTTTCTCTGAGGATCTAATGCTCTTCATTCCTGCTAATTCCCTCTGCTGCCTAGTTTATTTGTTCAGCAGTGCCCTAAACAAGAAAGGTTTCCATCAAACAATAGGCTGCTTTGCACTCTGTGCGTGTGTGGTTTACTGAATCCAGACCTAGTGAAAATGTACTGGTCCTCAGCTGGTATGAATCAGAGCTGTCTGCAGAGACAAGGGAGCCTTGCTTATTTACATCAGCTAATGATCTGACCTGTAGTCTACTGTTTTAATATATAAATATGTCTATGTGTGCAGTTCAATATGTAACACCCAGGCAGAGACACAGCCCTTCAACCATCTGCTCTTGGGATATGAGACATAATATTGGAGGCACAAGGGCAAAGGCTGAAACAGAAGTTCATTTCTTCCTGAGTTCAGGTATGGAAATGCATAATGTGGTATTGTACCCCAGTACCAATAGCAAAATATTTCTGAAGAATAATTGCAACATAATTATGTCTGCACCATGGACATTTGAAAGTTTTCTAGCACCTAAGGTGTTTCAAATGAATCTGAATTATTGAAGAACTTTTAGTAATGGTCACTGACCATTCTTGTGCCCTACATACACATGACCAGGAGTTCTGTCTGCTTTTGCAAACAATGTGAAGCAGCCATTTCAGATCAGTCAGGCTTGGAAGTTGAGTATTACCCAGCTCATGGTTTCAATTATTTTCTGAAGATTACTATATCTGGTCTGTTGACCAGATGCAGAGCCAAACCCCTTCTATAAGGTTCTGAGAATATTCAGTAAGATTACTCCTTAAAATAATGTACTACCTCACTACTCCAGATTTGCATACCCCAAATATCCTTCCAGCAGGTGAAATTGGATTTCTTCATTTGGAGAGAGCATTTTGTCCATTGTGCTAAAAATTCACAGCATGCCTACCTTCTAGGATTTTTAAAAACATACTTTGTCTGCAGGAACAAAATAAAAACATAAAGGAATAAAGAATCCCTACAAGCCACTGTCCACAAAGTAGGATGTGTGATACTGTGCTGGACATTATAATGTAGCTGACCCAAAACCTAAGAGAAAATCTAGCATGACTTTAAAGTGTTAAGAGCTTAATGCTAAGTATATTATTGTGCTCTGTAGGAGTTTGCCTTCATCTTTTATGAGTTTAACACTTTGATTTAAGTTTTAAAAAAAAATGATGATTTAAATGTGGTAGCTGCCATCTCAGCTGACTGCAAGTTGTGCTAGAAAATGGCAGGCTGGATTTTTTACAACTTCAAATAATTTCTATATTTGCTGTGCTTTGAATATGAATCATTAGACCCTGCCAGCTTCCATGCATGATAGATGTTGCACAAACTCATTATCAGCAGGATATCCAACTCTCCCATTTTGGCCTTTACCATACATCACAGAATCATAGAATCACAGAAGGGTTTGGGTTGGAAGCGACCTGAAAAAATAATCTAATTGAGCCTCCTTGTCACAGATAGGGACACCTTCCTGTAAATCAGGTTGTTTCCTGCTAGCTGAGGTGCACACACTTACTGTGCACACTCAAATCTGGTGAATTCCACAATTCTTTTCCTAGTGTTTATCATGTCACAGTACCTGAAAATGTGCTGAAGTGTGGGCAAATCTCCCGTCTTTCTCAGACTGACTTCATACCAGAGCCAAAGGAAATATGAGGAACAATAAAAGATTTCAAGAGTTGTATAGTTGTTCTGTTCTTCTTTGCATCTCCATGGGCTTCCTACATTATTTTTGTGTGCAATAACAATTTGGCTGTTGGTAGAATATATGGATATGAATTAATATATTTCCAATTAGAAACATTGTTCTTTTCCATGACCCTGACATTTTGTATTTTGTAGTCTTTCTTATTTCACCTTCCTTTTAATTTCTGCATTTTTATTTCATTCCTAATTCTCATTTGCTCTGAATTCTTTCCTTTCCTTTCCTTTCCTTTCCTTTCCTTTCCTTTCCTTTCCTTTCCTTTCCTTTCCTTTCCTTTCCTTTCCTTTCCTTTCCTTTCCTTTCCTTTCCTTTCCTTTCCTTTCCTTTCCTTTCCTTTCCTTTCCTTTCCTTTCCTTTCCTTCTTCCTTCCCTTCCCTTCCCTTCCCTTCCCTTCCCTTCCCTTCCCTTCCCTTCCCTTCCCTTCCCTTCCCTTCCCTTCCCTTCCCTTCCCTTCCCTTCCCTTCCCTTCCCTTCCCTTCCCTTCCCTTCCCTTCCCTTCCCTTCCCTTCCCTTCCCTTCCCTTCCCTTCCCTTCCCTTCCCTTCCCTTCCCTTCCCTTCCCTTCCCTTCCCTTCCCTTCCCTTCCCTTCCCTTCCCTTCCCTTCCCTTCCCTTCCCTTCCCTTCCCTTCCTTCCCTTCCCTTCCCTTCTCTTTTCTTGTCTTTTTTCTTTTTTCTTTTTTATTCCTTTTCTTTTTTTTTTTCTTTCTCTTCTCTTCTCTTCTCTTCTCTTCTCTTCTCTTCTCTTCTCTTCTCTTCTCTTCTCTTCTCTTCTCTTCTCTTCTCTTCTCTTCTCTTCTCTTCTCTTCTCTTCTCTTCTCTTCTCTTCTCTTCTCTTCTCTTCTCTTCTCTTCTCCTCTCTTCTCCTCTTCTCTTCCTCTTTCTCCTCTCATTTGTCAGGTCTTTGTAACTGCTTTTGTTTTTTCACAGTGCTTTAAAAAGCTTTGTGTATTAAGGCAGATGCATGGGGCAGGGTACCAGTTATATAAAAGGACAGCTGTAAAAACATATGCAACAGCAATTAAGCAAGAACTTTTAGAAGCATGAGGTCATTAATTGTAATTGCAATAAGGGTCTTCTTAGAAATTGTCCTTAATATTTGAAATGGAGAAAATGTCAGCAGCTTCAGGCAGGGTTCCAACTTTGCTTCCTCCACTTCCGCGCTACTGCAAGCAAGGGGACTGTGTGTGTCCAATTAGCAACTGCATTGAGGAAGTTTTATATTCAGACATCCTTCTTTGGGCTTGCTTTTCCATAGGCACTGGTGCACAGTCCACTTTAAATGCAGCAGAAAAAAGAGGCCAAGCTACCAGGCAGAGGATTATTTCCCAGCAAAGCAATTTCCAGTTTCTTCATTGAATTTTGTCAATGAATATTGTCAGGCCCTATCCTGAGTGCCTTCAATCCATTTCCAGCAGGTTAGGGCAGCTGGCATCTTCAGGAGTTGTTCTGCTCCTCACAAACTCATAACTCAGTCCTCCCAATTTCAATAAACTCTGGAGTTGTTTTCAATAATCAGTCATTTTTTTTAACTAGGTGATACAGGCTGAATGACAAAGATATGCTTAAGCAAGCCAGATGAATACACAGAAGGAACCCTGTTCCTTTCAGTTGCAGGCTGAAAGCCGATATATTACATGTCTGCATGCAATAAAACTTCTTTGTTATAATGTTCCTAGAGAAGCTTGAAACTAAACCCTTGCAAAACATCTGGTTCAAAACTTTAGCATTTTAATATTAAATGCTTCCTGAAATCTGTTTGTGTAACTGTACCATGCAGGTTTGCTTCATAGCTTTCTAATAAATTGTTTCTAGCTCATTTTGTTATCCTTGCACTGGCTTTGATATCTCCTGCTGATAATGTAACATCAGTAAAAGTGCTTCTCCAAGTTTAATAGTTAGCTGATATCCTAAGCACAGATTCTGAAGACAGCTGCATAACTTTTAGGTTTCAGCTTCATATTGTCTTTCATTCAATTGTAAGGTTTTAGCTCTTTGCTCCCTAAAGTGAATAAAATTTTTGTTACACTTTTGTCTTCCCAAACATAGTCTACAGCATCATTATAGGTCCCTTCTGCAACACCTCTGGATAAGGTAAGAAAAAATTGCATGGCCCCGTGAAGAACAGTTGTCATGTTACTGCTGGGCTTGGTATTTAGAACTCTGTGTCAAAGCCCTGAAGGTCTTGGAAAACAAAAAAAAATCAGCAGTGAAGTGGAAGGGGTTTTTTTCCACACTGAATTGTCATCCTTATCATCCAAGGATAGATGAGCAAAAGGAAATCAGAAAAGCATGCTAAGCCTTGCGAGTTGGTCTTGCTGACCCCCAAAGTTGAAGCTTAATAATTCCAGCTAAAGCCACATTAACTCTCAGTGTGATGCTCTAAGATTCGCTGGCTGATTTCTGCCTTCTGCTGGTTTTGTGTTTGTATTGAGCACAGCACAGAGTCCTGACCTGGCATTGCCTGACCCTCCTCCAGACAGGGTAATTGTGTCAGCCTGACTCTGAGCTTCAGGGCTTGTGAACTTTGGGATCCTGTCATGCTAACACAGCTGTGCTACACTGGGGGCCTGAGCTGGTATTTTTGCAAGATGTGTGGCTTAGACTGACTGTAGCTATTCAGTTTAATGCATCCTCAGCTCCTCTGTCTGAGGCCTTCCAGCATGACTGAGAGCATCTCAGGAGCATGCCTCTCTCTCTGGCCTAAAGAAAGAGCCTTGGTTCCTAACCAGGTAACCAGGTAGAGCTCAAAGACTGAATACAGAACTTCAGGGGGCCTCCGAGAGCCTTTGAAAAACCGGAGAAAGCAGAAACCACTCAGGGGCTCCTGAAGCACTGGGAAGAAATTGAACAAAACAGAACAAAACAAAAGAAAACAAAACAAAACAAAACAAACTTACAGCACAGAAGTTCAATTCTATGCCCTTAAAACCCATACTAACTTTTAGCAAAGCTTTGTGCATGCTTCAGATTAGCCATGTAATTACACCACAAACCCCCACAAGGATTTAATTTCAATTGAAAGCAGTAGAACTAATAGTGTGCTTACAAATAAAGCTAATTAAGATTTCGTAGAACTAGGTACTATTTCATACAAGCACCAAGAGATTTAATGTCAGTATATAGCACTTTCCATGACTCATAGAGTCTATGAATATGTACAGGTATTTTCAGCCTGATCATTATATGCCTGGCCTAGCTCAGAAAGAAATGTGTAGGAAATGTGTAGCATAGTAGGAAACAACTCTTACAAACAGAAAATAATTGTGTAAATATCTAACTGGAACAAAATCCTATAGCTGATGTACAACACAGGAAATTCCATTTCAACATATTTCTTGATGCTTAATCCTGCCAGGTGGAATGGATCAACAAAGAGAAAGAAGTCACAGTACATGGTGAAAAAATGCTACACATTTGTGAAGGTCATCCAACGGGACCTAAGAAAAATCCACAAAGCAGCTACAACTTGCATTGCTCAAGTTCAGCTTGGTTCAAGCTCAATGTCTATATATCTTGTTACAATTATTTGCTTTTCAATTTATCAGTATCTTGCAAAAAATCTATTCTAACTTAAATTCCTTTTCAAGTTGTATTGCTATTTTTTAAAATAGATAATTATTATTTCAATTAGAATAGAGTAGTAGTGGAATAACAGGGGTAAGAAATTGGGGTAGGGAAACAACACTTTCTACAATTAGCTCCCAATAGCTTCTTCAGCCCGTCTCTAGTATGATTCAATATTAGAAGAGTACCTTATTAATTTCAACATCATCAATAAGCACTGAATCATCTGCTTGTATAAGAGTGAAAAATTTCAAATGCCAGCACAATGTCATGACATGGCATGCTACACTATAGCTGATCAAAGCACTTAAGTTCAGAGGACAATAAAATAGTAAGAGCAAACTGTTGAACATGGCAGATGACAAGAAAAATGGACATCTCCATAATAGGTCACTGCAAATCAGATTCAGAATATTAAAAGAAAAGAGAGTGGATATTTCACATGAAACCTGGAGGTATTATTGATGAGATTTTTGTTTAATTAAATTCAAAACAGAAATGAGAGAGGAAAAACTTTTCAGAGTAAGCAGAATTAACAGCTGCCTTTCAGGAATAGGGTGTTGGGTTCTTAAGTGCACTGCCAAGGTTAACTTTAAGACCAAGATTAAATTTAACAGACTTACTAGCTCTATCATTTTTTTCCTTGGGTTCCTTGTACCTCCTCTTTCAGCCATTAGATATATATGAAAAAACATGAGAGCAAAGAACTAGGATTTTGGTGGTTACATAATGGTTATAATAAAGTATGAAGAGTAACATCTAAGATGAAGCAAGATGCATCATCTTATGATGCAATGCTCAAAATCAACTTAATTGAGAACAGCTCAACAGACACCAGGACTCTGTGTCTCAGCATCAGTTTAAGGACTGGCTTTGCAAAGTGCAAGTGTGTGCTTGACCAGAAACTCCCAAGGAGACCTTCAGAAAGCAGACACTTCTGAAAGTAAGTGGTGGGATATCTGCCAGAGGCATTCTCCAGCCTCTTACCCTGGGACAGGAGTGCTGCTCTCCCTCCCCACAGGGCTGGAGCCCCTGCTTTCTCACAAACTCCTGTGAACTATGAGTGATGTGTTGACACCACCCTTTTTACTCTAGATTGAGTAAAGTTTTCTCTATACAGAGTGAGGTTCAGAAAGACCAGAAAATGAATGCTTCTAGTAAATGAATATTATCAAAGGGAAATGTCCAAAACGAGTGGACAAACCCTTGCATGAAAGATTAAAGTCTTAGGATTCATTACACTTGTAAGCTAATAGCACACATTTCACAAGCGTCTGTAATAGATTGTCTTCCTTTGTGCAAATGTGTTTTCCATTTTCACTCTCTCTTGAGCCAAGCATGAGGTTCAGAGGGGGAAAGAGAAAGACTGCCCCTTCTGCTTCAGCCCAAGACCCAGGGATCCTTAACAAAGTCTGGCCAGGCAACTGCAAGGTAGGCAAGGGTGCCTGCTTGGTATTTCCACAGAACAGAACTTGAAATGTTTTGGGTAGTGATGAGTCTTGGTCAAGGAGTAGGCAGCAACACAATGAGAGATGGGAATTCATATAGATAACAACAAATTACATATTCCATTCCACCTATCATTTAAAAAAAATTTGGAGTTATCTTAATTCCTAATGCAAATCGGGGACTTTCAGTTCCCATTAGAGCTAATAGATTCTTCACTCTTTCTGATAATGTATTTAAAACTAAATCTCTCAAATCTCTTGCCTAAGAAGCATTAATCGTGCTGAATCTTAGCCATCAATCATCAACTGGCCTTTATGAATGATTTGGTAAACGAAATAGAACAAAATTTCTTAAAGTTGCTGTTCTACCCTGTGGACTACAGACACCCACTCTCCCCATCTCATCTTTGACTACAAGGGAGTAATATTGCTGACTATCACAAGGTGGAATATATTTTGTTAACAATATATGTCCATGTTTTATATCAAGCACCTGTTAGTATTTAAATATCTCATTTCAAAGAATCCAAAACTTTGTACAAGTCAGATCTCAGACATATTTCACAGATATGGGGAAACTGAAGGAAATAGCATAAAGTGGGCAAACACCCAAAGCATCGGCAAGTACAATGATGTACAAAATGCCAAACATTGCTAATCTCATTCCAGAATCTGCCCATATGACAGCCTGCATCTGGGTTTTTGATTTTTTTTTTCAACTCCCGTACCTTCAGAAGGTGTACAAAGAAGGCCCTTACATAATGCAGTGGTTTTTATAGCAAGCTAAAACTATGCTGAAGAGATTAAATGTTGACAGCCATTTTTAGACAAACTAATGGTATCAATTTCACTAATTACATAAGCTGCAGATGTCTCCTAAAGTAAAAAGTAAGACGATGGAAGATCTAACACGACAAAAGGCTACTGACTACAGAAAAGTAGCAGTTCCAAATTGCATTATATCAGGAAATTCTGCCCAATGCTCCCCCTGGTGGTTTTGGCAACAGAGATGAACGTGAAGTCGCATACATGCAAAATCCTCCAGCCTAATGACTAAACGTCCTGTTAATAGGATTAAGTACCTTCTCATCAGATAAGTAGAACATGGCAAAATCCCTGACACTCCCAGAAATTAGATCAGAACACAGCCCAGCCCCTTCCTGACGCAGGGAGCAATTTTGCAGAAGAGGTGCAAAATATTAATGGTAAATATACTTGTTTTTTGTTGTTTTTTTTTATTTTCTTTGGTTGCGTGTCTGTATTTCTTTGCAAAGTCAATTGGTCTTTCACTGTAAACGTAAAGGTACAATATGCAAGTAACTACAGAAGTAAATCCAGGCTATAAACAAATCCAGGCTTTTAATTTTCATATGCTCTGGAGACTGATAATTGCATCTCCAAGAAGGCTATATTGGCTAACTACAAGGATCTGAATACTGGATTCACTTAATCAGATGAGAACCTTAAAGTGCAGTTGCATGGTTTCTGAAAAATAAACTTTTCACTTCTGGTCTTAGGAGGGAAATAAAGCAAATGGAATTTCTTTCCCTTATTTTGTAGGGATTTAGTTCATTTGCTGATCTGTTTGTTTACAAAATTCTTCTAATTGCTGATTTCTTGGCACACCCATTACTGTGTCTCTTATATTAAGTCTTATGCTGAAGGACACTGAAAAGAATTGCATGTTTGGATGCAAGAAAGGGAATAACATTCCAGAAACTTCCCTCTTTAAAACTGGCAATAGTGTTTAGCATGGATGTATTTAAAATATGAACTAAGGACACAATATGAGATCAGCAATTAGTGTGTTTCACAAAGTAGAAAAGGGACAGACTGAGCAGCATAAGCTTTTGATTTTGTGTATACGTGTTCTGATTCTGTTAACCACTGTGCAAACTCAATGGAATTCATCTAATTAATCTAAATTGATAATTACAAATGAGGTCAAGCTTCTTACTCATGTATTTTCAGCAAGAGTAGCATTTAGGTGCACGCTATACATCTCAAAAACCACAGTTAAAGACAAAATTAAAGGGGTCTTGTAAGATACTTGGTATTATAAATAGTATTTATATTTACTTAGTATACCTAGACATCTGAGCTTCCTGACAATGTTTACATGTAACTGCACCAAGCCATTTTTCTTGAACAGAAAGAACATGAGGTCCTCTTGGATATTTATAATACATGTGCTGTGTCTGAGGGGCCATCAGTGCGCACCGACGAAGCAGGAGGAAATGAATCTCCGTGACAACCTCAAGCGTACGTATGCTTGTCCTGCCAGGGTGTGCTGGAAGCCCCTGGGCCCTGCTGGGGACTGCATTTTGAATTCCACGCTCACTGGCATCAACAAGTTCCACTTGCATGTGTGGAGAAACCATAATAAAGCTGATTGCATGCCTACACACACACACACACACACACACACACACACACACACACACGGAAGATAAGAACAAGCAGGATGAGAAAGGGATTAACAGATAAGCATCACCTGCCCCCCAAAAAAGTATTTACAGGACTTTTATAGATTGTTTCCTTGTAGATCATCAGAATATAAACCAAATCCAAAGTTCAATTCAACAGATTTGAACTATTTTGTTTGTTCAAATAATCTTTGAAAGTATTTCCTCTACACTTATATACTTCACTGAAAAACACGGCTTTTACAAACAACTGAAATAAAATTACTTAATTTACAAAATAGCAGCTATTCTGCACGCACACACATCTCTAAGCATGGCTTTATTTTGTGGATAGAGAGAGGATCAGCCATTAAACAATCCTTCTGTGCTTCCATCTATGTTGACAAGATTTCTGTAATAAACAAACAAAAAGTTCAGGGGGAGGAAAAAAGATGTAACGGAAGAAGTGAAGGATGTGTTTTCAGCAGTCTCAAGGTGATATGGTTTTTATTTGTTTTCTATAGTTCCAGTGACAGTCAGGGTATTTCCACAAAGAAAATAAATACAGATAAAGGATAGGCAATCATGCAGAGCTTCAAGCTGCTATGCATGGGCCAGCACAGGCTTTCACCAGAACTCCATGGACATTAGTTCATAGTAAGTCTAGAAACTGAATTTTTATGAAAACTGGTTGAAGGCACTTGTAATCCACATTTTCAAAATGTAGAAGGAAGCTGTCACAGGCTTCTACCAGATCAAAGATAAATATAAAGGTTACGTCATTAGAAGACTGATGAGTGATCCTTGGAGCTATCCAAAACCTAGGTGCAATCTGATGTAGTTGACCCTGCTTTCAGGAGGTGGGGGACAGGGCAGAGTCAATGATCTCCGAAGGTACCAGCTTAAATTGTTCTGGATTTCAGTATTCAGCAGTGAGACAGTTGAATATATATTTTGAGTTACATACAGCTGATCCTTGCAAAAGCTCTGGGCCAGATTCTTATCTCATGGAAATTGTCTTGGCTCTGTGTTAATCAGCATTCACTATCTCAGATTTGGCTCTGCCACTGTAGAGAAACATAGAGCTATTTCATTCTCCTTCATCATCAGTGCATGACAATTTGAAATAGTGTTAAAATCTTATTAAGTCACTGTATAATTTGGCTTTTTTTAGAATTATCTGAAGTTGGAGAGAAGTATGTAGATGAAGAGGTAAAGAAAGCTTTGATTGGTATTAAACAGATGAAAATTATGATGGAAAGAAACGAAGATAAGCATATAGATCTGATGAAAACCTTGAAGAAGAGCAGTGAAGAAAAACAGGTAATATAAATCCATCTGTGGGGTTGTAATGTTTATTCTGGGAAGAATGTAAGCCAAACTGTATGTACAAAACAAGCAACATACATATTTTCATACAGTCACGGGATTGAGAGAAAATTTGCTTCTGCCCCTTTTGTCTCACTAGAAGCAGAAAATTGCACATACTGCTTGTTTCTAAAAACCCCTGCTTCACTGAATTCACACCAAGGCAACTCCAGGCCACTGCAGAACAGTGTTTTTTGCACAAGGTCCAGCAGCTCTGCCCACCATGTCTCTATGCTCCTGGGGACACAAAATGTTTTCCAGCTTGCTTCGCAAACTTCAGATCTGCAGAAGAACATCAAAGACGCAAATGATAATGTGCTCTAAAGAAAGTACAGTGAATCAGGGAAATTTCCAATGTCTTAGTGCAATGCCTAGGCTCAGATCCATGTGCTTGATGATCTGAAGAAACAGAGGTTTACTGTATATTTAAAAAAATACAAATATCCTAACTTTGTTTCAATGAACTTGAAGGAAAATTCCCTCATGGCCCAATATCTGGTAGTTAGTTTAAACTATTGGTATTAGCAAAACAAAAAGATAGCTTTATAACATCTTAAAGAACATCAGTGCACTCCTACTGTCAACACTCTTGTTCGATCTTAGTGGATGACTTCATTTACACAGGACTTACATCCACAGTGAGAGTTCATAAAACACTGAATAAATGTATTAGAAAGATCAGGAAATAACTAAGCATAGATTATGAAAATTGCAGTTACTATCTCCATCAAGCACATTCTGACAGAAGTTTTCTTTTATGTGAGTATCTTCCCTACGGGAATGCTGACAAAAAGGAGTAAGCCCCACCAATTAAAAGGTTTCTGTCTTACTTAGAGATAACTTGGAACATTGTTTGGAAATAAAAAGTATTAAAATATGTTGCAATTGGAGAAATAAATTCAATCTACTTCAATAGGAAGAACTTTTCTCTTTCCATTGTCAAGTCCATTCCAAAAATGCTGCTTCTGATCTGCTCAGCTTTGTGCCCTAACTGATGAAGTAAATAGAAGCAGCATTGTAAAATGCACCTTGTTGCCCTTCAGTATGGAAGGAGCATCTTACACTTCCACAAGAGCAAGAAAAAAGTTCCCTTACTACAGCCTTTTGGTTAGTACACTTACAAACATCAGTTTTATACTTTTATATATTTCTTTTATATATTTCTTTGTTACAAAGACTTTATGGCAAGGATCTACCCTTGTGAAATATCAATCCTGTAAAGGTAGGGAAAATAAACAGAAAATTACTATTTGTGGGACAGATGAATACTTTTCAGATGATATGGAGAAAAAATAACATGAGTTGAACACATGACCATGTGGGAGGCTAAATTCTTACACAGAATGATGTGTGAGTTTTTTTCTTAACATCAAAAATCCCAGGAGACTGTAGAGATCCATTTGTTTCTGTAGGCTGTGCCCCCTGTGAGAACATCAGAAAAATCCTATAAGGAAAAGGTTTTCAATTGTCAGTTCTCTCTATATGTGACTGCAGCTGTAAAGGCAACCTACCCTGGTGGTTAGGGATTAGCAAAAAAAAGGAGCCATAAATAGCCAAAATGAGTGATCAACACTGGGTAAGTACTTAGAATACTAATCTGAAAATTGCTCTCAATTGAATCTTTTTCCTTGCTTAGCAAGCCTTGCGACTTATGAATGAAGTAAAAGCAAGACTGGAAGAAGAAGAAAGACAATGTCAAGTATCCTTGAAAAATCTATGGGATGAATGTGAATCTTGTTTAGAAAGTACCTGCATGAGATATTATACAACTTGCAAACATGATGTGTCAACCTTTAAGAGAAAGGTAGGAAGAAATTTTGTATCTGGAGATTATTCTTGAGTTCACCCAAAGTTTTAGAGTCAGCACATCTTATTTTCTCAATGCCTAGGTCTGCCAGTTATATCAGCTTACAAAAATTAATTTGATTTGGAGGGTCTGGAAATATGAAGTTATATGGCAGAGATTACATGTGATTATGGTCATGGAATGCTGAGCCAAAATGAGTTCAGTTGCACCCTGGCAAGATTCCATGGAAACTGATGAATCCCCTAACTCCAACAGTCTCATTCCAGATATACAATATTTCCTCTCACAGTGGGACTTGCACTAAGATGCTCCATAACTGTTTGTGGAAAATACCACATAGATTCTTTTATGGTCCATCTAAAAGTCAGCAAAGTTAAAAGTGTAGATGTAGTTAGCAAAATCACATGGGGGGGAAATATCATTTACTTATTGCATCATTCTTTCCTGTATCTATCTTAAATAAACTCTTTAAGTAACAAAAAAAGCTTTAAAATGCTTAACTTTGTATGATAAAGGAACTAAAGGAGATTCCCCTAATTCTACTAGAAGGAAAATATGGTCTCCTGAGTGGCCCATTATTACTACAAAATTCAACAATTGTAATCACGTTTTTTTGCTTGGGCATACACTTTAAACACAACAAATTTCTGAAGCAAAACTGTAATTGCTGCTACTAAAATGTTAGCCAGCTTCCCTAGCTTTCACCCCTCCCATGCACTGAAAATATATAGTAACTTAAATGTGGTCTGTTTCAGGCAGGGTTTAGAGCAAAAGTGTTTAATATTTGTGCATAGGTTAAAATGTAGGAGATATTAAATTTAAGAAAGATTATTTGTGAGACTTTTAGCTTTTTAGATACTGCTGATATATATGTTTTGGATTTTCAAGCGTTTGTGGATGCTGTAACTACTGCAGTAAAAGTTATATACTGCATTGCCACTGTCTTTGACCCTCTTGGTAACTTCCTCCATGAAGTTACCATTACCATTACCATGAAGAAACCATTATTTGGTTTATTTGAAGCATTCAAAGTAAAAATTGTGTTGTGACCTAAGTCAAGGAAAAGAGAAGAGAAGAGAAGAGAAGAGAAAAGAAAAGAAAAGAAAAGAAAAGAAAAGAAAAGAAAAGAAAAGAAAAGAAAAGAAAAGAAAAGAAAAGAAAAGAAAAGAAAAGAAAAGAAAAGAAAAGAAAAGAAGACAAAGATGATAGCTGTGGCTGAGGACACACAGACAGCAGGAGCAACGCTGACTTCTGTTTCACACTTCACCTTCCCTCTAAGCTGCACTAGTGGTCAGATTAAGCTGATGATTTGTTTTTGGTTTTTTTTAATTAACATATATGACTGTCTTTATCCATATGTATATCTGTCTACATTGATATGTGTGTGTTTTAGCAGGGCGCTTCTTAACCCCTAATTGTTTTCTTATGCCATGGAATGTGGCTCGAAAAACCACTCCATTGGCTCAGACCAAACTTGTACCTTAAAGTAGAGAGCAGGGACCAGTGGCCAAGACCCAGGAACTCTGTGATAGAATTGACACTTGGCCTCTTATGTGGTAAAACCATGGACTAGAGCCACTGCTTTACTGATTTTGCTGGTTTCCATTCACACAAGGACGTGACGATTTGCCCAGCAGAGAGAGGGCAGGCTTTTTACAAATCAAGGTGAGATCACCTTCTGCTCCCCACACCACACAACAGAAATGCATCTCACGTCTTTACAACATAAAGTCCAAGCTGCCTGTTGGAAGAAACCCAAATGCTGATAATAACTTTGAGGCCCCACAGATTAAAGGGCAACTGGCAGACTTTTTACTCCAGATCTGATTTGAAACTAATGATTTAGATTGAATGCACTTCCCCTCTTCGGGGTCTAGTGTCTTAAATTACTTCAGAGAATATGCTGTGTTGGCAGTTATTAAGAGGGCATTGTTTCTATGAGTATTTGAAACAGAAAAATTAGAGACACTTACCTGAGAGATGAGAAACCAATAACTTGTCTGTCTCCTGATCTGTCTCCTTCTTATACACAGGTTGAAGATTTTTTGAGGAAAATACCTCCACTCATATTTACTTTTCATGAAGATCAAGGAAGAGACATCCAGTCTAATGAAAAGCCTGAGAAAGAGGATACCCAGCTAGTGAAGATGGAAGACTTATTTAGCCAGCTATTATCGGATGTGGGCTCAATATTTGACAGAAGTTTCATTTTTTTCAAGCACATGCAAAAAGAATTTGACCAGTCTTTTCAGACATATTTCATGTCTGACCTGGACTTGAGTGAGTCCCCCAGTATGCCAGCTTTACCTGAGGTCACCACCAGAACTGATGGCTCCCAGAGAGGCTGGGGCATGCCCGGCTTCTTACAGATGGTTTTTGATTTCAGTAGGACAGTGTTCGAAGGTGTCAGCGAGGTGATCACTGACGTGCTTGATGAATACAGAGATTATAGAAGAGATGTGCCAGAACAAACTAAAGGCAAGTGTTAGAAGAGGAAAGTTGACTGCACTGTCAATGACATCAACCCCCTTGGGATGGCTAAACTACAGCAAATTACTCAGTTTCCAGTATGTGAATGTGAGATATGTAAGGAATCTCTGGATGGGTCAAGGATAACTATCATTTAAATGAACAAATAGAAGTTGCCTAGAAATCTTCAAGAAATGTTGCAGGGGGACTAAAGGGTCCTACATAGCCTGATTTTCATGGCAATTCTCAAAACATTTTCAGGAGCACTTAAATTCAGGGTGAATGCAGGTTTTCGTAAAGCCGACTGACAGATTTAATCTCAGCATTTGTCAGGATATGATTTGTATCATCTCTTATTGACATGGCCACCAATTCTAAAAAATGAGGGCAATTCTGTGAGATATCAAGGTGTATCCCTGCTCTTGACAAATGATGCTAAGTTCAGCTTGACAGCTGCAAGTCCTGTTCCAGGCTACAGAGCAATGTAATTTAACAATCAAATACCAGCTAATCAAAGACCAGCCATCAGGTTTTCCAGTGACCAGAAAATTCTAGGCATACCATTGTTGATGACACTCAGGGAAGGAAAAGGACCATGGCCAGCTTTTAGAGTACATATTTGACTCTTGAAAATAGGACAAATGCATGCTGGTCCTTATCTACAAGAAAATCACAGTGAGCCTATGTTGCAACTCTGAGTAGCAGGTGACATAAACATTACGTGATCATCAGGAAGGACAAAGTTAAGTGACTCTTGAACAGTGTTTTAATTTTTTTTTTCTATATCATAAGCCATGTTAGTTCAGAAATAAGCTTTGGTACTGTGTTTTCATCTAACTGCATGTGATTCTGGAACATCTTGACTTCTAAGGGTCAAAAAGATCTTACCAGAACTCATATGTTGTAGAAATAATGTGCAATAATATTAGCAATTGTTTGGTTATGTCTGGGGAATACACTCCTAAGTCTTTATAAGGGAATATACTACAGCAGCATGAATTCCTTGAAAGAAACATCATTTGAATCTTCTCCTGACTTCTACATTTTAATAATTTATTCCTTTTATTTTTTGTGGGGGGAGGGGAAGCAGAGGGGTAGGGAAAGGGATTTATGCAAAATACTTTGGATTAAGGGCAAGAAATTATATTCTAGCACTCAGGCTTGGTAATGAATGCATACTTATAAAGACTCTAAGTTTAATGTCAGTCTAAAAATACCATGACTTTATTCTAGATCCTGACAGAAGTGGCATGTTTTCAAAAATTGTGTCAGGGCACCAGAGACTTCAGTGCAGGGAGCTCCGGGAGAACTCCTCTGGATGCCCACAGTTTCATGAGAGATGCCAGAAATGTCAAGACAATCTTTTGCATGGTAAATAACTATTTTCCTTTATTTTTTTTCCCTGTATGCACTGAATACTTGTTTGTAAATTTTGAGGTTTTAATTTTTTTACTGGAATTAACATTTAGTCACTGAGTTTTTACTGTAACTACGGCTACAATAACCATTCCTCATTCTAGATGATTTCAATTAGCTTTCCCCACTGTCTCCACAGAGTGTCAGTATAGCTCAGATGTTAACACACCACTGGTGCTCCAAAGAGACGTCCCACAGTCTATAACAAAATATACAGGTATTTTGTTAGAGCTGCCATCCTGCAGAGGAGCAAGATGTCAGTCAGCAGTCGATCCTGCCTGGGTAGAGAAGTGCTGAGCAGAAAGTAAGGAGAAGCTCAAACTCCTGACAGTTGCTTCTCCTGCTGACTACCAGGTGTAACCTCAGCTATCTTCAGTTCTGAATTTGTGGCAGACAGTACTAGTCTCATAGTACTGTTGAGCTATTGTAAGATAAATATTAGGTCTTAACACTCAACAGGAATACGGGCTTTCTTGTAATAACCTCTATCACAGAATCATAGAATAGTTTGGGGTTAAAGAGACCTTTACAAGTCAACTAGACCAACCCCCCAGAAATCAGCAGGGATATCTTCATCTAGATCTTGTTGCTCAGAGTCCCACAGAACCTGACCGTGAATGTTTCCAGGGATGAGACATCTACCTGCTCTCTGGGCAACTTGTTTCAGTGCTTCACCACCCTTATTGTAAAAAATATATTGCTCACATATAGTGTAAATCCACTCTCTTTCGATTTAAAATCATCACCTCTTGTCCCCAGGGACTGATAAAAAGCTTGTCCCCATCTTTCTTACAGGCACCCTTCAGTTGCTGATGGTGACAATTTGTATTCAAAGGCCACAATAAGTGTCCCCAGAGTCTTCTCCAGGCTGAATAACCCCAGCTCTCTTGGCCTGTCCTAGTAAATAGCAGAGTTGCTCCCACCCTCCAACAGTTTTTGTGGCCCTCCTCTGGACTTGCATGGACAGGTCCATGCCATTCTGTGCTGAGGAGCTGCTGTGGTTTGACACAGGCCCAATGCCAGGCACCTATCAGACTCACTCGCTCACCCTCTCTTGCCACAGCTGGGCAAAGGAGGGAAAAGAAGAAAAAGTTAATGAAGGCTTCATGAGTGAAATAAGGACTGGGAGAAATATTTTAAGGGCAAAACAGGCTCAACTTAAGTTGCAAAGTGAAAATTTATTACTTACAGAATCAAAGGACGATATTGAGAAGTAAAATGAGCCCTTAAAACACCTTTATGCCCCCTAGCCCCTTCCTCTTTCCCACCAACAGCACAGGGGACAGGGTGGGGGGATTTGGCTAGTTCATCACCAGAGATTTTCTTCTGCTCTGGGAGAGAAGTCCTTCCCCTGTGTCTCCCACAGGAGATAATTCTCTGTGAACTTCCCCAGTGTGGGTCCATTCTCATAAGCATCAGCCAAACCACACCTGCTGCAATGTGAGTCCCTCCCATGGGCTCACAGTTCTTCCAAAACTGCTGCACCGTGGGTCAGTCTTCCCATGGGCTGCAGTCCTCCAAGGACAGGCTGCTCCAGCCTGGAAGCAGGGCCCCCTCTCTCCACTGGGTCTCCGACTGGATCACAGCCTCCTCCAGGCATCACCTGCTCCAGCATGGGAACTTCCCTATGGGCTGTGGGTGGATCTCTGCATCCCCTGTGGATCCCCTTGGGCTGTGGGTGGATCTCTGCATCCCCTGTGGATCCCCATGGGCTTCAGGGACACAGCTGCCTCACCACGGTCTCACCCCAACCTGCAGAGGAATCTCAGCTCTGGCACCTGGAGCACATCCTCCCCTCCTTCTCCACTGACCTTGGTGTCTCCAAGTTGTTTCCCCTCATGTGTTCTCACCTCCTCCTCTTCCATGACAAGAAGCAAAACCCTTTGTTTTGATCTTCTTAAATATGTCATCACAGAGGCATTACCAACATCTCTAATTGACCCAGTTTTGGCCAGCAGCATGTCCATCCTCAGAGCCATCAGGGATTGGCTTTGCTGGACATGGTGGGGAACTTCCAGCAGCTTCTCACAGGAGCCATCTCTGTGTCCCCCTTTCTACCAAAAACCAGGCCGTGCCAAACCAATACAGGAGTCCAGACCTGGATGAAATACTTCAGGGGTCTTATGAGAGAAGAGTAGGGGAGGCAAAATAACCTCTCTCAACCTGCTGGCCATGATTCTTTCAGTGCATCTCAGAATGTGTTTGGCTTTCTGGGCTGTGAGCATGCATGGCCTGTTCATGTCCAGCTTTCCATCCACGAGCACCCCCAAGTCCTTCTTGGCAGGGGTGCTCTGAATCTGTTCATCTTCCACCCTGTGTTAATAGCAGGAGTTGACACAACTCAGGTGCAGAACCTTGCACTTGGCCTTGCTGAACCTCATGAGGTTCACCTGGGCCCATTTCATAACCTAGTCCAGGTCCTTCTGCATGGCACCTCATCCCCTGGGTGTGTCAACCACACCACTCAGCTGGGTGTCATCTGTGAACCTGCAGGTGGTGCACCTGATCCCTCTGTCTATGTCATTGATGAAGATATTAAACAGTACTGCTCCCAACACAGACTCCTAAGGGACACCATTTGTCCGTGATGTCTACCTGGGCATGAAGTCATTGACCACTACCCTCTGGATATGACCACCCACACAATTCCTCATCCACCAAACATTCCCCCCATCAGATCCGTATCTCTCCAATTTAGGCAGAAGGATGTTGTGGGGGACCATGTCAACGGCCTTACAGAAGTACAGATGAATTTACTTATCTAACCCTTTCCTTCTCTGCTGATGGAATCATAGGAGGCCACTGGTTGGTCAGGCAGGACTTGCCCTTCGTGAAGCCCTGCTGGCTGTCCCAAATTGCCTCCCTATCTTCCATGTGCCTAAGCAGAGCTTCTTGGAGGATCTGTTCCATGATCTTTCCAGGCATAGAGCTGAGGCTGACAGGGTGGCAGTCCTCAGGGTCCTTCTTACAACCCTTTTTTAAAAATCAGTGAAATATTTCCATTTTCCAGTCACCAGGGACTTTACTTCTCTTCCATGACTTTTCAAATATGCAGAGTGGCTACATCAGCCAATTCCCTTTGGACTCATCAGGTCCCATAGACTTAGATATGTTAAGGTTCCTCACATGGACTCAAAACTGATCTTCTCTTACAGTGGAAGGAACTTTGCTCTCTCAGCCCTTGCGTTGCAGTCTACATATGCTGGATAGATTCATAATGGAATATGAGCCAATAAAAAAAAAATGTGTAAGAAGACTATGAAGTGGCTATATATAAAATTTATCAGACCTTATTTAGGATTAACAGAAAATTTATTGCCATGAAATATTATATAAACCATATAATATATGATACAAACTTGGTAAATCACTTTAATACAATACATGGGATAATGCATTCATTTGGTCATTGGGTCTAAACTAAATCTACCATAATAAGTCAGTGAAATTGTTCTTTTTTCAGCATTATTTAAAGATCCAACCAAACCATGCCCCCATGCTAGACTTTTTTTTACAATTTTCATTTCTTCAGATAGAAAAGACAAAGTACAAGACATAACACTGTCTTTCCTAACAGATTGCCCAAATGTTCCTGAGCTGCACAGAAAGTTTGATGAAGCCTTTAAACTAGTTAATCTCTCAGGGGAGCAATACGAGCAGATTCTCCAGGTGGTTCGTCATCACACGGAGGACACTTCCTACTTGTTGAACAAAATGAAAGAAAGATTTGGGTGGGTGTCTGAGTTATCCAACACGACCATTGGACCAGAAAACATTTTCAACATAGTTAAGGTAAGGGTTGTCTTCTGAAGGGAGTTATTGCTGCCTTTAGCCTGCATTTTGCTCATGCTTATGCTCCTGGGGGGGTGTGGATGTTTATAGATATGTAATGTTTGGGTTAACAACACGAGTTGTTAACATGAGTTCCTACTCATCTTGAATTTGCTTGGTATGCTTGGTAATCCCTCGATGAGCTGAAACTCCTGAGATTAGAACCTATTTTCCTCTAAATCCTTCTAGTCTGATGGATGGCTGACAGGCTAACCTGAATCGCTGTCTGATAAAGAGTAAATTGACACTAGCAACGTTGACTGGCCTCAGATTACCTTCACAGATAAATTGCACTGCACCAGTCATGAACATGTCCATATTGGATTGATGAATGTCTAGCTATCTATGTCTGTACTTATATATTCCAAAGTTCAAAGAAGGCAAATGATATACAGATTATTGCAGTGGAAGCTGCACACACCTGACAGCATCAGTCAATATTTCAGTAAATGCATAATGATTAATTGTGTCTCACACACCAGGTAAATCCAAGGTAAATTCAATCCATTTTCCTGGGCAAGGGACAAATCTTATTCTCTATTCTAACTCAGAAATCTACTAATATATAGTGAATTACTACTGTTACTATCAGAACTTTATAGAACATGATGGTACAATCCACCAAAAAAAAAAGCACAAAATGGGAACAGGAGACAGGCAGACTTTCCCAACAGAGTCTGAATTATCTGTTCTCAGAAAATAAAGCTACAGAACTAAGTCTGATTTATAAAAACACACAGGAGTGAATAAATATATTCACACAAATGTTGTATTGAACTTAGTGGAACAGCTCAGAAATTTTCATTAGGAGAACAGAAGCTCTTTATAGATGTAGCTCCCGGTGTAAGTATTAACATGCAGTTCTTTAATATGGTCTTGGCAGTGCCATGTCAGCTCTTTCCACCACCGACATAAATTCAGACACCCACTCTCTTTTCAGAAGAAAGCAATTTAAAGAAAGTCGACAAGTCTAAAATACTCCCCTGTTTAATTTTCTCCTATTAAAGAGAGTGGGCACAGTAGGTATAAACAAAACTGAAAGCACACAGCAGTTTGTAGTGTCTAAAGTACTGCTCTCTTCCAGGTGGTACCTGGGGATCCCTCCAGTAAAGACGAGACTGTGGTAGATGTGAACATTCTGACTTCACCTACTTTCACCATTAAAGTTCCTCCCAACTTAGATCCCAAGAGTCCTGAGTTCATTGAATACATAGCTGGGAAAGCACTTCAGTTGTATAAGCAGAATTTTTAAGTGGTAAGTTCATTCCTTCTGCTTTCACAGAGAACACGCTTCTTCATAAGAGGTGTTTACATTGCAATAATCTTTAGTTGGAACAAGATTCAGTCATGGTGTATGCAAGACTGTCTTCTCAGAAAGGACACATAGAGAAAAACACAGGCATTATGGAAAACACAATCACTCCATGTTCTAGCCTGCAAAACACAGACACGATGTTAAATTACTTGACTTACTTAACTGTGAAATCCTCCATCTTTAGTAGCAGCTGGGATGAGGTAATGTGATTATAAATATTTCTTCAGAAAAGAATTGCCTCACAACCACAGTCCAGTGTCTTGGCATTGAAAAACATGTCTTTATGTTCATTCATCATGAATGGACTGGAATTACCACTACTCATGATAGGATTTTAATTTTTCTTTTATTTTCAGTAGTATTTGAGAGCATGCTCATATTATTTTTGATGATAATGGAGTGCAAAGTGAGAATCACCACCAGGACTTGGAAGAGCTGTCTTGCCATAACATTTCTGCATTAGCAGCATACTGCTCAGATTAACAGTGTTTATTAACAGAGGCTGCAGTTCAACTTGCAGGATCACACACAAAAGGATCCTACTCATGGGCTTCAACCATTTTTGTAGAAAGGACACACAAGAAGCCTCTCTCCTTGTTTCAGACATTTCAGGGAGAGGAAGCAAGCACCAGGCAGAGAGACAGGGAGACTTTCAGTCTCATGTCACAGATCACTGCAGTGTCCCCAAATCTTCTGAGAAGGACCAGATTTGGAATCGTTTCTCTTTAGGTCATAGCTGATTTCCTCAACTGAGCAACTGAAGCATGACCTGCACAAAAAGAGAAGTCTCAGGAGGCAGGGAAAGTGCAATCAACATTAACAAAGTAGATGAAGAAGATTTCAGCATTTGGTATTGCATCTGTTTATTCTTTTGAGATCAGCACAATTTTTGAGCTGATGAAAGAAATCACTCTCACCAGAGAGGCTGAGGTGGGCTGCAAAATTTAGACATAATAGAATAAACCTCACCTTGTACTTTGCTTAGGCAAATGCAATACTTTAATACTTACAGACATATGCAATAAAATGCTCCAACTCTTTCTCCACAATTTTTCTTCAAGATTCTCTGTAATTTATGTACAGTTATAAATATAAATGATAAACATTATTTCAGATCATGGAATACTAATCTTCAGGGCCTAATGATGGCAATAGGTATTTCTGTAGCTTGATGCTCTGAATCTTACTGATTTTCCTGTGGACATATCTTGTCTAGCTGTTTCATACCTGAGAACAGTAAGTTGTGTTGATTTCAAAATTATACCACCATTTTACATTCAGTTTGCACAAGGCTTAGAGTATATGAAAATGTAATGGTAAAAAAAGAGTTAAAACTGGACAAGAAAACTGGACTATCTATAAGAACAGAAAGGGAGAGGAAAAAAAAGTTTCTGTTTTTTATGTTATGCATGTTTCTACAGCAGGACATTGGTACATTCCACATATACTTATTTTTCTAACATAGTTTACTCCACTCAAAACCAAAATGTATAATTTTCATTTTTTTTTCCTCCTAGGAAAGAAGAAGTGTGAATTCTTTCTTCCTGAAATAAAGTATATGCTCCTTAGTTGAATTACCCCTACAGTCAATACAACTGTTAAATTACTATGGTTAAAATAGTTGCATATAAATTAAATGTTGCTTAGTAAATACAGTAACATATAAGATATCAAGCAAAGATTGTAGAAATCTTTAAAATCAAACCCCAAACCAAATCCATTTCAGTATTAATTTATTTAAATAAAATGTTATTTATATTGTCAGTGAGGTAATCTTTGATAACAAGCTATGACTCTAGTTATGCAAAGATTTAAGGACATAATCAGCTGTAAGCATAAAAGTAATTTCTATTTGCATACTTATATTCAAGTACATTCTTAAGCCTTTTCAAGACTGATCCCTACAGATGTTGCACATTCAGCTAAGTCTGAATCAACCAGATTTCCATCTGCATGTAGCATATTATTTTGCAATGAAAATATTCAATTTCTCCTTCCAGTTGCTTTTGATGCTTATTGTGTACATTAAATGACTTATCTGAATATGCACTAATGAGTAAGTCTTCTGCCTTTGGCATTTCTTACAAACAGTAGTTTGCCTCTGGAGTTTATTACTTAATTAATTAACAGCCTTTATTAGTAAAGAAGTTTGTTTCTCCCTAAATTATACACATCAGCTTTCAATGGTATTTATAAATTATAATAAAGGTTAAGAACTGATACACCTCTCACCTAGAAGCAGAGCTCTAGGTGGCTTGGTATCATTTGCCATGCACAGCTTTTCTGAGCATTTTTGCACACAGGTATATGCACCATTTCCAACTATAATAAATCTAAATCTGCTGTAATAAATAAATCTGCTGAATAAATCATGCTAATTTCAAAGTGTACAAAAACACCTATATTAGACACGAGCAGAGAAAAATATCCACACCCTACTTACACTTTATGTTTTCCTTTAGTTCTATACATATGTGTTAAGTATACAAATTTATACAAGAAAAAAGCCATTTTTCTCTTTTAACTAGTGGAAAAGATGATTTTCTGCCTGCTGCAAAGGTAGGTATTTTCTAATCCACAGTCCTCTATGCTCCTTAATTTCTGTCATATATACCTGTATTTCACACTCCTAATCATGAGATCGTCAGTCGTAACACCACTTGTCAGAAAGCTGGGCTTTATCTCAGAGATAAGTGACTCCTACAGAATTCTTGACTTCCACGAGATACTAACAAAGAAACATTCAGAAAAGAATCCGTTTCTTCTGACTAGCAGAAATTGTACCTAGAAAATTTTCAGAGGGCACCATGTTGGGAGCAGTTGCAATCAAACACGGGTCGGGATGCAAAATGACACTGGAACATGGGAGAAGCTGAGATGAACACGATGAGACCAAATAAACCCAAGTGACGAGTACTACCCTTAGTGAGTAGCAAATGTGCCAATAAAGTATGAAGCAGGAAGATGACGACACGGCACGGCATGAAAGGAACCCGGCTTTAGAAGCACAGGTCAGGGAGCCGCTGCTGGACGTGGAAGGTGAGCTGTGCATGGGACACGGCACTGCAGGAACACCACACCAGGGGAGACAAGGGAGGGGATGTGGCTGTTCGGGATATCCCGGCTGGGGGGATCTAGTGCCAGATGCGTGCGGCTGCCCGACCCAGCTGGAGGCCTTGGTCTTGTATCCGAAATGGGATGCCCGAGGCTGCAGAGAGAAGAAGGATGACAAATGCCAGCAGCACCTTCCAGCACGGGATGAGCCTGGAGAGCGCTTATGGTGCCGCTAGAGCAGAATGAGGTCACAGAAGCACACAATCTAAGTCCCTAAAAATCTCTGAGCTCACTGGGTCCAACCCTGGACGGAACACCACCACATCAACCAGACCGCGGCACTTCACGCCACCTTGTCTTTCCTCACACACCTCCAGGGACAGCGGCTCCACCACCTCCCTGGGCAGCCCATTCCGACATAAGATCAACCTTTTTGTGAAGAAACTCTTCCTAATATCGAACCTAAACGAGCCGGTATGGTTCGGGACGCTGCCTCGGGCCAGCCGTCCCTCAGGGGGAACAGCTCCCTGCAGCACAACAGCGGGCGGCGACGGGGGCGACAGCGCTGAGGAGCCCTGGGTACTGGAAGAGGAAGCGGAGGGGGGAAGGGAAGGGGGTGGGCGAGGGAGGCGGTGGCGGTGGTGCCACATCTCTCCGCCCGCCCCTCGGCGCCGTTTGGCGGGAAAGCCGGGCTTGGGCGGGAAGTCCGGGCTTTGCCGGGAAAGTAAGTTCGCGTTTTGGCGGGAAGTCCGGGCTTTGCCGGGAAAGTAAGTCCACGCTTTGGCGGGAAGTCCGGGCTTTGGCTGGCTCGGGAGAGCTGCGCAGACGGAGCGCGGCGCAGAGCGGCCACAGGAGCCGCTCGCCCGCAGGAGCCGCTCGCCCGCCATGCCCGCCGAAGGGGAGCTGCTGAGCGCCGCCGCCGCCCTCCCGGAGTCCGGCGAGCAGCAGTACCTGCAGCAGGTGAGGCACATCCTGGAGTACGGCCACCGGCGGGAGGATCGCACCGGCACCGGCACCATCTCCGTGTTCGGCATGCAGGCGCGGTACAGCCTGAAAGGTGGGCGCCGCCGGGACCCCCGGCCCCCTGTGCCTGCTCCCTGCTCCTGCTCCTGGCCCTGCCCGCCGCGGCTCCCTGAGCCGGGCTGAGTGTGGGGGTCTCGCACGCCGGGGTTGTCCTGTTCCTTCCCACCCCAGGGGTCTGAACGTGGGAGTTACACATCCTCTCGCAACTCCTTACTTCATATCCCGACCTTACAATGTCAGGCGGTGGCATTGCCCTCTCTGTGGGGAAAAACTCAAGTCTGCTCACCCTTGCAAATGGCTGGTGCCCGCTGACAGTCTGGAACTCTTTTCCAGATCAGTTTCCACTGCTCACAACGAAGAGGGTGTTCTGGAAGGGAGTGCTGGAGGAGCTGCTGTGGTTCATCAAGGTTCGGTATTGGGGTGTCTGTGGGTGGTGGGTTCGAGAGTGTCACAAACAGAACTGGTGGGCAGTGGATTAAGGCGTGTGGGTAACTGCAGATCCTTCTGTTTCTACGACAGACCTTCTAACTGTGACCCTAACCCTCTAATACTGTGACCACGCATGGAAGGCCATTATCTTTAAGACATTCTCCATTTTAGTGCAGACTATTGCTACCATTGCAGTCAGAACAGTTTCTCTTCTCTGTCTTTCCAAGGGAGAAAATTTGAAATAGTGAGGGCTTGTACTAATTTGAATATACTCCACAGCTATAAGGCATAATGCAGTCTCTTTATTTGGTGTTTTAATCAGAAATAATAATAATATGAGATAGATAGTAGGCAATTTAATGATCTGCTCTTTAATACTGAGATAGCTTGATTTGAACAGAAACAAGCCATGTGGAACCACAGGTGAAGTAAGACTGATGTAAATGCTAGGCTTTTTAGGAGCAAAAAATGAGATCTAAGAGAGTTAAGAGCTGTACGTAATGTAATATAATTCAATGATAGGTAGTTCATTACAATGTAAGTGTTCCTATATATGTTATTGTGCAGGTATGGGAGAGTCTGCATAGCCATTTGCTAGATAGAAAGACTGAAATACACGTTCATTTTTCATAAGCGGTTTTTTTATGTTATTGGTTTTGGGTTTTTTTTGTTTGTTTGTTTTTTTTTTTCAAATGTAAAAGACTAGACACTCCCCAAAACAGCATAATTTCTATGTTTTATTTTTAGTGTCCTGATTTGGACCTCTTGAAGGATTCAGTGACATTTTTCTGGGTTATTTTCTCATTTTTGTCATTTTAAGAAAAGGATTTTTAAGACTTTAAGCTTATAGGTGGCTTGACATGGCAAAGACCGTGCCTAGGCCATACATTTTTTGTTAATCTATTTTTATCAATCTGTAAAGTAACATCTTGTTTTCTGCAAGTATGAAATGGCATTCCACAGTTGACCTTGGGGCTGTTGTGCATTCACAACGTGTGAGAATCCTGAGTTAATCAGCAGTGGCATGGCACTTCAGACTTCATTGCAGGATGTTGCTCACAAGTTTTGTTCTGTCCATGTGCAAGAACCTCATCCAGTACATTAATTACACTGTTCATCCTTGATGAGTGGAGAAATACCGTGGACTAGCAAAGCTTAATACAACTGTTTTAAATCTTGTCCTCTATGTTGGAATTAGGATGCAGACTTCTGTGTTTTGTAGGGTTCTACAAATGCCAAGGAGCTCTCTGCAAAAGGTGTGAAGATTTGGGATGCTAATGGGTCGCGTGAGTTCCTGGATAAGCAGGGTTTCAGCAGCAGAGAGGAGGGTGATTTGGGACCAGTATATGGTTTCCAGTGGAGGCATTTTGGAGCAGAATACAAAGATATGCACACAGGTAACGGCATCCAAATATGGTCTTGATTGCTCAGTGAGAAAGCTGTGACACATCACTACCAGAAGTCTGTGTGGAATGAACTGTTCTTAAATAGCCATTCACAGCAGACTGATAGCCAGAATAAAGAGGGTTAGAGGGAGTTAACTTTTTTATACCTACTCAGTCTTAATTATGCTGAAAGATGTAGCTTTGTGTACTATAGTTTGGTATTTGTGGAACAGATGAGTCATGAGGCACACACTGTTAGTCTTTTACCTAGAGCAGATGTGGCTGGTGATAGCTGGAAGGATGTTTGTGCTGCAGTCTACAAATCTGACCTAGCTCCATTTGATAACAGTGGAACACAGGCTGCCATCTCTGTATACCACTGCAGGGTCCTTGAAATTGTTGTGATGGAAAAACTGGTATCAGTGCACTACCTTGACTGGAGGCAGTGGAAGAGATTTTTTCATTCTGCATCCGGAACAAAATAGAATGTTTCCATAGCTGATGATATTGTGGACAGAACAGCTGTGACAAGTTGTGATAAAAATACCTGTTGGTATTTTTAGTGGAACTGGTCTAGAAAACTTACTCTCAAATATTGATTCCTCTTTTCCAAGTCACTCAAGGAGAGGATGTATAAAATGTTTAGAAGACTGCCATTAAGAAAAAGGTGTCAAAAACTGGATTGTCACTATCTGGTGTGATTTTTTTTTTAACTTGGATTAACAACATGGTTAATTATCTAGGTGAGATTTCTTATTTGATTTTTAAAATTTTATTTGCAGTACAGCCCCAAATTGCAGCTCACATTGATTACAGATATTAATTAGACTTAATATTGGCATGTTGGCCGTTAGAAGAATATAGTTTTATGGTAACACAAATGATGCAAATTGTGAACTGGCACATCTGAAAACTTCCTGAGTTTCTCATCTTAAAATGTCTAAGGCACAACACAGCATGGAAATAAAGAACAAGATAAATTCCAATAGTTTTCCTTACAAATAGATTTCCTTTTGCATTACTAATGGATAGGTAATTAGCTTCAGGAACTAACCATAACCATTTGACAAAGCTTCTGGCGTGGTATTGCTGGTAGAAGAGTTCCCTGAGATGCTAATTGTGTATTACAACCTTGTTTGCCAGCTTGGATCTCCTTGTGACCATAATCTGGTGCTGCTGTAATAAGAGGTATCAGAAAAAAGTAGTTACCAACCATGCTGATTCACTGACATAAGTCAGAATAGAGATTAGCAGCTAATGACTTTTTTATTCTGAAGTCTGTTCTAATGGTCAGTTAATTTCAGAAAATTTCTTACATAACTGGTATTGAGCCTAAAATTCAGCCTGTATCATTGAGTGAAATGTAATATCCTGTGCTACACATGATTAAAGTTCCTTTCTGGAGGTAAATGCTATGGAAATTCAGTTTTCATCCATGACCTTGAGAGTGCTAGATGGATGCATTTATTCATCTGTCAAACTTTCTACTTTTGAGCGTGTAAAGAATTCTGGTACCTGGCACACTGGCCTGGGCATACTTTTTTTTTATATATATAAAAGAAGGAGCACTGCAGCATGCAAATTGAATGTCTAGAAAGGCATTTTAATCCAGAAAAACAATAAGCAAATCAGTCTAAATACCATGACTGACTAGGAGGTAATGTCTTGTCCATTCCAGTACAGCTCTTGTCCTATTTAGGTAACAAGTCACCATGAGTGATAAAATACCATACTTTGTCCAGCTATTTTTTTTTGCGTTACAGCTTTTGTTTCTTGGGGTTTAGTGATTATACAGACTTTTTAGGGTTTTTTATAAAAAGTGAGGTTGCTGAAAATGGAATAAATAGGAATGGTCCTATTTCAGTGGGTGCTAAAGGTACTCAAAGCACCCAAAAGAGTTGGGGGGGGGTCGTCATACAGAAATACCAAATGAGAATTTTACAGGCTCTGGAGCATCCTAAGAAAGACCAAGAACAACCTATGTTTGGACGGTGCCAACTTATTAGTCAGTTTAAAAGTTGTGGTAAAATCTTAAGAGGTTGTCATTTGGGTATCACTTTTCAGTGAAACATGGGCTGGGTGTTAAAAAAATATGACTTGAATCTGTCTGGTTTAGATCTTACTTGTTATATTTCTTCAGATTACTCCAACCAAGGAGTTGATCAGTTGCAAAAAGTGATTGAAATGATCAAAACCAACCCAGATGACAGAAGAATCATTATGTGTGCTTGGAATCCCAAAGGTATTGAACAGCTGGTGTAGAGTGAATGTGGTTGCACATTATATTGCTCTGTGATAAATTATGTTCTGTTCCTGTGTCAACAGTCTGTTCCATTTGGTGTCCTTGTTCATTCTTTATAAAACTACCAGGAGTGCAGTAAAAATGGTCTGGGGTTATAATCTTTATTCTCTTTCTACTCAATCCTCATGTTCAAACATCAAAAATAATGAATTGTTTCTTCAGAGTTTTTCTCTACAGGTTAAAGTGAGGAATACACCAGTGTCTTTGACATACAGTATTATTCAATAAAGACAATAACTCTTATTTTAAAAAAGTAAAAAACCCAAACCATAAAAACTATATTAAAGCAATGTGTCTTGCTTTTAGCCATGTAATCTCTTATAAACATAACTCTTAACACTAGAGAACAAAATTGTTATTAGTGTTGCAGTCTTCTCCTTGAACGTGGGTTCATATGATGAACCTGTATCATATGAATGATAGGGTCTGTTTATACATAGGTATCCATTCACTCTGTGGGGCAACTTCTAAACAAGAGCTACTGCAACAGAATGTTTAACTTTCACCAGCGATAGATCTGTGCTCCAAAAAATTCACACAGCATTTTCCACAGTTGTCTGAAAGGGTATTCCACATGCTATTGCTGTTATTTTCAAGGGTGAACATTCTCAGAAGATACCTGGTGAAAATTTTCCTTGTCAAACTGTAATTTTATTCTTTGCACTTTTTAAGCATAGAAAACTACTCAAAAGATCTTCCAGTTTCTGAATATTTTTTTTTAATGATCATTACTTTTATATCTCAACAAGCGCATTGCAATGGGAAGAGAATAAGATGAAGCAGTTGGAATTTGCTTTAGGGTATATGCTTAATTTTACTCTTAATGGCTTCCTTTAGGGAATTCAACTGTCTCACCAAGCTGAGTAGAAATTAACTGCTGTGCAGCATTATGGCATAAATCTGTTCTGTGGAATATCTGTTTGTGATTTTCTGGTCATACAACCCAGGAGACAGCTTGTCATGACCTAGACTTAATTGCTAGGGCAGCAGGTGCTTATAAACAACAGAGAAAAAGCAGTAGAATGACAGTGAAGTTGGCTCTCTACTATATCTCATTACATGCTTGTTGCATCTTCTACATTCATAACACATTAATGCTGTTACTGTTCGCCCCCCTCCCTCTTCTGTACCTCAATTCCTAGATATTTCCCTGATGGCTTTGCCTCCATGCCATGCCCTTTGCCAGTTCTATGTTCTAAATGGTGAATTGTCTTGCCAACTCTATCAGAGGTCTGGAGACATGGGACTAGGAGTGCCTTTTAATATTGCCAGCTATTCACTGCTCACGTACATGATTGCCCATGTGACAGGGCTGAAGGTATGCCATTTAATATTTTTTTTCATTCTTGTCTGAGAAATAAGGGACTAAAAGATAAGGCTCTTCATATCATGTCCAAGAAAAACTGGAATGAACGTGCTGTTTGAAATCTTGCTGAAGTATGTGTAAAAAAAGGGCCCTCTGAATTGGACGTGAATTGCCTCTGTTTTGTATGGGCAGTTAGAATCAGCAATGTACGAATTTTAAAATTCAGGTTAAGCAGAAGATTCTTTTATGTCTTGACTGTGTCAAGACTGACCTGTTCACTAGTCTTAGAAATCTGAACTGAGTGCTTGTCCTCATGGGATAGTAATATACAAGAGATTAGATTTTGTAGCATGTGTTTATTGGAAGTGAACAGTAGCTCAGCAGTAGCTGTCAAGGTTCTAATTTGGATATTCTGCCCACCTAACTTCCAGCTATAATTTCAGCTGTGTAGTTCTTTGATTTCCTACTGTAGATGATTATGTAAAGTGGTATGTGCTCAAATAGCTCCTGCCCTGACTTCAGAGCTGTATTTTGTAATTTGACAGAGAAACTTGAATGCACAACAGTCTTGCACAAGGGAAAACCCCTTTTCTTTAGGACATGTAAAAAATTTTACTAGCAAGTCCTTCTGCACCTAATCCTCCTGCCACCAGCAACATGAAGGGGAACTTCTTAAAGCAGGGCAAAAGGGAAGAATCAGATTTCACAACTGCAGAAATTAGTCCAAGGTACTAAAAAAAGTGAAGTTTAACATTCTGTCCAGCTGTTGCCTCTCAGCCACTTCCTCATGTGGCTTTGATGGTTTTCAGCGCAACGTATCTAAGGGCTGATCGACATTGGTCAGAGGCTGGTAAAAGATCCGATGAAATTTCCCCACATTAAATTTGCTTGCTCAGGGGCTGCTGAAGTCACAGGACTTGCAAGCTTTCACACCCCATCTGAATGCTTGCCTGTGCCTGACACCTCCACTGCTGTTTAGTAATGGCTGAGGCAACTGCTCTGAAGCCAGCTTTGGCACGTTGTACTTACAGGAAGTGGAGTGGAAAAGGTGGATATCGCTGCTGCACCTGTTTCTGTCTCAGTGAGCAGATCAGTGTTGTTCCATTCATTTACCAAAGCTACTGTCATGGCAGGATTTGAAAGATAATTTTTTTGTAAGATAGTGGAAATTTCATTATATTTTCCATTAATTAGGCATTCATTAGTCAGAGAAGCTTGTGCCCTTCACAGCTTTCAAAGAATACAATCCAGTACAGAAGCTGCAATTCCACACTATTGATGCTGAGAATCAATACTATAAGCATTGTAATGTTTTGCTTTCTTGGAACCTGACTGTTTGAAAAACTACGTGTGTTCTTCATTCTTTTCAGTCTGGAGAGTTCATACACACCTTAGGGGATGCTCACATATATCTGAACCATGTGGAACCTCTAAAAGTCCAAGTAAGTACTTATTCTGTATTCTGTCCTTTTATCTTCCACAGTGCTTATTCAATGCAAAATTACCTTGATATTTTAAATATCCTATTGCAGATATTAATTTGTATGGCTTTTTTTCTCATTTCTATCCTAGTAACTGTAGTATTTTAACATCACTTCAGGTTGCAAACAGAAATAGAATACAAGCATGATTGAAATGTACGTCTGTGTACTACTCTAGAACCAAATTAGAGATCCAGAATCTGTACTTTTAATTTTGGAAATAATTCCCCCCTAATCCAAATAACACAAAATACAATGTCTTTGTAATATATGAGAAAAGGATAACTTAAAGTTCACAGAGTTAACCAGTAATACTATTTGGCTGAGAAAGGCTACATTTTCTTCAGGAAGTAATTTGTTGCTAAAATCAGCATTTGATTTGATTAGACTAAGCTTGGACTGAACATTGTCATTATTAGTATGGTTCGAAACCACCCAGAGAAGTAGTTATTGATTCAGACCTGAATGATGAGTAGTGAGAAGCTGTAGAATATTTGATCCATGTTTGGGTCAGATTTTCCAATTAAATTTCTCCTGGGAGGAATATAATCTGTAACCACCAGAACTGATTTGCCAACTGAAATTACTTGCAGTGCATTTGGATGATCAGGGAATTCACTTGAATATTATGCTACTGCTCCTAGTGAAAATGCTAAGGTAGATTCTACCTAACTGTATTGGAATTTTCTTCTTTTTTTTTTTTTTTTTTTTTTTTTGGTATAAGTCTTTTTGATGGGAAGGGAAATCCTACATAGTGTAATCTGACTTGAGATTGAGAACACGAAGTCTCTGCTTTCAAATACTAGCTTTGTACAGTAAGCTTGCTTTTATCTCAGCTTCAGAGGGAGCCAAGACCTTTCCCCAAACTCAGAATTCTTCGTGAGATTACAGACATCAGCGACTTTCAGGCAGAAGACTTTCAGATTGAAGATTATAATCCTCATCCACCTATTAAAATGGAGATGGCTGTCTAATGGTATAAACCAGCATTAGATATTAATGTGGAAATGTACCTATGTTACTTAGTTTCTCTAAAGTGGTGGGGATTTTATATACTTCAAAAGGTAATTGCTTTATTGTTAAATGGTCACAGACCAGATTTGCCTTCAGTGCTACCCTGCAGTTGTACAGGACAGATGATCATTCCTGATGTGCTATGCAGATGTTAACCCGGTTTTAAGTTGTTAGAGAGCTACTTTTCCATGTGTTGCTTCAGTTACCAGTGGCCATTTCTGTTAACGTTCAGTTACTGTGTGTGAGTAGCACAGGCTTATGTGCTTGATTCGGTACTGAAAATAAGAACTTGTATATGTGATAGAGGATTCCTTCAAGGTGGGAAAAATCACTAGATATATTTTAGATTGTATGTTTAATAAAGCTTTTTTTAAAAATATCTTCTGGAAGGCGTGATGCATATTTAATTCTGGTGTGGTCTTTTTACAGTGAGTAGTAAAAAAGGGTTTGGAAAGGTCTTGAAGGGTAACATCTGGCAAGGAAAAACAAACTTCTCATGGTCTTCACAGATGAACCATCAGGAAGGCAAAAATTTTACTGGAACTTTGCGAGAAGTGCAATCTCTGCATAATGTCTCTGTAGCAGTAATTTTTTTTATTACCCAACCCTACATAAATTACTGATTTGATAGGAATCAAAGAGAGTTGCAGTTAAAGAGAGGTTACCAGATAATATTAGTAATCAGCTGTCTGTCACCATTTAAAACCAGATCCCACAAGCATATGGACTCATTTTGCAGCTAGGAGCAGTAAAACCTAGAGATCATAGTATTTTTAGGTATGGAGTTCATTAATTAAATTGTAGCAGAATTCAGCTTTCAAGTCTCCTTATCCTTGTAACTTCTGCACTAACTTACAAAATTGCTCTTCAGGTATTTGGGAGTAGATGTGTCGTTAATATTCAGATATAGGGTACGCAATACATACTTGAGCATGTAGAAAAATGAATAGTAATTTTTAAAAATAAATTTTAAAGTCAAGAAACTGGTAAATATTGGAGAAATGTACAATTTCAGATAATTCTAAGAATTTAATAATCATTTCATTCAGGCTCCTGCATAAGAGGACCATTGAATCTTTCTTAAACCAAACTGATCATAACTTTGAAAAGCATACTTTGTATAAGTATTTGCATATGTCATAATGCTGATTTTCCTTCTACTGATATTCAGACTAATTGTTTTGTAGCGCAAGAAGATGTTCTCTTTTCCTGACATTTAACCCAACACAAGAAGATTGCACAGGAAAAAAATCTCAGCCTGTTGTAAGCACACCAAATGTAAAGAGACCACTGCTTATTAGAAAGGTTTGTAATATACACTGCAGTGCACCATTCTTGAAGACAGATGATCAGACTATGTGCTCTTTCAGCTTAGATCTCATGAAAGCTTGGAATGGCCGAACCTCACCCTTTTCTGAGGCTGCATTAAATGGATGCTCAATAGCCAACTTGTAGTTGGACATACCTGGGTCTTCTCTCAAATTACTGAATTCACACGTAGTAGTGTTCACCTGAGAACTTTGTCACATGCTCCTCCTAATAAACTTAATCTCAGCTCATTAAAGGTATCTAGTTCAGATGGTCCAGGTGTTACCTTTTCATTAGTGGTATGTCCCAGCTGTAGGTTGTCAGCCACTTCTTAATGTGTGCATACTTTTATAAGTTAAAGGTTCTTGAGTGTTCTACAATCCTCTAAAGTACAAGGAAACAGATTAAGCTGCACATTCACTTAACAGTTCTGCCTACACTTAGCAAATAAAGTTCCTTTTGCTGGAAACCAGTTTATGTAACACTGCAGATAAGGTGGATTATGCAGGACATTTTACCAAGTGTAGCCAGAGATGATGTGAAATAAAGCTGGCTTCAGGGCTTTACTAGTGGGAATTAGCAGTCTCAGTGGTTATCCTGGACTGGAATACCTAGCCAAGAGAAGAATTCAGAATGGGAATCATTTACTTCTATTCTTAAGTTACAGAGGAGTTAGGTATATGGACATACAGAGCATACATAAGCAGACCAGTCTCTATAGCTCTGGAAAAGCTCCTGGTTTTTAGTATGGAAATTAATTACAAGTTCGCTTTTCCCCTTTATCAGCACACTTTGCTACAAATAGCAGTTGAAGTGAAGCTTGTACCTTGAAGACCAAGAAGGTTTATGGTGCTCAGAAGATGAGAAAGATGTAAAAAGCATTTCAACAGCACACTTTAGTGTGAGTTAAAGTAAAAATAGATTTTAGGTATGAAGTGTGAAACTTCAGGAGCTTTCATATAAATATATGAATATTTGAAGAATTTAATATATAGAGCTAAACAGAAGGTACTCAAGGAATTTCGGTTTGCAAAATACTAACACTGTTCATGCTGCAAAGATGACTAGTATGAGTGCAGGCCATAGAGCAGTATTTTAGACAAAACATGGGACATTTCTTGATACTTACAAGAGATGCATCCTCGTATCATTTCTCCACTTTCCAAGGGCCATTCAACAACTTGGAGATAGCAATGAAATTTCTTCCCACTTTGGTGAAATACCAACTTCTACCTTTCACCTTAGATGAGTTTTGTAACCCATACTATTTCTGACATGGTGTGGTTATGGTATGTTTCAAGATTTGCCTTATTGCCGTACCACAAAGTAGATGGTAGTAGAGGAAGGGTCAGAAAAGAAAGAACTGAATTTCTGAGACAAACATCCATCTGATCAGCCATCAAAATCAAGTCTTCTAAAGAGCCTGACTTGGTGAGTTTGTCACCATAGTGACTGGCACCTGTGAAGTGTCTGAATATGGAATGCAGCCCAGGTTTCAAGTGCCTTCATTAAAACCACAAACGGTTCACATTCACCCGCTTGAAGTTTAACCAACCCTTCTAACTACGCTTTGCATCCCACAGGAAGGTGAGCTTGTGGGGTAACGGCACAAATACATGCTGTGATCACCATGTAGCAACATGTTTTTTAAGGAGAAAAGAAAGAGCAACCACCATAGTCAGTTGTTACTGGAATTTTTTTATATAACTAACCTGTTTTCAAGTGTTTCAGATACTAGATTAGATGTAATCAAACATTATGAAGTGCTGGACTAATTGGCAGAGGCCCCGAAACCCATACTAGAGTTGACTGCCACTCTAAGACATCCAAAGTCTTTCGGTGCTTGACATGAAACAACAAAAATTACAGCAGTGCATGCAAGCTTATGCTCAGAAATCACAGTCATGATAGCTGAAGAAATTAATCAGAATGCCTTGAAGGATGGGGAGAGAAAGATTTTCTCATTGCTGCTGCATTTTGCAGAGCATTTCTCTAACTTTTTGGCCATCAGCAGCAAAGACAAGCTTTCATTCACACTTCCCAGCCTGCAGCTGTCAATTTGGAGATACCTCAAGGCCTTGGCTTGTAGAAGATTTTTAAATATCATTCTGTTGTGGCGGTATAAGGGAGAAAATGGAAAGTTAAGACCTGGAGACTCCCAAATTAACTAATTAATAAGAGCTTAATTAATAAGAGCTGGTGGCAACTCATACACAAGCATTTGTACAGTGTCCCTCCTGTGTGTATCTGTAAATCCAGATTATTTAAATGAGAGATCACATGAGAATTTGGATGAATTTAAGGATGTTATCAGTATTAAAAATCAGCTTATACTTGTGATGTCAAGAGCACTACACCTGACACAATGAACTGAGGTACACTGAATAAAAATCAAAGGGCATAGTTGTACAGGATTGAGTTTGGAAATTACTGACACTTAACTGGATGTTGAATCTCCTAAGTGAAAGTGAAGTGAAAAATGCCAAGTGAAAATGACTGCTCCATTCCAGGACACATACATGGGCTTATCATGCACAAAGGCACGCCAGGTTTGTAGTGAGACTATTATGCAATGCTCACACAAACTGATTGGGAAGCTCTGCCAGATAATTGCCTCACACTCTCGCTCAAATCTTTTTAACATTTATGCTCCTTTGGGAGCCAACTCGGACCCTTCTGGTCACCTAATTGTCTCACAGGCAGGGGCACTAGGGGCACTCTGGGGACAGGATTCAGCATGCTTGGGACTGCACAGCTTTGGGATGTGCTTGCCTGTGTGAATGAGCACCTCTTCCCATTTTGAGGCAGCTAAAGTGAATATAGTAGTGATTTTGCTGCAGGAAATCATTCTTCCGGAGACCAGTCCAACCAGATGAGAAATGGCCTTGTAGCTGAGATACACTTGGATAAGAGTCAGGATTCAATTTCTAGCTGTGCTACAGATTTCCTGTCTGGAGCTTGACTAAGTTGTTCTGTCAGTTCAGGCCTCATATTAATTTCCCAAGTTTCTGGTACAGATAATTGTATTCCCCCTATTCACCTGGGAATTCTGCGGATAAATACATTAAACGTTTATGTGATGCTATGGTGAAAAGAAGAGAAAGGTTATATAAAACATTCAGTAAAGCCAAAATTCAGGACTATCCTGTAATTTGTAAAGCAAGGCTATACTAATGTGTAATTCAAACCCATCCTACTAGATAGTCATTATAAAACACCCCCCTCCGCAAATAAAGTGTCCTATCTGCTGGCAGACAGCAGCTGAGAGTGAGAAGTACAATTAAATATGTTTATAGCAGGGCTTGGCATGAGAAACTGGCAGCAGAGAAATTATGCTAATGTCATCACTGTTGTTTCCAGTTGCTGCAGAGATCTGAGAATTTGTTAATTCACATTGTTTGGCTCTGTAGATTTGATGTCAATAGTTGGCAAAAAGATGGGTGCAATAAAAACCAATTTACTTTAATCTGAAGACTGGTATTCTAAAAAGTATCAGCCTGTCTGCTGACACCTCGCTATTTATGATATAGCTGGGAGTTAGTTCTGCTCTTTGGACTCATTAAAAATATTTAATGCAAAAAGTATTTAAATATAGCTGATGGCAGACTTATTACTAATGCTAGCAATGAGTTTCCTTGGGGGAAAGGACAGGTTTTACCTTTTTAAAATAGTTGCAAATGTACCAGACAAATTCCTCCTAAGGCCAGATGGCACCGAGTGCACTGACAGATCTCACCATGACCAGTCCCACCTGGGGCTCAGACTCTCTGCCCATGGGCCTTTGTTTCTGCCTGGGTTGCATGGCAGGTGTACCTGCCTCCAGCTGTGCTACAGCTGTGGACATGTCTGGCTGTGGAACAACACCCCATCCTAACTGGACACACCCTGGGCCATGTCTGACCGTGTTTGTCCTCACTCCTGACCTCTGCTCATCCCCATCCCCAGAGAAGTTCCCAGCACTTGAGTCTGGGGCCACCTCACTGCCCCCTGCCACTCCTGCTCCTAAATGGAGGTGGGACAAGGCTGGCTGGGAGGACTCTGCCCTGCTGCTCCCATGGGGCTTCCCGACAGGTCCCAGTCCTTGGGAGCAGCTGGCTCCCATTGTGTCCTGCCTGCCAGGTATCTCAGCCTGCCTCAAGCCCTCAGCCAGCAGTGCAGAGGCAGCTGCACAAGACAAACCTGACTCTGGGCTCTGACCCTCTGTCATGGTTTAACCCCAGCCAGCAACCCAGCACCAAGCAGCTGGCTGCCCCACCTTCAGGATTGGGGGTGGGATTGGAAGGGAAAAAACTGGAAAATTCACAGTTTGAGATATAGACAGTATAATGGGGAAAGCAAAAGCTGTGTACACAAACAGCAAAACAAGGAATGAATTCACTGCTTCCCACAGGCAGGCGGGTGTTCAGCCATATCCAGGACAGCAAGGCCCCATCACACATAATGATTACTTGGGAAGACAATCATTACCACTCCAAACACTCCTCTTCCTACTTCTTCACCTACTTCTTCCCCACTGAGCATGACACCACATGGTCTGGAATATCCCTTTATTCAGTTTGGGTCTCCTGTCCCATCTGTGTCTCCTCCCAACCTCCCAGGCATGCCCGACTTCCTTGCCAGCACAGCAGTATGAAAAGCAGAAAAGGCCTTGGCCATGCGAAAGTCCTGATCAGCAATAACAATAACATTTCTATGTTATCAACCCTGTGTTCAGCACAAATCCAAAACATATCCCTTTCCTAGCACTGTGAAAAATGAACTCTACCCCAGCCAAAACCTGCACACCCTCCCACAGCATGAGCCTTGCCCAAACCTGAGTCTGAGTGAATCCCTCACAAGGGGGACATGATGCTCTTCAGGGGCCATCTGAAAATCGCCACTTTGATCCCCACCCATAAGCCTGCCAGGGCTCTGGGGCTATACAGGGTCTCCACCTGGCTCCAATAATCCCTGTCCCTTTCCCATTTCTTGTGTCCAGTTCTGTGTCCCCTGGAATGCCCCCTACATCCCACAAACTATGAAACTCCTCTTCAGCAAATCCCATCAGAGCCCACTTCTTTCTGTGCTGGGTGACAGGACATATGTGTCTTGGAGGGACCTCCAGGCAGGACACTGAGGGCAGGAGCAGCCCTGTTGGCCCTGCCCAGCCTCACAAGAAGCTCTCTCTCCCCCATCAGTGCTGCCCTCGGATCCCCCTCAGCTCAGGACACCCTGCAGGCCCTGTCTGAGCAACCCCAGTGTGATCGCAGCCGTGCACAGCCATGGCCTCACTGATCGGACCCTGAGCTGCTGGCCCTGCTTGGCCTGGGCCTGGCTTCATATCCATGGGCAGGCTGGCAGTCCCTGGGCTGTGTCTGACCCTGGTCCCTGTCACTGTCACACCTTGCCCTCAGAGCTGTCTTGGCACCATAACCTCGTCTGGTACCCTTCTCGGTTCTGGCTGTTCCCTCAGACCTGCCCTGCCAGCCATGCCCCCGTCTCCCCAGCCCTCCTGCACCCCTGCAGTGCCGCTGCTGCCACCGAGAGGATGACTTGCAGATTGCTAACAGCATGACTTCCTGGAATTTTGATATTTACAGCTGAGTTAGGGCAGCACAGATAGAGTTGGTGCAGTTGGAGAAGCCTGGAACCTCTTCCCTCTAAACCCCTCTCCTTCATATAGCCACTGTAGGGTCATGTCTAGACATGCACTGCTGTGCTGAGCGAAACATTGGCTGAAGTACCAAACCCACAGAGCAAAATGAAAATGGGAGCTGGATAATCATCCTTGGGCTACAGGGGATATCAGCTTCATCAGCCCTTCAGTGCTTCGCAGACCACATTGTCCAGCCTGCAGTGTTCTGCACAGATGTTATCCGGGCTGTCTGATGGACCTGCAGTGGGCTTCACAGAGCAGCATGGACTTCATCTTTGTACCTTGCTTAGCCACCCTTCATATGGGCAATCACAGGATGAATTCTTTGATACTTCTCACTGATGTAGGAATATGAAATTTTAGCAATTGCTTTCATAACAATAGTGAAAAAAACCCAGATATTTCCAGATTGTTCACAGAAATTGCATGTGGAAAGAATGAACCAGGGAGATTAGGTGAAGGGAGGCAACCTTGGTAGGGAATAGCTGAAATAAAGACCAACTAATTTTCAGCTTTAGTGTTTAACTTCATGCAAAGGAGTTTTGGCACCTGCTTGAAAGGTTATGCAGTAGATTCATTAAACAAACAGTAATTAGGAAAAAGCCCAAAGCACTTATACATATACTCACATGTTCTCTGGCTGCTGCGCCAATTCCTAGCACTGTTAAGGCCTGCAAGGAAATAACAAACATTCAAGACTTGCTTCTGGTTTTCTGAATTCCCAGTGAAGTTACTCAGTAGCACAAAGGATGGAATAAAAGCACACTGTTTTCTATGTGTTTTATGGAAAATGTAACATGTCATAAAACTTTTTATTGATATTTTTTTTCTGTTTTCTCTTGTCCAGAAGCAATGTAAATAATTTTATAATAGGGTGTGTGGAGCAGTAAAGAAATGCACATACAGTACATCTGGGGTTTTAACAGTACTGCTACGTATAGCATGTTTGGAGCACAAATTCTGAACCACACTTCCAATTTCACTGGAAACCACACATTTAAAAAAAAAAAAGGCTGTTCCCTATTCATACTAAATGTTGGCTGCCTTCCTTATGCAAGGATTGCAGTTCTTTTACGCATTTTTTTCGAAAGAAACTATTTATTTAAACTTAAGGGAATACAGGTGCAGAATATGTATCAAGATCCTGTAGCAAATACATTTAATAGTATTCTGAATCACTAGTTCAAACTGAACTCTGAATATGTGAAGGAACAGTATCAACATTACATCAATACTGTCTGGAGCCACTCTAGTATTACTGAAATAAAATATTAAACCTCCAAGCTTTGAAACAGTTGCATGTCCCATCTGGATATGCATAACCTCATCCAGAAATGTTGGCTCCTTAATGCATGAGGGTTTAAACTTAGCTGGTTCAGTGACCCACTCTATTGCTTCCTTTTTTTCCCTCTATTTCCCTCTATTTCCCATTTTTGCTTTGCATTCAGCATCTGGGATAAGAAAAACAAGAATCAAATACAGCGTAGGTTTCTACAGAATTATTTTTCCTGTCAAACTGCAAAATTTTTATGAAGTGGTAGAAATTCAGGAAATAGAAAGCAAATGAAAAGTTGGAATTGCTGTTCTGTCTGTATTTTACTTTTGGCTAATCTTATGCAGAGTTGCAATGACTGTGTCAATATCCAGACTAGGTTCAAACTAAGCAGATCAGGACCTGTAGGAAGCAGAGAAGCCTTCTGTGGGAATGAGTATATCTTTGGCAGCACATACTTAAGTAAAGCACCCTAAAACATGGATACGGCTGCATGAAATTTTCAGCAGAAAAGCTTCTTGACAAAAAAAAAGTGCAGTGGTTTAAATAAGATGAGTTTTTGAAGCAGTATTTCTCTCCCACACAAGGGAGAATTTTTCTTTCTATAAGGAATGAATCATCTGAAAATTACATCATAGTTCTTCTGCAGGCTCTTCAGGTCCTTGCTGTTCTATATTGACAGAGTTCCTGGTTCAGTATTTCATGATTTATGGCATCCCATGAAAGCTTTTTGCTGCACTGCAGCACCCAGAGTAGGTCAGCAGCTGCAGTGTGGCAGAGAACATATGGGGCAAAGAATCTGACCCATAGCAGACAACACTGTAACATTTCAAAATAAAAATGAGTGACTTCCATCTACTTTTTCATTTTCACTCAAATATTTTAGTTTGAATAACTTCTTTTCCAGCTTGTTTTTGGCCAAATATCTGTTAAAATTATTAACAGGCTTTACTCTTGAAGTCTCTCTGGATATAAAAGCCACTTTAAATCTTCTAGAAGACAATCCTGGTAGTGGGGTTCTCCTGCAGACTTGAATTTTTGGCACAGAAATACAGGATTAAATTCTTAGTAATACATCTACCTCAGTCATATCCAGTACTGCTGTTTGTTGAAATATATCAACGTATGTTGATTTTATTATTCAGGATTTGAAGAAGGAAAAAAACAATATTTGTCAATAAATGCATACAAGAGATATTTCATCTAATGGTTTTGAATAGAAAATAGCACAGTACAGTAGCAAAATGTGATATCCACAGTTATTTTGTCTGGCCAGTTATTTCTTGTATAGATCTCAACCTGTAAATATCATCCTGTACTTAAGGTTTTACTTTGAATAGGCATACTATATTTCAAACATGAAATATATCACTTCTGAATGATTAATGGAGCCACAAACTGGAATCCATAAACTGGATTTTACAATTTTAGCATCACTGTCTTACAGAAAGATCTTCTTTGTTACTTCTTGTCCCTTGTGAGTAAGCTTCATCCTACTCTGAAAATAAAACAGCGATGGTGTTTTATAAGTCAACGGAAACACGTTTATCTTCACTTGTGATCAGCCCTCAGCTTTCCCACACCACTCCTGTTTTCCTGCAATGCAGCATTATGCAGTAGTGAAAGGGGGGAGAGTCTGGGAGAGATACAGAAGCAAAGTCGTCCCTGCCCATGACACAGACCTTCAAGAGTTGGACTAGGCCCAGTTTGTCCTTCCAAGGCATACAACATGGAAGTGTAACACTCAGTTCAAGTGTTTACTATAGGTTATGCAGCCTTCTCTCAAGGCCTATGTGTGCAACTGCAAACAAAGTTGGATCAATTAATTACATACCTCCAAATAACTCCACCACCCTGCATCTAGAATAATACTAATTTACATGTAATTACAACAAGCTTTATTTCTTCTTCACAAATATCTAGAAGAAGCCATCAGAAAATGAAATCAGGTATATCAGTAACACACAGATGAATCAAATTCCTCAACCCAGTTAAGTGTAACAAATAAAAAATTTTTCTAATCCAGGTGTGAACATCCCATAACTTGGCAACATTATTTCTAGGTATACCAAAGCATATATTTCCCTAAAGAAAAATGCCAGCTGTCTTAACTTGATCTGACACCAATAAACTGAGACAGAAAGTCAAGCACATGCAGCTCTCTCTGGCAATAGGGATGCTGTTTATAAAGGAAACCAAGGGCCCTCTGCCACTGACAATTCCAGAGTATCGCTCAAAGTGATGGCAACCAGAATTTCTAGATTAAACCAGCATTTATCAAATGTTGAGGTTCATGTTGACTCTGAAGGTGACATCCCCATTTCTCATCCATGAAGTTACCACATGTTAAGGGTACTATGCTTCTTAATGTAGCTATCCAAGCACAGTTTTTATGTATTTTCATTAACACTCTTAATGATCATATTTTTGGCTAATTCATAGCATTCCCCTGAGAATCCCTAAGTACATAAGCCCCTTGCACAAACCAACAACAGCTGTACCCCTGCAAATTCACGGTTACACTTAATATACCAACAAATTTCCATTTCTATGTTAGTTCCATGGATATATCTTCATTCATAAACACTCTGCCTAACTGGAAAGATCACTGAAATGGTATTAAGCCCACTTTTTTACCTCCCCAAATGGACATTTGATACATGATAAATTTTCTGTCAGTCCAGCAAAACTTCTAAGCGTTTAGGAGCAAGCAGTGAGAATTGATTGTCATCTGTTAGCATTTCCCACTTCACATACTAATTAAAATCCTATGGCTATAAAATTGAACATTCAAACCCATTTTAACTGCTGGTCTGAGTAGCCCAGGCAGGAATAAGATCCTGAATAAGCCAGATATCCATCCTTTCTGATATCTATTTTCTGTTCTGAAGCAGATAAGAATAATTACAGGTCAGGCTGTGTTTTAGTCAGCAGTGTATTATTTTGTTGAATAATGCATCGAAGAATGTTATGTGGGAAAACTGAAGGATTGGAGATACTTTAACTTCTTTATTTTTCCCCAAACATGGCATTTTAATCAAATAGATCAATTTGGCCAAATAAGCCCTTCACTCTTCTCCCTATTGCTATTTTAATGCAAGAGAATTGTAAGGCAGATAAACCTTTGGAAGAAGCAGAGATCAGTACAAGCCCCTTGCTTGGGTTAGCTCCTTGCAAACCCAGTGCAAAATTTTTACATGGCAAAATATCACCAATATGGCACAAACCTGATGTTTGACATTGCACTCCTGGGACACACAAGAAGATGCCAGCAAACAGGCTTCATCTCATACAGTTCCTGTCCCACTCTCTAAGAGATGCAAAGTAATTGTTTTCATCAAGTACAGATGTATTTAAGCTCACATTTTTCTTTTTTTTTTTTCCAAGCAGACAATTTTGGAGTATTTCTGTTTGGGAACAAGAATGAATATCAAATTACACTGAACTGGATCAAATTCTCCTCACAGTCCAGATTTCACCATTACCCTTGTTCCTCCAGCTTGTCAGTCTCACAGGCTGATGATGTGTTCCTGGCAGAGTTACACCTATCAAAACTGATGAGACATGTCCAGGAAAATGGTACCAAAACTCCAGCTTTGAAAGAAAGATGACTTACCACAAGCTTCCTCTTCTGGTAACACACCAGTAATGTATCTGTATTCCATGAAGAATAGCAAATGCTTGGCAGCCTACTTCAAGCACGACATATAAAATTTTAAAAAACCCATACCATGATAGAACAGTATGATGAAAAAAAAAAGATTAAGTAATGCTAGTCAGTTGAGGAATGGCTGTCGATCTTTTCCCCATTTTTCTGAAGCAAGCAAGGAGTTGAAACAGCAGATATTCTAAACCTTCACACTCCCCTCCCTCATGAGCTTGTGTTGCATTGCCAAATGTGTGTTTGCCTGATTTAATGGCTGTGAATAGCTGATAATAAGCACTTTTCAGCTTCTTTTTAAACTCTATCCAAGCAGGAGTAAAAGATTAAACAGGAAAGCCAAGTCACACTAAATTTTAGCTGTCAAATTAAAACAGATAACCACCCCTATTCTCATACCTCCTGGTTGCAGAAAAGGAAATACCAAGTTATTTTAGAAAGGGACCTTTTAGATCTTAATACTGAAGGGAATTCCTCCCAGAATGACTGATCACTTCAGTCACTTCATAAAGGCCAAGTGTTTATTAGCAGACAATGGTAGCACAGGCAATTAAATTACAAGTTTGTAGTTTTCAGTAAGGAGTTGCTTTTGTGAAAAAGAACCCAAGCATTAAAAAACCTAAAACAAACTCCCAATTATCCAGACTTAAAGAAAAGCAGCTTCTAGTCCAAATCCTAAACGGAGACCTACAGATTAAAGCACCTTCTTTAAATACACAACTTCCTATAGCTGTAGACATCAGTCCCCACTGCCAGCTGTGATGCAAAGACAAGCTGTAGAGCTTCCCTGGGAGAGGGGCTAGTTTGCATCTGTGCTCGACAGCAGGCACTGGAAGATGGTATGTTGGGAGGAAGGACCTCTCTGGGCAGAAAGCAACACTCCCTGCCAGTGACAGAGCTTCTGTCTGAAATGAGCTGTAAGACCATTTTAGTTTAGATGCCAGCTGAAACATGTACTGTTCTAGTAGGACCCAGTTCCTTTAGACTTTCTGACCGTGGGGACCTGTAACTTTCACATAAACTAGAAAACAAAACAAATTAAATAACTGGAACCACAGTGATGCTATAACACATGGATGCTTTTTTCTTCATGATGAAATGTCACAAAATGCAAGTAACATTTACATTTGGCATGCAAAATTAATTCCTGACACCAAAGCAAAATGGTTCTCAATACTGACCAAAATAATCATTAAGGATTGAGTATGCTTTTTAACCACTTTTCACTGTGGAAGCAGTATTGATAGAGTGATTATTAAAAAAGGTGTGGAGAGATAACAACTGTTGGTTTGTGGGAATCTGTAATACACTAGGACGTGAGAGCTTTGCCCCCTAAGTTTCTTTCCTGTATTACAGATTACCACAAATATCACAAAAATTGCCACTAGAAAACATATCTATGGTTAACAAAATTAGTATGAATGAATGAATATACATCAAGTCATTACAAATTAATATCTGCCATCAGTAATATATATTATCAAAAAACAGCATGGCATCAATTAATGATAACATGAATCAGTACTATGGTACAACCAATGACAGCAGCAGCCAAGTAGCTTTATACTATTTTAGATTACTGTTTATCATGAATGAAGGAAATTTATTAATGACATTACAGCAGATACTTTTATGATGACTTATATTAATATTTATGCTATTGATATGAAGTGAATTAGCCAGATTTCAAAAGCAGCAAAACCATCTCAAAAGGTGGGAACAACCTGGGGGACCAATCCTTCCTGAAAGAAAGGAGGACAGACCTAGGCAGTAAGAGAGGTAGTAGAGTCCCATTTCCAAAATGATCCATATCACAGACTCTTTTTATTTAGCCAGGTATCCCTGGTGAAAGACCAAATGGTCATAGAAAGGTAGTGAGAGATTCAACCAAGAAATACTCAGGCTCATTTTTGGATAAATATGAAGTGTTTTTATAGCACATAGTCATAAGAGGGAGTGGGACTTGAGCAGCCAATTTAATTTCTGCTGTTTAATTTCTACTTTTCACAGACAATTGGGGATGCTGTTTTCTGTTCCTTCCGAAGTATTTTTTTTTCAGACTGCTTTCCACCTTCACATGACAAGTTGTTGTTACAGTCTCCTTGTTTGGTGCTTATCAGTGGTATCTCTGGATGTTTCTGGTTTCTAGGTACCTCGGCTGCACTTCAAAGAGGCTAGCTCTCCTTTTCAAGGATGTTTTTCACTAGTTCACAGGACTGGTCCCCAGGCTTGCAGTTCCAGGCAGCCCTTTCTATGTCAGGTTTTTTTGAGCAGACAATATCTTTTGTTCACTAATTTTCTTCTCTAACCAGCCTGTTTTTATGATTCCTCACATCACTGCCTAAAAGGCTATTTAATAAATAGTAACTTGTTACGTATGCAAGATTTGGCTCCCAGATCAATGGCATATTCAGAAGGGCAGTGGCTAAAAGGTGAAAAATCTCAGATTAAAATTTGTGAGCAAGAAAAATGGAATAAAGAGAAGAGCATATGAAGAAACAGGACTTGGCAAAAATATTTTCTTTCAGCAATGCCAGAGTTCCACAAAATTACTCTGTAATGTTTCGATCAATTCCAGCACTAAGGGCTGTGCAGTGGCTACAATTTTTCATCCCGCAAAAATTAAGCATGGGCAGACACTACAAGAACTCGGCGATGACTGTACTTTATTTGATATTTTACAGCCAATCAAATGTATAGATTACTTCAAAATCAAGACCACATGCCCATGAGGGCAACCAGGAGCAGGGAATCTCTCTGAGGTAAGAAGCATTCTTTCTTGGAGGTCCCATGGGTGTCACCTTTCCCTCTTGTTAGGCCCACAGAGCTTTCAGGACAGCAGCTATAGCTGCTTTTTCACAGCAGCTATAGCCAAATGGACTGTGCCCTTCTCTGGTCCAATCTACTGAGCAAAAAATTGTAGACCCTTCAGTGTCATCCATAGTGGTTTGATACTCACTGTCTCAGTTTCTGTTAAATAATATTTTGTTCCCCACAGTTAAAGAAACTGCACTGTGGATAACACAGCAAGGGGAAAAGTCACTGATACTATGCTGGGGGAGAAAGAACAATTCATATTGGTTAAAAATCACAAAAAAAGAGAATTTTCAGAAATGTGCAACTTGCATCAAATACTTCCATGGAATTCTGACTGGTCACTTTCACACTGGCTTGCCTGAGAACCACATGTTCCCAATTTCTAAGAAAGCAAATGGAACTATTTTGTGAAAATTCACAACTTACATGTTTGTCACTATCCTTTTCACAAAGGCACCCTAAATGTGTCTTACAGCAGAGTTGCCTGTTGCTGGTAACCTCTCTGGAGAAGCCTTCAAAGTTGTTGACAATTTCTCCTATGTCTCTACTGACCACACGAATAAAGAAAGCCTTGACAGCACATAAGACTGCCAAGCATGGCCAAATTTACTGCCTCATTGCATCCAAATGCTTATAACAGGAGGACTGTGGGCTCTTTCCTCAGCTGGTACTTTGAGAATTAACCTTTTCAGACAGTCTGTGAATTTGAAGTACCAGCATGGAACCATTCACTTTGTGCCCAGACCTAGGTGGCCACTGTCAGTTTAGTTGAGTGGCCATGTTTCACCTTAACTTCCTGTTTCCAGATGCTTACCCCTTCCTCAAAAAATAATCACAAAGGGCTTTCAAGATGGAAGTTATTCAGTATCACCTCCCACTCTGCAGAGGAAGAAAGCAACCACCCTGGACTGGCAGTCCAAAACACTGTTAAAGGGACAGAGGCCATCAGATCCCATTATCCTGTGAGGAAAACAGCATTTCTCCAAATTAGACAGCCTTTACATACCATCTCTTTCCAGCCACTGCTGCATCTCCCTGAGTTGTTTTGGTACTTGCAGTCATATTCAAGTTCTCAATTCCTCATAAGGCATTCTGTTTCTGGCAGTGAGGTAATGGCAGTTGTGCTCCAGCTGTTTCAAATCCCCAAGATTCAGGGCTGCACCAGAAATGTTTTTTTTCCAGTCCCACATACCACTACTCAATGTCAACATTTATTCCAAGCAAAGGTTTTTGCCAGGGTAAACCACATGCCAATCTTCTTCAGCAAACTGCAGAGTGCCAGAGAAAGGACAGATCGAGCATAAGGCTTGTGCCAACCATAATTTTCCTCAGCTGTATGGAATAAACAGTCTTGAGAGTTAAGAGACAGTGATTCCAGTTCTGTGAGCTCTCCCCTGCTTAGGATATTTGTTTGAGATATGAGTTTAGTGAGAACTCCTTTGTGTGGTTCTGACTAAGACATTTTCCTGGCCTGTGTCTCAGTTCCTCTGCTGTTCCCACCTGCATTGTGGGAACAACATCCCATCCCACTATTCCTTGGATGTGATGAATCATGTACTACAGTGCCTGAGGTCATTTATGTATCTAGGCAGGTTGTACTATGCACGTTTCACCCATGACGACAGGGAGGGTTTTCAGCATCTTATAACAAACCAGGTGATACACAGACTCCAGTCTTAAGCTGACTAAAGATAATGGTTTGTTCCTAAAGAAGCTTGAAATAACTGACTACTTGCCAGATTCTAAGTGAATTTAGAAAAAAAAACAACGAGACGTTTCTGTGAGAAACAATTGCAAAGGTAGATTGAAGGAAGAAAAGGCATGATATCATCAAGTCAGAGTTTTTGTGGGTGTTCAGCTGCGAGCTCGGAAGGCTTTGACATATTCGCAGTGTCAGTGAAACAGACTGGAATGGCAAAGAAGGAAGTGTTTATTCTGTGGTCTAGGGCTGAAAGGGTGTTGCTGCAAATCAGTGTCTGGAGCCTACATCAAGGTACAAGAAGGGAGCAATGAGAACTGTAGGTGAACTCATGAATGTGCTCACTGGACAGTGCTTGTGGAACAGTCACAGAAGCTGTGTCCTGTCCAAACTGCCTGACAAAACCTCCTGCTCTGTTGGCCGTGGTGTCGGAGATGTGGCAGCTCAGTGACCTTGGAAGGCAGATCCCATTGACAGTAACTGCTGTTCTCAGAGGCCAAGGTCCAGCATTCACCCATGTGTGGGCTGTCTGAAAGGCAGCTAGCTGCATCCCAGGGCCCCCTGGGCAAGCCTCAGGCTAGAGATCCATGCTCCATGCTGTCTGTATGACATAATTGCTACACTGGCTTTGTGGCAGCCAAATTGCTGTGCAGTGTCCATTGTGAGCAATAATGGGAAATTACTACAACTTTTTCCTCTCCAAGCTCAAGACCAGGGGTCAAGGTTGGTAGGTGATGCTAAAAGTTTCCTTTCATCTGAAAGGAAATGCTGAATTGACCAAATGCTAGATTCTGGCTGCTGCTTGATCACAGTCTTCAACTTGACCCTGGAGGAGTCAAAACACTCTTTCTCCCCTCGATGAAGGATAGTGACAGAGATTATGACACTGATCTAATTTGTTTGAGAGTGTGTGAGAAATGCTATATATTAGGCAATAAGGGTTGTTGGGTGAGGTGATAAATTCCTTGGAAACCACTGGGAGAGATGCTGCCTATCAGTAGATTTCTGTTTATTGCCCGGCATAACAGTGTCTGTCTTGGAACAAAGAACAAATGAAGCCCAGGCTATTTCGTCAATAGTTTAAGAGCATTTCCACCAGATATGCTGACTGGTCATAGTGGATGTGTATCCCACTATCCCCCTAAATTCTGTCATCCCCAGGTTGCAAAAAGGGTCATTCCTTCCTACTTTATTGATCAGTTGAAATCAGGGGCATATCTATTGCTAAGTGTATACACACTTGCTCTTCAGAACACTTTTAGTAGCAGTCTGAAAAGGCTGGGGCCATTCTAATGACAGTGGCGCCAGAGCTCATATTTAGCTTACTTGTAATCTGCTCATTATAACCTTTAACTCACTGAAGCAATTGATTGAACTTCATTCCATGTGGAAAAAAAATCCTCTCCTTGCGAATGGCAATCCTTTGATAAAGATGTCAAGAAAATTAAATGGACAGATTTTGATGCAGTCATTTTAACAAGTAACACTAGACTGAAATATAAGTATGGAAATTGCATCTATTATACTTCTCGTCATTTAACACAATGGAAATAATATACAATTGTGGTAGTCATAAGCCGCTTTGAAAAACAGAGACATTCCAGAAATGAAGAGGGTAATATAGAACAAAATTAAAACTCCAGTGAAAGGGGTACAGATCTGACCTTGCTTTTATAAAGCTACTTAATTTGCCAGGTACCCTCCACTTAAAAAAAAACACAACCTGTGAATTCTCATATGTGCCCATGCTGTTACTGCACAGCCACGATGCAGAAATAAAAGCTGATTGGTTGTAAACACCCCAGCTAGAACTGGGAGGAGATAGAGGCATGTAAGGAACCTAAGTCATCTAGTCACCAGCTTTCACTCTTACCAATGTGAACCAATGCTCTTGCCTTTTCCTGGGAACTCTCCAGAAGGACAGAATGACTGACTTGGCATCCTTGGTAGGACTGAACAGGGGTTGCAATTTAGCATGGTCATTCCCTCACAGCACACCATGAGCTTCTCCCTGAGTGTTGTTTTCTATACTTGCTGGAGAAGCAGGGAAAAGTCCTCACTGTTCTCATGATGACGCAGTCAAATGGTTAGATGCTCTCTTAATGTGCAGTACTTTTATCATAGGAGTCATACTGAACTGAGATTTATAATATTTTGTTTTTGAAAGAGCAGAAATGCTTCCTTACCCTTCCTTACTTCAGCAAATACACCCCTGGCACCACCAAACACTGAAGCCAAGAGAAGGATCAACAGCCATTTAACCCCTGGAAGGCTGACCCAAATGTGAATAAATGTGTGTGTGTGGGCATTGAACGAATGGTGAATCCAGCAGCTGGCACCTGTGGAAGTGCAGGAAAAAAAGGTGAATCATTAAACATGCCTGGGATGGATTTTCAGGGGCAAAGGTAAAATGCACAGATCTGTCTATTTCCCAGTAGGTTTTTAACAGCAGCCTCAGCTAGAGACTCAATAACCTAGCAGCAGGGCACAAAGGAAGTGCTCCTACTGGCAGTAGCGTTTTGATTAAAGAAAGGAATGCTTTCACAGCAGTCAGCTTTCCAGTTGGTACATGACTAATTCATCAAGACTGCTTGTATTCAGGTTTCCCTTTCAGACTTCCAGTCTGTTTCTCAGACCCTGCTGAGCTTAACTGGGTATCTGTCCTGTCTTCTTTAACAGCAAAACAAAAACAACACAATGACCAACATCTTTCTCCTTGCCTACAGGAAATTAAATACTAAGAGAAGATGGACAGTGCTCTGTAAAAATACACAGTGCTATAAATACTTTGATACCCCAACAACAGTGGTTGTTACACTTTGACAAAAACAATGTCTTTAAAGAGATTATTAAAAATATAATAAATGTGCTACCTACAAAAAGCACGATTGCATGCAGAGCTGACAAGGAAAATAAGTACAAAGAGTAGGACCAGAGAACATGGGTAACATCTGAACACTGTGAAGTTCCTAGGGACATCATACCCATACGTGGAGAGGACAGAAACCTAACACAAAATCCTACATCCACATACACTGACTGGGAAAGAAATGCTAAGCTACCTCCCAGATTCTGATATACTGTCTATTTGTGATCCAGAGGCCAGTAACTCTCTGGTCAGTCTCTTAGTACATATATATATATGTATATGTGTTTTAATTTCCTAAGAGCTGATCAAGGTTCAGTCTTAGAAATTTCTGATGGCAAAACAATGCTTGGGACTCCCCAACTAATATGAAGCAGTTTTGCTAGAAACCAGTCAGGGTGAGCTGCCCAGAACCACCAGAGAGAACAGAAGCAGCACTTGGCATTAGCCTTGCTCCATTTCCAATGTGCACAAGGGAACCAGATGCTCTTCAGCTCCCCTGCATTCCAACCTCTCTTTCAAATTATGAGAACATACGACATCTGCCATGCCACACTCCTGAGCCTGCTTCCCTCTGCCCAGTGATGCAGTGTTGTACCTCAGCTGCTTGCCTCCATCCTTCCATTTCACCCTCCTCCTTTTCCTCCCCTATGCCAAGGGAGAAAGAAGCAGGGAAGCTGTTGCCGTTTCTGTAGCTAACACTCTCTCTGTATCACCAGGAAAAGTGCAGAGAAAATAATCTGCTCCTCGAGGAAATGTTAAAGTCTGCAGCTGAGGGTGAAGTTCTGCAGTGGGTTCTGCTTCCAACTCTCAATAAGCTCCTAAGTCTCTCACAGCTGACACCCAGCTAGCCAGGATTCTTCATCAGAATCCAGGTTTTGCACTCAAGGCTGTTACATCAGAAATAGATACAACCACCTCATTTTCATCTTCTGACTCTTCCCATCCTGTCTTGGAAAGGTGTCTGTCAGAGATGTATATTCGGGGGGATGCTCCCAGCCCCACAGTGACAGTCACTCTCCTGCAGGACCTGTAAGGCCAACAGCAGTTTTGTTCCTGTACTACAGTCAGGCTGAAGGGAGAGCAAGATGTGTGTCCATGAAGGTACCGGCACCTTCAGACATTCGCACAGAGCCCAATACCTACTGCACAAGGTAACACTTACTGGATGAATCACAGTTCTGGACTTAGGCAGTTATCCACCCAGACCTGCTTTCTGGTGCCCAGAGCAGTTGTTCTAATCTAGCCGTAAATTCCTTAAGCCAGGTGTGAGGATTTGAGTCTCCTGCTTGCAACGTACTGCTTAATTTATGTTGACTGTTCCTGGGATTTAAACCCGATGTGACAGCATAGCTCTAAGTGAAGTTGTGTCGAGGAAATGTTGGCACAAATACAAACATCTACAGCATCTCAATGGAAAACTTAAAAACTGAGTTTATTGAACAGTTGAAAATAAATAACAAAAGTGGGGGCTCATTAAGTTTACTTCTTTATACTCCAGCTGCAGAAAAAGTGTTTTAGAATAAACAGTATTGTAGATTACTGTGGGTAAGACAGCATCCTGCCTTGTTTCTGCCCATCAGCAGACTCTAAGTCTTTCTTTAAACTAAAAAAAATAAACTCCAACCAAACAAAATAACCCACCAAACCCCCCTCCAAACCTTCCCAAGGCTACTTTTCATCTGTAAGGGCTACTCACAAGCTTGGTGAAATGACAATTCAGTGGTTACAAGGGTAAGAACACATAAGGTTCTTTTCATAATGCTTTATGCTAAAAGTAGGAATGTACTTTATCTAAATAGTAGGATCGTACACATAGTTTTGTTTGGAAGTTTACTCAAAAATACTACGAACATATTCTTAAAATACTGCAGCTTGAAACAATGCATGACAGAAACAGTCTGCAGGCCTAGCATGCAGAATGGGAATCACAAGGTTCAGATGGACAACAGGGAGGAATATAGATTACCAGAAATTACATGATTGTTCTCATTAAAAATAGTAAAACATTAATTACATTACAGGAAATACTAAAAATACAGTAAACTTTGCAGTTTGTAGGTTCTGTAAGAAGGTTTTAGTGCTGTGTTAGTCGTTATTGAAACTCAAACAGTACTAGCTCCTCAACCTACAGTGGCACTGTGTGTACACACCAGGATCTGCACTTTGAGTTGTTCTGGTCATTGAGACAGGTAACATTCAATGAGGCTGAGATAAAACACTGGCTTATCACAAGAACAAATGTATAAAATTCCCTGAAAAATCAGACAGAAGTGAACAGTGCCTGTTAATCCCAGAGAAAGCAAGAGGGAGGATATGTGCTTGCCTGACAGCGTGGCAGTGACTGCCAGCTGAGAGTTTTAAGTTGGACTTGCTCTCACAAAAATCCCAAGTCCATCTGTCTGTCCACCACAGGGGTTTGCTTTAAGCCCGGGCAGAATTGTTCTAACCCATTCCTGCCCAGGACCTGTGAACCAGTCTAGAAAATGTCTCTGTTTTAACAGCAATAATGCACAATGAACTCACAATCCCGTATGGAAGTACAATTTACAGAGGATAAAAAAACCCCTCATAAATGTTTTATTCCCATCCTTCCCCCCTTAATGTGAGGGCTACTCTGCTTTTTTCCCCCCTCCCACCTTCTCCCCTCCCCCACCTCAAATAAGCAGATGCAATCAAGGTGAAATTTATTTTGAACCAATTCTGCAAAACAGTTCAACAATGCCATCCTTTATAAAAATACTTAGTTACATAAGTAAACTTATTACTATTTATATAAAAAGTGTGAATGTGAATTTTAAACTCTGTTAGGGAAAGAACCACATCAAGGTCTTCAGGTGAAACAAATAAATTTTCATAAACATACAAACTCTTTTGGAGAAGTTTTATAATACACAACCATTTACAATGAACACGTTCATTAAGTTAGTGTTTTATTCCTTTACTATACAAGTGTTATTACAATGAACTGTTCCATTCAGTAATTAAAAATCCATATAATGCCGTGTCATTTTTGGCATTTTTTGTTATGACTGTATTAATACATAAACTCATACGATTGTGTTATTAATTTTAAAATAGTTAGAAAAATTAAAATTTCATATTTTTTGATTTTGTGTGTGTTTTTTGTTTTTTTTCTTACAGAAAGCCCTTTTTAAATTTGATAACCACAGCTGTGCAGTTGATGAGCAGTGATGAGGGAAAATGAAAAATGATGGCACTGTTCCTACACAGCTCTGTTGGTAGTTGGACTCAATGTAGTGTAAACCAAACCCATGAATGTTAAGTTTAGTACCAGAACTATATTACCAGCTTTTCTGAATTCATTTGTTGGATAGCTTTACAATGATAATATGAATTCCAAGCCAGTAAGTAAGTGTGTTTCAAAATTAAAGTATGTAAGGTTGATCAGAAAATTCAAGAACCTCATGCAAATTATTGAGTAAAAGACATGATGTTATTGCTTGATATGTCAGTAGCAAAAAAAAAAAAAAAAAAAAATATAGATGTAGTGTCAGCTGGGCTGAATGCCAGCAAATTTCATTACTTGGACAATATTAAATATATTTTATCCCTTTACTTTTTAAACTTTCACTTTTTTTCATTTATTTTTAGTTAAATAATTCTGTAGGAAGGGCAGAAGTAGGAAGAGCAACTGTGTGTGTGTCTTAATAGTCAAGAAAAGCAAAAGTGCAATCAAATCCCTGAACTAGTGACAGATAGCACTTGTGGCACCCCCCCTTGTTAACACTTACAAGCCACATACAACAGTACCAAACCTGTCTCTGTAAAAGGACTAAAAGGTGGCCATTTACCAGCTTCAGTCTTGCTTTCCTGGTTAACTTTGTTCAGGTAGTCTTCCCATACAAAAGCTTGCTGTTCCATTGTAGCTTAAAAGATCAAAGGTTTTCCCTCTGTGATTGTATTACATAGCTTCAAGTTCAAATATCATCATACTTTAGCAACATAATTTTATAAAATATTACCTCATTTTCTAGTTACCTTCATTATTCTTAATTAGCTATGCAGAAAGAAAAAATGAAAAATCTCTCATGCTACTTTCCAGTTATATTAATACAAGTATTAACACAGTGCATTATGCTCTCTAATCTCACTACTGAGGTCTACCATTTAGATCAAGTTTCTCATTCACTGTTCCAATTTCTTTTTTTACCTGCCTATCCTAATTAAGTCCATGAAAGTGGAAGCTTAAAGATCAAGACTATAAACCAAATACAGTTGTACCATCTTTTGCTTTGCAGAGGTGGGGGCACAAACATGTAGTTTTAAACACAGGGAGTTTTACTGAACTGGAATAGAATTGCTTGGTCCCAACAAAGTTCTTCTGCTTTTAAAAGGCCTTACCCCAAGATCACTAATTCCAGACAATTCCCTCATTAGCAGAATGATTAACAAATACTGGGAGAATAAAGGATTTAAAACATTGATTTTTCTGCTATTGTTCACACCAACAATTATTTTTTCTGCCCCATATTTTCAGTAAGCTTCCTTTGGACCCTGAAAATAAGTTGGGAAAGAGGAAAAAAATAAAAACATATCATTGGTAAATCAGAGTATAACACTTTAAAAGTGGTTTTGTGCAACTGCATTATGAAATTCCAGTTTGCCATTAAGAGCATGCAAAGTAGCGAAGATTTTCTTTCATGTGATTCCTTAGAGACGTCAGGAATTCTTTGCAAGTCTTTTACATTTGGCAGATTTGTGCATGTTATATAGACTGTTGGCTTATAAATTGTCTCCAGGCTGGTACTGTGGTTCTGTAGCAGTAAAGTAGTCCTCCAAGAAAGACTGTATATACTCAAATGTTGGCCTCTCATCAGGGTCCTTCTTCCAACACAGTTTCATTAACTCGTGGAGAGACTCTGGGCAGCCTTGTGGACAAGGCATCCTATACCCACGTTCCACTTGCTCCAGAACTTCTCGATTCACCATTCCTAAAAGGAAAGCGTATTAGCTCTGAAGGACATTATGCAAAGAACAGTTTCCCAAAGTTTTTCAAGAACCTCTGCAGCTGCAATGGATGTGGTTCTACCAGAATAGAACCTTTAATGAACACGCTTTAGAGTGAAAACATTATTTTACATTTTGCATTAAATACATTTTCAGAACATTATTTCAGTACACTGGTAATTCCTCAACACCTGGTCTTTTTCCCTTTTTCACTGCCTTGGACCTGTCATTTCAGAAAGGAGACTCCAGCACAAATAGCTTCTCCCTGCCTTAGGTTCCATTCAAGGACAATTTAATTTGAAATCAGGCCAAGAAAAAGGCTTTATATATCCCTAACAGAACTGCCTTACAAATTCCAGATCCAGCAAAGTATCTGCTGAAAAATGTTTAGGTTCAAGAATTGGTTTAGCACATTCAGTGAACTGATGCTCTCTGGAGCCTGGGAAAATGTCAGAAGTAGAAGCATCAGGAACAGACAGATACGAAACATAAGGACAACACTAATCTGAAATAACCTGTCACTCACATTTAGAAGTGCTATTATTTTAAAACACTTTAAAATATGCAATATTTAATCTGAAAATAAACCAAAGTATCTTTGTGAACAAAGGAACCAGTGAGGTGTGTTTTGTCTCTGCTTGTCAACTGTGGGCTCTGAATGAAGGGAAGAAGGTAACTTCAGAGGCACAGAATACAACAAAGAAAAAGATATTACATCTTCCTGTTACCTGGATATGGCACTCTCCCCTTAGTTACCAGCTCTGTCAGTAAAATTCCAAATGACCACACATCCGACTTGATTGTAAACCGACCATACAAGGCTGCTTCTGGAGCTGTCCATTTAATTGGAAATTTAGCTCCTGCAAACATTGGAAAGACAGTCTCAATTTTCCCTTGCCAATTTGCAATTTGCTTACATTTTAAAATGTTTTGAGAAGAATAATGCACTAAAAACATTTTTATACTTTACTGATAAAATTCAAGGTGGTATAGTATTGTAATATTTCTCAAACTCGGACATCAACTACTGGCTACAGTATCTGGAAACACTAAAGACATCTGAGAGTCTTACTTAAATATGTTTCAAAAAGTGAACCTGATGAACAGCTTCTCTGGAATCTCATCTCTCTTCAAACTGTATCATGTTTTATCCCCCAAAAATAATTAAAAATGTTTTTTTTTTTTGTTTAAACACAAACAAACCACCACATAACTTTGAACACAGGAAGTTTACTAGAATTACACTTGGGCAAGGAGCTCACCTAAACATAGCTGTGAAAGCACAACTCCATGCATCACCCTTATCCATGAATACAGAATACACAGGCATGTTCTGCTAAATGTAACAGTTCTAAGCAAGGCAAATGGTCTTATTAATTAAATAAATTAACTGGGCTTACCTTGTCTTGCAGTGTACTCATTGTCCTCTATTAACCTTGCTAAACCAAAATCTGCTATTTTACACACAAGATTGTCTCCTACAAGAATGTTAGCAGCCCGGAGGTCCCTGTGGATGTAGTTCATTCTTTCAATGTAAGCCATGCCATCAGCAATCTCAAAAAGAAAAGTGTTTAAAAGGTTATTTTTCACAACTGTATACATTTCTCCCAAGCATTAAGCTGCACCTCCTTATTTTAGCTCCATTCCCATTGTATAAGTATAGGAATTATAGCATAGCAATCAAGAGCTTGGCACTGATTAGTGTGTCTGGCTATGCAGTATCTGCTAATTGCAAACCAGACTGTTTCTTTTCTGACAAATTACAAATCCACAACAAAAGGTGTAAGACAGAGCAGCATACAATAGCCAGAGCATTCAATATTTATGCTTAGTTGACATCTGATAGCTCTTCTCTAAACACAAAATACATTTTTTTTGTACCTGAGCAGCCATGTCGACCAGCTGTGGGAGTTTTAAGTATTTTCCTTCCCCTTCCTTAAGGAAGTCTAGCAAGCTGCCTGTAGAACATGACACATTTTGGGGGAAAAAAAAAGGAGAAAAACCAAAAACATTAACTTGACCTGAAAACACAAATAAGAATTTTTTCTTAGACATAATAATTGTCATATTTAGCTCACAAAATCTGTGTCTGAAAGTCCATCATTTACCAGAATACGTGACCCAATGATCATATCCATAGCTATCTCTACACTAGTAATTAATTAGTGCAATTCTATCCAAGTGGTTTGGAATCCAGTTCAATAATGCAAATAACTAAGCACTAATAAAACCAGACTGCTGTTTTTGGCACTACCTTAGATTTTTCCAATGTTGTTGAGATCAGTGCTCCTCCTAGCTGGACTTTCTTCCACTGGTAGATTTATAATTACAGAACAAAAAAGCCTATATCCCTTACCTACGTTTTTCTGCCAGCCCAAATCATATATTAGAGAAATTTATTTTGTTGCTTTTTCTTTCTTACAGGGAAAACTATCTTCCATTCTTTACGGTACCTTATCTTCTCCCATTTATATAATGCAGTTGTACCCAAAGCATTACATGAACTGATTTCAGATACTGCTCCAAGGATCTGTGCTCTGTTAAGCCAACAATCCTTACCTGTGCAGTAAAGCTTTGTCTGAATGTAACAGTTATCCCTAGAGGTGGCATTATGTCACAGGAGGTAAGAATACAACCTCTTTGCTAAGAAACTTGTGAAGATTGGTACTAATCACTCTTGTCACAGTCAAAATTACAGTAACAAAATTACAAGTGTGGCCATGGTGGGGAAAGAAACCACTTGACCATATATCCTGAAATGGATTCACAGCAGTAACTCCGAACTAGATTTCTCCAACATAACTTTAGTGACTTGCTGCATTTTTGCACAGTGAAAGTAAAAATGTGGCAGGCCAGATCCACAGTGCTGCTGTTTGCTGTGTGTGTTTGCACAGACTTTTTCTGACCTTGGTTCATAAGATCAAAGGACTGAAGAGCAGCAAAGATTCCACACTGCTCTCTAGTAGCCTGTCCACACTGCAAAAAACAGTTGGATACTCTGCAGTTTGTACCTGCTTGTTTTCCTTGTAAAAGGGGAAATATAAATAAAAATAAATTGTTTTACTGGCTTAGAACAAAGAAGTTTTATGGGCTTTTGTAAAATGTGAGAAATTTGTCAAAGGTAAGCTATAGAAAGAAACTTCCAACAGCATTTTGAATCCATAATTTAGACAAATTACAACTCTTCGCTTCTGCAAGGTAACCAGTTCTGGTAGTTAACTTTGCTTTTCTTTAGACAGTTACAAATATTTTTTTGCTTAAATCCTTTGCTGAAATCTGATTTCTGAACAATGAAAACTGAATTTGCATGGCTGTGTAGTGTTATTTAGGAAAAAATATGCAGAAGGAACTTTTTACATTTCATGTTCCATTTACCTTTTCATACTATACAACCCTTTAAAAACCCCATCCAAACAGGAGAAAAGCAAACCCATACATTTTTGGTGCTGTACTAAACACAACTAGCTACTCCCTTGCTTCTGTATCTTATGAGGATAGTCAAATTTCTCTATGAGTTGAATGGAAGCCTGCATTTTATAAAAAATGGAGTAATTGACTTGAAAATCTGCTGCTTCTTAACACTAATATGCTTATGATGTTTATTTCTACATTCTGCCTAAATCTCTAAATCTCTGTTTCAGTAGCAGGGGGAGGGGCAAATGATAAAGAGCAAAGAAAGAAGGATCTGAAAACAAGAGGATAAAGGAGGGAGTCTGGGAAAAAAACGCTCAACCTTTTTAAATTTACTATTACACTGCTGGGAAAGAAACACTAAAAAATCCAAAGCTAGGCATATTTTGTTCTTATCAAGACCTGTCTACAAGCAGGCATAATCTCATAGTAATATTGCCAGCTATACTGTTCCATTTAAACGTGATGGACAGTACACACTAAAAATGAGGAGGAAAAAACCCCAGTCTTGTCACTTGGAAGATTAGCAAGGGTGACACAGATGTGCAAAAGAATCATGCCTCTGCCCATAATCTAAATCAGAACTGCTCCAAGTAGGTCAAGCATTGCTCATTTTAATTTAATCAAAATTAACACTTGTACTTCAGTTAGCTTATACCTAACATTAATTAAACACTAGATTTATTGCTGAGGTCTTAAATAACCTTTTAAATGTAGTATTTCTAACTATCCTGTCCCACACCTTTTGTCATGAATTCAGTGACAATGTAGATTGGCTCCTCAGAAACGACTGCGTACAGCGGAACAAGCTTGTCGTGTCGTAGTTTCTTCATGATCTGAGCCTCCTGTAGGAAAGCTTCTGGCATCATTGTACCAGGTTTTAGTGTCTTGATTGCTACTTTTGTCGTTCCATTCCATGTTCCTAGAGAAACAGATCAGGTTTTATTCCCTACTGTATTAGTGGAGAGGTTCTCTGCTGAAACTTTTTTTTGCTTCTGTTTTCTTATATAACAGAATAATCATAAACTAGAACTATATTGAATATCAATTTTACCATTACATGCAGGATCATAACTGGTATTTGTTCCTTTATTTCTCTATGACAGTATCTTTTCAGACCCTGATAATGATTTAAAGTACCATTGAAACATCACAGGAACAACTGAAATGCGTCACATTAAACTCTTACCCATCCATACTTCACCAAAACATCCTTGGCCCAACTTAACTTCCAGTCTCAAAGATTCTCTAGGAATTTCCCACGCATCTTTTGCTAGCCCCTGTGTTTGTGGTTTCACAGTGGGACACACAGTTGTTAGCTTATGACACAGCCCATCGGCATGTTCTGGAAAACAGAAAAAATAGTTAATAGCTTCACAGTTAAACAGGGGCAAGACTAACAAAAGTAACATCTTAATGTTGATAGAAAGAACTAGTCCATTTACTTTTTGTTGAAATCAAAAAGAAGTTTTATAGTTGCGAATTTTAAGAATAAGCTATATAGTCCTTCTTCCTCACAGCAGGCACAGGGTAACATTGGGACACTGGAACTTGGGCTTACCTCTGTAGTGTTTCACCAACTTCTGTAGAGATTCAAATTGTGCTCTGGTTGTGATATAGTATCCACCATTGTCAAGTTTCCTGATTTTGTAGTGTTTTACATTATCACCTCTGACCTCATCCCAGTCACGTATAGAAAGTGAATAAGCACCTAGGAAAAAAAGTCACATACTGGTTCTTCACCAAAATATAAAAAGGTATTTAACATATCTCCCCAGCTGTCATTGTACCTATACATGGTGTGCACATTCATGTTTTTTGTGGGATACGCATAAAAATGTTCACCTTGGTGTTGGGGAGAGCAGGGAATGGGAGAGAGGAGACATACACAGACACGTACATACCTTTAGTGGTTTCACTCTCTCTTACTAAGAAAATACCACGCTGGTTCCCAGGATTTAAAAGTAGCCTTTCTGCATCCTTCCTGCCCATCTTACCAAAATACCACCTAGAAAATTTAAAGGGAAATGTGTAAATAAAAGTTTCCTATGCTTTGGTACTCATATAAGCAAGAGATTTAGAAATCTCAAGCACTGACTGGACTACCAATATTCCATAACAGTTGCTGGGCTACAAGTATCACAAAGCAGATACAGATCAACAAAAGCAACGACATCCATATAATCACAATATTAAGACGACTTATTTCTATATGACTCTCATTTCTATTATTTACAAAATACATGCAAAGAGGCCTGTATCTGCAAATACTACAGTTTTCTGCTGGTTTAACAACAGACATCAAGACATCAACTGTTCTAAACACTGAAAGGAATATCCCCCTCAGGCTAAGTTTACAGGCCAAGATGAATCAGATCACACACACTGGTAGCACATTCAACACTGCAGCAGCTGAAATTCCCTTCTCTAAAAAGTTTTTGCTTTATGTCAGAAAACAGTACTTAATGCAAAGTGAGTGTGCATAAATATCATTGGATGACAGGTTCATTCAGGTTGGAGGGACCCTTGGAGCTCTCTGGTCCAGCCTCCTACTGCAGGCAGGGTCAGCAGTGGTATCAGACCTAGTTGCTCAGGATGTAGTCTATTTCAGGCTTGAAAACCCTGAAGGACAGACCATCTACCTGGGCAACCTGTACCCTTTCCTGGCTGTCCTCAGGACAAAAAGGTTTCTTATATTGAGCTGGAAACTCTCCTGCTTCAATTTCTGCTGCCTCCCATCTTTCTCCAACTCACTAGAGAGAGCGCTTTTTTCTACTGATCATTTAGGAACAACCCTATGGTAGGTGTCATTTACTTCTCTGTGCGTAACACTGCAAACTGCAGAATCACTTTAATACCAAAAGAACACAGATGTTTTAAAAGATTTGTGTTTTTCCTTGCCTTCAACTCTTTCACAAAAGAGGTTTTTCTTCTACATTCCCACAGTGTGCTCATCCTGATGAACAGATGCTGTCCTGAGCCAGTGATAATTTTAAGGTGCACCTCCAGATGAATCCCCAGACTTTGGAACAAGACTTATTTCTATCAAAATTTCATTTTCATTAGATGCCTTAAAAGTTACAAAATGATGTAAAGTGTCAATTTTGAACATTTTGGTCTGCCACTATCTTATCGTTAAGCTAATTTGGCTTCATGACTGATGGAAAAATTTGTACTGGAAACTGTTGCAAAACAATGGCTTTGTGGGTGAAACATTTCTGGGGAAAAAATGTAGATAGAGAGCAATCACTTTGTTGGCCATGAACAGAATGGCCCCTGCAATCACATGGAAATTTGAAACTTATTGTTACATTTTGTTGTATTTGTGTTTGCATGTCGAAGGAGATGTTCCAAATTAGAAATGGATATGAAAGAATACACACTGGAGACAATCTGAAAGTAACTTATAATCTTACAGAAGCAAACTTGAATCCTAGCTCATAACTTCACGTGAAAATGCCTCTTCCCCAGACTACAACAACAATTTATAAACTATGTAGTAATGTGCTGTTTTATTTCACTACATATAATAATAGGGTTGAATTATTTTCTTTTTTAAAGACAATTAAACATTTATATTACAGTGTCATTAAAAAGAGCACACAAATAATATGGACTCTGTCACAAGCAGTTTCTGTTACAAATGCCTCTAGGCTTAGAAAAGGCCACAGACAACTTGGGGCTCTGTACTGCATTTGCATTTCTAACTCTTAACTGCAGTCACAACACAAAATTTACACACTATCAAAGCACAGGGCTATCAAACTCTAAAGCAAATTAACTGTATTCCAAATACTGTGGGGATATTTCATAAAATTAGCACCGTTTCTTTAAAACAAACAGTTTCTAAAAGCTTTCTCATTCATCACCCTTCACACTTACACCTAGTCATCACATATGACAAATCCCACCACTCTGTTCTAGCCAGTGTTTAGGAGCCATACTTTCTTTGAAAAGGGCTATCATTTCCATTTTACCACCCCTGCAGTTGTAATGACAAAGTTTTATTGCACAGTTAAAAAATAATAAAAAAAAAAGAAATATTTGACTCTTTTTTTTCCCAAAAAAGAAACAAAAGTTAATAATTTTAAACTCAGATGAAACTCAAGGGTGCAAAGTAACAGACCATTTTTGACGCAATCATTTTTTAATAGCAAAGAGCCAAGTGAGAGCAGCAGCGCAACATGCTAAAGTCTCAGCTTGAGATTCAGGAAAAATCTTGAAAATCAGGCATTTTTCCAGACGTACAGTAGTAAACAGAAAAGTGCACAGATCACATATGAGTAAACTGCTGACTGGAAGTATCATGCCTGTATATTGAAATAAGAGCTGTGCAACTTTGTATTTCTAGTACAACAAATACAATCCCTTGGAACAAGCATAACCCACAACTCTACTCCAACCTACGGGTTCCACAGTCATTTTATGTGATTGTCTAAGCACTCCAGGATGTCAGGAAATAAATGTAGTAAGTACACAAAGCAGTATAATTTTCCAAATTCATAGCAATCCTTAGCATACCAAACAATTTTATCACCAAAAAGTTATCACAGATTAATAGTTTAGCAATTACTGTGCACACATATGCTTTTTTAAATTTATGGTTAAGTCATACCAAGTATATATAGCTGATCTTGACTCAGGGTTTGGCAAGCAAAAATAAAGGATAAAAACCTAGAGTTGATGGGGTGTGAACTCTTTATCTAAAACCCATCCATTTTTGCTTTATAAGATACGTAAGGTGTGCCATCCAATTTTTATCATTACTGAATTCTCACATCCTTTCTCCTTTAGCCCCACAAGTAGCAAGCAGGCACAAAACACTGTGTGCGCCCACCACATGCTTACTAATAATTACACCTTTGACATAGTCCAAGTGGCACTGCTACCTTTTCATTAATAGTATTTTCCTACTCTTCCCTTAGATGTTATATACGATGTATTTAAAAAACAGTATCATCACAGGGTAAAAAAAGTGTCTAAGATTGACGGGATACAGTGTCTTACTCTTCTGCTTGAATGGAGTCTGCAGGAGCTACATAATTGCTTGGGATGTAGCCTGTCTTTCCCGTAGCAATGGATCTTGCTTCCCACCAGTCTCCTTCCCTGCAATGAAATATCATTACCTCTTCCACGTATAAACAACACATAATTCCATAGCACCTGTAATGTACTCACATATGAAAGGCAGGTAAATTTAGGTAACATGTTATTTTGAGGGCATCTAAACTAGTTTATGCTGCACCTACATACATCTTGTTTTGTGAGCAACACAAATGCCTCTTAGTGGAATTTCATATGTTATTCTTTTTTTTTAATGTAAAACCAAAATGCTTTATGGCAGAGATGTGTAACTAAACTTCTGAGCTGTCTGGTCTTCATCTGCCTCTCCAGATCAGAGAGTTAACTCCAGGTGCAGAGTCTGGGAGGGACCTGTCCCCACTGTTGCTGCCCCAAAGGGGGTAGCTGTGCCTTGCTGGGGCAGGGAAGGAAGTCCCCCAACTGACAAGAGCCTTGGGGCTACCATAGTTGCTACAGCGCTGTATCCGCACCAAACCCTGATCTCAGCCTGAAAAGTTATTGTTTTAGCAGTATTATATATTTTAACCCCATGCTTGTTGAATATTGAATGTATTAAAAAGAAAATAAAAAAAAAAAAATCAATCTACCCCACTGAAACAGGATACACAGATTTCCAAAAAAAACTGGGGATCTAATTATTCCAAACAACCTAGTGAGGTCTGTGAATGAGAGCACTTACGTGTTATTTATTATCTGGAACCGTTCACCTTTCTTAAATGAAAGGTCATCTGTAGTTCTAGCTTCATAATCATATAAGGCCACAAATACAGTAACACCACCTTAGGAAAAAGAAAAAAAATCCAGTATGATACAGCAATAATATTGCAACACTTTATTTAAGTACTTGTCCATGAAACAATTAATCAGTTTTGATTTTGAAGCAACTAAACACTCCAGGTTGAATCTCATTTTGGAAGACAGATGAATAACCTGCTAATTTTTTAGGACAGAGCAATGCCTATAAACAGACATTCTGAAAATATGTTTCCACACCACAAAAGGCCACTAGACACATCACTGGAACTACATTAATAATTACAGCACTTATATACAGAAACCTGCATGATGCATCATCAGTTAAAAAAAAAACCAAAAAAACAACAAACCATAGCTTCTGTTTCTTGTTAAGAAATGCAATTCTGGAAGAACCTACACAACCACAGTGGTGAACCATCAGCCACTAATTTACGCAGAAGTTCCTCTTGCACTTGGCTACAAATAACGGTTGCATTCCCAACTTTTGGAGGTTACACATCAAGACCTACCCAAGGAACTGAACCAGAAATAAAAGTATTCTCTTGGGGACAAAGACATTCCTCTGCTTTAGCACTGATGATTTTTTTTTTTTGATTCCCTAAGTCTCCTCTCGCCTGTGAAGCAGACCCTTGCTGAGGGTGATCCATCAGTACATTACTCCAGAGAACAAGGGCCAAGACAGGTCACATAAGGAACAGCTGCACTCCACCAACCCTAAGGAATCTGCTTTCCCATCCCACTTCTGGTATAGGGCACACTGATGAACACGTCCCCCAGACAGGACAGATGTGAGAGAGGTGGACGGCAGGAAGGCTTCCACACCAACCAGCAGGAAACCTTTTACTATACTCTAAGGAACTGATCTATAAAACTGGGAAGAGGAAGATGAGGAAGAGGGAAAAGAGAACAGGCTGAGATGTACAAGCTACTTGCAAAAATAAAGAACCACATACCATAACTAGAAGAAAGTTAAAATAGAAAATCACAAATAGACAATTCAGAAAGACTTTCTAAGCCCTAGAAATGCAATTTCTTAGTCTGATGAACATTTAAGAAGCCTAATGATGATCCAAGCAATTAACATTTTTAAATGAATAATACTAAATCTCTAATATGCACATATAGATATCAGGATATACATGAAAGTCCACCAAGAGAAACATGTTGAAAATAATTTTAGATCTTACAATTAACATGACAGTGATCAGAAAGAACACATAATGCAGTGGGGACAGTCTATATGCAATATTCTTGTGCAATGTACACTTTCTGAGAGACCTCCTAATCACCTAAATATTTTCATTTGATTTGGAGTCTTCCTGTGGTTGCAGTCTCTCAGTAGGCCTCAGCTGGAAATGAATTTACAGTTCCGACAGGAAAAACAGAACAAAATCCCCACAGGACGTTAGAGTAATTGAGGGCTTTTTTAAAAAGTGTGATTTATGAACTGAAAATGAATTAAAATATTCCTTAGAAGTTAGGAGCTCCTAATTTAAATTAAAAATCAAAACAATTCTAGCAATTTTTCTCTTCATTACTGAATTACTTTGATGACACAAACTGATATGTGGAGCCAGAAAATAGTGAGGATACAACTGTATTCACACAAACAGAAAGCAAGTGTTAAGGGGAAATTAACCATCTCTATAGAGTTCTTCCACAGGTGAAAACAATCAATACTCTAAAGTCACAGTATCACAAAGGTTTTTAAGTGCATATAAAGAAACTCAAAAAATTTCAGCTACCATAAGACCTCTTTTTATTCTCAGTCACAGTGTTATTTTTTCATAGCAAAGAATAATAAAATACTTGAGAGAACAGCATCATCACAGACTGCTTTAAACAAAGATACTGTCAAATGGTATTTCAAGTCTCTTGCAGCTGTTTTCTTTGTGATCTAGTTTAGCTGCCCAAGCTATCTGTAGCCATGAGACTTCCCTTAAAGATTTTCCTTTTATCAGGTCAGTATTCCATCCTCTAATCTATGACTGGTTTTGGAGAGAAGACTTTACCTTCTGGTTCAGCATGGGGATTACAGAGCACTAGCACAGCTTCATGGAAGGCAAGAACAGCAGTCCATTTTTCTTATTTGATTTCCAGTAATATTCTATGAATTCAAAGTATCTGAAGACAGACTGTGTCATACAGGAGCAGTGTGACTAACTCAGATTTCTTCTCCTTTTCTGCTCTAGACGAATAAAAGATGGCTCAACTCTTTTCAGCCTCACTACAGGCCATGATGACAACCATATCATCCTCTTGTCACACATCACTGATCAACTGGGTAAGTACTACTGACACTTACATCCTGTTTGACGAGCCCATCTATTCTCCTCTCTTGTGAAGCAAAGAGAGACAGAATGTGATCCAGTGTTTTATTGGTCACAAATACAAAAAGCTTACAGCAGATGAAGGCTGTCATCTCACAAAAACACCCAATTTTGGTTGATCTGAAAAGAAGCACTGAATGTACCAAATAATTGTTAGTGCGATTTTACTTATCTATGTATTTATTTATTTATTTAAATGAAGGGGGGTTTTTTGTGGATGGGCTGGTTTTACAGAATGAAGAGGAATAATTTCATATGCATTATCATTTTACCTAATTGCAAAACAATGGGAGCATTCACACAAATCAGCCTGCCTGCTGATAACTGATTTCACACTGATGAGATATTAAGACTCTCTCTTCACGAGAAATCTCTCTTGTTGACTCTAGTTCAAGATATAACATGCTTAACAACCAGCAGGAACAGGAACAGGCAAGAGAACATCCCTTCTGGTCTCTGCAGTAAAGGATTTGTGGTACCCAGTGGGGGGCTACATCTCTGATGGCTGGTTATGCCCAAGAGTGCCTGCATGCACTGCTGGAGCTTCCTACATGACCAAAGAACCAGATCTAGTAAGAAGAAATATGCCAAGGCTCTTGGGGGAGATGAAATACAATAAATACAGCAGGGCTAATGAAAATAAAGGACTGCTGCCCTTATTTAATTTCTGCATATGTTCATCCAAAACGGGGATTCAGAGCTGACTCATTATGATACAGGCTAGATGTTCATTTTCATTATTTGGTTTTTAATGTATTCCCAAGAAAAGGACTACGAGGTGATCATTACCTCACTACTCATATTTGGTATCCTGAATTGCTTAATGTCAAGGTCAGAATGCATTTCCATGGATCTCAAATTACTTGTGTTTAAAAGACTTTATATGCCACTGGAACAACGCAAACATTTAAGCACTGTAAGTGTGCCAACAATAGAGGTTTGTGGTAAAACTAGAAATAGAATAATAAGAAATTATTTACTCTGTTTTTTGAAGTTTCTGTACAGAGCTTCTAGAATAAATTATTTGTTTTACTGTATCTCAAAAAGAAGAGTAAATCACAGCTTCCTTTCAGAAATATCCAACCAAACTATGAAACTAGTTACGTGGACAAAATCATTATTTTTGTAAGTTTTAAGATTTTGATATAAAGGTGGATTTATAACATCAAATGTGCATGTTGCTTTTAAATGCTGTATCTTCTATACCTCAGCCAAGAAGGTCTCTGTGTGTTGCAAATTCTATTTTTACATTTTCCATTTTGGTTTTAATATGATCACCAACAATGGAAATCTGCTCTTTCATTTCACACATACTGCTCCCAGACTAAAGTACATAGAATATAATGCAAATCTTGTTTAGCTTTATAAATTAATTCAATATTGTATTAATATAACTTAAAAGTAATCAGACTTGAAACCAGTTTAAAATATCAATTCCCTGAATCTGAAGTGTTTTTCATTTTGTAAACCTCTCCAAATTTAAAGCCATTATCATATATGCATGCTTTCAACAGTTTAAAACTTCTAATTTAATTGTATCAACTATTCCTATTATTGTCTTTAGTAAGTCTTAAATTTCTCTGTGCTGTGATCCTAATTGTCTCCACAAAAATAAAAAGCCTAAACACCCAACCTTCATGCCCTAGTCACTAGTGAATACAGACTGAATTATTATCTAAGCAGTAAAGATATGGAAAATCAGGAATCTCTAAAAGGCAATTTATTTCTGTGTGGCAAGGTGTCATAGTGGTTTTTTGACTATGACTGTCAAGTGGCTATAATACTAAATAATAATAGCATCATTTTATGTAACACTCACCTGTTAAAGTACTAGGATATGTACTTGGCACAGCTGAAAATGAAGATGTTGCTCCTCCAAAGGGCGTCATTCCTGAAGGCCCTCCAAAAGGAGTCATGGAATGACTGTTAAAATTAACTGCTGATCCCTTTATTGATGGTGACTGTGTTGCTTGGCTGGAATCTGATCCATAATGACTGACATGGGAAATAACAGGTTCTGGAGCATTTTCAGTTCTGTATTTCATGGCTGGGCCTTTACCTTCTTTGCTTTTAATACACCCCATTCTTGCTTCTGTGAGAATGAGAGGGGAAAAAGAAAGAGTTCAGCTTCATGTTGTCTTTAGATAGCTAACGGAGGACATTCCCAAAAAGTTAATACAAATGCTAATTTACTGTTGTTAAATCCCCTGCAGAGTGTAAACTGATGAAAAAGTGTTCTGGAATAAAATCTAAACTATTACTAGACCAGGGAAGCCCTAATTATTTTCCCTTCCAACTTCACATAATAACAGCACATTTGGATTATTCTTCATCCTGGTTACTTGATGGACTGTAAATGGCAACAAAGCAAAAAAAAGGGGGAATCAGGCAACAGATGAGGAAAAGACACTGGAGTCTTCTATTAGCAGGGTGGAGGGGGAAACAGATGTGACAAATCCAGAGTCAATTATAGGAAGTAAATCCAAAGCAATTATACAAAAGAAAACAAATGGGGCATTCCTGCCTTTTTTTTAAGCATCTGTGCAATGAAATCTTGACCAACTGGTGACATCTTTAAAGACAGAGAGGTTTTCATCCATTGCCAGCTCCAAAATACATCTCACAAACAAAGCTCAGATATTCACAGCTGCAGGATAGGGTTAAGCTCTAGAGTAACTAAAACTGCAGAAAAACCAAGAGTCATTACAATATCTTAAAGGATTTAGAAACTGAACTGTGCCCGGACAGGTGACAATTTATATCCCTGATGGCCCAGGGCTGCCACCAGCTCCCACTACAGGCAGACAGTGCCAGAGATGATTACCGTGGGGGCACCTATTACCTGCTGCTGAAGGGAATCAGAGAGACCTGTCCCCAGCAATTAACAACAATTGAGCCTTAAGAATTCACCACCTGCCATTTATCACGTGGTGAAACTGGCAGCAAGCACTTTTCGGCTTACCCCAGCTGGGAAACAAATCTGGAAGAAAGCAGCAGCATCTATTAGATGCAGCACTAGTCTGGCATAAAAGTACTGCGTTACTTTCAGGAGGGGGTTTAAAAATCTGCTCTAACTACAAAAGTAAAACCTCTACAGACACAGGAAATCAACTATTCCACATTCTCTAATGAATCAATAAAAAAAAATAAACAGCAGGAGTCTGAAAGCATGAAAACCTCATATTTTGATAAGCACAAGAACAATTTCATGGACTCTAACTAACAATTAGGGAAACATGTATTTCCCAATGTGTGCCTAATTCTTTACTTCCTTTTCAATTCCTTCTTACCATGTTAACTATTGGACACAGAAATATGGAACAAAGTAAATTTTACTAAACAAATACTGTCTTAACATAGACACACTGAGAGAAAATAATAGTATAACTAACTGTTACAATAATAAAGATACTGTTATTTCCTCAAGAACCATGAATCAGAGTTCTGGAAAGAACAAGGTCCACAGACAGTGAAACACCCTATAAAATTTAATACTCAAAAAGATTAAATATATTCACCCTGTCATTTCAGCCCCTAATACTGCAATGTAATACAATTTCTGGTGCAGAAATAAAGTCAAATAACTGCCCTTTTACAAATCACACTTAAGGTTTTTCATAGAATAATGAATCATCACAAAGCATACCTTTTCAATTATTTTTACTTCTTATACTATTAATGCCAACTTATTAACTATGAGCAAATGCTAACAGAGCAAGGCTTGAATTTGTGCATAAGAATGCAATGTGCCTAAATACTTTACAGAAAACACCTTACTACCTACAGTAGAAAAGCCAGTTATTAATTCACGATAGAAGTCAAACATCCAGAATCACATCCTTTTAATTTCTCTACAACTGCAAATAGACATTTTAATGACATAATCCAAAATACTTTCTTTTGGCCATGTGGCTGCCTATTGTGAATTCTTGTCTTCCTCTGAGACCTACTTGACTATTTTTAAAAAACCTGAATCAATGTTTTCTCTAGCACTGAATAAAAATCCAATCACCTTTACAAAAATGTCTTTTCTAGTAGCACTAATTCCTTGCCTTTGGCTGCAAGTTAAGCACACAGTTCAAAAGTCCAGCACACTACTAATGTTAATCAAGTAAATGAAAAGGAAGTACAGAGACATCTATACAAATGTCCAGCACAAATACTTTTCCTTCCTTCTGGCATTTACCCAACTTGTAGTAGGCTGATAAGACCTCAAGATTAAAAAAACAAAAAACAAAAAAAAGGTAAACAATTTACCAAGTCCCGTAAAACTGCTGGAGTCTGCCCAAGGAATTGCTGATTTGATTGAATGGCTGGTAACTACTATCACCAGGACGTGCTCACCCGCTAAGGCTGTGTTAGCAGCAAGAACTTACTATTTGTTTGCTTGAGGGTCACAAAAAAAACCCCTTTATTAAAGACCTGAATTAATTCTAGAAAAACAGAATCAGCCTCTCCCTTGCTACTCCCCTCCCCAGCCACTTCACTGTTAAGGTAATCTTCTTTCAGGGGTTAAAGAGATTAACAGCAGAGATTCAATCAGCACTTCAAAGAGAAAGACATTCAGAAATAAGCAGACAAAAATGTAAAGTACTCTTATAACTGCATACCCACAAAACAAAACTGAATAAACTTCCTAGCTTTCAAAAGAAAAAAAAAAATAGGTGTGAACTGCAGTGAAATTCTGTATATGCATTTGTGAGGAAGAATTGGAGGCATGAGGGGAGGGAAGATGACAGAAACCAAGAGTGAGTAGAAAAAAACCCTGACTGTCCATCCTGTGGGGGGAAACCCCCAACGACTTAGTACTGTTTAGTCTTGTAATAAATTGCTGGATAAAGAACAAAAAATCCCTAAGCAGCTGGTGTGCAATGTTGGATTTGATTATTCTGGTACTCTGGCCTTTGTTACCAAAATTGTATGTAACTAAAAAAAAAGTTACAACTGTTTAAATCAACCTTTACCTGTCCAGCAAAAACATATTAAGGAATAAATTTTTGTCAAAAAAAAAAAGCTAACAGCTCTCTTTCTGATGCACTGAACTCTTTAGAAACAGATTCAGATGGGAAATTCCTGTTTGCACTGCAGAAGTCCATCTATTTAAAGAAGTGCTAGCCCAAAGTATCTTACTCACAAGCCACTGACTTCCCACTAGTTAGATCATTATTTCACACCAGATTGGTGTCTGAGACAATCTACTTTAGTAACTTCAGCATCTTGTTCTTTCTTTAAAACAAACATTCACCTATTGATTCTGATCACTGTGCCCACACATTTTGGGTGGGAGAGGGTGGCAGTCAGCTTGCTGGAGGACTATCAGGAAACCATGTTCAGAAAGACATGGACTGCAAGCCCAGCTGTCTTGTTCTGCCTTCTAGATGAAAACAAAACAATGTTAAAATGTTTTCAAGTAGAAACAGAAGCTAAAATGATCACTGTTAAGGACAGCTGAAGGATAACAGGATGCCCACAGAAATCAACAGAAGAATGAGACTACTCCAGTACTGTCAGTAGGAATCAAATGAGATTTTAGTAGCATCTCACTGGATTTGCACTTTTTGGAAAAGACATATAAAAGGCAACAGTTAATTGTCATTCAATACTCTACAAACATCTCAGACAATGTAGAAGATCCTTAAGAAACACTCTGGCAAGAGAGCTCCAAGAAAGTCAAGCTGGCCTCTCATCTTCCTCACTCCTTTTTATAACAGAGTGCCAGATCATGAAGGAAGCTTTCATCAACATTTGAGAAGTGCAGCCAGTAAAGTCTTTGTGTTGGCTTTTTTCTGCTTTCCTTTAAGGATGACCAAGAAAAACAAGTTTTTCTTCTAATGCCATTGTCTCTTAGCATACTGGCAAACTCCCTCAGGGTGCCCATAGCCTTGTCCCTCCAGCCCAGAGAGGTGGGTCTCACAAGGAAACCACTTTTTATCTGATGTATCTTTGCTCCTTCCAGCTGGTAGTTACAGAAGTTACTCCTTCATTGCTTGGGTCACAGGATTTTCAGGAGTGGTTCAAGGAAGGTCTCCTGCTGCCATGAAGGACGATTAGATAAAGTTTTCATTGAAGAGGTGATTTCAACTCAGGTGGATAAAATGTCTGTTCCAGCCACATGTCTTAGAGCAAAGCTGCCTCTAAATGCCTCTAGACACTGTTCCCTTTCCCCATACTCTACCCATGATCACTTTGAGGACTAGGTGTTACCATCTGAAACCCTGAAGACCAAGGACTGGGAAAGCCTCACGTTTGTTTTACTTGCTGTAATGCATCTGATAACAAAACCCATTCACTATTAGAAAAAAAACCTAAAAAAATAACAAACAACAAAAGAACTGAACAAAAAGCACTCCAGAAAATTGGTGTGCTTCCTTTATGGGCCAACCAAATACTCCTCTGACCTTGCTCTTCTGTTACACTGCAGCATTTCCCAGTTGCCTTCTGGAGATTTGACCATGAGGTGGGGCCAGGAGTGACAGGCTTTACAGTTTCAATGTGCCACAAAGTGACAGATGCTCTAGGGCCTTCCTCTTTTCTACTGGGTACTGTACCATAACTAAGAGGTACAGCAAAAGAAAATCGCTAAGAGATGGGCAGTTTGCAACATTTTGATTTAATCACTTTTCATTACTGAAATTATTCATACAGCTAAAAAAGAGCACATATGCGATTTTTCACTACAAAGAGTAAGTCAAATTAGAAGAACAAGCAAATCAAGTCTCTTTCCAGAAGGATAAGGCAAGACTGCAAATATTTTCCCACCTAAAACATACAAAAAATCCAACAATTAAAAAGTAACTCCCCATGCTATCTAACACAGAATAATAATTTAATTTGAGGTACACAAATGGCTAATTAAAAGATGAAGAAAACACTGAAGATTTCCACTGCTACTGTAGCTTCACTTCTCAGTTAGCATAAAAAAATAAATAGTTTCTGTTGAGAAAGACATGTCTTCAGTTCTGTGAAAAAAAAATGCCTTACAAAAAGGTCTTACAAAAAGTTGTTAACTTTCAACTAAAGTAATGATTGAAAATTATTAAAATTTCATGCAGTGATAAAGACAGGATATTCTGTGGGAAGTTTGCTAATGGATCCATTAGCTGGCAGCTGTCTATTTGCTCAAACAAGTGTAGAGCCAATTCCACATGTCACTGGAGACACAGAACCTATACTGGCTTTTTGTACACTAGGCAAACAGCATAGAGCCAAACAGCTGGTTTCAGCTGGTGGTATTGAAAAATCATTTATTAGATGTGACAAAGACTGAAAAAAATGAAAACCACTAGTAAAGAGGTTAACAAGTCTTTAGCCAATACTGTAACATCCAGCTAATTCAGTCCATCTTTAACAGGTCACTGCTTTGGTACGAAAACAAGACTGAGCTTTCTTGTCTACAAAACAACCTGCCTTATTTATAAAGGACAATAAACTAAAGAACTGTCCTGTGTTCTTTGCAGAGTACATGCAATTTTTAAAAATTATGCGGCTTTTATCATGGGATATAATTTATCTTTTATGAGCTGTCATAAATTGCAGGGTTTGCTTATTTTACCATGAATAACCCATGACATTTCAAAGAATGATGTTCTACTGTATTCAGTTTTATAATTATCAGTAACATTAGTGTAATGAGGCCTTAGAGAGTCTGCATCATTATGCATTTAAAATGCAGCTGACATGACCTTGCAATTAACAATCTAATAAGGAGCAAAAAGTGAAGATAAAGAAGAAGCATTAAAAAAGCCCCACTGAAGCAAGCATTTATGTTACTTGAATTTCAATGTTTACCATACATCTTTGTGCAGTTCTACACCAAAAAATAACCATAAACCAGTACTTTTAGACCTCAGCTTGCCCATACTAAAATAGGTATTTAAAACCAGCCTCTTTATTACTAAGGCAAATCTGAACTTTTGAATCTTAATGGTTGTACAGACCTAGTCATTCTTTGATCAAAAACAAACCAACATTAAGCAAAACACTCAGGGGCTGCTGTGGCAATGATTTTGATTTCACAGCAGCACAACAGATCCCAGATTGTTTTCTAATAAAGCTACAGCTAGCAAATCCATTGTAGCAGAGGATTCTGTACAGAGAAAAAATGTTGAATATAAAAATGCTTTTTGGGTGGACATTTTGCAATTCAGAGTAAAAAATATTGGGAATATTACATATTTCTATTCTGGTTTGTGTTTTTTACAGGACTCAGAATTTTGAATTTGCTTTAAATTAATGATTGATACTGATCCTTCTACTGGAGCAAGCAGTTAATTGGCTTATAAGATCACAACATGCTCTGAAGGAATACCAGATTCCAAAACACTACCTGAAAAACAAGGAAAAGCAGAAATTGCTAAAAGAATAATCCTTCATGTCCTTCCCTGATTTCCTGACATTTTTTTGAATGGAATAAGCTCAACGGAAGTTTGTTTCCTCTGAGGTTTGACTGGCTTAGACATGGGAGATTTGCCCAGATGTATCAGACTTTGAATATCGTACCCATGCAGGAATCTAAGGACTTATAGTCCTCCAATTTGGACTGTACCAAAGGCTTCTCTACTGAAGTAACACCTACTGACCCTGTTGGAACCAAGAGGTAGGAGATGGAACTGCCCCAGCAGGCAGTACAACCCTCATACCAGTGCACAACAGGTCCTAGCAATCCAACTGCAAGGTCCCACTGGATGCTAGGTTGCACAGTTGAGGAAAAACTTACTATGGCAATGAAAAGTCCTAAAATCAAAAGTGGAATTAAGGATTATCAGTGAAGCAAAGTTAGGAGAGAGGTGAACACTCTCTGTTTTTCATCTTTGTTACATTCTTCCTTTCATCTGGGCAAAACATGTAGGATGTCCTCCCACTCACTCTGTACCTGGACAGCTGAATCTGCAGAGGTACAGATTTGTGTACCTCTGAAGCACCTTTCACTGTAGAGACAGGCAAAGGCTCCAAGAGCATACTGGAGACAATGACCATACTATGGATGATATGTGGCTGGCTCTGCAAAACATACATGCTCAAAAATTTGTGCTTTTTTACCGTCAGAGTTTCACCTACACTATTCTAGGGTAGTGGGTTTTCTTTGACCGGATGTTATAGGCAAGAAAAGTTGGTTCTTCTAATCAGACTAGGAAGTGGCCAAGAATGTGACAGATTAGAGGCAGAAGACAGCAAGCCTACTGCAATTTTAAACACTCTTCTTGTCAAAGAAGATCTAGTTTAGTATTCTGTCTTCAGTAGTGGCCTTTGCCTCTAACCTTCACCATGGGTCTGGACTGTGACAAAAACCTAAGGCTCTTTTTATAAAGCAGCAGATGCCTTGGAACTTGAGACAAGCAGGATGAGTGCAGACTGCTCTGATATCCACCAACCTGTAGCTCAGAAATTCTACTCTAAGAAAGACTAAGGACTCAGCTACCTGAAGAAAACTCCAACAAGTATGTCCCAGCTTATGAATTTAAAGCAATATACTTAACGTTGGTCCAACATCTGCACAGGATTTGCATTCTATAGTCTACAGAATTGTTTTATACTGGTTTAAGTCAAAATAATCTTATCCAAGAAAAGAGAAGTAGTTATTACTATAATGATGTTGACTTAAACATCAGAAACATTCTGACCTAGACAAGGCTTAGGAAAACCCAGAAGAGGGGAGTACCACAGCCAAAGCCAGGACTAAGATCTTCCAAGTGCAACTGTAGCAGCCTGACTTCTAGTCTGATATACCAGTGCAAGGCTTCCTCATCCAAACTGCTCAAGCATCTAAAAAAGCACGTTCCCACCATCAACCTCCTTGTCTTCCCAGCTGCTCACAGTAGCCACTTCCACTTCAGCTGGAAGCTGCCTACCTTGTGTGCAAGACAATGGAAAGCACAAAAGAAAAGTTGCTGGGTGGGAAAAAAAACCCAAGCAAACAAACAAAAATACCTAACACCCCAAACCCAGGGTAAACCCTAAACTGCAGCAGGCACAGAGTGGAGCTGAGGGTAGCTGACATACATCCAGAGGGAGCTGTTTCTAACTTCCAAAGCAGAGCAGAGAAAATAAGGCAAATTTAAATACTTAAAATTAATTTTTAAACCCCTAACAACTGCCAATAGAGGTTCTACATAAAGAAAGTTTGTTTTCAGGATGTATATTGGATTTTGAGTGAAGTCAACATATTTTTTCGCTTTCAGAAAGGGTGAAAAGGCAGATGATGCAAAATACATAACACTGATGGATTAATTTTCTTTATTCCAGCAGTCAAGATCACACAGGAGAGATAAACTAAAATATCAGAATTGCAAAAGCAGTTTTATGTGATGAAATATATAATACATATACATGAGACCATTTTTAAAATTTAGAGTTACAATGTCTAGCCATACAATTTCAAGCCCTTACACACAAAGACATTTCTCTGACAACAGATGATACCACAGACACAACAACCAATATATTGTCTAGACAATATTACTGCTGCTCTATTATCTGGAACATTTAAGTATATAGTCAATAAGTAAATGCAGAAAAGAACATTCTGCTGGGGTTTTTTAATAGTTCAATGGCTATTTTCATCAACTTGCATATAATTACAAGTATCTTAAAAACTAGAAGTTTGGTATGTTTAGGAAGTCTGGCCAAAAGATTGTTTCATATTCTAAAGCATGTCCTATCTTGTCAAAGATATCCAGGATATTTTAGACAGGATGTAGGAATCAATTTATAAATAGAAATATTTTGTTTTCATTGAATTTTATTTGGAAAACAACAAAACTGTGCCTGGTATAATATACCATTTTCATACAATCAGTTTTCAGACATTCTATTTAAGTATATTAAAAATAGTTTAAAAAAAGTTTCTGAAAGTTATTAAAAATCACTTTTAAATTTTGTTTACTAAAGTAAACTAACATTGCTTTCTAGGTCTCACAGCATGAAGCATGCAAAACACCTGCCCAAGGGACATCTGCCTTACAAAAAAAGCAACACAAAACTTACGTGGTAGAAGAACAAATAGCATTTTTGTTCTGAAAAGATAATTTAAGAAGCAATTTCTTTCAATGTTCAACTATGAACTACATATGAAAAATGGACTACAACATTTGCAAGGCTCCCAGAAACTCAGAGATACTGAAATTCTTATGAATCATTTTCATCTTGTCAGCTGGGCATAATTTAAGATGACAGAGAAATTCACTATCAGCAAGAATCTTCTTGCAACTTCATTAGTCAACTTGGAAATATAAAGGAAAGGAACAGTTGCAGCAACTTAAGAGATAAATCCATGAAAGACCATATAATGTCATATCCACTCAAATTACAGCACACTGATAAGAAATCTCATGGAACTTAAGACATTATTTGCTGTGTGTTTGATACACTATACATTTGCACATTCTGGCTTTGCAGACATGAATTTCCCATCGACTCTTTGCCAAACATCACCCCAAGCTGAAAGCAAATTCTCCTTTATTTTCAATGCTGTTTTATCCTAACATGCTTCACATGATTACCATGTTAAGAAAAATCAGTAATTAAAGTATTTAAGTCCAATTACTGATAAAATGTTGAATACAAAATGTATTCAAGGACTATATACCCAGATCTCTTTCAACAATTAGCTCTTTGCTGAACAACAGGATTTCAAGAAGACAGCTGGAAAATACCAACCTTTGGACTACAACAAAAAGTGAAAGCATGTATAAACAACTACAGACACACATGTACATTATTCTTCATTAATCACTAGCTTGTGTTTTTCCTTTGTACATTAAAAAAAAGTGAAAAGTACAATTATATTGTGAAGAAATTCAAAACAAAACAAACAAACAAAGACACCTGCTAAATAACGCCCTTATGAAAAGAGCTGGACAATGTTTTACCTAAAGAATTATTACCCTAACAGCTATCATTAGTGCTGTTCTACTGTTTCTCCACTGACAGACAGAGGTAGTGTTCATAGGCAAGAAGACCAGGAGAAATTATCTTAATTACTGTGTCAGGCATCTTGCACAATAGAGGCCATAGGGCTGCCCTAAATTAATTTTTCCTTTTATGGTCTTGAATGTACACACATACTCAAACTCATTCAAAATGACTGTTACTGAAAACTCACCCGTAGTCTGGCCAAATCCTACATTTTGAACAGTGACCACTAAAAGTACATGCCTCACATCCCATCTGAATTTAATACCAACCTCCAGAAAACACCTTTGCCTTGGAGCCCTACCACTACCCTGTTCCCTGTGTAAGAAAGATCACAGCTCTCTTAAACCTTCCATTGGACAAGACTCATGCAGATCCCCTAGACTCCAGTCTATCAAGCAGCTCTTCAGTTACTCAATCACCTCATTTTCTCCAAGATCCCTCCGTTTTTTTTAGAAGCTCCCATTAACATTGATTGCTAGGAACAGACATGGCATTCAAGGTAAGGGATGTCCCTTAATCCTTCTTTCATATAATCACAGAATGTTTTGAATTGGGAAGGACCTTCAGAAGTCATCTAGTTCCAGCCCACATGACCCTCAGCTGGGATATCACAGGGCCCCATGCAACCTGGCTGTGAACACTTCCAGGGATGGTGCATCCACAACAACTCCAAGTCATTTGTTACAGTGCCTAACCACCCTCATCCTGAAATACTTATTACTTGTATCTGACACCAAGCTATGGTCTTTTCAGTTTAAAAACTCCTACGCCTTGGTATGTCACTACAGGCTCTGTAAAAGTCTCTCTCCATGCTTCTAACATGCTCCATTTATGTACTTTATGTATTAAGTCCAAAACAACTCTTTCTGGAGCCATTTCTTCTCCAAACTGAACAATCTGAATTCTCTCAGCCTGTCCTTGTAGGAGAGGTGCCCCAGCCCTCTGACCATCTTCATGGTCTCCTCTGGACCTGCTCTACCATTTCTACACTGTTCTTTTGTTCAGGACACCAGAGCTAGATGAAGCACTCCAGGTGGGGTCTCACCAGAGCAGAGGAGCAGAAACACCTCCCCTGACCTACTGGCCACACCTCTTCTGATGCTGCCCAGGATATGGTTACCTCATGTCCAATTTTTCATCCACCAACATCTATATTTTGCTTTGCAGGGCTGCTCTCAATTAATTCCTCCTCCAGTCTGTATTGCTCCTGCAGATTTCCCTGACCCAGGAGCAGGACCTCACACTTTACCTTGTGGAAATCATGATGGTTCCCTGAGCCCAGGTGAGATCTTTAGCATTTATTTTGACAGCAGCCTTATGATTCTCAGGTCTTTTTCAGCACTGCTCTTGAACAGAAATTTCCACATCCTGAAAGCATGGTGCATATCCTTCTTGCTAAATGTACTATAATAATTCTTCTGTATTAAACAGGTATGAGTCTCAGTCAATTCAGATAACTCCAATCCTGGAGCTGTGAGAAAAAATTGGGAAAAAATAAAATTTACAAGTCTATCACTCATCTGAAAATGGAGATACCAGGACACAGCAAGAGTCTCACCATAACCCTACCCAGCCTTTCTTAGCATTATCTCTGACACTCGACTGCCTTGTTCATCATGTGCCCTGCAAGCACCTGCTCCATGTTTTGCAATGTGCATGGATCTCAGCTATGCAGCAGTTCTACCTTCCAAGTACATCTGCCTCTGCAGGACAAAGAAATTTCTGCTGCACCTCAGCAAGCACACCACTACAGGAAAGCACTCACATTCTTCCTGTCTTTGTAAGCAGGACTGGCTTATTTGTAGGTTACAGCCACTTGTAAACACAGGCTGGTTCCTGCAAAGGAGACGTATCCTCTGTCTCCAATAGGAAAGTGTTGTTCCAAATGTGGGCATTTCACTAGTGATTTCATTAAATTGCTACTGAAAAAAAAAAATCATTCTTTGCTTTCTAAAACTAGGATACTACCTTCCCTTACATTCATGTTGTTTAATTTGCTTAAGGGATCAAAATATTCAACCCTTTTCAGCTCCAGACTAGCAATTAGAGAGACTTGTACCAAGTGTAGTACCAAGCCTGCAATGATGGCATGTAACGTGAAACCACATAGTGTTAGCTTCCCATTCTCTGTTCGCTTTTGTTTCGACTCGCCTTCTGCTGATTTTCAGTCTACCACTTAAAACCACTGAACACAGTTCATAAAAGTATTTCTGCAAAAGATGTCAAAGACAAACTTTTTCTGAGGGTGCTCTTATCTGACAGAGTGAAACAGAGGAAAACCATTTTAGTATTTCCCGTGATGGGGAGCTTTATCAACATACAGCTTAAAAATAACGTTGAAGTCTTCTAATCATATTTTAGAGATGACATCAGTTTTCTTTTCTCTTTTTAGAAGGTTTTCCATATTAGTCAATGGGCTTTCTCTCTAATTTAGCATATCCCAAGCATGAACTAGCCAACAACATGTAACACACATCACCGGTCACCACTTCCTGAACAGGAGCAAAGTGAACACAACAGGTAACTTCAGCAAGTTTTAGCCATGGCACACAATATCCAATAAAAGAGCAAGAGATGAGAGAAGGGTGAGTAAAAGAGAGTGAACAGATGCTGGAACAAGAACTAGAGGACTGAAAGTTATCTTTAAAAGAGAAACAAACCACTAATAATCAAAGAGCAACAGGAAATAGTTTTGACACATTTCATGTAAGCAAATACTGTTAACTTCCAAAAGGGTACACTACAGCACAAAGACACTCCAGTTTTTATTGACCAGTTCAGGCAATGCTTTTCTAAATAGGTAAGTAAAAGCCTTGGTCGTGCTCTCAATCACTCAGGTACCTTGTTTTCAGGAGTAAACAATGTCTACTTAAGAATTCTCTTCAGGCTAAGTAACTGCTTTTCAGTAACAAATTTTCTTGCTCCTAACCAGCAAACAGGGCTTTTAGTGATATTCTTTTGACTCCAGAAGTACTGAAAGAAGGAAGGACAATTTTAATTTCAATTAGATGTTGAATTGAAGGGTGGAAGGAAGATGTTAGGGATTTAGCAGAAGCATGCAGTCAGTTTACTCCTCAGTAACCTGCATGAGTTTTAAAAATTTTGGTCCCAGGTCAGAAGGATTTCAGTGATGAGTAACAAGGAAACAACAAACTTACACTATTCAAAAAGAATAATGTTGCCTGATAGAGACATTTCGATGACAGAACTGCTGATCTTCAAAAAATAAGCAGCATGATTAAAACAGATTAAATGAAAACCACTTTGGTGCAGATTCAAGTCTCTGAAAATTTCAATAAGCCCAAGTCTTTATTAAAAACAAAATTAAAAAATCCATAACCATTTAAAATAAGGCCATTTTATCATGTCACCATAAAACAAGAAAAAGGAAGAAGTTTTGTCATTGCTCTATGTCTTCTCTGGAAGGTGGGGGAGACATATTTTAAGTCCTTTTATGTGGTTTTCTCACTCATTTCAGTGTTTTGGTTCTTCTTATACTGATGGTTTACAGATATGGAAAACTTGTATTTCTCACTTCTCATAGGCTGAAGTAGGAAGATGTATCTGAGAAAAAGTTACATATCAACCCCATCCAGCAGAAATGGGATTTCTTTGCTAAGCTCCTAAACTTATTCATTAAGTCCTTAGCAGTGTTATCAACTTAATACTTCTAAATGTCAACTTTCTAGTAGGAAGCAATGCAAAACTATCATTCCACAGGTTAGCTTTAAGAATTAATTTGGCATATTTTTGAACACTGTCTTTTGGACAAAACACAAAATGGATCTGCTGTAAAATGGGTTCAGGTGTTTGGTGTAATCTGTGGACTGCTCGCCAGAATCTACTGCTATTCACAAACAGCAGTACTAAGAGGGATAACTCTGAGCCTGAGCAGAATTAGAGGCAAATACCTGTACCTGCAGTAACCAAAGGAGTGGCACAGTTCACTGGTGACTGGTCTAAGGCAGGAGCAGCACAATACAACACTAAACCCCAAATACACAGAAAGGAAAAATACACAGAAGGGAGTAACCCCTTTGGAACCGCCTACAGGGAAGCAGCAGGTAACATTTCTTATTTCCACCAAGTACTGGATGTAACTCAACAGGAAGAAGGGATATTGTCCCCAAGCAAAGTCCTATTTGGCATCAAATGGAGAGCTCAGCAATTGCTCCTTATCACACAAACTGACAGGTTTGCATTTTCTGCTCATTCAACACTCAGCATTAAACTGCCAGCCTAGGAATGGGGAGAATTATCCAGCCACTCCCATCTGGTAGACACTAAGGGGTTTTTTTTATGTCACCTCTTTGAGGGAAGGTATTTTTTTCTAAAAAGCACCTGGCAATTTCTACTGTCTGGTAGTGCTAAGGGCTGGTGATGTGTTTTACCTGCCCTCATATATTTCCATAGCTTGACATAGCTATTATTTCTGACTTCTGCTGTTTTTGTTAGGAGAGTTAAGAACTGCATTGCATCTTTGTCAGTACAAGTAAGGAGCCCATACAGTATCAACAGTACAACATGCAGTTCTCCCAGTTAGGAACCGAAATAACCTTTTGAGTCCAATTTCCAACTACTGATCTCCCCTAAGCTCCTAGTAAGGTACTCCCCTTCCCACCACGGTTGTATCTGGTGGAGTAAAATGTTCTAAGGACACACTTTGCTATTCTATACATAACCTCAAATGTTCTTGTGAGTTATTTTCTAATCCCAAACTACGTTTTTGGAACCTTCAGGCTGATGTAGGAACTAAAATCCACTCATTTCAATGCAAAAAAACCCCAACCATAACCCCAACAAACCTGACAGAACTCTAGCATCCCTGATAGATAACTGAACATAAGACTAGCAAATGGTATGGAAAAATAAAAGTGGTACAACTTTATATTTGATTCAAATATTAGGATAGAATCCAATGGCAGGACTTGATCAGTGTAATCATGAGGAAAAAATTGCCACAAATCATGACATAAAAAGCAGTTTCCAAAAGAAAAAAAAAAAAGAGAAAAGAACAGGAGATTGCCCATGACACAAATCAAGACTTATAAACAGGAAAAATGAAGAGGGGTGGGGAAGGAGTGAGCATGGTGCAGCGTGAAAAGTACTTTAAAAGGATACCAGTCATACCAAGTGTCTGCTCCAGACAAACAGAAACAAAAAAGGAATTTGCACTGCCTGCCTTCTGTACCTGAAAATTTGAAGGCTGGATCACCTCACACAGACATTGTGTAAAAACCACTTTAGAGACACAGGCTCTCCTGTAGAGGAGCAATGATTTTAAGGACACTGAATTTTTTAAAAAATTCCTAACATTTAGCAGAGAGTTCCAAGCAGAAAGACATCTTTCTGACAACGGGGACTAGCATAATGAGAAGAGCAGGGCACATAACCCTGTTGTCATCCCCTTACTCCAGCAATCAAACCAGTTGTCAGGAAGAGTCAGATAGCCTGGCACAGTTAGATACTTACAAATTAAGCAACATGAATGTATCTGACTTGTAACTTTCAAACCTGCTGCAAAAGCAGAGCAGCTCCAAACAACACAAAATATGTAACAGGCTACAGACTGCTGATTTTAAACCTCTGAAATGCAATTCATGGAAGAAAACAAAAGACATCTACTCAACTGCTGGGCCAGTCAAGCTAGTGTCCTTTAAAAATAATTCCCTAGTTTAAACTAATGACATTTATAGTCAGTAATGGACTTCAGGTGGAATTCATCTTCCAAATTTAGACATCCATCTGGGGGTGAGATGAATCACGCAGTGAAAGTGCTTATTTCTCTCCACTGACTATAACGGGAGCCTACAGAACCAGCTCACGTATAGGCAGCTGAAGCTGGCATTAACCAACCTGTCTCCTGACAGCTAGTGCACAAGTTCAAGTGGCATGCCTAATGGTCATCTCCTTCCACTGACTCAAAAAAATCAGGCTAGAAAAGCTGTCCTTCAACAGGGTGAGAAGCAGAACTGCCACAAATTGGCAACTGGAATTAGCTTAAGTTGTATGTATATATTAGCACCCACTATTTTCCCCCTACACAACAGATAGATGTTTCTTCATGGAAAAAATAAGCACCTTTCAAATAAAATTACACATGCTTCTGACATATTTGTACAAATCTTGATATCTGCTGCATAGGGAAAAATTATTTTAAAAGAAGGCAATCATATAAGGAAAGCTATCAGGAAGTCCAGATCTTCAGAAGATGATGTATAACTGGATGAAAATATTTTATGATGTCTACTAATTCCTTAGGCTCAGCCCAAACAACAAAAATGTTTCTACAGAAAGCAGGAACTAAGGATTTAATAATCAGATACACAGTAAAGTATACTACTAAATCAAAATAATTTATTATGATTGAACCGAACAATTAAAACCTATTATTTACAGAGCTTCCACCTTCACAAAAGGAACACGGCAGCTATACTAAATAGCAGTCTCTTGTTTCTACGAGTGTGAAGATTTTCAAATAGAATATTGCCATTCAACACAGTATTACTTCTTAATTTACAAGTAGTGACATCTCTTGATTATTTCAATAGTCATTGGAGAGACAGAGAAGTATTTTTATCAATAAGCATGTCTGGAGGAGGAAGTGCAATACAAAATCACTGCAAAGGAGTCAGAAGGGAGAGCAGAAATAATCTGCCAAGTCAACCCAGGCCAAGCATTTGTTCGACCTATACACACTCAAAAACACCTCTTCCTTAGAACATCCATTACATGACCAAAATGTTCTATGAACCAGTAAGAGGATAAAGTCTTATGAAATTAAGCCATTGACTGACACGTACCTGCAGTCCTATCCCTGGTCAGAACACAATCAGATTTTATATTTTGGAGATTTTATATTTTGGTGGCACGCAAACAGTATCACAAAGAATACATAACCAGTGGCCCTAACCCCTTCTCCCCCCCTCCCCCCCTTAAATACCTTAGCACCCCAGTATGGGCTGAAGTTTAAATGCTACTGTTAGAAAGGATTCTGGAAAACTAGTAACAGAGAAATAAAAATAAAAAAGGAACAGGCTTTGAAGCAAAGTAATGGTTGTACTAAGCAAGATCCAGAAGTCTCTGTCCATTCAAATATCCTCTCACTAACAGCAGCCAAGAGTGCAAGCATGCACAAATACACAGCAATGTTTCCCGAGAATACTCCTTGATTCCCCAAAGGTCTGCAGAAGCAGGATATCCTGAACAAGAATAGGTAGATATTTGATGATTCTTCCACAAAAGAGCAGTTTCCCTCCACACTGATGTAATGTTTAGACTCCTTAAATTCCTGAGGCAAGAAATTCTATAGCTTAATTACACGTTCTGTTGGGAACCACCTCCTTTTGTCTGTTTTCAATTCATCAGCTGCTATTTTCATTAGATACCTCTTAGTGTGCATGCACTAAAAAAAGACAGTGAATAAACACCCCCCTATTTTTGTCCCATTGGCTGCTAAACACTTAACAGGATGCAGTCACACCAGCTTTTGGTCACCTTTTCTACCTTAACAGATTCGTGCTGCTCTTCTCACAGAAATTATTCCGTATTTCAGATTTTCTCTTCCTTCAACTATGTTCTTATTACAGCAATGACAGGATCGGTGTAAGCAGGGCAAAACCATATAAGATGATTAAATTTCTTAAACATTATAATCATTATTCTCCCTTTCTTTCCTAACCATTTCTACTAGTGATAGTCAGCTTTGAACTCTTTTTTAGATGCAAGCTTGTTCTTCCCCACATCCAAATAGAACACGTGAAGCAATTTATGGGAAATTTCATCTGCCATTTTAATGTCTGGTTGCTGAGCAGTGTCAGGTCCCTGTGTAATGCTAGGGTCTGCCTTTGCATCTGCTACTCATCAGTGAAGTCTGTGAGCTCGCTTTTCTTCTATACACCTTATTAACTTGAACATGCTCCCTTAACATAACCCTGGAGAATTACTACCTGGAGCCCTTCTCTACTCTATTTACTCAAACTCCTCCTCTTATATCTTAGTCATAAATTTAACCACATAAAATACTTCCCCCTGTCCTGTGACTGCTCTTTTTCTTCAAAATTCTATGGTGGTGATCCTTGTCAAATGCTTGTTGGACATCCAGGGAAACTGCTTCTGTCAGATCCTTATTCATGTACTTCCCTTCGAAAAACTGCCAGCGAGTTTGCAAAACATGACATCCCTTCACAGCAGGCATCTAACTCTTCCTCAGTACATCATGTTTATCCATGTTATTTTCATTATTATTATTTTGACTGATTTACTTGGAACAGATGTCAGGCATAGTAATCTGCAGTTCCCCACATCTGCCCCAAAGTCCTTTTTAAATTAGTGTCACATACAGATTAGGACACTATAGATCACACACACACACAAATTAGTATCTTACCTAGATATGGTATTTGTTGCTTACTGTACAATGATACAGTTGCTTACTGTACAATAGTACAATGATCCTTGCTTGCCTGCTGTTTGGAAAGCTGTACTTCCTAAGTGCAAAGCAGGCCTCTCTAAAGACATGGAAATGGTTTTCACTTTTTCCATAGAAGTTTTAAGCATTATCTTTAAGAAGATCAGTACATGATAAAAAATTATTGTACAGTAATACTACAGTAATAATACAGTAGTAATACTAAAATTAATTGCATCAAAAAGTCTCTCTCATCTTTCCAGTCTACAAAGAATAATTCCATAAATATATGCTCCTGTGCAGCAGTAGCCATTCAACTATGTAATAGCTGTCCTAATTACCAGAAAATTCAAATGAGCTTGTGAAGACACAGTTATTCATTTGCAAATGAGACAACATTCAAAGAGAAGTAAAACTTTTAACATCTTTGTGAAATTAAGAACTTCTGTGGAAATCACAACCAACAAGCAGGCAACTTGAGATAAGGACTAAAACAATGCACGCGAGTATTTTCACCTGCTGACCAATTTTGTGTGAAGTTGATTTTACAACACAAAGTTTTTAAGTGTCATCTAAGTTTCAGATTTAAATTCACACAAATTTTCTTCAACACAGTGCCAACTTTCCATCCGTTTTAACTCACATATCCAAAGACAAAGAGTTGAAAATTAGTCTTACAAACTGATCAAGTGCTTTTCTGTGGTGCAAACTCAAATGCTAGGTTCATTGTGACCGCATTTCTACTGGCAGGATGTTATAGCTACACACAACAGCATGTTTAAATCTATATGCAACTCTATCAGCTCCTTTTTGCATCAGTATTTTATACCTCCATATTTTGCATCAGTCTAATAGAAGCCTGTAGTTCTAATACCAACAGAAGAGCAGCATTTATTCATCAATTCAGTATGTTCAAATCAAATGTAAGGAGAAAATTAAAAAAACACCCACTATCAAGACTGGCAAAAAGACCATTGGAGCGAGCATAGGGTTCATATCCTATGTTTTTACAGAATTAAGAAGAAAAAAAAAAATACCCTAATTACAGACATTGAAAAAACATCTTTCCAGATATGAGATGAAAACTTTTCCTTGTCTTAAAGCCTCTAGGGCTGCTCAGTCGTCTGGGCAGCAGGGAAGTTAACAGTAGTCTCACTGCTGCTTCTGCGCGAGTGAGAGGACACAGCTGACAACAGAGCCATACACAGCCTTGATATTAATAGCAGAAAGCTAAGACACCCAAGAGAACAATGCAGTTGCAAAGAGTTCTCTCCTCTCTTCCTAAGCTGACATAAGAAAGCTGGGAGGAACAAATAAACAAACTTGCCTGTGAATACAAACAAAAATATTCTGCTTTTAAACACCTGTATTTTGTTTCATTTCAACTGCCACACTTATTGGTTTGGCCTTCTTAAATCATTTAATGAAAATCAGAGAACAGCTGAAACTGGAAGGGACATCTGGAGGATGCCTACTCCAACCCCCCTGCTCAAAGCATGTCAATGACAGGCAAGTTGCTCAAGGCTGTGTCCAGCTGGGTTTTGAGTTATTGCCAAGGATGGAGAATCCACAACATTTTTTGGACACCTGTTCCAGCGATCTATCACCCTTAACATAAAAAACCTCTCTTTTTTATGATGTTTAAATGGAATTTCCTGTATTACAATTTGTGCCCATTACTTCATGCTATCAGTGGAAACTACCAAGAGCAGCCTGACTCTATCCTATTTATTCCTTCCCATTAGGTTATTTTACACACATAGGGTGCCTCCAGCATTCTTTTCTCCAGGCTTAGCAATTCTAGCTTTCTCAGCTTCTCCTCATAAGAGACATTTTCCAGTCCTTAGTCATCTTACTGGCCCTTTGTTGGACTCTCTCCAGTCTCTCTTGTACTGGGGAACCCAGAAGCAGACAGCACACAAAGCGTGGCCTTACCATTGGTGAGTAGGGGGAAAAGATCACCACCTTGACCTGCTGGTAAATTTTCTTAATCCATCCAGAACACTTCTGGCCTTCTTTGTTTAAAGTGTACATTGATGACTCAGATAATCTTTCCCACCAGGACTTTTACTGCACTTTCTTTTCAGCTGATTGGACCCTACCACATACCAGAGCCTGGAGTTATTCCTCCCCAGGATCACTGAATTTCCCTTTACTGAGCTTCTGGAGGTTCCCATCAGACAAATCCTCTGTCAATATCCCTCTGGATACCTGCACAACCCTCTTTGGTCTATCAGCTCCTCCTGCAAGCTTGCTGAGGTGCACCTCTGTGCGACTCCAGGTCAGTAACAAAGCTGTTAAACATGATTGTCTCTGGTACTGAGCCCCGGGGTACACTGCTAGTGAGGTACACTAGTAGTGACGGGCCACCAGCTTTTGAGCCACTTGTGATATTGTGCCACTGATGCCAAGCCTTTGAGCACATCAGGTCAGACAGTTTACAGTTGCTTTCACTGTTCATCCACCTGGCATGCACTTCACCGGTTTGTTCACAAGGATGCTACAGGAGACCATGCCAGAAGCCTCACTGAAGTCAAAATAAACAGTGTTCACTGCTCTTTTCTCACCTACCCAGCCAATCTCATCACACAAAGTGGTTAAACATGGTTTAAATGGTTAAAGTTGCTTCTTCTCCATGCTATGCTGACAGATCCAAATCAATGTCATCTTTCATATTTGAAAATTATTCCAGCTCCTGTTCTTCACCTTTTCCAATCTAAGCTTTTGTTTTTTGTTTTTTTTTGATGTCTACAATACGCTTACTAATAGTTGCATATCTACTAATGGAGACGTCCCTAAAACAACTAACAATCTCACAGCACTGCTTAACAAACTACTCATTCCAGCCAGGCACTGAAATAACAATGCTTCTTTTTTTTCTCCACAAACGTATGTAAGCTAGTAGCAATGTTGTTGCAGCTGTAATGGCCTAATGACCTCAGAGAAGCAAGGAAAACACCCTCCTCCCTGCCCCCAAATATATACACTCCTTACTACCATGACTATAAGAAATTTTTTCTCCTTTAAACTGCATATTTTGTTAACAGCATCCTTTGTACACATTCAGGACAGTAACTATATTTTGTCAGGCTCCTGACAGAAATAACTTATTTTTTCAGATTTCCTGGCCTCCCTGAAAAAGAAACATGAGGAATTTCAGGGAGCATCTTCTCCACTTTTTTTTCTTATTTTTTTCTCACTCTCTCTCTCTCCTTCAGAAGTGAAGAAATATCATGGCCCAAATACTGCTTAGGAAAGGTCCGTCCTTATACTATCAAAAATGAAAGAAAACACAGCATTAAACCCTCTGCACTCAAGTGATGGTGTACCTAGAAGGTAAGCATCCTTTCAACCTCCACTAAAACTAAAAATGCATCAAAAATTTTTGGTCAGCAAAGAAGCAATGCAATTTTCATAAATTCTGTCCACCTTTAAAAAGTTGCAGGTAATGGATAATCCAAGTAGCTGGCTTGGCTAAATGACAGCTCAGCTCTGTTGGCACTACAGTAATGACAGGCTACAGTTGTGGTTTCACACTGTATTATACATCCAACTAAAAGTGTTTCAAACACACACCGTGACATTAAATGGAACTGGAAGAGCAGATTACAACATAAATCCTGTATTCTTTCACCAATTTAGCTATGTACTGCCAAAAAGGAGTCCATTTTAAAAGCTGCATAGCACATTCAGTCAGGACACGTCTGCTACAGTTCCGACAGACCATGGATGATTGTCTGACAACCACAACCATTTCTGGGGTACTAATGCTCTCTGCAGCCCAGTGATTGACTCAAATATTTTGAACAAATTTTGATGTAATCCCAATCAGATTATTATAACAATTTCCAAGCAGCGGATGCTCTGGGCCAATGCTAGTTGACAGCACCCATTTAAAAACTCTTTCACACCCATACAAAGTTAAATCAACTTGGCACTCTCTCTGGTAGACAATTGTCTCTTAAAGCATGAGCACTATTCATCCAAGTGAATTGCTGCATTAAGGGGGCAGTTGGCTGGTATGGGGAGGACTGGACTGATTGACAATGCATCTTAGTCACAAAGAAGTTGCAGCAAGAGTTTCTGAAAACCAAAAAGCAGTTAGGACTGTGAATAGATGAAGCAGGCTGAAGACAAAAATACAGGATGTATCCAGGAAGATGCCGGTGCTTCAATAAGCTTCCTAACTATGACAAATCTTAAAACAGTTCTCGTGTCTTGTTTTGTAAATTTAGCATCTCAAGTGTTTCAGAGAATTTCAGTTCACTACTTAACCCCTTAACACCAGCTAAATATTACAGCAACAGTTATTTGTGGAGGGGTTTTTTTCAGAGCTATGTATGCCAAACAGCTAAAGAGCTCTGTGAAGATTCCTAGGGATTGGATTCTATTTCACCTCTTAAGTGTTAATAAAGAAATTTGGAGCAGCATTTAAAGGCTCATTCTCAAATTATTCTAAGGAGATTGCAATACTCCCATCCCCCCCGACCTTGCGAAATTTCAAAGAGGAAGTATAAGAAACCTATACGGAAAGTGCTTAGGTCATAATAATCACAAAGAGAGTTGAATTAATTCATGATTCCAACAGATACCGGAAGCACCGGAAGAAAAACTTGATATGCAGGAGTGCAAATGATACATTTTACAAGAAGCATAGCAGAGTATTACATAAATAATCACTGCATTTGAGTTAATTTGTCAAATACTCTTTCTTCATCATTTGTGTACACAAAACAGATACTGTTGTGTAAGGCATTAGTGGAAGATGCCAAAGGCACTCCTGTCAACTGTGGAACTCAATGGGATTACTCCAGACACCACCAGCAAACACATGAGGTAAAATACAGTTCCATTTTCGGTGTAAATGAATTACCCACTTTTCACCTCAGCAAGACTACATAAAGCCACTCAGGATACCAGCCTGAGGCTGAAAGTACAAATAAGGCTCCTCAAACCTCACACAACTTGTCATATAAGCCTAGATTTAAACAGCAATTTAAACAGATTCCTTTCATCTACTTAAGGATAAACTCCTCAAAAGTTAGCTTAACGTTTACCAAGGGTTTTTATCATGATAATTCTTATGTCACACAAAGAGGTTCATAAAGAGATTCTAGTTTCTGTAAAATATTTGTAGTCAAGGTTAAGTGACATGTTATTCACTGCTCAGTGCAGTGAACTAATATAACTAAAATCTAAATGAAAAAGAGCAAAAATCTTTGATTCAACTGCTAAATTAACCTAGCTGCTTGAGCTAACAGATCCAATTTCACTGCTTGTTAAGGCAGGCAACACTTTTTTGTCTTCATTTTATACTCTAATGAAGTCTACTTCAATAGAGTTGCCTCCACTTATCCCAGAGGACGATTTAGTCCTTTTGTGTAAAGCTAATCCAGCTCTCCCTGAAGTCAAGGGGAATTTTGCACTTGACTTCAGTGTGAAAAAGGATCACATCCTAGAATAGCAGCGTCAAACTATCTGTGAATAAAAACAGGGTAAGATTTTCCAGTTCCTAATTAGACAAAAAATGCCCCAGACAAACAAACAAACTACCCTGAAACAAATCTTTTAAAAAGGAAAAAAAGAGTCTAATTTCCATTTAAGCTTAAAGCATGTGAGAAGCTATTTTACATGACAGTGTTTTTAAAGAGCCCATTCAGATATTCTGATCTTACAATTGTACTATGGCATCTGCTTTGGCTTTCAGTTTCAGGGGAACTCGAGGGAAATGAAAAAATCCATCAAATCTAGGAAATGTTTTAAGAGAAGCAACAGTTTAATGGCATGGTTTCCAAACTGTAAAAATCCTGCAGCAGTAACCCTTGTAAAATTTTCAATTTTCAATCAGAGCAATCAGGATTTCCTCAAGAACTTCTTAGGCTGTAATAAATAGACAGGTTCAGAAGTTTTTGCAGGTTAGTCTGTTGGCCTAAATATGATTTGATTCCATCACATAATTTACCTAGCTACACTGTACTGCACACAATGCAGCAAACAATGTTTACTTCTAACTACTTGTATAATAGCAAAAATAGAGTACAACAGACCTATGAAACTGAATTCAGTCATATGCTGACTGGCTACATGTCATAAATATTTATAATAGTAAGTTAACCTTCTGATGGCATTTTTTTAATATTTAAAGTGGAGAAAGAATTTTTTAACTGAAATTTCTAGAAAGATTTACTTTTAGGATAACCTATACTGATTTTTAAAACATATTCAAACTGTGTTGCTAGCCACCAAAACTTTAAACAAATTTAAATCACCAAACTGGCAGAGCCAATTCATTACCACCTGAAATCAGAATTTGAATACCCAAATATCTAAAGTAACATATAAAGAATATTCCACCCCTCAGTATTTTCTAGATACCGGTTCACTAGAATCTTAGAAACATCTAAGGAAGACAAGTTTTAATAAAAGAGAGATTTTTTTTTTTGTTTCTACTGTCAAAGAAATTAAAAACTTGGAAGTATGGGATCTATCCATTCTAATGCCTTGGAGGTTGTGGTAACCAAAAATTATTCACAAACTAAAGCTAATACTCTCTTTTGTAAACAAGTCTATCAGTTTTAAAGCAAAATGTGGTTTGCACTAGAATTATTGCTGCCTATATCCTTATCTAGGAAGCAACATATTAACCTGTACTTCAAAATGTAACACTGGTGATTTATATAAATTTCAATCAGAATTTCCATTCAAATGCCACTGAACGCAAACTAGGAATAAAAATGTCTTGCATAGAAATTACACTTTCATTGCTTAAATAGTTATGTGTATAGCTTACAAGAATTATTAAGACACTTTATTATTACATCAAATACACATACAGAAAATCCATGCCCCTGGCAAAAAGCTAACAGTGTAAACCTAATATGTAGAGTCAATATATTTTACTGATTAGAAAGGCTCAGGCTCTTTCTTTGGGAAAAGAATGAAGAAACCCAAGTGTAAATCTGTGGTAAAATAGTAATTTTAAATAACCATATAAAATAAAGGTGTCATGCTTATTAATGTAAATCACGTATTAACTTAGCTATGATTTCACCATTTATGCACCAGATTTAAATAGTATTCCAATGATATGTCAAACCTAAGGAAAAGGGAAGGGGAGGTAATCAAAGAGCCCTAGATTTAATAACCAATGCAAATGAATTCCAGAATATTTAAATACACCTACTATGCATGAACAAGTCAAACGTTTCCAGGGAAATAATTTTTTCATCTATAAACTAACACTTGTCTCATTTTACGTACATCATGATAGCCTGAATCAATCAGTTCTACGGTTTCTACAGCGTACAAGCCAAGAAATAATTCCCAAAATGAAAAAGATGGATATCTTTAGCAAATTACATAATGTGCAATTATTCAGCAAGATATTTTGAAAGCCTATCACTTTAAATAGCCTCAATCACTATGATTTATGAATTGTGTTTTAAGTGTGTAGCTGTATTTAAAATACATTACAGAATTATACTTGAAAGTAAAAAAAAAAAGTACCTGTATTACTATTGCATCCTAGCCTCTAAAGCCATATACAGTTAGCATTTAATTTTTGTGTGTTCTGAAGCTGAAAATTTCATACTTGCATTTTGCTGTCACATCAGAACCACAGAAAAACAACAACACAGAACAAAAAAAACCCTTAAAATCCGCCAAACAAAAACATCAACTTTTTTTTATCCCACCAACTACAGAATGTTAATACATTCTTCTCAGGCTTGAGAAAACAAATGTTACTCCAGAAAATTTCCCCATCTGACTAGCAGTAACATCTCAGAACTACCCTTGTTTTCCCTTCTCTTTTCTTCATGGGTAATTGTTTTCAAAAGGAATAGTATTTTGCTCTATGCTCTAAGTGTTCCTGAATAGAATATTTAACTTTACTATGAAAATTGAATTCAACATGACTGTCTACAGTGAAGCTAAAATACTCTTTTCTCTCCCCAGTGAATGTTTTTCAGTTAGGTATGGATGACCTGATGTAGTCAATGCTATTAAAACCTTTAACTGTCCATTAAACAAATATTTAACACCAGTATCAGCTAAACAAACCCATCCTCTCTTTGCTTTAAGGGCTTTGTCATTCTATAATGCAATTTCTATTCTAAAGTATATGGCAAGGGAAATCCCAAAAAAAACCAAAACCAAAGACGATACTTTGGTAAAAATTCCATAGGTCACATGTCTCAGAAGCCAGAGAGCACACTTACAGTTTAAGACACTGCTGCTGGAAAAAATCAGAATACTTTTTATTTAGAACAGGCAGAATGAGAAGTGCCATCTGTTGTTCAAAGAACCCATTCCAAAAATTAGGCTCTAAGTAAACTTTCAAGAACTTTTACTTGAGGCACTAAGAATTTATCCTGAATTGAGTGTATTGAAATTAAAAAAAAAAGGTCAAAAAAATCAAGAAAACACATATTTGCCTAGATAAGACTTCCAGTCTGATTTATAACAACTGCTCTTTCAGTAGACAGCAAAATCCTTATATTAGGAGAGATTACCTATGAGCTCATAAGATGCACTACTAAGTAAGTTCACAGCTTCACCAGAGTATCACTACAAATTCACATCTCTAAGGGCATGTGGAGTATTTCAAGAGATATACTGTAATCAGAGCTGGTCACAAACATTAAATACGAGGTATCAACAAAAACACCAGAAGTCGCACAATGTTCTGCTGACATGTTCTGTTTTCAGCTCAAGAAGGTATAGGATGAAGGACACAAACCACTTGTTTTTTATCACAATAAGCTTTCCTCCCATTTCATCTCACTCTTGCTTAGTCTTCACATGAATATAAATGCTGTGTCTTTACAGATTTTTAAAATGTGTACTTGGCTACCAGGTTTGGTGCAGTTCTGTGATTTTTAAGAGGTCTCGAGATCCCTGTTTTATACAAATTTCAGACCTAAATGTCACACTTAACTCTGTTTCTCACAGAACTAAGTCTGATCAACTTCAAACTAAAGCACTACACATTTTTTCTGTTAATATTCTTCTGAAGACCTCCGTTTGGGAATCAGTAATGTAAGGTTTTTATCTCAGACTGCAGATCTCCAGAAAAACAGATCAAAATCAAGGCAAAGAAAGGATGTACAAGAGAACTAAAAAGATGCAGGACTAATCTTGGTGATTTGTTTTTAACACTTTTCAATGAAATTCAGAACTTTTGTATTTATTTTTGAATTTCCTCCCTCAACCTCAGTTTTGATAAAGTTTTCTTTCCTAAGTTTGGCAAACAAATGCTAGTTTCAGATAAATGTCCACTTTGAAAACAGGATTATTTTCTAGATGTTAATTGTATATTCATTTTTCAGTGAAGCACACTTTTGACAAAAACCTTAAAAGCATTGCTCATCTGTGAGACACACATTAAGCCTATTGAAAGGCCAGTTTTTATGAATTAGACCAGAAGTCCATCAAGCCCAAACACCTCTGAGTCAGACCAGAGGTTCTTCATGGATCCCCCACCATCTGAAATGCTGAGCAATACTGGATGCTCAGGAGGGAGCCTAAGAATTAGGAAAGCCTGTGGCCATGCAGTCTTTTAGCCTCTGGACTTTGGAGTACTACTACTGGCAAAATAAAGCACTTATGTTGAACAGGCTGAGCTAGTAAAAATCAGCCAGAAACACGAAGAGTATGTAAAGAGAAGGATTTTGGAGGGTTTTTCTCTCTTCTGTGGTTACAAGTGTCACTCATTATTTTAGTTTCCAATAAAATGCTCTTGAAAAGCAAGAAGATACACATAACAACTGAGACCTGTTTTTTCTTTGTCATACTTTAAGCATAAATATTAATGCTGTTATCTAACCATACTTAAAATAACTTATTAAAACTGGATTGTTCACTATTAATTTGTTTTAAGTCTCCCTTTCCTGGCTGACTGCCAAAACAGTTATAATGCTATACAATTGCAATACACAAGAGATCCATAGCACCCTCTAATTACTCTTTAAATACCTCTCACAAGCACTGCCTTTTCTTACAATTGTGAGGCCATTAGGTAGGGTTGAAAACTTCAAAACCTTTAGCCCAGACACTTTATTTTATTTCTGAAGTTTGCAGGCACCACCAAAATGTCTGGGCAAACTATGGGCAAACATTTGGAACATTAACACCATCCTCCACTCCGACCCTTCTTTTGTGCAGGGGCTGTCAGTCCTGGGAAGCATATCTGAGGTCTGACTGCATTCGTACTCAATAATTCACATCATGAATAAACCACTACTACTGCCTCAGTTTTGCAACACTAGAGAGTGCTTTGGGCATGTGCAAAGGAACGTAACCCTACTAAATCAAACTCCTCCAATACGAAGACTGACTTTAAATGTGTGATTAATGCCACAAAATTCTCCTGAAAGCTTCTCCAAATCAAAGTTAAAGATCTACAAATTTACTTATGTTGGCGTGTTTACTCAACTTCACTGTCAATGGAGTGAAATAAAGTTATTCACTCTTGTAAGCCTGGTCCAGATAATCGTAAAATTTCAACTAAAAGGGTTCATCACTTCCGAAGAATAATTTCTTTTTCCCAGACTATTCTAGACTTCTGGTGTGAAGAAAGCCACAAAAATACCTTAAGCCATAGAAGTCTTTCATCCCCCTGAAGTGACAAGTCAAAAAACAAATTATTTGATGTTCAGTAGCACCACCAGAATTCAAAATTTACATAAACATTTAAGATATAGGTGCAATCAATACTGATACTTATTAAAGTCTCATGTAACACTACCATAAAGCATGTGCCTTCCAAAAAATACGAAGATAAAATACAGCCAGGTTAGAAAAAATGTTATCCGATTCTCTACTCAACACACAGTGTTCAAGAAGCTAAAATACAAATCATTCCAGTCTGAGATTTTACTTCCTCAGCCTTCTCCAACCATGCTCTATAACATTACCTAATACTACAGTCAAGAAAAATCAAAAGAGAACCCCAGTCTTGGCCACAACAATCAACACAGCCTTAAATGCAGTTAGTGATGATCTCTACAGCAGTATCCCACTGAGCTGTGGGGCTTGGATACAAGCCAGGGCTAGCCAGAAGTCCAGCTCTAGGGCTTCATTTCAGCTGTGCATGGCTTTGATCCACTGACTTAAGGGACACAGCATGAAACCCAGTGCTCTATGTGGCCTCTCCAAAATGACAACACAGAGCATTTCCTATCCTATTTCCAGCCACCCTTTACATTTTCAAAGAATATGTGTTTAAATCTAAAGGGAAAAAAACTCATTCATAACTAATAGTGTTTACTTACTCAATTTCCAGCATTAAAATTACTACCATCCTGATCTCTAATCCTGCAATCAGCCATGCGTGTTAACTTTACCTACAGGTGCAGCCCCACTCATTTCAGTAACTTCCTTTGGTGCCAGTTTCTGTTTTAATGCACTGGTACCATCAAGGATAAACCCCCAATAAGTGCAAAAGGCACTAAGAAAAGACTCTTATAACCTAAAAATAAACTTGTCCTACAATTAGTTGACAGCATCTTTTCAATATTACTTTTTCCCTACTAAACTCAGCATACACATGGGAAGTTGTCCAGGTTTACCTTCAAAACCCAGCAACTGGTGATACAATCTGGAACCCTACAGCTCTGGTCACTGGTGCGACTGCAGCCAGAAACTGGAATGACTGAAAGAAGTTCCCATATGGCAATTGTAAAACAGTTTTTATTCTAAAAAATTATGAAAAATAGTGGTTGCCACATATAGAATCCATCACTATAAAACAGCCTCTGACTGGCACTCTCAAAGAGAACAGAAATGAAATAAATCTTCAGACTTAAGTTATCTAATTGTATTTGGAGGTGGTTCCTCCAAGACAAAAAACTAACCCAGTTCCCTTACAGTACTTAGAGACACTGCAGTTCTGCTTCATGGATCAATCTGTTCCATCAACAGGCACAGGACTTCCAGCACTAGAAGCCTGAAACCTTTCAGGAGAACTTCACAGAAACCACAGGCTGTGTACATATGCATGGAAGGCTTCCTATCTGAAAAAGGCTGCGTGATGCAAGACAGCAGAATAAGGATGCGTTCCTAAAGTCCTATTTGTGTTAGTACTGACACCAACTTTTAAATTAATATCAAGGTATCTTACTCCAACTGTGATCAAACTATGCGGCAAAACAGTTGGATGCATGTAGGGAATACCAATGAAAGAATGTATTTCTTTTAACCAATGTTTTGAACACAAGGAATTATCTATTGAAAATTGCAGCTTTTGTCCACAGGTAGCGCATATGGAAATGTAAAACCATGCAGCCAGCTAGTTCATAAAGTAAACTTTGACCACATAATCTGACATGTGCCACACCACAGACTTTCATATCGCTGTCACATGACGGCCATGATTTATCAGATCAAAGAGAGTGAAGATTTCATTTTTCAGCAGCTGTAGAAGTGTACAAAGCTCAAAATAAAGAGCTTTCCTTTGGTGCAGAAGAGTAGTTCTCTGCTCTGTTGCATGAATATTGATAAAAAACCCTATATTGTGAAGTTTTTTAATAATTCTGTTACACAGTATGCCACACACCAAAAATGTATTAAGTATTTTCCCAGCTACTTCAAAATAATACAGCAATTTAAGTATATTTTCAATTCCATGCACTTGTTTTGTTGCCAAAGAACTGCTGCTGAGTAACAAGTACTTCCTTGAAAAATCTGTCTTTATAACACGAAACACAGAGTAAAGCTACCTTGGGCTCACCAGCCTCATTCCAGATAGAATGGTTCTGGGGTCTGGGTATTAAATAACTATTGAAAACCAGACCAGTAGCTCTGCAAGCAGCAAAACCAGGGAGGCCCCATTTCCTGCATCAATTTCCAGCTTCAGTTAAACGTTGCTGTAAACTCTTCAGTGTGCAGGTTAAAAGCTCCATTCTACCTGGCTTCCTTACTTCCAGATATTTTGTAGAAACTGCTCACCTGGGAGACCTCTGCTGCCAAATTTATTTGAAATCATCTAACAGCCAGAAGAGTTATTAGAAGGACTGAAGGCAGACAAAAAATTACAGTTCTATTTGAACTTCACTAACAAAGTACGTGGAATTATTTACTGGCAATTGCTGCTACTAACTGCAGTCACACCTGGTACCAGTAGATCTTTTTCTTTGAAATTCAGAAAAAACACAGTGTTGATGGTGCTGTCTCTGCTGCCATCACAGAGTACCTGCTACTGCGTCCCAAAACTAGCCACAGCACCCTGGCTGTGCAAAAGACACACAAAGCCTCCACTCCTCTACGCTTATGCTAAGTAGGAACCTCCTATAACTAAATTTACATGAGAAATAAGAGTGGAAGTGAGAGGTTTTGTTGTTTGGAAAGGAAACGTTCTTATTTCTGTGAAGCCTACAAAAACAGTTATGGTTGAAGGGTACTACCTACCAACAGAGGTACTACAAAGGTAACTGACAAGGCAATTTTATCCCTCTTCAACATTTTACTTTCCAAAAAGGAAAGAAAAAGACTCTGAAGTAAACTTTCGTATCTAGCTCCCCTGATTTAAGACAATTTCACTTGCAAAATTTGCCTGACATACCGTTCAGCTGTCCATGAATCATTACGTGAAAACCAAAACACTTTCTTTGTCAACACATTCCAAGTTTCAAAACTGGTTTTCGAACATTCTGCCACTTCAAGTAAACCCAAACATCCAATTTTTAATTAATGACTGGCCTCTGCCTAGGGTTAAATCCATCAGGCACATCTGAATTCACCTTTATAGTACAAGCTTCAAAAATATTTGTCCTAGTTTTCCCAGTGCCAAGTGGACCATACCCACATGCATACAAGACACGCAGAAGCCCATATAAGAATATAATAACCGTATCATAAACTTCACATATACGTAATACTGAATATTGGAGAAGAAGTCACGCTAGCCCTTGGCCTGAGTACACAACTTCAAGCACACCAAGCCTGCGGGTCCACACAGAGCAGAAAGTTATGTGCAGACTCCGCAGGAACAGGGGCCTGTGTGCGTCCAACACTTTTTTTTTTTTTTTTAGTGTAAGGAAGACAAGGAGCCTAGATGAAGTGTGATAATTGAACATTTAAATTAATGACTCAGAAATGTAAAGCGGTCGTGTCCCAGGCTCGATAATGGGATATAAACCAGAACAGTGGGGCGGGGGGGTTGGGGGCAGAAAAATTAATAGGCGATAAAACCGCGCAGGCCAAGCTACAGGCGACTCCTGAATTTTGCCCTTTTACATCCTCCGGCCCCGCGCCGAGAGCGGCTCACGGCGAGCAGCAGCCCGGGCGGTGAACGCCGCCTCCGCCGGCGGACGAGCAGCCACCCGCGGCAGCCCGGCGGGCAGGGGCCGGGAGGGAACCGGGCCGAGAGGGGTCACGGGGCCCTCCCCCACAAACTTACTCCCCGCAGCCCGCCCAGACCAGCCCAGCCCAGCCCGGCTCCCGCCCGCCCGACCCCTCGGCCCGGGGCTCGGGCCCGGGAGAAAGTTGCCGAGAAAGTTTCTGCAGAGGAGAAAGGGCCGGGGGTGTGGGACGCCCCCCGCCCCCGGGGCGCGGCGGCGGGGCGAGGCCGGGGGCGGGCGGCCGGGGCCTAGCGCCTCCATCGCCGCCGCCATCGCGGCCGCCGCTCCCGTGGGGCGGCGGAGCGGGGACGCGGCCGGGGCCTCACCTGCCTCTCTTCGGCGTGGCGGGTGGGAGAAGGAGGGGGGGAGGGAAGGAAGCGGGGGCCCCCCCCGCTCCTCCCGGAGCCGCGGCGACCCGGGGAGGGAAGCGGGGAGGAGGGGAAGGGAGGAGGGACGAGGAGGAGGGAGCCGAGCGCTCCGGTGCGTGCGGGAAGCTGGAGCCTCGCTGCGGGAGGAGGAGGACGAGGAGGAGGAGACTCCCCGCCCCTATGGCCGGGATCTCCGGTGGGCACCGCGGCCCCTCCTCCGCACCGCGTTTCCCTCCATGCGCTCCGGGCTGGGATCGTTGCGCCTCCCGGCCGGGGCAGCGCCTTCGCTCCCGAACCGGAGGCCGCGGGGAGGAGCCGGGTGGCCGCTGCGAAGCCGGGCTGGCGGCGGCGATCCCTCCTCCGAGCCGCTGCGCACCGAGACAACATGGTGGAGGCGTGCGGGGCGGCGGGGAGGGAGCCGGGGCTTGCCCTGCCCCGCGGCTCGCCCGAGGGCGGCCGCCTACTCCCGACCTTGGGTCGCGGGGTAAATCCGGGGGAGCTGCTCCTCCCGTGCCGTGACGGGCTGGTGAGCTTGGTGAGCCCCTCTTGCCAGAGAAGGTGGACGTGAAAGATTCCGGCAGCGGAGCCTTTCGGCGTGAAAAGCGAACAAAATAACTTTTAAAACTCCTCGCCTAGGCATCTTCAGGTGGGCCACGCCTTAGGCTAGGTACATTTAATTTGCAGTGGGTCAAACAGAAGCAAGACGGTCCTCCGGCAGTGCGGGTGCTGCAGCGGCCGGCGGGGAGCAGCGCTCGCCGCTCGGGAATGCCCAGGGCGGCGCCGCCGAGAACAGACCTGTCGCCAAACACCGAGCCTGGAAATTGCGCATCAGTAACTCCGGGGAATTTTACTTCACGGGTTTCCTACTCGTCGCGGTTCCATAAATCAGTGTTTGGTGTTTTAAGAAATAAAAAATCGGGTTTGTGTCAAGGTGGGCTTCATGAAAAAAAGTAGTTAAAATGCATCTAGCCTTCAGAACTGCAGACTGCAGGAAGGAGCGAAAGAACAGGAAAAAAAATGAACTGAAGAGGCAAAGTAACTGAGGTTTACATGGGCAAATCGGCAGTTCTCATTCAGCATTATCTTTTATTGTTTCCAGCTCTCTAGCAGCCAAATGTACATCTCTCCCTGCTTTATTTTCTTTAAAGGCTGATTATAAAAGAGTAATTGATAACCTAATACAGTTAATTCTTAAGAAAAAGAATTCAGTCAGGATGTACAGTTTATTTTGCAGGCAGTGCTGCAGAGTAAAGCCATTTGTATTTTGAATTTCAGATAAAGCAAATACATGTATTTGCTTTTAAAGGACCATAGATACACTTAAGCAGTTAATGAAATACAAAAGCCCCAAAATGTTCTAGATTTAGAGACTCAATGCCACAAATTGTTCTCACTTAACCCCCTAGAGTGGTGAAGTTTAGTCATTTCCTATTCAGTCAGAAATCTAACTCACATTATACAGAATAGGTTTTTAATTTAAAAAGCAATGGTGAGTTTTACAAATTTACCTTGGCAATGAATTACTTAACAATTTGCAGATTGTTGGGTTGAAGCTCTAGGTCTGCCATGGTGTCACAACTCCAACTGAGCTTATGATGATCTTGAGAGCAAGGTTTGAACTCCAGTATAATTTGTGGGGTTTTGTATACACAGGCAAGTGTTGCTGATTGGTTAATTTTACAGCACAATGGTATAAGTGGCATATCTGAAAAACACGAAACCTAGTTGTATTATCATCTTCATTATGTTTCAAAATGACTCACTTAAGAAATTTTGCAGCATTGAGCTAGAGCTTCATGGTTAGGGACATACTGGCTCTTGCCAGCTGTTGCTGTAATTTGACTTCTGGGTTTCAGGTTTGGTGTTGACGGATGGGATTATATAGCAGTCCTTTCTCACGGCACCTGGCGAATGCCTGTGTGGTGCCAAAAGGTTTGTTGAGATTCTCAGTTCATCACACCTCTCCTGTTGCTTTCTCTCCTAAAGACCAATGTAAGGAACGATTTGGTGGGTTTCTGAAAGGCTGAGCTATTAACTGTGTCTTCTGCTTGGTGTTTTAGGTGTATGTGTGCTATTGGCTGCCACAGACTGGCTGCACCAGTGATTGACTCGGTCAGTAGTGGGAGAGACTGTCACGCTTAATTTCAAGCACAGTGTGATTAAAATAGCAGAGCAGTTGGGGAAAAGACGAGCTGGCCAGTCCCATAGCTGAGAGCAAGCTCAGACTCACACCATATGGGTGTGAAAGAGTAGATGAGGGTTTGAGTCGGGAGTCTTGGAGGCTAGACATGCTTTCGTTGCAGTGGAAAAATTGGCTGTGTCTTAAATTGTCATACACTTGTCACTGGTAGTCTGAGTGTTCCTCAGAGTGTGCCTTTTGTAAGGAAATGTTGAACAGGTGACTTAAAACGATCAAACTGTTGGTGGTTCAGCTTGATTAATCCTGATCAGGATGGGACTCTGGGTGTCATTGCCACCTTTTACCTGCCAGCCAGGCAGCCTGCAACCAGTCTGCCACATGATACCTGGGTAAAGCTCTCTTACCACAGCCATTCCTGAGTGGGCTCCCAAGTGTGTTGCAGTGCAGGTGGACTGACACTGCTTGGTATTCACTCAGGAGACTGAGTGAATCAGCCAAAACTACTGCAAGTCTCAGCTGCTAGTCAGGCAAGGCCAGTGCCTGCTTCTAGGAATTTTCCCTCTCTTTTATTCTTTTGCTTTAAATTAATATTTTTACTGTGCTGGGGACGCAGGAGGGAGGAGCTGCCCTCAAATGCTTTAGCATAGCTGGAATACAGTGTAAGAAGCTACTGATGCAGGGGTTCACTGCAGCCATTTTCTGGACACAGTTTCCCAAATATCCCTTCAGACAGGCTCAGCATTCGCTAACTCCTCATCTGTGTTGTGTGGTTAGTTAATCTTGAAGATTTGTGCAAATAGCCCACATTTAGGAAGGCATTCTCCATGTACTGTCTTTGGAAATTCTCATGTATTTGAATTACTTTCTTAAGTAAGTAATCATTTATACTTATACACTCCTTAATGTTTTTTGAATAATTTGAAAAAAACCAAAAACAACAAAAATGTATGATAAGATTAGGTACATATTATGCCAAATAAAGTATTTTTAGAGTGATATGGGGGAATACAGGTGTAAGAGCAGGAAGAAGGAGGAACAGAGGAATAGAGATGGAGAAAGGCAAGCTAAGATATTTCAAACACTGTTATGGGTTCAGTGGTTTGTAATTGGGGCATACGGGACGTGCATCCTGAGGTACTGAATGAGATGGACAGATTGATTCCCTGAAGAGCTTTAACATTACATGCCAAAAGTTCTTCTATGGGACACATGGCAGTAACCTGAAAACATTGAGACATTCTTGAAAACGCTTGGTGGGATTGCTTTCTAACAATTCAGAATAAGTAGAAAAACACTATAGTGTTTCATGGATAAAGTTTTTTCTTTTAAAAGAAATAAGAAATGTTTCTGGACCTAAATTAATTCCCTCCTTTTGAGAAATAACTGAGGTTGTCAAGGCCTCATTTTAGCTATTGCTCTTTAAAAATGTGGAAAACAGTGGTATTTTATAGCAGCACCTCTTAAAATTCTTGTGCAAAGTTCCCATTGCTCATTGTACTATGTGATCATATTACAAAAAAGCAGTTCATCTTGGAATTAGTATTAGTCGCTTACTTTGAAACTCTTGGATCAATATTTTAAGAACATAGTATTTAGCAGAACATAGGTATTTCTTTTAAATATATGTTTCTTTTGAATCAGAATCTTCTAAGCATTAGTCAAATAGGTGGGTAGTTTTTGTCATGTTAATTTATATTTAATATTCCAAAAGCTATTAATAAAATCATTGATGTTTAAAAGTGAAACATCTTCCTTGGATATAATGCAAATTACATACCAGTATAGTAGTTCAATAAGGAACTGGAGTGCTAAGTCACTGTGTGATGGATCTGTAATTATTTTCTATTTTGAAGCAAGCATCCTATTTAAGCCTTATGTTAATCTTAAAAATTTTGGGATGTCGTGTTTTCTCCTGCCTGCAAATGCATCTGCATGTCCAAATGGCCAGGATCTTTGTGTTTGGTGACCACATCTATTTGTGAAGTTAAATATTCCGTTGTTTCTCAAATAGCACTTCTGTTTGATCTTGCATAACGTCTAATTATTTATGCATATTATACTTCTAACAAGTATGCAGACAGTTCTTTTTGAAAGACGTTGTTTCAAAGATTGTTTTTGAACTTACTAAAAGTTTTGCTTCAAAGCATGTTAGACTTTGAAAAGCCTGTATTCCCAAACCTGTTGCTATTTACATTTGTGTCACATTCAGTTACATCAGACACGCTGGATTACATTGTATAATGAAAGCCCTATTGCTGTACTCTAATCTTTATCTCGTTATATCCGATCTCCTTTGAATTGCACACGAGTATTGCTTATGGTTACTTAAAATAACTACTGCTTTTGTTTCAAGGGCAGTGCTATATATGATGAGCACTTAACACTCAACCCTGCTTTGGCAGCAACTTCACATCCTGTGTCTTTGATTCTTGCATGATTCAGTTGGGAAGCTTGCACACATTCTTTTTTTATTTTTAATTTAAATTTCATATTTGAAAAATCTGAAACCTGTGAAATCATACATGTTCAGAAAAAATAATATATTTACTTGTGCCACTGTGCTCTTCTGAGAGATTTGGAATGTATGCCTTCTTCCTCACAAAGCAGGTCACGTACTCTTAGGGAGAGTGGAAAAGGACAGAGAGTAGGAGGAAAAGAAGTTTGTGCACTAAAGCTGACCTGAGCTGGGGTTGGTTTTGACATCACTGCCAGAGTAATTCATAGCCTTTAAGGACTTCTGACCTCGTTTGATGGCCAGTATAAAGAAGTAATTTCTGCTGACTATGGGAGACTTGCACATGGACACACAGGCTATATGTATTTTATTTTCCTTGAACTGACTACCTACGACATTATTGTGGGAGTAATGCTTAATAATGTTAGTAGCTGCAGAATCAAAGTTAAAATGGCATTTAGGGAGTACTGGAAGTACTGGCATCAAAATGTCCTATTTTCCAGGGCATCCTGAATTTTTACTGTTGAACACACATGCCGTTGTGGTGCTTTTATACATGACTTCATGAAACAAAGCCAAGTGAAATAGAATTTAAGAAAAAAGGAAAATCTTATTCTCCTATCATCAGTAGTTAAACCTTACTTGGGAGTCTGTATGGTCCAGCCAGCTGGGGTTACAGCTACTCAAGGGGCTGCACTTGTAGAAAGCTTGTTTTGGAAAAGACATGAAGAGATGGAAGAAGCCTGGGTTTATTAAAAGCAGAGCTTGTATAATTTCCTTGTTGTTAGTTGTTATTACTGAGTGTGAGAGTTTTCAGTTGCCTATAACCACTCAGCTTCTACTTTTTCTGGGCAAAGATTGTTCTTGGCAATTGCCTGCCTCACTGCTCTGACACTTGTAAGGTGGAAATCTGCTGCTTTCTCATGTTAGAAAGAAGCAACTTTTCCAGCTAAGTTTAGAGCAGCACCCCTGCTTCCAAACTGGACACAGCCATTTGAAATGTCTCAAGTCTCCCCTGCAGATATCAGGGATAAACATTTTGCAGTAGGTGGTAATAGTACATCCATACCAGACCCAAAGGCAAGTAAGCCTCTGCACAGTCTCACTTCTTATGTAGAGGTTGGTAGATCTAAGGTGAGTTCTCCAAAAACCTCTATCTGCATTTCATCTCACAAGCCAAGGAGGTTGGAGATGCTCTGTTCCAAGGCTTCAAAGGCTAGGCTGCCATTTCTTTGCAATTAGGTAGGAGCACAGAGCTGGAACAGACCTCCCACCATGCAACAACTATTGTGGGAAAATATTAGGAGCTCCAACCTTCTCCACCCTTAGCTCAAAAAATAAAAAATACACAGGAATTTATAAAGGAGGAAAACTACTTTTGAGTTACTCTTCTCCTTGTTCTGCAGGCTCCTGATTTGTCCTGATGTTTTATCACTGTGCTTCTTGTTCATCTGGCTTTCAGGAGAAAAAAAGGAGCAGAACAGAACCAAACCTGAGCCTGCCTTTATGACTGCTGAAGCTGGCGATGGTACATCACAGCCACCCAGAACCTTTTTGTTCATATCCTTCAAAAGAAAAAAAGACTGCTATAAAGGTTCAGAAGAACTAAGTATATGCCATGAATTCAGAATTGCAAGCTATAAAAATGACAAATTTATTTAGAAAGGAGAGGTTTACCGACATATATATATATATATATATATATATATATATAAAATTTTGAGTAATTCTAAGAAAGGCAGCCTCCTCCCCCCTCCCCCTTCTTTGAATATGCAAGTAATTTATCCTGCTGCTTCAGATAACTGTAAAACTTTGGAAGGAATGCAAAAGTCTTAACTTTTTTAAGTAGCATCATATTCCACTATTTTCTTTTGTTTCATACATTTCATAAAACAGTTTGTTGAAGCCAGTTACCATTGCATGTTGGTATTTCATTTCTCATGGAAAAAGTTGCAAGTTATGGGACAAAAAGATCCATTTTTAATTCACATCATGGACAATGCTGGTTAATCATATGCCCAAAAATGTAGCTAAATGAAAGAATAAAGATCCCAGCTAAAGAAAGGTATGTGGCATTAAGGATTGCATTAGTATGGCTCACATGCTGCTTCCTTCTGCTTATTTTCCCTTTCAGTTTTGGTTAAAGTGGGATTTTCCAAAGCACATGAATTTCCTACTCCTCTTTCCTCCAAAATGGAGCCTATTGAAAATCAGACTGTGTTCAAAATTGTCCCACATTTTTGCTTTTTTTTTTTTTTCTAATTAGGAAGAAAGACAAAACACAGAAAGTTCCAAAGTATTTTGGTTTTAGAATGTGGGCTTGGACATCTTTGAAGAATCATCATAACAGCTAGAAGGGACATTATTGTTCTTGATGGAGAATGAAATCCATTCAGGAACCTCAGACGATGGGGGGAAATGAGGAACCAAAACCATGATAAGCTCATGATGAGTAATGACAAACCATCCTGAAGCCAAACATTTAGATTTGCTTGGACAGTTCAAAAAATTTGGTTTCTTTTTTTATTTTCCCAAAGGGACATTATGTTGTTTTGACACAACCGACTTTTTCCTGTTGGAAAAAAAATTACAGAAAGCACTTTTCTATTAAAAACCGTGAACAGAAAATTCTGGAGCAGCTATAGAGGGAAGTAGTCAAGCCAAAACCAAGTGTATTTGGAAATGTCCTCTCAGGAGAATCTTGTGACTGCTCCAGCCTAGCAATAAGAATTTTATTTGAAGGTAAGTGTATTTCCTAGACAACAAACATAACCTCATGAAATCCATGTAGCATAACTTGGTGTGTTTCAACACATTTGAAATATGATGTTTCACAGAGTCACTTGAGAACTGTAAAAATGGGAAAGAGCTCTGGTAAAGGCTTGGGCCTTTGACATGAAAAATCACATCTGAGATTTTACAACTGTTTTGCTAGGACTGGGCATTTTTAAAAAACTGAACACTGTTTTTTTAAAAAAAAGTCTCAGTCCACCAAGCAAAAATTTGTGTGTCTAAAAACATACTTTTAACTTCAAAAATATGTAGCTAAATTCATCATTATTTAATGTTTAGAGGCATACTCCTAAATTTGTTTTTTAAAAATGGGCACAAACCTCTTTTTAATGACAGCAAAGTATTTTCAGGAAAGATAAGGGTTGCCATATTCTTACTGAGTTTTTAGGCTACAGGTAATTAGGATAACCTGCCAGGACATTTTATATCCTTGTAAAAGTTGCCATGAGTTGCTGACTTGCTAGAACTGATGGGTATCTCAATGCTTATTTGTTAAGGGAACCTGTGCTTTAAATGTGACAAACTGTGTGCTGGCTTCTTCCTACATCAGGGCAAGCTTCATCTTGTCAGGAGTGGGTAGGAGACAGAGCCTATTATTCCCTATTACCCAAGTTAATCACATGCTTTTCTGGATATAAACAGGTGATTCATCAAGTTTAAGAGCACAAGTGACCAACAGACCAGCCAGTATCAAGCACTCTGAATATCCACCTATCACCACTTCTCAAATTCCACCCACACTTGGACCCTATCTCTTGTGCCAGGCTGAAGCGTTCCATAGGGATAGAAGGCTATTAGAGATGGGGATTGCAGAGCTTTGGGAAGAACAGGGACCAACAAGTAAGGAGAGCAGAGCAACAAACAAAACCTGGTGGGCATTTGAAGATCGTTTTGTTGGCATCGTGCCTCTTGGCACATGGATTATTTGGTCAGTGAAATTATGTGAACTCTCACCTGGTTCTTGTAGGAGTGTGTAATTTTTTATGTTCTTTGTGTGTGCAGTTTTCACAATGAATGCTGGTCCTTGCAGCAGGTCTGTTAGGGGCTTTCATATTAAAAGGTATAGTAACATAAACAATCTTTGCTAGTCCAATACACAAAATGGCCCCTGACAACTCCGAGCTTCACCACACCGCAGTGAATTTAGGGTGAGTTATTGAATGGCCCAGGGTCACTGTGGATTTATCCTGGTAAAATCAGTAAATGCTCTATTTGCTTCATGATGTTTCAGAGAATGTCTGGGAAGTCAAAATGGAAGAGTGGATTTCATAGCTGGGGGCTTCCCCTTGGAATGTTTGTGGCTCTTCACTAGCTCAAAGAAAACAAATTACAAATGGATCCCACAGAGGTTTGAAAGGTCAGGTTTTTTTTATTCAACATCACCTGACAGTGCTGTTTATTGATACAATCAGTGTGTTTCAATATAACATTTCTCATCTTTCACCACATTTGATGATTTTTTTTCTATAATTGTTTCGTTAGTCATTTCTGTAGGCAGCCTGGCAGCTGTTGCTGCAATCCATTTGTTAACTGTGGTTGGCTCTCGATTTAACAAAATGCAATTGCACCCTCTTGTGGAATCTGCTTAGTAGATTATTTTGGTTTCCTGGTACCACCTGGTTAATTTTTGTCTGAACTAGTCAAAAGAAAACAAATAGCAGAAGTGTCCTAAGGCCACACAGCAACAAAGCTTCCTGGAGAACTTCAAAAGAATAAGCTGCAACTTTGGAATGTCTGAACTCGGAAAACCTTTGAAGACAAACTTCTGTGGGGAAGACCTTCAAAGGCACCCTAGGAGACCTTCCTGTCCGTGGCTTTTGTGGGAATCTCTGTCATAAAATATTTTTCAACAGGAACGGTTGGTATGGCTAGATGCATAGAAATTTTACATTTACTACTAAGTCTAAGGACAATAATTAAATATAAGTATCCAGCGCAGACCTGAAAAATAGTCTATATTCTTTCTCTATTTGTACAAATCTATGAATACAGATGTCAATCTCTCTGTATGTGCTAATGGAAATAACTAATGTTTTGGAAGGCAAATACACTTGTGAAGGGACTAGGTTAGGTTGCACAAAGAAGGTTTAATTCTTGCCAGTCTCAACCTGGAATTTTTTTTCATGCAACTGCTGCAGACACTTTGGATAAAAGAAGTGCCTTTAAACTCATGAATGCATTTGTTCTCTGGGCTATGAGAAGTAGAGGCAGGGGAAACCAGAACTCCTTTAACTTCTGAAGCAAGTATATTGGCATATCCACCTCTTACTCTGCATTACATGGGCTTGCACAGAGTATCATACAGTATTTACCTTAGTTTAAAAAAAATTAAAAATTGTTTACAGGAAATGTTTTCTTAACAAAAAAAAAGCTTCAAACTTTTTTGTTGTTGTTTGTTTTTTGTTTTTTTGCTTTTTACTGTTAGTATGGACACAAGTACTTTCTGAGTAAAATAAAATGAAGGAAATATGGTTTTAAAAAATATCCTTCATAGTATCTTTCATAAGCAGAGACACTCACTGACAAAAGAGCAAAAATGCCCCAAAAATAACAAGATGTTTGTGATATTATCACTTTCCATGGGTAATTTTAAAAGAAATTGTATTGATTTTTAAAAATATAGTTTCTAATACACAAGGTATTCAAATGTACTAAAGTCTGAGGTAAGCAGCACTGGTTTTTAGGGGCCACAGCACAGCTGCTCTTTCTCAGAGCAAAGAATTTAACCATAGTCTGCTTTGGTGTCAGTAAGCAAGATGGAAGAACTTGTCTTGCTCTCTGCAAAATGGCTAGTTAAAAAAATCCCCAAGAAACCAAAAAAGCCCTACACACCAAAAACTAAAATGAAAGTAATTGTTGTACAGCATGTATGGATATATCCCCCTGTGTAGGATTTAATGAGGTGAGTTGATTTGCATTTTTATGTCTGAACATGTTCTTGCACTGCCAGCATGTCTCACTGAACGGTGAAATACAACCTATAGATACCTCTGGGCAGGGCAACTCAATTCAAGGTGATTGAAAGTCTGAAGCTGAGTTTCAGAAGTCCTGGTCTGATGCTAACATTGTCTTACCTGTGACAGAACTCTGCACTTTTTGAAATTCCACAGTGTTTAAAATTTGTATTTCTGCTTGTTTCTCCACTGCACTTTTGCTCTGTGCTTTAAAGGACCCTTTGCCATCCTGGGATGGTACATGTTTCTGCAGTCAGTAATGTGACACCTTACCCCAGATGAGGGTAAAGCCTCATTTTACTCTCCCTGTTGGGTACCTACTGCACTTGGTGTATTGCTCACACAGCCTGGCTGACTTTGGTCTCCGTGGACTATCACAAAGGGAAAGACAAATACCCTCATGATCGTTGCCATTATAATTTTGTTTCATATTTCCACAGGGCATGGAAGTACACACAGGTTGGTGGGAAAAAGAATTAACAAGCATCCTCATGTATGAAAAAGCTGCTATTTGAACCTCCACGTGCACGCTTTGTGCTGCCAAACTCAGAAGGAATCCTCTTAGCGCACTTCAACCACAGGAGCTTGCTCCCTCTCTAGAGCAAGTATGGATCTGAAGTTTATGCAGCTGCATCCCCCTTTCAAGTTAATTATATCACTCTGAGCACTTCAGCAATGATCCCACACTGCAGTGCCTTGTGCTTGAACCAGCCTGCCTGTTTCCCTGGGTGCCTGCCACGGAGGTTACTTCCCTGCTGAAATCCTGGCATATCACCTAATGTTCTGTAATCCAAGTTTCTTTCAAGCTCATGTACCCAGAATTCACCACTGTAGCCATGCCTCATGTCTCTACATGACTTCAGCTGATTTCCCAGTCTCCCTTGGGGAAAGGAGCATATTCAGCCTCATTTAAAAAGAAACCCACTGCTGAAAATCAAGGATCTACAACATACGTTATGAAGTACTACCTAAAACAATCCCTGCATGGCTAGTAAATAATATAAAGCCATTTCCAACTCCTAGTATTGATCCCCCACTTTATTATCCTGAGCATTTGTAACAGATTCAACCCCACATCCCTGGCACTGGCCCTTTATCCCACACTTCAAGTGTACTGAAAACAGTGTTGATAACACAGAGATGTCTTAGCTGTTGCTGAGCAGTACTTTAATCAGAGTCAAGGCCTTTTCTGCTCCTCACACCCCACCAGTGAGCAGGCTGGGGGTGCACAAGGAGCTGGGAGGAGACACAGCCAGTACAGGTGACCTTATATATCCAGAGGAATATTCCATATCATATGGCATTATGCTCAGCATATAGAGCTGGGGGAAGAAAAAGGAAGCAGGAGAACATTCAGAGTGACAGAGTTTGTGTTCCCAAGTCACCATTAAGTGTGATAGAGCCTGGCATTCTTGGAGTTGGCTGGACACCTCCCTACCTATGGGGAATGGTCAATGATTTGCTTTGCTTGTGTGCAAGAATTTTGCTTTACCTATGAAACTGTCTTTTTTCTCAAGCTATGAGTTTCCTCACTTCTTCCAATTCTGTTCCCCACTTGGAGGAAGTGAAGGAGCAGCTGTGTGGAACTTAGTTGCCAGCTGGTGTTCAACCACCACATCCAGTTAAGATACTTAGGTGCTCCAAGTACCAGGCTTTGCAAATCTCAACAATAAACAATGCCGTCCCCCCATTTCTTCTGAAAACCTACTTGAATATTAAACATTCTCTGCTAGATGTAGCCTACAAAATCTTGCAGGCATCACTCATTCCTCACATAAGAAGCTCTTACCTAAGACCATGCACTTTGCAGGGACTAGGAATGTATGTTCTTAGTCTCAGCATTGCTGGTGAATTTCAGTTCTAATTGTAATTGTGCCTTGCATCATGGGCCCAAAATCACAGACTCCTTACACCAAAACAATGCCCTTCCCTACAGTAACCTCAGCCCTTTTCCACATGGATGCTGCAGGATATTATTGAATTTCTTCATTCCTTGCTGTCACAGAAAAGGGACATGACTAGAGGTGGCAGGGATTAACTGAGAAAATTCAGTTCTGAGCCTAGTCTTAGGATTGGGGTAAAGATTTGTGTTTTGCAAAAGAAAGCTTGGAAAAATTGTGTTTATTGTGTATTCCTACAAGAACATTAAAATTAAAATGGGGGCTAGGGCTGGCAGGGGACAATTCAGGGTAACTGGGCAGGATATGAGTCCTTTCAGTGAAGGCTGGAGCAGCAGCTAGAGGTTCAGATGGGAAGGACTTATCCAGAGAGGTAGCAGGGGATGAAGATGCTAGTCACAAGTTCAGATTAAACTCTGAGTTCTGATTAAAACTAGGGTTAGAGTTTCATGCTAATCCAGGGTTTAAGAGGGCGGAAGAGCCAATTGACTGCTGGATTGAAGAGATGTGTTGAGTCAGGCTGCAGATGACCCCAGTAGAGGAAATTAACTCACTGTATGGGCTGGTGATGGAGGGGATCAGTAGGGTATATGTCTACTCTGTGGCTGGGTTAACATTAGAGTTTGGTTCACAAGAATCTGAAGAATTCAGGAAAATGCAGGAACTTCTAAGACCTGTAGGATTATGATGAACTTGGTAACTGTAGATGCTAAAATGGGGAGAAGTATTAGACTAGTTCAAGATTGTTTTGGTTAGTGCTTGCTTCTGGCTGTATTGACTCTGTCAGAGGAGGCAGGGGCCTCCTAATGGAAGTTCAGCTCTTGTATTTTTGGAGAAGAATAGGATAGATTATGTTGGACAAAGCCAATTTTGATAAATTTTAAATTAGAGCAAGTGCTGAGCAAATATTGTTTGACTCCGCCAATCGTTTGACTCCTCCAATAAATGACACTTGAGAGTTCAAAGGTTTTACTCAGGTGTCTGGTATGCTGGCTAAGACCAGCAGGAAAACAAACACACCTATATAAAAAGTGTTTGTTCAAATCAAACATTAACTGATGTTCCCAGTGTCCCATACAGGAAATGCGCGCGCACACACACACACACATGCATGTGATTAAATGTGTGGGCTCTAAGAAAACTGAGAAATTGAGTTATCACAGTGAGAAGGTTTCAGAAAAGCAAAATACTTCAGCTCAAGACCTACTTGTCAATTTTACCAAAGATGGTGGCTATCACTCAAATTCTCATTAAATCCAGTAGTTACCATTATAGAACTCACACAGTAGTAATTCCAAATTATTTATACCTTTTCCACAGTTGATTTGAAAGTAAACCATTAATCCATTTTTCTAAGTATTTTTAGTTACATCTCTTTTTAACAATCTCGGAATATTGTGAGTTGGAAGGGACCCACAAGCATCATCTAGTCTAATGAGTGAACAGCCCATATGGGGATCAAATATGCAACCTTGGTGTTATCAGCACCATGCTCTAATCCACTGAGCTCATCTCAGATTATTCATGATGGATAAGGAACAACATACATAAATAATAAATTGCATAATGGACATTGCATAGAGGAATGCAGTAGCCTATGCACTCATACAACAAATTTTGTGGGTAGCTTGGTTCAGTATTTATAGAAAATCATAGTGGTTTTTCAAAACTGTTGAATCAATATTTCAAGAAGAGAAATTTACAAAAGTGCTCAGAGTGATCTTTCATACTGGAATATTTAATAATACACTTTGGAGGTATTTATTCAATTTCATATGAAAACCACAAGTCAGTTTATGTATTATACCTCAGAACAGTCTCTGGTGTCATTTAGATATCTTGTAAAACTTTATTCAAAAGCCAGGAGGATTCTCCACTTGTCTTTTTTGGGTTATATTCATCAAGAGGTAAATCGTACAGCCTGTAAAGAAGTCTCACTGACCTCAGTGGAGCTGCTCATGAGAGAAAAGGCTGTTGGGAAGAGAATAAAATATAAAAATGAACAAGGAGAAAGTACTGAGGTTGAGTTACACCCTTCTCATTGCAACAGACACTTTTGCCTTCGAATACACCATTACATATATCACCATGTGCTTGTTCTAAAAGAGCCAAATAGCAGACAAGTGCATGAAAGAGAGGGGGGCCTTTTGCACCTTAAAATGTGGAGTTATGAAAAAGCCATTTGCTGGGATGGATGCTCTAATACTGGGTTCCAGTGCCTAGAGGGAGGAGGAACAAGTTACCCTCCTGTCTGTAGTGTCTCTTTAAAGCACAGCCTTTGGGAGTTAGACTGCAGGCCACCATTCCCAACATCTGCTTATTCCTTAAGGCTCCTTTCCTGCAGAGCTTGCTGCTTGAGGAAGTACCATGACAAACCACTCTGACACTGATTTCAGGTGGGAAATCTTATTCAGAAGTCTGTGCAGGTCTGTTGGTCTACTACACCTACACCACTGGTAATCCCAAGAGCAGGGTTTCCTCAATTTCTATGATTTGCCTAAGTCATGGGAGTTCTCCTGTCAGCTTGAATAAAGCAATTAATATTACTTAATTTTGTTTTGCATGTATTTGTGTCTTACAAGTTATAATTAGAAATTCTGAATTAAATGACATACTTACAAGAGTGTATAATATGACAGATACTTTCAATTATAAGCACTCATTTCAGTGTAAGTTCTTGCAGCAAATTTAATTGATGAGGGCAAAAATGTTTGTCAGCCTATTTCTAAAGATTTGTCTAGTGTCTTAAAAATTCCCCAAACTTCAAGCTGAAAAAATATTGATAGAGAAAATGTTGAGTGTTTTTTCTTTTTTTTTTTTTAACAGTGTGCTGAATTTCTAAATACATGATGGTTTCCCTCCTTCCTTTTTAATGGAAAGTTTTAGAAATATATATTCTCAAGCGTCCTGACTAGCTCTAACTTCCAAGCGGAAAATCCAGTTACATTACATGATACAAGCAATTACATTCCTAAAAAGAGAACCAAAACGAGAAGCAGAGCAGTGCAAGGGCAAGTCTGCTCTTTGGTGTGACATTAGAGTATGGATGAAGAAATACATTAATCAAAACAGACCACATGCTGCAGGCCTGCCTGGAAATGAAGGCAATCAATGACTGCAGGTTGTGCACAGTGCTGCTCCACTGTGGACTGAGACAATAACCAGTTTTGGACAAGCCTGAAAAATAAGTCTGTGGAAAGTAGAACCTGAGACTTGCTATGTTTGCCCCCCAAAAAATTCATGATGCTTCTTCAAGTTTCTGGAAATAATTCTGGAAGCATTCTGGAAATAATGCAGTTCAAGGAAGCTCTTGTTTCTGTGCACATTGTATTTCACACCCATTTCTCAGCACTTCATCAGTCTTTTGGTCTTTCCTTGCACACAGGGTGCTTATAAACTGTGCATGTTTACAGGTTGTTCCAGTTAGTCTGTTGCTTCAAGGAAAAGTTTAATCAGATTTTCCTTCTCTTTTTGAAGCTGATAATTTTTCTCTGGGATGGGAGATATTTTCTCTTGGGTGGGAGATGGGACATGCATCGGGAAGCTCCTCTCAGGTGTTTCCTGGAGGCTGCTCCCTTTTTTCTGTACGTGTCCATTTCCTTAGCCTGTCTGCCAGCCTTTTGCTATTTCCATGGATTACAAGAGACATCTTGTGGTCATGAAACAAAACCACACAGCATGCAGAGCGAATTCTGCGAGGGCTGAGTAGTGATAGACTCTCACTGTGTCCCAAGTTTTCCTTTCTCTGATGGGGAATAAGGGAAGTAGGAGTCATCCATCTGTCTGCAGGGGCCTTTTGAGCTAGGTTGAGCTAGGACGGAATGAAGATTTGAGGCTGTGGATGTGACATGTAGGACATCATCAGCCTTATATGTGAGTGACCTACGAAATCTGCTGCAGCTGGCTCAGGCAGATTTTTCTTAGCTGAGCCCTTGCTTGCAGCCACCTCTCTCCAGGAAGGAACACTAATGCAGTTTGCAGCAGAGCACGGGAAATGAGGAAAAGCACAACAAATGAGAGCACATCCGTATTTAACCTCAGTTCAGTAATATTTCTGTGACACTGTGGAAATGGACATCAATTCAGCCAGTCACCTAAACCTCACTTGTGACAGTCTGTGGAATTAAGATGCTGTCAGCATTCTTACCAGATCTATGCAGAGGGAGAGTTCCTTTGACAAGCCTGTTATTTGAAGGTATCTGTTCAGACAAAAAAAAAAAAAAAAAAAAGTGGATTAAAGAAAGTATAAAGAAAAGCAAGAGGGAAAATAAGAACATGACAGGGAAGCAGAAGAAGGCTAGATGTTTTTTGTGATTAGTAACAGGCACCCGTCTCTGATGATAATTACAATTAGGTAATTATCTCACAGCATTTCTGAGCTGGCCTGGACTTCTACTGTGGTTGGTGCCATGCCCATACATTTGGAAAATGACAATATGTGCCTCAAAGAGAGAATCAGCTATGAGACAAACTAGAGTGGATGAAGGAGAAAAATAAGTGGATTGTGAAAGGGTGATGGAAGACATGATACCTACCAGTAATAAAAGAGTGGGTACAGTTCTAAGCTCACCACCATACCATATTGTGCTATTAAAAACCTCATGAAAGAGCAAAGAAATAATGAGTACCCATGCTGCATGAGCTGGAGACAACAGTAGAAGCAAAAGGTAGCTCCTAGAACCTAACCCAGAAATCATTCAGTAGAAGTTGTGTCAGGCCAAGCAATCTGGTCTTGAGACCATATAATTTGTCCCCATGCTGCTGTTATCCATGGTGAGGAAATGATTGTTGCAAGTGTGCAGTGAAAAAGAACATGATCTTCCAGACCCCATGGAGTCACAGTTTATTAGCAGAGACTTGCAGAAGATGGAAATACTCTTTGGCAAAAGACTGCCCACTCATCCTCATTAGCTATGGCACCACTAGCTCCACAAGTTCTATGCAGAAGGGTATTTCATAAAGGATTAGTGTCAGGTTGACCTGGATACTTAATTCTGAGATGTGGAAATTTAATAATTTGTAATAAAATAAAAAATTAAAAATAAATATTAAAAAAAAAATCTGTCCTTTTGGGGAAGAAAAATAAAGAGAAAAAACCCCACTTCTGAATGTTTCTACAAGTGACAAAAGAACTTTGTGCAAAACTTTCACAACTCCTCTCCCTTTCCTTTCCCCTTCTTTGAATGAAATTACTGAGAAAATTATGCTATTTTGCAAATGTGTCAATGATAAGGAAAGTGAATTCTCTGTTCCAACACTGTTTTCCCAACAAGTTCAATTAACCAGTTAACTTGTCTTTCAGATGTAAATTTTGTCCCTTTCCCTGAAAATTTTGTACAATTAATGCTTGGCCCAGCTGTAACAGCTCTGTACACACTGCCTCAAAATAGAGCAGCACATCTGCAACCAAATGCCAACTACAAATGTGGGGGCCAGTGCAGCTTTAGCAAGATGTCCTCTTGGAGCAAGCTTAGGAAAATGTCACAAACACAGCCTGGTCCTTCTAATCTCCTTGGAGCTTGCAGTGGCCTTTTGTGCAGTGTACTCCTGCCCTAATTTAAATCATAGAATCACAGAACCATGGAACAGCCCAGGTTGGAAGGGACCTCAAAAGTTCATCTGACCCAAGTTTTCTTGGGAAAGAGAGCCTCAATGAGATTGTCTAGCAACCTGACTAGTCTCAAATTCAGAAAACCTTCTGTGATGGGGACCATTTTCCTGGTAAGTTTGTTCCACTGAGTAATTATTCTCACTGTAAAAAAAAATCTTTCTTATATCAAGATGATATAACACAACACTGCTTCTTGTCTTTTCCATGTGTCTCCTTGTGAAGAAGGAGCCTCTCTCCTCCTTGTATCTGCCCTCTAGATACTGGAATACTGTGATGAGATCCCCATAAGCCTTCTCCATGGATGAAAGATCTAACTCCTTCAGCTTTTCCTCATGGGGCAGCTTCTCCAGCCCTTCGATCATCTTTGCAGCCTTCATTTGAACCCTCTCCAGTCTGCTTCTTTCTTGAAGTGTAGCAACCAGAATTGGACACAGCAGTTCAGATGCAACCTGACTAACCCTGAGTGGAATGATCACATCTCCATCGCTGCCAGTAATGCCCCTGTGGCTGCAGCCCAGGATCCAGTTTGACTTTGTTACTGCAGCCGTGCTCTGCTGACTCATGTTCAGCTTTTGTTGTATACCAGGACCCTTCAGCAAGGCTGCTCCCCAGCCACTCAGATCCTAACCTGTACTGGGCTCTTTAGTAATTTTAAATCTCTGATGCATTTGCATTTGTTGGCTGCTGAAATATCTGGGAATGGTTGGCATAAGAGAAAGACCTGCACAAATCCAAAATCTGTGTCTTCTGATATGTTCCTTGTGCTAGGCTCTCTAGGAGAGGACAAGATATGGCCTGAGGGGTTTTCACTAGTTTGATTCCATGTGCCTCTTGGCCATGATTTTCTTTCTAGTCTGCACTGACATTGCAATGGATGGTCTCTTCCTCTTGCCTGATAATGTGAGTCTAGCCACTTGGACATACCACACTCTGGTATTTCACATCTGCCTCACTTGCAGAGCTGTCGTGTAAGTTAAATCTGCTTGGCAATAAGTTCTGAGCATGTTTGTCTTCAGACTCCTGCAGGTATCCTTTTGCAGTACCCAAATTTTGCAGTACCCAGTCTCCAAACTTCATTGTGGACTTTGGTTATGTTTGAGGGACAAATCTTTAATGTTGATAAATAGATGAAGCACATAGCTGTCATCCACAGAGTGCAATTTCACAGCAAAGGAATGAAGTGGGCAGAAGTTCTCATTTATTAAGTGTTTAACTTTGAAATTCTAGTCACTTTTGAAGTAAGATTTCAGCAGGGCAGGGAGGAGACAGAAACCTTAATGTCCAGCGCAGAATAGACACTTGATTTGGCACAACTTCTAATTAAGCTGTGAAACTTGTTTCATGTAGCTGATGCAAGTCAAAAGTATAAAGCCGTTCAAAATGCAATTAGACACATTCATAGGGAAAAGTCAGACAAGGACAGAACATCAGAATGAGGATACACTTAATACCTCAATAATTCCTTAAGCCACAAACAGCCAGAAGCTGTAAGTGCTTGGTGGGAAAGTGTCAGTATAGGCATGTGCTCTTCTTGTGGTCTTTCCTAAGCATCTGTTAGCAGCTCCTCTTGGAGGTAGGCAAGCAGTTTTGATGGACCAATGGTCTGAAACAATCAAACAGCTTTTATGCTTTTACATCTCCAACTCTGCTCACGACAGCTCTTAGGTCCTGCAGCCTTGGAGATCTCCATTTGAGTGTCCTGCATTGCAAAAAGACACCTCAAATGTGGGATTGTATGATTTTTCATACAAGTATTCTAAGCACAGCAGTTTTCATAAAAGAAAAAAAGCCAAAGTTCCACAGAAATTTATAGTATCTAAAAGGTTTTATGTATTTCCTCCTGTGTCTGTACAAGCAAATGCCAGAGTGCTCCTAGAAAATCAGAGCAGGCTATCAAACTTAGATCTCAGCAAACTGCTATTAGTGTCTGCTGTTGTTTCTGCAATAAATTCCTCTCACCAAAACTTTGACTTAGAGTAGGGGAAAACCTGGATTTTGTCAGCTGCCATTTTCAGTTGGTGATTCCTTAAACACTTTAATTAGAAACACACCTGATAGTTCCTTTCAAACACATGGTGAACAGCTGTCACATAAGCACAGTAAAATTTCTGCACAGCAGTTTTCTCACAAGAAATTGCTAATATAGCAAAAATACTGCTAAAACCGTGGGCCTTGGGCCATGTAGATTGCACCAATGCTGGTGAAAATTAGTTTTATGGGCTTATGTCTAATAATAGCAACAAAAGAGTGCATCCAAAAATGGGATAAATGCTAAATACAAACTTTGCAAAGTAACAGCAACATGGTATGTGTTATGTGTGCATGGAAAAGAAGCCAGCTGATTATTGGTATTGTGTCTCAAAAAAAGACTATTGAGGGACTAATTTCTGGTAATATTAATCATATCCTAAGTATATTTGACCCCCACAGATCAATTGCTGTTTTCAGGAACTGAATGCCACATGACATAAAAGTATTCCCAAGGGAAATCTATTATTCTCTACCCAAATGTCATTATCTAAAAGTGGATAAAGATTATTCGCATAGAGAATGTGAAGAAGATATTTTTCAGCTATTACAGTGCTTCTGGGATTAGCACTTTTAGAAGAAATGATTCCTTCTTCCTTTTAGTTTTCTTTTTAAATGGAAGAATAAGTCAAATTCTCGTTCTGAATTATATTTTATTTTTATTTTCCTGCAGATAACCACTGGCAAAGCCTCCTCTTTTCCACAGTTTTGTTTTAATGCAAAGGTATCAAAGACAATGGGTTTTTTAGGAATGGCAGGAGAAAAATATGGTTTAGTTCCTTTTTTTTCCTACTTTTTGGACTACCAGAGTCTCATGCTGCAAAAGACATGTGGTTAAATGCTATGTAAGAAATATGCATAAGACACTGTTCTTAATTCTATAGTGCAAAATTCCCTTGCTCCTAGCAGTAGTAGAAATAGGAATCATAGAAATCTAGAGTTAAAGATTCCAATAAATATTCTATTCGAATTTTTTTGCTGAAAGGCATCAAAGTATCTAGTCCATTGACAAAGATATTTGTCAAATAATTCATGAATGCCTTGAATGAAGGAGGTTACTCAGAATTTCTCTACCCCTTGGCCCTGAGACTACAACAAGAAAATCCACCACATATCTAACATAGTTAATATTTGCTGAAAAACAGAATTCTTTTTTGCCTTCTTCCAGCTGGTCAACAGCATTCTTGTTTCACTGAACAGCATTCTACAGCTTGCCCCACACTGCTCTTGAAAACAATAGAATGCTTTGGTTTGGAAGGTATTTGAAAAGTCATCTAGTTCCAAACCCCTGCCGTGGCCAGGGTTGTCTTCCAATAGCCCAGGTTGCTCAGAGCCTCATCCAACCTGGCCTTGAACACCTCCAGGGATGGGGCATCCCCATTTTCTCTGGGCAGCTTGTTCCAGTGCCTCACCACCCTCACAGTAAAGAATCCCTTCCTAATATCTAAATCTAAACATAACACCTTTCAGTTTAAAGCCATTCCCCCATGTTCTATCACTACGTGGCCTTGTAAAAAGTCCCTCCCCAGCTCTCCTGAAGTTAGTCCCTGCTGAAAGGCCACAATAAGGTCTCTCCAGAGCCTTCTCTTCTCCAAGCAGAACAATTCCAATTCTCTCAGACTTTCCTCATGGGAGAGCTGTTCAATCCTTTCCAATAAAGCCAGAAATAAGCTCTGCAGTCACCTCACATCAACACACTGACACTGCCCTGGTTCCACCAGCACCATGAAGGGTTTTCCAGCTAGGACACACTTCCCTTGTGAAAGCACCTGTTGGGATCAGAGAAACTTCCTGAACTTCATTGCTGCTTCTCACTCCTGGTGAAGCTTCAAGATCCCTGTGTTTTTTAATCAAGCAGGTTGTTCATGAAGACTTGAAAAAAAAGGCCAGGAAAAGCTCAAAATGAACTTGTTGAGAAGGATCTGAAAGGGTGAAAGAAGTAGGACTGGGCTTGGAGGGGCTCCAGCTGCAGCAGATGTTGTGCTGCTGCTGGGGCACACTGTTCAAGTGACAGCACAGGGATGCCTCAAAAGCATAAATCTAGAGTTGTTTTGCAGTTTTCTTCTTTCTATTGTTGGAAAATCCAGTGGGCTTTTTGCATGTTGGAAAATCCAGCTCATCTGACTGGAGCTGTAAAATTTATCTCCCATCCCATCAGGGCACTGCCAGGGCCAGGGGCTCCCTGGTGGCTCCCTGGGGACCATGAGAGCTCCCTGCTGGGTCTGTCAGGGCGGGTTCTGGCAGCTGGGGCTCATCCCACACCACAGCCAGGAGCATTAGGCCTCTCCCCGAGCCTGGGGACAGGTCAAAATGTGGACCTGTGGGTTGAAGCACAGCAGTTGGGAGCTGGAGATGGCCCTGCTGTGGTTTTGGGGAAGGGGGCTGATAGCCATAGCAAGCTGACATGAAGTTCTGGGCTGTGAGCAGGGTAGGGTGAGTCCTGGAGGGATGGAGAGGGGCAGGCAGGACTGTCAGTGCCTCAGGGCTATGACATTACCTGAATTTTCAAGCTTGTCCTGCTCTCCATCCTTCTCAACCAGTTGCACTTAAGGCACAAAAATCTGGCAGATATGAGGTGCTGATAAGACTAATCAGTTTGATAGAATCCTTTGGCACAAGTGCTGGGACTAGTGCACTTACTTTCTCAAGGCAGAGTTGATTTCCATAGAGCAGAAACCTGGTCCTTGTCTGTGCAGAGTTATCAATTAATCAATCCAACTCTGAAAAATATGAGGGTCACTTGTTGAGAAGTTCTTTCAAAGTGTCACAAAGTACATGGAGCTGAAAAATGTCGTGCTGATAAAATACCTTCATAAGCATATTTTGTCTGAAATGGGTCATGTCCCAGTAGCATGCAAAGTGCCAGAGCAGCAGATGCAAGGGCGGGGCAGCATAAGTTCTGTGCACATCTGGAGACTTGACACTTGCCTTCTTCCTAAGTTGTCTGTGTGCTACTCAAATGTTGTCACCTCTCCATGTCTCTGCATGAAGAACTGCTGAAACTAATGTCAAACAAGCAGTTCTTCAGGTAGTAAGGAATGAATTCCACCATGTTTCTCTCTATTGCCTGGATAAGTTTTAGGCTATGTCAGATTTTCTTCAAGGTTTTGCTAGGATCTTTGGGACAAACTGTGACAAGGAGACAAGTTTATGTTACTAAATATCTTCAAACCAAACTTAGAACTATATCTGTTTCTTTGGCCAAAATGAGGTTTGGTCAGCACAAAACTTATTTGGTTCAATATTTAGATAAATTACATTATATAAATGAAATGAAGCAAATGAGTTTCCCCTCTGGTGTGAAACAAACAAACAAACAAAAAGTTAAAAACCATGGATCAGAATTGCCAAGAGCAGAGCCACAGTTCCTCGTGCTCACTGCTGTGGGTGTGAGTCACAGTCCTTTGTTCCCAAATAAAATGTGGGCTGAAGAAACTCACTCGAGACTACAGAGATGCAGCCCCCTGGGTGAAAGCAGAGCCTCTCTCAAAACCTGGTTCTTAAATTTCTGAAGTCAGAAATCAAGGTTAGACATGATATACTGTCATCTGAAAATGACAATTTTTTTCTCTCCTCTCCGTCTTTTTTTTAGTTGGAATGAAGTATGAATTGACTAAACCCCAAACTGACTGTTTAAACTTACTTCTAAATAAATATCTTGCCATTAGAGACTATTATATGTCTGCAAAGAAGTCTATTTTTTCCTGATGTCACAAAAGTAATTTACCAGAATTTTTTTTTCTCGGAATGGTGGTGATTAATCATTTTATGAAAATGTGGGAAAGAACTGTCATGTGTCCTTTGCCTTGTAAAATACCATTATGATTTGGACCTATTAGCTGGTGTTTGAAGGTTTCATTTGTCTCTCTTTGTAGCTATATAATGAAATATTTATTGAAAAGGAAGAAGCAACTGTTAACTCCCTTCTATCAATAAACAAGTGTCTCTTTCACCTTGTGAAAATGTAGGATGGACAACTCTTTAAGTAAACTACAGTGGATACATGGATTTGCTGAAGACATCTTATCTGGAGAATGGAACATCTATTCTACCTCTCACATTTTTCCTCAAGGAATTCCTCTTTTAAGCTATCACAGCTTTGCATTCTGCCAAGGATTTTATTTATCACTCTGACACGTTCAAAACACATCCACACTGTACCAAAGTAACTATGGTAGCTGAAGGATCTGATACTTGGTTTTCTGTCTTAAAGGTTGCAAGCACCTGTTTTCCTGTAAGTATGTGCACAACTTACATAACTCATTCCTTTGTGCCCTTTCTCATCAGACACATACAGAAGTAATTTGTTATTAGTGTCTCATTCTGCCTTAGGCATTTCTGTTTTGTGATTCTTTATATATATATATATATATATATATATATGTATATAAAATAAGTGTCTTCCATTTCAATATTACCTGACACTACTGTGATGTCTCTTAGGCTTTTATGATTCAATTAAGATAAAACAGTAAAGAATCCAGGAATGGTAACCTCTGACAGTTCAGAAGCTTAAGAAAGTTACAGGTGCTTTTAGTGAATGGCCATGTCAAATTATTTCTCTAATAATATGTTATTATTTATCTTTCCTGACATACTGTTTTGAACATGTTTACTTTCAACTACTTACTAAGAGACAGTTATTAAAGAGCACCCACCTGCAAAAGGATAATGACTGGCAAGCCCTTAAACACTCACCTTTGCTGTACTTTTAGTCCAGACATTCAAACAAACCCAGAGCCCAGCTCCAAGTGTGCTAACATCTAGAACCTCTTCTGATGCCCAAGTTGAAAGATGGGTATTTCTGAGAGTCTATTCACATGCACCTTTTCTTTGACATCAGGCTCCTAAAATGTGATGTATATTCCTGAAAGAAAAGTTGACTTGCAATGTTATTAAACATAGGCAAAATAAGTCCTGGGTTCCATTAAAAAAAAAATCTGTTGCCATGCATGAAAATCACCTAAGTCTCTGACAGTCTAAGCCTATATTACATCTGACTGATTTCTGATACTAAGTTAGTAGCACTAACCTTACACCAGACAGGGCAGATGAGTTTATTGCATAAACTCCTACCCTATCAACACATCTGAGCTTGACCTTCAATACACCCAGCCTTCAGCTATGATTCCTTTTCTCACCAATCCCACTATTTGCTAAATTTCTAAATTTCATCATCCATCTACATTGCAAGCATTTTTGGTTGAGGAGGAATGGGAATTTAATTGGGCTGGTGGGGCATTGAAGATGTTTTCTCAACTAGAGGAACTCATGATCACTTTAACAAATAATAGTTACAAACATAATATGTTAACAAACAATAGCACCTAGCTGTGTTCCTTGTTTTGCCTACTTTACTTGTTGCACTTGATGCCTGTGGACTTTTCTCTATTCTTTTTGATTCATACACTTTGGGTAAAATTTCAAGTAATAAAATACAAATAGAAAATTCAGCATATTCAAATATTTTAATTTTATTACTTTAGAACCTTAAAGCAGATTCCAGGTTGTCTAAATGTGGGAACTGGAACTTCTTTATAAATAAAGTGTGTAGAGGAAAAGAAAATGTTGAATCCTCATTTCTTGTGTTAAACAGAATTTTGCAATTCTGCTTGCTTAGCTGTTTTTCCTCTTTTCTCAATATCTTCTGTCAGTAATGAAATTAAGTGCAAATGAAAGTGATATGTCTCATCTTTGAAGTATAATGTATACAGGAAAATGTTCTTTTAAATGAGAAAGTACTTCACTGTCAATTCTTCCTCTTCTTCCATCATGTTTAAGGACATCTGATTTCAAATTGTCTTTATCTGTAGTCTCTAAATGATAATTTTCCCAGGAGAACAGGGAAATGGTGACAAGTATAATGATGTTCATTATTTTGGCAGTATTGGTTTAATATGATTTTGGTATGCATTCTTATTCATCAGAAATTTGCAATTTGAAAGATGGCACCAGATATTTACAGTTTCATAAAAGTTGTTTCATTTCATGACCTTTCTTGCACTGCTGGGTCTGATCTTTTATTTTGCTTATCACCATTCAGCCACTCAGCTCCCAAATCTAATTTCATATGTCAGTTAAACACAGTATTTGACTTACCCAAAATACCAGACACTGCAGATCTGAAATGAGCCATAAGGAGCTGGATCAAAGCAATTTGAAACAGGATTTCAGTTGTATGGACTTCATCCACCTATACTTACCCCTACATCCTCCAAAAATAAATGATCAATTTGCAGAATAAAATCAAGCTTTTATGACAGTTTAAACAAGAAAACTGAGAAGGAATTGTTTGTGCTGCCATTCATGCATCTGCAAATGTGCTTTCTTCCTAATTTTGCCCATATGCAGCTGCATGTTCTCCCTAATTAATGAATTGCCCTCAGGTTACTCACCCAGACACATCTAATCTATCTCTGTCCAAAATGACTAAACTCTGTGCTGCATTAAAGATGTAAAAGGCCACAAACTACTTTCTTCATCTTTTCAACTAGATCCCTGCTTACTGAATGGCATTCTCTCCATGTGACATTCAGGGTGATATCATCACCTCAGGGCTGAAGCTTTCAGTAGAAGTGAAGTAAAACCTCTGCTTCTAAAAAGCTTCTCAGTTCAGATTACAGTTCAACAAATGAAATGTCCACTGCAGGTTTATCCTTATAATAACATGAATCCAATAAAATGTGTAAATATGCACTTCTTCTATATTTAAAGCACTTTCAGCAGAGTTTCTTAAGAACAATTTCCAACTTAAGTTATGTGATTGAGATTAATTTGTTGCAGAACGGTGTTTTTTCCAGACCTTACAATAAGCAAGCATGTGCAATTAGCATATAAAGCATATAAAGCAAATAAGAATAAGAATATGTCATCTTTAATACCAACTGACCTCCACTGTGGTGTATGGGTGATGCAATAAGAGTGCATGCAATTGTCATGTGAATTCTACTGGTTTTTTTCCCTACATTTATTTTTGTTTTCCACCTTAAGCCCTCTGAGAGAAGGAAAAAAAATCCCACTTCTTGCTCCTCTGCTTGCTATGAAATTAAACATCAGTAGTACTTGGGCTAAGGAATTGGAAATTATAGTGCTGGATGTGAACTCCCTGCAGGAGCCCAAGCAGCAGGCATGCTAGCTTATCACACTGATGACAAAAAATTGTCCATACAATCTGACCTCTCTTTCAAGTGTGAGCACCACAAGACAAGAAGTTATCAGCACAGTAATACTGGGGATTAGGTAGCAGGCACAAATTTGGCTGGAAACTTGCATTTAACAGAACACATTCCCTGTGATTTTTAGCTGGAATTTGCCAATGAGACCAAGGCCAATTAATGTCCAGACTATCAGAGAAAAAAACCCTATTTTTGTGCTTCTAAGTAATGTGCTGAAAGAGAACAGCAGACATGGAGTTTATTTCCCACTTTGAAACCACCTTTCCTGTATAATCACAGGGAAGCAGTCTCTCTTGTCCTTACAGTTTCTTATTCATGCCTGTCCTCTCTTTTCAGATTGTGAAGCCTCTGGTAAGAACAGTTTCCAACAAGTGCATACAGTACCTGATTGTGATTTGACCATAGCAGGAGCAAAATGTGAGGGGAACATTGAGGAGCTCTCTGTTGTATAATAAGGTAATATTGAAAAAACATTTTCTATTCTTTGGTTTAATGTAAGTCAGAAATGTGAGTGAAACAAACCCATCGCTTATTTAGAATGCTTAAAGGCTTTTGATGGCTTCAGAGGTTTACTTTGAAAGTATCCTTTGATTAAATCATGTGTGCCAGATAAAACTAGAACTTTTTCTTAAAAGTAGATTAGAAGAGAATGGATTCTGGAAAATGGTGCCTGAATTGTATGAGATTCAACGAGGTGAAGTGCCAGGTCCTGCAAAGCACCAGGATGAGAGTAAATGGCCTCAAGTTGTTCCAAGGGAGTTTTGGAACAGATATTAGGAAAAAAATCTTCACTGAAAAGCCCATTAGACATTGGAAAAGGCTGCCCAGGGAAGTGGTGGAACCACTATCCTTGAAGTGTTCAAAATGGGTGTGGATGTTGCACTTGGGGATGTGATTAAGTGTTAGAATTGACGGTGCTGGGTTCAGAGCTAGACTCAATGACCTTAGAGCTCTTTTCCCACTTCAATGAGTCTATGATTCTATGATTTTCTTTTTTTTTTTTTTTCATTTGGCTACAAAAATTGTCACTTTGGGAAAAACAGATGTGATACTGCCATGCTTTCCAGTTTCCTGAACCACTTTTTTGCTCCTGTTGTTGAAAGGTGCCTTGAACATCATAAAGTCTGCAGCTGGCATGCTATATCCTTGTTTTGCTACCCCTCCTGACTGGCAATTCTGAACTGTTGTTACTGCAATGCCATACTGTATACTGACTACCACTGTATGTTTCTGCTTTTCTAATTGTGTTTGGACTCTTGAGGAATAACTTCAGTGTAAAAGAATTCTGGACCTCAGGCACTCACCCGATATTTAGGACAATGTAATCAACCCCCTGGGAAGATAATACAGGAAAGCTTGATTGCTGGTGCCAATAGGGTTTCTTTTCCAGGTCACTGCACAAAGTGAGGCCTGGAAGGTGGTTATTTTCCAATTTGCTCCTTTTCCTAGTCATTAAAAATGCCAGATTAATAGTCACTTCCATCTTTTAGACTTTTCTGCAGGATCCAGAGTTAATGCTCTTCAGATGCAGAATGTTCCATGTGGATCTTTTGTAGTCTTCAAAGTTTATTGCATTTCAGTCTTTGTATAGGTCTTCAGTATTGATGTAAGTGAGGTCAGTTTTGTTTATTCTTTGGACATGTTGTTTTAATCCTAGAAAAAAAATTTAAAGGAAAAAAACAAACAAGAAATCACCACAGTTTATTTTTGTATTAAGCACTTTGCATTTTTCATAACCAAAAATTATCCTTACCGAGTAATGGGCAGTCCAGTGACTGCATCTGAGTTCCCGATATAAGGGCAAAATACTGAAGCTCTTTGGGATCTGTTACTGCATAGCACTGCAATGTAACTCCTACTGGCAGGTGTCAGGGTTGGCAGTCAACATGAGCTCCACAGTCTTCAGTGGATGAACTGGTTCTGAACAGCTGAAATTTCATTTTTACTAGCTGTCCAACCAGGTTGGCTAATCTCTGTTGGCCAAGGCATTGATGCAAGCTGTAGACTGCCATCTTCTTATAAACTGAAAACTTTTGCAAAGCAACAGATGACCAGTGGTTTTATCACTTGCATGATTATTTCTGGAAGCAGGATATTTTGGTGCAGTGATTAATTTTTAGCTGTTAGCATCTTTGATGCTTCCTATTGAATGAACAAATAAAAATCCTTTAAAATAAAAAATATGCTGCTGTTTGGTACTATTCCAAAACAGTGAATGCTTCCTTACTGTAATACCAATTTCTCTCAGCACAAAAAGCAACTGCAGCCCACAATTCCTTCTCCACAGTACCAACACTAAGATTTTCCATTTTTTCTTCCTTAACTGCATGCTGCAGTGGCCACAGCTGTATGTTGTTTCCGAAAATATGGAAGATTCATAATTTTTAACTAATTGTCTGATTTCACTTGCAAATTTCTGTGCCGAAATTTCTCTATAGGAAGCATTTACACAAGTTTTAGAGTAATGAGATGATCAGAATGAAAGCCAAAGAAGAAGTTGCAGGAGACAGAACTCTGAGTGCCCATCCTATTTGATCAAAAATTGCTCCTCTAATTATTGAGAAAGGAAAGGGTGAAAGTTGTGGCCCATCCACATGTTTTCCCAGAGACAACAGTGGCAGAAGTGTTTGTGAAGTATGTGAGATGGGCATGCTGCTTTCTGTGTTGAAATTTCCATGATGATGATATCTCTCAATATCATCAGAAGCAGAGGAAAAGCTCTGTTAGCAAAACCAGATTTGTGCATCCTATCATCCAGTAGCAGGATGGTGATACACATGAATGGAGAAGAGAAAAAAAATACAGCACAAAGCTGTGACCACTTGGTGACATGACCCAGGCAATGTCCACCACATGCAAATGGGTCTTGTAGTCCTCTCAATAGGTCTGATGAATTTTCCCTGCAACAATTTTATTTTGTTACTGAGGCAAAGATCCATGTGTTTTAATATCCATTTTGTGGAGAATACATTTACAAATTGTTTTAATAACAGTTATGTGCATTAATCTCACAATGCATTTTCTTACTGTAATGCAATTACAGAAAACATTTCTCTGAAGCCTGGTAGTAGACCAAGTCTGGAAAATTAAAAAAAAAAAAAAAAAAAAAAAAAGAGTATTTCAGAGTTCGAAGACTCAAGAACTTTTAAAGGCAACTGCTGTCAATGTTGCTTCAGTGCTGACAGAATCCTTTTAAAAGGTTTTGTGGTGCGAAAAGCACCTTTTAGTGGGTTTTCATAATGCACTGGGAGAGAACAAGAAAATGTTTTTCTCACCATGGCCAGTCACAGAGCGCACTTAGAACATCGTGTACCCTGCCCTGGAGGCGATTTTTCCATTGGGCTGGCAGGCACAGCCGGGTGGGATCGGCACTCACGCCTGCCCCTGCCCGCCTCGGAGACTGCTGCATCCCTCCCAGCGCACCTCGGGATGACTCAGACCCCTTAATGCGCCTGTAGGAGATGCTCGGGGAGAGGGCTCGCACCCGCCCCAAAGACAGACGCTGACGTCCCCGCAGCTTGCAGGAGGCGAAAGCGCTTTTGTTGTAGGAGCAGGAGGGGCGGCACCCTCCCTGTGCCAGCTGCAATCCAGCAGCCACAAGGTGGCACGAGGGGTCCGCGCTTCCCCCGCCCGGTGCCGGCCGTGGAGCAGCTCCTGCCGCCGCTCCCGCTGCGCGCCCGATTCTCCCGGCCTGCGGAGCTCACCCTGGGACAGCCGCGAAGCATCCTTGAGAGCAAAAGCCAGGGTGGCTTTGTCCTTGAGGCTGCTCTTTCTCAGTCCGGCTAAGTGAAAACCAGCCTGTGTGCGTACACCTGCTCCTGCGCAAATCCTCTCTTCCTGCTGTCCCTCGAGGTGTCCACCACTTTTTGTTTTATACGGTCTGTGGCATCGGAAGATGCCTCTCCCAACATGTAAAATGTCAAGCCCTTGGCTGAGATGTCCAGACCCCCAGGTGTCTGCTGGGACAAGTGTACCCCGTGCCCACAGCACTCATGTGGCTACAACAGGTCTTATGCAACAGGGCTGTGAGAAATCAAACTAACAGCAGATATTCCCAATTCGACTCTTCTAGTCCTGCTGCTCACAGCCTAATCTGTAACAGATCTAACAGCCAGGAAAATGAGAAAATCACTTACACAGGAGTCTGCCACAGTCTTCTGCACTGGCACCTTGGTGAGGCTAGTGGGTATACAATTGGATTTTCTCTCACAGATGAGCCCCTCCTTGGTATATTTGTGATACCTTTGTTGTACATGATGTATCTGTGACACGGCTTTCTGGGGGTGGACTGGACAGGACAGGACAGGATGGATGGATGCATCTCACGCTGCTGTAGCTTTTGCCCAAGCAAAACTGAGTGATGAGGCTGAGATAGAAAGAGAGAATCTGGTGCTGAATTATTAAATAGTGCACTACAGATTTTTTTTGCAATATTTTTGTGTGAACTTCACTGATTTCTCTGCAATACTGCTTCGTTCACAGACAGGGTTTTCCTTAGAACTTTAAGATGCTTCATGCAAAAAATGTTTTAGGAGTTTCTATCAGAGGTACAGCTTCTGTTAGTCCCATTGGGAAAATAGTGTGAAGGTGTCACCCCTAAATTTTTTCCTTCACCCTGCCTTAACATTTTACCTGGAAAACAATTGAAAGGTTTAAGATACTGTGAAATAAACAGTTCCTACAGCCAGTATTATGCAGGTGCCATTAACAGCCCAGTCCCAAGGAAGGCAGGCATTCAGAGTTCCTATTTGTTGTATTAATATATTTAAAACTTGCTGCTTTTCTAAATAGAACTCCAGGCCATGTAAGGACATTAGTGACTTGTAATAGTTCTCTGGGAGTTGCAGGTATGAAGTGCTCAGCAAAAGCAAGGCAGCAACCGTGAACTAAAGCAATGTTAAATGCTCTGCTCACAGATCTCTGGGGAACTAAAAAGCTGTACCTGACTTCAATCCACCTTGCTTCTTCCAAAAAAACATCTGAATTGAGAACCCCACCACCCCCTCATCTTTTCTCCATTTCTTACTGGTTTAAAAAATTGGATTTTAATACCTCCGTGACCTTTCAGTTTTATATTACCTAACCTGCACAGAGAAAATATTTTCTTCTTCAAGTGCAGCTTCCCTTTTGTTCCAGGCTCATTTAGAACTGATGTAGCACAGCACAAAATGCCTCCAGGATGTGATGATTTGCAACACTTTTCCCAGTTAACATCCCTGAATTTTATAACCATGGATCATGTGTTCTGGGGCGGTTTGTCTCCCATCCTGTGGAATCTACACAAATGGTGAGGAGCAGTCCTGAAGAAGTATTTACTGTAGGTTTAGCTATTTAAACTAGATGCAGATGTTGAAAACAAGAGGGATCATTGGACATTACACTTTTTTCATATCCTAATACCAAATTTATACTTTTTATCTGTGAGTCAATACTTGGGAACCTTTGCCATCTTTCTAGTGCACTTCAGTGACTGTGCTGACTTTACCTGTCACTGTTTTCCAGAGCAGATGTGTGCACCATTGTTCGTTAAGAAAAAAATATGAGGAAAACTTGTGATTCAGCTCTCCTTACTGCCTCTTCTTCCTGCACGAAAATCAAGGAAGAACATAAACTCTATTGAGTGTAATGACTAGCAGTATTATTCACTAATCAACACTGGAAGATGGGGAAACATTTCTTTTGAAGGACAGCCTTTACTCAATTGCAAAGTCTCCTTTGATTACCCTGTTCTCAGAGGATGAGTAATGTTGTTTTAATTGTTTTTAGTTTAGTTCAAGGTTATTAATCATCTTCAAACTAGTAACAAATACATGGATTCACTAGTGTTTCATGTCATTGACTGTACGTTTTCTTTTTCTTGGAGACATTTTCTTTGCCATCTAAGTGCTGCTGATTTCTACAGGCACTGGTGGACATCATCACGTGGTGACTACAAGTTTGGGGGCTGCGACAGGAATTTCTTCAACTAAAATCAGTCCTCAGAGGGGCTAAATACTAATCTCTCTTGAATCCATGACAGAACTCACTGGCAGATAGTTACTTTATAGATTAGTGGCACTGAGTGTTTAGAGACACAAGAGCTACTCTTCCTGAGTGGTAAACCTCCAATACTGGCAAAAACTTGGGAGTCAGATTACCAAAAGTGACCATCTGACCCCACTAAAGCAGTCAGGATCTTTGCCTTTGACATCAATGGGATCAGGTATTTGCTTTAGAACTATTTATGTGTTTTAGCTATGTGGTCCCAAGAAAGTCACTGAGTTTGCTGTATTTCATACTTCACTGGAAAAATCAGATATGTTTATGACTTATAAGAATTATGACTTACAATTCTTACAAGAATTATATGATATAAGAATATTGTAAGATTAGTGAGATGAAACTCAGATGAAAGCATCTCAGATGTGAAATGCATTCAGGGGAAACTTATTGTGTAAAAGTAGCACATTTTATAAGTATAAAGAACCCACATTAAGTATACCCATTAAGTATACCCTGGGCATATACCCAGGTCACACACAGCTTGTTTACATCTAAAAGTAAATATTTTTTTTTCTAAATCTGTGATGTGGGGGGTTTAGCATAATTTTCTCAATATGGAACAAATATTTCCCCCTTTCATTAACAGAACTTTGTTCTCCTTTTCCAGTATTTATCTTGTAGTAAACAAGATTTACCTTGTTGTACCTCTGTGATAATTATATAAAAGTATTCTACATTAAGAATGGGAGGAAAGAAAGAGAGGCTTTATGGAAATGAACAGTACAACAGAGGCAATCTCTGTCTTAGAACAGAACTGGTAGAACTGATCTGAGGAGATAAGGATCAGGAGCTGTATTAAAACCAGATTTATTTACTTTCCATAGAGGAGATATTTGAATAAATACTGTTCTTGACAATGGCTATCTTTTATCTGAATGGGATATTTTTTTTATCCCTGAAAGGTATGTAAAACATATAAAGGTATCTCCTTGTCGAGCCCTTACTAAAAAGCCAAAGCAGAGCCAAACCCAAAAGCTAAAACACCTTTAAGTGTTAGCATTAGATGATGTCATTTCTGCATTTCCTTGCTCAAACTTGTTGTCTATTTTGTTTCAGAGCAAATTAATGTCACGTTCAGATATCTCATCAGTGAAACTAACCAAAGTTATTTATGCAATGATAAAACATTCTTTACGGACAGTTAAAACTAATACATATTTTAGACCAATCTCAAGTGTTACTGAGACTTAGAGAAAAATTACATTTGCTGTAGAGTAAAATACGTCAGAGAATCACCCCAAATTATATGGAAATAACTTTTATTTTTTCCTGATAAGGTGACACATATCAAGGTCCATAATATACTTGCACTTGGAAGCAAGAAATCTCCAGGAAACTGATTTTTACTACAGTGAAAAATACCATATTTAAGTTTCAGGATTTAAAATGTATCTACAGAATATCATAGTTTACAATTATGTTGTTGCTATTGACATACACAGTCACCTCTGGAGACTGAACACAGATTTGGGGATCAACAGAGAGTGTTCAGTCTTGCAATGTCCTAGCAATTTCTGGTTTGTGCTGTACTCTGCAAATTTCACTTCATTTCCTATGAAATTCAAAACCAACTAAAGACATCATTATTTGCATAATGATCTCAATAGACAAATACCTGGAGTTATGAAATCACATATGAGTTTCTGCAGACAATCCTCATTCCTAACGAGAAGGGTCAATAAATCCAGTGCAGTTCTGTCTGAAATCAGTGAGTGGCATTACAAGGGTCAGAGACTGATTTTTGACATTAGAAGAGGCCATTACAAACATCCAGCCTGACCTTTGCATAAAGCAGGGCAAAGAATAGCTCGATAGCTTGAGATCTTTTAGAAAGATAGCAAGCCTGACTTTAAAGATTTTCTAGTAATGGAGATTGTAATCCAATTCTGTTTAAGTGATTAATTGCCTTGGCTGTTACAGAAATGCATTTTATTAGAAGATAAAGATGGATCGGACCATAAGGCCACACACAAGAAATTCTTTGTGCTATCTTTAAATGTAAAAACTAAGAACCGCACATTTTCCTCTAGGCTAAGTAGACTCGAGTACTTCATTTAAGTTATGACAGCAGACAAAGATTATGTGCTGTTGCCTCGCCCCTATGTCTGGCTGGTGGCCCCAGTGTCTGCTGTCCAGCCAACTTGTGGCACAGAGGCCAGAAGCTCCCCAGTCTCACCCCACCCCACGTTTCTGGAGCTATGCATCTTGTGGTACACAGGCCACTGTGCTGCTACGGGATGTGGGGAATCTCCCTGTTGCTCACTATACACAAAACAGGGAGCTAAGCCATGTGAAGGGCCCTCATGCTCAGGGCAATTTTGACTGTGGCCAGCACAGCCTGCAGCCCCACAAGGCAGAGGCTGCACTGCAGGGTGCACAAGCCACTAAGGACAGGCTTCTATGCCCAACCAAATGTCTTTTTCTCCTTAATGAGAAAGACTTTGTTATTCTGTCATCAAAATATGTGGTTCTGATTGATATTTACTGGGCTCTGCGTGATCCGTCTGTGTCATCTTTAGCGTGGTTAATTGGAATTATTGAGCGGTGCCCAGCTCTGGCAGGCTGGGATTCACCCCTGTTGGGATGGTCCTCACCTGCCTGCCCTGGACTGCTTCTGTGCAGCCTTGCTCCCATCAGACTGAATTAAGCTGCACTGTCAGGAGCCAGAGACCCTTCAACAGTTTTCCAGTACAAGCAACACTAAATTAGTGTTTGGTAATAGGCTGCACACTGTTTTGTAATAAGAAAATATGGATGATTCTATTTATTCCCTCTCGCTCCCTGGGATGATAAGAAATGTTCTAATTCATTATTAATTTGTTCCAACTATTTCTGGTAAATGTAAACTATGAATAACTTTAGCTATGCCATTAGCAATACCTCAGAACTACAGATGGATTTTTGTTTCTGGACACAGGCACATGGCAGTCCCACTGTTTCTAAAGGTGTACCCAAAATTCTGTCATATTTGGGTACAAAACCAGATCTTGTCATTCACCTTGGGCTACAGCTGCATTTAAAGCAAACTGGAACAAAAAAATACTGTGGCTTTTATTTGTTCAGTATAAATTATTGTATCTTGGCAGCACCTGTGAAACTTAGTATATTCAGTCTGCTTAAGGGTTTACCCTCCCCCTGAACACTGGACCAAATGGAAATGAGAGTGGGGTTAGATCTGCTTCCAGTGCTAAAGCCTTTTATTCTGCTCTGTGGACTAGTGAGGTCTTTAGTGGCATTTTATAGGTTGCTGACTTTAGTGTAGAATAGGCCTTTGGAATATTAAGTCTTAAAAGAAGTCCTTTATTTTTTGTTGTTTTTTGCCTTTCATAATTTATTCTTCTAGTTTTCATATATAAATGATTGATCAAAGAACCACTGTCAAAGAGCATCAAGGACAATTCTTTTCTTCTCTTACAGCATAGGAGTTTATTTGGGTGAAAGATGAGAGATTATAGATAAATCTATTGGTCATGCAAGGAAATTTTCTGTCACAAGCATAGTGTGGTGCTTCCTCCTTGTGAAACTGAGTCCACTGCTTGGTCATTCATTTATTTAGAAAATGATTTTCCTGCCTTTGCATTTGGATGGGAATGACTCTTCCTTTGCCTCTGAATTGTCGTAGTCATCTTCCTTCATTTACTGAATAAAGGGGGAGGACACCCACGGGGTAAGACTGAACACTGAGCTTCTGTGTGGGCAATCATGAGAGACACACAGGCAACCCACTGGCCTCGTCTCTCACCATGAGTTCAAAGCAAGAGCAGAGTGACTGGGCTGCTGGTAGTCCTACACTGCTACCCTAGCAAGTATCATTCTGCCTCCTCACTTCAGAGAAGGAAAGAAAAAAAAACAAACAACCAAAAAGCGGCCTTTTATTTAGTTATTTTTTTTTACTGTTTGCTTGGAAGTAAGGTTGTAAAAGGTAGCAAGGAATTATCTGGAAGGTTCTCACAGAGACTTGCTAATGCTTGGTGGTCTCATGCAAAGAAGGCCGGCAAGGGTCCTGGCCACCAGGTGAATTTTGCCTCTATCATCTCTTGAGAGATTTGTAGTCCCAATACTGCTCCTGTTTTTTTGTTTTTTATCCCTGGGTGACCAAGGTTGTCTGGATTGCAGCTTTGTCCCTTTGGACGTGAGGAAGCACACAAATGTTTGTGCTTTCTATGGTGTGCCCAAGCATTTTGCTGCTTTTATATAAGGAAAGCATGAGAAGGAATAGTTTAATAAAAGAAAAACAACATTGTGAATTAAATACTTCAGCTTTTTCTGTCCCTGAGTGGATTGATATCTAACCTACAGGGGGAAAGTAGGGCTTTCCCACCTCTGCTGCAGGTTCCACGTCTCAGCTGGAAGTGCTGAAATGTCCTCCAAGCCATGCTTGAGCTATATTGTCTTCTGTTCTGATGCCAGGCTATCCCTACTTAGCCTTTTACAGATGACCACAACTACATCTGAGTGATTTCATGGATTTCAGGGTTAATTTCCCATCTGACAAGTTCATCCTTCCCAGGAACTGGTTTTGGGGAGGAGGAGGAGTCAGGAAAGCCAACAAAAGGTGAAGGCTGGTGTTACGCTTGTGAAACATGCAGATAAGTGTTCATTGGCATACTGGTTAGCAACAGATTCCCCAAACACCCTGGTAAGAAAGGAGGCCTGGCAGAGGTACTTACAAGATAGGTGATAAACCCATAATGTGTGTGTGTGAGAGGGAGAGACAGCTGGTTTGACAGGATTGCTTGTTTTTGAGAAAGAAGAATACATCCTTTTATATATTGGCAGAAATGCATGTGTCCTTTCATGATAAAATTATGTATTCCAGGAACATCAATTCTTCCAGGTTCTTTTTAAAATATGCAGCTAAGTTGGGACATACTGAGAAAATAGGAATAGAGTGGCTGGACATCCAACCAGTGTGCTTGAGATACTTGGCTTTATGGACCAATAGAGTTTCCTGACAGTTTGATAAATTACTCATAGTATATTCTATAACATACGTATAAGTATAAAATGGGGGTTTCTGAGGAGTCAAAAAGATGCCCATCATGGTACAGGATGAAATATGTTCCTCTGAATTAGAACTATAGCAGCAAGGTTTCCAGCAGACTGCTGTAGTCAGCTGCAGTCAGGCTTGACAAGGCTCCCAGGCTGTAAGCTCCCCCAGAAACTTCTATAGAATTATAATGCTCTAGTTAATAAAATTGATATTTAAAATAGAATAGTCAGATAAATTAAAAGGTCTACTTTAAGCTGGTAGGGGGAAGATGAAAGAAACTCCACCAATAAAAAATCCCCTGCTTTTCTTCAGCTGCTGCCTTAGGAATTTGCCCTAGAGGCGAGTATTATATGCCTTAAATCCCTCTCAGCCTTGAAATTACAGTTATTGAGAAATTTACTTGTATGCAGAGACCAGATTAAGACCTTTACTTCCTCAGCTTACACTTTAGTCATGTCATAATCATATTCACTTTGCACACACACCCCTGTGACGTAGACTGAGATGCTATGAAACTTCTATTGGTACAAACTGTGTGTGAGTTATTCACTCACCATAAATGAGAGCTAAGAAGATGCATTTTTTGTAAACCATCCTGACATTGCCGCTGCGTGCTCGGTACCACCAGGGTGGCACAGGGTCTCTGTGCGGGGTCTGTAGCTTCAGGTTTGCTTTATGGGTATCTCTACCTCCGTGCTGCTAATGCCTTGTAATTTCAGACATCCTCGTATTTTTTGTAAGGATCTAGGGGAGTGGGGATGGAGGAGAGGAAATGCAGCTGTATCTATCAAAAGTAGCTGAAAGTAGCTTTTCTGAAGTGAAAACAGCCACGGCTTTAAAATGTACTACTTGTGTGTGTCTCGTCTCTTTGGAGAGAAGGAATTATTTTCCTGCTCTTTAGACGCAGTATGTGTTCTTTAGACGGCGTGATTCACACAGTCCTTACCACACGGGCTTCTAGAAAAGGCCATGTTTACACCTGCTACCGCCAAGTCATGACACAGGAAACCAAAAAAAAAACCAAAAAAAAAACCAACCCACCGCAAACCCCACCTGCCCGGTGAAGGGGAGCAGCGGGCAGCCCTTTCCCGCCGGCCTCTCTCACAGCAGGGCCCGGGAGCCCGGCGGGACTGCGGGGGTTTCTCCGCAGCCCGCCCCGGCGGGGGGACGGGGCAGTCCCGGTCCGTCCGCCCGCCCGACGGCGGCTCCGCGGCCGCAGGAGCGCAGCTGCCCGCGCGGTGGCGCCCTCCGCTCACGGACCGGGCTGGGAGCCGGGGGTGACTCCGGTCCGGCGGCACCCGCGGGGTGACCCTTTTCCCACCGGGAGCGGCGGGGTGACCCTTTTCCCACCGGGAGCGGTGGGGTGACCCTTTTCCTACCGGGAGCGGTAGGGTGACCCTTTTCCTACCGGGAGGGGTAAGGTGACCGCTTCCCCGGCAGCCCTGCCGGGCGCCCTGCCCTGCCCCGTTCTCTCTCCTGTCGGCGGTCCTTCCCGGCCCGAAACGCCCGGCGCAGAATGACAACAGGGATAGCGTCCCGCTCCGTCCTTAGTCCTGAGTCCCCGCCCGGGATCAAGTCGTTGGCCATTTCTACGGGAATCATTCATTCACGTCAAATTCCCTTTATCTCCGGAAAATATTGAAACCTTAAATGACCGTAATAAGAACATAATTGTATGGTGTGTTTTTTGTTGATGTTTTTGAGAAATCGATTTGGGTTCAAATAACTCATCCAAGCATGTTACACCAAACCCATTCAAATAGGAAACAGGAGAACTATATTATTGCTGCTTCCTGAACGCTCTGCTTATGATCCCCATAATTAAAATGTCTAGTAATGGCTCTTGCAGCCTGGATTTCTTTGGATAATTCTCGGAAATGAAGGGCACATTTTCGGTCGCGGAGGGAGGGGAGCGCGGAGACAAGCAGCAATTGCAGCGGCTGGGAGCCCGCCGGTGGCTCGCGCCCGTCGCATCACTTCGGGGGAAAATTATTCCGGCGGCGGGGAAGTCCCCAGAGAAGGGATTTCCTTCCCGGTCCCTCCGGCAAATCAACTTTTTTTATTCTTTTTTTTTTTTTTTTCCTCATGGCGATGCTCTTCCCTCCCTATCTGCCAAGCGCCGCGAGCCGCACATCTGTCTCTGCACAAGGCGGAGAGACGAGAGGGTCGGGCCAGGGGAGTGGGGTGGGAAAGCCTCCTCCCTCCTCCCCGGGCAGCGCCGGCCGAGCGTGGGACCCTCCGAGCAGCGCGGTCATGGGGCTTGCCCCCTACTCCCCGCAGCTTCAATACACGCAGGGCGGTCACGGCGCTGCTGGTTTCCCCGGGGCGGGAGCCTTGTGTAATGGGAATATTATTAACAATCCTTAAAAAAAAATGTAGAAAGAAAAGACAAAGAAAAAAGAGAAAATAATGAAAAAAAAAAAGGGGGGGGGGCTGGGAAAAAAATTAGGCACTTATATTCTTAAATTTCCGCGGAAGTGGGGGGTTCCGCGCCGGAGCTGCTCCGCCTGCGCGCTCAGAGCCGGGCGGCTCCGCGGGGGCCTGAGCCCAGCGGCGGCCCCGGGATGCGGGAGGGGTGAGCCGGCCCCGCGGAAAGACCCGGAGCAAAGCCGTGGGGGGGCCCAACAAGCCCGGGGACCCCCACCCCACCCCTAACCTCTTTCCTCCGCTTCCCTTCCCACGTCAGGTAAAACTTTACTGTGGCGAACATCCTTTTAGGTTTGTGCGGTGGGGTTTTTCTGCGTGTTTGTTTGATTGTTGGGTTTTCTTTCTATAATTTTTTTTCTGGGGGGGAGAGTGTGAGTTGGTGTTTATGAGAAGCTTTATGACTCCTGATAAGCTCATCTTTGAGGACGACACAGAACTGTGTTCCTTGAGGAATTGGGGTGGTGACGTCTTTTCTGATACCCGATTATTACGTGACTGAGAAAAAAAAAAAAGGCATTTGATTCATGAATAAAAATCCGGACACCACTACGGGGGCAACAAACAATATTGCCCATCCTCTAAGGTAACAAGCAGGCAAATGTTTACGAAGAGGGCTCTTGCTGAAGCGGGGTGTTTGCAAAGATTTTCTTGCTAATTGCGTATCAGACGGAAGGCTGCGGAAGGCTGGTCAAGTTTGGAGCCACCGAGCAGGAGAAGAAAAGGCTGAAGGCGCTCAGTGAGGGGAGAGATCTGGGGAAGACAACATCGCACGCAGCCAGCCCGTGGCTCCCGCCTCCGCTCCCTCCCGGACTCGCTCGCTCTCTTCCCTCTTCCCCAGTGCTCGGTTCTCCGGCGACATCTCGCTCCATCCCTCTTTCTCAATTCCCTTGTAGACTCCACTCCAGATCTGTGCTGCTGCCTGCAAACTTTTTTTCCTTTATGTTTTTTCCCCCCTACTGTCTTTCTTTTTCTTTTTGGAGTGGATTGCCCTAAAACCAGCAAACAACTAACTGCTGCCGCTTCTGCATCTTCTGCATCCTGCCGGCTCTTCGCCCATCGGAGAGGCGATGTCACGAGGGTTTTAACTCCTTTTGGACGCAACTTGGGAAAGAGCTCGATTTCTCCCCCTCCCCATTTTGGGTATTTATTTTTTTCCCAGCCCCCCAAGACCTGCCGTTTTAGTTTCGCAGCCAAACGCTCTCAGTGCCGGGTGTCTAGAGTTTAATGGTAAGCACACGAGGTGGCTCGCCGGGCCTTCCCGCAGCGGTCCCGGGGCGGGCGGGCGGTCGGGCGGGCACCGACGGGGCGGGCGGCGGCCGCAGCTCTCTGCACCGAGCACCTCTCTGCACCGAGCACCTCTCTGCACCGAGCACCTCTCTGCACCGAGCACCTCTCTGCTCCTCTCCGTGCCGCTCCGCGCCGACACCCGGTGTCCAGGGCGCTTGTCCCCTGGGGCCGCGCTGCCTCATTTTCCGGTAGGCGAGGCCAGGGGTTTGGTGAGCTGTGGGGCGGTTTCTTTGGGTTTTTGTTAGTGATGTTTTTTGTTTGTTTTCGTTCATTTTTTTTTTTAGTGGATTTTTTTTTTTTTACAGCAGTTTCCTTTCCCTTCCGCACAGAGCGGCAATGTGTAGCAAAGCGATCTTAGCACTCCTGGTCTATGGCATAATAATGCACTGCAGCGTCTACTGCTCACCTGCGGCCGGACTTCAGTACCCGGCGCTCAGGTAGGTCCGTCAGCTGTCCGGGAGCTCCGTCGGGACTATTACAGCACCCCCTCAGCCCCAGTTTAGCTAAGGGCAGCGGAATCTTATCGGGGAGGGAAATGAGAGGGGATGTGGAGTAGAGTCACCAAAGGAAATCCCCTGCACTTGGGCTGTGTGCCCACCCCCTCCACCGCAGCGTAGGACCCCCTCCGGCTGCAGCACTGGCATCCCCCTGGTCCTCTCCTCGGGACCCCGGTACACTTATCCCCGGTGGAGTCCCCGGGAGTGGGGGACCTGCTCTTCTGCGTGTCGGCGGGAGCGGGCCGAGGTCCCGGCTGCATGTCGATGGGGCCCACAAGCTCCTCTCCCGTCTGCCCTTTGTCCTGCGGGGCCCTCAGCAGCCTCCGGTAGCCCGCAGCTCGCCCAGGGTGAGTGCCGGGCATCGCTTGTCCGGCTCAAGGGGAGCGGGGCGCGGGGATGGGTGCGCTGTTGTCTGCGAGCATGTGGGAGTTGTCATGGTTCGTGTAGAGGCATTTGAGCTGGTGGGGGATTCGGTCTGTTCCCCTGTTTACCTGTCTGTGTATGACAGCCCTTCCTCAAGAGAGAAAGGGGCTGGCACAAGGTTGTTTAGTTCTCTATGCCTGGAGTTGTCTTGCTGGGCTCCAGCGCAGGCTGATGCCTGTGCTGTCCCTTTCCAGCTGGGAGCCGTGGGCGTTTGAATCCCTCTGTGTTTGGGGCAGGAGTGGAGGACACCCAGAGGCACCAGCACAAGGGAGTTTCCTACGCTGGTCTGCGGCTGGGGGCTCAGGGCACCTGGTCCGGGTCGGCCGATGGCAGCCTGTTCTCACCCTGCTTGTCGCCTGCTCGGGCACCCGGTGCTGCTTGGCTTGGGGGCAGTTTTGGGCTCGGTGCCGTCGTCCTGCTCCACCGGCGCTTGGCTCTGCTCCGGGGTGCCCTGCGGGGGTCACTGCCGTGCGGCGAGATGAGATGAAGGGAGGGGGGGGCGATGCCAGGAGCACAAGGTTGTCCGAGGCGGGTGTCCTTTTTGGGGCTCCGAGGTGTCCTTGAAGTAACCGGGAGCCCATTGGAGCTGGCTCGGAGCAGCCCCCGTCATATTCCTGGGCAGTGCGGCTAGGGGGTAGCGGGCTCGGTGGCCCGAGGGGCCATTAGCCGGCAGCAAGCCGGCTTTCTTCATTCAAGCTCCTGAATTAGCAGGAATGAAACACTTTAGCGGCATCTATTATTAATACCTCCGCTGAAGCTCACAGACAAAAATAGCTGCCTGTAACGTGCAATGACCTACATCGTACTGCAGAGAGGGAGGCAGAGAGCGGGGGCTGGGGGGCTGGGACACATACAAAATCGGCGAGATCTCAAAGGGCAGAGGCACCGTTCAACGAAAAACAAGGAGCGAAGCAACCCCCGTCCCGGCGGGCGCTGCGGGGAGGAGCGGGGCGCGGTCCCCGGCCCCGGCGGCGGGGCTGCCGCTCACCGCCCCGTCCCCGCCGCGGAGGCTGCTCGGCTCCAGCCCAGCCCCTGGCGCACAAACGCGTGTGTGTGCGCGGCAGCCTGCTCGCCTGGGCGTGCGCTTCGCTTGGGAAGCACCAGCCACGGCTGTGGCAGAGAGGGGATGTTTCTCGGGCCGGGGCGTGGGCTGCGGAGGGCGGGGGGAGGGGGGAGGGCATGTTTGGGGGGTTTCTTGGAGCACGTCTGACGGCGGGTGTGTTCCCTCCTCCGCGGTCCTGCCCCGCAGAGGAGAGGGCGGGGATGGGGAGCAGGCGGGTGCAGGGAGGGGATGGGGCAGTCGGACGGCGCTCCCGGGGCTCCCGGGTCGGCTCCGCCGAGGGGTGGCCACCGAGGCAGCCGGAAGCCGGCAGCGGGGAGCGGAGCGGAGCGCCCCGCGGAGCCCGGCTGACTCCTTCTCCTTGCTGCTCTCGTTGCCAGGCTGGAGGATGAAGTCTACGACGAGGACGGGAACACCCTGCAGGACTTCGCCTACGACCACGAGCCCCTCGGTATAGCGAATCCGTCCTCCATGATCGGCGAGATGTACACCTTGTATTACCCACCGGAAAAGAGGTGACTGCAACTCGCGGGGGTGTCAGGAACGAATTTGGAGTAGGGAGAAAAACGGGTCTGGGAGAACCGATTGGGGGAAAAATAGTAATGATAATTAACAAGCAAACAGCAGCAAGATCAAAATAAAAATCCCGACCCCAAACAAACGACAGTACTGCCCAGGTCCCGGTGCCCAGTTGTAAAGCTCAGAAGAAATAGAAAAGCCGCCTTACCTCCAGCAGCGCGGGGGAGGGAGCGGTGGGGGGGCCACCCGCGCCGGGGAGGGCTAGCGATGCTCCCGCAAACGGAGCAGAAATGCCCAACCGGCGCGGAGCCGAGCGAGCGCGGCGGGGAGGGATCTGGGTGGGGACGAGGGGTCCCGGGGGACGCGGGAGATGCCGCCCTCCGCTCGCCGGCGGGGAGGGATGGTCACCGCTACCGCCCGGACTCCCGCAACACGCCGCAGCCGGCTCCCGGGCCTCGCCGCTCACCCGCGGGCTCTTCCCTCTGCCCAGGCACGCCGATGGGATCTTCAACAAAGCCTACAGGAAACTCCTAGGCCAGTTATCTGCCAGGAAATATCTGCACTCCCTGATGGCCAAGCGGGTCGGGTAAGACTCTCTGCTTGGTCTTTACCACGGTGGGCGTTGGTGCTGCTGGAGCCGAGACGCTGGAAGGGCTGAGGCTGGGGGGAACAAAGCTGCCCCGGCCGGGGTAGGGAATGTGTTGCGTCCGTGATGAGTGTGGTGGAGTCCGGCTCCCCAGGCGTCGGCCGGCCCTGGCCGCTCCCGGCGCAGGTTGTCAGCGCGGGTGTTCGCGGAGATTTGTTTGGGTTACTGCGCTCGGGCATAAGGATATGTATGTGTGTATATATATATATATATGTATATACATACACATACACACACACATCTATATATCTGCATATATATGCATACACACATGCATGTGTATATATATGTTTATATCTATATCTTTATCTATATCGAATATCTATATATCTATATCTATACCTATATCTATATCTATATCTATATCTATCTATCTACATCTACATCTAAATCTACATCTACATCTACATCTATCTACTTATATGTCTGTATAGATTTTTATAATCAACCGATTTAAAATTAGCAAGTCGGGCAGCCCTTACGGTTTGCCGGGGGGAGCAGCTTATGGAGAGCGATGATCGAGGGCTCAGCTGCAGCAGTGGAGGCTCGGTTGCAGCCCTGCGCACCCCCAGGCTCCGGGCGGGGCTCCCCGGGGCTCCCTACCGCTGGCGGGAGGCAGGGGCGAGCCCGATGCCACCCGCTGCCCTTCGGCAGAAGGTAACACGTTAATGAAGCCCCGGGGAGAGCGGCTTTGAATAATGAATAATTCATGTCGGGGAGATATTGTCTCTCCCGCCGCCGCCACTTGCGCACACAGCGTCGGGGCCGGGTTTCGGAGCGGCCTTTTGTCTCCCCGCGCATCTTGCGCGCAACGTGTTGCGCCGGGGGCAGCGGCGGGCGCGGGGCTGCGCAGGGCAGGGGGCGGTGCGGAGGGGCGCGGAGCTGGGCGGAGCGGCCCCGCCTGATGCAGCTGTGCTTCTCGGTGCTTGCAGCGGTGCCAGCGGCGGCCTGGGGGACGATGCGGAACCGCTGACCAAGCGGCACATAGACGGCATCTTCACGGACAGCTACAGCCGCTACCGGAAACAAATGGCTGTCAAGAAATACTTAGCAGCCGTCCTGGGGAAAAGGTATAAACAAAGAGTTAAAAACAAAGGACGCCGAGTAGCGTATTTGTAGCGATGTGAGTAACCAGCCACTCCTGTGTATACAAAGTCCTAAGAGAGAGAGAGAGAGAGAGAGAGAGAGAAAGAGAGAGAGAGAGAGAGAGAGAGATAAACCCAACAACAAAAAAATCTAAACAAAAACAAAAGTCATTTCCAAACTGACTGAACAATCACCGCTCCTGTGTTATCTAAACATGTATTTATGTATGAAGTAAAGCCATTAAATGAATATTTTGATAATAATATTGTTTTTCTTTTGTACAAAAAGCACTAGAGAAACGCACAGATCTACTTTGTGGACCAATCATTAAGTTATATATAATATATAAATATATATATATAAATACTACTAAGAATAGTAAAAAAAAATCTTCATGAAAAGCCTGCACAAGAACAAGAATTCGCCTGAGCTGTTTATGTTTTTATATAAAATAAATAGAAAAAAAGGAGACAATCATTGTTTTGAATATTACTCCTATTTTTGTAACAGAAATTAAAAGGATAGTATTTTTATCCGCGACAGGGTCGAAGACATTAATTTTCACCATTTGCTACTGTACATAGAGAAGGATGACCTGCTCCCAGGGGGATTATGAGGAAATTGATTTGGGAGAATTGGTGAAACAGATTCCTCCCCTGGTGAGTCTCAAGGCAGGCTCCTTTGCCACTAGCCTCTCTGAAGGGGCCGCGTCCCCCTTCTTCTAGATTTCGATTATTTTTTTGTTCTCTCTCCTGCTTTCTTTGATTCCAGTTGTATCTTTATTAGTGTATACTCAAACAATGAGCTTAGAGGATAACTATCTTGTGAAAACAACAGCTCGATCCAAATTGTGCATCTCTGTTGCCTATTGGAGGGAGAAATAGTTAAACCCCCCCAAACTAAAATAATAGTAACAAAAAAAGAGAAATTAAAAACCAAACAAAAAATAGCCAAACTAAAAACCCCAACACTAAAATCCCGAACCAGCAGCAAGGGTAGTAAGTACTAAGACCCGTGCACTGCTCTTCTGGCTGTCTGGGCAGAGTTGCAGAAAAAAGCCAAAGCAGAGACAGGACCCGTTTGGAAAGAGTGGGGAAGTGAGCGGGGGCGGCCCCTGGCGCGCCCCGGGGCCGGAGCCGGTACCGGAGCAGGTGCCAGAGCCGGTGCCGCAGGGTCGAGGTAAGACGAGGCGATCCCACCTCCGATCCGCTACCCAACTGCCCCGGGCAGCTCGGTACTGGACCTGGATGCAAAGTACAGTGTGTTACTCTCCAGTGCTGTCCATGCTTCTCATCATGTGTAATAATGAGCAGGGTTCTCGCCTTTGCATTTTTCGGTCGGAGTTGCTCTTTTCTTTGATTGCTTTTTCTTGTAGGACCTCCCGCCTCTCATCCTCTCTTCGAACTTTTCCGAGCTCTGTTTAACCCACCTGAGTCACCTTTTTGGGTTATGTTCTTTTTGGAGAAAAAAAAAAAAAAAAAAAAAAAAAAGATTGTGAACGCTCTCTCACTCCTTTGTTCTGTTTTATGCAAGCTCTTATTGTACAAGTTTAGGAACCCCTGTTGTAGCTACCACTAAAGAATTATGCACTACTACGAAAGTTTTTGTTCCTTGTTTATTGAGTTTGGAGGTAAAATGTATTTTTCTACATTCTGGCTTATTGCTTAGTAAAATTTATTTCATAAAACAAACTTTTGTCATAAAAGAATGTGTAGTGTTCACCTGTGGTCCGGTTTCTAACGAGATAAACCATTTTCACCTCATCTCTCTATGTACGGACTCCTATCTTACCGTCTGCCCGGGGGCCGGTCCCGTCCCCCGCCCGGGCCGGGAGCGAAGGAGGACACGTAGGTACCCGCTTCCTTCCAGAGCACCACACAAACCTTACAGGAGTCTTTCCAAAGACACAAAACGAGCCCCGCATCCAAGACGTCGGAAAGCGACCCGCCCCTCCCCATCCCCAACCCCCCCCCCCCACCAAACCCTCGCGGGTAAAACCTTCCTTCCCCGGCCAGGAGGAGCGGATCGGGCCGTGCGGGGCCCGTCGGGGCGGGCAGGCTCTGCCGGCACCGCCCGCTCTCCCGCCCGCCCGGGCGCGCTCCCGGGCCGCAGGGACGCGGGGCGCAGTGTGCAGCTTTCGTGCCTTCTCTTCACCTTGTAAATCGCCACGAGTTCACGGATGGCTATTTAGTGGCCCTACGATGCTGCAACACATCGGCTTGCGTTTTAGTCGTCCTTCTGTTCTTTGGCCGTGGGCAGAGTGCGCTGTGTTTGTGTCGGCTGTGGTATAATGACATAGGGCTCTCTTGACGTTTTGTTTATGACCTTATCAGTTAGAGTTCAGTGGCTAGTCGCAAGCATTACGAAGTGATCACCTAGGTTATTATCCTTTGTACGTTTTCTTTCCTTTTTGTTTTTTTAAATTTTAAAAAATTATTTTATTTTATTTTATTTTTCAGAAACGCCAACAGCCTTACAAAAATTTGACCAGATTTGAGATACAGTCATAGTAGGTAGATGTTAGTCTTGGAGAACTTATTTTGTGTGCAAATGAATATAAAAAGAACTTAAACAAAGTATTATTACACACATGATATCTATAACTAGGACTTTGATAACTGTTATATAAAGTCTGTAAAGTTTGTATTAATAAATTTTTGTAAACAATGCAATTTCGTCTAATGTTTGGGGGAGAGAAATCTAGAACCTAACAGTGAAAGATGCATTTAATTTAATTTATTTTTTTAATTAGTTCATTATTAAGCAGAATTCTTCTGCAGTGTTTCATGCCTGGGATGTCTTTTCATTGTTTCCACATTTTATCACCTCTATTCTGTTCGAGTAATCTAAGCAGAACTGCCGGAGTTAAGAGCCTAGTCCCACACACATCAGCTCAAACCACTCTCTAAAATATGCAAACCAAACTAGTCGGCGCCTGTGGTTCGTTCCTCTAACAATTCCTGTGCTTAGAAGCCGTTTATTTCGAGCGGAATTGGTATGTTTGATGAGATCTTTCCCTAATCCGCTTTTAATGAACATTCTCTATGCGATAATGCGCTTCCAAGTGTCACCCGGCTTGGGCGACGGCAGCATCTTTCTTCGGATTAAAGATGTACTAGCTGTCCTAAAAAAATTACACTGCAACACGACAAAGAATTCCTTGAGTTTTTGAGGGGAGTACGTGGCTACAGCGAAAAAGCACAGGGTAGTTTGTCGGCACAAAGTGGAGGTCAGAACTTAAATCCTCACTTTAGCTTAGCAGTAGCTGTTTACGTTTATTATCTTTATTGTAGCTCCAGGACTTTACTCAAGAGTGTTGAAAAGGTGCAGCAATTTAGTTTAAACTAAACTCTATTTCTTTCTAACATCGTACAATTAAAAAAACAAAGCACAGGAATTTAAATGACAATTTCCTAGCAATTTATTTTTTAAAACTCCAAGTCCAGGATTTGAGACAGGCTGGTCATATCCTCTCTGCCATGAGTTCACCTTCTAAACTGGTTTCAGTAACAGTATTTTACTGACAAACTGGAAAACACTGAGAGAGCTGATGATGCCAGAGGTACACGTTAGGAATTACTGCAAAGTGAGATAAAAGTCAGAGAAGAATACCAACCCCAACCCCCCCGCCCCCCAAAACATATCTGTTGAGGGGAGGGGGAGATGTGAGTGATTTCCCAGACTTACAGTGTAACAAAATCCAGCCACTGTTTCCCAAAACCAGCATGCAGCAAACACCTGATCTTAAGCTTATTCAGGGCTCACATACACTATGTTTCCTGCTTGTCGAAACTAAAAATGTGATTAAGAAAACCATGCTGAATACCTTCTTCATATTTGTAGCTAGAGCATGAAACTTAGGATTGGTAAACCTGAGAAGGTCTTCATCAAGTCCTGGTATGTGATGAAGATGTGCAAAAGATGGAAATTATGCTGTAAATCACATAGAGATAGTCCTAGTCTCACTCTACTGAAATTCCTCTTTACCAAATCAAATACAATTTCATGGAAAAGCTCAGCTCAGTTCCCAGTGATTTAAAGTATGATCTTAAATGATACTCTTTGAAAATGTGCAGTACTGAGTCTTTCAGTATGAGTTTTGTGGGGATTACTGGAGTTCCATATGCTGCTATACACCTAGGAGCAAAAATGGATAAAACTGGCTGAGGAAACAAGAATGATGGCAATACATGGTTTTGGACCCTCACAGGAGGTAAAAACTTCCTGACATTCAGTCAAAGTGATAAAATTCAGTTAGGTAGTAAAGGGGGCTGCTGTAGATTCCATCTCTTGGAAATGTGGTACAACACCACATCTGTCATAGAACTACATAGGTCATCAAAACCAGAAAAGCCAATTTTTACAGAGCCTGTTGTAAACCTAGATGCAGCCAGTATCTGCCTTTCATATGATTTGCTTGTGAGGGTGCTGACCTCCTGTCCACCTGCCTTCAGAACCTTTCAGTCTTCTTCAAAACACAAAGTTTATCTGTTGTCTGTACAAGTTTTCACCTAGAATTAAGGAAAATAGGAAAACGGGGAAATTTGATCTTTTGGGGGCTCACTAGTTCATATATTTGCAGCTTACTTTTTAGTTATAGGACAAATAATTTAGTCCTCAGGAAAAGCCTTCAGGGAAAACTCATCCTGAAAAATGTAAGGACCTCTGGAACTACATGTCCTCTGAACAACACTCATGGATTTTTAAGACCCAAGTGGACTCTTACAATCATCTGCTCTGTTTTAGATAATACAAGGCATAGGATTTCATGGACTTCTTCATTCAGCATTTCATTTCTGAATGAGCTATTCTGTATGACAGCAGTATTGATTTCAAGGCTAGCAGGGATGGCAAATTTACTGGGTAAGTTGTTCCAAATGTGGCAGTTTAGCACTCTGTTCTTTGTCTCATTTTGGAGTCTAAGAGATTTGTAGCCTGCTGAAGGATCTGTAACGCCCATAGATTTCCCTCTCCACACTGGTAGTCTTAGACAGGGATTTACTCTCCTCTGTGTCCTTTCTTTGAGGTAGTGAGGTTGATCTTTAACTGCTCAGCATCAGGGAGATTTTTCTTAGGTGGCACTATCTTCGAACCATTTGTATTTATTAACATCCTTGCTAAGGGTATTGAGACTAGAAATGGTTACAATACCAAGCAATGACCACCCTGAGGCTGTGACAAAAAGTAGCAACTTCTTCTTTAACTCCTCCTTCTGCAGGTGCTGCTCATTGCCAGCAAGGGTTGCATTTACTCTCTTGGCCATTTTGTCATGCTGTGAGATCACAACCTTTTGATAATCCTCTCCCACAGCTAGCTTCTTTTCCAGATGATTATTTCACATGCACAGAAGCCATGGCCTGGAAGTGACGCCATGGTTCTTGATTCCTATTTTGTACTATTGTTTTATGTTGTGCTAAATTATTTCCACCCCCTCAATTATTTTACCTTACTGAGCTATTACTTTGCAAAACATTAATTTTTTTTTTCCTGCATGAGGACCATTCTGTGCCATCTCATCTGTCACCTGGCACCCATTTCTGACACCTTTAGAAAGTAGACCATTTCTAGCAAGGCTGCTTGTGTATTTGTGCGCTGTGATACATGGGCTCAATCCTGCTGCAGTGCAGATCTGTCTAACTATTCCAGATGAGGATTTGACCCAGTTGTAAGTGCAAATCCTGTGGCAGAGCAGGTCAGAGTGACTCACAGCAGATTGCTGGCCAGATCTCCTTTTGCACTTGGGTTCCTAGGGAAATCCCATACTGGCATAGCTGAGGTCCCATTCACTCTATACCCATGTGGGACATTTGAAAGTGCTTTTTGATACAGCCATGGCTCAGTTACTCACCTGGAATACACAGACAAGAAAAGTAGTTTATGATGCATTAATGGTAATATGATTGAACTGCTAAAGTAGAATAAGTGTAAAACCTAATTAATGTTTGTCTGCTGCTAAGATTCATACAAAGGTAAGAAAAGGAATTTAGTTTTGAATAAGGATATTTGAGCAACAGAAATAGGACCGTTCATAAGCAGTGCAAACTATATTTACCATTTATGCAATAGTGTTTGTTGTGCAACTTCGATAGTGAAATACCTACAGGAGATAGAGGTATGGTTCTCTGAAACAGCATAATTCCTTTGTGAGGACCGCAGCAAGAAGACTTCTTTCTCTTCAGGCTCTGAGATGAATTTCAGGAATTCTACTTCTAAAATAACTTAATGGAGATTCATGGTAGTATGAAATAGAGGAGTGGATGGAAAAGGACAGCCACTATGGTGTCATCCAGCATCCTAGAACATCACAGAGTCATAGAATCTATAATATACTGTGTTTGGAGTGACCCATCAGGATCATTGAGTCCAACTCCTGGCCTTGTGCAGGACACCTCAAAAATCACATTATGTGCCTGAAAGCATTTTCCATACACTTCTTGAACTCTCTCAGGGTTGGTGCTGTGACCACTTCCCTGGGGAACCTGTGCCTGACCACTCTAGGTAAACAATCTTTTTTTGATGTCCAACCTAAATCTCCCTTTGCTCAGCTTCATTTAATTTCCTTGTGTCCTGAAATTGGGTGCCACAGAGAAGAGATCAATACCTGCCCCTCCACTTCTCCTCATGAGGATGTTGAAGACTGCAGTGAGGTCTCCCCTCAGTCTCCTCCTCTCCAGGCTGGACAAGCAAAGTGACCTAAGCTACTCCCTGTATGGTTTTTGCTCCAAATCCTTCACCATCCTTGTGGCCTTCCTTTGGACACTCTCTAAAAGTTTAATGTTATTTTAATCTTGTAGTGCCTGAAAATGCCCCCAGCACTGGAGGTGAGGCCACCCCAGTGCAGAGCAGAGCAGGACAATCCCCTCCCTTGCCTGGCTGGCGATGCCATTCCTGATGCCCCCAGGACATGCTTGGCCCTCCTGGCTGCCAGGGCACTGCTGGCTCAGATTCAACATGCCATGGACCAGGACCCCCAGGTCCCCTTTTGCAGCACTGCTTTCCAGCCTCTCATTCACCATCTATACACACAACCAGGGCTGCCCATCCCAGGTGCAGAATCCGGCACTTTCCCTTGTTAAACTTCACATGGCTGTTGACTGCCCAGGTCTCTAATTTGTTGATGTCTCTCAGCAGGGCCTCCCTGCCTTCAATGGAGTCAACAACTCCTCACAGTTTAGTGGCATTGGCAAACTTACTATTCCTTCCAGCCCTGCTTCCAAGTAATTTATGAAGATGTTGAAGGGCACAGGACCGATAATGGAGCCCTGCACAACATTTTATCCAGAAGGATTCTGTGTCAGACAATATAAAATCTTTGCTGAGATCCAAAACAATTGCATCTACTGGCTTTCCTAGATCAGCTCAGTGGATTACGCTGTCATACAAGGAAATCAGATTGGACAAGCAGTACTTCCCCTTCATGAAGCCATGCTGGCTGCAACTGATGACTGCATTGTCCTTCAGCTATTTTTCTGTACCTTACAGAATAACATTTTCCATGATTTTACTGGTCATCAAAGTGAGACTGACAGGCCTGTAGTTTCTGGGGTCATCCTCATTTTTGAAAATTGTGACAATCATTTTTAAGAGGATATGAGGAACTCCATAGGCAAAATTCAATGGGAAAGGATGTAGCATAAATAAACACCTCTGAGCTGACATCCCCAAAATGGAAATGTGAACTGGAGAAAGGAGAGGGACAATGAGAATTAACAGTTTTATGAGGAAGGAAATTTCCACTGCCATCTTCTGCAGACATCCAGGTAGGACCCTTTTTTTTCCCATTTGTTGGACCAGCCACTTGGGAGTGGAGGACCTGCTGACTTTAGGTGTGTATTGAATGATAGAGATATTTTAACAACAGTTAATATAATTTTTCCCTCTCTGCTACACATTTCTGGAAGTCTTGTGCTTTGCTGTCTGACTCTTTGCTCATATCAGAAGGGTTGTCCAGCACCATATCCTGTCCATGTTAGCAGGATTAATATGTTTCTCTGATAGCACATATCCATTCTGATATGCTTATTTATAGAAGGAGAGGGCAGACTGAGGGAATTGTTGCCCAGGCTAAAGAGTATGCTATTCAAGATTTGACAACAGATCTAAATGTATATTCATTTTGGACAGATTAGATTAGACTCAGCCTATGGATGGTCTCTGTTTTGACATTTATCTCCATGGTGAGAAGAATGGTTACTTTTGAGTGGTAGAGTTATGAATAAATGACTGCCTTTCCCCCAGGAGTGAAGATTAGTGTCACAAGAAATCAGTCATCATGTATGTTATATGCTGAATGTATACTCTCAGCTCCCACTGCTTGGATAGGATTGAAACTTTCCTGACAGTTTGAGATAATGAAGAGTGCTTGGGCGTTGTAGAAATCAGGCTGCTCTGAAAATGGTTAAACTTCTATTCAGCTGTGAGCTCTTATGTCATCAGCAAAATAACAATATATGCAAATGGAACTGTAAAAATAGAGCAAAGAAGCATTTCTCTCCCTTGCTATGTATATATATGCATATGTGCATGTATATACCCATCTTTCTTAAGCAGACAAGAATGAGGATAAAGTTCTGATATTTATGTGTTGGCCTTAGCTAAACTTAGACACAACATCTAATTTACACTGACGTCTTTCTTTAACAAGTTTTGTAAGAGGAATGATTTAAGTTCAAGGAAGTGCACTGAGTCACTGCACGGTGGACCAGTGGCTGAGCTAAGTTTAGAATCAAGGCGAAATTTGGATCTTCTGGCTCTAAGTTTTTCCCTTTACATCTCTTCTTTTCTCGTTCTTGGTGCTTAAAAAAGGGAAAATTTCTTCCCACTTTATCTTATTTTCTTGCTTGATTTTTAAATTGTATCCTTGATTCTCTAGTCTTTTATAGTAAATTCTAGAGTTTAATTTAATGAGCTATCTGAGTTTTTAAAGTCAGGTTAGCTGATGACCTTGCAAACAGTACCTTGAGACATCTCTGTCTCAGGAGTGCTGAGATTAAAAAGCACAAAAAACCCCCATGAGGTTTGTTCAAATGATACCTGAGCAAAGCAGCGTTCCCCAGTTTCAAGGAAAAAAAAAAAAAAGGGGAGGCTGAGCAAAGTCAGTCCCACCTAGCTCATTCAGTACAACCTCTGTTCATATCTTCCTGCCCAATATAACAATACACATAGTCACTCTCTTCAGCCCTCTTTTCTCCCAAGGCTTTTGGTGGGCCGATGAGTTTCCTGCCAGCCCAAGGGTATCATTCAGGTTATGGCACACTATAGCCTGAGGAATCCAGTTCATTTCTCCTCTGAGACACACCTCTGAAACCAGACTTATGACCAGAACAAGGGAAGACCAGTGCATTCTCTCCATAAATGACCTGCAGCCAGGCTGTTCCCAGGTTATGAGTCTTCTTCCTCTGTGTCAGACCCTGGATGCACTTCTTGTGCTACATGGGTTAGAGCTTTATCGGTTTCCCCTCCAGCGTTTTGGCATCTGTCCCCAGCACAGCCCAACTGATAGATATTACAAGGCACAACTCATCTCTGATACAAATTGAATGGTTAATCTGCTTTTGTACGACTGCTATAGATTTTTTTTTGTTTTTTTTCCTGGGCCAATAAATACAGAAAAACTAAGAAAGGCTCGCCTGACTCTTTAAGGTTATGCATGTTTAATAATTTCTGGTGTGTCTAGTTGATTTGGTGCATTGCTGTGTTTTGCATCAGGAAAGAGCCATGACACAGCTAAGAGGTGATTAAGCCCAGGACTTTGTGTAGCATGCTGCATGCAGGCAGGTAGAACAATTAGACTGAAAGGAAGCAGTTTTCTGATTGTGTTTCTCTTGCTATAATAAAATGCAGTTATGTTTTTTGCCAGTTTAATTTTATTCCTTATACTTCAATGACAGCCTTATTACACCACTGTTCATGCATTTTTAAAGCTTAGTCATTGTTTAATCTTATAAACAGAGAGTCAACTCCATGCCTGATAGTTGCTGTACCTCACTTCATTGTAAGAGTTCTGCCAGGGTAACCCCATACCGTTGTTACTTCCCAGTAGAGGTGGTCACTCAGAAAAAATAATAACATTGAAATCTATTGAATCTATTAAAATCTATCAGTTGTCGATTATTAGTACACAACAGGACCACAGTTGCATTTGCTTTGTATTCAGCTTTATTTTACTAATAATCATAGTGTTAATGTCAATGGGGCCAAAACAAGGAAAATGCCTACCCACTCAACCTAATTGAGCTTCATCAAAATCTGACCTTGTCTCATTAAAAAATACTTTTTCAGCATGTGCAGTCTTTTCATATTCCAGATCAGTGGTTCCTAAAGGGTGGGCTTCAGAGTCAGAAAATCACAGTGCTCCCTTGCAACTTCACAGTGAGCAGCTGTCACCCTGTTAAGATAAATGCTACCTTTTATAAGCTGCAGTTACTGTTCACTTTTCTCCACACTCCTCATATCTCTGCTTTGACCTAGTCTGAGTCATTCCCTGCATGGGAAACGTTTCTTCCTGTGGGCATACATTATGACTGGGGTTGTGTACTGATAAAAGAGGGATAATGCATCCTCTGACTCCTCAGCAAAATGCTTCTGCCTGGAATTAGGATGAACAGACAGTGAAGACAAAAGCCAGCAGGAGCTTGTTAGATTCCCCTGTTATAGGTAGACGACAGGTGGAAAATTAGTTTTTAAATGGCAATGAATACCAAGCCTGTGCTTGGGGACAGGCTGGGAGTATGAGGCAGCAACAGGGGGTGTCCAAAGGCTCAGCTGCAGCTGTGTGCAGAGGCCTTGAGAAGGCACCAAACCAGAAGAACTTTGTTCCGCCACCTTTGAATTGTGAAAAATAAGAAGTGATCGCTTTCCTGCTCTGCTCTACTAGCACGACCATAAGAGCTTCCATATGGACCAGGCCAAAGGCTAGCCCAGCAGCCTGTTTCTGATGGTCATCAACAGTTTAAGAAATGTCTCTAAATCTGGGTATGCCAAAGGGGCATCTTTGCCAAAATGAGCATCTGGCTATCAGTAAATTAAGTATTTATTACTCACAAGCTACGTTTATATGAGTGTTTAACAGATCAGGCGGACATTCACTGATTTAGTGGCTATCTTTTAAAGTCTATTTTTATTTTAAACTTTATTTTAGCAATGAATATCCAAATTTAATTAAGCACTATACATTATTGTGTTTTGATAAATTATATTGTCACATGCATAAGCACCCTCTGAAGACACCTCTGAGTATCTATTGTCAAAGTACCATTACTTGTATATTCCAAGACAGGATACATGTCGGCTGTTGGAGATGATGAAAAAAATACACAAATCTTACCTGCATTATTGTTTTCTGTCCATTCTTCCTACCTAGTCCACAATTTAGGGATTTTTAAAATTTCTCACTATGACTTTCAAGCTATTTATAAACTTCGTTTATATGCAGTACAGCTTTTTTGTTTCTCAGGAGCATTCTGACTTCTGTTTCTCTAACAGTGCCTTTAGAAAGAGCACCATGGGAAAGCACTGCGTGATAGCTTTGTTATGCTTTCCATATAGCTCCAAAGCCCAAATTTGAAACCTAAGAGTCAACTTTTGCAACTAAACCACAAGTAAACCCACCAGTGCTTCAGTATGCTTTTGTAATGCAAAACCACATATTTGAACACCAGCTTCAGGTGTCTCCACATCTTGCCCAACAACTTGTAGTGATTACAGTGAAACATTGAAGAAATCACATATTTTTTTGCCAGCTTAATCAGAAACTGGAATTGTTTTTCTTTTGAAATGTTATCTTTTTCATATATGTACACACACCCAATTGTACAGAGACTATAGTGTAGTCATGTAGGCAAAAATAGATACCCCTAAAATACCTGTCAAGATTCACAATAACCGAAGAATGATATATTCCTTTGAATCTCACTGAGAGATGCTGCTGGGGCTTGCTGCATTTCATGGCTGAAACCCTTTCAAGTACATATTCCCTCTGGCTTTCAGTGACTTTCTGCATGCAGAGAAATCAGCCCAAGCTCATTGCTGTAAGAATACAAAAGGGGAAGGAAATGCTGCTGCTTTTCTCTGACCACTTGGAATTAAGATATTCTGCATCATGGTGAAAGACATAAGACAGCAGGACTTTGTTAGAGTCTGGTTGCCTTAATCAGAAAAAAAAAGTCTGGTGAGCTGAAGATGTCCAGATGGGTTTATAAAGACAAAAATAACAGACTGTGCTCTTTACCCCCACGACGAAAAATAATTCCATGTTGGTGATGCTTCCACAACATACCACCTCTGCTGCCACCAGGGCAGGTTTCACGGCAAAGAGCCTCTCATGGTCATGAGCAAAGACAAGTGGGGGTCCATGAATTCAGCAGGAGGTCTGCAAGTAGCTCAAAAAGGGGAATAGTACTGCAGAATAAAAGCTGCAGATTAAGAAAATACCTACAGGAAAGAGGACTCAACTCAACCAGCAAAGTTTGTTTGTGCCAGCACATAGAAAACGTGGTTGGGGAAAACTTCAGGTATTGGTTTGTATAGGAAAGGAGCTGAGCTTTGGCACTGAAGTCCATTCTCACAGGGATGCACACATATCAAATTGTCTTGTGTTGACAGATCCATCACTTTGTTGAGTAACTTCTAGCAACCACATGGGAAAAGCCAAGCTGATCAGAGAGTGTCATTCTATAGTGAGTGTTTCATCTCAGTGGAAAAGAGGGTGCAGTTAATATCAGATGATTCAGAAGTGATATATACACCCAGGTTAGGTTGGGTGCTGGAGTTTTGTTGTGTTTCCATAGCAGAAACTCATCAGATGGTTTTTAAAGGAGCATTTTCTCAAGACTTTTAGTAGAGAGAAGAGTGAGTTATGAGTTCCAGTTCTGCTAGACGTAATTGTGGTAATGACTGTGGGCTCCAAGTCAGATACCTTTCCACAGTGCTCACAGTTACTTGTATGCCTCCATCAGTCTTGGAGCAGCCAGGCCCTCTGCTTTCCTCACTCTGCACAAGGCAGAGTCTGTGAAGGAGATCTGTCTTTCCAGTTGTGGTCAAGTTTCAACAAATTTTTTCACAAACCCTCATTTTTGGACAGCTTAATGTTCTTGGTCAGTACAAGGGGGAGCTCAGTGAGGCTTCCCTCTCATGCTGCTGCTGCTTGCAAATGCAGCAGATGAACACTGGCAGACAGTGCTTTAATGTGATACTGATGTAGAATGGTATTGAACACAAGTGCTATTCTCTTTAAGGAAGTCTCAGCAGGGAAACCTGGAAAAGTTCTTGGTGGACCAGTTCTGCAGGGGTGGCCCCAATGCCTTTACCAAAGGTGTAGAGGGAGGGTGGGTGGCACTTTTGGTAAGCCGTGCTCTGCTCAGTCAGAAAGTTTAAGAGTAATCCATTTTAGCCTGACAATTCGGGTTATTCCCTATATAAAGCTGATGCAGGAACCCACTTGTATTGATTATTCTAACCCTGAACAGATTGTTCAGATCCTATTTCAAATCTCGATTTTTTAGGCTTAAATGTTTAAATGACACAGGTTTGAACATTAAGTTTGTCACTACTTACCATCTCAAATTTTGACTCCCTGACCAGCAGGGTTTTTGCAGATTTAGGAGGATAAAGATATGAAAAAGATGTATTAGGCTTCTCCTTTACTACACTATAAGCCTTCATCTTCCCACTTTGATTTTGGATTTTCAATACACAGAAAAATTCTTTTGGGCAAAAGTTGGCACTAAAAGTGTGCATCAGGTTACTGCTGCTAACAAGCAGCTTGTCTCATCTGAGGTAATGCATGGACTAGATGCTCCTGGACCATTGTGCTTGTCGTAAAAAATTTACTTTGTTCATTGGTGGTAGATATACCCTAGGGTTTGACACTGAGGGCCGGAGTTATCAGGAGGAAGAGATGGCCTGGTGCCTGAGAGAGCACTGTGTTCATGTACCTCCCACTCAGCTCAGATGTTTGAAGTTCACTGGTGTATCTCCTTGTCCTGGTAAGACACGTCAGTTTTCTGTGGGCAGACGTTTCCACCTGACTGCCTAATGTCCTGACATGAACAAGTGTTGGGGTGTTTGACAGGATCCAGGTGTTTCCTCACCTACTTACTGCTCAGGGTGTTGTCTGTTAGGTCTGCTTCTGAGGGATGTCATCCCTGTAGGGTGCAGAATCAGGCAGAAGCCAGTGATTAAGTTGTGAGCTGGAGAAATAGGGGTCGCATCCTACTGCTCTCCCCTGTTGAATCTCTGGCCACTTGTTTTCCCATGGCAAAGCCAGAGTGATCTTTCATAACCTGCTGTCTTCAAAAGAACAGAATGTTGCTTTGGCTGTGGTTGAACTGCAATTTAACTTTTCTCGCAAGTAATGTCTTCTTTTAAATAAGGTTTGTTATGATATAAAGTCATATTACTCTGCTGTGCTGCTGTTAAGAAGACGTGAGTTGGAGGAGTGTCTTCTATAACCAGAGGATTTGGGAAAAGGTAGGATTCTTTTTTTTTTTTTTCAAATTTTTCATTTTTTGCTGCTAAGGCCTGCTATGAAAAAATAAATTGTTACTGCTGTACTTTAATTCTTCAGATTTTTTTTCTGTAACTAATAACTATTTCAGAATAAGTCACTTTCTAAAAAACTTGCAGTAGTAAGCAACTGCAATTCCCTTATGTCTATTTTACTGCTGGTCCTTAATCCTGTGTAGTACAACATGTTGCAAGAAAGATGCAATGAATTATCAACTTAATTTTTCAAGGTTTGTCTTTAGAAACATGAGCTTCTTTTATATCTGCACAACATCATCAGGTCTTTATACTATCTCTGAGCACTGTATTTAACTTTCTTCTCTCTTTGCAAGCCAGGAGTATTTACACATTCCATTTTTAACATTTAATTTTTCATCTATTTTAGAAATGTGTCAACAGGCAAAAATGCACTTTAACGTTTCAACGACCACTGGAGCTAATGGATATTATAAGATATATCTGTTACTGCAATAATGAAGCTTTATACTTCCTTATTTTCTAAATACACCGATCAGCAGTTTGTATGTGATCAATGAATGTGCATATGAGCATAGCTGTTTTTCATATCATATTATTTTACTGTGAACTATTATTTTAATGTGTCATTATTCTAAGATTAAATATAATTTTGTTTCAATAAAACAAAAAACAAATCTGCAGGCACTTCAGATTCTACCAATATTTGTTACTTCCCCTGCAAAACAGGAGAAAAAACAGCTATTTTTCTGCATGGCTTTGATTTCTAAAACTGATGTCCATCTACAATGGAAATGCATGCTATTACACATTCAAAAGAAAAAAAAAGATGTTGAAGAATCTCATAATCTGGAGATTATTCAAGAAACATCAGTTCTGCAGTTCGTTCAAATGTAACTCATGATCTACAGATTCGTGTTTCATCTTGGCCACATAAGCTTAATTATTGTTATGTAATAAATAAAAATGTTCTTTACTGGGAGTATAAATGTAAATCATATGTATTTTGTGGCTTTTTTTGCACAGCTGGAGAAGTTTAAAAAGTTCTCATCTGAATGGCTGTGGGCATGTCAGGATATTGCAGAGAGAGAGGCGCCCATGAAGATACTGCTGTCCTCCAGATGTGCAAACTCATGGATTTGGACATGCCTGGCTCTGACATGTGCACTCACATGTCCACACACGCAGGTCTCCTCCCAGGCATACCTCTGGCAACATACAGTCATGACCAGCACAGCCAAAATGCTGCAGCATTACATGGTAGAACCACATCACCATTTTCTGCTGTGTGCAAGGCATGATAGTTAACAAGTGTTTTGAGGCACCCAGTCACTCAGAAGTGTTGCTCAGAAATGCTAAATTGTAAGTAAGTACAGTTATTATAATTCTGGAGATCATGCTTACAAAATCAGAATATTTTATTCCAATGTATTATTTTTACTATTAATTTATTACTTGTATTGCCATAGCAACTAGGAGCTCAGCCACAGTCAAAACCCCCACTTTGCTAGGAAGTGCACAAACAGGAAAAACAGACGAAGAGCTCACACTCGCATTAATAAGGTGTTCTTAATTTGGAAAGGTCTCTGAGGTCATGTATGCAGCTGCAGACAAAAGATGCATAGCAAGTTCCAATATACAGGATAAATAAAACCACAATCAGACCCTCAATGATAACTTGGCTGTGTGCTGAAGCTCCTCAGAGAAATGCTGGCATTATCAGCAGACCTTGACCTATGCTCTTAAAAGGAAATAAATTCAGGCCCTATCAAGCCAAGAAGGGAGGGCAAGCTAAGGTCCTCCTGATGCAGCATCTCCACATTTACTGTGTGGATGGCTAGTGGGAACATCTCTGCTGATCCATCTGAGCACAATCTCCTCTCATGAGGAAAGCTATGCAAAACTCTGGTACAGAATTCAGGCTTTAGTGAACCTGGCACATGGAAATATTCCTTTCCCATTGTCTTGCCATTGATGAGAGGAAACCTTGTTCATTAAGAGGAAAAGTTGTCAGCTCTCCATTGGAAGCTATCACCCTACGAATCCCAATGGGGACACCACCAAAAGGACCATGATTACACAAAACGACGACTTTCTTAAATTCTACTACATTTCAGAGCATATAGAGTCCTGGCATGGTATTCAGCTGTGTAATGTGAATGCTATTTTACATTCCAGAAATGCTAGTCCTGTTAATGCCTTGAAATATTTTAATGTTTTGTGTCCTATAAAGACTTCCATTAACTCCTTCCTTTCTTCAGTATATCTTTATTTTAGTTTCCGATTTAGTTTGATCTCTTTCTTGTTCTTCACCTTTTTTTCTGCAACATGTTACTCTCACAAATTGCTGCCTGAAAGAAGACACGATTTATTATGCTATTTTAATGCAGAGAGTTTGCACAATGGAAATTAGTAGTTGTAGTTTTGTATTGTTTCAAAAGAAAGAACACAAACATGTATGTGCTAATTAAACACACCATATTAATGATGTGGCAGTGCGTGGCCTTCATAACTCTGGCAGCCATAAGAAGAGTCCTGAGGGAGGCATATTCCTTCAGACCAAATTGCTGTAGGGATCTTTGCAGGGAGGCTCTCCATTTTGTTTCTGAAGGCACTGCTGGTGGGGGGATGTGCTCTTGCCTAACAGTGACAGCCTGCTGCCCCTGCCCTTTTTCCTCTCTGTATTAAATTGCTGATAAATCTTCCTGGTCATCCTGTAAAGCAGAAGAGAGAGCTAAACCCCCAGTGTTTCCAGCCAGCAAGACTTTAGAAGAGAGGAGTGTGCGTGATATTGCTGCAGAAGGGAGACGTGGCCGGCGTGAAGTCCCGCTGTTTGCAGGCTGCCTCACTTATCACCCGGCAGAAATGGGGAGGAAGGCTCTGGTCTCATCCACCCCACAGGAGCTGTGGCCCTGAGCCTGGCTTTGTTCATGGGCACAGCTGCCCAGAGCCACAGGCTGCACCCCGGGCTTTGGGAGCTGTCAATAGGGTGCACCTTTGGAAGCTGGAAAGGGGGTCTAAGCTTTCTGTGAAGGTATAGTCAGAGATATTTATTCACTTCTTTTTGACAAGTATGAATTTATAAGCAATCAGATCTGACTGTCTGATTGGACATAGGGCTTACAGGGGCAGAGTGGCTTGAAAAGCATGGCCTTTTGGATACTGTAAGGACAATCTTAGTTTTTTTCTATTGTCTCATATAGAAAAATTATACATAGCAGAAAGAAATAAATTCAGTTAAAACCATTTCCATTACAACTGAAGCAGGGAAAACCTTTGAGGTGTGCTCAGTCCCTGTTTGGACAAAATGCCTGTTTCTGAGTATGAGGCTTTTTAAGCCAAATGCCTAGATAATTTGCTATTAATGGTCAAATGAATGGGAAGCCAATTCAGAATTGATGCTAGAAAATGTTCAAGGTCAAATGACAGTATTTAGCTCTCACAATTTCTTTCTTGTATCTGCATCTACAGATTAAGTATCTTAAGTCTCAAATACTGTCATCTGTTGGTATAAAAGGTTCATGTTGAGATGAGGTAAAGATGCTCTCAAAACTGGACCCTGAAGTTTCCCCAGATGTGCAGCAGAGATTGAAGCTCAGGCAGGTGAACAGCACTGATCTGAGAAAGGAGGGATGAATGAATGGATAGGCTGTGTGCACAGCACAGTTTGGCTCTAATGGGTTGGGATGTAAAAAGCCTTTTTCTTTCAGCTGCCTCATGCATGGTGGCTGCCTGTTGTGAATACTTTTAAGAGGACAGTTCGAAAGAAAGACTAGGAGGCTCCCATACTAACTGCTTTGGAGAATATTTTTTGCAAGACTTTTTCTGTTGTAGGCATTGACTCAGCTCTGACTCTGGATAAAAATTGCCTGCTAGCTGTACAGAGGTGATGTGTTAAAATATTTGGAGATTGTTTGGCATAGTCTGCCATAGAGCCCTGCATCTGAGCTGTCTGCTGCCAACACATCTTTGAGCTGCAGTCATATCCATCTTTAGCTTTTTAGGGATTCTTCTGCTGGATATTTTATGACTGGGCCCAGAACAAGGCTGCCAAAGTCAGCCTAGGGGCTCTTTGCCCCTGCTCCTGAACTCAGTCTTCACTATTCATTACTGCCTTCTGAGGGGCTGATTCAGAAGGGTTGCCCCTTCCTGCTTTATCCTGCATGAATTAAACTTTCTTTTGCTCCCCAGGCTACAGATGAGTAAATTCCCTTCCTTACAGAAAAGATAGGATAAGTGGCTCTGTTGGCACTGGGGCACATCCTGCTGGCTTCATGCAAAGGATGCTAATTCACCTCTCTCCTGCTTTTGGCCCTGAATGTCTGTTCCTGCCAAGTGTGCTGTGGGAACGTGTGTTAAATGTTACTGTCACTTTTAGTATATGAAAAATGATAAATACTGTGGAGACAAGCTGTGAAGAAAAAGACAAGAAGCTGATGTTTGGTGTGAATGAAGAGGGGGAAGACTGTGAAAAGTGAAATCACATGCTCGGAGCAAAAGGCTAGGAAACTTTTCTTCACTGTAATGTTATGAATGGAAATAGGTAGCAATGTTATATTTGACAAATTTGTAGAAGATGATGTTAGTTGAGAAGGGAGATGGTGAGAGCCTGGAGGAGTGTTTCACGTTATGAATGAGAATAAAAGTGCATAATGTATAACTGTAAAGTAAAAAGATGGAGTAAGAATCAACTGGGAATTTGGCTAAAGGCTGAGCCAAGGCCATGGACCTGATGAATTGCAGAAGAGGCAAGATAGTGGTATTTCCACAGTGACAGAAAAAGGGGAACATGACAGAGGGAAAGACAAAGAGCCCTACTCTGACTGTGCCACTCTTAAGCAGATGGCTGAAAAATGGAGCAGGTACATTATTTGTTTCTTTTGCAGATGAGATTATCTGGAATTTGATTATTTGCATAATTATCTGTAAATGAATTATCTGGAGACAACATGAAAAGAAACAGAGACAGAGCCCAGGTGTAGAAGGCTTCTGTGGAAAAATGGAGGGAAGAATGAGAAAAATCCTCAGAAATGTACACTTGAGTGTGGGAAAAGAGGAGAATCAAGACACAGATGAGTCAAAGTACATGGAGAGCAGCTTTACAAGAAGAAGATCCTTGCAGGAAGATTGGAGAGGGTGACAAGGGGTGTCATTTCTGTGTTTTGGGAGGAATGATTTGTGAGGCACTTTGGTGAAAATGTGTCTTCTTCACTGGAGGGCAAAGGGAGGAAGTTAGGAAAAAAAAAAAAGAAGACTTAAGACTGAGCTTAATTAGAAGAGCTCCAGAATACATTTGCAGACAAAAAAAAGATGGGTGGGATGGCTGGTGGAGAGGAGAGTGGAGTCAAAGACGATTTATTTTTAAAAGGACATTTATATTGTGAGGTGGAGCATCTTGAGGAAATTGAGAAATAGAGATACTAAAGAGGGAGTGGAAGAGTGCCAGTGTGATTAAAAGACAAGCTTGAAAGAAGCAGATAAGATGCTTGTCTGCTGAGAACAAATCTTGTGGAATGAATGTCCTATGTGTTCTGCAGAAGGGAAGGAATTTTGAAAAACCTGACAATTCTCTTGACAAGGAGAAATGTATGGCTGGGAAAGGGGGAAAAGGAAAAGATGACCGAAGGACTAATTGAGGGTGGTGGTAAGATGTCAGCTCAAAAACATGGGATTAAGTTACAGTTACATAGAGGGGTTTTTTTAGTAGGGATGTAGCAAAATTAGAGAACTGAAAGACAAAGGGAGGAGAAGGGAAGGAATTCACAGTGGAGGTTGTTGCCCAGGCTGGGAAGAGGAGGAAGAGAGGAAACACGAGGGGGACATACCTTGAAGTGGGAAGGTGGGAAAAACGTGAGTAGGGAGACAGAAGGTCTGGAGAACTTCATGAGCATGTGATAAGAGAGGAAAGAAGGGGCAGGAGACACTGAAGAGCAGAAGGAGGAGGTATCTGTTCTTGTGATCTGGACATAGGAACAAGGTAAACTGAGGAGAGAGGTGTTTGATAGTAATTTGTCAAATCAGAGAGATAAATCTTCAAAGTTGGCCAACAAATCAAATGGAAATGCAAAGCTGATTTATGGCAAAAGGAATTAGGTGTACTATTAATATAGTACTCCAAGAAAGGGAGCATAGGTGAGGAAAAATGCTCTGTGATTTTATGAAAGATGGAAAAAGACAGATATGAGTTCAAAATTGTTAGAAAGACTGGAAAAGATTGTAGTTTGGAACATTTGTCACTGGGATAGAGTTTTGTAATAAAGTTGTGACTTCTGATACTTCTGATAAAGCTGTGGCCATTATAATGCTTGATGACAGAGGCTTGCTTTTTAGTGTTAGGCTTAATGTTACTCATTAATTTTTTTGTATTTCCTTTCAAAAATTTGGATTGTCTACTCATAATACATTAAAGTTATTTTGTGTGGGTCCCATTAATATTTTTCTCAGGATGCCATCTCTTTAGTGTGTAACCTATAATATACTCATTTATATCCAGAAGCTCCTTAGAACTTAAAAATATTAGGCTTATTAAACAATGTATTAACTTAGTGAGTCAATGAATAAGAAATTATGAAGTGCTTCCTGCATCAATAGCTACTGTGAATTAACAGGAAAATGTGTGCTGAAGAAAATTCTGAATAGAGTTCTTATGAATGCCAGAATAAAAATGATGAAGGTCAACACTGAACCAGCTGTATTTAAAAAAAATAAAATTATTTGTACAGTTGCATGTAGAAAATAAAGCAGGAAAATATGTAGCACCTGAGATATACACACACATATATCTATATAATACATATTTATATTTGTGTCTATAGTTATAACTGTATCTGTATAATCCATATCTATATAACCTATATCTGTATCTCTATATCTTTATCTTTACCTATCTATATGCAATCATCTCAAATATACCTAGTTAGGAGTTACTTGATTTGTCAGAAGGTTAGAAAGTTTTGCTGTGATCCTGGAAAGGTCTGAAGCACATTCTTATTTTGAATCTTTATTGATCTGATGATGCAGCAATAACAAATTACCTTCTAAGCCAGGTACTTTATTTATGATCAGTGTCACTGTCATTTTCTAATTAAAAGAAGTATTTTCCTCCATTAAAAGCATGAGATTTCACTTCCATTGGAAAGGATGCTCTTAGTCATCCAATGTTTTCTCACAATCCTGTCATTTCTTTCCAAAACTGCTTTCCAGCTATATTAGAGGTTTAAATAAGGTGTCTTATTTGGATGTTTACTCTTTCAGCTTCCTCACAACAGCTGTTAAGACTTCTTGAGGGATTGTTTGATAATGCAATATTACTGCAACTGAGAAATAAATCCTATGTATGGCACTCCTAGCCCCTTCTTCATGGGCAGAAAGCTGCATAAGCCAGAAGCATGGTGTCAGGTCTGTGAGCTGTGATGTCTCTTTTTCAGTGTTTTTCTTATTAAAAAAAATCCTTAATAACTTTTAAACTTAGGGAATGTCATCAGAAACACAAAGAGGTTGAGCCTCTGTAGAGTACAGAATTAGCTGTTGAAAAACTCTTATTTTTAGAGGTATGAAAAGATTATGAACTTGGGCAATGCTAGACTGAGCAAATGGCAACATCTATGCCAGGAAATTAAGTGGTGACAGGGAAGGCCCCAGGGCACAGGCACCTGGTTGTCTGTACTGTAATTTCTGCAACAACCCACGAATGGCACACTTGTGACCCACAGAAAACAACAGCTTGCAGCCAACTCAGAGTGATTCAGGAGCTAGTAATTCCCCAAAGGCAGTTTGGCCTCCTTGAGACTCGGGGAGTTGAAAAGCACGGTCAGGGCTAGCCCATGCCTGCAGGTCTCAGCGCCAGACTACAGACCAAGAAAAATTTAATTAACCAATGTGAAGAAGCCTTACAACACTATACATTACATGTGTCAGGAAAATCTGGAAAAGGAGCGAGTGGTCTGTTGATTGCTCAGAGTAAAAAGGTGAGCTGAGTCAGTCAGTGATGGAGGTAGGGACAGTACTCCACAAAAGGCTCTATATTAAGGCAGGCATAATTTCTCGAATCCTCCTTTATTTTTTAAATTTTTGTATTTTTAAATGTCCAAATATTTGTTCTAGAGATGAATCATAGTTCTTATTGAGCTTCATACAAGCCATAAACTTCTTCATTTTACAGCTCCTGCAGTACGAAAATATTAGCGTAAATAGGCTTGTGGGTAAAATACAACAACACATTAATGCCACTTTTTCTATTTATTTCCTATGGCTAGCCATCTCTAGGAAACAAGTTAAGAAAAACAGAGTCCGTGATTCCCTATGTGATGTTTTACAGTCTTAGTAGCTTATAGGGACACTTTTGTCCTTCCTAAGTAATGGTTATATCTATTAGAAGGTTATTTTTTATTTTCAATTTTAATGAACTCTAAGGAGTGTTTGAGGGATGGGTGAATTGACCTGAATTTTCTCCTCATACTTGCACAAACATTCAATGGAGCCTTAAAAAGTTCAGTTTATATTTAGTTTTTCTTCTGTCTGAATAGGTTGGAAGAGAGGAACTTTTTCATGATCCTCCCTGCTAAATGCTTTAGTATGGCCAATACCATCACTTCATTGATCAATAATCTCATGGTATAAAAAAGACCCTCAGTCAATGACTTGAAGCAAAGTGGCCAACTGTCTAAGTACATGAGCAAAACATTCCTAAAACACAAAAGGCAAGGCTGTTCTAACTGTTCTGATGCAATTATTACTTGGTGTGTGCTAACTAGAGTGAACAGCATTGGGCATTATATCCAAACACAAATCTGTCCATGCACACACACAAAAATAGATAGAGTGCTCACGCTTAAGGAGAGAAAGCAAGAAGTTATACTGTGACCAACACATTTGGAAATTATTTTGACTTTGGGTCCTGTGTCTGTGAATTTTGATGTAGATGTTTTTATTCATAAGAGAGAAGCTCATCATTCTCTGGAGCTTTGGACAGGTCTCAATCTGGAGAAAACATTATCATTTGAGAACCTCAGTCTTCTTGTAATTTTTCCAGCCTATAAAGATTGTTGACTTTATGCTTTTGTACATACTGCATCACAGGAGAGTTGAACTGCAACTGCACTGTGATCCATTTTTGAGGGTTACTAGAAAAAGGGATGGGTCTATGTTTGGACTCACATTGATTTTGCACCTCTGTCACCTGACTGCTAGGAAGGACAAAAATGACACCATGAATAATGATGATTGCTCCTGGTTTGCAACTCTGAAGCAATTGCAAGCCTGTCTTGTTTCTGGTAGCACAGTCTCAAGCATCTTTTACTAACACTTTGGGAAAGCATGCCTGAAATTCTTGCCTGCTTTACGTCAAAGCTGCATCCGACAGGAGAGCTTTATCTATGAAGAAGTGAATGAGGTTTCAGATAACCTTTGTGACAGACTCTTAAACTATATGTAGTCTCCCAGTGTTAGGAGGCTGTGAGGTAAATTTAGATTAGTGTGGACTAAATATAAATATACTGCTCACTTCCCTGAGCAGTTGATGTGAAGAGGTTAGACTCCTGCCAGAAATAGGACCCTAAGTCCCTGCTCTGTACTGTTTTTCTTTGAAGGCTGGGTTAAATCATTGAGACGTTCAGTACATTGAAGGAGATCCTTGGCCTTCTCTTTCCATTTGTAAAGTAGCACAATAATACTTAATTACTGAATAGGGACAGTTCAAAGATATCTGAATTAGTTTGATAGCTAGAAGCATTTTATCCACTGTACTAGTGATGCAAGATTCGAGCAGTTACCTTGACATGCAGAGACAAATGGTAGCGAATAAAGATAAAAATGCATTAATTCAGACAGTTGGAATTCAACAAGACACAAATATGAAAGTAAAGAGGAAAATTAATAATTATTGAACTAAGAATTTTTAAAGGTGAATCAATGGAAGCCTCGGATGAAAGATATGTTTTATGATTTCCCAGACTATAACATAAAGGTGAATAACTCTGCTTTATATCAGCAGAGTTAAACAGCACTTCTTTAATTCTTTAACTTTTATGAGGAGTATACAGGAACAGGGAATTCTTAAAAACCGATGCTGCAGTTTGGTTCACAGTGGCTGCTGATTGAGTTGACAGTGTTAATTTAAACCCTCTCTCAGGCAATGTTTTTTAACAAAAATGAAACTCACACCTGTTCAGGAAAGCACTGACTCACATACCTATAGGCCAGTATAATTTGAGTGCTGTTGACTTCAGTAGGATCTGAGTGTGTGTGGCTGCACCCTACTGAAACAGGGGTGTTAGAGCAGGACCTGAAGGCTGATTTTTCCTGAAGATGACAAAACTGTGTAGCATTTGTTAGTATTTGAACAAACTCTGAGTTTGGGTGGCTCTCCTAAGACTGAGTTTCTTGAATTAATGTGCTTTGTTGCATTTGAGTGTTCCCAAGGATATTGTGGTAAGTCCTCAGTCATTAAAGACTATTTTGGAAGTATTTTTCCATGCTAACAAGATTTTATTTGATTAGATTCAATATCTAAAGGTATTCAAGAATTGCAGTGCAGCTATTTAAATTACTTAGGGAAGCAATTTTTGTGTGGTGTTGATTAAAGGATAACTTGAACAAGTATGCTTTTTCCTTTTATAATACTTTTAAAATTTTTGAGCCAGGGAGAAACCAAACAAATATCCTAAGATATTAATAAAGGAAAGTGACATAAGGAGCAATTTGTTCAGAACTCAAAGGCAAGTCAGGAAAGTCAGACTTCATATAACTGTCCAAAGAAATTGCAAACACACAAAAGGATTTTCCTTGAAGTTAGCTTTGGCAATGCAAGTACAGAAAAAAAGATCCTTCCTTCCCCACATCTCTGTGAAGAAATCTGGAGGTGTTTCTTCCAGTTTTAAGACGGGCTCAGAAGGTGAGGATTAGTATTCCTGAGTTTTGGTGAGAGAAAATATTTCATTCATCTGACAAACCTGAGTACAGGCTTCCAGGCTATTTTTCGTCCCCTGATATTTGGGTGATAAATGAAAAAAAAAAAATAGCTCTTTACTGGCTTTTGTGTAAATAACAGGAAAAGAAAAGAAGAAGTCTTAAGGGTCTCTCTCAGTGGGCTAGAGCTGTCAGCACACCTAATAAATACAGCACACTACAGCCATTCCTGTGAATATGGATGCAGAACATGAAAACATGGAGCAGCACCATTCTGTACCACAGTCCATACCTTGGGGCTTTGCCTTATCAAGCTGTTCTCCTCGTGATGCCCCCAGAAATGTGAGGGGTGCTGCTGAGCATCCCACAGCTCTCTTTCTCTCTAGAGCAGGGATCCCCACTGCCTCCCAGCCCCACAGGAGCTGGACCATGCCTCAGCTGTGGGGACCGTGGGCATTTTCTCAGGAGGGCTGCAGAGCTGAGAGCAGGGCAGTGGCAGCTGCCAGGGCAGGGATAGACAAGAGCACAGGAGGAGGCTGTCCCGTTTGGGAGACATGAAGTGTAGGCAAAGGGGGCAAGCACTTGGTCACTGTTTTATTTACCAGTACTGATACAGACACAGAGACCTTAGGACATTCCAATCTACAGCTACTTATTTCTTGTTGCTCCTTCGGCAAGCAATAAGCTTGTTTCTGGTTTCTTTTGCCTTTGTGAATGATTTCATCCTGACAGCTCCTGAATCTGCTGCTGCTAGTTTGGCTGTGGCCTTTGAGGTGACTTGTGGATCTTGAAAATATGCTTTACTGCAAGACCAACCAAACCTAATCTTGTGCTTCAGGCAGCAAAGCTGCCTGTGCAGAGTATTGCTGAATATTACAACCTCTCTTATGGACTGGGAGCATCTAAAGGGCAGCTTGATCAGGGAAAGGGGGAATATGCTGCCAACTCCCTCCACTGGCCACCTTGAAAGATAGGGAAATGTTAAAACAACAGAAAAACGTTAGTGAGTATAAGGTTGTCCTCCCAACAAAATGTGAAGGGATTTCTTCTGCTAATTCACAACTGTCATATGTTGCCTGTATATTGCTCGTGTCTGGCAAACTGTGTTTAAGGAAAACACCTTGTTTATCTGCAGCCTGTCTGAAGAACAGGATGTGTTGTATGGCTGATATAGAGAAGATATTAAGCACTGCCTTTAAACAAAAGGCATTAAACTTACACTTAAACTTACATTTCTATATCATACTTACATACTTTAAACTTAAATTTCGTTATCAAAGTAAAATTTAAGCAATGTTATGGTAAAACAAATAGTGAAGTAAGCAAAAAACAGTTTACAGGCTACCAGAGCCACCCAAGGTAAAACTACCTGCTGTTAGAAGAGTTTTATATTCTGTGCTGAGGTCCCCCCTATTATAGAAACATCTGCTACTAGGACAAAGATCAATGGGCTCTGGCAGATTAAAAAGAGGAAATCTCATAAAGAAATGTGATTGATAAATTATTCTGTGGATTTTCAACAACAGGATGACCATATTTATGTTTTAGTATTATGATGCCTCCAATAAAAGAATTGCAGCATTACAGAGTTCAGAGTTACACTGCTAAGGATTGTCTGCAAACTGTGAATATCAAAGGGCAAATGACATGATAAAGAGAAGTGTGAAAAGAACAAAACAAAACCTCATATTAAAAGCTTTAATTTGTACAACTATGACTCAATTTCAACAAATGATTTTTTTTCAATTAAATAGGAATGAACCATATGTACTGTTCTGAGAAGGAAGAGGCTAGAGCACAGCATTTCAAAATAAACAGCTGTTCAAATATAAATTTCCTGTTTATTGAGATTTCAGTTGTATCAGAGTAGAGGTCTCAGAGTGGCTGAGCAAGTCAATCATTATATACCTTGTTAGTGTGACAGCCCCCTGTGTATTGTTTAACTGGAAATAAAACACAAATACTCCAGACCCCTGCTGTGTCTGCTTCATGGTGCGTAAATCTATTGTGTGTCATGTCACTTAGAGTTTTGATGGCAGGCTACCAAATGGCAGAGGAAGATACACAATCAAGCCTTCATTTTCATAAATGAAAGTACATACAGGAAATATAGAACAGAAGTGTTTTCATTAGTGCTATTCCAAGGGTCCATCACTCAAAATGGAGACTTTGCAAGCCCTGCTGAACATTTGAATATATATATAAATGAGTGGTTTCCCCAAGTATTTATTATTTTCTTTTACAAATTTGATGGTATTTTTGTAATAAACCTGTGCCAAATAATTTTAGACATAGACTAGTACTATGTCTTGTACCTGGTTGGACTGACGAGGACAGAGGCCTTGGTCAGTGGTGGGCTCCAAGGACTTCCTTTACACAAGCCCTGGAGGTGTTAGAGGGGTTTAAACACCCAAATGTATGGCCTCCAAGGTCAGCAATATAATTAGAATAAATGCCAAAATGAAGTTTAGGTTAGCTGTTATCTTCAAGCCCTGAGTCTTCTTTACCTAAATACTGGCTCTTAGGAAACACCTACAAATAACTGACAATTTTGTTGGGCATTGAATGGAGGAAAAGCAAAAGGAAGGATCTTACACTTAAACCTTGTGATCTAAACTGGCATGTATGCTGTGCCAGGCAGAGTCTGTTTTGAGTCAAAGCATAAATAAAGATGTGCCCTAAAGATATTTGTTCACCCTGCATCATTTTGGGATCTAACAAATAAAACAGGTAAATTTGAGAATTAGATTTTTCAACTAGACTTTGAGAAAAATGATCTGGTAATAAGTAGTATAAAAAGTTGACCACTAATATTTAGATTTAGCTAGATTTTGCCAGTATTATCACTCTCTTATTTATGCTGTTACACTAATTTCAAGAAACATCTGTTTGTTTTACTTAATTGAGCCCTGGGAGTCCCATGATTGAAATCATGCCTAACTTTGGAAACTTTGTCTCCAAAGAGGGTTCTCTGCAACACCACCCAAAATAAGTGGAAAAGAAAACAACCAAACCAAAGGAACAGTGTGTGGGATCCAGTCTGCTGAAACTGAGCACTGGACTTGTTTTGAAACGCCAGGTGCACAGTGAAGCAGTCTTGGAGTAAGTGACAAGTTTCTTGCCTTGTCTGTCTGTGACAGTAATTCCTGTGAAGATCTCAGTGGGACCTTACTGTCTGCATAATGTAGATGCTACCCAGCTTCAGAAATCTGGTCTCACTGCACGCATTCTCTCTTTGCTGAAGAAGATCAGCCCTAAAGAAGGAGCAGCTGGGACAAGCACAGACAACGGAAGCATATGTTCAGCGTCTATGCTAAATGATGGGTGACCATCAAGAGATGTCCTCTTCTAAGGCTCCAGCGTTACTGTGGTAGAGTCAACAGAAGCTAATGGGACTTTTGGAGCTACCTGGAGAATGTAGAGATCCACATCATGCTGCTGTCTAACAGGAATGCAGATCTTAATTCCTTTAAATGTCTTCAGGAAAATCTCAGCTGTAATTCTCACTTTAGATAGAAGGCAAACATGCTCAAACTCAGCCACAGAAAGTGCACAAATGAAAGTTGCTAGTGGTGTGATTTTATATGTAAGTTCTGACTGTAGGAGTGTCATGGTTTGACAGTGGCTCAATGCCAGGCACCCATGAAACTATCTTGCTCACCCTCTCCTGCCACAGCTGGATGGAGGAGAGGAAAAAATATTAACGAAGGATTCGTGAGTTGAGATAAAGACTGTGAGAAAACACTTCAAGGGCGAAACAGGCTCAGTTTAAAGTTGCAAAGTGAATTTATTACTGATAAATCCAGAGGAGGATAATGAGATGCAAAATGAGCCCTTAAAACACCTTTTTTCTCCCCAGCCCCTTCCTTCTTCCCACTGACAGTGCAGGGGGGTTTCTGGGTCAGTTCATCACTGAGATGTTCTTCCACTGCTCTGGGAGACGAGTCCTTCCCCTATGAGTCTGTGGGGTCCCTCCCACAGGACACAGTTTCTCATGAACTTCCCCAGTGTCGGTCCATTCTCACAAGTAGCAGCAAAACTACACCTGCTGCAATGTGAACTCCCCCCATGGGCACACAGTCCTCCCCAAACTGCTGTGACATGGGTCAACCTTTCCATGGGCTGCAGTCCTCCAAGGACAGGCTGCTCCAACATGGAAGCAGGGCCCCCTCTCTCCACTGGGTCTCCCACTGGATCACAGCCTCCTCCAGGCATCACCTGCTCCAGTGTGGGAACTTCCCTATGGGCTGAGGGTGGATCTCTGCATCCCCTATGGATCCCCTTGGGCTGTGGGTGGATCTCTGCATCCTCCCTGGATCCCCATGGGCTGTGGGTGGATCTCTGCATCCCCTGTGGATCCCCATGGGCTTCAGGGACACAGCTGCCTCACCACGGTCTCACCCCAACCTGCAGAGGAATCTCAGCTCTGGCACCTGGAGCACCTCCCCCTCTCCTTCTCTACTGACCTTGGTGTCTCCAGGTTGTTTCCCCTCATGTTTTCTCACCTCCTCCTCTTCCATGACAAGAAGCAAAACCCTTTGTTTTGACCTTCTTAAATATGTCATCACAGAGGCATTACCAACATCTCTAATTGACCCAGTTTTGGCCAGCAGCATGTCCATCCTCAGAGCCATCAGGGATTGGCTTTGCTGGACATGGTGGGGAACTTCCAGCAGCTTCTCACAGGAGCCATCTCTGTGTACCCCTTGCTACCAAAAATCAGTCCATGAAAGTCCAACACTGAATGGAAAAAAATAGCTTCTCAATAATTAAAATTAATTGTGCACTGATCAAAGCATTTTTCCCTGTGTCATGTTGTGTTATTTCAACTGTCCCATTAGAGGTGGGAATTTCAGGAGGGTGCCCAACGATTTTGACTCCAAACTTTGTGGCAAAATTGGACATCTTTCATTTCTTTTCCTTGGGAGTATCTTATGATGAGCATTTATTTTCTACAGATTTAGGCTGAATTGCTCATGTCTAAGAAGCAAGTACTGAATTAGAATACTGTCCTTTTTTTTCTGGGTAAAAAAGATGTGTTGCTTAGACCTTCAGGGGCTGTAACAGGCACAGGCACAAGTTATTCATCCTCTTGAAGGTAAGAAAGCTAACAGAGGAAAAAAAATTATTTCCCAGAAAGAGAAATTTCTAATGCGTATTTCTGGTCTTTGCACTTTGAAGAGTTATTTTAGTTTAAAACAGAATCAAGAATAAATAAATGTAGATAGTAGTTTGTCTTGCTGAATGCTTATTCTGGTTAAATGGATGTTTTTTGCTTCACCTTATGTTTTTCCTGCTTTAGGCCACGAGCATTGCTCTGAGTACTTATTATCAATAATCTTTTTGTAGTCAATAGTTCCTGTTTTATAGCCAGACCTCCTTCACTGACAAACAAGTAATGGTTCAGACCTCCAGGAGGTATAAACCTCCAGCCACACTGCTGTACTGACTGTACTGAGTACTACCCATCCAAATCAGTTAACTCAGTTTATGATTACAGCACATTCCCAAAGGCTACAGATGTGATATGACTTAAAAACTTCATGGTGTTACTAACAGAAGGTCCCAACAGAGGGAGTTTGAATTTTCAGCTGTTTGTTCTTGACTCTATTTCTGTTTTTCAAGATCTGGAAGCAAACAACAAAGTCTGTTTCTGGTTGACTTTACTGATGATCTTGATCCCATTTTCTCAAGATGAGACACTACAATTTGGTCTAGCAAGGACATGTGAATTCTTAGGATAGAAAAAAGTGATCCATGAAAAAGATCAAATTGACAGCTCTGTAAAATTAAGATGTACTCATTCAGTCAGTTGAACATGGGCTATAACTGTGCAGCTCTCTCTTTCTTCACCCCATTGAGATGCTCCAGTTTTTTATTAGAGAAATCCCTACTGGTTAGGATTTGTGCCAGGTCAGTACTTGGCTTGTGTGATCTCCTACGCTTGGCTTCTCTGAGGAGCAGCTCAACAGGGGACCTGTATCTTGTGGTTGAGAAAAGGAAATGGAGAGAGTTTGACCAGGAACCATAGATTTGGCGTTACTGCATGGACTGAGCTTTTCTGGACAAGCAGGGGCTCGGAGCTTGTACTTCAGTATAGATGCCAAGCTACCACCACTGAATCTCTTCAAAACCCTCCCTCTTACCACACCATGCCATATGAAGGTGCTTAAGACTCACATTTGGAGGAACACTGAATTCTTAAGCATTTTGAATCAGGATCACTGAGAAATTATATGTGTATTTTGAGGGAAAATCAGTCCTCCAGAAATTGTTTTTGAACAAGTCTATTTGCTTTAATAAAACACCACTGACCAAAAGAGTCTTTGATATTTGTATTATTATTTTGTGAGACTTGAAACACTAAAGCACCCCAGCCACATTTTAGTTGCTATAAATACAAAATTATACTATAGACTTAATTTCAGTTAGGTCAGCAATAGCAGGAAGCTATCAACACTTCTGGCCTCAAAATAATCAGTGATAATTTACAGCTAGGAGGAGCAATCAATATGCAGGAACTGGCTTCATTTTGGGTAAATTGAAATCTTTGACCTGGCAAGAACTTGCTCTAAACAAGACTAGAGTTTCCTTTGGTAGTCCAAATTGTTATATCAATTTTATTAAAAGCAGCAAATAGAAAGATATATAAGTTCAGTGACATCAAGTCACACTTTCTTGACAATCCCATAACAGTGAAATAGTATTATTGAGGGCCTCCAGTTCTGTCTTGAAGTACCCTAATTTTAGCTAAGATTCAGTCTTCCATGCTTCAGAAATCCTGTATTGGTTTCATTTGTACTGGAAAAAATCACAGCCTCCCTGTAAAACACCTTCTATAGCTTGTCATGCAGTTAGTTCCTGTAGGTAGGCTCTTGCTGTGTCAGGGCCTCTGGTCTAATAATAATCCTGCAAATCTGTTCTGTAAATTTTCTGGCTTGATAAGGGCTTTGCTGATTAATGTCAGAATGGGATGTGCTGAAAAACACCTTCTGATGCATTACATGAAAGGCTCAGACTAACAGATGCACAAGATTGGGTTATTGTCATGATCTTTTACCAGGAAAAGTCAAGACTTTGGGATAAATCAATGGTGCAATTTGCTTAATGTGAAGTTTGATTTTGCTTGAGTCAGACCTCAGTGGTCTTTTCTTTTTCTGAGGCAGAATAAGTTTCTTTTTTAAATGTCTGATTCCCTTTATTTTTTTATCTAGATTTGCATCCCCTGCTGTGAGCGAGTTATTTGAAGAATATTTATTCATAAAGTAGTTTTTTTCCTGCCTGAAGTGAATGAAAATATCTTGTGGATTCTCTTGACTTTTTCAGAAGTATTTTGATCCTAACACTTTGTGTACAGCAAGAGTCTCACAACCACTGAGCTGGTGCATTTGCTTTGATGAAACTTCTAAATCTTGTGTTATGAAATATGGAAATGGTCTGGCATCCAGGTAGAAAGTACAAAGATACTTAGATTTGATATGCAAGAAATCTGCAAAACCAACACTACATCTCTGAGGAATATAGAGCTTTATCTGAAAACTTCACATTTAAAGCATCTACTCTTGGATAAAAGATGTGTCTATGCTAATTTGTGTAGAGTTCCTGGTTATTAAGACATGGTAAATGTATTTGCATATTCTGGAATGCAAGCTGTGGCACTAATTGTTCGCTTTTTGCAACTCCTGCCTGGTTATCCCTACACTGTTTACAACCACTTGGAAGGGGGTCTTCATGTTCTGCAACGTTTTACATGGTGTGCTTGTTGTAGGTGCTGGCAGTGGGGGCTGGATGGGTGGAATTTGGAGGACTGGCCTTTAGGATGAAAGGTAGGACTGCCCCTTGCCATACACAAACAGTTTCAGATGGCTCCAACCAATTTACTGCAGGGCACAACTGAGGCCCTCAACCAAATGAGTGGCATCCCAGGGCCATTTTTTATCACTGTATGTTTAATTGGCAATCAATGAAATTAATTCTCCCTAGGCTAGACTGTTTTGCCCATGATGGTAGCAGTTAAATTACCCCTTCATCTTTCTCCTAACCCATGAGCTTTTTAAACTAATTTATTTCCCTGATGGGGGAGGAGGACTGAGTAGCTGAGCAGGCATTTAGCTACTGGCTAGCCTAACCCACCACATTTAGACATGTGGGATCCAGAATTTATTTGATTTAACCTTCATTTACTTTGGTTTTGCTCCTTTCATTTTAAAGTTTGAATCATTATTTTTCTGGCAAAGCTGAATCTATAGATGTTTCTTCTCTGTGTCCGACTATCATTCAGAGAAGTACTTGCTATTTAAATATACTCAGGAATAGAAAAGAGGAGGAACACTAAAAAATAAAAATCTTGTCTCCAGTTTGGGAGACACGTGTTTCCAAGCTTTTCTAGGACTAAATCTGTCCTGTGGGGGATAGAAACCCACCCTTCATTTACTGCAGCAATGAGGTCACTGTAAAGACAACCATCAATGATAGATAAGTGGGACAAATGCATTTCCAAGGTATGTCAGTTTTAATGAAGGAAACCCACTTGCATTTGGCTCCAGATAACTTGGCTGCAGAAGGACCCTGCACCCATTCCTCAGTGGCAGAGTTGGCTGAAATATTGCAGTGTTGTGGTTGATGAAACCTTCCAGTCAGCCCCTGAGTGGACACTCCTTGTAAGCACCACGGAGCATCCAACATGTCTCTGGGAATTTGTCTTCCCTGGGCTTGAGCAGAGGGGAGACACTGCTCTTTACTGAGCTCATATTTATCAGGCCAGAAAGTCATTCGTACTTTAGCATTGCATCAATATCTGCATGAGGCAGTAAGTCCATGTTTCTGTGTTCTCAGTATCTCTCTGTGTCTACAGATCTGTCTCCTGCAGCTCTCCTGACTTCTTCCCAGACTGAAGAACTCTCTCTGACTGCTTTTCAGGTCAGAGTGCCAGCTGCAGTACTGACTCAGGATCCCTCCTACTATAAAAATGCATACTTTCTACAAATAGTTTTCGGGGTCTCATTGGCTGCCCCTAAATGTTATGGTTATATGAGCTAATGTCAAAATTACGTCTTCTTTAAGAAAAGTAAGAAGTATCTGGTTCCAAACTCTGCTAATCAATTTCAAGATTTAGGATTTATCCTTGCCTTAGTTCCTTGACTGGAACAACCATAAATCCTAATTGGCCATCACCGTATCTCACTGTTGGGCAGAACAGAAGCAGGTTTTACCTGATCTGACCTCGGCTTCCCACATCCCAAATCTTTCTCCTGACCCTGTCAGCACTCATTGGTTATCTTTAATTTGGCAAGGAGTGCTGGAAGTGGATCTGTGGCAAGAGATGTTGCTGAGAGTCCCTTGTCTACATGATGCCCACATGGTGGCTTTCAAGGGTTCTTCTTTTGGCTGGTTCTAGCCAGGTCCTGTGGATTGAAAGCTCATTTATGGCTGGGTTCCATTAGATGTTCTGGAGAGTGTCTCTGGGGATACTTCACCTCAAAGGAATCTGGTTCATGTGCTCTGTTGCTGCGTCACAGTGTGGGGAGCAGTGATCTTTGAGCAATTCTTAGCTTGAACTAAAATGCTGATGTAAATGTACCATGGGCTGTCCATGAAGAACTTCTTTAAGTTGTCGTAAGGAACTTCTGGGTTTGCTGTGTATATAGGTATGACTCAGAGATGCTTTTATTTTTGTGTCCTACTTTTCTGATATTCTTCCTCACAGGCAAGGAGACTGTATTTATTTGCTTTCAGAAACAATGTAGTCTTAAAAGGAAAGCACATTCTATCTTAATTTTTGTTCCCTTTTTAAAACCTGAAAAGAATTGAGTGTTTTTTCTATGTGGAGGAAAACAAAATATTAGAAAATAAAACTGAAGATAGCAAGAAATGTTTTAAGAAGTGTTTTGTTGCCCTGGCCAAGTTCTCTTTACAAAAACATCCTCTTTCCAAATATTTGTTATGAACTGGCCAGATTAAGTATTGTAACAGGTTAATTAGACAGTTTCTAGCAGAAGATAGGTAGTATGTGGGGAAAAAGATGGGGATTGTTTACTATTCTATGGATTCACATTTTAGAAAGAAAATCTGCAGTTCCTGTAGAACACATGTATTTCCAAAACAACATTTCTCTGTGGAGATTTCACCATTTCTGAACCATATTCCATATTTAAAATCAACCCATCTCCTCCTGTCTCTTGTGTCCTGGATGCACTGCTGTAAGCTGCAAACCATCTAGCATGCTTGGAAGTGAGGTCAGCAGCATCTTTGTCAGCACCATGGAGTTCTGTCATCCATCAGTAAATCTAGCAGCGAGGAGAGTTTGCAAGACTCAGATGCTTCTCCCTGGCCTGCTGTGCTGGGCGTCTGTCACATGGCCCATTAATGGCAAGATGTTCACACTCTGTCATTTTTCACAAAGTTGTAGGTGAGGTATGAGCCAAAAGCAGATAAAAAGACAAATTAACTGATGCAGCATGTAGCACCATGACCATGATCAGTCTTTCCTGCCTAGACAGGGGCACGACTGGAGCAGCATTTCCAAAAAGTACTCATTATCATTCAAATTTCTCAACACAGCAGATTTGAAGTGTGGTTGCATAATATTTATGTAATGCTGTGTTAAGGGAAGTGCTTATCACAGACCTGAGACCTCAACTTGGAGAGATAATGGTATTGCATGTTTGATTAATGCTCTTCTCTGATACTGATCAACGGCAGTGCAGTAGGAGAAGCGTGGGCTTCCTCAATCTGCCAACAAGAAGGTCTTTCAAGCTTGCCAAAAGAACTGCTATTGTTTGTGCCCAGGCCCCAGTCTCGCAAGCTGTTCTGTGCAGGTGGGCCTCAGTGCTTCACAGAGTCCTGGTGACTTTGTTGACTACAGCAGAATGGAGAACTTCACAGCAGGATCACCACAAATCCCTGACTGCTTGGAAAATGGCCTTCAGATCCCTCTGAAGGACAGCTCAGCCCACTTGTACGCAAATAGACTTCTGGCTACAGCAATCGGATTTGATACTTTCAAAAACTGAGTCTCTGCAGGGCTAGAGTAGATGCTGTCTATGTATTCACATTGTAAGCTGAAATTCAAGGAAGGATGTGATGGAAGGATGAATTTCTTAGCAGATTATGCTATATCAGAATCACACAATAAGTGTGTCCTGCTTGATGGGCAAAGCTTAAACTGGCAAGATGAGCAGAGCTCACTATATCTTCTTTACGGGTGCTATTTTCATGAGCAGGATAAAAATATTGTCTGAGGAGCCTGGATCACAGGTCAGGAGCCCTGTATGCTACATAATGCTGTGTGGACACAGAAAGAATTAAGAGCTGTATTGAGGCTGACTTTTGGTTTGCTCAAACTCACATTTCTGTGAGAAAGACAGAAACAGAGTTTATCATTTGGCGTTTGGGTACATGTTGGCGTTTTGGTGTGTGCTGGAGTCTGGGCAAGCACTGGCATCTCCAGGCTTTGGAGAGCCTTGCAGGCTCAGGGATGGTGTGGAGCCTCTGTGGAGCCTTGGTACCCCACTTCCCACAGTGGGGTGTCTGGGCTGGATATGTAATAATGGTTTAGACACAGCCACTTCTGTCTCTTGGCATGACTATCTTGTGTCTGCCTTGGCCAGGCAGAAACTGTGCAAGAGGCAAATCAGATGCAGTACTCAACCCTGTTACCAAGCCCTGCTATCCAAACCTTGTTCCTGTTAAAACTATAGAGAGCATCCAGGAGAAGAATCACATGAAAACAACAAACCTCAACTTGCTCTGGCTTAGGCTTCCGAGGGACTTTTTTCTATTCTTATGTGGATTGCATGCTTAGTTATTTTTCTTTTTTTTCCCTGCCCATATTAGCTAGTGTAACAAATTCTAACTGGATGCTGAAAATAGCGAATGGAAGGGGATGGCCATGTGTGCTGGTTTTACCTTGAAGGCACCTGGGGCGAGGGCATCTAGGAAGTTTTTCTTCATGAGAAGTTCCTCTGTGGATTGATGGGACCAATTGGAAGCTGGTTTAGTTGTTGACAGCCTGAGAAACCAATTGGAAAAGTCGGTTCGCTCTGTGAATCACATTTGAAGCAAGTAAACCCCGGGAAAATCGCTCTTCTATTCCCAGCCCTTCACAAGGTAACACCGACCTGGCCCGGGTCCCTCTCATGCGTCCCGGCCCGGCCCGGCCCGGCCTGGGCTGGGCTCGGGAGGCTGCCGGGCCCCGTTTCCAACCAGGAGCCCCGATAACCAAGAGAAGCCGAGCCCATTGCTGAGATCCTCGCCCTTTTCCCGGTGTGTCCGTGGCTCGGGGGGCCCTGCCCTGCCCTGTCCCGGCTCGGAGCAGCCCTGGGGTGGCCGAGCCCGCCCGGCCGCCCTCACGGGCTGGGGGGAGGCAGCCGGGCCCGGTTCGGGAGAGCCCCCAGGGCTTTGTGTGCTGGGCAGGGCAGAGGGAGAACCCCCGGGCTGCGGCTGGAGCTGGGGGCGGGCAGCGCCGGGGAAAGCCATGGACACACGTCCTTGGCACCCATTTCTCCTTTGCATGGACTCTGCGGTTCTCGTCCTGCCCCTCCAGCGTGGCCTGGGCACCCTGAGATCCTGACACAGCTCCGGCATGGCCTGGCACAGCCCCTGTAACTTCTGTGGGAGATTTTAACTTTTCCAATGCTCAGATAAGACTTAGAGACTTTCCATCTTTCCTTGGGTGAGAGGGAGAAGAACAGAAAGGATACACCAGAGTCAATGAAGCAAAAGCTAAGCTTTTAAATGGAAGGAGAATGAGGAGAAGCCATGAAGGTTGGCTGAAAAATCTTTTTGTAAGTTATAGGGGTGGACTGTACTGCACTAAAAAATTCCTTTAAATCATGGAGAAGGACATGGAGGGGGGTGGGGTGGTGAGGTATAAAGTGTTTGGAAGATCCTTTGTCCCGAGGGAAAAAGGGGCATCTCGGTTCCTGGGAACGAAGTATGAACAAAAAGAAGAGAGCCCAAGAAAACTTCTGCCTTTGAGTAGCTCATCCTTAAAAGTAACACCCCTGATGACTAAATGACTTTACCATCGCCCATAAGCACAGCTCTGGGAAGGCTGTGAAGGTGGGAGGAGTTTCATGATTGCAGATCCCAGACGGCTGCTTTTAGTGAAAAAAGTGCAGTCAGGCAAGAGCTGATTATTTCCTCTCTTAAAAAAGATCCCTATAGCTGAACAAGAAGAAACTCCTCTCCCTAAAGTGAACTGAAAAAGATTATTTAAGTAAGGAATTGACTGAAATGTCTCTGTATGTTGTTAAGATGTGAAAAGAGGAAGAAGTGAGTGATTTGAAGATCTGTTCTAAACTTATTATTATTTTTTCTTTGTGTTGTTAATAAAGTTTTCCTTTATTCCCTTTTAAATTTTAAGCCTGCTTTGCTTTTACTCCTAATTCTATTTCACAAAAAAAACCCCTAAAAAAATGACAAACCCAAACTATAACACCAGGTTTGCTCCAAAATACTTCTTTTTTAAAGCTAAAATTTGAGAAATACAAGAAAAAAGTATTCTCAAACTGAGGAAAAGAACAGGTTATTGCACCTGCAAACATTTACATTTATCTGCCCTTTTTGTCGACCAATTATTACAAGAAAATGTGGGAAATTTTAATTGCTACAAATGTATACAAAGAGCTGTGAAAGCAACATTGATTTATTTCCTCAAGCCATAACTGGAAAAATATATATTTAAACATGGGTTTGCCTCCATCTGCATAGCTCTAAAATGAAATCCCTCTGGATTTTTATGTTTTTAATTTTTATAAATCTGATTCAATTATTTAGAACTGAGTTTTTTAGGTTCTGTTAATATGTATTTGTCAGTCTGCGTGCTGTAAATTAATTTTTTTATTTTATTTCTACATATGCTTTCTCTCTTTAATGCCAAAAGTTTCTCTCTTGTCTAATGAAAGCTTTTACTGCTAAATTAAAATAAAAGGAATTAATAGGTACACAGTGACTTGTTCTAGTTAAAATGTGCATCAGTTTGCAATGACCACTACTTTGGGGTTGTAGCATGTGTCTTGTCTTAGACAAAGTGTAGCAAAACCTGTGAAATTTCACTTTTAAAAGTGTTTTTTTTGTTTTTTTTTTTTTTTTCAAATCTGCTTTTCTCTGAACCTATTTATAGTTTATTTCACTTACTAGTAACCTTATCACACATTATCAGCTCACAAATAAGTTTTCCATGGTAGATAATAGCTTCAGATTAAATTCTTACACAGTTTTTGAAATGGGTTGAGATATGTAGAGAAGGAGAATAAGTGATTTAATTTAATCAGTTTTTAAAATTTGATCCTTCATGGTGTGAAGCAGCAGCAGATTTTTCCAAAGGAATACACGTATGGTCAAGGTGTAATATGACCTTTACTATTTCCATGAGCATCCACTCATGTCTGAAGGAAATAAGAAATCAGATTGAACAGAGCAGATTTAATTTTAAATGTGTTGGTTTAAAGTTAAAGATAATGCTTATTTCCATAACTTTGACCACGAACCCCTAATTTTCCTAATTATAACATTTTGTGTGAAACTGTAGTGTGGATGGGGTTTTATGTTATATGCAATTACAGGGATGAATTTGTCTTTCTAGCTTCATACCACTTTTAGCAGGAACAGGTCTGAGCCCCTTTCAGCTCAACCAGTTTTAAAAAGATAGCACAATACATTGTGATAATATTTCATCAGCACTCTTTACAAGTGAAATATTTCACTTTTAGGAACTCTTGGGTGTTTTTTATTTTGTTTTTGTAGGAAAGTGTATAATAACTTTTTTGCATCCTGAAACTTCTTAGCATGTAAAGCGATGGTCCACAGATGATCTCTGTTGTTTTCAAGGTTTGGAGGTTTGGTAAGGAAGGGTTGATGAGGTTTGTGTACTTCACAGCAAGCTCATCTTTAGGCAAAGGAGGCAGAAGGCACCACACACCTCTGCACTAAGCTCAGCCCTGAAGAAGCCCATGACTCCACAGTACAGAAATAGTCCCCTGCATTTAAATGTCTGGGGTTTCCTGACAAAGATCTAGAGAAGCAAAAGAGCAGCTGCAAGAGAAAGTAATAAAAGTGCATGGGCTCTTGACATGGTCCTACCACTTATGCCTTCAAACCAAGTAGTTAATGAAGTCAGACACTTCTTCCAGACAACTTAGGAGATGTTGGCTTGAGGAGACCTTGCACTTCCCCTTGTCCTGTCAGATCATCCAGCTGTCACTGCAATGTCACAGAACCACAGAACTGTTAGCTTTGGAAAGGATGTGTGGATATGATCCAGTCCAACCCTCCTGCCAAGGCAGGATCACCTAAAGCAGATGACACAGGAATATGTTCAGGTGGACTTTGGACATCTCCAGAGAGGGACACTCCATGACCTCCCTGGGCATCTGTCCTGGTTTGAAAGACAGGTGTTTGCTAAGGAAAGCAGAAGCTTCCCTTTGGACTGAAAAAAAAATGTGATTCTTCTGATTATTATAATTTTGGAATTAAGAGAGCTCTCAGGCAAAGATATGGGGATAGGAATAACAGTTCTTTACTAGTATATCTAACAAGACAATCAAGAACAACAACAGCTATGAAATTACCCACAAACAGAACAGTAACTCAGTCCCAGTGTTTTTTGGCTGCAGGCACCTTTTCCCTGAGCTGCAGTTCCCAGTGCTGGGGGCGGGCGGGTCCCGCAGAGCCGCAGGAGGGCTGGGAGTGGTGGCAGCGCTGTCCCAGGGGGAGAGAGAGATGGAGAGAGAGCTCTCCGCTCACGGTGTCGGTCCCGGTGATCAGTGGTAGTTCACAGCGAGAAGACAGCTGGGCAGGGTCCGATGGTGGTTTCCCGATGCTGGGATGGCAGGGATGGGACACAGGCGGCGATCGTCCTTCTTGTCCGAACTCCGCGGGAGAAATGGGCCAAGGCCCAGCCTTCCGCTTCGTCTTCTGGCTGTTTGAATCTCGCGGGGTTTCCCTCTTCTCTCTCCTCCCCCTTGTCACCAGGGCCCAGTCAACAGGTATCTTAGCATGACAATGGGGAAAATTCCACAGAGGGAAAAGGGAAAGCACCAACCCCCAACAGCATCTGTTCCACTGCTTTGTCACCCTCAGAAGTTCTTCCTCATGTGAGGAATTTCTTGGATTGAGGATTTTTTATGGTCATTACTCCTTGTCCTGTCACTGGGCACCACTGAAAAGAGTCAGGCACCATCCTCTTGGCACTTGCTTTTGAGAAATTTATATGCATTAATGACACCCCCTCTCAGTCATCTCTTCTCCAAACTGAACAGTCCAAGCTTCTGCAATCTCTCCTCATAAGAAAAAGGTTCCAAACTCCTCATCATCTTTGTCGTCTCTGTATGACCCTCTCCAGTAGGTCCTGGTCTTTTTTGAGCTGTGGAGACCAGAACTGTGCACAGCATTTCAGATGTGACCTTACTAAAGCAGAGTAGAGGGGGAGGATCAACTCTCTTGACCTGCTGGGCCACACTCCTCCTGTTGTACCTTGGGATGCCGTTGGTACTTCTGGTCACAAAGGCACTACTGGTTGAGGGTCAAATTGTGATCCACCAAGACTCCCAGGTCCTTCTCTATAGAGCTGCTCTCCAGTGGGTTGGCCTCCAGCCCACACTCGTACTTGAGGTTATTTTTCCCCAGGCGCAGGACCCAGCACTTGCCCTTGTTGAACCCCATTAGGTTTCTTTCCTCGCAACTCTTCAGCCTATTCAAGTCCCACTGAATGGCAGCAGAGCCTTCAGGTGTATCAGCCACTCCCCCAGTTTTTATCATCAGCAACCTTGCTGAGGGTGCATTTGATTTCTTCGTCCAGGTAATTGACAAACAAGATGAATAAGGCTGGACCCAGTATTGGTCCCTGGGGAATGCACTGACTACAGACCTGCAATGGGATTCTGCTCAACTCATTACAACCCTCTGAGCTCTGCCATTCAACTGGTTCCTGATCCACCTCACTGTGCATTCATCTCGCCCACATTTCCTGAGCTTATCTAGGAGGATTTTATGGGACACAGTGTCAAAAGCCTTGCTGAAATCGAGGTAGACAACATCCACTGCCCTTCCTTCATTGTCCCATCCTATTACACCTTCATACATGGCATGACCAATCCTCAGACTGGTCAAGCATGATTTCCTCTTGGTGAATTAATGATGAATACTCCCAAAGACCTTTTCTTTTACATGCTTGGTGATGACCTCCAGAATGATCTGTTCCAGGACTGGAGGTGAGTCTGACTGGCTGGTAGTTTCCTGTGTCCTCCTTCTTGCCATTTTTGAGGATGAGAGTAGCATTGGTTTTTCCCAAGTCATGGAACACCTCCCCTGTTCTCTGTGATTTTTCACAGATGATGGAGGGTGTCAGAGCAGCAACATCTGCCAGCTCTCTTAGCACCCATGGGTGCATCTTGTCAGGGCTCATGGATTTATTTGTGTTAAGTCTGCTTAGCTGGTCTCCAGCACAACTCCCTACAACCAAGAAGTCTTTCTTTCTCCAGCTTTCCTTTCTTACCTCTGAGGTCTGGGGTTCCTGAAGACCATCCTCAGCAGTAAAGACTGAGGCAAAGAAGACATTTAGTAATTCTGCCTTCACTGTCTTCCATTACCACGCCACCCATCTGTTTCATCAGAAGTCCCACATCTTTTTCTAATTTTCCTTTTGCTGCTGATGTACTTTTAAAATCCTTTTTGTTGTCCTTGATATTACTTGCCAGACTCAATTCTAATGTCCACCTTGCTCAATCAAGCTGTTTAGTTTTACACAACCATATGTACTGCTCTGGTCTCCATTTGCATTGTATCCATTTGTCAAAAAGTGGAGTTTATATTTCATAGAGAAATCATATGCAAATATACTAATGAGCTCACATAAAGATTTGCAACACTCAAATTAGGACACTTATCCACAGACATTGGAGTTTCTTATGAAGCTGACCCTTTTGAGAATTTTTGATGGGAAAAAACACTAAGCTGTTGGTTTACACTTGAATTTATGGAAATAAATAAGCATGTAGGTACATTTGTAATTTGTGGTCATTTTTCCAGTAAAAAGGCATTGGCAGATATGCTCTAAACTCTCTAAAGAGACCTCTCTAAAGAGCCTGTGTTCAAGTGCAGTGGGAAGATCTTTTTCACTTGGACCTTAGGAAGATATTTGTATTAGCTAACAAATACATCTAGATGAATCATTTATTTAAATCTGGGAAATAAAGCATATTTCTTTGAGTAAATTATATATGAACTATCGTATTCATTAGTTTACCAATTATGTGGTTGGCTGACACATTACCTAATGATGTATTGGATGATTGTTGTCCATCAGCAGATCAATACATTATTTACATGATGTGACTTTTTTGCATTACTTAGCCATAATTTTTAGCTAATACTTTTAGTGAAGTCACAGAACAATTTACGCATAATGATATTTCAGTGATTATGCTGTGATTTCAGACTGCTTCGCACAACAATACTGCAGAAAAAAAGATGTCCTTATATGCTTGATCTGCAATTTTTGTTGTTATTCTTTTCCTCCGGAGTCCATAAGGCATACGTCCATTTATGCTTATGCTTCTGTATATTTCCATATGAAAACAGAGGGCTATGGCATCACCTGGGGAAAACAGTCTAATCAAGGAACCTCTCAAGAGGTTATAAACACTTTCTTTCTGCATTCCAGGACACATAGGACTTCCTCTTTTTTGTTATTTTTGGACGAAAATAAAATGCTAATTAGAACACAAGTGAGAAGACTCTACCCTTAATCAAATTAAATCTGCCAGTTACCTTGGGATGGCCTTTTGACTTACTGTGGAGATCAGGTTTTGATTCCTCTGACAATTCAGAAGGGGAAGTGACAGACAGTGTCAAAAGAAGATCAGAATTGCTTCATTTCTGAAGAGTTTTATAATGTGTAGTAACATTTTTTTTGTTTTTATTATAGACTGGATACAGGAGTGAGACTTGACCTCTTGCCTGGATGCCTGCTGGCATTCAGCTCTGCTCCCAGCAGTTAGTAACTCTGCTCTTGGTGCTCTGTGCTCAAAGGAGAAAGTAATTCTAGATGTCTGTTCGTCCAGTTTTAACAACTTCCTCTTTTCTCACAGCACCAGTGTAGCTTTGAGGCAGCAAGGCCAGGATATGGATCCAGCCTGTACTGAGGGATGCAGTCAGGGAATGTTTCCTATAGGATATTCTCTTTATGCCCTGAGGGCACAGTGATAAAAATCATCGTGTCCATCCTCAGAAAGGAAACTTGCCTTACCAAAAGGTGTTGGATGTAGCATTACCAGCGTGTTCAGAAGTCTTTCAAGCATATTGCTACCTAGAAAATGAAGAGTTTATTCAGTTTTGATGGACTCACCAGTTGGACTTCCCTCCCTTCCATTTCCTGGCAATTGGAGAACTTCAGGAAATGCAACTGCTTTTAGGGAATTCCTCTTGAGGGTGAGAGACTTTCATTGCCCCATAGCTCTGAAACAAGTCCTTAAGGTCTAACACTTCACAAGGAACTCCCTCTCACTATAGACATCTAGATATTTATTTAAATTTGCATGGATGGGTTACCATCCTCCAAGTTGTTTTACTGGATTTTTACCCAAAGAATATGCCATGCATTTCATTCAAGATTCAGCTAAACCCAGTCTTGCTCTGAGCTATACAAGACCAAAATTCTGTGCTGAAATTTGTGATGCTGGCGCAGGGGACCAGACTGTTGACAGAAACTGCCCTCAAGGTTTGGAAGCTGCACAGCTGAGGCTTTGCAGGAGCTGTTTTCATAGATTCATTTGTTTTAAGGAGGAGCATGATTAATTTATGTGCAGGTATTTCTTATCCTTTAAGCCTCTGTTCTGGAGCTCTTTTGTTCTTCTTACCTTCCAACTCCCAAGCCCTTGGGCACCCAGACACTCTCGGCCCTCCCCTGGTAGGAGGGCTCCCTCACCCTTATCTTGGTGCTGAACCCTGCAAAATCCAGTTCCCTGTAGGTTCCTGGCAGAGAAACAGTTACATTTCAGTAGCAATTTTCAGTAAATTCAGCCACCACTGGCTACCTGCTTATGCTTTTCCCTCTGAATGCCAAGCCAGGGAGACTGGCAGTTTACCATCACTGAGCTCTTGCCAAATTCATGGTGTTTCTGACTCTGTTAGCAGTGATAATAGGAAATTGGATTCAGTAACTCAGGAGGTCCCTTCCAGTGCTACATTTCAGATGAAATCTGCTAGAAAAATTAAAAAAAAATTGGTTCCAGACATCTCTGGTATTCCCATAATTGTTCATCTGCTTGTATTGGGATTATAACTTCCTTTTGAGTAACTGCTGTGAAAGGCTGCCAGTCATTTCAGGGTAGCTTATGGCAGTCACTCAAATAGTTTACAATTACCTCTAGGTATGTCTATAAATTTGAAAACAATAACAGCTATATTCTCAAATGTAGCATCTTTCAATTCATTGTAAGTAAGAGCTCTGGTTCAACAATGTGCACAGAAATGGGAATACATTTTCCAGCTGCTGCAGTTTCATAGAACTGATGGCCATATTGGTTATAAGGTAAATTTTTATTAATTTTCCTTTTTATTTTTGAGGAAGCAAGCTATCAGAATTCCTCATTGACCTTTTGATATTTTATTTTTCATTTCACCTCATTAGTATTTTCTCACTTAAAAATATTCATTCTAGTTTTGCAAAGAAGTCCAAATATTGGCAGCTTTTTTTTTAATCCTTCGCTCAAACAGCACAGAAAAGGAATGAGTCACAAATAATTTAGTCAACATATTAATACAAGTTAGGGATGTAAAGTTGTACATTTCATTTTGCTGATCCATTTACAAAGGTAGCTAAAACCAGTCTATTCCCTAGTAAGGTCCAAGACTGCATAGATACCCAGACTATGGTCCCTCATGGACCTTTTTTCTCCATCATGGACCTTTTTCTCCATCAGCAGAAAGACAAAAGGAAGAGCCACCATCTGAAGCAAAGGCCCACCCTCCCCACTGGCCTAGGAAGCCTTGGTGCTCAGCCTTTGCATAAAATTAATTGTGATAATGCTGTGCTTGGCCTTGTTGACTTGACTTTTTAGCTTGCCCTTGGACATGCTCTTGTCACAGAGAACGAGCTTCATGACTCATAATTTTTAGCCAGGGACTAAACCAGAGACTGCCACTGGGTCTCCCCTGCTTGCCTTGTTTTGGCACTGTGGGACTGAGCCCTTGCTGGAGGGGCTGCTGTCCTTCCCCATTGCTGGGGAACTGTCCCATTGTGCAATTTTTGTGCAATGATCAAACACCAAGTAAGGTGTAATATATTTTTTTCTTTCCTAAGCCTTTCTTAACCCCCTAGAGATGAATAAGAAGTATGCTAACCCCCTGCTCTGAATATCAGCTACTGTATGATGCATACCATGTTCAAGCTGGTGCATGGGGTGGTTGGTGAGCCTGTGGAAATAAATGGCCTCAACAAAAACAAACAAACAAACAAAACGAAAAAAATCCACAACAAAAAAAACCCACAAAAACCCAGAGAGCCCATATTTACGTGTTTGGCTGTAAAATGGACTGCTTTTTCCTTGCATGATCTAGCTGCTTATTGCGTGGACTACTTACTAATGGAGTGATTTAATTGCAGCAAAGTCTTTACAGCTTCCCTTTAATTATTTTGCCCTGTCACAGAGGTAGCTTGTCTGGTCATGAAGCTAGTGACAGTGGAATTGGTAGAATGAGATTTAATGTCAGCTAAATTTTGACATTTTCTCTGTCTGAGGCTCATAATTCATAGTGCACCATCCATTTGAGTTTGTTTATCCATCTGCTGCATTTGTTCTCATTCAAACTCTAAAAATTATGAAAACACCTTTAAACACATGAATATTGATATTGCTAGAACACTTTTTTTTTCTGGATTAGTCTGATCTAAGTCAACACTACGTAGATAAGTGGCTAAATGGCACTTTATTTGTAGTCTAAAGTGCATACTAACATTTGTGTTTGAATTGCCATAATGTTGTTTTCACTTTTATAAAAAGTCATTAGTGAGTAAGCATGAGGTTAGTTTAGCTTTAAATGTTACCCTTGTGATTATATGGTAATTTTTTAAATTAAAATTCGAGTGAAGTTTATGTCCCTATTAGACACCAACTAAACAAGTTCCAGAACTCAAATCTGCCAACCAAGTTTACACTACAGAAACAACAGGACTTTGTTTTCTGATATATGAGGGTTTTTTTCTGATTTTTCTTGGAACTTCTCGGTTGATTCTCCGTAATTCAGATCTATTCTAAGTGTCCTGAAGCAATGAAATTATAGGCTAGGTTTCATTTGTTAATAAAAAGTCAATTTATGATCAATAACACTAAATGCTAAAGGAAGCAGATACATCTGGGTTTCCCAACGATTCAAAGGCACAGTCTTGTGTTTGCTGCTGGAAAATACTAGAATATAAAACAAACGTGGATGTTGTCTGAGTAGGTGAAAAAAGGGGGGAACAAATTTATTGGAAAAAGGAAACAAAGGGAAAAAGGATAAAATGTGTCAGGACAGGACAAAACTCAAATGTGACTAGAATGGCTTAATATTTTAACATAAATTCCCAAATAAATGGTACAGATGGGAGTCTGCGATAAGAGCACAGATCTGTATTACTGCACTAGTAAAGAGTGACTCATTCTACTAATGATAAAACTTCAGCTCACAGAAATGAATACATTTTTGCTACAAAAATCCTCACTAGGCTGATGGTTGGCAGAGCTCTCAGCCCAGGAGAAGAGCGGTTAGTATTTAATTTCCATATGAAAAGCAAAGTTTGGCTGGAACAATTGCACATGTGAGCTGGTTCCAGTTGGTGCTCAGGCTTCTGTGTGGAAACTGGTGGAAATTCTGCCAGTTCAGAACCAGCTGTGCACTGAGGAGCTATGTGATGGATTGTTCTCCTCTGGGTCCTCCAGGAGTCGTCCAGAGGCTGTAATGAAATCACATATGGACAATCAATGCTATTAGCACATACACCTCTAGTGTGCGTACACTTTGTGTGTTGCTTTTCTGTCTCCGTGTTTCAGCAGAAGAATCTTCTGTTCTGTAAGTGACTGCAGATCTCTGCCTCTGGAGCATCAGAGCTGTTTTCTTCTCCCATTCCAGCAAGCAACATCCTATAATTGTCTCATTTCTTGCCCCACATGCCCCAGGAATCTTGCCTTCCACTTACTACATCATTCAGAGAGTAGCAACTGGGTTGAACTCCATAGGTTCATTTCAGCACTCCTCATCCAAAGGCCCCCTGGAGCCCCTTACTGTGCAAGATACCATCATGGAGTTTATCTTTCTGCTCTAAATATCACTGTTTGAGTTCATGCTCCCTGCTCCCTTTCTTAGTGGAATGATATTGGCTCCACTGGTTAAGAACTGCATCTACTCATATGACAGATCAGAAAATAATTTTTACTACTTGATTTGTAATAAGTACACCTAACTATAAAGCTTCAGCTCCCTTCTCTCCACTGTTCCTGTTCTGTCCCACTCAAATGGTGTGTAGCACTTTTCCTGACCTCCTTGCATACTCTCAAGACCAAACTGACCTTGATTCTTGTCATCTGGTGCCAAAATATGACATCAGCATCAAGGGGAGGCAGAACTGGGCATTGGACAGAGCAAGTTTTATCAGTGAGTAGCTGTTGTATAATAGTGATTTTGTTATTTTATTTCTACAGAAGGTTTTCCTGTGCCTCAAGATGCAAAATAAAGAACAAAATTTTGCTATCAAAATAATAACTGGACTGTGCCGTCTGTTTGTTCTCCTTCAGATTCTTGTATAAACATTCTCTGATCTTAGCAAAGCTAAAAATATTGCTAAAAATCAAAATATTTGCTGTTAGGAAAGCCAGATTAGAAACTCTTTTTTTTTTCCTTTTTAGAATAAGTTTGAAAGACATCTGAGAATGGAAATATGCTATATTTAAACTAAAGTCTATAATTAAATTATATCTTTTCATTCTTGGACTAATTTAGTGTTGCAGTGGTGTACCAGTAGCTCTGCTTTTTGGTTGTCTAAGATTTACATCTTTGGCATCTGGTTTCTAGTAAAATGATCCTACTTAATAAGCATTGTTTTTGCCACTGAGAATATCTTCATTTTCATGAGAAAAGTTGTAGATTAATGTCAAATTCCTTATCAATTCAATTCTAAAACCTCGAGTGAATTTCATAAGATATTTGTGTTTTAGTTGACAGTCTAACTGTGCAATTAAAATCAATCAAAGATAATTCATGTGAGATTAATTACTGTAAACACGGAAAGTTGTGTGGGGGTTTGCACCAACAGCTAAGGTTTTAGCTGATTCTTCATTTGCCACAACTTTGCAAAGGTTTGATTTTCATGAAGCTCTAAAAGATGTAGTATGTGTCTGTAAGCACACAGCATGTTCTGTCTTCCTCCTGCTTTTCTACCATGTGCTCTCTTTACAGGCAGCTTACACACTGACCATGAACAGCCAGCCTAGATTAACCTTCTGCATTGTCTAACTGTGTATATCCAGGCTTGCACAGCCATACAAAACCATGGTCATGCCTGAGCCGTTGTTGTAGGCTCGCTGTCTCCAGGGTCCACGAGCCTGGCCTTGAAGGTAGATTAACAGAGATGTAAAAAATGACTTGATGATCTGCATGATGACAAATGCACGATATGATCTCAGCCTGAAATTTATCTTCTCAAAACTCTTATCAGCTGTCACCTACCCAAGATGCTCCCAGAGATCACTATTCTGTTCCAAAGTTATGTGCTTAACATGAATTTTGCCTCTAGTCACACTGAGACCTCTGTTGTCTTGGCACTGTGGGGCAGATCCCAGCAACTCCTTATACATGGCTTTGTCAGGTTTCAGACTCATGTCCCAGGGTCCATCACAGAGTTCATTGAAACGCTTTGTTTTGTTGTTTAGAAAGCACTTTTGCATCTATATCAGTGGCTTCTCTGCTCAGAAGTACACAGGACACTTTGAGAGATGTGCGAATACCTGTATAGGGATATGTTTGGCATGAACCATAATTCATGATTGTAACAGCATCCTCCTTGGAGGGGTGAGATCTATATCTCACTGTCATGCCATTTTTCTCTAGCCATCTGGGATCAAAATGAGGTTGCACTCATATGTCCACTACCTTGGGAATATCCAGAAAATGAGAACTGTTAGTTAGAATGCAGCCTAAAGTGATTTATGACTTTGTTGATTTTGTTCAGCTTACTTGTAACTTCAGATGTTCTGTAAAAATGCAGTTGTTTCTGTACCTCCACCACCTCAGGAACATTGCAAGAGAGTTATCTTTGTCACACATCTTGGATTTTTTTTTTTTTTGGTGTGGTTCTTTTTAGTGTGGTAGCTATAATTTGGGGCAATGAAAGCAATGAAAGATCTTTTTAAATTTTTTATTTTATTTTATTTTTTGGTCTGACTCTGCTTCCATCTAACAGTCCAGAAATCATTTTAGGCACTGCTGTAAATCTCATCAGGAGGCAAAGTAGTTCCTTTTAAAAGTAGTACCTTTTAAAAACTGACAGCTCATGAATTGTTTGTCCATTCTGCTAAAAGAGTCACAAGGATTTACCTTTACCAATTGCCAGCTTCTCTTGATTACCTTGTAGACCTCATTTTACTTTCAGGAATCATATACCTATAAATCAAGAAGACAAATTAGTGCAAGTTCCTAATTATCCTGCTTCCACTATCCTATTTGTCCATAAAGACATTCAGAAAATAATATCCCTCTATTTAAATTTAATTCCTGTCTTCACAGCCATGATGGATGATGCCTGGTTGCCCCAAATCAATAATATCTATTCAGAGGTCTCATATCACCAAATAACTACATGGAATAACAATCAGAATAATTTAATTTAAATGGATACAATTAGCACTGGAGATGAAGCTATTAAATAAAGTCCATTGATTGTTTATCAGGCACTGAGGTGAGATAATTTAAACATTCTCACTGCTAAGATTGATAGATGAATTGCCAACATTCGTATGCAGCAACTACATTTAAACTTATTTAATAATTCAACTTATTTTTAAATTTCAGTGTCAAAGGTAAGGAGAAAGACTTATCTGAAATTTTTACCTCAAAGAAAAATAACTCAAGGATGCTGCAGAAGCTTGACTGACAGACACAGGAGTGCTAATAGAGTAGGAATTTGTTGTTTTGGAGGTTAATATCGAACACGTGTTCAATATATGAACTACCTTCTCAGTAAATATGCTCATATACAGAAATGTTTCAAATGCATGTTTTAAGTATCAAAACATCAGCATGTATAAAACTTCTTCCCTAGTCAAAAACTTCTCTTAGAACCATGGAATCATTAAGGTAGGAAAAGACCCTTAGGACCATCATGTGCAGCCTTAAGTCTAGCACCACCACTATGTTCACCATTAAACCATGTCATCAGCTTCCATATCCACACTTATTTTGAGCACTTTCAGGGATGGAAATCTGTTCCAATGATTTACAATCCTTTCCATATAAAAATCTTTCCTAATATCTAATTTAAACGTCTATGGTGCTATTTGAGGCCATTTGCTCTTGTCCTCTTGGAGGACCTTTGATTTTTCACACGAACAAGTATTTAAAGTTCAGCCATCTCTTAACCAACAACTAATGGATGTTGATATAAATCTTTTCACCAATTCTAAAACAATTCTAAAACCACTTTATGTGTACTAGAATCTGTAAATATGAACACAGAGCAAAGCTCAGTTTGAAAAGGATTCAGAACCTTTACAAACCCTTCAATGCTTTAGTCTTGTAAAATATTATTCTTTATAATTACATTGCTTTCTTGAGGAGTTTGTGAGATCAGACTCTTGGCTGCCACATTTTTTGTCCCAAAGTTGACGCATGCTCAGGGACATTTTCTTGCAAAGCAATTCAGTTTTAGATTTTTCTATCAGAAGGCGAAGATCAGGAAGGTACTAGAACTCGTTCAGTTTCTGCTTAAATTTTTAGAAAAATTCCCTCTAACTCACATGGCAGAGGGACAAAACCTAGGAGAAATTTCAGCAGCTTTACTGTGGGTTCTAGAAGGGGCCCTGGGTCAGCTGGTGGAACCAGGGAAGAAAGCAGCTGTTTCTTACCAGCACTGCTCTGTGACAGACAGTCCTTACAGGAATGCTGAGAATTTTGAAGTCATTGAATAAATTATTTATAGGAAATCATTTGCTGTGTCTAGTCATTCCCTAAAACACTCAAATGCATGCCTCTAATGGGCTTATAAAGTTGCGATGAGGACAGACATTGGAAAAAGTCAAGAGTGTGTAATTGGAAGGGCAGATAATTTGAACTGGCTGAAGACTGAGTTGCAAGGCTCTTTTGAGGAACAGTTCTACAAAAGAATACCCTTTTTCGCTGCACTTAATATTGGGCATAAGAGACCCCAGGAGCTAAAAAACTCTCTCTAATTTATTTGTTTCAGTTGTCTTCATTCCCACTTTCTGTTTGCCATAAAAGAAAAAGGTTGGGAAATAAAATATAAGTAACCTTTGCCTCTTATATTTACAAATAGCTTGAAATTTTCTGATTTTATTTTCAGGATCACATTCCTCTGACAACTTGAATTTAACCAGGAAGAAACAGCTGAAATAAACTGAGAGGGTTATTTACATCCAAGCAAGGGTAAGATCCTTTCTATGTGCCACTTCCTGCGGTTCTGTTTTCTAATTAAAGAAAAAGCTAACACGAGTGAAGACACATGCTCACGGTGCATAATTTTTGGAAAGACAGCAGCAATTTAAAAGTAAATTTCACACTAGCTCTGAGACTCATGTCAGATGCTGCCTGCTTGCTCTAGTTCATGAAGGCCATTTATATTCTAAATTTAAAAATAACTTGGTGCTGGCATATTCCATTAATAAATTAGGACTAGAGTTTTATGTTTTCAAAGGATATGGTGAGGTATATATAGACCTGCTAAAAACGGTTGAAACTCTGTTTGAGTGTATCTCTTTCACCTGCATTTATTTCAAACTTGTTTTCCACTATCTTCCTTCCCATTTCCAAATGAGGGGCTAACTCTGAAATCCCTTCTGCATGGTGATTGAAATTCTGAAGACATTATCACCTCAGAGAAGATATTTGGTGAACAGGACCACCAATAAATCCACTTTTCACCTCATTCAATGATGGAAAGGTGCTGCTGAGGTCTCAGGATGATTGATAGTTAATTAGCTTGTGCAGTCGTGGTGTTTAAATGTCCAACTGGAACAGCTTTGCTTGCCAGTGGATAAAAGTGCACACTTCTACTTGCAGTATTTTTATTCAATGCAGCTCCTTGCTTTTTGGACATATGCCTACACCACAGTGAATATTTCAGTGCTCTGCTTTCTATTTTTAGGTGAAGAATTGTAGATATCTGGTCTAACCTGACAGATGCCAGGGAACTTTTCTGTACTTAGAGGATGGTTTCAATTTCATTCATTTCAGTCATGAGAACTGAAGATCTAACATTGGGACAAAACCCAAAGTCCTCAAAAACTCAAAACAAATACCAAAATTAACTATCCCTGCCTCAAACAAAGAGAAAAAAAAATCTTTTCAATTAACCACCTTATTTTGAATTTTGAAATATTTCCTTTGAATCTTGACCTTTTCAAAATACACCCTCTTTGTTGTTCTGAGGGAATTAAGATATCTCACTAAGTTTCTTCAGACCAGAAATTACATAATGTAGTCCAATATTCTGACAATTTCTAAATGCTGAAAACTATGAAGAGGGAATTTTTCCACAGGCAACTCATTTTCAGAAAATGTTTTCCTTGTTTGAGACATAAACCTCCATACACCACAAGATGCCTTTGTTCAGACTTGTGGTAGCGCACGTAAGTTTTACAGAAATGAGTATGACTTCACTGGACCTTGCAGATCTACCTGGTCAGAGATATGTGTTCATTGATGTTCCAAAATTTTCCTTTAGAGAACAATTTCCTTTGAAAAGTACCCACTTACATCTCAAAATCTATGGAGAACAGATTAATGTCAGTAGAGAGATACTGATAAAAGGATAAATTGTGATCAGAAATTCTAAAATATCAATTAATAAAACCAACTCTTCAATAATCATCACTTCACTCAAAAAGAGTGTTTCTAATAAAACATGATAAATTGGGTCCCTCAGTTTTGGACTTTGTGCCAACCTTTCCCTTTTAAAATCTGAAAGAATGTGATTACTTTCAGTGAATGGGACGAGACAAGGTATGGAGCAATGAAAAGAGGAGTCCTCAATCACGGACTTCATTTTTTGTTTTCTGTTTTCTGGACAGAGCCAAGATCCCAAGAGGATTTCTAGAAATACAGTCTGTAGCAAAATTCATAACTACTTCATCTGCACACATCTGTGAATTGCAAGCATTTTTATGAGTATCAATGAAAGGAAAACAATAACATGTGTTGGCTGACATAAGTAAGCACAACATAAGGAAGCCAAAATGGCCTCCTCCCTCTTAATAAAAAATCTAAATCTTTGTTCTGCACATGCTTGAAAAACTAAAAAAACCCATAGGCTTTCTAACATGCTGTTTATGGAGTCGCTGGGCAGAAATGGCAATAAGTGCCCTTATTGATGAAAATTATTAAGGTCTACATGGCAGTGAGTCACCACAGGTCGTACATCATGTGACAGACCTTAGTTTTCCCTTGAGTTTCCTCTGGACATTGCTTGTAGTTAGGATCTAATGAATATTGTTTAGTTAGTTCTCTGACACTTCGAATAACTACCTCATGGTAGATCCCAGAGTACTTTATAGTCTGCTCAAGATTAAAGCTTCACATCAAAGGCTACTTCCCTTTTAAGAAAGGTTACAATTGAGGTATCCAAGTTATTTTAGGAAACTAGAACAATATGCTCTTTATGCAACCCATTTATAGTACAGCCACTCATTTTCCTATTAGTAAAAACACAGAAGTCTCTATGGAGCAAATAATTATTTTAAAAGCAGTCCACATGAGATGTCTAAATGCATCTATTTGTGTCTCAAGGGCATATATGGATCTCTCTGAATCTCCAGCTTGCATGTTTGTTTTGTGGATGCAGCAATACAGTGAGAGTGCAGTTGTGGGTAGAGCGTTGGGTCTCAGGTCCTTCCCTCTCTTTAATTGCAAGTATCTGATGACGTGCTTGCACTTGTGCAGTTATGTGCCTTGCTACTACTGGGTGTCTTGCTAAGCAAAGACAGGAAGTATCTGATCAGCAACTGCTGTAGTTCTTCTGCTTAAATTCAGCTTGGAGCTCTTACGCCCCCACGTGCAGATTGTATCCCAGATACTCCATGTTTGGCTTTTGTTACAGAAGTTTGGGCTATAAACAGCTTTCTTTACTCTGTATGATGTCAGGAACAGAGTTGAAGGGTGTGAGAGGAAGGTAAAAACTGCCTTGAGTGGCTTTGTGTACAATCTGCTTGTCCTAAATAATAGTAGAGAGCTGACCAAACCATACCGCTGATTTTTTTTTTTTTTAAAGCCAAGTGTTACTTTTAATTTATGCCATGAAAAAAGGATAAGTTCGGCAGTGTAGCACTCTGTGTGATTATTTATCAGTAAGGATAACTAATTAGTGGAAATTTCCAATGTTTCCTTTAAACACAAAACATAAGTTGAATGAGGAAATGTCATCTTCATAGGAAGAAAAAAAAGTCAGTTTAAATTCATATTTTGACCCATTTTATGTGTCTGGCAAAAACTACTTTTATGTAAGAGCTCTTCTTCAATGTGTTTCTGAAATCCACACTTTTAAGAGCAGACCAAAGATGCCAGAATTTTAATGGGTGGTCATCCAGCCTGTTCTGTGCTTACAACCTGTTCCCACTAGCTGCAGAACAAGAAAACTTCAAGCTTGGAACAAAAAACCCATAACAAAATATTTAGGACCTCTGTAGAGTTATGAACTTTGACAGGTGTAGGGAAGAGGAGAGGAAGATAAAAGGACAAGAACAAGATGAAAGGACATTTTTATTCTGTAGTAGGTAAAGGACGTCACTACTCTTTATCTCAGGAGCTGATCCACAGGCCTTTAAATCTATAAATTAGTGAACTCTTACCTCTAATCAAACTATTTCTGGATCCACAGGGAGATGTTATGCAACATACAAAAGAGAACTCAGCAAAACAGGGACCTGCAAGTTTTCATACATTCATTTTTGCTCATTTATTGAGGAAAAACAGAGAAAGATGAAAAAGATCAGAAGAAAACTATTGGTTTTTTCCAAACATTTAATGGCAAAAAAATCACAAGGCTATTTGAATGTGCCTTCTTTATGGGAGAAATGCATGGTATTTTATTTCACACCTTCTAAAGTTGTGTGGAAATCTATGAGTATAAACATTATGCATGACTTTCAGAACTAAAGATACGCTAGCCACTTAAATCTTCCCCTTTTGACTATTGTAGTTCTCTCTGGTTACTAGGTCCTTTTTCAAAAGAAAAGCAAAAATGTGTTTCAACGGAGAATAACTAGCAGCTGGAGAACAAGCACACTACTGGCTTTTATTTAGCAGATGTCATGCACAGAAACTGGGTCTGAACGAAATTAACCCAGGTCAAAGTGACCCAGGTCCCATCCCATGCTCACCCCAGTCCAAAGCAGATGTAACAGCAGCTGTGTTGTAGCTGACTAACTATGATGTAACAAGCATCATCAACTTGTCAGCTTATCTGGGATGTAGTCTCAGTTCCTAGAATGTGCTCTGTTTCAGAATCATAAATATGGGATTCAATCTTGGTAGATTCCTGCTTAGGTTTCCTTGTTGGTTTTGCTAGCATACACCAACAAGTGTGTGTCATTTCCTCATTGTCAGAAAATTCTTCTCTGGAGCCAGATCTGAAGAGTCTGGGCCAGAAGAATCTTATGAAATTTATAAAAAGAGCAAATAATTATGCACTGCTACTTTTAACAGAATTACAATATAGTGTAGTACTATTGGTGGTAATAGGGACCCTGGCAATAATTTATAACAATGAGAAGAAAATTCTCTTGTAGAATCATAGCAGCGTGGATTACTTTAAAAAAGAAATTGGAATAATTTTGAGCATGTGAAAATTGCGCAAAATTCCCAAGTGGTGCCTACAAGACATTGCATAGAGCCCTGTGTGGATTAGGAAGGGATGTGGCTCTCTCTTTCCTGAGCTTTTAGTGGGAAGTGTATTAGTGGGTGTGGGTTTTAAAGACAAGAATGATTCAGTGCTCCCCCTTCTCTCTACTCTCTGCAGTAGCAAGCTGAACCATTTCAGCTATTCCTTTCTCTTTGGCAGACTGTGACGGTGCCACACATGCCCTGTGTATGAGAAATGTAGTTTGAGTCAGGAATAAACCGTTGCCAGCTCTTCATAAGTTGTCGTTCCCTTTTCAGCCCCTACTCCAGCATCCTGAGTAGCTCTCCAGCTGCTGGAGGGAACGGGCACAGCATTGCTTGTTACAGAGCGGATGCCAGATGAAGAGGAAATTGAACAATTTATTCAATTTTTATTGGAAATACGGTTTCAATTTTCCCAGAAAAACTGTTATGCCTGTTCAGAGGTGGCAAGCATAAAAATGAAAAGCAAACAGTGTAATGAAAATGTCATTAAGGGGAATATAGTGTAAAATATGCATAGTAGTGTATTCATTGTTGCTTCTGCTTAAAAAGGGGAACATCTGAAGACACATTACGAATTTTAAACCACATCCTTCTATATCCTTGATAGCAAAACATTCTCCATTGAAGTCAATGATTCCCTTTGCCAGACTCCAGAATAAGGATCTGTGAAGCTTTATGGACTTCTAAATCTTTGTTTGATACCAATGTATGTATCTGCATGTCTGAAGAGCTCGTCTGCTCTGTGCCACTGCTACAGAGTTGTAACACCAGTCAGCTCTCTGCTCACAGCTTTTCTCAGTTCAGTGACAGCCTGGGAACCCACTTTGTAATGCCTCTGGTTTCTAAGCCGGAATATTCAGGTGATTTGGAACACACAGCAATATAAATTAATTTCTCGCCTGAAGTAATTGTAAAACCAGAGTGAATTTCTCTGAAGTTGCACTACTTTTTGTAAACAAAAGGCCTTCAATTAATTTGCACATAGAAGCAAAAGAGCATATGCTTATTCATTTTTACATGTGGCTCGGGTGCTTTGAAGAGAAAGATTGCTCGATATTCCAATATTTTTAAACTTTATGTTGCCTTCCATATTGTCCGTATGTTAGAGAGTGTGTGAGGAAACAACGTGTTTATTAGAACAAGTAATATGACATAACTGGAAAAAAACTGGCAAACCTCTGACACTTCGTTGTTCTTCAGTTCCATGAGACTCCTGTATAATTTTGAAGGACTGCAGAAACAGCTCATCTCAATCAGCCATTTCAATGGCACTTGTTACACTCTGCTTGTATGTTCTCAAGAACTGATCAAAATCTTTGAGAAAAAAAAAGTAACGGGGATAAAAACATTGGGAAACTATTACTCATGTCCCCACAGTATATTTGTATTTATGCTTCTCTTTTCTTAGTCTCTCCTGTTCTCTCTGTGGTCCTCTTTATGCACTGACCACTTTACTCCACTCTATGCACATGCAGAACAGAGGACCATGTATCATTTATATCCAAAGAATGAGATTTTGGAAGAATACTCCTTATCAGAGAAAATGTCTTTTGTTGAGGAAACATGAGCCTTATAATCTACAACTGAAGAGTTGTATCTGACAGATATATGTTCTGTATGGAGGAAAAGCCAATAAGTATTTTGTTTCTCAGTGGAACAAGAAACTTGTAGCATGTATTGAAATTTTCCCAGGGCATGAACGAGTGTTTAGAAATAAGGTAAGAAATCTTAACCAATTCCCCTGCACACATCAAATTATGCTTAAAGCAAAGTAGCCTGTCTTTGTTTAAGGTGAGAGTTTGTTTGCACAGGTAGCACGTGTAAGGGTTGGAAATCCCATGGCAATTCTTCTGGCAATGTAGAAAACCAGGTGAAATTTCTAGCGATTTAAGCATTATATCTGGACAAAATGCCATGGATGGACAGGATAAGTAGGTGCAAGAGGTGGAACAACCACGAAAGATTGATGCACGTCTGTTAATGCACAGGCATACCTACTCCTGCAGCTATGTGCACTCCCCAGCTTTGAGGAAAAAAATTTCTTGTTCCTTGTAACAAAAGAGGTATTCAAGGGGTTCAGATCACCACCTGGTGTGAGGTGAGGCTGTTTCTGCAGGCCCTTTTTATAGACTCTTGAAGCTAAACTTCTTCTGCTGTGTCCTGCAGTGGTGTTGGGCTGGTGATTCTACAGTAAAACTCACAGGACTACATATCCTTTTGTTTACCAAGTGCTAAATTTCACCCAGGAAGAGTAGTTCAAATATTCTAACTTCTGATGGAGTAGCACCTATTAGTGATTGGTGCAGATTCAAAGAAATTATTTCCTCTGTGTAACTGGTTACTATGCCCCAGAATTTTCCATTTTATAGGCTTCCGGAGGAAAAGGATGATTATTGTTTCTATCTCTAATAAAGGTGTAATCCTGGGTATTTCCTGGTTGTTTTACACAACACTCTTATATGAAGCTGGATTGCAGTATAAAGCATTTTATCAAAACCTGTCATTAAAAGTGGGTCTTTAAATACTTCTGAATTAAATGGGAAAACATTTTTAAGACAAAAAAATAGGAAAAGTATGAAATGCAGTACCACCATTATCTCTGACACTTTGAGTTTATCATAATGGCTGGTGTATTTCTTAATACGTCAACTGTTGAAATTGTAATTGAAAAAGCAAATATTCATATATTTAGTAAGAAGTGTACACTCAAGTTTACTTTTAAAAAAATTTGTTTCTGAACTCTGCTCTTGAGGATAAAAAGTGCAATTCAGAAGCACCTTGCAATTTCAAAAGCAGAGGACAAATAGATAGTTATATACTAACAAAATGGAAGTACTTGGAGCACTGTCAAATCATTAAATTAAAATGGGTTTTGTTTCCCCTTCTCTATGAGCACTGAGGTTGCTAAAACTGGATTTTGGTTGACATCCTGACTTCCCCACATATAACCTTTTCAACCTTCAATATTTTGCACCATTTCTCTGGAACTCAGAGATCTGTAAAACTGGATTATGCTTCCTTACTTCATAGAAGAACTGTGAGATCCAATTTTAGGCATGCACATGCATTCTCAATATATTTAATGGACAAATAATGCAGTGTAGTTAGGTGAAGAAGAATCCAAATAGACCAAGCTAGTTTTTTAATTTAAAGTTTTAAAACATGTTCATATATTCTCTCATATGTTTATAAAGACTTTGTAAGCTTCTCTTTATGAACTTTCTTGTTTTTGCTTTCTGCTAAGCTCTGGTTTCATGTACCACTGCATTTCTGCTAAGAAAATTGTTATACAATCTAGCCCAAGGCAAAGAAAAATCTTATTTTTCATATTGTGAATGAAGAACTGTGACGCTTTGATTTGCTTGGCAGGTTTTTGTGGTGTCTTAGGCCTGATAATCATATTGGAAATGTGTTCTTTACTAGCTCTATTTCAGATTTGTATTTATAGAAATCTACAAAGCACCTAATTTGGATACTTTTGACAAAGTTTCAGAACAGGTTACAAATTGTTCTGCATTTGCATGAAAGAATTCCACAGTTTTGATAGTTGTCTGGACAAGCATTAACTTTTGGGATTCTACACTAAGAATACCTTCTTCCTTAAAAGAATACCTTCTTTTTGAGAGTCTAAAGACCTACATGGTTGTTTCCTCCTGTGTATGCTTTAAATGCAGTTGAACTTCCATAATTGTTCAGTCATAACTGAAATTGCAATTGTACAATGTTAATTTGTAAAGACTGAAAGTTATGTGAAAGTACTAGTTAAAGTTAAATTTTATGAGTCCTTCTTATTTCTACTGTAGTGTATAATGAAACCTGGGGTTTCCAATAAATTTGTCATGCTCTGCCTCCTTGTAACTTCCCTTCAATACTGCTCCATTACTGCTGCTCATAGTGGTGATCCAAATAATTAATTCCCACTCTCACTTATTGCAATGTCTAGCTGTCTTGGAGAGAGCTCTGTATGTTTAGTCCTTGGACATATGGCTGCAAGGTGCCAGCCAGTCCCAGGACTTCGAAGTTCAACTTTGCAAAAAATTGTCTCAGGTTGACTGAAGGCTGGGCTTCCTCTCCAGCTGTCCATCCCTCTTCCTTCTAACAGACCTTACCACCCTCTGAGACAAAAATGCTCATAAATGCACATCTCTTAGTACCTCCAACAATTTTAGGATGCCAGGCTCCCACCTTCCCTTCTGCTCCCTTGTCTTGGGAGGTGAATCAGCTGGCTAATTTTATTTCCCTAGAACTATCTATCATGTTCTATCCCTACCAGAAATTTGAGGAGACAGGCAGATCTTTCAAAGTGAAATTAAGAAGAGTCAAACAAAACTCTTAATGCAGGGACAGAGTAGAGTCTGCCTTTATTTTTCAGTAACACATTCCCTGGCACTGTTGATCAAACCAGTAGGTGGGCTAGACTTAATATGAAATAAAATTTATTTCAGAAAAATATTTTTTGGAGCTGAGTAATTTCTATAACATAAATAAGAAAGACAGATCTTTTTGTGTCAGTACTGGCTCTGTTTGAACACTATTTAAAGACATATGAGTGGAAAAACTCCAGGATAATTTTTCGTAGTTTAAAAGCTGCTTGGTAGCCTTATTTCCTTAGTAGATTTATTTCTTATTTAAAACTCAAATTTTTTATTAATCATGCATAGTATTTGACAGAACAAGACAACACAATTTAAGAAATCTGCCTAGCAGAATAATGTACAAGTGCGGAAAATTTTATGTTAGTAAACATTTTATTTTATTAAAGGTGTGGAGCTGATTTTTACATTAAATTCTACCAAACATGTTTCTCCCTCAGAGATGGCCATTTGAGTTAATTAGTAAAAATTGGCTGTCATCTATAAAAAGTGTTTTGCAGAAGGCTATTGCTTTTCCTTTTGTTTTTAAAGAAAGCTGGAAGGCAGATTTAAATCCTGCTGTATTATTGCCATTATTTTTGATTCTCAAATAATGGTGTGTCTTCAGCAGAAAAAAAATAATCAAGGTCTGTCATTATACATTCTCTTATATGTACAAAGTGCACCACAGAAAGTGAAAACTTAATTAATACTGGAAATAAATCTAAGCACATTTATTACCTGAACTAAATAGTTGCATTCTGCCATTATTATAATGCTTCTTTTCCAGTTATGCTGTACCTGATGTAGCTGAGCATTTGTGAAACAGTCTGTAGATCCAATGTGAATGTACTTAGCAGCTTGTAAATTCACATTTCTTTATATTTTTAAACAGAGATTCAAATACTTGATGTGAAATATCTCTATTTGAAGTGTTACCTCTTTATGCAAATGTGATTTTGTTTTCATAAAGCATATGATTTCCAAGTTCTGATGATTTTTATTATTTATATCATAATTTAAAACCCAAAGTTCTGTATCACTGTATTCAAGCATATAATTAATCTTTAGGTCAGCCTGATGGTCATAGAAAGATTTTGAAAATAAAACTTGCTGCAAAGGCAGAATCAATATGGAATAATATGTGAAAATTTATGTGCAAGTCAGTGCTTTCTGATATTGCTGCTGTAATACTTTAGTGTTTCTGAAACTGTAATTTGAACACCATTCCTTTGCAATTAATATTTTGTGCTAACTTTAGTGAGGAATGCATACATATAGTGTATATATCTGTGTGCATAAATTTGTATATTCAAACAAAGGCTATTAAATTTAAATTTTCTTGCTATTTAATCCAATTTTGTTTATATATTAATTCACTGAACTTCAATGGAGTTCATAGCATTCACAATGTCCAAAATGTAGCCATGCAGTTGCTACTAAGGGTAATGTAATTATCTATTTTATGGTTGAAGGTAAATTCAAAATTATAATGTGGCATTAGACTACAATTTTGTGTTTAATTTCCTTTGTAAAAGAACGGATCAAAAGCATTTGTTTGAATTTTCAATCTCTTTTGAACCTGATAAATTCAGTGCCTGCTTCTCCCTCTTTGCTGTGGGTGTAGAAAGGAATGATAAATTGTTCTCATTCTCACTTGGTAATGCTTTCCATTCACTTTGCACAGGTGTAAATGACTACATGGGGACAGGGACAGTGATGAAGCAGGAACTGAGCTTAAATGTAGAAACACAATTTTTCTGGCAGTCACCATGCAATTGGGGTAGATTGCCATATGTCTCTCAAAGCAAGATTTTTGGCAATTGTAGTTAGGCTTCCATGTATTCTCCTCTCCTGCAGAAATATCAAATTAGACTTTAGTGCTTTATTTGGACAATCAACTGGCCCTTGGAGTATATATGCAAACTGCTGAGTGAAATTCAGTGGTCATATCTGAATGCTTGTCCTAAGAGTGTTAAGATAAACCCTGCCATGTGTCTTTCCCTGTGTAACCAGGTGGGGCTTCCAGAAGGCTGTGCAGTGTTTATTTAAAAGTTTTTGGTAGTGATGATCCTGTGTGTGTGTGTGTGTGAATGTGTAACTGAAAAGGTACCAAGTGCATGTAAAATTTTTTCTACCTTTCTTGAATCAAGAGTATGGCAAAGGAAATGCCTTTAACCTGTAGAACAGCTAATCCTAATTTGAATTATTCTAAAACTTTTGCACAGTTCTCCTTCAAATGTTTAAAATGGAGTCACTGCTACCAAAACCAAATATTGATAAGTATTTTGATAGGAAGGCTAAGCTACTCTCTCATGAGTTTATTTTTCTTTATTACTTTCTCCTGTTTTATAATAAAATTTGATGTTCTTTCCTTCTTCCTTTACTTTCTTCCTCCCAAAAATTTTTGAGTGGTCTTTTGTTACATCAGAATGGGTTACCTTTTGTTTCCAAGGAGAGATCAGGATGCTTGAGGCTTTATCTGGTAGTAAAGCACATTGGGGCATGGAAAGGCTGTCTTGGCTGATGAGGGAGAAAAGACCCAGAGGTGGGACAGCATGGTCTCTTCTGCAGGCAAGGTCTTTTGCATAGCTACTGAGGCTGAGCATATGAGTCCCTGAACTCAAATCCCCCTCTATTTGCTAAGCAGTGTTATTCTAAAATAATTACAGTGCTGATTGTGTTGATTGCCTGTATTGGGGTTGATCCAGTTTGTCTTTCCTGGCTTTGATCCAGGATTATCCCTTGGCTTCAGTGGCCATTCAGCCTTAATATTCTAATTAAAATAGGGAGCCCTAAGGGCCTTCTGAAATTGCTGTGGGACCCCAAAGACCATCCTCACGCCACACTGTGTCAGCAGGGCCAGGGGTGCTCCTTTGTGGGCAGTCCATATGCCAGGCATGGAGTAGTAGTGCCAGGCTGCTGTCCCTGCTGTCCCTGCTGTCCCTGCTGTCCCTGCTGTCCCTGGAGCCTGGGGCACCCACATGGCCCTGCTGTGTTCACGGCAGTGCTCCAAAGCAGGTGCTGCCAGCTCTTCACCCCCAGCTCTACTTCCAGGACAGCAAACCAGCTCCTTGCCCTGCACTGCAGAGGCACTGCCAGGGAGCCATATTCCCTATGAAATCCTGGATTACAGCTCTCCTGCTGGAGAGAAAGATGGACTTGGCTTTAAAAGGTTAGCATTTACACATGCCCTGGTATGGTTTGTGTTCAGTTTGTAATGGCTTAGCAGGAGCTTTTAATAGCTCCACTTAATATCTGTTGTACTGAAGATTTCACCTAATTGGGACAACTGGTAGATCTGTAGCTGGGCCAACTAAGTAATCTTAAAGTGTCATGAAGATAATAAGAGAGATAATATTGTTATGAATAAAAATATCAGGGTAGAAATGTCACAATGCATGTAATCTATTATGCTCCTTATTTCTTCTTTTAATCTTTACTTGGATACAGTCTGTATTAAAAGACTACAGAGCAGAATTTCATCACCTAGTGAAAGCATCAGTTTTCACTGTCCAGCTGCATCCTCAGTATGTGTAATTCAATAAATGCCCTGATCAAGAAGCTGTCCTAGCCACTCACCATTACTGTGCAATATCTTCTCCTTGTTAGATGCTGCAATAGAATCACAGTCCAAATGAAGGATAACATAATTAAGTGGAGTGTTGGGTAGTGGCAGAGGCAGAGGCTTTATTTTCTGGAGAGGGACTTACTCTGCCAGAGCTGTATATTTAAGTTGTCAGTAATCATAACCGCAACCAAAGGGTTATAACTTTATTCCAGGCCATTAAGTAATTAAAGCACCTATTAAAAAGAGTTTCTTAACACCAGGGCAATGTGTGTGTTAGTAACCAGATGTTCAGTGTTCTTTTTCTTCTCATGGTAAAATAACATTGAATGGATGAAAAGATGTTAATACAGCTTCAAAGGAATTAAGAGCATTTAAATACTGAAGTCTGTGTTTGTGCACTTGTAGGTTTAACCACTTCACAAGTGTGGTTTGTGTTCTATATGTTTGTATTCAGAAAAGTCTCCTTGCTTTTTACATTTATAATCACTTAAACAGTTCTAAGTGTTAGTTTGATAGAATGTCCCATGAGGAAGGATTTATTTTTGTATGTAGAACTGAAATGAAGCAAGTCTTTATGCATAAGAGGATCTTGTGCATAAAATAACCCCAAACAAAACATTAAAAAAATCTCCTAAATCTCAGTTGAGCAAATAGAATAAAATATTGTTTAGTCTGTTTAGACTAAACTGTCTCTGAACTGCACTAGAGGTCAGGGTTTCTACCCTAACATATTGCAGGTACATGTAAACTCTAATAACCAAAAAAAGAAAGAAACAGCAGTGCTTTAATTAGAGCAAAAATACAACATTTATTCACTGGGAGACCTTGACCCACTACCATGCCTTCTTATTATAAGCTTCATACCTTGGTCCTCTTGAGGGCTTCTGGAGTGTTCAACAGCCTCACTTCTGCTGGTGGTCTCTTAAGAACTGTGCTGCCACTGTGACTTGAATGTGAATCAAAGCAGAGATTTTTCCCAAAAAAGCTTTCTTTAAATTTTCATTAAAACTTCAAGCTTTTAATTAGGGTGAATCCCTGTTAACTCAATCTGTTGGAAAAAACAGTTATTCTGTTGCTGGCATATGCAGCGCTAGCTACGTTTAATTATGTCCCTTAAAAAGATGGAGCTGCTTTCCAGTATCATAGTGCCAGTAGTTAGCTGGTCGTATTCTGACTTGGAAGAATTAGCAACCTAACATTAACAATTTAACAAAAAAGGATAATTGGTGTTGCAATTTGTTGGACTACCAGACCTGTAAGGTAAAATCCAGTGAGTAGTACTGAGTAAATAGGTATGGCACAGGAAATACAGGGGTGAAATTATAAAGAAGATAGACTGAAATATAACTGAAAAATACCATGGCACTCTGCAGGCAGAAAGGATGGGGACAGAAAGGACTATGCAGAGTTTTAATCTCTTCTTTGAGTTCTGACACTATTCAAATATTAAGTTTAATGTTATATAATGTATATCCTATATACTGCAGTGTGACATACTCTCTCTGAGCTAAGGGCCTCATGCTTCAAACTAAATTCAAAACTTCCCAGTGTCCTCCCTTTGCCCAACAAAATGACCCACCTTCAATAAGAAGACTACTCGGCATTCCAGAGTCCGGTCTCGGTTCTCAGCAGTGGTTAGCCTAGCAACTGGGACATTGTAGGAAATGGGTATGGTGGGTTTCCTGTTCATGAGATTTAGGAATACTCTGAAAATAGATTTCCAATTTCCTTGCCAAATGACCCAACAACTAAACAACAGTGTTAAAAACAAAGCATCCTCCAGTTCTGGTGTTCAAGTCATCCTAGTAACTTGCAAGTAGGACACCACATTAGCAAATTAAGGGGTAAGATGTTCACAAACTTTAAAGCTTATAGGACAAAAATTCGAAGGAAAATTGAGATTTGTTGTGTGGTTTCTTTTTAATTATCTCTTTTTTCCTTTTTTTCTTTTTACCAGGGAGCACAATCAGTCTGTAGAATAACCTAAATGAGACTTGTAGGGGATTTTTCATTACTTGAAACCTGAAAATTGACTTTGGGTGTTTTAGTAAAAAGCAGGCTTGAGGTATATCACAGCTATTGAGATTTGAAGCAATAATTAATTCAGGGAAGTCCCATGACCTGTCAGACTAGATGATCACAATGGTCACTTCTGGCTTTAAAGTCTATGGAGTTCCTGGCTTCTGTGCTGTGAATGCCAATGAGACTGCCAATTAGTGGGCTTTTTTTTTTTTTTTTTTTTTTTTTAATATGGACACGTGTTCACTGGGAGCTAGGCTGCGACTACTAAATTAATTTTAAAGTCATTAAAATGCTCCATTCCCTGAATAATGATTGCCACAAAGCACAATCAGAATGTAAAAGAGAAGGCATCTTATTCTTGGAACAAAAAAGTAAGCATAAGGAAGCAGTATAAATATAATGCAGCTTTTTTACCATCTCATTCTTTCCCATCACTGAATGCCACATATAACATATCTAATAATTAATTTCATTGTTATTTTTACTCCTTAGTATAGAAACATTACTAAGACAGTTCCTGAAGGGGGTAGGGTTTTAATGCCAAAGGCAAGGATAAAATATCTAAGTAGAGGTTGATCCCTGATCTCTTGGGAGAGAGAATGCCTATTCAAAAGGCAGAGACAAATATGAATAGTTAATCATCTTTAGTCTAGATGTTTCTCCATTCCAGGTGTATTGTTTTGCCTTCACTCTGCTTTCAATCAGTGGACCCAAAATATCTTATAATTTACTGCAAGTTTGTAATATAAAGACAAAAGCATGAAATACTTTCCATGTTCAGAATTAAAGATAAGAAAAAGGGGAAATGGATTGCATATGACTGGGGACTTTAGACATAAATTAATATGCATGTTTAACAATATGAGATCACTGGTTGTATTTATGTGCCCGGTGGGGCAAGCATGTCTCTTTGTAAGGAGTGAGGGTGACAGCATACCTCAGGTGCAGCACAGAGCTGCGAGCTTTCTTTATATGCTCGTTTTTATTTTAGTTCTACCAGGGAGCGTTGGTGTGCTTGATAACAGTGGGATTTCATAGCAGCATTTCAACTGCTGTGGGGTGGGGTTTCACATAAAGCACCCTGAGATGTTCAGGTGAAAAGCTTCAGTTCTCTGCAAAATGAAGTTAATGCTATTCTTTTAACAGTAAAATACAGGCCTTCAGCTCTGGGGCCCTCAATACAAGAATGATGTGGACCTGCTCTGTTGAGTCCAAAGTACCACTCCTATAAAGACAGATGGAGAGAGCTGGGGTTGTTTAGCCTGGAGAACAGAAAGTTTTGGGAAGATTGGAGCACCTTTCAATACCTAGAGTGGGCCTGTGAGAGTTGGAGGGGGACTTTTTACAAGGATATGTAAGGACAGGACTCAGAAGAATTCTTTAAACTGACAATGGGTAGATTTGGATCAGATCTTAGGAAGAAGATCTTTGCTGTGAGGGTAGTGAATCACTGGAACAGGCTGCCCAGAGAAGTTGTGGATGCCCCATCCCTGGAGGTATTGAAGGACAAGTTGGATGGGGCTTTGACCTACCTGGTCAAGTGGAAGGAGCCCCTGCATTTGTCAGGCAGCTTGTAGCAAGATGGTCTTTAAAGGTCCCTTCAACCCAAATCATTCTATGATCTGTGGATTAGAGCCTATAAACACAGTGTTATGCCAAATTCTGATTTTACAATCCTTCTTTTAATTACTGATTTTACTCTTTCTCTCTGTGTTTGACATCCTGTAAACAGCACAACAGAAAGGCTGTATTAAATGAGAATACCAGGTTTTCTGCATTTGGCGGCAGTTTAAGCTCTGCCATGTTAGCTTGCAAGTATAGTTTCTCTGTATTTTTGTAAGTGGATGCTATCTCTGGGGCACAGTTTCTGCAATGTAATCCTTCCTCTTTAATGAAGTCTAATATTATTCAGTGACCAGAGAAATAAAGAACACTTGTGATTGTCTTGAGCTTGGCAAAGTCCAGCTTGCAATGTGCTTGCTCCTCGAAGCCTGTTGACATTCAGTGTACTAAAATTGAATTTGCAATTACTGGCTAAGAAAAGCATCCCCGGTATTTTTAAAATTATGATCCCTCAGCATAATGGGGCCATTCACTTTTGTTTCATGCTGGATCAGTTTCTGAGGGACCTTGTAGAAATGAGACAGCTATTTCCCTGTTACCAACCATCTGAATGGGGAATAAGAAAGGGAAAAAGTCTATGCTTTCAGTTAAAGAGATTTCCAAATATACCATCAACAGCTTGTCTTTTCTCTGTGCTAGATTCTAAAAATTCAGAGAAGGAGAAGGACAGCAGTCAAGATAGTACCGGGATGCTGCTTGGAAGAAGCCTGCCTCAGTTTGCAAAATCTCTGCTGTGTAGTAACTGTGTGCCACAGATCTCACTTCAGAAATCCCAACATAAAATCCTGCTGCAGGCCTTAAGAGGGCTACCTTAATCCAAGCTTCTCAGTGCTTTTTTCTCAGGGCTGTGTCATCTAGTGATAGGAAAAATGGGATGATCTTGTGCAGTGTTCCTGCAACATATTCTATTTTCTCTTGACATGAAAGAGCTATTTTGAACATTAATTACTTCCATTATTAATTGTTTTCTTTTCCTACTTACATGTTTGGGAATGGTGTAGAGAAATGATGCTTTATCTTCAGGTTTTTCTGAAGATCATTTTCTGGTGTTTCATAAACCATGTTACTTTATTATTAATCATTCTAATAAAACAACAACAGAAGTGGCTTAGTTGTAGTAAAGGTTACCAAAGATGCAACATGGCACAGATAAGGGACTGGAATAGACCATAATAAAATATATGAAAATAACCCCCAGTTTCAGTTGAATAAAATATTTTCTCTGAGTTAAAATAAATAATCGGGAATCATGTCTAGCAAATTAGCATTTTGTATTGAAGATAGGTTGGCATTCTTCATGCACTTGACAGGTCAAAAGTATTCATCAATCTGCTTTACGCATGTACATGCACACACTTGGACTTTCAAGAGTTGTAGGGATATGTTCATGCAAGTAGTTATATATTAAAAAAAACTAAAACACCAATTTTCCTATATAGTCAGAGATTCACTTTTGCATGGATGCTGTGAAAAGCTTAGTGTCAGCTCAAAGAATTACAGAATTAATTTTATTTTCAAGTATTCTTCAGGAGGAAAGTGTTTGACTGAAGAAGACTTATTGGGTGGTTTTATTAATGTTGTTCTGGAGTGGTATGTCAGGTCTGTTTCAAAGGATGGAAGACTGGTTATATTGCCTGCATGGATCCTCCATTTCCATTTCAGCTGCTTCTAATTCCTTTTTCTTTAGAGAACTGATCTTTACTCTGAATGCTCTCTCTGTAATAATTTCAATCTTTTGGGATAATGTGTGATAATCTTGTTTAAAATTGTCATCTGTCAACTAAATCATTGTCAAAATGCTTGTATCTTTTGTCTGAAGGGCATTTTACACAGCAATACTCCTATGTGATTTGCCTAGGTTAGAGAATTCTTGTGAAGATAAATCAGAGTATTTGTCTGCTTACTACAGATGAGGGAATACCTCACATAATAAAATGCAATTATTCTTTGACAGTACTTGGTAAATATATCTAAGATACAGAGGCAAGAAACTATTGTTACCCCCAAATAGAAATGGAAATACAGACACTCCTTTACCGTGTACAAACTCTTGGGCCCCATTACATGCAAAATGGGTTGCCAAGTAGTGCACGTCAGCATTTCAGTCTCTTCTAATACAAAGGAATATCGGAAACCCATTCAAAAGAAATTAAAAATTAACCTATGCCCAGCTTCTTTTTTGCCTAACCAATCCAGTTTTCACTGTGGTAAATTGTAAGTGCAGTATCTGTGACTCTGAGCTGCTGTTTAACCTGTCCTAAGTCACCCTGGCTTTCTTGAGCAGCCACGTACTTGGGCATTGGAGGATATTTAGCCATTTTATGAACAGAATTGTTGATGTCCCTAAAGAAGGCTTTTAACCCCCAAATGGCCTAGAAAATTGACATCATTTGCTTTGTTGCAGCATCAAATTGGCAATTTAAATTTTGTGTATGCAAAGAAGTGCAAACTACAAAGTTTTACCACCTAATAAAAGTCCTACTCAAATACAAATTGTAGTTATAATTAAGGGGGACGAGTAATTTCCTGCTTGTTTCTGGCCTGCACAACCCCACACATCTGAAAACATTTGGACTACTCATGGGATTATCTTTCTACCCAGAAGGAACTAAAGTTGATCTAAACAGAGAAGACAATACATTTTTTGATTAGAGGATACCTGTCAGGTGGTGGTAGGCTAATTTAATAGCACCCACCTGAAGGATATTAGCTTTAATCTGGGATGCATCAGGCAGATGACCTAATGACAATTTACCACTTATAACAGTATTTAGAGTCCCCAAGTAAATATAAGTATTTAAAGCCAGCATATAAATACACCCAGGGAAACCACTTTCCCACGCACACCAATAAGCAAACAGCAGAAGTTCTGGATTCCACAAGCAATACTGGCTCCCAAGGTACCTACTTATTCTACCAATATCTTGAAAGAAAATTACAGCAATGTGATTAGTGAATTCATTAGATTCAGCTGAGAGAACTATTCTGCTTGCTGCATTTGCAATGTTCTACTTTATCACTGGGTTGTGGTGCTCTGAGAAGCCTCCAATCATCCTAATGCCACCTCTCAACTTTGCAACATAACCTGATAAAAGGTAATTTGGGTTTCTTTTACATCTGTATTTTCTCAGTGGAGCTGGCAGCAGGTATGAGTACATCTGCTGGTGTGATTTAATTCAGCTAATGTGATCCTCAAGTCCACCCTCTCTCCTTACACAGGAAGTTCTACCTCACTCCCCGTTGTTGCCCCTGCTCCCTCCTAATACCTTTCACAACTTGCCATTTCTTCTTTCTTGCAAGATCCAACTGCCAGAAGCCAAAGGGGACTTTGATGTAGCAAAAATGGGTTAAAAATTCATTATAAACCTTCACTGTTCTCACAGTCTATTGGCACTGTGCAATTTCAGTTTTTTGAGTTGCCTCCTTTTAACCTGTCAGGACAGGTTAAAGGATTATTCAGTGGTGTCCCTGTTCCTGTGAGATGGATAGGGTAAAAAATAACCACCTGTGAATGACTTGGGTGGGCCTCTTCCTTCTCTGAATTGAATTTATATTTTCCCTGCCATCTCTTAATTATACAGAGGTAGAAAATGTAGCTAGGATGCACTTGAGATCTTGCATTATTTTTGTCCTCTGAGACCTCTTCTATCAGAACAATTGATTTCTGTTACAGCGTGGTCAGGCAAAACAGTAGCTTTACAAATCCCTGCTATGGCTACCCCATAGAAGCTTCAGAAATGAATTGCCAGACCAAATATGCTTTTGTTGCTAGTGGCGATAATGGGATAACTAAAATTCAGAGTGGGATTTTTCTACTTAGAAAGAAAGGGCAGTAGTAAAATAAAGCCAGTTACAATATGAGTGAAAGGCTATGGAAGCACATTTCTATCTTTTACCAATCATCCTGGATATACTTTGTGAAAGCTGTTTATTACCACATTTATGTATGGAACAGGTTTTATGCTTTCATGTACAGAGCCTTAAAACAGTGTCATAAGCACTGTCCTTTGTGCTGGGTAGTGCGCCAAATTTCAGCCCTCTCAGGCTTCTCACATAAAGGGAGGAAGGGGCCCAGCACTGAAGTTTCCCTGGATGGGCCGGGATCTCCACATCACATGCATGACTGCAAATCAAGAGATCCGGCTCTTATATGCCACCTAGTAGCTGCACTGAATTGGGAGTGTGCAAATCCCTGACTTCATTTGGGTCAGCAGGATGTGTGGCAGGAGTGCTTTGCAGCATATTCATTGAGGGACAATATCTCTTCTGCATCAGACTGAGTTTAGGAGCTATTTAATAACGCCTACCAATTTGGGATAATTCCATTAGTGTGCTAATGGTCCAACCCATCCGCAGTGGTGAAGCAGTCTCTATACTTCATGCCTTACACAAAATTCCTGGTTTGAGTTTAGCTCCTAATGGATGATGTCTACCTGCTCAGATGAACTAGTGTGTTCAAAAGAGGCCTGTAGTTGTAAAATGAGTGCATCCTGCTGGTCAAAATTCAGATTCAGTTTGTCATTTATCATCAGAGATACTGTTTGGTACTTAGCTCTGCACTTCAGAAATTGAAGAGAGGAGATGTTTTGTAAGATGAGATAGTTCTTGCTCCTGTTGTTAAACATATTTGGATTATGGAATAACTGTATAGCTTTCAAGAATGGGTGATATTTCATAAACAGGGGTTTTTTTGTATCTTCTAATACAGTCTTTTTATAAAGGCTTCTCATGACTGTGGAAGTCAATGGTGATTTTGCTCAGAGTGGGTTTAGGCCTTTTGTATTTGCAAACCTCAGAAGAACTTTCAGCACAAAGCAGACAGACAACTCAGTATTTGTCCACAGTAAGAAGAGAGCACTGAAGTCAAAACATCATTGTCAGCATATAATGAGGGCTCTGTAGTGCTGCTACACTTAACTCTTTCTGCTCAACAGCAATGATCTCAACACTCTGCAGTGCTTTAGAAAAGGAGATCAATTTGTGAAAATTGCTGTAAAAGTACTTCTCAAAAATTTCAAAGCACATTTACTGCCTTGACTTCAATAGTGCTTATCTACTGCCTGAACTAGGGAAGGAGAGCATCTGTTTCTCTGTAGTTATTGTTTCTTAGAAGGACTGTAACCCTGATGCTGTGCAAAACTTCTCACTTTTTTGCTAGTCATGTGGCTTTGACCTGATCGTGTGACCTTTATTCCTGTGAGTAATATATTTCAGAAGAAAAATTTTCTTCAAGTTGACCTAGATGAGAAGAGAGGTAATTAGGAGTGATATTTTGAGGGGGCAGGATTTCTGGGACCACAGGTTTACAAATCACCCCAACAGTAAGAGAGAGCCCTGGTATCAGGCTGTTTGTGCTGAGAAAGCCTGCAGTATTAGGCTTGGGCAGGGGAAGATGATGTTGAGGAAGTCATATACTCATGGCTGAAGCAGAGGAAACCCTTTCTTTTGAAGACAGCTCAGCTGTTTTGCCAAGAAAGCAGAAGGTACTTCTGTGCAATGAGGACCAGGCTGTGTTTGCAGGCTGGCTGGTTTGGTGGGCTAGACTTGCTTTGCACTTGGTTTCTGAAGTGGGGGAAGACTCAGATATAATGGAAAGGAATTGGCTGTGGGCTGGTGGCCTACATGGTAAGAAGGGAAATCATATTCAAATAACTGGGATGGGGAGGGATGCCAAGATGCTGACCACCAAAGGTCGTCTTCCTAAGAGGCAGGTGTCCAGGTGTTTTAACCTCATTCTCTACCTTTTGTTAAGAACAGCGCAAATGTTCTTAACACATTTTGAAAGAATTGATCACAAGTTTTTTTTGTTCTTTGTTCCAATTATGCATGTTTTTGTCTGAAAAAATAATATTTTACTATTTATTTTATTCTATTATTTATTTTGCATGTATTTAATATGTTGAAGCACTGTATAAAAGGCAGGATTTTATAAATAGATTTTTCCTAGCAACATATTTTCTTCTGTTTTCTTATGTACACTTTCCAAAATGCACTAGTCTGTTTTTTGAATCAGGTATGACGTACAGGATAGAAAATGGATAGCTCCAGGAAAACATCACAAAATACTCTTTTTTTATGTCATTGTTATGCTGTGTGCCAGTAGTGTTGCATCTTTTATTGTCATGGTTTTATCACAGGGGAGCCTCTCCATGAAAGTACTTTGCTTCTTAAGAGTCCACCAGCATCTGTGACTAATTCCCTGTTTGCAGCATCAAATGTAATTCTAGTAAAATGACTGTCATCATGAGAAGTATGACTTCATTGGGGTAATCATCATGAGAAGAGACAGATGAACTTCTGAGAAGAAAAGATGCTGCTTTTTATATCAATGTGTCAAAAATGGAAGAAAGATAAAATATAGGCCATTTGGCAGAATTCCTCCTAAGCTGTATGTTTTTCAAGGTTTCCTGTGAGCATTCAGCTGCTCCAGAACAGGTGTGTTCATTTCATGAAAACTTTATTGAATTTAAGTTAGATTTTAACAAATCTGATGACTGCCAGATCTTCAGAGCTTCCCTGAAGTGGATTCTGTTCCCTTGAGTAATGACTTTATTTCCTAAGGATTTCTTAATCAGTGTTTCACTTCAAATTTTTTAATAATTCCATTTCAGCTTGCTGTAGGGAACCTTGAATAAACAAATCTGTAATACATAAATGTTCTGTTAATTTCAAGTTTTGTATCATGTAATTAGATAGAAAGTTAATAAGCAGACAAGATTAAGAATTAGCTGATTACTATATTGTATTTCCACAGTGAGCAGAAATAGACAGTAATAAAATGTCAGTTCTGCAGTCTGCCCTCTGCTAAATCTGCCTCTGGTCTCTGCTGTACATGCTGATGCCTTACTTTCCATTGCTAAAATTCTTTATGCCTTGCTCTCCTATACTGTTTTTTTCCTTTGCTGTCATCAAAACTCAGCTCTCCAGACGCTGCATGTGCTGATTAACGCTGCCTTCTTTTTCCAATATGCAAAACAGAGCCACCACATCCACACCTTCCCTCCTTCCATCAATGCCTTCAGAATGCTGCCTTCCACAGCCTTGCCTTTTTGCCTTATGTGGCATTGACTTTCCACCTCTCTTGCCTCAATGCTGATGGTTTAGGAATGGGAACTGCCTCTGCAACAGCTGATCTACCATCTAAACTCTACCATCTCTCCGCTACCTCATGCCATGCATGAATGTCTCTCTGTCTTGTGTCTAGCTGCTTTATTTCCCTGCCTCACACAGTGGCTGTTGGGCTCTGACACACCTCTGACAAATAATGTAAGCACAAAGAGGAAGGGAGGGTACAACTCCCCACTTCTGGTATGGCAAGTCCATGTTGGTGTGCATGTTCCCCTTGGGACAGGAATGATCCTTGCTTCTTGTTGGTGGCATCTTTCTTCTGCACTGGCCTGCAGCTTTGCACAGCTTGCATTCAGCTTGTTCAACTCATAAAGCTTCCTGTAGTCCAGAATGTGACAATATTAAATGAAGGAAGTGATGACCAGGACTGATAGTGTACATACTTGGTATTTAAATATTTATCATGATCAGGAAGCCAGTTTAAAACCAGCCTTCTTAATAGCAGTGATTTGAGTGTGGATTATTTTAGGCAAAACACCTACTTAGTATCTTTCAGAAAAAAGCAGTTTTGATCCAAGAAAGGATAGAAAAAGGGTAATAGCTTTAAACTGAAAGAGGGCAGGTTTAGGTTAGATTTTAGGAAGGAACGCTTTACTGTGAGGATAGTGAGGCAGTGGAACATGTTGACCAGAGTGATTGTGGATGCCCCATCTTGGAGGTGTTCAGGACCAAATTAAATGGGGCTTTGAGCAACCTGGTGTGGAAAATATCCCTGCCCATGGCAAGGGAATTAGAAGTTGATGATCTTTAAGGTCTCTTCCAATCCAGACCATTCTATAAATCTACAGTTCAATGAATTCAAAATAAGAATAATTGCATTTGTAATAATTTGATCTCTAGAAAGCTATTTTAACAGAGATGAAGTTGCAGTTATTTTTTCCTTAAACTTCCAGGTTGAGCTATGATGATATTGTACACAAGTTTCTCTGAATACCTTCAGCAGACTACAGTCTTGATTATGTAATATCATGTTTATGGATTTATTCTGCTTTTAAATGATTAAATTATCTCTAAAAGGGTATCTTCTGAGTATCCTGTACCAATAAAAGACTTGGAAGGGTCTAAACACTGCTATTGTATGCCAAACTCACTCTTTGCATGTTTCCATATGAATTGCTGAATGTTTCTGTGGACCAAATATGGAGCACGAGTCATCCAAACACAGGAGATTTCTTTGTCCAATCTCTTTAAACATGTGGTATTCATAGTATATTCTGTGAATGGAGCTGTGGCCCTATAAAGAGGCTAAAATCCACGTGAGGCATCAGTGTAATTTTTACTGGCAGGAGAAGAATTTGATCACTAAGTGACATGCCAGCCATATGACAGCACTTAAACAGTTCCTGTCAATCAGCTGCTATGTGTCAGTACCCTTATTTATCCTTTCAGGGTATATATCAATTTACATTATCGTCATCTGAAATACCGTACAGCATTGCTGAAAATTAAAGCCCATTCTGGTAACCAAGAGAAAGGGAAACAAAAGATTTGTATCACTGTAGCATATCCATATCGTGGTAGGGCTTTCTGGTATAACCTACAGGAGAAACTGTCTTGGGGAAAAGAGCCCTGAAACCATAAAAATACTTTTTTAAAATTTAAATGGGAAGCAGTAATAAATAGAAGAGATAAATGTGCACTAGAACTTGAGGCATCTATCACTACCTGATTATTCTAACCTTACACAGCTAATATCCTCATCTATGAAGACATCCTTCCAAACCATTTGCTTGATTTTCCACTGTAGCCCAAGTTCAGAGAATCACTTAAGCCTATGCATAATTTCAAGCATGTATTGTTAAGAGATTAGAAAGCAATTACAGCTTGTCAAACCTCCTCAGACATGGTCAAATCCCTTTTCTTCATCACATCCTCTAAAAATAGCTGCATCTAATGAGGGGAGAGATTCAGGACTGCTGGACCCCAGTTTTGTACAGGGGAAGGACCTGCATGGGAACCTGTCTGTATCTCCCACATACCTTTCATATAGGCCAGAGGGCAATGGCAGAATAGGTTGAATACTCAGGATGCCAGGGTTCTTAAGAAATGTACGTGGAGGTTGGTTAAATCTCTGGGTAAAACTGGCTCAAAAAGACATGCTTCCAACAGTTTTGTCATTTTCTCTGTTCTGAGAAGACAGTAAGGACAGCATCTTGATTGAAAAACTTCCTTCCTCCTAATTTTTTTTACATTGTTCAGATAAGTCAGATTCATATACTGAGTTTAAATGTGCATTTTCCCCCTGTTTGCATGCAGTCATGTTTTGTATAAAAAATGAACCAAACCAAAACAACAACCTTCTCTCCACTTCTCAGCAGAAGTCTGCTCTATAATTCATCAGTGTCTTGCTATACAGGGCTTTTTTTGAGAAGATAGAGGTGCTGAGGGACACACAACTATCTGTGGAACAAGCTGTTTGAAGGCGTGATTGACACTCTTCAGTGGCTGTAGGTATCATTCCTTACCATGCTGCTGAAAGGCTTCAGTCATGCAAGGCTTCATTCAAATAGTAGGCAGGTAGCAAAAATTGCCTACCAGTGGGTCACCAAGTAGATTCAGAACACTCTGGCCTCATTTATTAATTTCTGGTGTAAAAAAACACAGCAAATGAGCTGCACAACCTTTATCAAGCAATCAACTGAATCACAGGAACAAAGCTGTTTCTTGCAAATGAGGAAAGGTTATTTGACTCACTCAGACTATTTAATCTTATTGTCCCAATATTGCACTCATCTAGCTCTGAGTAGATAGTTGCACTGCCTTGCCTCTAGTACTTCATCCCCCAGACCATGCCTTACATCTCAGTTTATACCCGGTAAGTTCCATTGGAAAACAAATGAAAAAAATAGCAATGAGAAATCTTGGTAATAAAAATGAAAACTCACACCAAACCCTGCAGTTACTTATATTCTTTTTGGCTTAATGGAGGGGTTTCTGTTAGTGAGAAGGTGGTGGTATTATTGTTCTGAAATAGAGGTTTTTGAGATGAAAAACATTATATTTTAGTCCACCCACAGCAAGTGTAGGGTGTGATGAGGAAAAAATAGTGGGACCTGTTGAGAGCAGAAGTGGCATCTGCAGTGAACCAAAGTGCTCCCCTGTTATCTGTGATGAAACATTCCTCAACATCAAAGGCAGCAGAGGGCAAGAACAACGAAGGCTGACATCTCACTATCGCTTCACTTGTTATTTGAAATCTGTAACCTGTGATAAAAAATTTCAGCAGAAACAAATGGGTGAGACAACAACTAAGTCACACAATAATGAGGGGAAAAGGTGAATTACAAAGTAAAAAAAACAGTTACTTGTAGGTAGGAGAACTGCCTTCAGAATCGTAGAATCATACAATCGTTAAGGTTGGAAAAGATCGAGTCCAACTTTTGACTAAACACCACCATATAAACTAGACCACAGCACAAAGAACTGTGTTCAGTTGTTTCTTGAGTACTTCTAGAGATGGTAGCTCTACCACTAATCAGTCCTTGACAGCCCTTTCACTGAAGAAATTCTTCCTTATGTCCAATCTGAACCTCCTCTGGCACAGCCTGAGGCTGTTTCCCCTTGTCCTTTCAGTCAGCCCACACTGATTCCAGAAAACCTGACTCTCCAGCTACTACTAAGAATTCAGCTACTACCAAACCTGAGATCATGTGTTAATTCTGATTTTGGTATTCAGCTGAAGGGTGTGCTGAACTTTGGAAAGCAGCAAGAAGTGTTATAAGGTGCATATTGGATGCTGCTTCTGTTGTGTCACCTGGCCAATAAACCATACTGCCTTTTATGCACTGGCAACTTGAATCCTAACCAACAGTCAACCAAAATGAACAGTTGAGGTCAGAATTTCCAAATGCACTTGCCTCAACTAAAGCATTAAGAGAAGACAGGTTGCTTCAGCATTTTCTAATTTGTTAGTTTTTAGCACTTAGCAGTAAAGAGTCAGACCAAGTCTCAGAAACAGAGACAAAATGTGGAATTAGAACACTTGAACAGAATGTAGATCAAACCAAAGGTGCATGCATTCCTCACCCTGTCTTTCAAGCTCAATGAATTCTTTCAGGAGAGTAAGAAGAGGTCAAACATACAAGATGCTTCTTCCTACTGGGCTTCTAGCTGCCCTTTATTTTCAGCTGTGTCAATTTGCCAAGGGAGATCTCATCCTCTTAATCCTTCATCTTGTCCACTTAGGTTGCAAATCCTTAGGGTTTTATATGTGTTCAGTTACCAGAACTCTGATGGCATCTGTGGATACACTAGATGTACATCTAGACATACGTATGTGAGCGTGTGTGTATATAAACCTGCTCTGGGAGAAATAGTGATAGCACTTTTCCTGAGACGAAACCTCTAGAATTTCACAGAGCCAGTGAGATGGCATTGCTCAAAGCAGAACAAAATAATTTAAAGCTTGTTCTGGCTAAGACTGTTAGGTTTTTTCTTTCCCTGAAAACCAATAAACAAAGGATCTTTACTCTCGGGTCTTCATTTGCCCTTATGAAATATCAATAAGAGTTCTTTTTGCCCACTTGCTTGTCCAAGTTAAGTCTTTATTCTTTTTCACTTAGGTCTTTAGGGAACTCATTTAATGTGTAGTAGGTAAGGGGAAGAGAAGATTGTGGTTAAAAAACATGTTGAAAATATTTTAATGTCTTTCCTGCCTTTGCTCTATTACTGATCTTCACAGGGAGAGAAGCCTGAGGAGTACTTTCACATTTTGAAGCAAATATTATTTTAGCTGCTTTGTCTGTGTGTTGTTGCATGGATCTCCTCCTTGTGCCTAATAATTTTCTAGTATTTAGCTATTCCTTGTGCTGAAAACTTCTATGAGCTGACTGCAGCAGAGCCCTCCATAGAAGGGCTGCTCAGGAGGGTCCTGGCATAGTGATATTCCTGTGCCTCTCCTGCTGTTTCCTCAGTGAGCTGCAGAGGCTGGGCAGGCAGAAGCTCTGACCTCCCCACATATATTGCACCCTTTGTCCTCATCTTCCCTGACAGCCTACACACTCTTTGCTCCATGCCAAAACCCAGCTTCACCTTGCCCCTGAAAAAGATTGTTAGAGGTCAACAGTGTCACTCTAAATGACAGTCTCTGCACTCTTTATCACACCTTCGTGGTCAAGAACTCCATTCAAGCACAGGCAGGTGTACAAGCATGAAAAAGGTGCTACCAGGAGCCTTGCAACACAGAGCTACACGTAGAGCAAGGGAATGAGACACCTTTAGTAAAGCCAGATTGTTTTCTGCAGATGCACTGAAACATCAAAGTAATTTCTAAAAATATAAAGAGAGAATAGAGTGCTCTGGTAGTCTTACCACAAGGTTGATAGATATGTTACCAGGATAAAGGGTTAGCTGATGTTTGTGAAGATTAATACTGAATTTTGAATGTCTTGGTATTTTGAAATCCAAATGTCAGAGTCTGGAAAAAACAGTTTCCTATTGACCTAGGCATTGGCTGGAGGTACACAAATCAAACATCCCTGTTCATAAAATAAATGTGTTATGGCAGTAGTTTAGAAAAAAGTAAATAAAATGGAGCTGATGTGAATGGTTTCCTTAGAAGATATCTGTGTATTTTAGGATATAGTTTTCATGGGTATTTGGTATATGTATGTTTGGGGGGGTTTTTAAACAAAAAATTTGTTTAAGGAATAAACCCTGCCCTAGAGGAAAAGATTTTAACAGGTGGCACATCAATAAAGATAATATAACTTTTTCAACATGAATAAAAGAGAGGAGCCCATGAGGATCAAAATTAGTTTTAGAATCTGAACCATCAAAGCCAATGCATCTTTTAATTTTGTTCTGTTTACTTTTCATTTAAGCAGTGATTTTTTTTTTCTACTGAATACTGTGAGAGGCTGTGTGAAAGGTTCTTGGGTGCCAAACCTTAAGTTTCTGTATCCCAGTCTCATGGTGTGGGAAGCATACTGCACAAACCTTATTATAGTCTTTCAGACTGCTTAGGAAAGGGGCTCTTCTGCCCTTGACCAAATTATTGTTAAACATTTGGTTCCATTGGAGGTCATTAAGAGCAAAAGCTTCTTTTTCTTGTATTTTACCATGAATCTAAATGGGACTCTAATCTGAAGAGTGAATTAATATGATTTCTTTGCTGTTGCTGTATGGGATGAACTACAGTATTTTGTATGTATTATGCCTTCTGAGTCACCTTTGCTTAGGGGAGATGTCCTTTGCCCTGTGAGGATATATGTTGGGATGACAAGTTCCCTATCCTCCTCTGCATACCTCTTGTAATTCAGGAGCAGTCTGTTCCTCCCAGGCCCTGAGGGGCCAGAGGAACAACTCACACATCTGAAGGAGATCACCATGTCTCTTCCTATATCTGCTGGCACCATTTTGAGGGAGCTCAGAGGATTGATGGAGAAAGGAGCAGCTGGTCTCTTCCCTCTGAGATTGCAGCTGAAACAAGTTAGTGGCTGGTATCAGGGATAAGGGAAAAACAAAGAAATGGAAAAAGAGACACTGCTGTGAAGCAGAAAAATCTCAGCACAGAGCAGAGATCATGCATTGGGAACCCAAAGCAAGGCACAAAGACATCAGGTTGAACAGCTGTGGTGGAAACAAACCATTAGTTTGGTGATTTCAGCAATGGAAACTGTGACAACTTAATACTCAAGATATAATACAGCATCACATTTTCAGTTGCACTGTACTTTGAGCTGGCTACATTGACAACATTCTTCCTGCTAAATCCTTAGTCCCTAATGCACAGCCTACTCATTTATAAGGAGCAAAAGCAGTCTCTGAACCTTCAGGCAAGAAAAATTGCCATGAAAGTTACTGAGAAAGTGGAAATGAATGCTTTACTTCTGATACTCCCAGAAATGAATAAATTTACTATGCAATTAGTTAATTAATGTCCTAGCTGGACAAAGCATGCACTGTGGTGATCCTGCTCTATTTCCTCTGTACTTTGGGAGTTGAAATCTGGGATCCCCAAGAAGAGCATTAGAAGAAGCTTAGGGATGTAAGAAGTCCTTTTTTTCCTACTTGAATTGATATAGACATAACGTGAATTGCATGAATCCTTTCAGAGGTTGACTGAAGTTTTGTTCTGTGAAATTAATATTACTTTGCTTCCTTTCCAAGCTAGTAATTAACAAGAAATAATCCTAGTTTCCACAAACTATTCTTTTTTAAAAGTTTCTTTCTTTAACATTTGTAGGTTACCATACATGGATCAGTCAATTAGGGCTTCGCGTCCTCATGGTAAGAACTGTTGCTATGGAAATTATATAGCATAGAAACAACTGATTGTTACTGCAAATAAGCTTTTTGGAAAACAGTTTAAAGAGTAAAATGGTCCTTCTTTCATAGTTGAGAGAAAAAGATAATAAATGGCTAGCTCCCTGTCTTCAGAAGGCTGCAGCTAACCTATAAAAAAAATGTTACCTGAGATTTGGTATGACAGAGAAATGCTAGTAAGTTTACAGATATTGTAAACAGGGAAAAGTGTGCCTCCTATTAATACAAATTGTTAGTGACTCAACAGTTAGGCCATTATTTTCAGATAATAGTTGCTCAACATATTTTTTTTGGTAGATATTACTATAGAAATGCCAGAAAAATGCCATTGCTGCAACCATATTTATCTTTCAAACAGGAAAAAAGTTAATATAGCATGATTATCTTCGCTAAAACTTGAATGAATTCAGCTGACATGTTTTGTTAAGCACAAAAGGCAATACATAAAGTTATTTCAGGTTCCAAAACTGTAAAATTTCATGTGCTTAAGTAAGTCTGTGCTTGTGAGAGCTGCAAAGTTTCTGTGACAGGCACACCTTTTCCTTGTGGTGCTTGTTACTGAAGCTTCTTTGGTGAACTTCGAAAGCCCAGCCTGGGCTTGCTTCACAAGGAGCAGGTTTCTCTAGAGCTTTATGGTGGACTTGTCTTTACCCCAAATGAATGTTTACTGCCAACATTAATAATGGAACTGCACCAAAGATGAGAATTTATGAGACTCCTGTTTCTTCAAGTTCATCTGCTGACAATTGAGTGTGTCTGACCACAGCCTCAGGGAAGGTCATGCCTGGCTGGTGACTGCCCCCAGCCCTCTGCTGCTGGTGCTGAACCCAACAGAAGACACAACAGAGCATTAGTGCCACAAGCATTTCTTTGTCCCACCCACAAAATTTTGGCAGTGAACTCATTGTATGCCACCCATTAAAATTGTCTTGTTGGGCTGATAGATGATCCACCTTAGCTGCCAGAGCCTGCAGCCATCAGAGCCTCCTGTCTCCCCACTCTGATATCAGCTTTTCTGGACTGCTGCCAAGTTCATTTAGTCACACTGTTATAACTTACTCTATTTCTTTCCTTTTCTCTTACAACCCTGTTAGCTCTTCAGAAAAGAAAGGGCGAAGGGAAAAGGCACAGGAAATCAAAAGAATAACCCATAGAATCCATAAACCTGTGATGATCCACCCTGCAGTTACTGGGAATTGTCTCACTGGTTTACATTTTCATTCATGTAATTATAAATTATACCCAGGAAAATGGCTTTGTAGTTTTGCCTTCTTATCCAAGTGACAGCCTCAGTTATTAGTCCCAGTTAGTGCCAATCTGTCACAATTAGGGTTTTAATTCTCCTTCCCAATCATTTTGCTTTCTGCCTCCATAGGTGTTAATCTTAGAGCTCTGTAAGTGTGAGCTGTTATTAGCTGAATAAGAACTGTGAACAGGAGGATTGGTTATGAGGCCCATGCCTTGGGCAAGATCAGGGACAGCTCACATTCAGAAGGGCAACAAGTGTGTCCATATTGACTTCCTTTGCCTCCTTGATGATGAGTTCCCTGTTGAATGAACTTCTTGCCAGCCTGGCTTTTTTATATACCTGAGATACAGCAGTGATATGCCTGAGCAGAAGAGGTTGCCTCTTGCAAAAGTTATTGCCTGCAGAGCTTGGAGAAATCTGGGTGAGGAGTCAAACTCTGACTTTGAATTGTTGAGGTTGTGTGCATATAATGCATTGAAAACAACTTTACTAACAAAAAAGTAAAAACGCTGTTGTCTGAAGAGCCTTTTTATCATGATGTAATTATTTATCACGGTGTAATTATTTATCATGGTGAAAGAGAAGGGGAAACTACATTAGGAAATGTTTTGTTGTTTCTGCACTCTGACTATAAACACAACATTAGCTTTGTCTTAAAGGTTCAGTGCTCTTCAGAAGGAATAATAAATATTATTGGAATAACAACGCAGCAATGACAAGATAATGGAAAATAACAATATAATAATATTAAAATATAATGGACTGGTCTCCTTGAATACCTCTAGCAGTTAGATTTGAAAACTGAATGAGGTTTTAAAAAAATAATCAAAAGATTATTCCTGACTGGATTCCCTTAGAGATTTTTCCAGAATGCTAAACCAGAAAAACTGTATCTCTATATAGGTTTTTAGTTTAGACTACCTTTAATAATGTATCTAAGGTGGCAATATATTAAACAGACACTATAGCCTGTGGTGTGTACATCTACCTGTTAGTTGGTGTGTATTTCTATCTATGCTTCCCTGCATGAACCTGATGAGAAGGGCTCCCACAAACAACATTCTTAATGGAAACCTGTGGATATGAGCATAGCAGATATGCAGGAGACTTCTTTTCTGTCTAGCATCTCTCCTCTTACATTTTTTACTGATCACAATGAAATTTAAGCTATCAATGTTATAATGTAATCAAAATAATTTATTACCAGTAAAACCGGATAGATTACAGGAATTCTAAAGGACACATAATCCATGTTCAAAATTTTCAGTTATTCATGTGTTTCCTATGTCATATATCATATCTAAAGAACTATTAGTACAAAATGATTGAAAGTGTCTGTCAAGAAGGAATTGACTTCTGTAGCGAGGGGCAGATCAACATGAGATTGAAGGCTGAAAGAAGATAAGTTCTACTATTGGATACACAGGTGTAAAAGCAAAGGAATAGAGGTTGAAGCACATAGAATGAAGTAGGGTTATCACTTCCTAAGCCAAGGCTTTCTGAGATAATGAGCAACCAGCAGGTATGATGTCAACTTGTTCAGATAAAACTGATAATTGCAAAAGGAAGCTGGGGAGAAAGAAAGGGATCAATTAATGGGGTTGAATTTGATTTGTTTCTTATGAATCAAGTTTTCACATCTTTACCTCAAATATTGTTATCTTTTGATCATTAGGTATCAATGCAACCTTATCAATGAAAATGAATTTGAGATGAAAATCAATGCAAAGTTTGCATGAACAGTATCTTTGAAAAGTCACTAAGTATCAGAGTTCTGAGGCAGACTAGATTAGAATTTATTAGAAGACTCCAAGTTTTTTTTTCCCCTGACAGTCAGGAGTCATATTCTTATATCCCAGTTTGCTGTTCTGTGCATAAGGATGACGTCAAGCAGAGGAGACAACAGGAACTGTAGCAGTGACCATGTTATTATTGTGGTGGTATCATAGGCAGAATTACTGGTTTTGTTTAGGTAACTTGCTGTAGGTCTCCAAAAGATGCTCAGGTCAATTGTAACTCAGGTCTTTCTGTTACTGCTGTGCCAATTGTGTTTTATTCCTAAAAACTTAGGCAGTGAACAGTCAATGCTGTGGATGTTTTTGAGTGATTTGCACCAGTGTTTGCAGAAAGCAGTAACAATCTAAAATGTGAAGGAAATACCCCACTATGATCTTACAGTGTTAGGTCTGTCTGCTCGCTGGGTAGGCATCTTACATTATGCTTTGCAATGTTAGGGTACCTTAAAATGGGTTCAGAATGTTTCAAGAGGAAATGCGGTTCATGAGATTGAGTTTTGATTCCTGTCTTCACAGCTATTCATTAGAAAAAAATTGTATAACACCTTCTTACTAGATATTACTGCTGAGACTGCAAGCAAAAGAGTTGTGACCAAGAGATTGCAAGTAATAAACTCTGTATACCTGGCTAGATAAATAGCTCATGTGGGATATTCAGAAACAAGTTGTTGATTTTCTGTTTAAGTTAATTTTTTTCCCTGTGCAGAAGAGAATTCATGATAGAACCTTTTTAATAGCAGTAAATCCTTTTATCTCAGTGCTGCTGTTATATAACTATTTGTGATTACCTGTGATAGCCACAGAATGGACACCCCAGAAGTGAGAAAGTTGGCAAATCCTTTTTGATAGCAGAGCATTTAATCATGCATATTTTGCTGCTGAAATGTTTAGAAAGTCCCAAATCAGCCTTTCTTATGAGCATTATTACTTGACTACCAGCTTACCAACTTTCTGACAAGGGTGAGCTTTAAGGTGGGATCTGACTGTAGAAGATGAATTCCTTTGTTTCGATGAACCTGTAGGAAGCAGTACTGGAGCAAGCAGCATATGGGGAAGCACAGAAGAACCAGCTGAATGCTGTGTAGAGAGCTTTTTAATCTGTGGAAAAGAGATATACAAATTTATTTGAGCTGTATGCAGACATAATTATGGGTGTCTGCCACTTTATGCTTCTAAAATCACAAATCATTTACATAGCATGAGAAAAAAAGCCAGTGATACTAAAGTCAAGGGCCAATTCACAGCTGAGTTAAAGAGCTTAAAAAAATTGCAAGGATTAAACTAGTTGATGATCTGATGACCCATGGTGGTTACAGCTTTACTATTAATTTCATTTTCTAAGAGAAAATAGTGGATACACTCATATTGTTTGTTATCTTTTCTTATTCCTTTTCCTGGCCATGCACTGCCTTCTCCCAGTAACTTGTTTGCCTGCTCCATATGTGTTCTATAATTTAGTTGGATATTTCTTGAGGTTTGAGGATAACAGAGATTCTCAGTGCTTTCTCTGAGGTTGCATTTTGCAGTAAGGCAGGAATCTGTACACTCTCCTCTCTGTTTCCAAACTGTATGAAAAACTGTAATTGGGCTGCCTGTATTGCCACATCACAGAGGATCCAATCAATGGTCAAAGATTTTTCTTCATAAACTAAGGCAGTAACTAAGGTCAGACTGTAACCTTAATAAATATGTACATTTAAATAAAAAGTCTCCAACAAACAGAAAGGAAGCCACAAAACAAAAAAAAAGACATTATGAAGGAAAACTGAAGGGACATGAAACAAAAGGATTTTTTCCTACATCTGACTTAACAAGGATTCTCTGCTGTGCTTTAGAGTTAGGTGTGCAGAGGGCTAGGCTTCTTTAAAAGCATCAGGATAATGCAGAAGTTAAATTTTTATTTCTATGTTTTCCTCTTTAATGTAACTGTCATTAAAATTGTGGGCCATCAAACATTACAATATACAAGTCTGCGGGGCAGGTATAACATTTTAGCCATACCACCATTTTAGCAAAAATCCTAACAGAAACACACACAAATTCCTGCTTAAAACAAATGTTTAAATAAAATTTGAACAAACATGTCTTATAAACACAGTCTTTAAATACAACACATATTGCATTTATATTGCTTCAAATGAAAAGTTAACACAAGAGTCTGTGATTTTATATATGGTGTGCCCACTCCTTTGAATAATTGGATTATGTTCCTTTAGTCACAGGAACATAGATCTTGTCAAAATGGATTACATCCATGATCCATCCATCTAATCCACCATCCTTTTTCAGAGTGGCCAGTGCCAGATGCTACAGAGCATTGTACAGCAACCTCTTGCTAGACAGATGCGGTACAGCCTGGCACCATGCAGGTCCCCTTTCACCTCTTAATGAGTGTTTTTTTTTTTTTTTTGGCTTGCATCAATTTTCCTTAATGCCATGGGAACAATACTATGACAGTGAAAGGAAAAATGTCAGTTAGTTCTGAAATAATTTTGCCCACAAGTGGGAAAAGAATAAGAGAAAGGAAAGAAGGAGAAAACAGACACTGAAACACCTTTCATTCAGATGTAAAAAAGTACTTTTGACTCTTATTCTCCCTGTGTCTGTCGAATCTGTCAAGGGTTTTCCTACTAAGGTGTTTTCAAACATGAATGCCAGAGACCAAGCAGAAGTGCATGTGGTCAAATGTTGATCAAAAACATTGACAGAGATTTTTATTCCCTCTCAAGATGTTTGTGGATAAAATGTTGACCATATGGACTCTATTTTTCCAAAGGAAAAATGGAGAGTTGGTAAAAAGGTGGAAAGAGGGCAAAGAGTATATATAAAATAAGTGCTACCAGGAGGAAATTTTTGTGGATGGGGAGGCTACATTTCCTTTTGAAGCCAGATCTGGAGCTTTTAATAAAATGTCAACATGTTTTTTATGAAGATTTCATATGACACATTTTATAGCGTAGCTCTCTCATAAAAGCTGAAAAAGACAAAGACTGGACAATTTCATTGCACCCATGGCAGTAAAACTAATTTTTTTTTTCATATAAACTTGTCGATCAAAGCTTATTCTGCTTCTTTTCATAGAGGGCATCTTTCTCTACCTCAGCTTAATGCTGCTTTCCAGCCACTGCAGTGGTTTGTGGGCTTTACAGATCTCCAAAGATGTGTGTAATACGATTCTACAGATACTGCTTCTTTTATTGTCTTTATTTGCAGTACTCTGTCTTATGGCTTTTCATGCTCTTCCCTCAGGCCACATGTAGTAGGTGGAGAAGGACTACCCAAACACATTTAAACCTGGAATTTTTCAACTTACTTCTCAAGTTAGCTGCTTTAAAAGTACTTGACTTTTTTTACTCAAACCAGTAAAACCCTCCTTCCTAGCTCAGAAGCAATGTAGGAGTTAGTGAAACTATTCTGATTTACACCACCTGTCCCAAACAGACCTCGCAGCACTACTTTATTTCCTTACAAAGTACATTTTGCTTTTGTTTGGAAAGACATTTTTAGATATTTTTATAAGGCTGATAAAAGTGCCATAAATATTAAATGTATAACAGTCCCAGTGTGAGATACTTGGTGGCAAACCTCATTCCCTTCTCTTTATGTAGAAAAGGATATGAGAATGCAAATGAAACTGCAGGTGTTACAAAATTCCATCCAACTACAATGAAAAAAGAGCTGACTGATGAATAAGCCATTTGGGTTTTATTGTTTACTGTTGCTGCTCATTAAATTAGGTATCCCAATTTTTATACTTATTTCTTTATACATATAATAGAGGAAATTGACAAATATAGTCGAGGGCATAGAAAAGGGAGCAAATTCACATTTGAATAACATATTTTACCTCCTTCTAGCATGAAATATTTAATAGGCAGTTTCACCTGCTTTTAAAATTTTCAATATCAACTGGAAAATCCAGATATAATAATGTATTGCCAAATGGTTTCCCCTTTCTATCAAAAATCAGTGAATTTAGATCAAGTTGATTGCGGCACAGAAAGATGAAGTAATGCATCGGGCAAGGAAGTCAGTAGCCAGAAACTGTCCTAAGGAGTAGTAAATGTTCTGTATTTCAAGTCTTGTGCCACAAGTAGGAAGAAGATTTGAGAAAGAAAGTGATGGTAATGGCAACTGAGAGGAAGGCACCAGTCATTCATACACAGCATTGTTGCAGGGCGTGGGGAGGTCCGTAAGAGAGTACATTGTCAGTGCCCAGCCCAGAGGCAGAACATATAAATCCACCTCCTGCTGCTTTTTATCTGGGAGGCCTGTTGATATTTCAGGCTTTCTTCACTTGGTCTTTATGAGGATTGTTGACTTTATTGCATGAGGAGAAAACTGTACCCAGCAAACTAGGTGTAAGCAGAAGGGGATGAGCCTTAGCAGGCATTTATATTTTTCCAGTAGTGTTTGTTGAACCTACTCTTACTCTCTGAACTCTTCAAGAAAATCTGCCATGAGCCCTTTGGAGCCATTTAACTAGTTCTACTAGAATCACTCTCTCCCTGTTGAGATATAAGGCTAAATTTATTGTACATCTTAATATATTAATTTATTATGATTGTTTTTTGGTCGGCTATCTTGCAAACAGTTGCTAAAATAATTCCGCAGCTTCTCAGTGCTTTATTTCACATATGCTACCCAGAGTATCAATCCACTTAAGCACAAACAATCTTGCTTGATTTTAAAACAGATACAACAAAAGAAAATTTTTGAGACAGGAGTTGAGGGGTCTTCATTGGATTAACTGCAAGGCTTTTTAGATTTAGAGGTGTGCTGGGTATCTATTAGCAGCTCTAGCCACAGGCTATGGAGAAGCTGCATATCACTCTCCCACAAGAATCTGTGGGTCTAAATAGCTCACCTCAAGTTTAATGGCCAGTAAAACCTATTTAGGATATTATTTTTTCCACTTTTTTTTTTCTTTTTGTTTCTTTTCTATCTATTGTCTTCTGAGATTTCTGTAGTCATACCGTGGCTGCAGCACATGCCGTTTTTTCATTTTTATATTTTGCACTATCAGATTTGGACACTAAATATGTTTTGATTCCAAGGGTTCAGACCCAGCAGAGCAGTAACACCAGCTTGAAAGCCTTAAGTGGCCATTTTAAGTGTAGCTCTCCTGTGAACACAGTTTCCTGTTGCTGCACTAAATGTACAAAACCCCTGTTATTTCCCAGGGTGAGACACAGTAACAACATTGTGGTCTCAAAACTGTGTAATCCAAGAGTACTAACTTAGGTTTAGTTTATAGAAACGTGAAAATGCGTGCAACCTGGAGGCTAAAATGCATGGTTTAAGGAAACAAAAATGTTGAAAATATGACACAAGGATGAACCAAACACTTGAAAAGTGGTCTTCCTCGTTTGGGGAAAAGCAATCTTTTATAAGGGAAAACTATCTTCAATAAGTTCGAATCAATAAATTGGCTGACAGAGCTGGTGGATGGTAAGGTGTAGGTTACAGTGAATAAGCCTTTTCTTTGTTCTGGCATATTTTCCTCACTAGATATATTCCCCAGGCAAAAATCTCTCACGTTTTGCAGGAAAGAAATTAGTTCCTTAGAAACATTAACTAGCATTTAGTGTAGCTGCATTCTCTTGCAGATCAGAGCAGATGTCTGTGCTCTGAGATGGAAGGTCTCCATCAGCTCTGCAATCAAGTATTCCAATAGTTCAGCACATACAGTCCAACTATTTAAATTTAATTAACTAGTCACCTCAAAAAGAAAAAGCTCACACAACTTTTACGTCATGGGAATGTTCAAACTGCTACACGTCAGTATACTTTCTTATTGTAAATTACTAAAGAATAATGGTAATTTCTGCAACAGGGAGGCTTGTTTATAGTGTAAATTAATTGTTCCCATAAATTTATTCTAGACTCCAAAGGAGTTAATTGATAGACTTTCATTCAGCTAAATCAAAAACTACTTACCAGACCTCTGAGCATTCTTTAGAAAACCTTGGTACTGGTCAGCTCTCTTTTTATGTTTCTTCATGGTTTGGCTAAAATGGTTCCAACCTATAATCAGAAACATTTGGTTTTCTTTGTTAATAAGATGGAGAAAATTAGGCAAAACTTAATCTGTCTGTATATGACTCAGACTGTGTGTATTCATGTGTATTTGATACAAAAATTAAAAAAGAAAATGATTTTTTAAAAAGAAAATTATGATCATTCCCATGAAATGAGAGAGCTGCTCTCTGGATAGCAGCTGTCCTGAAATAGCTTTCAATTTAATTACTGTAATTAAAGATATTATGTCTACATAAATCTTTATTTTTATAGGGAGAAGATTGTTTCACACATTAGATTTGTCACTGCAACATGACAGCTTTTCCTTATTTGAGAATTCCCCAGTAAATCTTTATTCACAACAACAACTGAAGCATGACTCCAGATATTATACTAGACAGCACAAAATGAAAACAGTTTCACACTAAACCATCAAACTCATGTACTAAATATATATTAAAAACCCAGATACTAAATGGCAGGATTTGACACAGTCATAAAACTAACAGATTCAGACAAAGAAAGAATAAAATACCTTGCTATATTTTTTCTGCTCTAGCTGATTTATAAAGGGACGGCATGGTTCAAAGATGGAAATAGCAGTAATAGAACAGATGTCTTGATTTTTAATAGAACAGATTTTGTTCCAAAATGTGAACAATAATTTTATCTCCCTCACCTGCGACATTTTTATTACTGCAATTTAAACCAATATAAGCTTAGCTTAGGCCACTAGGTAATGTTGCTCTTTATTTCCTGCTGCATGCTTGTCCCTTAATTTTGACAGCAAATGATGGATTTGTTTTCCCATTACGTAGTGTATTCCAGCCTAATACCGAAGATCCAAATATGTTCTGCATTTACATGAGTCTATATTTAGATGGATTCCTGTTCTGCTACTCTGACTGAACCAACTTTGAAGCTGCAGACCCCATGGATTTAGGGATTTGGCTACCAAGCTAAGTAGATGCTTAGATGTTTAACCCTAGATTTTTGCTGTCACTAGTTCAAATTGCATTAATTTAAAATAGACTCCCACTCTTCTGTGGCCTTCTTTCTTAGTGGTCTACACATTTCAAAGCTGACAGCACCATACTCTTGCACCTTGAGAAGAAGAATTGTGCTGGAGTCAGAAAAGTCCTTAACTGTAGGTTATACAGGCCAGGAATGAGAGGCCAAAGGAGAAAAACTAGCCAAAATCCATGGGCAATTCTCTCCTGTGCTGCACTGTGATACTCCTTGCATGAGTGAAGAGGTAACACGCCCTGATATTTGGCTGAATTTCTGTGCTAAGTCACTGCTTCTATAAATTTTTCATCCATGTTTTCTCAAAATCCTTTGGGTCATAAACACATACAAAAGTGGTTTATATAAGTAGGAAGGCAAATCTCAGGTTATAGAGGCTAGAAATATCTGGATGCAGTGATAAAGCCCTTCATCTTTTGTCACTCATGGTAGGTGAAATGTATAGTGGGTAAAATTGCAGAAACAATAAATTGTTTGGTTCTGCAACCAAAATATGAATGCATGTGCAGGTAGGTGATTTTGAAAGTCTGCCTTTTATCAGACTTTTTTGACCTGCAAGAAAATTATTCCTTAATTTATTATGATGTCACTTTTAATAATTCCAGTGGAAAACAGATATTTTGCTATAAAAACTGAAATGTCATTGGAATATATTGATTTTTCAGGCATCAAATGTTTCCTTTCCAGTCTTTCCTCCCCTCTTGATATGTGAAGTTCATTCATGGCTTTGGAGATATACATACAACTTTTCATTGTGAAGACCAAGAGAACTTATTTGCATGACAGGAAGGATTATTGAGAGTGTTAAAGATGAACTGTTGACAGTATAATCTGAAAAAGAACTGCAAAAATCTATTTAGTCAAAACAAATAAGACTTGGTTTCCTCAATGTATGACAATACATTGTATGTGTTTGTCAAACACAAACATGAACTCCCTCAATTGCACATTTATCCTTTCCACGTTTTTAGAAAAAAGAATCTATCCTAAAAATCTGGAGTCAGAACATCTCTTATTGTGAGCCCCTAGACTATTTTGGCCTGATATACCTTAGAAAGAAAGGAGAATAGGGTGATACCTCTGTCTTGAATGGCTGAAGGTTCTCCTCCTAAATTCTTCTCAGAATTGCAGCACACTGCTCTTCTATTAGACAGGAGATTAGAAAAAGCACAAGCATGTCAAAATGAACTGAAGAATACTGAAATAAAGTTAGCCTTATTGCAATTTTTTTTCTCTTCATCAAGTCAGGAAAATCTCTGGCATACTAAATATAAATGACTGCGCTTATGAAGAAGAAACTACATCACATTGCCCCTAAAGGTGCTTCAGAAGAGCAGCTTTATTTTCCAGCAATAACAGCATTGTGACTTTTTCTTTGAAAGTACGTGCTTCAGAATAAAATATACTTTTTTAAAGTTGTGTGCCTGGTTGCAGCGTTCCCCATTTTTAATACAAAAGGATTTTAGTGGGGCTTCTCTTCTGCTGATTGTCTCCCATTTAGTTAAAACTCAACTGACAGTGAGTATTCAGTATAAACAGGTTGATTCATATGTGAAATGTTAAGCCAATTTAATTACATCTGAAGTCAGCTTATGCAGTAAGTTAATTATGAATATTTATTACTAAAATATTATCAACGGTGTCTTTGATTGTCAGAAATATTACCACTTTAAATTAGTTACAGCCTGGATGAGGAAAAAATAAATATAGCTTTTGTCACATCTATAACATGACTGTGGGTCAGCTGAACACTAATTAGGAAATGAAAACAAATAGTGGTTCCAGTCCAAATAATGAAGAAGAAGAAGAAAAAAAAATAATCCAGCAATAGACCCGTCTAGCAGAAGACAAAATATTGCTTGATATGTCTGTAGTTTGAGATAAAATCAAATCAACCGCAAAACAATAGGAAGTCTGAGATAGAGTTTATCCCCTCAGACTGAAGTATTGATTGCATTAGCTATACAAGGCAATCCTTAGAGGGTGGGGAGAGAATGATAACACTCTATAGTACATGAATGAGTGATTGAAACATAAATGAATGTAAGCAGAAAATGAATTCCTGAAAAGGGCAGACTAAATAACATATGGAAATCTACAAAATTATGCTCTCCCACTAGTAATCCAGGGCACACTAAAGAATGGAACAAACCCTTTATAGAAATAAAGATACTCCCAAATCCCAAAAATACAACAAACTATCTGGTTATTAACACCAAATCCTTTGTTCTTCTTCTGTTTACTCATTGTGATGAAAGAAGCTTTAGCACTTTCCATGATAGGACTAGGAATGGGAAAACGAAGCTTGCAGCAAATCTCAAGGACTTTCCTCAATTTAGCTTGAATTTCATAAGCTTCCATCAGTTTCCAGTTCGAGAAAATGCTATAATTTTCTTTTATTCATCCTTTTGAAAAGCTTCAATTATGACTTTCTGAGTGAGTTTGCTTATTGCAATTTTATTTCCCTGCTGTCTGTCTAGTACACAAAATAAGTTTGAAATTGCATACACTTCTTCCTCGGGATATGACACATATGAAAGCAAGGAAAGCATCAAGAAAACGATGACATTTCCCCCTTTCTTCCTTATTTATTCTAGACAAATTTTGCTAGTATTTGTTTGTCAGTAGCACACATAGAGGTTTTTATTTTTTTTCTGGAGAGTTTGTAGTGTGCTGCTTCAGGAATCAGAAGTAGACAGAAATTTGCTTTGTATTAGTTGTTACAGAACTACTGGTGTTGCTGCTGAGTAGCGGAGCTTCTGTCTCACTTACATGGTCTGGGCTCTGTTGGGGTTTGGGCTGTTAGTGCTTTGTTGGAGAAGTTTCATGATTGTCTGTAGAGTTCATCAATGTATTTTTCCTGTAACAAACTGCTCGTTACCATTCTAGCTGAAATGATCAAGGATTTTTCTGTTGTAGAGGTATCTATGTCCCAGAAAATCCAATGAAAAGGCCATACAGATAAAGTGTGTATTGACAGCAGGTATGCTAACTAATTACAAAGTGTATTTGTTTAATGACTGTTACACACTTGCCAACCATATGGCAATCAAAAACTCCCCTGGCACTACAAAGACAGGCTATCACAAACCTACATGAAACATCAGCTGGCTTAACCAGAAATTGAGTAACATCTGGATTAGTGTACAGGAAAACTTGGTCCCTTTGAAGATTTGCATTGATGAGGATAATATTGACATTGTCTTTGTTTCAATATTATTTTTGAACTACCTAGAATGTGCAGTGTCAATGGCATCACAATCCATGTTTGAATTAGGAAGATTGCAAACTTTTAAAAAGCTCATCTCCACATTTTAGAGGTATTTATGGCTTCCAAAATGCTTCCATATTTATTTCCCTAGTAATCCACTTAATGTAACAGCATTCAAGAAAGCTAAGAAGCATGATCTACTTTAATAACCAAATCTGGAAATGCTTAGTCAGTTATTCACACTGCAAGTTCAAAATATCCATCTTATGAGCTAAGGCTGAAATTCGCCTGGCCACTCACAAATCATGAAAACCATGCAGGTATCCTTTGGAGAATGATTCTGTGTCTGGCAGATTTAATTAACTGCTGACTTATATCCAGATCTTCATTATGATCTGAATCTACAGGTTTTAGTATCTCTCTGCCTCCTGCTTGCACAACAAAACAGTAGTTTTTCCAGCCATCTCTTGCTCTCCCTGCTCTGTCATTTCTGCTGTTTTCTCTGACCATCCCAGCATATTGCTCCATCCTTTTTGCCAGCTGGATTTAGGTGTAATGCTTTGCTATTGTCTTTCCAGGACTGTAGTTTGTCCAAGTAGTAATTGTTCCAGTCTGCCTTTTCTTCAGGTGTGGATTCTTCCCCATACCCAACCTAGCCAACAGCCTGTGTTGAACACCCTCCTCCATCCATGCTCTTCTTTGCTGTGCAGGTCCTGGCACTGCCTGAACTTCTCTCTGTATCTCCACCCAACACTCCCCTCTTCTCCAGCTTCTGGGACTTTCAAGTTTCTAATTTTTTGCTCTTTTTTTCTGCTGCTGAGGACAATCTACCTTATCTACCTTTGGCCATTTCTATTCAATTTTTGGGGGAACTACAAGGGAGTTGAAGCAAATTAGTCTCTTAACTGTTCTCTCAATGCAAATACTAGTTGATCATTTTGCATTAGTTCCACGTATCTTTGACAGAGACTGAAAAACCAACCAACAAAAAGTTATCCTGCTTTCCCATTTGCTGATGACAGCAACATCCTGAAATTTTCTCCTAGGAACTAATGGTTTTTCCACTTGCAGACACCAGCATGCCAACCACAGCTCATTTCTGTAGAGACAGCAGCTCCTGAAGCCCTAAGGCTGGCATCAAGATCAACAACAACACTTGTGTTTTGAGGAGTCCTAAGGGAGGAATAATGTAGCAGAATATGTGAAATAATTACCTCTAAAAAGTTCTCCCTAAATGGGCAGCCAAATGGCTTTCTTGCAAAGCATGCACAGGGTTTTGAATGTCAGAAAACTGAGCTACTTTTCCACCTCTTACTTATGTCCACTACCTTTTAATTTTAGCAGAAATGTGAAGGAGATCTTTGTTAGAGCCGTCACCTAGCATCATTGCAATAATATACTCTTTCATATATGTGTAGGATCACTCAAACAGTCCTAAGTGAATGAAAATGTAAAGAAAACGGAATGAAATAAATCATGAATGTGTTGAACTAATTAGATTTCGGGACATATCTAGCAATGTGTACTGGTTTTCCTCTAAATTAGAGGAAGTGCTCAGAGGAAAGAAGTGTTGATGGCCAAAATATAGATGGAGTCCTGTCCTGCTCCTAGGGAACATTGGGTAAAGAGAAATGTACTGAGATTCTGCAGTGAATTGTCCAACTCAAGGAAGAAACGTGGCAGGGAACTGAAAAGTGTGAAAACTACATCAAAATCCTCTGCCTGACACTGGCCTCTGGTGCAGGCTACAAATACTCTCCACTATTTCAAAAAGCCTGTTATTTTATTCCTCTTGTTCTCCAGCATGGCATTTTTATGTATGCATAACCAGCACTGTGCCATGTGAACTCAGCAGGGGGCAAAACCAAATAAAATAGATTAGTGGTAAGAACCCTTTTTCTCTCTGCCCAAACCTACTTCAGTGCTCAGAGCAGTAACACATAGGCGCCGCTCACCGAGCTGGTTTGTTCAAGAAGATGCCAGAGGAACAAAACATGAAAACTGACACTTTTCTATCTGTAGAAAGGTGACATAGTATTGTACCTTGGAATGTGTTAAAATGTGCATGAAGTAGTTTGAAAAAGAGTTATCTGTTTCTTCATGACATTCTGAAGGCATCAGCTCAACAAACTGGTTTCAGGAATGGAATCCCTGGAAGGCCAATGCATAGTTGGGGTAATTTTAAAATCTTGCTTGAAAGTAATCTTAAAAAAATTTCAGTGAGCTGTATTTTGATATTCCTACATGAAAGAAATAATGACCTAGTTCATGCAAATTTCTACTTAATTCTACGAATATGCCAGTGGGGTATGTTGCTGCTCACTTCAGATTATGGCTTAGAACTTGGCTTGCTGAAGACAGCCTGGCTATTAACATAATGCTGCTGGGGTGGAAGGGAAGCTATGAGTTACAGAAAGCAAGGTGGAAATATCAGTTTTGAAGTTTAGTCATTTAACAGTTCTAAAGAACAAAGTTTTGGTAAAGTAAATATTTTCTTAGATTTCCACATTACTGAGGAAATTCAGAAGACTATATTTTTCATAGTGTGACTTTTTCAGCAAACAAACAGCTTTGTATTTATTTTATTATTTTTTTTTTTTTCACTGTGCATTTGGACTGCTAGCTCACTGGTTTGGAAAAGTCATATTTGCAGGACCTACGTTATTGCTTGGACTACTCCTGATTCAGATTTCATATCCAGTGGCATACGTCAAAGAAACTGCACAGAGTACAAAGAAATCACTTCAGAAAAAAAGTATTTTCAGGCAGAAAGCTTTCAGAGACTACTTGTGAGCTAGTGCTATTTGACGATATTTAAGAAAATGACTTAGAAAAAGCTCATATGAAGAAAATATGGGGGGGGGGGGGAAACGGGGTGTAGGTCATCAATTACCTTGTAGAAAATACTTGAATTTGCTTTACAGAAGTTTTTAGACACTTTATTTTGAATATGTTTATGTCAGAATTTGCTATGCAATTTCCTAGTCCTGGTGTAATAATGAGGCTGTATTGCGATATGCCACAGAAGACTGTTGTAGTAAAATTCTTGGTTGTGTGAACTCTCTCTTGTAAGACAGTACCCGAATTAGGAAAATGTGCTTGGACTTGATTAATTTAAAAGTTTGAACAAGGATATTACTTAAGTCTTGGCGTTATTTAACAGGAAGAAGGTCATGTTATAGCAGCACGTTCTTGCAGCAGATCTTCGCAGCAGATTGTAATGAATCACTATCAAAGGGCAGGGCTGGTCTTCCAGGAAAATCTTGCATTTTTGGTGATGTGAAAAGGACTAAAAACATTAGTATAGACATTAGTAGCATGCATAACTTATGTTTATTAACCTGATCTTTTTTCAATGGATAAATCAAAGTCTTCTAGTTACTGTAATTTTTAAAATACCTTTCATTTTATTTCTACATTAAATAGGTACCAAGAGACTGCTGTAGTTTCTAAGATAAATATTTCCAAACCTATTTCCCAATTAAAAACATTTTTTGTGTGGAGTTTTTTTTTACACCTTGGACTTCATCTTTCACCAAGTCACACTCCGTTCACAGAAAAACTTCTAAATGAGGAAATATATTTGAACCGCCAGTTACATGTTTCTTCTGATTTTGCTGTGTACAAACACAACATCTGGAAAAATTTTTTGATTTTTTAACAATATCTTTTACAGAAGAACTGCAGGGTGGTTGAAGATAAAAGGAGTTGCTGGAGATGGTATTTTCCAACCCCTCAGTCCAAGCAGGGTCACCAGGTGTCAGTTGCTCAGGACCACATCAAAACTTCTTTTCTTCAAGGATGGTGACTCTGCAACCTCCCTGCTCAACCTGTGCCAGTGCTTGGTCATCCTCACAGCAGAAAGTTTTTTCTGATGTTCAGAGGAAACTGCCTACATTTCAGTTTGTGCTGATTGTCCCTGGTCCAGACACTGGGCACAACTAGAAGTGGCCCCATTTCTCTTCACTCTCCCATCAGGTATTTACCTCTCTGACAAGATCCCCCAAGCTATCTGCTATCTAGGCTGAGGAGCCCCAGCTCTGCCAGATTTTTCTAATGAAAGATGGTCCAGCCCCTCAGTCATCCCTGTGGGCCTTTGATGACCTCTCTTCAGTATGCTCATGCATCTCTCTTACTGAAGAATCCAGAAATTGAGACAGTTTTCCATCTGTGGTCTCATCACTGCTGAACAGAGGGGAAGGATCATTTCCCTTGACCATTCTGGAGGCCAGCTGGCTTCTTTCTGGCTGATGATAGCTACGTTTTTTGGACTGCTTCTTTTTTTTTCCTGGGATTTTAACTTTTTATGAAGAAGCTTTTCCTCAGTGGGAGTCAGACTTCTGAAACCATGGCTTTGATTTAAAGAAGTTAAGTGAGGAAGCATCCAACCAAAGTTAGATGAAGCAAGATCCTAAATGGGCATTTTGAGGGTGCAATTTGACTTCCAAATGTTTAGGGAAGTCAGATTTGGCAAATACTTGTGGGAAAATGTTTCTGTTCTATTTCCTTCTTCTTCTGCTCTCAAAGTCTACTCTTTTTTATGCACAACTCTGCTTCTGCTGTTTCCCTCATATTTAGAAACGATCCTCTTTCACATATTCCTTTTTTCCTAACAGCAGAATTCAAAAAGAAGATGGCATTGTTAACTCTTTTGAAGTCTGCGTATTCCTGTTGAAAACCAGTGAATAGCTACATTAGTGAATGACTACAGTTTCTTTTCAACTCATTAGAGCAGGTGTGGGTAGCTTTTCTGAGTATCAAGTAAGACCATCATGTTCTCTTACCCGGTGTATATATGAGTAGAAATTCCTAGTATTTTTAATATCAGAATTACACTTTATTTTACAGTTTACCATGATAAGAGAACTTTGTATCTTTTTAAAATGGAAGTTATTATTCTTATATCTCCCTGAAGTAAGTCTTCCATACTAATACATTTTCTTATACAGGGATGACTTGGCATAGAGGAATTTACTCTAAGATAAATAGTAAAGTACATTGTTCTGAACCAAAAATACATACCTATAGAACAGTTTTTAATGCATTTGGTGCATCATAGTTGAATAAAATATGAAAAAGTAAATTTATACTAATTTTGATTATTTTTACTAATTATTTTTTCCCAGAAATTTTGAAGAAAACCAATATAAAATCATACATTTCACTTTAAATCTGAAATTAAGCATGAGCTGAACAACTTGAAATTGAAATATGTATTGACTTTTCATTTTCTTTAACTCAGAAGAGCTTTTTGTGCAATCATTTTAGCTGTAGTGAGCTTTTATTAAATGCCCTTAAAACATTTAAAATGTTTTCATTTTCAAAGGGTCAAAAATTTGATTCTTTTTAGTTCGATGTTGATTTTGCACAAGCACCAGTGTGGAGAATGAAGCAAATAAATTGAGGATGACAATAAATAGATATTACTTTAGCATCCAAGCAAAGACACAGCTATGTTTATATTTAGAATCACAGATTGCCCTGTCTTTCCAGAGTGATGCCTTAATTTTAGGAGGCCTTATGTATGATGAGTGCTGAGACAAAACATCTGATTTTAGGCTGACAGCACGAATTCCATGGTCTTTGCTGATCCTCTGCTGTGCCTGTGACCTTTTTTCACCCATCCTCAAAATCTCCCCAAAGAGTTCTGGTGTTTTCTCTTCCGTGCCTGGTTGAACAGCGCAGTGGGTTTGTGAGGAAGGTACGTCTGACGTACGCGCACGACAGCACAAAAAGTGAGGAGAGGAAAGCTGAGTAAGTAGGCTACGTGAGCAAAGGGCTAAAATCACAGCTTGGGAGGTAATGAAATGGGGGCAAGGGATAGGCAGAAACCACTGTTGTGGTTACGATCATTCAACAGTCTTGCTTTCCTCCTGTCAGTAAGATGAAAACATTTCCTATCCTTATGACAGAAGGATAGAGGATAATGGCATCTGGCTGACGCAATACACTTGTTTCTATTCCTGGGATTTTTTCTCTATGCAATTGCAACTGGACATGCAGTGCTTCAGAAAGAAGAAACCTTATCCAAAACGCATGTGAACCCTAGGAAAATTCAGGAGACCCATCTCTGGCTTCTCTATCATGCTCTTTAGTTTTCATTTGCAACACTTTAGCTGCAAAGGTTCTATAAAAGGAATTTGAAAAGTCTTTTCCAGGACTTCATTCAGAGTAAGGAATGTGGACACTGAACTCTCTAGAATTTTTGCTGTGTTACAGAGATTTTCCTGCCCTTCCAAGAGAGATTTAATCAGATAACTTTAACAACCTGTTAATAAACATATTTTCTTTATGCAGACAAATAAAAAGCAGTGAACAAGGCATCTTGAACAGACAGAAGGAAAGGAGTGGCACTTAATTTTTTAAGTAAGAGACCCCAGGGACAGAGGTGTCTGAATATCTTTGCAGGATGTCCACTTTTGGGTGCAACATAGCTACCGTGAGTGTGGGAACGCTGGCTCAGCTGAGCACAGCCTAAGAATCCATGTACTGCATTTCCATGTGGAGGGATGTTTCCCAAACTACAGCAGTGATCCCTCTTTGCTCAAGTGTGTGCTGTACTATACAGTATTTCACAGCCTGATTACTTGCAACTTTACTGCAGGGCCAGTGCTGCATGGATGTGAGAGGGTGAGTGAGCACAGAGAAAGAACTCTGCTTGCACTCGCTTGCCTGAGCCTCTCTCAACTTTGATAAGTGTATAATGAATGAGTTGAAGAACTGAAGGCATAGGAAGGACACTCATTCTGCATCTTTTTCCCCCAGAACACTTTCTTATTTACTTTAATGAGCAGATGTGACCAGGGCAGACCTTGTTCTTCCAGCATTAAAATTGAATTAAAAGGCTCTTAATTTAGAGCGATGTTCTAAAGGCAGCATTAAAAAATTATTTCAAGATTTTTTAAGCTTTGTTTTAGTTTCCTATAGTGGGAGGCCAGTAAAGAGACCAGAGTTTCCAGTCTCATCCTATTTGTGGCACCTTGTGCACAGTGTGATACAGAGCAGCACAGGGTTATTAATGTGACTCAAACATCATTATGCTATCCTCAGCTATTGAAACATGTCTTGAGAAGAGATAAAGGAACATATGACCATATCTGAAAAGGGACTGCAACTCATTCTCTGTGATGGATCATTTCTAAAGTTCACCTAGGGAGAAGGGAGGCCTGTTGGGAATTTCATTTGTTGTAGAGTGTCACTGTCTGGGAAGTACAGGCTCAATTGTCCTGGTGAAAGAGAGCTGTATCTGCATTGCTAACACATCATCAGGAAAATGTTCATCAGGAAAGGAAGTAAAATTTCATAATGCACATAAAGTTTGCCTGCTACAGCTCTGGAGTATTTAAAATGTCATCTGCTGTTCTGTGTGGGATTTACTGTGCTGACAGAGGAACTGTGTGTAATGACCCTAAAATTCTTGTAAGCAAACAGGCCAGATAGATGGTAAAGACTCCCAGGCTTGTACTCTTGTTTAAGGATCAGCAGGCATGTCCCTTTTCCTGAGCTGGAAGCAAAATGAGTGATCCTGACACAGGCCACAGCCTCAGTGCTGTTGTTTTGCTCAAGCACTGCTTCACTGCTCCAGTTGTCATGTGGATTTTGGCAGGGTGGCTCCCAGCAGGACAGAAGATGAAGTCCTGTGCACGCATCAGCAGCAGAGACTAGCCATGGACCCCCCATGCTTGTCTGCTCCAGAGCCTAGCCCTACGTAGGCAAGGTTGTCTCTGCCTCCACCTTTTTAAAAAACTACAGAGGGAACCATTCCTAACTGTCTTTTGGCAGGACATGATACAATGAAAAATTTCATTGTAAGAAATTACTTTTTAATGGAAAAGTTGTCCCTATTGGAAGCCCTTTTGGTTCAAGGGGATAATTGAGGGTTGTCACTGGCGGCCAAATGGTGCATTAAAAAAAAAGCACAAAATCCCATGGATTAGTTTACATGTAAATTTAGAGCCTAACAAAAGAGGGAAAAACTTCAGCTGATAATAAATAAACTCTCACTAGGAAAAAGTAACATTTTGTTTCTTAAAAGTGAGCAGAATGTCTGGAGATGATCTGCCATACTTTCATATGGCTCAACTAGCAATAATGGAAAACACAGGTATTATTGGAGGATAGTATGCAATAGAACAGGACAAAGCTGGAAATTTCAGAAGCTGTTTCCCTATATGGTGAAACAGGTTTTATATTTCTTACAGAGCTTGAGGTGGGATGATTGACATTTGGAAAGGGATGGGCTGAGTCAGTGCAGACCTGGAGAGGTTTGAATGCTACAAATGAATGAACCCAGCCCAAAATGGACAAACTGAGCGTAAGCAGTTGGCACAAGCATTGAAGATGCAGGACATAAGTGACAGTGGGTTTGGCACCACTGAAATGTGGGGCTGAAGCTAAGGGGCTCTCCAGATTCAGGTACCACCCCATCCTTCAAAGAGTCTCTGGCCTGGCCAGCTGGGCACCCAGGACAGGCACTTGTCCAGCACTTTGCATGTTGTGCCTGCTGTGTCCCTGAAGCACTGTCAGCCCTGCCTGTGTTCATCACCCCGGGGCCACCCGACCCTGCCCACAGCTCAGGAGCCTGTGTCAGTCCCCTGGGACTGTCCCAGTGATGGCTAAGCAGGGCTGGTCTCCAAGTCCTCACAGCCCTGACCTGCTCAGCCTTGTGCCTCCTGAGCCAGGACCACCTGCAGGCCTGCATCCCAGCCTGTCACTGGTTCCAGGGATACCCAGGAATGGGGCTGCTCCAGTGCCCTCTGTCTGCCCTGCTTCTGGTTGAGATGGTGAGATGGACCTTGGCTGCCAGGACCTGCTGTTGGATGGATCCAAGGAAATCCCCAAGGCTCCTGGGGAGCCCTTGACCCATGCAGTGCCCCGACAGTGTCTTTGAGAGCATTTCCCAAAATTATTATTTTCTCTCTCTCTACTTTGATCATATACTCTCAATAAATCTTAGTTAAATGTCTGATGGTATCTATTTACTGACTTTAGGGAACAGCATAAAGCCATGTATAAAGCCAAACAAAGTGTTTGACTTTGCAGGATGTTTTTGATCATGAGGCTTTGTTTCCATCAGTGTGACTTTGTGGATCAAATTCTCTTTCTTTTCGTGGATTAAATGGCTTTATCAGAGTTTGACAAGCTAATTCACAAATCACAATCACAAAACAATTCATCCTACCATCCTGTTCTCTTTGCTCCTGATCAATTGGCAGTTAGGTGTCTACAGCAAACGTAGAAAGGAATAAAAACCATTTGTCAGTCACTAATCTGAGCTAACTCCTGCTTCTCCTGAGCACAACAACGTATCCATGCATGAGCTGTCTGCAAATTCGGGAAGCAGGCATTTTCCCTTCTTCACATGAGGAGGGCTCACCTATGCTTTGTGCTCTCCTGTGTGTTGCAGACATGTCTGGGTGATCATGGTGTAGACTTTTTCATGCTGAAGCAGCAGAGAGCAAGGTCTCTGTGGTACTCCATTCAAATGTGTTAGAAATAATGGGTCCTGCTTCAGGGGGAATGGTTGTGCTGTATGCAATTGACAGGGGCTGTCACTATTGCCACTGTTCAAAAAGAAAGAAGCACACGATTATGGCCGTGCTTGTCCAGCTCTGTGGCCAAGGTATGTCACTTTTTGGCTGCTCAATTTTGTGTTCATATAGTTTTTATAATGAAGTGTGGGCTGAAGTGTAAGCCCTATCTATCAGGATTTCTTGTGTAAACAGACTCCCATGAGGATTTCTTAGAGCATTCCCAGTTCTATCAGCCGGTTGTCTGCAGCACTGCAACTTCTTCACCCTGTTATTAAAGCATGGGATTGAGGTGTGATGCTCCATATCTGGTTACACAGGCATAAAAGTCTATCTCTGCTTTTTCTCCTAAGAGACAAGATTTTTCTTATAACCTCTTCTTTCTAGTTTTCCTGACCACAGATAAAGAGGTATTATTCAGGGCTGAGTATGATCCCTTCAGAAAGAACTCCAAAGCTGTTTCCCTATAGCAAGCCCATAGTAGGCTTTTCCCAGAAATGAAAAAAGCCTTTTCCACTCTAGCAGCAACTCAGTAGGACTGATCTTCATACGTCTTCTGAAGGTCGATGATAAATGAATTCTGCTCTGCAGTTTAATTTTCAACAAAATATATAGCTCTTTGGAAAATCATCTTGCTTCCCATTAAAACCACTTTCATATAAAAAGTATGTATGAACTCCAAGATACAATGCTTGATATCAATTACCTTCAAAACTACCTAGGAATTCAGCTATGTGATAGACCTGTGTTAAATTAAAGAATCTCCATCAAATTCCTTAGAAAAGATTATAATGTAAGTTTTGCCTACAACTCCCTTATCCCTTCTTCTTACTCTAATAGGTTAACCAAGCTGAGATAGAATTCTCTGGTTCTTGAAGCCAAATACTTTTTTCTTTCCTATGTTAGACACTAGTTTATAGTGCTGCTATTATTCTATTTCCCCATTTACAAATGGGGTTGCAAAGATGGCTTACAGAATTTATCACACTTTCCACATAGCAGTTGGATCCCTGTGACTCAATTTCAGATGTAGATATATCTCTGAATCTTCCTTGTCAAAAGGAGATTCAAAGAGAAATTGTCTGACCAGGAATGCCAGGTGTAATCTATATCTAGGACATGAGTATGTGTTCTCTCCACACTGCAGAACATTGCACAGAGAGGTTTCTTACAATTGCAGTTTTACTTGTATTTAATAAAAATTAGGTTTCTCAGCCTTTTCTGCAGATTTAAATTTCCAGAATTTTTAGTCTTGTGTAGAATTGTGGCTCAGCTGAAGTAAACAGAAAAATATCTGGTTAATTGTTCTGTTGGAAGATGACATACAGAGATGGTTGGACTGTTAGGCCTTGGAATATGGTGAAATCTGGTTTAAATGAATTTAAAATATATGTGAGTACTGGCAATAGAAGTTTTAATTAAAAATTAACAATTATAGTTTTCAAAAAACAACAGCTCAATAATCATTGTGGTGGTAATTGAAATTTTGTCCACTCTCCTTTCTATCTAAATCCCCTTTTCTTTTTCGCTCTCTTCTATTGAAATTTGTATAGTCCAAGAAAATATTTATTATTAAATGACCAAATGAGAGAAAATAACTGCCTTATTTTCCTATAGGTAATTGTATTTCATAAGTTTCTAAATACAAACATTATTGTGTTGAAATTTTCTTTTGAGTGAGAACAAGTCAAAAATACTTTTTATTTCAACTTTAGTCTAAAACCTGACAAGGTAAGTATTGTTGATATTTAATACCTTTAATATATTTATCATTTATTAACTGCTTATTAAAAGTCAATTAAATCTGTGTCAGATAACTGAGCATAATTTACATCTTGTTCTTTTCCCAGAAAGTCATGGCTAAAGAGAATCTCAGAAAACTTGTATCAATTTCCAAACTAAAATCCAGTACCATAATGTATATGGCATTTTCTTATCTTTGATTGAGAAGATAATGGTAAGAATTTTTGTTACTGTTGAAACTTGGCTCTAAGGACATTTTTGTTTCCCAGCAAAATGAAATATTTAATTAGAAATACAAAGTGTTGCTTCTCATTCTGTAATTGAATTAATAATGTATTGTGGAAACTGCTAGCACAATTATTATTGAAAAACAAATTATGTTTCTTTTAAAAGAAAGAAATAATTACAGTAGCAAACAAGAATATTCTGGAAGACAAGAATGGATAGCTCATACAAAGCAGAACTTTTATTAAATGAGGCTGCTGAAACTCAAAATTGATAAATATGAAGTCATGCATATGGGAAAAACAAACCTAAGTTTGAATATGAAAAGATGAGCTCTGAGCTCCCATAATCACCCAGGAGTGAAATCTTGAGGTTATGACTCATATTTCCGTGCAAACATGAACTCAGTGCTTGGTATCAGTCTAAAAGCAATTCAGATTTTCACAGATATGAGGAAAGGAGCAGTGACTAAAATTGAGAATGTTGTTGTCGTGATTCAGTATAAATCCATGTCTCACTTGTGGCAAAGGTTTGTGAAGCATGGAAGTGTGTAGGTCTCATCAAAAAGAGCCTGCTGTTCATTATCTCTTCCAGACTGGGCACCAGAGGCTGTGATCTGGTCCTTGGAGCCATAATGAAGACAAATATCACAAGTTTGCTTCTCCCACGGAAGGCAGGAGAACTGTGTTGTTAGTGAGGATGCTAGAGGCTCCCATGTGCCCCAGGGGAGATTTGAGAAGCTCATGAAATGGAAATCAATGGAGAATTGCTGCAACTGTAGAAAGCCCAGCTAGCTCAGCACCCTTCTGAGCAAAAATTGGTTGGTTGGGAAAAAAATGAAATACTTAGTTTGCTCTTAGGTCCTTCCACGAGTAGTCTTACATACCACTTGTGGGAAAAAGCACAGTGGGCTAAATGAACCTATGGTCTTACCAAGCACAGCCACTTTTATAGTCTTATGTTAATTGAATTTCAATTGGATTCAAAGTTTTTGCTTCGGCATATTTAAAAATCTTCAGCCTTCCCAAGGTTACCCCCTCATCTCTAAATCCCAATGACTTGAATGTTACATAGTATGCTCAAAGCCAAAGGGAAGAAATTCACGAAAGATTCAAAAATGAGGATTTTTACTATTCTAAAGTTCCTCGCTACTGTTCAGTGTTTGACCCCACTCATTTTACACCAGCATTCGATTAGAACTTTACTGTTTGGTGTACAAACCCAAGAATATTGAAAACAAAAATGTCCTGCTCTATGTCTTGCTCTGTCATTAAGAGATTTTTTCCCTGTGTGTAGACTCAAGGCAAAACAATGAACATAAAACCCACAAAAGGAAATGAAGCCATTAACTGTTGTCTGGTCGTACACAGGCTTGCTCTCATATGACATTGTGGTTTTACTTGTGTTTTTAGTGCCCTTATCATATGCTTATCTCCCAGCACATCCCACCTGCTCTGGCTGATGTTTGATGTTTGCCTACGGTCACATAAAGCACCTCAAAGAACTGAGCACAAAGTGCCTGGCTTGGGGCATCATGCTCCAGGCAGACACTGGCACTGGCTGCAAAATTCTTAACTTCCAAGATGGCCTGGAGTCCACCTTGACTTTGGCAAAGTAAGTGGCAGTCAGGCTTCTTTATATGGAAGCATATTAATGGGTAGGAAAATCCCCACAAAGCAGATGACTAATCCTCTCTTAATACAGAAAGGCAAACTAAAAAGAACACATTTTTTCCCTCTTTTTTTTTCCTTTCTTTTTCCCTTTAACTTTAGGTGCAAGTTCTTTATGAATCAGGATCTGTTTCTTTGGTGTGTTGGTCTGCTTCTTTCAGGTATGCTTTCTGTGAGTGAGGACCTTACTGGGGTCCCTTCAAGGTTCTGGCTGTGGTGTGGTGATTTGCTTACCCTCTATGTTTGGCAGTCTCTCTGAAGAGACAGGAATCTTAAAATCAACAGAAGTACTGAAAATTGAATTCAACCTGAATTATAGGCAATATAGGTAAGGAAATTCCTTTTACAAGGAATGCTTTCTGAATTATGCCAGAGAGTAAATTGATAGCACTGTAGTATTGTTTTAAGCTACTATACAGACAATTTAGATGCACATTCTGAATTTACATTTTCAGACATTTTAGATAACAAACCTTCCAATTCCTTTAGTTTGAAAAATTATTTATTAGAGTTTGGCTCTTCCTTTTAACATCAAAGTGTAGATAGACAAGGAACCTTGGCATGTCCAGCAGAGTCCAGCCTAGTTTCAGTTATCACTTATGAGCCTTATTCAGGCAGCAAAAAATCCAACAGTGGCATGTTCCTTGCCAAACAGTAACTGCCCAGAACCTAGGACTTAACATTAATTAGCTTAGAAATCCTTTATTACCATGGGCTGTTCAGTTTTGTTGCATTACATATGTGCTTTGCGACCATTTGGCACACCTATATGTCTGTAGGGTCCCGTATCAATGTAGTTGAAATAGTCCTCATGCATTTGGTATGTTAATCTATGACACATATGGAGTTAGTGTACCAAGGAAATTATTCTGTTTATTACTCTATTTTGTACACATGTCTACAGTATTTGCCTTGCAAATAACCCCACACATCTTTCTGTGGGCTGTTAAGTTCATTTTCAGGCACCTTGCAGGAAACTTGTTCACCACAAATGTCGGTTCTGTAATTCTGTGTGCACTTGGTTGACACAGGCCACCTGAGAAATTCATGTGCACTGACTGTTTCTGGGAAGGTGGCAAAAGCAAGGACCAGCTCTTGTACCCCACGGTTTGGTGCTGAGTCTGGCAAAGTGCCCAGAAGTGCCAATACCTGGTTCTGGGCTTATGATATGATTTTTCCTACTCTTTGTTAGTAGCACTATGCAATAGTTGTCTAGGAGCATGTATGACCTGGTGGGAAGCTGAGACAAAGGCAAGCAAGAAATTTGTGTTTTGAAGGAAAGTTTAGTTCAAAGTGAAGGAGTACTAACTTGAACTCACTGAGTAGTAGTTACGCTTGGCATATTTCATATACCCTTTAAGGGAGGGCAGAATTGCTTTTCCTCTTCCATTACGGGGGAAAAAAGATATTAGCAGAGTGTTCTGGTGGCTAGTTTAAAGGGAAAGATTAATGTTGATTTCTAGTGTTCATCACCCCTGAGAAACACTATGAATTTATATGACAACTGCATAGGGATTGCCGAAAATTCTTCATTTATGTCCAGGCCCTAGTAAATTGAGTGAGTCACATACAGAGGGAAATTATTACTTTTCACCCTGTGACATGAATGCTTATTTATCCCAAGCAACGAACATGGCAGGAAGTAAGCACTATTCATTTCACATCTCCGTGTGTACCTCTTCATAATCTCCCGGAGTTGAAAGAACATGTGACATTAAAAAATAATAAAAAAAAAAAGCTAAAAACTTCTCAGGGAGGGGTATGACCATTTTTGAGAAATCATTTCTTTTCAAAATGCAGTGGTTTGTTGCTACTTTTTTCAGAAATTTTCTTGTATTTGGCTCAGACAGTCTGAGATCTGAATTTATGACCCAGATTGTCTATGGCTCTGTGTTGCCATGTTAACAAGATATGACCTCTTTGCCTTCTCTTTTTTTTTTGACATGGGCAATGATTATAATGTCTCTTTCTTTTGTTTGACTTTACAAGCTCTTTTGGGTAGTGACAGAGATGGTGTCTGGCCATATATCTATAATTTGGTGCCTCTGGGTGTTAAAATTAGAATAATGTTCCTGATGCCAGAAAAAAAACCATTCAGTAGGAATGAGACTAATTATTTTAGCAATATATTGGTGTACAAAAGAATGTTTCCTAAATCCTAGGAAAAGCTACTTGGTACACCTTAAGAGGCCTGCTCTAATGAAGAATCACTTGGCAGCCTGAGCTCCTTCAATGGACCTCACCAAGTACAGTAAGCTCACCATCTGCTGCACCTTCTAATTACCAGCAAGAAAAGGAGACTTCTCCCTGCAGCACCACACAAAGAGATATGAGTTAAATGTGTATAATACTTATTCAATGTAACATACATCTGTTGTGTTCTCTCATGTTTTAGAGACAAATCTGTGAGGAGGCACAAATATCCTTGCCTGGGAGATGTACATACAATTTGCTGTACTGGCACAAATGTAATCTTACATTGGGTAAATCTACAATTTCCTTTTCTCCTTTTCCCCTCAACTTAAGTCTTTTCCTGCTAATCTCCCCCTGTGGAGTGCGTGAGTTGAATTGTGATTTCATAGACTTCAGAAGGTTACTTCAGAGAAAAACAGGTTAGCCCTGGAAAGTCTTGGGGCTTCTTGTAAGAAATGGTGCCTAGAGAGACAGAAAACAAGTTAAAGGGAAAATAAATCACAGCTCTTCATAGGACTTTTCTCTGACCTCAGTGTGTCTATGGAGGAGAGAAAAAAGTCCTTGTAGTTCCATAACCCAAGACATGGTGGCAAGAGATTTGGCCTGGTTTTACCTCTCTTTTGTATGTGTGCAGAGGAGACACTGAATAAATAAGAAAAAAAGAGCCACAGCACAGGGAAGGTCGTGTAATGCCATTCCATCATCCTCCACCTGATCTGCCTCTTAGAAACAGCTGAGAGTAGTTGTGGAAAGGATGCATTTTGTTTCCTTTTATAAAGAAAGAAAACAATATAGGCCCAGATATGTGGATACATATGGCAAAATAGAAAGAATTGAAGATCCTTGTAGAGGCAGGGAGGTCAGCCAGTGAAAGCATCTTCAAGATCATTGCGACCATTCCTTCTGCAGCTGCACTGCTCAGCAGCCTTTGCATTGTACTTTGATACCATTAAGTGTGGCCAGTGGAAATGTGTGGCCAGTGGAAATGTGTGGCCACGCTCCAGCCTCCCAGCTCTGATCTCTATGTGGAGAGAGGTGCACCAATATTTTTTAGGCCTTTCCCCTAAGAAGATAAAGATAAAATTGCCAAGTATGTGGATTTATCAGAAGTTCTTCAGCTAGGGCTAACAGAGAAGAAACTCTGCTCCATGGGGTGTGTGCATATTTCTCATGCTTTGTTACCCTAGAAAGCTGCCGATTTTCCCATTATCCCAGAAATTCAGCTTAATTTCTGACCTTCTTTTAATTTATCACCAGGTTTCAGCAAAAAAAGTTTCCACAATCCTTTCAGGATTTCTTTTTGCTTGATGTCATGAAGCAGGATGCTCCATGAGGAAGGGCAGCCTGGGAGGTGAGGATCACTGTGAGGAGTCAGAGCCATTACCTCCCTGAGAAATGGGGCCATCTCACTCTGCCCAATCTGGAAGTGCAGAGCATGTCCAGATGTGGTGACTAGGGCCACTCAAGAGGTCCATGGGTGGGTTCCTAGCAATGAAAGAGTTACATAGCCAAATCAGTGGTCCAGATCAGCCAGTACCTGGTCTGACTGCAATTAAGTCCAAGTACAGACCACAGGAGAGGACTGGCCTTGACCCAAGGCAACCAAACCCCAAGGCTTTGGCAGGACATAGTGCTATGATCAGGCTCCAGATTCTTGGAGAAGTAAATGTGGGTCTTCCCTGCTACACTTTTGGTGGGACAAACTGATGGAGATGCAGCAGGACCCAAAGGATAATTCTTGTAAAGCTGTGAGGGAAGTACACTGTTTTTCAATGGAAAGGAAAATATGATTAGCCTGTAAAAACGGCATGAATTTGCCTCTGAAATTCCTCTGAATCAAGCCTTATTAATATTAGAGAAGTTCCATGTTTTCATAGATGAGCACATTACTTTGAGTATGTTCCCACATCAAAAGTGGACTTGAATTACAAACTTAAAAAAAATAAGGAAAACTTCTATAGTTTTAAAGGTTGTTTGATGTCAGTCCAGGGGATGACTGGTATCAAGACAGTAGCTCATGGGCAAACCAACACAGATGTTTCAGAGGTGTTTATTCATGATTCAAAGATTTCAGGAGTCCTGTGATGCAAAGGCAAACACAATTTGCTTCAGCGAATACTTAATATTGCACTAAGATATGCTTTGAGATCCAATAAACTTACAAACTCGGCAAACTTTAGGAATCTTCTTAATCTTCTGATTCTTCCTTTAGTCTGCTTATCTTTCTGCAATAAGGGCACAAGGCCTTCTTCCTGTCTTTATACTGTCTACAAATATAAACCTACTTTCCTTTCAAATGCTGACCGATTACAGGTCCTTAATTACTATCTGTCAAGTGTCATATATTGTTTTTGGAAGCATTACTCTTCTTTCTCATGCTGTTTTCTGACAAGTTGTCTGTGGTCAAAACTACAGTGTTACAAAATCTTACTTCCATTGACATCTTATCAGGCTTAGCTGTTCATATTGTGGCATCAAATATGATCTCTGTAGGCTAAAAAATACCATATTAATTAGAAAAAAAATTATCCCCAAATGTAGAGAAAAGGATCTTTGCTTTGTATCTAAGCAAGCAGCAGCTGACATGGTTGCATGAGAGTTTTTATGGACTGGCATACAATTTTCCTTTTTTTTTTTGGTAGTTGTACATTTTTCCCCCTGCAGTAATAACCTCTGTGTTCTGTGAATGAGTGTTAGTTGTAGCACTGGAGATAGATGAACAGCTTGTAACTTTCGTAGTCTCTCTTCATTGGAAAAAAAAGTGGGAAATCCTGGTATTTCTCTGTTTGTTACTTTTTGGCCATGCAAGCAAATTACCCAAAACCAGTTTTATTTTAACCCGGACTATTTATTTAACTTTTTTTACTAAAAATATTGCTTTGGGGTCATCTTTATTTCCAAAATTATTTTCATTTCCTTGATTTTTTTTTTGCATTATTATTTAATACTGAAGTATTGGATTATTTAGATTACCATATATATATATACGTATATGTATGTATAAAATTTATATATATATATATATATATATATATATATATATATACACACATATATATATATATACATATATATATATATACACACAAATATATATATTTCATATATATAGGGAAAACCAGAAAATACCAGGGCTTACTAGAGTCAACATGAACATGAGAAATAAAGATGACCAAAAACATTTTAAAATTGCATTGATGGAAAAAGGATGTGCTGAACAAATCCCATTGAAAAGACAAAACTCTGATTGGATATTGGGAAAACTGGAGTGTTTAAGTGCCTTTTTGCTTCAGTTTCACTAACCAAGATAAATGTGGCCAGATGGCTAACACAATGAACATTGGTGACAGATGGGTAAGTGCTCTAACTAGCATCAGAAAAAACAGGTTAGAGATGCTTATGAATTGGCAGGGCCTGATGAAACTCACCCTGGAATACTTAACAAGGTAACTGAGGCTGTCCCTGTTATTCAAGATGGCATGGAGGGTGGGTGAGGTTCTGGGAGATATGAAAGGACAACTGTACTCATGGTTTTTAAAGAGAAAAGGGGAGAGAAGCAGAGAAGTAAGAGGGGACAAGGACTCAGAAAATCAGTGAACAATCTACTTAACTTGTAAACCCAAAGAAGAACCAAATAAGAGACCCACCTCTCAAGACCAGCAAGTGTCTCTTGAAAAGAGTAAATCATACCATAATAACCTAATTATCTACTCCTCACAGAATAGAGAAAAGTGAAGCCCTTCCAAACAAGGTGTTCTTTAATAAAACTTTTGATATTGCTTCACATGCAAGACCCCAAAACAGCCAAGAAACACAGTCTGGAGGTATGTACTACAAAGTAAATGTGTGACTGGTTGGGAAAAATAGTCACAGTAGTTACCAGAAGTTTATGATCAGATTGAAAGGACTGGTTTTGTGGGGTTCACCAGGGGCTGGTCATGGGTGTATGCAGTATTTTAATCTGTAGTGTAAGAAGTGGAATAGGGGATACTCATAATACCTGTGAAGGAAATGAGTGGAGAATAAAAGCCCTTTAAATGGCAGGGGTGTAATTAATAGCAGATCTTAAACATCTGGAGTGTGGTTAGGAAAAAGAAAGTGGAAGGATTTGTATGTAATCCGACTCTTCCCCTAACTGGGGTACTGTCTGCTACCTTGCTTATTTTTGACAGTGGTTTGTGAAATCTGCTCCCAAAAGATTTTGTGGCTCCCTGCAATGCCACACAGTGTTGGAAAACTTCTATTATAATAATATAACAGGTGTTATACTGATGGGCAGAAAAATTCATCTTATGTAGTTCAAATGCTTTAACTTTTCACAGTGCTTTAATTCAGACTTCATTGGGGTAATGTATTTCAGACAAGGCTAGACAAGTGGAAGAGAACCCAGACAGGAGTAATGTGAGAGGTCTGAGGCATTGAAAATTTTTAGACACGTGGAAGTACTGTGTGTTAGAAAGTACAGTGAAGTACAGGAGTAGATTTTCTCAGGGAGGCTGTGGAATCTGTATTAGCAGAGGCATTTAAGAACAGCACAACTAATAGCTTCTGAGGACAGTTTAAAGAGGATCCTTTCCTGAGAATTAATGTAGTCTATGATCCTGAGGTCTCAAAATAAAAGTTTTAGCCAATACTGAAGCATTCAAGGTGTTGGTGTTTTGATTTTTTTTTTCCCATACCATATGTCTTTCCAATTTTGATCCTAATAGTTTTAGTCATCCTTGGTAAAAAATACCACCCAGATCTGGTCAAGACTGAAATCTGTGTTACCTCCATGTTAAAGAAAACAGAAGTCTTTGCAGTGGTGTAGTTTGGAAAGTGGATTATGTGATTCTAGGCACGAGGGCAGCCTTTGCCTGACATGGAAACTGTAGCTTTCTTTGGTTTGGGAGAATAAGCATGGCCTTCCAAAGTTATGTGGAATATTGACTGTCCTTTTTACACCATACCTGGTCTACCAAAGCCATGGCAATCACCCTAAATTAATTATATTGAGTACTTCAAAGCCAACACCAGCAAGAAATATATTATTAGCTAAAATAGCATATTCAGGCACACACACTCTTTAGTTTCTGTGGTATAAGTAGTGCTTCATAATCCAAATATTTGCTATTTTTGCATTAAGATTAAGACACATATTTGTGGAGTCAGTATGTAACATTATCAGAATTAAAATTTGTCTTAATACTCATTAGAAACAGCTGCTCTTCCTGAATGCAAATAAGAAACATATTTATTTCAATGGGTGAAACATTCTTGTAGTAACTGAGCACACATCAATGTACACAGCACTTTTGTCTTAATATGGCCAACATAGTTTCTCACTGTAAACAGTAGATTTAGAAATATGTGATGAAATCTAAACTGACAGCAAGAAACATCCAGTACCAAAGGGAAATGGTATTACACAGCTTTTGCATTTCCTCACTTTCCTTCTTTTCACAACATGCTGTTTGTTTGCACAGAATAACTGTCTTGTCAAAATCAGATTTCAAAGCTCTTAGAGATGATGAGTAATTTTTTTTACACTGGTTAGTTGAATTTTACATCCTTCTTTGTTTTATGTGACCAAATACACACAGAATACAACACAACAAGATTTAAATTTATTTTTGTGCTTTAAAAGTACAATTCCGGAGGCATTTGGAAAGACATCAGACTATGAAAGTGACGTTCAGATCCTTTTCCCCACTGTTTTCTTAACTGTAATTTGAAATATAAAGCTGAGACAGTAATTTACCCAGTGCTCATGCACTCTTTCTTGTATGGAAGTAATTTTATTGTCCTTTCAGAAGGCAAACCTTCCTTGCCTCACTGATATATTTTTTGTATTGCACAGGTAAAATTATCTGCCTGGTTACAAAGTGAGTATTTTCTCCTGCTTTTACTAAACTCAAAACTTGTTTTCAGATACTTTGTCACTAAAATGTAAGGTGTGTGAGCCTCTGTAAGCCTTTGAAACTTAAATGTAAGGTGTATTAGCCCATGTGTCTATGGAATATATCTTTCACTTTACCAAAACTGTGTGTTCACCAAGAGGTGAACAGATAGCTAAAAAGTGATCTACTGGGGAGCAAAAATAATACAAGAGCAAGCAGCTGGTAGGGAACCACATAGAGCAAGGTTATTGCTTGTTTGTTCATTTATGTAATGCACAACATGAATTGTAACCTTTAAGTAATGTGCAGCTTGAGTTTTCCAGACTGAAAGAAATCTCCACAAATTCCTTGTTCCTTTCTTCAGGCTATCCGTCTCTTTTCAGAATTCTTTCAGAAATTGATTTCTATTACTCATGTATTCTTAATTTTTAGAATTTTCTGAAGTGTACAGGAATTAATTTAAAATAAATTTTGATACTTATTTCATCTACCAGACATTTTAAAAACATTTTGCACTTTAAATAATATACACATTTTATTAACATCTTTGTCTACTAGGCAGGAGTTTTTGTTGTTTTGGTTGCTTGGTTGGTAGATTTTGTTGGGGCTTTTTTGTTTTTTTTTCCTTGACATCAAATCTACTTTTGTCTGCAAAAATGGCTTCAGAGAATTTCAGGAAAGTAGTGCTAGGTCTCAGCTATACCAAATCTTCCTGCCAGCCTGAGAGGACATGTTTGTAGTTCTCATAAGTTCTTATAAAGAATAAAATCCCTTTATGCTCCCTCTTGAACACTTATAAGCATTTGCAGAAACCTAAATGAATAAGCAGTTGAGTGGCTGATAGAAAGAAATCATTAACAGTTCAGGTTTCAAATGAGCCCACCTGTCAGGGGAGCTCTGCAGGAAATTGCCCTCAATTTTCATATAGGACTTTGGCAAGAAAGTAGCAGGTGACTCATGAGAAAAGTCTTTTCTGAGAAGTCTGCTATCTCGTGGCAAGTTAGGGGTAAGAAATAAACAGAGTCTTGTGAAAAAAATGTGAAAATAATTAGATATGGAAAATGATAAACCTGAATTTCTTTTCGATTATGAGAAAAATTCCTTGGAATAATTAAAAAATGAGCTCAACATGAGCCAAACAGTAGGTGAAAAATCCTTATTTTAGATTCTATCCAAATATACTGAAGCAAAAATTGGGTAAGCAATTAAAAAAACAGATAACCAGCTAATTGAAATAGGTAAGTTTTGGACTAATATATTTTCAGTAAAGGCAGAAAACCAGAGTGGATTTTATAAGATGGATCTAAGAAAAGAAACACCATAAGAATATTAATGTTTTATATATTTAGATACTAAGAAACATACCCTACCTAGGGAGTTACAAGTCTCAAGTTACCCTTAAAAGGTTTGTGTTTACCAGCTGATGGTTCGTTGGATTCTTGCATTTAAAAGCAAAGTTTTTTCAGCTTCAGCCAAATTTCAGTTTTTGTTTGTTTTTTTTTTTAAACTATGTTTTCCTTAGTTATTGAACTATGAAATGTACTCAGACAGTATATCCCTGTGCAATAAATGAATGTATTTTAGCAGTTATGTTTATAAACAGATGCGAGTCTGGCAGCATAGATCATTATTTGGGGGCTCAGATGTTATTAATTAACACCAGGAATATTGTGAAATAAGCTTGAAGTCAGACCTCCCCCCTCCTGATGCAGTGTGAATGGATAAGTCAATTCACCTTCCTTTCAAATCATAATGGAACTCCTTCTCTTACTATGATTTGAAACAGTATGAATAACCAGCTAGTCATTAATGCAAATACATATGGATTCTAAAAAATCCATGGAAAACCCTGAAGAATGCCACTGTTTTTATTCCTCTTGCTGTCAGATTTCATTTGGCAGAAGGTTTCAAGGCTCCAAACTTGCTGAACAGCAGTACCTAAAATATCTTCCAAAAAAGTTAGTTTTATAGTCCTTTCCCTCCCCCTCCCCCACACCAGTACTTCACGCTCTGTTTATTTTCTGTCATTTCATTTAGAATTTGTAGGTAATGGGACCTGACAGAGATTCTCCATTCAGGTTCTAATAGATTTATAGCTATTTACCTATTCTGTCAACAGATTTGGGGGGGGGGGGGGAGGAGGAGAGCGGGTTGCTCTATATAGACAAGAAACTGCTGCATGGGGTCAGACCAAAAACTTGTCTACCCTTGTATCCTACACTTCGGCGAGGCTGTTTGGAAAGGAGTTGAAGATATGGACCTAATACTGCATCCCTTTCAGGCTCCAGCAAACAGCTGTCAGGGTCTACTTGAACAGGTTTCAAATTACAATTATCAAACAGCCTGAAGGATGTATTTTCCACAAGTCTTTCGGCACTCTTTTATTAATTTGGCCTCAATGTGGCACTATTATGTTCCAAACCTCATTGACATGCAGTGTGTTTAAAAGAATAATTAAAAATAAGTGATTTTTTTCCTTTTAAAAATTGTTTTTAAAATTTTAATCCTGGTAGGAAGTGCAAATAAGGAATACGTTCTCACTATTTTTCACTATGTAGATTTTGTCAATCTGGTTTGCTTTCTAAATTAAAGACTATTATTTTTGTCTCTCTTCACACAAACTGCTTTCCTCATGTCTCAGATAATTTTTGTTGCCCTTTTCTTACTGTTCTGGGAGTCTGCTATCTGCTTTTCAAGATGGAATAAGTGGAATTACCCTCAGGATAATGCACCCTGCAGAGCACCAAATTTGATTTTTGTCTCCCACCCCTTATCCACACTGATTTGAAGCTCTTTCACATGTAGCAATTACAACTTCCGAACCCATTTGCTGCGCAGAGCTGAGGATGCTTTGCTCTGGATGAATTTCTTTGTGTTTGCTGTTCCTGAGTGGGATCTCTGGCCTTTCCTTTGTGGGTCTCCCTCTCGCTAAGGATGCTGCATGAATGTGGCAAGGAGATGAGAGACAGCCTCTTGTGGCAAAAGATTTTCAGTGCCCTGCAGTCTTCAGTGTTCAAGAATAAGAAGCAATTAAGACAGCTCCCTGTAGTGGACCAATTCTACTCATCCATGCAGTCTTTTCCTATCAAGTACTACCTGGAAGTCAGGAAGGTTGTCAAGGTTCCTGAATATCTCCTGATATGGAAACAGGCTGTTTTGCTCTACCTTCCTTTCCTGAACTCCTGAGAGTTCAGCTGTCTGTCAGCTGCATCTGAATTTGAAAAGCACAAAAAATAACATGACATCACTGTATGAATGAGGACCTCTTCTGGTTGTTTGCATGAGCTTTCCCCATTAAGAGGCACACTGAAAATATCTGGGTCAGAAAAGTGCACTTGAAGATAACACTGTGTACCAGAATGATACTATAATAATCCTAGTCCCTGTTGTCACACTGTTAAAATGGTTGGGTGAGCGGCCTCTGTGGTTTGCATATTTAATATGCTTAGTTTTCAAGACACCTTGTATCTTGTGGCTTGTTATCACAGCTCAGATTTTCTTTTTCTTTTGCTAGGTATTATTGTAGTACCTAATGTAAGGCAGTCACTGTGCAGAACACTTGTGGAATTCAAAGGCAGTGACCTATGAAAGAGAGCTAGCTGTAGCCTTCTAAGAGATAAAAACAAAATCAAACCTCATGTCTTGTGTATTATTTACCACACTTTATGTGGTTTTAAAAAATTTGCAGAATGTAAATATGTGTAAGCTTGTGTAAAGCAACAGAACAGAATCAATTTGCATAGTCCAAGGCAGTAAGTAAATAACACATTCATCTTAAAATAGAGCTATTTATGAAAGTAAGAGGAGCAGGATTTTGCCTATTGTTTATGCCCTCAGCAGCTCCACAAAGCATGCATCTGCTACAGATCATTCAGAAATTGTTAGCATAATTTAGTTGGACACGTCTTTACTGGCCTCATGACAGATGGTGGCATGAGACTGTGGCATTTAAATGACTTGCTTTCCCTGTGCAGGCAAAGCAACCTGTGTTTTAAGGAGTTTCATTTCAGAAACTCATGAGTTTTTAGCCTGAGTGTGAGGATTCTCCGATGAGTTGCTGTTTCTTTCCCTCTGGCAAGAGATTGATTCGTACACTGAATATTTCTCCTTTATGAAAGTTCAAGGTATAAATTTCCTTTCAAAGAGTGAATCACACAGAACTTAATTTTCTCATTTTACCATTATTGTAGTTTCCTATTAACACTGATACAGCATGCAAAGGCTTCAGCCAGATTTAGATTTTTTTTTTTGTGCTGGACACCATAGAGACTTGAGTAGAAGGAGTCTTTGTCTGGAACAAGACAATGAGAATACCCAATAAAAAGATATTTTTATTCTGTTTATTCTCTAACATTCTTTTGGAAGAAACTATCTATTGTGTACAACAAGGGAGTGATCATTTCCCATCAATATAAATTTCAGTTAAAAATGGAAATAGTGAAATCTATTTCTGAATAATAAGTATTAACGAGGCTCCAAACAGCACATGGTAGAAAACAATCAGTTACAAGTTATTTGAGTCTTCCTTAATTACAGAGAAGTCAGGATTGCAGACTCAACTTGCAGCTCGCAAACTAAAAGTCATTCCTCTGCTGAGGCTTCTGATAATAGTTGGTGAAACACTCCAGCTTCTCCCCAGCTGGTCATTTTACAATGATAGCATGGCATTAGCATCAATGGATTAGTATTTTTATTATACAGTTGCAAATATTTTGCCCATATGGATCATTAAGCTACTGTGAGCTGGGGATAACTTGTTCTGCAGTCAGAGGTTTGTGAAGCATCACTCTGTATCCAGGCTTAGCTCCTAACAGATGTAAGAGGAAATAAGTTACATTGGAATTACATTGTGGACCCTTGCTTTTGAGCAAGTTTTCTGATTTCAGCTTTCTGAGTTTGCATTCTTTGTTATTTTAAATTTAATTTAATCAGGATTTACACCCTTGTTCAGTTGCATTATTTATGTGCACATGACAGGAAGATAGTTGGGGAGATAGCAGGAATGAAAAGCCATTTCCAAATAAGAATAGTAAGGAATGGACTGGAAACAAAAAAAAAAAAATTATATTGAAAAGGATTGAAAAGAGAGAAATGTAGGCATGAGCTGCAGTAAACTCTCATAGGAGAAACAAAATCCCATCAGAAGTTCTTGACTTAGGGGTGGGGGCTTTCTGCTATTTTTTTTGCCTCTAAACTGCTGAACTCTTCTTTAGAAAGAGTGTTTGCTTCTGCCTTTCCCATTCTGCTCCTTTGCCCATATAAATGGGGTTTATCCATAGCCTATATTACTAATGGGTGAAGCATTGGTTCAACTTAGATTTGGAGATATCAGAAAGGAGGATGCTGATAGACAGGAAGTCTTGTAGAAACCAGTCCAGCAGAGCTAATCCTTAAGTGCTCAGATTTGTTTTTCTACAGGATCCATTATTTATTTAAAATTCCAAATTTGTTTACTTGCTATGCCAAACATCACAAAGCATTTTTTCCCTAGGAATTGTTTTACGTGTCGATTAGATTTGCCATAGTTTACCACTCTGCTTGTCAAGAGTTTGTGTTTATGCACACACATGTATAAGTGTGTCTAAATTTTGGCAAAGCTACTCAAAGATGAGCTGCAGTTTGAACAGCTGCAAAGTCTCTGAACACTGGAATTATTCATAGCACATAAAGGAAGTAAACCTCTTGAAAATAGTTCAAACATAACACAATTATGGGTAGATCAGACTGAAAATTTTTATTTGAATGAACCAACTCCTGAAGGAGTCTGTAAAATGGGAACATGGGTAAATAGAATTATTGCGTAGTCCTTTTTACATTAAAGCAAGAGACCAAAATGTTAAAAAAAAAAAGAGCTGTACACAGAGAGCTCTGTGTGAAATTTATCTGTTTACTTTGTCTCTGGTGGTGTAAAACCAGGAATATTGAGTAGTGGCTGAATAAACAGTGCAATATTTTTGGGATGACACTGCAGACTAAAGTCTTCAATGTATAGAAAGGTCTGAAAGCATATACATGGTTCAATTGTGCCTGTTTTTTACTAGGGGCTACAGATTTACTTACACCTTAATGATGCACTTATTCACAAATCATCCTTTTTGGCACAGGGATTAAGCCAGAGGATGTCCATAATCCTGAAAATACTATATCTAAATCTAATGTTCTTGCATAAATTTTGTGAAGTCAGATTTTTGTGTGTGCTCCGATGTTTTTACACCTTAAAAGATAATGTGAAGCTAAACTATATAATTCTCTGAGTACAGAGGTCAGGCATTTAAAAAGGAAGATGCCTTCTGTGTTAAAAGTTATTGACTTTCTTCTGATTATGCTGATGTCCACAACTCAACTGTTTGCATTCACCCCATCGGGTAGGAAGTGATGGCTCTCAGAACAAAATAACACTTATCAATATATTTTATTCATAGGGAATTCACATGTTCAGTTTTGGTATGCCTCAGGCAGTCAGCTGGAGTGCAAAATGAGTTTTCTGTAGCTCCCTCTTACACCTGTTGTTGCAGATAGCAGCAGGTTCTTTCTCAATGATACCAGCTAGCAATATTTCTGATTGGGTTTCCATTCCCTTGAGGCTTTTCTGTTCATTTAGACTGGGTCAGATAAGGAGTAAAATAAACTTATTCAATCCATGAACTCAGGTGTATCTTTAGAAATAAGATGGGTGAGATGTGAGATGTAAGGAGAGCAAGATAGAGCTGACAGTCATCACATAGCTCTTTCTGTGTGTTCTGCCATCAGAGTACAAAACAGCACACTAGAAAATCCTGAGATAAAACTTCTTACACTGGAGCAAAAAAAAAACAACTTTTTTTTTGCCTGCAGTGCAATTGAACTTTGGAACTCTTTGACTTGAAATTCTTTAGGAGTTACAAGAGCAAATACATTAATAAAATAACTAAAAAGGATAAAGAAAATAATACGAGTAGGCTGACTTTTTGTATACAGTGATCCAGATGCAATTTCTGTTCAGAATAACTGTTCCACTTAAGTACCTTCTTTGCATCTAGCAATCTAAGGACTGATTTCTAAATATGAAGAAGGTGTTTAGTGGAACAGTTATTCTGCTTTACTTAAACAGACCTCTGAAATATGCCTCCTGGAAGATGAAATCCAAAGATGGTTGTCTGGTCCTTCCAGAAACCACTCCCCTCAGTATCTTAGCTGATTTTAATGAACTAACAGCTGCTGAAGATTTCACTTCATTTTTATGTAGCTTTTTCTTAAGCTTTGAGCCATTCCTATATAGAGGTCCAGTGATAACAGGGGACTCGTTCCAGCCACTTTCTTGAAGCAATGTTAAATGCAAGACTGAGTGCTTGATATTATCCTGAGCATCTGCTACTGGCTGCTGCTGAAGTTAGCAGTGAGAGTCCTATTTGTTCCAGACCTTGATTAACATAGCACAGAGGTCTGAGTACATACATTTGGTTTATAATTGTAGACAGTTTAGTTTTAAGAGGATTGGTTTTATTGTTAGTAGTGATTTAGTGGGCTTGCAGTGAAAGAAGGGAGCACAACTGTTTTTTCCTAAATGTGAAATATTTAGTAGGTATTAAAATGTATTTTCACTGGGGAAAATGTAACTGCATAACTGTCTTGGTTTGAAAGACAGGTGTCTGCTAAGAAAACCAGAAGCGTCTCTTGAAATGGAAAATGTAAATTCCCTTTAATGTAAATTAAGGGGCTCTCAAGCAAAAATATGGGAATAGGAATAACAGTTCTTGACTAGGAAAAAAAATAAAATAGAAATACAATACTACAAAAAAAAAACCCCACCAAAACACTGACAGAGTCAGACTACAACATGACACCCTATCAGTCGGTCAAAGTGTTGGTAGCAGTCCCATTAAACGGTGGCTGCAGCCCTCCAGGAATGACAGAAGTGGTTCAATTGAAGCATTGCTCCTGTAGAAGGATGCAGTTTTCCTCCAAAGGTCCAGTGATGATGTGGAAAGGTTTGGTTTTCCTCTGGAATCCAGTGGAAAAAGGCTGCTCTGATGTTCCAAAACTTTTTATCTAGGTAGGAAAGGCTTGGCTCCTCCCCCTGGCTGGAGCATCTCCCATTGGGTTTATGTAATTTTATCAGTCATACAGTAGGACTCAATGGGCCATTAACAGAAGATATCTTCCTGGAGGAAGGATGGGTTGTGGAAAAGATAAAGAATACTGCCCCACCTGTTTTTTAACAGCGCATTAGCAGAGAATATCTCCCATGGAGATAAGGATCACTGCTCCACAGGGTTTCGACAGATGGTGACAGAATACATACTTTTATTCACATCCTGTATTACAACCTTTAATAGAAGACAATAACACTTTAATTCAGGTTGGCAATCAGCTCTGGATATCAACTGTATGGACATCAACTTGCTCTGCTCAAAGCATAGTCAGCATAGAGCAGGGGCTCTGTGTTTTGAATGAATTTAAGGTCAGAGATTCCACAACTTTTGCAGGCAACAAGAACCCGCATTTGGCCATCATTATTATGTAAAAGTCTCTTGATAACTTATTGGACAAATTGCTGACATGTTCAGCTTGTGTTCCATGAGACCTGCATGTCCTTCTCTATGAAGCTGCTCTTCAGCCAGCTGATCCCCAGACCGTACTGTTGTGTGGCTGATTGCTTCCACAGGGCAGGATGCTGCATTGGCCTTTGTTGTACTTCCCAAATTGCTCTCAGCCCACCCCTTCAGCCCTCCGAGGTCCTTCTGCACAGCAGCCCTGCCTATCACAACTAATATTGCAATGTACAAAAAGCACCAGATATACTACATTAGGTAAATGTTTGAAATCTTTTCATGAGAAACGAAAAATATATACTGGTATTGTTTTCGTAGAGGAAAAAAAAAGTGAATACTCTGCTTTTTTAAAACTACCTTTGCAATGGGGGACCAGTGAATCCATCAGCCTCTTTCCAATCCTGGTCCAGGTATTTTGGATGGGAAGAGGAGTATGATTCTTTTAATGAGACATCTATTATGATTGCATATCTCACACTCCCTGTGGTATGTAAATATATAATAGCTGAAGTACATATCAGGAGTGTTTCCAATGTCTTACTACATTCAGGGTTAAAAGCATGATTCAGAAACTCAGCAGATGCTGTGACTCAAGCAACTGCTGATGTACTTGGCAGGATGTCTGTATGTGCAAACACTAAGGAGTACATTTTCATTTCAGTGTACATGGAAATTAGGTATGTAATTCCTCTTGCCTACCAGAAAATGGTATCCTAATTCTCCATGCACTAGCCAGGAACTGAGAAGACTTACGAGCCCAACCAGTGAAAAATGCATTTCAATTACCATTATAATGTCGCATACCCTAGATCTTAGTAAGCATAAAAGAAAAATCATTATTCGTAAGCTGCCCGTCTTTAAAAACTAATCATATACAAGTATGTGAAGAGGGCTGCAGTTGGTCACAATATGGCCTATTGGCCTAAATATGGTGCCTATGGCAGCACACATGTAAGAAGCTTGAGGCAGACCCTCTGTAGTCAATAACCTTCAGTAGGTTTCCTTCTCCATGGTCCTGGACACAGTTCTCCTCTTGATCAATGGCATCTTAACATCTACAACAACCAGTGACAAGGAGTTACTGACTCTGATTATATAGTTTGTGAAGAATCACCTCTCTTTCTTTGTCATCCCTCGCCTCATTTGCTACTTCCTAGTTCATGTCTAGGAAGAAACAGTGAATTGCCAGACCCCCTCAAAGAAAGTAAAGAAACTTCAATCTGTATCTTCTACTTTGCCTTTTCATCCATCTTGCATAATGATCTTGATCAGTCCTCTCATCACTGAGCTATGCGAACAGGGAGCTTCTTCTCTGACAGGTTTTGTTTTGTATTTCTATTTAAACCATCTTTTATTAATAGAAAAGTTAACAGGTTATACATAATAGCGGCCACAACAGAGAAGAAAAGCATGTGCAATCAGAAATGTTTTAATTTGTTGTGTTGGCAGGCTAAAAACACACCCACACAGGGCCACAAAAAGGCGGAGAAGCAGTCTTATGATTGAATACAAAAACAATTCCTGTGTGGCTCACCCAGGTTCCTGGTATCTACCCTCAGAAATGGGAACACTGTGTGCAGTGTTGTGTTGCTGTGGCAATATGGCACTGATAGGACTCAAGTGCCATGTGTGTTGTGGGCATTTGGATCTGAGCCAGCTAAATTCAGTGCTAAATTCAGGTAATTTCTTCAGGGAAGCAAGAGTACAAGTGCAGAATGAGTGTTCTTGAATGTGCTTTGAATTTACTGATATTTTGGATGCATTTAACTCATTGGGATAGTTCTGTTTTGATTCACATTGACAGTTTTATGGAACTTTGGTAAAAAAAACCTACTCTGATGTCTTTTCAGGTTTTTGCTATTACTTACAGAGGTAAAATAACACATACTAGACCAACTTTTGGTCTACTTTTTGGGTCGTTAGCACTGTTGTGCTAACACAGGTATTTATTTTATTTTTATGTCACAGAGAGAATTTTTTCTGGACTGTGAGCTATTAAAACTCAAAAAAGGATACAGATTTCTGGTCCCAAGAGCAGCACTGAAAAAGTTGCAGTCCTGACAGCTATGTTACCTGAGCACTCCTACCATAAGAGGCATACCATTGCATTAAGCATAAGGATAGCACTTCTTTGGCTAAAAGGCTATTACATTTTGAAAAGAAAATTGTGATGTAATGTTAGCTGTACACTGTTTTGACACTAAAGCCACAAAAAATACATTTGCTAATATAGAGTAAAACAAGGCTTCAATAAATGCTCCAGGCTTTATAAATTGGCAGCATACCTCACGTGGCTTTTACACATCTCTGTCGAAGGTATAACTCCTGTCATTCTCTGATACAAATTTAAAAGAAAGTTAGCAAGCAATGTGTTAAAAACATAGTCACAGACATATGAATGAGAGTGAGATTAGGCAACTCGTAATTAAGATTAATATGAATCTAAAAGTGTAATTCAGTCATGAAGAAAAAAGTCTGGCTTCTAGGGAAAAACGCCTCAGAGCCTTTGACAAAATTGTTCATACACACATCAAGAGTCAAAGTTGTTGATATGGTAGACCTAAGAACAATGTTAAGAAGTTTATTTCCCTGTGCAAAGCCTCTTGATGTAGATCAGGAGCAGGCAAATCCTGGGTAATGGCACTGAGCACCTAGGCTGTGCTACATTCTCCCCAGTACAATGGCAGCTGGGTTAGAGAGTCCGGCTACAAAGAGAGGGAAAAGTGTAGTACATGTTTGCTGTGTTTTGGACAGAACAGATAATGCTAGACACTGAGGAGGGAAGAGCAGAGGAAACCAGTGGTTTCTGGAACACTGGCACGTGGAATAAGTTTCTTGAATAAGAGCACATGGCAGGAGGAACATCAGGAGGAAAGTAAGATTAAACACAGCATGCAGATGAAGGCAAGTATAGTGGTTTATTTGAAACACTAACAAGGTGTAGTTGAGAGTATTCTAGCCTAGCATTTTTTCATATAGGGTTGCCTTTTCCTCCTATACTTTATTTACTTTATTTTGACTTTTTTTTTTTTTTGGTAGAGATCATTCTTTTGTGCACTTCATCAGGGAGTAAAACTCCAGTCAGTTCTGAGATGCTGCCGAGATTTCAGTCTGTTAACAATGTTACAGTTAATATGGGTTTTAGTGAGAAGGTAAACTGTTCTCTGTTCTAGATTCTTCTTCCAAAATTGTAAATATATAAAGGAATAAAATTCAGCCAGTGTGGATCCCTGTGCAGGTGTTCATATGTTTGAGCCATTTTCATTATTTACCTAGTGAGTGATAGTCTGTAACATGAGAGGTTTTTTTCCCCCTCATCTTTCTGTCAGAGATTCAGGTATAATATATGAATTTGTGATCATCTCTGATAAGGGTATGAAATTGTTATCAAAACAATACTTTTAAAAGCATTTTGTGTAAGTTTTGTTGAATGGTTTTTATGAGACAGTATAGTCTAAATATTACCTTTTGAATAAGTAATGCAGTGCACATTAGTCAAACACTGGTGTTTTATTAAAAAACCCTAATCAAGACTGACAGTATCGTAAAATTTGCACTTGCACAAGTTATGTAGTTTTTTCCAGTATATTAACTTCATGATTCCAGTTGTTAAAGCATTCTGAAAATTAAAAATATGTGTGAAAATGTCCAGAAACCTCTTTAATGCTGTGATGTTACTGCTGAAGCCAATGGGAACCTCATTGAGAAGGTACTTGATTGCCTCCAACCTCTCTTGTTGCTACCAGGGGCTGAAGGGGAAATGAAGCAGCTGTCTAGGATCTTTCCTAGGGTAAAGGCCTCCTCAGGGAGCCCTGCACTGGGACTGTATGGGATTGGGGATGGCTGGCTTGCAGTCCTGAAAACACTGACACCAACTCAGGGAAGAACTTAGGCTGCATGGGGCATGGGGCCTGCATGTGAGGAAGCAGTGATAGCTCTGGACAGGATTCCCCACTACACCGAGTGATAATTCATGGCACTGGACAACTTGGGTATTAAATCTTGTCTTCAAGAGAGACTGGAATTTTCTCAAGCTGGGTGCATCTTGTTTTTTTGGCAAATAAGCACAGATATTGCAATTCTGGATAAGAGTTTTAAAAGCACTCCCTAAATCATATGTTAGTAGTAGGAACTCCTTAGCTTATGTAGAGATTGATGAGGAAGTTGCAATGTTTCAAATGCTATCCCAAGGACACCAGCAAATGGGCAAAGGTAATGGGAAACTCCCAGGAGTAGGAAGATGGATTATTGTATTACAGATGCTACTGGAAGGTTGCAATCAAGACAAAAATAAGTTTTGTCAGTTTTCTTTTTACTTGCTATTGCTAATTATAAGACTTATTTCTCTAATTCTGGCAGAAAAAGGTATGTAATTAACCTGACAAGAGTCCTGGTGAATAGATGAATATGTTTTCATAATCCATATGCCATTTTTCATAGACATGGGAATATGAAAACAGAGAAAACAGTGAGAGAATGATGCAGCAGAATATGATGTAATTTTTTTCTATTTTTATGAACTTTATATACTTTAAGGCAGGATGAGTCTATAAATGTAGCTGTTCCACTGCCTTGAAATCTGGCACACAGCTTGCTGGAAGCTATTCAGATTTAGCTCCTACACTTATTATTTTGTTCTTCCTAGAAAATAATTGAGCTTTCAAACTATTGATAGGAGAGTGCTATTTTTCAAAAATTTAAAAATGTTTTAGTTTATCTTAAAAACATAAAGGTAACATTGGTCAGAAAAGCAAAGAAGATAGGTGCATTCCATAACAAGGTCAAAGTGTCTCAGGTGTTTGCTGTGCCACATTTTACTCAAAGTATCATTTTTTACTATAATAAGGGAGAATTTAGGGATTTCAAAGATTTAATGAAAAGAAATTCTAGTTCTTGTGACATATATTCATGTTGTGGCAACCATTCATCTGTCTTTCCATTTTCTGGAGTTTCATGTGGGTAAACTCTTTTATTAATTGTTCTTAATGCCATGGATTTCTTTTCATTAAGTCTTTATAAAATAAACTTCTTATGCTCTTGGAGAGATCTAGCTAAAAGATTTTGTAATGTAAGATAGAACTAAACACTTAATGGTTTACTTCACTGCAATTATGATTACCAGCTTCACCTAAGGAAGCTTCATTTCCATGTTAAAGTGTTTTGCCATATGGTAGTAAGCAAGGGAATAGGCCTGTCTTTGCATCAGGTTTTCTTGTATGACAAGGCAGTCAAGCTGCTTTCCAAAATGTTTGCAAAGTTTATGTTTAACATCACTGATATAATCTTACATTACTATTGTGATGTTGACTACAATATATTATATTAAGTATAATACAAAACTGCTGATGAATATCATTTGCAAATATGTATGTGCACTGTGAAACTTGGGGACAAGAGCAACATGATTTAAAAAGAGATAAGACTTCAAAGAGCTCTTGTCTCCTCTTTATCATGTTTGTGACAAGCCAAAATACAGTCTTTAGCTATCTGTGAGCTGCTAAGCTATCTGACAATGTCAGGCCTTACCTACTAGACAAAAATAAAACATAAAACTAAAGCTTGTGTTGCACTGAAAAAACCCCCACAATGTTTTATATTACATTTATATGTGATTACTTAGAAAGGCCAATTATTTAAATGTCTTTTCCCATTTTTACAAGCATATAATGAATATACAGGCATCAAAAAGGTCTGAGGAAAAAAAAAAAACAAGAAACAAACCAAAACCCAAAACCCCCTAGCTTTAAACAATGCTAAAATAATCAATTTCTTACCAATCAATCTTTAAAATATTAAGAGTTCTAAGTGTAATAAAGAAGAGTTTAAAGTTGGCAGTAAAATTTGGTTGATAAAAGCAAGGTCCTGAACGAAATGTTTGATACTACTGGGATACCTTGACCCTTCCAGTTTGTATGAAGCTTTTTGAAATGGCTATGCAGAAATTGCTGAATAGAAGCACCTTCTTTCTCTAGGCAATATTTTGCCTAGGGTAATATGATGTCTAGATCTGTTTCCTAACACTTCATAAAGTGTTCACAGTTCACACATAAAGTGAACACAGTTCATTGACTCCAAGTACAATAAATGATAAAATCCCTTGAACATATCATCAATTTGGAAGGTGTGGAAGGTCAATCCCACTCATTTTATGCTGTCTTTGGAGATGCGATGGGGATGGAGAGTGCTTGTGAGGGTAAAGGTTGATATGCTCTGTGTGTCCTGATTTGTGGAGCTTGGAAAAATTCTGATCAAGTCAAAGGAAATGCAGGATTTGAATTGCTAAGGTATCAAATAGAAAGAAGCAGGAGCCATGTGCCTTTGTACCACACTGGAAGTATATTCATATATTAATTTCCAAGAGCACGGGATAACTGAATTTATCCTTATTTCTACATAACTAACTGGCAGGACAAGTGAAAGTATACCTGCATGGATAAATCATTGGACCATAAAATGGCTTGGGTTGGAAGGGACCTAAAGATTATCTGGTTCTGACTCCTCTATTGAGGGGCAGGGACACCTTCCACTAGGTCAGTTGCCCATCCAACCTGGCCTTTAACATTTCCAGTGATGGAATATCCACAGCTTCTCCGGATCATCTGGTCCAAGTGCCTCAGCACCTTCACAGTAAAGAATTTCTTCCTAATATCTAATCTGAATCCACTTTCAGTTCAAAGCCATACCTTCTTGTCCTATCACTACATGCTCTTGTGAAAATTCCTCTCCATCTTTCTTGTAGGCTCACTACTGATAATGGAAGTCACATTCATGTCAGCCCAAAGCCTCCTCTATTCCAGGCTGAACAATGCCAATTCTCTTAGACTTTTCTTGAAGAAGATATGCTCCATCCCTCTAATCCTCTGGACTTGCTCCAGGCTGATGTCCTTCCTGTGCTGGGGACTCCAGAGCCGGTTGCAGTACTCACGGTGGTGTTTCACGAGGTCACTACACAAGTATTAGAATTTAGTTTCCTTTGATCTCAGAACTGTTTGCCAGGGTGTCATCTCCAGCTTATGGCAGTGTGTGCTAGGTTGCATGGAGAGCTGTTCTTTTTGAATGTACCACCTATTCCTACAATAGGGTTAGATTGACTTTACTTTACTTTTTGGCCTCTGTAGTGTTACAGATTTCAAAGTGCACCATGTCAGGGAGATGTTTGCCTATGGCTGATTTTAATAAGAAAAAGAGCTCCTCTGTTTCTAGTGATGACATGGCCCATTGGAATAATGATTTGTTTTGTTGCAAACCACTAGAAGTTAACGACCATTTATGGCTAAAACAGTTAGGTCACTGGAACTATGCAGACAATAAAAATGTTATTGCTCCATTGGTATCTTTTACTGTTTGTTGAGAGGAACACTACTCTTTCATTTTCCCCCAAACTCTTAGAGCATCCCTAATTATACCATTGCTCAAACTACAACTGCTGTTCTCAACATCACATAAATCTCGCACTAAATTGATTTGTGGCTGAATTGTGAAAGGGATCAATGGATTCATTTGCACTGATTTGCCACTCTGTTACTGAGAACGTGTCTGTACATGTGAAGGATGGGATTATCTCCGTTGATTCATAACCTCACAGATGTCTTAGAAGCTGGAGTGTACCTAGGATACAGGGAAAAAGGATGGGGGAATTAAATTGGATGCTTTGTTTGATCTTGCTACTCCAATGACTGTTAAATCTCCAATGTGATGGAGTGAGATGCTGTGTTGTCTCCAGCATTTTGTTCCCAAAAGCACTGCTAACTCCTTGGAGAGAACACCTTACAGTTTTCTACAGCAATGGCATGACATTCTCAAGTATCATAAACAGTCTGTTTTTGAACAAATGGTGGCTATGTTTGAAAGCTCTACTTTCATATAAGACAAGGTCCTTAAAGAACGAAGTCTCAGGTGTGAGCACAAAAATCTGCTACCCTTAATAGTATCTGCTTTAGCTACATTATCTGGGACTGGTTCACCCTGTTAGCAAAGAAAACTGGCATGATGACTAAAGGGAATTCTCTGTGTGGATGAATAAATTAGACTGTGGAACTAAGGCCTTAGATAGCAAAGATTTTGCAAAAGAATATGTTTTTCCTGTGTCTTGTATAGTCTGGTTTACACAACACACATAAGATTATGGTTTTCAGAATGTCACTCTGCCATAAAGCCATTGCTTATGCTGCAAACTTTTCTCTGCTTTATCAGTCATCAGATCTGCAAAGACAGCAGAGTATCTTTGCATAGGGACAGTATCTGTGAGTACTTCTCTGTCACTTCAGCTATACCACTTCAACAGCAACACAGACTGAGGTGGATTTTTTCTCCATTGATCTTATTTCTTCATACCAATGTTTTAACCCAAGGGGTAAGGTTAACCAAAGAACTTGCAGCCTGACATGTAGTTACTGTCTTGTCATTCTGTTATTACTGCTATCAGAGGAGAAGTGCTGCACAGAGGAAAGGGCTTCAAGCTTTTGACAGGCACAGACAACCATTCCTTGTTTGGTAAGTGTAGTTCTACAAGAGATTGGTCTGTCTCAAAGCTCTGCTAAAAGGATTGTTTTATAAGATTACAGTTTATGTTTACAAGGATGATTTTATTTTGTGAGTCAGAGGGAATATAGACCAAGCTTGGCACAATGACAGCACTGTTACTTCTATACATCATGCATATCTTCTGAGCAGATGGACACAATTTTTGATAACATGACTTTCAAAAGGACAAGTCTTACCCTCACCCCATGATTGTTTTTGCTTGGAAGAGTTGCAGGAACAGCAGCAACAGTTGCAGCAACACTGAGCAGATGACTGAAAAGAATGCTGATAGTCCAGGAGTCCTATCTGTGTACAGGTGTGTGATTTGTGATCACTTGTGGGCACTGGATGTTGCCCTAGAACCAGTGTTAGGTAGCAAAGGCTGCTCAAGGATGTTGCAAGCTTTTCTGACATCAGTTTTGTGTTATCAGGTCTTGCTTATACCTGCTTGCACAGAAAATATCCCTTTGCTGAAGGTTATTTGCACTGAACAACTTGGCCAGATTTTGCTTGAGATTGGCTAGGCTCAGAGAAATTGGTTTATTCTCTGCTGTTGTTTATGGTTTTGGTTTCTTTTTTTTGTTTGTTTGTTTGTTTTTGTTTTTTTGTGAAAAAATAGGATTGAAGAGTTGAAAACCTCCGTGAGGAAAGCAGAACAGAGAAACAAATGGAAAAAATATATGGGGAGAAAAGGGACATACTCTTTAAGCTAAGGAGCCAGTTAGGCACTGAAATTGTGCATGGTAATGAATTCAGAAGCAGATAGGATTGAAGCAAAGAGATACTGGAGAGGTGATGAGGAGGAACAGATCAAAACCCAAGAGAGGATCTGAGTCAGGCATCATGTTCCTGTGGTATGGATCTGCCCATTTTGTGGGTTTCTTTTGGGTGTGGCTGTCTGATCTTCAAACTTCTTCTGTGGCACTGAAGTACTGTGCTCTTCCTCAGACACATTGTCTTTGCAGCTCCCACAGCACCAGGCCATCGTGTACCTCTACTGTCCCAGTTTCAGGATTTAGGAACATGACCTGCAAAGTACACATTATCAAGTGGGTCATATGTGCATTGTTTCTGTAAAAAAACAAAACAAAACAAAACAAAAAACACCTCCCAAAAACAAAAACAAAAGCAAAAACAAACAAACAAACAAAAAAACAAAAAAAAGCAAAAAAACAAACAAAAACATACTAAGAAAGTAGGAAAGAGAGATTGCACATGAATGCTGCTCAGTCTGAACCAGACAAAAGAATGTTCTACCAAAGCCTGGGTACTGCTCAGCAGCATCCTGGGCAGCCAGAGACAGCACGAGGGAAAGACCTCCTTTGGCTACCAACAGTCTCTTTCCAATTCGAAAATAAGTACTGGATGCTGTGACTCAGAGTTGTTTACAATGTAATTCACAACATGAGGTAGGAATACCTGTTGTCACCATGGGCAGAAATTTTACATCTCTAAGCTGGCAGGTTAGAAATATTTCCTATAAAAATGTTTCAGGAGTAAATATTTCAAAGACATTTAAACTGTCAGCCACTTTGAAAACAAGTAAGGTTAGCAGACAGATGTTTTAAATTTGAATTTTCTCCAGTTAATACTGGCATGAGAGAAAGCTGAGGTGAAAGCTAGACTTTATTTACTTGTTTGTTGGTTTATTTTTGTTTAGAGCTACAAATAATATCAGGTAAACTAAGACTATGAACTGTTTTATACAAGGGTAACAAACTACAAAGTGTGAGAAAATTGTATCAAGTTTCAACTGGTGTAGTCAGGATTGTAACATAAGTAATTAATGCCCCACTGTGCTGCTCAGCATCATCTGTGGCGGCAAGGAAGGAATGGAAGGAAACCTTATGGGCTAATTCTGCCTAAGGATATTTGCAGTCCTTAGGGCTCAGTGGTAGTTGTACAAGTATACAACAGCTAAAGTCTGTCCATGAAGTAGCTGTATGCAAAATTATTTGGCCATCTCTATAGGAAGTTGATGAGGTTTACTTTGGATTCTCTTTTAATGCTGAGTTTTAATGCTGTTTCTGACATTTCCAGAAGTTGTGTTTTAGTAGAAAGGACAGGCATTAGAGGATCTGTGTGTGCTGGTAGTGCAAAAAACAGCAACTCTGGCTGGCTTCAAAAATACTAGTAAGTTGATGCTTCCTGTCTCCCATCCCTGTTCTTTCTCCCTGAAATTACTTTGCTTCCTGCTGCAAACTAGATTTTGTGCCATTCATAATAATAATAATAAAATGACAGTAATTGCTATGTGTAGTGGATGTTCTGAATTGAGCCTGAGGAACCAAGTGTAGGCTGTATAAGATACCAAACATAGCAACTTTGCAAACAGGGTAAATTAGAGTCAAGAAAATGTTATATAACAGAGCATGAGTGGTAGCTTAGAGCCTTCATTTTCATTCACACCCACAATTTGAGCTTTTTCACAGAAGGATTCTTACTGGGAGGTAATCCTTTGGAGAAAATTCATCAAAAATATACCAACCTTCTGATGTTAACCATAGCAGAAAATATTAAAATAGAAAGTCTATTCAGTACAGCCTTTTCCTTAAGTGTCGAGGACACATTAAAAATATCTAGTGACACTTTAAATATATATATATATTTTAATGCAGGATGTAATATGCAACTGTGGATAAGTAGTCATTCACATGAAATTAGAGTGACAGTTTTAAATGCACATAAATTACCTGGGACTCAAAATCTGGTTGTTCAAATGTGATGGGGATACCTGGGGTCTCATGGGGCTTGGCAGACTTTCCTGCTCTATATCTCGGAGCAGAGCCTTGCAGTGGAACCTCAGGCTCCCTCAGGAGCTGGAGAAACTTTTATGTGGCTACAGAGTCTGGTGACTGAGTTTGGCTTCAGTGGTGATAGCCTATGATAATTGCAAAGCTGCTGTTTGGAGTTGATCCTCACCTGAGCTGGTGTCCCTGTGCTGGCTCCCAGGGCAAACACGCTGCAGTGCACTCAGTGTAGTGTTGGCCCTAGTGTCTAATACCCAGCATATGGCTTGAAATGAATTGAGTTGCACAGAAAACTGTAATTAGGTGTTTTTTGGATCATGTCTCTTATGTATTCTGAAACTCTTTTGGGTAGCAATATCTCAGGGCTTTGCTATTTCTAAACCTTCTGGGAATGAGGGTGAAATAAATGAAGTCCAGGATGCACCACAGAAATTTTGCACTCGCATTCCCCAGGAAGAAGGGAGCTGTGTGGCAGAAGTGATGCAAAGCTACTGGGACTACAAAGCTACTGCAGGCTGGGAGGGAAGCAGCCAGGCTTTCCCTGCCACAGGGCCCTCGGGCTGCAGGCATCCATCCCCTGGCTCACAGCTTCGTGCCGGGAGCCTCTGGAGCCTCTGGAGCCTCTGGAGCCTCTGGAGCCTCTGGAGCCCCTGCCTGTGCTGGAGAAGGCTGAGACGGGCAATGCATCAGAAGGCCTGTGACAGTGATCCCCTGGGAATCATGGCAGGCAGCAGGAACCGAGCAGGACGTCTGGAGTGCCCTGATGAATGCCAGAGAGAAGCCGTGCTCAGTCCCTGCCTGCTGCGAGGGCAGAGGCTGCTTGCTGCTCTGGACAAAGGTTGGATGCTTAATTTTGTTCTGCTGTTGTTGCTAAAACGCCACATAAATCTTGTGCAGTACTTGGTGTCCTTTTGAAAAATTCTTTGACCCCCAAATCTAATAATGTTGTCTGAATAGTTTTAAGGAAAAAAATGTAGAAAAAAGCATTTGGAAACTGAACAGTATTAAAAACTGAAGTCACCCATTCCCTAGGCTCTCTACATGTGTACGTGGTGGTAGTATCAAGCTGCTTATTGAACAGAAACATAAGGATATACAAGAAAATAAGATCATTTCCTAGCAGCAGAAAATAGCCCCTACTGTGGTGGTGAATGGGGAAAACAGGAGTGGTTCAGGGTTTGTGTCTGCCCTTTTCCTTCCCTTCTGCAGCCCATCAAGACACTTGAAAAATGCTCCCTTACCAGCATGAGAGCTGCAGCCCCCTTGGCCTCACTGCAAAATCTATGCCCATGGAAATGTCTGTGGTATTGGCTTGATAAACTCAGATCTTGGCTTCTTTCTTTAGACAATAAGTGTACAATGTTGCACCCTTCAGCAGTTTGTTCTTTAATATTTTGTTCATCTTCTTCAATCTTAGTTAGTGATTCTCTCCCTTGCCAGAAACAAGAAAACAAATAAATGCTGTAGCTGTAACAAAAGGTTTGAAATTCTGAGATTAAATGAAGAGCAGGCTTCAGGCTGAACTGTATCCCTTATAAAGTATATGAACTCGATTTCATGACCTATGCCTGCCCATTCAGTATTCTTTAATATCACATTGCCCTCTTCTCCTGCCTGTGCCTTATGCTACTTGCCTCAGGAAATGTGTTTGAAATTCCTTGTGATATAAATCCAGAAAATTGATCTTGTGGCTAATAATTAATGGAAGATGGAAGCATGAATGAGTATGGAGTGAAATGGGCTCAGCCTGGTATTTATCTCAAAACAAAATCAGGGTAATTTTTTTTTCCACTGAAGCTTTGGTGTGGGTATTGAGGTCTTCTGTGTCTTATTGCAGAAAACAAAATGAATAAACTAGATGATGCTATTCATTTTGTTTCTGAATTGGAGTTAATTTAGGAATACAAAATGAAAGAGTTCTCAGTACTGATACATGTGGCTTGAACACCTGATACTTCTGCTTCTGAGGGAAGTAGGACTACAGTCAGGAAAAAAATTATTTTGTAGCAGAAGGTCAGTTGGGATTATCTGAACTGGGGAGTAGTGAATTTGGAGTCAGACCTGAAAATACTACTTAGGTGTGTCATTGTGTAATAGTTCTGCTCATACAGAAAACATTACTTGCATCTATGGGATTGGGCTGCCATTGACTACACATTAATAATGGTCTGTGTTAGGTGACTTGCACAGCAATTAAGGAAAAAGTGTTAAATAAAGTTATTTGAATTTTTTTCATATTTAATAGCAAAATCATCAGAAATTGTAAATTATAATAAATGGTAGTGAGATTTCTTACAGCTGAAACTAAAGAACAGACTATCACCTGCCTGCCTCAACTAAGGACTATTGCTGGTCCTACTGAAGCTGGTCTTTCAAAACTGAAATACCAACACATATCTTTTCCAGCAAAGAAAATAGATAAACTTTCTATTTAGAGCTAAAGCACACATATACACAGGCAAAATGCATACAGGCAGTACATGTTAATTTTGATGTGAGTAGAACAAGTTGGGGTACAGATGTGTTTCATGTGGTCTGCAGGTGCTGATCATGACTGCTGAGTGGGTGTGTGTATGTATGTGCATGCGTGCACATGAAGAGATATTGTTCCTGCATATAAATTCCACCCTATTTCATTACTTCAAAATGAAGTTTTCCTAATGGGTGAAATGCTTCTTGTCTGTGTCTAGTCTAGCATATCAGTTGCTTTGTTCAAATGTAGATTTTTTTTTGGTGGTTTTTGCCTTTTTGAGTGGACATAGCAGTAATGACCCTGATTATTAACATTTAATAAATACTTTAATAAGTCACCATCATGTTTTTTCCCTTTGTATCAACATGTAATATCTTTTTATCTGTGTAGATTTTGTTTCTTTTCCCATCCTTCCTTTTCCAATTGATAACTAAAAGCTTTTGTCTTAATATTTTCCACATTCGGAGTTACTGCATGTGATACAAGTTTTGCAATGCCACAGACACAGCCTGTTACCCAAAAATCTCTTCTGCAGGGACTCCAGGACTCAGCAGACTCACCCTGGTCTTTGTGCAGTGTGTTGCATTGGCTGACCTCTCTTACTCCCTGCTCAACTCTGCAGAAGCTCTTAACTCTGCTCTGCTCACAACCAGCTAGAATTTAGGAAAGCTTATTAAATTTCGTAGGTCAATAGTGTTTTATTTGAGCTGATAAATACTGCAATAACAAGGTATGAAGGTTTTTTAATTATTTATTTTGAATAGAATGTCTTTCAGTGGCTTCTGTTTTTCAGTGTTTTCACTTCAGTGGTTGTTTTTTTCAGGTTTACCCTTTTTCAGAATTTAGTGTAATGTCTGCAAAGATGAAACATAAGCACACACATTTTGAGCTGTCAGAAGAATTATATTTTATTTATTAAATATTTATTCTAATTAAAAAAGTCATTTTCTTGTCATTCAAGAGCCTTGTTGGTCAGCGGTATCCTATAGAAAATTAGGCTTCATCTGTGCTAGTGAACAAGACTGGGTGAATACATACTACTATAATTTATACTACTTAATTATGAACTTGCTTCCCTGCACAGGTAAGTGTCTTTCCTAGAGAAATGAAAAAACTTTAAAATTTATTTTTAAACAATTCATCATTTTCCCATTAAGAATAGGACTGTCATCGCATTTTGAAGTTTCTACATGCAGATTTGCTTCTGTAGAACCATGCTGATTTATTCAATATTTCCAGCGATCATATAACAAAAATCCTTTAGAACAGGAATGGTGTTCAAAAGTTTAAAGAGTATTTTGTCTTTAAACACGGAGTGTAGGTTTTCTTCTTTTTGATTTCGGAGTCCTTTGAGCCACTATTATGTACAGCAATAAAAGATTCATTATGCATTGAGAAGCTGGGATCTTCAAGATAAGCTTCTTAAAATTACCCAAAATATGGAAATTAATTCTAACTGGTCTAACTACACAGTACAGTTTCTACCAAGAAAGAAAGATCTTGAATTTACAGTGTATTTCCTCGACCTCATTACTGCCTGTGTGGACACATTTACTGTATGTGAGGAATGGCTCTGGATGAAGCAAGGCGGACAAGTAATGTTCATATTTATTGTGGCAAAATCCAGCTAGAATCTCAGGGGGGTCTATGTACATCTTAATTCATCATCCCTTGCAGACTTATTTATTGATTTTATTAGAGTCATAGAGACAGTGTGAGCTGGAGAAGTGAAACATTTGCCTGCATCTCAGTAGAACCTGGTTCCAGAGCAAATGATTGATTTCTCTTGGCTAACCCCCAAAAAAATCGACTTTGTGGTCGATTAGAAAAGGAAAATATAGCAAATTTAAAAAAAGATTTTGACTAAAATCTTTGTTACTTCTGAATCCTTTTCCTAAGCTCTTACTATATCTTCTTGTCAATTGTAGATTGAATTCAGTCTTGTATTAAGAATTAAAAAAAACTGCATTAACTTGAGTTGGTAAAGTAAAAGCATTTTCCACATAGCTGCAATTGCACCTTTGTTCTTCAAGAAAGCTATGAAAAAAATTCAAAATGGCACTAGGAATCATAATATTTACATTTTTCTTTATGGAGTTCCCTCCCACCCCAAGTATTTAGTAGAGATACTATAGAGATACTAGAGGTACATCAAGAGTTGTATATTTTTAGAGGTGCAGCTTCTTCCTTTGGAGTGAGTTTATACTGCTGTGAGAAAAAGGTCATCCCAATATGAAAGAGAAAGGCCAATTATTTTTTCTGCCTTAAGAGAATTCCAGGGTTACATAAGAAAAAATCCTGGATGTAAGTAGATATTGCAGAACCAACATCTATTTTTTGGTAATTTTTTTATATTAACAAGCTTATTCAAATCAAACCACTTAAGGCTTTCCACCTCTTAAAAAGGTGAGAAAGTACGAGAAACACAGTGAAGGAAACACAACAAATGCTTGACTAGAATTCAGCAGGCCTGGAAGAAATTAAGGTCTTCCAGAAGGTGGAAATGCCAGGATACAAAAAAGCTTTTTTTCTCTTTGGTTGCATCAATTCTAATAATCAAACACAAATTGTTGCATGACTAGTACAGAAAGATGGTTTTCATTTGTCTTCTTAGATTCAGTTATGGTAATCACTGTGCTGCTTATGCCTCTGTGTGTTTGATTGATTGCTCTCTGCTCCTGCTGTTCCATGCACGGAGAGCCTTGACATTTGATGAAGCTGTCTCAGTTTCAGGGTGGACTGAGAGATTTTGAGGTCTCTGCTACAATACAGTTTTAGTTATAATCTTATTATAGAAACCAAAGGAAAATGCTGCAGTGAATAGGGAAATAAACAAAGAAAAAGGTATGCTGCTTGATTTAGAAGGAACTCATTACCTGTCTGTGCAGTGCAGAACCCAAAGATCTCTAAGCTAAGACCCTGATGTGTAATGCAGGGAACATATCCAATGTGCCTGACATGTACACTTGTAGCTTTTATAGAAGATCTTTGCTTCGACTCAATACCACAGGTTCAGAACAACATTTCTCTATCTGGTAAGAAATAATTTAAAGTTCTATTTAAAGTCAAATAGTAGATTCATCTGAGGCTTTGTGGATGTGCATGAAGAGTGGGATGGTGCTCTAGACATGCCATGAATGCATGATGCCATCTCTTCATTACATTTCAGTTGGGACTAGTGATGAATAATTTCTGATATGGATGATATCATTGCTATTACATTTCACTTTTGATTATTGCCTGTATGGTTTTTGAATCCCATTGAGAACAAGTTAAGTCCCATGAAATTGTAGCATTTTACTGCTCAGGAAAAGGGGAAAGCTTTTTTTTTCAGTTGAGTGCAGTGTGCAACATGTAGCAAGAAGGCTATCTATTTAAAAGTGCACCGCCCTGTCCAGCTGAATATTTCCTCTGTGCCTCATCAGGAGGCTGCAAGATGCATTTTTGCCCTTATCATCTATTACCAGGAAGGATGACTCCTTACTCTTTTTTTAAGCATAACTGAACCATATAGTATAGTCTGGTTATTTTTTTTTTTTTACTTTTTGATGAGTGAGATTATAGAGAAATATTTTCAGGTCCACTGAAGATATTCCATCCCAGATTTTTTTTTTTTTGAAAGGGGGCAGGATGTGAGGGTTTATTTTCTGTTGCTTTAGCATTTTCTTTTTTCCAAAAGAAAACCAAATCTAAACCAGTAAAACAATAGAGGAGGGCTGCCTGATAGTCAGGTTAGGTTAGAATGTCTGCAGGATGGGGGATGTCAGGGAGCAGAACATGCTGGAGGTATTTTTAACACCCATCTCTGCAGAGCTAGATTGAGCTTCCTTCTGCCCTGCCCCTTGAGGAGCCAAGACATGTCACCATGTCTTTCCAGCCTGCCACTCGCATGGGACTTGACCTCCAACCAAAGGTTACTGCGTACAGTCATGTGCGTGTGTGTGTGTGAGAGCTTCTAGGAAATGCGTGATAGAAGCTGGGAGTTCATGGTTTACCTCTGGAGTCTTGTAGTGCTGGCTTGAAATTAAGTCCAAGTACTGGATTCTGAACCTAGGGCAGAGTAATGCTGGGTGCAAGTACAAATTGAGAGGGGAGCGGCTGGAAAGCAGCCCCACAGAGAGGAACCTGGAGGCGTTGGTCAGCAGCAGGCTCAGTGTGAGCCAGCAGTGTGTGCCCTGGCAGCCCAGAGGCCAAACCCCATCCTGGTGTGCATCCAACCCAGCATCACCAGCTGGTCGAAGAGGTGATTATCCTGCTGTATTCAGCACTAGTGAGCCCTCACCTCAAGAACTGTGAGCAGTTCGGGACCCCCCAGTTTAAGAAGGATGTGAAGGTTCTTGAATGTAACTAGAAGAAGGCAACAAAACTGGTGAAAGAGCTGAAAGGCCCATCATGCAGCTGAGGAGCTTGGCTTGTTTAGCTTGGAGAGAAGGAGGCTGAGGGGAGACCTCATTACTCTCTACAGCTTCCTGAGGAGTGGAAGTGGAGAGAGAGGTAGTGAACAGAACCCTTGGAATAGTCCAAAGCTGTGGCCAAATTTTTAGACTGGACATTAAGAACATTTCTTTGCCAAGGAGGTGGTCAAACACTGTAAAAATCCTCCTGAAGAAATGGTTGATGCCCCAAGCCTGTCAATAGTTAAAACGTTTTAGTACAATGCCCCTAACAGCACACTTTAGTTCTTGTCCAGTCCTGTAGCGCTCAGACTTTTGGACTAGATAATCATTATACATCCCTTCCAAGTGAAACAGCCTCTTCTCCTCTCCCACATCCCACTCAAAGGGACAGGAGCAATGTCTCCCTGTAGCTGACAGAGCTGTAGCCTTAGCTGTTATTTATGTGACTGATCTGCTGCTATTTGTCACAGTCAAGCAGTTCGGCACTCTGCCAAGACTGTGTGTAGGGGTGTGTGTGCATGTTGGTGTTTTGGTAGGCATCTCCCTTGCTTTCACCAGTGTCAGTGTATCTGTTTGTGCTACTGAAATGAGTATGCAATTGGACCAGGTTTAATTTAATTGTAATGTTGAAATGAAAGAAAAGATGCATGGAACCCAGCAATATTTTTAAAGCATCTATTTTGTTTCACAGTTACGCTTGTCAAGATGTGGGACTTATCAGTGATGCAAAGAAGCTTAGCATCACTTTAACAGCTCTAAGCTTGCTCCTGGGACTTGAGCGTATCTATCACAAGGCATAATGCTACACAGTGCAGTGATAATGTCTATAGCAAGAAAAGACAGTGTCTCTAGATCTCTGCTCATTAATCAGGTTATAATGGCATGTTAAGGTTGTTGTGCTGCTCCCAGGGCTGAAGCTGGATGGGTGGCTGAGGGATCTCACCAGTGCTCTGAACTGTTTTGGACAGAGGTGTTTGCAGATTCAGCAATGTGACTGGTGACAGACGGAGGGAAATTGGGAGGGCACAGTAGCACCTGCTGAATTATCCATGCCTGACTCAACTTGTGTTGAGTGAATAACTACTACTGAAAAGTGCACTGAAATCCTGTCCATCTGAAGCTGAACTGGGTTCAGCGAAATCCCATATTTAGATCTGGGATTCAATGTGTTTACAATAAAGGATCCAGCTGCAACAGTTAGACCTATGTCTGTGCTGCCATCAGAAGGAGTTCACGGATTACAAGGAATGTCTGGTCGGCCTCTGATCAAAAGAGCTTCATTTTCAAATTTAGGAAAAAAAAAACCAACACCTAGAACTGGCGTAGATGGCTGGGTGAAGACTGTCCACAGCAGTGTGGTCAAACTGTGGAAATAGTGGGTTTTGAGAGTCAGGAGTAAAGCCAAGACAGCCTCTCAATCCAACTGTTTTTGTTCTGTTACCAGCATAACATGCTGTCCCATATGTTCTTTTTCTTATTTGTATCTGGTTCTTCTGCCTCCTACTCACAGGCTGCATATCTTAAAAATAGAAACAGGATTCTTAGCCCAAGTTTAGTGATATTTCAGAGGGAATGAATGGCAAGTTCATTGGGCCAAGCAGTCCTTGCTGTGACTGTTTGCTACTATGGATTTAGGCAATGATTATCCCTCCCTCTTTTCATTCTGTTTGGGAATTTTATTTTTTTTTTTATACCAGGGAGGCATTATGGGAAATAGTAACTTCAGAAGAAGCCCAAGGGAAGAGGCAGCTGCATTTTGTAGATGGTTGTATTTGCTTGCAGTTTTGTTCAGATGATATTTTTGAAGATCTACACAGAGAATGCAAGATAGCTCCCCCAATAAATTCCTGTGTCCATGAATTCTTTTATATAAAAAACCTGGATGTTCAGAGGGTCATTGGGTAGATAGCTATCTGAAGACTGGAGGCTGTTCTTCATCCCCTGTTCATTAAAACAAGGATGCTGGGTAGGTTTTGCAGAACAGGTTGTATGTGGAGCTGCTTCCCAAATTCAATTGCAAAGCTCTAATACCTAAGCAGTGGCAGCTGGAGGGTTTTGTAGCCTTGTACAGTAGGGGAGGGAGGGTTCAGCCTGCTTTGTGGAGTGCTGCAGAACTAAATGGGAGGCAGACCATAGTGGAACATCACCCTAGAAAACTCATCTGGCAGCTGCTTCCAATGAGGGCAGCCCCAGAAATTGTGTAAAGCCTGAACTCTGGGTTCTGCTGTTGCTCTCTGTATTAGACACACAGATGTTCAGCCACTGGGCTGCCACCATTAGCTGTTAAATATAAATATTGTGCTCAGTTCAGTCTGCATCTCCCAGAAAAAGGAGGTGAATTTCAGTACTCTGAGCTGGGCAGTGGGACACAAGCACATTAGGCCACAGTCTTTGGAAGGCACAATGTGTATAAAACCTCAAACAGGTTCTGACTTATTCAGTTATGATTTCTAAGCCCTTTGGTGGCTTCAATTGTGAGACTATCTCGTACATCAAACAAGCAGTGGGCACATCTTAAGAACCACTATAGATATGTAATTGTTAAATATGACAGTAGGTATAGTCCATTTATGAATGTGAAGTATTATTGTTATTATAATGAAAGAGGGAGTGGCAACAGACATTTTCATGTTTCTTCTGCTAGCTAAAATATCACTGCCAATGAAATTCTGTTTGCAGAACATACATATTTAATGAATAACTTTGCTTTCCTAACCAGAATACTGGAAAAACATGATTATGTACTATTCCAAAAATAAATGTATAAAATACTCGTGAGCTCTCTTGACTGTCACTTTGTATTACTCAAAAGCTGACTGTTCTGTTCATGTACTGCAGCAATGATGTTGTCTTTACTTGCTCTTCTACAAAAACAGGGACACCAGATTCTCTTATTTACACAGTCTTAGACTTTCCAAAGGTAAAAGACATCTCCATAGTTTGGCTAGACCTCAGCTGTGAGCATTCTCTTGTACTGAAAATAAATACTCATTCAGTGACTGGGGATGAAAAGCTGTGAGCCAGCAGGTACATCTTATAGCGTACATCCTATGTGCCTTCCTTATGGTCCGGACATTCCCTCTTTCTCTGCTGAATGTGGCCACAGAGCCACTAATCCTATGGACTCAGCCTTTAATTTGAACCTTTCAGATGAGTAAAATGAGATGCCTTTCTGATATCTGACAATGTCATCCCAGCTTCACTGGCAATAACTCATTTTTGCAGCATTATATGACAAGATCAGTACTGGTATATAAAACCTCCTCACACTTCAGTGTAACAGGGTTATGATTGCTCATGTGGAAAAAAATCCAACCAATTTTAAGAGCTCTCTTTGGATCAGAGGTGTAGGAGGAAGAAGGTGATTTTCAAACTCAAGAAATAAAGATGTCTGAAACCTTTTCTTCCCAGTTCCCTTGCCTCAATTTTTCTGCTCAGCTTGTTCACACAGCTGAAAAATTTGTGAAGGAAGATTATCTGAAAGTGCTTCACAAAGTGTGTCTGAAAAGGATTTCACTGTAATGTTCTACACAGAGTGTACAGCCCAGCATCAGAACACTCTCTCTCTGAACAATAGATATCACATCATTGGAGTGCCTCTCTAAAACACAAAACTAGTAAAGAAAAGAATTACTGGTCTAAAGACTTAAAAAAACTGGACTGGTTCAGAGATGAAATTTTCTGAAATATCTTTAAAAGTAATTGGAGGATTGAATTTGGATAACAGTTGTACTTTGCAATCCACAAGCAAGTCAGGATTTTTCTTTAAGACTATTTATCTATTCTTCTTGACTTCAAAAGCTTAAATTTGTAAATTGTAGGGTTTTCCCCAGTTACCTGCAAGTAGGGAGAAAGATGTGACAGGGTGTGCCCTTAGAAGGCAGTTCCTCTACTCTTGTGGATCCCTGTTTAGGAAGAGAACCTAAACTCTTCCAACTGAGTGGAAGTGGAATACTACACAAGTGGAGTATCTTGATTTAAATGTCTTAAGCCTGCTTCTCACAGTGACTCCCCAGATGCTCTCAGTGTTTTTCAGACTGCTAAACAAGATATTAAATTTTAGATTAACAGTCTCATTACAAGAGCTGTGCTTAGAGCTTCATGGCTACTGCTGAGCTACTGTAACCTTTAACATCTGCAAAGCACTTTCATTTTTTCCATGGCAGTTTCTTCTTATGTTTCACACAAAGTTAATATGAAGTTGTGAATGAAGTTTTCTCATGTGTTGTAACTAACACTGTAAGGCTACATCCTCTTGTTTCCCAGACTCCCAGTTTCTCTGGCCTCTACTTAAAATCTACTGTGCATTGTGACCAGGAGATATCAAGTCCTAGATCACTTTTTAATTTCTTTTTTCTATAGAGCCTTCAAATACTTATTAAAAGATCACTTTCCTTTAGTGCCCTTAGTTGCATGAATATTACACACAGTTTGGGGCAATATTTCTGGCAGGGAGCTGGGTCATGCTCTGCATTTAAGCTTTGTGTTACAATCCATTTTTTTTCCAAGCTGCCTTTGAGGCTGAGCAGCAGCATAACTTTGAAACCAGTCTGCCTTTACAATAACGTTTGTTCAGCTGGAAATAGATAGTTCAAATCAAAGTCCAATGTAGTTCAAGCCTTGAATATATGTACCTATTAGCAGTCATATGAATATGCTATTCATAATATTAAAATATTAATGATTTTTCATATTATTTTTGTCTGTTTCTGCTCTGGCATTCCCTTGTTTTCTGCTGCAGCCTGATTGCTCAAATTAGACTATTTTCTATGATTTTTAGAAATACTACAAATAAGATGTCATTAGAATTCACGTGTGTCCAAATGCACACATATGACAGCACAAATGACGGTTTGATACTAGTTTTAGTTTATTTTTTAAAAACCTGCCTGGCTTAGACTATGTCCTGAGGGCACAGTTTTGTTTTTACGATAATGCATATCTGAATTACGATGCTGATAGACCATTGGATTTTCTTGATTCAGGAAAGGTTTTACTAAAGCAGAATGAATAATTCATAAGAGGAGATACATTAAATTTATTTTGCTGTGTGTTGCATTCATCTATGAACAGCCCGTGAATTCAGTTGGATTTATTAATTATTTAAAATTGTTTTCAGAGTGAAGGCTTTAGAAAACCAGGGAAAAATACAGACAGACCTTTCCTGGTTACTTGAAAGGAATAAGTAAATAATTTTGTTTCTTTGGGTCATTACATCTGTTTTCTCACTGATTAGATGTAATTTCTGTTGCAGTTTCCAATGAAGAGACTGGGAATGAATGGACTGACCGGCATCCTCAATAGTGTTAATGAGCTTGAAGTAGAAGGAATACCTGGCATATAAGATTAATTTCTCAAATGTTAGCTCCTAAGTAATTCTATAGTAATTGTTGGTTTTGCAAAGTGACAAACACTGTCAATTTTGATTTTTTTTTTTTTTGCAAGGATGTACTAGGGAAAGAAAACCAAACCACATCAGGAAAGGATTTGAGCTTCTTAGCTTTCTGGTAGGGGATGTTGATTTTGATAGTTTAAACCAGAAATGATAGAGTATTTCTAAGATTTCTAATGAAATTACTACAGTTTTATTATTCCCCCTAGGGTTTTACACTGTTATTTTGTCTCATCATAAGTCAGATAAAACATGTGAGTGGAAATATCCAGTACAGAAGGGCTAATTGTGCTTGACAAACCTGATCATCTTCAATGGCAAAGTAATCTGCTTGGTTGTCGTGGGGCAAGCAGTGGACATTGCCTGGGTTTTTTCAGGCTTTTGATACACTTTCCCACAGCCTTCTCCTGCAGTACCTGATGTGTGATGGTCCAGACCTATGGTCTGTGTGGTGGGTGGGAAGCCGGCTGAGAGGTGGCACCCAGAGGGGAATGGTAAACATTTCCTTTTGAAACTGGCAGCCTGTCAAAAGTGTGGCCCCCAAGGATTGATATTGGGCCTAATTCCATTTAATGTCTTTATAAGTGATCTAGATGATGGGATGAAGTATACTCTGATGAAGAAAGCCACCAAACTGACTAGGAAAGTGGACATTTCAGAAAGGAGAGCAACTCTTCAGCAAGACTCAGATGGACTGGAAGATTGGACACATAAGAACCTTATGAAATTCAACAAGGACAAATACAAGGTCTTGCACCTGAGAAAACATAGTCCAGGTGTGCAACACAGACCGGGATCTACTTGGGGAGCAGCTCTATGAAAAAGGACCTGGAGGTTCGGGTGGACAGCCAACTCAGTACAAGTGAACAGGGTGCTGCTGTGGCAAAGGAAATGAAGAGGATGCTGAGTTACATCAAAAGGGGCATTCTCGCAGCAGAGTGAAAGAAGGTATTATCACATTTTAGTCAGCTCTTGTCTGGCCATATCTGGAATCCTGTGTTCACTTTTGGTTCCTGCTATACAAAGAAGATGCAGACCAGCTTGAGAGGGCCAAGAGAAAGGCCACAAAGATGACAGGGAAAGAAGGACACGAAAAAGGACAGGGAAGCCTCTCTGCCATGCAAGGAAAGGCTGAGAGAACTGTGTTTGTTCAGCCTAGAGAAAAGAAGGATTAGGGCAGACTTTATCACCATGTTCCAGTATTTTAAAGGATGGCTACAAAGAAGACAGAGACTCTCTTTTTTACAAGGAGTCCCATGGAAGATATCAGAGGAAATGGGTACAAGTTATGCATGGGGACATTCCAATGAGACAAAAAAACACTTCACAGTAAGACCAATCAGCATTGGAATAATATCCTCAGGGAAGAGGGAAGTGACGGACTCCTCAGTACTGAATGCTTTCAAGATTCAGCAGGACTGGGTGCTGGGCCATCTTGCCTAGATTGTGATTTTGCCAAAAAAACCTGGACCAGATGATCCTTGAGGTCTCCTTCCAACCAGAATAATCTGTGATTCATTAGGAGAGAAATGCCAATAAGACTGTATTTTTTTCTCAAATTAACTGCTGATTCTAACACTATTCTCAAGTTTTTAAGCAGAAGAAAATCGGAAGTTTAGTTGTTTGTTGTGGCTCTAATTATTTATTTCTGTCAAATTCATCCCCAGTTATAAATTAAGTAATTAGAGATTTAAAAAGAAAGTGTTTTTAAATAAAATAGACAAATCATAATTTAATTGCATTTTTTTGACAGAATCGGAATGAATTTTAATAAAGGCAGGTGTCCTATTCACAACTCCAATGTTTAAGAAAAAGATGAACTGTAGACAAGATAGGAATCCACTTTATATCTCTTCTCAAAAAAGCTGCAGCTTAGGTCTCAAGTCTGGGTTACATTAGCATTCTTTCCCTGGTTTCTTGAGCTCTCTCAGGGTACATAAAAGACTTCAACAGAAATTGGAAAGGAAATAAAGGAAGCATGCCCATATAACTCTGTGGTTAGGATAAGGTCCAGTCCTTGCTTTAGAGACTTCTTATTTCATTTGTGTGGGACAACTGTTGACTAATGATCATAAATAATTCTTTGGGATCAATAAATGCTTCTTCCACACAGTTTAGTGTTCTAATCATACTCCAGTCACGCCTGCTCTTGCTGTCCTTTGGTCTGGGCAGTGTCTGTTTCTTGCCTGTGTGGTCACAAAGCTTTGAGTGTCTGGAGAGTAAGGGAACCTCAGAGCAGCCTGGGTGCTCATGACTAAGGAATTCTGTGAAACAGGAGATGTTCATGGGGCTATTTTAATATTGTCAGTGTTTCCAAGTTTTTTGATAGTTTAAATGCCATCAAAATTCGACATGGTGGGTCCTGCAGGTGTTTAACAAATCAACCAAACTTCTCTACCATTTTTTTTATTCCTTTCAAAGTGCCCCAAATGAGGTTTCCCTAGAGTCTTCTCTCAGTATGAACGCTGAATAGAAGATTTTGTTATCATATAGTCAAAACTTATTATTTAGAAGTGTGAAAGAAACAAAATAAATCTGTTGTGTTTACCTGGTAATGAGCCAAAGCAGGTTGAAAAAAACTGGAATTTTAAGGGGCTTTGGCTGCTGAAACAGGAAGAATCATTAATCTAGAATGGACCTTTCCTTTCTTACTACGATTGTTTTCTAGTATAGACTGTTGACCTTTTGCTACTACAACTTCTTTAAAAATCAAGTGATGTTTTACTTTCAATTGCTATTTACTTTCAATGTGCTATTGCTATAGCACATATTATAGTCTTACTACTGTAAGATAGTAATTACTACTTCTGTAGATAGTAATTTTGTTTTGGAAAATGATCTATCAGTCTTTTGGCAGCTGACTGGGCATCTGGCCCTCTAGAGTTCTGGAAGGATTTGGTAAATTACTTTTTGTGGTTTGATGCAAAAGTTTGGACCTCTAGGCCAACTGAACCAGAGACATACCTCTAAACATATACAGAAAAAAAAAAACAACTGTACTGACTAAAATATCTGTAGTGGATCTGGACGTGCAGCAGAGCAACTTGAGGAAACAAACCAGATTGTCAGGAAATTCATATGTGAACACAGTGACTGAGCTCAGGAAACAGCTGTCTAGCAAAACTGAAAACAAGAAAAAAAATGAAGGGTTAAAATGAACCAGCAAACGGAAGAATTATTCTATAGTAATGACAGAGCTTTATAGCTGTGATGATTTTTGCAGTCAGTGGGATTGTTTTTTGTCCAAAAAGAGTCAAAGCCAAGACATAGGGTAGACTAAAGGCAGAACTAGAGCAAAACAGCAAACAAAACCTCTGGTAAGACATAAAAAGGATTTTTCTACAGAAATATATTTCACTTGTGATTTATCAAACAGGTACAGAGAAACTGCCCCAAGTATCAGGAGAAGGTCTACTTAGGTCATCTTCAAAAACAGCAGGATGTGTATAAACTCTTTACCTCCTTTCCTCTAATATTTATTTCTTTCAAAAAAAGTGTTTTTTTAAAGAAGCCTTTATTGTTGCACAAAGAAGCATACTGACTTCTGTAGAAAAGACCTGTTCTGGCTCAGACTAAGCTGGATCTGGAGGTGGGAAAGTTTCAGGGAAAGGGATTGCACTGTGATTCCCAGCAAGGTGGGGAAAGCAAAGAGGTAAGTGCAGGCAGCAAATCCAGCACAGCCAGGGATAAACTTGGAGGGCTCAGGAATACAATAAAATGCAGACAACATCCTGCATCTGACAGGTGAAGATGTTGTACCAGCCAGCTCAGGGGAAGAAATGGAACTAAGCTTCAATTAATTGATAAAATGTAGAAAAAGGTTGATTGTGTCATGATGATTCTAAGCCTAACACTGAGAAAGAGTAAACCTCATTACAAATTGAATTTTATTGGTTTACTTTTGTTGAATACTTGTTAGTGTTTTTTTAATCAGAATAAGCCACAGTGCATTTAAGTAAGTAATTGGAAAGAGACAAGCTAATTAAATTGTTCATGTTTACTGCTCTGACAACAATTATTAATTGCAATTAAATCTTAAAAAAAAAAATTTATCAGCAGTAGTATATGAACTTCATATCCTTAGAACTTACGTACATCCTGACTCATGGGAACAGTTGCATTTTACAGTTCCAACTTTCAGTAAGCTTTGCACTGGTAAACCATTATTTGCTCACGTTTTATGCAGTCTGCATCCCTGTATTTGGAGTTTGGCACCCCTCAGGACGTGCTTTCAAGTTTCTCTGGGTTTGTCAATTGATTAGTTTTAAACACCCTTTATTTAATTAAAGTTATTGCTGCTTCTGGGATGGCATTGTCAAGATTGCCTCTCCCTGCTATGTTCCAGAAAGTACTATGTATGCTAGAAAAACCTTTGAATTTCTTATAATGCATCTTTCTGGATGTACACTTATTTTACGAGTCAGTTTAGAGACCGATCACTTATTTTCACAATAATATTGAAAATTCACTTTTTTCCCATATTTGAATTTTAATATGATAAGCCAAGGTAATGCATCTTTTCTTTCTATGTTGCAGCCAATATATAAGCTTGCTTTCCTTTTTGCAGTTATTTCTGACATTATTTGTTGACAACCATATGATATTTTGGTGAATGAGTAACACTTTACCTGGGCAAAAGATTTGTCTGCTCTCATCCACATATCATCATTAAAGACTGAATATTTTCTGGATTAATCATATAGGCTCCAAGTCACTAACTGATTTAAATTTATAATTCCTGGATTTGGATAGCTATTAGCTCAAAGTTTTAATGTTTTAATCACTTCTGCCAACTGTAAAGTAATCACTTACCTAGATCCTAAGAGTTTGGAAAATTTTGTGTTTGTAAAATTCTTCAGTGATAAATACTTCAGTGCATGGGCTCAAAAACCAAAAATCAGAATGTTCTCAACTTTGAGCTGAAAAGAACAGGAAATGCTCAGTGTCTTACCCTTGCTTTAAATAATGTACTAATATGAGCAGAATAAATCTCTACACCCCTAACTGAGTGAGTCCCAAAGTAGTGAGACTGCAAGAGGGGAGACTGGCAGAGGAGATGCCATGGGCTTCCTTCTTTGTAACTCTTACTGAGTTCTTGCTCAGCTGATGTTTTGGAAAGCCAGAACTATCCCAAAGTACTCAACATTTCTGTAACTGTGTTTGAAGCCGGAGATCAGATGCTGAAAAAAAAGAGACAAGTTTTGGCTTTTGAATTGTGGAGAACATTCAAATAGCAAACAAAAATAAGTCTCTGGTTTGTAAACACTAGGGAATAGCTGCGACAAGGAAGGAAAAGCCATGTGTTAAGTGTTGCTTCTCCCTTCTGCAGGAACCTCAGTGCTTTTCCTTGAAGTATGCATCTACCTTGCTCTCTGCATCTTATTACATAGCTTAGGCTCGGCGATGTCTATTTATAAAGTGTAGATGCATGTTAAGGCTCATGAAAACCAGTAGTAGCAACTCTAATCATAATTCAGTGCACAAATTCAGTCCTAAATTCTGTTGTTGCAGAGCTGTCATCACACTTCTCAGCAGTATGCTCATGAGAAAATTATCTATAGCAGACTAGTAATTACCTTGAGCATTTTTAAAATAAGAAACCAAACTATGTGACATCTCTCCAGTGGTTCCAGCTAGAAAAAACTATCTTTAGCAGCATAATTTTTTTACAATTTTCATACACGTCTCTTCTCTCAAGAACAGAAATGTGGAGGATCCTGTCTGGAAAAAGAATGCAATTGTAGTGTAAACTTAGTGCCAACATATTTAGTGTCATGAATTTAAAGGGTTGTACTTCAGTGATAATACACTCCTTTCAAATTGTACTGGAATATTTCTGTGATTCCAACCTTGCAGCTTGGCACTGAAAAACATGATGGTGCTGCCCATACTGTACAGTGCCATCTTCTACATTAGACTTGCAAAGTACTTCACTTAAAAAAAAAGCCAAAACCTAAAAAAAATCAAACAAAGAAAAACCCCACCTAAATTCAGTTGTGAAACACATTTGCTGCTAATGTAATTCAGTGATATAGATTTGTTTTCTCCATAAAGATGATCTTTTGATATCTTCAGCTGGACTCTTCTCTTTCAATCAAAATATATTAAGTCATGATTTCAGTTAATAAAACGATTTTGAACTTTCAGAGTCCCCAGGCATTTTCCCTTCTGTAGCCTAGAAGAGATGTCAAATTTTAAAAGGACCTTAAAAGATTTTGACATGTCACTCACGGTAAATTGCTGGAATGATAAATCAAGGAGATTTAGTTTTGCACAAGTAATGAAGATACAGTAAGAAGATTTTCTTGTTTTAGGAATCTTTATATAACGCAGACATTTTCTTCCTCTATTTGTAGTGATGGGGTGGAAGATGAATGAAATAATGTTGGATAAATGACTCTGATGTTATCTGACTACTAGTACCATTATCTCTCCTGGATCTGTCATAAATATTCCATTATATGAGACAGATAGTGGTCTAGTTACTGTCTAGAAGACTGAAATATGATGATTATACTGGCTAAAACTAACCTTTCGTTTCCTTCATAGGAAGCCACTATTTCAAGAGACTTAGTTAAAATATATTATTTTTGGCAATTTTTTTTTATAGTGAAATGATTCACTGTTCAAAAAATAAATTTTAAATCTCCATGATGAGAACACTGAGGTTTTAAACTGTGGGAAAAATATATATATATATGTGTGTGTGTGTGTGTGTGTGTGTGTGTGTGTATGCAGATTCATGTATCTTTATCTTTGTTATGTTGAAAATTAATTTGAAATTAAAATACCTCTCTGATTGAAACTAGTACAATCTTTATGTGGAAGTAGCTATTATTTAGCTTTGGTTACAGTATTTGTTCAGAGCTGAGTTTAAATTTAATAGTTTCCCTATGCTTTTGGAAGCAGAAATGCAGACTCCTGTGTCCAGGCATCTCTTCTCTGCTTGACTGCAAATGTATGTGACCCTACACTTGTATGATTAGCAGGTGAGGTTGCCAGTGTGTTATTCCACCCTCCAGATTATGTGACAGCACATATATGTGGTAAATATTAGTGGCATGCTGCTAGTTTTTGTTTAATAAAGCAGTATTTGCAATGGATAGCATTTAGCTATTAAAAATCAGCTTTAGGCAGTACATGATGGGCTGAGGTCAACACCAAGTTGTCTCTGACTTCACTCTGACTTGCATGTTTGTATTTAAATCACAGTAGCCCAGGAAATAGCAAAAATACTTAGATAACATATTTGTAAATTCCTGACTGATCCAGAAAATGTCTCTCTAAAGGAGTCTGTGAGACCAGATATTTCTCATGTAAGTGTTTAGCATGATTTTTCTTCAGGTAAGTTCAGGTGAAACTGGCATTTGAACAGCACCCTATCCTTATCTTGAAACAAATGTTTACACAGAGGAACCAGTGGCTTTACATTTGTCTCAGGTGTCTCAAAGAGACATAATGCCAAACTGACTGCTTTCATGAAAGCCCTGGAACAAAGAATTTGTGATCCTGGATAACACTCTGGACTGACCCTCTCCTCATCCTAGACCCTGTCAAATTATCAGTATTTTACAGTGTTGCAGTTATAAATAAAACTGACTGTGGTAGTCAGGAAGAGATATTTACAGAAACCACTCTGTGCAGCCTTTGGATCCATAGCCATATATCCTCTCACAGATGGGATGAACAAGGATCCCTGCAGAGATTCCCTAGCCACCGCACCAGTGGAAACAACACTGTCTCATTACACTGCCTGCATCTCCAATGAGAAGAAGAAGTTATTGTGGCATAGGGCCCTCTGCACAATATAATGATTTGCAGTTTGGCTTTTTATTTATTTATTTATTTTAATTTTTTTTTTGCCAGTTCATGGTGTGGAATTACTCTCTTTGCACTGCTGGACAGCAAAAAATTCTTCTGCTCCCATAGGCAAGTCAAAACAGTGAATACGTTACTATTAATTAGCTTTCTGATGTCAATAGTATTCCTCAGTATTCTTTTTCAGTGATCATTTAATTTTCTCTGAGTGAAGATGATAGAAGCTGTGCAGCCAAAGAAACCAGTAAATTTTGTGTACTGAATTTATATATTCAGTATGCTGAAAATTATGTATGGTGATTTGCTATAAAAATTGTTGATATCTCAAATGTTGCTCCAGCATCACAATATCTTTATTCTTTTTGGTACCACAAACTTTGATGCTTTAATTCAAGTTACATGTTGCACACATTGGAATTCACTGTGACTAAGATCCATTGATCACCCAGTCCATTCTCGTGCTCATTTGCAAATAATGAACTAATTTGATTGTTTTGATGGAACTTTTGATGTTATTTGTGCTTTTAAAATTAACTTAAGCAAAGTTTTAGTGCTTGGCTAGTCTAAGAAAAACCAGTGCAGTGTGTCATTGTATGTAATAGTGCTACTTGTTTTTCAGCAGAAGACTGGCACTTTCCAATTCACAGCCTAATAAATAGGAAACAGGAAATCATTAATTTTGCAATCTCAGGATCACCTTTCATTGTTATACTGATTCATGCAGCTTTTCAGACTTACTTGTAGTCTGATGGAATGATAGTAGTTGCACTAGTACTCATAAATCAAACGTAATGGCCCTACAGATAGGGAAACTGGAAGCAGTCTTTCTTGTGTGAGCCAAGATATTTATAGCTGGCTCTTCTCCAGCTGCAAAACAGAACACACAAGTGAGACAGAAGTGACTTCAGGCTTTTAAGACCACCAGCACATTTAACTTCAGCATCTGTTAGAGAATTCCTTAACCAAATTCTTAAACTTTAATGGTGTAAGAGTGATGATTATTATTATTATAGCTTGTTTTTATTTGAGAGTACCTGATTGGAAATAGGCAGTATAACTTAGTTATGATCTAAATAAATAGCTATTTAAACAGTATGGTTTTGCTCTTTTTTGCTGGTCAAGTTTGTGACTACCGTGTAAGTGGCTTTTCCTATGGTGAATAATTAATAAATAATTCATGTACAGAAAACCTTTTAAGAGGATGGGAAAGAAGGAAACCCACTGGTAGAAAATGTATGGTCTGTTCCAGAGACTCAGAGTTCAGAACATAAGAGCAAAGGAGACAGAAACAAGTCCTCCAGGCCTCATACAAAGAAGAAGAAGAAACACATACAAGTGAAAGAGTCTGTAATGTTTTGGAATATAGCTTGATTCTCCTTCTCACATTTATATATAGAACATGAAAAATTTACATGTCCAAGTAACAGAGTCTGAAGCTGTAGAAGGATGAGACAGAGGAAATATTCTGGCTTCCTTGTGATACCACACAAGAGCAACTTATTTTTAAAATCTTATTTCAGAAAGGTTTTGAAAAAAACCAAAGGTATGGGTGTGACTACCATGACAGAAGACCAAATCACAGAAAGCAGCAGACTTCAGGAAGTCAGCTAGTCCAAACCCGTGTCCTAACTCAGTTGTGCCTGGGTTACTTATGAAAAATGTCCATTTTTTCATTCTCAAATATGCTGAGTAATATGGACTGCACAGCTTCCCAGGACATTGTACTACAGAGATGTCACTGCCACTGGGAAATGCTGAAAATTAGACTCGGTATTTCTATTCCTATTCAACAAAGAGGCAAAATATACATTATTTCTCTGTAGTACCTCATTGCATGTTTTATGATTGTTAGCACATCTTCCCTCAGTCTTCTGTAGAACTAAACAAGCTTAAATCCCTTCGTCCCCTCTTTGTAGCATTGCAATAACCAGCTGCTATAATCAAGATGAATGAAATGCAGTGGTTGACTGGTTCCTAAGCAGATGAAAGATGCTTGAGCTCTTTTTTGAACTTTGGACACTGCTGGGAATGCTTCTGGTCCTTTAGGGTGACACAAAGATGAGGAAAAAAGCCCAGAAGTTAAGAGAAGAGCTTAAAAAGCAAGGAAGCAAAGTCCTTTTTTAATGTGTGCTGGTTTCCCCTTTCTCTTTGGTTTGCAGGATAAACAGCTTCAGCCTCCTTAACTGGTGTTTGTTGTCAGTCCTGTCTTTTCTCAGACTTTTTTGAATGTGTTTCAATTCTCCAAAAACCAGTATCTCCTCCACAGAATTTTAAACTAGGCAGCAAGATTAGTGAAATAAGTGAGCAGATGAATGGAAGAGTAATCCCTTTGAAGATACAACTCCTTGAAACTAGAAGAGTTTCAGGGATGTATGATAGTGTCCTTATCCTCTTCTGATACTCTTTAGGCATTTTACCTTATCTACTGGCCCCTGTCAGAGACAGGGATGTGGTCTGTATAGACCTTTGCAGTGCAATTCGTACCAAGGTAAGTATTCAAATTTAATTTGCCATTCGCTAGTCAGAACCTGGTAGACTCCAGTCATGACTCTTTTACTTATTACTGTACTATATTTCACTCAGTCAAGTTAAGCTGGAGATGTCTGCAAAGTTTAGGAGAAGATTAGAGCTTTGGCATAGTGTTGATTGCTCCTCTTTTGGCTGAATGAATCACTTTCCAGTGTCTTATCAGAGTTAGACTTAATTAAGAAATAGTTTGGCCTTTGACTTATTTCTCAGAAGGTGCTTTTTAATATGTTTCTTCCTTATTCCTCCTTTGTCTACTTCTGGATCTAAATATTTATGTGTAGCAAATGAACATATCCCAATACATAAGCTTAGCAGTTCTTTTTAACGTCTGTTTTTCAGATTGATTAATCAGTACATTCTAATAAAGTTACTTGGAATAAGTGATCCATCAGTCTCACCATAACAGAATTATCTCTATGAGTCTAACAGTACAACCCTGAAAGACTCAGATGTGTGATTTGACTGGGGAATTAATACACATGCTTTCTCTCACTTTATATGAAAGAGGGATTTGTGCTTCCTGGTGCTTGGACTTGAGCTCTCAGGTTCCAATCACAAATGAAGCAACAGATTCAGTGTCTGCAGGGGATGAATGGTAGTGGTGCCTCCTACTCCTGCCAAAAGGCAGTCTAGGAGATGGAGAGCTGCACTTCTATTTTGTGGAACTTTATGAGCATTTTAACGACTTCGCTTTGAAACTCTGGGGTTCAAGTACAAAGAGGTTCTATTCAGGGCTCACCTGAAATAAGTTCCCAGTCTGCTTGAGAATTTGGCAAGCTTCAACTAAGCAATGCTCCTTGGCTGAGGTTCAGATACCTATGGAAATCTTGAAAACAGAGTAGTTTTGGCAGTTTTCAGGCTTGTAGTGGGGCTGCTGTAGATATGTCAGGTGTTTAGTGAGTGCTATAACAGAGATATGAAAATAATAGCAAGTCCTTTACAGAAATTCTGATCTGCTCACATCTTAAGAGGCTATCCAATGAACTTAACAGTTTATACTCTTTTGAGTTAACTTTTATTTTTTAACACATCCTTTTACTTCATAGAAGTTGTAAGCATGCTTTCTTGCATTTCAAGGGCAAAAGTCCATACTGAGGTTATTTTTTAAAGTCTTCTGGCAGCTTTCTTTTCCAATTCATGTCTAACAGCTTCAAAAGGACAGAGAAGCTTGAATCTCTGACAATCTGTTGGTTTACACTTACTTATGTATGAGGCTGACTCAAACTCACTGAGAATCACATAGAGTTTTATAGCCTTTGCAACCAACATCAATGAATTAAATTGGCTAGAACAAATAAGGTGGCAAAGGGTAATGACAAGTGGCAGAAGAAATGAAAATAATGCAGTTTAAGGTCTGAAAAAGTCCTTGGTAACCATCAGTTACAGTAAGTGTGTTTTCAAGGAGATATTTTATAATTTAAGCCTTTTAATAGCAGTCTCAATTTTACTGTCTTGTCCAAAGGATAACAGGGCATGATGACCTTTTATTTGATATCGTACTTCCAGGATTGATCAAGACCTGAAAGAGAGTGCTGGATCTGGAACATCATGAATAAATTGCTTCTGACCATTTCTGGCACACCTGTATTCCTCTTTCTGATGCAGCAAAATGCAGCTATACAGATGCACTCCTTTGACTTGTATTTGACATTTTAATTTTGCTCCTAAGGGGGAGGGCAGAAAGCCTAATTTGTCATTTAACTGTATTGTTCTCATAGCACTCTCACTGGCTGCTGTTCAAAATCAATATTAACAGTCAAAGGATTTTATTTGCCTGGGGAAATTGACAGGAACCACAATTGCTTTCCCAGAACAGCTCTTCATGTGGATGCTCAGCGCTACTCTCCATTTTCTTGTGTAGGTTAGCTCTGAGCCAAACACGTGTATTTTGCTGCCTCCTTACAGAGTCCAAGAAAGGTAGCAGAAGCCCAAAAGAAATAAGTGCTGCGTGAAATGTATGCACTATGTACAGTATATTACTATTTGCAGAGTTCTCAGAAACTCTGAATCTAAAACAGTTCCTTCTGTTGAGCAGGGAAGGCTGGAGATAGTATCTCTCCCTCACCCTGCAGTTTAACCAGCACAAAGTGCTTCTTTGCCCTCTTGTTTCTCCCTGCTCTGCTTCCTTTTCCTCCCCTGGTCTTGGGAGAAGCACAAGATGAACAATATCTTGTGCCCCTGAAAGGAGGTACTTAAGGTGTCTACCTCAGGGGTTCCTTGAGGTTAACCTAGAGATAAACCATTTCAAATTCCAGAAGGAGATGAGCCTTTCTTGAGAAACAAAACTGACTGTAAAATGATATTAATGTTTTCAATCCAGTTTTGGACACATGGCCTAACTTTGGTATAATCAGACTCTGTTACAGCAACTGCTCATTTATAGTAACTCCAGCAGAAAAAATCCTTTAGTCTGGTAGTAATTTGCTTTGTGAGAATTAACATACCCCACAAGACTGATCCTGAAGACAGTAATCCTGTTCATCTTGCCTTTCCCAGTGAATGCTGTATTTAATATCTAAATACACATTTCTCCTTATGTTCTTACTGTTTCAACATTTTAATGGAGCTCTGCATATGAAATTGTCCATCTAAAAATACTGAAAAAGTAGATTGAAGTGAAATTTGATCTGTCTTTATAATGTTGATTTGGCAAATGCCAAGTCCATGATTAAGAATAGATTTCCAAAATAACAAACATTCGTTCACACAGCTTGCTATAGTGAAGCTAGCTGGTTTTTGCCTTTCAGGCCTGACAACTTTCTCTGTGGTGACTCATCTGATTTTTAATAGCTATTGCATAACACTGGTTTTCATTGTGCTTGTTTTGTTTTCCACCATATGGAGTTTCTCAGTAAGAATATACTTTAGAAGAAGGAGCTGATGTAAACACACTTACTGTAACTGATGGTCACCAAGCACTGTTCCTTTACAATCCTTTGTTTTTTGGAAAGGTGGACAAAGACAAGTTATTATTCATAATGCAGAATGACTTAGAGGCTAAAGGCTATTGAACTGTCAGCCTTTAATTTTGTATGCTTTTCTGAGGGAGATTTTGGTATGTGTGAATATTTTAAAGAATAGTAAATACAGTTAATTTGAACTATCTTTAGGCTAAAAATAGTGGGCAAGATAAACTAAACAAAGTTCTCTTTTATATCATGTATATAAATAGAGCTCTGAGTATTGAGTGTTACTGAAAACAGAAACTGGGTGTCAGACTGGAAGAACAGATGACTGTGTTTATATGTACAATGGATTACTTTTCTTTAATAGCAATTTGAATTTTGCACAATTTTCTACTTTGTGCATGTGTTTAAAACCAAGATCAACCAAAAGGCTGATGGAGAAGAAGGTAGTGCAGATAGAAGCAAGGACAAATGCCAAGTTTGCTAGAGTGAGGTGAGCTGTCCTTTAATTTCTTCCAGGCCTGAAACAAGCTTGTGTGCCAAGAGACTCCTGTATTGAGGCTGGAGTGCCTGTGGGGTGCTGGGGAATCTACTAAGCTGAGTAAGCATGCTTTCTTCCACCTCTAGCTCTGCACAGCTCAGTGGCAGCTCTCCCTTCTCATCCACTCCCAGTCCTTGCTCAATGCTGCAATGGGCTTTAGCTTCAGCCTTCCTCAGATTCCTCTTTTGGTTTTTGGGTATTTTGGTATTTTGGGTAATCTCACTTGAAACTTTGAGCTTTTTCTCCAGCTGGGTGACAGGTGACCTTCTTTTGAAACCTTTACCTATTTTGAAAATGAGAAAAACTTGCTGCAAAAATTGGGAAAAAGCTACCTGCTGTTGTATGGCTGTACTCTAGAGCTGTACCAAAAGCACAGAATTTCCAAATACTTTTTCTTACCTCATTGTCTCTCTAACCCAAAAACTCCCCAAAATCTTTTTTCAAAGTCCTCTTGAAAAATGTGGATTCACAAGTCATGGAAATGTTTATTAGAAAATGTGAATTTGTTTCAGAATTTGCTTTGTAAATAAAAATATCTTTAGAAATAGTTTTAAAAATATTACTGTTGAATATTTGATTTACGGAAATCTTTAGCAAAATTGCAACTATGAAACCATGAAGCAAATGCAATTATATTCATGGATTTATTTATTAGATGATTCAGCTGTTTCAACTTTGGAAGGACAAGACATTGAATTGAGTTGATGATAGCAAAACTAAACAATCTTTCATTTAAATAAAGGATTTTGCTTTAGCTCAGGTGAAAAGAAATAAGTTATTTTTAAAGGAAATTAGCAACATACCCAAAAGTTCTTGTTCCACTCTAAGAAAATTGTGCAGTGTAGGCATAACCTGCTTGTCAGCGTTAGAGACCCAAACTGTAAGGCTCTTTTCAAGTTTAGAATGCCATAATTAATTAACTCAGTATTTTACATTGACTTTGCCTTTGGCACCTTAATATGAGTTTTCATTGCCATTTATTCTCCTCAATGTCATCTGACCTGTGCTTTCACTACCCATGAGTAAAGTCTAGGGAGTTGTGTTTAGCCCTCGCTGCAGCAAAGCCCATTAGAAGATAAAGCTTGAGCTTGTTTTATTGTGAATTTTCTCTTGCTTTCCCCTGTGCTAAATGTAATAAACCTGAAAACAGGTGCACTGGCTCCATGGGCATATTTTCTGCTTGCTCTCAGATAGTCCTTAGCAAAGATGCATAGCACAATGGTGCACTATCTCCTATCCAACCGTGTGGTTTGAGTTGTCTAATATCCTGATAAAATTGCCAGCAGGTAGAATTCTAGATCTTCAGAGCAAGCAACATTTTACTTCCCCATGTGAAGATAATTTCCTAGCTTTGCCCATGAGTAAGACTAAAGTGAAGGATACAATATGAAGTTGGCATAAATCCACCAGAACCTATGTACTTTTTCCACTGTGCTATGAAAATCTCACCCACCACTAACATAGACAACAAAATCGCTGGGTCAGTTACATCTCGTGTTTGCAACAACCATTCTTTTAAATTTTTAGCTAAAGCAGTATGAAGCAATTCTGTCATCCATCCAGGCCTAAATTCTCATCTTAGAAATACAAGGTTTAAGGAACCACAAAATTTCTATTACTTCATGTCATTACTTAGATTCCATTGGTAAAGCTGTAGCAGTCCACAGGACAGGTTAAACTATATTTCCACTGAAAATGACAGGTTTATTTTTTTATTTACTAGTCAAAGTGTCTTATTTTCTGGTAATTAAATAATTTGATATGTTGAGACATTTCCTGTAAATAATATCCTACAATAACCATGTCATTAGAGTATGGGTGATACCACTGAAACATGACTTACTGCGGTACAGTTTATGCATTTCTATTATGGGCAGCTGATATTTTAAATTTAAATTAATATTAAAAGAATCCCAAAAACTGAAAATGGAAAGATAGAACAAAATAATATCCACAATGAGAAGAAATTCTAAGTATCTACCAACTCTAATTTTAATGGAGACAAAACATGAGCTATTTGGAATAAAGACAGAATGTAATTTTCATGATATTTTGTTCTTTCACTAGTAAAGGAGTGGTTCCAAAAATTAGTTTTTCTGTTAGGTAGAAACTATATTCTGGCAGGGGAAAGACCACTTCTCATTCCAGAAATTATTGTAATATTTGAACACAGAAGTAGAGACAACTCAATTAGAATAGAAAACATAATTTAACTCTGCAAAAAATGCTCTACATATGTAATACTGGCTTGTTAGAATCTCTGTATTGTTTTCAGAAGTATGATGGGCTTTGGGACAGTATTTAGGAATCATTTGAGCTACAGAAAAGACATGCTAGTTAGAAAACCTAAGAAAACTCAAAGGGATTAGTACACTGAAAAGTAGGTTGGAGACTTACACAATTGTCCTTCTAGTATTAACCTTGTAGAATCAACTTTTAATAATAAGCTTGCTTTTATTATGTCTAACATAATGAGAACCAAATGGTAGAAAATATCTTCAGACCAGAAATGTGAACTCTTAGTAGAGAGGGTAAGCAACACTGGACAACAGTGTTTAAAGGCAATTCAGATTTTTAATGTGTTTCCCACTCAATTTGGAGAGCAGCAACAGGCTTTTCCCACACAGTGTATGCTTTATCTTACAGTAATTCTTTAGTTTTCTTTTGGACTTCAAAATATCAGTATCAGTGAAACACACCCCCACTCCCCTTTTAAGGGTGTATGGAGTAGTGGTGTTACCTTGAAAAAAAATCTTGATTCTAAAAGATTCTAGGAAAACTTATGAATTTTGAATTTTAATTTGAATTTAAAACAAAGAAAAACATCTCAATGCATTCCTATACTGCATGTGCTGGTTACATAAGACCCAGAAAACCCTCTAACTCTGAAGTACTCTGAAACTGTGATGAATGGGAAAATGCTTAAATTTAAACCAAATGGATTGATTTGGAAGGAAGTGAATCACACAGACTTGGATGTCCCTCTGCTGTCCTTCAACGTTGTTTGATTATTTTGCTAATTCTAGAATGCTGCATTTATTCTCAGCAGATGACTATTGAGCATCAATACAGATTTGTTTTCCTACCTGCTGGGCATTTGTTTTCCCAGCCTACTCCTTTTCAGAGCTGTTAACACCTTTTGGTCCTTATCTGTTTTCAGCTACTGTTGCCCAAGCAGCTATAAATGAGTTTTCCAGTAGTGTCCATTACAGAGGATTAAATTTATAGGGGAAGATCCACTGTAACTTGTCACCACCACCCCTTTTGCAGCCTTTGTCAGAATCCAGCTGCAGCCAAGCAAGCTTAGCTCTTCCTGGCATGCTGAAGTTTGCTGAGGCAGACCTTGGTGAAGGTGTAGACTTCTTGCTCCAAGTCCATACTCAAAAACCTTTTCCCCCATGTTTTTCAGAGACCTCTTCTGCAGGGAGAGCCCTGGCTTCCCCCAAGGTGGGTGGGACAAAAGGCACACTCACAGAGGGATGTGCAGTGCACCAAGGTCTCCTCTCATCATCACCTGGGTTAATTTCCTTGGCCTTTACAGACCCTGCCTTCCGCCCCTGCCAGAAACAACTGAAAGAACTACTGGCTGCAGAGGGACAGCATTCTCTTCCCCTAATCCTTCTTTTTTCTTTTTTTTTTTTTTTTCTTTTTTCTTTCTTTTTTCTTTTTTTCTTTTTTCTTTTTTCTTTTTACTTTTTTCTTTTTCCTTTTTTGTTCTTGCTTCCCATTGCCTTTGCTTTTGCTGTTTTCCTTCCCTCTCAGTCAGAAGAATCATGAAACAATAACAAATGTGGGAATGGCCACTTTTTTTTTTTAAGTATAAGAATACTGATTTCCTTGTTAAGCATATTACATATCACTTGGGTCAGGATTTTCAATGTCCCATTTATTTCAGATGGAGCAAAGTTGAATGCTTCTCATCTCATGTCTTTTTTCCTGTCCTTCCTTCTACTCACAACATGTGGGAGAGGAATCTATATGCCAAGTTAATCTACACAAGCCCGGAAGGGAAATTTCATGTAGGACAAATTAGACCATTCATTTTCCATCTAGGTACATTTTCTAGAAGACAAAGTCTGCATAGTGGTCTTTCAGGATTACAGATGATTAGAATCTAAAGAGATCCTGATCCTTGTAACACATGTACATTGTCAGATGCTTGGGATAGTTAATAAGTAATTTTGTGCTATTGCTGCATTTTTGATCTCTCCTAAAGAGGGTGAAAGTCAGCTTTAATATTTCAGAACCCAAATCTACTTAAAGTAGATATCACTGTTTCACATTCCTTATTTGTCTGTTACTATGTGCTATACAGTTGCAAATATAGTAGTACACTTGACTTATATCAAGACAAACCTTTTAAAATTCTAATTCTAAAGAGGAGATTCAGTTTGGATCCCTGACTTAAATCAGTTTGGGTTAATACACTTTCTTCTTGTTCCAAACTGTAGCTCACATCACAGCATCTAGAATTTTATGCTTTGTGAAAATTTTTCTGCCAGTGGAAGACATGCAGGCTGAGCAAGCACACAATTTGCCTGGGGAGGGCTACAGTCTTTATCAACCCAGGAAATTTCTACTATTGAAAGATTTCATGCCAGAACAAGCCGCACACATCACTACCCTCATATAGTTAGAAAGCTGCTTGCTGAAATCCATAGCAAACCAAACCAGAGTCGACCTGGCATGTAATGAGCTCACCCAGGGGCAATGCAACCCAGATCTGTACCTTGAAAGCAAAATCCATCCTGGTACTAACATTTATGCTTCAGTATAAAACTGTGACGTTACATAGGTTTTATACGCCCCTTGATTTGTGTTTATAACACAACTGGGGATTATTCTCCTTTGATGGAATATGCCCTTTGGTATTCTCAGGTATGCACAGTGAGCTTATTTTATGATAGCACAAGTAGTTTTTAGGGTATTTTCATTTAAATGCTGTGCATTATATTTGAATGAATGTTTTCACTTTCTTTATTTTAGAAAATATCTACAAACTATATCTTTCTTAGGATCCCATCTGATACAAAACTATTTTGATCTGTATTTCAATTGAAGGAATTGTGTTGTAAAAAAGATTACTATTTATAAAAAATGTGTCAGTACACTCAGATCTGATTTTGCAAAGGTATAAATAATTGAGGGGTTTAGCATATTCTTCTTTCCCTTCTATCCTTAGGATGCCTATTCTTAAACAACAGGCTTCTCTGAACTATCTTTTCCTACATCCTATTTTGTGGAGAGCAAAGTGGGGGGGAGGGCAGGCAGGGGCGGAAACTTTAAAAATATAAGAGAAAAAACACAATGTAGAATAAAGTTTGTGGATCTTCAAAGAGTCTGCTTTACCAATGACTGTGGCAGCCACTGCTGGATTTCTTTTCTCTTTTTCATTCTCTCATTCTACACTATTTCACTTTCTCTTAAGATAATCTTAAGTTTATAAAAGTTCCTACATGTCCTAACAAAGTACTGGAATCTGCTGAGGACTCCCTGAAAACCGTTTTGGAGCAATGGGAGAATAACCCCAAATTTCCTCTGACCTCTTTCAGTTTTATTAAGATACAATCAGGCTAATAGGAATTACACACCGAAATTTAAGTTTAGGAAGTGGGAAATGCAAGTTTACTGGAAATTCGCCATTGTTGACATGAAACTCTATTGTTTCATGTGTTGCCCTAAGAGTCTGGGGTTTTGGAAACAAGGTAATTCCATACTGGAATAACTTATATATAAGGAAATGTGATGGATGAGAAGGCCAGAGAAGCCAGGATGCAGGAGGAGGAGCTGAAGTCAAAGTACAGCTGTTAATCTCGCTGATTAGCATTTCAGGTTTCCAAGAGGAGCAGGTCTGCCAGACTTCCGTCTAACCTGCAAGACATTGTCCCTTGCATGTTAGGTCAAGTTATGACTGTGCCCACTGGGAAAGAAGTGAGTTTATTGTGTTTGCCTGTTTCTTGATAAAGAGACTAGTTCCCCACCTCATGGTAACCTGCGTCGTGCAGTTGTGTGTTTTGGGTGCAAACGCAAAATAGTCTTACGAGGTAAATTCCTGTCAATCTCTTTCCATTTTTATATAGGGCACCTATGGAGAGATTTCCAATACATTAGTGAATGAAGCTTTGATCTACAAATTAAGACACATCCCCCTGCCTTTTCTTCTGTCTCTTCCATGCACATCTATTCCAATGTAACTTTTGGGGCACACTGAGAAGACAGCCAGCTATAACATTCTGTTTTGTCATGTGCAAGTGAGTAATGGCCTTTTGTTTTCCAAGCATTTCAACCACAAGTTTTCATCAAAGCAAAATCACTGGAATAAATATTTCACTTCTAGGTAATGGTGAAATAATAATTTCTCTTCATTCTGTTGGCAACTGGGAGCTTTTCATACACTGTGAGAGGAGGAACCACAAAAAAATTTTATTCTTCTCCAAAGCTATGCAGTGACATTTTAGGTTGAAAGTTTGCAAGGTGCTTGGTAATGGTAATCAAAGCAGACTATGTAAGGTTAATATGATATTGGCATTTCCATGGATAGTCTTGTCTACAGCCAACAAAACCCATGATGGATGTCCTAGGGAGGCACAGGCTTTTGTTACGTACTCTGAAGATTTGCCTATATTTCAAAATTGATTATAGGTAGGCAGCTTATGTAATTAGAAACATATTAAGTATATCAGGGTACAAGCCAGATTTATACTGCAGTGTCTAACATAATAATTAATTATGTATTCCTGAATTATATGTATTCAGCATATTTAAAAGATTTTCTTTCTATGTCACAAAATTCTTTGTCATATTAGTATGTATTGACTGCTTCATTTGTGACAGGACTTGTAAAAAATATGCTTCCTGACAAGAAATCAAGCTTGTCCATTCTGGATTGGAGACACATCTGTTTGGTCCAACATCATGATGGAGGCCAGGAATTAATATTTCAGAAGAAACTATAAGTACCAGACATTACCCAGACACAGGGTAATCTGCACTGCAGCATTAAACATTACCCTGAGCTTGACTAGAAATAGATATATGTAAACCTCAAGGCAGGTGGTTTCATACCTTTTTTGTAGTTAATGGAGTATAACAAGGACTTTTAAAGTTATTTGAATGTCACCTTCCCTCTTGAATCTCGGTAGGCTTTCCATGGCAGCTTCTGTCCCATGAGGCAATTGCAAACTATGAGAGAGCATTTCCATTCCCCAGTTTTGAACCCATTAACTTTCAATGCCATTAAACAGCTTTTCACTACCTTTCAATGTCATGAAATAGCCCTCTTATTTTATTTTTTCTCCATCTTTTTCTTGTATTATGAAGTGGAGAACTGTAACGTTATACGGAATGCAGCTTTCAATCCGTAAGTTGTTCCCCTGAGGAAGATACCTTTCACAGCCTCAACTCTTCAAGAATGCTCTCATGTTGTGGATAATTGCTTTGGCTTATTGCAGTAGATCCTCAGGTGAGTCCTGGTTCTGCCAGCTGCTGTGTGTAGTATTCCTAAAGACTATGGTATGTTTAGCCAGCTTGTGAGGACAGACATTTCCTTCATGAGCCTGCCTATTGAAATGCATTTCTTCACAGCTATTGTTTATATTTTCAATGAGTGTCTATGTTGATGTGTCTTTCTAAAAACAAAAAAGCTACTGAAGTAAAATACTGAATAATGTTCTTTAAAGCTGGTATGTATGGGTGGCCAAAACATTTCAATCTGAAGGCAAATTTAGGAAGTTTGTTTGTGGGTGTCTGTTCATAATCTCTTCATGAGAGTGCTACTTCCTTAGAGTGGAATTTATGGAATTTTAAAAATAAAAGCCTGTGAAGACTTCATTTTGAACTACAGTAGGAGAAATGATGAGACTTATTACTTGGAGATTATTGTACTTGTTGTTGCAGTGAAACTCAGCCTGACTGGTTTTTGCATTGTATATTTTGTTTTTTTCAGTGTTGATTTTATTATATTTACACTTACAGGCATCAGCTGAAACCCAAGTCTATGACTACGCCATGACAGAGGTGACATTTATACAAGGAATAATAACAGGCTAGTTTAATTTACTTGGCACTGAGACCTACTGGCATGGAATTGGCTCATGTCTAAAAAACCATCTCAAACTCCAATCCAGAGGGCTGCATAAGGCCCATTGGGTATGGTCCCTGGACCACATTGAATGGTAAAGCATGCCTGAAATTTGTTTATGGAAACTACTAACTTAAAATAGAATGCATTTTTTTTTGTTATTAAAAAGAAAAAAAGTATCTATTGAAAGGGTTTGAGTGATTTTAATTAAGGACATTATATTGACATTCAGATAAATAAATCATTAACAATAAGATTGTGGAAGATAAAGTTTCTCCAGATTGCATGATATCAGTCTTGACTTCAAAATTCTGATAAGAATATTAAATTGAAACACCTGGATTTAAATTAAAAACTACTGCTCCTGAGCTGTACTAGCTCTGTTTATGAAATAGAGAAGCATTTTGCAAGTAGCAGAAAGTTGTGGTTACTGCTAATGCAGTGATCATATTACGGTGGACATTAGGGTTGGAAGGGGTATTGAGAGATTGTCTTCTTCCCTCCTTGGTCAACAAGGGGAAACGATGCCTAAATAGTTCCAGTGATGGAGAGATTCTTGTGTCCCCCAAATACATATTGCAGCACCTAAATACAGTTCCATTGGGAAATATTTTCCTGAATTTCTTTTCCTTCACTTTAAGTCCATAATGATATAAAGAAAAAAAAATTAAATTTAAATAGTCTTTCACTTAATCTGATCATTTTCATTGCTCCTTTACTCATGTATAATACATTACAATATTCATGCAGTCAACCATTCCTACATAAGCCCATTGAGCTGCTATTTATTTTAGAAAATTACTCTATCATTTTAATTCTTTGAAAAGCTTATAACCACTCCTCATTTGGGTAGGATTGCTTGAAAATGTAGTAAAAAAGCTTGCTATTCTCTCTTTCAAGGCAGACATGTTTGTGACATGGGATTTTGCTCAGAAAAGACCCTTTAGAGACCCATTCAACACAGTTTTCTAGTTATGTAATGATACATATTTATTAACTGCTCTTTGAACATAATTTTGAAGTAACTAAGTATATACATAGGGCTAGATTCCTCTGGAGCATATTTTCTTAATTTGGGCACCGAGTCCTCATCTTGTGTATTCAGAGCCCCCTAGGATCAGGATCCTAGATTCTGAGTCTAGGATCAGGATGTGCAGGACGGTAGCTATTGCTGGGAAAACTTTCCAGTACTTGGTATAAGATGCAACTGCAACACTGACTAATTGTTTCTCAATAATCTCACATTTGAAGAGAGCCAGTTTTACCCTGGTCTGAATGTTCTGGCTGGATATATGATACAGGAAACAGATTTGTCAGAGGAGAGGAAGCCTTCCTGAAGAGGCATGGGTGGTAGCAGAAGTGAGGAAACTGAGGAAAGAATGTTTGAGAGGATAGGATGGCTGGGGAACCCTCAAGGAGAGCTAGACTAGGAATGTAGTGTCTCTGCAGTGATAAGAAAGAGAAGTTTCTACAGATGATACTGAAGGACTGAGGGGATGTGGAGAGGAAGATATCTCCACTAAAAGCATCTTAGAGAAGAAAACTTCTCAGCCCTTTCCCACAAAATCAGCCCAAAATCCTGAAGATACCCTTTGATTTCCTCAATCCTGTCCATTGTTTACAACTCCAGGCTTCCTTCTTCCATCAAAAAATTCATCTGTCCAAAAGCAATTTTGACTATCCCTTTCCAATTCTCTTCTATCATTCTCAGTACCATCAAAATATGAAATTGTATTGCCTTCTACTTTAGTTGCTTTGTCCTCATGCCCTATGAAATATTTCAGTTTGTCTATACTTCTAAACTTCCTTTGAATAACATGAATAACTAGCTGGGGCTGCTTGGAAAATGAAGAATATCTCTGGGTGCTCATGGGCAAAAAGAAGCAACCTGGCAGCAGGTGAACTTCAAAAATAGACCTCTTTCTGAGAATGGTTTGAGCAGCAGGATGAAAGTGGCTACATAGAGAAAGCAGCAATGATACCCTGACTACTCTTAAATTAATAATGTGAACAAATAGAGAAACAAGCTTTTCCCCTTTGCTTCAATTTAAACTTTTCCTTGTACCATCCTCAGTGGTACTGAGATAATCATATATCTACTCTGTAGAGACTTTGTGCATAATTGTAGCATTTTCTTCCTTTAATCTTTTAATTCCAACCCTAAAAACTCCCCCTAACTCTTTCAGTATCTCCTCATAAATGTTTCTTTTAATGCTAATAACTAGTCACATTTCAGACCAAATTAAGAATCTTCTTTTAAACTCCATGGGACCCTTTTCATTGCAAACATTCAAACCAGGAGGATATTATAATAGCATAAAGAACACTTACATAAATTTTGCTCTATGAAGGAAATATAAAGGGAATAAACAATAAATGATGAAGTGTCTGTAAAGAGATCACAGAAAGCCCGCTGAGTTGATGCCTTTTTACTTTATTCCAGAATAAATGTAAAAAATATTTTAGAATACACACCACAGTCCTGGCATGAGAAGTGAGCTTTTTTTTCCTCCAGTGAAGTTTTATTATTTGTATCTTCATGTATTTATTGTTTACTTGATTCTCCCCGTGACTGACTCACAAACAGATGGACACAGTGAATTCCTGGAGAAGTCCTGCAGTTTGACTGGATTGTTTATTTGCAGATTTTGGCTAAGCCTAGGTAAATATAACAAGGAGAAAAATCTGAGGTCAAAATTTAGATGCAGGTGTTTTCATAAGCTTTCAGCTCTAGTGTTGCATTTCCATATGGGTGTGCATTTGTTCCCATATTTGCTCACATGGCCCCAGTAATTTTATTTTTATTAGCAATAACCTTTCTTTCAACAGCTACATTACACATGACTTGTTTGGTTTTTATTTGAGAAAGTGTCCAACTTTTTTAAAAGGCACGAATTCACCACAGTCATGCAGAATTATTATAAGACACAATCTCAATTGTCCCATGATATTAAAGTATATATGAACAAAACTTTATGTCTCTGCTTTATCAAGTCACCCCAGGTTTGGGCCAGAACATGGCTGACACATGATAGTGTGTCAACCAACCAAACCATTCTATATCTCTCATCAGTTTCCTTTTAGCCTGTGTACCAATTACAATTTGTATCTCTGAATAAGCCAGTTCATTATGCACAGCCTTTCCTCCCAGCATTGTTGGGAGATTAAGAAAGACTAAACAAAGTGACTTTGTGCATTGTTAAAGCAGTTGTTGTTGGCTGCTTCTTTTTCCATTTGCAAATGTTGTTTACCTGAGGACAGTTGCTGTTAGTCACACTACACTGCTAATGAGTGAGCTTTATTGTTTTGGTTTCTCCCTTCCAAGAGGGTTCTGGCATGTGGATTCATGCTGTGTATGAACTCGCTTTCTGAATCCCTCTTGTGTCACTAGCCCAAACAAATGGTACTCCCATGGAGGTCTGCACACAGCTGCCAACCAAAGTATAGTGAGGAATCAGGAGGTTTTCCAGCTACTGGTTCCTCTAAATAGTGGAGACACTGCATCTCACTACATTACATCACACTGAAAGATAGATATTATATTTTTACTATTCTCTTGGGAGCAGAGGATATGAGTCCCTGTATTAAAGACATATCATAGTTTACCTTGGCAATTTCCAAATCATGTCTTTGTTCTCTAGAATTTTCAACAGTCAGTAAATAATACACATGATTGTACTGAAATAATCCAGATTACAGTCTCTGTATGTTAAAAGTCGCTGCTCAGAATTATATTTTTTCACATGTATCCTTCAAGCATTAAGTTTTATATAAAAAATCTTGGATCCTAGATATTGTTATGATAAGGAAGCAAAAGAATAGCATCATGCATAAGGGGTAGAATGTAAGTGGTCCTGCACGAAGACCAGGGTTTGATTAATTTTCCTAAATTTAGTCAATCATATAAAACTTACAAGTCAATATATTTGATCATAAAGAACTATTTTGCCATAAATATCTATTATTTGCACTGTGATTTGGCCTTCAATTAAAAGTCTCCTTCATTCAAGCATACAGTCAAAAGACAATTCCAATTCCAGCCGAGTGGAGTGAGAGCATGAAGGAAGCATTAGAAGGAAACTTTAGTGCTGCTCTGTAGATGAGACTGATGCACTTGTCAAGAAGATAAAAGCATCAAGGAAAATGGTAATTCTTTCTGCTATGTAAGTTATAACTTCTATAGGAGAGTTTGCTTTCTAGGGGTTTTAAGAGGTTTTTTGGGTGAGAGTCCTCTAGGTCATTGTATAAAGAGGAATAACAGTTCTGTCAAATCTAAGTCCTCCAAAATTGTTCATGTATGGCCTGTCAAGATCTCTGTAGTTATCTTAAAAACAGTGAATCTTTGCAACAATAAAACAATATCTGTTATAATCCAAGGTTTTGAGCCTTCAAAGTAAATTTTCACTTCAATCAGTAGCATTTGATTTTTATTTTTCTTTTTTGTCCCATGACACTGGGAGCTCAGAAAAAAATTTAAGTATCGTGACACAAAAGTGTGAGAAAGAAAAAGCCCATAACTAGGCCTGGTAAGTTTCAAAAGATGTAAGTTGCCATTGTCCTATACTTTTCCAAGAATATAGTGGGTATGTCATACATTAAAGAATAGGAGAAAAGCACATTGAATGCTGCTGGACTAGGACTGCCACGTTGAGTTCATAAACACTTAGTAAAATCCTCATCTATCACACCCAGAGCTCTGTAGCCATGGAGGGAAAAATGGTCGTCCACCTGCTCCCACCTCTTGCAGTTTCTGCCTAGGAGGGGAAAATGAGCCTGAACTGACTAATGTCCAACTAATTGTCTTTGCTGGACCTCAGTTCTGCTAGCAAAAGTAGCTCAGGCTCCTCCTGTCTGTGGAGTACAAACAAATAAAAGAGGAGCAGCATCTTAGTATGGCAAGTGATGTAAAGGAAAACAAAATAGCTTAAGAGATTTACTAACAATTTACAGCTGTAAGTAATATAATAAACATTCAAAAACTTTTTTATCTTGTCAAGACCTTGATACTAACATTATATTACTTTACATTTCCATGTCAAGATCTATAACAGCAACTTGAACCCTGGCAGGAAGGGCACCTGGTAGAGATCATATAAATCACATCTAGAGCTTGTATTAAATGGCATGTTTCTCATGAGTGTTATATACGCTACAGAATAGATGTTGCATGGTGTTTAAAGCCCCCAGTGTGTGGTGATGCTTATTTTTCCTATTCAGTACACATCCAATATTGATATGAGGAGACACCTTGCAGACTGCTGAAAGTTTAGCAGCACTCAGAAGGTCTGTATCTCTTGCTTGCATTCTGCATTATGCTTAACAAAGGCAGTTTCAAGCCAGAAGTCAGGTAGAATTAGGAAAAGATACATATGCATCCAACAACTTGTTCCTAGAAGACTGCAGCCTGGGATTTTTCAAGCATGGAGCCATCCTGCCCTGGTAGACTGACATGTGCATAAGCAACAGAGCAGACATTGTGAACACTTTAGAGGGCGAGCTAAGCAAACACAAGACTGTGTCGGTACAGATGTCCTTAACACTTATGCACCATGGTTGTATTAACGAGATTAATGTTCCCAGAAGAGATTCACACAGTAGATAAAGATATCTAGCTGAATTTAGAGGTTGAAAGCTGATCTAAAACGTACCAAGTTACTGTGTGCTTATCTGGATTTCTTGCTGTCAGGTTAAGGCCAGAGAAAGTCCATGTGAGGAACATGTCATTAGAGGAGAATACTGGAAGGAAAACCAGATGTGTTACAAAAGTGAATTAGTTAATGTGAAACTTGTAATGGTGATACCCTTCCAAGATGAGAGTGGGTGGAAGGTGGGAGGAGGATTTCACCCAGCAGGAAAGAAACGAGTAGTAGGCTTGGCCCGTGGGCTTGGCCGGTGGTCAAGCGCCCTATACAGTCTAATGCTGACTCTTAACAAGACTTCTTTAGACTGAGAAATACTAGAAACACTAACACCAGCAGCACATTGGGGTGTGGGCTACAGAGACCATTTTGTCCTAGAGGTATCTGCCTAAGGACAAGTAACATGCTGAAGGACTGAGCATGTCAATGCCAGTCTTCATCAGGCATGGCTTCACTTTTTGCAGATTTCCATCAGAAATGAATTGCTAGAGCTGAGCCCAGTATGGGAGACTCAGGAAAGAACCCACTCACACCAATCACTTGGTTTAGCTTAGAAACAGCTGCCCTTTTAGTCCAGCTCTCCCTTTCAGATTGAAAAGCAGCACTACTTTTTTTCTTTTTTAGTTTTTTTTTTCTTCCAAACAGGAATAGAGTCTCTTTAGAAGAAATTGTTGCACCCTTACCAATATAACCACTCGTTTTCCATGGTTTAGGGCAGTTCCTGGAGGAACAATTTCTTCTTATAGTATATTTGGGATAGCCAAAGTTGAAAGAATAAAAGAACTCATGCACTGACTCCCTCTCAGCCATATGTTTGATGCTATTTGTTACATCTTCCACTATGTTTAATCCCTCTGTGTTCACAAGAGGGAATAGGAAGAAAGTGATTCTATCGATTTTTTTTTTACACCTGACAGATAAAAACTTTAGCTATTTACCTCTGCTCAGTAAAATTTTTCATGATTTGATTGTTGTAGTAAAAAGGAAAAACAAAAAAGTAAAGTTCATTGAAATTCACACAATTTTTGTATATAAAAATACAGTTCTAATTTAGCTCTGTTTCAAACCACTGAACAACTGTATGTTATTTGAAGATTTTATAGACCTGAATTTATAAAAATCACAGAAAGATCAAAGACAAATAGTTACAAAATTTCCAAAGAAAAGCAAGGAAGGATATGCTGTTGGTACAGTTTGAAATATTAAAAAATGAGCATTAAGTTTTCAGGTCAGAAGAAAGAGATCTCAGAGAGAAAATGTTATATGCTGTCAATACAAAGAAGCCTTCCAAGAAAATAGGCTTTATAAAAACAAATGAGAGCTAGAGGTGAACAGCTTTATAGGGCTGCATTCAGCACAGAGGGATTGCACAATGACAACAATGATAACTGTACTGCAGAAGCCCAAGACATTTCATTCAGTTCTGGGAAAACACAAAAGTTCAGGTAACAGCTCAGTCTCCATGTGAACTTGAAAAACTGGGCAAGAATTATTGTGGCAGAAGATTTAGTCATGATGGGGACAGTGCTTCCTGCCTGTGACCCTGCATGAGACATTTCTGTGGTGGGTTGACCCTGGCTGGAGACCAGGTACCCACCAAAGCCACTTTATCATTCCCCTCTTCAGCTGGACAGGGGAGCAAAAATACAGCAAAAAGATCGTGGGTGGAGATAAAGACATGGAGAGATTACTCACCAGTTACCATCATGGATGAAACAGACTCAGCTTGGGGAAATTATTTTAGTTTATTACCGATTGAATTCTTCCCCAGAAATGGAGAAGCTTCCAGCAGCTTCTCACAGAAGCTATCCCCGTAGCCTCCCACTCTCAAACCCTTTCCACACAAATGTAGTACAATTGTGGACCCTCCTACAACAGATGGGGACTGAGGTAATGAAATACATGTCAAAAAATGGGGAGAAAAGAGAATTATTGATGATTTATGCTACATTAACAAGCTTGTTTTCTTAGTTAAACCACACCAACCAAGACATATCTAGCAACCCAGCAGTGTAGGAATATTCTGGGGAGAAATCAGCTGTAATATTTAACAGTATCCACCTCTTCGAGGATATGTATCTCTCTGCCCCTTCAAATTTTAGTGTGTATCTCATTTGAAAGTGAAATCACGAGCCAGAGACTGACACTGAAGGTACACACTGTGATGCTGGCAGCTGAGGGTACCCGGTTAAGGCTGGTCCCACAGCAGCAGGCTCAGGCTGAAGGGTGCCAACAACGCTTGGCCTGTCAGCCTCAAGGCTTTACTTCAGGCATAAGGAAAGGGCAGATGAGACCAGAGAGCAAAAGTAGTCTGTTTTGCTTCAGATCACCCTTTAATGACTGGGGGATGAGTCAACAGAGAAGAATGGGTAAGACTCCTTAAAGACAGGAATGCCCCATGCACATTTCTCAGTGTCCCTTTCCAAAACCCAGCACACCATACCTCCTAGACTGGAGAGTTACAGAGATTTTTATCTTATTGCAATTCTCTGTGCCTAGTTTCAATACAGAGCAAGGACCAGCTGATTTACTGTTTTCCTGAAGAAACCAGGCACTTTGATACCCTGCCAAAAAGGATTTAAGCTCCTTTACTGAGCAGTCCACCAAAGTGCTGGGAGCTATGAGTCAAAATGCAGAGCAGCTGCAGGGATGCAAACAAGGTGGCAGTAGGCCTCTGTTGGAGGGAGATTGGACATTGTGGGACAAACTACTAGGGAAAGAAGCAGGCTGAAGACAGCAGAAATACTGAAGAAGCTGATGGCCAAGGCAGCAGAAAAATCAGAGAAAAAAGTTTAGCATGACTTAAAGGCAGAATTTGTAGGGAGAGAGTTGTCAGGGAAAAAGCATGGAGATGTTAGAATTCAGCAGCACAAGGGGTAAAGGGTTGGTCCCCGTTCTTGGCCAGAGGTAGCTAAAGTTCGAGATCCCTGGCAGTGCTGGTGTGACTAGTTAGGTGATCGATCACCTCAGGACCCAGAGCAACAGCTCAGCCTAGAGAAGACATTATATTTATGACATATCAGCTCATCTGACTTGCTTTTATTGAAGCAGAGAGTGCTTGACTGAATAGTTATGCCAGCAGGTCCACAAGGCAGTAACCTCAGCAAATAGTGCAGATTTAGAATAGAACAGCTGGGAACAAGCCAGGGCTGGCAGGGTCTTCACTTGGCTCTGCTGCAGTCAGGTCAGGATGTGTGACCACAGCCTCAATACAGTGATCAGCCACTCAGGTCAAAAAGGATAATTACCTTTGGAGTTGCTTTGTTGCTTTGGTGCACATGTGCTAAATTGTGAGAAAGCAGCATGGCAGGTTTTTCTCCTTTAGTTGATTCCTGAGAAAGAAGGGGATTCTTCATCATTTTTCTGTGATCACATTGTTCAAAAATAAGATTTACTTCCCTTTATTAAGAAGATCCAGGATAAATTATTGAGAAACTTACTGCAGTTTCTCTAAATGAGCCTGCAGTTTTCTGAATGCCCATCATCATCATTACCTGCTAGAAGCTTTCACCTCCCTTTGGATGAAAATCTGTCCTCTCTGGTTACTCTTCTCCGTGGTGGGGAAGGTGATGACCTCTCTGTGTGAAAGTTGTGCTTCCTCTGTCACACTCAGGACTCTGCATTGCTGCTGTGGAGACACCCAGTAAAATTTTTCCTTTCCTCAACTTTCTGGATGTGTCACATTTTTGTTCAGTGACTACACTGTGTCCCTACCATTTTGACTTCCCTTTTCTTTTGGAGTGTGTGCACTTCCCCCTGCAGCCTCAACTTACTCTTTTCACATCCCTTCTTTCAGGATTATGTGGTGCTGAAACTGTGATGACTCAGAGAGTGACTCTGGGCAGCTGGAATTGCAGCAGAGCTGAGCACTACCGGGGGGAGGACAGAGGGCTTAGGCAAAGCGTGATGCTGAGTTCTGGGGTTGGGAGACTGCCTGGCAGCCTTACAGGCCACCAGGGCAGCTCTGAATCTTCTGTCTTTCTTTTGATTCTGGCTGAGCACTTTATCCCAGTGAAATTATTAAATTTTCTTCTGCAGTCATCAAAGAAAAAACACTGATGTTTTATCATTTGGGGGGAAAAAAAAGAAAAAAAAAAAAAGAAAAAAAAGAACACAAAAGGAGGCAGATTTAGGCAAATTTTCACCAAATTACATAATTCCTCAGATAAGGCTCTAGGAAATAGTTATCTATAATGATGAAATAATAGGAGCAGAAAGACTTGTAATCAGCTGATTCTGAACTCTTTGTGTGTTAGAGTGCCACCCTATTGATTTCCAAATTGAAGTAACTTTACCTTCCCAGAGAGAAACAAGGGGAGTTCCAAAGACGTTTTTCTTCTTTTTCTGCTACTTGATACATCATCAAATTATACTTGATGATACTCAGAAGGAGATGTATTGGATGGTGGCCAAATAAAGGCTCAGATACACAAAGCTAGCATGTATTTATTAAATAAATACATATTACTTAATTATGTAAAGTAATATGGTTCAGATATATAAAGTTTCTGAAAAAGAAACTATCATTCTCATCTCCCACGGCTTTCAAGGTAAAAAACCCTTCAATATATAAAAAAGTTTGATTTTCAAACTTGTATGACTTGTAGTTTTGACCATAGCACTGTAATACTTCTTTATCTGTGTTTGTTTTAATAATGTCTGAAGCAGGTACACTGAAAATGTGGCTCTTCTGTAGGAACGAGGCTGTTTGTCCCTTTTATTAGAAGACTTCTGCTGGTCCCAGATTTATTGAGCAGTGTTGTTTTCTTGTGTGGGATTTACTTGCAGTCAGGCTACTTGTCTGAACTTCTTTTCCTATCAATGGAAGGTAATACAATTTGCTGAAGTATGAGTCATCTCGTCCTTCAGCAGATTTCTAAGGCAGGTCAGATGAATCATTTTTCTTGGTACCTACTTCTCCCTGCTGACAATAAAGGGAATCTAACAGAGCAGCTCTGATATATCCCATACATGTTGTAAGTGTCTAAAACTACTTGAGATGAAACCCACTGCTAGTGTTTGTGGAAAATGTACACAATCTATCAACACTAATTGGCTTCTGGGTGAAATGGAAATTATGGGTACACAACCTTCCAGCAGAAGTCTGTCCTCCAGTAAGGGAGTCCGTGTAATCACGCTGCCTGCAGTCGTGACTTTTGTCTCTTCAATAGGTTTATTGTGTCCCAACCAATGCTCTATGCAGAAAGGCTTCCTGCTATGTTTCAAGAGAAATAAAAAATAGTGTTAACCTGATGAGTTTCATCAAGTGTATGGAACTTTTCCAGCAAAACCTCTCATGCCTATTCTATTTAATTGGAAAAATCCTGGCCTGTTTTAATTGGGGCATTTGCTACCATGTAGGAGCAGTAACATTTGCTATCCTCTGAAATGGGTTGTGAAAAATGTCAGTTAGGGAGAAGATAATGGGCTATACAAATTAATATAGATGAGATAATGATGTACTGATTGCCTTTCATGGAAGTATCCACTTTTATTTATGGATTATATAAGGAAATTAGGCATTTAACTTTGGTCCCCTGATTTAAGTCTATCTGACTTAGATGTCTGCCATAACTTTGCATAGTTGAACTTGGGGAACCTGCATGGTATCTAATCAATGCAAAGAATTATGTTGTGGGCTTAATTAAGCAGTGACAGACCGTTCAGTAATGTTAATGCACACACACACAAAGTCAAAAAGACTAATTAATCTGACCTGCAGCTTCCTCCATCGTTTATTATTAAACATTTGAGAATATAGAAAAATGCATAATGGGCTAATCAGATATGACCCTTTAAAATGAAAATATGGACTACGTGAACTGAAGACCAAAACTGTAAGTCTTGGACCATTCATCTTTGAATCTTAATCAACACTGGCTGCTAAAGAAAATGTGATCTAACTGTCAAAAGAGCTAGAGATTTTCTAAAAGTCAGTCTTAAGTGTTCCTGCTAGCAATCAAGACATCCTGTTACCAAATCCAAAATTGCAAAATTAGCATTTTGCAGTTAGAATTGTTGCATTTTTTTCCCACATTATAATTTGTAATAATTTTCGTGGATTTTTTCTGCACTTAGACCTTCCTTAAGAAAATGGAAATATATTCAGTGGCTTGCATAACCCAAAGCTAATAATGAGAGAATTTGGAAGCTGGCATTCCATGGGATCTCTCAGGTTGGAAGTGATCTCAGATAGGCATCTGCTCCAACATCCCTCTCAGAGTTAATACTGAATTCAGCATTAAGATCAGGTTGCTCAGGGCTTTGTTGAGTCAGGTCTTTAAAGCCTCCATGGCAAAATCTCTACAACTTCCTGGGCAGCCTGCCCCAGTGCTTGGCTGTCCTCAAAGAGATCCTTGACCAATTTGTTCCAGTTGGATCTTCTCCTCTTTTAGTCTGGGACTGTTGTTTCTCACTCATCTACGATGCCCCTATATAAGGGGAATTTGAGTCCTTGCTGACTTCCCTGTAGGTATGGACAGATTGCTCTAAGGTGTTCCTAAAGCCATCTTGTCTGTAGGCTGAACAATCTCTCTCTTGCAGCTTCTGCTCACAGGGCAAGCATCCCAGCCCTGACCATTCTGTTGGCATTAACTCACTCCAGATTACCAATGTCTTGTACTGGGAACCAAAACTGGGACTAGTATTCAAAATGTGATCTAATGAATATAGATAAAGGTCAGTAATCGTTTTCCTTTGTCAATTGCAATTTTATTAACAAAGCCAGGTATACCAGGACACTGCTGACACATGTTTAGACATAAACATACATTGATGTTGTACCAGATTATTCTGCTGCACCTCAAGGAGCTGCAGGTTTTGAGCCAAAAATAGCATCTTTGTCTAGACAATGTTGCATTTTTTGTGACAAGATATGTCAAACCTACCTTGCTGTCTGACTTCAACCCCAATAAATCAGATGGTCTCACAGCGAACAAATCTATTGTATAGCACACGTGCCAAGTTTATGTTTACTATGCAAGTATAAAATTACTTTGATGCTTCCCCTTTTTTTGGCTAAAGGGTAAGGTACACCTAAGAAACCTTTCCTAAACAACAACAGCAACAAAAATACTTTTCCACAGAGTTGCCTGTTATTCATGGAAACTGGCTAGGAAACTGTTTAAAAGAAGAAACCCTGAAACTGTGTGGATGAGCTCTAATAATCTAAACAAGAAAACAGCGGGACTTCCTAGGCTCTTCCTTGCTGCCAAGCTGTGTGGCCCAGAGGACTGGGTCTGGAGCCATCCTAGTGACACCAAACTCCTCTGTGCTCCTGTGTCCAGGACAACAATGCAGAGGCAGTCACACTGGCCCAATGCAGGTCTGGCAAAGTCTGCCAGCTGGGCTTTGTGCCATTCTTCTAAGGATTTACTCCCTGGTAGGTAATAGAAATGTTTCGTCTTTACAGAAATATTTAGAAGGTATTTTAGTTCTATACATAGGTGAAGTTCCATATATACTGCCAATACAGCGAAGCTGGCCATTTTTCATTTTCTCTGTGGCTCCCACTGAGGCTGGCTGTGCCCTATTTCAACTCCAGCCATGCGCTAAAAATGTATCTTTTTCCACATGTTCTTGGTCTTCACAAGAGGATAGTCCTGTGTCCTGCATGACTTTGCCATTTTTTCTGGTTATTTAACATCTCAGACTTCTGCAAGTTCATTCATAACTCAAGATTGGGTGTATTCCCCTCTATACAGTGTTTTCTTCTCTGTGTTTACTACTTAAATATACTGAGTTCTAACCTTTGACCCTTCATGCTTCAAAACATGAAGTTTTTCCTTCAGTGCTATATTTCCACTTCGCTTGTGGACTCAGCATTCATATCCCATTAGCTTTCAGACTTATAAGCCTAAGGTTTTGGCTACAAAATTATCCACTTTTCTGGTCATCCTCTGCTTATGCTTTAAGCATGGAACCAGCATTTGCAAACTCCATCAAATTTGGTCCAAGAGTCAGTGTGCCTCCCTTTCAAACACTTTGATACCCTCTTAGATCATTATGTTTGCCACACTGCATTTACCTCCACTTGTACCTGGGAGACTCCAACTTTGCTTCTCACTCTTTTTACTTCTAATGTATTTTTGTTTTCATAGCTGGCTTATATGCCTACCTCAGAGGACTGGCTCACATTCTGCAAACTTAATTTTTCATTGAGTAATTTAATTTACTCTGCAAGCTATAACAGCTTTCTTAAGCGTTAATCTTTAACATCTTCCTGTAGTTTATCTGATTTTCCCTCAGGTTCACCCCAGATCAGTAGCTCAGATTTTCTGTCTACCTATCGTTTCACTGACATCATGCATTTTCAGATATACTATGAAAGACTACTAAGATTTTCTTCAGTAGTCTTTGATATTTCCAGACTTCCTGCTACAGCAAGTCTTTTACCATTTGTCTACTCAGCTTTGGGTTGAATTTTGGTTGGTTGGTTGATTGATTTTGTTTTTTTGTACTCTACTTGATCTAAAATAATTTGGGGCTAGGTATTATAGTAGAGGTCTAATGCTTTCTTAGTCATCACCAAGATGTGACTTAAATTTCTGGCTTTGAGCATTATTGGTAAAATCTGTATCTTGTGAGAACTATTAGGGCAATAATTATACACATTGATGAACTCTCCTCTCCTCTCCTCTCCTCTCCTCTCCTCTCCTCTCCTCTCCTCTCCTCTCCTCTCCTCTCCTCTCCTCTCCTCTCCTCTCCTCTCCTCTCCTCTCCTCTCCTCTCCTCTCCTCTCCTCTCCTCTCCTCTCCTCTCCTCTCCTCTCCTCTCCTCTCCTCTCCTCTCCTCTCCTCTCCTCTCCTCTCCTCTCCTCTCCTCTCCCCTTCCTTCCCTTCCCTGAAAATACAAAATAAGCCCTATGGTAAGTGGGGTGCCAATTCAATGGAGTTATTTATTACTTAAGCCATCTCAGAATTGGAAGTACAAAAGATGGTATCAACTTTTAACAACTGTGTTGCACAAATAAAGACATCAGAATTATGAAAAACCATGTGTCTATTTTCTCAGTGCTCATGTGATAAGAGTGTGGGTAATTTGTTCTCTGTTCCTAAGCAGAAATAGGAGGGATGATAGAATAGAATAGAATAGAATAGAATAGAATAGAATAGAATAGAATAGAATAGAATAGAATAGAATAGAATAGAATAGAATATTCCTCTTTATGGTACCTGTGTACTTGCACCTCTGTAAGTGTTTCTTCACAAGAAAGGAAAACGTAAACTTAGCGAAACAGATTGTGAGGCATATTATAATATTCTAGGTTACACCAAGAATGGTGTATATATATATATATATAGGAGGAAGAGCAGTAGACTTTGAGTGCAGTCCAAGTTCACTTTACAGGGCAGGCCTTTGATGCAGGGAACTAGCAGGGACAGCTGCTCACTGAAGGATCCAGCCTTGACTGTAAAGGAGAAGTGTCTTAGCACAGCTGTGGGCATATTAGCTGGTGAATGCCATTGCCTTTTTGCGTTTATATCTTCAAGTGCAGACCTTTGTAACAATGATAATTTCAGATGTGTTTCAGAGGCACTCGAGCAAGCTACAGTAAGCCTCTGAGAATTTATTTTCATCAGGAGCCCTGCAGCCCACATTGACTTTATACAATACACTATGTCCTCATGCTGCATAGACATTATTGATGTGGAACATGAATGTGAAGAGCAGTTTGAAAATGGAAGGTAAGGAACTTGCACTTCTTAGTTTTCAGGTTTGATAGCCAAAGTTTATGCTAGTTAATGTATCCTTTAATAAACTTCAGATCTCACCATATAAGAGTATCCATTAATAAAAAACATGTTTTACAAAACCTGCAGTTTGGGGACCTGTGGTTTAATACAAAACTATACACAAATACATGTTTCTGGGAATCAAAACCCAATAGAAACACATGCACCAGATGCAGGTAGTGGGTTTTTTTAATGTTCAATTATTTTCTGCTATTCACCCCTTGAACCACCTAGATAATTTTCACCGAGTTATTAATCAGGAGAGACATGTCTTATTTTCTTCTCTTGTCTTCAGATTTTGATGTTACTTGATCAGAAAATTTATACATGTCAAAATATTTAATGGCAGTACTGTTTATTTTTAGCTTGAAAAACAAGGAACTCTGTGTCTATATCTGCTTCATTTTGTGAAAATGTGATAATTTAACTTTTCTGTATAATGACATTTAAATTTAAATATAATAACATGCAGTAAATGTGCATGCTGCTATTTGAGATAACTAAAAGCAGGTTCAAAAATAACACATATTTTTCAAATCCCACCTGAAGAAAAATGTTTGGAATATAAATTTTTGACTATTTGAAGCACAAGTATAAAATCTTTGGGATTTCCCCAGAACGAAATTTCACGTTGTAACTTGATGCTCTGATTTCTTGCAGGAGCATCTGTCTTATAAACTGTGCTGTCTATGCTAATTTATGCACCATTTGACTAAATAGATCGCATCAATGAAACAGAGGAAAATATTTACATCTTTTGCTCCAGTGCATTTGTCTTTTTTGGTTTTTTCTTGTTTTTTTTTTTTTGGTTTGTTTTGTTTTGGGTTTTTTTTTTTTTTGTGTTTTTGTTGTTGTTGTTGTTTTTCCAATAAACTCTCATAGACCTAGGATTTACAATTATTCAAATAAATATTGGCACAGGTAATCCTCAGACAGGTTGGAGACTCATTGTTGTAGCTGCTACACAAACATCCAGTGTGTGCCAGGCTGTGTCCCACAGCAGTCACAGTTTGAAAACACAAGCTGTAACAGGTGGATGACAAACAAGGAGAGAAGTGAAGTAACTCTTACAGCAGAAGGCTTTAGTGCAACCAATTAGTTTTGCAACTGAAAGTCCACTGGTGACAGCACTGAAGAAATGTTTCAATAAAGACATAAAACTCAGTGTTTCCTTCTGTTTGAGCTTCCTAATAATATACACAAACCTGCTGTCAGCAATACTTTACCAAAAATTGTCATTTTTTTGCAATAACGAGGCAGTATGATCTACCCTGCTAAGTAACCAGCCTTTGGAAGACTGTTGAGAGTTCATAAAGCTTTCTAAAGCATGGACTGTAAAATAAAAATGAAATATTAGTTTAATAACACTAGACCAACAGTTTAATGTGCTTATAATTTTCAAAGACCCTAGCAGTAAGCATCAAGATCTTATACTAAATTCTGTTTTCTTATTTTAAAATTACTTTACATCTCCCAGTGGGGACTTTAAAGGTTTGCTGCAGCATTCTATCTAAAGAGAATCATGGATGATAGCACATATGAAAATATAAAAGCTAACACAATCAGGAATATTACAACACCCAGTATTTTGTTTTTCTTCAAAATGGTGCTAGTCTTCCTAAGAAATATTGAGTTAATGCTTCCAGTAAGGCATAAGTTCTCATCCCCTGAAAAATCTCCCCATCACTGAATCTTTGAGGTTTATGTTGTGGTCTTCTGTTTGATCAGATTTTTGGATTTTTTTTTTCTATCTTTATTTTTTTTTTAATGCCTGATGAAGTCAGGTGGATTATAGAACATCTCAAAATTTGAGGACTTTTAATCGTTTATGATGTCTTTGGCAAGTCAATTGTAGCAAGAACATGGAGACTCCTTCAGCAGCTGGCTTGAACTGTGAGTACAGACTCAAAGCACCTCTGCCACACTAATATTGCTTCACTCCAGCATCACTGTTTTACAAAAATATAATTTTCAGATTCAGGTCTATATTCTAGAATGTGCTTCTTGGGAACAAAGAAGGTTTTCCCAATTTATTTTAAGTCCAAACAAAGAAGGCCCCTAACATAAACAACAGGGGTCCTTGTGTGAATGAACTAAGCCTACAAGCTAATAGTTTCCAGGTATAGATTCTGTTATATACATAACTTTACTCTTAGCTAAATATACTTCTTATTCATACAATTTTTTAGTATAAACGTATGCCATTTTTATTTGGCTGCACACATAACTCCATATATTTTCTGAAAAGTCACTAAATATGTACATGGAGAATGACCATCTTTCAAGGCTATGAGTATTTTCATAAAATAATAACATAGGATATAATGGAACATATTTTCTTTCAGTTTACTTCATGTTTTTCTTTTGCAGAAAGTAATATCTCTTTCTGCATCAATCTTTATTGATTCAGGATACACAGGTAGTATTTACAAGTTTTATATTGAAGGGCAGGACCTCATGGGGGTAACTCAGGAGATTGTTATTCTAAATTTCGGGATACTCAGAATCATACTGCTTTCCAATGTCATTGATTTCCAAGGTTTCCTTTGCTTTTCCTCAACTTGCAGAGAGATCTTACAGCTACGTGTCTTATAAAAGGAACTGTCAATTCTATTCCCAGGCTCATTGCCCTTTTCTTGATGTGAATGACTTTCTGTTTTTAAGAATGTGCACTCTTTTCTAAGAAATAAAAAGCAGGCAACAAAACAAAAACAGAGGAAGGGTGAATTTGTCCTTTACATTTGTTCTCTGGTCTCAGGGCAAAGGAGTAAGACCTGAAGGGTTGTGTGAGATCTAAGAGAGGCTTCTTTTTAGGTATTGTAATTCTGCCTGCTTGGTGGGTAGGACTTTCTTTCATGCTATAACACATAGGTTATTTTTCACATTGGTATTTTAGACTTTTTAAAATTTTTGTTGGTTGTGAAGGCTTCTAAATGATATAGTTATTGTGTTGTACATAACATAATGTGTGATACCATATGATGTGATTAATATCCTCACTTGAATTTTTACTGTAGAATGAAAACTCTATCATGTACATCCAAGAGAAATGTTGCTTTCTGATCACTAAGAAAGTTAATGACAGTGCCTGGAATAGGCCTTTATGCTATGAACAAGTAATATAATAATTGTTCTCTATGCCAACCAAACAGTAAATAGTATTGGGAATCTCTCTGGCTTTTTTATTTATTATGTATGATTTTGTTAGGCAGAGACTTTCCTCTAGTGATCTGGGTAGAGGCCAAGCCCAGGTGAGGAAGAGAATCTCGTTCTGATTTTTGCTGTCCACTCTCCATTTCCCACTTTCCTAAACAAACCTCGGATGAGTGCAGGGAGCACACCATGCATTGCAATGAATTCTTCTGTCACTGGCAATCACCCAGTTAATGGTTACTAGGAGCTTTTATTTTTCCAGGGTTGTTTTGACATATGTCATGTTGATTGATATATTCCATCACCTAGGTGGACAGGCTTTCCCAGGAAAGACAAGAGCCAAGTGCAGGCTAACGCTGGCAATATAGGATCAGTTCAGCTCATGGCTTTCTTCAAAGGGCTCCCAAGAAGAGACTTTATATAAAGTCTCACAATTCAGGTGGGTTGCCTGGGCAGATTGCAAGTAACTGAAAGAGCAATGGTAGATCCTCTGCTGTATGTAATAATATATGCATATAAAATATATATGTTGTATGAAAATGTTGGGGAAAAAATTGCTCAGGAAAGAATATGGATCTGTTTGTGTTTGTTAATTAAAGGGAAATTAATTTACATTCTTCTTCCTTCTGTTATGGAGAACTAGGAAGGACCTTTTTTCTCCACAGAATACTTTCATGCTATGTTGAGGACATTCCTTGTTTGCTGCATTTTCATTCATAAAAGATGATTGAACTAATTACTGGGGTGGTTCACGTTATTCTCATCTGGCTCTCAGCTTCTTAAATTCCGGCAGATATGGCATCACTCCAGTGCCTTGGACCACTGAGAAGATGTGCACAGCATGGTGGCTCAGGACCCTCCACTAAGCTACTCAGTAGGATTGCAATGTTTCTTTTAAGGACTCTTCACAAGATAAGGCAGTTGTAATGAAAAAAATCCATCAATTCTCTACTTTTCATAAGGACTGTCACTGCATTTGTCATTAAGGGATGTTTGAAATAGACAAGAAATACAGATATCGTTCTATTAAGAGCTTTTTTCCCACACTACTTGTTTCTGTCAGTTGCCTATTTAGGGAACTACATTTTTACATCTCCAGGTGTAGTTGAGGGTATAAATGTCTTCTTGATCTAATGGAACATTTGGTATTCTACCCTATCCTTTTTGTGGCAGTACTCTCCAGTCACAAAACATTCCACTTCTGAGTAAGCAGCTTTCTAAAATGTACTTCACCTTCAGCATCCTATCTAATGAAGATAAAATGGGTGGCAAACCAGAAAGATTAAAGTGTTTCCACTTTTCTGTACTTCATCTTTTTGCTTATCTCTCCTTTCTCTTTAGCCTGAATAACTTATAAATACTAATAAAACAACTTATACTGTAACACACCTGTTTTCCTGGCAGGCTCTTGAGAGGCAGTTCTTTGAAACGGGTTTCCATTTCTTGATTTGCTCTCCAAAATGTTTGTGGGCCCTTAGACATTAAAACTTTTCCCTTCAATTAAAATATTATTAAATGCTTCCAAGGTAGTTCTCAAGTATTATGGTGAAGTATGTTTTGAAAATGCAAAAGCCCTCCTTTTTTTTTTTTTTTTTGTACAGGTTCTGCATCCCAAGAGATACAGACATAATCAGTGCTAGACAAAAAGTATGCTACTTAGCTGTAGGATGAATCACTTGCCATGTCTCTTGCTCCTAGATCTTTCATCGTAAGTTTAATAGCTTTTCATACTTTTATATTTTCTTCCAGAGAATCTATATTTATCCCTTCATAAATCTTACGCCCTGTTAAAATCCATCCACTTATGCCAAGCCTAGTGATTAAAGTGTACTGCTAAAGTTTCCCAAAAGTTGGGCTATGCTCATAAAGTCTACTCTAAATTATAGCTGTACTCAGCATAGATGGAAAGGGTAAGATCTGAGGTAAAATATTAGTTGCTCACTAGAATGGTTAGGAAGAGATAGATGCCTCAGACATGGATTAACCATAAAGTTAGATCAGAAATGGATTTTTTTAGCTTGGTAAATTGAACTGGGAAATAAATTAGGTCAGAGCAGAAACTTTGGAGAGTTTCAATGAAAGTCTCCATTGTACCAAAACTTCAATTTCTCACCTTGAGACTAAATAAAAGACGTAAACGGTCAGTATTTACTGAAATATGTTTTCATGTCTTTTTTGCCCATTAAAGATTAAACAATTTTAAAGTGAAAGTGAAAATTTCAGGAAGAAAATAATAATGCATTAGAAGTTATAAAATAAAACAGTAAATTAATGATCAATTAAAATGAAAAAAATTCTATTTTTTCTACATTCAGTCTCTCTTTTTTTCTTTCTTGTTAGTTTTTTTTTTGTTTGTTTGCAATTGTCCATGACCATTTGGTATTTTCTCAGAGTGTTGCTTTTCCCAAAGTTCTGTTTTAATTTCATGTGCATGCTAATTTCGTGATTGCTGAAAAAAAAATAGTCCAGTTAATGTCAGCCAACATTCTGTATTAGATCTCTTGAAGTTAGGCACTAGGATGTGCTGAGGTCAGGATTGCACTTTAATTATTGTTTTACTGCAGGACAGAGATGTGTTCACGTGGATCTCAAAAAAAAAAAAAATGTTCTTCATCTTAAGGTCCAGGATCTTGAAACACCTTCTGGATTGTGCTCCCTTTGCTCTTTCTTTTCAAACAAAATTGGAGGTCCGTAAGTCTTTCTAAATGCTATCACACAAAGAGGAAACGTTGGTATTCCTTCTGCTTTTAGTCCACTTCCTGCTTAGTGGTTCACCTCTAAGCTGGAGTGAAAGGAAATGGAGTGATCTCTTTGGAGTGATGGACAGGAGGACAGAAATATCAGAGAGTACGAAGAGGAAAGGTTAATCAACAAGGAGACCAGCCATTAAATCTCTGTGTGCTCTGGCATTGGTGAGACACAGGTTTTCAGAGAATTATGAAGAAATATTTCTGGTGTTATAGGGCTGCTTAGAAATGCAACGGCTTGGCCAAAGACATGATGATGCCTTTCAGAAACAGAGCAGGCCAATGCCACTAAGGCAGTGACTGCTCAGAGGCAGAAAATGAGCGCTTGCTAACAGACAAGAGATGTTGGGAAGGATCCTAAATGATATGACTAATGTCCCTCACTGTACTTGATGGTAAAATCAAGTGACTTATATTTGATATAGGAGACACCTGCAAGGCTTCCAGACCATTCATTTCATGGGACTAGCACAAAGCACATGTTTGCTTGAAGACTGAAGGGAAAAATCTATAAATTCATATTTGTAAAAAAAAGCTGTTCTGAAATCAGGGAAGCCAGGCAAAAGCCAGTGAACTACCACTGCTGTTAGCAGTTATCTCATGCTTTGGAGTGGCTGCTTGGTACTTATGAAAAGCCTTTGTACTGGGGAGGGAAGTCCAGAGCTCACACCACTCAGACACTCAATTTCAGGGTGGACAATTGGGCCAGGAAGGATTCTGCTGGCTGGTAATAGACACCTTGTCAATTTAAAGGTGGAAAGGGATATTTTAGACATTATCAAGAAATCTGACAAATAAATTAAGATGCTTTTGCTGGAAGAGTGGAAGGATTGTGGCAGTGATATCCAAAACAAATATAATGCCAAAAGAGCTGAGGTCTTCTAGGGCTACTCAGGCTGAACTCTTCAGGAAACATAATTTGGGTTCTTACTTCAGGCATGGATTCATAAAGACTCCTCAGCCCATGCTGAAGTCAATAATTTTTAAACATGAATTTGCAATTAGAGCATATGTTTTACATTTCTTGTTGCTTGAGAAGCTTAGCCTTTTTCCAGATCAGCCAGCTAGTAAGTTATCTATTCAGTGAATGTAAATAATTTGAAATTGAAATATTACATAGTAAAAGCAGAATGTCTCAATAGTGCTTCCTGTCTATGCATTTATTTTTGGTCTCTTCTGCTTAAAATCTCCTTCAGCTCCTTATTACCTAAAAAAATATTTTTCTGCTGCCTATTGCAGCTGAAAAATCAGGTATTACTCAAATTTATGCAGTATTTGCTACTTTAGTCTTCACTACTGTCATATAACATAGGGAGTATTAATGTTATTTTGCTTTGGAATTGCAGGGCATGTTTTATTAATAGTTCATTATTAAATTAGTTCAAAATTATTTCAAAATATTTTAAAAACAATTTCAAATTAAATTATTAAATGGCTTCAAAATTGTGTCTTTATAATTAATTGATATTAAATTATTTCAAAAATATTTTCTGCATAATTCTAATAATTTCAATTAATCAAACAGTGACCATAAAAAATTATAGAATAATGTAAGTTGGTCATGCATATTTAATTTCCTTAAATGAGTAGTAGAGTGATAGCCTGGCATAAGAGAACAAGTGCATCTTTCAAGGTGGACACAACTGTTGCTTTAGCAGCTGAAGGAAAACAGACTAGATGACTGACATGTCATTTCTGTAGCTAGACAAATGAATCACTCCAATTTGTAAAGTTCAATAGCTTATTAGAATGCATTAGTATATTTTTTTGTGTCTAAATGATTTTTACTTTCATTTGATGGATTTATCTGTGAAAAATTGTGGTTTGAGATTTTTAATTTACATGAAAGCAGTATCTGCTTTGCCTCTAAATGTTTCTGACCAGCAAGTAAAAAAGGAATAAAATAACATTTAAAGAGGGTTATTATGTTTAGAATCCCTTAAGTATTGACAAAGACCTTTTCATTGGTTTGAAGCTGGTGGTCCACAGTTTCCAAAGAGGCACATGAAAATGAAATGGCTTTTGGACCATCAGAAGTGCCTTTATACCTGCCCTCATCCAGGATAAGTCAATGGAAATAGAACAGAAAATAAAATTAATACTACAGATTTTCATCAGGATTTTTCACTCCATAATGCAACTTTCATGAACTGGATTTAATGAGGCAAGAATGCCCAGTAAAATGTATCAGTGTGTCTAGACGTGTCTATATTTGAAGTGTGTTGAAATATCATTCCTGAGAAATTGCAGCTTCTGTGACAAAAAAACCCAATTGAAACAGGAGTATGGTTGAAGAGAATATAGAGTAACATAATATTCATCACGGTTTTCTTCAGAAACAATCCATGTTAAATTTATGGTAAATATGTTTATCTCTACTTATTTCCTAATTCTTTTCAAATCGATGCTCCTGTTTGAACTTTTTGGCTTTATGTAACCTTCTTCTGCAAAGGATTTTCAAAGTTCTGTTCCAGCACAGTAACCTTATGAAGTGTTAGTCATTTCTGATATTTAAAGCCTCCGGTAGAATGATAGCTTTCCTATAATTAGATCAATGCAAAAGACTGAAAGGGACAATCTAGGAGATTTTGTTCTCAGTTTAAAAGTCAACCTCCTCTCTGCTGGCTGAATGATTTCAGACACACACCAAATAAATTACCATAAAGTGAAGTTTATCATTATCACTCTATCATTATATTGCAGTAGCCCCTCACTTCCCACTGCACCAGGCACTCTGCAGATGATCACCTCCATATAGCTTGAACTCTGAGCTGTCAATATAGAGAGAAGACAGGGAAGCAGAGGCATAAGTAGCCAAAGTGATTTTCCTTCTAGATTAGACCTTTTTAAAAATGCAAGAGATAAATTACATTTAACAGTGACTCAGCTCAATGCAGAAGGTGCAAGCCCTGTGCTGGGACCAAAGCTTATGTCATGTCATCAGCCCTCTCTGCTGTGTGTCTGTCAAAACTCTGGGAACAGGGAACTTTCCAGGATGATGGCTCTTGGAAAGGAAGTGGGGAAAAATATCTCTCATAAGAAAAATCTGAGACCAAGTGACAACCACAAAACTTCTGCACGCTGTGGCATTCCCTGTATTTAAGGACTATCTTTGCTAAAACAGAATTCCTGATTTCTTGAATCCTAGATGAGCATCCAGCATAGTATATTCAACTACATACATGTTACCACTATATAAGTATATATATATATAAAATTGCATATATATGTAATATATATCCAGGATTATTACATATACATATACATATACATATACATATACATATACATATACATATACACATACACATACACATACCTATACCTATACCTATACCTATACCTATACATACACATAATAATTCTGAAATCTTCTAAATTCTCTGCTATAGAAATGCTCCACTATAGAATAAAACCCAAGCTGCCTTATTGGGTTTTCTGCATCTTCTTGACCGTTGCGCTTGTGTTTAATAGTGTCCTCATTGTGACTACCGTAAAAATCATAAACTTTTTAGTGGAAAGATCAATGTTATCTCAGGCAATTGGAAGCAAGAGCAGAAGTTATCTTGTCACAGCTCAGAGAATAACCATACTTTTTGGTTTAAGCAGGTATTAACCATTGTGCTACTTTATCTTGTTTGTTGCCCTGTCTCCCAAAACATTCTCTGTTGAAGAGAAAAAATGTTCTAATCTGCATTTTGCCCTCATATGTTTCTAATCCAGACAACACAAATGGAAATTAAATTGCACAGGATGGTACAATCAATAGCAAGGAATAACTTGAGGTAATGTGATAAATGATAAATAATTGCAATGATAAGCAATTCCATTAAGGCAATCAAATAGTTTATGATGCCACCATAACTTTGAGCCAGCATTGATTTCAGCTAACTATAACCATACAGAATTACAAATCTACTGTGCAGTGAGTTTCTTAATTATGCTGGTTTGGAGCTGTGGAGGAGGACAGTATAAATGGGAGGAAGAACACAGGAATGTGCAGGAATTTGAAATACCTCACTCTGTGTTTCGGTACATTATGCTATAACTGTTCATTTAATTATCGGGTTCATGGTAGTGTAAGTGTGGTAAGAATAGATGGTCCCCATTCATTTAACTGCTTCCCATCTCTTTTCAGCCAACTGTTACACATCTCCTCAGCTTATTGCCTGGGCCCTCTCTCCCACGTTCCCTTCTAACTCCTCTGAGTCACAATTAGATTTTCTACCCTTTAGCTGCAACTTGTTGGCAGATGGTTTTGGCTGAATTTAGACAGGCACAGATGTCTTCATGCTTGCTGTCTTTGCAAACAGAAAAAAAAAAGGAAGAAAAAAAATAACCACAATCGTATTCCATTTTCTTTTCCTTCACTCTTTGTGTGTATGTCTCCACGAGAATCCTACCTGCCCCACCACAGAGATAATGGCAGAAAGACCCATTGTCCTGACAGGTAACAACAACTGATGTCTATATTTGTTGATTTATCTTCAGAAGGACTAGAAGATTACAGATCTCTTATAGATACAATCCTCATTTAGTATGGAACATATTTAGAAACTGAATTAGAACTAGTAAATCCTTCCCATGAGTCTATCACGTCTGGTGATCTTCTGTAGACAAACTATGGCTCTTTCTTTCTTGCTTGGTTTTTTGCTTTCTTGTCTAGAATTCTGTTCCTCTTAACTCTTAATATTTAACACAATGAAAGGAGGGAACGGTCATTAGCATTTAGAAAACATGGAGAGAAAATAACTATCAGTTTTTGCAGCATACATTTTTTCAGAAAAAATATGTTCCTCTAAATAGTTAGACATACTTCTGTAGTGAGTGCAATTCTTAACTGTTCCTCAATTAAAGCAAATCTAAAGATAAAATCATAGCTATTTTAACACAACCCCTATTTTATGTAGAAAGAGTAAACAATAGTTGAAAAATTTCCTCATTGAAAGACATTCTTAGAAAGGCGTAGAGAATATATAAATCGATACAAAATCCTAGGGTATGGGTACAAATTTTGCCTCTCTAACCTCCTACTTGGTTTCTGTATGAGCAGATCTGAAGAAAATAAATCCTCTTATCTACTAGCTAGGATCTAGAAAATTTGTCCTAAAACTGAACTTGGCTACTCTCTTATTTTTAATTTTTTTTTTTTGCATTTCTGTATTGCCACTTTACCATCTTGTAGAATTTAGTGTGAAAAACTGTGCCTCAAGGCATGCATCTAAAATAAGAATAAAGAAACTTCAAGGGGCATAAGCAGTGGCCATCTTGACAACTTTTTCCCAAGTAATTCATAAGGGTTTTGAGAAGCAATGAAAGAGGCAGTAGTACTCTTCAGCTAGTCTTTAGAAGTGTCAGAATCTACAAGTCTCCAGATCCTGGATCTGCTATGCATCTGATTTATTTAATGTTCTACAAGTAATCTATAACTAAACAAATTTCTTCATAGTGTTTTTGTTCTTGTGTTTCTGTACCTACATAAGTGATAAGAGCTAGAATTCAAAGAGGAAAGTGGTGTAACATGGATCATTAGAGACAAACAGAAACCTACAAGGCAATTTATTCTGCTGGTTCATGTTCAATTTGCATTTGAATAAGGTTCATTTCACCGGAGCATCTAAATCTAACTCTAATTTAAATTCACATCTAAATCTAATTTTAGCAAGAGCCAAATAGTTTAAAAACTTGTTATTTCTACTAAGAATTTTACTCAAAACATGAAAAATTGTAATTATGGAAAGATTATTTTTATTATAGGATTTGCTCCTGGTTTAATAAAAGTAAATGCAGATCACTAAATGCAGTTTTTTGAACTTGAGGGAGAAAAACAAAATTAATTTCCTGTAGAAATGAGGTCTGTATACCACCTGTAGTAGATCCCCCTTCCAGAGACTTAGCACAGAAAAGGGGACAGCTTTTGTGTGAGAAATCATTAAATTTAAACATTAGTTATAAATGTTGCAAAATAGATATAAACCTGCTGCAAATTGAGAAAAATAACATTGCGTGGATGACACATGTAGGAAAAAGCAGCACTAGTGCATTTTTAGAAGTATGGCTACTTTAAAATATTTGTCATCTGCAGATTTGCCACAATAATATCTAAGTTCTTTCCAAGAGAAACGGATAATGTTAAGGAAGTGCATGAGAGTTTTAATGAGCTTCTGGCCTTTCCTCCCTACTCACAGTGAAAATTTCTTTGCTCCTTAGAGATAGAACATGGCAATATTTGGAAGAGGACATCTTTCATTGTGACTCTAAGTGAAGCAAGATTTGACTCCCACCATGGAATCCAGCATCTAGCATTTAATAGGAAGAGAAAACTAAGGAAGGAAGAAGCAGCATCAACAAACCAACCCTCAAGGTCTGAGCATTGCCTGAGTGCATTTTTTGCCATGTTAAACTATCAGGAGAGCTATCTTGTGCAGGCAAGTAGAAGAAGAGGTTGGAGAACTGATGATTCAAGAAAGCACTTCAGGATTTCATATTTTTTTCATGTGTTTTCCATTAGACAACACTTGCCCAGCTGTAAGAGTTTTTTAACATCAACTGGAGCTGGATGCTTGACATAGCTGAGGCTACATAAAATTCTGAGTACTCCTGTCTCTGTTGGAGCTTGTGTTTCCTCGCTCCTACGTGTATTCCTAAAGGATTCAAGTTCACTTTTCTTCAAAAAGGATTTCACTGTGCTAAAGGCATCAGGGCTGCCTACAGGCACAGCACCTGTATGATGCATGAGAATCCAGCTGTGTGGCAATTGCATTGTTTGCTCCTTTTCTACGGCAAGCAGGAAAGCTTAAGACTCATCCTCCAGCCATATTAATGGTTATAGGACTGCACTTGGGATTTCAGCACAAAGTCAGAGACAACTCATCTTCATTCTACCTTGACGCTCCAAACAATACCCATGTTTAAAAAGCAGCATCACTCAAAGGTGTTTCTGGACCTCCCTGTAAGCCCAGAATTTCCCTGCTTGGGAATTAAGACCACTGTGTTTCTCCTCTGCTCCTCAAGTTGTACAGCTCTGTATATTTCCCTGGACTTGCTGCAGACTCTTTTTATATTCTCCTCTTTCACATTGTCCCAGAAAGCTTTTGCAGCTCTCTTCTTGGGACGTGTTTTTTGATTACCACTTGCTGGCAAGCAATTAACACCTTGTCAATGATGGACATTAAAAAAATACATATCCATTTTGTGAAGTATTTTAAAAATATTTTGGTTTATAATTATGTATGAAGAAGACATGCTGCTCGACAGAAGTATCCTCCTGAAAGAAGGAGAGAGCACAGAGATGCTAGGGGAAGGGAGGGAAAAAGAGACCCTAGTTAAGTACTCAAAAAATGAAAAAATTTTGAAAAAAAGAAAAGATAATATATATTTTGATGTTATTTCTGCCTTTAAATTTAAAATCTTTCCTCATTATGGCCTCGTTGAACTCTATAATATTTTAGGGCATTTGATAGCCACTAAATGCAGAAGTGATCCCAAAGTTTACTTTAGTTTAGTCCCAAATTTCAAGTTTTTGCACAACTGGAATTGCCTAGTGCTTGCTATTTGCTGCTGTAGTTGCATACATGAAGCCTGTTCCTGACTCACAGGGATTCGGAGAGACTTTAGTGAACCTACAGACTTCCACAAAGATCTGCCTGTCCAGTGTCCTACCAAATGTCTGTGTAAGAATTGAGAATTTGAGACTTACTTTTTTTGCTGACTTTTACACAGTGGAATTATTTACTTCATTATTTCCTGTGCTTCTGAGGTTCCCAGCTGACTTAATAAAAAATTAGGCAGAAATCTACATCAGATAGTGAAATATACATTTACGAGCTGGCATGTTTTTCCTGCATGTGAAAATAAACACACAAACTGTCTCTGCAGCATAATGTTTTTGTTCCTACCCCTAAGAAACATGTAAAATAAGCACGTTTTTCCTCCAATAAACACACTCTTTAGTGCATCAAGGAGTTAATGTGGGTCAGTAATTTAATAACATTTTGGCTTGTATGAAACAGTTTTTCAAGGAGAAACAGACATCTAAAATGCTCGTGCACAAAAGTTTCTAGGAGGATCTATCAAACATATGTGGGTTTTCTTTCCCTAGGAAATGTACTAAGCATAAGAAATATCTTGCCAGGTGAGGAGTTTTTTCCTCCACTCGCTCAAGGTGACTGTTTTGTTGATGCTCAGACAGCAATTACAATACTAGAATTTCAGCTCACTTAGTGCTTATGCTTACCATTCCTATCACTTTGTCTTGATTATAAACAAAACTTGTGAGAATTTATGTTGGAAAGGAAGAATCTGGTGCCTGTGTGCAGAATACAGGCTCCTGGGACTTCCCAGCAAGGAACATACTTTGTTCTCAAGATGATTTATCTTTTAGAGTCAGCCTGTGCTCCCCTGTAGGGTGCATAACCCAACTAGTCTTACCTCATCTCCATTTACCTGCTTTTAAAATTAATTTTCTATTATATTTTTTAAAATACATATATTGTTGCCCATTAAAAAATAGCACAAATACAGAACTATAGATAAATGTGGGAATTCATAGAAACTCCATGATCAGCCTTTAACCAAATCACTGGAAGTCAAATACTTTCCGGTGCTTAATACAGAATATATTTCTTTCTCTCTTATTGTTCCTTTTTCCTTATAATTGTACTTACTAAAGTCAGAATTTGAGAAATATCACAGAAAGAAAATATTCTTGAGAATGGATGTGTAGCTGGTGAAAATATTGCATTCCAGTTTATTCTGGACAATAATCAGTCAGAGACCCACCTCTTTTGCCCCATCTTTTAAGAAAGTGAAATAAATAGTTTTGAGAAAATATATAATTTTAAAATATTTCAAAGATTTAAAAGGCATGAATATTAGCATGTTTTTCCCTTTGTCAATAAATTAAATCAATTGGCAAGAATTTTACAGAGAAAAGGCTTTCATGTTTCCATCTGCCACTCCAAAATTCCTGAAAACCATTTGAGTTGTGAAGTAAAAATCCAACAGCCCTGTAAATAAAGGAGGTAATGTAAATCTTTAACCTGCTACTCAGTGACATTTTTTAACTATTGAAAAAGTTTTGAAAACTGGCAAAGTGATCAAAACAAGAAAAGAAAAAAAAGGGAAAGCTTATAAACAACACTCTAGATCACATTCATTTTATTTCCATTGGACACAAAAGGGAAGTAAGGGAATGAATACTATCTGCATTTTTGTGAATTTTATTCCATTTTTTCAACCAGATGTAACTGTAAATCTCAGAAGATTTCAATAAAGGTGCTTAAAATTAAATCATAATTGGAGTAGAATGCATAAAAGCAATTAGAGATTTAAAAAGTGTTTTGTATAGTTCTGTTTGTAATTCTGAAGAGATTCATGAGAAAATTCATGTAGATAAAATCAGGACTATTTCTGAATATTACCCTGGTATTTCTCTGAAATGAACCCATTGCATTTTGGTGATTTTTATCCAACTTTCTGATTAGGTTATCAGTAGTTTTAATTGCTCTTAAGTTCCTGAGTTTTCCATTTGGCTTAGCATTTCAATGACCTTGACTGTTGAAAGTGTCTAGGAAGCACTGCAACTATTGGACTACCACACATAGTGAAGTACTTTGATTTTGATACAATGAAAAAATTTAAGAAGTATTTAGATCTCTTTATCTCAATACCCACAGTATTGCTGAGAGGAGGATTTTTTAATCATTAACATGAGGTTATAATTAACATTAACATTATCTTAACAAATTATCATTAACTTTTTTTAAGGGGGAAGCATGAGTTAAGGATACTGATCACAATAAAAAAAAAAAAAACAAAACACTAATAAGTTAGGGAATGTTGATATTAAATCAACCTTCCTGATCTTCATTTAGCCCTTCACTCCAAAGACAGAAGTACATTTAAATCTTTCCATAGATGTCCTGCCTCATTTAGCTGGCAACAGTGATGCTCAGATCAGAATAATGTATTTAAAAAAAACCCCTGTTTTCTCCTAGTCTTCAATCTCCTCTCTCTCCTCACATCTAATATACCAAATGCTATTTGTGCATTGGTGTACAGACAGAATTGCTCCTTTCCTAACATGCTTCTGGATGGCATTTGTCATTGTATTGCCCCAGTAACTAATCCACGTATCTGGTAATGTATTAATAATTAATTTCCTAATTCTCACAACTCCTGAGAGGTATTATCTCACTTTTATTGCTTGGAAGCCAAGGCAATGAATATAAAACCTACTCATTTCCTTTGGACATATAATTTCAGACTTTCCAGAGGATAACAACCGAAACCCTCACTTTAGACATTTAAAGCACATTCCTGGCTGACACATCTGTCAGTGCTCTTCAGAACATCAGGCACCAGGACCCCAGGTTTTTCCCCTCAGATAATGAGCTTCTTAAATTAAAGTACCTTTCCTTAGTATAATATCTGAGGCAATGCAAGGAGATGGTTCTTAGTGACAGGATGCAATTGATATGCAAGGAAAATGTCCTTTCTCCACAAGCTGTCACAAGCCCTTTTCCTCCCTTGCCTTCTTGATTTTGCATGCAAAAGGCAGGGTCCTGCAGCTGGCATTTTCCTTCTCTTCACAACCCTCAGTAATCCCCTCTCTGGTGCAATAAGTGGAGCAGGGAAGAAGCAGAGTGTGATCAGGCAGTACAATATGACAGTGTCAACCCACAGACTTGGGTGGAAGTGGATGGATTCCAGGTACCTACCCCAAACCTAATGCACCCCAACACAATCCAGAGCTGGGAAATGTCCTACTTAGCCCAGAACAAGATGTTTTCATGGAGTGAATAGCAGAAACAATTTGGAATGTTTCTCTGTTGTATGTGCAAAACAAGGTTTTTTATCCAAAAATAAGCCATACTCAGCTAGGATTTCGCAGAAGCTAAAAGCAATATATTTAGCATGAAAGATAACCCTTTGTTTGTATTAAGTGTAAACTCCAAAGTGTAAAGGTGTATTCTTTTTGAGATAATGTTATCAACATGCTTTATGTTGGAAGAAAACTAAGTAGTTTCCTGTCATAATCTCTCTCTTTTTTTTTTCTTTTTTTTTTTTCCTTTTTTTTTTTCTGAAAGAACTAAAATATTCAGCTGTAAGAGTAGCGGGGTGTGTCTGAAAGCTGTGTGTGAAGATATGTGTGTCTGAAAAATTATTTTGAAATAGATTCCAAAACCTCAAAATTTCAGTTCAGAAGTTTCAAGTGTTGTGAAGTTATCTTCAAATGAAAAGAAGCTCACAGAGAATGTGAAATGCACCTCTATGAATGCAAACTTGTCAGCCTGCTTATGGAATTGCTACAGAGCTAATACCCTCTTTTAATGCTGAGGACAAATAAAACCCTGATAAGAATGAATACAATAATTTTCAATGATTCAAGAAGTTTATCCCGACATATTTCTTGCTAATTAAGCTGTGAGAATAATTGATTTTTTCTGTGACAAATGTGGAGAAAAGTAGGTTAGTGACAGAGTAATTACTGCACATAAATACCTAAAAAAATGCAATTTTGTTTGACATAATGATCCTTTTGATGTCAAGTGTAACTTTTATTTCCTGGTAGGTGTAAAACATCAAAATAATAATAATAGCAGCAATATAACCTCAGATAGATAAATGCTTAGACATCTTCAAGACCAAAATCAGTGCTGTCCAATCATGATTAATGAACTTAACATGTGAAATACACCAGTTTTATCTCCAATGGTCAAATGTACCAGGAGAAGATGTCCCATCCTGTCTTGGGTGTGTGTCCTGACCCCCCGCTGCTCAAGGCAAAGGTGGACAGCAAACCACCAGCACAGTCAGTCTCCACCACTGTCCCCTTTCAAATTATTTCCCAAATGCTAACTGGATTTGATCATAACTTCGGCATAATTTAAGGGGAGAGGAAACCTAGTTTTCAACCAACTTATTATCTCGAATTATTCTCTTCTCGTTCCCAAGCTCTCTTCAAGTAAAGCTACCTTGAAGATAGCCTTTAATGAAATAGTGCATCTCAATCAATGCTTGATGGCTGAGTTTTCTTTCCTCTCTTCTTTTGGGAGATCTTTCCTATTTCTGTTTCACACCTTTGGTCTTTCACACCTTTTATTACTTCACACCTCTGGAATTTTTTTATGTTCTTTTGCCTCTCTATTTCTCTACTTCATCAGTTTTTTGTACCCAGCAACATGGAAAAAAATGAACTAAAAAAGCAATGTGCCTGTGGTATTCAGAATCTTCTATTGTGTGAGTTGTAAAGGCTTTTTGGACTTCTGTGAAACTTGCAGTTCTTGTCAGTGGATTATTTTCTGGGTTTGTACTTCTGTAGTTCGGCTTTTGTCATGTGGAATGAATGGATAAATTTGTCTGGACAAGCCTTTACCAATATCAGTAAGGAAGGGATGACAAGACCTGTGCCTGTATGGGATTTTATCAATTTTCTTGTAACCTCCTGCCCCTGCCCAAGTTCCCCTCAGATGGAGCAATGCCTAATTGTACATTATAGATTTCTTCATGGAAAGGCCTTTCTCTCATGTTTTTGACAGTAGTCAGAGATCAAAAGAGGAAATGCAGACCTAGCTGACTAAATGAATTGCTTCATATCAGGTTGCAAATATTTATGAGACAGATTTCTTGACACAAAACAATGCTGACTTTGAAAGGTAAGAAGCCCATCATTAGATTATAAAAACAAGCAGCACAATCTGAATTTATGATATTATTTTGGAAAATATTCTTAAAATAATACCTTTAAGTGAATTATAAATGAAGCAGGCTCCCATTCAGAATGCAGAGCATGTGACATCATCGTTTGTGTATCCCACAGCCCAACTATGAGTGAAAAATCAAGTTTCCTAAGTCCTGAGCAATTAATGGTACTGGGAAAACTAAGCTGATAGCAGATAGGAAGAGGTTTCTAGAAGCACCATGGCAACAAGATGTTCCCAGAAGTTACAAGCCAGCATTTTAATTTCTTGTTTTATTTGCACATCATATGCATTTGGCCCTTGTTACTGCACTACTTTTCAGAAGTGTTATTTCCCCTGCAGTTGCACTGTTTACTCCCTGAAAAATAAAATACAACTGTAAAACTTCAAGGTAGTGTTCTGTCATGAGTCAGCTACACCTCAAGGCACCCTGCAGGGACTATTTCCACAACCATTACCATGATTTATGATAACAAAGAGTGTAAGGTGGATAAATATTCCACCCTGGGCAACTCATGAAGGAACTAAGATTCTTCATGCACTTAGAAAAAGCAGAGCAACCTTAGAGCCAATATATCTGTGTGCTCTGAAAGAGTGGGTAATTAATGCAAAGTACAAAACAGAACACTGTTAGGACTATAAAAGCATCTTCTTAGATTTTTTCCAATTTCTCCACCATGTCCGAACCTCATCTTACATCAAGCACAGGGTTGTTGGTAGCATAAGCCAAAGCTGGGACCGTGGCTCTCTTAATTTGTGTACAAATATTTCCAATAACCCAGCAGTGAATCTGTGTCAGGCTAAGGCTAAGGCCTCACACCTCGCTAAGACAGCAGGATACTGGGAAATGCAAAATATTACTATTCTGCTTCCTAGTTTGGCACACCTGAATTGCTAGAAATCTGGGGTTTCTGTCTGCTATCTGCTCACAGGGGAATTCCTGTTTTGACAAAAGAATGTGAGGCCACAGTTATTGCTGTGGATGGAAAGGATCTTATGGGAACAGATCGCCATCACAGTCTTCTTAGATATTGAGTGATATCTGTATCAGAGCAGCAGAGCTGTCTCTTAGGTCTATGCTGTCCATCTTCTGCCCTGTTCTTCTTCTCCCTGGGTCTTGATCACACATGAGTCATTTCACGTGGAATCTGTACCAGCATGGGGTATCTGAAGGGGAATTTATATGTTGCAAAGTTCCATTGAACTGCTAAGTGGTGCTGGAGCTGCCTGAATGGCCCTCAATAAAAATGAGTTCCAGTTTTTCACAATTTTTCAGGGAGTCCTCTGACAGCCATCTTTGTCTTTGAAGAATTTTAAAGGTGAACAAGGCAAATTAGATAATTAGAGAAATGCTGTGAAAGTCCCTGTTTGGATGCTTGGTTTCCATAGGCTTACGTGTATAAATGCTTGTAAAAGTCAGTAGGCTAAAATTTTAGACTAGAACAGGTTTGCAAAACTTAGTGGTCCAAAATTTATAATGAGAAACATCTATATAAAATTTTCTAGAATAAAGTCATAGGACTGATAGATCGATATAAAAACACTACAAAGTCCTTTAAAAAGTATTTTTCATCATTAATAGATTTCAAGTGAAAAAATGAACTTAAAATTTTCTGTTTCTGAACAGCTGTTTTCTTCTTTTTTTAAAAAAAGTGATGGCATGACTAAGTTCTCTCATGGACCCATCATAGCTGCAGGATAAAAATCCATTTGAAAGTGAGAGGATGAATTGTTGGGCACTTCTTGATAAGCCTGTAAGATCAAAAGTGCAACTTCAGAACCACATGAGCCTCAAGCACTGCTGCCTGTGTGTGCTTGCCGGTTCCAGCACAGCTTAAGGGATTTACTGGGGCCTATCTGGCGCTGCAGTCCTACTCTAGAATTTCTAATATCTTGTGTTAAAGCTCTGTCTACTGACAATTGTCATGACAGCCTGTTGCCTCACCCAGAGATCATGAGAACTGATGATCCAAGTAGAAAAGAAAAATTAGAAGGAACATGGGTTTTCCTCGGTGGATTTTTGACTTTGATTATTAAGAATGGGAATATTTTCATTTTTCTACATTGCCTGCCAGCTGGTTTGTCTCTCAAGAAGCCAATGTATTTTTTAATCTTTGGCTTTTCTGAAACTTTGTCAGAAAGATTCAGTTCAAGTGTCACTCTCACTTGTTCCAGTTACCTCTCTAGAGACCAACCCTGTAAATCTGGGGTAGGAAAAAATAGAAACCAATATTTTTCCCTTTTGAAGCCACTCAGACAAGGAAAATACATTGTCTAGATAGTCTTCATAGATCATAGAGATTTAAAGGAGACAAGCAAAAGAATATACTGATCTACAGTTATTGTCTGAAGATCCAAAAAAATAAATGTAATAGCAGAAGTGCAAGATAAACAGCTCAAATTAAGACAGTAATAACCCTGCTACTAAGCAACAGGTATTATAGATGACACGAGTAGCAGGCACTTTTATTCTCTGTTCTATGTCCTTATCATTGTACTAAATCAGCTCTAGGAGAGTAATTTGAAATTTTCTGAGTCTCAAAGTATCACAGAAAGGCTAAGGCTGAAGGGGATCTCCAGAGGCCATGTAGTCCAAACCCCTGCTCAATCAGGGCCACTTGAAGGAAGTTGCTCTGCACTGGGTACCAATGGTTTTCGAATATGTCCAAGGAGGGAGAATTTACAACCTTCCTGGACAACTTGTGCCAATGCTCAGTCACCCTCACAGTAAAAAAATAGTTTCCCAATATTGAGGGAACATGATTTGTTTTAGTGCCTTTTATTCTGTCACTGGGCACCACTGAAAAGAGCCTGGCTCTATCTTCTCTGCACCCTCCCTTCAGCTGTTTGTATGCATTGACTATTTCTCCCTGAGCCTGCTCTTCTCCAGGCTGGGAAGCCCCAGCTCTCAGCCTTTCCTCATGGGAGAAATGGTCCAGTCCCTTCATCATCCTTGTGGCCCTTTGCTGGACACTCTTCAGTATGCCCACGCCTTTCATGTGCTGGGAAGACAAGAACTGAACCAAATACTCCAAATGCAGCCTCACAAGTGCTGAAGAAAGGGGAAGACAGCTCGCTTCACCTGCTGGTAGCATTCTTTCTAACACAGCCCATGCATTAGTCCTTTCTTTGCCATGTCCAGCTTTGGTTTCACCAGAGCTCCTAGTTCCTTGCTGCTCTCCATCAAGGTGATCGCAGAACAAACTGGTAGTGGCTGGGACTGTTCCTCTCAGGTGTAGAACTTTGCACTTCCCCTTGCTGAATTCTGTGCAGTTTCTGGCAGCACATTTTTATAGCCTGTTGAGGTCCTTCTGGACCAGGGCACAGCCCTGGTGTACCAGCAGCTCTTCCTAATTTTGTACCATGAGCCCCCTCTTGCTGAGGGAACGCTCCGCCCCAGCATCCAGGTCAATAATGAAGGTGTTGAATGGGACTGGATTCCAGGGATACTCGGCTAGCCACTGACCTCTGACAAGATTTCATGCCACTGATCACCACTCTCTGGGCTCCCATGTTCTGCCATTTGTCACCTCCCTGACTGCTCATCCAGCACATACTGTGAGCATCTTATGGGGGACAGTGTCGCAAACCTTACTGAAGTCTGCTTATTCTGTCCACTGATCCCAGTTTTTAACCAGTTCGTAATTATTGCTCCCTTCCCTTTTGATGCTAGCAAAAAGCCTATGAAGACATTTGATAGAGGGAAGAAGTTATGTACTCTGCACCAATCTGGGTCTTAAATCTGTATTTTCTCTAGCATTTTCAGTCACTTGCAAATCAATGAGAATGGAAATTTCTATGATTGAAAATATACAAATAATAGCATAGCACAATAATTCCTATGTTTGGAATTTTCATAGTACATTCAATTTACCCTTCATTGTATTTTAAAAGTCTGTATTAAAAAAAGTTGACTTCTCATGAGCAGCTGGAGGAAGTAGAAAGGTGGAAGTTTTGGCAACAGAGATAGATGCACCTAATTTGTTATCAAGTGTGGGAAGCTTGTAATGGAACAGGCACATGAATTGCATATGTCTTGCTAAACCTGCCCTTACTGACATTATAGAAGTCTGACATTAATTAATCATCAGTGGGTGCAAAAACTGGAATTTACCAACAGTTTACATTATGGTTTCAGGCATATTGAAAACACTATTTTTTAATTTTAATTTTTTTAGAAGGTGATAGCTTTCTACAAGGAGAAAACTTGTTAAATTCCTCAGTTTTGCAAGACTTAACAGGACCCTGCCTATAACAAAAAATAAAAGTATATAGCATTTTCTTTGTGAAGATTTCATAACCTGAAGGAAATTCAGGAGACAAGCAATTTTTCTTCTGGCAGGGAAACACATTTTAACTTGCTAATTCTCATACTTAAGAATCCTGAGGAAAATTAAGACATAGATCAAATCAGTGGATTACAACGAACTAAGAGAGGAGGGAAGATCTACATGAAAACAAAGGGAAAAAAATGCCCTAAATAAAAAACATTTTTTCAGAAAGTGTTATTTTCAAGTTATAAATAGGAACTATCCAAATTACCCAAAATGAAGAAATCTGGATCCAACCACTACATGTCTTTCTCTTCCACAAACAGTATTTTCTGCATGTGGGTCTACACAAAATATACGTAGCTTTAATTTAAGAATACTGATGATTCCTAATAATATGTAATTTATTCTTAAACCTCATATAATCTGTATGTCCTGAATTAGGCCCTCATCTCTATGTCTTAAAACTTAGCAAACTTACCTATATAGTTATTTATACAAACAAAGGAAAGCCAAAATGTTGCAGATGAACTCTAAATTCTCATTTTGGTTGTATTATATGTCAAGTATCTGTCTTGTTACAGAAGTAATTGAAATCAATACGACTGGAATAAAAGTGCTTTGCACACTGTATCTCCTTCATCACTTCTGAAGAGTTTTATTCTTCTGATTTTATAACAACATTTATATGAATGGTGTTGAAAAAGTCATGAGTCTCAATCCAATAAAGACAGGAATGATGCTGTAAACTCTATGTTAGCAATGTAATATAAGCAAGGATAGCTTTCAGAAAAAGGAGCAAAGGGAAGGTGTATTGACACCACTGCTCATTTTATTAACGATTATGTAGGTGGTGAAGTAATTTCAATATATCTGAGAAACATAAGCATAGTCCTTGTCCTCAAGAGCTCATAATCCAACATCTTCACTCTGCTGGACTGCTACAGTTCTGTGCAGGATACTGTGCTTTGGGAAATTCATAGTTGCTTTTATCCTTTGGGGAAAGGAAGAAGGGGGCTGCAAAAATAGGAGCCATAGAAACCTGAATTAGACAAGAGGGTGGAAGAAGAGTAGCAGTTAGAAAGGAGAAAGTGAGAATGCCTGACAGGACTGGCAGATGGTCACCTGTATCATAAAATAACCAGTTTGAGGAAGAGCAAAAGAAAACAGCAAAGCAAAAATGATGCAGTGGAGGAGTAAGGTCAGAAAGGGAGATGGCAAGGCAGAGCGTGAACATCTATTGCACAGGCACACATACATATCCTTCCTTGCATGTCTACATTTCTGGAGAAACTGATTAGATTGTTTCTTACTAAGTTGGCTTGTCTAATTAGAAATAATAGGCCAGATTGATTAGCATTTCCAAAAACAAGGCAAAAACAAGGATCATTTTTCCTCATTAAAATCTTGTGTATTTTCTTTTGAGAAGCTGGAGACCTTCTGTGCTATCTTTGCAAGATATTTGTTAGTCTTGTACACTTTGCCATTCTATTAAAAATCTGCTCATCTTCAATAAAGGTTAAAAAATTTGCAAGTAATTTTTCATTTTCAGTCCCCAACTCATAATGAATAGAACCAGGACCGAGAGGAGGGAGGCATTTTTTTATTGCACAGCCTAGGGCTCTTCCATTGGTACCCAGGATTTAGACAGCAAAATGATGTCCCCACAGCAGGACAAGGTAGAAAAGGAGAAAAGAAACATAACTCTAGGCTCAGGGGAGGTGGATGTTAGGGGAGGAGAAGTTTCTAATTACCTGTTTTGAAGAATTTTGGAGGGAAAAGGTACACAAGATCTATGGATATGGGTATTTTGAGAAAGCCACAATGAGCTAAAGATTGAAAGGTTTGCTGGGACTCTGAGCACTGTGACTTTGGGGCAAGGAAGGCTTATGAGCTGAGCAGACATGCCTAAGACTGAGAGGAACTCGGTGGCTGCCCCTCCATATGGTAGAAGTAGCTGTGAAGCCATATTAATGTGCTCGAAAATTAGGATGAAGAAGGAAGACAGAGGCTGCCAGTTCTTGAGCAGACAGCCTAGGGTGAACAGCTTGGGTGGTTTCTGGATCCCAACTGGGCTTGGGATAAAACAGAATAAAATTGTGGTTGCAGGGACTGGAGGACACTGAGTGTGAAGGACACAGCAGTAAACACCTGAGAGAAGCTGTGGTCAAAAAGGGAGTCACAAATAGATATTAGCTTGCTTAATTTTTATTTTTTTTTATTTAAGCCCTTAACTGCCCAGTCTTGCTTTTGTCTCTTTCATCCTTTATTAGAATTCATCTTTATAATATATTATTTTTTTCCTCTGAATTGGAATGATGCTGTAAGCAGCATTAGCTCCCTTATTGTTGTGTGAAGAAAAGAGTCCCTTAGCACAGGTATTAAGAGATTTAAATATTGTTTACTTTTTAAAAAATCCATTTGATAATGGTCACTTCTATTTTGAGTGCACAAATACTTCAAGAAAAGAGGCTTTGTGGTTATAAGACCTTGTGTTTATAAAACTGAAGCCCTTGCTTAGATGTTTAGTGTGTAAGATAAGTACAACACATACTGTTAATATTTGGCAATATTAGCACCAAATTTAATTGAGGAGGGTGAACTCACGGTCCTTGTGGTTCTGTGCACATGAAATCGGAGAATTAGTTTCTGATTATGGTTTGCCTTTATTTATATATCAGATTTTTTTTCTTTCTCCTGGAATAAGCCAATTTAAGCAGGATTTCTTAATCTTATCAAGTATAGCAGGAATGATAAACCCACAAAATCTCCCCTTGTAAAATCCCCGAATCCCAGTGACAATCACGGGTGTAAGACCTGTGTGGGCATTGGTCGTGTCAGTCAGGTGTCTCTGAAGATGCAGAAATCTCTCCCCGGAGCTCGGCCGTACATCTCCTGTGAGTGGCTGTTATCCCGGCTGTAGTAAGAACATAAAGGCAAACTTACAACGAAGAGAAGAAACCCCAGTAGTGCCTTTTAAGGCTCGCTTTCTGTTGCGCAGGTGAAGCCCAGGAGCGGAGTTCGGCAGCTTTTCCCTGCTTCCCGGGCTGCAGCCCAAGCCCTCTGGCGATGCGAGCGCATCCCGCCGCCGGGAGCGGCCCCCGAGCCGTGGGAGCAGCCGATGGAGCCCGGCAGGAGCAGGCAGACCGGGTCAACAACCTCGCACCTGTTTGCAGGCTGCTTGCGGCTGCAGCTGCGGGGAGAAACATTTCCTGAGCAACTTTCTCCATCAGCGCTCCTCGCCAGGCGGCCGCGACACATCCTGTGCCCCCCCCATCCCGTCTCCGGGCTCAGCCGTTCCCACCAAACCCAGCCGGGATGCAGCCGCCGGGATTTGCCCCTCCCGAGTGCCACACTGCAGGAGCGCAGAGGGGTTGGACGGTCGGGGCTGACGGAGACGAGAGATTTCTAAAGCCAGGTCTTGGAACTTGTGGTTTATTGCAAAGGGCGTGGGTGCAAGGGCCCTGCTCGGAGCTGCCCCAAACAGCAAGAGAGCAAGAGTAAGAAGGGTGAGAGAGTAAGAAAGTAAGAGGTAAGAGCAAGAAGAGTAAAAACAATAGTAAGAGTAAGAGAGTAAAAGTAAGAGAGCGAGGTTCCTGTTACAATACAATAAATCTTCTGTGCTGAATATTCTAATTTTCACTAACCAATCTAATACAAGATACAAGTCCTAGAGCAGCCTATAAGAATCATTACATTACCATCCTGTTTTACATTTTAAACCCTAAAAGCTACTCTTTGGACCCCTTCTGCCATGCTAGTAGGGTCTTCTCTGACCCTTGGACCTGTCTGCAAGCAGAGGGAATTGTTTAATCAAGAGAGGGTTACTTTCAACTGGCCATACTATTGTTTTCCAGTTGTTTAGTAACTAAGGTTTGGCATCGCAAAGATGGCTTTCATTTCAATCTCACTTATAGTTTCCATATTCTCAAAATCTGTTGCCAGGCAATCATATTTATAAGGTTTTCCTCTTTCATCTTCCCCAACACCACACCGCTGTCCAGGTTGGAAGATGCTGTGCCAGAGGTCACTGCTCCTCACTGAGCCATGGCTTCCACATGACCTGCAGCCTCTAAGTGACCCACATGGGAGGCTGGGGAGTCTCCTTGGCAAGCTGGGAAAGGAAAAGGAAAAAAGATGGGGTTTATAACCTGAAGTGGGCCATTTGAGCTCTCCCAACCTTCTATGATTCCTGTAGGAATTCTGTAAATTTTGGTAAATCATTCTAACCTTTTTCCACTGGATTTTTTTTGTCCTTATTAACAACACTTGCAACCTCCTCCTTGTATCTTATTGTACCCATTTAAAGGCATGACTTTTTAAAAAAATATATTCATTGAAGGAATGATGTAAAAAGTGTGGGAACATCTATTTACATAAAATGGGTGGCAACACTGTTCTGTGATGATCTGAAAACCCTGCTGCAAGTCAGGGAGTCTCAAACAGAAGGACAATCATGTGATTTCAAGGATCAGACCCACTACACAGATAGCAAGTAATGAATAAAACTAATAAGAATAATATTAACAGAAAATAGAACAAATCCTGCCTGTGCAAATTTCAGGCTATTATGTTTACAGAAACCACTTATTGACTATATTGAGGAATTTTAAATAACAGGAAATTTGGGAAAATTTGGGATTGGGGAAAGACACCAATGCATATAATATTTTTTCTTTTATTTTTCATCCTGGCTGTAATTAATTTGTTCAGCTTTATTAAGTAAAACTTCTATATGCTGGTGGAAAGCCTAGCTGCATCCATGAGGCACCCTGGAAAACTCTGAGAAACATTGCTGAGAGCGTTAAAATGTCCATCATAATAAATTGTCCTTGCCACAGCAGGCATAGGGACTGATGGCTCTCTTACAGCAGGGAAAATCAGAAATAACTCCTCCTACAGAGGGGAATGACAGTGGTGTCTAATCTGTGAGGGAGGAGAATGAGGACAAGTGAGTTCAGGTCCCAGCGGGGATCTGCAGTGGGCAGCATCCCTTTGATGCCCCCATGGCCTCGCTCTCCGGGTGACATTGCTGCAAGACTGGCTCTGCCCCCTGGTTCCAGCTGAGCCAGAGTGCCACAGAGAGCACAGGAGGCTGAGGAGATTAAACCCCAGCAGGTATTCCAGTGGGATCTCTGACTGACAGGTCAAACAGTCTCCCTAGCTGCAAAAAAAACATGGGGTGTTTCCAGACATTCGCACGGGCGCAATTGAGTTTAAATAGGCTCATCTGCATCTGATTCAGAAAGCAAACAAAACAAAAGCCTTGGTATGGCATAGTAGAAAGAAGGCTGTAGTTTAAAAAGGAGTGTGCTGTAATACTCTGTATGAAAATGAATATTATCTCATTATCTGTTCTTGTAACTGGGCTGAATGCATTGTTTCCTGAAACAATAAGTTTGGTTTATTTCTTCTGCTTTTGCACAAGTGTAAATCTCCTTACAGTGTAACCAAACTTCAGAGGTTTTTTTGGTTTTTATTGAGTTTAGATTTATCTTTAATTTTAGCTGCCAAGATTATGGATTTGCCATGCTTATGTTTTGAATATATTTAGCCATTTTTTCTCCCCGTTTATTTAATAGAAATTAATTAATATCCAACACCTACCTACACAGTCTCTGTCATTAGACTAGGAAAAAGTAATGTATAAGATCCACCTAAAGACAACTGTTATCATATGAAAACCAATGGAATGTAAAGAGGCAATTTGTAGAGGAGGAAGAAATCTATAATAAGTATATCCTATTAGCAGAAAAGTGCTGTGTTAGGAATCTGTTAGAAATTAAGTGATGAAATAAATAACACCATAGTCCTTTCAAAATTTTAATGTTTTATGATTAACCAGTATCAACAAAATACATTTAGAATATGTTTTGTGTAAAGAATATCCTTCTTCTTGGAGAGATATATATATGTGTATGTGTGTGTGTGTGTGTGTGTATGTGTATGTGTGTGTGACTGTGTGTGTCACAGTTATATTTCAATTTCTCACTTGAGGACATAAGGCTAGTAGTGTGGATATTTTCCAAGTATGCAAACTATAGCTTTAAAATTAACATCAAAGCATGCTGTGTTCAACTTGATGATCAGGTTTAAACACTGCCTCATTACAGTGGTCATGAGTGGTTCATGTCATTGAATTTCTCTCCTTCTTTTCCTCCTGCAAGACTGAGCAAACAGAAACTGAATATATGAGGCAGATGGTTTGAAAAGAGACAAACACTTCAATTTACAAGTGATTTTGAGCCTTAAAGAACCCATTTTTTAGTTGTTTTCATGGCAAGGAATTAATCTGACAGCAACATTGAACTATTTGCCAAATAAAGAAGTTAAATAACATGGTAGTGTAACTACTATCTGCTGTGTTGGGTCATCTCATCACGGAAGGTCCCCAGGTAAACAATAGCAACATCCCATGAGTCAGAAGCATGAACTGCTTCTGCACAGTGGAGAGTGAGGGAAAAATGGAAACACCTGAGCATCCTGATCTGTCACTGCTTTTCACTGTGGCTTTGAAAATTCCAGCTGACAGCAACAAGTCAGATTCCCAGGAGTGGCTTTTTTTGGCTCTCAGCCTTTATGGAGTTGTAGATCCAAAAACTAGACAGAAAAACTCTTTCCTTGGCTTGAAGGTACCACCCAGGGTCATTCACCCAAGAGGTGCACTCGGCTGCACTGCCCAGCTCATCTGTCACACAGTCTCTCCACCTGAGCCCCACACAGCAAATTCTCTACTGGAAAACATATTTTTGATAAACAGAGCTGGAATTATGGTTCCCTTTGGATGGAAGATTACCCTGCTGTGCTCTGGTAGGATCCCTGTCTGCTGTGTAAAGTTCCCTCACGGATCAGGATGCTCTGCCCACACTGGCTACACAATTATTCTGCTCGTTTGCCCCACCGGATAGTTAAAGATGCCAACAAAGTCTTGCCTCATACATTAGTGATGGCAACTAGCCTTCTTCAACAGCAGAAAACCAAAACACGTATTTTATACTAGTGTTCCAGGGTTGAGAGAGATTTTGACTCCAGTTCTCTTTGGTAAAGAAAAATGTTGTATTTTTTTTACTTTTTCCTCAGCTGCAGCCAGCCAGCAAGCATTCTGCTCCTTGGGTGCTCAGCTGCACTTGGCTGTCTAGGTTTACAGTCAAGTTCAAGTTCAGTTCAGTTTGTAGAACCTACTTCAAGAGGGTACTTTCCTCCACATGAGAAACATACATATGTGCTCTGTGGATACCCTTCAGCCTGCTTTTGTCTAAGACATAATTTTCTACATAGACATGAAAGGTAAAACAAATGCACAAACAACTCTGTTTTGCCAGCCACCTTGAAGAACACAACTTTGCTTTGAGTAAAGAGATGTAATTAGGCAAATCAATACAGAGGTGCTATGTAATTGTTTCCTTGGCATGTGCTGTTATTCACTGTCAAGTCATATACGCACACTGAGACAAAAGGAGTTTAAAAAAACTCCAAAACCCTATGTTATTTCATTTTTTTTTATTGCATGGAGAGAAAATGAGATATTGAGGAAGTGGGTGTCTTGAAAAAGGAGGAGGAATATAAAAATCTGTGTGTCTGCCTCTGAACCATAGAAATAATTTTTTTTTGAATTAGATTTATTCTCTACCATTCAGAAGTAGAGATAGAGGAAAAGATTAGATTATTTAATTGTGCTTTAGTGTAGATATTTCAGAAGTCATGTAATGGGGTTTCAATACATAGGAAGAAAAAATCCAGAAAAAAGATCCCAATATTGACTTACCTGAAGTCTTCCCCAGGATATACCAGTGATGTTCAAAGGTTGGTGACTCTCATTATATCAGGGAGAGTCTTTTCGGGAAATTACTGAGACCTCAACAGCCCCAGTGCATAAATTACACTATGTGAAAGGCATTCTGTGTTGCTAATCAGTGTAAGTGTGGGAGATGCAGTTAGGAAAAGGAGTTGTGAAATACCTGATGGTACCCCAAAGACTACTTTCTAGAATACTATTATAGTTTGAAACCTGAAAAAGGGAATTTAGCTTTATCAGAACACAAGCTAAGAAAAAGTTTCAGTACATTTAAAATTTATCTTTTTTTTTTCTCTGGTGTTGTCCCTTCAACAGTGAAATAAGCAATTTTAAAAATGACAATCCAAGTTGACCTGTTCAGAGAAATCTCTGCACCCTCCATCTCAAAGAAACTAAAGTATAAGAAATAACCTCCTGCAAATAGTGTTTAGAAAACTTTTCTAAAGAATGAAAAAATTCTCTGACAAATTTCTGTAATTCTTGCAGCAAAGTGTTACAGTTGTAGCAAAAGGGCTTCTGTTTCCTTCTTTGAAAACATTTCATGTTGGATATTGCTTTTAATTATGCTGGAAATGTCAGTGTGATTCCGTGACTATGAAATCAAAATGTTTATCTGAGTGGCCAATCTAAGTATATTGGTCTGAGACTAAGGAATTTCATGGGCAGAAGGAAAGAAGATTGTCTCCTCATCTCTGCCTCCCTCCCTCTCTCCTTCCTTCTATCCTTCCTTTTCTTCCTCTCACTTCTCCCTCCTTTCTCTCCCTTCACCTTTTTTATTTTTTTCATGCCCTAAGACAAACCAAATTTATTCAAAGTAGTGGAAAGAAGCAAAGGTTGGAACTGTCAGCCTTCCCATCCCTCTCAGCTTAGTTTGGAATGTGGTTGCCACAGCTCACACTAAATGTGCCCAGTTCATCTCGTCTTCCCAGTAGCTCCAAGCAGTTTTTATTTCTCTTCTGATGCTCTGCCAAATGTAACATAGGCTGATATGTGCTGGGCTTGGGCACAGTTTCCAAAGGATGGAAAAATACCTCTCCAGGGAAGAAAAGGACTATAAATAAGTGTTCCTGGTGATGTAATATCAAATGGCAGTGTTCCATTTGTTATTTTTAAATCTGACTATTGGAGGACTTTGTGGAGGGATGGGGAATGGCAGGAGAAAATTAATAGCCTGTCAAGTACTCTGAGCTCTAAAGCAATGTGCTGCTTCACCATCTATTTCACCACTTACTTTGGGTCCACACATTCCATGCAAATAGGAGAGGTATACTGGGAACCAGCCACCAGGAGAACATGGCATTTACTAATTTATTCTTTGATACTTAGTTTTAGGAGGTGTGACGTAGTTTCACTGACTTGGATCGGGCTAATCTGTGCCAAAAGCTAAACACATCTGTGGGACTGAGATTTTGTCAGAATATTAATCCAGAAACACCTGTGAAACCTCAAACCACTCTCCAGAGCATATGATTTGTGAAAACCGACCTTCTACGACTTTTGAAAGCAAAAAATTTCAGAAAAAGAAAAAAAGTGAAATTAGCCTTTCTCATTTACGACTTGTTTTTTGTGTACAATCCTTATTACAGCAGATTCCAGCCTTGCAAAGAACTATATAATTAGCTCTTTTTCCTCAATTAGGAGATTGTAAGTTTGCCAAAGAAAACATATTTTGGATGTATCTTTTATCACATGATCAAAGATCACATATATCTTTGCCTATAATGAGAAGCTCATGTGCTAATGTTCTGTAGTGGTCCAAAACTTACAACTGCAAAAACCTTTGATGTATCACTAATTGGTTTTAGCACCATAGATTAGGTGCTGAAATCAGTAGGCAAGAAATTGTGAGTAGTAGGTGGAGAAGGGATAATTCTGATTCTCACCATATGCTTTGAGAAATTTAAATCATTAAAGCATAAGTAGAAAAATAAGGCATAACTTGTTGCTTTTTTATTTTTAAGAGTCTCATAGATTATCTGCATGATCCAAAAATATGCTTTGTTCTAAATCATTACAAAAAAAATCTCCATTTCACAGTTTTTATTCTTGTGGAAACAACATCCATCTCGCCTGCAATGTGCTGTGCATTCTAACACCTAATGTGTGGTGAAGAATGTAGTAACAGGGGAAATATATCTGCATAACACATGAAGAGTGCCAAAACTTTAATTAATTTCAGACACTGTCGCAAAATAGCAAACTCTAACTATAGACTTCAACTGCACCACAAAAAAAACAGGAAAAGGAGGCAAGTGATGATGTACATGCTCTCATGATGGTGGTGCACATTGCATCTTTGATAGCTTCTTGTTTATAAGGACTTGTTATTTCATCAGTAATGAAAATAATAGGTGGCATGGCTTAAGGATCATTGGTGTGCTGGGAAGAGAGAGCTCTATTCTGGATTGAAAGCTACGTGGCTGCTCTACACAGAGGAAGCTGCAGAAACACACTGCAGCAGACATCATATTTTGGCTTTAAAATATCCTCAGACGTTCAGTGGTTGGGTTTTTTTAAATGAAAATTGAGTGATTTGTAAAATTATACACAAGCATGTACACACTCTCTTCCAGTGGGCCTTGTTAACCATTTATTGCCAAGACTCAAAGTTTTCGTGTTCACAGCAAAGGTATGGTAAATATTCTATCTCCATATTTCTTATTTATAAAAACATAAAACAAAAAAAAGACAAACAAACAAGACAGAACTCCCTCAATACCCAAACCCCACCAAAATGTAACCCTAAAAGAAGTAACAATTTAGGAACATTTCTCCTCTGCAATGCCATGGTGTCTTTATTTAAATGATCAATACTAGTTTGAACTTTAGTATTTAATTTTACTTTGAAGTTAATCTCCCTTATTTTCAAGGCTAGTTTTGGGGTGGCTTTTTTTTGTGTGTGTGCACATGTGGAAGTTGAGACTCAGAGCTTTTTAATGCTGTTTATTGTAACTGGGATTTTCAATTCAAGAGCCACTCATTGGAATCTCATCTAATGTAGATTAGGACTCCTACCATTCGTTCCAAGGAATTTCTCCCTATGGAAAGCAGAGGATGAAAGTGATTGCAAATGCACATTAAACCAAGGTATCAACCCCTATGTGTTGCTGGAGCATTAGTAAATGCTCAAGAGTAAATAAGAATTTGGTCCACAATTTACAATTAACAATCCTATTCAAAGTCTCACTCAGGACTTCACCTTCATCCTTTATAATAAACATTATTTTTAATGTTACTGTAAAGGAACAAAAAGAGGTAACAAAATGCACTACATTCCTGTGTGTTTCCCTTGAAAGTGATTCACAGTGTGTCCTCTTTTGATGGCAGGATTGAAGCTGAAGGCAACAGAGGTATGGATCCTTTTTGGCCTTGATTTAAATGCTCCCCACTGTCTTGGATAGTGTCCTGAAAGTGCTGCTTCTTTGGTGTAGTTCACTAATTTAATGTAAGCCCTTCGTACATTTTTCACATACATTTTTATCCAGATGATCATCTTACTTTTATCTCAGTAGCAGAGCACCACAGTCTTACATCAAAACAAATCTTCTAGGAAGTCATCATCATTAGTCTCCTTACATGTACTCATTTAAAAAGGATGGCCTTCTTCTCCCTTCCCCCTGCCCCCACTTCCTTAAATACACACTTAACAGATAAAAATATTGGTGAACTTGTGTGCGACAAATTCAGTATAGCTAGCACACAGGCAATATTTTTACACAGTGATGGTTGCAGCATCTTACAGATACCTTGTAAAACATTGAGTTTCTCATGATATTTTGCTACACAAATAGAACTAATCAGCCATGTGTGTTGTCCTACCACAAAGAGAAGGGGGGGAGGTGATGGAACACACTATTGTTTCCTACAAAGTTTTTATATATTCCTATAGAACAGTTGGGGGTGTAGATTTTTTTCAGTTGTTTTTGTTTGGATTTTTTGTTGTTGTTTAGTTTCTTGTGTTTTTTAAAAAATAAATGCAATATAAACAGTGAAGGTTTAAACCCAAAATAACAAAGTCTTCATGACTGGTGGGTGAAGGCAACATGGCAGAGAAAAATTGTTTTGAAAAATGGATTTGATTTCCCACACAGTTTTACATCTACTTCAGGTGAATTCATTCAGTTTTGCTGTTTCTGTTACAGTGATGGTGCCTGAGTGGAGCTTGGCACTGACTGCTTTCCTCTGGCTGACTTTCACCTGGTTGTGTTGATGTGCTGGATACCAACGTGCCAGTGTTGATGCTCATTAGCAGGGCAGCATCTGGCTGAACAGGGACATTACAAACAAACATCTGCCAGGACACTTTCCATATAGCTGGGGAGTCTGGTGCATAGGTCAGCAAGCTTTCTTGGCATCTCCTCCCCTTGCTTATCATAAAAAGATCTGCTCAAAAGTAGTGAATCCTTACTTACAGCAGATTTCCTTAGTTTCCACATTCTTTTAAAATTATCTTTAAATGTGGCTGTTGACTGTTGTTCCCTTTCCCCAATCACCAAGGATCAAGTATCCATGGTAATGGGCTCCATCTATTAGTCTGGATCACAGAGGGACGACCTCAGAGGTCAAAATCCCTTTTTCTTTTCAAGGCTGTAGGAGAGTTTTGTGTCTATTATATTGCGCTTTACAGTGAAATTGTACAGAATAGAGGAAATAAAATTATCACTGAAGGCACAGCTCCTGTTGAATATTTGCATGTACCTTGTTGTTTCTGAGATTTGCTTCAAAACAAAAGCCCTTAAAGATGCTCTCTAAACATGGTGTTTGCAGTTGAAAATTAGTGCCTCTACAATTTCTGTAATTTATTTATCCAATCTGGTTGTAAATTAAATGACTTTGCATAAGTTGTTCTGCAACAGAAATCACATTAAATCTTAAATACACCAGTTAATATAGGCAGGGAAGTTATTAAATATGAGCTTGTTAATTGAGCAAGTTCCTTGTAAAAGAGACTTGCGTTTGCTTCTGATAAAACACCAGTGTGATGTAAATTGCCACTCCACAGTCACTGACTATCACAGTGATGAAAATTGCACTACTGTGCCTGCAGTTTTAAAAATAAACCTAGTGTGAGCTTGGAGGGAAGGAAAGGAGAGATTTCCCAAAATAGGTTGTGCAGAATGTTTCCATTTTCTCTTTTTGAGGTGTTGTCAATTATGTTAGTAGCAAAAATATTTCAGCCTTCTCAAGTTACTCATGATGTTTTCCTCCAGAATTGCTGTGCTTACTGATTGACTTACCCTCAGCTGCCTATGGACATATCCTTGTGCTGCAAATCAAAGCAGAGCTTGTACAAAAAAAAGCTCCTGGTAGCCTCTATTATTAAAAATCATAGTAAGACAATGGAAGCAACACTGCTGAACAGTGAAAACAAAAAGAGTGGCTTTTTACCTTCTATACAGCAGGACAAAGCCCCTGTTACAGTGGGAAGAGAAAATAAATGTTTTTCTTTAAAATTGAGATAGAAAAAGAGAGCACCCTCAGCCTTAAATGACAAACAGAACATTTTCAGTGATAGGTCACCTAAATGGGTGGTCTTCCCTCACCTGTGATTTACATCTCATTATTAAATGTCAGTCTCTGACTGTTGCCTTCAGCATCTCCCCAGACATGAGCTCAGCAAGTGTCACCACTCACTGGGAAATCTTCGTTCAAGCACGAGCTGCGTGAGCCAACAACCACTTATGACTCAGGAAATGATGGATCAGCTAGCTGGGCTGTAGCTGCAGTAGATCAAACACAAGAGAGATGTTGGATGTTAAATCTCATTCATCAGCCATGTGTGAAACCTTGTAAAGCTAGAAAGATTTTACCTTGTCCTTCCACCTTGCATGCAATAAGGCTCAGAGGGTAGCAGTGAGCATCTAAAATAGAAACAGAACTGGTTTGCTCTGGGAAATGCTTTTACTATGGGAAATGCTGCAACACCCAACAGCAAGAAGTGGGTTGTCAAGTTTTAGGCAATACCCATTCTTAGACCCTACCCAAATTAATTCTTCTGGAGGGATGTGCAGGGGCATGATCTGATCTTCCCATCCCTGTGGGGCATTGGAAAAAAGCACTTCCTGCCAGTTTTAGGGAGGGTTTTTTCACCCATTAACAGAGCACATCTCTTGCTGGGGTTTGCACAGCAGATATTGTAACAAGTGCAAGACTCAACACTGATTAACAGCCCACCCTCTGAAGGACCCATTCCACTGCATAGGTCACGGTAAAGTCATCAGAAGAGTTTGTAATTGGTAATACAAGAAAGATTGCAATGTCCTCTAGTCAGGAGTGTCCTAAAATTCCTACTAGAGGGGTTTTGGGTTTTTCCTCCAGTAGTTCACAGAATCACCAACTCAGTTATGTGGGAAAAGGCCTCTGTCATTGTTGAGTCCAACCTATGACTGAACATCACCACATCAACTAGACCAGGGTACAGAGTGCCACATCCAGTCTTTGCTTAAACACCTCTGGGTATGGTAACTCCACCACCTCCCTGGGCAGCCCATTCCATTGCTTAACAACTCTTTCTGTGAAGAAATTCCACCTAATGTTCAACCTAAATCTCTGCTGGCACAGCTTGAGACTATGTCCTCTCATCCTGTCTCTAGTAATTGTACTCTGAATTGAATAAACAAGTGTTGCATCATCATTGAGCTCATTGCTTTTTTATTTATTGACCTTGAAAAAATGAATAAAATTCTGAAATTAAGAAAAAACAGATTTTCATCCAAAATAAGGTGCTAATTGCAATTATATTTGGTGGGTAGCATGAAAAATTATTTTAGAAAGCAACAGAATAAAAGTAGAAACAATATTTTTAGGATTTGAAAAGCAGGATGTCTATTCTGTGAGTATTTTAGAACTCCATCTACAGTTTCACTATTTCTTTTCCCTCATTTTTCCTGTGACAATAGAAAACAATAGGGGAAAATAAAATCCCCTCATTTTTGTGAACTCTTGACTAAATAAAAAAAGTTGAAAAAAAAAATGCTTCTGAATGGAACACATACAATTTAGAGATTATTACCATAATTATTGGAAAATTATTGTTATTGAAAAATAGTTTTGGGTTTTATTACTAACAAAGTGTTAGGCATTGCCACTCTATATTTTTGAAACATGGTGCTGATGAGAAAATACTTCTGAAATTATTTTCATAATAGTACGTAACTGTAGAGAGAGCTAACAGAGAGGATTACATGTCTGTCTAATGGTGACTTGAAACCATTCAACATTATAAAAAAATGCAATATATGAGATAGAGGTATATAATTTAAGGGTAAGAAGTGTTACACTCATTCCAAAAGTGACTACCCTCCTATCCACTATAAGGAAGGAAAAAAAAAATAAAAAAAAAAAAAAAAATAATAATAAAAAAAAGAGCATGGAGATCATTGATTGAAAACATCATGTGATTTTCACAAAACCTCCAAGAGTCTTTGCTGGACTAGCCTAAGTGCTCTTACTTCAACTGTAGCCAATAAGAGTTTAAGACCCTTGGTTTTGCAATGCCAATAATATTTTATAAATCCAATAAAGGCTAATGGCATCATTGTTCTCAGTGTCCATTGGTAAAAGTTGAATTTCACAAATGTAGTATTTTTCTTCTTAAAATACACAGAGTTCTGATTTTGTGTCTAAATATTTGGCTCATAGTAGTGGGAGAATAGGATGCACAAACTCTTTATTTCTCTTCATAGACTTAAAAATACTGAAATTTTTAAAAAAATCCTTTAATCTACAAAAATTATTGCAAGAGGCGATGTCTAGCAAAAAATACTAGAAACCACAATGCTAATGTGCTAGTGTGGCACAATATTTTCAAGATGTTTTAAAAACTGATGATAGCTAATCTAAAGGTGCTCTCAATCTCTCACTAAAAATACAACAGAGCTCCTATGGGCAATGGTATGGTAGATTAGAAATAATAAAAAAAAGAAACCTAAATCCTTACCCAGTTTTATTCACCAATTTATTTTGTGGCCTTGGGCAGGTCATTATAACACTGTACTCCTCCCCCAGCTTATCTAAGGAATGTACTAAACATCATAACAATGGCGAACAAAACCTCAGGTGCTAAACTGGCCTCTTCTGTATTTTTTAAATAGAATTTGAAGTAGCAAAAGAAAATCCTTCATCCTAAATGTATATGCAGCCTAAATTCAGAGTCCATTATTTTCCTAATTTTCAGCTGGTGCCATGTAAGACCAAAACTGTTACTTTTTATCAATATATCGTATGACTTGTGGGTGCACTTTAATAACAAATATCAGCAACGTCACTGTTTAGTTTGTTCATTTTCCAGCTAACGCACCAAAAATGTAATAGTTTGGTTTTGCCAATTGTAATATATTTACTTTTTGTTGTGAAGTAGAATTAGGAGTAAAAGTAAAGCAGGCCTAAAATTTAAAAGGGAATAAAGAAAAACTTTATTAACAACACAAAGAATAATAATAATAATAAATTCAGAACAGATTTTCAGACCAGTTCTTCTTTCTCCTTTTGTTACAGCTTAACAACATACAGGGACACTTCAGTCAATTCCTTACTTAAATAATGTTTTTCGGTTCACTTTAGGGAGAGGAGTTTCTTCTTGTTTAGCTATAAGGATCTTTTACCAAGAGAGGAAATAACCAGTTCTCTCCTGACTCCACTTTTTCATGATTAACAGCTGCCCGGGATCTGCTACCATGAATTTCCCTCCACTTTAAAGTCTTTTCAGAACTGAGTTGAGGGCCATGTTAAAAAGTCATGGGGGTATTACTTTTAAGGATGAGCTACTCAAAGGCAAAAGTTCTCTTCAGCTCACTTCTCTCTGTTCATTCTTCATTCCCAGGAACAGAGATCCCCCTTTATCCCTCGGGACAAAAGACTCTTCAAACACTTTACACATTGCTCCACTCCCCATGTCTCTCTTTTTTTTCATTGTTTAAAGGAAATTTTTTGTGAAGTACAGTCCACCCCTATAACTTACAAAAAGATTTTTCAGCCAACCTTCATGGCATCTCCTCATTTTCCTTCCATCTAGGAACTTAGCTTTTGTTTTATTGACTCTGGTGTATCCTTTCTGTTCTTCTCCCTCTCACCCAAGAACAGGTGGAAAGTCTCTAAGTCTTATCTGAGCACTGGAAAAGTTAAAATCTCACGCAGAAGTTACAGGGGCTGTGCCAGGCCATGCCGGAGCTGTGTCAGGATCTCAGGGTGCCCAGGCCACGCTGGAGGGGCAGGACGAGAACCGCAGAGTCCATGCAGAAGAGAAATGGGTGCCAAGGCCGTGTGTCCATGGCTTTCCCCCGGCGCTGCCCGCCCCCAGCTCCAGCCGCAGCCCGGGGGTTCTCCCTCTGCCCTGCCCAGCACACAAAGCCCTGGGGGCTCTCCCGAACCGGGCCCGGCTGCCTCCCCCCAGCCCGTGAGGGCGGCCGGGCGGGCTCGGCCACCCCAGGGCTGCTCCGAGCCGGGGCAGGGCAGGGCAGGGCCCCCCGAGCCACGGACACAACGGGAAAAGGGAGAATCCCAGCAATGGGCTCTCCTCCCCTTGGCCACTGGGGTCCCCCGTTGGAAATGGGGCCCAGCAGCCTCCGGAGCTCGCTCCTGCCTGGCCCGGGCCAGGTCAGTGCACTTCGTAAAAGGCCAGAAATTCAAGAGAGCTTTGCTAAGGTTTGCTTGCTTCAAATGTGATTCACAGAGCGAACCGACTTCTCCAATTGGTTTCTCAGGCTGTCAACAACTAAACCAACCTCCAGTTGGTCCCATCAATTCACAGAGGAAGTTCTCATGGAGAAAAATTTCCTAGTGTGCCCTCCCCTCAGGGTAAAACCAGCACAGGCTGCCGCAAAAATTACAGATTTCAGTGTACTTCCCACAGTAAATCCACTGATACTTCCCACTTTTTTCATATTTGCTTTTAATAACTGAATTTGGATATGCCTTAATACTTCCTGTGTCCACAGGCAAGATAATTCTTTGCTGACTTGTCCAAATACCTGCAAATCCGCCCTCCTGAGTGCCCGCTCTGGAAAGAGGCTGATAGGCATGCCATGGCCATGTCCTGGCTCTCCAGGTGATGTTCACTGTCATTCCAAACTTGTTACACCTGCAGCATGAATGTCCATTTCCCTTTTCAGAAGTGTGAGTGACAGAGGGAAATAATTTTTATGTCATCAATATATTTTAAAAATAAACAGGAATCACTACCGACTTGAATGGCCACCCATGAAAGACATTTCACCGGGAAGGGCATGAATCTAGGGATCCGTGTCCCACTCTACCACAGGCTTTTCTTGTTACTTTAGAAAAAGCATTTAGTCTCTCCATATCTCAATCCTGCATCTGCCAGGAGAATAGCAGGCATTTTCTGACCTCACATGCATTTTGTCAAGATTGACACGATTTTGTAAAGATTTTGTCAAGTGCTGAGATTGTGCCAAGGGTGTCTCTAATCTACTGCCCTAGGAAACTACAGCTCAGAAAATGATGCAAGTGGAAGGATAGGCTTGCAGTCAAATGAAAAGAGAAAACTGCAAAGAAATACATACTTTGGGGATTTTGGGGTTCACACACCACCCCCCCCCCCCATTTAGTTTGATTTCAGTTGTTAATTGAGAAGTTAACAGAAGGAATATCTGTATCTTTTAAAACTCATTACAGTCAGTAAGACAGTGCAGATATAGAAGTCAAGTTCCTCAGTGTCTTTTGCAAGATTTGTTATTGTTGAGTTGATGTAACAACTCCAGTCACAGTCCACAATGAGATATATGTCAAGTTGCATGATAACTTTTTGATAATCACTATATCAAGGACAGGAATAAATGCATGCGGAGCAACAGTGGTAATGCAATTTGATGCTAATATTTTACCCTCAGTGAGATCAAGGACTCTCCTTAAGTTTTCCAGAAACATTTCCCACTTTGTGGCTTGGAATAAGATGACACTAACAGTATCTGGCAAGTTCTGAGAGGCTGTAGGAACAGGAGCTATCTGGTACTTCATGTGTGCAAGAGAAGAGGACGAAAAATACTATACGCCACTGAGTATCCAAAGACATACAGGACAGTATTCCTGGGAAGACCCTGCTGAAACTCTTTCAGTGAAGTACTGAAGAGATAAAGAAAGATCAGTCAGCCTTCAAAGAAAAAAAAATAGATGACAAAAAGCAAAAAAAAAAAAAAACAAAAAAACAAACCAAAAGGATACTGTAAGGAAATCACAAAATGTCTCATGTTACATAGTTTCTTTCTTAGAAATAAGAAAGAAATAGGAATACTGTAAGAAAGGAAGAGCAAGAGACAACTAGATTCCTTTTGCCTGAAATCATAATGTGTTATTATATTGTGGAATCCATAGTTTTCCTCATTTCAGACCTTACAAAGAAAGAAAACCATGTGTTTTTCTTCTTTGTGTGCAAACAACATTCAGACTATTTTGCGAAATCTTCTTTCAGCTAGGCATCCAAGAAATATTACCTATATATACTGTACATAAAAATTGGCCAGAAGGTCAAAAACTGTGATACAAATGTTTTAAATCTTTGTAGCAGTAGGATTGCTGTAGTTTAAAAAGCTAGTTTTCATTCAGAGGGTTGCGCTGTGCATCCCATTCCGTCATGGTGTATTCTGTTTGTACTGCAAGGTTTTGGTATTGGCGAGGGACACATGGGTGGCTTCTGTGAGAAACTGCTGGAGGCTTCTCCCATGCCAGACAGTTCCAAGGCTGCCCAAAGCTGAGCTCATCAGTGATGGTCGTAGTGTCCTGGGTATAACATAATTAAGAAGGGGTGGGGGGAAATTGCTGCAGAACAGCAGGAGAAGAGGAGAGTGAGACTACATAAGAGAAAGAACTCAAAGAGTTATTTCTTTTCTCAGGTTTCTTCTTGTCTCAGCTCAATTCTTGAGCTGAGACATGCAGGTCAGTGAAGAGGGAGGTGAAGGAGATGCTCCAGGCTCAGGAAGAGAGAGTCCCCTGCAAGCTGTGGTGCAGACCATGGTGAGGCAGGTGTGCCTCTGCAGCCCATAGAGAACCCTGGGGGAGCAGAGATCCACCTGTGGCCCATGGTGAACCCCATGCTGAAACAGGTGGTTGCTTGAAGGAGGCTGTGACCCATGGGAAGTCCATGTTGGATCAGGCTCCTGCCGGGGCTGGTGGACCCACTGAGGGAGGAACCCAGGCTGGAGCTGTTTATCCCTGAAGAGCTACGCCCTATGGAAAGGTCCCACACTGCACCAGGTGAAGAGTGTGAGGAGCCCTCATTCCCCAGCTCTCTGCACTTCTGCAGGGAAAGGAGGAAGAGAAAATCAGGACTGAAATTATGCCTGGGAAGAAGGGAGGTGTTTGAAGATCTGTTTTTATTTTTCATTACCCTACCTTGATTTGATTGGTAAAAAATTAATTTTCCCCAAGTCAATTCTAATTTGGCCATGATGGTAACTGCTGAGAGATGTCTCCTTGTCCTTACCTCGAGTCTCTCACTATATTTCATTATATTTTTTAGATAGCTCCAAGCCCCCACACCTGGCAGACAAATATCCATACTGGGGCAGTGGCTGGTGCTACAATCTCCTAGCAGAGCAGAAACAAGAGCTGTGAGAATCATTGCAAGTCTGTATTCTCCATAAATCAGTCCTGTTCAAGGACCAAATTTAGGACATCTTCTGCCCAGTTTACGCATCACAAGGTACTTGAACAAAATGTAGGAGACAGCACAGACTGGCACCTTGGTTGTGAAATTCATCTGTCCATCACATGGGCCCCTCTTTGCCACTGTGTGAACCACAAAGCTTGGCAGCCCTGTGAGATCCTGCATTTGTTGCAGGGAGCTAGACACTGTTACAATATTGGATGTCTACACAAGCCAGGAATAAATTAAATCACAGACAGACTAAAGAGAGCAAAATATATAACCTCAGTAGACCATTCTACAGAGCCCTGGCAAACAGCCTTAGTTCTACCCAATTGAATTTGCTTTCACCATACTCCAGGGATCTAAGTGTTCAAGGTTATGGACACTTTTCAGAGGATTGTAAATAAATTAAGAGACATGTAAAACTTTGGCAAAGCAAATATTGATGAAGTAATTGTTTACAGACATAACGGGGACCTCACTTATATGATAGCTTCGATCCTTCAGAACTCAAAATCTCAATTAAAAATTAAGGCATGCTCAATGTCACATTCCTGAAATAGCATCTGGACTCAGGTGGGACACAATGGTATGTTTCCTTGCACTCTAAACATGATACAAGTTTGGCTTCGTTCTGTACTATTCCAGTCCCTGAGCTAAACATTAAAAACTCCTCCAAACCATCCTAAAAAAGGACCAGATGAGATGGGCCTCTGTATTTCTTTGACAAACTTGAATCCTGGGAATTCTGTATTTTTCAGTCTAAGAGGTGATTAAGTCATCTTGGCTCCCTACTAGCTGTGCTCTTTACAAGCTACAAACGTATCCCAAAGTTTAAAATACAACTGGGTTGGCAAGACTTCGTGGGACTGAGACCTGATTTGCTGAAGAAAAGAAGCGTACTAGTTGTGTTGCCTTAGTCAAGACATTTAACAAAAAAAAATTATTCACAGGGTGTAAAATTATACAGTAAGTTTCTTTAAAGATCAAACTACTGGAAAATCCCTCCCTCCCTTCCTTATCCTACTGGTTTGGCTAGTATAGGCTTGATTTTCTTTGAAGTAGTTAGTACGGTGCTCTGTTTTGGATTTGGCTGGAAACACTGTGGACAGCATAGGGATGTTTCAGGTACTGATGAGCAGTGACTGAAGGCCATTTCTCCCTCTTGCCCCACCCCAGCAGTGAAGAGGCTGGAGGTGCATAAGAAGTTGGGAGAGGACACAGCCAGGACAGCTGCTCCCATCTGAGCAAAGGGACATTCCATTGTGTTCAGCATATAGAGATGAATGAAAAAGGAGGTGGGAGATGTTTGGACTGATGACATTTGTAGCCCTGTGTAACCACTACACATAATGGCGCTTGGCTTTCCTGGAGATGGCTGAACACCTGCCTACCTAAGGGAGGTAGTGAATGAATTCTTTGCTTTTCTTTACTTGTGTGAGTGGCTTTTGGTTTATCTATGAATTTGTCGCCATCTCAACCCATGAGTTTTCTCACATTTTCTCTTCTCTTCCCCATCCCAGTGCAGCATTCTTGCAGTTAAAAATACTGTACAGCAGAATGCACTGCTGAATGAAGCTCGAAGGAACGTATGTTTTGATTGCCAAGGGAACAGGGATCCTGTGCAAAGTTTGCTCTCAGTGAAGAGGTTTGAGGATTGGGAAAAGCAGTCAATTGTTGGGGAGAGAGAAGCATGAAAAGTAAAGGACGAAAATGGGCAGGGAGGGAAACCACAGCATGTCCCAAGTCAAATTTAGTTTTGCTTTGGTTAAAAGGAAACTAGCTGTTAACTGGCAAGTAGGAGTTTATATTAAGTGTGGGGTTTTGAGAGTTTGAATAAAGAACAAGCAGGTTTACTGTCTTGGAGCATTTTAAAAAATATTGACAGTATTCCAAGCACTACTTGTTATCTCAAATATACATGCACAAGTCTTCTATGTTTCATATATATTCACCTTATATGAACTTCTGTCTGTATTTTCCATCAAAAACTGACTGAAAACTTTTCATCTAATAACCTGGTCTTTTACATGCAGTATCTTAGAGCTTTGCCTCTGAAATACTTCCCTGCAAGTCCTTATTAGCTAGAGCTCTTACTTGCACTTCAGATAAGAATTAAGCTGACATCAAGGAATAAAGGGATGATAGCAGAGTTGTATATAAAATTGCTTCAGAATCATGGCATCCTTAGCACTGAGCTCTTTATTGTTCTTAAGCAGTGATACTTATGTGTCCTACTCCAAGGAAATGTGCATTTCAAGGATAAAGTGCTAAAAATATTTTTCCTGCTTGCATTTTAAAAATTTTTCCTATAGAAAAATACTGTAATGATTAAGATGAAGACACCTTAATGTCTTATTAAAATCTTTTTAAAAATGTCTCCTTTCATATTAAAAATACACCAGAGGTTTCAGATATTTTATGAGATTGAAGGAACCTATATCTTCTGGAAGACAAGGAACATTGTTGACAATTGGAAAGGATTTAATCACAGGTGCTACTACAAAGTGAAAATACAGATAGTATTACTTAGCAATTTATTCCATCACTGTAAACCCTGCGTGTGGGATAGCAGCTTTCTCTACTGCTACAGCATTTGCAGAAGCACTCTAATTCATAAATGTCATTAATAAAAATAACTTCACAATTCCATTTCATTAAAATTGTGCATTAGTCAGTGCATTCTACAAATGTTAATGGATTTGTCTCTTTGGACTGCTCACTCGCAGTGCCTCTTGAATACTCAGTACTTAAGATGCAATAGCTGTTTGCAATTGGCTGGATAAGTCACAAGGCAATATTTTTGCATGTGGCTTAATAAATATGGTGGTATACATGCTGGTGCCTGTAAATGTAGAATTTTATCACTATGTGAATATTCATATTCTCTTCCTGTAAATAGCTGTGCCAGATCAATTCTGTTTTATGAATATTTGCAGAAGGGGAACAGATAAAAGAGACAGTATGTTGGAGGCAAATAATTTGAACATTTGTCGTAATATTCAGAATAAATATTTTGCAAGATTCGCCTTTCCTTGCTGACGAACAGCTTCCCTGTAAATTAATTGAGAGTTTCTCCTCTTTCCACCTCCTTGCTCCTAGGGGGAAGTGCAGAAATCCTGTCTTTCCCAACATATGTTTTCAGATCTGACCTATTATATCTAGCAAACCCAACCAACTCTCCAGGGGACACCAGACTGTAGGAAAAATGTCAAGAAAGGCAGCATGTGTGGATCATAAGAGGTGAAACAGAAAGCCTTTGTATTACTTCTAATACACTCCCAAAATAGAATTTTCCATCCCAAGCTGGCACATTTCATATCCACCTGATTTTGAATATTTGATGTCTATTCCCTTGGTGCTGACCTTTCTCCCTACAGCTATATACAGCCCACTCTTTCTGCAATTTATAACAGAAATGGAAATGTAAAACAAAATCACATACTTGTGAGTAAACTCGGATTTGTACTCAATGTGCTGCTACAGCTGTGCCTGACAGCTGTGCTAGACTTGACATTCTTGAGGCCCAACATTTGTCCATCCAGTGAAAAAAAGCTATTAAATTTTCTGAAATTTTTAATGCGGTCCTTTGGAGAGAAGGTGAACTCTCATACCAGGGCAGCCTCAGTGTGAGATGAGCATCAGCTCATCTGTGATATTCAGTGTTGCAGAGGGAGGGTAACCAAATGCTTGTGGCTCTCTGCCATGGTTTCACCATGAAGAGGATCCTGCAGGACATTTGGTTGCTGCTCCTGGATGGGAGAGAGCTGTGTCCGGGTGTCAGTGGGGGAAGAACAAGAGGCATGTGCAGCTTCTGCTGCACCTCTGTAGTTGTATTGCCCTGTAGCCAGCTCCTAACAGTGAGATCATGGTGACTGCCCACTAGCTGAGAGCTAAGAGCCTCACTGTCCAGGACATGGACAAATCACTGGACCTTTACTTGCAGACACAGGTAATGTCCTGGTGCCTTGCTACTGTTCATTTTCCTCCCACATATCCAAGAAACTATAAGGATTTAATAACATGAAATTTTATTGCTGGGCAGTGTCTCCAAGGGATGAAATGGCTATGTGAAATCCCCATGGGAATCATTGCATGCCATTTTAGGCAGGCTGAGTATAAATGTGAGGACTTTCTGATTTTTCTCTTTCCACTGATCAATGTGTTTCCAAACTACACTGCCCATCAGCTCTTCAAAGACCATACAGAGCCCCAAATGCACCAACCTCTTTGCCAAACTCTGCCAGCAAACCAGGGATCCTTCCTCAGCAGCAAGCAGGAGGGAGCACATGCGTGTCAGGGACAGAGGAAAAGCAGATAAAACCAGGTGCTCTCTTGCCAACAATCTTCTCAAATGCTGGAACAGAATTAATTTCCTTCTGAGACACTATCCCCTCCAAGGTGGATCTGTGCCAAGCATAACCTGGCATGCAGGACCATGTTGTCTTCCTGCCTCCTGGGGTCCCATGCTCAGGCAGAAGAATTTGGGGAAGAATGAGAATTAAAAAATGAAAAGTCACAAAATTGCAGAGTGTGAAGCTTGCCTGTTTGTATGGCCTTTCACTGTTAAAGTCAAGAGCTTGTGGGTTTGGACATTGGGGGAGAAGCCATGACACCTCTTTTCAGCTGCTGCCTCTCAGCTGTTGAGTGCTTTCACTTCACTGGAGACATCACTGGCTAGGAACCACTGACCAAAGCAAATCTTTTTGCCTTTGAAGCTGTCTAATTTGAGCACATGCCTCACCAGTTTTGGTTAATTACACAAGAAGTTATTGATGAGGAAGCACAAGAAATATGCAAATGTGGTGTGACAGACACCAGAACAACAGCCTTGTCTGGAGACTGATCCCCTGTTTTGCTACAATCTCACTTGCTACAGCCTCCCAATGAAATAAATCACTCCATAGGCAATGCATAATGCAGTCAAAAATAGAATGATTCGCACTGTTTGTAATCCAAATTAGATATGCCCTTATTGCCCTCTTTGTCAGAGTTATCAAGGACTTAATAGCCTTCTTGTGCTTGCATGATTATTTCAAATCACCTTTTTAGTAACTTAGATTTTAACCATAATATGTGTTTGATCATGCTTGAACTTGCAGACATGCTGTTTAAAAGCTTTATTTCATTTCTTGATAATAGATTTTATATATGATTTACAAAATGAAATGCAGCATCCATCTCTTTGACCCTGAGATTAGCACCTTTTCCTCTGTGTTGGCTATTTCCACTTCAAGAATTGTCTCTGCCACCTGCACAACTTTCATCTTGTCCTCTCTTTTTGTTATTTCAGAGATCTCTGAGCATTGGTCATACCATTCTTTGAAAAACTCTGGTACCAGCCTGTTACAATCTTCACCCCTCTGGTTAATCCTGCTCTGCTGCTGACAGAAATGGTGCAGCTGTGCTATTTGAATGCTCTATCCCTCACATACTTCTGTCCTGCTGGTGAGATTTACAAAAGATTCACCAGATCTCCCTCATAAACCACTGTGATTCTTTTACTTGGTGAAGTTCAGTATGCTGTTCCTAAGGGTGATGAGCAAACATTGGGAGCTTTAGTGCAGGAATATGTTAGTCTACTTTCCCCTCCCTTGCTCTTCTCTTAAATGATCTGACTTTCTAATCTCCTTGCATTTAATTATTAGCTAGAAATCCCCATTTTCCACATGGATTTCCTTATTCATGCAGTCCTTATTTCCTCCAAGGTTTGTTCTGGAAGACAGATAATTAAACTGGTTATTGAAATGATACCAGGTTTATACCACTTTACCATAACCTGTCCTCCAGCCACTGGTGCTACTGCAGGCTGCCACTACTTTGATGAATGCCATGGCAGAGGCTTGGCTCAGCAGGGAAGCCCATTTCTGTCTATCCCCTCTATCTCTTTTGATCAGCCTTGGATCTGAGTGCTGCCCAAAAAAGGTGGAGAGAAATTGTGTAATTGACTCCAGGCTATCTCTTCTCACAAATAATTTGCATTCTAGGACAACATGTCCCTACCCAAATGTAATATATTCTCCTTTCCACCAGCCTGACCTTTTTTCCTGGAACCCTCAGTGTTGACCCCCAGGGTTGGTCGTAGTGGGTGTGTCTGGTTGTGATGGCTGCATCTGACTGAAAGTGGATTCAGGAGAGACTGTACAACAGCCAAGGATTAATTTGGGCAATGTGCTCACTTAAACATAGTGTTGCTCAATGCAAATTTGGAAGAAACTAACATCTGGATTCTATATGCAAATATAACTATGAGTCAATTATCTGACTCCATGAATAGTGGACAGTACAGTGTCCATTGTGCTTCTTGCATGGCAGTAGGCTGCCAGAATCTCCTCTAGAGGAGGGATACCTCTCAAGGTTATTCCTTGAGACAGAGAGATTCCTTGCTGCAACAGATTATTGGTGAGTAATTATCAGTGTGCTAAGATGTAAAATCTTAACTGATATAAAGCACTGCTTATGCATAAATAATCCTTTAGACATAAACAATCATCTAGGGCTAAGCCTGGATCTAGACATGCTTCAATTCCTCTCTGAGAAGGAGTTTAGAATGCAAGGGATTTCTGAATCTCATGACTCAACAGGAGGGTCTCCCTAAAACTTTTGGATGACCTTGTGTGCTATTTAGTACCATGCCATGGAATGCTGTAAAAACACTGTTAGATTTATTATCAAACTTTGCTAAATTGCTGGTGTGTATCAATGAACATATTGATACTTCTCTCTAACGAGTGAAGTGCATCACTCCATTCATGCCACTACAGAATTCAGCATGAAAATACGTGAAAGAAATGCATTTGCATGGGAAGACAATGGAATATATCTGCCCTTACTGGTGAAAATCAGCTCTGCTTCCATCTGAAATAAGCCAGTGAGGGCAAAGATCCAACTTTCAGGGTTCCCGTAGATGTTTCTACATCCTTACATAATATCTTCTTGAATAACCATGTCTTTGCAGGATGAAAACTACTTGTCTTGTGATTTTGAAAAACACCTCACTATTATATTGGTAGCATAATTGATAATTGTGTTACTTCTAAAAACAGGACTGCAGATATACACCCTCTTCTGCCTTTTTTCCTCATCAATATTTATGTGCCACAATCCTGACTGGACTCTCAAACTTCTATGCTGACATTGAGTTTTGACCCATGGGTCTCAGAGGTGCAGAGATGCAGCACAGTTGCTTGGCAACGCAAACACACCAATTCGTTGGGGGTGATGAATATTTTTTAAGGAACTTTTTTTTTTCTGTTCCTGAATGGATAAGAGCACAGATGACTCAGACCTTGGGTTTCAGTGATATATTTCAGGGTTTTATGATTGCAGAAGTCTGGTTTGCATGGGGGAGAATTTGCACCCAGGCTTGGCTTTCATTAACCCTGGGGATAGGATAATTATGTTTAGATGTCCAAATATTAGGCATTTTCTTCAGGCAAAGAGACTCTTCCTCTTAATTCCTGTTTTTAAGCTCTTTGTGAGGGCAGAGTGCACAATTACAAGCTTTTGCAAAAGGAGAGAAAGGGAGGATATTTTCCTCTGTGCAAACACACAGCTTGTCTGTCTGCTCTGGGGAAGACCAACCCACCATTTCCATGCGCTGCATTTCACAAATCCATGCATACATGGTGCCTGGGCCTTGGAAAGTTTATAAGCCATATATTCCCATGATGACCTGCCATTTACCAATGTTTCAGCCTTGCCAAAGCTTGGAAAAGACCAACAGCTTCATCATTAAGGTAGCCAAGTCTCTGGACTTCTTTTTGTTGAGCACGTATTCTGGTATAGCTACCATTTTTAGATCAAGAATTTCTGATCTGACTGTTCCTTCTGCTATATAGTTCTTTGTAATTACCGTTAGAAAGTTCATTAAAATACATTTATTAGCAATAACAATTTTTTAATTATTACATTTCCCTGTCTAATTCTTCCCTCTGGGTTTGGTTTATAAGCCTTTCATAAATTTGCCTCCTCATTGGGACAAGAAATTAGTTAATTCAATAAACTTAGAAAAATGTAAGTGCACGTAGCCCTCGCCTCTATGGAATTTTCAGGTAGACTTAAGGGAAACTAAGAGCAGGCAGTTTTTGGAAGACCTAGATGTGTTTGACATATGAAGAATACCTCCAGTCTTTACTTAGAATTGATGCAAGCCACAGTAAATTTGACAGCCTCCGGGCTTACTTACATTCTGAATTTAGTCCTATAACGTTATTTCCTCCAAAGCAGCAATCAAGTCATCCATCAGGTTGTCAGCAAATTGTCTGTGTGTCATATATTAATCTCACTTTTCATATCCTGTATTCTTCCATTTTAGTGGGAATTCAGTCACAAATTAAGTCCATTTAAATACCATATTCTGCAAATAATGTAGCCCAAGAAAGAGTTAACTTATAGCAGAAAAAGTGTTATCTAAGCTGGTGGTCTGTGGGTATATGTTGCCAAATATGTGTTGTACAAAGAACTGTAGCTGGAAATTCTCACTTTAAAAACTTCAAGCAAGTAGAATTTGACTTTCTTCCTACTAGGTGATCAGCAGCAGACTTTAAGGTAACAGTGATATCAAATGGTTTATTTAGTTGCGAGTTACAAGGACAGAATTCTTAGTGGAAACAAACAGGCAGCCTACAGTGACATATTTACAAGAAGTCTGCCTTCATATTATTCGGAAAGCACAGAGTTATCTCCACTAGGAAGCAACAGAAAAAAAATCCCATGGAATATTTTATTAAAGACCCTTGCTTTTGTTCTACATTTTCTGCAAGGAGCAGTGGCTTGTGTTGCCACCAGAGACTGTGGATTATGGACAAAGGCAAAGTAGATTCGAAAAAGGAACCAGAATTTGTGCCATGCTGCCTTTCCTTGTATTTGTTTTCTTGCAGCAGTCCAACAATAAAAACAAACCTTTTATGATCCAGTGAATGAATCAGTGCAGGCCCATGACATAGGAATCTTTGCATCTTGTTTTACTTTAAAAATAAAGTGAAGGAAAATATATTTAGAAGCAATATCTTTTTATCTACTAGTAATGGTCAGTGAGAAAATAACAAAGTTGTGGCAAAAGAGAGAAGTTGCTTACAGAGCTGATATAGAGACAGTTAAATCTTTTCATTCTTTGTCTTTATAGTAAGTCACGTAGCATACTAGAAGTGGAAGCTGAAAGGTGATAAGGTTTTTCCATTTGCTTTCAGTCCTTCTGTGTACGTGTAGAGATCCTTGATGGCTAAAGGGAATTTAATAAGAATATGCACATGTTTCCCGTGGTTGAATTTCTGTGTGTGATGCCCGGTGCAGACACACTTACTTGACTTTTTTAATCAGTTTATTCTAGAAAATACAGCACCGATAGCAAACTGAAAACTATCTTCACCAGCAGAAGGGGATCACTTACCTTATGGTAAGAATTAAATCACCCAGTGATATTGAAATAAAGCAAGATGTACTTTTATATTTATTCTCATGAAGCAAGTGATCTGACAGGGAATTCAACCAAGGCACATCATATATCTGGAGAGGGCTGAGTGCTTTTGATCCTGAGGCAGAACCAGGTGGATGTACAAGCATGGAGTTCTGAGAGGGTACTGCAGCTCGCTGCAAGCCCACAGTCCTCTGGTGGTCTGCAATTGGAGCTGGTTACAGCTCCTATCTCCCCGACCAAACCTCTTCTAAGTGCAAAAAAGAAGAAGGAAACAGAGACACTGAGTGTCCTGGTGCAGAGCCAGGTCTTGGTGCAAGCTTAGGATATGGAGAGGGATTGCCCCAAAGCTTAGAATCGTCCAGATGGGACTACAGTGGTATGAGACGACTGTGTGTCTTTATGGTTATTTGGGTATAGAATATATTTTAATGAACCACCTAACTCTATCCTTTCATCTTAGGCATTTTTTAAATGTTGAAATGCAGGAAAAACCTTTAAAATACTCTGAGATGGTGTTTTCCATTAACCTAAGCTCTTGACAGTTGCATGAAAGAGGAAAGTAGGAGAAGAAGAATGTTATTTATATTTCCCGCTTGGATTTTTTTGATATCTACATTGTTGGCGAAGCCTATGTCTTTCTTAATGCTTGTACATTTTTTTGTACAAGAAACTTTCAGGAGGACTGAATCAAGGAAGTTTCTGTGAGACTACTTCATTGCTCTGGGGTCAGCATGGCATTGAGAACTTCAGGTTTAACTCAGGGTAGAATTATTTAAAAACAAACAAACATACAAAAATGAAATAACCAGTCAGCAGGAAAGGACAGGAAAATAACTCCAGACTTTCAAAATAAGGACAAATAGCTTAATCTGAGGTTGGAGGAAATAAATCAATAAAAGTAATTTTGTGCTATGTGTGAAGGATTCACACACCTAGCTTTCAACTTCCTGTCAGTTTTATAGTTTGAATTCAATTATGAAATTTTAGATTGAACCTGTTTTTGTCCAGTCATGCTTTTTCTTGCGATGGTTTATCAAATCTGATTTTGCGACACTTTATCCAAATAGCAATCATCTTTGTAGACCACCAGCACTGGCCATGCCATATGGCATGAGAGAACATTCTGAGGGATCCAGGGAAATATATCATGTGTTGCTGGATCTGGAGACATTGGACATATGGGCTGAACTGCAGCTGGGCTTTATAGGTGAATGTAGTAGCCAGAGCAATGTGAGTTTGAGCTGTGTATGCCATTTTTCTAGGTAAATAGTACCGAAATGCAACCAAGCAGAGGTGAAGCATTTCCTTTTCTCATCAGGCATTTGCCTCCCAAGATTTGGACACCTGACACAAGAGAATATACTTTTCATCCAGCATATCTACAGATGACCGTGCCTCAGACTAAAACTTTTCAAAAACATCTGAAGAAAACAGAAGAAAAAAACAAAAACAAAAACAAAAAGAGGACATTTAATAACTTCACAAACTGGCTGGTTTAGGGCAAGTGTCAGTGAATATATCCTTCAAACTTCAGTATTTGCTACATGCCTTGCAATAATACCTGCTATAGGAGTGTGTGACTCAAAGTCAATCCATTCCCAGTTATTTCCTATGACAATACCTCCAGAGCTTTGCAACTCACTGCTTTGCTGGAGCAGCTGTAACTTGCCAACACACATTGCAGTGTCCTGGGGACATAGATCACTGCAACTGGAAAAAAAGTCCCCACATCCCTGCAACTCCACAGCACTGTCCCTCTCATTGCAATGGCCCCTCTGCCTGGATCATTGCCTTTGCAGGTTTTTATAGGCTGATCAGAGCAGTGATAACGAATAGGTTTCTCTGCATATGACCCCCGAGTTGCTTAATTTCAACCATTTGTACCCTTGTTGAATGTATCCAGGGAGAAGTGAGCTCTCTACATGGGCAGCCTTTGCCCATAGGGCATGGAACAAACCCCTGGCTCTGCCTGGGACAGCTTTGCAAACTCAGTAGTGGCTCGAGGATGTCTCAGGGAGGAAATACTGGAGCAGCTGAGTGGCCTATGCAGCTCGCTCATTGCCAAAAATGACTGATGGATAGGAGTCTGGTAACTGGAACATTTTCCTCAAAGTTCTCTGTGTGTCAAATATTTTTAGGACTTGAATTCCTTTCCTTGTAACTCATGAAAATATTTTCCAGAGCACACTTTTCAATTTCAGACATTTCATTAACAAATTTGAAGTGGTGGGATTCTCCAGGCTGAATGGAGAGGCCGGTTTATATCTGTCAGCAGATTCCCCAAAGGGAATTTTTGGGAAAAGACTGAAAAAGTTCATGAATCTTAAAATGAAGGAGTGTCAGAGATACCGAAAACAATGGTATTGCTGTTTGAGAAACCTGTGGCTTCATCTCTTCTTTTAGATGCTTACAAGAGAATAAGTGAACCTAATAAATATCATCACTAGTTCCATCAGCCCTCTCAAGTGCTATCAAGACCAGCCGAATGCAAGCGAAAACACCAAAGCCCCTTTGACCTCGTATAAACTAATCCACGGGAGAAGAGTTAAAACAACAAGCAGCCCCAAGAAACTGTTCCCCTGTTAGCGTGGAAACACATAATCACAGGACGATTATATGCAGGTGCTTTTATTGAAGAGCTCTGGGAGCCAGGGTACAAACCCAAATCTGACTCCAGCATGGATTCGAGATGGGCATGTTTTTATACCCTTTTCGTTATATAACTATATATTATTATTATTAAACCCATATTGTTCTATTATATACATTGATCTTATCCAAGCATGAATTCTTGTCATTTTCATCAGGTCCCCCAAACATCCCTTCTCACGATTCTTGTTGCGATTACATCGTTTCTCATGATTCTTATTACAATTAAACAATATTACAATTAAACAATAATTATATTAACTACCAAACAATCATTACATTTAACAATCGTATCATTTATCATATGATGGTTACGCAGGTGCAGTTTCACCTGATCTAATTCGTTCCCAGGGCCTGGTTCCCTATCCCAGGGCCTACCAGACCCAACCTTTCTCTCCACCCCCTGACTCTACACAATTCCCGTGATTTTAGAAACATTTTAACCCTACGCTATCACCCCGTCTCTGCTCCCCGCGATCTGCTACTCCTTCTCTCCGGCTCTCTGCTCCTCCCGTGGCCGCCAGATGGGGCAGGGCAGGGAGCTCCGCTGCCGACCCAGCCCGGAGCGCTCCGGCCCCGCGGCCGCACGGGGCTCCCCCCGAGCCTGCCCGCGGCAGCCGGGCTGAGGGGAGCGCTCCCCACCAAAGAGCAGGCGACGAGCACACTGCTGCCTTCCGTCCTCCTGCAGCCTCGGGAAGGTGACAGAGCTGCGCTTTCTTCCCGAGAGCCGACCGGGAGAGAAGAAATCGGTGCCAACCTTCCTGGAAGGATGGCGCGGTGGAGCTGCGCCCTCGCTGGTGTTTGGTATCAAGCTGCCCCGTCCGTCCCCACCCAGAGCCCCTGGCTTCGGCTGGGGGCTTGTAGGTTTGTAGGCAGACTCTCGAGATCATGCCCGTGATTCCTGCGTTTTCATGAGTAAATAAATATATAAAATGCAGCCCATCCCACAGATAAAATTGCAGCTGGTCTATAATTTAGGTGTCGGAAGACACCACCATTTTTCAAATACTAGAGTGTGAGAGCATCTTAAATTAATCCCGCCCTTCCAAAATCGCTGGCATGAGGTGGAAAAGGTGGGAAAAGAGGGACAAGAAGCCCGGTATCATATCAAAATCTTCCTCATAAAGCGAGTGAACTGCTGCCCACAACATTTTGCAGTTTGTTTACTTGTGGCTTCATTAAAATTTCATGCAGATCCAACGACTGGATTTTGTTAATGGCCCACAGAGGGACAATCATTGCCGAAGCCTGAACACTGGGATCCATTTTCCCTAATTATTACTTTGTAACCGTTTCTAATTTGACAGCTCCTGCTGAACTAGGGTTCATTTATTTTGTTTCATTGTTACCTATAAGGAAACGTCAGATAAGCGTAACAGCAGAGCATTAATAATCAAACCCATAATTTGAAACATGCCGTAATTGCAGGTTAAGTGCACGTAATGGCCTTCATTGTGGAACCCCCTTTAGAGGGTATAACACGCAGGGCTGTGTTGCACACTTAACAATGAGAAGGGAGATTATCTAATTCCTTGTGGCCTACATGCCAAGAATGGAGAGTGGCTAAGAGGTTAGTTTTCCTCCTTAGCTCTGTTTCATAACTGTTAAAGAGATGGAATAGAGATGGATATATTTGCTCACAATGGATTGGTTTCTAAATTTGTCTTTGAGCTTTGAGGCTTAGTTGCTTTCTTTAGAAAAGAAACATCTGGGGTGGTCAGGTGTTTCTAAAAATCCAGTGTAGCTCATAGCTTTTTGAAGGTTCTAGCATAAGGTTACGTATTTCTAAAGAGAGTGAGAATGTTTAGTTACTAAGGGTCAGCCAGTCCAGTCTCCTGCTAGCTCATATCAAAATTTCTTTCTAGAACCCAGGCAATTCTATTTTAAATATATTAAGCATTTTAATTTCGATCCTTTTTATTGCTGTAACTTAATTTTAGAAGTCTATTCCAACACTCCATTTTATTGACTTGCCTAAAAATGTGTGTCTTCAGGAAATTTCATTATCTCATTCTTCTACTTTCCATTAGCCCTTTATTTATTCATTTTATGACATAACTAGTCCCCCATCTGCATTTTGAAAGTATCTGGCAATTGTACATTTGTTTTCTTTTCATACTCCTGACTCTGCTACTTCTATAACAGGTTTTTCTCATGGTGCATACCCCTTTTTATACAAAAATGTGTTCAATTTCAAGCTTCATTTTTACTAAGCTAAAGAAGGCTGTTTACCTCTCATTATTCATTTCCTTCATTTCAGTCCATCTTTGTCTTTTTTGAGTGTGAGTGATTGGAATCATGCATTCTTTTATGGCCAGAATTTCCACAATGCTTTATAAAGTGCACCAACACACCTTCATCTTCTCTGGAAATGGTGTAACTGATTTATTCTTGGAGACTTTTATTTTATTCTATTTTATTTTTCAGTTGCAACACATTGGTAGACTAGCTCTCCTAACAATGCTTTGCTTTGCCCAGACATTTTTATCATTTTTAGCTCTCAGCTGATGATGAGTCAGCTTGGAGTAGTCATTTTTGTTATCTTTTTACTAAGGCATGATTTGCACTTTTGCACATTTCCCTCTAAAATTTAAAGTATTTATATTTTTCCAAGCCTTGTGATCATTCAGTTATTCCCATAAAATATTCTGATCTTCCTCAGGTACTGGCAATGCCTCAAAAATCATGTCACCTGACACTCCTTTGCATTAGCCAGTTCATTACTTTGTGATTTAAATAGCTCCTATCTTCTTCAGTGTGTTCCGCTTTAAATGTCTCACTGAAGTTTGCACAGATTAGATAGTTCTGCCTGCTTATTCTGGATCTTTAATTACCTGTTCCATAGAGATATGAAATTGACCTTATTTAGTCTGCTACACTTTATGCTTTTTCGCCTTTCCTTTCCACTCTTAATCTTTTCTTCAGAGTTTGATCTAGAGCCCTATGTAACATGGGGTCAGACTATTAGGCTTATGGTTGTCTGAAACATTGCCTATTCTTAAATATATCTACTAAATTTGTCATTCTCAGGTTGCACAGCAATATCCCTTCCTATTGTTTCAATGCCTTTTTAGGAAACAAAATCCATCGGTGCTCAAAAGTCAGGAATACCTGGGTCTTACCTTCAACTGAACTTGTTCTGTCTGTCTGTTTGTATTTTCCTTCTCTCTCTCAAAATATTGTACAGCTGGGTTTGAATTGCAGCTAATTCTGCATTCTCTTTGGATGGACAAGGTCCCCAAATGGTCACTGCCATCTCAGAGAAGCCTGTGCATGACCACAGGGAAAGTTAAACAACCAACTAAAATCCGTGCTCGTCTTAGAAAAAGAATTACTATATAAGGCATGGTTTGTAAATACAGTCTGCTTTAGACAAGAGGAGAATTTTTGCTTTTATCAGAAATTTCCCTCACTGTTTCAATACGCTCAGGTCATACAGCCCTGGCCATGCTGTCCTCTCCAGAGAGTGGACACAGTTAAGTGTTATGCTTAGAAAAAGATGTAACAGATGCAGTTACTTGCTGTAAGAAGGTAAAATTCCTTGCTCTCTGTGTTCACTCTGGTCACTACTAATTAACAGCATGATACTGAAGTACCTTACAGTGTTTTTCTCCGAGTTCCTCAGATTTGCTGTCACTAGCTGTGTCTTTCTGCATTATTGACGTTCATACTTCTTTTCTTCTTCTAAGTGGCTCCATTCTTCCTGCTTTCTGGTTTTCTTCCAACCAGTGTTGAATCACCTTTTAACTGAATTTCCTCATTAGCTTCTCTTAGCAAGCTTCTCCCAGACTTGTACATGCAGAAGGGTGAAAGGCATGAGATCAATCCTTGTTCATTCTGGATGGATATATTACAATTCAAAAGTTTGCAGGTAGTGAGGGGGCACTGTGTGAGCAGCTCTAGAGGTGGCAGGGTAGTTAGCTGGGAGGATTCTGCTTTCTCATGGCTCCCAGGAGAGAAAAAAAGTACCAGCCCCAAGCCAAATGCTTCACATACTCTGTATCCTTTCTGCCAGGGAAATTCTGGCAAAGCAGGTAAGAAGTTGTCTTTGCTTTGCAAGAATCATGGCCTGCATGCCACAGGAGGGGCACAACAGAAGAGCAGGAGTTGATCAGAGTCCACCACTCTTTTTTCCTGGTGCCACTGTCCGTGTGTAATCCCATTACGTTTGATTTTCTCCTGCTGCACTCGTTTCAGCCTCCCCCCTGGCTGGACAGGGTTGCAGCAGCTCAGTCAGTCTCTGTTGTGTTCTGCCAGGAGCTTCCTGCTTAGCTGTAATAAACTGTGCTGAGCAGTGTTTTCCTGGCTGCCTTCATCTTTAAACATGACCTTTTTTTCAGGTAGTACATTCAACACAAATTGTTAATAATTGAGCTGAGAAGCAAATTTTAGACCCAATTTTCCATACTCCATTTAGGTTTCTATTCTGGTCTCTGCCTCACCACCTTCCTTGGCTATTATTGTAAGTACATTATTACCACAGGGCAGGAATATATTTGCACCTTTAAGAAGTGAAGTGAGACAAGCCATAAGTACTCATCTCATCTCATTCTTACCATCTTTAAGTAACAATTTGTCCTGTAAATAAAACTTTCAATATTTGTATTTGTTTCTTTTTTTCTATATATTTTTAGAGCAAGTCTTGCCTTTCTTATGTCCTTTTACGTGATGACTCACTCCACTTTCCTGATTTACATTGTTTTAACTTACACTGTTTTCCCCCAAAAATGTACATGAAAGAGCTTCCTACTTGTGCCATTTATTAACAGATTATATGTCCAGAGTATACTTTCAGTTAACTTGAACACTCTTTCCCCCTCTTTTTTTTTTCTGAATTTCTTGGCTAAAGCGCTTAAAGAACATACCAATTAAATACAATGCTGAATTTGTAGGCCACTTATCCACCAAAGCAGACAATTTGGTGTGCAAACAACCTCTGTGTGTTTGAGTAACCCACTAATGAAAATGACTGACCTCCACATGCAAATGAACTCAGGCTCCAGGTCTGAACTTCTTCCTTTCTTTATTCTGTTTTATATCCCAGACAGCTTCTGCCATGCGTTACTCTCTATAAAAGCAAAGCTGGGACCAGCCAGCTTTAATAAATTCAGAAGCTGCCTGAAAGTCTTTTCACAGCTTTCCATCTTCTGATTACAAGCTCAATGTTAAAATTATCCCTGTTCTAAAAATGTTAGTGGTACTCTTTTATCTTTTTTCAAATAGATAATCTGCAGTTTTTAGCTGTTGTTTATTAAAAGTCTTGTCAGATCCAGATTTCCTGTAATAACATAATGTTTTCCAATGCCTAATTTCCAATAGTTATCTTGTTACATTGACATACATTAATTCCCTCATTAATTACTGCTGTTCTCATAAACAACTATAGCTTTCAATTTGTGTTGATTTCTACAAAAGTCTTCACTTTGATTCATAACCTGCAGCTTATTTAAATTGTTATGGCCTCTTGGGCACTGTTAAATGGAAAAAACAAAAAAAACTAAGAAGTGCTATGAGGGTAGGAAAATAACTACATGATCAGGTTGACATCACCTTCATAAAATCTGAATATTTAGAATCCAGAAGAAATTGAGAAGGTAAAAATCATCCAATCCATATAAAGCCATTAAAAAGAAAAAAAGTCCTGCAGTGTATTTACACAATCTAGCACCTCATATTTTCATTTCTCATTCTGAAAAGGGAAGATGAGAGAATTTTAAAAATTGTCTTTATGGTGAAGATTTTCAGATGCATAAGAGAGAAATAAGAGGTCATTATGTTCATTAGCTGGGCTATAAAATTGTTGTTTGCAAGCATTACATATTTGAACATTCTCCTAAAATGGAACATCATAGAAGATCCTGAGCTGGAGGGGACCCACCAGGGTCATCCAGTCCGACTCCTGGCCCTGGACAGGACTTTCAACCCGGAGATGCTGTTCCTGATGTCCCCAGGACACAGTTGGCTCCCTTGGCTGCCAGGGCACTGCTGACTCAGACTCAACTTGCCATGGAGCAGGACCCCCAGGTCCCTTTCCACAGCGCTGCTCTCCAGCCTCTCCTTCCTCAGTCTTTACACACATTCTGGGCTTCCCCTGCTTGTTGCAGGTGCAGATTCTGGCAGTTGCCCTTGTTCAGTTTCACACAGTTGGTGATTCCCCATGTCTCTAATTTGTTGGTGTCTCTCTACAGGGCCTCCCTGTCTTCGGGGAAATCAACAGCTCCTTCCAATTGAGTGGCATTGACAAACTTGGTATTGATTTGAGACCTGTGTCCTTAACAAAGCCCATTAAGAAAGATGTTGAAGAGTGCAGGGCTGAGGATGGAGCCCTACAGAACCCCACTAGTAACCGGTGGTCAGCATGATGTCACCCCGTTCACTGTAACTCTTTGTGCCCAACCCATGAGCCTGAGGTGTTTATCCACCTCAATGCTGGATATTTTGTCCAGAAGGACACTGTGTGAGACAGTATGGAAGGCTTTGCTGAAGTCCTAAATTGTTACATACATTCAAGATGTTTGAGGCTTCAATGTCTTTGGGTGGATTTGTATTTAGATAACATGTCTTTCTAAGAAGCTACTACTGCAAGTATAAATTATGTTGTAAGAAAATACTTATGGATAGTTGCCCTTGCCAGCTGTGGTGCAATTTGGGTTTCTGCTTACAATATTTCCTCTGTGCTGCCAGGAATCCCATATTCAGCCTTTGAAACAGAGCTCTTTTGTTGTAACTCTTCTTTTGCCATAGTTAAAAAGTTGTTTTTTGCTGTCTGATAGTAAGTCAGAAATATTTTTTGTTGGGTTTTTGTTTTTATAACAATTGTGGGGGATTTTTTTTTAATTTGGGATTTTTGAACTAGATAAAGAGATTCTTACAATCAGATCTTCATGTGTCAGAAATCTAATGGTCATGACTGACCTTAGGGGACCTACTTTGTCTTACAAAACCAGATGATATAATGCTTTCTAATATATCATAAATGCTTTCACTAATAAATCAAAGATGGAAACATGATCCTGGAAGAGATGGGAAATGATTCCTTAGTCTGTACTTTGGGTTGACCAAGTATCTCTGTAGTTTTTCTGACCTGTGCATGCAAAACTTCTTTCTAACATGCCTTTGGAGGAGGAGAATTTACAATCTATGTAGATTTCATGTTCTATGACTTACAGCATGTCCCTTCATGACTGGAAAGTTTTCTGCTTCTTCTTTGCTTCTTATTACATTATTTTCTCTTGCTCAAAGCACCAAAAATGATTAAGCAGTCTTCTAGTTAAGACCCCTTTTTTTAATTTACTGGCAAAAATTTGAGATGCTTAAATATTCTTGTTTGTACAACCCAGCTCTTTCACTGATGTTAGTACTCCATTTAAATGTGCCTAGTGATCCTTATTTGAGTGCTTTCCCCTCTTTAGCTTAGATATAGGAAAGGAAAATTTATCCAGTTAATGTACAACCACAAAGCTTTTCCCATAGAAATCTGTCTTGCTCAGTGATCTCTGGTTTTTTTTTCCCCTGGAGTGAGTCAGATTGGTGTAATGAATGACACTCTCTGGTAATGCATCTACTCCATTCATCTGAGGAGCTAGAGAGTTTAGTGACTGGCTGCTGGGAAGAGAAACACAGCCTTGTACCTAACGCTACTAAAGAACCCTGCAGTGACAACTGCATTTTTTCCTGACCTCCTCAATAAAGTCATATTTTTCATAGGACTTTTACCCTCCTTTCTGGGTGCCTGGGACTGGTGAAGTGAAGGTGCCGACCATCTCCATCGACTACTGGAAGAAGAGAGAGATAGAAACCTTCCACTCAAAGTGCCTCTCTGCCCTGATAACTAGCATGATTTTAAACACACCAGGTTTTCAATCTTTATTTTTATTTTGATTTCCATTTATAGTTAAAGAAAATTTGTCACTTTAAAATTTCCTGCAGTCTAAATTACATTAGATCCCTCTCTGCAGAGCCACTGGGAATGTTTTTTAGGCCCAGTATTTTTTCCAGGTATCAAATTTTGTATCCTCAATGTTTGCTTGGTTTTAAGTGTAATTTACATATATGTTTGTACGTATAGTCTTAATCTGTTCCTGTCTCCTTACAGATTTTAGGCAAACAATAAATAATTCCTGCAGATAACTACCTGATCCTGTATACATATGATTTCTATCAGTGGAACTTGAGAAATGCCTAGTGATTGATTTGAATGTGTTTCAACTAGACAGCTTCTGCACTTTTTGAGCCCTGTAGTTAAGGAGTAATCATAGTGTTCTGAGACTTTACATAAGAGCTCAGCTCCATTCAACAGGATAGCTAAACATCAGAAATAGATTTTTTTCACCAGTTCCAAAATAAAATATCTGATGATGAAATATCAAATTCTATTAAAAATTCCGATGTCATTTAAAATCACATTTCTTTTGGTGTCTGGGAGTAGAGTATTTTATTTTATTTTATTTTTTAATCAAAAGTCAGAAAACTCTGAAACCCTGAAAAAAATTCTCACATGCAGTTTTTTTTAGTGGAGGAATAATTCTAGCCTGCTCTCTTCAAAGCATGTGCAGAAGGAAAGATATGTTTTAAGGATGTCAGACATCCTTCCAAATGATTGAAAGAACCTTGCTGCTCAAGTTTATATTGGGCAGCTTATGCCTGTCTGTATTGTGATAGCTTTTCATTTTTCAGAAGAAATTGGACAAACTTACCACTGTGCTACATTTTCAGATTTCCTTGATGCCTAAACATTGCAGCTTCAGGTTTGCTTTAATGCATCCTCCTGCGTTTTTCACACAACCATGTTCCTTGGAAGTGGAAAGCTAATACATTCCCTTGAAGAAAATAAACCCTGCCATTATTCTAGGGAATATGCTCCCACCTGCCATTTCATCTTGGGGGGGAAAAAAGCCCAGGAAAGCAAAATATTAACATAAACGGCCCAATTTATCTACCTATCTATCTGTCAAAGCATCAGCAAAGCTTCACAAGAAATCATCACCAACATTTTGGGCACTGGGTGAGTCAATTTATAGAAATCTCTATTGCCTGTCTGTCTCTCCTCTCCAGCCCTGAAGGTCACTATGGAGAGGGAAGAGACTGTGCATGGAGCAACTGATTCCAGATTCACACAGCTTCAACCCACAGTGTCAGTAACTATTTGAAAATGCACGTTGATTACATTATATTTACTGAGAATTACACTTTCTTGGAAGTCACAATAGTAATTTAAAAATACTGGCATTTTCCTCTCTTTTTAAAATAAAATGAAGCCTTTGTTCTTTGAATATAAAACAATTTTAAAAGTTCAAAAGCTATATACATAATATTTGTGGTTTACTGTAATTTTTGCATAATTTTTCATAGGCTGTAGCATTCTGCCATGTCACATTTTCATTGCCTATGAAAATTTCCTCATCTTTTCAGTCTGATTCAGAAAGTACTGACAAACAGAACTGGAAGGCTCACAAAAAGGGATAACTGAGTGCATAAAAACAAGTCTGTTCCATGAGCTAGTGTAAGCACACATAGTTGCTTTCAGAACCACTGTGCCTATGAAAAATTATGGCACTGAAGCACTGAATGACCATAATTCAAATTCAGAATTTGTCCACTACAGGAGTTTTCTTTTCAGCTCACTGATACTCAGATAGCACATGAATGGGTGGGTTACTGCTTTTGAAGGTTTGTCAAATACTCAGAAAAATACCAGCCTCCAGATCCCAGCTGGAACTTGAACACAGAAATAGCTGAGCAAGGTCATAAGAGCTTGTGCTTTTAGTAAAATTATAATTTTATACCCAAAGGAGAAGAAAACACAGTTGAATTTAAAGCTGTGTATTTATCTGTGGCTCTTTATTCATGCAGCCAGCTCTGCTCACTAAGAGAATGGGAAAACTGTGGGACAGACAGATCATCAAAATATAATTTGTATTTTCCTTAAAAATTCCTGAAGTCTCCATTTTCTGCATGTATCTCAGCAACCCACCTTGCTAAATTTAAATGGTATTACTTCATTTCCTTGCAAGCTAATACCGAATTTAGACCCTGAATATTGCTGTCAATTCTCCACCCCCCCACTGCGTCCGCTGTTCCGTTTTCTTTCCATTCCTCTTATATTTTTTACACCTACTCTTTTTCCACCTCCTCATGTTTCAATTTCACCGTCAGCAAATATTGCCTGTGGGCAATTGTTCAAGAGTTTAATATTCATACAACTTCTTGATGTTGTTATTGTTAGAGTCTGAACAGACTGATAGGACTTTCTCTAGAGCAGGGAACATTAAGTCCCATTTTGTAGCTACAGCCTTGATGGGTTTTGTATGTGAGAAACAGAATTTCTTCAAAAATCAGAAAGCAACAATTATTTATTTCCAATAAATTATTTTTCCTTTTCATCTCCCTGTGCTTCTGTTTTTCTTCAAATTGTACACAGATTTTAACTCTCTGAGCTCAGAAAAGTTCAGAACTTCAAGAAGTTTTGAGGAGAGCTGCAGTAGCAGTGATTTCCAGAACCATTAATGGAGATTGCAGCACATGAAGGGGAAAAGAATAAAGGAATATATTTGTTTAAAATTACTGGAGAGATAATGGACTGCATTTATTTGGTTTTTATTCTGGTAAGAATATATTAATCACCATCAAAGAAACTTGAAAACATCAAGTAAAGCTTGTGGGAAATGAGACTTTTTTTTTCCTTTCAGTAGATATGTGAAGACAAATACTTTAAGCAAACTTTGTGTAACTGCAATGTTTCTCCTCCTATATGGTTTCCTTTGCACACGGGGATAAAACTCAGAATTAAGAGGTTTGTATCAGAGTTGTTGACAGATATAATCAGATCTATTTTTCTGGTAAAATGCACTATGTTATAGCTATGTTGACTCTATTAGCTGAACTCCATGCTTACTTGCTTTATGTGAAGTATTAATTAAGCTAACCAGGAGCTGTGCCCAAAATTATGAAATGAAGCCAGTGTTTGTGAATCAGAAGGAAACAGGACAATGTGTCTGCCACCATTATTTTTGTTAATGCAACGGGTAGGGTTTACATCTGAGTAGCTGCTCTCCTTTCATTGAATTTAAACTGGAAGAGACACCCATTGTGTTGTGCCATCCTTTCCTCATATTAAAACAATATAAGAACTTAGAAAGGAGCAGTGAGAAATATGGTAGCATTGTTAATCCTTTAATTATGTCCACAACACATCAACATCTTAAATGATGCGCACAGCCCTGCACTCCCACCTCAATAAATGTATGGTAGGCCTGGGAGATGTTTAGAAGAGGGGCAAGGGTAGTAAGAGGTATGGGATGGCACTCATGAAGAGTTAATCAAAAAGGACTTTGCCAGTCAGAAAAAAGGCTGAAAAGAAATGTTATGTACATTTACCAAACCTGTATCACAGAGGGTGAGATGAGGAGCAAAGGTTTGCTGCCTCTCTCTCTCTCTTTATAAAAATGGGAGAGAATCATATGTAATTAGTAGGTGAAGCATTCAAAACCAACAGGGGGATGTGGGCTGTGGCACAGCTCTCAGGTAAGCTTTGGACTCTCTGCTGCATGATGTGGTAGACATAAAATATGTGCAGCTTCAAAAAGGAAGCAGAGAGATTGGGGGGGGAAGTCAGTCTTTTGAGCCTCTCCTGTGTAAATAAACCCCTACGACTCAACCAAGAACCATTGAAGACCTGGAGACACTTCTGGGGAAATTTTGTTTCATGTTTACATCCCTTCTTTATACTTAACCTCAGTATCAGGGGAAAGTCCTGATGACCTTCCATGGCTTTTTACATTTTGAGAATTTTGCAGATTTTTCTAGCTCTGTGTTTTGTAGGTTGTTATTTCCTTGATGAGAATTAAACCCATAGTTTTCAGTTATTTCCTTCTTCTGGCTGAAATCAACTAACTTTCTGGTACTGTTTGATGTTCTGTGACATGAAGGAGTTTGACTTTATTATTTGTTTCCCTGAAAAGCACACTGAAGACATTAAGTCAACATGCCAGTGTGCACCAAACTTGCATTATGAATGAGAGATGTAGAATGTGAAATTATTAAAATTCTATAATAGTATTTTTCAAAATAATGTTATAATTAAAAGTGTTTTTCATTGTTTTGGGGTTTTTTCTAAAAGCATTTACAGAGAATAATTTTGGAGGGTTTTTTTTAAAATTCAGAAATATTTATAAATAAAATTTAAAACAAATATGGAAATTACATTTGGGGTAAATTTAAATAAGAAAACCATTATTTAATTTTTTTTGTCAGCTATAAAACTGTCTGATCAGTTTTTGCCACAGTTCTCTGTAAGATCTTAATCAGAACAGACAACTTAAGTATTTCCATTTTCTATCATAATGACTGAAACAATTAATATAGAAAAAAGGTTTTTATTCTCTAACTTGTGCTACCTTCTATCACAGATTACTGTCAACAAACTCCATTGTGTTTTCTCACTTTAGTAGTATTTATTAATTCAGAGTGATTTAATAATTCAATGAATGTCAACATTTCTTTTTATTTTCAGCAAAGTATTTAAAGTATTTAGTTACAGCAATAACTAACCTGCTCTCCTGAGCATACAGGATTTCTTCTCATGTTAGACAGGAGAGGATGATAGCTGGAACTAGATATATCTGTATTTCAAATCAGAGACCTACAATTGGCATCACATTATGTTTGCCATACAATAAGTCAGTTGACTTCAGTGACAATAAATAAGGTGATATTAACAACAAAACAATATCAGAGAACGTAAGGTCAGCCACATGCAAACTTTTTATCTCAGAGATACTAGTTTTGTTGACTTTTTTGCTGTTGTTTTGGTACTTTGTTTTTTGGGTTTGAGTTAGAGAAACTTACATGTTTCTAAAAGGCTTTTTGGTTTTAATGTTGCTTTTTTAAAATTTAATTTAATCTTTTAGAATTTATTCTAAAGACTCCAAAGAAGTAAAATAAAATTTCAGTATTTCACCTTCTTGATCCCTACCAATAAAAATAGAAATGCTTGCAAAAAAATCCAACAAACCAGCAAGTATAAAGAAGAACTTTCAGTGTGGATACCTGGAAAGAAGAATTTACAGCAAAATTTCATTAAAAGGCTAACATCTGTGTAGTCTAAGCTGGAAATAGTCTATAATTGCTTTTAGGGACTATGACTTCTGAATATCCTCTACTGAGAGTTCAGGTTATTTCTGGCTCAATTACTGCTTTCAGTCCCAAATGGGCAGACTCAAGACAGATGTGCCAGTTAGATGCTTAGACAAAATTTCAGCTTCATCCTTCTGCAGACTTCTGCACTAACTTCATCAGGGGGAAGGAAACAATCTCCATTGTAGCTCTCCTCACACTTGGAGAAGAGGAAGAGAGACATTTGTAAAGGTCCTGTGGCTGAGCACCGGGCTGTCACTTGCTTCAAAACCATACTCTAACAAGAAATGTCTCTCAGCATCCCAGTCTCCTTATGAATATGAGATTTGGGTTTTTTATTTTTGTACTTACGGTATGAAAACCACAGCACGCATTAACATGTATAGTATGAAACGTATAGTATGAAAACCCTAGCATGTTGAACTTTTTTCAAGGAATCTAAGCTTTTGATTCTTCTTTTTACATGAGCTACCGACTGCCTCTTCTTAAATTGTGTTTTTGTTTTAGTCATGTTAATTTTAATAACTGGAACAGGCCTCCCCAGGAAAGTGGTCACGCACCAGCCTGCCAGAGTTCAGGAAGCATTTGGAAAATGCTCTCAGGTATGGGGTGTGATTGTTGGGGCTGGTCTGTGCTGAGCTAGGAGTTGGACTTGATGATCCTTGTGATTTCCTTCCAGCTCAGGGTATTCTATGATTTTATGAACTCAGTCAAAACATACGTCAAGTATATTTTTTGTAATGGGCAGCTAGTTTATCTGGGGATTTCAATTACTTAATATTCAAGAAATCATAAACAGTGATTAATGTGTGGTATTTGAAAAAACAAACCCCCAACATTAAAGTACAAAGCATTAAAATCAACATGATCATCCATTCTTCTTTGTTCTATCCAGTCATAATAACAGAGAAAATATGCATCAAATATTACTATCTTGGAAAGGTGTTTGGGAAACTTCTATTTGACAGATCACATCACTTTCTTATAATATGAGAATGAATGAGTGGGTGAATGAATGCATGAATGAATCAATGAATGAATGAATGATTTGTCTCTTGATGCATACTTGCATATAAATATTTGTATGTCTGTGTGTACATATTGGCATACAAACATATACGCATATTTAGGAACTCCACTGCCATCATATGTCAAAGGTGGTCTGAACTGCTAATTGTGAAGAAATTGCCCTCATTGAAATGAAGCAAGGAGAAAGAAACTTGGAAGAAAACCCTATTTACTCTACCCATCAAGGCAGCAAAACTTTCAGGACTGCAAGCAAACCTTTTTGATGGTTCCTGCAGCAAAGGAAAGGTGCCTGGGTCAGAGTGAAGGGATGCAGGCTGCCCTGGTGAGGCTGAGGGGTGAGGGTCAGCATGTGTGCTGTCTGATCATACAGACAGTCCAAATCTCTTACCCAATCTGTGTAACCATAACAGGCTTATGGAACTTTGATGAGATATTTCTGCGGATCAGTGTGAATGCTTTGTGCAACTGCTATGGGTTATCATAGGTGATCTTGAGACATGTGGACTTTATAACTTTTTATTGATGACTGGATTGTGCTTTTTGCTGTTGACTGTAGTTTTCTTGCAACAGCTACAGGTTGCTTACTCACAGGTTGTAAATTCTTCATGAGCAGTGACACGACAGGTCTTCAGATTAAAGTTCAGCTACAGAAGAAATAGTAGGAAATAAGATCAATAGTCCATCAGCAGCAGAGGTCAGCACTCCTGTTTCCCCAGTACCAAACACAGCTTCCAGGCTGGGGGCTGCTCAAGGAGAAAGAATGTTTGTGCTCCTATGCACCTGGGCCTCATGCTCAAAGGTGAGTGCTCTCTGCTCATCTGCAGAGTTTGGTGCTGTTCTTGTAGCCTTGTGCAACAAAAGCTCTCTCGTGTCTTGCAGCACGTGGCAGGCTTTTGTTATCAAGGCACACACACCCTTGCAGACCCATATTCCCTCACAGTGCTCTGCTCCTCTCCAAAACTTTGATCCTAAACAAAAAAATCCACTCTGCTGGGAATAGAGGATGGATCCCCACGTGAACTAAATGAGCACTTCATGGTATTTGGTTACTTATTAGCATTAAAATAAGAGTTGCAGACACATATATTTGCTTCCAAATCTGGAAGATATTTGCAAAATGTGCATATTTGTATTTATGAAAAAGAGAGGAAACAATTCTTTAAAAGATAAGATGCAATTCTAAGGGTTTTCCTTTTTTAAATTTTTTTTTCTTTTCCTTAGGTTATCTTATCTTCCTGACTCTCATGGTCTTGTGCATTATTGTTACAATGGGTCATGTCAGCAACATCCTTTATTTTAGCTTTTTAAAAAGTCTTGTTGCCATGGCAACAGCCATATCACCTCCTTGAAATAACATACACAATATAGAATTTGATCTTTTGCCCTGTAGAATATTCAAGCAAAAATGTTCAGTGTTAAGCACTTTTGTTCAAATTTTAATGAGTTTTCAGTGATATTTTTAACTATCTACTTTTCCCATTTTAAATTCTTTTATGAAGAAAACAAATGAGTGCACCAAGACGTTCATCTATTCCTACCGATGCCTTCAAACAATAGCAGAACTGACAGTATACATTGTTTTCTATACAGATATTGTAAAAGTTGCATCAGTGATTTGTTTTAGTCACTGCAATCCACTTGTCTAATTTCTTTTAAGTAGTTAAGATAAAAGAGTCATTAAGCTAAGTCAGGTAGAAACGTTTTCCCTCATCTCACATTAATATAAATTATTTTGATTAAAAAATTTTAGATTTTAAGAACAGAAGCAATCACTCTGATCATCTAGTCTGGTGTCTTGCACAACACAAATCAAGGTATTTCACCCAGTAGTCACTCAGCAAGCCACAAATGTCTTGCTGAACTTTCAGGAACATATGTTAATTTACCAACCTTGTGCAGCAAATGCAAACATGCAGTCTGGAATCAACTTTTATTGCTCCCAGGGTGAAGGCAAAACATGTATCCCAGGCATTGCAAGTTTTGCCTTGTTCTGGATCTTCTCATGTCTGGCTTTTGGAGTAACTCACTGCTTTGTGATTATGTGTTTGGGCTTCTGAAGGTGTGGAAGACTTAAAGATCACAATTTGCTTAAACACTATTACGATCACTTAATCAGATCTTACACAGAAGGCACATAAACATTTTGGCTTCTAAGTGTACTGAGGACAGAGGTTGGCAATGCCTCAACAACAACAACAGTCTAAGTGTACTGAGGACAGAGGTTGGCAATGCCTCAACAACAACAACAGTAACAGCAACAAAATAGATTTTTACTCAAACATTAACAACTTTTGTAAGTGCACTAAATAATATAAAATCTCAAGCAAAAAAATCTTTTTCTCAGTAAGTTATGATTGTCCTATTCCTGTTCCTGTAGCTGTCAATTGTGCAACCCCTCCCTCCTCCAGCACATACAGGGCATTTTCTTTCCCAATTCTGTTTGTTCTTAACCCTCATTGATTTTCTGTCAGTCATTAAGCTCCCAGTTATGTCTCTCAAAATCCCTGCAGATTGTACAACCCATCTAGAAATTACTACTACTACTAAGGAGATACTGGTAATTTTAAACAAGCAAGATTCATCATTATAATATAGATATATTTCTCCAAGACATATAATCCTTTTTTTTCCTAGTTAAGTCAGAAAGCTGGCAATGTTTGCCAAACCTGCATAGTGAACACTTCAGCACAAGTTATTGTGGTCAGAATCCAAAGGAGAGATTGTTGGCATAGCAAATACTAGGAAAAATATTTCTGAAAACATCTGCCCTGATCTTTCTTTGGAAAATGAAAATTCAAGGGTGCTTTTTTTCCTATCTGTGAGACTATGTTTTCCTTATTCTCATTTTTGCTAAAGGATTTTGAAAAGAATGAGATTTATATTTACAAATTTGCACTGTTAATATCATCTGCGTGCATCACACAAAAAAACCCCAGGTCTTGTATATTTTTCCTCTGACAGGTAGCATAAGTCTTCTAAATTTAGTGAAGCTGCACAGTTGGAATTCCAAGTTAAATGAGAAGAAATCCAGCTGTTTCTAGGAAATTTGAGAACAATGGGGGGTGAGTGTTTCTACATTTTAAAACAATTATTTTTATGGACTTTAATACTTTTAATTTATTGGGGAAGAGAATCAAAAGAGAAGTATCTGTTCATTTCTTCAAGCCTGGGTTTTCTAAACCTGGCTGAAGCAATTAAGGTTGGCTTTAATGCTTATACGAAATGCATACTTTTCAGGATTGTTTTGCTGGCCTGCAGGAATAGTTATGGAATTTTATAAAAAGTTGCCCTTTATAAAAAGCAAAACATGGTACTCAGTTCACACTTGGACAAAGTAAATTTTGCCACTCATTTCAAGCAATGAAACGAGGGAGAAAATGCATTGTGCTGGGAGTGTAGAAGGACACAAACTGCTAATAAAGGGAAGTAGTGAAACAAGCCAAGTCACATTGTTTCTCCTCTCCAGACTGTTGAAAAAGGTATTATATGTCTGATATTACAAACTCCGAGCTTCTGAGGAGCTAGGATTGGTTTTTCACTAGTAAGTGAAAAACAGAGTCTGAGATTGACTAGGTTCTAAAAATTTCCTTCTCAGGAGTAGTAGACACTGTTAGACCCCTACAATTACAAGCTAAAATTCATCAAGTTTCAAACTCCATAGAAATGAATAGATCTTAAATTGACTACTATAATCCAAATAGAAGATTATGCTCATAAAGATTTTATGCCCCCAGTCCTTCAAAAATGGAAATTTTAATTTTGGTAAATAAATAATAAAGAACATTTTATATATATATATATATATATATATATATATATATATGTATATTTCCCCCTGATTTGGAAGAAGGTATTGTTTTAATTTAAAATTTGTTTTCTGCTTCTCTGGGGCTAAGAGGTTGTGAAATCACAATTATGTTTATGAAACTATATATCTTGAACACTTTTTCTGGAGTTGCATTTTTGAAGTAAATATCTATGCATCTCTTCTATGCAAGGTATGGACAATATGGGAACTGTCATTGAATTCACTTGGAATACTCATTTCACACCAGCAAAGGGGCCCTTACAGGTATCTCAGGATATTATGGTTAGGGTCATCATATAAGTTTAACAGCAAGGTATAACTTTGGTCACTACTTTACATGTAGACATAACAAACTGCTAAAACCAGGGAAAAGCAGTTCATATTTCAATACATTTGCCATCTGTCATACATTTTCCAGCAACCAGTGGAAGCTGGGAAGTTCAATGGTGTTAAACCATGCTATTGATGTCTGTCCTAGTAGGCTAAATCCTGGAAACTCCAACATGAACTTTAGCTAATTTGTTAGGCTGCATGATAATTGAATGTTCTGGGATTTCCTCTAAGAAGCACACATTGTATCATTTCATTTGCATCTTTATATTCTGTTTTATTTGCGAGGTGACATGCCTGGTCTTCATAAAGTCTGGTATCACTGCTCACCATAGTGCCCTTAGAAAAATCTTTTCTTGACTGTCCCTTCTTTGCTGATTGTATGAAAGCTGAATTTGTCCTAAATAACCAAATAGTGATAGTGCATGGTTATGCTTACAACAATTGCATAGCTAAAGAATGCAGCATGATTCAAGAAAGCTGAGTATTTAGAATGATCCAGCACCTGGATTTCAAAGTTCCCATCTTTCTCTCACTGTCTTAGCCTAGGTAATTTTGAAGTCTATTGTGACATTTTCTGGTGTATAACAAACAAATTAAATAATACCAGAGCTGTCAAATCTCTTGGGGTGTGAATACTGCAATAAAAGGTAACCTTTGTTTGTCAAATAAATAAAAAAAATTATGTATTCGTAGAAGAGACACGTAAGTGTAGAGATAAAATAGCACAATGAGACTTGGTGGTGAGCTGCTGTGGCTTCACCTGGCAGGCAGCTAATCACCATATAGTATGGAATTTCCCTTTAGCTGTTTAAGGTCAGCTGTCTCATCTCTGTTCCATCCCAACTCTCTGTGCGCCCCCAGCCTCCTCACTGATGGGTCAGCCTGAGAAGCTGAAAAGTCCTTGACTTAGTGTAGGAACTAGTCAGCTGCAACTAAAACATTATGAACATTGCTGTTATGCTAAATCTGAAATACATCACTCTTCAGTTACCAGTAAGAAAATTAACTTTATCTCAGCTGAAGCCAGGACATGGATATAAGGATAATGGGGTTGGAATATGTATTTTACTTCCTGAGGTTCAAAGGAAGGTGTTCTATATTATCTATAAGCTCATGGGATCTGGATCCCTTGAAATGATTTTATTTTTGGACGTGGCAAGAGTTTGATTCAAACATGGTCTCAAAAAAAGGGTAGTGTTGCTGCATTTGGATATGTGGGAAATGTCAGTGTGGGCATAATATAATGTTGTTTAAGTATTTCATAAATATCTAGACTTGCTGAACCAGTCTTGCTGGTTTTGCTTGGTACTGCATATAGATTGATTCACATTTCTCCTTAGACAAAGAGGGATGTGAAGAGTAATAACGAAAACAAGTGCCTAAAAGAAGCATAAGTGATAGGATCAATCTTAACTCCTCCAATGCGGTAGCCAAATACCTCAAAAGCAGATGACCCATTGCTAAACAGATTTGGATATTTCAGGGAATGCAAAATACCAAGGAAATAGAGAAAACCATTATCAAAACAGATATAAGTCAATAAGATGGGTGTCATAGAAAATCAGAGGTGTGCTAAGATCCAGTTATTATGATTATTAGAGAGATGCCTCTACGTAAATTAAGGTACAATCAAGACCATGTGCTGAAGTCAATAGCATAGATTTTGTTTAACAGTAAATGTGAGCTACAGAGAGAAAGAAATGGAAAAGAGAGGGAAGGGAGAGCAAAAGAGTGAGAGGCAGACTAAATAGAAAGATACCACCACTCCATGGATTCTTATGGCATCCCATTGGTCCCCTTCTTCTGGTCTTTCGTGATTCTAAGAGTGTTTAAGACAATTAAGACTTTTAAGTTTCTTACAAAGTAATGCATTTGAATTCGAGCTTCTCCCACCCCACATATAGTATGGACATAGATGGACATAGATGACTCTGAAGTAAAAGTAAATGTCTGAAAGCAGTCTCCTATATAAAGAACAGCAAAACCTCTCCTGGCTGCAGTGGTAAAAGATTGGTTACAAAAAGAAATACACTGACTTGTCTAGCCACAGAAAGCTATATTGACTTCGATTTGCAGGAACATCAACCTCAGTTGACTAATAAAGGGAATATCAGATCAGGGAATAACAGAAAGAGAAATTTGGATGAGGGCCCAAACTGGAAGCCCCATTAGTAAAGTGAAATATTAGCCATGATGATTGCTAGTATTAAAAAAAAAAAAAAAAAAACCAAAAACAAAACAACCAGGGCTCTGAAATTAAAACCATCAGAGAAAAGATGATTCAATGCACAGATTCAGGACCAAGACAGAAGGAGGAAAATTACTTTAAGTTGAAACTTCAGAGCCTAAAAGGCATTTCTATCTCTCTTTAAACTCATATTATAGAAATATAATATAATGTAATGTGGACATTATTACAGCAATTATGCACCCACCACCAATATGAAAACCAGACTGATAGCAAGGCATCCAGAAGCCTTATAGTATTATGAAGATGACAAACATTTTCTACTTATTGCTTTGTTATTCTGGAGGGTTACAGTGGCACATGTTATTAGCTAAAATTACATTTAATACTACTGCTCAATCCAAAATCACATGTAGTATCTCATTCCAGGAAAAGAAGGGAAAAGAGAAATCCAGGAGAAATCCAATATGTGGTTTGTTGTTTTGCTTGGGGTTTTTTGTTTGTTTTGTTTTGGATTTTTTTTTGTTTATTTGTTTGTTTTTCATAAACGGCATTTATAAGATTGATAAGAAATTAATTTCTTCCAAAATTTTGAATGCTTTCTTTGTCATGGCATGTTCCTTTTTTGTCTGAGACAATGTTGCCAAACAGTGCAGGTTGCTAAGACCAAATGTTATTCTAAGAGTCTGCTACAGGAGGTTTGTTAAAATCTTAGCAATGTTTTTCTCGTAGTGAAACAGTTGAAACCTTAGAAGATTCTCTATGGTCAGACAAACTTAGCAGGAATACACAGTGGCATAACTAATCTTGGTGCAGGACCTTAGTGGCATTAGCTGTTTCTGAAGACATCAGGTACAGGCTTTGGTAATATGCTTGGGAAACAGAGGATGTTTTTCCCTTTTCAGAGTGGAATTATGACAACTCTTCTGATTCCAGAAGGAAGGAAGAACCTACAGTCAGTAATCACTTGTTTTCACAGGTGCTAACACTGGTTTTAGAATTTATTCTATAGAATATTTTTGAAGGAAAAAAGAGCCTGTGAAAGCTAGGCTTGGCCTTCTCTCATCGTGGTCAATAACACTTTATTTACCAAATTTCAAAGCAAAATTAATTTTGTTTCATTGTTAGAGAAAGAAGACTGAATTAGTCTGTCTTGCTTAACATGAAATCTGTGAATTAAATAAAAAGAAAAAGATCAAGTGTTGTTGTATTGCTAACATTTCTCATTTGTAGGTTTTTGTATGTATCTTATTTGTCTACGAATACTTCATGAATTTTAGAGACAGCTATTAATAAAGACCTTATGAGGCAGGAAAATGCTGTATTTTACTTTTTGATAGCAAACTGAGACATGAGGGATGAAAGTAATTATTCCAAGTCCTAACTGGAGGCCATTGACAGTTTTGGAGTAAAGATTTTAATTATCTTTAATAATCTGCCTTCCCAACAATTATTGAAATAAATACCTTTCTATACAGCTAGCCTTCAATTGAACAGTCACTTGCTGATCACATCAAGAAAGTAAATGACAAAGAAATGAGTTGTCATTTTTAGTCTTGAAGATCACAAAGTACATGAGATAGAACCTATCCAATTATTTCAGCTGCATAATTTAGGAAAGGCCTCTGGATTTAGCTTCTTTCTGAGTGTTGGTATGGCTGGTTTATGCTTTTAATGCAAGATATTCCATTCCTTATGGGATTCTGTGGCAGGCATTTGAAATTCCAAGGTCTGTTGCCAATCTACCTAAAGGAATCCCATTCTGGGGTCATGACTATAGACTCTCTCTGAAGAGGAGCCTTGTTGTGGTTGCTTAGGAACCAGACAAAGGGATTCAAGGGAGAAAGAAGGTGTAATGGTAATGAATGAAAATACAATGTGTCAACATCTGACTCATATGGGTAACTGGAAGAGGCTTTGTGACCGTGTATACTTGATAAAATTATATTTTCATTTCTGTAAATTCTTTCTTGTCAGATGAGTCTTATCTCCCTTAATTATAATTTAGTTGTAAATTATGCATCTATTCACAAAATCTGGTTAGAGTTTAGAAGTATTATCTGAGGGAATCAGAAATTAAGAATATCTTTCTGAGAAAAACAAGTCATTGAGAATTGAAGCCTTATTTGTAACTATGTAGAGTTGTACTTGGGCAACATTTGTCATGGGATCTGTGATTACCGTCAGGTATGGTAGATTAAAGCTGATGATCTCAGAACCACATAAATAAACTCCTGGCTTAATTGCTGCACTGAGCTATCCATGGCTGGAGGGTACTTGTGATTCAGCCCCCAGCTGTCTCCTGAGTGAATGAACACACAGCAGCTGTGTGGCAAACATCAGCATAGGTGACATAATAGAGTACAGTGTGCTGAAGATACCTCAGACCTTCAGATATACATAAATCAGGCTTGGCAGCATGATGTGCTGTTCATTGGGTGTGTGACCTGGGTGTGCAGATCAGGACAAAAGGTGGGTGCTGGTGGGGTGCCGAGCTGCCATCTGCCTGCTTCCCCCAGCTGCACCAACACTGCGCCTGCTCATCCTCTAAAACTTGTATTCTGCTGTGTTGACTTTGGAGATGTCATTCCTGAAGTGAACCTCTGCAAGGCCAAAAAGTGAAATAAAGCACATAGCTACAACTGCCAATGAATGCAGTCACACCTGGGAATGTACCTGCCATTCCATGTTTCCAGTGCCACTGTTAGGATACTGCTCTTGGCCCTGCAAAAATAACCTGATTTTGAAGCTAAATTGCCCAGATTCCTTTTTATGACAAACACGTTTCATACACCATAAGGTTAGCAAATTTCAATTGCTGCATGTTAAATGCCTCTTTATGTCCACAGACCCATGTGAAAAGTTTTAGGGTGTACTGCCATGAATACCCCAGTAAAGACACTAAAGCTGATTGTGAAAACCTTGTGGAAGTGTTGCACAATAAAAGGCTATCATCCTGATCCTGGCCCTGGAAGCAATTTGCTTTACCCAGCAACCTCTGTTCTTGTGCTGTTCATATTTCTTCTTATGTTTCCAAATGTGGAAGGTTTTTGAGAACGGAGGTTTCACTGCTTACAGGGAGGTTTACACTGACCATATCACTGAAGTACAGAATGGCTGAAGTTGAAGAGGTTCTCTGGAGGTCATCCAAGCCAATCCCCCTGCTCAAGTGGGGCCACCTAAAACTGGTTGCTGTTCTCACATGCTAGCTTTACTTACTAATTTTTCCTTATTTTAATTCGCCCTTATTTTAGTTCCCGCAACTTTTGGGAACCTGAATTCTTCCATTCTGGCTTCTTTCTTTCTGCTGAAGGCTTTATTTTTATTTTTGTTTTTGTTTTTGTTTTTGTTTTGTTTTTTATTTTGGCTTTTATTTTGACTTTTATAAACATATCTTTCTCTTTTAGACTTTTCCTTTTTGGTAAAATGTACTGCCTTCATCTACACCTCCAGTTTTCTTATTCAGATTATAGGACAAGCCATGATTTGAGTCTCTTATCTGCATCTCTCTGACATTTTCAAAATGAAGTTTTGCCTTATTCACTCACATGTGTTTATTCACACTGCTGTCAACATCTTCCCATAATTTTTATTAATTCAAAAATATATTTTAAACATAGAAAAATTATTTAAAAGTATGTATATATTCACAACTATCCTAACTTTTCCTCTTACTTGCAGGTACTGGCCCACTCCCATCATCCCTGTTTCCTTTTCTTTCTGAGCTTGGAAAAAAGCTAGTGTCCTGTTGTGTTCATGTCTTCAACTCCCTTCTGAATTAATTTCTGTCTTCAGCTGCTGACAATCAGTTTCTTTCACCTCCTTTTCTGAGGCTTCTGCATTCATTAATATTAAGTATTGCCTTTGATCCCAGGGTCTCCTGTCATCTTGAGTAAAGCCAGATTAAAAAAAAAAAAAAAAAAGGCCATCATGAATCCTCCCTCCCTCACTGTGTTCCCTTAAGGAGACCTCACTCTATGCATCTCCTTTCCCTTAACTGCATTGTTTCATTTAATCAATTTCATTTAATTAATGGGATAATTTCACATAAAGTAAGGAATATCAGAAAGTTATAAAAGAGAAATTTGTCTCCATTCCAAAAGCTAGATAAGAGCAGAAAACATCTGCATATTACTGTAAACTAGCTCAAAGTTAAAATGAATAAACTAAAATGCAATTATTCATGACATTTCATTCCTTGGGTTTTTTCCTACGTGTCATTTTACTATTCATGCAGATAAACTTACACATCTGTGAAAGGACACCTAATGGCACCCAAACAGATGTTTCACATCTCCCTGTAAAACATAACAATGTCAGTCAGTACTATGTGAAACTGGAGATGGTTATGACTCGCCCCCACGAAAGCAAGAGCAACCCAGGTTGCTGTTAATATGTCCCTTGGGGCAGATTAAAGTGAAACGACTCTGAATGATGGGTGTTTGTGAATATGCATATGCAGGGTTCATTTCAGAACAATTTAGTTGCAATGCAAAGCAGGTATGTACCCATTTTTGTTATTATTAAATATAATAATATGGCAATATGAAAGCATAAAGGTATTACTTAAGAAAATGTATAAGAAAAAGAAAGAAAAAGAAAGGGTAAGAGTAGAATGATACATGGATCACCACCATGGATCTACATGAGGCTTGACTGTTGCAGCTTAGATGTCCATGTCCATGATTGCCATCTTGATCTGTCTGGGGGGGGGGGGGGAGGGGGGGAAGCCAATAAAAAACAAAGTCTGATGGGTTAAAATGTGCTAAGGCTCAGGTGGGAACTTCCCATTACTGTGTGTGTGTGTGCATGCACGTGTGTGCACGTATGTATCTTTCAGTCCTTTGGTGGAAGGCCTCAGGAATGATGAGTCTGGTGGCACTTTGGGAGTATTTGATGGTTTTGGACACCTTCTCAGACAAGACAGCTGCCTCTGATGTCAGCACAGTTGAGTCGGTTTTGCCCCATCCATCAAACCTTCCTGGAGGCAAAAGAGTGGGAGTTTTACACCTGAGTGAGTTATGTAAGGAAGGACAATTACCACAATAAAAAGCACCATCCCACCCAGAAGGATTTGCCTCCATCCCTGGCTTGCAGCCTCCAGGTGGTGACAGTCCACTCCTCAGGGCAGAGGTTTGCCATTACGCACTCAAACACTCACCTCCTCCTGGGGGTTCAAATCTGGCCTCAGCAAATGGGTCTGTGGGCTATGGCCACCCCCCAGCCAGAGCTGATTTTGAACACATTTGCTGAGAGTGGCTTCCTTTGTGGATATATTCTACTCCTCCCAGGTTTGTTTACTTCTCTTTACACTTGAGCTATTTGGACAATAGTGCCACCTTCCTTTTATGATTTCTCAAGCTCCCACCAGGTTGCCTGACTCACAGCCCAGTTCCCTTCAGGAAGCACACTCAGGGAGGAGTGGGCTTTGGTGGTCACAGGTAAGCAGTTCCTTCTTTGCACAGTTTGCTACAGTGGACAAAAGTCCTTTGTTGATTTTAACAATGTTTAAGCCATTAACCATAGCATTTCAGTGTCTCCGAGAGACTAATCCATAAACATGAACTCTGCAATTTCCATAGCTCTAGGATTTCGCATGGGTCTTAAGGGTACAATCCTACTGACTTCACTGAGGCCCTAAACAGACGTGAAACTCCATGTTGGGCTCTTTGACAGCATCCAGGTATTCAGAAATAACATCATCAAATACCAGGACACCTTTTTTCTTTTCTGTTATATGATTAGTGTATTTTTTGCAAAATATGTTTTAATTCATGGATTTTCTTTACAAACTTTATCTGAAATCTGTATCCTCCCAAGAGATAAAAGTTTACAACATTATTTGTCACATTATGTGTTTGCTACAAACAGTTTAAAATTACAGGCATATTTATTGTAAGTACTGAAGCGATGAATTAGATGTTGCATGCTTCATCTATACTTGTCATGATGCTATAGAGCTTGTTAGCAGCCTAGGATATACAGTGATTTAATGCTGGGCTCATGTTCAGTATTCTCTTTCAGGCTTAGGATTTACAATTATCTTGTCAGTGTATTTCAAAACATCAGAATGCTGACTCCTTGCAAAAAAACCCCCAAACCCTCTGAAAAAAAAAATCCACTTAATGACTTAATGAGTGTCTGTGTAAGAAGCAATGATCTTTTGTAAAGGGAAAGCTTTATCTGTTCTTCTGTCCTATTCAGATGTCTTCCTTACAAAACAGGCAGAAAGTTCCTCAACTGAACCAATAACTGAGGCAAAAGATGTGAATATTGTCAATTACCTGTGTGCCCACAATATATAAACTTTATGCAGAATTTTCTGACTTATTTTAGTGATCATTTTTACCACCTATGCATTGTAGGGAGGTTAGAAATTTGAGATATTCTGTCATTATTTTGTAGAGTACTGTGCTTTTCTTGCCTGTTTTGTGTACAGAAAGATGTTTCCATACTGTAATTTTGGTTTGCATTAGCAAGTTAGTTTAGTAATTCATTTCTCAGTTTATAAAACAGATGAGAATATGCAAGTTTTGCTTAAAAATTAAAACCACATATTCCATTGACTGTAGATTCATATCTCAGTCACCAGTCACTGCCAACCAGCAATATTATTTTAGCATTTGCCACCCATAACACTGAAGTATCCCAGCACTATTCGGGCAAAACACCTCCAAACCTGCCAATTTATCACTGGATGCCAGTGGTTCCTGTGGTGCTTGACTTAGAATATTTACAAAAGTTTTAAAATAATTTTCTCTAGTAGGAGAAAACCTTGATAACTACTACAGTTTACGCTAGATATATTAATGTCATGACCACATGTGCAATCAATACATTAATAAGGGAATGATAACTACAAGGGATAGAATCAAGACCTGGAATTCAGAGAGAATTGGTTTTAAACTTTCAGCAGAAAAAAATGCTGTGGCTACTGAACTGGAATGAGCTTGTGAAGGAAGAGTGAAACAGAAGGAATGATTAGGAGATTCACTCAGGAGATTGAACCTGGGAAGGATGCTAGCTGCAGAAAGGGTGGTCAAGCACGGTGCTATTTGAACCATATGTGTACAGCTGAGATTGACAGCAGTTTGTCAGGCCTCAGCTGCCTCAATTCACCTCTGATCCCTTTTTTCAGCAACACAGATTATCACAGGAAAAAGCACACAGGATAAGAACCATGTCTGTGGTGAAAATAAGACTGCTGGGTTAATAGGAGGAATAGGAAGAGAATACTGCAACTACTAAATATCTGTGTTCAGCTCAGCCTTCTCCAACCCAAATCAGACAGCAGTCCCATCATTTCTGTGTGTGACTGCATAAAAAAAAGAGGTTTGCACAGACTGGACATAAAATAACTCAGCGGGGAGAAAAGCAAGGTGTGAGAGATCAGGAATGAGCACTGAAAGAGGACTTGTGGGCTTTATACTGATGCATGCCTGTGCTGTAATTCACAAACACATTGATGTGGAAACCTCAAGGAGCTCACCTTCACCTATATTCTGATTTTCATCTGCATTCTTATGTCTTATAATTTGCTGCCATATCGTACGGGGAGATGAAAGGATGATTTATTAAGCACAAGATAATGATGAAGTTCTTGGTGTAATCACTTGCTCTAAATTGTTAATATCTACATCTTTTACAAGGAGATAAAGGGGTTTTTTCTTTACTGGCCCTTTCTTTCAATTAATTTTACATAAAGGATACTTCAGGCTCTGCTTCTCACACATCTTACATTCTTCATTATTTGCTGTGGGGGATAGAGAAGAACATTATGTAAGTTCTGGTGCCCTCTTTATACTTAGCCAAAGCCACACCAGTTCCCCTCTGACACTCAATATTAGCACAACAAGGAGAATAACTCTGGAAGAAAACATCAGAGCACAGACCACAGTTACAGAGAAAGGAAAGGTCAGCAGAGAATGGCTTTCAGTTACAAATGTCAATAATTTCCCTTTTTGGTTTTAATGACAATTCCTTTCTGAGAACCCCTTTATCTGCCCACATGCTTGCACTCTCTGCATAGTAAAAATGAAAACCTATACATAAAAATTAAAGAGGCTGGACTTTCTATCTTCCTGTAAAGTTGCCAGCAAAAACATCAATTCAGTTTTGTCCTTCAAGTATATGTTCTGTATTTTCTCACTATTCTTAAGATAGATTACCATTCAAAGCATCTGAACAAACCCAACTCATTAAATAAAATTATAGTCGAAAGTCATTTTATCATTTATCACTTATTAGAAATAAGGATTAAATGGTGAAATGTTAATATATATCAGTAGGTTTAAATGTTCAAAACAGATTTAAGCAAGGAAATGCACTTTTAAAATATGAAATACTTGAGTAAAAAAACTGAAAAATACTTGAAATATTTAAAAATTAAATACATTTTTAACTTTAATGAATATTTTTTATTTTTCCTTTTCAGCAATGATGACATGTCAAGTAAAAAGTCTCATTTAATTAATAATTTACCCAGAGGAACAGGTCTGGACCCTACCTAAAGTTTTTCTAAATGTGGTATTTTTATGATCCATTATAAGGGTAATGCACAGGAATGATGCAATTATTGTAAGTTCCAGACTGTCAAATCTTAGGGTCTTGTTTGCAAGCACACACAGTGTATGTGAGGAAGAGGAAGCAAAAGACAAAGAAGGGACACTTTCAGCCCATATTGTCACATTTGGCCTTACAGGGCTGATGCTTGAAGAAACAACCTTCTCACACTTTTTGCTGGAGCAAGTCCCAGGCAGGTATCAACCTCCTTTTCCCTTTTTCCCCTCTTCCCAAAGAAAGAATGGTAACTATGATCACACCTAAGCTCATTCTGGGTAAACTCAAAAAGATTTTTTTGATTTTGTGTGTTGAGGTGATCACAACACTCTGCCTTCTGCAAGTTCCTTACACAGCCCTGGCAAGGAACGGACATCCCCTGAGGAATCAAGACTATTTTTGGGTTGCAGAGGGGAAAGAGATGCTTGGTTGTAGGAAAAGAAGAGGACCATGGTGATTTTTTTCTGGTGTCATATTTGAATCTTCATTATATATAGGATATATCAGGTAATATCTCCATGTAGGCTGTGAGGAGCGGTAACCACATCTGTCAAAGGCAGGCCTTGAGCTCAAAGGAACATTTCTGTGTTATGGGAACATAATTTTCAGTTCTGTTTTTATCTCTAACTCACTCTTTAGAATCTTACTTTAGAATACTGATAGGTAACAATTACTTTACTAAATTAAAGGAAGTGGGTAATGGAGGAATCTTCTAGGAAGTCTACAGAGGGCTTTCAAAGGCAGATGATTTAATATACTTGAAATAAGCATACAGAAGTGAGTAGGATAAATAGTATGGTTATTGTGAAAAATGCAAATATGGTGCTTTGGTGCTTCAAACATCAGGACAACATGTATTAACTTTAACTATTTTTGGGGTAAGTTTCAAAAGGACCATGGCTACAATAACAAAATAACCATGCCACTCTTTTTCCTACTGGATCTGGGTAAAGTATACTTGATTCATCTGCTCTGCTTACAATACTTTTCCTGTCAAATATAAAATATGAATCCTGGCCTTGGGTCAAATGTGAGTAACTCATATCTACATTATTATATAACTGGATATGTACTTAATATTCTGAATATCCTCATTTGTTCAAGTAAAAACTTCAGGTCTGGATTAGCAGAGAGAATGTTCCTGAGGTGTCCTCAAGAATGGTAGCAAACACCAACAAGCTTTACTTTCTGCTGCTTAAGGTTGTGTATCAAAAATGTAGAAACATGTAAGTTACTTTCTTGAAGGTTAAATCCTCATCATTTTTGAATTACAGTAGTTTAGTACAGAGCAATGAATTTAAAAATCTAATTGGGAGGGGATAGATTTCTAACTCTGTCCAAAATGAAGTATTTTCATTTGAAAAATACATTTCTTGTTCTTTCACAAATTAATCTTGTCTAATTTTAAATTTCTGCTTTAATCATGGAACATTTTGCCAAGAAAGAAAATTATGTTAGTCAGTTTTTAAGTAAGTGTCTAATACTTCTTTCACCATTTTATAAGAGTGGTACAATAGAGACTAAATTGTGATTTTGTTTTAAACAGTTCGTTTTGACCTCAGAACAGAATATTCTGAAAACTGTGTAGAATGACAAAAAGTCCTTTACGTCACTGCTTCTGTGATTCACATAAGTAGAGAGGCTCTTTTGTGAGGGCAAAGCTCAGGTGGACTGACTCAGTTTAACTCTGTAGGAAACCATGAACTCAGTGTGATTAACAGCAGTAAAAAAATCTCAGGCTACTTAAACTAGAAACTTATATTTCTTGTCCCGAGAAAGCAGAAGGGCAATTTTGTCTCAAACAAATATGTAACTTAAATTTATAACTCCAGAAGAATTTCACACACTGTAAGAACTCTAGACGTCTTATGAAGACAGAAAAAAAAATTAAACACAGTTGATTTAAGAACCAACCTTAGACAGAATAATGAACCAGGGGAAAAAAAAAACCTGCAAAAAATAGGGTGATATTATATTAATTTTGTGTAAACTATTTGTACTCAATGGATAGATAATAATTAAGGATTTTGCTTTTGTGAAATATGTTCACCTGGAGATAGCAGGCTGTCAAAACTTAACAAAAAATCCGAAGGCTGCTTGATTCCAAACAACCAAGATTTGAAATTAGTAAGAGGGAGTACTTGGATATTTAAGGCTACACATGGCAATTTTCTTCTTTAATCCTGGTGTTTGTTTTCAATCTTATGTTCAAGTGAAACTAAAGTTTAAGATTTCAACTTCTACAATTCTCTGTTATCTTTCTGAGATAGTACTAGATCTCTGAAGGGGGGAACTTGAAGTCAGCACTAGAATTATCTCTGGCATAAAACTATGTTTTATTTATATCACAACAATCAAAAAATTATATAATTTGAAATGTGATAACAAGAAAAAAGAGAATGGGTAAAATGGGAAAGCATCTATCAGTGGTTTCAATTTCAGTTTCCTTTACTTATGTACTTGGTATCTTGTGATACTAATATAGAAACTAATCACATACTAATAATTCTGGATCTGGAAAGAGAGCAGGATCCTCTGAGAATTTGATCGTCTATAGCACATCTTAGTATTCAGTCTAGTAGAGTTGCAAGATGCGGATTCAAAGTGGTAGCATCTTCCAGGTACTCCACATACCTGCAAGGGATGTACAAGGTTTGGGGCATGTGGAAGATTTCCAGGTTCTCCTTTTTCTTTTCTCTGTTCTGCTTTCATTCCTCAAAGCTGACCTTGAAAAGACAAGGTATATTTTCTGTGAGTGTTTAAGAAGAGCATTCTTCTCTACTTTTTGTTCTAGGTTATAATTTTGGCCCTGGTTCATGTGTGGTGATGTAATATATCACAATTTCCTGTAATTCCCTGTTTCTGAAATGAAGTTGTCAAATTTCCCCATTATATTCATTTTAGAAGTGGAACAGGTTCTCATTACTTCTCCTTGTTACTGGTAAAAATAAGTTTTTTCTTTGGCTTTCACTGTCTCTGGGAGTTATGTTGGGTTTTTCATTTTCTTTATGATAAAAGACAAGTTCCTGAAGATGTTTTCTATCCCTGTGCAATATTAAATGTCTCTAGAATTATTAAAGCTGTGACTCCCATTGACCCCTTGGTTTAAATTGGTTGTATTCACTACTCTAGGGTTCTCATTAGTTGGATGTTGTATTATGCTTTTTTTCTTAATTTGCCATTTGGGGCAGGCTGCATATCTGTGTCTAATTTGGAGGATTCAAGAGCTCTCTTTAGCAGAGATTTTTCAAGATCTGCTCAGTATCATACTAACACAGTCCATCTTTATAGGACATTGATCCCATGACAGATCTGAATAATATCTAAAATAAAACTAAAAGTGTTTCTCTCAGGAATGATGAATTCACAGATGTTCTTTTTCTTCACTAATTCTTCCTGCCTACTGATACCAGAATGATAGGATATGAAATAGCTGAGTAAACAGAATAAAAACCAAAGCACTTAGTTGCAAGGAAGTATGAGGCAGTATCCCTAGAGTAACACCAGTGACATACCTTTAGAATTCTGCTGTCTGTGACCAAAATCAGAGTTGGGTCCATGCGTGTAATGGTTTATACACTGTCTGAACACCAGGCACCACCAAAGCCTCTCTATCACTTCTGTCCACAACTCAACAGTGGGGAGAAAACATAATGAAGAGTTCATGGCTTGAGACAAGGACTGGGAGATATCACTCACCAAATGTTATCACAGGAAAAACAGACTTGAATTGGGAATGTTAGTTGAGTTTATTACTGCCAAAATCAGAGCAGGAAAATGAGAAGTAAAACCAGGCCTTTAAAACACCTCTCCCCACTTCTTCCTCTTTCCCAGCTCTACCTAATCCCTGCCAGCTGCAAAGGGAGACAGGGAATGGGGGTTATGATCAGTTCATCATCCATTGTTTCTCCCACTGCTCAGGAAGAGGAGTCCTTCCCCTGCTCCGGTGTGAGGTCCCTCCCAAAGGAGACAGTCCTCCGTGAAATTGTCCAATGTGAGTTCATTCCACAGGCAACAGTCATCCACAGACTGGTGGAACATGGGTCACTCTTACATGGGGTGCAGTCCTCCAGGCACAGCCTGCTCCAGTGTGGGTCCCCCACGGGGTCACAAGTCCTGCCAGGAAACCTGCTCCAGCATGAGCTCCTCTCTCCACAGGTCCACAGGTCCCTGATAGGAGGCTCTCCAGTGTGGGTTTCCCATGGATTCAGAGCCTCCTCTCTGGCATCCACCTACTCTGGGGTGGATCTTGTCCACAGGCAGGTGGATCTCTGCAGCCCTGTGCTCCTCCATGGGCTGCAGGGGTACAGCTGGTTTGCACCACAGGCTGCAGGGGAATCTCAGCTGTGCTGCCTGGAACACCAGCTCCCCCTCCATCTCCACTGATCTTGGTGTCAGCAGAGTTGTTCCTCTCACATATTCTCACCCTGCTCTGGCAAGAATTTCATCTGCACAAGAACATTTTTATTTCCTTCTTAAATGTGTTATCACTGAGGGTTATTTCTGATTGGCCCAGCCTTGGCCAGTGGCACATCCATCTTGGAGCTGCCTTGGACATTGGTGCTGCTGGACATGGAACAAACTTTGTTCAGCTTCTTACAGAAGACACTTCTATTGCCCCCCTGCTACCAAAACCTGGCCATACAAACCGAGTACAATGCAGGAGGAGTCTTCTAAGTAAAGTTTTCATCTTCCAGCAAACAGATTTTTACGTATTTGAAATAGTCCCAAGCTACAGAAAAATTCTTTAGGATAGCTGGAGTCATATTCAGATGATTTCATAAGGGTGAGGAGCCCACAGGTATTATGGTGGAAGACAAATTATTTTACCACTGGTTTCCTAAAGAGATAGCTGCCTTCATACCTGTGGTACATCTGCTATATTTTATAGAAGACTGGAAGGTAAGGACTTCTCAGTTTTACATACAGGGTATTTAGAGCCATTATGGTAAAATTGGTACTGTCCAGCGTTGTGCTGTTGGCATTCTGATGAGGCAGCTTTAAGAAATATAACATCTCACCCATATTGTGAAGGTGATGAGAAGAACCTACTACCTTTCTGTGTAGGTATAAAGGGCTAGCAGTAATTCAGTTTGTGGAAAACCTGAGATGGAGGTTTAAAGGAGAGGGAGGTGAGACTACAGTGCAAGCACAAACTGTATTGGCCTGGATGTTATAATCTCAGCAATGGATATCAGCATCCTATGACTATAAGTTAGTTCTTATATATTTATCTTCAATAAAGCACACTTTTGATTGTAACATAATGCTGCTGTGGGTTTTGTGAGGTTTTGTGTGGCTACACTGACTTGGAAAGTGAGAATTGGAGATATGGTTGCCTTCTGTTGTTCATGAGTATAGTCTTGCCTAGCTCAGCCAGCCAGAGTGGCTCTAACATTGTCATCCGTGGTCACAGGCTATATCCCTGTTTGAGACATTCACTTAAGTGTTGCACTCCATGATCCTTGTGGGTCCCTTCCAACTCAGAATATTCTGTGATTCCATGAAAACTGTTGGAAGTCTGATGACTGTAGGAAAAGAAACATCCAAACTAGCTTTGTGTGTCCTGTAGCAGGGAAGCTATGTGGGAAGGGCAATATGTCTGAGGCATTAAACACTAAGAGAAGGAGATTATGATATGCAACGCTATTCTGCTTAGAGGCAGGTGTTCTGCTTCAAGATTTGACATATTATGTCCCCATAGCACTGTAACATAATGTAATTCTACAATTATATTAGCTTCCTGATGGAGGAAAATGAAGCATAAAGATTGTGTCATTTCCCCAAGCAAGCCAGTGCCAAAGCTAAAGAGAGCATAATAATAGACAATGGTGTTTTAAGAATTTTAGGAATATCACAATTTGAATTGTCCACTGTACTTCAGTATGGCAAAATTATTAGATGGTGACACTATGCATAGCAACATGCAACAATGTTAGTTCTATGGCAGTTGTCCTACAGCTCCTAGAGCTGTCCAAGCAGTGGTGCAGGAGGATGGCTGCGGCAGTGTCTTCAGCCCTGTCCTTGCAATTGGCGCTGATTCCCTCCCCCTGCCGGTGCTGAAGCAGGGTCCAGGTGCTTGCACATGGATCCCACTTTACAGGTAGATGGGGGAAGGAGGCAACTAAGCAGAGGATATTGGAACTGGAGGAGATTTCAGCACCCATGTTGCTCTCTGACTGTCTCCACCCAAAAGCGAGTCCCTTAGAGGTCAGAACAGGTACCCAACAAGATCAAATTGTCTGGTAACTAGAATGAGGAAAGAATGAACAAAATACAACCTCACTTATTGCAAAACCTCTCCTGCCCACTGACCCCTTTTGAAGAGAACTACAATGGTCCAGTTGGCACCTCTCTACTTTTAGGATTTGGTCTGGTAAATTTTCAAGCAGCATTGTTTCTTAACTGAATCAAGCTCAGGCAGGCCAGACCTTTCACTCTTGCTGGTACTGTATTTGGTAAAGTGTCACACATTGCAACAAGTAGAGAAGGTGGTGAGATGTATAGGACCAAGGAGCTTTCTAGGGATCTGCATTCCTTGATATCTAAAGTCTGATCTAACACTATTTTAGTCATCAGGAAGGGATAGAAGAAAATGCTCAGAGGAGTGATGGGAAGGAGGAATAAAGAAAAGAGGAGAGTGTTGGTTTTTAAGAACATGTTGGGGGATTTCATACCTCAGTTTCTCAAATCAGCTCTTCATATATCCCTGAAAATGTGTGGCCCATTACACAATTGCCCAGCTTCCCCAGCACAACTCTATTTCTCTTCTACTTCCCACCTTCTCAGTGCTGTCAATAAAAATATTGCAGTGCTACTACAAAGCATCACATAATTAAAAATACATATAGTTGTGGTTGTCAGAGCTCCACATTCAGTCTAATCAAGGGAGCCTTTCTAAGGGAAAAAAATTCTGAGCAAATTCCTTGTCTCTCTTCTTTCACTGTCACCCTTTATGAAAACCAGAACAATTATTGTTTAAGACATCAGTAATGGCCATTTTCTCCTTAGACAGTAATTAAAAGAAAAACAGAAAACCTCTATTTCTGATGCCATCTCATGTTATTCTTTTCCAATGATACAAACCTGAGCGCTAGTGCTCGGTTTAAAAGACAAAACACAATTGTCCACAGACCATTGCAGTTTTGATGGTCCTGTGAAGATCATTGCTTCAGATGTTTTATATTAACTGGCATCCTATCATCTTCCTCTGACCTTTCTCATGGGGATAGCACCCACTGCACATGGCTGAGCAGTTGGCTGTCATTATTCCCACACTCTAAAACTTGGTCCCAAACTCAGCTGGTGAATTAATAAGGTGTTTTGAAAGAAAGAGTTCTTTGTCATATGTAATAATGAGTGTTTCTACTGCCAGTACAAAGTCAGAGGTTTAAAAGACTTAACCAAAAAGGAAAGAACAATCATTCCCCTGATCTGAGGTCTGAAATGTTGGTTGCTACTTAGCTCTCTGGATTTCAAGTATCTTTTTAGAACTCCATGGTGTCTTTAACAAGAGCAGGGATTAATTACCATGCTCACTTTTCTTAACACCTTCTTAAAATTATTTTAAAGATTTATAAATAACTTAAGGCCAGATTCCATCTTTTCTTTCTGTTGAATAGCCTTCAAAGTTATATCTGATGTTATGTAAATCAAAGGCCCAGTCCTTGGAATGAAGAAGTAATTGAATGGGGGAAACCATGAAGAAATTTGTTTTAAAGAGCTTAACCCTGTATATGTTGGTTTTACAATGACAATTTATTTTAAGTTCAAGGAATTTGCTTCTGCTTGCTGTGCCCTGTCACTTTCAGACAAACATGAAGGCTTTTGTTCCAAAGCCTTTGGGCAGAAAAACACAACACACCGCATATTTCCTCTAGAAGATCTGACTTTCCTGTACAAAGGGTTATCAATACCACAAAAGAATACTCTGAGGCTGTCCTTCACTTTGCCTGAAGAGTTTCATTTATAGACATACTTGCCAAACCCTCACCAGAAAAAAACAGGACAATGTTGCCAAAATTATCTTTAAAAAGAATGGAAGAAAGCAGTAAACAGAGAAACCATGGAGAAAATAATTTTTGCTGACATCTGAAGCAGAAATGAGAACATTGAAGTGATTAAAAATGATTCAAACACAGAATAATCTCATGAAAATACAGTACCTGTGATATGAAAACACAGTACCTATGATATAAAAATATAAATGCTTCTAGAACATGACTTTTAATTTGCATTCCCCACCATTCCTATAGCTGAGATATTCAGTAGTGCAAAGCAACTGAAAGAAAAGTATTATAGCTGCATACATTGTGCCTCTTTTAATGATTAATATTATCAAGTATTGTCTTCAGCACTCAGATTCCTAACATATTATTAGTCATGAATGAAATTACAGAAAACAGTTATTTTGATGATTACATATGTTGTTTCAACCTCTAAAATACATACAGTTTTCATTTAACTTTGTGTTCAGCAGTGACACAATAGCAAGGAATGCCATCAGTTCCTCACTAATTACCAAATATTGGTATTACTCAATAAATCTATTTAATTTCTGTTTAGCAGCAGCTGCTGCTGTTTCCTCAGAGATGGTCTTTAAGATTAAATGCTCAAGCCATGAGTGGGAATGCTGCAGGAAATATTTGAGAGACAAACTTGTTGAGGAGTTGCTGATTTCAGAACACAGTGTAAGTGAATATGCATAGACAAATTAAATGACCCATATCAACTTCTAGCCATAACAAATACTATTTGTGAGTAGTGACATGATGCATATTTCTACCCCTTAACCATTAATGAAGCTACACAAGTAAATTAAGTTATACCATTCCATCTTCATAAATTGCTGATTCAATAAATCACACAAGAAACAGCTGAGTAATTACAGGATGATGTTTGAAGCAAGAGAGGCCTCATTTGCATATTAACAGGCATTTGTTGCAGTAATTTCTGTCCTGGACTGGTGAATGTTAGATGTGATTAATCCTGTGAGCAATGCAGCTTGACTTCACAAGGGCTGCAGCATGTGTGTGCTCCACAGCAGCAGCAATAAGGCACATGGTTCTAATTAGCAGCAGAAACTTGCCCAGGTACAGACACCTTGGAGAATACTCATCCGCAACATCTTGTCAGCAAAAGGTCTTGTGAAACAGTCTCAAAAGACTGTAAGAAAGGGAAAAGCAACACATGAAATCTTTTAAGCACCAAGTAAGGCAGAGTTCCTCCTTCTCAAATGCCCCAATAGGTACAGAAAGAAGATAAAAAAGCTTTCTACACGAGTTTAAGGAAGGTTTTATTTAATTTGCAAAATTCTTGTGATGAATGGGCTTTTTACCTGAGCAATTGAATGAGCTTTTTACCTGAGGACTTTGCTTGGTCTTGTTTGTTTGTACTGAAGGGAACAGAAAGCTCAATGAAATTTATATCACTCTGCTTGGTGAATCTGTGGGCATAACACATCTAATTCACCTTAGTGAAAGTCAGTTTGCTCTCTAATGATTTTCTGTTCTTTGATTGTACGTAAAATTTCTTATAAGGAAAATTCAATTGTTACCTAACCAATTTAAATCTATACTCTTTTGTGCTAATAAATAATAGTTTAAGGGTCAGCAAAATAAAATAAAGAGGTAGAAAATTGCGTGAATGGAATCTGGAAGCTGATTTGTGGGCCAAAATGATGAAATATTACTCAACCTCTCCGTAAAGACAATGCAGATGAACTAAAATACATTGTTCTCTGAGCTGGTTACAAAGCTGTTTCAGTTCCAGAATATTGAGTATCCTGCATTAATCAAAAATAACCTAATGGGTTTTACTGAGCAACAAGGTGTAGTGTGCAAAGCAGCTAGCAGAAGAATGCTAGCCTATTACTATCTTTAAGATAGAAAAAAAATGCATGGCATTCATATGTTTATTGATTTTTTTCCTCACCCGGTTAAAGAACTGCAGTAAAAGACATTATTTTTCCTATAAATGCATTAACAACAGAAGGAGGGCTGAGGAGAATCTCCATCCTTTATTGGGTATTGGGGGAAAACACAGAGACAGAAGATGATGAGCCAAGGTACCTAATGGATTTGCCCTAGTGTTTATTAGTAAGGAAAGTTGTTTTCTGGATGACCAGTCCCCAAGCTAGAGGACCTGGATGGGCACAGAATTAAGCCCCTGAATCCAAGGGAAAATGATCAGTGACTTGCTACACCACGTAGACTCCCACAAGTCCATGTGGCAGGATAGGATCCACACAACTGTGCGGGTGGAAGTGCTCAGAGAGTCAATTTCTTTCATTTATGAGCAGCCTGTACTAACTCGGGACATCCCATTGGACTAGAGCTTTGAAAATGTGATGCCCACCTACAAGAAGGACTGGAAGGAGGATGCAGGGAAGTACAGGCCTGTCAGTTCTGGGAAAGGGTCTGGAGCAGATCTTGAGTGCCATCACACAGCATGTGCAGGACAACCAGGGGATCAGGCCCAGCCAGAGTGAGTTTGTGAAGGGCGAGTCCTGCTTGGCCATGTTGATGTCTTTCCGTGGCAAAGTGACCCACTTAGAGGATGAGGGGCAGGCTGTGGGTACTGTCTACCTAGACTTCAGTGAAACCTTTGACACTGTTCCTCACAGCAGCTCCTGGAGACCCTGACTGTACATGGCTTGGACAGGTGAACTCTTCACTGGGCAAAAATCTGGCTGGATGGCTGGGCCCAGAGAATGGCGGTGAAAGGAATTAATTACATCCAGCCGATGGCCAGTCACAAATGGTGTCCCCAAGACCATCAGTGTTGGGGTCAGTCCTGTTTAACACCTTTGCCAATGACCCACACAAGGATTACATGAAACTTCAATCATTTTGCAGATGACACCAAGTAGGGAAGGAGTGTTGATCTGCTGAAGGGTCGGAAGGGTCTGCAGAGGGATCTGGACAGGCTGGATTGATGAAATAAGGCCAATTAGATGAGGTTTAACAGAACAAGGTGTTGGAGCCTGTACCCCCTGCAGTGCTACAACCTTGGGGCAGAATGGCTGGAAATCTGCCTGGGGTAAAAGGACCTGGGGGTGGTGGCTCAGAGCAGATGAACATGAGCCAGTGCATGTGCCCAGATGGCCAAGAAGGCTAGTGGCATTGTGGCCAGCAGGACTAGGACAGTGATTTTCCCCCTGATTGTCACAGTGATTGTCAGCACTGGTGAGGCCAGACATCGAGTGCTGTGTCCAGTTGTGGAAAAAGACATTGAGGCACTGAAGCATGTCCAGAGAAGGAAATGGAGCTGGTGAAGTTTGAGGCACAGGTCTTATGAGGAGCGGCTGAGAGGGCTGAGAGGTGTTTAGCCTGGAGAAGAGGAGGCTGAAGAGGGTCTTTATTGCTCTCTACAACCACCTAAAAGAAGGTTGTGGTCAGGTGGAGGTTGGCCTTCCAAATAGCAAGTGGTAAGACCAGAAAATTGTCTCAAATTTCACAAGAAATAGGCATTAGGAAAAATTTCTTCACAGTAAGGTTTGTCCAGGGAAGTGGTTGAGTAACCAGCCTTGGAGGTATTTAAAAGATGTGTAGATGTGGCACTTAGGGACAAGGTTTAGTTGTGGACTTGGCAGTGCCGGGTTAATGGTTGGACTCAGTGATCTTAGAGGTCTTTTCCAATCTAAATGATTCCATGATTCTAATTCTATTTTAATTCTTTTCTGTTCTTATAATATTTCATGTGTCTTCAGAGGTCCACCTTTCTAAGTAGAGCCACCTTTCCATGTATCTTCTGTGATCAGGATGGCTGGGGTATCCATGTTCCTCCAGGAAGATTTCCCTTCCTCTTCTTTCACATAACGGGATTAATCAGATTTTTCTCACTACAGATATTAATCACTACAGCAAACTGCTCAAAGAGGTATGATGTGAATCCACATTAGAACTGTAAATTGTTTTCTGGTCTTAAAATCCTTTTTGAGCAAAAGATAAAAGAGGAGCGTCATTTTCATCGACTCAGTTGTTCCCCTATCTCTTCATCACCAGAGCACATACTTAAGCACCTCCAGGCTGGAAAAGCAGCGTGACTCAGACCACTTGTGGGACCTCCTCTGCCTCCTCCTCCTCTCCTCAAGAGTTCGGTGCTCCTGAAATGCAATGTACATCCTGATCAGGGGCTACCTTCAGCTAGGCAATGAGGATCTTAGGAAGAAAGGTATGGCAGACCTCTCTCCTTCCTCTAAGGCATCACTGCCAAAGGGACAAGGCTTCTGCCCCACTGCGGTTTGAACAATCACACTGGCGTACTGAAGTTAGTTGTGAAGAACGGTCCCCATCTAAAGAGGATGTGGAGGCTCCTTCCTAAATAAGTGCCTCGCTTTGTTTCGGTATTGCTTAATTCTTCCCTGTTCTGCTGGAAGGACATTATTCTGTAATAAAAAGTTAGGGCATAAAATCAGAGTTCCTCCTAACAAGGGTGAGGAGTTATATCCTATCAATTCCTAGGCTACAGTGCAATTTCTGGTGCTGTCAATGCAAACTCTCTTCATTGTCTCTATCCAAAAAATACAAGCTTATTCATTTGCAAGAAAAAAGTGCCTCTTGCATAGGGCTTTCCTGTCTTCCAAGTGGTAATAATGTAATACATTCTGTGAAAAAACAGAGCAAATCAACTTGGGACCTAATTACCTCAAGAAAGTACAATTCTCTTATAGAGCAAACAATGTTATTAGGATACCTAACTGAAACATATAATAAATCGCTTTTGCCTGCTTTTTTGTGGGCTTTTTTTGGTTTGGGAGTTAGGGGGGAGTTGTCAGGCGTGGGGGTTAGAGGGGGGGAAAGGGGAGGCTTAATATTTTAGCTTTGACAGCAAAGATCTAAACGGTTATCAGCCTCTCTACTTTATAATAACACTATCACAGTAATAGTCATCAGAGACAGCTGAGTTGGGAATATCTTCATAAATAAAATAAGACAGAAACAGGAGAGGAAAAAGAATTAAAGAAAATTGCAGTTTGAGACAACACCTCACATTTCTCCAGGTGTATGACTCTGCTTATGAAGATGTTCCTCAGAAGGCACCAGTTATATTGGCAGTAGCAGGATGAGAAGTTAAGCCTTCTGCTGTGTGAATAGTATCAAATAATATTAATTTTCTAATGGCTAAAGTGAGTCCTGTGATTCTCAGTATTTATATTTCATATTAAATAATTTGTTGTCTTATGGAGTCAGAGTCACAAATCACAGAGACCTTGAGCACTGGGGCTCATATTTTCAGCTTTTTTAATTACCTGAAAGATGTATAAAAACACATTTGACGAGACAGCTTTATTTTACTCTAACCATTCATCTTAGAGCACATTGTTGAGATGACTAGGGAAATGGCAGCATTATTTACTTGTTTATTTATTCTCTCATGTATGTCACTAAGACAGAAGTAAAAATGCAAAAGTAGGTGCTAAACAACATCAGAAAGATTTCTTATAGTCCCCAAACAACTGAGTCTGGTGAGTAAAATATAGAGAACCAGAAATATTGGGGAAATACCAAGAACTGAGTATTAATCAAACTATCATGGACTATTGCTGTCACTGGATTACTTTCCCTAACAAAGTTGATTCCACAGATGATGCCAAGAGGAAAAAATGTCCATATATTCTCTTATACCTTGGAGAGGTCTAGCATTTCTAACACACAGACATCCAAAGGTAAACATTTACAAAGATAGATAAAACCCTTTCCCTTCAGGAAATAGGCAGAAGTTCAGGGAGTTCAGACAATCTAACTCACATTTGTTTGTGGCTTATGGAGTATCTACTTTATTCCTTCTTTTAAAATTCTCTTAAAACATAAGCAATGAAGATTCAAGGGGAGAAATGGAGACATTTGCTCAAAAAAGGACATAAAAAAATCAATAGAGTTCTTTTGTTTTTCTACTTTTTACCAAGACTTCAAAAATACAGTTGAGTGTTATATTTCCCTTAAACTCTGTTTTCTTTGCTGGTGTTTTTTAGGTTTTTTGGTGGGTTTTTGTTTCTGGTTGGGTGTTTGGGGTTTTTTTGTTGGTATTTTTTTTGCCTCTGTCAAAAGCAACTAGGTAAAAGCAATTCTATCCCAGATGTAACCAAAGCAGCAGATTAAGTGTTCGCATCAATTGAAACAATTTTTTGGTGCTTCAGACACAATAAATATGTGAACCATGCAGCCTAACTTCTTGAAATACTAGTGACAAAAGGGTAATACAGAAAAATTGAATTAAATTGTGTTTGGTGCATACAATTTTTTACTTTGTCAAATTACTTTTTTTTTTTCATGCAACAGTTGTTTATATATTAAAATACAATATATTATTACTTTGTCACTGCAGATACTGTCTCCAGTTGTTGAGAATGTTGAACTGGGTTTTATGGTATCATGAATTTCCTGAGTTGCATGACACAGTTTATTACACAGTTCATGCTGTTTCATAAATTGCATAATACAGTTTAAAGCCAACTTTTTTTTTTTTTTAAGGATTTATCTCTTGCAATCCATATTTGAGTGCTTGTCAGGTCAAGATTAACTGAAAACCTATATAAAATATAACTGTCCCAAATCACAGTCAGGCAAAACATTTACTGCTGCTTCATACCTTTCCAGGTTATAAAATTTAATAAGGCCATGTTGTTGCCATCTGCATCAATTCCGCTTTACATCAGGAAGCTTCTGCAAAAAGCATTTGTGCAAGCAACCTGTAAGTGTATTTATCAGAAACAGACCCAAGCAGCAAAGGGGAGGAGTTCAATACAGCAGGATGGATAGAAGATGGATCAATTATTGTAGTTTATCAGCTTTTAGAGGGGGCAGCGTCTGTGGCATTGTAATGAGCAAAATGTGTGATCCCCGTGCATTGGAGGAGAATGCACTTCTTCCCATTACCGTTTTTGCCTGATGAGCTGCCCACATCAGCAGCCACCCATCCTCTGGCAGGGTGCACAGAATCAGGGACCAGGCAACCACCACTCTGCCTGCAGGGCTGGGATGGGCAGCTGGAGCCTGTGTGCGATTGAGTAAAAATTAAGGATATCCTCGGCAAATCTGTAGCAAGGTTCTTCTCAAACTGGTTGCTGCCATGTTGTCTTTCACAGCTTGGTGTCTTTTATGTTAGGGAGCAGGGGAAAGATGACTGCTGCTCTGGGATAATTTATTCTGGTGTTGCAAACCTAATTGTTCTGGACCAGAACGTCACCTTGCTATAACCTGCTTCTTGCTGACTCCAGACTCTTTCATTTAGCAATATTCTCATGTTCATAAGCAGGTGCTGGAGCAGGGGACATAGTTATACTCACATATATTAATTTCTATTGTCGAACCTAAACTGCATTTCCCCACCAGCCTGGGCTAAAGCTGCCAGTTTCTCTGTCTTTATTCTTGTTCCATTCCTCTTTTAATGAATGTCAAGTCAATGGCAAATTGTACCATCTTGCATTTATCTTCCTTTCTCCCAACTTTTTAAAAAAATGCATTCAGCACCATTAATTGTAGGACTTTGGACTCTCCTGGGTAACTTGCCAATGGATTCACCAGTTTCCTGACTACCTTTTCATCACTACCAGCCTAACAGATGGGGACTCACCACATCAGATAGGTCTGTCTGCCAATACGTCCCAGAGGGAATTCCTCCTTTTTGCATCAGTTTTACATCTCTACTTCAGTCTTTGAATAAGTACTTTCAAGTCCTCCAGGAGACTGATTTGATTTTGCTCAGTTTAGCGGCAGCAGAAATAGTTTGATGAAGACATTTAAGAAGTAATAGTAGCCTTCAATCTTTAGATTAGTTCCTATTTCAGACTCCTGGCTTTTGGGAGACAGATCCTGGATAGAGAGGCACTAGCATGATTAAGGTCTATACCCACATACTTTTACCTGAATTTATCTCCTCACATTTTATTTCTGGTAATGCATAAATTAATGGCCATGCATGTATCTGTTAATTTTTAAAATTATATTAAAGTAGATAAAATATCACTTAAAGATGCCATTAAACAACAAATTAACATTTTAATAAGTGCAGCCAGAAATTTACATTGGTGTGAACTGGTCCTGAGTCTTTATTGCTCTGGTATCTCCAGCTATTAACATTGTCTTATGTCGCCTGACATTTTCTGGTGGCAGGGGCCTAATTACAGATACCTTGTTTCATCTTGCATACAATTAAAGCTTGGAGTAATTGAGACAAAGCAAGATTATGTGCTTGAAAATGTACATAAGAAGATTTTTTTTGTTATATATATATATACATATACATGTGTGTATATATATATATATATATATATATATATATATATATATATATATATATAATTCTTAAGAAAAATCATGAGGACAAGCACTTCTGAAAGATAGGCTTTGAGTGGAAAAGGGGAAACCTTCACTATTTATAGCAGACTTCAGAGGATTAACTCCTAAGTGCAGTACCTCACTCATTAAATACCTCGTTCCTATGACATTGTGAAAATGGAATTCGACTAATTTATAGGTATACTCCAGATGCTTTGTTTGCTGCTGTTTTTTTAAAAGATTTGTGACACAAACTAGGTGCTATGAAAAGGATTTAGCAGCAATTAGTGCCTTACAAACACTTTGGTGAAGAAAATATATAGAGAAGTGCAACTCAAAATCAGGGAAACAATATTTGATTTAGCAGGTCTCTTTTCTGAGATGGAGCTGGAGACCTTTAAAGAGCAGTCTGGAAGTACCACTAGTTGTCACTTGTGGTGAAAGTGTTTGTGCTGTTAAGGATGACCACAATACTGCAAATTAAATCTTGGTCGTGAAGAACATTGTTTCCTACCTCACAAGGCAGAAATTAAAGGTTTTCATGAAATCTCTCTCTAAGCCAAGGAAAACATAATGACCCTGTAAGTCCCAAGGGCTCTCTACCTATCTCTGAATGGAGAAGAACAGACAACAAATATATGATATTTCTTTAGATTGAAGTGATAAGTGGGAAAATGAAGTTTGTGTGGCTTGAAAATAATGGAAAGAAAGTCTTGGTTTAAGAAGAGTTAGAGGCCTTAGGGAGGCATTTAAAAAGAATTACATTTCTAGGGCCATCCAACTTAATTAATCTTTCAAGCATGAAGGATTTTAAAGAGCTTCAGGTGCAACTGTAACAAAATTTATGCAGAAGAGCTAATGATCTCCTGTAGAAACGGTCTCTGTATGGAGTAAGGTGCACACAACAGAGCATCATACAGCTTTACTCCTCTGGGAAATTAAACACTGTAATTTTACAATGTGAATAGTTTATTAGTATCTCAAAACTCTCTTGCACCTCAGTACAAGGTATCAGGTTGAATAAGACTTAGCTTCTTATGTTTCTTATGTTATCCTTGGATTCATTTGCTACCAATTTCAGGTGGTTTTGCAAATTTATTTCCCCCTTATTTATAACAGTGAGAGATCTGGTTACTGAAAACTGATTGTGAATCTCAGATACTGTGAGTTTATACAGTGTTTTTATAATGGAACTCAGTTTCTTCATGTTTCAGACACTATCAACACATAAATGTGATATATTAATGATAATATAATGCCTTTTATTTCCCTCACATAAATTAATATACTTTTATGGAAAGTCTATTCATTCTGCTTGGCTCCACTCATAAATTTTGGTATGATATATGATGATAAGATTTAGAGATTTATGTGAAATAACTCAATGCTTTCAGTCTATTTACAATGCAAAGTTTGAGTGGCATAAACACAGTTGATGGTAAGATAAAATGTGACAGACTTTGAAGCGAGGATGGGGAGTAATGGGGTCATTATGCTCATCACTGAAGCTGATCTCCTTACATTCTGATGTACAGTTCTTAGGAACAAGACAAATATGTGGATTTTTCAGTGCTTTTCCTTGGGAAGACCTGCCATGTAAAACCAGGAAGAGACTCTGCAGAGGAGGTGAGAATGACCACTTAGCAACAGCGTAGTGAACTAAAACCTTCGCTAGATTGCTGTAAAAGCTTCTAGTCTTTGAAAAAGTTGCAGCAAACTTTAGGGGTATTAGAAAGGACTTAGTTCTCTACTCCTTTGGTGAACGTGAATGCCATGCAAAAAAGTGCAATTTGGTTTACAAGCCTGAGTATCTTTCCAGTCAGTGCAGAAAGAGGGCTCTAGTGCTGTAAAAAGCCTTGAATAATTTTTCCTGTCCTGTCAGACTCTTTACTCCTTGAATTGTGCTCTCATCTGGCATTCGTCATAGTTACAAAGCTTTTTCTCTGAGGAATAAATAAAAGACTTCTGTCTCACCTCTTAGAGGACCAGAAGTCTTCTTTTAAACTATTTATGCCCCCTTCTTACTCTACAGTCTGCTGAGCAACATATAAATTTTAAACAACGTTTCACAAATACCTCACAACCTTTAAAAATTATCTTGTAAAACCCTTAGCTGTTGACTTTACAAACACTTTTGTTTAACTGTTGTTCTTTAGAATGGTGGCAAATCTACTAGCTAAAGGGACTTGGTCCAAGAACAGATAATAGAGCCCCTTGGTACTATTTACATCTTCACTTCCCTAAAGGTTTTCAAAGAAAAAGGATTGACTATTATATCAGCATAAGCATGTCCTGTCCATATTCAGCCTACAAGATGTTCTGTCTTTCTGCATGATAGTTTATCCTTCCAGAAAAGAACAGCATGGTAGTCATGGCAGATGTTACTGGTGTGATATTCAGCACTAGGAAAATTTGCAGTTTTGCCATATACATGACAAAAATTCATGATGACTGTTTGTCTTTTTGAAAGTTTAAATAAAAAACAATAATAGTGGTAATAAATATTTAAAGTAACTCTTGAAAGTGTGAAGCTGCATATGGGAGGAAATAGGAAAATATAAAGGAAAAACTGACACCAATAAAGAATGTCAATTTTGTTTTACTGGAACTTCCACTTAGGAATTTTTGCAATGCTTTTAGAGGCATTCATAGTAGGGAAATCTGCCAAATTTTGGATTTTGATCCAGAAAATGTTGGAACTCATTGGTGTGATCTGTTTCTTTTGGAGAGTATCCATCTTCTGTTTTTCCTTCAGCAAGCTGTTTACTTTTTTGCCTCTCAGAGTTCCATTCATCTTTTACATCTTAGACAGGGAGTAGGCAAAGTTGCCTGTTTAGAAGGACTTTTCAGGAGCTCAATAGGCTACTGTTACAATGTTCATTCATTGCAGGATGGGACTGATCAAGCCCTGTTTCTGAGCTGCCTCAAGTCATAAAAAGCAGGAAAATTTCCCTCTGCCCACAACATTACATATCCCACCTCTTTAGCTCCTTCCTGTCTCCAAAACTGAAGAAGGATGCTGATGCTTGCCACCATTATTATCCTTGTGCAAAAGTGAACAGTGGCCAATTGCACATGGATCCTTCACATGCTAGTACTGTACTGCCAGGTTTGTTTTCCTAAATTGTGATGTACAGTGATTTCATCCAACAACTGCCAGGTTTGTTTTCCTAAATTGTGATGTACAGTGGTTTCATCCAACATCATCAGGCTGGAAGGAGCAGAGGGCATCATTCCTGCGAGTTTGGCAACCCTGACAAAGAGGTGGCTAAGTTTGCATTAGAGGATGAAATAAGAGCTCTTTAGTGTGATCCTAAGGAGGCAGACAACGGTTGTAGTATAGGTAAAAAAATAAGGCTGAAAATTGTCTCTTGATTTTGGGTGGGGCTTTTTATCATACCGAAAAAAAAAAAAAAGTAGAAAAAGAGCAGGAATTGTCAGAGCAGTTGACTGCTCTGTTTGAAAAACTGTATCTAATAACAATATAGCTCTGGACAGTAAATGTTCTTGTATATTCTTCTATGATGGCTGAGAATATTTTCATAGGACTATTTCAGTGCTGGTTTTCTTTCTGTCATTATTCCTGAATGATACTCAGATGTAATTTTTTTTTATTCTCTTTAAAAGTGGTAATGAACTATTCCTTTAGTTGTGCTTTCAGTAGCAAATTTATGCTTAGTCTTGTTGTGTATTTTACAGTGTTGAAAGCTTTTTTTCTCAAGTCTTGATGTTACCAGTCTTCCTGGCTTCTGAACCAACTCCTAACAAATAATGATAATGTAATCTAATCCTGTGTTTATTATTAATTTCAATTAATTCATTTGCCTTTCAAGCTTCTTATTTAACAGTGTCTTATTATTTTTATATGCACAATATTTTTAATTACTGGATATTGATGTACATAATTTCATCTTTTCATATGTGTTAGTATACCTAGCAATTGTACTGTGATATTCTTCTTCTTCTCCATTTGAAGTGGGAGAATTTGCACACTGAAATCTTTCTGGGTAGAATATGGCAAATTTGAGAAACCTGAATCCACTGATATTTCATTTACAATTTAGAGATTCTTCAGGACAGCACGGAAGTCCAAGACTGCAGGAAAACTGCATCTACTTCTCAATGGTCCTACTTCTTTATTTGCAAACATTTTTGCAAAAATCTTCTTTCAGTGGGGCTGAGGAACTGTCAGTATGTTTGACTAAATGAAGGCTGTGGTAGTTGTGTGCACTGGTTTTTATACCGGCTTTTGCAAGCCTGAGGCAGGTGAACTAACAGGCAGTTATAAAGGCAAAAGGAATTCTTTGGTGTTAGTATGTGACTTAACCTATGCCTGGAATTTTGAAGAATTTCCAGAGTGCCAAACGCAAATTTGCTGCAAAATAACACCTCAACAGTTTTCATTATTACATCCACCTCACAGTAACATCTGGCAATATCTGCGTGTGCTTTGGACAGGAAAATTCCAGCTGTATATATGCTACAGCTCACTCCTGGAGTCCTGCAATGCCAGAATGTCAACTCAGTTTTAAAGTAAAAAATACATCTGAGTCTTGTGTTAAAAGCTGTTCTGTGTGCAAACCAGTGAACAGCCTGAGGATGAGGAAGGACTTTCATGGTTATTAAAATGAGATTACTGTCCTGAGGGTGCTTTCCATCACTCTGCTTACAGGTGCATCCCAAGTCATTGGCATGGAGAAGCCAAAATGATCCTTTCCCTGCTGAATTGCAAGATTTGGAAGGAATAAGTAGGGCACAGTATGTGGATTTAAGTGGGGTTTTTAAATTGTTTTGGGTGGGGCTTCTTACTTTTTATTTCCTTTCCTTTTTTTTTTTATTTTTTTTTTTTACTACTGGCTGAAAAAATTGTAAGTGCCTTTATGAATTAATGTTTTGGGTTTGGCATCTTATATTACTATTGTAAAATAAAAGTTTCCAGATGAGCAAGTAAATCATTAATGAACTTGAATAAGTTGTCATGTGATGAATTGGTAAAATAGCTCCACTGGTAAATTTGTGAGTGGCTTTGTCATTGAAATTAGTCAACACAGTAAATACCATCTGAGCTAAAGATTAGGGCAATACTAGTCTATAGTGCAAAAGGAAGTAGCCAGCTACACAACATATATATAAAATATTTTATACAAGGCAGAATTGGATGCTATGAATAAGTAAATGTCTTCATTTGACACTGATGATACATTGGCATAATTCATGGGGTTTTTAATTACAATGAGAAAAAATAAGAGATACTCTGAAGAAAATATATGCTGGAAGGGATGGCATTTGAACAAAATAGCACTGGTCTCTGAACCAAAACATGATTACTCAATAAAAGGATGAAATCAAGAGAACTCCTACTCTACTTGACTACAGGTTAGAAGACACTTTGTTATACAAAAGATTTAAAGTCTAAATGGTTGGCAATGATGATTACATAGGATGGTAATTCCTAGGCAGAAATCCTTAATGAAATTGAATCCTGAATAAGGTTACTAATTTTTGATTAGAATATAATTTCAATTGAACACATTTCATTCACCAGGTTGATACCAGAGGCAGAGATAAAGGGTCAAAAAACTGCTTTTTGAAGGATTACAAAAGAAAATTGTGTATAGCATCAAGGCACTCTCACATAACACACAAGCCCTGTCTCAGAGCTTGTTATGACCTTTTCATTTAATGAAAAATATTGCCCAGATCAAGAAAGACATATTCTCTGGTTTATATTTTGCTTTGTACTCTTGTTATTAGCAAGATAATAATTCACAGCCAATTCAAATTCATACAGTTTTGTGGTAACAATGACCTCATCTCTCTCCTTAATATTTACCTCCTGAAATATTTATTGACTGCAGTAGTGTCTCCTCTCAGCCTTAATTTTTTTAGTTGAAAAAATTTAAGCACTTCATTTCTCTTGCATAAGATAGGCTTTTAATGCCCCATTTTATCTTCACAGCCTCTCCATGCACTTGTTGCAGATGGAGAAAATGTTTCTAGGAGGTGAATAAGACCTGTCATAAATGAGGTTTTACAAAAAAATTTGCACCTAAAAAATATTATATTTCTCTTTTACTCTGGAAAACAGTTTACTTCCCACCTTAAGACTGCAATTTTGGGGTTTTTTTTCAGAACTCAGGGCTCAGCAGGGCTCAGAGTTATTCTATCATCCATAAATCTGTTCAGGTCTTTTCTTTGTTCCACTTTTACTTCCAATGGGTAACTTCCCAACTCGTAGCAAAACTTTCAATTTTTCCAGTCCAAATACCTGTGTCTCAACTAGACATTGGAAAATGGATTAAAGGAAATTGAGGTTTCTGTGTTTCGTGGCTGTAAGCACTTTTTTCAGCTTCTTTCTAACTTTGTTGATGCCCAGTCCCTTTCAGTATCTTCTTCCTCAATGCAGTTTAGTAGCTGTCAAAATCAGATTCAGCATCTGCTCAGGCAGGGGGCTAGAAAGTGACCTCTCAAGGACAACATGCAGAAACTCTCCAGGGTCATCCATTACCCCACTGGAGTTCCCAGATGGCTTTCTGTGGGGTGGTCTGCAAATGTTTTGGTACCATAGATTGCACATTCCTGGTAGCAGGCAAAGGAAGCCAGCAAATTTGAGGGCACTTTGCTCCTGCCATAATCCTTCAGAAGTAATCAAGAAGTAATTAGGAGAGACTTTTTTGTGTTTGCTGTGGAGGGTGAGGTTTGGAGGAGATGCTGGCACTGTGAGCAGCTACTTTCCTTCCAAACACCAATGGAGAAGCTCTTGGTACATTGCTGATGTGCAGTAAATGCCTGCACGTCACCTTACTTAAATGTAACCTGGGGACATCTGAAGTTCTTGATTTTCCATACTTCATACATCAAACACCAGAATCAGATAATATAGACGCTGCTTAAACCTTCCTGAAATTCAAAACCCTTTCTCTGAAACTGAAACAGAACAAAAACCTAATGAGTTATCATAACAAACACAGGACCAAAATAAAAGATACTGTGATTTTCTTCAAAACGAAGCTGATTATTAAATCTACACATTGTCCTCAGATGTGCAAGCACTAGGAATCCATCCATGTTTCTTATAAATTCAAATAGAATTAGGCAACACCACAGGTATTTTCAGTTTCAGATTATGAACATTTTGTAAACAATCTCAATTATTATTTATAACATGTCTTCATTTTGCCATCTCCTAACATCACTTGTCACATTTTATATTTCTGCACTCTAACACCTATGCTACACATTAGGGTGAGAAGAGTATTCACTGCAGATCATTCTTTCAACTCCAGATAATCCTGTTGATATGTGTGACCTTGACTTTAATCATTTGGTAGTTCTTTGAAATAGCACACACATAAGCATGTGTGTATAAATTAAAGAGGAAGAGAAGAAAGGGGGAGGGAGATTAAGGATAAAGAGGAAAGAGAGAGTGGGTCTAAAGATCAAGACACGTCAAATAACATTTAGTGAGCATTGCAGAAAAATAAATGTGCACAGGACTAACCACACACAGGCAATGAATACTGTGAAGTCTTGCAGTAGCTTGCAAGATATTGTAGTATTGCAGCTTTGGATGAACTGCAATATAATTATCTAAATGCACAGTGGTATTTCAATTTTCAACATATTTTTCTGTTGCTGCTGTTCATCTCACTTAACACAAATTTCACCTTAATTTGCAATTTTTGAAAGTGTTGAGTATCCTTAGAAAGTCTGAAATAATAAAAAAGCCAGTAATAATATGGCTCTTAAAAAAGCAATGAATTGAGAAAGAGATAAGAGAAAATCAATTATTTTTTTCCCTGGGGACACTAGACACAGATGAGCTATGCTATATGTGTTGGTTTAGTTCCTGTGCTTATATCCATAGACTGCTGCTTGTGAAAGACTTAGGTGCATGTAGCATTGATGCATTTGGAGCAAGTCAGTGCCTGCTTATTGGCATGGATGAAGGAAGATTATTAGCAAAGTTTGCAATCACTATGGAAACTGACTCTCTGGTTGCTGTGTTGGCACATCTGTCAGGGACAGCAGCTGTTCTAGAGGATTCCTTCCAACGAAGCTTTTCCTGAGACTTGTATCTGGGTCTGGGCCCAGGACTGCAGGGTTTCAACAAGAATCCAACAGTCTACACAAGCACAATTTTATTCTTCACTTTGCCCTTGTAAGGCAACTCTGTTTTCTTTTCAGTGTTTAGAAAACTTGCAGAGTGAAACACCGGGAGAGGTGACATGCAAATCCTTTCTACTGTGTCGTTCCCAGACTAGGTATTGGGGCAAAGAAGAAGGGAGAGTCCTACTAGGAGGTAATGGAGAGCTTGGTTCTCCTTCAGCCTGGTGTGTGGCCTCTTGAAAACCTGTGACTTCTTAATTTAAAGTTTGGGCACAAATTATTTTTATAGCAGGTTTTTTTCTTACTATTTGTCGCATCAGATCAAAGCACTTTGTGGCATCAGCCTCAGCAGAATCATTCTGCATGAAAGAAGAGGACAGGATGCCTGGGGGTGACACCACTCTAAGGAATCCAGCCCCCAGCAAAGGCATGGATACTCTTAGAGCTGACACGTGGAGGCAGATTGGAATTTTCATGAACCAGAGGCTTTTGTTATGATAGTATTTGTCTTTAGATAGGCAAGTAAATTTGAAGCTGGTTTTGTTTTATTTAGAATTTGTTGCCTTCAACAAATAAGTGTTTAGAACATTTCATAGACATGTTCAAAGGAAGGTACATTCTCAGGTGTAATTTTCCAGTGCCAATGGCATCCATGAGGCTGCTGAAATAAATGGTGAATTTTCATTAAATCCTGTGTACTCAGTAGGTAGTAGTTCAATCTTTTGGTTCTGGGAACCCTTTCAAAATCTGGCCGTGATTTCTGATTCCCATAATAATGGGTTATGGAATTGTTTTCACCATAGAAATTCCCCACAGTTTGTAGTCCTTTTTAAAAGAAAAACCCTTAAATTTTTTCTTGGGCATTAAGGTATTCCTGCAGCAAATGCAGCAATTGTTCATGGAAGAATGGAAGATTACAAAATAATTTGAATTTAAGCTGGCGCATACCAGCCCAGTTCAACTGTCTTGACTGATCTGTTAAAATTTAATGTAATTAATGGGTGAAAACAAGAGGAAAGAAGAGTGAAACAATCAGCTGATTCATCACAGACCTCCACAAATTTCTTAGTAATTTTCTTTTCAAGAACTGGTGCAACACAACCACCTCTTTCAATATTTATCTACTATGAACATGCATTTTCTTTCCTCGAGGAAATATATCTGCCTAGGCATCTAAAACAAAGTTACACATCCAAGAAAGTAGATTGTTGTATTTTCTGATCCTTATGTACTTTTCTAATTGTACACTGAGTTAATATTTTAATACCTGTTTGGAAACAAACTTTTAAAGTCTTTGCTTTTATGATTTATATTGCACCAGAATCCCTAGTCTGCTATAAAAACCAGTTCCTCATTACCTTTATTTATACGTAATGGACTTTAGAGACTAAATATTATTAGTTTTTCAGCTAAGAGTTTATGTAATTAATGATGCATTTATATCCATATATGTACAAAGAGTAGCCTTCTCATATTTAATCCTCGAAAGCTACTAGGGTAGCACATTTTGCAGTGGCTAGAAAGAATTCAGACATGAAGATGATTAAGTTGTTATCCGACAGACAAATATTTTTAAATGCTTCATCACACTTTTAAAAGTTCTGAATTCAAGTGGAAAGCCTATTTCTTTGGCTTCAATAATCACTGGAAAGGGAAAACAGAATGAAAAAGATGCTTTTTTGCCTGACAGAAGACTACTTTTGTGGTGGAAGAAAGTAAAAATGAAAAAGTTATGCTGCCTTTAGCCCAATGTTTTAATTGCAAATAGGTTTCTAGAATAAAATAAGTCCTTTCCGATGGTTTTTTGCCATTGTTATGCAGACTATTCAGATGACACACTTCATGAAGAAAGACTGCACCTGATAAATGTAGTTAAGTCTAAAAGGGTTTTTATCCATGTTCACTATTGTAGGGGTTGCCCTAGAGTGAATTGAATCATTAGGTCATGTCTAAATTCTGTTTCTCTGTAGTTCAGGACCAGCACTTTGATTCCGTTTGCAAATGGATGCATGGAAACACTCCACAAACACAGCACTGGGCTGGAGCACGGACACACAAAGGTAGTTCTGATGAGTTTATTTAGCTGTGGAATGAGATCAAGATCTGAAGTGCTGCAGGGCATGGTCATGCTTCACTCTCAGGAACAAGTACTGCCAAAGAAGGTTCAAAGAGCCATGTTTACAACCATGGAACAAGCTCCCTGTTGATTTCAATATCTGACATTACACAGATATGCAAACTCAATATAATTTGTTCCATCTGTCCCTCCTCATTACTATCTGTAGCAGCAGCACAGGTATTCCCTTCTCCCAAAATGCTACAATTCTGCTGTGTGACTGCAGTGAAGACCAAGCAGGGACAGAGAAAGAGCAAATGAAGACCATTATCCTGAACTTTCTTACTTACCATAATATAGTGGAGTAGTGCTGGATTGTGTAATTTTTTCCTGGTGTGAATTGCTTCAGGTGAACACAGTTGGAAGAGAGAACGAGTAGTTTGTCTTCCCAAACATAGACGAACAAGTGGATGTTACAAATGTGGCTTCAGCTTGGGAGATCCTGGAGTCCCTGTGTCTTCTGCAGTGCCATGCTATTCTGTGTGCTGGCAGGTACAGCTGCCTTTTATTATTCTGCAAAGATATTATTATATTGTTGTGCAGGCATTTTATAGAAAGTTAAATTAACCACTGCAGTAAGGTCTCTGTAAACACCCACTGTGGAGAAACAAAGCGCCATAAAGTTGTGTTGTATTCCTTCTGATACCAGCATTTTCTGGAAGTGTTGCTCACAGGAATGAAAATGTCTCAAAACACAGAAGTAAATTTATTCAGAACTACTGGAAGTAATTTGGTTGCAGAATTTCAGAGATGCTGCAGGAATCTGGCTGTCCCGATGGAATGGACTTATCATATTTTTAGACCTTTGGGAAAAGAGGAAGTCAGCTACCAACCAACTGAATTACCCTGTTATACCATCCTTTCTCCTTCATTCAGTTTACCTTCAGGACTGCTCAGAATTGTAAGAATATTCATTTTCAGCTAAGTTTGACTACAGATTAAAACCTGTCATTATACACACAAAAAGATCCTTTCCTTTGGACAGCTTGAACCACTCTGTAACCATGGCAAGTTTTACCAGCACATTATCATCCGTCACTTATCACATATCCATTACTCTCAACTTGCTGCATTTCAGATTAGGCATTCCACTTTGATTCCATGCATTCACACTTCCCAAAAATCACTCGGTTCTGGTCCCTTTTTATGAGGTCTTTCATTACACACATTATTTACCAGACTTCCCCTAGTGCTTTTATTAAAATGTAAACAGCAAGTTCTCCTCTCCATATTAAACATACTCATGCTCCCTAGTTTCTTGTTGGTAAGAGAGTTCCTGTCAGGGAGGTCTTTACTCCTAATTTCTTCCTCTTTTTTTTCTCTTCAAGTTTATTATCTATGCTGGGTATTTTCGTGTACTGACTTCTAGTGGATAATGAACTGTGATTTTCTCCCTGAGGAAGGTTGTATAAACCTTCCCTTCCATGGCATCTGCCAGTTAGAAAATGCTTAATGGACTTTTATTTTTTTCTCAGTAGCACTTAGACTGTAAACTACCAGCAAAGACATTAACTTGCAGATACAGAAAGAAGTGAAAACATTATAAAGATAATGTGCCAAATCTGGTGTCAGCGAGTCAACAGGGTTGTTAAAAAGTTGCAGGAGATGTAGATAAAAGCTATAAGAATAAATAAAGGGCTGGAAACCATGCTTTATGGAGAATGGTGTGAGGTGTTCAATTTACATACACGAGGAAGAAAGTTGGAGGTGTACACTGAACTTAGGTCCACCAGGTGCAATTAACTCAGATTATTTGATCTGTGAATCAGAAAATATTCAAGTTGTCCAATTTCCTTAACAGAAGCCCAAAGCCTTCTTCTAGTTAAGCCAGATAATTCAGTCTTCAAAAGGTGTGTGTTACAGACAGTGAATAGATGAGTCCAATTTCTGAGCAAAGTGTCTGCTCAATGGGAAGGAAGGTGAGTGGGGCAGCTGACACATCTGAAAGGAGGGGATGCCATCCAGAGGGACTGGACAGACTTGGGGAGGGGTCCCAGGAGAGCCTCAAGAAGATCAGCATGTCCAAGTGCAAAGTGCTGCATCCAGCTCTGGGTTCCTCAGCACCAGAATGACATGGACCTGTTGGAATGAGTCCAGACAAGGGCAACAAAAAATGATCAGAGGGCTGGAGCACCTCTCCTACAAAGACAGGCTGAGAGAGTTGGAGTTGTTCAGCCTGGAAATTAGAAGGTTCTGTGGGAGATCTCAATTCAGTAGCTTAAGTGGTCTTAAGAAAAGGATGGAGAAGAACTTTTTGATATAGGCAGATAGTGTTAGGGCATGGGGAAATTGTTTTAAACTAAAGGAGGACGGGCCTAATTTAGATGTTAGGAAAATTTCTTTACTCAAGGGTGATGAGGCATTGGAACAGGTTGCCCAGAGAAGTGGGCAGGATGCCTCATCCCAGTAAGTGTTCATGTTGGATAGGGCTCTGAGAAACCTGATCTAGTCAGTGGCATCCGTATCCCTGACAGGGGAGCTGGAAATATATGATCTTCGAGTACCTTCCAACACAAACCATCCTATGATTTTATGATTGTATGATTTTATGAAATAATCAGATAAATTAAACTAAGATTATTCCAGTGGATGAGATTTATCTTCTAGTGCACCAAAAAGCCAAGGAATGGAGTAAATTAACCTTAGGCTCCATCAGCATGACAAGGAGAGAAAGTGCTGTCCAACTGGTCAGACTTGTGTATGCCAGCAAACACACCAATGACGAAATCTTTCTTCAGAGCAGTGGACTAAATATTCTATTTTTATGTTGCCAGTCACTGATGTTTCAGAGGAAGATGAGAAAAAAATTAAACAAAACCAACAGGAAGTTTTTTTCTGACCCTCTGTAAATAGTTAATTGAAAACCATAAGCTCTGATTAACATAATTACGTTAAAACTTAAGCATTATGAGAAAAGTATTGAGACAATAGAAAGGATTCTGAAGTCAGATCACAAAAAAGAAACAGAATGAAGAGACAGATATGGGATGAGCTTTCATAGTTCATAAAGAAGAGGATAAAATTTGGATTTATTGACAGTTAGAAAGAACAACTATGCAGACAGGCTGTCCTGAAGCTAAAAATGTCTCTGTGAGGCTGCATAAGAAGTACATTTTTTAAAATTTTTAGCCTGTAAAGCCCAAATCTGTTTTTTGATAAGCTTTTCCACATTTTCATAGAGTTGTTTTTTTTTATTTTTTATTTCTACTGCTGGACATTGATCCTTACAATAACAATAATGACAATTTTTCTAAACAAATTTTCTCTAACATTTGCATCCTGTGTCACAACCAGATTGCTGAAGTATCTTAACTTGTTTAAAGTACAGAATATAACCAACTACTTCGACAACATCGTGATCCCAATAAGGCTGATCTTCAGGTTCTCTGATCACGTTTCTGGCTCTTCATTTTAATCTTCTTTTTACCTTTCTAGTTGTAATTGCAGTATCTGGATGTAGCAACCAGCTATGAATTAATGGAAGGCTGTATTTGTTCATGCTGGCATATAGAATGTTTTATCAGCTACTGCCAGTCCACCACATAAGGGTGAAACCTGGATCATACAATTATTAATGTAGGAAAAGTTGAACTGGTTGTTGGCTAAGAATGATGGTATTTGAGGACTTCAACAGTTTAACTGAAGCTGTGGTAAGTTCTTCATCAGCAAAAACAGTGTGGTCAAGTTTCAACAAGTGTCTCCACAGGGCAGTCTAGTTCCCATTGCACTGTGGGGGAGGAGATAGCAGTGAGCTTTCCAACTCTATAATTTGTGAGACAAACTGTTCAGGGCCTTGTACTGCTCTGTGCAGATGGCAGCCCTGTGCTGATGGCACAGAAGCACAGCAAATCTCTCTGCGATAGGCAGAAGCTGAGGTCCTCTGCTAGATGAAGGGCAGCCCCCTCCTCTTCTGCTTTCTTGTAGACACATTTGTAGCATTTGTATCTTTGGGTCTGCCAAATTCTCTAAAAATGAGTGGTAGTCGGACCTGTGAAAGCGAAACAGAAACTTATTTTTGGTGGTTTTTTATAAAGGTGTCCTGACTGATTTGTAATCACTGTGAGCACTGCAAAGGAAGAACAAAACAAGGGGTTATCAAGAAATGAAAAGGAAAGAAGACACGCTGCCTAGTGTTGCACAGACTGTTTGTTGACATGACGAATACAAATAAAAACTACTTTTTTTTAGCAAATCATGCTCCAAATGCAACCTATGTACTTTGCTTGCCTGCAGCTGGAGCTGTCAGCCAAGCTAAATGGTATGTAGGATGATTTTGAAATATTTTACTTCAATAAAAATCTAGCTTGCGCAAGGGAGACAAAGAGATAACATGTTAAGAAATGCTGTGATGAGATACTAATTTTCAATGGACTAGTACAACAGGGATTTAAAATCCTTGAGAAGATACATGCTCCAGAAACACAGAAATTTGAATCCTTTTCTGCCTCCTTCAAGACATACTGTGGGTATATTTGTCTTCTAAAACAAGACATTTTCTTTTTGACTTGGACTCTACATTTTATATATTCCTTTTCTCCTCAAGAACAGAGTACATGAGATTCCCTGTCTCACCTAGGTTTTATTTTCAGGATCTTCTGCTCCCAAAGACTTGTGCAAGCAGGAGACCACACTCAGGATCTTCATTCAGGAAGATCCACTTATTTATCATTTGTTAGGTTGAATCAATAGGCAGTAATTGTTGGATTATTGTTGATCCAAGGCCTCAACTTGCCCCCACTTAAAAGGTTTACTTTAGAGAGTTATAATAGAATTCCTAATGTTTACTTCCTCTGCTTCATCCTACAGAGAGATACAGAGAAGGGGGACTAAGAAATAATAAAAACCTGTCAACAATATTCTGTTTTGAAATGAATATGTGTACACAAGTTGCTTTACTCTCAATGCAATGGGGCATAAAGGTTTCATCTACTTCCTTTTCACTGGCAAAATGCAGCCATGGAGGCGTGGTTTAACTAAGAGTTGGGCTTTCCAAGTATCCTAATTCAGAAGTTTGGAAAAGGTATGATTATAGAAAAGCAGAGAGAGATGTATGTGGATCATTGTTATGAAGTTGAATATTCATATTTTGATTTATTTAAAGTTAATGAACACCAGAAAGCACTTTTAGTGTTTACTTTTTCATCATTTGGCTCTAATTAACCTTTCCCATGATTCAGATGTCTGACAAATGTGCAGGGCTTCAGGGCTAAGTGCTTTTTTCCATGATTGACTTTAATTAAGCTTTCTCTAGCCTTGAAACCCTTGTAAACTCAGAGAACTTTATTTTAATTGCCTTCTGCCAGATTTACTTACACTAGACAAATATTTTAAATCAAATGCAACGCTATTAAAAGTATGATGAACTGACTTGCAAAGCAGTACTCTGCCATGGTGAAATGCATTGCACTCACCAAAAGTGCTGTGAGGGAGAAAAAATGACTGATTTTGTGAAGGTAACTTCTGGAGAAAAAGCAACTTTTCTTTTTCTGCAGGATAGGTATGTGAAAACACCAAGTTTCAAGGTATTGTTATTCTTCTCCAGTTTTGGTGGTATTACATCATATTCATTCATACTAGAAATTATCAAATGGATCCTCCGAGAACTTATTTCATGCTTTGGACTGATCAATAGGTCTCTGTTGCAGCTGGTGAAATGAGTCAGTTCAATCTTGATTAGGAGACTTTGTCACCTAAATCATGGCATTTATGCTCCCAGACTCTGTCCTAAAACGGTCATCAGGAGAACCAGACAAACAGGGACCAATGCTTGTACAAGTAAATGCTGGTTTTATTTTTCAAAATGCTGTGTACAAAAGCACAGTTCAACAGCTGTTTGCAGAAATAAATGGAAGATCGTCCATAAATTTCAAGTCCAATGTAAGTTTTATCCAGACCAAGGTTTGTGATTTTCTTTTTAGTGCTTCCTGTCAAATGCTAGCATGTTAATTTTGCTCATGGACTGGAAACATCCTTTCTATGCAAACAAATGGCAAGCCCTATTTTCATTCTATGTTGCATTGCTATAAATTGAACTGTGACTGAGTCATTGTGAGTAGCACAGAGGTAGTATGCTGCACATTTTGGCTGCTTCTCCATATTATGTTCTGAAGGATCAACTGAGCAATATTTACTTAGTTACACTTCTATGCCATCTTCCTGATGCTTGATGGGAAAGGCGTTGCTCTCATGGAAGAACACCATCCTGAGGAAACCTTTTTTATTTGCTGTGGCTGAAATGCTTATCCTTAATAGAAAATGTTCTGGGGAGCTTTTGTTAGAAGGAAGCCTACCAAAACTGTCATCAGGCTTAACTGCAGTATAGCACTGGTCATGAGATAAGGGTCAACCTATTCCTTCAGTTACCAACAACATGAAAACAGATATCAATAAAGGTTGACTGTGATGTCTCAATCGTGATAGCTCTGTTTTCCTTCCAATTTTTAATCCTTTTTTTTAACACAATGTAGAATCTTCTAAATTATAAACAGAAATATTTTGAATGTGGCTTGGATCAAGTTAATTCCCAAAACTGAATCTTTACACCTGAGCCCACAAGCAGTGCAAAGAAATGTATGAATATTTAATCATATTATATTAATGATTAACGTATACATAAATGTAACTGTGTAACTATACATTTATATATGCAACTATTTAAGACAACCACTTTGTCTGAATACAGATCTTCCACAAAGCAGTAGTCTGACTGCTCCATTAGCTGTATTTATCCAGCTAATATGCGTTGCTAAAGCTGTTGCAGCAAAAGGGTCTCCATGGGGACAAACTTTGGCTTAGAAAGAGTAATTAAGTTTCTGTACCCTGTTGATAGTCAGCTTCCAAGAGTGCTAATAAAAACCGTGTACCTAGGTTGCAACTTTCAAACCCCAGCCCAGGACAACAGAACTCCTTAAGCCAATCAAAAAGCAAGTGTAGAGTCTGAACAAAGTTGTTAAATAAGAAGGATAACTGTTAGCTTTCCTAGATCCTGCAAGGACGGTGGGTTAGCTCCTAAGTTTGAAAAATTGCCAGTCCTGTTGGAGGACTTCAGAGAATTTTTAAGGTAAGCAAGGATTCATGTAGTGAGATGCACAATGAGGAACTGGTGTACAAAATTGTTTGAAAAGTATTCCTAGCCCTCTAAATAGTATTGTTTTTTAAAAATGGAGATATAAACTATTTGCTGTACTGAGGCTTTTTTTATTCTTGTGAGTCTTTGTTTAGTCAGAGTCACAGTTATTCATAGGAAAAAAATCTGCAGCCATTTCCTAGTTTTAATTAATTCTATTTTACATCCTGACACTTTAACTTGCTCTTGATCAGCTTCTAAGTGATCTGTTTGACATGTCTATCTTTAATTCAGAATAATTGTCAAATTAGTTTGCAATTTATCAGCAATCTGAAGAGTAACTCTAGCTAGAAAGAGCTATTTTTCTTTTCAGAGTGAAAGTAAGCTATTACAAAGGGCCTCAGAGATTAAAGAAAAATGGCACTGTCATGAGAAATTTCTAAGTGCAAGAACCCCTTCAGATTTCTAGGAAGAATTTTAAGTAATGTCTGCATTCAATAAACATTGCAATTGTCTGTCTTGAATGAAAAATATTGCCTAAATTCCATTGCCTTATTTAGACTAAGCTGAGGGCCCTGCAATCTATTACAATCTATCCCATGTGCTTGTTTTGTGGAGCTATTTTCAATACCATGCTTTTACTGGGTGAGAGTGCTGACAAGTGGCATTATTCTTAAACAATACTTGCAATTACAAACCAAACAGTAACACGTCTGCCTCAAAATTTCCTTGACATATATATGAAAAACTCTGCATAACAATTTTAATATCTGAAAAAAAAGCTCTCTCTTTCAGCTTTTTCTCAGTATATAAAATCCCAGGTACAAACAGTCATCTCTCTCCCTATTGACCCATGGTTACTTCTGTGTAACCCTTCTTCCAGCAGTGAGAACAAGGACCTTACATAGAAATGTCCCTTCCTAAAACTGATTAAACTGCAACCTATTCACATTTATGTTTCTTCTCCTGGTTCTGTGAAATTAAACTAGAGTTGCATCTGAGCCAAACATTTTAATGAATTGCAGGTTTACAAGAGAAAAAGAAGGGCAAAACTAGGATAATTTTGCAATTTAGTGAGTCTGGCCAAAACTGGCATGAGGTTTTGGTTCTGAAAAAGAAATGAAATTATTTTCTATGAGCGTTTCATTTCAAAATGCACACCATACAATGTTGTGAATTTTCACAGATTTTCAACTTGGAATTAACTAATTTCTTTATGATTATGAATACAATTTTTTAAAAAGAGCAAAGCATCACTGGCATAAAAGCAAAACACATATTTCTCTAAATTATATCCTTCACATTTTGGTGGGGACACTGAGTAGAAAATCAATTAGTCACACAAAAAAACTCCCTGGTGGGCAGAGTCTAGTTATTTTCAGGGTCATGAGCATTGGTTATTACTTAAACCATATGACTCAAAAGTCTGCACACAAAGGATGAGACTGTATATTTGTATTTCCAAAGACTGAGCAGGGCTGAGTAGGTAGGGCCTATGAGCAGTGTGTTCATTTCCCATCTGGCAGGCACTAAGAATATAGGCAGGCAGCAATAGCCCGTGGCACTCAACAGTTTGATTTATTGATAATTAGAGGTGGTGGGGAGTGGCACTATTCCCACTTCTGCTGTGACCACCATGCTTACTCCTTCAGTGAAGACTGTCCATTCCCCTTTTCAGTGCTGCCAGCACTATCCCTGTTTCATCCCTGCTGTAAAGTCTGTGCCCTGGTACACCTCCCCTAATATGAAATATTGGGCATAAGGGCACAACAGCATTACTGTGAAAAAGAGCAGTGAAAATGGATCTCCCCATGCCCCAAGGCCATATGTTTGTCTTTCATCTGCCATACTTGGGGCTAGATTGTTCTTTTCTTTCCAGTGGAAAAGCAAAAAGCAAACCCAAACCAACCCCAACCAATCAAACAAAACACTCAAACAAATAAGCAAAACAAACAAACAAACAAAAATAAAAAAAAAATCCAAAGCAAAGCAAAAAGAAGAGTATAAACACTAAAATACTGGAGGAGGACATGATGGGTACATTGTTTCCAATTAGGTACAAGGGTTTTGAAATGTCTTCCTGAAAGCAGTGAATATTTGAAAAAATGCAAAAATATGAGCTTGTTAAAAGCATTTCCTTGTTCCTGGATTGTTTTAGAGTTAAAATAATATTGGTTGCTGCTCTGATTTTGCTCATACAAAACTTACTTTCATAAAGTAACTTGCCATATTGCTGCAGCTGGCTGGATAATATCTGTTGTGTTTGTCATTACCAAGAAAAGAGACCTGCCAAATTATTCAAAAGTGTATTGCAGTCCCAGCATCTCTTATTATTCTGTGTGCTCCTTGCTCCTGTTCCTTTCATGTTGCTCTGATACACAGGGATATAATGAAGAAGTTACATAACTAATTAAAGCAGATGTATTTTTAATAAAGACTTTGGAATTGACTTTTTGAGAACTAACAAATTCAATTCTCAAGTGTATTCAACACTATTTTAAAGAGTGTTTGATTTATTTGTTTTAGCTTTGGGGAGTGCTGCTCCCATTTGGATTTTTCCAAAGACTTAAGGTCTTACTTTGGGTTACTTGCACTGAGTGTGGATAAGCCATGACTGTTTAAGCATGCTGTCAGATCAGAAGCAAAGGTGTAACTAATGCAGCCATCAAAGGATCTCTAAAACTGACAGACTGCCTCTGCAGGATTTTGTAATCTGTTTTATTTATACCATTATTAAGATGTAAGTATAGCTTAATTTTTATCACAAAGTGTGTAAATGAAAGCAGTTGCAATTCAGACATGGGGCTTTGATGGAGGGCTCATTGAAAGCACTGAAGAGGCTCACGCTGGTTCCACTGATCATGGATGAATATCAAACACCACATGACATCCAACTGTGATTACTTGTTTTAATGAAAAATTTGTGACTAATTTGTGAAAAGTTTGTGAAGATTTATAATGTGCACAGGAAAGAAGGGTTAAGAAAACCAGGGAAAACATTTGTTATATAAATCAAGGTGTTTATAGTGTGGGAAGTGGTAGAAGGGAAGACTTATAATTTTTCTTTTTTTTTTTTTTAAACAGAGTTTCCAGGTAAATAACCTTAAATTTCAGATTATTTCATTTTTCAGGTTGGATGGCTGGTGATTTCTTTTACCAGTCTATATTTTTTTCACCAGATCTTGATTTCTTTTCTCTGTCTTGTTTTTGTATGAGGTTAGAAGGAAATAATCTAGGAGAAAGAAAGGGAAAGTTGTATTTAGTTACATTTTGGGATCATAATTCTAAACCAAAGAGAAAGCTCAATACATTTTTTCTTGCATGGAAATATTTATAACAAAGATTTCCATAATCATTATCTACATTAAAAATCCTCAATGTTAATAGCAGTGGAAGAAGTGGTATTTGAAGAAAAGGTTTCCTCCTTAGTCACCTATTAGATGACAAATCTTTACAAAATATTGAAAACCAAATTCAAAGAACAGTAAATATGCTTAGTTTTCAGTTGCCACACTTTGAGTTCTGTTTCTTTTTTTATATACTCAAAATGTTCATCTGCACTGAAAAGATTTGTCTTAAGTAGCTACTTTTCCATAAAATACTTTTAGGTTGCATACTTTCAGATTTGGCAAATTTACCCCAGGTTCAATTAATTTTCCCCTCTTTCAAACCCCTACATGTCACTCTGCATCCCTACCCCTGCTATGTTCTGTTTGGCTGGAGCATTGAATTTCTTGCTCACAGATTACTAACCACAGGGAAAGAAGCTGGAATGAGATTAGACTTGATCAGTAGTGACTGGTGGTGTAGGGGGGGACACAAACACTATTTTCCTCTATATGAATGATGTGTTGACATTGCTTGTATTGTTCTTGCTTATATTGAGGAAGGATTTTCCACTTTTTGATCATGGAGTTGTCTTTTCTTTGGCCTGTGGTTGTCTAAACTTGGAAATACCAAGTGACTGAGTGATGAGCATTAATGAATGATTGCTGTAAGCAGTACCCATGTAAACATGTATGTATGTATGTATGTGTGTGTGTGTAGCTCCCATGCACAGACACAGAATAAAAAAATCCTGAAGTTTCAGGTACTTTTACTGGTGAAATAGCTGCAGCGTAACTGAGATGAATCAAACTACTGGAAAGAACAAAAGTTCAGGGAAATAGGCACAGCAATAATCCCTGAGATTTATGAGCATCGTGAAGGATTTACCACATTCTTGCTTCAGTTCACATGATAATTTTGCTTTGGTCACTGCCTTCTGACTCACCATGAGAGCTAATTTGCAAACCTGAGATATCAGAATCTTAAATTATTCTGTTTATTATTCATGATGAATAGAAAACCATTGTATTAACATTCTTTTATTTTTTTAAAGATTTAAGATTGACTGAAAATGAAAGTTGTTAAGGGGTTCAAATTGTCCAAAATTTGGTGTGTATTATTTTCTTCTGTTTGCAATTCCCAACATTGTCTTTCATCCTTCCCTCATTTTAGGATTTTTTTCCCAACTCTTCAGATATGCAACTGCCTAATTTCCCAAACAAAGAAAAACTTCAAACTTTTATAAAATCTGATTTTCTCTGCCCACCTGCAACTGCAGTTTCTCCATTATTGATATTACTAAACATTGCTCTTTTTTTGTGTGTTCCCATCTACCTTTGCTTTCTGCCGTTCCTTGCACATTGAAAGCTGCGTTGATTAGCACCAAGACAGGAAAAATGTGCTGAGAAATGACACAAAAAATCCACTCAGATGTCTCAGAAATATTTTGGAAATTCTGTAGCAGGAACACGTGTGTCACCTTCTGCCATAAGTATAAATTGCTTCAGCTCATTTCCTAGTTGAAGTGTGAGTGGTATTAATAAGGAGTGGGTTTAAAATTCTCCTAGTTATTTTAAAGGTCAGCCAGCACATACAAGCAGCATACCAACGACAGGAGTTAATCATTTAGCTATCAGAAGATAAAAGCATTAACTCACATGAAATACAGAGACAGTATCACACTGACAATCATTTTCCTTGGGAAAGCAATATTAAATTTTCATATGGGTCCAGCTACCACAATCAAGAAGTTGAATCAAACGTGAACCTGCAATCATATAAGTTACTTCCTGATAAATTCAGGTGCATCCTGTGATAATTTCACACACTTGTGGTAAATGAAAGGCACTCTGCACATCCTTCATTAAGGCACAGCAGCCTTTAGTTTACCTGTATATGCTGGAGAACTGTGACAGACACTTCACAACTCAGTTTTCCTCCTGATAATTTGTTATTCTCTCTTTGTTTAAAGAATGTTTTAATAACTCCTCCCCTCTGTTAAGACAGCATTGAGTAGACACTAACATTTTGTCAATGTTTGGTGAGAAGACCTCTTAAATCGCTCAGCTCTTGGAAAAGGAACTATGGATTACTTATTTTCATGTTCTTTCTACTTCAGGACCCCATCTGAAACACTGATAATAAACATCTTTATGCATTAATAATACACTGCCTGTTTGACTTGGTCAAAGGCTTCTTTGCTCAGTATTTTAAAAAACAGCTAAGCAACACTCTTTCCAGAAGGTGCTAAATACTAATTGAAAAATAGATCAAGAAAGGTATTTGAAGTTGTCCAAAATGAATGTCCAAAATGAAAAACAGAAATCCTGAAAAATAAAGGCTAGTTTTCTAGAGCTACCTCAAAATCTATGTGGCAAACAGGAGATTTGATTTTTGCAATACAGGGCATCACATGATTGTCATTTTCCTGACTGCTGTCATCTATTCCCATAGTGAAACTCATTCCTTGGATGGGACAGGCAGCAATACTGACATTGCTCCCTCCAAAAACAGCATCTTTAAAATCTAGCTAAGATTCCATAGGAGTCCTGTCAGCTTCCTGAAATTTACATTCCCAGCCATCCTCGGCAATACTAAAACCAAATCTCTTTTCAGGGATAATAATAATAATAATAATAAAGTAACAAAAACCAACAACAACAATAATAATAAATATTAGTAATAATAATTTCCTTTTCAATTCAAATCATGGCATAAAACTTGCCAGAATAGTCACAAACCTTTGCAGAAGTGATGACTTTAAGGAACTTCATTTGACATCTAAGTTGAGACTATGTTGAGAGGAAAATAAAATGGTAAGAAAATGAAAAAGGAATTCGAAACACTGCATGACAACCCAGACCTGTGCAAAATGCACCAGTGACTAATTACGGGCATGGACATATACAGAACATGCACAAAATTAAAGCTTTCTCTTTGAGGATTTGCATTTATGTGTGACTGGAAGGACCTGGCTTTGTGTTTCCCCCTGTAGTGATCATTCAGTCCTCAAAGAACTGGGTCAAAATCCCCTTCCCATTCTGTGCCACAGTTTATCCACAGGCACTAGCAATTGCAATGGGTGTTGCTTTGAATGCAACTCCTCATGTTTCCCTCCAAAAAGCGATCTGCTGATTCACCTTGAACTCTGCCCAGGGGATGAGTGTGATAACTTTAATATACTCTGCTTTTCCACACCAACAAGTATTATCTGCAGTGGAAGGAGTGAGGTGAAAGAATGGCATTGGAAAGAACTGTGTTTTGTGAAAACAAAATCCTGCTGCGAAGGAAGTGTTTAAAATGTGCAGAAGGACACCATCAAATTACCAAGACTTGCTACTGCATCTATTATAAAATTATAATAATACAGAGGAGACTTTTTTCTGCTAGGGAAATTACTTGCTATATTGCTAATAATTAAAGAAAAATAAAAACCATATGACAGACTCAGCAATTCAAGCATCTAATAAGCTTTGATAAACAGCTTCTGTAGAGCTTGTGCAAATACAGATTAACTTTAAAAATGCTATTATCCCCAGCAGACAGATGTTCAACTACTGAAGTTGCGAGACAATTACGCATAGTAGATTGCACGTTGAGTGGTACTGAAGAGTTGTCAGTGAAGATACACATTGAGGACTTCAAATAGATATCCCTGGCTCTCTCAGTGCCAGAAGCCTCTTTTTGACAAATCTGCATTGCATTTGAAGGAACAGAGAGGAAGTACCTTACCCTGGCAGTCTCTCCTGGGACATGTTACACTCATGGGAAGACACACAGTTTGCTCATTTGCTCACTAGATGGTCATGGCTTGAAGTCGACCTGATGTTACCCAAATGTTCTCTGTAGTTTTAGTCACTCAGTGTAATGAAATGCTCATGAAAAACTTGAATCTTGACTTCCAGGCTGTACCTTTTCTTTCTCAAGCTATACCAATGCACAGAGAATGATCCTAGAGTCACCCTGGAATTTCTTCTGTCCAGGGTAAATGTTCAGTCCAGGGACCAAGTTAGGGAACAAGATCTACTTATCTGTTGTAGTGAAAAAACTCATATCCTTCCTATATGCTTAAAATTATGATACAGATCTTGTGGTACTTTCCCTTGTAATAGTATTTCTGGTACATCATTACAACAGCTCTAGGAAAAAAATGAAGTTTCAATTCATTTTCCTGGTTTTTCTTTGAAGTTTTTAAATTTTTTGAACTCAAAATAGTTAGGTCAACTCTCACTTTAGTTTACAGTCTTGTCTGTCTGCTCTGCAGTAGGCACAGAGGCTGACAAAGAGTTCAGAAAAGCTAAATAAGGAGATTAATTTGCTAATGATTGATTAGCATATTTATGTATATGAGGAAAAAGGAAAAAGAAAAGTCATGTATGGCTGAATTCCTTTCTTAAACGCTAAATTTTATACAAAATTAACCTGTTAATGTCCAGGCAATTGCTGTATTAAAAAAAAATATGAAAACATTACTATTTGTTCCAGTTCTTCAATGTCCTGAATTAGTAGTGGAAACTGAAGAAGAATGAAAACTGAGCCCCAGACGGTGATGAATATTTCTATGAGAAGTGCTAGGCAATTGGAATAAATCACTATGAGAAGTGGGGAACGTGTGAAACAGGCAACAAATAACTGGAGGGCACTTTTTTGTTACCAGTCTGTATGAAAGTCTGCTTGTAACCACGGCAACTGGAAGGCCACATTTGCAGCACTGAAACCAACAAATATTGAAGAGTAACTTACAGCACTTTTCCCATTCGAGCAATATTGGCTGCTCTCCCTGCTGTGCCCTACAGGGGTGTCCTCTGACCTCAGGCTCCTCCCTTCACAGGGACAATCTGCAATAGGGACAGTTAAACCCTGCAAGTCTGCATTCCTCACTCTTGCCCAGTGGATTAGCAAGCAGCAAAGCATTTTTCTGAATGTTTACTCTGTTTTCAGTAATAACATTGAAGTTTTACAAAGTGGTCCAGCTAGCCCACATGGGACAGGAGGAAAATTCTGATTTAACAAAGGAGTGTCATCTAGAAGAGCAATAAACAATGAGATAATCAATGGCCAAATGATGCACTGAGATGTTCATAACACCTACTTTTGATCACTGTACCAAAGCACTCTGGAATGCTTTGGAAAAAACATCTGGAACAAAGGTAACAAAAATTCTGTTTCTTTTTGGTTTTTTTTGTCCATAAACTCCATAAGTGATACCTGTATCTAAGTCTTAAATCAAACAACTAAAAGCAATTTGCATGCAAACGCACATTTTCTAAAATGTATGGAATGATTTTAAATTTTGCTTAAAATCTGGCCTCAATATTTTTCTGGTTTTCTTTGGTGGTGGTGCTGGTCTTTTTCCTTATTGGCCTAGAATACTATGTGTCAGAAACCACTACCCATTCTCATCAAACAACTCTCCAAATAACAAAACTGTGAGTAGAAACCAAGTCCCTGGTAATTTGCATTTAGAGGTTTTGGTTAGTGGAGTGGAAGTAAAATGTGTTTCTGTGATAATACATATGTATCTTGCAGCCAGCTGCTAAGGTCAGAAAAAAACCCTGCAGACTACACCAGACATATTTGCCAAAGGTACTTTATTTCTATTTACAGTGATGAAGGGAAAAATAGAATTTTTTGCAGGCTAATAACTTGTTGATGACATAGCTATTCCAATACCATGTTTTGGAAAATGGAGAATCATAGAATATCCTGAGTAGTAAGGGACCCACAAGGATCATCAAAGTGCAGCTCCTGTACCTGATGAGACAGCCACAAGAATCACACCATGTGACATAGTAAAGGATCATAATTTTTTTCATTTTTCTCTCATAGTACATTGAAATTACCTGTATTTGCTATAATGTGAAGTCATAAAAAAATTAATATAAACAATTGCTGCTTAGTACAATAATTTATTATTCACAGTGAATTGTAGATCTTTCTTCTGCCTCAATTGCTAGTAACATTAAATTCTTTGTCCAGAAGGGAATTTCCTATATTAGAGAACTTGGGTTTTTTTATAATGCCATAGTAAAAAGAAAAAAAAATTATAATAATTCTTCTGATTTTTCCACTAACATTCATAAATAGCCATAATATTTCATGAGAGATCCAGTGCCTAGTACTTATCCTGCATGGCTTCTCAATACTTGTTATTCTGTACCTATGTTTGCCTCTGTGGTATAGAACCTATTGCTTAATTTTGTGAGAAAAAAAGAATATTAATGTTTTAACAGATATCAAATTCACAATCATTTGTGGGGTTTTTTTTGACCTGAATGGCAAGCAGATTCCATGATCCCATCTCTCTCACTTGTTTTTGTGCTCTAGGAGTTTCCTCAGCATTATGAAATGCTCAAGTTTGGCATGAATTAAGAATCTATCAATGAAAATATGGGGTTATTTTCAATCCTACCTTGAAGAGAAATTGCTCTAAGTTAGGAAACACTTGCTTCAATAGTTGGCAATTCCACCCTCAAAGTTAAATATACTAGTATAAAAAATTCTTGCATTCCCTAAATTCTGATTTGATAAAAAACAACATGAAAGAAGGAACTGTGATTTTAATTTTCAAGGAACTGAGGCCTCGCAGTTGGTGTGGATTTAATTTAAAATATTGAGTTTTCACTACTTTGGGGGTCCAGGCTGTGCTGTTTTCTATAATTGCCCTGATGGACAATTATCTAGAGCTAAAGAATGCAAAATACTTGAAAGAAAGCAATGAACCCAAGGTAATGTCAAAATCATTAAATCCCCAGCTGGGAGGAGGAATCACTCTCTTCCAGTTCCTGGAAAAGAAGTCAAAGCTGCCACAAAGTGCAAGTCTTCCAGTTGCCTGAAACTAATAACTAGACCTTTGTCATGCCAAGAGCAATGAAGGACAAATGCAAATTATATACTCCCTGAAATGTTTGGATTTGGAGGATAACCACCGTTGGTATGGTTGGTGAGGTCTTTTTTAATCTGTTTTACTTACAGGAGAGCTGCTAAATGGCCTGGGAGACATCCTGCTGGGAGACACTCTCACACCTTTATCCCAAGTGCTGGTACCTCCCACTATGTTCCGCTGGCTCTTCTTGGGAGTTTGCAACAAGGTAAAGCATCTCTTTATAAATGAGCACGAAAATGCTGCAGGTGCACAAAAGCACTGCCTCAATGGATACTGTGTGTGCAGAGGCTCCAGCTCACCTGTTACTCAAAAGCAAGCGTAACACGAACATCTTGAGTATTAGGCTGTTTTTTGAATCAAGATCTTTCACCATTAGATTGAAGAACACTTTTTTTCTTCCAAATATCAAGTCTTTGATTCTTACTTGTAAGCCTAGCTTATTGAAAGGATGTGTCCCTCTCTGTATAATCAAATGACTGATGTCCTTTCGTATATTTTTTATTTTACTTTTTCTGAATGGGAGCTGGCTGGGGTATTGCGCAAAGACATTTCTGTCTCCCAGCTTCCTATTTCATATGACTGAAGCAATGAGTTCAGCACAGCATGATGGAGAAAGGGCAGATTGAACAGATGATTCAGAGGTGAGATGAGGACAAATGTACATTTGAATGGTGGGGGGAGGGAGGAGGTGGTGCTTGAGTTAACTTATATGAGGCTTTCACAAAAAAAATATTTTTTTTTCTTGTTTCCAAACTCAGCTTGTTTTTCTGAGCATGAAAGAACTGCTGGAAAATTTGTTTGCAGCTATTTTAATACTTAGCAACAACAATTCATTACATTAATTCCACACAACTACTACTTTTTCTCATCAATGTTAGATAGTTTAGTTGAAGACATGCTATATATGTCCTGATTTGGTTGATTTGAATATATTTACTATATTCTGTTCCAAAACAATTTGGAAAATGCAGCTTTGACTCAGCAGAGGATTTAGTAGTAGACAGCTCAGAATAATTACTTAAGACAGGTTTTAATCTGCTTGATCATGAAATATTCATGGCCATACATAAGAATAAATGTCAGTGCTGCAACGTCTTCTTTTGGTATTTGGGACATTACCTGTGAATGGTTTGAGCAAGTATTTCCTTGCACTGCCTTAAGTAACATTTCTGCCTGCAGTAATGTGCTAAACAGCTTTGTGTGTGGTGCTATCCTGCACTAATCAGACCTCTTGGCTGAGGTTATGATTATTATTCTTATCACTGGCTTTTGTAAAACAATGATAATGCTTGATGGTGGGCAGGGATTTGACGTTTGAGCCCTGTAAAAAACTTGCACAATTCTCAACATCTTACACTTGCATGTAAACTTAGCACAAGACTAAGTTTTTCCTTGCTTTAAAGGCAGTCTATCATATAGGCACCATATCTTCAAGCTAAATGGAGCAAAGTTAGAAGCTGCATGGGTAAAAAATTTTAAAAGACTGCCTAGTTTTCAGAAACATTTTAATTCTGGATGTCGCTTTTTGTTGAAATTTGTATGCAATATCAAATTGCATGTTTACATCCAGATGTAAATAGCACACTCAGTAGGCAGTGAGGTTTCATGTAGAGAGCATGGAGGTTTGCAGTGGGCTGCTTAGCAATAGTGGGCCAATTCCCAGCTGGAATAAGCTGGAGAAGATCCTAGTGAACTTTACATCTGCTGCATGTGTCCTAGTGACTGAACAGCTTCAAGCATTTGCCCAGACCAGTGTCAGGCAATAGCATGAGTGTAAAAGAGTTTTGGTCTGATTCAGTGCAGACATTTTTGGTGAATAGTGAATATTGCTATTTTTCACTATTGTTATATTGTAATTAATGGTGAATTATTGTTGTTATCATTTTCATTGTTATTATTATAGTAGAAGCCAAGGTAGGCACACATTATGACCCACAGATCAGCTTCTGCCAGGGGATGAAGCGTCGTGGCAGCACTGGGACTGAGTTTAGCAAGTACAGAACAGCTTTGCCCTGCACACATGCATCATAGACCTGTGCTTGTGGCATCCTCACCCTGTGGAATACCAGTGAGCTGTTAGTGGCACCCATACTGTATCTTGTTGATGCTGGAAATTATCTGATGCTGTTCTTGTGGGCACCACCTGAACCTACTCAAATGACACATGAAACAAGGTTTGCATCCTTCCCAGCCCAGGCACTGCAGGCATGAACCCCACCTGAAGGCTTGGTGCAAATAATGTACTTCCTTCTGGCCATCACTTGGTGAAACAGGGATCAGAATGGGGCCCAGTGTTTCCAAGTGGAGTTTTTTCATTCAGTACATCAGTGAATTGTGAGCCTATGTTTACAAACATGCTCAGAGTAGCAAGCTGTCATCATCTCAGCCTTAGTGAATATCAAAATCTGATGCTCTAACTCTCAGGAGAAATACATGTACCCACCACTGGGTTTTGTTTGAATTCAGAATAGGGTTTTTACAGATACAACATAAATTAAATACATTGTTCCTCTCACACAAGTAAGTATATCAGAATCTAACCCAGGTTCTGCTAACAATCTGTTGATAATGAAATAGAAAAGCACTTCTTTCAGATCGGCATTAAATTGTCTTTTTTGGGTGAAACCTGTTGGCCACATATCTGTATAGTGCTCAAGTCTCAAGGGAGGCTAGAAGTATATTTTTTAAAATGCTTCTACATATGTCAGAGGAGATTTGTGCTTATTAATTAGCACTTTGAGAAGACTATTTCAAGAATACGTGTAGGATTAGTCTATTTAATTAGTGACTATCAGAAACCTTAGATCAACATAGTTTGGATGTACATTAATTTTTTTGATGTCTATTATCTCATCTAGACATAGCACTTATTGAAACATTTGACCTTGTTCTCTGCTTCAGAATCTGAGGCTACAGGGACTTTCATATTTCAGCCAATTTAGAATGTTCGATTTTACACAGTTATCAAGAGCATCAAGATTAAGAATAGAAAAATAAATAAAAATATTAAGGTAATAGTGTGATCAAGCTGACAGCATCATATTTCCACTATGAATATGCAAATTAAAATTAATTAAGAAGAGGAAAATAGATCATTAATACTGACCACAAATTTTTTTTACTGTTTTATTTCTTTTTTTTAAATTTAATTCATTTGCTCTAGTTATTCCTTTTGCTGCCAGTGAAGAATAAATGATCACCTGATAAATTTTAGAGTGCAGTATCAATCTAGCACAAGTAAACCTTCTGTGTTTTTTGCCTTCCTCCTGAAAATTGGAAAATCCATACAAGAGATTCCAACAGATAGAAAAGTATCATAAATGAGACTGTAGGTTTCTTACATTAGACTGACCAAGTCTAGTTTTCTAGTGGTCTAGTTTTTAGGTTAGTGTCTCACATGATGACCTCAGAGATATGTCACCCAGAGTTTTCATGGAAACTTTCAGTCCTGTGAAAGAATTTGCCCTTTTTATTCACCAGTCTTTCCATTAGATTGCTTCCTATTCCATGTTCTGTTTCTATGTAATCATTTTAATAAAAGCATTAAAATACAGACTAGGCACTATTATAATTTCTTCTTGTCTTCATAAATAAAAAAGGAACTTAATTGTAGAGTGGATTAGACACCTGAGCAGGAAATTCTAGCGTAGTATAAGCAAGCACTGGCTTTTTACTGTACCAACACCACTGTTATAATAAATTCCCTGCTCATGTATCCTGTTCCTATATTAGACCCCTATGTTCCTTATTTCTGCTTCTAATATTCCCTATTACTGCTCTCAGTTTTGTTGGTTTTGTGCGAGTCCAGCGTAATTCATTGTCAGGGAAGGGTACTTTTGAAGTAGGATGGATCATGTGAGGTGCACATTATATGCATGGAAGGATGTTATTTTAAAAACATTCTCCTTGTTAGTGAATATCAGGAAATTGTCCTTGAGACATGGAGGCAACTTCAGATGGAGCAGATGGGGAGAGAGGAGAGTGGTGTGAAGGGAAAGAAGATATACAGGAAGGATGGGGAGGCTGGTTTCTGGCTTCCTGACTCCAGCATCCTCAAGGAAAAGGATTTACTCAGTCTGTGTCCTACTGCATGCAACACTTTAAAATTCTGTATTTCTCTAGAATTAAAAATTTGTGAACACCAAATCTGAGAAAAGACTGCTGCACTGTCCATCTTCTCAGACTCTTGACACTGGTGGTCATGGTTTCTCAAAGAAAATTTATTCTCATGGGTAGTGTTTATATAGGAAAGTCTTCATCAAAACCACAAACTTAAATCTTTAATTTATACAACAAATCAGAAGATAATAGATGTTTTTTTATTTCTCTTAGTATTTTTCTGTTAGTTCAGTTATTAATTTGACTAAGTGCCATATCCAGGGACAATTAAGGAATTCTGCTTCCATCCTTTGGTCAATTTCAGTTAGAGGGTCTGCATACTGATCAAAAGATACTTCTTTTCAATCTGGCTCTGCACAACATAATGTCAGGAACACATTTTTTCTAAGTACCCGATTCAGACTTTTAAGGAAAGTTTTATTCCCAGTAAGAAATCAAGCTCTTAACAGCCTATTGACTTTGAAAATTTCTAAGAATTAATCAAATGGATTATTGGAAGGACTTGAATCAAGAGCAAACTGGTTTTTGATTCAAAGCCTAATAATTTCTGTTCACACCAGTGAGTTGTTTTTAAACAAGGATATGATTCAGTGATTTTATAGAAGCCCATGAAAGATCAGCTAATTACACAGATATCTGTGAGGGTAATGTACTAACCTAGACTATCAGCATGTAATTAGAACCAAAAATTAGAGAAGTTTTAATAACTTAAAGAAATTATAGAATCATAGAATCATTTTGGTTGAAAAAATCCTTCAAGATCACTGAGTCCAACTGCAAACCTAATAGTGCCAATTCCACTACAAGAAAGATTTAAAATATTTTAAATATTAAATACATAATTGATAAGCTAATTAAAATTTTGAATAAAATAAAATAATTATTAGTATATACATAACAAGATATTTGAATATTAGTCGCATAGGACAAGAAAAATACTTATGTGTTCATCTCTATTCCTAGCTAAAAAACATTACATTCTCCTTTGTGTATTTCTATAATCATAAATATTGGAGTAAAAAATAACCCAACTAATGTAGTGAAACTTTTTTTCTTAGTCGTAAATGCTTCAGAAGTAAAAAGATAATACATGGGATATTAAAATCTGGCTAAGGGAACAGCAAAGAGATACAAGGGGACAAACCCCCAGGGTGAATATGTGCTAGAGAAATATTTAGTTAAAAATAGGTCAGCTTTGCATCAATTCTTTGATAAATGTTGTCGTTATTAAGTGTTTATGATCATTCCTAAGAATATCAACTCAGAACTGAAGTACATGTGCAGCTTTTTTAAAAACTCCCGTCCCTTCTTTAAGGTATTTACTATCCATTCTGTCAGATGGCATGAAGGGTAAAGAGACAAATAGAATGGGAATAAAAGAAGAGAAAGAGGTGATGATATCAAGAGCTCAGCAGAAAGGGGGTGTGTCAATGCTCATTTCACTTTTTTTGTACTAACACATTCAATTTATACCTCTACTTGTTTTCTTGGTAGTACAGGAGGAACAAACCCCATTTTATGTTGTCACATCTCTATTAACCTTTACAGCAGAGAAACTCTTTTAAATTCTTTTGACTCTTGTATCAACCTAGATATAAGTGTTGACAGAAAAAGTGCTGTTTTTTTGTAGAGGTTCTTGTCCTGCAACTGAAAAGCATGGAACCATATACTGTGTCCAGTTGTTGGTGCTCATAATGTGAACACAGAAGATTATTGTATAGCTTCCAAACAAGCAAGGCACTGTATAACATATTGCATTATTATGTATTAACATATGCAGTAATATATGTACCACTGCATGTGTCCATAGAATATTATAATATGGATAAATCACAAGAAAGCATTCCTGATTAATAGAATTCTTTGCATGCATCCTCACCATGATACCAGCAGTTTGAAAAGACCTCTGATGCAATGACTCACTGAAGAATATTAAAGAAATATTGCTGCACTGTTGTGGAGTATTTTACAGATAGTGGAGTATTGGTAGTTTTTAAGCTATCCCATTGAAACAATATGTATAAATATATCCTCGACCTCCATCAAATTAGAAGTAAGCTACCTGACTGATATCCCATCAGTAGCAGAAAAAGAGGCATCTCACATTATACTCTAAATATCCCCCCTCCCCCCCACCAAGTTGTAGACATGATTTTTTTTCCCAAGCCCCCCTTTTTTAACCCTAACAATGATGAAGTGGAAAACATTTTGATGGGAGATATATTTTTCCAGGTGAATTTCCACTTCTTCTCAGCATTGGTAAACTCCTTACTGATTACTGACTGAAAGGACTGATCTGTTGCATGCTTGCAGGCTTGTAATTAGTCAAAGGACACCTAGGATAAGGACTGGGAATGCTTTCTGGTTTTCTGTGCCTCTGAATTAAAACAAGTAAAAGTTCAGTTCACATTGTCCCTGCTTAATAACTGTCAGGATGAGACACAGGTGGGAAGTATTTCAGCCTGAAATGCCTACGCCTGTCACAAAAGACAACAATCTGCTTGCTGCCACTTCTTTTTGAATTGGACATTGAATTATTTGCACATCCCCGAGGAGCTCAATGCATCAGACCACATTGTACCATATATGCCTCTCTTGGTCTAATCAGAACTGATGAATTTTTGTCTCTCCTACTGTGACACGTGTTTTATCCAGACACTTAAGATATTATGTCTTTAATGCTTATTATTTGGTCCATTATTAACTGAAAGCTAATAAAGAAAGCATCACCATCCACCTTCTTTGCAGATCCTTCTTACAACTAGAAGAAAATGTTTCTTCTACTTTAAATGAACAAACACTTTTTTGGAGTAATCTACCTCAATAGTTCACTGGCTGGGCATGACTAAGAAACTCACTTTAGAAAAATAATAGATTAGATCCTTAATCAAGGCAGTGTGAAGGCAGTGATTGAATCAATAAAGGGATAAACACACAATAGGGTTTAGGTCTGAATAGGCAAGGAACATGTCCCTTGATCCCACATCCTTCTCACACATTTCATAAGGACATGTGTGAGCCTAAGGGAGTAAATAGTCTCCATTTGCTGTGGCCATTAGAGGTGAGGGTGAGATATGAGGAAACCCATGGTTTCCACAGGTTCTTCAGAATCGGGTGGCAGGTAAACCCTTGCACAGCTCATTAGAGAAACAGCCCAGAATCATGTCAAGGATTTGAACCTCCACTGTGCATTTTCATCTGTCTTCTCATTCCTCCTCATAGCAAGGAGTGTGAGATTCATAACCAGGAAGATTCATGCACTGACTGTCAGGGAGTTCATTGCATGGCAAAAGGGCACTTAGATGCCTGAATGGGAAATATCTTGAGGAGATTTCTCTTCATAACATCAACACTAACAAAAGTGTTGACCCACCACTTGGGATTAATTTCTGTAACCTTTTGTTTTCTCCTGCACGTTGCCATCCTTGATCCTGTATTACAGACATGCCTCCAGAAAATAGGCTATTTTAATAGCATTCTATTCTGAAATGACTGAGCATGGGAAACTGTAATTAGAAGAAAATAAAAAGACTTCAGAATATAATGAAAATCTTCTCTGAAATACTGTGGACCAAAAGATGTTTTGATTTATGACAAACAAGATGGGGTCTACTGAAACTTGGGGGTGCACAGATGAATGACAATTTTATTGTATCTAGACTATTCTGAATACTTGTCATACCTTGGCTAAGAGATGATCCTATCAGCTTCACATATATGAAGTATTAAAAGCAGTACTTGGAGTACAAAACTGGAAGTCTTCTTGGATTTTTCTGATAGCTGCCAAAGGATGTTTGACATAATCTTCATAACTTCTGCTCCAGTGAGAGAAGAATATTTCATTAGGATTTATCTTGAGTACAAAGTCCTTGTCTAGAGTGCTCTTGAATCCAAACAATAAAATCTTATTAAAGCAAAATTTTATGAAGAGGTACCACCTTCAGTCTCTATCAAAATAACATTTTTCAGAGGGTTCTGAGTGAGTAGAAGTCTAGAATTCAAAATGGAAGCTGATTTGCAATGTTTTCTGTATCAATTATTGCAGATTGTGCTTTTATAATAATGGCTCTCCTTCATGCATCACTAGATATATTGAGTTGTATAGGGTGTTAGACACATATATGATTATGTAAGTTCCACAAAGATATATACATTTTTGTATTCAAAAAATGTTGGATGCAATTCCAAGTTTTGAGCATTTTTCAAAGCTTTAGCTGCCATATCAAGTTCATAGGTAACAGGGGAGGATGACAGGTATAAAGAAACAGAATATAGATATATGTATATAGATAACAGAAAGAAGAAGAATCAGAGTTATCAAAAATAATTTTTTTACAAATACACGTGCGAAAGGAATCTATACTCTAGGAAGAGCATCTGGATATTGGAAGAAATAAAACATATGGTCATGCATTTGGAAGATAGTGAAATACATATTATTTAAATATGTTGAAAAATATGGCAGATAATGTACACTTTTAATACATGTCTAATAAATATTTATTAATAAAATACATTGAAACTTATACTTGTCAAGTATATGTTCTGTCTTTGAATAAAGTATTCATTATGTGAAATGTTTAGCAGTCTTACTAGATGACTCAGAGGAACGGGATATCTGAGCAGAATGTTAAGTGTGTGACTTCCGTTTATTTCAACAAGAGAAGGATTTTCATTTTAAAAGTATAGAATTTACAGAATGTAAAAGTTCTGCATTGTTTCTGTAACTTATATTGAAAAGCATCATCAGTTAGTCACCCTCACTCCCTCTGGCACTCTTTATTACGTCCAGTGTCTCAGTAATTATCCAGACAGACAAAAAGGCTCTTTTCAAATTTCTTCCTTATGTATCCAAAACTACAGTACTCCCAACCAGTTCTGACTGACGTGGAAACAGACAGTTTATCTTCATCCCTACCCAAAACCAGAGAAGAGAGTAGCAAATGGAAGGAGTATGGAGAGGTGATTATTTACCAATTTGCCACTGTAGTGGAGAAGTGCTTTTCTGTGGGATACTGTCTGTCAGTGTGATTTGTAGATTAAGCTAAAGTTAATTGGTCTATCCTTGATCTCCATAGGGACTGCTTAGAAATAAATGGCTCCTTCTTTTCACTCAAAACAAGCTAAGTAAATATGTTCCTCTCTTTGTGGTTTCTTAAGGCTGAATGTAAGAAAAAGATCACTATATTGTCTTGTCCCACATCAAAACAGTAAAGGCATTCTGAGATAATTGTCCCTTGGTTTCTCTTTCTGCCTGAATAAGAAAGATTCAAATCAGATACACATCAGGCTTTATTAATATTTTCTAACTCTCATGACCAAGTTTGAATTTCTGAATTTCAGATGACTGCATTTAAGGTGATCACCTCACCTCACCTCAGAAAGTAATAGGAAAAGAATGGCTCCTGATCTATCTCTACTAAGACACATAGATGTATAACAATACTACTCTTTATTCACTGGTTTCTGTCATTTCGGGTAAGACTGGGAAAGACTGATAACAGCAAAGATCCAGAAGAAAATAAATAAAATGGTGGCACCTTAAATGGAGACAGAGGAAAATCCACTAAGAAATATGTATTTCTATATTTTAAGTTATAGGAAAAAGATAACAAATTGAAATTAATCCAAGAACTAAAGCATTTTCATGAAAGAAATTGCCAGGGAATATTCAGTTAGACTTATCATCCACCAGAGTAGCTGGAGCAGACAGCCTTATCAAGTCATCTAGAAGTTTTTTGCTAATTACTTCCTTCACTCTGCTGTAATCTGGGGGGAGAGATATGCACATACAAACCATGACTGACTTGCAGTCTGTAGTCTGCTAGACATGAGAATGACTTGAATGCATCCACGTGCTTTTAGGTGAAAGATGCTACACAGCAATGGTAGACAGTAAGAAATATGCCTAACAAGAAGAAGAAGAAAGGAAACTTCTTAGTCATCAGGCTCCCTTTCCCTTATTCTCCTTTCATTTTTATTCAGATATACAGAAATTTTCAAGTCTGTATGGCTTTTGGATGGGACAATTTTATTCATAGTAGTTTATGTATGGTACTATATTTTGGACTGGTGACCAAAACAGTACTGATGTTTTAGTTTTTACTGAGCAGTGCTTACACTGCATCAAGGGCTTCTCTGTTTCTCACTCCTTCCCACCAGCCAGCAGGCTGGGAACGCATAAGAAGTTAGGAGAGAACACTGATGAGACAAGAGACATCAACTGATCAGAGGGGTATCCCATGCCATATGACGCTGTAGTCAGCAATAAAAGCTGGGAGAAAGAGGAGGAAGAGGGGAAATTCAGACTAATGATGTTTTTCTTCCCAAGGCACTGCTAATGCATGATGGAGCTTGGCTTTCCTAAAAATGACTGAACATCCAGCTGCGTACAGGGAGCACTAAAAGAATTCCTTGTTCTACTTTGCTTGTGCATGGCTTTGCTTTACCTATCAAAATGCCCTTATCTCAATCCACAAGTTTTCTCACTTTTACACTTCAGATTCTCTCCCCCATCCTGGTGTAGAGGAATGGGTAAGCAGTTTTGTGTGGCTTAGCCAACTTTCCAGGGTTAACACCCAACAGTGTTCTAATCAGACCATCTTGGATGGTGGTTTAACAATGTAGAAAATTCGTAAATATTTTTTTTTTTTATTTAAGAAAATAGTTCCCTTTAAACTTAGCTTGTGTTCTGGAATTATACTGCCATCCAGAATTTAAATTATTATGAAAATTGCATAGAGTAATATTCTTTATGTTCAGCAGTTAATTTTGAACTTCATTATGTTGAAAGATTTAATTTTCAAATATAATTAATTAATCACTTGCCAAAGACAAGTGATTTTTAGTTTAAAGCCATTAGAAATCTGAAAATATGTCCAAGGCCAATCTTACTTTTATGTCACTTAAATACATACTAAAAGAAAAGCTTCACTGGGGAAAAAAAAAATCCTTCCTGGCTATACATGTCACCATTAAGCAGTTTCTGAGTTGATTTTACAACCTTTTAAAAGTAATCATGGAAATACTGGTACACCCCCAGTGAATCAAGCACGCACAACCTTAAATGAGTGGTGCTGCAGCTCTCTGGGGTGGCCTGTGCTTCCTCACATGTCAGTGTTAGCTGGTAGTGACAGATGTCATGTGGGGAGCAGAGTGTCCCAGAACAGAGAGGACCTCATCACACAGCTTCAACCCGTGGCACTGGTCCTACCTGGAAAAGCAGTTGCTTATGAGATGCTAAAAAGCATGAAGAATGCATAGATATGGCTGAGAGCTTACTGACATAAAAACTTTATTTCCTCTTCTACATCGGGTGAATTTAGGTGACAGGCTCCACATGGCAGCAGGAACCAGAAGGAAATATCCCTGACAAGTAGGAGAAAGTAAAAAAGTGGGAGAAAGCATGGCCAGTGGAGTAAAGGTGCCATTTCCAGCCATGTTCTAATTGGATAAAAGCAAGACCAGCTTACATTTGTCAAGGCGAGGAAATTTCCACAATTGAAAAGAGAGCTGGCAGAGTGCACACAAATTTCAGCTTTGTGGATGGTTAGAAAAGAGTGCATTTGAGGCTGAAGTTACATTAGAATCACTAGTAGAGCAGTGTAATTTAGTTTATTGGGAAGGTACATTACATCTCAGCCAGCTCTCTGAAGTGCAAGGGGCAACCTCCCACACCAGCGCGGTGATCAGTGTGGGTGCACCAACCAATTGTCTGTTGTACATGACACACTGCAAATGTACCCAGCTATCTTGGGGCAAAATTTGGGTCTCCATATTGGGCTGAGTGACAGCAAATCCAAATGATATTCTGCAATTTCTGAGTTTTCTGGTTTTTTTTTCCTTTTCTTCTGCAATGCCGAGAGTGGGGATTCTACTGCGTCTGTATTTCAGGCCACCTTCTTAACTACTCAAAGGGTAAGTGGAAGAGCTGCTGTGCATTTTGAAGAAACAGTTTTTTCATTTTTTCCTTTCAAGTACTGCAACACACATTGCAATAAAAAAAATAGATTTTTTTTGTGTTCCAATGGTTGTTGGTTGTGATTGGGAAGACATGGAGAGTATGGTACTCTTTTTGACTCTCTATAACAGTGTTCTGAAAGCTTTCACAAGCCCAGGGACTTCCCCAGGACTATTCCACGTCCTTGGAAGCAACTCATCTGGAAGGGAAAAAGAAATTTACAGGCTGATGGGTCCACGATTCTTCTTCATTTGCAGGAGAGAGCACAGAAAGGTGGCTATAGATGTATTAATGTGCATGTTCATGGACTGTTTTAAAACAATTCCATCCCACAGGAAAAGCCAGAATTTCTCCAGCTGCAAGATGGTGAGTAAAAAATATATATTTACAATTGTTGCCATCAGATTACAAGCACAATACAGGCCCTGGAAAGTATGCAGACTGTTTTGAAAGGAGGTAAAGCTGAATTTACAGGAACATGGGGCGTGACCATGAGGATTGACAGTGCTTTGTCTTCCATGCTGTGAAAAGAACAAGAGTGATACAGATATATGCAGCAGAGGAAGAATTGCTCACAGAGATGCTGTCACACAGCCCCTGCTCCCCTTTCTGCTTTGCCGTGTCACTGCCTCCAGATGAAGGCATCTTGGAGAAGAGATGCTGCCAGGCTCTTTCCTAGAGATTTTCACCTGTGTTAATCTGAACCCCAAATCACCCCAATGAGAACAGAGCAGGTAGCAGTACTACAGGGATGTTCTGGAGCACAGAACCCTTTGGTCACATACTCTTTTTAAGGCAGCTTGGACTCCTCTGCTACAACACAGTCAGCTGTTTTGCCTTCTGATACGCTGTGCTTTGTCACGGATTTGCACTATGCTGGAGGATGCAGTAGTGTGAAAGCATTTCATTTTCCCTGTGGCAGTGGATGATAATGCCTTCCTGGACTTCCTACAGGCTATTGATCTCTATAAAATATCTTTGCAACTGTCAAAAAATACAGCTTGGATGTTCATGGCTATGTCACATGGCTCCATAGACAAATCCTTACTTCTGTTTTTCACAGAATCTTCCACACAGGCAAATAATATAAACAGGATTCCAGCCCAGAGGCTTATCCAAAAGCAGAGAATGCAAACCCAACTTTACTTAACTCAGGTCTTTTTGATGCTTACTGCTTGTATGTGTGCTTTCACTCCTCTGCTGTTTTCTTTGTGCTCTTAATTTTTTATTTGTAGGTAAAAAGTTTGTTTTAGTATGTTACATAAATACTGGGGAGATAGAGCTGCCTAGACAGGCCAGTGCTGTGCTAGGATGTGCAGGAAGTATTAGAAGACCTTGAGACAGTTTATGCATAATAGCTGTTGCATTTTATTGGTTTGCATTTAATGAGGTACTATTGAAAAATTTGGAAGCATGGCCTTGAGGATCATTTAACATCATGAATCATCCAAATTTAACCTAATTATAGAAGTATATGAAGAAACTAAAAAAGTTCCACATTGGACTGCAGAAAATAGTCTGCAATTTAACACAAGATGAAATGTCTGCAGGTGCTTTATGAAGAAAGTGACTCAGAGACTCAGAAGAAGAAAAGTTAAACTGCATTCCAAAAACTGGATACCCATAATGATGTCTGCTTCAACTATTTCCTGAAAAAAATTCAAGCAATTAATACAATTATTTTCTCTATGAGATATGAAAATTTATTCAAGATGACATTCATTCTATTTGTGTTCATTGGTAAAGATGTGTTAGTATATTGGGCAGGTTAATATAAATTTTCCATCTAATTTTAATTTTACATGATTTTTGGTAACACAAACCAAGATTTTTAAAAAATCTTAATTAAATACTTTTTGATTATATCCTTGGAAGAAGAAATTTCATTGTTAGTATGTAGCAATTACTTTCAAGACCTCTTTTCCAGAAACTAAACACTGGGTGAGAAGCCTTAATGAGAATTGCCAGTTATGTTTGGGCAGTTTCTACTATTCTAAACTCCCATTGTGGTCTACTGCAACAGCCTGGAGCAGCTCCAGGGACCTCAGCCAAAACCTCAGGGAAAGGATGCCAGAGTAGGAGAAATGGAGTCTAAAACATGAATGAAATAAAAGCATAAATACTATATATTTTGATGTGGAAATGGAAGTGCCACATATTGGAGATTTGAATGCTTTTATAAGGGTCATGTCTCAGCTGTATCCTTGTCTGATTTTCAGTTCTGTCATTCCAGATAATTACAATATCATACAGATCTTTCAAAGGAGAGTGATCTAAAATGCTATGTTTCCAAAGGAGAAGATTCAAAAATCTTACACAGTTCAGAACAAGATTAAGGTAGAACATACTGTAATGTTTAAATCCATAAATGGATGCTGCAAATAGGGAAACAACCCATTCTTCATTATCCATGGGGAACAGAGTAAGGAGCAATAGGCTTATTTATAATAAGATACATTTCTAATTTAGAGGACAGTTAAGCCCTAGAACAAATTTAGGCAAATGTTCCATACAGGAGAGGTTTTCAGTTCCAGCCATTTTTTAGATAATAGATAACCCCTCTGGATGAATTGTGTAATATCTGAAGCACTGCAATTCAGTATTCAGTATCTTAGAAGGATGCTTCTTGTTTCTGATTGTATATCCTTATGAAAAAGGTGTATTTTATGTTTAAAGGTGTATTTTAAAGTCATGCATAACCAGTCAGAATTATACATATATGTTACTTTAGCTAGCCAATTTTTTTTTGCAGAGAAAGCAGCCTTAGACAGAAATCCTCACATATGTACAAGACATCCTTTAATGCTGAAAGGGAATCCAATGTAGCACACTTGTAAATTTGGAGGGGTAAACTAGATAAATGAGTAAATGATAAGGATGAGAAAGGAGAACCTTCTGGATTAATATTTATAATATTGGTGTTATTCTGGGGTATGCTGTCAAGTCAGGAGAGGGTGACTTTAACTTTCTGAAGAAATACTCTTTTAAAGTGAAAATAGTGTTGTGGAGAAATCATAACAGTTAGTTCATGTCTCAACAAAGTGTGCAACCATTGACTCAGCTGTTGTCGGAAAGAGGCACAAAGGAGGAAATGATGCTAAAAGTTTCCAGAAAAATCAGCAACATCTTGCAAAGAATTGAAGCAAACTAGATCAAGAAATAAATATATTCATATTATGAATGTTTCCTGTGAATATTATGTATATTTATCCTCAGGAGTGCACAGAGACTGTCTGTAAAATGTTGTACACGTGATAATGCTAAAGCAGCAGAGAACTATTAAGAAAGCTCAGGCAAAAGCATGAGTCATATGTTTGCCTCAACTAAAAATTTTGAATCTTTGAAAGTGCCCATAAATATTTAATATCACAGTAATAGGATTCTATTTTTCCACACATTTAAATGAGTCAAGTTTCAGAAGGTTTGCTTTGAACTTGGGAACCTCCAACTTTACCCCTCCGACTTTACAAGTGTGCTACATTGGATTCCCTTTCAGCATTAAAGGATGTCCTGTGCATATGTGAGGATTTCTGTCTAAGGCTGCTTTCTCTGCTGCTTTGGAGACCCTTTTGCCTGTTAGAAGGTGGACTGTTTGTAGTTAATGTTTCTCACCAGTCAGATTTACAACTTTGGTAACAACTGGTTACTGAAGAACTTGCAATTTCCTCATTTATTAGTCACCTCATTTTGGTGGAAGTTCTGTTTCAGTTTTCATAAACAGATCTGATTCAAAGCCTAAGCAAAGAACACGCAGAAAAACTGTAAACATTTTTCCTTCTCTTAATTTCACCCCTGGTCTTAGCTTTGTGAAGTTAGAGCAAGGCAGGTGTCTTTGGGGAAAAGCAATTAAGAAGCAACTCCAAATGTGTTTTGCTTGTTGGTTTGCTTGTTTATTTGTAGCGTTTTTTGAGGTTTGGGTTTTGTTTTGTTTGTTTTGGTTTTTTTTTGTTGTTGTTTCTTTCCTGTTTTGTTTTTTTTTGTGTTTTTTTTTTTGTTTTTTTTTGTTTGTTTGTTTGTTTTGTTTTGTTTTTTTGCAAAAGACTCCTGCAAAGCAGAAGTGTAATCCTTGTAATCTTTTCTCACATATGAAAGAAGAAAACCAAAAGGCTGGAATCAAACTGACTTAACATCAGGACAAAAACCAGAGTATTCTCATCTAGTATTTATTTTTGGGTTCTGTGTGACCTCATGTCCTGGAATGCCAGAGGTACAATTCTTCTAAATATTAGCACTGAGTGTATTTAGCTCCTTTTACGACTGTTCTATGAGGGAGATTTTTTTCCTTGAATACCCGAGTAAATAATTTTAAATTATACTTATATTTGGGAAAGAGCAGAAGAGTGTAACTCAGACTGCAGATTGTGGCTGTCTAGTGTTTGAGAAAACCCACCTGAACATTTTCTGGAACTAAACACTGTTAGTTGAAGGAAAGCTTCAGATCCTGTAAACTGAGAATGTGTGAGTGCAAGGGAATATTTTGCTGGCTTATTCTTGAGTGTTTGATGGACCTTTTACTTTCCCTGAGGGCAGCCTTTTGGTCATAAACCAAACACAAGTTTGTTTTAATGATGTTTATGTTTAAAATGAAGGACCTACAAGCTGAGCACAAAATCCTTGTGACGGAAGCAGTAACAGATGAGTGTTCATGCACCAGAGTCTTGAGCTCAGTGAGTATTCAGCAGGAGATATGAGCCTAATGAAGATCACTGGCTAAAGCAGGAGTCAACAAGACTGATTTCACTCATATCTCAGGGATTTGTGGTTCCTTTCCACCTTTTTGACAATGAAAATATTCTTCAGTAGAACAAAGCTGGGAAATCAGTGCTGAGGCAAATCTGTTCGTTGCACTAAGTAATGCAGTCATATATAACATAATCAGGAGGCAATAGTTTTATGTATAAATAACATCCATAAAATAAAATAAAATAAAAACAAGATATGTGGACTCAAACACACATTTTACAGTAAGATTTAAGAGTTACAGTTAAATAAAGAACAATTTTTAGCTTAATTTCTAGTTCAGCTAAATCCTGTGACTAAATAAAATGTTATATCAGAAGTGATGGTGGAGTGGAGGCCTTCTGAAAAGAAGGATAGTTAAACCATTTTCTAGTCCAATGTTAAAACCCCAGTGGTTTTCCCAGACCAGCACCTCTCCCAAATGCTCACATCTGTAGCAGAACAACTGGAGGAAACCTGTAGGTTTACTCTACTCCTTAAATTTTAGAGGTGAGAGTGCTCTGTTTAGGGAGAACAGAAAGGCTAAACTTAAAATGGGACTAAAGAGTACCTTTGGTTTCCTCAGACCTCTAAATTCCAGCCTAAAATCAAACAAGGGCTGAAGCTAAATGAGTTTGTATTAGACATGTAGAGACTGCCCACATTGCCATCCACTTCTGGGTCTTGCACTGAGTCAGAAGTTCAGTTCTGGAAATTAATTTCCCTCCCATCGATGGTTTTTGGTCAGATTGATGAGCAGTCTGGTACTATACACATGGGATGCCTTTTGGATGAGGGTAAACTGAATGTGCATTGGGAGTACATTAATTATGATCAAATGGGGTTGAAGTACTTCCCAGAAATGCTGTAGTTGAACCATTACCTTGTACAGGAAATTGCCAGTGCTGGAGAATTTTGTTTGAAGGCTCCAGAATAACAGCTTGGGTTTAGATCTGGTTCATGGATAAAGTTTGGACTAGATTTTATTAAAACCATGATAAAATGAGTGCTTTACATAAAGGCCGGCATTACATTGTATATGTAAATATATACAAGATATACATTCTGAGTTACTATTTTACTATCATTCTGATTTTTCAAAATACATACTTATTCGTGAAAACAGAACAAACTTGCATTTCAGTTAAAAGCATCCGACATATGAGTAACAAATTATTTCTTTTTACAGAGACTTGATACTGTAAAGAAACATTAAGAAGTCATCCTGAGTAGCCTAATAGCAATCAGATTTAATGAAAGGGGTTATTAGATATTTTTGTCTCAAAATATATCTGCTTCATGGTTTGACTTGCAAATTTGATACTTGAAACCAACTTTATGTTCTTTTTTATAATTATCCTATAGATAATGATGAAGACATTGTCTCTAAAACTTTCTATTGCTTGGTACTTAATTTGCCGTAATGAAATCTACATATGTTATTGGGACTTAAATAGATATGAAGGAAGCAAATTATTCTAACAATATACATTATTCAGTTAAATTATTGTTACTTTGAAATTGAAAGTAAATAGTGTTTAAGGTCTAAAACTGTCAAACTAAACTCCAACAAATTTAATTTTTAGTATTTTCCATTTTTATGGAATTCACTTTGTGGTTTCCCTGCCTCAGAAAAAAAAAATCATTATCTTCAGCACTCAGATGCAAAGAAAGAACAAAACTAAATTCTGACAACCACAAATGGGCCCTCAACTTTAGTATTTTTGAATGTATCGAAGAGTTTTTCTCACAGAGAGCATAGCCCTAATGGCAAAGTAGTTTATCATTATAAGGCAAACCACAGTAACAAATATAAAATATACCTACAATATCCAAATTAAAAGACTAAGAAGCTCAGTGTAGACTGCTCTACCCGTCCATAAGAGATCAATCTCCAGAACCCCACAGAGATATTTTTCTTTGCCTATGTGGCAACCTATTTCCCACATGGCATTGATGCAAGCCATGTTTTGCTGCTTGCATATTCCCTACTTAAAACAATCCTTTAAATAATGGCATGACAAAACTTTAGGTTTAGATTTTTATTCACTGCTCAGAAGAATATTATTGGACTCACCAGATGCAAAATTGGTCTGCATGTCCAGCAGAGATTTTCCTGGTTTACAGAATACTCCTGAGTTACTTGTCTACTTCTTTTGTCAACAGAAGCAACAACCATGGCCATGCTATGCCTTACTTTACAACAGTCTTGCACATGACTGTAGAGCCTTTGAAATACTGCACCAGCAGAGATTTTCCTGTTTCTCAAAATACAGCTTTAGGTAAGGGAGACTCTTTCTCTCAATCAAGCTGGGTAAAAGAATGAAGCTAAGGTAAAGTAGAGCAGGGAATAAAAGCTTGGAAAACAGTTTTTTTATCAAAGGATGTACATAGTCTGAAGGCCTGTTGTATGTGAAGCAAACTACAAAACTCTCATGCTGCAATAAATCATTTTGATACTTTGCATTAGCATGAAGAGAGTATGCTGGCATTTCTACATGATCAAGGTGAAGGCAACAGCTTTTTTATTCATGTTTCATGTGCTTTAAGATTTGGACTTGGTCCTTTGTCTAGCTGAATTTTCTCTTTTTCTGAAGGTTTATCTTCTCCTGGTTACTCAGTTCGGTAGCATTAGAAGTGTGTTGAAGATTATTTCAAGAAAGCCTGTTTATGAAATTTCACTTGAATAAATGCAATCCTAGCTGGTCTCTGCAACTCACTTGCTATACAATGGGACACTCTTCTGGTATTTGTCAGTAATGTAACTTTACAAAGAGCAAGGAGACCACCTTGACCCATAGCTTGAACACTGATTCATGAATATAAAACTCACAGGAAAAAGGATGGCATTAAGCTTTTCCATCAGTATCTCACTGAATGATGGTGCAAACTTTCCACTTTATATCAACACCCTTGAAAAAATACTGTTGTGTATTTGGCAAAAGTGCACATTTTGGCTTTGCAGTGTTTTGTTAAATACCCTTGTTTTTTCTTAGACACAAAAGAAGAATATAGAGATGAGATTTAATTATGTACAGTAAAAACTTTTCCTCTTCTGTGTCTTAAACAACACTATGTGAAGGTCACAGATTGTATAAGTTTTCTTTAAATTACAACGTCTAATGCAGACACCGTGGGTGGAATTTATCTCACTAATGGACAAAAAGTTAAGCATCTTGACTTTCTCTGCAGTTAACGGTGGAAGACAAGCACCTTTAGATGTGTGACTCATATTGCCTTTTGTGTCTAGAAAAGGAGGATAAATTGTCCCCCGAAAATCCTCAGCTCTCTCCACTGACTTCAGAGGAAGCCTGGGAGACGGACTAGTTGATGTAACTTCTAGATTCCTAAAGTAAAGTGAGTTAGATCTGAGGTGAGAGATCTCCAAAGCATTTTGAAATCAGCAGCAGTAGATCCTTCATGTGTTTGAACAAGTACACAAGCTTTAATGTTATATTGTCTAAATGGGATCTCTAGAGACTGAAGCACAATGCAAAGTCACTTCTCGTACTGCAGTGTGCAGCAGCAGTCAGGATTGACGTGGGCATAACTCAGATTTCTCTTTCCCAAGTTTAGATCAAGCCCTTTTCTTTTTTAGAGTATTGAGGCATTTTCGTCCATTTAATATTGCTCACCAAACAAACCTACTTCTTCTGGAGAAGCCGAGACATGCACTGTAGGGTGCATGCTTTACTGTAGTGGTTAGAATATTCACTTTGAAAAATACACTCCTCCTTTTAAAACCTGTCTTAAATGCATTTGCTTTTCTTCTGGATGATTTACAACATGCTTTCTAAGCCCTGCTGCAGTCATACAGTTCTTTACACTGACTTGGAGCACACCAGTGTTAGGAAGAGAAGACTTTTCTGCCTCAATCTTATTGCTATGGAAAGGGCTGCAATTCCTGACAATTAACAAACTATAGGGAGCACAGCCAGGGGAACACAATTAGAAAGACAATGGATTCCTTCACAAAAAACCACATAGACCTCTTCAGTAGCCATGGGATTCAGTTCAGGAGACTGGTGGCCCAAATGAAAATTTTCCAATTACTGTTTTTAACATGAAGCCCATAGCTGCTCAGACTGGATACTTATTCCAAGCTATGCAACATCTGACAGGTTTTATTGTCAAGAGTTGCAAAAACTTTTTTCACCTTTGACCCTGCAGCATGTTTGAAAATATTTTCATAATAATTAACAACTTTATGTGTGTCCCAAATTATGCCCTAATTCTAATTAGAAGTGTCATTAGAGAATCCAAATCTGCTAAATTATGTTTTTGAGTTGATTAACTTTCCCCTTCCTATACCTGATTTAAAGTAGGAATCTAATTATCATCTTTTTCCTGATTCAAAGCTCTGAAACATTATATGTTCTTAAATTACTCCCCAGGGAATGTGCACAGTGATGGTGCTGAATGACTTATTTCACAAGTGTTATACTTGCCATATAAATTATTATTAAATTATATTCCCTAGAGAGTATGCTGTGACATCTGGGGTTGCTTCAGGCATTTGGAGTTCCATGTCTGTTACCAGATCACTATGGTTTCAGGCAGCTAGAGTAATACCATCTGTAAATTAATAAATGTCACCCTTCTGTGCTACTTCCTTTCAATCCACACTCATATCACGGCTTTCATAGTTTGCTCTGCTTCCTGCAAATGTATCATATAAATACATAAAAATTCACTGGGGCTTTTTTCTGTTTTGGTGAGGTTTTTTTTTATGAACAAATGCCATAGAAGAAAATGAAAGTTCTGCTCAGAATAATAAGCAGTTATAAAGAGCTATTTCATTATGTCTTTTATTATAATATGGTGATTTTCTCACTTGTGCCAAATTCCAAAGTAAGCTGTAAGCTGCTAATTACCTGATGTTTCAGAGACAGGGTTGCCTTCCTGAAAATAAGAGAATTGACAACTTTTCTGATAGGAATGAGGATTTCAGAAGTGCTTCCCTTAGCAAAAGAAAAGTTTCTAAAGGGGGGGAAAAAAGCAGGAAAATAATCAGTTTCTTTGTGTAAATCTAGCTAAAGGGAAATCCTGCTTCATGTTTTGCAGAAATGTGCTGTTCCTTTAGCAAATGCATATTGGCATGCATTTTAATGAAACTTTACAGCACATAGCATCATGTTTAAAGTGTAATTTTAGCACAGTCAAGATAAAATTTAGGTTTAACTTAGAAAATAAGAGGAAAGGCTTAATGCTGTTGTGGACACACAAGGCAAAACCCACCCCTTTGCAAAATCTCGTAGCCACGCTTGTGCACTCATTCTCTGTGTGTACCATCTCTGTGCTGCACCTGGGCAAAACCAAGCCATCATTTCTGCTTGTTCTGGAAGCTGACACGTGTCCACACTATCTGCAGAGGTTAAGTTATGATTTGGATAATCTTCAAGAAGCCCAAAGGGGAGAAAGTTCTGGCGTGATGTATTCCACAGTGCAGACTATCGGGTTGTGTTTTCCCCCATATACAGCTGTGGGGTTGTCTCTCTTTATTTCACTTCCTGGAGGTGTATCATCCACCCAGAGCACTTTCCAGAGAAGAAAGCTGCTGCAGAAGCAATGTGAAATGGGCAGTGTCCCATGGCTGAAGTCCCCCTACATCCCTCTGGGCTTGAGGTGTAAGTTTAGTGGAAATTGTCATTTTGAAGACCTCGACTGTGCTGTTTGCCTTCATCTGTTTTTCAAAAGAGCATTACATTTAGATATAGCTTTGTTCCCTCAAAGTTTCTTGTGCATCCCCAGCCTCCTCACTGGTGGGGTGGTATAGGAGCAGAAAAAGCTTGCAAGCTTTGCTCAGGATTTACAAAAACATATCTATATTTTCAACATTGTGTTCAGCGCAAACCCACGCCTTCCCACCCCCCTACTTGACACTGTGAAGAAAATTAACTCTACTCCAGCCAAAACCAAAAGAGGGGGGTGGAGGGTGAGCATGAAAAGAAGTACAGAGGGACACAATTTATAACCTAGGAAGAGGGTTTTTTGCATATTCCAAACATCTTACTTCTCCAACTAGAGCAGTCTGCAAGGGTTTTCCAGCGCACTGCTCTGACTTTAATTTTTTAGCCCTAGAAGTGTTCTGATTAGGTCAGATGAGAACAGAAAATATGGACATCATAGTTTTGTTTCCTGAGCACCATGTGAATTTTCAAGTTATTCATGCAACACCTTTGATATTGTTTCACTCTCATTGCTGCCTTCCTTCTTTTTTTTAATATATTGAATGCAAAGACACAATAAGAAACTGTGGATTAAGAAGCACCTCAGTCAGCAAATACCTGAAGATGAAAGGGTTATAGAAAGAAAAGTAAAATTTTATACTTATAATAGTTATTTTTAATTCCCTTCCTATCAACCTCTAGTCTAGACTAGTCTAAGGCTGGCCTAAGATAGCCACTCTCATGTTCCAGCATACTTTCCTCTTGCCTCCCTACCCTTTTCTATTTTGTCTTTTCTTCAGAAATACCCACTGTAGCAAATCAGAATGATGTCACCCCACAATACACTGCTGTAAGGAGAAAGCCCAAGACTACTATGCTTAACCTGTCTGCTTCCTTGTCAGTTCCAGCTGAAGTTTAGCTGTAGTTCACTTTGTAAACAGATTTTAGCATGCCTGAGAAGCTATATTAGAGACTTTTTAAATTGTATAGGAATATGATTCAGTATAACTAATATAAATCCTTTCTTAAAGTGAATTAATTCTGGATTGTATATACATTTTTTTTGCAGGTCATACTCTCCTGCCATATCGAGCCCATTCTCTAGGTCTTGCTTTTGGTTTTATTCACAAGCCATCACCAGGGCACAGAGCTCTTTCACAGCATCAGAAATCAGGCTGGCATGATTCATGAAGCAAACCCCAGGACCTAGCAGAAATCTGTAAGCAATCTGGAATCTACAGGGACTCTAAACGTCATCTAGCTGCGGTACCCTGTTCTATCTGCAGTGCTCAAGAGAAAAATGAACCTGAAAACAGCTCATGTTAAACAGACATACCATTGGAGAAAGTGAACATAATACTTGAAGGCAAGGAATCAAGTGCTCAAGGAGACACAAGGTTTGTTGGAGCAAGACTTCATGAGCATAAGGGAGAAACAAGTTGTCAATTGGAATTGACCCAGCCCTAATAGATCTGATTCAAAGGGCACCAAGATCAATAGGATCCTTCCTATTTATCTTGATAAAATTGGACTCTATCTCAATGCAAGCAGCAAGAACAAAAAAGTAGGAATATGTTTTAATAGAGGGATGTTTTGGTGTCAGTTGTTCTATTGTACAGCAAAAGTAGTTCCTAGATGTCCCTGTAAGGTACCTGCACCTACTTTGAGAAAATGTATGCAGCAGTTAATGGCTATAGTCAAACAGACATCTGTGGGGTAGCCTCAGATATGCAATTTTTTTTTTCTCAAAGTTCTCTACTGTTTCAGGAGCTAAATATGTTGTTTGTGCTCCATTGGAGTAACAGCATTTCTAAGCATATAATTGGAGGAGGAGTTGCCAATTTCTAAATTTAAAAAAGAAAGAAAAAGACTTTATTATCTGATGTTCACAAGAACAGTATGCCTTGCAGACAGCATTGTCCTTCATAAAATTGTTCCCTACAGTGGTGTCTTTCAGTCTCAGAAGCTGATAAACCTTTTATCAAATTCCTCTTATATGTTACTTCTGCACATTTGTTCTCCTGAAGCCTGTCCCTAAATACTTATGCCTCAGCAAAGAAATTCAATTTGCAAGCCAGTTCTTCAGCTGATGTATAGCCAGTGTATTTCCAGTGAAAATCAATGGCGTTACTGTGATACAAATTGGTTGATAGTAACTCTAATAATATTTATGTAGGTGTTAGTACAGGCTTAGTCCTGATCGTGAGATGGGGTACAACACACACCAGCCAGAAACCTTTGCAGCAGATGTCTCTCATTGTATGTGAAAAGCATGTAGCTGTTTGATTAGTCTATCCCAAAAGTAAATTAGAAATCTCTTGAACTAGCTGTTTTGGACAGTGCATTTGTGGAGGACAAAGCCCAACACCACCCCGGTCTTCTCATCCACTCTCCACCAGCATCCTTGTAGCCTTCTGGTTTGCGGATTTTGGGGTGTAGGAGATGTATTTCAAATATCCATGAAAACTGCTTCCCCTTTAGCACCCTGCCCATACCCAGATGGCCACAAAAGAGATGTGAGAATTTCTGCCTCCCTTTAGCATTGTGATTACACACTCTGCCCAAGTCACAGTCCAAAAATAATATATGCTCAATGTAATAGCATCTATAAATATATGGCAATTTTTTGGCTGGTTCTTTGTCACTAGTGTTTTTGAGGCTATGTTTCCTTTTTTTTAAAAAAAAATATAATTTGTTCTTCCCATGATAGAAAGCAAATTAACTATTCAGCCAATAAATATAAATCACAAGCCAGAACTCAGGACAGAAGCTTCTACTATGCATGTTCCTAGTGAGTGATATCTTACTCTTGCATAATCAGAATTTTTAATATTATATATATATATATAACAACATATAATAAACATTTTAAAGGTAATTCATTATATAAAATACAATAGTGATAATGGAGAACTCTGCTGATAGCCATTGCTTTGAGATGAAAGAAAAGCTACAATCATTATTGCTGCCTCAAATTACACTTGTCAGCAAAGATTTATTCACCATTATACTGTTTTCATAAAGTTTAGCTGTTTGAATCCCAGTATGACTCATAACAACCAATTTTTATTTTTTACATTATCAGTATGTTTATTGACTGTGTCCAACATATTTTCAAAACTTTTTTTAAAATGAGATAGCTCACAGCTTTTGACCATGATAAAGGCTGTATCTAAGAGCAGTCAAATGAAAAGATAAAGTCCCTTTTTCTTTAGTGGGGCTTTAATCAAAGTGTGTGTCCAAGTGCTCATCAAAGTCTCATTGATGCTTTTTTTGCAAGATGGCATCAAACCAAATCCATGGCACTTTAGCAGAATACTCAGGAGCCAAGGATAAGGCTTCAGCAGGCAATACAGAGCTATGTGCCTTGGGGAAAGTACTTTGAAAATCATATCATTGAACCACGAATTAAACTCTTGCAATTTTCTGCAGCTTCTTGCCAACCCACTTGTACTGAATAGAAAGGAATTACTCATATGCATGCACCCAGCAGAGCAGAAATTCCCTGAAGGATAAACATACACTCTTGTGTAATAGAACACCAAAGCTAACACTGGGTGAGAGATGTGTGGAGACGGGAGTTATCAAGCACCTGAAATCTATGCCACATTTCCACAACTCTTCCGTTTGAGCTCCAAACCAATATATCTGTTCAGCTGTACTTTCTCCTTAGAGTTGCATCAGTTCATTTGGAGATAGTTTAGGAATCCCTGTCACACCATGATAGACACTTCTGGTGAGATCATTAGCTGTGAACCGGTTTACCGAAAAAAAGAAGAATCTCCTGGTTCTTAATGTGTGTTTCCTTGTAGCAACTTAAAAGTTATTCTTTGCCTCAGTTATTTGAACTTCATCATATATTAGGCCAAGCTTCACACCCTAGTCCTCCACACTTTCTGGATTGTAGCCTGCTCCATGGACCCACCACTCAGAGTATCATCACTATCATCCAGTCCAGCAACAAAGATACTGAAGCCTACAGCAGCAAACTTTTCATTTCACCTAATCTTTAAATCTGTGAACATGGGTTATTCAGCTGTCTGAATGATGAAGGGGGTTATCCATCACAAGTGATATGTTGCTGGTCCCCTGTGCTATCCCAGTCCAGTCTGGAAGAAATAAATGCTGCAGCCTGCCTTTCCTCTAGCAGAAGGAGTGGAGCCAGGAATGATCACCCTTTGTCATGATCTCTGAGTGATGATGAAAATAAAGCAATTAATCTATTCCCATTAACTGAGTCACGGAAAGGTGTCTTCTGAGTTTATTTATCTATCTTTCTCTCTCCACAGAGGCAAAGAGGAGGGAAGTCAAGACTCCAGGTTTTACTACCCTGAAGATTCTACATATGGGTCAATCCAAATGAGAGGATCTAGGATTTCACAGGACAGGTCACACTCCTGCAGAAATCAGAACAAGGAAGGGAAAGAACACAAGAAGAAAGAAAGTAGGATGAGAATATGTACTGAATAAAACTGTTCACTGTGAATCTGTAGTTGTGTAAGCGTAGTTCTATGCTTGATACATACCTTCATACATAACTTTATACAATTAGCATTAGGAAGTAAAATAAATCAAGCAAAAAAGGACTTTTTTCCTTTTCAGTGTCATGCAATTTAGTTGTTGCATTGATTTGTTTTCTGAAAAAATCTACTGACATACTAGAATATTTAGTGGGAGACATCATAACAATAAATACTGTCTTCTGAATGTTCTCAATTACCTTATTAACCAGGGAATCAGAGAGTATTCAGGGAACAATTAATCTGTTGATGCTGAAGTCAGATATGACAGTACAAAGTATTTTAGTTTCTCCAGGTTTACCTCTTATGCCTGGGGAGACAACACTTGATTGTAGAGCAAAGCTACTTTAGGCAATTTTGCACATGCTTTTATAGTCCCTCTTCAAGAAATCTCATTGCTGAGTTAAAAGACTGACCAATGAACTTCAATAATACAACATCTGAAAGTAATGAACTTATGCTAATGCTCCCCAGCTGGTAGAGAACTTTTCTAAAGTGGATTAGTAGACATGACTGATAGGTCTACTCCATGGCTGGAGCACCTGCAGGATCTCTTACCTTAGGGTGTCCTAGAGAATATTTCAGACAATGTGCAGCCAATGCACTTTCTCCTTCACTAGAGTGTAGGCTGTGCCCCAAATGGTCCATATTTATAATTTCTTTCTCTCTTATTTTCTCTTTCCACTTCTTTTTCTTTCTCTTGAGGAAATATATCCTAAGAATAAGTTAAAATCCTACATTCTTTCATTCAGCTATTTGCAGACAAGGGTGGGGAGTTGAGCAAAGAAAAGAAAAATGTCTTATTTTAATGATGGTTCATGAAGAGAAAGGAATTAATGTTATTTCTTATTCCCTTACTATCAAAACTGAGAAGCAAGGGAAAATATGACTGACAGGAAATCTTTGTTCTGGGTTTGTAACTGTGCTATTCAATCATTTTTCCCAGTCTTAAGTTGATACCAGACTGAACTTCAAGGCAAAAAGTATACCTGTGTGGAAAAGTTCTAATGACTTGGGTTTATGACTTAGCTTCACATTTTACTTGGGATTCTTACCTACACCTAATTTATATAAATCTCACACTTGAGAACTTTTATATTTTAAATGTCTCTGTGAAGAGATTGAAGGCACGATCAGAGTACGAATATTGTCCTCTCTCTTGTTTTATGCTTTCACATTAATGAAGGAATCTCTCAAATTATCAGGGAGAAATGTCAAAGATGCCAACACCATAACTCTGGAGTTGTTTGTCCCAGTTAATTACACTATTGCTCCAATGTCCTCCAAAGTTAAGCACCTTCATATGAATTTGACATTTCTCTTTAGTATAGTACATTAATTTGACTCAAGATGAAGAAATGGGGAATTACCACAAGTTCTGAATCGGGGCCCTGAGAGAGAAATAGGGGAAGCCTTGTGGTTACTGAGAAGTGCTACATTTTGAGGACCACTGGATTGTAATGATAATTCTATTATATTGCACATTTTCAAGGTGTATAATCTCAGGACTTAACCTGCTGCATGCTTTATAACCTACATCAAATTAGTGTAGGTCCTCACGTGAGGTTCTCTAACTTTGCCTATGAAACAAGACCCAGGCACAGTTATGAAGGAATTTAATGGCAGGTCTCAATTACTGTTTTCTCGATTCAAGCCCCAAGTATTTAATCTCCCAAATAATGAATTTCAAAGTAAGATTTTAAAGACTATTATCCTTCTTGCAGTTCTTTTATTTCCCAGATATGTGTCTGCAAACTATAAGAACACTCTTTGAATTCTTGCAAACTATAAGAACACTCTTTGAGTTCTAAGAAAAATTTCAGCAGTATTATAAACTCTGGCGCAATTTCTCATATGTCATTTCAAAGCATTGAATGCTACACTTTCAAAATCCTCCTTATGTGAATGAAACCAGAGTGCATTTTGTCCAAATGAGAGAATAAAAGATATAGGTTAGGTAAATGATAGATTGCTTTCTTTTGCTTAAACATCACCCATATCTTAAAAATGTTTAAATATCTTTAAATACTTTTTAATTAAGTCAGGCCATTTATTACTCTATGGAAGCAGTGAATTGAATGGCAAGCCATAATAATATTAATATAAAGTAATGGGGACTTTGAGTCAGCACTGTGCCTTCATGGCAAAGGCAGCCAGCAGTATCCTCTGAGGAAAAGGGTCATCAGTCCATGCAGGGATGTGATCGTTTCCCTCTATTCAGCACTGGCGACATATACCTGAAATGCTGGGTCCAGTTCTGAGCTCTCCAGCAGAAAAGAGACATGGACATGCTGGTTTGAGTCCAACAAAGGGACTCACAGAATTGGTAAGGTTGGAAAAAATGTTTAGGATCATCAAGTCTGAGCATCAACCTAGTGATACCACCATGTTCACCAATAAACCATGTCCTCAAGTTTTCTGAATCCTTCCAGGAATGTGACCACCATTTCCCTGGGCAGTCTGTTCAAATGCTTTACCACCCTTTCTATAAAGGACTGGATCCTAATGTCTAATCCAAACTGCTCCTGGAGTAATTTGAGGACATTTCCTCTTGTCCTGTGAAAGTGTTCCTGTTTTCCACAAAGGTGCTTCTGGAACTGGAGCATCTTTTGTATGAGTGATAGAGGTAGGATTGTTCAGCCTGGAGAAGAGAAGGCTCAGGAGTGTCCCAATATATTTAAATACCTAATGGCAGGGAATGAAGATGAGGGACCCAAGCTTTCCTTTCTTGTGCCCACTGACAGGACAAGAAGCAATGGTTACAAAGTCAAAAAAGCCAAAATTATATCTGAACACAAGGAGGCATTTTTGTATTGTGGAAGTCATCAAACATTGAAACAGTTAGTGCAGAGAAGTTGTGGAGTTTGCTTCTTTGGAGATACTCAATAGCTGCCTGGACACAGACCTGAGAAACCTACTCAAATTCTGCTTGAGCAGAAGGTTGCACCAGATGATCTCGAGATTTTCCTTCCAATCAGACTGATTCTGTGATTTTAGAAAATGTTTTACGTTAATTTATGCCTTAGCTTCAGCTTTCACTGAAAGTTCTGACAAGTTGTCTCAAGCAGTTTCTTTTTAAAATATATGTCATTAGGAGTGCGCTGCTTATAAGCCATCTGATGCAATGCAGAAATCTCAGGATGTCTCAACATCTCAGGTTTTCTGAATGAGACAGTTTAAAATTAACTACCATTTTCCATTGCTAGTCACATTCACATCCCAGAAGAGATGGACAATTTTGCTGTGCCAATGGAAGAAAAAAACATTGTCCCTTTAAAGAGACTGTGCTTTGCATGACTAAGATGACTGGAGAATCCTGCCATTTGTGCAACTATTTCACACAGACAATGCCAGCATAGCTGATTTAAAATGCATTAAATGTGAAAAGTTGGAGAAACAAATACAGCATGAATATTAATTTCAATTCCTAATCATAATCAGGGGGAATCAAATCCAGTAACATAATTTTGGCAGAGTTCCACAAGTGTCTCCTTTTTTAGATCTTCCTGTGAATTGAATGTGCCAATAATTAAAATCAAAAAAAGCTGGCACAAGTAGAGTGATTGAAAAGTGTGTCCTACCCCCAGACATTTAGCAGCAGATCAGTGTAGCATCATTTTCAAGGGAAGAAATCTCTGTTTAAGAGCCTGAGTTATGAATCTGAACAATATCTAGAACAATCTGTATTTTCATATGCAGCATACACACTAATTTTTATTAGATTTAACAACATTTTATTTTCTCAGGCTGAAATAAATGAACTTATTGTGTACATAGCACCATGGTAAGGATGGTTGTATCTCATCCAGCCTGGCTGAGAAGGGAGAGACCCTGCCTTGTGGGGTTCACAGTGATATGGCATACCAAACCCTCCCTTAGCCCAGTTACTGGCATGTGATGACTGAAACAAGTCTTGCATATGTTTGAACTAAGGCTTTAATACTTTGAAACTCACAAGTCTGGTCCCCTACTCTGTGCTCATCTGTCAAGCCCAAACGTGTTCTTCCAGAACCTTTTGACTCTTGGAAGTTAACCCATCCAACAGGGAAGTCGTTATGGGGCCCCAAAATACTTCAACACCAAAATCTTCATCACTCAGCACCGGGGCCATCACAGGGGATACAGCTCAGCATAGGAGGCCAGGGAAAGAGCTAATGTTTCTGGAGCTTGTCAGTGAAAGATGAAGTTGAGAACATCAGCTTTTGAGCAGAGGGTCTCAAGTTTTATGTGGTTATATAAACCCAAATGCCTGAAGATACCTGTCGGCAGCATCTTCTTCCTAGATCTATTTAGGAAATTCTGGCAAGTGCTTGTTTAAATCTCAGAATGCAATGGCATCCTATAAAAGCTTTCTGTAAGAGATACAGGTGGCTCCTGTATCTGTAACCCCAGTTTAAAATATCTTTTGTGGTTGCTATTCATCCTGTTTAATTATATTTTTAAATAGCAGGATTGTTTGCTTTGTTTTGGTTTTTTTTTCTGTGACAGGACTAGTTTTTATATTTAAGTGTCTTGGCCAGTGTGGGCTCAGGAAGGGAGATCAGCAGGTCAGTGGGTGGTGAGCAATTGCATTATGCATCACTTCCCCCCCCCCCCCCCCCTTTTTTTTATTGTTATTACTATATTTTACTTTTTTCAATTATTATTTCATTCCATCAGGGTGGGGTGGGGAAGAGTGGGGGTTTGAGCCAACCCCCAACAGGTGCTTAATTTCCAACTAGGCTTAAAACCATGACAATAAGCTAATATATCTTGTAAAGACCGTTCAACAATATTTTATATCAGATAATTAAAATAACATGTTTTGAAAATAATATAATGTTTAAATATTCCCCAATGAACAAAATACTCTTAAATCTTCCTTGTTTATATAATTTTTTTCAGATTAGTATGGTTCATATTTATTTTGAGAAGGAACTGTTTTGAAGTTTAAAAAAGAGAAAATCTACAGAATTATTTTTGCCTTCTCTTTTCCCTTCTGGAAACCTTTAAGCATTATGTGAAATTTTGAACAAGTGAATGAAGCCAACCACACTGACACACCCTCTATGACTTACTAGGGCTTTTTATTCCCTTTTTTTTGCCTGTAACAAGTTATGGTAGTGAGTTCCCCAAATGTTAAGAGATGTGTGGTGTGAAGAGTCAATTCGAGAAAGAGGATGTCAATGAACAACAGATTTGCATATCTGCTTCTTAGACCTCCATACAAACAGCTCCTCATACTGGAAAAGTACCCAGAATGTGTTACAGAACATCATTTGAGTGACAGCATGAACACTATTGTAAAAAAACCCAATTATTTCATTTTATACTTGAAATATTGCAAGAAGACTGTGAGTCATTGTTTGCTACAGATGTTGACGTAGCTTTGCCTGTGCCTTTAGCTACCAATATTTCCTCCAGATGTCAAGATCTGCTGTGATGGGAAGCCAGCATGATTGTTTCAATACAGTCACTAACTCTCACAGACGTTAGCACCGTGATGACACTGCGAAAGACTTAGTTGAGCTGTGGGATATGGAACTGCCAGTGGGAAGAAACAAGCTGGTAAAAACTACAGCTGACTGCAAATCTTACTGCAGACAGCTATACCCTGAGCATCTCCTCCCTCCACACACTTCCTCACATGCCTACCACCATATGTCAGACGAGACTCTGAGGTGATTAAACCAGCAATGCCCCAATGCACGAAGTAGACCCAAGTAACTGTTTCATAAACAGCTCCTGCAATCTTGTGCCTTGCCCTGAAACAAACTAAGAGGCCCTTTAATTTGTAGCAGATTATTTCACTCAGCTGCCCATTGTCATGTCTTTGTCCTGTATTGTCACAGTTTATTTACATATTGTTAACAAATATGAGAATCACTGGTCCCAGTGTCCGTTACCATGCTTTTATTCTGTCAGTGTGATCTGCTGTCATGTTTACCAAATTCTCTTGCTTTGTTTTATCACTTCTTACTTTTTTAGCATCCTGATGATTTTGGCTGGGAATAACGTATCTTCACCAAGAAAGTTGGCCATTTTTCCTAGCCAGTGCTACTCCCTTTTGGCTAACACCCTCTCAGCGCCACTCACTGATGCATGGACAGCAAGGTACCTTTGCTTGCCATCTTCCCAGTTTCCTCTTTGGACAGAACTTTTCCTGTCACCATAAATTTCATTTCCCCAGCAGCCCCTAGTGAGCTACACTTCCAACAGTCCTGTAAAGCCCAGGCAATATTTTCAACTCATTTGCATCTGTCTTAACCTGCCATATTCACTATTTTACTTGGAAACACAGGAATCACATTTATTTCCAAAGGACTGATCTATCATTCTTGAAAGGAAAAGTTTGATTGAATCTGTATTCACAATGGCAGTGAATCTTGGCAGTCAGTTTAAATAGTTCCTTTGGAGAGGGGCTGTGCATTAAATTTGTTATTTACCAGTGAGAACCTGTATGGCAAAACTCTTGTGTTCCTCCTATTGGCCAAGTGTCTTGTGGTACCTAAGTATGGGCCCAAACATTTGTTTTCTCACGACAAATGCCATGCCTAATAATTTTTCTTCAAGTATTTTTTATCTCACAGACAAATCATCCAGACAACATCTCTGAGGAGACCAGTGTAAATCATCTGAGCCCTGAAATGCAGAGGTCCCTTACCTGGACAGATCTTGCTGTCTGGGCATCAAAAAGGTCTTGACAGTGTGCTTATTTTCCAGGTGTGTTTATCCTTTTCCTATGAGGGTGGTTCAGAGTTCAGCAGCAGGTTGCACCTGCACGTGTTGGGGTCCAGATGACCAAAACATTTGGAGAAGATGGTCTTGAGTACAGGCTCAGGTCTGATTTTGGCACAAGTCAGCTCTCACAGAGAAAATAAAACATGCGTAACAACAATAAACCCAATTGGAAAGTCATGATGGCTAGTTCAGAAAAGAACTCTTTCATCAAAACTAGAGACTTCTTTTTGGATTTTTTTTTTAATGCAACAGCACATGTATTTATAAATTTTAGTCACTTTGACATTTTATTGAAACTGGCATAATCAAAACTGGTTTAATGTCATAACTATCATGTTTTATGTTTTTCTTCTGTGGATGTGATAATTAATATACAGTTAAGAGTGAAGCTTTCCTTTTACGGAATGCCTGATTTTCATATTCATAGGGAGATGTTTTTCCAGAATGTCCATCTCATCTCCTGCCAGTGTTGAAATTTTCTAGATGGGTGAGTAAAACCAGGAAGTGAATTAATCTCTGGGATAACTCAGCCTGGTCCCCTGAATCCAATAAAGGACAGAATTCAGTATTTGTCCCAGATTAATTTTCCTTAAAATCCCAGTGATCTCAGATTTAGCATTGAATACCATTTTTTTTTTTTCCCCAGACTGGAGGAAGACAACTTGAAAAGGGGCAAAATAAAGGGAACATTACAAAACAGTGGAAACAGGAGCACATATAGCCATATACTGGGGAGGAAACCTTGGTTTGCATAGAGCTGTGACTTGAACCTCTACTTTCATGTAAGAATATTGTAACTGAAGTTTAAACACATAAAACTCATGACATATTGAAGAAAGGATTTTAGAGAGAGAGAAAAACAACCTCTCTGATCCCAGTTCAATTAAATACATATTTACATCAGCTGATTATCTTGTCCTTATTACAAATACAATTTACTATTCATTTAAAGGATATTTTCAAAAAAGACAGAACATATGTTAAAAAGCACACAGTTAACAGACACATGATGAAATTTCTTTCAGCCTCCCCTGAAATGTGCTGTTTTGTTACTGCAAACCGTAGAAAGTCTTGAGATGAACCATTAAAGGATCCAGGCAGCTCTTCACTGCCATATAATCCTTCATGCCTCATTAACCTCAATATCATTTACATAAACTGCTGAACCTTAACACTGCCACCCAATAAAATTTGCAACAACACATGTAAAGGTCAAGATAACAAATTACAAAACTATAAAATCAATTTCTTATTCAAAGGATACTTTGCCAATCATCTCATGGTAATTCGCTTGCCACAGGAGAAGAAAATGATGACATGAATGAAATTATCCTGTCCCTTAATTGTTGGTTTACGGTTTTCATGTATTTGTTTTTGTACCAGTGAAACATTCTAGCTAAAATGGCATATATTTTCTGCATTTTCTATATTTTCTTTCATATGTTTTCTAGATGGCATCTATTTTCTTGTGCAGTGTCCTTTACAAATTAACTCCATTGTTAGGTACTATCTGATGGAAGATGCCTCTTCCCTGGTAAGAAGTGAAAGGAGTTTTTTTATGAGCAAGTATTATAAATTGCTTGTCTTGGAATAGCACACAGTTAGTGATATTTAATCAAGAGTTCACCAGGTGGAAATATGTTAATCTAAATATTTTTCAGCAACATAGCTAAAAATAAAGTCTTTCGGGTTTTTTTATACTGTATTGTCATCTACATAAGATCTCAGGGAAAAAAAAAAAGCAGCAAGGTTTCTTGGCAGATAATTTACCTCACTATATGGTTCTTACTGCATTGATTTTGAAATCAGAATCCTGTCATGCACAAATACAAAAGTAAATGTCAAGTTATCTTGAGAACTTTTCTAGAACATTCTGGGACTAGAAAAGAAAAATGAACGTTTTTCAGGCTGCAAATTTTGCAAATATCAGAAGTTAAATTTTCACAGAGGTAATGACCTACTGTTTAGCCCATATGTTTGTTGTTTAAAAACGTTGAAAAATAGGATTACATAATGAAATTTTAGACTCTAGTGACTAGTCAGGCTGTTTACTTCAATTGATATTTTGAGACAGTTTCTTAGGGACCAACCTCCTGTTGTTTCCTGTTTGCATGCAGTATGACTCAGTCTTCATGCCAACTTGAAGCTTTTCTACTTAATTTGGAAAGTTCAATATTAAGACTGCTCTTTTGAAAAGGCTACATGTACCTTATATTCAACAATGCTTTTTTTATTTTTGAGCTAGCACAAAATGAACTGGTGCCAAACCAGCTGTTGCTGCTGCTGGATATTCTTGACATTCTGGATATTCATCCTTCTGTCCCCATCCAAAAGAGTTACTTCCCACTGCACTAACAGGACCTGGCTGGTTTGGCTGGGTGGAGAGTACAGAGTCTGAAAAGCCATGCCCTTATCTGCCTGAAAAAGTGGTCAATGTTCTAATAAGTACACAGACTTCTCTGATTTCCAAAAGACACCTGATTTCCTCTAACCATCTCCAGCTAAACCCTGATGGCATGGCAGACACTGGCATGCCACCCCCAGGGAGCCAGGATGCAGCTCAGAACCTTGCAGACCCCCCCTTATCCTACAGCCTAGAGACAGCCTGTCTTCACAGCCTCACCCAGAGGTTCCCAAGCTTTACACAAACCCTTTCTCAGTATTCAGGGCTTCCATAAATACTTTGGTTCCATGTGAAATGTTGGTGCCTAAAAATGTGAGGCATCACACTCTCATAGCTGCTTGCAGGAGTCCTCACCAAGGCCTGAGAACACCTTGTTTTCAGTGAGGTGCTCGTATTCTCTACTACTTTAATGCTGCCAAGTGTGGCTGAAAGAAGCCAAAGGGCTGGAAACAGACAGGGAAGAATCAGCAGTGAGGCAGACTGACAGAGTTACAGAGGAATTGCTTTTTTATAGCAAGCGTCTGTCTGTAGGAGACAATTTATAAACTTATTGAAGAGAAAACCGAGCAAGGTAAGTTGAAGTGGGCTAAGGCAGCATAAAACCCTAACCTTTGTGTGTTTTGAAGGAAAAAATGCCAGGTTGTGGTAAAATGTGATCTATCGAAAAATATTATGAAAATATTTTACATTAAATAGAGTGTTCGTTCATTTTACAGTGAGATTATTTTTAAACTGAAGACAGTTTTAACTTTTTAAAGTAAATATAATTTTCTAATTTAAGAAGGGAGTTCTTTTATTTAAAGATTTCTCAGGGTGAATTTTTTCAGTGCCTGAGTTTTGATCATCCTCACTCTGAATCATGTGTGGTGAAATTAAAGGATTTCATGGGGAAAATTCTTAGAAATATTTGGATTTCCAGATATATCAAAATGGACTCTAAGAAAATGCAAGTGAGGAACTGCATATCACTACTCTGTTCCCTGCGGGGACACTCTCTTATTCTGGGAGCAATGGTCTGCTAAACTACCTTTACTGATGTTAGAGCTGGTGTCCTCACAAGCCTCAGTTTTCAGTAGATTAAAAAAAATCGATTTTAAATATCTTCACTTTTCTTTGTACTGTTTGCCCAACACTGTTCTGCAATGGAACATGATACAGTCAATTATACCTGGAATTCTAAATATTTCTATTCAAGTTTCCCTAAGATTTTTATTATTAAAAAAGTTCATGAAGTTGGCATCAACAGAAGTGCTGTTATCCCATGCTTTATTTACCTATTCTAATAGTTGCCCTCAGACAGATCCTCTCTAGTTCTGATCATCATTTTAACTTGTCTTAGTGTCCATCATAATCTACTTTTCTACTCTGTGTAAACAGAAGTGGGTATTTTTGTTTGGTTGTTTTTTGGGGAGTTTTGGGGTTTTATGGAGAAGCTAGATTCATCATCCCATCAGGAATATATCAAGACCAAGACTTCTAACAAGTGCTTTTTGTCTTAATATTTTTCAGTACAATGTTTCTATTTTCAAAATGCTGTCTTTGGCTTTTAGCTGGAGAAAAATGCTTGCATGTGTTTCTCCTGAACAAAACTGAAACCTGAGCCTGTTAAAATTTCAAAAGTTTAGGATTCTTTTGTCTTCTTATCTTAAAGCACAATCCTGCAAATAAATTCCTCTCTTCCTTCTTCCCAGCCCCCTGAGTTCTGCTATTGTTACTTTGTCACCTTCCCTGACAACCAGAGCTTGGAAGTGTACCATAATATATGTTGCTATTGGTGAGTTATTTAGTGAGGTAGATTGCAGATAAAAGAAGGGCTGTATTTTACAGTTCTTGTTTAATTTCCTTCCATATAATGAGGTTGATGCTTCTTCAGATTAAACATAGGTCTTATGAGAACTAATAAGGAAAAGTATAAAAACAAGCAAACTAATTGTATGTAAATAAAATTCAAAGTGCACCAACATCTAATTCAGACCACACATGCTTTTACCTTTTTTCTTCATATACCTCAGACATGTAAGTAATTAATTGTATCTCAAAATTTTAACATGATGCTTGATAAACCCTTATCCAGAATTAAAGCTATTTCTCCAGTGTGCTTCCTTAGTAGTTCAGATCTTGGAAAGGGAAACATGGAAATGATGAGATTTCCTCTTACTAGAGCTCATTAAACTGCTGTCTGCCGCATGGGTGGCCTAAATAGCTGAGCAGTGCTTTCTGTCCATTTTGTGCTTGCAGATAACATATACCCTAGTGAGAAGGCTTGTCCAAAAATACAAAGAACATTGTCTTATTGTTGCACTGTTAATTTCATTCTTGATTAGAGTCTTGCAAAGGCTGTAAATCAGCACTAGAGATGATCAGAGCTTTCTTTCATTGCAGTCATTTCACAGTGGTTTTTAGTCTTCTTTAGTCTCCACGGTATGCAGGAGATAAGATTTTTTTTGTTTTCGTTTTCTGTATGAGAACATAATGTTCCCTCTGTATCTATCAGCTGTTGTGATAACCAGGGATTAATTAAAGAGTCACTTGTTGCTTCTTCTTATATGCCAAATAGCTTTAATCCCTAAAGTTCCAAAGTAATAAAGACAGCAATATCATCCTGCACACATGGGACGAGAAGAACAGTCCACCTTTGTTCTCATGTCATGTTAAACCACAGAAAATAATAAAATCATAACTTAGAAACTTCCCTTGTGAGCAGTAGCGTGTATAGAGATATACTGAAGATTCTCATTCTCCATGGCTTCTCCACAAAACTCTCTGGCTATGGAGGGCAAATGCTTTACTGCAGAGAGTGGCACAGACCCAGCAGAAAATCTGGCCTCAGCAGCAAAACAAAGATCATGGATCAGCAATTCCAAGTAGCTTGTCTTGGAAAGAAGTCATATATATTTCAGCCAGCAGAAAGAATGCAAGGCTAAAATAAAATTTTTAAAAAAGTAAAACCACAAACCAAATTAAAAACTACAACAAAAGAACTAAGGATACAAACATAGCAAAAAAAAACCAAAAAACAAACAAACAAACAAAACCACAAAAAAACAACAACAAAGCAACAAAAAACCTCCCAACCCACCTGCTGAAAATTGTTAAAGCTTCATGAAGGTACCACCATAAAAGGCAGAACACACTCTTGAGCTGTCTCAAGAGTAATTCTAACCAAAATTGAAATGCACACACTGGATGTGGCTCTGCTGTGGCTCCGTCTTCTCTCAGCCATGGGAATAAGAGCCCAACCAACATGTTAGGAAGAATCTTTGGCACCCCAGTTCCCTGGTCTAGGCACCTGTGTGGCTGAATCTCCATGCAGCACCTCAAAGTACAGCTGCCTGTACTTTGTTTCAGATGTACCCTGAGACTTCGTGACCTAGAATTTCTCAACTTGTGGTCTGGAGACTACTGGAAAAACTGTGATGATTCAACAAATGCAAGACACTGAGCAGAAGCAAAGGGAAAAAGTTAAAATTCTGCAAACAGATCCTCTTTCTCTTGGTTTTAAAGCAATTCACAAGACCCTGGAGAATCCTGTGCTTGCAGAGCTGACCTCCTTCAGGTGTGATGAGACAGCATTGCAGAATGCTGTGTAGGCAAATCTTTAGCACTAAAATGGAAATAACAGAAGGAGGAAGCAAGCTAAATGAAGGGGGATAATTTGGTGTCTGAGGTAGCATTATGCCAAGAATTCACAAGATTTTAGCGATTACATAATCAGTAGCAAATAATGTTAGGCTTTGAAAATAGTTTTACTAATGAAACCTTCAAAACCTCACTAGAAAAGTTTTAGATTAAGATAATTTACACAAAATACTTCCCAATATGTCCCCTCGTTTCAACTTAGGAAGAAATACTTCAACCATGACTAGAAGTGGTGTGAACTGCACTACCCATTGTTCAAATATTTTAACATGGGGCTTGACAAAAAAATAATATCTCTGTCTAGAAATAGACAAGAACCGAATATCTGGGAAAGACGTTCATTTTAAAGACAGAGAAGAACATTGTGAAATTTTCTAATCTTCCCAGCTAATCTTTAAACAGAATCATAGAAAATGTCCATATCCTTTGGTAAATAAATTTGCCCTAACAGCATTAGACTCAAAAGTTCCCAAGCCAAATTTTTTGTACATATAAATGGCCATTGTAATTGATTGGAGAGTGGAATTTTGGATGTCTCTAAAATTAAATCAGTTATAAAGAAATAGTACCCAGCATCAGCTTACGTAAACCAAACCAAGGACACAATGCGGGAAGGTCTTTTAGAGTCTCAGTCATCAATCTATACTTGTAAATTCCAGTGAAACCAAAAAACAACTTGAAGAGGATTCTCAGAAATCGTTTTTGAAATTTCTCTAAAGTCATTTCTGTTTACCAGAGGATGCAGCAGCATTCAGAAAAAGGCAAATTCATCTCCTTCTAATTTAGTGGTGATGCTCAGTTTCCCAGTGCACTGATGTTGTCATCCAGTCTTTTGGTAGCATGAGGGTGTTGATGAGTTTGCTGGTCTAGGATTTATGCTTGTCTTCTCAGCAGGTAATATATGAGCTAGTCACCTCTAGATGGACCTGACCAATACTTTCTATAGAAGCATTTGTATTAATGACTTCTGAGCTCTTTCATCATACTGCGTACCCAAAAGGAGACCTGGCAGGACAGAACATTTAGATTAAATGATGTCAGTTTGAAGAGTCAGACCAAGAGGGTTGAAACCACTGCTGCCTAAACTATTACTCTCGCAGAATGATAATATCTTATTTTTAGAACATTGAAGCATGTCTCACCCTGGAACTCATGCAGCACTTTAATAGTTATTAATGGCAGCTGTCAGGTATTCATCTATTGACCAAGAATGAGTCACACGGGCCCTACTAGAAGGCCCTGTTAGCTGGAAATTTGTGGTGCTTTTTCTTTTTTCTCCTTTTCTTTTCTTTTCTTTTCTTTTCTTTTCTTTTCTTTTCTTTTCTTTTCTTTTCTTTTCTTTTCTTTTCTTTTCTTTTCTTCCTCATTTTTATTTTAGCAGCTCATTCTTCTGTAGGCAGTGCGATTGTGAAATATCAGAATGTTTATCTGCAGTATCCATTAGGGCAAACTAATGAACTTGTTTTGTAGATACAAGCAGGTCAGCACCTGCTTTGCCAGTAAATAATAATGTTAAGGAGGCAATTTCCATCACTGTAGGTACTCACAGGTTAATTTAGAAACTACCAGCTTTTAATTAGTAGTGCAGCCAGCATACTGCGTGGCAAAATCTTACAGAAAACCTTTCAATTTGTTGGGAAGCTAGAGATAAAAATTTTAAATACTCTCCTCCTCCTCTAAAGAGTGTTTTGAATGTGTCTAATACCAATGTGATTGACATTAATGGTTAAAAGGCAATAATTTAAAATTCTATATTACTTTTTCTCCCCAAATTAAATGACTTTCAGGCACATTTCATTTTCATCAGGCTGTAATATTTGCATAGGTTTGATAAATCAGCTGCTGCAACTGTCTTACTGGAATTAGTGCAGGCATTTAATACATGCTTTCCCAGCCAAATAAGGCAACATGAACCCTCATAATCAAGCAAAGTTCGCTGTTAAGCTTTTTGGCAGGAAAGGTCTGCAAGGGCCAGCACACAGCTGCCTGCCTGTTGAGCAAAGAGACAGATACAGTGTAGGTTTGCATCCTTTATTTCAGAGTGCAATTAAAAATCCTGGCCCATGCCTAAAAGGTCTTTCAGAGAAACAGTTCTGAAGACATAATGACACTGACAGAGCCAAGGGGAGAGGTCTCAGGAGAGCAAGCTGAAGGCCAGAGGGATTAGACTTTCATGACTGACGCTACTCCTGAACATGCAGGATTTGTCTAATATTGCTGTTTTCAGGTCACCATTTCAGCCATATATATGCAAAATCCTTTGAAATAATAAAATGACCCTTTAATGAGTGAGAAAAATGAAGAAAGAGCAGGGAAGATGACAGTGGAGGAAAAGAGGGAGACAGAGAGAGAAATAAATAAATAAGGGAATATCAAGTCCTTTTTTTCAGTATTGCACTAACCTTAAAACAAACTCCCTGTTAAGATGATCTGACAGATTGTATATTCCCAAAATGATAGCAGAGAAAAAAGTCTGCCTGAGCCACAGACCAGAGGATATTCACTTATTATATGCTAGACAGTGGCCAGTAAAGTGTAAACAAAGTGCACAGGCCTCTGGATGTGAGGACATGCTCTTCTCTCTGCTGATAAACAAGGTGATGACCTGCTCAACTTTGAATGATGAGCTCTTCTGAATGACCAGACTGGCTTCTGCATCTGGCCTGTCCACACCCCTGCATTGGCACTGCTTGCTATTGAGCCAGCTTTGAACATGGTTTCAGGCAAAGCAATCTCCCTCCAATCTCTGTTCCTGCCTATTAAGCCAGAAGTCCCAAATAGAATTCACTTTTCCCACTTGAGAGGTTTCGAAAGAATAGGCAGTTATATTTCAGCTCTCTTGTTTGCCAGCTTTGTTTCTGTCTACATGCATGTCCCAGTCTGTTTGTTTTAGCTAGCCAGCTGTTTAGTTTTACCTCTCTAGAAGTTTCTTGCTATTCCACATCCAGAAATATGGCTACTGTGTGCACTTCTGGCCTCTGCCCCTTTTCTTCAATATTATGGCAGTTAACATGAAGACTAGTGCTTCCACCTTGGAACAATTTTTGATAAATTACTAGTAATAACCAAACATTTAATCCTAAAAATTGGGCTACCTGTCAAGTTTGCCTGCAAAGCAATGTCTTTAATTTCCACTGATAGTCCTCTTCTAACAGGGTCATCTCCCCCAGATCAATAGCAGCTTAAATGTGATTTGCCTTTGTGATCTCTAGGGGCATTAGCTTGTGAAATTGCTGTGCCCAGGATATTCCATCTTGTTCTAAGGTTTCAGCTGAACACACAACATCAACAAGCTGTCCAAGGTAGGTGCTATTACTGGTCTGCCTCTGAAGCTGCATGCTGGGTGGCAGCTGTGGAACGTTGGCACACAGGCGATCCTATCTTCAACAGCTTGTCTTTCCAATGAGTCGTGGTGTGCCATTCTCATACTTTGCAGAAAAATAATCCCTTGTCCTTGGTACATTTCTGGGTCATGCATTCTTCCTGCCATGCTGTGATGCAATTATCTTTTCCCAAGAATCTGTGTTTACAAAATTTCTCCTTTAAGCAAAGATACTTTGGTAAATGAGACCATAAAAGGCATTCTTTACCTCTTCATTGTGTGGGAGGGTCTTCTGGTTTGTCACGAACCTCGGTACCGATCATCTGCTTATAAACTCAGGAAATGTTTGTTTTCCTTAGGTAAATACCATTTTTTCAATGTAGGAGAGTTACTCCACAACAGCTGTTAGAGTCTTTGGAGTTCTTAATTGAGATAAATAGGAGACGTATTTTTTTTCTTATGTTTATGAAGGCTTGAATGATTTTTTTGTGCATTTCATTATTCTTTCAGTTTCCTTTATTCTGTTTGTGATTTATGGACAGGTAGCTGTTCCTGGTAATGATTTATATTTTGAGGGGTTTGGGCCATTTATTTGCTTATTTTTGCATTAGTCTCCAACTTGGGCATACAGGTCTGGTCCTCTTATTAAAAATATATCTGAGGTACCCTGTGACAGTTTCAAAGAGCAAGGTTACAATATTTCCTAGACAGTGGTAATTAAGCACTTATTCTTTATCAGAATTAGGAATTCCTGATTTCTTACTTCCATACAGTGAATCAAGAAAAAAATTCAAAAAAAATCAGGACATCAAACTTCAGGAAAAGTCAGCAATCCTGGTAAAACTCCAGAAAGAATATGCACATTTCAGCATAATGCTTACTGATAAGTAAACACGGAAGGAGTGAAAGAATATGCTTCATTACAAGAGAATTGGGATTTAAAATTATTTTGAAAATTTAAAAGATGAGAACAACTTTAGCTTCAAAGCTGAAAGAAGGTAACAGTTCCTTTCCATTAAATTTTATTTTCCAGATCCTTTCCATGACAATATTTGAATTTCCAGATCTTCCTTTCATTCCAGAGTTGAACTTTTATAGTGCTTTTATGGAGGCAGAATTATGCTGAATATCCTGAGATCCAAATGTGTACTTCATAAACATATGGTAAATACTTATGAAACTTGAAACCCTTTTGTCTTGTGAGTTTTCGAAGTGATTAGAGTGTCAAGTAAATTTTGATGACCCTGGCTGGGAGCCTTTGCCTCCTCCCTTTAGGACTAAGCACCTCCAGGTAGTTCTGTCTGAAATGGACAGAATGAAGGTGGAGCCTCAGCTTAATATGACTGAAGCACTAAAAATGTGAGTCTCTTGCTCTGGTCATTTCTGAGTTGAGAATCCAGACTAAAAAATTTCCTGTTAAAAACATCCTTTTCAACTCTTATGCTGTTATATTTTGAACTGTTTTGGCTCAGTGCAATGAAATCACATGAAAAATGTTTCAGTTGGTTATTTTCAGGAGCATTATGATGTAGTCTTTAATTATAAATGTTCATTTTTCTGTTCCACATAGTCCCAGTACATCTTGAAATTACTTGTATTTTATTCATATTTTTATTGTTAGAATGCTTGCCAGGCTGAAAAGATTTTTTTTTTTTAAGAAAAACAAAATAAATAAGAAGAAATGGCTGCTCTTTGTTTAATGCATTTTACATAATAATAGTTGGTATCTTTCAAAATAAAAATAAAATACTGGCATTTCTCACACACAGAGAATTACAGAAAACTTACAGGGTAATTTTGAGCCAATTAGGCTCAAATTTGTTAAATAAAATAAAATTTCCCCTTTTCCTTTTGTTTTTACAGTTAGAGGAGGATAATAAATCAAAAAGAATGTTTGATGATTATAAGTGTTTCTAGCAACAACTCCGTTAATCCAAATCCCACTGGATTTTTACTTTGTTGTAAGTATTTCTGCTGTGATTTTATATATATCAGTAGCTATCCTGTGAGTAGGATAGGAAGCATTAGCCCACTTTGTATTGCGCACATAAACATGCATATGTGAACATATGTATACAACTTTCATAGTCAGGATAATATCGATCTGTGTGCTCACCTACATTTATTCTTATGCATTTACAATATATGTGCATACTTAGAATGTGCCCTGTATCCACACAGGTATGTTTATGTAATTATCCTCCAACTAAGATGCAAAACCCAAAAGCTGTTTTTTTCTTTAGTGATGGTAAAAAAGACAATAAGCAAGGTGTAGCTATTAATGGAATTTAAGACATAAATACTCTTTCCAATAAAGCCATACTGCTGAGCAAGGATTTCAAGATGTATATTCAATATTAAACAGATCTTGGTATGATGATGATGAGAGGAATGGACCACCTCCTCTATGGGGACAGAATGAGAGAGCTGGGGTTGTTCAGCCTAGAGAAGGCTCTGAGGAGACCATACAGCACGTCCCAGTACCTAAAGGGGGTCTGCGAGAGAGCTGGAGAAGGACTTTTACAAGGGTGTGTAGTGATAGGACAAGGGGAAATGGCTTTTAGCTGAAAGAGAGTAGGTTTGGTTAGATAGAAGGAAGAAATTTTTTACTTTGAGGATGGCAAGGTAATGGTACAGATTCCCCAAAGAGCCTGTGGATTCCTCATCCTTGAAAGTGTTCAAGCTCAGGCTGGATGGGGCTTTGAGCAACCTGGTCTAGTGGAAAGTGTCCCTGCTTATGGCAGGGCAATGGAAATGGGATTATCTTTAGGGTCCCTTCCAACCCAACCCATGCTGGGATTCTGTGATTCTATGGAAGTGTGTGAATTGACAGCAATATTTTGGTAGCTTCAAATGTTACTTCACACTGACAATCTCAGTTGAGTTTATTGGGCATGCTCTCAGAGCCATGCCTTCAGTGCCATGTCAGTTCCAGTGCAAGGAAGATCTGGACAGGGAGATGACATTCTGGGACAGACAGATGGACAAACTCCAGGGACTTCTGGAGCTCCAAATAGAGAAATGATTCACCACAAATAGAGAAATGGTTCACCACCAGGACTCAGGGATTTTAGAACCAGCTAGCCACTTGGGAAAGAGGCAATGGAATTGGGGTAGTAAAGCCAGCCAAAGAAGCTGAGGATTGCTTTTATTTTATTTTACTGACAACTCTGGCTACTCACACTGTGTTTGAGGGATTGCTGATAGTACAGACCCCATCCTGCCAGACACCAGCACTGTATTCACCTTTCTCCTTCTGCTTCCACACCACTGGTCTGTCCATATGGAAAACTTCTGTGTTCCTGGGCTTTTCTATGCCAATTGGGTGCAAAATTCTCTGCTCCTCATGGTGTCAAGTAATTAATATTTAGGTATCCATATCCACCATACAAGTTTTTCTATGCAGATATTACATATGGGGTCAAGACTTCTTGAGATCTTCTAGAAGAAAGGTGGCACCATTGCTACAGCATAGAATACAGAATATCCAGAGAAGTAAGGTGTTGTGGGAGGCTGGATCTATTGATAGGAATGCAAAATGAGTGTAGCCTTGCAAACCCAGTAGACAAGATAGCTCTTATCACAAGTGTACAACCAAGGAAAAGATGTCCTACGAGACCTTTTGAGATCATACATGAAATATGATAGAAATAGGATCCAGATTCTGACTACCCCAATGTTTGATTACTCTTGGCAGTAGCAATACATTTTTGCATTTATAATAGAAAAGGAAACAGGTGAAACTGAGAAACAAAGAATTCCAGAACAGATAAAACAGCAAGAAGACACTTTGAAAAGACCCTGAGGAAAGGATACCTTTTCTCTCCTTCTTTGCTCTTTACTGTCAGAAAAACATGATTTCATGAATGACTTCATGCTGATCTTCCCTGCAAACTCTTATGTTGTTTTTCAGGCCCTGAGAGTGATGCACTTTCAGTCTGCGACCAGTGATCCCTTTGAACTCACTTGAAATGAGAGATGACAAATGGAGAAACAGATTTTAATCTTGGCAGTAGAAGGTGATGAGTATTCAAATATGAAAGATGAACTGTGAAAATGAGAATTGTGTTTTCTTTTGTCTGGAGCTCCTTGGTCCTGGAATTATTCATATTCTGAGACTGATTCATCATCTTCCTCCTTTTGTTTAATTTTCTTCTGACTGTCTGAATCCAGTGGGAAAGAGAAAGAACACCTTTAAAACTTTTCATCCTTGATTAATTTTAACTTGGATAGAAAGAATGAGGCAGTTTTCCCAGGTGCCCTCATTTTGTGTTCTTCCCTTGGGAGCAAAGACACACTGATAACAGCTGGGCAAATTTTTTAGAATGAAAAAGGCAGGTGTTTTGTGTGAGATGTTGGTCTCTAGTGAGAGTGGTCATCAGTGCCATGAAATCATTCTCTTGAAAGCTCATGATGCTGATGAAAGTTTGACTTAAATTAATACATCTTTGAAAAGATTGCAAAGAGTGTTGTGTCCCAAATGTTTCTTAAAGAAAGAAAGATAGATCTGCTGAAAACCAACCCTACAGTATGCTCCACATGCTCTCTAACTATGGTTTCCACTTTCCTTGAACTAACCAGTTCTACCACTATTTTGTCAACTCATTCACTTCAAGAATTCTAAAATCTGTGTCATTTGAAGTGTGATTTGCCTTCTTATCAGGCATAAAAAAGAGAAAAGAAAAAGAGTCACATCCATGTCCATAAATTATTTTTATCTTCTTCCAAAATTCCAAAATCTGGTTAAAAACTTCCCCAATTAAACCATGCCTTCTGTGGTTTACCTCTGCTTATTAGAAAAACCAATATCTCTGTAGACCATCTTCCCTATTCTTTTGAAAAATCAGTAATTATCTTACTTTTATATGTATGTGTGTTTACAAATGTATCCAGTGAACCCTGTGCTCTAAATATCTTTTCCTGTTTATCACTAAGTGCTCTCTATAGAATATTTTGGATATATTCTGCAGAAAGGTTGCCATCTGTCTTGTCAGAAAAAAAGGTATTTTCTGACTTTAGCACAAGTGTCTGAAGTAGATTATACCATTGGTAGATATTGTTATTTGTCTTTTGGGACAAAGGAGGATAGTGGAAAGGAATACACAGAGAAGTAATACAAGTAAAACTATTAATTCCCAGTTTAATCTATATAGTTTCTTTTTTTTTCTCACTTACAAATTTATTTTGATATTTGAAATACTGTAAATCCCTATCCATATTACCCATTTTGCTCCTGGGTACATAATTCATTTAAAACAAAAGGTGAACAGTGAAATGTGCAGCTAAGTGTCCTCCTCAAGGCTTCCTTGATCACAGCATAGTTCATCCCTCACCTCTGCTCTATGATATGTCACCTAGCAAACAGCAGCACTTTCCCTACAAAGGGAGAAATAAAAATTGTGTCTGTTTTCTTCAGAAGTTCATGAGGCATTTTTAACATTCACCATGTCTGACATTCAGGAACCTGCTTTGTGAGTGGCTGCACACAACTTGCTCTGCTGCTCTCCGTTATCGTGCAATGACCTGCACGAGAGTTTAAAACCAGGCAGACAGAAACTTGAGCAAGAATTGTCTGCACATCATGTCCCACAGGTGGCTTTGTGCTGACCCTATACAAAGACATGATGGTAAAAAAAACAGTCTAACACCTTTAGGTGCTGGTCAGCAGGCAAGTACGACCATGGAAAAGGCAAAGGACCTTAAAGCAGCTATCTTATCTACATCTCCACTAAGAGGCAGTCAGTCTTCCAACATTTCTTTCAACAACCCCAGAAAGAAATAACCACTTCTAAAGTACTATTTATATGGGAGGAAACTGGGTACCTGTAAGACAGATCACCTTCTTGTGTTCCCTGTGTTTTCCTATTGAAGGTGATTGACTTGGGCTTAAATGGCCAGTCTTCCAATGCATGAGTGAAGGAAGATCATCCTAGCTCACACAGCCTGGAGGGAGCTGTACTTATATGCCCTGGTTTTTTTTACAGAGTGGACTTACCTGTAGCAAAAGGAATGATTCAAGGTTTTGCCCTAAATTCTTGCAGGATTTGTGTTTTGGGAGTTCTGTAAAAGAAAGCATAATTAAGCTATTACAAGTGGCCTGCATGTACATAAGCTGAGCTGTAGAATTTCTACAGGGTGACATGTTTTATACACTCAGTGTTTTATACAGCACAACACAGTCCATAGTCAATTTAATAAATAACACACATAGTACCAAGTTTAGCACTTTTAAAATTTTATAAGCTGTGGCTTTTGGTATTGTGTGATGTTAAAAGTTGTGACAAATCCAAGAAAAATAGTTATTAGGAAAAGGCAAAAGAAAGCATGTGGGGAAAACTTAAGCCAGTGTTCTCTCAGCATGTTTAGATTTTGTTCGCCTTGCCCATTGCTGCAGTATAACAGTGCATGACAGATAGGGAGAAAATTTATAGAGATTTCACAGAAAACTGAAAAAAAATTACATATCTCTTTTTAGATACCTAACTACAATTTTTGCTGCATCTTCTCTTATGGCAAATTTAGACAGTTCTGTTATGAGGATATCCAACATGCTAGGCTTGATACCCCTAAATCCCTTCCTTTCTTCACGTTCATCAAATTGCTCTGCCTGTTGTTCCAGTCACTGCATGTTTCAGTGTGCAAAGTTCCCCATTAGTACATGTATGGGAGAGAACACAAGAGGCAAACATCTCAAGATCATTTATGCACATGATATTTATTATAGATAAATGAAAATAATCTCACTACTGTGAGAAGAAAGACTGAATGCTTCTTTGTCCAACATTTTATGTTGCACTGCTGAGCATGAGACATGCTTAAAAGTGCTCACCTTAAAACAGGGAAATACTGATTGCTGACCTATGCACTACAGATCACCAGGACTTTTCACTGAAAAGTTTAGAAGTGGGAAACTGATTTTCTTGTCACTTACCAGCACATCAGAATGTTTTGGCCATATGAAAAGCATCTCAATTAAGTCAACAGCTTTTCTGGAGATTTTGGGCACATAGTTAAGCAGATTGTAAAGCTGATTTGACAAGTGGCAGTACTAACATCAGTTTTTTTCCACTTGAATAAAATTCATGGAAATTATATAACCTGTTCAAATCCAGTGGGAAAATAAATTTTCTCCATGACTTCATATTTCTAAGACTAATTCACCACTGCATGCTTGAGTTTCACATTTCAAAAGTCACCCATTTTCTTTATGTGCACTATTTTTGGGCAATGCATCAAAGCCTACAGATTTCAATAATTATGCAATTAATAACTGTTGCAGCTCCAAAGCCCATCCTGGTATCTTGTTCTGTGGTCTTCCAAAACTGCCTTTAAAATCAGTGCCAACTCGTGTACAAATTGTGTGCTCTCAAAATATTTTGTGTGGTTTTTTTTTGGTAAGTCTAATTTTAAGTCTTATGGTCTTTGATGGATGTACAAATTCATTTAATCAGTCAGTTTTCCTGCAATATAGGCATCTGAGTCATATGCTCTCCACCAGCCTTTGCTTGGTTAAACACCAGATGGATGAAACAGCTGTATAAATCTTTAATCTCTGTGACAGCCTTTCTTTAATTTATTTTTTTGACTTATGTGGTTAGTTTCACATGTGTGTTCTTCCAATTAGGGAGTTAACCAATCTCTGTCATTCAGATCGATTTAACACACTTTGTCTTTAGCTTTGGAAATTTCACTTTTACAATGATTTTTCGATTTCTACTTTAAAGATTTAGCCTGTGTTTGAAGTAATATTGATGTCATTGATATTTCTGTTCATTATCTGTTCATCTATCAATGTTAGTGATATAATTAAAATCACACATTATCATGGAAGTTTGTAGTTACAGTCTCTTTCTTTGGAACCGTACTTTCTTGTAAGATAATCCTCTACCTTAAAACTGTTAATTTTCTAATCAGTTCCACTTTTTTCACACCATTCTGGTTTGCAGTTGCACTATTTCTGTAATCCCACTATTTCAACAAAATAATATAAATCTAAACTGATAGACAGTGGCCGAATTATCTGTTGAAGTGTGGATCTTTTTAAAGGGCTAAACTTAGCTTTTTCATATGTTACTGTCATTTATGAACGTAAAGTTTGAGCTCACATTTGAGCTCTCTCTAGAAAAATAAAACAATACTTTGTGACCATGATTAAAGGAGATGGTTGTAAGAAAGTATGCATGGTACTAAACACCGAGGAGAATTCCTAAACGGATTTTAAAGAGACACACAATGCATTTTGTCTCTGTGATCCAAAGACTGAAACATGGGAAATTTTGTGCAAAGGCAGAGAACTGTTCAATGTATTTGAATATTGAGAAGACATAAGAAGAGGGTGTTTAAATAGGGAAGAGGGTGTTTGATCCTTGAACCATGCAGTTTAAATAGAAAATAGGAAAATTAACCTTTAAAAATGTTTTTTGTGTTTTATAAGGAAAAAAACCATGTTCAGATGGCTGGTCTGGTTAGAGTAGAATCAAGACTAATTTGTTTATTTCCCCCACCAAAGAGTGTCTTGTCTTGTCCAGGATTAGAGTAGCACTGTAATCATTTTTCCACTTAAGCAAAGAAAGGAATGGGAAACAAGTAGTGAATATCAGTGCTGAGTTAGGAAAGGCTGTTGTGGCACCATCATTCTGTAGAGTGCACCGGCAATGCTTTGGCTAATTTTGCCACTCCCTGTAGTAATGTAATTTCTGAGTTCCTTTCTAGGTCATCCAGGGGACCACATAAAAATCCAGAGACTTTGCAATCGAAAAGAAATCTTTACAGGGAAAAAGTGGGAATGAAGGATAATAGAAAAATTAAAACTTCCATAACTATTATGAAAAACATGCCTCTAGAATACAATAAATAAAACTAAAGCTCCAGAATATCACTAGAGATGCTGAGAGGACAATAACACCCAACAAGTTATCTCATGGCCCTGAAGTTCTTTAAGGACCTTAGGTGCTAAGAGATGCTTGAAGCAATTTCATTCTTTATGCTTGCTCTTTCATGTGTGTGTGTTCAAAGCCTGTGGAATAGGATAGGAATTGGGAACAACTATTCATAAGTAGCCCTCTTCTGCATGTGAATAATACACTGTCTATGTGATGTAAAGTGAGTGCAGCTGTAAGGACACGTGAGGTTTCTCTCCTCACCCTGGTATTTCCAGGATGTGATTTATAATAACCTCATCATTTCAAGGTGGGAAGTTGACTGAATTCATGCTCCCTTCTTAATAGTTTTTCAGCCCTGTGTGCTTTTATTATCATGTCTCATATCTGCACACATGGGAGTTTTTATCAAAGTGAAAAGAATCAGAGTGACCACAGTGTAAAGTAATTTTGTTCAGAGAAGAGACTCTTGGTGATTTCTTCTTTGCAAGGTAGCCCAAAATATAGAGTGGTTCATATCCCTGTGTAGAAGTACAATCTCACATGACCAATGCTTTGATGTGTTTGATGTGTTTAAACCCTTTCTGAAGTATTTCCAAGTGTATTAGCTCTGATATATGAATGCATTCTCAGTGTAGGGAAATAACCTTGAACTTCAACTACATTACTGGAAGAAAGGATCTATTCTTCATTCTGAAGAGATGTATAGGAGTATTTAATGTAAGGTGCATTTCTCATTTCAGCTCTATGGAAATTTACAAATTGCCTATACCTGTATAGAAACCCCTCTTTGAACTTCCAGCTTGATATTAATAATTATTTTGCTTGCAGTGTGATGCCAGTTGCATGTCCCTTGTTTATTTTCTTCAGCATCTGCATGCAAAAAATTCCTTCCTATCAATATCAGTTACCCACATGTAGCTAGAAGAGATTGGATCTCACCCCATTCCAGAAACATTTTTCAAAATGTTATAGCTATGAGACGAAATCTCATTTATTTTATGGCCACAAATTCCAACAGGGAACAGGAATAATTTCTTCTTCATGGAAAGAATTTCTAAGTCTCTGAGACAATGGAACACTGTCTTTCCCAAGGAAAGTAGCTTTAAAATTCTTAAAGAACTTAACTTAAAAGAGGTTTAAGAATCTTTTAGTATTGAATATATTGTTGGTGGTAGATATCACCATGTGTGGTCTTCTGTTGCTATGGAACTAGGAAGAAACTGAAATCTCTCCATTTACTTGATTTCACTGGTGTAAGAGAGACAGTGACACTTTCTGCATTAAGATTTCTAGACTGTTCCTCATATTTTACCTGTGTGGTTTGAACTGATTACTGCTGTCTTGCCATTCTAAAATAAACAGAATGACAATTAAATATTCAATAAGATTTAGGTAATCCTCATTAAGAAAGACAGACTTCTGTACTTCTCTCCACACAGAAAGATGCACTTGATATTATGTAATACTTTCTCTGCATATTTTCTGCTTTTAAATCAATAACTCTTGAAACCACAATGAAGGAATCAACATTAAATATATTTTTAATAATCCCATTGTGATTATCTTTGGACAACGTAATTTATACAGCAACCATACATCATTCTCCATTTTTCACCCTAGAGGTTTGGAGGTCTTCATTTCAAGAAAACTAAAATCCACGACTCTGATATTATGTCCAAATACACAGGACACTTAAATCCACTTTTTTCAGGATTAAATTTTGCAGGAGTCAATCGTGTTATTATTATCTACAAGCCTGTGGCAGGTATCCAGAAACTGTGGTCTGTATTTTTTTATTATGTATCTGTGCATCTACGTGTAAGCATTTTAAATTCTGTATACACACACATGTATAGTGCATGCACCTAAAGTCTTTTATGTGAAAACATTCATGACTTTGACTTGCTGATTGTTTTTAAAGGCAGCATAAAAGATTAATCCCAATATTTTGCCACATTTTCCTGAGCACATGCTTTTGGAAAAGTTGCCAGAGTTCCTGGAGCAAGCCTCTAAGCAACAGACATTTCAGTATGCCACTGCTGGAAGACTAGTTTCCATAGACATTCAGCATTAAAATAAAACAATTTTATTTAGAAGATGGAATAAAGCATTGTATTCCAAAGGAATTCCTTAGAGAGGCAATTAATATTTTAGTTTCAAGGAAGTAAGACAGCAGACAACAAAACATCTTATTTGATAACCTTGTGAATCTTCTCAGTGAATCTGAGAGCATTACTGTTCAATAGTAGGACAGCAACTGTTTCATTTGCTGTCAAATGCAAGGTCGATAATTCTATACTAGTGGGGCAAAAAAAAAAAAAAAGAAGAAAAAGAAATAAAAAAAGTAAAGTTTCAGTGTTAGTTCAGTCCTGGAGATTTTGCTGCAATTGAGAATAGGTTGAAATGTAACACCTTAGCACTACTAGAATAGCTTCAACTCAGCTTTTAACTGATTTTCTTCAACTGCTTATTACCAGAAAATATCACAGAACGCATAAAAATCACATATTTACACATTGAACTAAACTTGTGTTTTGTGTGAAGGTCTGCCATCTTTTGCTTGCTCTGTTTCCCAGTTTCATGATCAACCAATCCAAGCCATTTAAGATCCACTTCTTATGCTAAAGAATTTAATTATCTAAATTTTTTGTTGCACACCTAAAGATAATAATATCCACCTATGAAAAAGTATCTGCTTTGTACAAACATTAGTCATCCTGCTTCAGGAACATGATGTGACAAATATTACTGTTTACCCACAAAAGACACTGTTTTCCTATGAAATCAACAGTCAACACATTGAATTTCTTGATACATGTAAAAATTGGAGTGAATTGTTACATTATATCCCTATTTATCATTTATTTTCTCTTCTATTACTTAACATTTGGTTCTATAATTATCCTAAAACACATAACTTACATCAACTTGATCAGTATTTTGAGAAAATATATTTTAAGGTTAATTTGTGAAGGCATGATTCAGCTAGAAACACGCAGGTGGTACAAGTGTACAAAACTCATGGAGAAGTGGTGGCAAACACTACCTGAAGTCCCTTTGTAGTGCAGCCAAAGGGAAGGACTACACAACGTTGTGAGACCACCTTGCAGAGGCAGAACATGTATTTGAAGATAAGCATGGCTGGCCAATATTTAGCAATAGGAATCTTATCCACACCCCCTTTCCTATAATCCCACCACATTTCTGCAGAGTTTGCATTAGGTCTAGTCAGCAGTGGGCTTGTTCATGGTGTGGTACACCTCCCTTACCTTTCACTCTGACTGTGATGATCTCTCAGTGATGATAAGGAAACCAAGAATAATTTTTCAAAAAAGTAAAATATTTGAAACATCTTTTAAACTACTTTTTGCTACATTGGTCAGTCTCAGTTTTGAAAAGTATCTTGGTTCTTAGTTCTAGCTCCTCAGAGCTGCCGAGTCACTGCAGATAAATCTTTTCAATAATCAGGGTTTCATGAAAATAAGGTAATGATGTTAATTTGGTTTGAGAGGTATTTTGTGATATTCTGATGAAATGTATTCTGTAATAAGCAGAGAGTTTATTACTCAGAAAGAATAATATTATTTTCATCTAGCAATATTCTTCAAAATGAAAGAAACTTTCAAGACCTGCCTTTCTACAAGTTAGGAACACAAAGTGTTTCTCCTTTCTCTTGTTTCATCTTGCCTTTTTGAGCCTGTAAGAACCAAAACAAAAACAGGGTAGACCATGATATCCACAGATGCTGACAGTCCTTCCTTACAGGACAAAGCTGATGAAGAGGGGAGACAAAAGGACTTCTGGAGAAGCAAAGCCAAAAGTCAAAGAGGTGAAATAAAAACAAACTACTTCTCAGTCCAACTAAATAAATAACAGCAATACATATGACAGATGATACCAGCCTGGAAGAAACAAAGAATGACATTTTTTCACACCTTGTTTTTTTTCAAAACCCACTTCTCAGCCAAAGCAGATAACACTCCAACTGAGAAAAAATGATTTGCCATGAGTCTTGACAATATGGAAAGCGGACTTTACATTGAGAAATTCTTGGCAGAATCTCCTATTTCTGCTTAAGGAACATTACTTGGCTCTAGTCTGACATGATACAGGTGAGGGAAAGACAATGGAACAGTAGATGATAAAGAAGGAGAAACAATTATTTTTAAATCCGAAGGAATTTTAGTATTACTTATATGTTTGCAATTGTGCAAGTTGTCTGCTTTGTAGGTAACATATACATTAAATAAACTTTCTATGTAAAGAAACTAGCTCTGATCCACACTTTATCAAAAAAGGTCTTCATGACTGCCCACTTCTAAAATGGAGGAAGTGTTAGTCTGTAAGGTCTTTAAGCCACAGGCTGATCTCTCTGCCTTACTGCTTAGGAAGAGCCACACAAAAGCCAAGCGCTATTTACTGTGATAAGGTCTCTGAATGATACGGAAGAAATTGTTCACTCAAAAAGAAGCAAGCAGTACACACACAAGATTATTTTGTTACCATTATTTAGGCTTCAATTCAGCAAAGCACTTGAGTGTGTGCTTTAAATCCATTAGTTGTTGTTAATTAGTCAAGACCCTCCTGTAACACTGACAGCTTACCTTTGAAGACACACTATTCAAATTCTCCACAATGTACAGTGAATAAGACTTTTTCATGGGCTTCGTTTTCTGTCTTCTCTGGTTTTCGTTCTTTCATGCCCATAGTGAGGACTGTTGCAGCATTCTGGTGGTAGAAAGAGTCCATAACCCGCACCTTTAGTAATTGCCTTCAGTTTTATTATTGAATTTCTGGTTTTCAGTTCTGTGAAGTGCCTGTGCTGGGCTAAAATTAATTGTGACTGAAAAAGAATGGCATTTTCAAAGTTGTTATGACAATCTGCTTCCTTCATTGAGATGCATAAGGCCTAGATATTCCATTTTTTTCCAAAGTCACTTGTGTAACTCTTAACAAATATATTGGCTATGTGGTGGATGACTCAGTTGTCCTGGAATAAAATACTGCCTTGACAAATCTACTTGTACTTCCAAGTGTCTCAAAGTAAGCAATAGCTATTGTTAAAGCAGGCATTTCCTGCCAAACCCTCAATCAAAATTATTAGTTATAGTTAATAAAAGCAGTTCTATGGGGACTTAGTTACCCTTCTCCATTTTCTAGTTAGAAAAACCTTGAGTCAAGAGATCATTTCTATGTATTCCTGAGTATCTATCACTGATAGGTCAGATTAACACACTGAGCAAAAGTTTTTAGTTCTTCTGAAAGAAACACAGCTCTTTCAAAGACCAGCTTTTCATTCAATTCACTTTTTTCCTTTTTTCTTTGAAGGAAAGGAGCCGAAAGAAACTCTGTCAGTGATTTTCCTTACTTCAGTTTGAGCACATGTGAACTGAAAGCTTAAATTTGAAGCATTCACCATGAACAAAAAGAAATATACATTATTTCTCAGTGCAATTTATTAAAATGAAAACTTGATTTCTAGCAGCCACAGTTTTCTGGGGGGAACAGGCTTGTCCTTGTCTTTTTTTCCACCAGAACAGGCATGCCACAATAATTTTATAAGCACTGTTTCATCTAAAGCTAGAACACAAAGCAGTGCTTCAATAGCTCCTATGAAAGTATAAACCTACTGTTTGTATATTGTTTAACTTATTTTCCTTTTTTAATTTTTCCTTTTTAATTTCTCCCCATTCATCAAAGTCATTTTTTCCAGAAAATAAAGTAGATGTGTGTAGATTTGGATTAAATGATGCCTGTGTTTAGTGTTTAAATAGCAGCCAGATCTGGATTCATTGTTAGAGCTGACGGGAAGACGCAGAAGGATGGAGAGTTTCACTAGGCTGCAGCAGCCACGCTAAAGAGATGAAGTCAACCACGGAGAACAGAGGAGGGATTTTTGGATAGGCTGAACAAGAATAGCCAGATAAAGACCACGTCAAATCAGGCCACAGTGTGAAGAATGAGAATGAGGACTGAAGGACTGCCGAGACGTGGGGAACTTGAAGTTATTGGGTGACCAGGCAAGTCAAAGAAATACATGGAGATTTGGATAAGGCTTGGAAGGAGTCAAAGTGTGAGCTTCAGAGCTGTAGAGGTTGAGCTCTCCAGGATAATTGAGGGCTTAGAAGGGAAGGGATTTGGAATTGAATGAAGCATCTCTTGTCAGGGCAAGTCTAAAATCAGAATGAAATAGAGGATAAGAAATCTCTAAGAGGCAATAATGTGAAAATCCTGTGTTTGCCTGCTAGCTGGTTTTATTAGGTCTCTAATATACAATGACAACTGCTACCAAAGCCATAATACATACAGACTGCAGAGAGATACAGGCATAATCCTGACAGGTCTGAGATAAAAGGTTAAATGTTGGATGGATTGGTGAGCAGGTGCAACCATGTACTGGGAAATTTGGAATCCTCATTTTGTGGTTTAAAACCACATGATAAAGCAATATCTAACTGGAATTGGATACAAAAACAACTTAATCACAGATAAATGCAATTTTACAAATTATTGTAATTCTGCTCTCTGCACAGGCTTGGAGTTCTTTGGGTCTTCTCCTGATGATACCCTGATGACCAGCAGTTAGTCACCTGATTTGATAGCCAAAATCAAATTCTTGGTTGTCTCATCTAATTTGTGCAATACCCAAAAAATGTCACCATTACTTGGTGCTTGCAATCCACTTGTCTCAAAGATTATACAACAAGCATTAGATTTTTTACTCTCCTCTATCCTTATTAGTAAGTTATTCCCTTATCCTATTGAGCTAACTGAAGTCCATATGTTAATAGTATGTCAACAGGACCTAACCTTTGTGAAGCACTACACTTCCACTCATTGTTCTGTTGACATGCCCATAAATATCCATACAGATTAGCTCCATGCATTGCCATTTGTGAAACTATACATACACATTGAGATATCCTCCAGATCTTAATATCTGAACTGATTGTTAATGCCAGTAATATAAGAATTTTTCCAAGTAAAATTACTCATTACAAATGTGGCATTATTCACATAGTTACAATTATCTAGTTACTTGCAACCTCATTTATCATTCTCAGTGCTGCTGAGCACCAGAGTCAATATTAGGTCTTTTGTGGAAGACACTGCTTGCCATCTAGTGCCTTGCCTATAGGTTGTTAGACATGTATGTTTGTACACCTGCCTTACTGCAAATCTCCTCACCACTCATTTTCCAGCAGTCTGTTGTGAGAGTCACGGTAGCAGAAGTGTTTGTGGGTGGATGGCATATGCTGGCACTACGTGTAGCACATAGCAGTCCTCTAAGCACAGCAAAACAGATTTGGTATGTCATGATGTCTTTTTTTGACCTTGGTGGCCCAGATGGGTTACCCAAATATTTCCATCTGCGTTTTTCCCATTGTTTAATTCATTCCCCCACAGCATTGTCTGGCAACCAGGAGCGGATATGGACATCCAGTGTGGTCCTGGCAATTAGGGCAGTAACTAAAGTGGTTATTCTGTTCCTAGTATTTCATTGTTTTAGGGACTCCAGCACAGGTGTTACAGATCTCTTTATTTTGGGCTGTGTAGCTAACTTCTCATCCCCAATATCCGTGGCTTCAAAATCCCAGTGATTTTCTTCGGATTCCATCAGCAACCTGTAGGATATTTTGTACTCTAACAGCATGTCAGATATGGCACAGGATCACTGCTGCACTGCAACTTGTTTCACTTGTTGAAAGGCCTAGTGCTATTTAACTTATATTTGTGCATGGGTCACTCAAGCTTGAGGTGATCCTCTCTTGTTACTCTCGTGTCCTTTGGGGATAACTAAAGCCATATCCGAAAACTTTTTACAACAAGGCCTAATTAACTCTTGTTTGGTGGAAAGTAGAGTGATTTTCTTCTGCATGCAAGGCTGAGGGCTCTTGAGACATCTGTAAGGCAAGGAGTGGGTTTTGAGTTGAGAGAAGGTTAGATCAGGTGTAGTGCCTCAAAACATGGGTATTTACAGTCAAGGCTATGATTTCAGGAAAATGAAGCAGAGGGGAATTCTTCTCTTCCCTTCCTCCGCACCATATTTGAGAACTTCCAGTTTCTTTATCCATTTGAATACATAATTGTAACCCTGGAAATACAATAGCCTAATTACCATAAGACTATTGTGTAATGTGACAATTTATCTTGGGCATATAGCATATTTTAGGCTGTATGGTAAATAGGCAAGTGCATTGAGGGTGGTTGGGCACTGGAACAGGCTCCACAGGGAAGGGGTCACAGCACCAAGCCTGACAAAGTTCACGAAGAGTTTGGACAATGCTCTTGGGCACATGCTGTGGTTCTTGGGGTTGTCTCATGCAGGCTCAGGACTTAGACTTTGATGATATATATTTAATATTCTATGATTCCAATTAAAAATTGATAGTATTACATTGCACATTCTTTCCAGAGGATGTATTCCCACAGTTGAAATTGACTGCAGATAAAGCATCATATATGGATACCAGAAACTTCAAACAACAAAAATATAGCTACTTTGAATCACTGATAGTGAATGGTACAGCAAAGCTTAAGAAATTTTCTTAAGAATTTCAGAGGGTAACCAAAGTTTTGGAAAAGGAAAAGCCTGGAAAAAGCACTGTTTTTGTCAGCTGAAATGCAAAGGAAATTTTGCCTGGTGAATTTTAAGCATGTATGTAAAGAAAGTTTTGCTCAGTTTGAGCTCCAGTATTTCTTCAAGTATTCATGTGAATTTTTCTTTGTAGTCCAAAATTTATTAAAAATACAGACTCATGCAAGCCATTATTAGACATCAGAAGAACAGGAGGTTTTGCTCTTCAATAAAACTGGTGACAATTTCAATTGGATTTCTCAGGCTTTTGTTTCCAGAATCATGGTGTTGTGGTAAAAAAAAAAAATAATAGTTTATTGGATTTAGCTACCATATAATTTTCAGTGTGTCAGAGTGGATTTTTAAAGTGCAGAAAATAGAGAAAACCTGATGAGAAAATTATGAAATTTTCGCTATTATTGATATTGTAAGCCCATAGATTTGCCACATGTTCAGTATAGCTTGGTTTAAAGTGCGAGGTACTTTCCCTGTGTGTAGGACTGATCAATTTATCATTGACCAAAGGCAAATGATTTTGACCCAATTCAGTAAACAAAATGTTTTCACTCATATTTCAATTATTATGTGACATTTCAACGTAAGAATACCTTCACACAGAGTCTTTGTGAATTACTTGGTTTCTTTGTATGTTGAAGGGAATATTCTTAAAAGAATATTCTTAAAAGAAGGCTGATGACTTACTTTGGCCAGTAATTATTGTCACTCCCTAGTCACCTTCAGCAAGGGCATCACTAGTGGCAGATGGCAATTCTTAGTCATGAAAAAAAGCAGAGGTTTTGAAGTTCCTTAAGAAATAGATGAATACTTTCTAACTGTAAAGGCCTGCTTGTTCCCATCAGAAAAATATTTGACCTCTGAAAAGAATTCTGAAGTTGGAGAAATCACTGCTGCTATGAAGCAGGTGATGCACTCTCCAACCTCCACTGGTGTTCACACAGTTTCCCTGGAAGTCCAGTTTGGCCACAGAGGTGAGGAACACCCAAGTATTTTACTTATTTGTTCGCCCTCTCCAACTATATTTAAGTGAGGAAACATCTTTATGGCAGGCACCATAACAATGTTAATGGAATTGTAAATTGAATTCCCTAGCAACCAGCTTCTTCCTCATTCTGTACACAACATACGACAGGACCTCCTGTTCAAACTGGGAAGCAACAAGGCACAGTGAGTATGTGCAGTGGACAAGGGCTAAAAAACAGCCCTCTGCAAAACATAGCTGCACCTCTCTGCAAAACTCCAAGTGCATTCAACCACTGCTAAAAATGCGGCCATTTATGCTAATTTTTTCTAAAAGATTCTCTAAAATTTCATCCTTCATTTTTAGGCCATTTAATAGGAAAAATATTTTAGATGAGAAGTTCTTATTTGCATTTTGTACTTATACGCCTACTTTTTTACAATCTTGTGTTGTATTTGGTTTAGAGAATATTTTTCCAATTTTTACAGTTTCTCTAGTCAAAAAGTACACTATCTTCAGAGCAGTGTGTGAACAAACATAATGGTATGACACTGATGAAAGAGTTTCATGCCTGTAGTTCATAACAGTTCACCAAAACTTCTTTTAGTGATCAGCTGATTTTATTTGGTGAAAGTTCTTTAGAATGGAAAATCAGCCATGGTTTAATATAACTCAGATTAAAAGCTGCTAAACATACCATAAGAATAAAAACTGAAAATTAAGGATATTTCTCTTCCACAAGAACAAAACTTCTTCAAAACTCTTTGCCCTAAGTAACTGCTGTGGTTTAACCCCACCTGGCAACTAAGTACTATGCAGCTCCTTACTCATTCCCCCACCCTGGCACTCTGGGGAGGAGAATCTAAAAGAAAAGATAATCCTTGTTGGTTGAGATAAGAACAATTTAATAATAGAAACAAATTATTATTATTATTATTATTATTATTATTATTATTATTATTATTATTATTATGCTAATAATAATAATTGTAATTGCAAGGAGAGGGAGAGAGAATAACAGAACCCAAGGGAAACAAGTGCTGCACAAAACTGCTCACTATCCACTGACCAATATCCAGCCTCTCCCCTCTTCAACCCTCTTCCAGGTAACTCCCCCAACCTATATATTTGTTACAACGTTCTACAGTATGGAAGAGTCCTTTAGCCAGTTTGGGCTATGTGCCCTGGCCATGCTTCCTTGTGGCTTTTTTCCTCACTGGAAGTTCATGAGACACTGAAAAATCTTTGACTTCAGGCAAACTCTAGGCAAGAGCTGAAACATACATGTGTTTTCAACATTTTTATCACACTAAACCCAAACCGCAGCCCAGAAAATTACCTCGGTCCAAGCCAAAACCAGAACACTAGTCCAGCTAACCTGAGCATGCTTTTCTTACAAGCCATTCTATGGGAACATTTTGACTGAAAAGTTTTAGACTGTGAGACTGATGAAGACTGTAAAACTTTATATACACTTTTGAAGGCCAAAACTGGTGAAGGAAGCATACAACACAGATGTACTTGAATCTGAGTTTTCACATGATAGTATCACGAGTTTATCATGTTACTGCCTTTATGAAATACTTATTTCATTCCATCATCTAACCAAAGACCAATTTCAGCCCTCGTGTTCTTGCCCACACAGTAACTTAAAAAACATCTCTGTGGGATTAAATTAATTACGTTTAGGTGCAATCTTCTCATTATTCAATTAGCAAGTTTTCTAAAAGATAAAACAAGTTCACTAGATGGGACAGACCATTCTTCAATCGTAGAAAGAAGTACTAATTAAATCCCTTACTGGAAACTAACAGTATTTCATTGTCTTTGCAAATGTTACTGTTAGAAGTCTATACCTGCAGTGCTCAAGATAATGTTTCTAATTCTTTCCTGCTATTTATAACAAGGCAGTCTGTGATCTTACTTTCCTTACAGCCTTCAGGATGAAATTATTTTTTGGTCATTATGAGTCAAGGCGCATTACTCACCTGGAATTTAGAGTGGTTTTTTAATATTGTTTAATGTGCCTATGGAATAGCTTTGCATTTATTCTGTACTCTTATTTGGCTAGGTCTTAGAGACTTGATTAAGATTGATACTCCAGGTTCTAAAATTTGACCAATCATGTACAAATCTCAGGCAAAGTTTAAAATGTCAAAGACAGTACCTCAGACACTGATTATGGCCAACAGAGAAGAAGAATATGCAGATGTTTTGATTCTCATTTCCTGAACACATCCATTAAGACACAAACCAGACAGATAGATAAATGGGAACCTGTGATCCACACAACACCAATAACTTCACTCAACAGGTCCATCTGCAAGAGACTGCACATTTAGGAATGATGTTTTAAAAATTTAGATGAATTTCCAGATTAAATGGTTTTCCTTCCAATTTGATGAGGGACTAAGAGGTGTGCAAAATTATTCATTTTAATTGATCCTTTTTTTCACAGCTTAAAGCATTTTTCATTCAGGATTTCTGAGACAGTTTGCATGGAAAAGAGTCTAGACAGTGCTTACAACCTGGCAGATGTGCTCAACTTTTCAAATCTGTTCTGTATCATAAACCTGTACATACTTGTAACCTGCACTTACAAGCACCTGATTTGAAAGGAAAATATTGTAATTTTTTAAAATTATTTTCTGGAAGCTAATGTTCTATGGCTTTGCAACTATGAGGGGGTTTTTCAGACTTTAGAAAAGCTAAGCAGCATATTAAGCTGATTATGGTGGTTTTGCTGAATGTCATGTAAAGGTTATTACAAAAAGTGAAATATTTTTTTCAACTTAGAAATTCTTTGTTCAGCAGTACTCAAAATACCTTCTTTCTATTCATTAATTAATTGTTTTAAAAGATAAAGCAGACAGATTGGGCAAGATTGGTATCTGATAATAGGTTAGGCTTCAAGAGTACTGGCAATCTGGATTCATATTTCTTTAGTTTAGAAGTGCAAAATCACTCAAATTTTCTACATCTGTAAATTACAGTCTTAATTCATCCCTTTTTATTTAAAAACTTTAGATACATAACAAAATTTTAGCTTCAGAAGTCATGTAATAAAAAGCTTATTATGATGGCAAGCCCTGAATTGTGTAAATCCTAAATTAGATATTCAGATTTGATATGCAGCCAAAAAAATGAACATTTCATCTGTAAAAATATACAGTATTCTACCCTTCTCAAGCATATCAATCCTAACTCCAGAGAAAATGAGACTTAAAATAGATTAAAATTGATGTGAGAAAGGACTTGAAATTACAAGTGTTGCACTGCCATTCACATAAGTATATTCTTTCAATTTAATTAAATCCTATAATAGTGATCACTGCATTTATATCAAAAGTTTGTCTAAACAGACTGAAAATATATGGTAACGGTACACAAAAATAGAGTCTACGCATTTATGGGGAGTAATGATAAAGCCTGTAAGTGAGGAAGCTGGAACACATGGAGTGAAAGATGTCCTCCCACTAGACAGTTAGGATTCAGATGCCCATTAAAATCTCAGCAACACAAAGGAAACAACAAGAAGTGTTTTTCTTCCGCTATTTCACCAAGACAGTTTTGAACAGCATGGAATATTCTGAAGCGTACATTATAGAATGAGTCATTCCTGTTGGCAGTTTTGGCCTGGTCTCCCTTTTGATGGCTTCACCACTCAGTATTTCATTTAAGATCTACCCATAAAGAGTTTGATTCATGCATTCCAAGCTACCTGACCTTGGCTTCAAGCCATTATGTATCACACTTTACCAGTACAATTGAACAGCAAATAAAAGAATCATAGAAAAGTCAGCTATAAAGGGAGCTGAGGAAAAAGTGATGACATTAATTAAATGAAAAACTCCTTACAACAAAATATTACAAGAGAGATAAATGAAATGCTGATCATTATTAAGAGATTTATAAGAAAATTTGACATATTTAGAAAAATCTATAAAATAAAGGACTAAGCTATCTTTTCACCACCAAAGTAAAAGGGAAAGCAATCAAACTATGAGTGCTACATGCTGTGGAATTAATTACCCACTTCTACCACCTTGTGGAGACACAATATTAAATAATATGACAGGTCTGTGTATGAAAGAAGAGCCATCAAGTGACTATATAATAGGCTGACACCTGACAAACATTTTATGAGCTATTATAACCTTCCTGCGAAGAAGGGACTCTTCAGGAGTATCACTCTGAAGCGTAAATATGGACAGCTGTGGGATCTTTACACTGATTAAATGCTGTGAACCACTCAGCATATATTTTATTCTCAATAATATCACCTTTGCAATTTAATAAAAAGATCTCTTAAGGGAGTGTAGACACTTAGTTCTCCTACATGGAATGATAAGTCTGTGCAGTCATCTTAGTATCATGATTGTACCTGCAAGAGATAACATCTATGGACACAGATAATATGATTGACTTTTGTTTGTAAACTGTCAGCAGTCACAAAGTCCTGAATTAAGAATGAGGGGGAATTACCTCAGATGGTAGAGAACTTATTTAGCAAGAGACAGGTAGCAGGATCTATGCCTACATTCTCCAGGGTTTTTCCCCTACACTCAGCACTAGTGAGGCTGGAGCTCTAAACCTCAGTTTTCAGCCCCTCAGTACAAGAAAGGCATTGAGGCTCTGGAATGTGTCCAGAGAAAGACAATGGAGCTGGTGAAGGGTGTTGAGAACATGTCCTGTGAGGTGCAGCTGAGGGAGCTAGGATTGTTTAGCCTGGAGAAAAAGAAGCTGAGAGGGGAGCTTACTGCTCTTTACAAATACCTGAAAGGAGTCTGCAGTGAGGTGGGATTGGGTTCTTCTCCCAGATAACAAGGGACTGGACCAGTGGGAATGCCCTCAATTTGCACCAAGAGGTTTAGATCAGATATGAGGGAAATTTTTTTTCAGAGGACGAGTGGTCAAGGAAGTGGTTGACCATACTTGGACATGTTTGAAAGGCTTTTGGATGTGGTGGACTTCGCAGTCCTGGCTTAATATTTGGACTCAATTATCTTGGAGGTCTTTTCCAACTTTAATGGTTCCATGTCAGTGCAAAGTTGACGCCTATACCAGTAACAGTAAAGATAACAAAATTTTGTGTGATTTTGTGTTTTGAGAGCTTCTATTGGTGAATTGGGTTCTAAACTCTTGCCCTGAGCTTTTCAAATGATATTATGTAAGTATGAAAGCTCAGAAACTGAATCAGTGGGAAGTGGAAGGAAAGCTGTTTTCCCTTCCTCATTTCTGCTACCTTATGTCTAGTCCATTACCCAGCATAAAAAAAGTACTCATGAGCTTAATTCAAAGTTACATCCAGTACACATCATACTTCCATTAGTCTTTTCTGAGGTCAGCGTTGATAACCCTACTACACAGAAAATTGAGACTATATTACAATAAGAAGCAGTATTGATTTCAGGATGGGAAGGTGGCAGTGGGGAGGTTTGTTTATTTGGTTTTTAACACTGGGCAATATCTGATGTTGTCTCAGGGAAAGAATATGCCTTTGTGACAGGTGTGCTCCTGGAAAGCATCTGGAATGAACCCAATTCATGATATCTTAGAAAACATCATGCTGTGAACCACAGCACAGTGAGTGGGGACAGTCAGCTAAAACTGCAGAAGTGCATTCCTGAGTGGAATGAAAGCTGTAGGCAAGCCTCCAGATCAGTCTTCTGGATGCCAAGAAGTTTTCAACATCAGAGGAAGAATGTCATCACTACAGAGGCAGTTTCCACACATAATTCAGTTTCCACATACAATTTGGCTACCCCAAAATGCAAATAATCTAAGGATGGTAAAGGAAACCTGAATATGTTGCTGCAAGCTTCTAATTATCTCCAGAGCACTGGTGCTGCAGTCAGCAGTAGGACTTCTCATATCAGGCCCATTCCATCCATTTTTAGTTCAATTAATATATATTTTAAGCCTACAGGTATTTCTCAATACTGGTTTTTTTCATGCTCATTATTAAGATTTTGCTACTGATATTTTGCCAAAAGTATTTCATAAAGCAACTGCATAATATGTTCATATTCACTATCTCTCAAAAGAGATCTGCCCCATCCCCCCCACCCCCCGTGGCAGCTTTAATATAATTACATCTTTTCTTAGATAAATTCATCTATCATCTAAATGCAGCATCATCTACATGATGAAAGTCCTTTATGCTATCAGATTTTCATTCTCCAGCCTTGCTGTATTCCAGCATTGTAATAGGTTGTGAAAATATCCATCAAGGATTTAACGAGCAGGCTACTGTTTGTGTAATGCCTTTCACTCTCCTTTGGGTCTGTTGGTCATGGTGGAAGAACCTGGTATATTGAAATTATCTTATTTCTGACTTGTGCTTTTTTTGGTTGACTGGTTGGTTGGGTCTGGGTTTTTTTGCTGTTCCATGAAATTTGCAATAGTGCCATGAAGCAAGAATTTTTGAAAATCGTAGTTTGTTCTTTATGCCTATCTTCAATCTCTGTATAGAATTCATAAGAATAAAGGTCTATATTTGACATCCTTCTGATAGTAATTACAAAATCCCTACATCAGGGCTAAAGATCTGTGACTCAATGAAATTGCAAGGCTGAATGTTTAAGGCATTGATCACAACACCAAGCCTGCCTGAGTTCAAGAAACATTTGGACAATGCTCTTGGGCACATGGTATGATTATTGGGGCTGTGCTGTGCAGAACCAGGAGCAGGACTTTGATGATTCTTGTGGGTCCCTTCTAACTTAGATATTGTGTGACTCAATGATTCTGTGATTTTAATCATACTGAGACCCTTTCAATTCCTTCACATTCTGGGGTTAGAAAACCATATGAATATCTCTGCATCTCTGCACCAGACAAGAAAGTGGAAAACTATGTTAAAGAAGAAAACAAAAGGGAATCTTTTATTCTTTAATATGAAGCACTCATTAGATAAAAATATTTTGTATAATATGAGCTATTTATTAAATTCAGATGAAAGCCCATAGTGACACAAATTGAGATGTATCTGTATCTTTCAATGTCAGAAGCCAATTTATTTCCCTAAAACTGATATTCTACTTTGCTTAATGAGAATGCTCTTCTTGTGGATAACAGCTGACAAGCTAGGTTAATTTAAAAATGCTTTAATGCATATCTATCTCAGTGAAAGTTTAGCCCAAGATTTTCATCATGGAAACTATTGTAGACAGGCAATATATTTTTAAATAATATTATGCAACAAAATCACTTATACCAGCTTAGGAAATTTCTTTATTTCAGCATAGAAATTAAAGGAAAATTAAGTCTATTTCTCAACCTATTAATTTTACTACAATTACAAATTTCAATTCAGCATTTTTCTTAGCAATAAAACAACTTTGAAACCGAATTTTTTACAATCATAGTAGACCAACCTTTTACTGCATTTGAACTGAATCATTGCGTTGGTGTAATTGTCACTAGAAATTCTAAGAAGAGAGTAGATGTTCTTTTAGATATCTCTTTCAATAATCATACCCTAAAGATATGATTAATCAGACTAAATTAAAATAATTTTCATTTCATTTTTCATCAAGTATACATAATGTGGCAGCTATCCAGGAAATGAAAATTTGTTCAGAGTATATCTATGTAGAATAAAGCTGTGAATAGCATTGTTTTCCAAGGTAATGTGAAAAGTGGATTCTTATTGCAAAGTGAAAATTGAAAAGACACTTAAAAACGTGGCTATAAACAATTTGTTTGCCATGGGGATATTTTTGTTGTTGCTGTTCATTTTTGTGCCTTACAAACCAACTGCATACAGCCTTTATATATTGACTGAAAATTTAAGCAGCTACTCTTAAAAAGTTTAGTAATGAAAGTTGTTCTATTCCTATTTGCTCCATCTTTTCACAAATTTATCTTCTATTCTGAATCATTCCTGATACTTGTAGAAATAAAACTTTAGAACCAGTATCATCATAACTTATTTTTCTCAAGCAGCTGTGTATTTCACCTGTTGTGCTACCATCTCACGTGGGTTTTACAAATGAATGTCAACAAAACTGCAAGCCAACAGTCTATTAGAGGCTATTTCATCATAGACTGTGTGAAAATTGACTTTGGTTTAAGAGTGAGTAATTAAGCAATGGAACAGGCAGAGATCAAACAGTGTTTGCTTACAGACTAGCGGACCCCAGAACAGAAAAGCAATCACTCAACACAAAGATCTCTGACCTGTGTCTTTATGCAATATTTTAATTTCTAAGGTTTTGAGCCCCAAGCTCTTACACTTGAAAAAAAAGGACTTCAGACAATGTATTGTTTTGGCCTGGTGCTCATGAAAAACAGTTATTAATATCGCTTTATCTTTTAATGCTAGTAGATGCAAATTGGAGATAAATTGAAAATTTCCTGTTAAAACCAGAAATACCAACCAGATGATAAGAGCATTTAAAAAAATATAACGGCTCTGAAGTGCATGATTCAAGTCCTGATGAAGCTTTGGTTATAAGTTCTTTCTACTCCCAGCCCAGTAAGATGTGTGAGTGGCTGAAAAACTTCTATGTCTCACAGTACAGTTCACTAGTAATCATTCTGCCATTCTGTGATGGTTGAAGAGTCTAGTGAAGCAGTCCAGACCGCAGAAACCACAGTCAAGACCCACAGAAATCATAAAATTCCTGAAGCTTTGGGGATTTTTAGTGTGATAAGCTCTATGCCAGTCTAAGCAGTAACTAAAGGAATGCTTTAAGGCAAGTTCAGGGATCACAAATAACAGAATACGTTGAGTTGGAAAGGACCCACAAGGATCACAGAGCCCAACTCCTGCACAGCACCATCCCCATGTGCCTGAGAATACTGAGACCTCACATATTAAAAAAAAAAAATAAGGAAAGGGTAGAGATGTTTACCTGGTGGGTTCCTGCTTGTGAACCTTCATGGCTGCAGTGGTGAGACTTCTAAGGTATTCAAGTTATGTCACCTGTCATCTGACCTTACTAAAAAGTTCAAGAGAGACATTTCCTCCTCATAGTGAAAAAGTAGATTTCTTTGATAGATGTTGCACTTCTGTTCTAGAAATACCTACTCTTGTCCAGGGCTCACAGTGAAACTTCCTCTAACTTTCTCAATGCAAGGGAAACATTGTTTTTTTATTTGAAGCACTAAGTTACTTACATCTTTCCTCTGTGATGGGTAATTAAAGAAAATAGGGACTATTCCACACGCTGTTAAAAGTTGTTGAATTGAAAAACTGTTAAAAAGAATGCAATTAAGTGCTCGAAATCTTGTACTGAGTCAGTAGGGAATTTTTCAGGTTTGATAAATTTAATTTTCATTCAAATTGAGCATATTTTCTTTTCTTTAATATAGTTTTAGATAAGATGTGGTAACAAATGGTTATTAAAAAAAAATGTAAAATGGCTTTAGGAAAATGTTTGGATTTTTATTTTATTTTAGATATTTTACCCAATTCCACATGTCTCTAATCACATTACACAACCAGGCTTATTCCTTTTTTTTTAGGATTATTCCAGCATATTATGAAGTAGTATTATTTTGTCTCCAAAATCATATTGTGGAAAAACAATATGAAATCCTGGGATGCCAGAAGAAATACAGCAGGCATATTCAGCCTGAATGAAAATTGAATGGAATGTCCCATTATTTGTAAGTTGCATTCAGCAATGCACCCTGTAGACCTTCTAGTGAAGTTAAACATTTACACAGCTCAGACAATTTTTTCATTAGAACTGGGGAGTGGTTTTGGGATGACTCTGTACCATGACTACCCATTGGAGGGCAGAAGCCTGAGGAGTTTCCTTCTGAAGTAAGAGTCAAATAATTCTCATCTGAGGCTGTGCACAGTTCAATATTATTAATGTCTACTGCCACAACCCTGCAGAGTATGGATGAGGGTTCAGTCATGGAAATTCAAATTAATTTAGGCTTTGAACACTGAGCTATTTTCCTTTCTCTATGGATAGATATATCATAGAGATGCTTGACAAGTTTCTTATATTTCTTCATCATGATCAGGATCTTGGTGAAGTCAGAATGCACAAAATGTGAAAGTCTATAGGTACAGACATAAATAATCAAGCTGGGCACCACAGTACAAAGGTGAGACTAGTTCCTGCCCAAAGAACTGTCAATATAATTAAGATAAATTAAGATAGATAATACAATGAATTATATATAGTATTGTAAGTACTATATAAATAAATATTCTTACTTATCGACTTAATCTCTAACTATGTAAATTTAATTCATGATCCTAGTAACGAAAATACAATTTGGTATGTCAATAGTAACAGGATAGGATAAAGGAGAGAGGAATATGAATTGCATCCCCACTGCACCTTAAAATCCAGAGAAGCCAACACAGGAAATAAAAGTAATTCAATACAGATTGTTTTGTCATACCGTAGAGATACAGTTTAACAGATGAACAAAGTTTTCTTGTGAAGCCATTCTTACAAAGTGAATTTTTCTCAGCCTTTCATAACACTGAGTTTTTAGGCAGTAAAGCTGTTTTTAAGAGTCATTACATTACACTAGCTTCTGGGTATATGACAGACTTCACTGCTTCAATGAAAAGAAATAAATGTAGATGACAAAGTTTAGATGATGAGATACAACATGTCCTTGGGAAAATCAGCATTCAAAGTAAAAACTAACTGCTGTAACCCAGCTTTTGTTGGAGCAGTCCATAGTTCCAACACCACTGTAGAAGGTTTTTTTTGCATTAATCCACACAACTATTCAAAGTGCTAAGCAACAGTGCCTTCAAGCAGGATTTTAACACTGTTGAATTTCAGTAATGTACAGCAGAGTCAAATGACGTATTACATTAATTTATTTATTTTTTAATGAAGTAACTCACTGAGTGAAACTCTCTTTTGAACCTCTGCAAACTTTTTTATTTGAGTGAAATGGGAGTATGCTCTTCAGCTGAACAGAGCCCTGCGTGACTCAACTCTGCTTGCACAAATTGTCAGATACAAAATTATGTGTCTTGTTTGCATTATCATACACAGGGATGTTTACCACCTCATACTTGTTTTTCCTAAAAAAAGCTAATACACATTATATCAGCTGTGCCACCAACAAATGTCTCACCAAAAACTATAGCTAAGATAAAACTAACACACAATATTTAAACTCTGTGTTTTGATATATTTACATCTTCTGGTAAGATGTTTTTGAAACATTTTGTGCAAGTTAGATGTAAATGAGCAATAAAAGTCTTCTTGTTCTTGAGAAGAAATATCTCCTATGACACATGCATTTTCTCAATTGTGAAAACATTTGCTTACTGAGAACAGCTCACATTTGCCAACTTCTGTAAGATTATAGATTACCCACATCAAGCCAAACCCCAGACTCTCATTCACTGGGCTACACTTTTCATTTACAGCAGTAAAAATCTAGGGAAATTCCTTTATAGGAATTTACTCTGATGAAAGCTTTACAGCGAAAAAGATTTTTAAACCTTTCAAGCCTCTCTTCTAATCCTATTTCCAAAATATTGCCAAGATTCTGTTGCTCTTAGAGAGAAAAGAGTATAAAATTATTACAAATTGTAGGCATTCCACATAAAGATATAAAGCACACTTATTCCAAAAGGTTGTGTGATACAAACAGAGTTAGAAAGACTTACCTAGAAGATCCCATTATTGACTAATTTACTTTCCCATTATGCTGGACAAAATGAAATACCACACTTCATTGATTTCTCTGTCTTTTTTTTTTAAGGAAGACAGGCTGGCATTTTTCACAAGCAGCCTGGAGTGGTTTGACCAGCAATCTAAGTGAAGCACAAAATGGTTTTCATACCTAGACACAGTAAAATATTTGAATCTTATGGGGCAAATTCAGAAAGCAAAAAGATGTTGAGTTGCTGGCATGTGATGACAAAGTATTAGCAACAAGCAGAAAGGAAAATTCTGATTTCAAGGGAAGTCAGTGACTCATACTAGTTGTAGTAGGCCAAATCTCTCCACCCTGACTCTAACTGGCATCCCAGACCTGCCCCAGGTTCCCTGTGATCCTGACACTGCTCAGCATTTGTGATGGCCAAAGAGAGGACAGACTGGGACAGTACAATGACCATATCCATGGTCCATTCAGTACACCCAGAACCAGAGCATGAGAGAGACTGTCATGGCCAAATTCTCCAATTTGGGGCAGATCTCTGCAATGGGCTCTAAAGCCCATTTTCATGTTTCTTCAGTTCTGACTGTAGTTTAAAACACCACTTTGGGCTGGTGGCTGATTTAACTAGGTTTCAATGAAGACAGCAAAGTTAAATCCACATTGAAGAGGGTGTCAGCACAGGTGCCAAAGGCATTCCCTAGTTGTCAATGAAAAAGAGGAGAGGGAGAGGGAGAGGGAGAGGGAGAGGGAGAGGAGAGGAGAGGAGAGGAGAGGAGAGAAGAGAAGAGAAGAGAAGAGAAGAGAAGAGAAGAGAAGAGAAGAGAAGAGAAGAGAAGAGAAGAGAAGAGAAGAGAAGAGAAGAGAAGAGAAAGAGAAGAGAAAGAGAAGAGAAAGAGAAGAGAAAGAGAAGAGAAAGAGAAGAGAAAGAGAAGAGAAAGAGAAGAGAAAGAGAAGAGAAAGAGAAGAGAAAGAGAAGAGAAAGAGAAGAGAAAGAGAAGAGAAAGAGAAGAGAAAGCTCAGCCTGCTGGAGACCTGCAGGTGTTTGTTGTCACTGTGAATTTTCAGGAAAGCTCTGAGGAGTTGAAATGTCAGCACACATCCTTACTCCACATTCTCCTTTTTTCTGTTGAACAAACTCTTAGATTTCTTAAATAACAAGGTTTTGTACCAAGAGGGAAGGTCAGTGATGCAATCTGAGCACTGCAGGCATTTGCCATTTAAGGGGAAAGAACACAAATTAGAACATGACAGAGATATAAAAAAAGTCATTATCGCAAGGACAGGACAGACACTCCGAAAGGACAATACCAGCTGTAGAGGGCAGCTGTCACCCCTGCAAATATGAGTAAAGAAAAAGCAGGAAAGATTGGCAGGAAAGTGAGGAATTAGGGGAACTTTGAGGCTGATACAGAAAACAATAAATAAGAAAGCTGAGAGATTCTTGTTGCTATTCTTTAGTTCAGAAAAAAAATAGAAAAGCAGTGTTATAAAATTTATGTGTGTATTTGTTTACACTGAAACAAGTTCACATAGTCAAGACCCTGCACAATCAAATCCTGGTCTAGGCTGTCACAAATAACCACAATGTTACCCTGGCTTTTGGATTTTTCCACACACAACTCCAAAGAGAAATCAAACTTTCTCCTGTCAGTTTTTGTGACCTGTTGTTAGCTTAACTGTAGGCTTTATTACTTCGGATCAATTGATCTTGTATTAAATTTTTATTTAGCATTAAGAGCTTTTCTTTCTTCTTGGTTCCTTTGTCCTCCTTTATTCCCAGCTCTTTGTATGCCTGTGTATATGTACACAGGTAAAGATCCCATATTGCCTATCTTTTAGATAGCTAGCTAAACAGGCCAATGTCTTTTTAGGCTTTTCTCAAAAGAATGACCTTATTCACCCTGAAGGTTTCTTTCTATTCCCATGTGAGTTTATCTCTTCTGAACACAAATGTCCTTCAAATTAGGGCTTTGTTAGATCCCTGTCAGACAAAACTGAATTTCCCTGACATTACTCCTATGTGATCAGTTCAAAGAGAGAGGGAAAATTTTTGTTAAACTGTGGCTGCAAAAAAAATGTCTCTTAGGTCACAGTTTAGAGCTTCAGCCCAGGTAGTTTTATGTCAAATGCACAGCTATGATCTCACCATGCACAAGAAGCACCCACAGATACTCATGGCAAGCCATGGGCATAAAAAAAAAAAAAGGAGAGTGAGAATGTAGTCAGACAAGCAGCAACTGCTTTAGCTGTGAAGAACCATCTCATAATGTCTATAATCTATACTTTCGGAGTGAGATCAGCACATATTTGTAGGCAGTTTAGTGGCAGCTTATCTTGTAGCATATGACAAGTCATTCCTCTTTTGGCTTACATTGTGAGATATTTTGTTGTGAGTCATCAACTGGGATGTAATATAAGACTGAACAACTATATTTTATTATCATTTGCACATTATTCCCATCTCCTGAAGGTTTAAAATTATGTCTGTCTCCCAAAGGAAAAAAAAGTAAATAAAGAGACATCGCTTGCCAAAGAATGGAGTGTGTGTGAATCAGGGGTCAGAATCAAATATTACAACTAGTAGCTCTCTAATGGTGTGTGAATGATTCTTCTTGGAATAAGTGACTCAAAGCAGGCTTCTGTTTTAGTTCACATGAAAACCAGTGAGTGAGGTTTTTAACAAAATTTACTTTGTTCCTCACAGCTAGAAAAGAGCCAGAAAATCACCAGTGCAGAAGTACCTTCTGAAAATGATTGTTAGGATCAAATCTAGCTTTACAGAACAGTAAATGAATTTAAGCCAATTGAGTTATATTACTAAAGACCTGTAACAAATTAACTGACAAAGATCTCAGACAGGTAGAAATATGAGCAGTTCCAAGAAATTTTGAAGAAAGAGAAGGATGGGATAAAAAGATGATTCAGGTAATTAGTTAATTGAAACATGTTTGTTGCTGGTGTAGAGTGTACAGATTACAGATTCTGTATTTTCTGTTGTTCTCATTAAAGTTGGTTCATCATTTTTGCTAAGTGCTTTATTTCTTTCATATTAACTTGGCCATGGTTTCCTGATCAGGTGCAAAACAAAACTGCCTCCCCCTCCCCCCCCCCCATTGAAGGTGCTTCTGTAAAAGGGTTCAAGCAAGTGTTAGAGAAAGCCTGGATGAAAGAAAAATGGTCGAAGGAGTAAGGGAGATGTAGGGTGACTTTAATTGTTATCTGGCATTTCTGTCATTTTAAGACCAGAAATATATATAATTAATGAAGGGCAATTTAGTCTTCTTGATTAAAAGAATTTGAGTCCTAATTATAATTTAATACAGAAGAGAATTTTCTGCCCTTGCTCGACTGAGCTTTTGTGACTCCAAGCTCAGAGAGAGACAGACAGAAAATACTCAGTGTATTCAAGTCAAAAATGTCCAGTTTCGAAGCACAAATTTTCCTGAGATTTCAATAGTTTTAAACTTTAATAAAGGAAGGATTTTTTGTCACTTTGAGGACCGCTCCCAGGGCACTTCTAATGTTACATTATATAAAGACTGTCTTCATAAGGAAATTGGCTAGCAGAACTCTGGTGGGAAAAGTATATCACACAACTATGGTGATGTAAATCCCTATGCAGGCACTTTCTGCATGAGTACCAGTGCTTTTCCAGTATAGTTCACCACTTTACCAAATAATACTGAAATTCTGCTGGCCTTGCTGCTGCAATACAGTAACACCTTTAGAGTTCAACTGCCAATCTGCCCTTAAAAATAAAACCAAAATACTTCTACCTTTTTTGGTGATGCAGTTACACTGGGGAACCCTGATTTTGGCGTGACTTATACAAATCTACAATACAGAAAGCAGTAAAATGAAACTAATGAAGACACTCTATATGCAGGATCCCAACTTCCTGTTGCTTCCTTTGTTTTTGATATGTAATTTTTGTTATGTATGTTTAAATATAGATGCTTAGAAACCCAAACTGTGCTGAAAGTAGATAGCATCTTCATGGACTACAAAAACTCAGCAGCAGAATAATCCATACTTCAGACAGATGGTTCACTCAAAAACCTGTCATTAAGCAATGGAGCAAGATGAGATACATTCACAGCAATAAAAAAAAATTGTAAGATTTTCAAAAAGAAGTGATTTTTTTGAAGTTACAGTGGATGCTGGTGAAGGCAAATAATGAATATATGGATTAAGTCAAAAGAAAACAGTTGAAATACAGTTTGACAATGTCTGAGAAAGGAAGTAGAAGTGCATAAGATGGACAGCAGGAAAAGAATAATTGATCAATTTAGCGAAGCAAAAGAAGAAGTGATAGTTTTGGCCTAAGGGAGGATGAAAGCTGTCTCTTGCTGGGAGACACTGCAAGAGAGCAGAAATGGGAACTTTACGACAAATAGAAATGGAATTAATGCAAAAGATCTTTAGACAACAAGAAACAGAAATTAATTTCTGATTTGAAAACAGAAAACTGGAGAAATTTGAAAAATAAATTAGCTGCAGGAGAAAAAGCTACTGATAAAGTGAGCAGAGGATCAGAGGTGTGACAGAAGAAGCAACTGAAGAAGGGAATCATGTGAGTAATGCTCGTTCGTGGAAAAGAATAATTAACTCCAGAAAATGGATCAAACTATACTTGCTACTTCAATAAAGTTGATAGAACTGTAGTACTACTTCCTAGAACTGAAGAAACAATAGAAAAAGCAAGTTCTTCCTCACTGACAGGTTCCAATTGTCCTGTAGAACTTAACTACCACATAAATTAGCTAAAATTTTGGGAAGTCACAATTATTTTGAATCTGCTAATTATTTGTACTGTTCATGGCAAGTGTACTCCACTAGGTGCAATTATGATTGTTGAATAATTGCTGTCCTTGTCAAATGTTTTCTTTAATATTTGCCTGTACTGTGTAACACTTTTACTGAGTAACTGTCTGTTGCAGATAATAGCTTCACTCAGTAATTGCCTACTCTGAATAATGTTTTCACTGAATCATTTCCCAATCAATGTAATGTTTTACAGCATGATTTTCTTTTCTGAGTCATGTTAATGTAAGTTAGTTGCTGAATTACATATAAAGTTACTGTTGGATCAAATCAAATTTTGTCTAAGTGCAGTGCATTTTGATAATTCCAAAGCCTGTGGTGGTGATGGTGTTATTTCCCTTTTAGATAAGGTAGAAAGGGGAAAGAGTTGAAATTTAATATTGGAGAGGTTGGAGACATAATGTGCTAAGAGAAGGAGGTTGCCTTCAAAGAAAGAGGGGGGGAAAAAGAGCAAAAGTGAGCAAAAAGAGTGAGAACTTAGTGGAGGTAACTCAGCTTTGAGAAAGGAATTCTAGGAGAAAGGAGAAACAGACAAAAGGAAGAAATGAAGACAGACTGTAAATGAGTAGGCTAAGAATCAACCCGAGGGAACAGTAAAAAGCAGAATTAAATGAAAGTAATACATACCAATGATGCAGACATAATGGTCAGCCTGATATTCTCTCACTTTGCCTCTGCATTAGTGTAACCTTATAAAATTAGCAGCTAATACTTTGCAGTGGAGAAAAGAATAAAGGTGTTAAACACATCCTAAAGTACAAATGACAGTTCCTATTGCAAGGTTAAATCCTTTCCCTTGTCTTTACTCAGCCTTGGGCTCCACTTCTGCAACATAAAGAAACTGGACTGGAAAACAATTGGGCTACTGTGGAAACAGTTAACCTGGTGAGGAAATTTCCTCTCAGCTTGGGCACACTGGGTTCTGACTTGCCTCTGTCCATGCTGGTGATCAGACTAGAGCCAAACAAGAACAGAAGTCAACATCTGAATATCCCTCCACCTAGGCTGATGTGTGCAAATAGGAAATTTCTGTAAATTCTACTAACTTGTTACACTTCTTGTGTTTGCGCATTCATTCCTTTCTTCCCCTGTAATTTTTCAGTAGATTTGAGTGGACTGAATCAGATTCCACAAATATGTTATTCTTTCCTGTTCTTTCCTGTTCTATTCTTTTCCTGTTCTCCAAAGAGTGGAGGAATATTACCTTCTTATATATAAATATGCATTATTATAGTTCTTATTAGTTGGGGTCTATTCCTGCTATAGGTCAATTGACCTTACATGAGATCAAAAATAAATTTGTTCATTTACTGCTCTGAACTTCTGATTTGCATATGCTTTTGTAAATGAAGTCTACTTCTTTCTTTCTTTCCTGTCAGGGATGATGTTGCTCTGCTTAATTTTCTGATGGCTTAAAGCTGTATTGCAAAATCACAGGAACAAATAACAAATAACTGAATATCATTTTGAGAAACAGTCTGATAGTTATTTTCTTCTTTAGTTTCTATGTCTACACACTTGTATTAATGACGTTCTGTAAATACCTTTGCATGAGAAAATGCTTTCATTGTATTGGAGAATGTATTTAAAGATGATGGCTGTATAAAACACTGAGAATTGGAGGTGGCCAGGAAGCCCAGTTCTTCCTCCATTGTTATCATATTGCTTTATAAATCACTTCCATAACCCAAATAAAAAGAGAACAATGGCAATGTGTCTGATGACAAAGGAGTTGCACTGGTATTAGAACTCCTGCCTATTTCTACCTACTTCACATATTACAGTATGAATTCAATATGCTTATTATTTTTAATGACATTAATAAATTGTGAAAGCAGGTCTAACAAGACAAGCTCTGAGAGCTTTGAAACAGTAAGATTTAGGATAGAATAGGCAATAAGTATATCAGTACTTCACACTTAACTATATGAGAACACCTGCAGCTGTATTCAATAAAAGAAATTACATCAGTCTTCTGTACACTGGCCTTCTGTGCCAAGGGGAACAAGAAACCTTCTGAAATATACATTGTGAAGTTCATTATGATTTTTGTCTTGCTTAATGCTGTTGGATAGACACCAGCAAATATAAGAAAAAATAGTGCAAATTTCTTTGAGTTTTCTCTGCTTCCATATCTTTGGGATAACTCACTGGGAGTCAATCAGATTTGCATGCAGAGCTTTCAACAGAGTATTTCTTTGTATTATGTAAATTTTTAAATAGATAATGATAGCCATTGAACATTATAAGCCATGACTTAATAGCAAGATTGAATGTTTAAAAACTAGTCATTTAAAATCATGACAAAACTTGCCCTTCCTCAGGAACTTGACCAGAGGTCTGTGGTGGGTGGACACCACACTCCCACCAGAGAGTTCTATCACTCCCCTCCCCAAACTGCACACAAGAGAGGAAAAAAGATGGAAAATTGCTTGTAGGTTGAGATAAGGATGTTTACTGAAGCACAGTGTTCCTTGTACCACAGTAGGCTCAATGAAATAGTGAAAATTGATGAACATTGGTTCTCCAGCAAGGTTTGATCTCCACAGAGGAATAACATTAAAATAATATTTTACACTGTTGAAAGGCAAGAACGGAAATAGAAAATGCCAGAACATTCCTTCAAATATGATATAGTTCTCTACCTCTCACCTAATCCTATCATTCTCTATGAAGCGCCATTTTTGCAGTGTTGAAAGGCAAGAACGAAAACAGAAATTCTAGAATGCTCCTTCAGATCTGCTACAAGTCCCCACCCCTCATGCCACGCCCACATGATAGTTCCTACTGGAGTAACTCAATGCACAATCTCTTTTTTTCCTAGAAATAGAGTTTCATTCCACTCACCAAGTAGACCCTTTGGGAGATAAACACCACTTCAACCTTGAATTATAAAAAGCAGGAAAATTTCTATATTTAGCCTAATTGTGTGTTTTTTCAGAACACCAAATAATCCCGAACCTTATGTTTAGGACACAGAGGCACTGTGTATGTAATGATTCCCTTACTAAGGGCATAGGGCAGAAGAGGCATCAGTCACCTCTACTTTGGGGACAAAGGCTTTACTTCTAGCTCAGGAAGTCCTTGACACACAAGTCACTGAAGACTAGAAAGTAATCCCAGGCAAAGAATCACTGTGTGGGTTTCTTGGCTCCTGTACATCTAAACTGAACTTGGCTTGGTAAAACTATTCTGGCTAAACACACTCAATCCTTCTTTTAGGACCATAAAAGGACCACATTTCTTGGCTAATTCCTGCCATAGGAATTGGCTTCATGTATATGCCAAATATGTTAAATTTGCACTTGTACAGGTAGTCTGGGTGCCCTGGATAATTCTGTGTCTACACAAATCAACTGTTCACAGACCTCCTTGTCTTGTTTTTTGTTGGTCTTTTTATGAACAAGACTTTTCCAAAAGTGTTGGTACAAAGACTTGAATTCCAGTCTTTGGAGTCTACAGAACTGAGGTGAAGTCCAAGTGCTTTCCTCTCCTTCCCTTCCTTTCTGTAGAGTCTTCTCTGTTTCCATGGAGATACAGGTATGGTGCAATCATTTTTTCTCCCACATGATTTCAGTGTGCTTTTGGATCTAATTAGAATTTGTATATGAGTGAACAAAATAAGAACACTTGGCAGTGATAAGATAACTATATATTCTAAACTTCAGAACTTCAGTTAGTATTTTTTGAACTTGCTGATCTCTTAAGTTACTTATGAAAATAGGTTTCATTTGAGACTTGGGATGTGTCCTGTGACACAAGTGACTGTATTGATAATTAATGCACAATGTGGCAATGACACTTTTGGGAAATTGCTTGAAAAACACCTGTTTGTTGACAGAGAGAGTTAATTGAAGTGCTTGGTAGGTTCACTTAAAATCATTCTACAGTGGAGCTTGAAGAATAGCAGGACTGCCAGGTGATCATGTAGCATTGGTAGGTGTGGTAGCATGTCCAGTCATACAGCCATTCATCCAGGCCATGTCTGGATTCAGCTTTACATAGTTCTGAAGAGAAGGGCCAAAAAAAGGAGAGATTTTTAGCCTTGGCCACCATTTCTTCTCGGATGCCATGGCTCCAGGAGTTACTTTCACAGTTGTTTTGAAATATGCTCTTTCTAAAATTATCTATCTAAAATTATGGTCTGCAGAAGTTCCTTTCTGATAAAAATAGATGATAATGATTGTCAGTGGGCAAGTTCTGACTTTTATCACCGTCTGTTAAAATAAAAGCAAAAAAAAAAGTCCTGCAGAGAAGTTCCCTGCTTTTTTGTTTGGAAATTCAAGATCAGTTTTCTCACCAGCCTTGGTGGCCTGCTGTGCCACTCTAATAGTACACGGAAACCATGGAGCTAGTGAATCTTGCTCGTAAAGGATTTTTCAATCTAAGTAATCCCTTATTGGCTGTCAGCCAGTGTACACAGAGCAGAAAGCAGCATTGGACAGAGAATGGTAGATTCACAAAGGATTTTCGTATCTTGTGGCATTTCTGATTTGTAGTGCAAGAGAGTATGAAATTCTCTGCCAAAGAAAAGAGTGCCCTCGATCTAAGGCAGCCCATCAGGACTGCTGGAGGGAAGCTGGGCCAAGTGTTTGATGATGTTTGATTGGAACACCATCAAGATTGCACCATTTCATTTCAAGTTGGATAAATCCACTTGATAAATCAACTGAGAGCAAGTTACGCTTGACTGTTGCCAAATACAGCAAATGTAGAGCTTCCTCTTCCTCCGGCAGAGTGGGAGTGGGGAGTCAGATTGTAATTTTGTCTTTTGAGCATCTTTTACAAAGAGTTATTAGGAAGCTTCCTGTGAAACCTTAGTTGAAATGCTCAGTGTCTATTGACAGTGTCTTACTAATAGGTCTATTTACGGTTGAAATTTTCCATGAGGTATTACCTTCATCTCAGTCAAGACCTTCTCCTTTTAATCCATCAGCTTGGACTCATATATAGAATGTATTAGTTTCACAACTTCGTCCACAATATGTCCTCAAGGGAAATGTCTCCACTTCAGAGAAGACAGATTCAGCAGCAGATGGTTTAGTGTTATTGCCATCCAGCAAAATCACAGCCATGCAACCCCCCTGAGAACTGACTGCTGAACCAAGGCTTTTTCCTAGGATACAGCTGACCTCTGTATTGACATGTCTGTGGCAGTAACCAGCTTTCCTGTGTATTCATATTATCCCTAGCTTGACCAGCTTCTGATCCTGCCTGGAACACCTCTAGTCCCATTAGCAATATGTAGTGGGAGTAATTTGAAATTATATGGATTCAATGAAGGGGGAAAATAGTATAGATTTCTGACTCCACATATCTACCCACATGTTCTAGGCAGAAAATTAAAGGGTATTAGTTTCTCCCACAAAAGTTTCATTTCAATCAAATTAAAATTTTCTGTAGAGCTCCTTATTGCGCATCAGTAAGAAAATTGTGCTGGTAATTACACTGATACTTGAGGATAAAACATATTGCAAATGGCCATCACTTTTTTATAAGTCACAATAATGATGTTTTCTTGGTAAAGAAGACCTGCATTTAAATATGCAGGAGCTTGTGCCTGCTAACGATATATTTAAATCTGAGCACTCTCAAACAACTGACATAGTTATCAAACTGACTACATGACCATTTTTCTTAGAGATTAAAATGGCATATTGATGATGATTACTGTAATCTCATTTTAAGTACCTCATAAAATGCTTGAGAGGTTTGAAGCAATCTTGACTTCAGAAGTTTTCTTCTAATTACAAGCCCTCTATACAATTTGCCAAAGATGATCTGCTATCATTTCACTGTGCCTGGAGAAGGGCAATGTAAAGTAAGGGTAAAGGAGAAACATTCACAGGCTTCAGAAACAGACCACCAATACTCATTTTTCACAGAATCTGAATATGAATAAGGATAAAATCCTCCACTTTTCTAAGGTCTGGACAGCTCTTCCATGATCAGTGGTCTAAGTCCCTTCTAAAGCTCTCTAAGAGTCCCTGAATTTGGTGAAATATAACTGAATAGAATTCACTGGCCAGAATCCTAGCCAGACATGGTGATTGTAATCATTTTTCCTTAGACTATCTGTGTTAGCAAACTGCTGCTCCATGACAGTTGCCACTGATTTCCCCTTATCCTTTAATTTCTGCAAGTCTCCCATGATAAGAAGCAGTTCATGTAAGTGGATCAATGTTCCTTCATGGGTAGAAACTCTGGGAATGTTCATGGCCTGAGGAACATAATCCAGCAGAGACTAAGCAGCACAGATGAAAGTTCACCCTGGTCTCTGCATAATACTACTAGTATCAGTAAAGAGTTTTTGGACTTGTCTTAGATGGTTAAATTCAGAGAAGTTCAATTCAAATTGTAAATTTTCTAATTTCTTCTTCATCATCTACCCACCACAAGATGGCCATTTGGTGATATGAAAGTCCCCTTTTGGATTCAGTAAAACAGAGTATGTGAGAAGACATCTAATGACATTCTCTAGATAAAGGAATAACACTGATTTAGAATAGTATGGCTGTTAAATTCTGTCAAAAGAATAAGTCTGAGTTCCTTTTACTGGCTGACATTTCCAATGCTTTTAATAAAAGCACTTAAGTTTGTGCATTCAGTCTCCAAATCACTTTTGCTACATCTGTTCTGTCAAACTACCAGTTGTTCATGGTTTTATTCTGTTTTGTTTTGGGGGAGTGGGGGACATCCTTTATCATAACTGCATTTTAATCTTCTAATTCCCAAATTATGAGTTCTTTCTGTTCTGGGAATATTTGAAAAAAAATGCATGTATTCAAGACTTATAAATAAAAAATAACAGGACTGCAGGTTTGATAAAAAATATTTATTCTTGGCATGTTAGCCCATATAGCTTTTATTACTCTCAACTTATACACTTCCTTTTTAGTTACACTGTTAAACTTGATCTTTTTCAAATTAAAGCTTCCCTTCAAATATATGAGTAGGGGGAGTTTTGGTTTTTTTCAGTGCTCAGACTGTGTATTACAGACCTGTGCTTTTTCTAAAATAGATGTTTTGAGGCAGATAGAAGATTTACTGACAGCAGGTCATGTGAAGGCAGTCCAGTTATGGGTGGCATAGTTTCCAAATCCCTTTTATTTATGATGGAATGCTGGCCCATTTTTTTTTTTCTCAGCGTTTTAGACTGCCTAGTTTTAGGATGAACTGTGGTTCTATCATAGCACAGAGGCATAGATGCAGCTAAATGCAACATTGCAGGAGTGATGATTTTAATTTTACTTGTCCAAACTTAATTGAGAAAAGAAAGAGAACCAGTTGGAATTATTACAAACATTGAAAGTGGCATTCCTTTTATCCACTTAGCTATCGAGCTTGTTTATCCAGTTGAAATTTCTCCTGTTCCCACTTGTGTTTGTTGTGTCTCATCCTCTCACCACACACCACTGTGAAGACCCTCAGCTCCATAACCCCACTGCAGGTGCCAGGGGCTGCTCTTGGATGCCCCCAAAGTCATCTTGTCTCCAGGCTAAGGCAGTCCTGGAACCACAGCCTCCTCTTACAAAGCAACTGCTCAAGCCCTGACTGCTGTCCCTCCACTGAATTTGCAACAGTTTACTGATAGCTTTCCCATATTTGGTGTCCCAAATCTGGGTGCAGTACTTCAAATGCAGTTTAAGAAATATGGGAAGATGTGGAAAATTTCAGGCATCAAAATAAAAAGCAGAAGAGAACGAGGAAATGTCAGTCTGTTCCCTTATCTGATTACAATACCATTATTCATATAGTTATTGCTGCACCCAGAGCCTACTACAACTGCAGTCAGTTGCTGCATTCATCTTAGAATAATGCCTTGATCAAGAAGCTATCATACCATATTAGGTACCATATTAAGATCAAAGACAAAGTAGAAATCTTAAAAGTAATTTTAAAATCCCTTCAAAATATTGCTCAGGAGTAAACAGAAGTTCTAGAAGTGTTATCATTTGAAATTTTGACCCTTTTCTTTCCTATCTTGTGTCAGATTTTCACAGCTGACTTTATGGGGGTCATTCTGCAATAGATAGCAATATTTGCAGCTAGACAGGTTTTTTCATATTTTTTAGAGCATCACATGGTCTCCAGGCTTGATGTCAAATCTTTGGACTTTTTGCACTGCTGCTTTAATGAAAATAACAATTATTTTGTCTGATAGAACTTCAAATTCATATAATGTATTTAAATTGTGAATAAACTGATTTCTGTTTTGACATTGCTGCATTGTAATATATTTAGTTTGCTGTACATTTTGCCTGACTGATAGCTTGAGAAAACTTTTTTGACATTTTGAGGGGTTTACTCTTTTATACGTACAGCTTTATCACTTGGGAAAAAAAAAACAACAAAGAAAAAGCCAAGCTCATAAATCTCTCTCTAAAATCAATAAAAGCAAAAGTAATAAATTATTCTGGACCTTCATTCATACTAACACAATTCTATTTTCTAAAGAAAAAAGTTTTAAGTTTCATTGGAATCCTGGCATGAAAGCTGCAGCATCGTGGACAGTATTAGAAGAGTATAGAAAAGCTGAGACGGTAACTGCAGGATATTTATTCATCTTTTGGAATTTTCCATTCAAGATCTAGATACAGAGTATTAATTCCTGCTGGGGAGCTCCCTTAGTGCAAGCTGTCACCATGGCTTCAGTAAGACCCTATTTGTTTAGCTAACTTTTTAACTCTCATGAATGGCAATTCCCCATTACAACTCTTCCAAAGCACGTTTTGTTTTTTTTAAAGTGGTAAAATCTCATGAACACAGTACCTTGAAGGAAAAGAAATGTCATAAGTCAATGTCAGCTCCTGTGGGTTTCCCTCCAAACTGGGCTCTGAGCTCTCTGTAATTAAACAGCCACTTCTGCCATTCAGTTTTAAGCCCTGTTTCTTTGGTGTTTGTAGCTTAGATAGTGTGCCCATCTTCCAGACTTTCCCCAAACATCCCAAAATAACAGTGTTTTTTCCAACCTCTCTTAGAGTGAGGTATGTATCTGAAAGTTATGTATATGCAGTTGAACTGTGTCCTCCACATGAAGGCAAAATTAAAAGTACGGAGACTCAGGCATGAGCATTGAACATGGATGATTAATTCAGTTGAAGTCATGGATGACTTCACAGAATATATGTTGTGTTGTGAAGTCATCTGGCAAGTAGTTCTAAAGATAAAAGCCTAGGGACTTTAAAGTTCCTTAACCAGTGCAAAGCAGAGCTAAAAATATTCAACTTACATAAATATGTTATCAAAAGCCTGATCGTGGATACTTTACATTCCTACACAGCCTGATGTATAGACCTTAAAGGGATTGTTTAGAATGGAGCTTCAAAGCTGAGTGGAAATTCTCTTACCACAATTCAGAATGAAAATGGAACTGAGAACAGAGAAAGTAAAATAATTTACACGACTGATATTCTAAACCCACTTCCTTGAGAAGACATTAAGCTACACCATATGTTATTCCTTGCTTGACCACTTTCGAATATATCTCTAATATCCCCAACAACAACCAAGAGGATTTGCCACTTCTCAAAGTTAGAAGAGGCTTTTGTAAACTAAACCCTGTGCTTCCAGCTGCTAAAAATGCTCACAAGAAGAAAAATACCTGCCTTACCCTCATATCTTCTTGTTTCTTTGCGGGCTTTGTTTTAGGGTGGTTTTTTGTTTCTTTTTTGGTTGGTTGGTTTTGGGAGGATTTTTTTGCTTTGGTTTGTTTTGTTTATGCTCAGGTGTGTGAGCTACCTGAATTGTGCATGAATTTGAAAGGTAACAGAGATGACTTTATAAATCTGAACATTTTTGTATGGAGAAGCAAAAACACGAGGAAAAGATTCTCAAAAATCTTACAATCTGAGGAAAGGAAAATAAAAAATAATAACTCTCAAGGGCAGTCAGGGCTGGCAAGGAAGCTGAATGCAAAATCTGATCCATGGAAAGTAAGGTGAATTTAACAATAATATTTTTTTTTCCTTTGATCTTAAAAAATGGACTGAACAGTATAGCAATGGCCCACCCAAGCTTGTACAAATATATAGTTTAGGACAGTATCTCTGTGATCAAGTTCATCATCAGTTCATCAGTTTAATGTGTCCAAAATTGCTTCCTCTTAAGATTCATCTCAAAGAACTAATCCCGTTAAAAGTTAAAAATTAAATTTAATATTATTAACTGTAGATTTCTCCCTAATGGGACTAGAGGAGCCCTGGGGAGTGCAGCTGTGAAGGTGATGAAAGAGAAGAAATCAGCTCAAATCTCCTTCCTATACTCAAAAATCAGAGAGAGGACAATATCCCAGTTATCTGGGGTCATGGGAGTGTTCAGAGTTACATCAGTAAAGAGAAAGGTAAAATGTAATAGGTGTAGAGGAAATACAGTTTCCTCCCACCAAATCTGCACCTGAAGAGCTGTTCTGGAAACCTAGCCATAACTAACTGCTTTCCCCTGTGTGGGGAAGTTTTGAAGGAGGACATTAGTCAGTAAAGGAGACAAGTTACCCAGCAACACATGCTGTGGGTGGGGGAGTGGGATTCTGAGGTTTTGTGTGTGAGGGTGAGAGCAGAGAGTCCTCCATTAGTAACAGGGGTTGATCCAGTGAAATGTCCTGAGAAGGTGAGGAGTGCAGCAGTGCACTGGAAGATGGCTTTTGCCTCTGTGTTTTTACTTTCAGGGGAGGGATGCTTTTTTGACACCTATAGTTTCTGAATCACTCAAGATATTCTGATGGTGGGAGAAAGAGAAAACAGGACAGAAGATGCCAATCACAACAATAGATGTCATTTTCCATATTGTTAGTATGCTGTTGGTACTCGCTATTGCCACTTTATATCTTTGCTAGAAGATAAAGAACAGTTCTAAGGAGTGTCAATAGATTGATCAATTATATGCCTAAAGATAGACTGATTTTTGTCTGTACTCTCTCCAGTCATGAGTTAGGAAGGCACTGTTGCTAGGAAGCCAGGAGCAGTGAGATTTCAACTGCAGCAGGAAAACCTGGATATACTGTGCTTCCCTCTAAATCTCTTTTAAGTCCTCAAAGAAAACACATTTGTTTTTCCAATCTGTGCATTTGTCTTTTCTCTCTGGCAGATATACAGAAAATCATCAAAGTTAATGCATGATCTTACAATATAATATCTCATCTTCAATTTTTAAAAAATTATTTAATCTCCTTTTGGAAAGAGCACTTGTATCCTTGTTCCAAAGATGTGGTGAACCTTTTCAGCCCTACATTTGGCAATAATTTTAATAAGCTGGTACCAGAAAGAAGAGAATAACCTGGGGTCTTAAGCCTACCATCATGATCTTAAATAGGGCTCTAAATTAGCAGCTGCACCATAGGTCAAGGAAAGAGCTCTGAAAACGAAACTATTCATGTCAGCACCTAAATACAAATTTGAAAGTCAATGCAATGTTTGAAAGTCAATGATAAGAATATTTTAAGTACTTATAGCCTTAAATATTTAACCTTCAGCTCCTTCTAGATATGACTTGCTTTTCTGCAGGTCCTATCTGAAAGAGCTTGTTTTTTTCAGAGCCTCTGAGCAGCCAGTGATCCAGTTGGCCATGCTTTAATTTTTGCTTTCCTCAGCAGAAGGCCAGAAGTGCCTCAGATCAGTGTCACAGAAGGACACTCTTACCCTGAGTTTTAAGAGGTTTTTACATTGACTTGGAAATCATGATTTTTCTTTTGGCCATTATACCTCTGCTGCAGCATTGTCGTGGCAATGAGTGGAACCTGATAATACTTGAAGAGGATATGAAGTCTGGCAGAGGAGCCTGGACAAGGCTGCAAAGGCACAGTACAGGTCCCAGAGGGCAAAGCTGTAATTTCCTGCAGGAAGCATAGATTCTGGCCATTTCCAAAACCCATTTTCCATTGCAAAATCATTTTCAAAGGCAAAGATTGACCACTCATAAAATATTTTTCCAAACATTCCTTCCCTTGGCTGGAAATCCTCTATAGTTATGGGATTCAACAGATCATCTTGGAAAGAATTAGTCTGCATCTTAATTTCCTTAGAGACTCTAAATATAGAAACTGGCCGAGCAAATTAATTGTCACTTTTATTTTTATTTTAATGTTGTGAGACACTGGGACAAGTATTGTAAAGATGTGGGAAGGAAGGGGAGTTTGGATTAAAGCATAATTTCAAGGATAAATATAATTGTTGGAATTTTTTTTAATTATGCAAATATGTAAGATTTGCTTTGAAGCACCTTTGGGAGGAAATGCTGTTGTATTTATTTTATTTATAAACATTTCCAAACCTTTGAATCATGCTCTAAAACTAACAGAGAATGTCTAGATGGCTCTTTTAGAAGTTTCTTTGTGAAATTTTGAATATATTGCATCATTTTTTAGAGCAAAATTATGACAAACTAAAGCTAAGCCAAACAAATCATGTGTGACCTCCGCAAAAGTTAATTGGAGCCAGTACATTTATTTTTGAATGATTTTGTTGGCTCCTCTGATTCAGATGGGCCATAGGCCAAGCTGAATCCCTCAACCTTAACTGAAGCCCAATTAACTAAGATAAATTGTCGAATCACTCTAGAGAGGTGATCAGCATTATTTAATCTTCAAAGGTGATGCTGTTGGCCAAAATAGGTGTTCCATTGAATATCATAGAGCATGTGCTATCAAATCCAACACTTCTTTAGCTGAAGTATTTTGTGTCATAGACAGATCCCTAAAAGTTGGGAAACTTCAAAAATACCAGAGTTCCTGCTGTTTCAGCCTGTGATGGCTCTCTGCCACAACATGTCCCAATTTTCCTCAGAGGACTTATTCTTCCCAGCTAGCTTTTTAGTCTTTCTTAGATATATATTTAACAATATGTCCTGCAGCATTCCTATTCCAGCCAGCTGCATCAGTGGAGCTATACAGAGCTGGGCAAAACAGTGTTTTTATTTAATTTTCCATGCAAAGTTTTTTGATGTTTCCAGACTGAGGTGTTAAATACATTTAGACATTGTGTCAACTACACCTCTGGGCCCTGAGCCTGCCCCTCCAAGAGCAACTTTGAACCCAACTTTCTTGCCCAACCCAGGAGCTCAGGTAAATTCTGAGCTACAGGGAACTGTGGGACTCCCAAAAACTTTGTTATTCCCATCTCGCTGGGCACTGAGGCACAGGCATTGCCCACTCCCACGGTACACTAGGGTATGTCCAATATTACTCACTCTTAATGGAAGGGGGCTGAAGGATTTTAATTGCCCCAGTGTCCCTGCCTCTGGCTTCATCAGTTTTAAATATTAAATACCAGTTAAATACCAATATAAAATGTTAAATAGCCGATTGTGAATAGAAGTGCAAATTTCTCTGTGTTGTTTCTAGAAATTAAAGAGTTAAATGCCAGCATCTCAAAAGACTGAGAAACTTTAAAAATGGGTTATCTTTGGCACTGTATCTCTGACTATACTACCACTCTTTAAATTGTAGTTCTTGTCTCATATTTCCATTATAAACCCACAAAGTTATGAACATCCAATATTGTAATTGGGATTTGTTAGAGCAAAAGAAGCTACTGTGATTCAAAGCTATCATCTTAGCTGCTTATGCTGTTTATCTTTGTATCTATCAGGGTGAGGAGCATGTTTAGCAGGATTATCTGTAGTATGGAAGGTATCACAGCTGTCTGTCATGCATTTCAAATGCAGTCTTCTCAGCAGCAAAATCAAAATTCTGCAAGGAACACATGTGTAAAACAATATAAAGTACCTATAAATTTAACCCTTAAAAATCAGATTTCACTGGCAATTCCTTATGTTCAAATAACCTGCAGTATACTCCACCTCATTGTACAAAGATTCACAGAAACGTTGTGCTCAAATTGTTCTTCAGTGATATTTAACAGGAAAACCTATGAATGCTTTGCTTTTTCAAAAATTGACAAAACAATGTATATTGGACAGGATTTCAGTAACTCCTCAATGTTAAAAAACCTGGGCCCACTTTCACATACACGCTCTGCTTTGCAAGGTATGTTGTGGATTTTTATACAGAGGATTTGTTTATGAACATTCAAGAATTCTCAGGCTCTAGAAAAGGGTGCTCTTGAACTCTTGAGTGAGGCAGAAGGGATGCCAAGGACAATTATTTCCCTATGAAAATAGAAAAATGCTGTTAAACTTGCATTACTGATTATGTGTATGGAGCAAAAGAAACCTGTTAAGTTATCAAACAATTCTGTTCATTTAGTAAAAATATTTGCTTTGTATGAAGAAGGTGATAAATGACAGCTGAAGCACTAACATTAATATTGATTTGCATGTGCCCTGATGCATTAGAAAAAATTCTGAAGACAAAACCAAGTGCCAGCCTAGGTTAAGGGTTATAATTAAGTGAAATGTTTCCTTTTATCTTTTTTTTTTTCCCTGCTGCAGCAATGAGATTCCTTTTGCCTAGTTTTTCTTACTAGGAAGTAAACAGCTCATTTCAGTTAAGCACCCACAACTTCTGATTAGAAGCCTTTTCCTTCAGTGGAGGAAAGAAGGCACAGTATGTTCCAGTTGCCATACTTTTAGGATGGAGTAGTCATTTTCTGCCTTTAATGACAACGGGTGAAGGTTAGATGACTGACTTAATCTATGGTGAGATGAATCTTATTTTCAGTCTCTAAATACCACAGCCCAACATCTGAAGCTCAGAACTGTCATTGAGAGCAGAGCAAGTTGCAGACGGCTTAGCACTTCTGAACATGAGGTTGTACTGTTCAGATTATTTTTTTTTCTAAAAGTTAAGCATGCACACCTCTTTTGAGAGTTTAGTTCATCATATGATGTAAATAAAATGTCTAAATACAACAATAAAAGTGTGTCAAAAAATATTTTGCAAGAATTTCACCAGCAAAAACTATACATTAAGTTTTCAGAAGAAAACTAAACCTTAAATTAAAGGAAAAAATAATGTTGCATTTAAAGAGAAGAATTTAAAAGACCATAAGATCATAAAGTCAATGTGAAGAAGGAAGATGTTCAAGGCCAACAAGGTAGGAAAAAAGAAAGCTAAGGGTGGAAAGTTCTTTGAATATAGAGTTCTTTGAGTTAACAGAATTGTTATGTGGACACATTTAGGATAAAACTGGTAAAAAGAGCAGAGGGATTCAGAGAACATAAACTGTGTGTAGGTAATCTGGGAGATCTGGGGAAGGGCAAGTCATAAAAGATGATAATGAAAATGACGTATGTAAGAGAGCAAATATTGCATAATGCTCTGCAGTATTAGAGAATTCTAAAATTCAAAATTTCTCACCTTAATTACTATTCTATTAATAAGGAAAGACACATCTTAAACTGGTATATGATGTGGTAAAGAAAGAGCTGCTTCATCTGCTTCATTTATTATGACTTGCTCTTTGCAAAGAATAAAAGCCTTTTGCCTTTATGATTAAATACTCTTCTTTTGACAAAAGCAGCCAATTAATTCCACTTATGTGGTATCCTACTGACAAAACCCAAATAGTAAATGCTCTCTGGGCAGACACTTTATGTAAGAGGAATAAAGGGTCTCTTATATATGTAAAGACAAATGCCTTCAGTGTCAACTTCAATTCAAAACAAGTCTTCCAGAGACTGAAGGCAATCATGACTCAGGGAATGGAAGGATCCAAACCCCCACAAATAATCTTATTTGCCAATTGAAAGATGCAATACAAAGCTCCGGAACTGAAAAAAAAATACATCAGTGAAACTTGTCTTTTAAAAAGTAACTGTCATAAAAAACTTGTAAATAACAAGTATTATTTTTTTCTCTTTGTCCAGACTTTACATTAGCAAGGTATGTCAGAAATATTAAAGTCCACCCCTACTTTCTTCTGGACCTTGTGTGAGTGAGTACTGATTCGACTACTGAGAACAGCAAAAGGATCATTTTAATTAGCTCTTTTCTGCACCTGTTCAGGACATTATTCTTATTAAATTTATGCATATTATTTATAGTCTATTGTAGAAAAAAAGAAATCTAAAATCTGACTGAAATGAGAGGGAAGAGAATGGCATTTTCCCATGCCAGACTTGAATGATATGGAAGGCAATGCTATTCAAAATGCCAGCAGCATATGCCAGCTTCAATTAGAACATGAAAGGAAAATCTGTTGCTAAAATATAACAACACGCTTTGAGGACCTTACATGTCCTTATTTAGAAATTATGGGGTTGAATATCCTTAAAAAATTCTAAATTTTGACATTTTGTTGAGGCTGTTGTTAAGTATTGGTCCTCCTGTAGGAGTCTCATGAAATACTGTGTCCTGTATCTTGCAGAATTTCAGGATAGATTATCATAATGATCACTTCTGGCTTGAAAACCTTTCAGAATAGTCTGAGAAACTATTCATTAAAGTTACTGCACCTTTTCCTTCCATGTTACCTTTCCCAGATAATTGCCTACAGTAGGAATGAGGTAGCTGCTTTCCAAGTGACTGTATCTGTGGGCCACCATGCTCCCTCACACACTGGAAGGACAGTGAAGTTTGAAGAATTTTGTTCCAGAGAGCATGCAGTCAATCCATGTGACATGGCCTGAACTACACCAGGCAAAAAAAAGTTTCCCCTTTAGTTTCCAGGGCTGCTGGACAGTCCCCATACTGTTGCTGAAACAGCCACACAGCACTGTATAATCCTGTCGAGGTTTAACCCCAACCAGCAAGCAAGCACCAGGCAGCCACTCATTCATTCCACTCCTCACCCCTCGGTGGGGGGAGAAATTGGAAAAAAAGGTAAAACTCTTGGGTTGACATCAGAACCGTTTAATGATTAAAATAAAATAATAATAATTGTAATGAAGAGGAGAGAGAGAGAGAGATGAATAAAACCCAAGAGAAACCAGTGATGCACAATATGATCACTCAGCCCACCCCGATCAGGAACCAGCAGCTCCTGGCTGAGTCTCCCAGTTTCTATGCTGACCATGAGTTCTGTGATATGGAATCCCTTTGGCTGGTTCTGTCAGCTGTCCTGGCTTGGTTACCCCCCAGTTTCTTGTGCAGCTCCTCACTGGCAGAGCATGGGAAGCTGAGAAGTCCCTGATTTAGGGTAACTATTCAGCAAGAACTAAACCATCCGTGTGTTATTTTTATTCTTATTCTAAATCCAAAACACAGCGCTGTACCAACTCCTAAGATGAAAATTAACTCTATCCCAAATGAAACAAGGACAAATCCACAGGTTAAGCTGGTGTATGACAATCTCACGCGAAACTCTTGAGCTGTCTTTTAAATCAGGGACAGCTCAGAAGTCCTTGTTCCAGTAGTCTGGCTCTTCCTATGATGGCTTGTTTCATTTATTGGAATTGGTCAGGAGCCAATCCATGCCTTTGAACATTTATTGTCTTAGACACCAAAAGTGACTTTGGAATAGGCTCAGACTTCATATCTAGGATCAGTACCTGCTATCTAGGAAACTTTCTAGGAAAAAATTTTTCTGATCTGCCCGGCTTCTAGAAAGTTTGTTTAAAAGAACTGAAAGCTGTCATGGACTGTAGCTTAATCCAAGCAGTCCAGTCCTTAATAGAGTTTATAATACAAGTACATTTAATTACAGATATTTTCCTATTATTTTAATGAAAAATGCACACTGGCTACTTTCTCTGGGGTGCACTAATGTTTTGCGATGATAAAATTTCATTTATTTTTAAAAGGCCCCAGAGTAGTCAAAGTTGTCTTGGTTATCCCCTTCCTGGTATTATAGGAAAATTTTCATAAAGTTACCATGAATTACTTTTAATAGTCTAAAAATCTAGTATAAGAAAATGAAATTTGAAGTAATTAATTACATAATTTTTCTCCTGAAAATTTTTTAAATGTGTCAAGGGACAGAAAATATTATTTCTAGGACTTTGGTTTAACATGACATTGCAGATGGCCTTCTGGCCCGAAGAGGAAGAGCTTTATTCTTGTCTACTAACCTCCCAAGCACTCCTTTAAAGACCTGTTGGACAGTAAATAAGAAGAGATACTAGTGGGAATATGAACAAAAACTAGATATTCATGTCTGAATATACACTGTAATACTTTTAGTCAACATTTAGAAAAAATAAGCTCATTAAAAGATTTAGATTTTAAAATAAAGTAATCTAGTTTCCAGATCTCTGGCAGACAAGACTTTTAAAATATTTACACTTTCACACAAGGGCATAACACCCCTTGAGTTGCCTGACCTGCTCTGTAATTGAAAAATATATGTCGTGTCTCTCAATCTCTATTTGACATTAACAAGGGTGCTTTTCCCCCTTTCAGTGGAATATTCTATTTGTCTGGTTTTATTTTATTTTCTCATTTGCAAGATGTGTGCAAAGCTCCTGCTTTTGCATCAGTGACATCAAATGCAAAAATTATAAATGTGGCTGATCAAAAATCATTCAGAAGTCCTTTGCCTTCCCCAAAGAAGAAGGAACTTTGAATATAATAGTCTGCAGAATCTGACTAATGCTGCCATCTTTCTTCAAGTAGAAATAAAAAAATAAAAAAAGACAAAGAATAGTATCTTTTGTGGGAACATATTACCACCACCAGAATCTTATTTAAAATATAAGTCCTGTGTCATATTGTGCTATCCAAATTGTTCAGGGTCAGAATGTTGTACTCAACTCCTGATTTAGGATTCTGGCCTTGTAGCTCACTTTCTCATTACTGTATCCTGAATGTGTCTGCTTAGGCAGTCTCGAGATTCTGTTCCCCAAACATCTACAAAAACCCCTAGGAGAGAAGAAACAAGCTGAAACTTCAACCAGAGGATCAGAAAGTCTGCAACTTCAACTGCATATGTTCTCCAACCATCATGTTCAAATTCAAAGTAAAGCCACTCAGGAAAACAAAAGCCCTGCTTTAGCAAACATACAGTCATGTTCAGTGCAAATCACTAGGAAGGACATGCAATTGGAAGAGCAGCTGATAATTCTGCTACATCTTCTGATTCAGAGACAGAAGAGAGACAAAGAGATTAGCTTTATAATTTTAGGTAAAGCAGGTTATTATGCAAACATTTTGGAAATAAATGATTGTTTGTTACATACTCAGTGAGTATGCCTCATGCAGTGGTACAAAGACACAAAAAAAACCCAGAGAAACAAGGGGAAATGAACTTAAGTATAGTCAAGCCTAATTAGCATGTAGTGTAGAAGACTCAGACTGGTCCCCGTTGGCAGAAGGATGGAGAAGATCATGACAGCAGGAAAGCAGTACCATCTTCAAACTGCAGCAGCTCCATCACCAAGAAGGTCTCCTCTCCAAATGCAGGGCTGGTGCCCTGGGAAGGCGGCCAAGACGTTGCAACAGATGGAAAAGTTACCCCAATGTCACTGATCAAAGCACAGAGTAAAATATTGCATCTTCTTTCCAGAAAATGCAAAATTTTTAATACTTGAGAAAACCAATCCAAAATTAGACAACTGGGGAGTTCTTAAGGAACTTGATAAACAGCATTTTGTTCCGCATTTTGTTCACCATTTTGAATCATAAATTGGGATCTCATAGGAATATAAGGTGAAGGCTTTTTGTGAAGGGAGTTAAGGTGAAGGGAGTTTTGTGTAGAAAACAACACCTTATCTGTATTTGAAGTCATGTTGCTACATCCATGCTGCCCAGGATTAGAACGAATATTTTTGTTCTGAATATGTGAGACTGTTCTGTAGCCAAGAGACATTATGTTGGGAAATGTTGAAGATGGACATCAATAAGCCAACAAAGCATGAATGTGTGTCACGCTATGTCCTAATACCACAAAACATTATGCTAAAATTAGATGCAATTAGAAGAGAAATTCTGTAAGGGCACAGCACACTGAAGACAGCACACTGAAGCAGTGTTGTGAAAGTTTGCAAATATCCTTGTATTTCTTTCGTGTGAATTAAAGTTGTTAGTCCTTCCCTTTCAGGAACTTCCTATTTCTCCAGGAAAAACAAAGGAACAGTCGGTCCTTTAATAAAGAGTACTGAGCTGCCTTGTCAAGAGGCTGCAATGACTTACTCTTTTCCAGAAGAAAAGTATGTAGGATGAATTAAGACACTCCCTTGCTTCCAGGACAGAGCAGTTTCATGTCATTCATACTGAATATCAAGATGAAAACTTATCCTACTCTTGTTGTCTTCCTTTAAATTTGTTGGAAAACTGCATGGTGTTCTCAGATACTAGAAGTAAAATAAGCAATCTGGGAACACCCAATGAAGGTTTCCCTGAAACATCAGAATTCTCTCTATATTTTCTCTGCATTATTAGGGGAAGGCAATAAATTTCGTAGCTCATTACCAGGCTTAACACTGTGAAGAGGAAGGTGATGGAGCCCATAAACTGAAATAGTAGAAACAGCTACAGAATAGACTGTAAAGAAGATATCAACCCAATAGAACCAGCTTGGAAAAAGAAACAGCTTGGTTTTTGTGAAATACAATAAGAAATAATTGTTTGGGGGGGAAAAGTACATATCGTTTTATTATTGAATTTTCAAATAGTAAAATAATTATGAAATACCAGAAAATGTACATGAATCACAGTTGATGGCCACAGCATAAACTTGATTCTGGAACTGGCATGAAAATAGCTTTCAGTGTAATGAAGCATTTTGAAATTTTAAGAATTTAAGAATTAATGCTGAGTAGAAACAAAAAAAAAATCAAAGACAAAAAATTACACTAAATCAACTTGAGTATTTTATTATAATAATATTAAACAAAACATAATTTCTTATTATCTTTGTATTTCTAGGCAAGAATAATTTAAAACAAAAACCCCCTAGAAATTATAAAAACAAAGTCATGATCAGACATTGAAATATCACCATATAAATATAGCTCTCATCTGTCACCAAACAGTTTGGTTCCACATGCAAATGAAATAATATGAATCAGCCATGGCCTGTTTTTTTTACAGATCAGATTGCATCCTATGCCATGAAGTAGAGGTCCAGAATACTCCTAGTGGAACATCCTTGCATAACCAAAATTAGTTCCACAGATGGCACACTGAAATGGAAAGAAAGAAAGATGCTCTGTGAAGGTCATGGAGCATAATGCTAACTCTTCTGAGGATGACTTTTTCCCCTAGAGAGTGGAACCCATCAGAGGGAGCAGAAAAATCTTGTTAAATAATTGTGCTGTGGTCCATTTCCATTGAAAGCATTTTACAGCATAACATTCCTTATAAGCTCCCTCCCAAAATAGAAGACATCTCTCAGAAATACTGAGACAAACCATAAAAGAACCTTCTGCATTAATGAAATGGTAAAATCTGATATGGCTAGAGTGTGTATACACAAAGCAGAGCAGTGATGCCATTGATTTTTAGTGATCAAAGTAAAAATCAATGGATTAATGCATTTCAGTCTCAGTATAAAAACATTTTATGAGTCTTTCATTTAGTACATAGTACTCTAAAATCCAATGGTCCCCTCTCTAAGTGGTCTTTTATTTCCATAGTACTAATTAAAAATGTGTTTCTGCATTGTAAAGCACATCTGTCTGAACTCCAACTTGCTTGAGAGCATACTGACACCAGCTATCCTGCACAGCAAGTATGGTGGGAAAAAATCATATTAAGTGATCCATTTAGTTGTGCCCATGTTCAGCCTGGCATGTACAGAGTTAGGATGACTGGAGGATGTTCATGAGCACTGGGGACTGTTTTGTATGATCTAAGTGAAGAAGCCTTGTAAATATAGTCCAGCACTTTCATCATTCTACGTTTCCTGAATCAGGAAAGTGATTCTTTCACCCATGTGATATGTTTTTTCTAGCCATATTTCCTTTTATAAGCCTGCAAATCATAAAAACAGGAGCATGCAAAGGAAGCAGTTATTTTTAAGTAATGCTAAATACACTCATTGACAACTCTCGTTGGTGTCTCTTTTTCTGTACATCCTTGCTGGATCACAAATAGCACATAGAGTGCCTGATTTGGAAGATGCTTGAAAAAGGAAAAAAAAGGAAAAAAGTCACATTGCATCAATTTGTGTCTGATGACTGTAAAAAACCAATTACTGCATTGCTGATTTATGCATCTAATGTCACAGATTTTCAAGATCACAAATTTTAGAGTGCTTTAAGACATACATTAAGGAGATGTTCAGAGTAGGAAAGGACATCCAAACATAAGCATTAAGAGATCCAGCAGCATTCTGGATTTTGGAAGCAAACCTTTTCTTCCTGTTCTATGAAAAAATGTGTTCTTCCAACAAACACTCTGTGAGGTTAATTGTATTGCTCCCGAAATAATGGTGTAAAGTATTGCAAGTAAATTCATAAAAGGACCAAAATACTAAAGAGTAACTAACCTTGTTTTCCACAGAGTACTGTATGGGCTATCTGGTCTATTTTACATTATCTTCTCAGCTAAGAATCAGAAGAAAAATAAACCCTGTGCCTCACTAGAACCTGAGGTCAATACCACATAAATAGTCCTTGACAAGAGAAGAGAGTGAAACACTAAAAAATTAAAAAAAAACATGTAGAAAGATAGAACTAACAGTATTAAAATAATATCACAGGTAATTTTCTCAGAATAGAACGTCTTATTTGAAAAGAACTTCATTCCAGGACTAGTGGAATCTAAGGGGGGGGGAAAGTATTTAATTTCTTTTGATGGAGTTTCTCAGTGATAAGGAGACATGTAGAAAACATTGAGACTGAAATAAAACTCATGAGGACAGCAGGGCATGGAAGTACTCTTTAAGGAGTGCAGTGAAGAGCAATGTGATTCTGTATATCTTGGGGAAGGCCCTGCTGCCATGATCCCTCCTTGCAGCATTGTGGAAGCTCATGATGGAAGCTTGAAGCACTGTGGAAGCAAAGTATCACAAAAGCACCAGCAAACGAACCAAGAGTTTGTTTGTCTCCCCTGCATTGTTAGTAATCATTAAACATTAAGTCCATGTTCATGAATTGAGTAGTGTAGCCAAGGCTGGGAAGAACACCAGTGAGAGAAAGCAGAAACAGTCCCCTGTAGTAAATCCTCCAGTACCTCACTGGACAGGACCCTCCTTTCTGTGAGGATCTTGAGCAATTTTATTTTCCCCTGATTTTGGTTAGGTCAGTTTCTCCAACAGTACAGCTGTTGACACGACAAAGAAAACTACCTTCCTGTTCCACTGTAATTTTCATAGCTTTCAACTTTGTTCACTTTTTCATGCTGCCGTCTTCAAAACAGGAGCCAAAATGAAGTTCTACCATGTTCTCATTTGGAACAAGCTTCCATTTTTATCTTTCCGTTTGTACGTAAAATTCTTCCAAATGCTGCTCAAGCAGGAGTGTGCTGGGTTGTGCTTTCACTTCTGCAGGAGAGGAGAGTAAGAAAGAATCTGTTGGCTTCAGTCATTAAGCTGTATCAGGACCTGAAATAACCATCTGACTGAATGATCCATAGTTTTGACCACTGAAAACAAGAGTGAACCTATTAATGGATAATAGAGTTCCCAAAAACAGAGAGTGTTATGATCATCTCTTCCTAGCTTGGATTTCACCAAGGTTTTCTCTTTTAAACTGAAGTGGTGTGTAACTTCAAGATAACATTGTGTTGAAATTTGGAATGCAGATCTCCAGCCTTGATGAGAAAATAATCTTATTTTTTGCCCACTCTTATTTAATGACTTTTAACAAATTTTATCACAGAAAGAGTGGTATGAATGATAGAGTACTTCAGTTTGGCAATAATTCATAGATTTTGAAATGCAGCCTGGTTTCAGATGGAAAGGAAACTGCACTTTTTAAATTTATATTACAAAAAAAAGAAGTCCAGGACTGTTGGGTAGAAAAAGATATATTTTTCTAGTAATTGATACTATTTTATTTTACTGTTCAATTTTAAAATGTTAACTTGTTATGAAAAAACCCAGAATTTTATAATCGAAACAGTTTTACTGAGCAAAAACTGAAAAGCTTTCATCAAAAATGTCAAACTTAGTTATTTTGACATAGTTGAAACTTTGTCCCTGTTCTTTTAAAATTAAAGCCCAGCTGAAAATGCCTTATTTCATTAAATAATTGGATTTTAACAGAGTAATATAATATGATAGAATATGCTTGTGTCTAAGTCTCTCTCAACTTTTCTTGTAAGTCCAGACTAATAGGATTCTCAAAGCAAATACTGAGAAACACCTAACAACAACCCTATGTAATTATCTGATGGCCACTTTGAAATTTACCTTTCTTACACATTTAAATCCTTCTTTTAATTTGAAGATTAAAAGGTGAAGGGTTGGAAATTTGATATCTACATTGCTCAGTGATTTGAAATGAATATATTAAAGTCTCTCTGATTGCATTGTAGCAAGCTCTAGTGGCAACAATGTGAAAAATCAATAAAGCAAAAGCATAAATGCAAGACCTAAACAGTAATTTGAATTGAAGGATAATCCAGCAGTAATTCAACCCTCCCTGACACTACAGTAAGGAAGTGTGTTTTCCAAGGGTAGCATTTAAAATTTGAAACACCTGGTAGTTCATTTAAAAGCAGTATATGCTGCACTTAAGTCCATGTTAAGATCTGCACTTACAAAATCTGTGGTACATTTTAGGAATTACATGGTCCTAAATTTGTCCCAGTAGATAAGGAAGAATCCTATGTGTAAACATGCATAATTATATATTACTTGTGCAGTGGAGTCTTCTTGACTGTTTTCTTTTAACCTATTTTGCTTTATGGGTCTTGGTAACCTGGTCCCAATTCTATATGCTGTGAACCTCCTCTAAAAATCTCCTGGCTTTTCCACTCTGTCTGCCTTGTATAAGTACAGATAGCAGGCATCTATCTCCCCATAGCTGTGGCAGTTTTTAGAAACCATATTACATTTCCACACTGAAACACAAAGCACGTCCTATCCCCCTCTTCCCTGTATTTTTTGTTTCTATTTCCATATGGAGCACACTCCACTGGCTGTTACAGACAGAGATGTTCTCAGCACATCATTCCTCCTGCTGTGTTGTACCCACTGCTGAAGTGAAAAGAGTTCTCCTAGGCGCTGATGTTTTTAGGGTAGGTGTGTCCAGAGTGCAGATGCATTTAAAAGGCCTTTCCTACATAGCTGAACCTGTCAACAAATGCCATGCCAGTCATATAACTGAATTGCAGTCAATCCCTCTCAGGCCTTTATTTATAAACTATAATTATTGGGGTCTCTTTGTGGTCTGTGTCTGTCAATATGCTACATCATCTGGCTTTTGGTACAATCAGATTTTGGAATTTCCTCTACTGAAGAGCTCTTCAAGAAAAACTGTTTTGTTGCTGTCTCAAAAGTAAACCTGCACAGGACTGTTCATAAGAGCTTCATCAGTACCTGCTGGGGATTACATTTTGGAGACTTTCATGCTTTTTTGCTCTCACTTCCATTCACCAGAGCCTTCCAGTGTGCTGCATTGCCCAAGACAGCTTGAGTGGGATCACATTAAAATTTTTGGAGAGGGAGGTGTTATAGAAATGATGCTTTTCATCTTACAAGATTGATCTATGCACATACATGCCTCCTTTCCCCACAAAACAGCCAGACAAACCAAACAAAGGAGCACAAAGCAGTGACACTAGAAATCTCAAAGAGTTAATGGCAGCATTTTAACATGTTGATAATTCTTTTTTTTTCCTTGGCTCTTTTTACATTTCCTTTTTCTAAAAATTAAAACATTTCCCATGCAGAAAAAACCCCACATTTCTAACAAACTGTGGCATTTCAGTATAATTCTAAGAAGCTGGATAAAAATATAGCAGCCAAAACTACTGACATAAAAAGAGAACCTACTGCAGAATTTTTTTTAAATGTTGAATTAAAATGAACAAAGGTAAGATAAATTATTCTCTTGTGCTGAATATTGCAATAGCTGCAGAATTTTTCAGTCTTCACATTTATTTAGAAAAATATAGTGTGTATGGAGGGTGATCTCTTCAAATTTAAAGTTTAAAAGATCACTATATGTTGTAATGTTAAATAAAGTATGAAAAGTAAAAAAATTTTCAAATTTTCATGGGTTAGGAAAAGTTAGCAAAGAATAAGTTAAATTGATAAATAGGCATTAAGGAATTTTGAAGTTACATTTGCTGTGCTTTAGTGTGGGAACAGTTCAGTGCATAATAATCTTGTTTATCACCTTTGCGAATTTTTTCTGGGGAAGCAATTAATTAGTATAATTTATTTCATTAAACTAAACTATGACATTAACATGCTAATAAATAAAAATGAAACAAAGTCTTCAGTAGGTCTTCTGAAACATGAAATTAAACTAACCCCTTGAAGTAAGAGTTGAGCAGGCAATACATAATTCAACTGGGTTCAAGCATCTTCCTTAGGAGAAAAACAGTGAGTTCATGCTATGCTTAGGAGCAAATTTATCCTGTTAATGGCTAAGATTTCTTTTTGCTTCATAGTCAGCCTGGCTCAACAGGCTCAGCAGTCAGTTTTTCCCTTTCACTGATATGGTCACTCCCTTGGTAATCCAATAAAGAAAATAGGAAGACGAAGATATGGAAATAGTTATTGTTTTTCTCTATCAGATTTAGGTATTATTATTTTAACTAAAAATATTAATATTAAGTCAAATCTAGTATCCACAAACGACTGAAATAATTCTGGAAATTTTGTTGACTCTGTTCATCAAGAGCAGTTGGTCTGTGAATACCATTATTTTGGAATAGACTTTTAAAGTATAGAAGCTTTTTTTTGGAAAAAAAAAATTCTACCAAGGATATCTATAAAAGATTTGTTTTTTTTTTCTCTAAAGGGATTGAGAGTCAGTAACCAACTTTCACCATAACAGTGGAGCAAAGGATCTCAGAGGCCATTGCATCTATGATGGATAGTGTCTTTTTTTGGATGATTTCACTTTATTAATTTGATAGCTTTTTTTAAGCCAATCCCTTGGAATATTTTACTGATATAAAAAACTGATGATCATCATAATAATGATGCATTTAATATTATTATTATTTCTAGAAGAAGAAGAAGAAAATATGTACATTTGTACCTGTGTATACATAATGTATAAATTTTCAGTGTTTGAAAAATCTGTCCAAAGACAGCATCTTGGGAAGCAGGAACAACTGGGTGTGATGGTTCTGTCCTGGTGTTGTATTTTAGTGTCCCATGCAGCTGATCACTCACTCCCCAACCAGTAGGACTGGGGACAGAATTGGAAGAGTAAAAGCTGGAAAATTAATGGAAAATTCATTTGTCTTGAGATAAAGACAGTTTCATAGGACAAGCAAAAGCCACACTGGCAAACAAAGAAAAACAGGGAATGAATTCACTGCTTCCCATGGGCAGGCAGGTGTTCATCCATCTCCAGGAGAGCAGGGCCCCATGACATATAAAAATTACTTGGGAAGACAAAAATCATCACCCTAGAAATCCTCATTTCTCCTTCTTGCCTCCATTTTATATGCTGAGCGTGTTGTCATATGGTCTGGAATATTCCTTTGGTTAATTTGGGTCTCCTGTTCCAGCTATGCCCCCTCGCAGCCTCCCAGGCACCCACAACTTCCTTGCCAACATGGCAGTATGGAAAGCAGAAAAGGCCTTGGCTTTTTGTAAGCCCTGCTCAGCTATAAACAAAAGCAAACAAAGTAAAAAACATCTCTATATTATCAATCCCTTTACTAGCCACTGTGAAAAAAATTAATTCTACTCTTGATTACCATGAGGAAAATTATCTCTGTAGTAATGACAATGAAACACATAAATTAAGCTCAACATGCTTCCATCAACGTTATATCATATTTAGGGAAATGAAATTAGGTGTGTGAGGGATGCAGGGAATAGAAGAGACTAGTTTTTTCCATCCCAAATCCCTTCAGAGTATTTGCTTATGACCAAGAAGCAGCCTGAATGTGAAGTCATAGGTGAACATCACTCTGCACGAAAATGAGGTAAACTGAAAGAATGCACTTAACTCCCAATTTTAGCCCTTCCATTATTACCTGGAAAATCTCATCTCCCTAATTCAGTCTTTAAACACACTAAGGAGAACAGAAAAAGTATGTGGTTTCATAAACTTATCTTCATCTGCTCTTGCCTGCTGGGAACACCTTTCTGTATTGGCAGATTACGTTGCCAGAAAAGAAAATCTTTTAAGCCTATTTTACCTGACTTAATTTTCTCCTCACCTATTGTCTTATAAATCAGAATTTATTATCAGGCATCTCATCTATAGAAATGCTAAAAATATGAGCCAGGCTTTAAAAAGTATTTCTGACTGTGACTTTAGAAAGGCAAATGGGAATAGTTATTAAAGTGAAAGGCTTTTTGCTCATCCCTTCCCCTCCTTTGACGCTGCAGAGTTCTGTGTCACAACCCACTTGCTGTGTAAACTTCCAGCCACCACAGCCCCCACCTTGACTGTTTGAAACAGCACATTTCCACCATTTTCTTGATGAGTTTACTCCTGCAAGCACTCAGATGCTTTCCTCTAATCAAGCACTCATTCTTTTTACTCTTTTTTACCTGCATTAGCTATAAGCTTTTTCCTTTATGCTTCAACTATCAGTGTTCACATACACATATATGTATATACATATATATGGCTTCTTGTGGAGAGGAAGGGTGACAGAGTTTGGGTTTGTGAATTCAAATATCCGTGCCCAAGCTGTACAGTCAATATATAATATTCCAGATGAGCAAACTTAATTTATAGGTTAAATCCAAATACTGCCAAGGGAATCTAAAATATTCATAAATTATCATGAAGGGGGATGAGGCAGAAAAAGATGGGAATTAGGTCCCAGCATTAATATTTGTTTGTTATAATTTGTTTTCTAAGAATATCATGGCTTCATAGCAGTCTACTGAATTCAGTAAGTGTACTGTTGTGCAAGTAATGCATGCATCAGGTGAAAGGGGCACAGTTCAGATCTCTTTATCTTTAGCATGATTAAGATTTTGCTTTTACAACACCTTCACGTATTAAATTCACATCCTATCCATATGAACATTAAAAGTAAAATTCAAACTTTAAAAATTTAAAGTCATGGCAAAATACAGCAACAACAGCAACAACAAAACCCCACAATAATATCTTGATAGTTTATGGTAGAAATATTTTTTTAAAGCACCATTGCTGTTTCTGCTATGCTCCCAGGTACAGAATTAAGTAAGTAAATTTGATTTAGTCTGACCACTCCTGAGAACATTTTTCAGCCATTTTATGAGGTGAAGTTGCATGTTAGCGTGTGCCAAGAATAGGACATCCATCTTTGAGTCCTATCTTTTCCCACTACAGGTAATTAATAGACCTAGACTGTATCTTTTGTTTAGATTATTTGGTTTAAGGTCCACATGAAAGAGCTGATAGTAGATTAATTAATTGTGAATGATTAATAAAATAGTCATTATAATTAATATTTTTTTCTGTCCTGTGATTTCCTTTTCAGACTTATAACCCAATGAAGAGCAATTTGACTTCAAGTACCTTTCCCGAACTTAAAAATGCAATCAAATAAGAAGAAAACCAGCAGCTGCTCCCCACTGAACAGTAATCAGTACATTAAAATTTAAGCTAAGCAATATTCCATTCCTGATGTAAATATCAGTCATCTTCAGCTCCATTTCTCCCCCAAAACTCGCTAAACAGCCATGCCTTGCAGCAAACGGTGATGTGAAATCCCATCAGATTAAAATGCAGAGAAAATTCCAAACTACTGAAGCTTAATTGACAAAAAAACAACAAGAAAACATGGGATTTTATTCTACAAAAGACAACAAGAAAAATAAAACATGGTACAACAGCACTTAACTCTGACTCATTTCTTTAATAAACCTACCTAAAAAAAAATTATCTGGGTTTTGCTTTCCCCAGTACATTGAGGGGACCAAAATTTCCCTGCTGGGTCCAAGCACTGATGACTGAGGGATCCTGTCACTGGTGTGGACACATTGTCCCCTATGACCCACTGTTTCTCATCATCCAGGGAATGCTTAATCTTGCAAAGGCAGAAGCCAAGCTTCAGTGGTACTGGCTGTGCCCTGACTTTGTGGCCACTCTTTGCAGTCCCAGCAAGCTCATTACTTCCTTCCTCCCCATCCCAGGCTCTTTCCCTTGCAGCCACCGTGTCCTCACTCCACGCTTACTGTCCCCTCTGAGCTGATCTCTGCCACCACATCACAGTGCCGTCATTATTTCCCTCTACTGGTGCCACAATCCATACACGAAGTCCCACATTATGCTGCTGCATATGGTTTCCATCAAGAGATTCTAATTATTTTTTTTCTTAATACAATTTGAAACATTTCTCTGAGTTTAGCTATTTCATTATTGTGGCTGTAACCCTTTGGCCTTTCTACTCAGAACCTGTCATTCTTCAAAATGGGTAAGAGATTTTATGTTCTTTGTATAGCTATTGGCTTCCTAGAATGTGCATGTTTTTTCCTCAGTTTTCCCAGCAGCCTCCAGTGTCCTGGGCAATGCTCTACATCTGTTATACACCATTTCTCTCAAAAAAATGGCTGCATATAAATCAAACATTCAAATGTTGCTTCTAAAGGAGAGCCTGTTGGTGCTAATTCTGTGCTATTTACATTCAGATATCTGCTAGGAGTTTATTACCATTTGGGGACCTACTTATTTTTCTTCCTGTACTTTTATGGTAAGTACAAGTTGGCTTTATTGATATCTTAAAAAACATTCTGTTAAAGAGAGGATGCTATACACATCAGGTAACAGCAATCCAAACATTAAAAAAAGTAAGTGAAATAACGTTTTCTGGTATCAATTCTCTTATCATTCTTTCGATCTTTGTATAATTTCGAAAGTTAAAATAATTGCTGCTAATAATGTTTTAGGGCATTGCATCATGCCTATTTCAGCTATGCTGATGATGTTTAACCACAATAAAAATAAGTGACTTGTACAAGTTTTCTTTCCGTTTACTTCTAAAATCTTCAAGGATCATACCATAAAAGTGATACATAACTAATTTTCTTCTGTGAATGTTCACGTGGACAAAATTTGCAACATTGGGAGCATTCTACAAGTTACTAATTCATGGTAGTATGGAGGAAGAAATAGCTGGCAAAAACAGGCTTCCTTAGTTTTTTTGTCAATATGGATCTTAACAAGATTCCCAAATAGAGGTAAAGGTTTCTTGTTGTTATGCAAATCTAGTTTTTTTATTGTAAATATTTCCTACTATAGTTCAAGCAAAAATTTCATCTATTGTATTTGTTTACCAGCCATCTCTTCCCGGGACCTTGTATGCATAATATGAAGATGAAATTCTGATCCAGAAAAAGTTCAGTATGTGAACACTCCAGTCACATATTTTCTACTAAATAATCAGCAGGTAAAGTACAGAAATATTTTGTCAGCGGGCTTTCCTTTTTCTGACTTCCAGGTCAGAGCCATACTTCCTTCTGTTTATCCTCAAAACAAAATGTACATAACCATCAAGAACAGTACAGGGAAGGGCCATAGAAATGGTAAAAATGCTGAAAACTTTTGGTGCAGGAAAAGATTGAACAGTGATTCTTCAGCCAGGAGCAAAGCAGGTAAGCTCCACAACATCTAGTTGCAGGACAGTAATTTGTATTTCTCACTTCTATGAGAATTTCTGTAACTATGAGAGAAAGAGAAAAATATTTTTACCCCCTCAGAGACTTTCTACTCTACTTCTTGCAAGAAAGTACCTTTGGGAGTCTGTGCAATTGCTAGTGAGAAACAGCCCATGCCACAGAATGGTCTTGGTACACTCAGAATAACTGCATACACACCCTGTCTGGATTCCCAGGTTTTCAATACAGTCCTTCATGTGAATTTGATCCAGGAGAATTCCAGTGCAGACAATAAGTTAGCTGGCATACAAAGTCCATAAATCAGGATTAGCTCTTATCTAAGGAAGGCAGACAAGTAATTTCTTCACTGGAAAAGCCATGGTCTGCTCTGTATTTAGCTGTCATCAATATAATTGTAGTAGTTCTTGCTTATTTTTAAAAGCTATGAAAAGCCAGTCTCTTTTAATATGACAATACAAGATCAACTGTTTTCTTGGCAGGTTTGTTGCTTGATTAAGAGAATATAATCCTCTTTAATTTTGCTTGATGTTTTATAACTAATAATGAGACTCTTTTTGAATCACTAGATGTCAAGTGACACAGAAAATCAAAATATTTACCATGAGAGTAATAGGTTTTCCATTAAATAAATGTTCCAGCTCTGGTGTGTCTAATATTTGATTGTCAAGAAAAAAAGCCAGCATTCTACTCAGAAAAGGCAAATCCAAACTAGAAGATGTGTAGAAATGGTTACAAAAATGGACATAGGCAAGAGATTCTCCCTTCAAATACAGAAAATTGGCTTTTTGAAAGCATATTATCACATCAATGTATTAGGAATATGAATCCATGGGGTATGGAAGAACTGTTTGCACAAAATAGGATAAATTATGTAGCAGTTTTATGATGCTTATTTTCAACAGTACACTAGCAACACTAATGAAATACACAGAGAGTGTTGTCCATATCAGGAACGAGAAGAAATGAGAAAGACATATCCATTAACAAGCATTCAGAACAAAATTTGAGTTTGTTTGTAGGAAAAAATATCAGAGATGTATTCATTGTGGATGAATTTTGGGCATTGAGATACATACATACATGGGCTTCTGTTCTTTAAGGGCCTAATGCAGGGAAAGGACTTTGTACACTGGCAGAAACATATTTTGAGAGAGTAACTTTGATAGCAGTGAGGTATTTGCATCAGCTGTGCCAAGGACTACATCTGAACTTGTTTCCCAGGGAGACAGGATGTTTTCCAAGAAGAATATCATCACACCTTGAAATAGCAATAGGCTCCCCTCGCAGAGTAAGAGAGAACAGCCAAGAACAGCTTGACCCTTTATGGGGGCTGTTAGGTGATAGAGCTGCATTTATTTGCCTACTTGCTCTTGGTTGTGTAAGAGAAAGCGTGATCTCTTATTTGCAGAACTTTGCACATACCCCAAACCACAGATACAAAACATCTGTTTGCCTTCAGACTTGAGCTATAAACTCCAGCAAAGACTTCTCTTTGGTACCAAAGTTCTTTGGTTTTGCAGCTGTTCTTTAAGTGTAGCAAAGCTTCCCGGTTGACAGCAGGCAGAGAATGCACCGAGTGCTTGTTTTTGTGACTGCTGAGGGGAAAACAGAGTTTGCATCTGTTTTCTAATGGGGCTCCTGTGAAGTGAGGGACCTCACAAAGCAGGTACCACTCAGTGTTGCACTCTGAATGCAGAAAATCATGATGTGATGCATCTTTACTTATCCTTAACAAAATCTGTCTCTGAAACTCCAAGGAGTTATAATCAGATCTAGCTAAATTAATTGTCTAACTGTCTTCCCTTTATGTACTTGCATATGAAATGAAGGTACAATAATACAATAATAAATTTACAAGAATAACTTACAGTGAACAGCAGCCCCTTTTAAACCATGCATAAAATGGGGCAGTATAGAAGCTACAAATTACACCAGTTTCTTCAGCTTCTGTTAGCCTTAGCAAGTGAGGGCTGAGTTGGAAAAAAAAGAGAGGGGGCAGCATTCTCCTTAAAAATTGTGGACTTAAAAAGAAACAGGGACTCTGGGGCAAAGCAAGTACAATGAAACGTAGGAGGCTACTCAGTCCCTCTGTTCCAGGACAAAATGTGCTCTCTTCCTCCTTGGAAGAAATTTTTCTGACCTGGTTTAAAAATTCCTGGGGCAGGAGGTTTAGCATCTTCTGCAGGGAGCTTGTTTCAATGTTTCACTTCCTTAACAGATAAAAAGGTGTTTCTAGTCATGGTTGAAACAGGCAACTAGAAACAGCATGAGAGGATAGATTCAGCGAGACAAGCTGAGCTTTAGTACAGACAGGATTTGAGATGAGACATCTGTCATGGATAAATTACTCAGAGTAAGAGCAAAAATGAACTGATTTCTTCTTGTCTTGCCCCTCTTTTATGTACCCCCAAAGTCCACATCTCCTTCATGATCTGTGTGACAGACCCTACACATTACAATGATGTGAGAGTGAGAATGTGGATTCAGAGCTCCTTCCAGCCTTTATCCTTTCCCCATCACCTGCAGCATGTGCTGTATGAAGAACATACAACCAAGGCAAGTGCACACTGATATGGCCCCTAAGCAATCATTTCATTTTCCATCAGTCTGTGTTTTAGTAAACAAGGGTTTGGACTTGCTGAGCTTTTGTCATTGATTAATTTTTCTTCCATTAATTTAACTAACTGCTTTCAGAGTGCCTGTGCAGCATCCTTGTAACAAGGAGTTTTACGGTTTCACTGCCCAGCGAGTGAATAAATATCACAGATTCACAGAATCATAGAATGATTTTGATTGGAAGAGATGTCAAAGATCATCTAGTTCTAACCCCCCTGCCATAGACACAGATGGCACTAGATCATGTTCCTCAGGGCCCCATCCAACCTGGTCTGGAACTTTTATGGGTGGGGTGTCCACAACTTCTCTGGACAACCTGTTCCAGTGCCTCACTGCCCTCTAAGGAAATATCTCCTTTTTCATTCTGATCTTGCTGCCTGTTTCTTTCTTCCTTCCTTCTCTTTCCTACAGAGGAGCTGCAGCTTCAGGAGGATGGCAGAAGAGAAGAGCAGAGTCAAATCTAAAATGAGGTAGGTATGTCTGTTTTCTTATGCTGAGCTATCCTACACAGAGACAATAATTCTCTTTTCACACCTCTTGCTCTCATAAAAATTTCCATTGGCCACCTATTGGCAAATAGAGGCATTTCCAACATGATATGATATCTTTTGAAGATGTATGACAGGGATATTTGTCTTCTTCACCTGAACAATAAAACAAAAACATCTATGGTGTCTTCTTCATTCACAGCAGTCTAAGTCATGACTTCATAGTTTGGAAAGGCAAGAGTGTATCTAAGAGACTTTTAATCCTGTTCAGTCATGGCATTGCTGCAGCCCATGCTTATAGTTTGTAGGAAGTGGCATGTAAAGCTAGACTTGCAAAGCAGAACGGGTACAGCTAAAAATAATCTGCTGTGATTAATGGACGGACAAAGTTCTGACCGATCACTCAAAACCCAAAGAATGTCTCCAGAATCATGGGTTTCAGAAGTCATGGTGATTCACTGCCCAGTAGGTCAATGAGAGTCTAAATATGTGGTAATCAGTTCTGCCTATAAGCTTGCCATGATAGAAAACTGCCCTTCCATCCCAAATCACCTCTGACCACTCTCAGAGAGGTTCAGCTACAGACACAGATACCTCACTGTTGAACATAGTAGCTGTTGAATGGTAGCAGATCACACTTCAGCAGCTAACTTTGGTATTTTGAGGTTGTGAGAGTTTTTTGTGGGATTTTTGTTTGTATTTTTTTTGTTTGGTTGGTTTTGGTTTCTTGTGTTTTTTAAGCAGAACTTAGACATGCACCTAAAAGAATGTGAGTTTCTTTCTTTCTTTCTTTCTTTCTTTCTGTTTGCAGAAGAAATCAAGGTTTTTTGTATTCTCTTTTGGCTGCAAAGTCATTGCAAGCCTGAACTCATAAATAATTTAAAATTTGAATTGCATCTGCTGTACTGTAAGTCTCTCTCTATGCACTTTATGACCCCACCCAGAATTAAGCTTGCTACATGAAAGAAATAAAAAAAGAAGCATAATAAAATTATGTAATTATCTCAAAAACATTAAAGTTCTAGATTTCTCATAACTGCCTTGACATTTTCTATAAACATTAAAAATTCACAGGACTAACCTTACAGTTTTGAATTCTTCTTGAAATGCAAGAGTATTATAGTATGTATTGTTTTCTATCATTAAACAATGACTTCATCTTAAATTCTATTTTTCTTCTGTAAAATATATAGATCACATTCTAGTATTTCTTCTCAAAGGCACAAGAACTTAGTTAGCTTTGCCTAGTGGACATATTGTGCTACTTCCAGGTTTTTTAAAATCAAAGTTATATCATAAAATATGTTTAAGTATAGCAGTCATCATCTATGACATCAGGAAAAGAAAATACTTTCTAAAAAAGCATCACACATCTCATTAATTTTGAAGGGAACTAAACACCTCTTTTTTTTTTTAGTCCAGCTATGAGTCAGTGCTTTGTGACAGTCATTGGTGATAACTTTCTGCAAGTTGAAACTGTTCTCAGATCCTTCACTCAGCCCATTTACTCCACATAGCCTCTAAGTGTTCATTTAAATCACAGTAATTTAAGTGAAGAGCACACTCCTAGTGCAAATTATCAGAAAAATAATTACAGGGTTTTCAAGATTTGCAAATATTTTTGGGACTAGCAAGAAAGTGGTCAATTATTACTGTACATAATGGGAATGTGTATTTATCAGCAAAAAAACTTATTTCATTGATTGTTTGACCGTACACATATATAGGTGTATGTTTACCAAAGGTGTACAAGTACTATTCTAAATTCACATTTACTCTAAATTTAAGCTCATGTATAGTTTAGTGAAGTTCTACTCTTCTGTAAGGAAAACTCCACTGCTGTGAAAGTGATATTTAATATTTCTATTTGCTCTAGGGTTATCAATAGAATACAAAGTCACTCAGTCCTTCAAAATATTGTTGAGTAGTTATTTCTGGACATTCATTCCATTGTTTTCAATGGAAAATGTCCTTCTACCCATCTCCACTGATATCAGGCAAGTTACCAGAAAGTAATTTTGAGCATCACAGGTAGAAACCAGTTCAGGAAAGTCTTGGGTGAGTAAGAACAGTGAAAAAGCTGAAAATATATCAGCTAGCTAAATTCTGAATGGAGATTGGTTATTCTGATAGAATGTGTGAATTTGAGGTGCACATTTATGTCACACATGAGGGATGTTAGTTTTCAGTGTTTACAGTATCAATGGATTATTCTTTCTTCTGTTGTTGAGGCCATTTAATAGAGCACATATTTTCAGTTGTTATTAAGCAACTGAGGCACTCCTGAGGCAATTTCCCTTCTGACAATTCAAAATTATTTTAAAAATTGCAAATTATGGTCCTCTTAACATCATATTCTGAGAAACTCGAGAAACTTAGTTCTGAGAAGCTACCAAACCCAGTGGCATTATTCATTTTAACTGCAGAAAAGAGGACAAACTAGCACATTCTCAAAGGAAAGATTTCAAAGAGTAATCATCCTATAATTGAGGAGGCAATAGTACCCACATACACTACATCACTTTCTTTTTGTCCATATCTCTTGTTCCCTGCACAAGTATTCCAGGTGGGAAACTGGAAAGGATTATTCCACAGGAGAAGCACAGACATGAGAGATGGCCTGGTGGAAAGCTGCATTAAGGAAACTGCCATTTCTTGCTGGAGGTTGCCCTCCTATTAGAAAAGGCTGTAAGTGTTGCTGTAGGTGTATTATCATTGCCACCACTGCCCTGGGGAAGACAGTGGAGAATAATGAAATCTAATTAAAAACAACAGACTTTTGTGTCTTGAATTTTTTAAAAATGGGGGACGAGGGTGCTGGGGAGACGTAACTTGAAATGAGTGAGCACTGGCAACCCTCAGATCTTGGGATTCTGACATTTCCAGAGGCACAGCTGGCTGTAGAGCTGGTAAAGGGGAAAGTGGGCTCTGTCCCCAGGAACTCATTGTAATGCAGAGGAATTCCTCCATGCAGTTTAATGCAGGTTGCAATTCTGTATTCTCAACATGGTACATATTTGGAACCATTAAAAAAAACAAGAAAATTTGATCTAAGGAGTACAGCATGTCTGGCAGGACGGGCAGTTATCTGCACCATGGCATGCAGGACTCTGAACACCCATAAATAAGGGTCTTCCCTTCCCTACCAGGCCCAGAGCAGCCAGGGGAAAATCCACACAATGCACCAGTGCCCCCAGCATGTGTGTCCATGAGTGCGTGTGTGGAGGGGGTGGTTTCCTTTGCTGTCCCTAGAGAGAGCACAGCTCTGCCAGCAGTGTGTTATGACATCTGTTTTTACAAACCCAATAACGCTCAGCATGCTGAGAGGCCAGGGCAGTTTTGATGGATGAACCCACTATAGCAGCATGATAACATTCTGCAAGCATGCACAAGGGATTAAGCAAGACACCAGCCCACTTCAGCGAGGTCAGGCTGTGCTCAGAATCTAAAAGGATGTAATATTAATGTCTATCTAATTGGTGAATTTGTCAATGCAGTGTTGCTGTTAAACAGCCAGCCATCTGGACCCCAAGGTTTTTGTGATCACAGCTGATTGTCAAAGCAATGGCATTTCACTGACCTTAAGAAATTTAATTAAACTGTTGTATTTCTTTCCATGCAGTAAAGGTACACAGACTGATAGCTAGGAATAAGGTTGTTACAAGGGCTGCTGCTTCTGTTTTCTACAGTGTAAAACCATTTTCACATAGACATATATTCGTGGTAAATCTAAAACAACACATGCAACTGCACTAACACTTTGAACAAATCTTGTTTCCTTGCTGTGTGTTCTAATGATTCAGCAACAGCCAGAGAAGATTTTTCCAGAAAATAGTACTCTGCAATTCCATTCATCTTTTTTACTGAATAGCTTATTTAGGGCATTCAATGTTCAAATTACAATTCAGAAACTGTTATAGTATCGACTCAGTAACTTTTCTCCTATTATTACTTTAACCAGTGTTTTATAGGTCATGACAAAAAAAAAAAAAAAAAGAGCTCTACTTTTCCATACACTGGCCCCCAAGGTATAAAAATGTGGGACTAAAGTTTCCTGGGCAACTGAGTTTCCCCCTCCATATTGCATGGTTCTCTTCATGAATGGGTTGAACACCATCTTCAAACAAATTATTTAATTATTTCTCCTAGCCAGACTGAGAGGTTGGTTGAGAACGTAACTGTTCTCGTGGTTACAAACATTCCTTTAGTTTCCATATTAAAATTATTCATGTCCAGCTCATACTCCTTTGTTCTTACGCCAACATTACCCTTTAGTTTAAACAGCTCTTCCCTAGTGTTTACCCACCCTGTGAATTTATAGAATGCAATCACTTTCTCTCAGTTTTCTTTCAGCTAGAATGAAACCCACTTTCTCAAATCTCTCGTAAAATATACTGGTTGTTCTCCTGGCCATGTTTTCTCATCTGCTCCTTTGACACCGTGAGTTCACATTTCTTGAATGGGGGAAGCAGGGATGCAAGCACCATTCCACATTATCTCTAGCAGATGCCCTGAAGAATGACAATGATATTACCTTGCTTTGCTAGAAATCTTCCATGCAAGAAGATTTTTGCTTCCTCATAGCAGCTGCACACAGCCATTTCCTCATTGTGCTGGCCAGCTGGAACACAAACTTGTCCTCTGTGGTCCAGTTTGTTTCTGTTGAGGGCCTGTAGCCCTTAGCAGCTTTTATAAGATTTCCAGTGCTTCACCTTGTGCTTTTTACTGTGAGATTTTCTTTGCGTTAGTTTTAAAGCAACTCAGACCCTTTTATACGTATTCAGATTTTCTTCTTGCCAATGACTTTCAAGTGGAGTCCCCACAAATTATATCAGCAAATTCACCTGTTTTTGTGAAGGGCGGTAAGGAGTATAAGAGGGGCTCCTGTAATTTTCTTACAGTATATCTTCATGCTACCTGTTTTGTCTTCCCCTTGAGGACTCTTCTTACACAGTTTATGTCTTTCTAATATTTTTTCACACAATATCACATCAGCTATTTTGTTGAAGATAAATAAATATTATTAGTTAGGGGTTTAGAAAATGAAAGATTTTTGATGAATTTAGAATTACAATTTATCTTTTTATGATATTTTATTTTATTTTGCTTCCATCTCTTCCATAATTATTTATTTCAAAATATAATTAAGAGCTTCATATGATACTGAAGTCCAAGTAGCAGACTCAGTGTCTCATATTTTTTTGGTTTGGGGTGGGGGGAGGTGTTGACATAAGAATGATATAGTTATTATTCTTTGGTCATTTATTTTTAATATTGCATTGTCTGGAGTTCAGTTCCTTCCCATTACTCTGCCACCTTTTGGGAAGCTTATAAGCTATTTCTCTTGAACTTGCTATATGTCGTGAGTGCATACCAATGGGAAATGTTCAACCTGTGTGAAAACCAAACAGATCGAATTACTCCATCATTTCCTATTGTGCCGAGATGAGGTTAAAATAGCTATAAGCAGGAAGTTTCTGAAGTAACTCAACTGCAGACTGCATGAAAGTACAATAAAATAGCTCTCTAGCACATGGAGATAATACAGGTATTTATAAAATGTGTCAAAAACATAACCCCACTGATGTGTTGCTTTTGCCACAGTATGTAAGGCGGAGAGACATGCTTTCAAATGCTCACTGGGCAAAGCCTGTATGGCTGGCTTATTGTTCTGTCACTTGGGAATAAAGCACCTACTGCAATTTCTGGTGACACGTTTGTTTCACTGACAGCTCATCTTTTAGCAGCAGAAGCTGCTATAAGAAGCTTCTATAAAATGAAACTCCCATCCTGCAGTTGCTGCCGTGTCAGTGCAATATCAGTACTTAAATCTACTGCATGTACGTGAGCATATCCTTCTTCAAACTGTACCATAGGAAGTTGGTGAGCAAATGTTTGATGTTTTATACCCTCTGCTAGCTGCAAAGGACTGATATTGTTTCAGTCCAGTGGGTCAGTCCTGCACACTTGTAATGCGTCATTGGTGGAGTGTGGCAAAGTGATTTGAAATCAGACACTGATTAAAATGCCTGATCACATACTGGGAATATTGTGAGTTAGTTAGAACAAAGTTTTCTTCACTGTGAATCATTCCACAAAGCTGACTGTCTTGAAGGTTAGTTGTAGTACATTTTTTTAATCCCAGTCCACCAAAAATGAACTGCAGACACATTTCTCATCAGCGAATTAATTATCCTGTTGAGATCAGCCAGTGAGTGCTAGAACATGCTATTTAACAACCTCTGGGGAATTGGATCCTTTTTCAAATTCACATTGGCTCTTTATTAACATGGAGTTTGGTGGTGGGAAGGGGGTTTGTGATAAAGGTCAGAGCTGCTCATTAGAAAGCTAGATGAAATATGGTAATGCAGTTCATTCCCTTAATATTACAGTTTATGCAAATGAAAAAAATACCTAAACATAAATCTACATTGCACTGTGAAAGGAGGGCAGTTGTACAACAGCTTTATGTTACTCTCAAGTGCACATTATCAAAATACTTTGTAACAGCCCTTCCAATAATACCCAATTACTTCATGTAGGAACTACTGCACAGGATAGTTGAATGTTCCCCAACCCCCCCCCCCAAAAAAAAAAAAAGTGTTCAGACTAAGTGTTTGAGTCAGTACACACAAATGGGGAAATGTACTTTCTGCTCTCAGTAACAGAAGCACCATTTGCTCCAAAGCTTGAGTCCAGCACAAGAACGAGGTGGTATTGGGTTATATCACATAAATACTGAATTTCTCAGCATCTGGGCTGTTGCAGCCCTGGAGGAAAGGTAGATGACAGCTCTCAGTGTCTTTAGCATTCACAGAAGTTAATATTGTCCTGTACTGAGTCCATGAGGATCCAGGCCTGCTTTATTTGCTTGCTGGCTGTCAGTGTAGTTAGGAGTATCAGGTCTCTAACAAGAGCTTGATGTGCACCATGGAGCCTGGATGGCTGCACAAGGGAACTCAGACACTTCTCAGAAAAACTTACCACAGCTTTTGACACTAGATCTAAACTCCTGCTGGTAAATATTGATGTTACTGCTGACACCAGTCTACCTGTCTTGAAGAACATTTTTTGAAGCAGGAGCCTTGATGAAGCACCATGTAAATGCTGCTGGGGAGCAGCTGCCCTCATGTTATCATCCCAACCCTCCTGTATAGGAAGCACAAATGCTCTGGGTAAAAATATGAATAAATAAATGTAAAAGTATTACAGATATGGAAGATGGCAACACAGAAAAGCAATGTATTTTTTGCTTTCATACTGAAATCCCTGGAAACTCTATTCATAGGAATAGGTCCGATCTGGAGGACTGACAGGGGTGACTGCAGCAGAACTACTCCCTAAGGAAGATAAAGTCGTGTGTGAGTTGTGAGAAAGAGTCCATTTACAGGGCTGATTCCACTGCTTTATACAACCCCTTCACTGTCTCCCCTCTCTAATTTGTATCAGCATTTGACAGCTTGTTGACAGCTCATTAGGGGGGGAAAAACAAACACATGTGACCAAAGCACTCAGTGCAAGCAGGGAGATCTGCTCTCTAATTGTGAACTGTATTGAAAACTGAACCAGATGTAGCACTGCAGATCACCAACCAGCCCAATTAGCATGTTTATTAAACATTATTATTTTTAAATTTATTTAAATTATTAGCTAGTATAAAACGTAATAGCAGGAGCAGTTCTTGTGGGAGTCTAAGTCATCATAAACGGCAAATCAAAGGACACCAGAGAGGTTTTTGGATTTATTTTTCCTGAAAGAAGGTACAGTGCCATATCAGTGGTTCTAAACCGTGTCAGCTCTGTCATTGAACAGGAGCCATTTGCGGGCAGGTGCTTCTGGTCTCAGTCCAGACTGCCATCAACACTGAAAGAGAACGTCAGACTTATTGCAAAACCAGAGCTCTGGTAAGCGCTGTAAAATTCAGCCACATTTGGCTCTTGGGATTTTTTTCTTTTGACACTGGTTAAATTTAAATTAACCATTTGGGCTCGTATTTCTGCGTTTAGATTGGAAATTCTGTTCATTAGTCTCTGTTCTCAGAGAGAATTCTTGAGATAAGGGATGTCAGGTTTTCCTACTATAATGCAGACACTACAAATCAAATTACTAGATTTGAAGTTACTCTGAGGAATTGCTGCATCTTTTATCTGAAGGGAATTTTTCTGAATTTGTTTTTGGTGTCTGAGAACTGGAAAGACAGGCAGCTCTTCATGCAATGAAAAACTCTTCTTTTTTTTTACTTTACATTATTTTTGCAGTCGACACACTTACTGAAACATCAAAGCAAGCATTCAGGCTAGGAGGAATCCAGTAGATACATGCAAATAAAGGCACATAGCTTAGGTCCATTAGGAAATATTTGTAACTTCTGCTGTGCAAAGAAAAGCTGGCTGAATGTTTTATGGACCCAACTAGATTATGTGTTTATGTCATGGAAATGGCAGTCAGGGGTTAAGATGCAGGTAATATTTTACAGCCCTGTACTCAACAAAAAGAAAAATGCTTGCGCAGGACTGAAATTATAGTTATAAACTCTGCCCACCATGGGGTAGATTCAACTATCTCCCCCACAGGCTTCCCTCAGAGTCCCAGTAATGGCTGACCATTTATTTTTTAAAGTCTTTGAATTACTTCCAAAAATACTTGGTGGAAGGCATGAACCTGCAGAATTTTCTGTTTGAATAAATTTAGAAGAAAAAGACCTCTATGAGTAACAGCTAGTGCTTCATCAATAGACACTAAATGAGGCCTTTAGAGCTATACAAATGCGAAAGCATGTTTGCAAAACAAGCTCTGTAGAAAAAGATTATAATGAAACAACAGCTTTCACTTTTAAATCCATGAGAGTGATAACCTGAATAAAGTCGCTCTGAACAGGTATGTCTACTCAAACAAGATGCCATCAGGGGAATCATCTCACTTAAACAAGAACATCTAACAGCTCTCTGCATACACTCTTAATTTATTGAATCCGAAATAATACATTTGAAATTAACATTAATGTCCTCTGCTCCCCATTCCTTTAATTTTTTTCCTAGCTCTTGAACATTATTTTCTTCATGCTTTTAGAATGAGTGTAAATATTCTCATTTGTATTCTACAGCTAAGTGAGCTACAAAAACCTAGTTTTGTTTCTTCCAGGGTAATTGATCTTCATAATGCACATTTCACAGAATATTTTCTTTAAATCCTGCAGCAATTGCATTTATGTGACTGTCCATGCATTTGGCAGGGTAAGCAATTTATGCACTTTCTTGCTGGCACTGCAGGGTCAACTCTTCATTCAGTAGATCTGTCCCTGTCTGTCTGTCTGCCTGCAATGAGATGTTGTGTGTTGTTTTCCAGGAGCACACACTCAATGGTGTTTTAATTTCTGGTGCTCTGAAGCTGCTGGATCACTTGCAGAGAAAGAAAAACCAAATCCCAAACAAAACAACCGTTTGGCACCCCAGTTGCTAAAAGGGAAACACCCACTACATTTCACTGTCATTGAAGTGTTTTCCCTTTGGTTCCCTGTGGAAACATGGCAAAACCAACAATATTGAAATGACTTTGAGATTTCTGCCATTGAGAAATTTTTGGAGTCTTTTGGTTGAGTTCGCCAGGTATAACCTCAAACCTACCTCACAACTGCCTGGGCTTTTTGCTAGGCTTTGGTAAGCCTTTCCCAAGCCCTGCTTTCCCTCTGGCACTATTCCTCCACATTTTGAGCATTGCCACATGATCTATAAGATGATACTGAAGTGCTTCTATCATCAGCACTGTGCAAATGGAACAGTATAGAGGTATCTGTCTCATATCTGCATAAAATGTGTCATTATTATAACCACGAAGGAGGAAACACCAAAAAAATGATGGATTGGAAATATTTGTCTGATCTCCTTTTTTTTTTTTTTTTTAATCTGGTTAAAGATAGTTTTCTTCTTCAGGAGAGTGGATGAGGGAAGAACACGGTTCTTTCTTTCTCTGGGGAGGTGAGAAAAGACATGAATAGTGTGTTGATCTCTAATCATATATATTAATATAAGAATCATAAATATGTGGTGGAATGTTACGATTTTCAGGAATCACCCAAAGATTTCTCTTCTTGCCACCATAAGATAATGGCTCTCTTAGTTTGTGACTAACACTCATAATGTGATGTCATAGCCCTGAGTGGTTGTTCCTTTATCTATTTTTTACATCCATAGCATTTTATTGAGGCATTTATACACAAATCTACAGAAACACACAATAAAATTGAAAAGTACCAAGCAGGTGTTTGCATTTACAAGCAACATTATGTATACATGCCCATATACTGTCTTAATGAGGAAGACTCTTAAGAAACACCTAACCCAGCATGATGAAGGCCACATGTTATATCTCTAACTGCACTAAACTAGGAGTCCAAAAACACCCCTGTAAGAAAAACAACTCTGCTTATCTTGGGAGAAAAGTTGAATTCCCAAGGAGTCTATCTGCCTACTCCCAACACAAAGCTGTCAGGAAGGTGCTTAAATTTGCATTACGTGTGTTTCATAGTATCGTCAAAAAACACTTCCTTCCAGCTAGACTGTTGACCTTTCTCCCTTTGAAGCCCTGTCCTCCTACAGCTTCTTGGGATTGTTTTTTTTGCTTCATTCCATAGCTTGTACCTAAATTGTTGGTTGTTGGAATGTTTGGGTTTACTTTGTTGTCAGTGATGTTAAATCAAAGCACTCCATTTGGACTTTACCTAGGAGAAAAAAATAAAAGTAATGGGCCCTCCTAAGACTTTGAAAAATGTGTTGGAGAAGAGAGTGGAGGTGGAGCTGCTTGCAACCAGCATCTTCTCTTTGAAATGTTCATGCCCAGAAAGCATGTTCCAGACCATTTTAGTGACAGCGGGGGCTGTGTGCGGTGTGTTCAAAAGTTCAGTCAAAAACAATTCTGAAATTTTAATTGAAACTGAAAATAGAAAGTAACCCAACTGCCCTCTGTTGATCACAGCAACAAGGAGGATAAAAGAGAAATATTGTCGCTATGAAACAAAAACAAGCACTGCAGGGATTTTCATGGAGGATCTTGCTGCTAAGTAATTTTTTCAGTGATCTGTTGATATGGTCTAAAGAGGAGTTCTAAAATTAAAATTCACAGTATTTGTTGGTGTTTCACCCCATCTTCAGACTGTGTGTGTGGGGATTTTATTCAGTAAATATCCAGAGGTTAGGCTGCCAATGTCACCTGCATACACAGAATATTGGTGGTAGCAGAAGGGTTGAAAAACTGAGTAGCAAAGCAAAATCCCTTCGAGTCATAAAAGAATATAGCACTGCCAAGGGGAAGGGAAATGCCACTTTATGAATGCAGTCAGGCTTTCAGCTCATAAAGGACATTCACTCTCATTACTCATTACAAGTTTTAGCTTTGCCGAGTGATCTTGAAACTGCTGTTAGCAATCATCAAAATTAAGGCCACTTGACTGGAGTCCACTTCTGGGAAAGGATGCCAGGCCACAAGTAGATGATCCACCACACACACAAAACTTTAAGTAAAGCAAGTCTATTAAGAGGTTTTTCCTAAGAGAAAAAAAATCTTATTAAACAGCCCTGAAATCTTTAATAGATCTCTGTTAGATGCACTATATTCAGTAGATATTCAGTACATATTCCTGAAAATTCAGAAGGAGAAGTCTTGATTATAACAAAAAATTTTAATTGAGTGTTGAGATTAGGAACATATTAAGGTTAATAAATTTGTTGGAATATCATATATCATCGATAAGATAAATGAATATCAAAATGTGTATTGGTTGACACCAGCAGGTTATATATATAATATGAATGTAAACACATTGACTCACAAAAAACAACCACCTTATTGGAGACTAATGTTAATTTTAAATACAACACAGTCATCTCCTTTCTCTCATCCCATCTGTTGACAACAGCAAAATATAAATTATGAATGGCATTTTTTGCCTTTTATTCACTGCTTTGCAAATACAGCAGACGTTTCATTGAATTTTGTGGTTTTGGTAGGCAAGCATCACTGTGCACAACAAATTATTTCACTTTTTTTTTTCTATATTGGTGAAACAAAGCAAACTAAGGGCAAAATTCCTTCCATTCTTTTTCTTCTTCTTTTTTTATTTTTATAACCCACAAACATCACTTAACGCTATTAAATATAACGTTTAGTTTATCTCTGGAGTAAAAAGGAAATCAAGTGTTAAATTTCCAACATGAAAAGTCACAATTCAAAATAGTCTGAGCTCCAATGCTAGCAGGGACAGAGACCAGTTTTGAATTTCCTTAAAATTTTTGGTGTTTATAGGGAGATGTACCTGCAGACCCCTCCCCTTGCCAGCAGGGACTTAACAGCAACAGCTTAGTTAAGCCTCACTCAAGGAGAGAAGTGGGCACTGAACTGAGGGCAGCAGTAACTGTTTGAATTGTTATTTCCTCTCCTCTCAGAGGAAAACAAAGAAAAGGCAAAAGTTTGACAGAAATTTACATTCATCAAACACTGCCCAGTCAATGTTTTTTTCATGAGGTCATGGAGAATGATGAGACACTCAAAGATGTCACACAGTTCTTTTGAGGCATAGACCAGTATTGTAGCTGGATGAAAACTGCAGTGTGGTGATCTCCTGCACTCCCATTAGAGTCAGTTGTTTCACATCTGTTTAAAGAAATCTGAGCCAACGTGTCTGAACTGAGCCCAGGTAAATCTCTTCCAGATTAGTTCCAAACACTGAGCCAGAATTGGTCAGGAGCTTGGTGGACCTCACAGCATAAATTCTGCACATGATGGACAGCATGGAAACTTTTTGTTAATTTTTTTCTAGTGTGCCTGCAAACTGTTTAGCTGAAAAAATAACAAAGGCTAAGACTGGATCTGTTTAGACTGGATCCAGTTTTAGATTAGGTATGTGTTTGCTTGATACAGCAGCTATATGAGACAACAGGTCACATAAGGGATTTTATCTGTAGTAGCCTTTTCTTGTTTACCAGGTTACAATCATTTTCATTGATAGGCTAACATCCAAAACAAAGCAATTTGCAGGGACACTGATGCATATCAGTAAATTAAGAGGATTTCAGAATACCTCCTATGCTGCTTAATGTTCTATGCTGTCTGCAACCTAGCAAGAAAAAAAAAGATATTTTTACCTTCTGACACCTCATCTTACCAGTTCAGCCTGTTGCCTTACTGGAAGAGCAGTGAGAAACTTTCACATTCCGTTACTTTAAATTGCTCTGGGTTTTCTACTTCTCTGATTATTTTCACTGTGTGGGATTGATCTCTGACTGTGCCTTCTGTGCTGATGTCAGGTGTGCTGAAACAGTTTTCTGTCCTTTTCATCGGATCTGTTAGAGAAAAATGACAGCTGTAAACTGGCAACCTAATCTTCTGGCAATTGAAAAACATGTCATTCAATATATCTCTGCAGTCAACTCAATACCACAAGTTTTTATCATCATTTATATTTGCTGTTTAATTTGCATAGGTATAGCATAATTGAAGAGAGATGAATATTTGTCTGTCAGTGAAGCATCAACTCTGCCTGGTGCATGCCTGCCTTATCATGTATCCCTGAAAAGAAACAAAGATTTATTCCATACAGAAGTCTTATTTGATGAAGTTTTCTGACTCCAGGCCAAAACCAGAGATGAAGGTTTTGCTGAATGACCCCTGAGATAAGAGGGAAGCTTCCAAACCCTGTTTCATCAGGAACACAGAGCCTGACCCAAATACCTTCAGAATGAACAGAGGCTTTACAGCCCTTTCAACTCACTGAGAATCAAGTCTGAAAAACTGCAAGATGCATTCCAGGGGCAGAAACATAGATTAAGTCAAGGCACTATAAATTCAATAAGTTTCTTTTAATATTTGTAGAAAAGTACAATTTAAGTAACGTGCCCCAAAATTTGAAGCCAAAGGAAAAATACTCTTACTTTGTGTTTTTCCTTTTAAAGAATCCAACAAATTCCATTCCTGGTAATAAGATTAAGTAGTTGAGCCAAGGATATTTGTGAGCATTTCAATGTCTTTATGTTTTGCAAAGGAAAAACACTGTATTATTTGGTGACATCTCTATCATGGTTTTAATCAAATAGGTTTGCATATATAAAATGTCTTAGTGCCATGATATGTCACTCATGGTGAATTTCTGAGAACAGGCAGGCTTAAAAATAGTGGGATGCAGGACATGTTTCAGTAAACTCAGTATTTACGGTCTATGGAGTACATATGTGCAAGGCACATAGTTCAGCCTAACTCAGAAGCAAAGAATTTCAGAGCCAAATTTTGAGCATTTAATTAAATAACAGTTAAATTAAGTGAATTATTTTATTTCAAATAAAATGGATTGGAAGCATTGCTTTTGTAGGATATATTTTCAATATTTTATATTGAATTTGTCCAAGGTAGAGTCTAAATACTATTGGAAAATGACAGGGATGTGATTCTCACATTTAAATCTTTATTTTTCTTTGACAAATGCTGATGGGAGAGCTCGGGAATAAAAGGCCAAGTTACTCTTTTAATTCACACTGAGAATAACAAAGGAATCTTTTTTTTAGCTGTGGTAGTTTCTGATGCAACAGTCCATGAGAGATAACAGATCAAAGCAATTTAATTTGGAAGAGTATTACAGAGAAACACTATTATTATTAGCTTTTTAGTGTCTTTTTTTTTCCTTATTCTCTGTGCATATAATCTATATATCACATTTATCTGCAGAATGTATGTTTTCTTTTCTGCATTATCTCCTCATCCCAAATGATTACTGCATTGCTTGGTGTTTCTGAAAGTGTTAGTCATGTGAAATGGCACTGAAATAATTTTGCTTTTCCTGTGAAAGGAAATGAAAGAGAAAAGATTATTACTTTTCCCAGTTACAAAACAGTATTGTTATTGACATGAAACAAGCTAAAGCAATAACTCCTGATGGTGTGCTAATAAATAAGTGTATATACATTGGGCCTCTTTCTATACTACTTCAAACATGGAGTAACTTCACAATAGCCCACATATTTATAAATAAGAGAATACTCAGAGCCACTACATGCCTATGAATTATGTATTAATGGCAAGAAACAAAATTAATTTATTGCATGCATGTCTTCACTGATGGGTGAAAATGAATAATGGTGAAATGCTAGAAAGTGAGTAAATCTTAATATTACAATAATGAAAGGACATTTCCTGTGCTAGCCTGAACTCACACAATCAGATCCTCCACTGTCCCCGGCAGTGTTGAAGACAGGAAAGTTTTGGCAGCCATGCCAAACAAATTTTCTCACCCATTTAAGAGATCCATACATCCTAGAAAAGCATCTAAATATTCTTACCTAGAAGTCTTTCTGAAGCCAGGTAGCTGATGACACAAAACATAATGAGGAGAGTATTATGAACAGTAATAGGTTCAGATAGTTTTGATTGCCTAGCTTGATGAAATCATCCATAGATATGTTGCCTCAAATGCTGCTGGGTTCATGTTCAGAGCCAGGCTCAGGCTCAGTCTTCTGCTTCAGGTTTCATGGTAAAACACCTCAACTGCTCCACTATGACATTAAGAAAAAAGAAGTATCTGACTGCTCAAATCATGCTGCATTTGAATGTTCTCTCTTGGTTGTTCAGGGTAAATAGGCTGGCTCCAAACCTCGCAGCAGGCAGATCTAAATCTGGTCAACTGTTCTTGCTGCCTCGAGAGAAGCAACTCAAGTGCATCACTCCAGGATGGGCTCTGATGGTGGCTGCTGGAGGAAAAAAGGAAGAGTGCTAGGGCTGAAGGCTGGGAACCCTGAGAACAAAAGAGGAAATGCAAAGTTTGGAGGAAGCCTTGGCATATGTACCAAAGTACCACCAGGTACTGCCCAAGAGGGGCAGTAAATCTGTTCTAACCTGATAAAATGGCCAACCACACATTTAGCTGTTGTTCTGGAGACAATCTGTGTGTTTAACAGCCAATAATAAAAAACAGTAAGTAAGGAAACACTGTGTGACATGAACCACCTTTCATTCAGACCAAATGGACTTGTGACCTGAACACTAAAGCAATGGACATGGTAATACTCCCTAGTTCTAATTTTGTATTTCTTAAGACTTGTTTACATGCAAAAGGTAATTTCTATTAAGGTAAAGTATGAACTGTAAAATGAAGCTGCCATTGCTGAATTTCCCTTAAGAATATCTGTACATGGGCTTACAGATACCTAGAGAACTCCAGAGATAAAAATCAGAGTAGAGGGAAATCAAATGGAAGAAAAATTACTTTTCGTTTACTTGACTTTTCAATTTTGATCTTAAATAAGTTGAATGTTATGTAATTACTTGAAAGTCAAACCTTTGATTAATTTTCTTGCTTGTAGAGCACAGCAAAGAATGTACCTGCTATTCCACTATGAAACAGAATTATTTCAAGATATTTTAAACTCCTAAATTTGCCAATTTTTCTGAATAGGCTAATATGTATCCTGACATTGTCTGAAATATACCAGTGACCAGTGCATGCTTATTTGTTAAACTAACATATTTTTGAAGGTGGCAGTCTTACCATGCTCCAACTTGAGTTATGTAGCATAAACTTGGGCTTAATGTATCCTTTCAGAGGTCCTCCTCATTTACATACATTTAAATGTATTTAGTCAGCTGCTGCCCTGATTGCAGAGAGTATGGGTAACATGGAAATGAGTGTGGAGTCTGCAGCAGTACATGGTGTCCTCTGTTGCTTAGATCAACAGGTTGTCTGTTCATCTTGCTTCTGCCTCAGGCTACTCTTAAAACCTGAAATTTGGGCCTCTCTTTCTTCAACACTTTCTTCCCGTTTACGTAAACATACAATCAATCTCAGTGTCCCCTTAACAACACTGAGCAATTTTTGTGGTGACAACTATAAGAGGAAATGTGCCTTGGTAGTCAGCATGTTCAAATGTTCATTGATTTTCTTCTTTGTAATAAATAATTTCCCTAAGTTCCAGGCCAACTGATGTGTTCTGCTCATTAAAAGTTGTTCTGTTGAGAAATGGATTTATTACTATGAACTCAAGCAAGATAAAAATTTCCAAGACACCTAGTGTGCATTTCATCAGATCAGCACTTCCAATTCCTCACAACATTTGCAAGACTCCACATTTTGAATGCAATTAAGTGAATAAATATCTGGGAAGGAAAAAAAATGCATTGCTTTTAACATGAAACAGATGACAGAGTAGGCATGGACAGATACAGAATTTCCTCCTCTCAGATGTTGCAGAGTCTGAACTTGCAAAAATCCATCTGGAAAAATATATTTGTTGCATATAATTTTCACATTATCCGTGTAGAGTTAAAAAAAGAAAATTAACTAGATTTCAGTGGCTTTCTGTGGGCAAGATTGGAGTATCACTATCTACCTGTTAGTCAGGCATTGATCTTTACCTAACAGAGACAGAGCTTTTTTGTGATTGTTTAGGGTCCAGCACTATGATACCATGTAGTAAACAAAGAGGAAAATCTGTTTTTAGAATATGGATCAAATTTTGGATCATGCCATAAGCTATGTTTCATTTATTACTAAGTAGTTCAAAACAGTTTTTTACACAGAAATCTCATATGAACCATGAACCATTTGGCACACTTACGTTAGGAGAAATACAGGGTTTTAAAGAACCACAGGTAGGACTGTAATATAATTGCAGGATCAATAGTAGTGCCCAAGCAGGGATGTAAAATAGGTGAGATCCTGTGGTATGTTCATCTAACCTTCCAGGCAAGTTTTTCCCCCGTCACATATTTTAAAACATAAAAACCTAGAATATTGTGGCTGCCAGCTCTTGTGATGTCATTGCAGCTCACACAATTTCATCTTTTTTTTTTTTTCTTAGAGCTCAGGCTCCTCGAAGGATTCAAGAGACTTTTAGTTTATAGCTCAGGAAAAAAATTAAAAACAACAAACAAATGAACAAACAAACAAAAAACCACCCAGATCTGTGTGGCTTTCGAGATTCTCTGTTGTAATGGTAAATCTGCAAATGCACTGGAATAAAATAGAAGCCAGAATATAAAGGGAGGGGTAGTGGCATTGGTAGAGGCAAAACTTTAAAAAACAAGAGACAAATTCAAAGCTATTTCTGACTCTTTGACAAATCTCATCACTTTTGCTGGCTTGAATCCTGGACTTCTGAAAAGTAGGAACCGATGACTTCGGGAGTTGGCTTTTTGCTTTCATTTTTAAATGTAAGCTTGATGTTGTCAGGCCTGAAAGCAACATGATATGTTGTCACCGAGCTGGTGGATCTTCCCTGAGTCTTGGCCAAGGCTGCTGTCCTCGCTCCTGGGGACATTCCTTGCCTGGCACACAGGGACATGTGGCACTCGCCAGGCAACCCAGGCTGGCACCGAGGAGGCATTACAAGGTCTGATGGGGTAAGAAGAGAGAAGGCATGGGTTTGCACATAATCCCTACTCCCTGACCCCTAGAGCCACTCCTAGTTCATGTACAGAGCAGTCTTTTGTGCCTCTGTTTTGGTTTTCCTTCTGTTGGATTTTTTCAAAGCCTTGGGATAGAGAACACACTCGCCTTTCAGAGTAAGAGAAGAAAATGTCCCTTGTGGGTTTTTCCAGCCCCCTGACCTTTTGGGCTGCTCATTCAGGCTCAGAGTCACCCCAGGCAAGTGGCTTCAGAGATGAACGAGCTCCACAGAAACACCCAGACAGAAATTTCCTCCCAATTAATTTAGCCAGTGGGTCCCTGCTCACACCCAAAGCTGCATAGCAGCCCAGCACCTGCCCTCTGTGCTCAAGGCTGGCTCTGCCTGATAATCCCAGGGAAAAACAGATAACCTCATTAACTATCCTTCAGCTTTTTCCCCAGGCACAGTTCATTATCCTGGTTTGCATCATTTAAGAGAAACAGGCTTCTCCATAGGACCTTGCAGGGCAAGAAGCAATAAGTGAGGTGAGGCTGTGAATATGTTGCCAATGGAGAGATGTGGTGGTTTTATAAATTTCCTGAAACAGGAAATTACCTTTTCTGTCTTAGAGATTTTTTTCTGTCTTTCCAGCTGAGTTTGTGAGAGCAGCTCCCATCACCTTAGTGACCAGTAGGTTTGCTAGTAACCTTTCCCAGGTGTCTGACAGGAATCCTTCCCAATGGACACTTCTCCCTCTGTAATTCAGAATATTCCTCTGATGCTCCTCACAGCCACAGGTACACACTGCCACCACCAGATCAAACAGATCCATGTAACAAATTCAGGGAGTCTTAGGTAGACCAAAATTGTCAGGTTCATCTGTTTTTTAACAAAATGACAGTTTTTAGGATGCTGCACTCTGCTGCTTTCAGACCTTTAACTAGAGCTGGCTGGGCTTTTTCTCTCAAATTATATTTTGAGCAAAAATACAGATATTCGTAGAAAGTTGTGATTTTAGTGTTCCCTGAGTTTCTGCTGGGAAGCAATTTAGATGGGGTTTTGATTACTTGCTTTTACTGTTGTTTTGCTAAGAATTTGAATTTTATTTTTTTGTAATTTAATACAAAGTATTGGAAATAAATTTTCATAGTAATATGGAACTGTTTTCTTTTGCCAGAGTGACGTGTTGTGGAAATGTACTACCATCTCTGTTTGTGGCCAGTCTCGACCCTGGGAAATGTCTCTCTTAACACATCCTAGCTTTTCATCTGCTTAGGCTGTAACAGTGCAGCACTAAACACGCAGTTCAGTCAGAAGGTCTGACCATAGTGCAGAAAATAATAACCAGATCTCTAAGAAACATCTGCCAATGCTTTTGATCAGCCTGTTACTGTTACCTAGAAGTCCAGGTCTGGTGCTAGCTTAAGTATTCAGATTCTGGGTATCAGAAAACCATGAATTTCCTATACTTATCATGATTACTTACTGGCTTTACAAGTTTCAGGAAGCAGAGGGTTTGTTCATGATCTAAGTTCAGGTGTGCCAATTATTTGTGTACTTTAGCTGGCAGTTTGGGTTCTATGAGAACCATGGCTGCAGATGTGCTAAAATCACTGTTAGGCTATGACATACCCTGAAACAAAAGGGGTTATTGCTCTTGCAGGATGTAATTAACATGGGTCAGTAAAGAAAGCCGTAGTGGCCCAGAGCTTGCTATCATTTTCTAAGTTACTCAGGGATGAATGTCATATATATGGCAGAATGAAAGCAAGGCAATTCATTAAAGGAATTCTACTCCAGTTGCTAAAAACAAAATGTTCAAAACTTTTACTGATATGGAACTGTGAAAATACGGAAGAAAGTTTGGCTTAGGTGCCTCTGAAGGAGTAAAATTGTACCATAATATTATCCAAAACCATTTATGGTAGCAAATTAAATAGTTTTGGTTTTCTACCTTCCACTGTAGTTATAATGGTAAGTCCTGATAGAATGAATATGTATTGCAAAAAGCATACTAGAACTTCATTCAGCTGAGAAAACAATTAAAGGCTTGTTTGAAAAGGGAATTTTTTTCAAGCCACACAAAGAACAAAATATTTCTCACAGTTGTTAGATGCTCTGCAGCTGAAGACAGAATAATCATGTCCTTGATTATTTGACAGAAAGCAAGGAGATTGCTGTAGGAATATTTAAAAGTAAGTCACAGCGAAATTGTTTGATCTTTTGAGAACATATCATGATTCCCTGCTGACAAAAATAACAAGAGTAAAATCTACAATATCAACATAGATTTTGCTTTATTAATTAGCAAGTTCATATTCTTCTTAATGTAGCAATACATTATAAAAATTGTAATTTTATTTTACAGGCTACAACATGGACATTTTGATCCTTTTCTTCAGAATTATGGGGGATACTACACTGTGTCAGCCCCAAACAGTTGGGAATGTTGAGTTATACTTTGTACAACAATCCTGCTCAGGCTGACCCAGAGGAAATCTTTGACCATTTTTCAACTACTAACAGATCCTTTTTATGTTAGAAATGGACACCTCGAGAAAAGTTTAAGTTCTTTTAGGCTAGGAATGATGAAGATAATCACTTTTCAGTTACTGAATACTGTATCTATTTCACAATACACTGAAAGACATTTATGGCAGAGTTTTAAAATAGCAACTCTTTTTGTACAGGTAGAAGTGAATGACATACAGCATTCACTGATGGATAAAATACAACAAAGAAAGGATGACAAATCATTTAGTCATAAATATGACTCTCATCTGAAAGCACACCTTGGCAAAGCAGAACAAATAGCAATGTCATTCAGTGTTGTGTGCTTTAGTTCTCAGATACCTAAGTTCACATCACTTCTGCAAACAAAAATATTTCAGCTTGATTCAGACACTTCACAAATAAAAAAAAAATTAAAAAAGGAATTAAAAAGGGGGTTTTTCAGAGTTCTAAGATCTTTCTTTGAGATGGAATTTGACAAAAAATTTTGAATATGAGCTGCATAATATTGTACTTGGAGTATGACAGATTGGGGAGTAATTAAGCAGGTATTTAATAAATTAGGTAAATGAATGATTTAATATTTTGTTTCAAAGTTGTAGTTTTTTTGATCTTTAGTTTTAGAAAATCAATGTCCTATCTTGCTTCCCACCAAAGAGCTCAAAAAATAATTCTTTCCCTGTTTATACAGGACGCCTCAACAGTTTTGGCAGAAATGTTTCGATTATTGCTCCTTCTAGGGCTGAAACACAAGCTGAAGTCAATTCCAGTTTGACAGCCTGGTCTATAGCCACTAGGTTGTCTGCCCTCCAGAGCCAGTGGAGCTTGAAAATTCCTCTTGCTAATCTTCTTCAGATAGTAAGGCTGCTAGCTGGCTGTAGTGTTTTTTCATGTTCCTCTTCAGCAGACACTTCACAGGATGGTGTCTGATATGCCAGGTATTAGAGTGCCCTCAGCCTCCCGTGTTTGGCAACATCCCGAGTCTGTGTTACAGACATCCTGGGATCTGGACATGCACTTTCCCCCATTCTTAGCTTCTGTGTTGGAAGGCAAGCAGCTTGTCCCCAGTCTTCCCACAACCCTGGTGCTGTACTGGGGGCCTCCATTGTACCACACTACTCTGCCCTTCTGACCTTTATTACTGACTCAGGACAATTTCTGGTCTCTGCTGCTAATATTTACTACCTTAATTATATAAAATTAGTGCAAAACCTGTGCTCTGACCCTAGATATTATCATTAGTTTCAAATGCTAATGTATTTTTTTCCCCTTTAGATTTTTGTATTTAAATCTCTGGCTTAATCAACGTGAGGAGAAAGCTATGATTTCAAAGGCAAGCATTCCAGTTCTTGGAAATGTCAGATTTAATGCTGTCTGTACAGCATTAATCTACAGCCTTGTGCATTCTGATACACTCCTCAATTATATTATCATTTGCTTCATGCAGTGCTCTAAATGAACAGTGAGAAGAAAGGAAGAACTGCAGGTAGGCTTGTTATGTTGGTACTCAGGAGGTTTGAGACTAAGAATCATTGCATACTAATGTATAAACTATGTATTAATTCATTCAAAAGACCAAGTCAGGCCAAAGATGGCAGGGGCCATCTCCATTTGGTGTTTCCTAAATTTTACGTAACTTGTCTTGCCCAAGATTTGTTGCTTTTCTTTTTTTTTTTTTTTTTGGGGGGGGGGTGGTGGGCAGGGGGGTTGGTTGTGGTTTGAAGGGTTTTTCTTGATATTTTTTGGGATGTAATTTAAATCTTTATTATACCAATTATAGCAGCATGCAGGAGGTTCATTGCCCTGGGTAGTATGGAAATCCACTTTGCAGCCATCAGTTACTTTTATCTGTTATAGACAGTAAGACAGGCCTATAAAGTTAATACTCTTTTCAGTTTAGTTCCCCTTTCGTTTTTTGCCTCTGTGTCTTCCCTTGTAGCTTTATCACCTATTTTTCATATTCTTCATTTTAACCGGATATTTCCCTCTGACAGAACATCCCACAGTTTCTTTTTAGCCAGAACTACATTTTCCATTGTTATTGAACATTGCTCTCTTAGGACTGGTATACACTTCTTTTGAGTGAAACTATCTGCTTTAGGTTCCTCCCCAGTGAAATTTATGCTTGTAATAGCTGAATTGCTTGCCTGTCTCCCTTTTAATCATTATGCAACTGGTTGGTTTGGGTTTTTTTTCCTACAAGTTTCTCTTTTCTGTTTTCCTATAGCTAACTAAAAGTGTTCATGGAATGCAAAGCCTGGAGTTCAGTATTGGGCATAGGCTTTCCTTTGGAGACTAAGTGGAAACCTCATTGAAATCTACAGCACCCTCACAAGAGGAAGCAGAGGGACAAGCACTGATGTCTTCTCTCTGGTGACAGGACTCAAAGAACAGAATGAAGCTGTGGCAGGGGAGGGTTAGGTTGGATATGAGGAAAAGGTTCTTCACCCAGAGGGTGGACAAACCCCAGCTCCCCAGGGAAGTGGTTACACCACCAAGCCTGACAGAGCTCAAGAAGAATTTGGAGGATTCTCTCAGGCGCATGATGGAGTTCCTGGGGATGTTCTGCACAGACCCAGGAGTTGGACTTTAATGATCCTTGTGGGTGCCTTCCAGCTCAGGATATTCTAGAATTCTTTCAAATATGTGCCAATACTTTAGCTGCACCTATCACATGGCACAGATTTAGAGTTCATTGTCCTGCCTTTTTCCTTCTGAAAACTTATGGTCAAGAGCATTTGTCTTGCAAAGGCTCTGGCTCACAAGACCATGATAGTTTCAGGCAACAGAATGGGATTGATCTTCTGGCAATAGACGGGCATTGATTCTACATTTGGGAGCAGAAAAGAGGTAGGGAGATTACTGAATCTGTATCCAGTGTCCAGGTTAATTGTTACTAGAGGGACAGCTCGGCGGGAGGAGTGTAAGTGTCCCACGGCACTTTTTTCTCATACTTGGTCCAGTGTCTGCTGGTAGCCCCAGGTCTCCTGGTGCTTGAAAGTGAGGGGTGAGTTGCCTGCACTTAACCTGCTGCCATGTGGTTACCTTGCACTTGCACTGAACTGCCCCCTGTGGTTTGTAGGGCAGAGCATGAAATGAGGAAAGCTGTCTCTGCATTTGTGCACCACCAGTCCTACTGAGCCTTTGATGAACTTGACTATTTCCAAAACTGAAATTATGAGAATTTTATTGTACACCATATTCATATTGTGGGATTAGCAGTCATTTAAAGACTGGAAAGGATGTGCTTGGGTAGTATTTAATATGAACCACTGCGTATGGTAAACGGTACAGTAAATCCTTTACAAACAGTCATTAAAGTAGCAATCCTATTACTTCATCCTCCTGAGTGCAGCTGTCCCAACCCTCAGGAGAGCTCTCTCATGCCTGCTCTGCAGGAGCAGCAAGAGGAATGAGCCAAGGGTCATTCCTTGTGTGTTCAGGAAGAAGAAAACATCTTAAAATAGCTGGACTCAGGACTTCCACTGCTTGTGCCAGTGAATCAAGAACATCAAACATGCTCCTAAAGCACATTCCCTGACATCTGATGTTTATTAAATCACTAATTTTGTCTCCTTTATATCACACTTGGTATGTTCAGGTTGACACTGGGAAGGTAGCAATCACTTGGCTGTAAATGGTGGACTGAAGTTCATTTGTCCTAGGTTTTTTTCCCTGTCGAGACAGAAGATATTCAAGTATGAGTAGAATCATTATTTTGCAGTAAAAGCCATTTCCCCGAGGATTTTCAGTGTCAGGTTTTAATCCCCATTTGGCACTCTATGAGTCAATAGAAGCCGCTTATAGGACTGCATGATATACTTGAAAACCACTGACAACAGCATAGTCTCCAATCAACAGGGGTTTATCTTCACTTTTCTTGCCAGTGATAATGGGGTCCCCACAGTTAAAAAACACCATTCAACAAATGAGAATACTTCCCTGCACATTATCCTGTTCATTAGAATTTCCAAGCCTAAGAAATAAGATAATACTTACTGAGAATAACACAAAGAAAAAAGCAGTGATGGAAATTCTCTCCTAGTCAATTCAAGTTGCCTATCTTGGACCCATGTGAAAAATGTTGCTACATTAACCTACACACATAATACACTGGCTCCAGTATTTTAATAATATCAGCAAAAAAGTAATTCTGCACAAGCTCAATATGTTTTTTTTCTTCCTATTTTGAAGTTTTACTAATTGTTGTAAAAGATGCTGCAGGCTCTGAAGCATCCTTAAAGCTTTACTCTGTGCAATTCTCCTTGCAAATGTCTTTTATTTTTGATGCACAATCTTTCGAACTTAAGTATGGTAAAATGTAGTGGTGAGCAACTTAACATCACAGAAAGCACAGAAATCAGGCTGAAGGGGACTTTTCTTGCAAAGTGGGAGGTGAGAAGTTCTGAACCATCAAATTGCTGGATTTTTACTGTGAAAGTCATGACAAAAGACATTTTTTGACTCAGTGATCCTTATGGGTCCCTTCAAACTTCAAATATCTGAAATTCAATATTTCAAGTATCCTATACCCTATATTTCAAATATTCAAATACTCAGTGATTTTTTTAAAATCTTAACAGCCATCAGTTCTATGGCTCTTGTTTCCACTGTTGGATTGGTTGCTCATAACAAAATCTCTTCAAGAAACAGCGGAGTCAGGCTTTTTTGCTCTGTATTCTGTATATCCTCATGTACTCTTGGTTAATGTTGGGTAGTATACAGAACGTCTTCCCCATAAATCACCCTGGTACACAAGTTTAAAAGAAACAGCTTAATGGGGCATCTTACTGTATTTTATGCTCGCGGACACTGCTAGAATGATCAGATTCCCAGGTCTTAGGAATATATCCCCTCAACAGAAATGAAATGTCTCACTGTTTGATAGTGATTTCTAACACCAGGATAAGATAGAAATAGACAGAAACACAATCTTCATCTGAGGGAGACCTAAACCCACAGTGTGAAGTTTTTCTTGGGAAGGCACAACTGTACATTTATTTCTTTTTCTCATAGCATTCCCTAGTATTCTGGTTTTGATCCCTTTTCCTATCTGACCCTTAAGAAAGGATGGGCAAAAAGAGACATGTTTTGGAGCAAAGATTTAAATACAATGCAAACTTCCCCCAAGATAGGGTTTTATCTTGCATAAACTTGTTTAAAAAAATCAAAAGGAACAAAATTTGAAAATGTATTACTTTAAAAACTAAAATGAAGACAAGCAAATTCTCAGTTGTTTAATTTATTTGAAGATATGCACAGAGCTAGTAGATTCCACACAGTATGTAGCCATCAGATGTGAATGTACAAAGCAATCTTTCAGAAAGCTCCTTTGCAAAGCTTGCTTCTGCTGTGGCTGTGAACAGCTAACTTCAGGAAGATGAGGAGCAAGAAGTCTCGAGATTTCCCTGTGGCCTTGGTATGGATATAAAGATGTGAAGAGAAGTTTAACCTGCATGAAATTATCTGGAAAAGCAACACCAACTGGAGCCCTTCAGCTGCAGAACTCCTGCTGCAGAAAGGACATGGACCAGAGGTGCATACACTGTAACACTCCATTCCCAAATGGAGTCCCTAAAGGGCTTATGCTGATGATAACCTAAACAGCCCATGCCGTTACAACAGAATGGGGCTTAGCCTTGCCCCAGTACATTGAAAAGATATCCCAGGATTACTTTGCCTGGAAAAAAGAAGAGGTGCATTGTGCATGTAATTCAGAAAAGACTGCAGAGCAGACACTTAGAGGAGGAGCACCATAAAATCCAGAGGGGATGGGACTACTTTCCCACACTACTATCTATGGGTCACCGTTTGTTAGTGCCTGATACATTTTACATTCTCTGCATTCACCCAACCCTTTCAGGCTGAGAATTCCTGAGTTTTCATATTAGGAAAATGGTGATAAGTCACACATCCCTTCTAAATATAGAGTTGCAATGTCTTCAGAAATGATTCCGTGCAGAAATAAAATCATTTACAACAGCCCATGCTTTCATCAGTTCCAAGAGGGTTCGCAGTCTCGGAATCAGTCAGTGGTCAACATGTGTCCTGGTTTGAAGGACAGGTGTTTGCCAAGGAAAGCAGAAGCTTCCCCTTGGACTGAAAGAAAATGTGATTCTTCCGATTTTTATAATTTTGGAATTAAGAGAGCTCTCAGGCAAAGATATGGGGGTAGGAATAACAGTTCTTTACTAGTATATCTAACAAGACAAACAAGAACAACAACAACAGCTATGAAATTACCCACAAACAGAACAGTAACTCAGTCCCAGTGTTTTTTGGCTGCAGGCACCTTTTCCCTGAGCTGCAGTTCCCGGTGCTGGGGGCGGGCGGGTCCCGCAGAGCCGCAGGAGGGCTGGGGGTGATGGCAGCGCTGTCCCAGGGGGAGAGAGAGATGGAGAGAGAGCTCTCCGCTCACGGTGTGGGTCCTGGTGCTCAGCAGAGTGCTGGATGGTGGTAGTTCACAGCGAGAAGACAGCTGGGCAGGGTCCGATGGTGGTTTCCCGACGCTGGGATGGCAGGGATGGGACACAGACGGCGATCGTCCTTCTCGTCCGAACTCCGCGGGGGAAATGGGCCGAGGCCCAGCCTTCCGCTTCGTCTTCTGGCTGTTTGAATCTCGCGGGGTTCCCTCTTCCCTCCCGTCCCCTCCCCCTTGTCACCAGGGCCCAGTCAACAGGTATCTTAGCATGACAATGGGGAAAATTCCACAGAGGGAAAAAAAAGAAAGAACTAACCCTCAACAACATGTCAGCACTGTTCTCAAAGCTGAGGACAAATTTCTGGTTCAAGGTCCTCATGTTTGCCATCCTGCGTATGGGGATTTATGTTCTATTTCATAAACCAGCCTCTTCGTTTTGAACAGTTCATGTTCACACTTCTCCCAGCTCTACTCTACAAGGATTTCTTAACTGTTAAAGTAGTCAGATTATTAGTTTTTAAGATCTGCTTAGGGAACTGAATGTCTCTTTTCTTTTCCTTAGGAAGCCTCAGCATTTTAGATGCTGACTGAATAAGGTAATTTTCTCCTAAAACTGAAAATTTTTCCTGTTATTGACTCTGCCACAAGTTGAATAACTGCAAAGAAATATAATCATATAATCACATACTATGTAACTGATTTCTGGAGATCATCCAGCTCAACTCCCCAATAAAATAGGGGCTAATTTTAAAGCAAGATTCACTTTCAAAGTTAGATTAGACCCTTGTCTAATTAAAATTTAAATAACTCAAGATAGACTTCACATAACCTCTCTGAATAACTTGTTGCAGTGTTTGACTACCCATAGCGTGATATTCTTTCTAACAACTTAATAGACCGTTTTAACCCTACAATTGGTTCTGCTGCCTCGTTTCCTTTTACTCCACTTTCTTTAAACACCAGCATTAGGTAGATGAAGGCAGTTCAAGACAGTTCCATATCCTTAGACATTTCCATTTCTGACTACACAAACCCATTTCTGTCTGCCTTTCCTCATTTTTCTTGTTCTCCAGTCCCCTTAGCATCTTGGTGTCCCTCCATTGTAATTGCATTAATATAGGAGGATCTTTCCTGCCAAGGTACCCAAAAGTGGATAGAGTACTTGAGCACTCTGTTCAGGCTGTTCAACAGAGCAGAGTGGTCTTTTGCCTCAACCTGCCACCTGCAATCCCACTACTTCACTTTGAGGTGTAGTTACCTTTGTCACCTGATTCATACCCAGACTATAATATTGAGCCCTAGGACTCCAAGGCTTTCTAGCCATTCTGCTCCACACCCGTCCTATTGTATGAGGTTGTTCCATCATTTGTGGAAGATTTTGCATTTTTATTCCCAAACTAGATCAATGTTGGCTATTCCAAGTCGCTCACTTATTCCCAGTCTTCTTCAGAAACCTGGATATGATGTCCGGGGGGATTTGCTCTACATACTTCCCAGGAACTGAGATTAGGCTGACCAGCCTGTAATTCCCAAGTCTTTTGTGCCTTTCTTCCCGAAGAGTTGCATGACATTTTTCTTCCTCATCAGGGAGATTCCCCAGTTGCTACGACCTTTCACAGGTGATGTGAAGCAGCCTTGCAATGACATTGGCCACTTCTCTTGGGACCTTTGGAACACAGCTCCAGTAACTAACCATGTCTTGTACTGACTTCTTTTTAAGTGAAGGGCACCACAATTTATTTGGATGAAATAAATATAACGGCATGATCATCATCTCTGGCATTTAGTCAACTGCAAATTTTTAGGTAAATGATTAATTATTTTCCTACAAGAAAGAATGTCTGCCAATTTGTAGCTAAAAATTAGTTACCTCATACAGCCTAAAGAACATGCTGTATTCAAAAATTACTGTTTAGGGCTGGTTTGTGGTTTGTAATCAACAGATGCCCTGTAGGTTGCAGTCCATGAAATAGAGTTGTTTTTTTTTTCCCTACAAATTGCACAAGATCACGTATCTCTCTTGAGGGGTCTGAAAGGCAGGAACAAATGTACTTTAACTCTGTAGTGTTTCGGTGGTTATGTTAATACTCAAAACTTTGGAGGACTTATGATCCTAAACCATCCAGGATTCTGTAACAGAAAACAGTCTACAAAAAGAAAAAAAAATGCATCCAAATTTCTACCATTCTCCTTTTGGAACAAATTATTGACATTGAGATTTGAATTCTCATTGCATAATTTCCCAGCAAGCTTCTGTTAACAACAATTTCTCTTTTATTCCTCCTTTCACACTTTGCATTTATAAATCTTATTGCTAATCACCTGGATTCTTACTTTGATACAAAAACAAATAATTAGGAATTGTTTTTGTATGCCCTTTTGTTCATGTAAAGTGTGTTCTTAGTGAGGATTATGACTGAGTCTGGCTTGCTTTTTCTTTTTTTCTTTGAAACATAGCTAGGAAATAAAAGTTGAAGAACTAACACTGTTGATTCCTATTATTATTATTATTATTATTAATAATAATAATATTACGTGTCTTGAGAGAAATTGATTATTTCATTGGTGATGAATAATGGAATATTCTACCCTAATACTGAATGTTCTCCTTTGTCAGGAAAACTGCTTTCTTTGAGTGCTTCTCTGTTAGTGCGTAATGTCCATGATCAGGTGTTTCTACTTGAGCATTTGATTTGATTTAGGCACTTTTCTCAAAAAACTATGTATTTTCATAGATGCTGATTTCTTCACTGCTAGCTGCATCATTAGCAGTTAAGAAACTGTGCCCAGGTCTTCACACACACTGTGTTAACACTCTATTGTGGTCTGCAGTCTCTCTGCCCCCTCCCTTAGGCAAAATCTAGTACTTTAAATTAGGTATTGCAGAAAACAGACATAGAAAATTGTATTCCATGCCTGTTATTCTTGCAGTAACCATGAGAACCAGTTTTGAGAAAGAACACTTTTTAAAATGTAACTTTTAGTGAAAAAAAGTAGTACAGAAAATGTTTTCACACTGTACAAGTAGCACATAGAACTGGATCCTATCTCATGAGAGAGCCTGTTGGGATCTGCAGTGGATAGTGTGCCTGAGCATCACAAGAAGATGCAATGTTCCTTTTACACAGAATATGAAAGAGTAAATCCATGCCTTTGCTGCAAAGGAGTGAATTAGCCTTTATCCATCCTTCAGAGGTCTTTGCCCTAGCTCAGAAGTGCAGTTGTTATCAGTATTTTTCACCCAAGCAACATGAGAGTACTGGGATGCTAAAGGCCAGAGGCTGACTAGTTTATCTGTCCTATTATTCCCTCTAACAGAAGGTCCAGACCTATCTGATTTCGGTCTTCAAAAGCTGTAGTCTTTCAGATACTATCAGTAGAATCAGAAAGCATTGCTTCTTTTTTCCTGTACTGTACACACTGATTTAGCTTTGCCATTCTCACTCTGAACAGCACATTTCTTCTTTAAGTCCCCTAGTTCTAACCAGCTTTAGGACCCTTCCCCTTCCCTTTCTCCTTCCCCTTCCCCTTCCCCTTCCCCTTCCCCTTCCCCTTCCCCTTCCCCTTCCCCTTGCCCTTCCCCTTGCCCTTCCCCTTCCCCTTCCCCTTCCCCTTCCCCTTCCCTTTCCCCTTCCCCTTCCCCTTTCCATTTCCATTTCCATTTCCATTTCCATTTCCATTTCTTGCCCCAGGCATACAAACTGCTGCTTCCATTCTGTGGTGTACCTCAGACATATAATCACGATTTGTTCTTCATTAGATGTAGCCCAGCAGATGAACCTGTACTGAAATCCTGACATTCTACTCAGAGCATTATAATTAAGTAAGTAAATTCAAGGTGATGCTGCCTGCAGATTCACAACAAAAACAACAGATGTAGCTTCAAAAAGAAATTTTGAAGATGCTTATTTTTAATTTGCTGTTATATGGGAATGTTTTTAGTGTACTTTTTTTAGCATGTTAAAGGTGAGCAGACTGAATTTTTATTTACAGAGCTGCTGAGAGCGAGACATCATGAGCCAAAGTGCCTCTGAAATGTAAAATTTAAATTACAAATATAATCCATACCATCAAAAATATTTCAAAATTGAAACATCAAGCTTGAAAAATTAATATTTAGATATCTGAATAGTCCAATTCATTACCCCTATTCTGATATCTACTAAAAATGTGAGATAGAAAGAAAAGCTAGAATTTTCAATTTCAGGTTAGTCACTCGCTGGGGCAGCTTTCTGCCTCAGTCTTTACGTCAGAGATATAAAGGTCCCTCCTCCAAGAAGAAATTTATGCTGACATTTCTGTAAATGATGATCTCTCTCATACAAACATTCTCCTTCTACTAGTACTGACACCCCATTTTTATAGTGTTCAGCCCATTCTTTTCTTCCTTAACATTTCATCGATAATGGTTTCATTACAAAGAACAGTAGGTGTCGGCAGCCAGATCTTTCCATCATGTAAATTTAGTGAAGGATTTAACCTGGAAATAAGTCTTTTTTTCCACGACACCAGTCAAATCATGCCAGGCATAAATCTAGGCAAACACAGCCAAAATATTTTTAGCATTTTTCTTTCTGGTGATCATGAAGGGCAGATTTCAGATAATTAATTTGGAGAGCAGCATGGAATGTATTATAATCTCTCCGTTAATTCAGCATGGCTTCTCCTACCCAATAGGATGACTTATCACAGGTCAGGAAATTTAAGGTTGTCATGAATGGAAGGTAGCCAACAAAATCTTCCTGATGAGACAAATATCTTTAACTAGCTGGCATCTCTCTATTTTGTGATAATTTTCTGCTGGTTGCAACAGTCGTCCTTACACCTTGGTGCTTAAGCATTCCTGAGGGGGACAAATCTAATAAGGGACATGAAAGTCACTTAGGAACTCAGTAGCCTAAGTCTGAAAACTTCTTTGAGGCACACAGTTTTCCCATTACATGTATTTTCAGGTGCCATCATTCCTAGTGCCAAGCTTGCTGTCATGAGACGTGCTGATATACAGTCTAACACAGGGGCTTGGGGTGGGATGATTTATGACCACCACAGAAAACATTTCTGAACATCAAGAGTCCTTCTACACAGAAAGTATCAAGCAGATGGGCATGAAAAATGTGTAGACATGAAATTTAGTGTCTTATGGTTTCTAGATGCTGTGAAGGTGAAAAACTCTTACTGGTCCTCTGCTTCTCACCAAAACTCCCCACGTACACAAGAACACTCTGTGTATATTACTTTAATAGTTGAACTATAATGGAAAAAGCAGCTGTTCTTTTCCCCTTCAAGTTTTCCTAATGCAAAAGGTCAGTATTGACTGCATGTAAAACAATCATTGCTCTAAGTCGATATTTAAATCACTTCAGGATTTCCCTCTCTTCTTTTTGTTTGAATAGCTGTCAGACAAGGATCAAATCACAGAGGTTTAGGCAATACAGTAGAACTAAACTATTTGCGGAATAAATACAAGCAGTAACTCTGAAACTTGTATGTTTAACAGCAATGCAGATGTGCACAGTAAGAGTGGGGCAGCTGGTAAAGTAACAGCTAAGGGTTTCAACTGCTCTGCAGAGTGCCAACATATATATATATATGTATCTACATATATGTGTATATATATGTATATATTGATACACATAGATAGCTATAGATAGATGAGATAGAGATAGAGATAGAGATAGAGATAGATAGATAGATAGATAGATAGATAGATAGATAGATAGATAGATAGATAGATAGAGATAGAGAGAGATAGATGATATAGATATCCTTTTCTGTCTCCTCCAATTCAAAATCACAGAATGGGTCTGATTGGAAAGGTCCGCAGAGGTCTTCTGGTCTAGTCTCCCTGCTCAAATAGGGTCATCCGAAAACATTTGGCACAGGATTGTGTCCAGAGAGTTCTTGAACATCTCCAGTAAGGGAAACTCCACAGCCTCTCTGGGCAACCTGTTTCTGTGCACAGTCACCCAGACAGTAAAGTTTTTCTTCATTTTCAGGTGGAACTTCCTGAGCATTAGTTTCTGTCCGAATGCCTCCTGTTCTTCTCCTTTCAGAAAACTAAACTATAAATAAATACATAAATCAATGCATTCTAGGGAACAAAGACCTCGCCTTTGCAATGAATGACCAAGGATCTTAATGCTTCTCTTCTTTACAATAATTACAATGTCATCAGGAGGCTTGATTGCAGCACCTGGAGAAACACTAAATTAGATATAATTTATGTGTCTGCTTTATACTTGTTTTCCACTTCCTAGGCACACTACAAAGTTACAACTCTGACTGTTGCAAGCCTGTATATTTTAATTTCTTAACTCATTTCTCCATACCGTCATACTTCTCTTTTCGTCTGCAACATTTCCTGCCCAGAGTACCCTTTTCTGCATTTCCTACCCTATCTTTTGCTTATCCACCATGCCTTTCTCCTTTATTTCATCTTTGCTCTCTCTCCTTCCTTAACACCTGCTTTCAAAAGTGCATCTTACTATCTACTATCTGATATGACAATAACATTTCACTCAGTATGGTGGACTCTAGAAATAATCCTATGTGAAACTCTGCAAAAAGGAAAAAGGACACTTTTTGTTATTTTTTTCTTTCAATAATCTAAAATTTAAAAAAAAATAACGAAATCAGTTCTTTCTTGAAAAATTATTGTGCTCAAAAATTGAGGCAGTTCGTTCTTTTTAAGTTCCAATTTTCAAAAGCCTGGGCTAAAGTTATGTCTTGTGTTTGCAATTAGCTAAATACTTAATAGTCAATTTCATTTTGCTTAAGAAATGTGTATCAGACAGCAGACTCTAAAACAAAACAAAAAAAAAAAGAAAAGAGAAAACCACAAAAAATACAGTCTTGAATTTAGAGTCTTGAAGAATCTTCACATTTAATTAGTCAGGTTTGGTTTGGTTTTGTTTAGTTTTTTTAATTAGGGTTCTATCTGTTAAAGAGATGTGCAGAAAGTCAGTTCTGGAGTTGGTTCTTCCCTCAGAAGCCTAGTTCAAAAGATCCTGGTGCAGGGGAATCTGAAAATCAAGAGTGAGTCAAATACCTTCATGTAGCCACTTCACACAAGCCACTGTGCTTTTCAGTGAGATCTGAAATGAACTACAGCATTGTAAGGAAGCATGGCAAAGAAGAAAAAAAATAGTTGGTATCTGAAGGTGGGTCCCATGAGGAAAAGATGAAAAGGGCATATTTGCTCACTGCTACAGTGCAGGCTTCCCAGAAAAATACCTGTGATCCAGACTCTGAGGTAAAACCACTCTTTGAAACTCAACAGGCAAACACCTTCCCCTGACAGCCAGTCATGGCTTGTCAAGCTCTTCATCCTCATATATTGTCTCAGCATTTCTGACAGCAACTGATAGCAAAGGCAGATCATATTTTTATATTAAATATTAGGTCAGGGTCTGTGGCTTTTCTCACTCTGGAAGGCACCCTACATGCGTTTTTTCTTAAATGTTCTCCAAGTCCTCAGCCAGAAATTCATCCAGTTTAACAGCCACCTCATCTCACCCTGCCTTACAAAAGCACCCATGTGCAGAGCTGTGTAAGCAGCTACTGCTGCATTTAAAAATGGAAAAACACTCATGTCACAGGTTGCAGAAGGTGAAAGTAATTTCCAGCTTTCACAAAGAAAAAGCAGTTTTCAAAGGTGGAACAGTGTCATCTTCCCATTCAAATATTCTCAGAAAAGGCATTAAATTCTGGAATATTCCTGTTTGTACAGTTGGCAGCTCTTTGCTACAAGTCTTGAAGTATCTGTGGATGCAGCACTCACACAGTGAAAAAAGTCCAGTTAAAAAGTGTCTATGCATTTGGATCAAAGGCTGAGTAGGTTGAACAGATTTCAGAACAAAATTAAGGTCACAAAGTTGGCACTGCAGAACTAAAACAAACAAGCAAAACCTTAGTGAACTAGAGGTATATTGATAGAAATTATTTCTGTGAATCATCAAATACAGAGTGGGACTTCAGCAAAATCTCTGGCAAAATGACACAGACTATTGCGATGGCAAAGTTTGCCTTAACCACCCATACCTATAGCTCCGTAAAGAGAGAAAAAGATAAATGCAAAGAATAAATAATGTCTTGCAAATACATATTTTAGCCAGCTGCAGTTTGACCTGCACACAAATGTGACATTACCTTGCCAGCTTGTCACTCTGGTGCTGTCAGAGCAGAGTCTTGGCTGGGGTTTTTCCACAGAATGGCTTGGAATATAAATCTGTCCTTCCATGGTGTCAAGGAAGGTGCAAGTTCATAGCTGGCCATGTGCATTATGAAACAAATTCAGCAGAGTTTTTCTGAACTTCTCCTTGCTATGCAGCTATCCTGACAATGACCAGAGCGATTGTTGTTAGCTTTTGTCATGTTTTTTGGAGAGCAGCTGAAGTGAAGGGTGAAAGAACGAAATCTCAGTGAAAGACTTCCTAAGTAATCCCAAGTAGTTATCCTGTTTCTGTGTTGGGATCATCGTAATATCTGTAGTCTCCATATAGGAAATAGCATTTTATAAACATCAGCACATCTAACCAAGAGCAATTTGGATTCATGTACCACCATTGTGGATTAATTGTCCATATTATATGCAATAAGGAGGTGGTCTCAAAATAGAGAAAGAATATTACTTTTGGACTTTCTCTCTCCCTCTGTGGGTTCATGTGTAATCTTCATATATGGACTTCTGCTGGGGAATTCTTTAGAAAAGAAGACAATGTACATTTGTACATCAGTCTTTTCAGTTTTCTTCTTTTTATTTTTAATCTGAGAATTAATGATTTGATTTGGAGAAGTGGTGGGACTATTTCCCTTATTTGATCTTTTGGTAGTGAACTAATTTATTGCACACCTTTATCTCTAAAAAATATTGTTGATTTTGCTTTTTTAATTAATTTGCGGTCTTGGATTCATTTTTCGGTATTAGTTCAGAATTTGTGCTGTTCATAATGTGCTAGTCATAGATTCCATTCTATTTTTTTATGTACCTCAGCAAACAGAATGACAAATCTTCTAACTGAATCTTCTATTTTGAATATTTTAATGTTTGATATTTAAACCTTGCTCAAAGCTGTGAGGAAAATGAATGTAAAATATTTGTGAAAATATTTTTTAGTGTATTTATGCCATTTGCTTAATTCTATACTTGGAATCTCTATCACTGCTCAAGAGAAACTGGCAAAAATGGGTCTTAGATTAAATGAAAATGGATCAGTTCAAGGAACTTTATGTAAAAATAGTAAAGGGAACCGAAATTTCTCTTCATACAAAGCAGCAGCCACGTCATCCCATACAGTCTCGGGCACATCCTCATTGTGCCTCACTTTTCTCCAGGCATACAGTATGTTGGGTCACCCCTAAGAGAATTGGGATAGATACATTGCTGTGACCTGCGCTGACCCCTTAGTCAAACATTGCACTTCTCAGTGCACTTCTCAGTATGTCATAAAAGGAAAATCAGGGTGTTGTTTCACAAATTACTGTTTGACAGGTACTGAGGGTCTCATATTGGCAATACTAAAATGTTATCTGCATTTCCTGAAGATTCTGAATGAAAACTTTCACTTCAGGTATGTTGTATTTAACTTTGTCTACCTGTTGTGACAAATGAAAAAGTTCATCAGAGATCTGATTAAATCAGTGATTACATTTATTATATTCCAAACAGAATTTTATGCCAGCCAGTAGCATAAACATTCAGTACTTTAAAAAAAGGGTAACACTCAGTTCTTTTTAAAAAAGGGTTTGTAAAGCTAAAAATAGTTATAAGCCTAATCTGTTGGTATAAATATTAAAAGTAAACAACAAAAATTAAGTATGTCAGAAAAATCTGAAGGACATTTAATTTAATATCCAAAAAAGTCTATCCATGGTCTAAATCTAGAATCCAGATGTAATGTTACATTGGTTTAAAGATAATTAAAAACCAGTTTTACAGGAAAAGTGAAAGCAACCACACAAATACACATATATATGTGGAAAGATTAAGTTTATAATACTATCATTTAGAAGCTAGAAAATTGTTAGAGGAAGCCAATGAATGCATTAAGATGTACCAACTCATAATTAAGACCAGTTAGAGGAGATATTGGAAACTTGGATCAGTTCCTAGTTGTTTTTTTCTTGATCTTGCAAATACATTCAAGAAAAATCAAGTTTAGCAGGTCTTTGGACAGCTGTGCTCATTGCCCGTGGGAGAGAGCACAGATCCTTTAGCAGAGGAGAACTATACAAGCAATTAATAATTAGGCAGAAAAATGGGAGTGTTCAGCATACATTTCTCTTTTGTATGTTTGGGGAAAGGTGATGACTTTAATGATGCTGAAATAAATTCATTTACAATACTAACACCTTAAAATGTTAAAAATATTATAAAAACTATGGTATTCTGTAGAGTTATTTAATAAGTTGTCATAGTTTTAAATGCTCTCTTTAAAATGATGCTCAAGCTCTCGGGCCAGTAATGCCAACTTTCAAAAAGTCCAAGAACTCTGCAGATGTCCCAGAAAGCTGCAATAAAAGAAGCTTCACAACATTTTGAAAAGCACAAACAGGATGATCTCTCCTAATGTTGATCACCAACTAAATAATGCAACAACCACTTGAGGAGAGTTAATGGATGGCAATATAATTAATATCAATCAACATGGCTTATGGAAAATAAATCTTGTCATATTAAGTTTTTTTTAAAATGAATTAAAATCGGGCTAACTTCTCAGTGTCAAAACATCTTTATAAACAAGTAATTATCCCTGAATGGCCACGTTGCTATCAGAGTACAACAAGAATTCATCTAGTCTAAGGGGGATTTGCACTTCAGTGTAGAAATTTTGTTCCTGCACTACCTGGGTAGCACAAATAAAACCCTGCAGTCTCTCCTCACAATAGCCCATCAACACAAACACATCAGTTTGCTACTGCCACACCAGGTACACCACGTACCATGCGCAGTACACCAGACCATGGATTGATGGCAGTTTGTACCCAAACCTCCAGCAGTGGCAGGAAAGAAAAGCACGGAGATACCTCTGCATGCATTTTTAGAAGATATTGCATTTTTAGAATGCATAAATCTCATGCATTTTTAGAAATGCATTCCAAACCACAAATGAAATAAAGGAGAAACAGTCTTTAACTTGACTAGAGAAAGTGGCTGACATGGATGAGAAAACATGGACTAGATAGTAATCAAGAAAAGGAGAAACATCTGGTTGTTGTTTGCATGTACAAAATAGAATTTAGAAGACGGTAATACAGGCAAAGGTATCAGTAATATGGAAGAGATATTTGGATATATGAGCCAGATGATGCATGTAGCAAAGACTTAACCTTGTTCCCATCAATATGAGTGATTTTAGAGTCTATTGTAGGACTGACATCCAAGCTTTTCCTCAAGAACAGAGATTTCAATCCTGAAATGCAGGTTAGCCAGCAAGCACAGCATTGAGACAGAAATGAAAAATATAATCCAAAAGGGTTTGTCTGATAATTCTAAAATAGAAAGTGTAGTATAAAACTCTTTTGAAAAAGTGTTTTCTAAATGAATGTGAAGCTCCAAGGGGTTACCCAGGGAGCTATTTATTACACTGACATTAACACCAAATGGGTTCATCTTGGTTAATGTTCTTACAGTGAATGCCAAAGTAATTCATCACTAGTGGTTACATATGGTAAAGTATTAACACATTTCATCAGGAAAACATTCTTTGAATGTCATGGTTCCAGCACTTGGGACCTGAGAGTAGTTCAAGATGTGTGACACAAACCACTATCACATTTTCAAATGCTATCTTACAAGTTATAGATTAATCTGGTGTCTGCTAAGTAGGTACGCAAATATTTGATTACTTGACAGCAGTTCACAGTCTGCTGAGAGCAATCACTCATAGAAAAATTAAAGGTGAGTTCATTTTAATGCAACATTTTTTTAAAACATGGAACACCATCTATTTTACCCCCACCAGATATTCTCAGATGGTCCAGACTTTACCTCTGTTGCCTAAAGTGGGAAGCAAACTCATTCCAGAAGCAATAAACACATAATAAAAATAGGGATCTGCTGCTAAAAAGCAAGGGAGCGAGCTTAACAGTGGAATTGTTCCTATACCTTCTGGAGCTGAGGGTAATCACTGGATACCAGCGTGGGCCACCAGAGGACAGAGAAAATGGGTCTCAGAATCACCAGTGACAGGTCAAATCTGTAAGCCTTCCTGTGAACAGAGGAGTTTCACATCACATTGAGTTCTTGGTCCAAATTACAGCATTGTTATGGCACAGAACCTTAGGTCCATGCATATGTCAGGGCTGGCTGGTGGAGACTGTGAAAAGCCAAGTTTGAAGTCCATGGAGAATGGATGGAAAAACTGTCAATGACCATCCTGTTTGCTCATATTTTCCCCTCTTCTACATCTTTTGTGTATGTGTAAACCTGTGAATTGTCTTCTCCCATCCACAATGATGTGAATGGAGCTGTAGTAACTGGGGAAGAAACTATTCTTGTCATCTTAGGTCCTTGACATTGATTGTAATGACATTATTCAAGAGCTCTGGGTGGCAGAAAGGGATTTTAGATGTTGCAAATGAACAATTCTGTGACTTTTCACTTACTGTACTTGTGCTGTTCCTTCACAGGGCTTGACCCAATGCACAGGTGTTGCATGTTCTGTTTTCCCTGACAGGGGAGAAGGACAAGGGAGACAAATGTCACAACCAACACTTAGGGGTACTACCTTAAATAATAAAGTTGTATCAGGAGAAGAAGAAGAAGAAGAAGAAGAAGAAGAACAACAACAACAACAACAACAACAGCAACAACAACAACAGCAACAACAACAACAACAACAACAACAGTATCAGGCTGTTGTTATTATTAACAACAGAAAACTATCCCCATGGTGCTTATTCCCTCACATAATTTGCTCTCACTCAGCACTGCCCAGCTGCAGCAGCAGCTCAGGGGTCAGACCCAGCTGTTGACTCAGAGGCAGAGAGACAGCAAATCCCTTAAGGGATTCCCTTGTTTCATCAGCATATGTATAATCCCATATTCTTTCCCTAAACAGAGCACATAAAAATCCTTCTTAGATGTAGTCAGATTTATACAAGCTGCTGTTGCTGGTGGCCTTGTGCTGATCTGGATAGTTTGTGGTGCTCTGAGTTTATCAGCTCTGATGAATCCAATAAGATAACTAGTCTGACAAGCTTATAAACTCTTAGCAGCCTTTCATACAGTACCCCTCAGCATGTAGTTTTTCTCTCTTTGAACAGCTATTTTTTGGTAATTTTTTCTCTAACCACACCCTGTATCAGTAGAGCTCAGTTACACAAATTGACAAAGGCTTTGGTGACACAAAGCTCTCACTTCAGGCACATGAAAAGTTTGTAATCACAGAGTGCACAGCAAGCCATAGCAAGTACTCTCACCCAACACCTTTATTAAGTTATTTTTACTGAGAAATTACTATTTCTACATAGTAATTAAAAAGTACAGAAGTCAACTTTTGTAAGCAGTGAACAAATTAAACACAACCTGGGAGATTTCATCCATGGTGAAGGTGAAAACATTTATTTTTATATTCTTTTGCCTTTGTTACAGAGATCACCTTCTATGCTCATCTTGAGCTCAACTCATTCTATTATTCCTTGTTTTTAGAACTTTTGAGCTATTCTTTTCTGTCCCAGAGAAGGAAACTCCCAGCCTCTAAACTCCCAAGCTCCAGATGAGAAACCATGGCCTCTCTCCACAACTCTCTAGGGCAGCATGCTGGCCTTAACAATGCAGCAACTCCCATGCTTTTGATGACAGCATCATCCCTGAGTCTTCTCTTCCAACTTAGGGAATCCAACAGGTCGTGTCCATGGTGCTGACAAAGGAGAAGCAGAACAGACATAGCTGTCATGTTCCATCCATGTGTCTGAAGGAATGAAATGACACTGAAGGGCTCCTTCATATGCATAACTTTTTGTATGCAAAATGTCCTTTTACTTGTCCTTGGTTAATAAAAGCACTCATGAGAAGTTAGATATGAAATGTACAATTTTTTGTCGAACAGTCAAGCAAGTGATACACAGCTTTTCTTGTCACATCAGATTTTGAGGAACAATGACAAAATAAAAAAACTTCAAAATTTTCCTACTACTTTTTAACCGTGGCAGGTTTGACTTGATGGCTTTGTAAATTATAACAGAAACAAGATGCTGACTTGCCCCCAGTGTAGCCCTTGATTAAACCAGTGCTTTTTTAGGTATTCAAGCTTGACAGCACCCTCTGCAAAAGATGTCATATACACTCTGCTCACAAATCTTCATCTGACTGCAATACCTATTCATTAGTACTAACAATTTGGAGGGATGCTGTTCTCCATTTTGTCTTAAATCACTTAGAATTGTTATAAGCAAAACCTGGCTTTTCTTCTTTTCTATTCCTAGAGCCCAACAGAATGCCCATACCACTGTTTGAAGTAGCAGCTCTCTCAGGCAGCTCCTTGGGACCTAGCATTTTTGTACCAGAAGCACAACAACAATGAAAAGTATACATGGCACAAGCAGCACCAATGCAGTATTTAGAAAGAGTGTCAACTAGCTCCATCTGTGGACAAATGGTTCCAGTGATGTGGAAACTCTAGCCACAGTCCAGCATTCATTTCCCTTGCATTTAGTTCAAGATGTAATAAGTAAAAATTGAAAGGTTTCCTCATGCTCGTTCCCAAGCCTAACTTTTCCTCCTGAGGTCTTGTAGCTATAACTGGGGAAAAGAGCCACAAAGGAACATCAGTCATCCATCCCAACTATGCTGGGAAATAAAGGATGCACATCTGGAAAGACCTGACGTGGCACTGTCATCTCCTCATTTTGTGACCCTCTTTCTCCATCAGAAAGACTCTACGTTTTGGCTGAATGGAACTGAGTGTTTACATCATGCAGAGGTGCCAGAACTAGATTTGTCCAGGCTGGTGTGTCTAGACAGGGCTGTGTCACAATGGTGAGTTAGCTCAGGACACACAGCGCTGCAGCCTGGCACTGTGCCTGAGGCAATTCATCTTGCTTTGTAGAGGGAATAATTAGTCTGGAGGAAACACGAGGCTGACCAATAGACCAGAGCTAGATTATTCAAGGCTTTTGCAGGTGCTGCTGTACAGTGCAGGGCTGGTCAGCATAAACATGCCCAAAGGAAAAGTGCATGGCAAGTCCTCAAGGCTGTGGGCCTGAATTTCATCTTCATTAAGGTCCTGGAGCAAAGCAGCCTTAGTGTAAGAATGAGAGTAATTGTCCTTGGGATAGGGTGCTAACAGCTGGGAAGGGGAGGAGCCTTGGAGGCCCTTGTTCTTAAGGCCCTGAGATCTTTGCATGAAACTTTTAGAGAGCTGAGTTCAGCTGAAGTTTTTGGACAATATCGACATAATGAACAGCAAACCAGAAAATTGGCTCAGAAAACTGGAAACCAGGAAATTGCGTCTCCTTCTGATACTGGGGATTTTGCAAATGTTTGTCTGAAAATTCATCCCACATTTCAAAAAAAAAAAAAAAATACCAATATTATTTTATGAGCCAGATCAGCAACCTGACGCAGCTGGTTGTCCAGACACCATATTCTTTGTGCTGCCATTAGGGAATGAGCAGGACAGGGAGCAGGCAGGGAGACAGAGCTGCACTTTGGAGGCAGCCTCCAGTGAGGCTGAGCATCATGATTTACAGTCATGGTCATCTGCAGAGGATGGAAACAAACAAAAGAGAGTAAACTGTGGGTGAGCAACTTTATTTATAAGCCCCCTACAAGCTGAAATGCAAGCAAGACTTTCTGACAGAAATCACCATCTCACTATTTAACAGTGACACATAGGGCTTTTCTTCTTTCCCATTTGACTTTTATTTCCCTGTATCTAAATATTGATGTGTTTATTTCAAACATTGGCCTCAAATTCCTTTCCACTACGTTTTATTTTAAATGGAGAAGTATGAGAGATACAAGAGGAGTTTTTTGTTGTTTTGGTTTGGGTTTTTTTGTTTATTTTAAAGAAAAAAAGAAAGAAGCAGAGATGATCAGGGAAGGCCACTGCATGTTAGCTGAAAATAATGGATTCACATAATCCTGCTGAGGTAAATGAAAGCTGACTGCTAAAGAGAACCACTGCGTCTTAATAAAGTTGAATGAACTTGGGTTTCAAGTCCTAGAGAATTTTTGAGGCAAAACTGTGAGCCAAGAAGGGTTTATTTGAAAAACAGGATATATAATTTGAGTCTACAAAATAGACTTCTAGAAATAAATGGCATCTCCCCCCTTTTAGGAATCATGCTTTATCTCATATCTGAAAAAGTAATATCTAAGCAGTGACAGAGACACATGAAATTTCACAGGTGTTAAATAAGAGACAATGAAAACTTTTATAGAGTTGTCATCACGCCATTATATTGTCTGCTTACAGATAAGATAAATCAGTCTCCTAAGAAACAGAGCAGGGAAAATAAAGACATGGTATGATCTGCAAGTCCAGCAGAACTCTAAAGTTTTCCTGTGGAACTCTATCAATTCTTCCAGGGTCCTCATATACACCATATGGGTCACTATCACAATGTTGAGCTAAATGGTGCTGCTTCTCACCCTTTATGTAAATTCTATCATAATTTTAGGCATATTCTTCTTCATCTTGCTTTAAAATAGTGGAGAAAGACCACAACCAAAATAGTAAATCATAGATATAAACCATGTTTCTAATGACACTGACCTCTGCCAGGTGCCAGGGCAGACCTGATTGCCAGATGTGTGAGTAGCAATATCAGAAGACCAGAAACAACCAAAATTTTCTTCTCTTTCCTGGTGACAATGGGTAATATCTATTTTCTCTCATCAGCTGGAATTTCCACCTCATAAATAAATTGCTTTCATTCAAAAGGATCTATGACATTGGCAGTGATAGATATTGTCACATCTTTCTGTGGTACCTCATCATCATGACCTTCTGGGCCTTTTATAAAACCATAGCTTGTTGGAGTGTGCTCTATACAATTGTGAGTGAGGATTTGGTATTTTCATAATGATTCTAGATCAAACATCTTTCACAAGATAGCCTGAGAAGAGCAGACTCACTCTTTGTTTGTCCAGTCAGATCCTGTGTTCACAGGAAAGGCATTCAGCAATGACAAAATACTTTTCATCTGTCCTCTTCATCCTTCTTTATTGGCCAAGTTCCTGTGTCACCCAGTAGTTTCAGAAGCTCTTGAAGAAGAATCACAAGCAAGGAGCTTAGAGATTCTCACATCAAAATCCATGCCACAGCTGTACTGTGTCTGTCCTGCAAAGGTGTATCAAAATCATGTCTGCTGTCCCACCAGCCTCCCAGCCCCACTGCTCTGCTGGGATCCTTGTGGACTCCCAGGGCTGGCACATATGTGACTGAGCCAGCCTTCCTTGTGTTTTACAGTTAAACTGTAAATTTGAAGTTAATTTGAAGCTGTCATTGATAGAATATGATAAGATTCAGAGCTTGTTCCAAACAAATGGTATGGATGAGATAACACTGGAGCAAGGAGGAGAGGATGTATTCCTGAAAAATGGGTGTTGTTGCATGCCCTTTGTCCTCAGGGACAGGGAGCGTCCCCTGCCCTTTCACTTACCAGCCAAAGTGAAGGTAATACTGAACTCTGAACTCTGCTGTCCACGATCTTTCAGGAGGAAATCTAAGCTCACCCACTCCTCAAAACCCACAGAGGATATTGGAATCACCTTAGCCTTCCTGCAGGGATGTAGACTATTGTAGCTGTCCTCAAACTCTGGCCGTGCTGCTGCTTCTCCTGGGAAGGAGGACGTGGGTGGCCTTTTGCTGTAGGAAGGAGAGGCAAGAGCACCAGTAATTCTTATGAAACTACAGCACTGATGTTCTTATAGATACTCTTCCTTGGCAATTCAGGGCTGGTACACACTGCTTGTACCTTCAGAACTGCAGAACTTCTAAATAGCAGGACTAGAAGCGTAAGTATGGAGAGAATTGCAATGGCAAGTGTGACCCAGGAGGGTGTTTGCTTCTATTCACATGAATTTTACATGGCACCAAGGAGGATTTATCTTCTGTCTGAGTAACTGCAGAGCAATTGCTGGAAGATTTAGAAGACTTGAATAGTGCAGTATGAATAGTCTGGGTGTCAATAGCCCAGTATTTATTGTGTTGTCACTTGCTACACTTTGATTATTTGTGAAATAAAAAGAGATGCACCGTGATCAAGGAGCCAGAACAGGGCAGAATGGTGCTGGTTTAGTAACAGCAGACTTAGTGGTAATTAAGAAGAATACACTGGAGCTGTATGACTAAGGCAAGCCATTAAGAGCACACTGTGGCTGCATTATTGTCAGACCATGTGCTGCTTTGTGTCAGTTTGTGACCAAACTGCGCTCACCTTCTGTATGACTTTGAAATGAGCTCCTAATGCCTTTTTGGCATTAGGAAATGCCTTATGAAAATAGTTTGATTTTGGAGGTATAACCCTGTTAGACAAAGACAGAGTAAATAATAAATAATGATTTTTCAAAAGATAGAAATGGCACTGAGTAGTCATAAGGAATAACAAAATCTGAGTTTGCAAGTGCTCTCAACTGCTTTCTAATAAAGAGGCACTGTAATATGGCAGGTTGATATCACTATGACAGAACCAGGTAATCAACCCAGAAATATCCACTTAGCATGACAATTTTCTCCTGAACTACTTATAGCATATTTACTGGGTTTCTGGTGATACAGTGTTTTGGTGTTCTTTCCGATGCAGCTGTTGGTACTTATGCTTGTTTCAAGCACTTCTTCTTTTCCCTCATGGCTTTCTCATCTTTGGGGAGCTGGAGAGATTTGAACACAGACTTTTGCTTTTCCACTTACCTTCTTCATCAGCTCTTTTGCAATTATGAAGAAAATGTCTGTCAAATGCTCAGGACACCACTAAAATTACTAAAGAAGTTTTATTTTTTTCTTAAACTTGAGATATATTACAGGATTAAATAAAAGTTATGTATTAAAATCCTTAATATATTTAAGGATTTATCAGAACCCACACATAGGTTCATAAGGGCAGATTTGCCTTTTAGACGAGACTCAAAGAAATTCACCAGCTCCCAGCATGTTGAGGTAGTGAGGGCATCTACTTAAAATTTGTTCTCATGGTGACTGAGCCAAAGAAAGAAAAGAGAAATGATCTTCAGGTAATATGAGAATAAGTAATTTAGTAACATCTCCAAAAATTCATGTAGAAGGAGGTGACTTTAGCTCACATAACATTTCTGAAGGACTTGGATGCTTAAGGAAATCAATTGCAATGGGGAGGATTCTATTTGTCTGTGAGTCAACATAAGGCTGCCTTTCCCAAAAAAAGCAATGAAACTGTTAAGGAGAGGTGTTTTTCCCATACCAGGGGAATAAAATAAGTTGGGTTCCCAAGCAACTGTAGTAAGATTGTGTCTGACACCAGGTGGGTCCTTCATACCAATGTCAATCTTATGGTCTACAAATGGGAAAATATGCCATCTCTACACACTTCTGCAAAAGCAGCCCAGCAAGAAAATTCCCTTTCTTCTGAAGGACTTCACTTAAAACAGATAAAATACCAATTTCATTAATTTTTCTTTTGCAATAAAAAATATGGTTTTTCTGCTGAATTTTTCTTTTGAATTTTGTTTAAATGTTGCATGACCTACTTTGGTGGAGGACTTTTTCTATTCACACTGTATTGGTTCATTCCTGTAGAAAATGTGCTTACTGGCTTGTCAAGAACATGTCATGGTTGTGTTCCCATTGTTTAAATTCACTCATCATTTATTTCAGCTGACTTCAAGAAAGCACTTTTGACATAAATAATGTAGTGCCCACATGAGAGTTGTTCCCATGCAAAATGGGTGGCAGAAGACTTTGACCTTTGAGCCTTTGAGCAGCTGGCTAATCTGAGTGATACTCAATCAAAGTAATACATATCCAGACAAAAAAAAAAAAAAAAAAAGGAATTCATGCAAATGCATGCAAGGATATGTGAACCTAGGTCAGACTTCCAGGCAGAAATGTGTAGTCCAGAGATGTAAGCAACTCAGGAGACAGGTGATTTGATGATTTTAGTAAATTGCAACACCTCTCATGCTTTCTCAGTGGCAAACATAAGATGAGTACCATTATACCTTAGTCTTAAATAGAAGATTTCATGAAAAAAATATCTCTTCTCTTCAAATGTTATGTTCCTGTCCATCTCTATGCTCTAGTAGGTTGAACAGTTATTAGATGGTTCCCACGGAACCAGCTTGCAAGCATTTTGAAAAATTAGGCAAATCAGAAACAAATAATAGAGTAATTTTCCAGTGATTGAAATTGTTGTCATAGAATTAAGGCATTAGCAGGATCCAAGCATAATGATTTTGTAAGCATATTATCTTCACTGGACAGCTGATTTCACATAGTATGCATGGCTTTGTTCATCAGCTCCATCTCTTGCTTATGGGGATGAGCTTCCAAAAAAAAACCCTGTTCTTAAATCAGCATTATTCTTGCACTGCATTTCAAATCCCCTAATCAATATTCAGCCTTTGCCCTTTTTTTACCCCGCCTTTTACATTTAGGACAACTGTATGTGTGCCTGCCTATTATAATTTTAACAATGTATCACAGTTGCAAATCTGATGCAGATCAATGGCTTGAATGTGACAAACTCTAATGATCTAATCTATTTAATATTCATGAAGGAAGCTTGTAGAATACACACTCCCCTCCTTCCTAATGGATGTAAAAGAACCAACTGCATTTTACTGATTGATCAGGTGCATTTTCTTATTACAGAAGCATATTACAGAAACCTCTACATTATGAAACTCTTATTTCAACCTGCAGCCTTTATTTATCATTGAAGAAAATAGCAACATCATTCATTAGATAGATAGATAGATAGATAGATAGATAGATAGATAGATAAGTATGTCAGAGGTATATTTATGCTACACATAGCTCTTATTTATAGCAGCTTTTCAGGTAAAATCCTGTGTGGGATATAAGCCATATGGGATCCACAAAGATCCAGAGACATAAGACTCGGGCAGCCATGAACTCTGAAGTTCATGATGATTTCTAGGTAAACAACCAAGGATATCTTGTGCATATGGAAATAATGCCGGTCCCTACCACGCCAAAATGCTCCAGAAAATGCATAAACTTGTAAGAAAATTCAAGTATTTGTTGATCTAAGTAAGGAAATGTCTATAGTAAGATATGCACTTTTGCCCACATCATCTCTTCTCAGACAAACACATGGCCTTTCGATTTTAAGCTGGAAGAAAAAAAAAAATATTACTGCAAAGAAGCTCTGATAAAGACTAGCAGCCCTTCATGAAATACTCTTTAGAATATCAGCTCCCCAGTCATGTCAGGAGGCTCCTGATTCTCTGCAAACACTGAGAAATTGAATTAAGTGAATAATCATCTTTTTCTGCCTTAATTTCTATGCCTTTTTTTTTTACTTTGTTTTTAATTATCACTTTTGAAATGTTAGGGTGGGGAAGGATGTATCAAAAGACACAACATTTACAAGCAAAAAATACCTTCCCACACTTTCCAAACTAACTGCTTGATAGAATAACTAAATTTGAGCCTTAGGCTGACTCAGCACTCAAAATGGGCCTGATTCGGAAGTTCTTATGCAAGTGATGATCTCTGCTGAGATCAATGAAAGTATTGCCTGTGCACATCCTCTGAGATCAGGACTCATCTATGACTCAGAGTCATTCTCACTCCCCCCTTTCTTCCCTTATCTCAAAAGATCCTAAATTTGTTCCAGCCATAATGTCATTATATTTAATCTATTTTGGTACAAGCAAACAAAATTTAGCAGCTTTCCATGTATTTTTCTGCGCTGTCCTGACTATAAAGGTTTTACTGCAGCAACCCTTGTATTTTCTCTTTCATATTTAATTCACGGGACATAACGACACAAAAGGCTCACTCTTGCATTCCAGCCGAAAGATAGTTTCTAACAAAGTGATATAAAAATTTGTCCTTTTCTTTCCTGCAACACACCAGGTAGATGAATTGTGACTCCCACTGAAAACAGAGAAGGCATCTGGAGTGTTTTGTGGATCATGGTTTGACTCTTGGCTCTTTTTGATTTGCAAAGGTCATACAGTTTAAGAATATGAACCACAAACGGTGAGAATTCACAGGAAGGAATTTGTCTCAATATATGCAGGTTGAGTCTTCTCTCTGGACATGCTAGTGTTGAGCAAGAAGCTGGTGTTTTATAATCTAATAACAATGATATACAATGAATTTATGAATAGCGGATGCAATCTAGTCAGGGTAGTGACGTTACTGCATAAGAAGTTAATGGTCTATTCAGCAAAAGTAGGGACTAGCTAAATAAACAAAAAAAAAAAACAAAAAAAAAAGTGAGGATGACTCCTTTCACCTTGGCAATAGCATAAATGCCATCAAAATAAACAGGAAGGGAAAGAGCACTTGCATCAGAACATCTTCTTCCAAGCTGTGACACAGATGTTTGGCCACTGCAGAGAACAGTGTCACTAAGCAGCTCCCAAGTGATTTGCTCTCCTGAAGGGGAAGGAAGGTTATGAAAGGGTCCTGCACAGCAGAAAAACCTTTTCCTTGACAGCAGACAAGACAGAAATGACTGGTGAGTATGGCTGCCTGCATCCCAGCTGCTGTGCAAGTGCTTTAGGACACTGTGAACATGCAGGATAACCATATGGAAGACAGACAGACTCCATACAGCCTTCACACAGCTACAGACAGTTCACCGAATCCTTTTTTTTCTTAAAGGCTTTTGCTCTCAATAAATGATGCTTTACTTGAAGCAGACTGTTTGTTCACACAGGGTCTGTGAACACCCATGTTACCCCATGTCTCCTGCTCATTTTCAAGCTGTTGTGGTGTGAGTAGTTACATGGAGCTGAGTGAAGGCTAGGGAGCCTACTTGAAAACACAGGGAGGTTTGGAGGCTGGTAGCACTCTGCAGGGTCCATGATCCTGGAAATACCTTTCTACCTTTGACTCCAGTACGAACATTCCCCAGAAGGTCATATACACAGGCTGAGCACCACTTCAAACACTGCATTCACTAAGCCCCAGAGACAGCCCCCAGGCCAGTTTGAAAGGGTATTAACAGTTCCCTGCTGAGGAAGAGGTCCATTTGATGAAGGAAGCTGCTAGAGGTGTTACAGACCCTTTTTGAGTCAACTTGCTATAGTGTCTAGCCAGGCACAAGTTTAGCCAGGATATATGCAAATTAAAAGTAGAAACCAATTACCTGGTCTTGTTGGCTCACACAAAAGACAGCTAGGATTCACCAATCTATTGAGCTAAGCTTTAGACTTAGACTAAAGCTTAGACTTAGACTTAGACTTTAGACTGAAGTCTTTGTCAGACAGGCAGGAGGGGAAGGAGGAGCTGCTGCAGAGCCCATGGACAGACAATCAGCATTGGGGAGTTTGTGGGTAACCCCATCCAGCAACTGAGCTACACTCAGCCACTCAGTCTCTACCTTGCCAGCAGCATCAGGGAGAGATAAGGGGAAAAAAAGTATCTGGTTTCAGATAAGACAGTTGAATAGGGAAAATAAATCTGTGCATGCAAGAAAAGCAAAACAAGGAAATCCTCACTGTTTCCCATGGTCAGGTAAGTGTTCAGCCATGCCCAGGAAGGTTTGGCTCCATTATGTGTAACAGCAACTTGGGAAAGCAAATGTCATAATTCCAAGTGTCCTCCCCTTTCTTCCTCTTCCCCCAGCCCTATATGCTGAGGCTGATCCCATATGATCTGGGATATTTCTTTGGTCAGTTGAGATGAGTGTACTGGATGACTCTTCTTCCAGCTTCCTGAGCACCCCCAGCCTCTTTACCAGCACAGAGTACAAGCAGAAAAGGTCTGGATGCTGTGCAAGCACTGCTCAGGATTAACTAAAGCATATCTGTATTGTCAACTCTGTGTTCAACAATGTCTTGGGGCCACTTTATGATGCTTGTGTCCCCAGTCATCTGTACTGTTGGTGCTGGATATTGAGTTCTGCAGCTTTAAGGCTGGTTCCAGGAGTGAAGGGAGAGAGAAGAGGTGCAGAGTTTGTTCTCAGAGACTGCACTTGCTCCCCCGCACCCTTCACATAGACTGGGTTGTCTGCAGTGGACACCAGGAGAGAACTCTCCTTTGCTTTTGGTTAATTTTCTGGCTAGCTGAGGCAGAGAAGCGTCCCGGACTGTGGGTCTTTTCCCTTTTTCTTGGAATTGTTTGAGCCTGCTCTGGACTGAAAACCCAGAAGAACACCAGGAGCTCACAGCTGTGTCCCACCAGGCCTGGCCTGGGCTGTGACATTTCCCAGCTCTGGAGGGACTGAGAACAGACCGAGTGAGCCGGGCTGCAGCCCACAGAAGGGACTCTGCTGAATTTGTCATCTCTTTGGATGGGCGAGAGGTTTTGCTGTTTAGTATTGTTCATTTTTGTGCTGAGAAGTGTTTTGCCTGTGAAATAAACAGGGTTTTTCCTCTTCTCTTTGAGGAACTATTTCTCCAAACCAGTTGGGGGAGGGACTGCTTGAATCTGTTTCCTAGAGGGACCCCATTCAGAGGTTCCCTCCCTAAATTTGCCCTAAACCAGGACAAATATAATATTGGTGCCCAACGCATGGCTCAGGAAAGTGGAAAAAACTGTCCTGATTGCATTTTGGTTGTAATTACTTTTTATTGGAGTAAAGTAGTAAGTAGCCATGTTGCTAATCCTAATCATAGCCTCATACCAGCCACTGTGAAGGACATTAACTATCCCAGGAAAAACCAGCACTCTGACTTACCATCTTTATCCCTGCTGTTAATGTAGATGGTACCAGTAGTTTGGCCTGGCAACCTACTGGTTGATGAGGATGATTCCCTCTTTTCTTTCTCTTTAGGATTTCACAGTTTTTCATATAAACCCTATCCCTTCTGGGTCCTTGAGCTGCTAACAATACCAAATCCAAATCCTAATATTTACCTTCCTTTGCTCCATAGTGACTTCGTCATAGTTCTTTCTGGATGCCCTTACTCAGCAGTCTGGGAGAAGGTTGCACACTTGTGCTGTGTCTCAGCTGTGTCCTGGACACCTGATTATGAGGGAGCTAAAGCTCTTGGGGCAGCAAAAGACTTTTACAAACTGACATTGCAGAGGATGCAGACCTGAAACTGGCAAAGGGTTACCCTGTGAGAGTAACAACATTCCCTGTGACTTTGGAGGAACATTTACTAGTGAACAACAGCTCTGCATCGTGCACTGTCTGGGCAGGGATGTGTCTGCACCACCAGCAATCTATTAATACCTGAAGCATTCCCTGCCATGAATTACAGAGCTGCTGTGTGGGAGGGCGTGTACGAGTTAGCATTCTTGCTAAGGTGTCATTTCCAAGGTGCTCCTGCCTGCAGGCTTCCAGTCTACAGCTGAATCTCAGGGATAATGAGGATGTGAGGAAAGCAGAGCAGAAAGTCAGTGGCCACAGAACTCATCCCTGAACAACCTAGGATTTTTATGATGCCCACTAGTATTTTGCGAGATATTTGATTTTATTATAATTGCTATTTCTTTGAGAACAGAAGTTTCTGATGTCACTGCATCATCATTTCAAGAGTTGCATCAACTTTCAGTGTTGTCAAATAGGTAAAAATAGCATAAAGCTTGGTATGAGCCTTTCCCACAGCTCTAGCACTGGAATGTCTTCTCTAAAATTCCCAGGAATTGAAGAACATATAAGAATTTATGTATCAGTTTCAATACTCCCCCCTCTTTTAACTTGCCAGAGTCATTCCTGAGATCACCAAAATGGACCCAAAAAAGGGCTTATCTGTTTTGTGATTTCTATGGCTCTATATATATATATATATAAAAAAAAAACAACAGCAACAAAAAAAACCCTTCAGTAAAATAAGCAGTGGAAACTGTGATAATGAGTCACAAATAGGCTGGATGATTTAGTGAGGATTTGTCAAAACTCCTTACTTGAAGAAAAATATAAATTTCCTAATACTCTAGCATCATTACACATCATTATATATTTTATGGTGTATTGCTAAATCCCATGCATTTAACCATGCCATTACAGATGAAGTGTCAAAACTTTTCCAGTGGCCTTCAATATGAACACAGATGTTTCATCCTAAATCTGCTTGCATCAGTGAAAATTATTCCCATTTTTGGCACTAGGAGTAAGCCACTTTAGAATAACTTTCTCTTCTTTCTCACTTGAAGAAAAACCGCATCTAATAAACAAGCATACAAAGTTACATGTGAAATGAGCTCAAAATCCAAAATTTTTCTCATTTACCTCTTCTTTTATGCAAAACCAAGGCAAGAGTATTCTTCATCCATCTCAAATTAGAAATATTTTGGGTTATCATTTTGTAATAAATAAGCAGTGAGAGTGTATTTGGCAGGCCAGATAAAGTAAAAAATTGACTACATTTATGTGCTTACGTTACAAGTTCTTTATGTGCTAAGGAGATTTTTACCAAAAAAAATAATAGTTAAAAAAAAAAATCAGCCCCAGAGCATGTAAGGCAATGCCAAAAGTTGAAATAGTTACATAAAGTCCTTCTCAAATTTTGAAAAAGAAAAAAATTACACTTTTTGCCTGCAGGAATTTTTACCTATGTTAAGATACCTGTTTCTAGAATCTCAAAATAGAAGAGTGTTGAACAGACAGAACTATAGCAAAACCAAAAGGTTCAGCTAAGCTTCCTCAGCTGTCTGTCAGACTGGAATGACTGAGGAGTCCCAGGTCTGTAAGCAAAGGTATGAGAGGAGTCTCCAGCATCACTTTTGGCCACAGATGCTCCGAGGCCCTAAGAACTTCACCCTGACTTATAGCTGAACTAATGGAGAGTGGTCTTGGTTTGATTTTGATTTGAGTCTTTCCTTGGCCCTTTGTAAGATTTCTAAGCTTCCTCATATGCCCATTAAAAGAAAAGTACATATTTTTACTCAAAAGAGCATTTTTAGGAAAAGATTTTCAACTGATATAAATATACACCTGTGTGGCTCTATTGAACATTGTGAACTAATGAGCTAATAAAATGCCTTCAATATGAGAAATGTGCTCATAATAAACAAAAGATAGTCTCAATAATATGGCTATAACATATTAAAATACTTCCTTGCATAGCTTTACTTAAATCTGGTGGAAGTTATGATGACTGGAGAAAGCTATAAACTGTATGTTAAAATGTAAATGTAGACTTGAGCCAGTAATGGTAATACCATAGTCCAACTAGTTTCTGTAAGATATTTTTGGACATCAGGAATGAATAAATAGGGCAGCAACACCCATGTAACTTATTTTTTCTTCTGACTGTTTCTCATAAATTTGTTAAGGGAATTACTGACTGAGAAACCAATGTAAATATTTTTTGTGCTAAAATTGTTTAATTCCTCTTTTAAAAATAATTTGTATTCTAGGAGTCACCCAGACAAGTGAAGCAAAAACCAGAAAAGCATTTAAGTGACCAACTAACCAGTACAAGCAACAAATGATGAATAGCAAATAGTTGAAGCAATAATGACTCTCCAATCTTAGTGAACAATTTAAAAGCTGAAAACAGCACAGATAAATCATTTTTTTGAATAATCTAAAGCAGGAATCTAATTTAAATATAATGAAATGTAGGGATATACTGCCAGTGAAAACAGAAGATAATTCTGCATTTAAAGTGTTCACTACAAAACCTGGCACCTAGTCTATTTATTAAGATTTACACCATTTAAGTGACAGTATCATTATTATAGGAATGGTTCTGAAACTCAAAGAGAGTTAGACATTGAAATAATTGCCAGCAAGATGGCCTGATGGCAAAGAGAATATCCAAAACAGTTGAAGAAGCCATAGACACACTGTCAAGAGATTTTGATTAACAATATGAAATAAGGGAAACTCTTAATAACTAGCTGACTTTGATATGTTTGTTTCTTTTAATCCCACTGCATTTGTTTGACCCAGGTAAAAGTCATGCAATTAGAAGCTGTGTTCTGCTAAGAAATTTGTTCCAAATGACATTGGGCTCATTTACCACGTCAGAGTCAACAGACCATGCAGGTTCTTTCAACCATCTTTATCACCCAAAGAGTTAAGGCAGAGCACAGTCCCTGTTGCATTAAGAGTGCTTGGGAGTTTTCAAAGTATTTTATAAATAAAGATTACATGGGAATATATGGAATTTACATGGAATTATATGGGAATCCCATATATTTAAAAACCAATAGGTATGTGGGACCTCGCAGAGTTGTTTCTTTACAAAAAGAGATATAATTTACTTTTATTCATTATTTTTTAGGTATTTGTGATCAATAGTTCAACACATTACATTTCTTTTTTTTCAGACACATTTAGAGAAGGACTGTAGGAGAGAAAATGAACGGGTTTTTTATTAAAATTACATTGAAATTTCATCTATACATTTTTCCAGTAGATTGTTAAATGAATAACCAATCTGCTGCCTTTCAGGGTTAGGAGAAATGAAATCCATTTTCGTATGGGAAGGTCTCACATTATTTTACCTTGCATGCGGGGATTCATCTTGTTCCAAAGACTAAAATGCTTGTTGTTCCAAGTCAAATCTTCTGTTGAGCTGTAGTAGGGCAGAACCAGATCTTAGAATTATAAATCTTTGTGAAATCTTTGGGATTTATCATACAAATTATTAATCCAAGTAATTAGCCCTGTTCTCAGTAAATAATAAACATTTTTTTTAATCTTGCTGAATTGTCTATAAAAGAATATAGGGAACAAAAGACAGTTTGACATCAATCTAAGTTTTTTCAGATCATTAGCTCTTTTTATATCATTATTCCAGAATACAATCAAGAATAAAGTGTACAGATTAAAGCAACAGAAAAGTTAAATGCTTAGTGGATTCTAAGAGATTTAATAGGATAATCTAGATATTTTAAGCTATTTATTTTTACTATTTTATTTTACCACACTGTTAAAGACTCTCCTAATTCTTCATGTATTAGTCTGAAAGAATGCCTAACATCCTGTTGCACTATTTTTAGTGACAAGAATCAATATCACAATGCAGATGAAAGAAAAAGCTATAAAATTTAAATTAACTTCTGTCCTCTTTGCCACATTGATCCATTGCCTTTGTGTTTTCAAATGTAACACTCCTGTTATTGAGCTTACAATTCAGACACTCCCTATTTTTCCGAAATATATTAAAAAGCTATTTAAATATTAATTTCATAACTCAGTAGCTGTTGATGAGTGCACAACCAACCTAGTTTGCCAATGTTCATAAGGAACTGGAAAGTCAAGGACAGTTGCAACCAAATAGGGTCAGAAGAAGCAAGAAAAGATGCTACAGATATTCTGAGGTCCTTTATATTGCTGTCAATCAACAGAAGAAGCATTGATTTCAAAACATTAAGACTTTGGTATTCAAAGAATTCCCCAAACATGCAATACTACTGAAAAGGATCATGACTGGCAAATACTTATAATCTATTCATTTTCCTGTGCAATTCTTTGGTTCTCAAGAAATAAGAATCTATAAAATGAAACCAACATTTTATTTATGAAGGTAAAACTGCTACATTAACTATGAAATAGCTTGAACAAGAGCAATAGAAAATTCCCAGCAAAAAGCTGGATCATATTATTAATGTAAAGTTGTGGTTTTTTCTAGACAAAGGTAAAGTAAAACTGAACACTAATAGGAAAAAAAGGCCACATAAACACACAGCAGAATAAAATAGAAATCTCAAAGAAGATGGAGCATCACACTTTTTTTTAAGAACCTGGATGTGATAAGATTGAGTGCAATTGTAGCTCAGCAAAATGAATGATCCCCTGAAATGTGTATGTCTATTGTCAGAGCAAAAATAGTTAATTTGGGTTCTAGCTCTCACTGCTTTGGAGGAGGTAAGGGTTCAGAAATAATAAATTGCTATTGCTGACAGAGAAAGATTAGACATAAAGGCCCTTAGGGAGAAAATGAGGAGAGAAGGTATTTCAAAAAATAAATTAGAAAAATCACAAAGGTGATTATTAGATCTGAAATATATCACCTTAGAATGCACAGGATGGGCTGTGGATTTTTCGAAGCACAGACTAAAAAAGAACTTACTGGTTTATTCTGATTCTCACTTTACAAAGAAAATAACTCTAGGAAAGAGAAAAGTTTCAGGTTTGAAACAGTTTTTGTTAAAATAGCAATGATTTCGGTTGCAGCAAGCTCTCAGCTGATTTCTGAGACATGTTTGTGCCCTAGATTCAGTAGGGAAGAAATTAGTGAGTTGGATATTCACAGATGAGGGAAGACCACAGCCTGATGTTTCTGTCAAGCAAAATACCAGTCCCAGGTTCCCTTTCAGTGCTTACAGGCACAGTTTAAAAACTAGTTTTTGTTTGGATGGTGGTTATTCCTCTTGCTTAAAACCACAGCAATAAAGGTCAGCCCAATGAAATTTAATTCAGAACAAGTCATAGAGCATTTTGCACAGAAAATTCCAAGCAAAAGAAAAATGAAGGAATAGGATTTCAAAGGTCATGACGTGTGTGGAAACCTACAGTTTTTAGGGTATAACTAGTTATGCCCCACTCTGCAAGATTTAAGTCCTGTGTTTTCAGAAAACTTTATGATCAAGCACAATGTTGTACAACATGCTTTACCACAACAATGATGATTTTGCAGTCAACGTGAAAAGAGCCACATGAAGCTTGCCGTACAGATATTTGTATTTAGCACTGCACATCACTTTGAACATATTTTGACTTTGCATCCCTAGCCCAGCTAATACAGATTTCCGCTTTTTCACTTCTGCTTGTGCCTAGAAAATAAGCATGACCAATACCATCAAATCAGACATAAATACAATTGTTTACAAATTGCTTCAGAGATGATTTCCTGGAGGACAGCTTCCTAAGCAGTGCACTGCTTCTCTGACCCTTCAAAACCTAAAAAGAAATTGCAATGTGTGAAACCACCACCACAAGCTCCTACTCTGACAGGAAATAATACTCTGACATCTGTAGCAGACACAGAGGCTGTATGAATTCTGATGTGTTCGACTGCAAAGGTAGCTCACAAGGCATATTTGTGCCTTGCTTTGTAATATTGCTTTGTATTCACACTAGCTTCACCCTGAATGTCAGAAGAGAAGTAAAGTAGTTCAGCAATGTGATCCTGGATGTCCCAACAACCCTGGTTGGTTCTCCTAATTTAGGGACTCATACCTTCTCTCTCTGAGAGGTTGTTTTGTGAAACAAAACAGGTCCTGGTCTTGAATGTTATATGGAGCATATAAATGCTTGCTCGCTTCAGTCCTCATCATGATATGCATCCATTTTTGTCATTGCAAACAGCTCAACCACCATGACTACGTGGTCTATGCATATAAGGCAATGTTAGCTCAAATCTATACTTGGGACTTTGTCCATCCAGTGCCTCTTTTAGCTCATCAGGAAGCAACCCCTACAAGCTTTGGTAGCAGTCCCCCCAGCACTTCAGGGAGTTTCTTTCCTCATCACCACTGGGACAGGGGCTGCCCTCACTTGTGCGACCACTAAGCTGGCCCTGAATCCCAGCAGACAGCTGTCTGAGGGTATTGCTGGGATGCTCTCCAGCCCCTTGGATTGGTTTGAAGGCCCATTGCAAGAGAAAGTGTCCAGAACAGAAGGTCTAGCTCCACAGGAGAGATGCGGGAGGAACTATTGATCTCAGACAGGATGTGTGAGGAGAGAGACCAGCAAGCATTAGTTTGAAACCCTGCAAAGGACAGAGATTCTCTCCACAGCTGTGCAGCCAGCACTGCTGGCTGCCTGAAGCACAGCAGGAAGGACTCCAAGCACCACAGCCTCAGGGAATGTGTGGAGAGCAGGGAGACAGGGCAGGGGGGCACTGAGGACCCCAGACATCACAGCTTCTTGCAGCTCAGGCATCTGCCCACAGCTGTGTTTACTATGCCCAGTATACTTCAAGCATCAAAGGAAAGAAATAATCTCCCTTCATCCAAGCCAAATGAGCTAACCTTGAAGCAGATCACTGTATTTCACTAACATGGTGATGTCCACTGCATTCAGACTACCACTGTATTTTCACTCTTTCGGGTTGCCTTATATTTCTGAGTAGAACTGTAACAGACTAAAGACTACATATGGGTTTCTCAACTCTCTTTGTATAACTCAGACTTTGCCTACTGAAAAAGACCATTTCACTGGATGTTCCTTGAAAACACATCTGCAAGCCATCACCCATACAGCTTCACCAATTTAATTTTTGAAGATCTGGTCCCTTTTATTTTCCTTACAAAATAAAAATTATCATGACGCTCCAGGCGTCTTGCAAATTTTCCAAGTTCTTGTGAACCTCAAAGAACTTTAAACTCCTCTGTATTTCCTAACTTACTAATGTTTGTTTCAGATGTGATGAAAAATCATTGCTATTTTGTTTGGCTTATGCAAGACTAGTTTTGTTCAAAATTAAAAAAAAATTGGAAAATACCCAGAGACTACGTTGTTGTTTGAGAATTTCATATAAACTGAATTAGTTATGAGATTAATAAATATATGTATTCTGTGGCTGTACTGAATTTTAAGTAGGTAGGTCCTCTGAGAATTATTCTGAAAATACAGAATTATTTTTTAAGGTTTATGTCAAGGTTGGAGAGGTTTAGGGTTAAAATGAATTTAGAGATTGATTATGCCAGCCATCATTGCTATGAAATTTTAATCTTAATGGCAGTGCCAGTGGGTCTCTTTCAACTCTCTTCCACTGTTTCCAGCACTTTGTGCTTTTGTTGTATTCCACCCTTACATGGCATCACAGAACTTTAGCAGGAGCTGACATGGTATTTCAGACAGAGTAAATTTCAGAATCAGACACATATTCAGAAATTCACTATAACTAAAGAGAATCTAGGCTTTATCTATAATTAAAATACAGAGTAAAACAAGAATATAATGAGATATAAAGCTTGACAGTGTGTGAATATGTTGATAATTGTTCATGCTTTAAGGAAAATTTTCACCCTGAGTTTTGAGGAAATAGTCTGGTATGTGGGAGAGAAACAGAATCAAGAAGACTTCAGCTTATTCTCTTTACTTCACCCATGAACTTCCCTCACAGGAGACACAAGGGTGAAGTACTTTCAGCCCCTTGGATTTAAGGGGTTTGAGCTGTATGGCTTCTACCTGCACATGCTCTCTAGGTGATGCTCATGCCATGTAATATCCTGAGCCTGTCTGTGATGATCCAGTACCCTTTGTGTAACAGATCACCATTACTCTGTCCCATTCAAAACTGAGTGCAGCTCCTGTACCCAAAGCATCATAGAGATTATCCACCCTTTTAAACGTTTTGCTCAGGTTAATGTGGCTTGTCACATGAAGTTCCTTTCTCAAGGTAAGCTGACAAGTGGCATTCTCTAAGTTTTCCTCTGATAATAAGTGCACACGTATAGAGAAAGTATTTGAAATAAATAGTAGCCTGTAAGAGGTACTCAGAAATAGCAAGTGTGGTGAAATCTGCTACATTCAGAGTCCAAAAGAACACAGCTGTGCTCACTATATCACATGAGGAGCCCTGAGAGCATGTTTCTCTTTTTCCACAAGGATTATAATTTTCCCCAGCTCCCCATGGAAGCGGACAGAACATTCAAATGCTCTACAGTTTGGGTACTGCATCCCCTATTTTAATGCCATTTGGCTCTTCCAGTCATAGAGTTCACAGTTCACCATAAAATCTACACTTTAAGACAGAAAATAATGGAATGTCTCCTCTCTTTCAGGAGCATTTCAAGGTAATATCCTCAACTGCCTCTACTGGACAATGCACAAGATCACTGTATGCATGCATTCAGTTCTCTGTGTAATTAATGTGTTTACATGCACAAAGAATTCAAGGTAAATAAATGTAAAGTAAAAATTAAATGTGTGGCATAAGATCACCTTGAAACAAAAAGGAAGGCCAGGAATGTTGTGGTCACATTTTACTGCAATAAAAGAAGCATACTGCTGAGATCACAAGAAATACAGATTAGAGTTCAGAGTGCTCACAAGCACAGTTAAGCCCTTGATGTTTTCCCTTGGTTCAGATACCAGCATTGTCAGTTATAAAATAGACATGAGTTAGAAGAGAATCGACATTCAGAGGAGTTCAGTAAAAGCACACCTTGAAATACCGTACACAGTTTATTTCTTTAAGCCAAGCAGTGGTGTGAAGTGAATCAAAGTAACTACCTCTTAAATCTTTAATTATGACAATAAAAATGAAAGCACTGAAGCAAAAGAAAGCTGAAGATTGAAGCAAAAGAAAGCTGAAGATAGGCTTAAAACCACCAATAAAGAACAGCTGAGCTAATTTAAATCTGATAAGGAAAGCTGAAGTTCATTTAGAGCAAAATCCAGCAAGGAATATGAAGGGCATCAGGGAAAGTTCCTACACCATCAAAAAGAAGACTATAGAAAATGTGAGTTAGCTGCTGATGTCATTGGGAGGCCATTCTCTATTATCCCAGAAAGGTCATGGTGATCAAGGCAAGTTCCTGAGGACCAGAACTAAACAACATCATTCCTTTTTTCAAGGGCAAAGAGGAAGACCAAGGACCTACAGGTTGCTTGGCTTTACCTCAGTGTTTGGGAAAGCAGTAAACCAAATTATACTGAAAGCCATTCCCAAACATAAGACAAGAAGGTTTTTGGGATAAGCAGCACAGATTTTTAAAGAGGAGATCACACCTTACCAACCTCATATTCTTTTGTGAGGAGGTGATTGACATGGTAGGTGAGGGAGGAGCAGGGGATGTTGTTTATCTTAAAGTATTAGCTGAAGGCTAGTCACTAGTGGTGAATGCCAGGGCTCAATAGATGTGCACTGATAAATAACCAGGCTCAAGTCACCACATATATATGTAGATATAAATATAATCATACACTTAGAGCAGTGTAAGAAAATCCTTGTGAGGTGTTTTACATTGCACTTCTCAGCCTTGCTCAAGATTTCCCAGAAAAAGGAGCCACTAAAAACTGGCCAACTGTGACCAAATGATGCTAGTATAAATTTTCTGTAGGGTAAAGCCATTGGCCAATCAGCTAAAGTGTAAAATGAAGATGAAGCCAAATAATTATTTCTGCTAAAGATATGATGCATTATTTAAATTACTTATCTGCATCTTAAGATTAAAATCACCAAGTGCTTAAAATAAAAAAGGGACGCTTCTGAATCTGTAACACACATTGAGGGAAAATAATATTTGAATTCTGCCAAGTCTCTGACCCATGATTTTATTTAAGAAAACTCTGATTGATCTATGTTTGTGTAACTAACAGCCTGTAATATGTACACAATTTCAAAGCTAAGAACATTTCAAAAGACGGCTGGAGGGGACAAATCCTACATTTCCTTTTACAAGAGCTTTCCTCCTCCCTCCCCTACAACTGCATTATTTCCTTTATTGTTAATGAAAGCAGCTGCATGCTTCAGAGAATACAGCCAGGAAAGCCTACCAAAGACTCATGGAAATGTTTCTCTTTTGCCACTCATAACTGATGAGAGGAAGAAAAGCTTTCCCCCTTTTTTAAATTCTGTTATCATCAGAGACACTTGGATATAACCAAATCTCACTTTCTTGAGACGTTATGTGCTCCTACTGTTAGTACAGGATACCCACAATGCTTTCTCCGTGACCTCCAACTCATGGCTAGAGTCAGAGCTCATAGCTACAGCTAAGTTATTCTAATATTAACAGCAAATAGTTAGCTCCCTGAAGGAAAAAGGCAACTGGCAGAGTGCTAACTTTACAAACAATATGTGTTTTCTTATCAATTTTTTTCAATTCCTGGTATAATGTTGGTAACCTCGTTGAAAAGTTGACCTCATTGGAACTGGACAAGTCCCACAGGTAAACTTCATCAGTGTTTTTTACATTTTAAGTACACTTTGATGATTTTGACTGAATTATATGCTATGGAATTGCTGATAACTTTTTTTAAATTCTTGTGGTTTTTATGTATTTGTATATAAATAATTTGTTTATTAAGGTGCTTATAACTTTACAATTCTAGAGAATTGTATTGAAGTGTATCTAAGTGCATTGAAGATTTATACTATGCTCCATCTTATATTATAAAACCCCATATTCTTTAAGAAACTTCCTATCACCAGCATTCCCTTTCTTTATTAAATTTTCATCTGGTTTTCAACACATTTGAACCCTCTTCTTCCTCCTTATATTCCAGTTCCATGATCATATTCCATACTCTATCCCACCTGAACTTCAGCAATAACCTCCTTCCTTTGCATCTTAATAGAAAAATAAATGCAAAGCATAAAAAGGCAGTTTTGAGGCCTGGCCTAGCACAGACAATTTAATCAATGTCATGAATTAGCATTTTCTAGTTGCTAGGAAATGCCACCTTAGAACATCTGACAGGCTGATGCACTTAGGCTTGCTCTCCATGACAGGAGAGGTTAATTTGATTCCAACCACTTGCCAATAGAAAGGGAATCTATTCATACTCCTATAGCCAGCAACAGCAACAAATCTTTTTCTCATAGCATTTCTTCTCAGATGCAGGGCTTTATTTTCATGAATTGTCTATTAAATACTTTTATTACTTAGTATCCAAAACGCACAGCTACCATCTTTAAAGTTAAGAGAGAGGAACCTCAGATTATACCACCATTTGTCAAAGGGAATAACCTCTCTCCACCTACATGCACTGTTCAGCTTTCCTTGGTATTTACTTTAAATAAATTTTTTAGAACACCTTAAAAATAATCACCAGACTGGTTAGGGTGAATTTCCCTGTTAACTTGTATTTATATCTGTTGGTCTATTAAAAAACAGCTTTGGAATATATCATTCCATTTATTAGAGTATTAAAGAAAATGAAGTTTGAGGCTTTTGAGAAAATGAAACCTTGTTTAGGACTATCTAATGAATTTACCTGAGGCAGTAGAAGTTCCCAAGAAATTATTAATCTTATTTTAAAAAAAAACTAGTCTAGGTGTTATTAAATCAAGAAATGATGTAATAAAGTCACCTGCTATATTTTCTCTAGTGGAAAACTGTATATAACCTGTGTGAAAAATATTCTAAGAGTTTGCTAGATATGTGCTGAATGTGTTTGCTGAAATCCATACAAATTCCGATACTTTCCAAAGCAAAACCATCTAGTCACTGAGACCTAACACCAAAAACATCTCACAAAAAAAGGATTTAAATACATGGAGTAAATTGTTCAGAACTCAGGCTAACAAGCTGGCTAGGCAAAATAGTGTATTTCAGACCTAAAGGTTGAAATGTAGATACACAAATATTAGATGGAAAGCTTTTAGGGCAAAGATTTATTAGTAGTATGATTGGATTTTATCTTTGTACATCTCTGCTTGAAACTAACGTTTTTTATAAATGAGGGTTGACCTATAAACAATGCCCTTTGGTTGCATTTTTATGTTCTTTTCATGGTTTAATTATACCAGTTGTCCTTTACCAATTACTCTTCAGAACCAAAACATTGCTTTCCCATAAACATGAAGTGCAGAGTCACAAGTGTGACTTTGGAAAATAAAAAAAACCTCAAACTTCAACTATCTTTTGCCAGTAAATTAAAACCTAGAAATAAATAGGGTCCAGTCCTACTGTAGTTATTCAACACCTTTGACTGTTGACTTTAATAAATGGCAGTTTTGACCATTCATTGATTGAGGGGAAAATACAAAGTATGTTTTCCATTGTGAAGAAAGAAATAGAGAGTAAGATGGGGAGCAAGAGAAAGAGAGAGAGGAAGGGATAGAGTAAAGAAGAAAGAAGGTGTAATGGACTTCTGGTGGCATCTATAGTAACCTGCTGAGAGCAGGGCCAGCTGCAAGTCCAGGTTGTTCATGGTCTAGTCCTGCTGACTTTTGACTAGCTATCTCCAGCACTGTGGAACTCACAGCATAGCACCTGTCACAGTGCTCAAAGCTCTGAACCACCCCCAGAGAGAAGCTCCCCAGATGAGGAGACAATAATCAGGGTGAATGTGGGTTTCTTCAATCCCATGCAGGCTGTTCAAGTGTCAAAGACCAGTGCCCACTGCATTCACTGAAGACTGATAAAAGCAGATGCAAGTGCCAGGAACTGCCTTGGGAAAAGGTTAAAGGTATGAGTTTAGAGGTAATAAAGAATATGAATAGAATAAACAAAGTTACAATTAAGGGGAAAATTATAACATTTCTGGAGCAAAACAGGAGTGCCAGGTCTTGTGCTAGTACACTTAGAGGTTAATTTTAAACATTGGTTAGCCAGAATTCATGTCCAAAAATCCTGTTAAACTCCATGGACATAATCTTCAACCAATATAACCTGATGTAATTCCACTGAGGCCAGAGAACAGAATCAAAAATGACCTGATGGAGACCATGAAAACCCAGTGTAAATTAATCTTTGTATATTCCATTAACGAAAATGACACGAGCTTAAAGGCTCTGGAAGAACATTATACTTTGAACCTGGTGGTCTGCCCTATTCAGAAGAAGTTTGCATATAGGGGACTATAAAGATTTTTTTGAATCAGTTTGTTCTGTTCAGAATAGTTGCTCAACAGGGCAAAGAGTGTGTGATGTGGACTGGTTTTGCCATTCAGAGAAATACTCTTCTTTTCATATGACAATCTGATTACACCCAAGAAGCTTAGAAAAATATAATAATTTTGCATATTTTCCCAAGGAATGTCTGGTTGAATGAAATAGCTCCCTGCTGTCAGTCAAGCTAGAGAAATCTTCCTGAACCTATTAAGCAGGTGCCGAAAAGGTATCTGAATATCTATTACAAACAATTAAAGCATTTCTTTAATACCTGCATGTTCTCTGGCATTCATAATTTGCAGTTCCAATCCATTTCTCTGAAAAATTGTTCCTAAAGTATTAGTGTGCTGTAAATCAACACTTTTCTCAGCAGATGCCACAAAAGCCCAATGGTCATATTATGCAAGAAGAGGGTTGCTAACACAAGAGTGAGCAGGTCAAATAATAACAGAGAGAGTAATGCCCTGCTTGCCTGAAAGTCCTATAACCACTTGGAAATCCAAATTTAATGTTAAATATAATGAATATTTTCTAATCTTCAAAGCATAAATGGACTGGATTAAAAAGCCTAAACAGAGGTGCTAAAAAAAAAAAAAGTGTAAATAAAAGTTACTTCCAAAGCAAAGTCTACAGAATGCAAATGGAGTGCCTTTGCCCTATGCCTGTAGCCTGGAAATAAACTGAGATGTGAGCAGCACAAGGCCTTTACTTCCTGCTGTATTTTCAGAATAGTTTTATGAGAACAAAAATAGATGAAAAGTTCATGAACCTGAAAAGAGCAAAGTTTTTGTACAATTCTGGTAGTAGCAAAGAAGAGAATTTTATCAACCCATCTGTCAGGAAAAAATATTAAATCATATCCAGACACTGAAATGACAGGGTGAACACTGAGACACTTTCAAAGCATCAGCTAGACATGGACCAGATACATGTGATATTCAAAGTTACATTGAGAAAAAGAAATCTGGAATGAGAAAAGCTCAAAGTGAAAAGCTGTAATGCAATGAACTAAACTTTAAATGAGGCAATATTTATTCTGGGTATGTGTGATAAGAGTCAGAGGTCAAGCAAAAGTTGAAATTTAAAACTGAAATTTGTTGTTGTTACAAGGAGCTGGGTATCCACCAAGGGAATGAAAACATGCCATAGAAAGAGTAAGCAAAAGGAAAAAAGCAAGCTATAGGAAGAGCAAGGGGCCAGGGAAGGAACTATAGGCAGGTGAGGATACAAATTCCAGCAATGAAAAATTGGTATTAATGTTTATACTTCTTTTAAAGAGAAGCCTCATAATGAAATAATGTTAACTAAACCAAGAAACAAGACCAAAACCTCATATTATCGATGTCAATATTCTTAAGAAAATATATGGTACTTAGCAAAAACTCATCAGTTGCTGTTTATTCTGGGAAAAAACTAAAGCATACAACACAATGATATTTCAGTTGCTACTACGTAGTGCTTACTCTAAATTCAAGGGCTTTTCAGTTTCCCATGCACTGGCAATGAGGAAGTGTGCAAGAAGCCAGGAAAGGGCATAACAGGGACAGCTGACCTGAAGCAAAGAGTTATTCCATCCTACAGAAAGCCCTGCTTGGTATATAAACTGGTGGGTTTATAACTTGGCTGGGAGACCCCAGTTGCTGCCTGGGGAGAGGCTGGGGATCAATCAGCAGGTGAGACTGTTTTGTGCACCACTTGTCTTTCTTGGGTTCTGTTTCTCTCTCTCTCTCTCTTTTTGTTGTCTCCCTGTTCATTGCAAGTTTTATTATTGTTGTTGTTACTATATTTTATTTCAATTACTAAACTGCTCTAGTCTCACCCCATCAGGGAGGCTCAGGGCAGGTTCAGGAAGCAGCTGCATGGTACGATGTTGCCATCTGGGATGAAACCATGACAGCTCTGTTTGGCACTCTGTGGGCCCTGACACAAATACTTTGTTATAAGCATTTTTTATATCAGTTAATAGTCACAGGTCACAATGTGGATTTATTTGTTCTCAAAGACAGTGTGCTTGTTCTTAAGTTGCATTATGTAGCACCTTAATTGCAGCATTCTGTTGTGCTGTTTATAATCAATGAGAATTGGGCTATGGTTTACCATGTTGTACTTTGTAAAAATGGTTTATTATGGAACTGCTGATCATAGAGCTAATCTGGTATTTGTTCTCAGCATTGCCATCATCTCTGCACTTTGAGAGCCATCTACCAGAAAATATTAATAATTACATATTACACATTTTTCCTTAGAAGCCTAATTTTGGGGAAGATAACTCCCTTCATCTTCCCCTTCTCACCGATGCTAGTTCCAATAGCTCTTGAGAATTCTGAATATCCTTAGGATGTACAAATCAACATGTTCCTATTACTTTGTCCTCTGAATGTGTTCCAGGTCTTGCTTTTCAAGAATACCACATGGAGGTCTGCCCCAACGTTGGATAGCTGTAAGTGGTAGGGCATGAGGGATAGTACAGCCAAGTACATAGGTCAGTGGGCACATCCAGTGCTTTGGAACTTCATCCCTGAACAAGTGCAGAATCCAGGAAAACTGGCAAAATATTTGGAATAAGTAGTCTATCTTTCTGGCAGTTCCAGAGTAACACAAATCATTGCAAGCTCCCGGGGCCTGGCCCATGCCTACCAAGCCCTGTTGAACTACTCAGTACCTGCAAGAGGATAAAGCAGGTCTCTGGATGTGACAACAGAATGACAGGCATGGGTCCTACTCCAACCCCTGTGACTGGCACTGTGGCTTAACTGGAGAAGCAATCCACCCTAGTATCTCTCACCCTTACACACAAGAGGAAATGAACACAAAAGTCAGCTCATTTAGTAAAGGAGAATGAAGCAAAGCCACCACAAGAGCAGGAGGAAAAGGCAGAACAAGAGGTAACCCTTGATTGACATCCCCGAGAGAATTGCAGGAGATGCAAAGAGATTTCAGCTGCTTTCCAGGTAAGCACATTTTCACCTGGCTGTTCTGATGCTGGGACAACAAGGCTAATAGTTTAGAATTAGGGGTTAGAGAAGCCAAGAAGCTAGGATACCTTTCTAGGCAAGGGAGTATTAAAAAGAAAATTGTAAAAGGGACTCAAGCACTCAGCCTCTGTAGGTGATTTCTGTTGAGTGTGAAGGAAAAAAAAAACCTTCAAAGAAGGTGTTATGCCACCCAGGTAGGTGGAGAGAGGTACGTAAGGTCCGAGTCATCAGATCCCAATGGATATGATCAATAAAATAATAATTGTGTCTCCACCAGCTACTAAAAAGGAAAAACAGACTTTTTTCAGGCATTGTGGATTTTTGAAGAATGAACATTCCCAATCACATCCTGACTGTAAGCCCTCTCTACCAAGTGACCCAGAATGATTTCAAATGGAGTGATGAGCAATGACAAGCCTTTGCACAAATCAGACAGGAGATAGACTATGCAGTAGCCCCCAGGGCATTTTGGACAGGGCAAGATCAAATAAATATGGTCTACATAGCATCCAGGGCTCTACCTGAATGGTCCTGTCTAAAGCCTCTGGCAGAAAACACCAGGGGAGAGTAAAGATTGACCCTTGGTTTTTGTAATCAGGGTTAAAGAGGCCCTCAGTGTTCCAACTGCAAACTACTGGCAGCTTAAGAAAGAGTTTTAGCTGCTTCAGAAGTAATTGGAACTGAAGCACAGCTCCTCCTGGCACCACAGTTGCTGGTGCTGGATGTTCAAAGGAAGTGTCTCCTCTGCACATCGTGTAAGTGTTGCTACATGGAGGATTCTGTACTGATCTTCGTGATTCAGAAATCTTTAAAGTGATCATTCAGAATGTCACCTGAGGAGGAGGTGACATGTGTCTACTAATGGATCCTGCCATATTGTGGGAAAGTATCCATAGCTGTATGGAAAATTCTGAAGGAGAAGGTGAGTCAAGATAGTTTGCAGAGATGAAAGCTGGCTGGCTTTAGCTATTGCTGAATGAGGAAAATAGACAATACTTAATATCTGCACTGACTCAGGGCTGATGTCAAGTGCACTTTGGGGATGGCTGCAGAGATGGAAAAACTGGCAGTACAGAGGTAAACCCATCCTGGCTGCCACACTGGGGCAAGATACTGCTGCTCAAGTGAAGAACCTGGTTGTGAAGATACTTCATGTATCTTGGGTGCCCATGCACCCAAGAGTTGGGCCACTGAAGAACAGCCAAACAACCAGCAGGTGCATTAAGCTGCTGATATTGAAGTGGTTCAAGTGGATCTGGACTGGAAACACAAGTTTGAATTATTTATAGCTGGGTGGGCTCATTACACATTCAGACCATCAAGAAAGAGATGGAACATGGGCTCATGACCAAAGGATGGACTTGATCATGGATTCCACTATCACATAGGTTATTCAGGAAAGTGAAATATGTGGTGCCATTTAGCAAGCCAAGTGGTCAAAGCCTTTTTGGTAGAGAGGGCGCTATCTAAAATATAAATATGGGGAGGAAATGTAACCCGATTGGCCATATGTCACTCCCATAAACCCACCAAGGCCAGTTTACCATGTGCTTTCCAGGGGGAAAACAACCACTGCATGGTTGGAAATGTATCCTGTGCCCAGTGTCATCACCTGAAACAGTATCCCAGGCCTTGAAAAGCAATTCATCCTAAAAAGAATTGACTCAGTCAACAGGACTCATTTCTAAAACAGCCTCATAGACAGCTGGGCTAAGAAACAGGGCATTGAGTGTGTGACAATCCTTACCATGCAGCAGCTTCCCTCACTATGTAGAATATAGATTAATAGCTTGTTTCTGTTTAATAGAATACTTTTTCCCTTGGTTACAGTATCTATAAATTGTAAAAATTCAACACTATGAAACTAAATGGATCAAACCAGTATTGTGGTCGGGTGGTTTTTGTTCTTACAATCAAGTTATTTTGTGGTTTATTGCTAGTGAAGAGTTTAAATTCAAAATTGGAACTGTCTTTAGGATTCTTCTCAGTCATCAAAGAAAAGTCAAGATTCCTTCACATTTTAGTCACTGCACCAAGCCAACTGGCACAGTCATTTTTGGAGGCCTGGACGTTGTCTTTTCTCTGAGTGTGAGGTTGCAACCTGCTACCCATGAGCATGGATTTTTCTCATAAAAATAATGTGTGATTCCTTCAACTCCATGGCCTTCCCCCTCCACAGATATCTGTGACATCCCTCTGATGCCTCCAATCTGCCAGAGCTGTCATTCACAACTGTATCCTTACCAAAAAAAAAAGCTGACAGTAAAAGTCTCAAAAGTAATTAAGAGGTTAAGTTTTGCAAATAAAACTGTGCAGTCCTGTGTCCACCTGTCACAAAGGAGGTTTAGGAAATTTTTTTGGGTGGGGATTTTGTGTGGTTTGCTCCTCTGAGGGTTGAAATTCAGAAAACCCAAATGTTGATTACATCACCTTGGCTTTTGATGCCTTTTCTTGTTTCCCATGCAGACTACCCCCAAATTTATCAGTCCAGCCTGAAGTAGAGTGAGGAGCTGCAGTGAGACCAACACAAATCTAACTTAATTAGCTGCACTAAAGCCACATGAAATTTGCCTTGCAGCTTTTGGCCTGAGCTCTGGAAAGCAAAAAAGCAAAGAAAAGAGTAAAGAGAGAGACAACATTTATCCTTAAAAACAGAACCCAGGAGGTTTCTCCCCACAAGAGCATCTTCCTCTAAGATGTGCTCCTTCCTCTGCCATTCCTCATTAGCACAGTTAGTAGGGGACAGAGTCCTGCTGGTAAAAGCAAGGGCTTCTGCTCAGTGACCTAGAGAAACCCACCAGGAGGTAAGGCATCAAAATCAATGCTCACTCAGACATAAAAAGCAGCAAAAAGTCCTGTCCTGTCAATATATGCTGTGGGAGGCCAGGCTCCCAGTGTTTAACTCCTGGGTTTTGTCATTTGTATTTGCTCCTGAACATCTGAGATTTTAGAGGTATATGTGGAAGCACAGCACTGACATACAGAAAAAGAAAACAATCAATACTGTGCTCAGCCTGACCTGAAGAATATGCAGCTCATTCACTTTTAGTCCCTTGGTTTATCTCACACTGTGGGAAAAAATAGTATTGCAAATTAATCCAACAGCAACTCGACACTATTGAGAACCAAAATGCTTTCAGTCAGAGCTTTTGGAGTGAGAGTAGACGAGGCTTTACCTGTGTTACTGATAAAAGCCATATGTTTTCCCCTCTTATATAATAGCAAGTCCAATGCCAGGAATCTAGCCATGTGTTTGTAATGTGCACCTCACTAAGAGAAAAACCATGAGGGAATTGAGCCCTTTTATCTGTGATTTTCTTAGTCTTTCTAGCAACTATAAAGTCTATATTAACAATACTTCCAAAAATGGAAATATCTGGATCAACAGCACGCCTCTGTGTTATATCTGTAATACTTTTTCCTATCAATGAAGGAAGGGAGAGGTTTATAGGAAATGTTCCATGATAGTAACAATCCAGCTACCATAAATAGCATGTTTCTCCTGATTTTAAGCAAATTCTGGCTGTGATTGCAAATCATCAGTGCAATAATTATCTTACCTTTTGGAGTACAAAGTGATTTGGGCATATTCAAAAGAAATGCATGCCTTAAAGTCACTGATGGAAAGCCTTGAACAAGGGATCATACTCAGATGTGCTACCAACCAATAGAATGGTCCAAAATCATGGAACAATGTGTTTTCCTCATAAAGTATTTATTTTTAGATTAGAAAGAAAATGTGGATTCTGACTTTTTATTTTCCAGTAATGTGAAATGGGATAAAGAAGAGTAAGCTGAAAATAAAGAAATTTTTCAAACTGGAGTAGAATTAAAATTTTCAAGCAAAATAAATTTAAATTTATTCAAAACATTTTTTAAAAATTGAAAAATTAGGCTGACAATATATGAAACATTTTTCTTCTCTGTTCCACTGACACAAAGAGCTGTATTTGGAAAATATGCATAAGGTTGTTCCATATAATAAAACATTCACGTAAATGAATACCCAACTTTACCATAAAACAGTGGCATCAAAAGCATTTTTCACTCATCACCATTTACTGCATGATGAACAGGTATTACTTTAATTTGAAGGTCTTCAGAGCTAGCCTCAAGTATTCAACTACTTCTGTACTAGAGCAAATAACACCTCAAACTTCTACAGGAATATAATGGCTGACTGACTGATGAAAGACTGTATCTCCTTAATGACTCCATTCCCATGAGCATGTCCAACCAATTTTCTAGAAATTTCAAAGCTAGATATTTTGTAGGTTTCTTCATTACTTTTCAAGGTCCCTGACTGCTATTGATCACTCTAGGTGCTTCCTAAGATTTCAACCAGACATTTTTCCACAAAGTCAAAGTCATAAAAAAGTCAACAATGACAAGGATATTTGAAATTATTTAAATCCTTCCCCACTCCATCATGTCAGAAGGCAAATCTTATTTACATAGCATCCTTTGAAGGAATACAATTCTGTCATTAATCAAAAGCAAACCTTGAAGGCAAACCAGCTCTGTAAAAGATCCTTTTTTATCCTTCATATTTATAGCTCTCAAGAGAGAGCATGTTGCCTAGGAATAGAGTGGGCTGATTAAAAATAAAGTCAAGGAGCAAGCTACCATATTGCCATGGGACTGTGACTCATTTTACTGTGTAGGACATTCCCTTTGCAATACATACCCTTACCATGAAACTATTTTCTAGGATATTCTGTTCTTTTCTCTGTGTAGTACCTGCACCTGACACACAGTGATTAATTTGAGGTCTGCCCCACTGCTGGGTTTTAGGGTATGCTTCCACTGTTAATGTTGTAATTAAAGAGGTCATGTCATAATTTTGTGACTATGTGATAAAATTCTGTCATTTTGGGGTTTAATGGTGTTAGGAAAAAAATACTGGACTTGTTGTCATTTGTAATATTCACAGGATGAAAGCTCCTCGTATATTCATATACCTCTTTCTGCTGATTGTTTTAAAACAATTCTATAACAAGAGCTCCAAATATATAAACTTTGTCCTTGCAGGAAGACAAGCAACAAAAGATAACAAAATGTCTTTCATTGGTTCTGTACAACAAATGAAAACCACTTTGATTATTTTGTAGGAGCTGAAGGTTGTGGAAGATCCACTCAAATTCATTCTTGTGGTAACTAATTTGGTAAAGATGTTTTACTTTTGATTTCTTCATCATACCAGAAAAAGTAAAATATTTCTCTAAAGTTAGCATAGTCATCAACAATACTATTTTTATTAAATACTACAGAAGTGGCAAATATTTTTAGGAAATTTACCTAGTATTGATGCATGTAGTCCATGGAAATTCCAATTCTCTTCACAGATGTTCCTCACAGTTCCACTCTTTTCATGCTCTTTGATGGACTCATGAGTATAAAGTCATATATGACTTCAATAGGATTGTCAATATAAAAATCTAATTCAATCAATTTTTTTTTCTCATTGTAACAGCAGTTTTCAATCATTTTTGTTCAGTTTTTCAGCCAAAACATAGACTTTATGGAACAAGGCACAAAGAAAACAATTACTAATATGAAGATGGACTCTTGCAGCACAAGTTAATTTGTTTTCGACAAACCTTTGGAGAAAATGTAAGATGAGATGTATTGGATTTTTCTGAGTTTTGCACTATGCTTATAATAAGTTTACATTTTTGTGCAGGAATTTGCTTTTTTTTGGGTGCTTATAATAGCAAACAGCACAACACCACACTGCTCTACAAAATGAGGCTTATAAAAAAAGTAATAATAGCAATGTGCCCCCTCTGCAGAGGTCTAGCACAAGGCTGAAACAATACTTATAAACCTCATTCCCTGGCAATGCTTCTAGGGAAAAAGGAATATCAAGGCTTCCCTAGACTAATTTCTGTGATCCTAATGTTTGCTGGATGCCATCTCTTGGAGATTTAAAGAAGCAACTAAAAGCAAAACCAATTCTCTTCTTTAATTCATGAAACCCTAAGGATAACACACAGGTACAAAGCTGACTTGAACATGTAGTTATTAAATTTTTCCAGATTTTATGTAACTTGACAACCAAAAAACCAGTGAGGTACTTTGCATCATTTCCAAGAAAAATGTTAACCCCTCTTTACCTTCTACACACTACAAGCTGACTGACAAGAAAAGTTAATTACGTTATTCTCCATATCTGCCTATGAAAATTGGTTTGGCTGAACAGAGCACACTTGTCCTCACAGCTGTAAATGAGGGAAATGTATGTATATGTATGTGAGTGATCATGATGGTGGTGATGGTGATAACAAAGACCAGAGTTCCCCAATAAAAACTGCAACTTTACTTGAGCTGAGACTCCCTGTTGAATATGCATCAGTAATTCAAGGAGTGATCCAGGACCTCTGCACTGTGGATAATTCAATTTCTCATAATATAACTATGCCAACTCAATGTGTCACCTGTGGAGTGATCATGAGACCTGACCATGTCTGAGATGGCCTGACTGTGTTATCATTTATTCAATTATGATTATTATTTCTCTGTATTATGACAGTCAAAGCAGGCTCTTTGACCAGAACAGCTAGTTCTGGCCTCTCAAACAGTTGCCACTCCCTGCTGTGCTGGCTTTCAGGAGGGAACAGCAAAATAAGGCAACTGAGGGCTATTAGCCTTCTCAATCTCTTTTTAATATCAGGCTACGCTTACAGATAGCTGCCAGGTCTTTTTGAGTAGATATTGTTTTTTCCACTGACATAGCTGGTACTTGACAGAGCTGTTGAAAATTAAAACCCCAGCATTGGCATTTTGTTGTTTTTCAGTTCTGAAGCATGTTTGTAATACACTGTCCATCTCTGTTAAGGTAACAGCCTGGAAATGCAATAAAATACACAGTTCTTCCAGACTGTGTTTCTGTGAATTTCTGTCAGCCATGGTTGCCTATAAGTGGCATTTCAACAGGTGACAACATTGCAGTGTCTTTCAGAAAACTGAAATTACAAGTATGCACTTTGAACTCAGCCACTCTGAGAGAGCTGCTGCTAAAGACACTGTGCTTAGGCTTGATTGTTGTGAGAGCATTTTCACTATTCAGTTTCTTCTTGCAGTGATATTTCACTGGCTCATTTTCATACCATTCAAAGGAATGTGTAGTTGCATATGACTATCAAGTCCTTCAGGTATCCCAGAGTCACACCTCACTCTGTGTGCTGGGAAGTCAAATCACTGTGAGAAACCAGGCTTATAATGTACTGAAATTTCTGAGATGCTAAATGATGTTCAGATGCTCTTTTGGAAATACTTTCCTGTGACAGCAATGCTCTGCTTTGGACTGGGGTTGAACTGTTGTAACTGTGGTCTCTGATTCTCAGATAGTGCCATCAACCAAGGTAGCCAACATAGCCACATCCTGAGTTAGCGCTGCAAGTTCCTGTAAGACAACCATTAGGTTGAGAGGAATTTCTAAATATGGTTTTAGCAGACCCTCATTTCTCATATGAAGCTTGTTCATATAAGAATATGAATAATATTTATATGCAAATACAATCCTGCTATGTTTGTTTGTTTGTTTGTTTGTTTGTTTGATCTCATCTTGTTTTGACAGAGATGTTGACAGTCTCGTAACAAAAATCCTTGGGTGCCCTTCAAGGCCATACTAGGTGAAACAGCCAGCAGTGGTGATCTCCTTACTTTATCAGTTGCAGTAGTTCTCTGGGGAAGTTTTGCATGTTGGATAAGGTTGTCTATATGCATCTTTCATGTTGAACTTCAGACATAGCTCTTTTAATTACAATCTCTGCTGATTCTATTTTACTTTCTTTTGGTGTTACAGGAATCTAAAGCTATATTCTCTTTCCTTCAGACTTTTTTTCATTTTTTGTTTGCTCAGAAATTGCAATATCCAAGCCCAGAAGAGACCACCAGGCAGAGCAGGCCAAAACCTCCAGCTTTAGTCTGACACAGGGAAGGAAAGAAAATGGGAGAGCTCTGATAGGTACATTGACTTCATCTTCAATGGACGCTTCCTGGCAAGCAGTGCTGTATCTAGAAGGGAAGTGGACTGTGGGAAGACATTGATAGCCTGCATTAAAATGTAGCAGGAGAAAGTCTTCCTTGTTAGCAGTCTGCCAATATTTGCACGGCTGAGCTGTGTGAAAGATATTTCACCTACGGGTCTCATGCATCAAGAAACAGAGAGAGCATATGTAGTGCAAGACAGTTGTGTTCAGCTCTAGTGCGTTGGAAGCACATTTGTCAGGAGTGTTTGCCTGTTTGACAGGAGGAACGCTCCAGTGAATAAAACACTAGCCGAAAACAGAGCCTGGTTAGAAACCTAAAGTAAAAATCGCATTAGTGAGGTGTTTAAGGAATGAACAATGACTATGCCTGAAACTGGTGATGCCCTTCTGGTCCAGTGAAAAATGCACACATGATGCTAGAGTAATTTTGAATGAGTTCCTACAACCAGAATAGCAAATTTCTTCTAAAAGGCAAAGTACTATGTGAATAAACATATAATTATATTGCTGAGTGAGGAAAAGACTAAACAGTTCTGTAAAAAAAAAAAAAAGAAAAAAAGTTGAGTAAAATAATCCCCATTGCCCTAACTACTACTGTTACACATAATATGACAATTTCTTACCTTTCATTCTGAAAATAATTTTAAATAATACTGGACCCTTTGCAAGGAATCTATTATGGAAACACATTTGTTTTGAAAACTGAACCTGTATTTTTCTCAAAAAATAACTGTAGTGACAGGCTTATTAAAGAAGACTATTTTCCTGAAATGAATATTGACCTGCTTTCATCACACTGCTGTCCTTTAGTTGGCTACTAAAGGTTTGGACACATCTGTATTGCCTCCTTTGTGCGTGAGCCTTCCTCATATATCACACCTGCTAGCTTTGATTACCCTGTCTGCTGGGAGACTTTTAAGAGAAAATTAGTTCATACTCCAAAATCTGTGGGCCTGAGTGGAAAGAGCAGCTAAGGAGACTGATATAGTTTCAGATATTTGCTCCCAGAACCCTTTCTGCACTCTAGTGGAAGGAAACATTAGTATAAAAAGGGAATGGCAGGTATGCACAAGAAGCTGCAGAAGGACTGCACACACAAGGACAGATAGTGATAGAAAAAGGGGAAATGACATTAATCTGAAAGAGAAGAGGTTTAGGTAAGATCTTAGCAAGAAGATCTTTTCTCACCAGGCAGTAAAACAAAGGTACAGGTTGCCCAGAGAAGTTGTCAGTGGCCAATTACCAGAAGAGTTCAAGGCCAGGTTGGATTGGGCTTTGAGTAACCTAGTCTGGTGGATGATGTCCTGGTCCATGGCAAAGGGTCTGGAACTAGGTGATCTTTAATGGTTTTCCTAATTCAAACCACTCGGTGATTCTATGGAAGTGCACAGAGTGATGGGCAAAAAAAATATCAGTACACCCTGCAATGTGTTTGGGGTTGGATTTTTCCTTTCCTCTCCATCTGTGGAATTTTTTCTCATTAACATGCTAAGAAGCACTGATGGCTAGTGACAGGGGGAGGGGGAGGCTACGTGTTTCTTTTTCAGAGTTTCTCTCACAGGGCAGGGGGCAGAGGTGAAGGGGGGAACACCACGAGATCAGAGGCAGGTAAAAGGAGAGTCAGGGGCAGTTGCTGGCACTCACTCCTTGTTGGCTCTGGGAGGAGGACAGCCTCTGGAAAACCTCGCCCTGCCATCCAACACCGGGAGCTGCCTCTGCTGGTGTTGGACCCTGCATCCCTGCTCGAACACTCTCCTGTTGCAGCCTGCCATCTCCAAGCATCCTGTTGGAGCATCGAGCATCAAGCATCAAGGATTTCACGAGCAGAGCCTCTCCTCCACCCTATCTATCAGGACACAGCCTCCATCACCCCCAGCGCTCCCGCAGCCCCGCGGGATCACCGCGTCTGTCCCTGCCCGCCGGGAGCTGCTGGCACTGACTGCCCATGGGATGGGAACTGCAGCACAGGGGAAAGGTGTCCACAGCCAAAAGAACTGCTGCAGGGGTCCTGGGCTGTTGTTGGTAATTTCATAGCTGACGTTGTTTTGTTGCCTTGTTATATATATATATATATATACATCTATACGCAGTAGTAAAGAACTGTTATTCTTATCCCCATATCTTTGCCTGAGAGCCCCTTAATTCCAAAATTATACTAATTCAGAGTGAGGGGTTTATTAGCTCCGTTTCGAAGGAAGACCCTGCTCTTCCCTAGCACATCTGCCTTTTCAAGCCAGGACACAATGTAACCTTGTCAAGTGCATAACAGAATTTCTTGGTGTCCTAGAGCTGTGTTTCAATTCAGATATGCACCTGAATTTGTTCATTCTAGGAAGCAGCATTTGTTGCAGAAGGTAATCCGTTTGGTAGGATAAACAAGGTATCTCTCCTACCAGCCAGGACTAGGATATTTTGGACAGCAACCCAAGAGAGTTTGTGTTGATCATGCTATACAAGTTCAGCTGTGATTTGTGCAGTGAAACAACTCCTTTTAAGGATAAACTTGCTTAGTAAGAAAGGGATAAAATTGGCAACAGGAGACAGCACTAATAAATAGAATAAATAAATAAAATTCCACATTCAGCTCAGGCCAGTAAACAAACGAAAAAAAGCTCTTGACTGTGATGAATCTGGATTTTTGCACCAATTTCAGAATACTGGGGTGGGCAGGAAGATGTTCCACTGAATGGCATTGGTCTTCCTTGAACCTGTCTTTCCTTTAATTAAGATGTTCCACCAAGCACTGTGAAGCGTGGAATTCAATCAGCTGCTTTAAACAGGAACAAAATGGAGCATGAAACAGCCATGCAGAATTAGCTTGTGATTTCATCTTGAGACACAATGATAGGGGTGGTAATTTGTGTGAAAAATAAAAAAAAAAGCCGCCACTACAGCCAGAATTTAGCAGTCAGGAGGCATAGCCAAGGACCCAAGCAGCCTGAGGGCATGGAGAATTAGGGAACATGTTCCTTGGAGCTAAAATTACTGCTCCATAACAATTTTCTGGGGCTCTATTCTCAGATAGCCATTTTTCCAGAGATGTAACAAAAAAGCAATATTCACATCCACGGCTGGGTTTGTACCTGTTTATAGCTGTATGTGGGCTACAGCAGCTAAAACTGTTTCTTTCTGAATATTACGTTAACCTTTTGCCTGAGAATGTAAGCTGTCTTGTTTTCCTTAAATTCAACCTGCCCTTAATTGAATTTGCACATTATATTTAAAGTTGGGTTTGTGGTGTTGTGTAATTTATTGAGCTACCAGGTACAATGAAATATCAAAGATCTGTGACTGGATATTTATTGATCTGTCTACTGTTCAGGTCTCAGATAGAATTAGGTCCCATGGCATTTTTAAATATTAGGCAAACTATCAAATTTAGACTTGCAGAACATTTTTAAAATGCTGTAATACATTCGCCAACTCAAAGACCTCAATCCTTTTGATAAGGCCACATCAGCATAATAACAAATTCAGAAAAAAAAAAGACAAGAATATATTTTTCATTATGATGAAATATAAAAGTGGTAAAAGCAACTTTCTTGTAGACAAAAAATATTGCTGAAAGAAAAAGTTACACATAGATTTTAAGCCACCATTGATCAATATGATCATAAAGAGTTAGGTTAACATTATCACTGAGTAGTGACATCACTAAGTCGTCTTCACACTCTAATTTTGTCACCGGTTCATTTTTTTTGCTAAAGAATGTGGAAGATTACAATGTTGTATGAAGAGACAAGTAGAAAATCCAATCCAAAACAAAAAAAGGCCAAAGTCTGTGCCCAAGGGGAAAATGAATGAAATCTATTTACTTCTTTGAAATATGAAACAGGTCTGTAACTTAGCAATATATTAATTTCCTTTAGGGTGGGGGTAGGGAAAGAGATGCAAAGAAAATATTCATCAGCTCAATCACTCATAGACACATCCAGATTAGAAAAGATAGATTTCTCCTGGGAGTTTTAATTAACAAGGCACTGACATTTTGCCTTCAAATCAACAACTTTAGGTTTTCATATTGAAGCCTGAGAAGCTTTTTACATTTTCTCCCTGTTACACTCACTTGAAGGATCTACACTTTCTTCAAATAATCATGGAGGGGGAAAAAAGGACTATAACATAAAGGGGGGGAAAGCACCTTATTAAACTCCTACTGCACACACTAAGATAATAAATATCCCATGGAATGAGAAGATTGTTCTGGATTTTGGATTAGACACTTGTACAGTGTCAGATTTCTGAAATGGAATCTGTCAATGTAGGGGCCACACCAGGTCACTGCACTAGTACATTCACACCTGGAAGGATGCTTCAATCAAGCACAAGCCCAAATGACTAAAGGGAAAATTCCAAATTGATAGCTCTAAAGGTCATGAGGAACAAATTCAGGTTGGGAAGGAAAGTAATCAAAAAGGCTTAGTACAGAAACATTGTCATTCTTCAGCTTAATGAGTCCTATACAAGAATAAATGATGGTAGAAGGATGAAAGTAATTGCTAGTTATGTGTTGAGCTCACTGTGGTTAGGGTGCCTCCTAGGATGGCTAGCTGTGATTTGGAGAAAGGTGTTCATTTTGAGTAATCCTTCTCTGGCTTAAGCCAGAGAACATGACCTCTTTGGTGAACTATAATATTAGTATAGTTTTACTCAAGTCAAAAAGATAGACAGTGCCCATTTTCCATCCTTTCCTACTCACTCCTTTCCTTTTGTTTGGTTGTTTTTTTTTTTAATTCCTTCGATTTTCATGTGCATTAAAAAGGATAGAAAATACAATAGATATAGGAAATAACCTCCCATGAACCTCATATAGATAAATAACAGTGACTTGTTACAATTCTTGTGCTTAGCCGCGTTTTGTCCAAAAAGAAAGAGATAATTTGTCCGGACATACAAATAAATGCTTTCTACCCCTTCTCATTTGGTTTGACATTATGCTGTTCTTACTTTCTGACCATTCAAAACAGTTCAAGACTGAGACTAAAATGAGGGAAGAGAACCACAAACTATTTATTTGTCTCACTTCCTGAGACAAGAAGAGCTATCAAACATTGAGGTGCATCGGTATTTCTCATTTCTCATGCTTCTGTTGACAAATAAAATTTATTTGGTTTAGCTATTTTCATTTATTCAGAGAAGTGGCTAACGTAGAATGTGACATGAGAAACGCTTGACAGCACTGAAGTTCTTTGTTAGGAGTAAATCTTCAACTGGTATAAGCTGACAAAGCAATAACAGTGGAGCAAGACCAGCTTTTGCCAAGAGAAAGGCCATAATTTCTACAGATAGAAAAGCTATACAGTTGATTCAGGTTTTCCTGCCTGAAGGTGATACCCCTTCTCCATACTCTCTAGTACTTTGTGTTGTGGGTTAACAACTGCACAGGGTTCAGAAAAGTTGCCTGGAAGCAACTGCAAGTTCCCGATCAACTGCCTTGATGAACACTGTGTTTGTTTTCCAATCTAAGGGTCAAAAATTACAATTTAAATAATAAAAAGTGCTTGCAATGGTGGACACATCTGCCCTCTTTCTGAATTAAACACTGGTGGAGAGAAATATAGTATTTATTTTACCTTAATTACAAGTGGTGCGATCTTTTTCTAAGCAGGTACACACAGATGAGCCTTCTCCAACAGCATCATAAATTTTTTGACATGTAAGAATGACCTTTAAAAGTGGAAGAAAAAAATGAGAAACCTGACAAGCCCTGCAAGCTGCACACCATTTACACAAGAACTCCGTAGAATTTACTCTACCTGTGCCATCTGCTTATGCTGGTATCTAGAGGGCTGTGTTCATAGAAGAAAGGACAGAGTTGACAGAAAATGGCTTTTGTCATTTCAGAAGAAGATTCATAGAAAATAGTTGGGACTCTTTCAATCCAAAGTCACACACCTTCTCTTCTTGGATAAGGTCACAATGACACCTAATGGAAATTAGAAGTCTCATTTCATGAGATTCCAGTATTGGAAAAGTCCCTCTCCATGTCAGTTTACAATGACAATTCAAACACTGCTGTAAAGCCTTGTCTCTGAAATAGTTTGGTGCGAGCTTATCAAAAGAAAATTGGCTGACAAGGCTTTTTGTTATTGCCATTAATGTCACAAAAATTACTCAGAGGTCCATAGTTACCATAACATAAACATTGTTGTAACAAAGTCCAAAGTGAAAAGTGGCAAAACAACATTTTTGAACATTATCAGCTTAGACATTTTGACACTTGGAAACAAAGTGATGAATCTGCAGTGCTGAGAGAGCTGGTGGACACCGTAGAGAAGCTCATCATAATCATCTCTGAAAGGCTTTGGAGATCAGGAGAAAGGTGCCTGAGGACTGAAAGGAAGCAGATGTCATTTGTCTTCAACAAAAGGCAAGAAGGAGTACCCAGGACACAGCAGCCTCATCTCAATCCCTGAAAATGTGATGGAGTGCCTTATTACATCTACCCACAGGGATGACAAGTAGGTGACCCCGAGTAGTGAGTGTGTACTCACTAAAGGCAAATCCTACTTGACCAACCTGATTGCCCTCTACAAAGAGACAACTACCTGGATGAATGAGGGGAGAGCAGTGGATGTTGTCTACTTCAGCTTCAGCAAGGCTTTCAGCACTGTCTCACAACATACTCGGGTAAACTCAGGAAGTGTGGGTTGGATGAGTGGACAGTGGATTGAGAACAGGTTGAGTGACAGATCCCAGAAGATTATGATCAGTGGCACAGGGTCTAGTTGGAGGCCTGGCACAACTCATGGTGCTTCAGAATGAAAGGAATGTCGGATTTGTCTTTGCAAACAAGCTCTGGATCTGCTGGTAGATAAGACTAGCGCTGAGAGATAAAAGAAACAACGGGATGGATTCCACTGATTGATGAATGAAAAAGATATTTGCCTTTACAAAAAAACCTGTAGGTTTGCTGATAAATGAAATTGGATACTGAGAGATGAAAGAAGCAATGGGGGAAAAGTATGAATTCTATAAGAATTAAAAATTCTTTAAAAGGAAGGGTTATACAGCAGAGGGGAATCCTAGGTATCAGGCGTTCTGGGAAGTTTGTACCTCTCAAGTACCTCAGCCAATGGGGAAAGAGAGAGGGAAATGTGGCCAGGAAAATAGGATAAAAAGGAGGCTGCATCCTCCAAAAACTGGAGAGATCCCAGGGGAATGCCCCACGGCCACTCCCTTTATTCAAATAAAGCAAAAAGGACTCCTCTGTCTCCTTTTTGGATACAAACATCTAGTGTTTGTGGATTAATTTTCCTGATAAGAAGCGCTTGAGATTTATGGCCATAGGAGGAGAGTCCTCTGACTGTGTTGATTAGCTTGGAGACCGTGTTAGTTAAAACAGGTAAAACAGCAGAACTGGCCTTCACAACATGCTCTGTTTCCTGGCATTTGTTTGGTTTGGCGCCCAAAAACCCCATCTGAATAACCTGCAGTAAAGGTCGTCCTCACCTCAACTGTGTTAATATCTTTAATGCATTCATTTCCTTCTTTTGCCTGCTTGTCTGAGTTTTTTTCTGTTACCAATCTTGAGTATATTTTCACAACACAAACATTTTATTCAGATAAAATAAAACTGTTAAAACTCACTGTTATCCATAATGCAATGATCACAAACCATGCCTGAGTATAAACATCTTTTCTTTTCATTACACTTCTAAGAGCAGGATTAAGAAAACAGAAAACCAGAAAGATAACACAAAGATACAAAAAGCCCTGCATTAATTCCTTCCTCAATCTTTCCCAGGGCACCTTACTTTATCTGTGTGGGTTTTTATGATTAATTCTCTCCACATCACTCAAAATCTTTACTCATATTGAATGTAGTTTGAATATCTCACTGAAGCTTAACAATACAGAATAGTAGGTCTGTAAACAGAGACAGCAGGAATTTTGAAACATCAGCAAGCTCACTGAGTCCTAGGATTTTGTTGTTGCCCACAGATATGCCAAAACTGAAATTACTTTTTCAAACTAAAAAAGAAAAAAAAAATTACAATCAGAGTTTGCTGCTTTAGATGCTTATCTCTCTAATACATCACAAGTGTCATGAAAGATATAACTCTGGAAGGCCAATCCCAACTAAATTTAAAGGATTTGAAACATTTTTGTCCAAGAAGTTTCTAGAGGATATCAGTTTCTAGAGGACATTTGTTCTGAACTTGAGCAAACCCCAAGTTCATTAAATTGAATAATTCAGCTCTGTCCTCTGTTCTTTTCTTTCTTGATTAAATATTCAGCTGTGGTTGGCCAGTCAAAATTTGTGTTGTGTTTGTGTCGTTTGACCAGACACAGAGGTTGCAGAACTTTTCTATCTGGCACACAATTGGGGGTTTCATTTCTTTTGGGGTGAGACCTCTTATGTGCTGCTGATTGTTTAATTTCTGTGATTTTTTTGTAGCTTCCCATAAACTGTCTAGTTCTGTCTCCCCCAGTGGGTGCTGGGCTGGGAGCTCCCAGCACTTGGAATTCAAGTTGCCCTGGATGAATGCATATGACTTTGAATCTTTAAGTGTATATATGTTTTGAGCATGGGCTGGACCACCATGATATGCTGAATACAATTAAAAATAAAAGCTTTTGTTCTACTAGTGTCAGCCAGATTGATAGAGAAAGAGCAATAGGTATGTACGACATCAAGACTCCTCTTTACAGCAATCACATCTGGTCAAGGGGAAAACTGAATGTTCCTCTGATATAATCACATTAAATGTTCCAGAGTTCAATAATTTCACTTGATTGCTGACATGAGAGCTGATGTGCAAATGATGTGGTAACCAGGAATGATAACAGTGGTAGATAGAAACCTTTTGGCTCCACGACTGAGAAAACCTGCATAGATAGTCTTGCCAGATGTGCCCAGTAACCTCATGCTGAGTCAGAGCACAAAGCCACTTGTGAAAGTTGAGTCTTTCTGCAAATGCCTTGACTTGTTCTCACCTAAACCTGTTATTGAACTCTGGAAGGTCCAGTCCAAGGTCAGGGGCATCTACAGTTGGACTCAATGAGCCTAAAGGTCTTTTCCAACCCAACTGGTTCTATTGCTCTTAGAATATCCTTGTACAAATGTCATTGGAGCCAACAGGATTAAGGCTGTATTTGACCTGTTATTCACACACCAGGAAGAAGTGATAACAAATATGGCTATAGATAACAGTTTGGGTTGCAGTGACCATGAAATTATTACCTTCAGGACCCAGAGGATGTCTGGGAATAAGAACTGCAGACTTAGGAGTCTGAACTTGCAAACTGAATTCTTTAGAGAATTTCTAAATGGTATTCCCTGGAAAGGACCCATAAAAGAGATACCTGCCTTGGCCATTTGGGATGATTTCATAAAGAAACTTACCAAGGGCTCAGGAAAGAGCTATTCTGCTGGACAGAAATACTGTGAATCTCAGTGAGAAGTCCACTTGCCTGAATAGAGAGTACCTCCATGAAATAATATCCAAGAAAGAATCATGCAAGAAGTGGAAATTAGGATGAGCACAAAAAAGGAGGATGTAAAAGCATTTACAAAAATCAGCACTTGTGGACAACATCAGAAATGGCAGTGCTCACATTAAGGTAAAAATGGGTATATATTAGGTAATAAGAAAAGATTTCACAGGATTGCTCAGAAAAAAAAGGTTTCATTAGATATTTTACCATTGACAAATGGGAAAACAAAACAGACTCATAACAGCTGACAAAGAAATGGTTGCAGCCAAAGCCTGCTCCCAAACATCTCATATACCAGCCTAGCCAGGGAAACAGAGGGGCAATGAGTAGTGGAGGGCAACATCCTTATTAAACATGTAAGGAAGCTGGATGCATTCAAGTCCATGGGGCGAAGTGGAATTTAACCACGAGTGTTAAAAGAGATGGCTGGTACACTGCCTACCACCTCTGAAAAAAATGGCTATCAGGAAAGGTCTCTGATGATTGGAAAAAGGTAACAATGTGCCCATCTTTAAGGAAAATGAGAATCCAGGAAACTACAGACACATCAGCCTTACCTGCAGCCCCACAAACACACAGAGGACAAAAATGCAATCAGAAATGGTCAGGGTGGGTTTACCAAAGATAAACTATGGTTGGTCAGCTCAGCCTTGCTGCCTCCTACAGTGAAATGGTTGTCTCTGTGGGCATGGCAGGAGCTGTGCATATCATAAAGCTCAAATATCATAATATTTTTGTCATCACCAAGAGCCTCCTAAGCAGGAAGCTGAAATCTTGGGCTGCACAAAGTGCTAAATGGGCTGCAAGTTTGGCCAGACGATAAAGTACAAAGATGAAAGCATCCATTTTGTGGCTGGTGACTAGAAATATACTTCAGATATCAAAAGTGGGGCCAGTGTTATGCACTTTATTTGTTGATTGTGATTATAGTGATACAGGGTGTAGGTCCCAGAAATGGCATCCTTAATAAGATGGAGTGGCAGACAGCCCAAAGCCCAGAGCTTCAGTCTGGAGGAAGCTTGCAAGGCAACTGAGCCTCACAAAGTTGTGTTAACATTTTGTGATTAGACTCATATATTGACTTTTGTAATGTTAGGAACCTGTTGTTATTATTTGAATTCTGCTGGAATATGTTTCCAGCTTTAATATAAGTGATTATTTCATTTATTGGTCTTTTTTTCTTCAGTTTAGATTGGATTTATTTTAAAAACACAATTTTTTAACCATTTTTTGACCAAAATTAGACAGTTCTTTCTGAGTTCTCATGTATTTAGGTTTGTATCAAAAAATGCTTTGTGAGTATTTTTTTTCTCACTTGAAGTATCATCATGCAATTTTAAATTCTACACATCAAGCTTGCTCTTTTCAGAAACACCTAGTTTGGTCCATTTCTTCATGTAACTGTCTATTGCCACATGTCTAATTGGCTCCTGGTATGTCTAGGTGAACTTTTACAATGTCAAGCTAATTTTTGAAAATGTGTGCTTCCTTTAGCATTGTCTGCAGCCTTGAGAGAGTGAACTGAATCCTTTATCAGCTGCCAATGTTTTTCTGCATAAAAGAAAAATCAACAGGTTCAATAGTTTGAATTAATTAGTTTCCTGGCCACATAAACTTGCCTTGTGTCTTGAGGCCAGCAAAGCATTTAAACATGAATATAAATTTAAATGTATAAGAATACTCATTCAGTAGGAGCTATAATCACATTCTTATACCTTTTGTTTTTGAGAAACATACTTTGTATGAGGCATTAATTTCACTGTAAATATCAATTATAGGATGTTACTCAAATTATCACTCTTATCCTCTAATTAGATCTCTCAATTTTCTTTCTTGTTTTTCTGTTAGAAATTATAACAACAAACTCAATGGTTTTTCAATGATATAGTCACAAATTTCTTGGATAACATTAATCCAAATCAAACTGTTAAGGAATATCTTTCATGTCAGTTTCAATCAATTCCTTTTCACCTTTGTTACAGGATCAAACCCACCTTGCCTGTACCTCAATTTACAACAGCTGTAACTCATGACATTTTTACACTTCTGAGAGAAGTAGTTATTATTCCTCAGAGCTTTGTTTGTAGTCTGAAAGAGTTTCCTCTTTTATATATTTTTCATAAATGCCATTACTTCCTCAAGGTGGTGGTTCAAATATTGTGAAATATAGCTGCTCAGAGGACCACACTTTCAGTAAAGAGGAATTCATCAGATCATGAAGTAAACTCGTATAAGGAGAAAAGAATGCTTTGCATAAAATGTACAGAGAGCTCTCAACAGCAGCATTGACTCAGAGAAACAACATACAGTTTCAAGAAAGAGATAAAAGAAGATTAGGAGATAACATGGACAGCGTTGTAGAACAAGCACTTTTCTCCCCTTCTGAACAGAAGAAAACTAGGAAATTCCCCTAAAATCATCTTTCACTGATCCCAGCAAAACATTGGCAGCAGCTCTACAAAAAACTGTGTACTGTTATCAAAATGGTAATGGTGCTCCTTTAGAAATTTGCATTTATAATGTCAGAATCTTGTTAAGAATAAGAAGAAATATATTAAATATTCAGCAATATTGACTAACCATGACAACGAATCTGGTTACCTAGGCTGTTTGATAAACTAAGGCTTTATCAGTGGGACTTCAGTCATATCTGGGATCTTTAAAGTACTTTCTTTCTGGTATTTTGCTGTTGCATGAGCATCATAAAATATATGAAATATTACTTTCTTGTGTCTTCAAGGCAAAACCAAACTCTTCTTTTGCTGTGGCAGAAGTATGACACTGAGATGCAGAAAGTGGACTCAGGGGATGTGTCTCAAAAATACCTATCTAGGAAGATTATCTCTGGGACACCAGTAGAATGATAATGGATATTATTATGTGCTTGAAACAGTATTTTTAAAAAAGGGAAGTATAATTCTTCCTTACATAGCAAATAATCTCAGAAAGGCTCAGGGCTCTATACATATCAAGATGCTGTCACATCAGGATGCCCTGCTTTACCTTTTACTGCAAAATAGAGCAGGCTGGGAGGCCTGATCCTCTGGGGAATTCTTCTGGGTTATACAGCAAATACTCAGGCCCAAGAAACTCCAGAAAGACTGGCAAAAAGAGAGAATTCAATAAATATTGAATATAAAACATAATTAAGAGGTATAAAAATTTGAATTAGTACATACAATATTTCTGCAGCTCTAAATGAAAAACTGTGCTCTTTCCACATTTTAGGAAGCATGCTGCAAAAAGAAACAGAGCATTCAGAGAAAAGCTATGTCACCTTGTAACACAAAAGTCAAAAACCCTGCTCTATTTACTGTTTGAAAAAAGTGATTAGGTTATGCCTCAGACCCACCAAAAATGACATGTTCAGCAGCAGAAGCTTCAAGGTAAAAGGCCCGAAGCAAGAAGTGTCACATTGTTACCAGAGGTCCAGCTGCTGGGTATCAGGAAATCTGACAGATTTCTACTGCTTGAAGGGGCAGGTGACACACTTCTCTAGATAAATCAAATGGCAATATTAATAGTAGTTTTAAGATGGATCCTTTTCTATCACTCTAGTTTTCAGGATAGTACAGATGGGGATACCCCACTCCCCAGTTCCAGGACGTGTGTGTTTCACCTGCCAGTTCAAGAAGAGGTGGTGACCATTGTGTTCCCTTCCCTTGCATGCTTACTGGGCATATGACATGAAAACAGCAGGATCACAAACACACTGGGAGGTTATGAGAATCATGATGTCTGTTGTCAAAGCATATTTTGTAAGTAGTTTGTATCTGTTTTCAACAGATGTATTTCATCTTCTGAAAGTCCTGGCACCTATTTTTACTAGTTAGAAGTGCAGCCTGTGCAACTGTTGAACATGTGTTTGTCAAATGACTGCTAGTACTGCAGGGTATTAAAACTAGAACCTGAAAAGTTTTTTCTGATTCAAGCTGCTAGAGAGAAGCTAGAGATTTTTGATAACAAAGTGTGGCAGATCTATGTAAGTTTTGCAGACACCTCAGCTGAAAAGAATATACGGATGGGTGCTCACTTCAAGGCATGGATTGATCTGTTTTGTGGCAGCATAACAAACCAGCACCTCTCTCAAGTTGTTATTTTGTTCTGATTTCTCAACTTTTGGTGGTTTTTATTAATTTCTTTCTGGGTATTTTTTATTTTTTTCTTTTTTTTTTTTCCAGTGCATAGCCCATAGCACTTATGGTTGTCAAAGAAAATGTTTAAATGTTCAAAAGATTGCTATGTAAGTTTTTAGATATCTCAGAAGAACACTGACAAGCAAAGCTTAAAGAGTCTGGAGAAACCAGAGGAGCCCATACCACCATTCCTTCACAGTTAGGACCACCTTGAAGGATGCCTTACTGGGACAAGAATAACCAAAATGTATTCTGATTAAAAAGTCGAGACCCTTCCTCTGTTTACTTTTCCTTTACCTGACTTCTGGTTCATTGTGGATTATTTTAAACTGATTAAAGCCAAAGACAAAATTCTATTCACTATTGAGCTGAACACTTATTATCTGGAGACAGGATAAATCTTTTGCTGTCTGGTAGTTACTGATTTCTTTTCTCTGTGACCTCTTCAGTTTGTTTTTGGTTTTTTTTCTAGCAATGTGCCAGAGCAGATGCAGATGTATTCATAACTCTTACTTTCAAGTTGTGATGGAATTCGATGCATAATACATCTCTCCAGGTTTCCTGTTATGGGGCCAAAGCACTCAAGACCAGCTGAGCCTGGATTTAAGAGATACTCTAAACCCCTCCAACAAACTCCAGAGCTGTCCGACCTGAGAACACCATGCTGAGGATGCAACCTCCAAGCAATAGAAATGAGAAGCCTGGACAGGCCTGGGGCAAAACCATTGGCAATTCTCTCTAGCTTTATGGAAACAGGTGGATTTCCTTGAAACACTTATTTTTTTAATGAATCAGTGCTTTCTAGGGAAAACTCCTGACAATCTCTCACCTCCGTCTTAGCGCTACCAGGATCAGTTTTAATACCAAATAATACCACAAGAAAGGGAGTTTTCTCATGGCTGTTCTAACTCCCAAACAAACAACAAACAAAATACACATCAGTCTTGCATGAGGCAAAGCCAACAAGCCCTTTTCTGATTTAAAACTGTATTAGGCAACACTGAGTAATCACTACAAGTTCTACATGTTCTACGTGTATGGGTGAAATATAAGAATTATCATCCATTCTTCTCCCCCAGAATTTGATCTGTTAAGGAAATTAACTGTATTCTAACTTTAGTTTAGCTGTAAATCATATTTAGCTATTTCCAAGCTTGTTCTTATTCGAGGCACGCACAATGCACAGAAACACACTTTCCTTTTATAATGCTCATAATGCCAAAATATGGCAGCATATTTTAATTCATGATTTTAGGTCTCTTTTTTAACCCATAATGACATGCTGAGTTCCAGCAACTGAGAAAAACCCAACCAAACTGAAGGTTAATGAAGTTCCTCTTTTTGAAAGTTTTCTTGTTAAACCGTAGCGACTAAGTTGTTGAATAGGCACCTGAATTTCCACACTGCAAGTAAAGGATGAATTATTACACTGTTCAGCAAATCAAGGGCATTTGGTGCGTTGGTAACTGTCAAGAGTTTGTGCTCAGGATGATGAAGTCATAAGACATAAACACTGCAATCTCAATATTGTCATGTAAAGGTGAATTTAGGAGATGCTTATTTTGCTATGCCTGTCGTGTTTTTTCCTGGAGTATTTCAAAAAACATGGAAATAATGGGAAATATTAACTTCTGCTCTGAATGGAAAATTTGAATTAAATCAGAAGAATAGAATCCTGGCTAAAACACTTTTCAGTCAGGCTTTTTCTATCTTCAAGATGCAGGTGAAAGATGGAAAGTATATAACATTTATAACATAGCTTTTCAAAATATGCCTTATATACAACCAGATAACCAGTGCTAACTCAAACTGGGCGTCCACTGAGATTTCTTTCTTTCCCCACAACAAAACACCATGAAACCATTGCCTAAAGTGAAAGATAATAAACGTATATATATCACCAAGAAACATTCCCGTTAAAATGCGTGACTGGACTGCCAAACTCATTTAACATGAGATTTTACTTAGCCCAGGCACAGCCTTCTAAAAGATTTAGAAGGCTCAGGCCATTTTGATGATGTATACACACATTGTTTCAGTGAAAGAATAACAAATAATATAACAGAGTGCAACATTTTTATTTTCAGTGCATAAAATAAGGTGCTCCCAGCAAGCTCCCCTGAAAAACATTCCCTTTTTTTTGTTGTTGTTGTTTGGTTGGTTGGTTTTTTATCTTCTGAAAAATCTTAGCACTTAGCAGAGGTAGGAAGAAGACACTAAATTAAAGTCCGCTCACTTGAATCAGTCTGGTGTTTCCCATATTGCCGTTTTATGTCTTCCTTGTCAATTCATTCATCACTCTTAGTGGTATTTCTATCTTACTTTGTGGTTTTCAGCTTGTGGCAGGTGGACTCCTGGGGTCCATGTACTGCTTTCTGTGGCATCTCAGAAGTTACTACTACAATGGGTTTGATTTTTTTTTCCCTTTCTGTTTTTTGATTTATTTATATTACTGCTGAAAATATACACATTTGATTACTTGACAGATGGCAACCAATTCCAGAGCTGAGGAAGCCAGGAAACTGAATGTATTCTGTATTTCAGGAAACAATAGAGCAACAAGAAGTCTGGCAGCCTTGGAATAACATAACTGTAAGTGGAAAGCCTTGAACAGATAAAATTAGCCTAAGCAAGTATATTTAGCTATTGAGAGGGAGTCTGAGGGGAAGCCTTGTGCATTTGGCTCTTGCCATTTGCTCTGTCTGTAAAAAAACGCTAGACTTGACAGTCTTTGGGTGCAAGAATATAATTCATGTGAGGAAAAGAAATAGCACCTTTCAATGAAGAATGGGCACAAGTGAACTAGAAAGATGTTTTGTCTGAATACTGAGAGAGTTTTAACCCGGTCACATCAAAGGCACCATGAATATTTACATCACTTGTATGCAGGAAACGGCCTTAGACAAACTGGTAGCAGCTTTACCTGAGATTCAGAACCTGCACTCTCTTCAATGTGAGAATTTTAATTCAGGCATCAGTAGCAGTTCAGGACTCAGAAAAAGCCACACAGCCAGAAGAGAAGGGAAACAAATGATCAGGTTGGAATTCAGCTGACTAGCTAAAGGATTCAAACACTACACCTTTGCCTTTTTTCAGGGTCCAGAATTAGGTTTCTTTCCTTTTCTATACTCTTCCTTTAATTTCCCAATGGAAAAAAAAAAGAAGAGTAATCAATCTGAAAATAATCAGCTATTTAAAAGGAAAAATCTTATTGCTTTTTCTTGAAAATGCGCACAGTTGTCAGTAAGCACAATAAACTGATTTTCACTGCCTTTCACCATTATTCCTGTTACAACTGATGGATATTTTGCACTTGCAACAATATCTGTGAAAGCACAGTCAGGCCTATAAGGTTCTAAGTTATTTTAGTGTGTCTGATGGTCTTATGAAGAGCAATAACCTTTGTAATAATAGAATATGAGCTCTACTTAGTGTAATTCATCAGGGCTCAAATGAAATCATTGCAGCCATATGAATTTACTCTAGGGCATTTGGTGCAAGCTTATAGTTCTGATGTGCCAATACAAAGGTTTCAGAGATTTTTCTCTAATTTTATCTTTATTTTAAACTGAACAAGGAAATTGTACACCAATTAAATGACAACCATGCACTGCATTGCTGTCTCTTTAATAATTCTTAGTACTACCCAAGCTGCAGAGTCATTCCTTTGCAATCAAGGAGATGATGTGGTGAAACTCCCAGATTCAAGGGTCTTTCTCCTTTACCAGCAGTGAGACATAGCACTCAACATGAATGGCAATTAAATATATCTGTGTCGCCAAGCACACTCGGGATGTTAGGAATAGGAAAATGAGACTTTAGACAGAATGTTGAGGATAAAATGTTTTTTGTTTAGAAGAGAAATTATATGGCAATGTTCCCCAAGATAACTGGATTTAATGAAAAATATGGAGAACTTTGTGGTTTCTGGAGCACAATTTCTTGCTAGGCCATGAGTGTTCATGTGCCCTTGCAGACATGTCCATTAGCCTGAGAATTGCTTGAGACCTGTATTTGCTTCTACTTTCTTCACAGAGTCACAGAATGGGTAAAGTTGGAATGGACCACAGTGGGTCATCTGGTCCAACCTTCCTGCTCAAGCAGGGTCATTCTTTGACAGGTCTCCCACAGCTGTAATAAGAAGGTGGTGTTGATTACATATCAGATGTATATTAGCATAAGTTGAAAAATTTTTATTTTGTCACAGTCTCAGAAAAGTTCAGCATGCTCTCTATGCTGTCAGAAGGGAAAGAAGTTCACACAAGTATAAATATTTTATTCTTCTGGTGCAACTGCAATTAAAATAAAACACAGAGTGATAATGTATTCTTTATGTCATTGTCATTATGAAAACATGATCTGGGGTTTGGGGGAGGATTTTTAGGGAGGACTGTTTTTTTGTTGTTGATATGGGCATTTTTTCATGACAATATTAAATTTGTTACATTATAGAAAGAAGTTGGTTTGTTAAGAAAATGAGATACATTCCAACAAAGCTGTGACTTCAAATGCAAAGGATCATGAACTCAGAAGTGGCTCTAAATAAAAAAAAAAAATAATAAAAGAAAAACAAACAATGGCTTTAGGGAAAAGGATAAAAAAAAATATAAGCAAATAAGCTTGTTTACTTTGGGATCTCACTAATGAAGTTCTCACATTAAGTTAGTCATGAGAGCCTCAGGCTCAAGTGGCTAGTCTGAATTAGATCCAGTGATGAACTAGCTATTCCACCAGAGAGAAGGATTTTTTTTTTTCCCCAAAGAAATATATTTTGTCACAATGATCTTCTGAGCGTTACATTGCAGGGTGTCAAGGAACTTCCACTCACTAGCAGTGAGGTTTTCCCATCCTGCCAAGTGTCACAGGGCTTATCAAGGAGTTTGGACAGGGTGCTGGAAGCATTTATTTATCAGGATCTTCAGCAGAGATTTGCAGGATTCACAACACGTGCTGTGTGATATTGTACCCAAAACATAAAATAACTGTGCCTACACTGTTTTCCTTGAATGGATCTTTAGCTTGCCTCCCAGACAATCTCCCCTAGAAACTCAAAGCCATCTGTGGAAGAAGTGCCCCCGAGGTTTTGTTCCTAAGCTGCTTCAGAGGATCAGACACCTCCTCCATGTACTCTGCTGCAAGGAGAAGCACCAGCACCTCAGGCAGTGACAGAGACCGTGTCATGCTTGCAGCTGCACGAGTGTGTCCCTTCCTGCTCCGCCGAAGAAATAAATTTCCTCATGGTGTTCAGACTGTGAGCCAAGCGAGACCTCTAGAAGGCAGGGAAGAGCTGTGACACTCCTGATGTGGAAGCAGGGGCTGGATGGCGTGCTCACCCTCACATTCCCCACACAGGATCCTCCTCCCTGACACCCAGCACAGGGGACTGGTGGTGTGACTGCCTGTCACACCAGACCCAGCAGGGAGAAAAATAGTGGCAAGCCTTCCAGAGAGACACTCAGGATGCCATTTGTTATGCTCTCTCTTCTGGCAACCAAATTTGTCAGAAGCCTTGGACACATAAACATCTTCTGCTCTTGACACCTGTGCAGCTACACGGTTTCTCCAGTCCACTCCTGTTTACAAAATTCTGATTACAAAATTCTGCATTTTAAACCTCAAGGAAAAGTCAGCTGACAGAAGATTGTGCCAAAATTACAAGAGCAGAGTAAAATAGGTATTTTGAGTAACTGCTTTATCAGCTTTTATTGGCTCCATATTCCCTTTCTTTGAACAAGAGAAAAGTCATTGAGCTCCAGCACTTAAAGCAGGACTGATGTTTAGGAAATGTTCAGAAATGCCCCTTGGGCCGTCATCACTGAAGTCACAGCCTGGAGCGATCCTAAGGACTCTGTGCAAGCTCTATATGCTCACTTATTCATCTCCTTGTCTTACGTAAGTGCCCAGACTGGCCTCTCCAAGTGACCCAAGCCTGACCCTTCAAATATTCCTTATTTAGCCCTTGCTGAAGTCTTTGCCTGACTGTAAAATGTTATAGGCTGATTCATTAATGCCTGTGAGATGCATTTTTATGGAAGGGATAATGGAACTATGTAAGGGTTCTTGTCCTTTATTAGCTACTTTTACTCTCAGTCTCAAGCAGCTCAATTCTTCCCATAGCAAGAATTGCCAGAAGTTGATCAGGACATAACCTGTAGCAAGGTGGGTTTTTTCCCAATTGCTGTATCAAAAAATGTGAGTGTGGTCAGATAGGAATTTTCCTTGCCCTCTCAGCTCAGCAGCTTTATCGGCTCAGACTGCAGAAACATCTGCCACCAAGCAAAGGCTCAGCTGCACCAAGTTCATGCATTTCAGGTTCAGTCAAGACCAGATGGTTTTTATCAGCTTGTGCAATAATATTTTATGGTAACTGTCATTACCCCATCCTGTCTAGAGGCCTTTTAGCCTCTGGACATTCCTCCTGGACATTCTGGAGACAAGGCTGGGGCAGCCATCAATTCCTGCCTGGCCTTGGCCTCACTTTGATGTGTATGGTGCTAAAGCAGTGGCTGTCATACCTTGTGAGTTAAATTCAGATTTCCCATCACATCACTCCTTTCAACAAAAAGGATGACCCTCATCTTCACAAAGCAATAATAAAATTCACTACAACCTAATGGCATGATTGAACCCAAAGCTAAACCAACAGAGAAAAAGCATGGGCAGGAAGCAAGATCACAGTGATAATTTGTCCAAAATATAAACCAAACAAACCAGATCATGGAGATTGCTGACCCCATCAAAACAGCACCAAAACAGTTTCCAAGCATGTCAAATGGCTTCAATGGCATAAGAAGTCTCCCATGCTTTATATCTTCTACACCCACAAGAGTGACTCCTAGATAGGCAGGAGCTGCTTTCATGCAGCTCCTTTGGTCCTCATAGCTCTCTGCCACTGTAAGCAGCCAGCCTACCATGGAAGAAAGAGCACTGGTAAATACCAAGGAACTGCAGATAATGCTTGTCAGTTATGGGAAATCAGGCACAGTATAGAACAAGTATATCCATGCAGTTCCATGATTTCTATACTGTTTCATGAAGAGATAATGATGCCAGATTAGATGCAATCAGGAAATCCCATGGAGATTGGAGAGCATGGTCTGCCCCCCAACAGAGGTCCCTCATTGAGTATCTTCATTGTCCATGTCATGAGTCAGTGGGTCCTGGTCAAGTAACAGAGGATATGAACCCGCATTGCAGTCTGAATGCTTGTCACCAAAACCTTGTGTAAAACCATCAAATTAATTCCAGATTAACCATCAAAGTGCTCTTCAGCCTTGTCAGAACTCACTCCCTGCCTTGCCATAGTATTTAAGTGGGGCTTTGAACTGGACTAAGAAGAGCAATTACAGGCTGGACTGGCTTTGAATTAACAGCCCAGCACTGAAACAAATCTCCATTCTTTTTATGTCAGGCTACCATGTGATGTAGTTTTCTTTGGGTTTTTCTTCATGCTGAAATTCTAGACTTACACCACCAAGTAAAATACATTTAGGAGCACATGAGAGTAATGTGAATAGAGGCATCACAAGGAAGAAACAACTTCCAGAGAATACCATCATGTGCTGGCTTTGTCTGGAGTTAATTTTCTGCACAGAGCCTGGAATGGGGCTGTGTTTTGGATTAGTGCTGAACAAAGGGTTTATAATATAGCGATGCTTTTGTTACTGCTGAGCAGCCTTTTCTGTTCCTGGTACTGTCATGCTGGTGAAGAAGTATGGGGGGCATGAGAGGTTGGGAGGAGACACAGCCAGGACGGGTGATCCCAACTAACCAAAGGGATATTCCAGACCATATAACATCATGCTCAGTATATAAGGTGGGGCGGAGAAGGAAGTGGGACATTTGGAGTGGTGGCATTTGTATTCCCAAGTAAGTGTGACATGTAACAGGGCCCTGCTCTCCTGGAGATGTCTGAACACCTGCCTGCATGTGGGAAGCAGTAAATTTATTCCTTGTTTTGCTTTGTCTCTGTGCATGGCTTGCTTTACCTATAAAAATGTCTTTCTCTTTCTCTCAACCCACAAGTTTTCCGGCTTTAGTCCTTCTGATTCTTTCCCCAGTCTTACTGGTGGGGGAGTGAGTGGGTGGCTGCATGGTACTTGGTTGCTGACTGAGGTTAAACCATGACACACAACTGCTTAAATATTTTTTTTCTTCAGAGTTTTTATGAATCAGTTATTTCAGTATTTACTTTATATTTTAGAGTGACATTTTATGTTTGATTATTGCATCCATTAAGAGCCCCAGTACAGATGGCTGAAACTTCTGCTCAGAATTTTTGCTCTTAAATCTTAAGGATTTTTCTTTAAGTGATTTTAGCTACCTGCTTTAATGTGTTCTTATTCACAGCTAAATGCTCCTAAAAGGAGGTCTTAGAGAGATGCATCCTCTCTGTGCAGCAACACTTGAGACAGAAAGGTAAAAGACCCAGCAGCCCCATCACAACAACTGCAATGTCATAGAGTCATAAAAAGGCTTGGGTTGGCAGGGACTTTAAAGATCACCTAGTTCCAAGCTCCCTGCCATGGACAGGGACACCTTCCTCCAGACCAAGTTGCTCAAACCTCATCCAACCTGTCCTTGAACATTTCCAGGGATGGGTGCCCACAAGATCTTTAGACAACTTGTTCCACTGCTCCACCACCTTCACAGTGAAGGTCTTCCTAAAATCTACTCTAAAACTCTCCTCTTTCATTTTAAAATTGTTTCCCCTTGACCTATCACTACATGGCCCTGTGAAAAGTCTCTCAGTATTCTCAGGTACAAGCTGAGCCGTGGGGCTCTGCAGCCTGGATGAATAGGGATAGTGCTGACCAGGACAGCAGCTGTCATTGCAGGGCCAAGCCATGCCAGCAGCTGCTGGAACCTGCTTCCAGCTCTGGAACAAATCCTCCAGGAGCTGCCTTTCTTGGAGCAGCTTTAACTAGTGTGTGCACATCTCATGGAACTGCTATTTTTTTTGGCGCTTTTCTTGCCATGGAAATGTATACAAATGGTACCAAGGGACAGACCAGCCAAGCAGCACATGGAGAGGAGACACTGTTTCCCATCACCTGTTTTCTCCACATGATTCACATATTGCTGGTGTTTTGGGGGAGTTAAGTCTTTTAAGGCCCAACTGTCCCAGGCTAACCTGGAGTGTCAGAGGGAATTCTAATGTTCTTGGTCAGACTTGCCTGAGGAAGATGAAACACAGCATCATTTTCTCCAGGCCTCATTTATAGATAGTTTAGCTAAAGGCAAAATCTACCTTTCTCACCTTTCCAGCCTGTGGCTGTCTGAACTTGACATTGTTCCATTTTTAGCAAAGTTACATATACACATATATAATGCAGAACAGCCAAGATGATGGAAAATATGAAATCTATAGTATTTGTAGTCTGATAGCACATCCAAAGACAAGTCATAAAACACGGTTGCCCAAGGGCATCTGCACCACTTGAGCTCTTTCCATTTCTTCTTCTCTTTTGTACACAGGAATACTACACCTCTTGCCCAGGGCACTAGCCATGTTATTGTCATTATTGAGTGGAAACGAAAAAGATAGTTGCAAAATATCTGTGTTCAAAAAAGAAAAGTACTGTGTTTGCCTTGTCTGATTCTTTGTTCCATAAAGGATGTACAGCAACTACAGAGGAAGCAGTAACTCCATTTGTCCTCAGTCCCAGAGAGTAACCCTCTCATCTGTACTTCCTTGAGTCTATGGTACCACGTAGTATTTCCTAAAAACATAGTTTTATTCAAGTAGCATAAATACCAGCCAAAAAAAATCTGTACATCTGAGGGATTTTGCATCCTGTTTGATTCAAAGAGCATGGATGTAAGAAACATTCAGGCACAAACTCAGCCTCATGGGCAGGGTTAAGACTGAGTCAGCACCGAGTTCAAACAGTGTCAAAGTTTGAGTCACCTACACCACACAAACCTGCTCTTAATCAGAGGCTTCCTGCCCTTACTTTCATCCCCTTGTACTTAGCAACACAGCAGCAGGAATATTTTTACACAGCTGCCGCTCTCTCTTTTATTTGCATTTTGGGGATAATTAAGTGCTACCAAAAGCAGAATTATGGCTGTGTCCCTGTTTAACTCTTCAGGTGAGCACTGGAAATGGAAAACACTTTCACAGAAAACTGGCACAGCTTGCAGAGGGAACCCACCCACCCCTGCTGTGAGTGGAGCAGCCCAGCCCCCGGCTGAGTCACTGGTGCCTCACCTCTGATCAGAGGCTGCCAGTGGGGAAAATTGCCTCCCCTGAATTCACTTTGTCCTCCTGGCAGGTGAATGCAGATCCCACTTCCAGGATCACAGCTTTCTAGAGTGGCATTACAGAGCCCTCACTCCCCAAAGTGGACATGCCATCCCCCTCTCCATCCCACTCTCCGCGTGCTGTGACAAGTATCCTGGACCACTGCTCCCATCAGCGCAGGTCCCACCAATGCTGGGAGTCGAAGTCGATGCAGAGCTCAGGTGCCACCTGCAATCTGCGTGGATTTGTCACCGAGATTTGTTTTCACAAGGTCTTACCTTTTCTTGTGTAATGCTCTGCATTTTTTGTATTGTTGATGGCTTGGAAAAAAAGTTAGCAGGAAAAAATAGAGAAGCAAATAAAAAAAATCAAACACCTTAAGCTGAAAAAGTTACTTTTAAATTTATGTAACACTGCATCCATGAGGGCATTTAACCACAATAATGACAAACTCAGAATCTCCAGACTTGAAAAAAATTGATTCATTACTTATAGATTTTTTATCATTCAAGTATTTTTCTTTTTTTCTTTTGTTTATGGGGGGATTTTGGTTTTCTTCTGGTTTTTTGGTTGATTTGTTGCTATCGTTGTTGTTGAGGATTGTGTTACAGCCTTTATATAGGTAGAAGCAACCCTTAAGACATTTCTTTGCTTTTTTGTCTCTCTTCACCTCATCTTTAATTGCAGTAAGTGCTGCCACACAAGAAGAATTTTGCTTCTTCTCATTTCTGAGCTGCAATCAAATTGTTTTGGGTTATTTGTTTTTGTGTCTGCACACAGTTACTGGTTTTTTTTCTTTTTTCTTTATCTTTTTCTTTTACTTTTTTTTTTTTTTAAGTAGGCTACCTACCTCTGTATCCAAAGCAACAAATCTCTGGTTAATGATTCTCTAGAAATTTACTGCAGAAGGTTATTTTCCCAAGAACTTGTGAAACAAGCTTCTTAAAATTAAAAGAAAGATCCATCCTAAACTCAAGAGCTAAGCAACCCAAGAAAAGCTCACAACTAAACAATTTGAACTGAGATTTTAGGGAGGTTTGGTTTAGACCTCCTCTTATGGGAAGGAGAAGTACCCAAAAACTGAATTTAAAAAAAAAAAAAAAGGCAATATCAGTACTTGCTGGAACTGGTTTAGAATTTTTCCAGCTGGCAGAATATAATGAAGGAGAACATATAGACAATTTATCAAAACACGAGGAACGTGTCTGATGATATTGGCATTATTTAATATATTTACAGTGCTCCAGAAAAATGAAAGGAGAGATGTCACAGCAGCATGACTATCTTATAAGATTATTTAGGTTAATCATGCCAAAGTAGCTCTGTCTAGTTTTTCACTCCAGCACAGACAGCTCTCCACTACAGGGCCCAAGGGAAGAGAAAGGCCACATCATAAGAACACCAGACTGTCTGGTCTCTGCAGCAATTAGTATTCACATCTTTACTCTCAAGAGGTCCCAAAATTGAGCCATGCTGTTCCAAGGAGAACCCCCTACTGATGTAATTTGTAATTACTGGTGACAAAACAGGGCTTCTAGAACTGTAGGAGAGAGGATGTTAAATCATAAAAATAGAGAAATTGGGTTTTTTTCCTCTTCTCTCAGAAAAAAAAAAAACAATTACAGCTCAAATTTTCCAGATGCTGTTCACTCAGGTACATAACTGGCATGAAGAAATTCAGTTCAAAGATGTAGAGTTTGCCTGAGATAAAAACATCTGTAGACATAATTTGATAATTGGAAGTGTGAAAATGCAAATATTGCAAGTAATTATGGAACAGGTGTAATCAATTTCCCCAATGTAACAGAGAGGTGATGCAATTACAGAGAGGAAGGCAGAAAGATCCTCTTGCTGATACAAGTTGCATCTCTTCTGCTTAGTGTTGACTGTATAAACTATTGCTTCAATTTTTCCCTGAAAGTTTCCTTATATATCAACAGCTCAGTAGAGGCACTTAATTCAGCAGGAAAAATTTACATCTCACCTTGTGCATCATTAAAATCTTGAATTACTTCTTTTGAAAGCCTTTGCTCAAGGATTTTTGGAAGTTTAATTCTCCATTCTCTATTATTTTTCTGAGCAGTTCTGGAGAATTGAAAGAGGTCAACCAGGCAGAAATTTCTACCATAGAAATCCTGCTGATATCCTCCAAGATATCATGCTCTTTAGTTATTTTATTCTTAATTATAATTTCTCATCATTTACTTGGTACTAACATAAGACTCACCAACATATTATTCCTAGTATATTTTGAAAGGAAATATGATTCCCTTGCCCTTTCTGCTATAATTAGCTCATTTAATGACCATTTCCTTGGTCACTAAGTCCGCTGCACAGTCTGACATAGCTCAACCTTCACAAAATAAATAATTCTTTGCATTTAAGTCAGAATTTCAACTGTGGCTTGTTCCAGATTTAATTATCCCTTCAATTTGTAAAGCTAGGGAGATATTGTCCTATGTTTATTATAATTTATTAGAACTAATTGCAGAAGCCTGTTTTCCCCCACTGCCAAACTAACCCTCAGTCTGAACTTCCCTTTGCTCCCTTTCAAAGCCTTTTTCTTTAAGAGCCTTTCTGAGCTCAGTCTCTGCAAAACCCATTGTTCCTATTAACTTCACTGGAGTTTATTCCACTCTTGCCTGGGAGCAGGTGAAGAACAAACACTGCTGTGATAGGCACTGATCTATCACTAAAGTCACTGAATAAGCTGATCCTCAGACAACTTAAAACTGATGCAGACTTGGTGGATATGGGATGGGTGAAAAGCAAACCATGTCCTGTCTGATGGGAGCAAAGAGGAGCAGTGAGTACACCTGGGTCAAGCCTGCTGTCCAAGCTGACCTGCTGCTGAGGATCAGCTCCAAGCACACAACACCTGCTGCTTCTGGTTACAGCATCCCTCTGGATTCTGTTCCTCCATGCTGACATGTGAGCACTCATAGGAACATTTGGTTCAGGGAAGTTTAAATCACTGCTGAATAATGCAGTTTTTTTATTACTCACAGCAGCACATCTGCAGTTCAGGCCTTTTCCAGGCTTTGGAATTTTTGCATCTTGTTTACTACAAAATGAAGTAGCTTGTTAGGAGGCTTGTTTTCATATCTCCTTGACATTCTCCTTGTCAGTGCTCTTTGGGTGTGCACATACCTTGATTAGAATTTTTTTCTTGACAACCAAAAGCCCTGAACAGATGCTTACAAATTAAAAATTAGCTTGACTAGATTTTCGGTTGCAACAAACTGCATATTCAGAACAGTGTGATCTTGTCTTCTCCCTGACTCTGTTCTTCATATTATGTATTTCAGCTCTACTGAAAATATCGCTATGTTCTGTAAAAATGCTGAAAACAGTAAACAAATAATTTCCCTGAGATTTTTGTTTGTGCAATGAATCTTACATAGTTCCTAATTGCTGGGCTTCATGTGATCAGCCAGCTGAAGAAGCTGTTTAGTAAAATTGCTATTTGTGTCTGAAGGTATAATAAAGGCTATCACTACCAATTTACACTTTTAATGCTCATAGCTTTTTCTCTTATTTTAGTCCCATAATTCTACAGCTGCTTGATGCATTGAAAAACACTTCTGCTATTCAGCAAGGATCAGCACAACAGCCATCATTCACTTCAGCAAAGCCAGAGATGTATTGTGTGGTAAAGGAATAAATTAGCCCAAAAGGCCTGCCCGAGTATCCAAGTCCAGGCAGACAATCCCACTCTGAGGCTGTCAAGGAAACCAAAATCATGGAGGTTTGTTTGGGCTCAAAATAGCCCTGAGGAGATGATGATATTTGTTTCTCAGAAGTGTCCCTGCTCCATGGAGTCACTGCTAGATCTCATAACAGAGGAGGATCACAGAGACAACTCTGCTATTCCTAAACTTTCCACACCTCTGGTTTGGCACAGGGAAGTTGCAGTACCCTCCACATGATGTTAGGATAAAATGTACATTCATAAGTATGGAGGAATCAGTGCCAGCTTGAGACTGTTGAAAAATGGTGACAGCTTCGTACTTCTAGAGATTTATTAGTATAGGATATTAGAATAACACCTCTTTCTGTAGATAGCTTTATAGCTTTTCCTGAAGTAGAACAGAGCCATTCACTCCTGTACAGCACAGATTCTCTCTGAGACAGAATATGTCATTTATTCTACTCAACACAGAGCAGTTTCATTACCTGCAGCCTTGTCCCTAGCTGGTTTCAGACAACCTGGGCTAGAGGAGAGCTGACAGAATTTCCCTGAACTTGGGTGGAAAGCACTTCTACTCTGACCAGCAGCAATTTAAACATAGGTTGCCTAGCCTCAGGACCCAACAGGGAGCCACAAACTTTCCCTGCTGCCCACACCATAGCCAAATCCCTCTGAGCTGGGAGGCAATATTGTCCAAGAAAAATGAGCCAATAAAATTTTCATCTTGCCTTTCAAAACACTGTTGATTAAGCAATACTATCACTTTATAAAGTAGTGCAATCTGGGTGACATAATTCACAATGAATGGAGATGGCTGAGCTTCATTTGAAATTGTGTCATTTCTAGACAATCAGGTTTCTGATTACCACTGTGCCTGAAGCTTCCATCCTCTTTCCTCGGGATGCTTGGCCACCCAAAACAATAATTTACTCTTGATCATGTTTCTGTTGCTGGACAAACACAAGTCTGGTGTTTAATTTATGAGCAAAAATGCTGCAGGATGTGAAGATGCATGAAACAGGAACATGAAAATCAACAAGATATAACTTTGCTGATAATATGTAGTCCTGCAGGTAAAAGCTTGCATCAGTTAGGCCCAAAATGTAGCTGCACTAGCAGCACCATTTCATAGCTCTGCATTGCAAAAATTTACAGGAAGACAAGTTTAATAGTGTCTTCTATTCCGCAATTAAAAGACATTTTTCCTTTTCTGTGTTCCAGAACACTGACAGTCTTTTTCCATGTTATACAAAATTCTTCTGCAAGCACTTGAAATAAAAATCAAAATTATATCTTCTAGAATGTTGCTAAATTGTTGCTCCTTCACTCTTCCTATAAGACCCCTACTCATCCTCTCTGGTCAAGCCCTTAGTAAAAGACGCTATAATCACGTATATGGAGGACTGGTCAAAATCTTCTAAAAAGAGCAAAAGGAACACTTTGTGGGAATTTATGAGATTGAAGAGGATCCAAATATAACAAAATTTGAGGAATGTGCTGGATTTTATACTAAAGTTTGTCTAAGTATCTTGAAAGTAGGAGTAATGCTTAACAAAGGAAGTTAAATGCAGCTGAGGACTCCAGGATATGCTGTTCCATTTGTAGTTTAGCTCAAGTAGCTCCACATTGCAAATAACCTTTCTTCTGCAAAAGGAAAGGCTGAAACAAAAGGCAGAGACTTTCTCTCTTTTTCTCCCAAATGACAATTATTGACTTTAAACAAACAATACCATCAGAGAGAAGCTGTTCCATGTGCAACTTTCTTACTTTAGATGTAGTGACCAGAGTTTCTCCATACTATAGCTGCAAATACTGGTTTGACAAAAGCTCCCACCCTAGACCCTCCTTAGAAACATGGTGTGAAAAACAAAGTATACTGAGGTTTCAGAAGGGAATTAGGATTCAGACACAAATTTCCATGACCAGACCTGGAAGCAGTAGAGACTGGTAAGAAGTATCTGTTTCATTTTTATGTTTTAAGAGTAAGTTGAAAGTGCTCATAACGTGATGATGTGACTGAAATTCTGTGCATGTTATTGTCTCTTCTGACTATTCATCCTTCCTCCAGACAACATATGCATTTTCTTTATCTCCTACCATTGTCATTTAAAATAATACAACGAGAGTTTGTTCCTTGTGCTCTATTACCTCTAGTATCAAATTACCTGGCCTAAGCAGTTCTTTCTTTTAAAACCCTTGTCTCCTACATTTAGATTACCTTCTTTTTCTTTTTTTTTAAGTATTATCCTCCAGTTTCAATTTTGCATTCAAGCCTGCTTCTAAGTACATTTCATCAGACTGCTCAAACAGATTTGCCTCTTGAACCAAATAGGAAGATATATTAATACTTAGGCAATACAGTGCTATTTCATCTGATGCATAAACTCATTCAGATTGATTTCCCAAACTAAAAAAATAAATGTTCAGAAATTGATGCCAGTGAGGCAGAAGTGCAGCAGCAAAGATGAGGCAGCCAGGGACCTCACAAGTGGCTGTCAGTGAGATGCTGAAGTGGCGTACAAAGACACACTCCATGAAGAACCAGCTGCAGGGAAAGGCAGCTCCACTGTAGCAAAGTCTGGAGTGGGACAGGGACAGGGCTGGGAAAGAGAGATGTGGACGATAAGCAAAAGCAAATCCATGGAAGATTTTAAAATTGGAATAAGAGCAATAGTTAGTAGTTAATAAAATAGTTAATAAAACTGATTCCATGGGAGAGAAAAAAAAGCATGTGCAAAAACTGCATCTGTTCTCAAATGATTTAGCCTACAGTAATGTGAGCAAAAACCTCTTGAGGACACTGTGTTTGTTTTGTGGATTGCTTCCTGTGCCTTTAAACAGGTCTAGGTATGGTGAAAATACAAGAAAGAGACCTTTTTACTCTGTCAGCTTCCTATGGGAACTTTCACTTTCCTTCACCAACCTTTTCTGTTGTACAGGCTTAATTTTCTTTAAACAGCAGGACATTTAACCCACATTTTTCTTGCTTCATACATGTTACAAAGGGTTTTTTCCACATGAGGTGTCCTATATTTTTTGGCTGAATTTCACAATGAATAGTAAACTTTTTCTGAAAATTTGAAAGTATGACTCATCTAGTCAAAAACTTATTTCAAATTTCTGAATGTTAATTAATTTGATTCATTGAATATTTCACAAGTTTCTTTTCTGATCTTGGGGAGTTTAGCTAACATCAGAGCATTTTTCATTCAGATAAAGATGAGGAAATCTAGTTTGACATCTTGTCTTGTTCTCTTACAGTTTGAAGATTTTTCAGGGAAGTAAATGAGAAATAATCCTGTGATTTTCAGCAATATGTTTCTGCAACTAATTTTCTGTAACAGATGAGAAACATTTTAGGTTGGAAATAAGCATGGGGAAAAAGAAAGAATTAAATAGGATGATGATGCTCTCAGGTTAGCAGGAGCCAACAGTGATAGGAACTGATGCTTCGTTATTTCCAGCTCTTCCTCTGTTAAATTTGGTCTCAGCTTGATTCTCCCTCTGAAGCAAATTTTGGGCTGACCTGCATGAGGAACTTTAGACAATTCCCCCTTTTCATGACACTGAAATATCTGTCTGAAAGCTCATGGTGCTCTATAAGACTTCTCCAAATAAAGTCATTAGATTTTACATCAGGTGTCCAAAATATCATCCTAGTTCAAAACAAATGACAGAAAGTAGCCCCATGAGCATCAATGTTTTTTGCCTGTCAATGACTCCCACATGAAATATGCTCAAATTACAGGTAAAACAATATACCTCTTCCTTCCTTTTTGACATAAAATCTCTCCCTGTCATCTGAAGTAATTTTATGTGCTTTCTTTAAACATTCCGAAAGTTTAGGAGATCAAGCAGGGTCATGGTTGTAAAAACGTGAAGTTTCATCCCCAGCATGGTACTTCTGCAATATTCAGCTCTTGAAGGAAAGAAAGGAAGAAGTGTTTATTACAGTCCTCCCTTTCATCTGTTGCCATGAAATCCATGCATGAATAACTGGACAGGTGGCTGTGAGTGTCTTCCATCCTACACAGACACGGGGGAAGTGTGAGACCAGTAGAGATGAGGAGGCCTGCAGTGGGTGCAGCAAAACCTGGCCTAGGAGCAATGAAATAAAATATAAGATGACCCATTCCATCACCATGTTTGTGCTTGCAAAATGAAGGCCCTGCAAACTGCAGCAGGAATCTGTGAGGCACTGTGAGTTTAGTCCTTTCAGCAAAGATTTATCGGAATGCTGTACATCAAGTGAGACTTGGGGAAATAAGAATAGGTGGTGGTAGATGAAAATTAAAGAAAGGAGATTGAATGAAATATGGTAACAGAGAAGCGGAGTTCAGAAAGAAAAATAGCCCATGATTAATAAGTACTGCTGGTTTCAGCTGTCAGCACACACTGCACGAAAATCTCTCTTTAGCAAAGAATTATGAGCAGCTGTAACTGAAGTAATGTTGTCTTTTCCAGGCTGATGGCCTTGGAAGGGTGCTCTCCTAGGACACAGCATATATTAGTAGAGATTTTATTTTGAGAGTGCATAAAGGGTAAACCTTTTTTCTCCCCTCTTATGTTTCAGCTACCTACCAACAAAGACTTCCAGAGGATTATAAATTTTATCCTAAGAGAGCTTTATAAAGAGCTTGTGGCAGCCCATTTCCATGTGTGACCAGCCTTTGATGTCTAAAGGTTACACAAAAAATGCCAATGAAAGATGACTGTAAAGACAGCTTCAATCAATAATGTTACCATGACTGATTTTCACTTGCCTTTGATCCCTTGTATAAGTAGTCTGTACCCATTCACGTGGGCTTCTGTGGAAGAAAAAACTAAGTGCTGTGAGCTCTTCTCCCTGTGATTACTGTTATACTGGAGATTTGATACCTCAAGTAGTCAACATGACCAGCATTCTATGTTTCACCAAGCAGTGAGTTGATGCATTCCCCTCTCCCAGGTCTGAGCAGCAGGTTCCTAACCTCATGCTGCTGGAAGATATACTGAAACAAAAGATTTTTCTGTCCTTACTGACTTTCCTGTATTTCAGATAACTCACCGGAGGAAAGAAGAAAGGGATGTGGAATTAACCATATAGGCTAAATGGACAGCAATTTTTGTATCTGATAAACCTTTATCTCTGATAAGTGCAGATATTTTTAATCCTGGAGTTCAAAACAGACCTGGAACTTCCATAGATTAAAGCAATCAATTAAAACAGATGTGCAGTACATAATGTATTTCCCTTTGCCTCAGATGAAAGGTCTTAGTTTATCCTTTGCACACTGCTCAGGGCACTTCAGGGTCTTAGAAAGTTCTCCATTCAATCTTCTTTGACAGGTCCCACTGCTGCTGGTGAATCATTCCTGTTAGATAAGACCAGAATCTTTATTTGAATTTTAATTATTGCTTTTGGCAATTAGGCACTGCACAAATACAGGAATACAGTCAGGCTACCTACATGCTGGAGTACCAAACCCACTGTGTTAGGTCACAGATATTTTCATTTAACCTTCAAGGAATCTGGATTTTTACACCTAAATTATATTTCTATGCCTTTCCTCCAAATACTTCTGATCATTCACCCATCCCTCTTCTCTACTCCCTGCCTCACTCTCAAGGATAAACTGAAATTCTCCCAGGCAGAAGTAGAGTGGCAAGTGCTACAGTGGTAAGAAAGGCAGTTTTCTCAGTAGTTTGCACTGGGACCATGCGCAATGCAAAGGTATATTTTGTGGCAGCTCAAAGGCAACTCTTCCACTTCATTGTAAACTAATGCCCTACTCTGGCTTGAAATATCTTTTGGTTGTTATTTTTAAGTCTGCAGAAAAATACCCCCAAAAATGTGTTGTTTTCATAGGTGTTCATTTTGATTAATGTCTCTAGGTGGAGGGAAAAGGAATTATTTGTCTCACTCTGCATTATTTTCAGATTGACTTGCTATGAAAGGGAGGCGTAAGCTGTGCCACTTATTGCAACATCTGTTGAGCTGTCTGTCAGTCCCTCCTTCTCAGCAGTTTTTGAGCTCGCTAGCCACTTTCAGTCAAATTTGACAAATGGCATCATAAAATCAGTAGTAGGTACCAAATTAGAGCGCCCCACTGATGAGGGGATGGCAGCAGCCAGCTGGCCAACAAGCATGTGAATGCTGGCTGGCCATCCAATGAGCAAAGGACACCTTACACAGGCCAAGAGGCAGGAGAGACCAGGGACATGGCTCTGGTGATGGGTAATACATCTGTGCCACTTCAGCCACTAATAGAATACTTGTTAGCCTGACAAATCCACTCTGTAACTGACTGGCTACCTGGTACATGGCTGCACACAACACCTGTCTTGCTATGAGCGTGAGAGGTTTGCTGCTGGAGAGGAGGGACAGTGTCTCCTCCATGTCCTGCACTCCATCAAGCTTAGGAGAGCATCTGCTCTGCACGCATTCTGCCAAAATGCTGTGCATGGGCAGAAAGGAGGAAATCTGCCTTCACCTCGAAAGACAGGAGAGATTCTTCTTTCCCTGGAAGTAACCAAGCTCCCTTCTGGTGGAAGAACACCACCCCCCCATACACACAGACACACACAAGGATGACAGCAAGCTGGAGAGGCAGAGGCAGGAACTGAAAGAGTCCTAGGCAGAGCAGAGAGACAGTAAACAGGCAGGAGCTATACATGGGGAGGAAGGCATGTCCTCAGGGCCCAGAGTAAGAACTCAGTGGCATTGGTTGCACCAAACAGCTCCTGCATCACAGTCATTCAGCCTCTGGCCCAGGAGCAGCCTGGAGGTGAGGATCTATCTCACAAAAACACAGCAGTACTTGACTGTGCATCCCCTTCCTATCCATATTCTGATTCAGCCTGAGCTTTCCCTAATTTAAAATGTTCCATGTTGCAGTGTGTGTTCCAGTAAAACCTTTTTCCTGTTGTTCAAAGGCCATCTGGTGCTGCTAACATGCTTGGTTTAAATTAATGGCTTAGGCAGAGTCACCTCGAGGCTCTGGCTGGCTCGGAGTGCCATGACTTTGTCCAACTTTTCCCGACATTATTTCCAATTTTCTTCGTGCATCACCCTACCTCCTGGTCAGGGTTTGAAACACCAGATAGGGTCCTTGCTTTCTATTGGATGCAGCAGGAGATATGGAGAGAGGAATAGGTGACAGGAGTAGTATTCAAGGAGTGCTGGCATTGGCTTCTCTCATTTTTTATGTCATCTTCTCCTTTGCATTCCTCTTGAGTCCCAACTGCACACCAAGCCAAAATGCCAACCTGCACAAAGATTCCAGCTACTCCAACCTGGTAATAAAAACTCCCAGAAATGTCTGGAAGCATCTACCCAATATATACACACTGTCAGCAGAGACCGTCTTAACCACACAGAATTTGGAAAATAAAAGAAAATAAAAATTTAGGGCAGAAATTATATGAGGCGCAGCTACACAAGTTCATAAGTGGGAGGGTTCCATTATAGTTAATATAGAGTTGTATAATTTCTTTGCATTTATTTTAATTTTTATAGATATTTATGTTCTTGTGTATTTATATATTTATTTTTATTGAGAAATAAGGACTTGTTTTTGCTGTTCCTGTTCTTTTCACACAAAAATTATTGGCAAGGTGTTGCAAGTAACCAAGGTGGGGAAAGGGTGTTGCTTTCTATGAAAAAGCTAAATATAGGAAGAAGTCAGAATAAGAAACTACAGTAGTAGGCTACCAATAAAATATGAGACTTCAAAAATGAAGAAACAGGAAGATATTGAAGAACAACCTGAGGGAACAACAAATCTGAAGAACTCAGAAATTGGAAAAAAAATACAATCATGATAAAAGTATAATATTATATCATTCCATTGGGGGGAAAAGATGAAAATCATAGTAGGAGAACAAATTAGCTGTATTAGGTATTTTCTAAACATCTGAAAATATTGATTGACTTATATAAAAGATGAAATAAGAGTAAATAACTTGCTGATAAGTTCAAGGAGTCATAGATCATATAATCTTTTCTTTTGTATTCATAATAAATAGGGGTTGTGGACGCAGTTAATTTTGGTAAGAGAGACACACACACTAAAGAATGTTTTGAAATGGTTTCGGAAGCATTAAGAAAAGCAAACCAGAGTTTTTCAACATGGCACAGGCTGATCAAACCTGCTCCTGTTTGAAGTGCTACCCAAACTGATGTTAACAGTTCTGCTACAGAAAATGGGGGAGCTGCAGTAAAGCACTGATTTGGGGTTTTCTTCCACAGTGCAGTGGCCCCATCAAAGCATCAAGATCCCTATAGTATTAACAGGACTGACAAACCCACACATAGTAGAAGTCACTGTTTTGACCTACTCAGTGCTGTCCAAGACATATCCCTAGAGCCTGTTTTCTAGGAGAAAGGAATTATAACAGACTTTAAAAACACACAATTTCTTGGGAGAAAATGCTGGAGGAGCTTCCTCAGCCTAGGAGAGAGAAGGGGAAGGAAAGTACTGGAGTCCCCTCTCACATTTGAAAAGCTTCTGTAAAGAAAATTCTTACCGTTTATTTTCACATTTACTGGGGATATGGCAGGAAGAAACTAATTGGATTTAAAACAAAGGAGATTACAATTAGCTGCTGCAAAACTGTTTCTAATGATAAATGCAGTTTTACACTGGACAATGAGCAATGAATATATAAAAATAAAAATATAAATAAAATTAAAAAATAAATATAAATAATATAAATATAAATTAAATATAAATTAAATATAAATATAAATATAAATATAAATATAAATATAAATATCTAACTATAACTAACTATAACTATATATGCAGCAGCACTGAGGAATTTTCTCCTTTGGAGATTTTAAGACTGAATAGTTTGAAATTTTTTAGGGAGATTGTCCGTTTTTTTTGACAACGCTTTTACAATTGTATAGACTAAATGACCTCTTAAATCCTTTCAACCCCATGATTTTTTTTTGTATTTCCATGCAATGATTAGGTACAGAATTTTCCTTGAAAATCAGATTGTGACATTTTCACTGACTTTATTTAAGCTGAAATTGGTTTATACACTGTATGACAGCCACACTTCAAGGACTCTCTCAAGAGATGAAATGAAGCAGGTTATGCTAGCAAGATGCCATCTGAATCACTGAGATTTTTTTTAACAAGGTCTTGACATCTGCCAATACTCAGCAGAAAGAAAAAAAAGCTTTGAAGAAGTCTGGCTTTAAGGTAAGGTCCAGCTACAGTGAAGTACTTTGTGCCTTGATTTAGGCACACATCCCCTTGGAAATGACATTTTGGTCTCAAACCCCAAATTGCAAATTTTGTGATAAAGTGAGACACACAACGCTGATTTATAGAATTTCTGTGAGCATTGCCTCTCTTTGGGTGTTTTTTCATTCATTATCCTTCTTATGCTGACCTAGTAAAGATCATGTAAAGATGATTGTTCTTGATGCAAAAGCAAAAAATCCCTTGGATACAGAGAGGTCTCTCTAATGCCTTTTCTACTAACAGCTAAATAGAGTAGCTGGTTCTCCAGATTCAGGGCTCTTAATTTCCCAGGCAGCAGCACACAGGGTCTAATTGTATCAGCCATGAGGTAGAGTTCCCTGGTGGAAGGAAACTCAACACAACTGATGTGAGCAACTTGGATGTGGGCATGCACCCTTCCAACGTGCCTCGTGCTTCACTATCAGGCACATCGACCACTTCAGCCCAAAGCTTCCTTCTATCCTATGCAGTCCTGATGTTGTCTTCTCTTCAGCACTAGGAATTGAATTAGTGATTGCTGGAGGCTCAGGCTACAACAGTGTTTATGCTCACAACAGGAACCAACCTCACTACACTGAGATTTCTAGGATTTTTGGTTGCATCTCCTCTCTAATGCTTCCTTATCAGTCTTCTGGGCTTGTCATAAGTTGATGGTCACACAATCCATATCATAATAGCATCAGAAATAAACTTGAAGTGCAACAGTTCCTCAAAAAAAGGAATCTACTTGGGAAATGGAGGAAATGGGCTCTTTAATAAAAAGCAAACACAAGTTGGGATCTCGGTTTCCTAAAGTTTTGAAGTTGTTCTGAAATATTGCACCGGCACAATCTCCAGATGCCATAAAACATTACAAAGAAGAACTAGAGACAGATTAAATTAAGGAGATTATGTTCTCAGAAATATACACTCTATTCATTTCAATGTGCCAGGACAAACTGAATGAGCAGACAGAGCACTCACTGAAGGACGTGTTCTGCTTTTGCTTATCTTCTTCTGTACTTCATTGTTTTAAATTACTGAATTTGTTGGCTCTTCACATTTTACTTTCCTAGAAAAATATAAATTAGTCTAGAAAATTCATTTCCTTCAGCTTCAGTTTTGCTACATTAACCATTGCTACATTTCAACATTTTTTTAATCTTCACAGTTAAATACAGTAAAGCCACACACAGCAGTCCATAAAACACTGGATTGCATTCTCAACACAGTGATGCATAATTCACAGTTCCCAAAAGGAGGGAATCAGTAATAGAAGCAAGAGAAAAATTGTCCCTATTAAAACACAAACTGCGTGTACCAGTCGTTTAGAGGAAACCATGGAACAGGCTTCCGTCATCAGCATCCCTGCATCTTCAGTCAGCCATGTCTTCTGTGGGCTAAGTGCTCAATGAATATTTAAAACTTATGCTAAAACATTTAATAAATAATGCACTAAAGGTCTGATGATCTGTCAATGCCAACTACATCGGAAAATGTTAAGAAAAGGTAAGTGTTTTTGCCACAGATTGCGCTCTCCACCAGTTTCTTATTTGTACTCCATGAATAATTTGTGGTTCTAAAAGTAATATTAAAATCCTTTTCCCAAGGGTGTCTACACATCTTGCACAGTACTGTTGTGTTCTACAATATGAAATATTTAAATAATTTGACTACTTTCAGTGAGATGAGAGAGAGGCATTAGCAGTGGGGAAAAGCACAGAATGTGTAAAATATTTCATAGTTTTCTAAGACTGTGGAGAGTACAGAAAACAGAAGGATGTAAAATTAATACTGAAGTAGGAAGGTAACTTACTAAAAGGCCATTTCCTTGTGCTCTCAGTGGATTTGTTGCTTTTTTTCTTTCTCCAGCTTTTTCTGGTTTTATTCTTATAAATTCTCTCTGTCTACAGATCTAATTCTTTCAGATAATAGGTTGCACTGCTGAAGATGAAAATGCATCAGCCAACAGAGAAGCTGGCACTGGTTTTGAGTAGAGATACCATGTTTTACCAACTGCACAAAGATTTACAAGACTAATTATCTTCCAGCAGCACTGATTTTTCCTAAACACCCAATACTGAGGAAGGGTACAGGTTCTCCTGCTTGCAAACTAAATGGCATTTTATATTTATTTTTTTTTGATATTTCAGATATTTTGATATTTCAGCAAATATTCCCACAGTTTTCAGAACATCTTTTCCTTAAGTACTTTGCACTAAAGACCTTGTACCACCATGAGTCCTGGTGTGGTCAGTTGAAATTTGGCAATATTACAAGGCTTAGCAGTTTGGATTGCTTAACACCAAAAGCTTCCTATAGAGTGATGAAACATTTAGGGGAGCTGATAACCCCTAGATAACTTCTTCATTAGGCTTCCAAGGGGTGATTGTAAAACTTGAAGAACTACAAGATGTTACTGGAGATAATGTAGATACATCTTCAGAGGCACTAGTCAGTCACAAAATCTGGTCCATACTAGAGAAGGATTTCTGTGTTCCATTGACCAGAAGCCAACTTACTAACCAGTCGTTCTAAACATTACCTCCCAGAAGTTCACCACCTTGTAACAGGACACTTTCTCATCCTTCTGAATAAATTAATGTGGGAAATGAGAAAGACCAAGACGTTCATTAGCAACTCAGATGAAAGGCATGGATCAGAGAAATATTTTCTTTTCCGTTTAAACACTTATTTCCTTTCTGCAGCCCTTTGGCTCTGTAGGCAGTGAATTCCTCAGGGCAGATCAGCAACACTCTTTTATGATACATATTTACAATGCTTCACCTTAATCTAATAAAGAACAGTCAAATGGTAAATTTGTCTTTCTAAAAATACTTTGTTCATTAAAAGTAGTACAGAAAAAATCATTACACACATGACATATGCTTGACCATTGACCTGAACTGCTGCTTGGGTCTATTTCTATCATTTTCATGAGGTGAGGGTTCTTCTATTTCTCCCTTCTGTTCTCTGCCTTACGAAAAGAGATAATATTCTGATTATGGACACTGTTTCCCTCCTGGGCCTGCTTTTAGTGCTTAACCACATATTCTTCTGTGATTTTATTATTAAGATGTTGGGGGATACTTATGAAAACTTTGAGTGTGTGTGTGTGTGTGTGTGTGTGTGTGTGTGTGTGTGTGTGTGCATACACAGAGTGACACATTAAAAACATGGATCTGGACAGTGATTTGTTCTGACACATGTGTTGTCAAGCTACTGAAGAAATGCCAAAAAAAGATGTAAGCTGTGCTGAATGAATGAGATAATGCTGTAAGACATCTCCAGGAGGTTTTAAAGAATACAGCTGACCGAATACATCAAAGATTGTCATGAGCTAAAATAAAAAGGAAAGCAAGGCTACACAAAGCAGCATCAATCCCCAAGGATGAGGGCCCTTCTGAGAGCCACTTGTCACCCAGTTTAGACAGGGAGCCCATGAGAAATGGTTTCTGTTCCCATGGGACTCTGTGTTCAAGGACAGGCGCTTCCACCCTTCCCTTCAGCACAGTGAGTTTTCCTATTGAAGCTGTGTTAACCCAATGCTCATCTCTTACCCTGTGTAAGGTCATGCGCTTAGTCTTGTATTCCTTGTACATTTTCCAGCCTGAATTTTCCTTCCTTAATGACAGTGGTGATTGGACAGATGATACTCAAACTGAAAGTGTAGAGAAGAGAGGGAAAGCATGTGATTAACTCTTCCAAAAATGTACAAACATTTCCACAGAAAAAATCTAGGGTCGTTGTAAGACAGACAAGAGCTCAAATCTACATAAAGTTTCCAAATGGATAGCTGTAAAGACCCCTTAGGGAAAAGAGAGGCTAAGGGCTAGCAGCTGCCACAGCACCCCACATGTGGCAGGAGAAGCAGCAAGCACTGATCACAAGTTTCCAGTTAAGATTAGTTTTGCCACAATCCATAGTTCAGCCATTTGCTTTACTGGAAGATAGGAATTGAAGCAGGGGCTTTGGAGCCAAAATAGCAGGCAATGGTCTTTGGTAAGACAGCACACTCAATACACCCAATACACTTTATGCACTCGATACATAAGAGAGAGCAAAAGTTTTCTGGAGACAGCAACATTTAAGATTAGCAAAGAGACAGTGGCAGCAACAGCGAGTATAGGTAAATTATCAAAGGAGCATTGTCAGATTAAATATCATACTTTCTAAAAAATTGCTTTGCCTGTGTTATAAAGAGATTATTAAAAAAAAAGTGCTTAAAGAACCTACTCTCCTCAGTCTAAGGTGTTTACTTCTTGCATTGCTCCCAGATTGCACTATTGAACTAGTTAAACCATTTCACTTTTAAAGCTAGTTTTTTGTTGATTTTATTTTGGACTCTAATTCTATCTTATTGCAAACTGCAATAAAGCCTCGAGGCTTTGCAACAGGTCATGGGAGTCTAGTACAGAGAACAATACAGATGTAATAAAGAGCAGCACACAAGTACAGACCAAAACAGGCTTCTACAGATGAAACAGAGGAAAGGGGCAAGATAAAAACTGGGACTTCAGGAAGACATTGGTGATAATAATATAAATATTATTATATAACCATACATTGATTGTTGTGAGTTTATTAAAAATATTTATTGTCTTTTCATCAACATCTAGGATCCACTGTTCTCTTTCTTCAGCTGTCAATCACAAGACTCTACCATCAAGTTATATTTGATCTTAGAACATAGTAACACCAAGAACACTCCAGGGGTAGACCTTTTATACTCCTTGCTTCTCCAGAATAAAGAACATGTAATAAAAATATCTTACACCTTGCACTGAAGCAAGCTATTTCTTTTTGCTTCTCTTTTTAAAAAAAAATATGTTTTATTTTTACAAGACTTAGAATTGGAGACTTAGGTACACCAACAACGTCTCCTCCACTGGATCTGATCCTCTCAGTGGTACTTTCTCACTCAATACACAGAACTGGCATTCTCCCTTTGACCAGTGAAATGCAAACATGTATACCCTACTATACTCCTGAAAGCCTTTACTGCTTCAAAATTGGCATAAGAGGACTCTGATTCAACTGACAGACAACATGGCCCTTGGTTTCTGGTGTTGCACTGCACCTTCTATCATCACATCTGCTGCCATTTCCCCTTTCAAGACTTCAGGGAAGGGTTGGAACAGTTTTTATTTTTTTATCCTAAAACTCTTTTCTGTTCTTTTAAACAAGAAAAACAGTTCACCCAATATTTTAATTGAAAGGTTTTCTCTTACTTATGGACATGAGAGTCTCAGTTGGGCTTAGAGCCATTTTCCATACCTAACTTGTTCATAAATGATTGCTATGCTTCAGTAAAATGTTAAAATCTCCTGTCAGCTTTTAATGCCTACTTGGCATTCTTTAGAGCAAGAAGCATCTTTACTGGAATTTATATCAATTTATATATTAAAATAATACAGGATAAAAACAACTCAAAATATTTATATGTCCCACATTACTGGTTGTTGATTGAAGCCAGACATAACAGTGATAAAATTTTGGGTCTACTGATCTCTAACTTCTACCTCCAAGGCATATTCCGTAATCATGTTTTTATAATATCAAGAATATAAATGAATCTGGTTAGAAAGTTTAAAGCTGAGACATGAGTAGCAGGTAAGATAAGAAAGGATGAATACTAGAGATGAATACTGAAAGTAAAAATCCTGACACAACTGACATGTCATAAAAAATAGCATTTTTACAGCAATATATGTAAAGCCACACAAGAATAATTTTAGTAACTATATGGGAAGCATTTAAGGTTTATGAAAAGTAGCACATACCTGAACAAATTGGATTCCCAAACTTTGGCAGCACTGACATTTCATATGTGTATAATCTAGAGTAACACCAAGTCTTCACAGAGCTCACCCTAGCAAAATTAATTAATTAATTAATTACCATCTCTGAGGTTATCATATCAATGTGTTTCACAATTTTTCTCCTTTCAACATCACGAGGTTATGCATTAAATTCAGAAAATATTGACCAGGGTTCAAATCTTCCCTCCTTCCTCTCTACATAGTAAAGAATAAGTTAAGGACCACAAGTCTAATTATTCGACTGCATGAGATAGTAAGCCTAGAAACAATTTACTCAAAATAAGAATTCCAGCCATCGCTTCAAAGACGATTAAAAAGCAACTGAGTACCATAACAAGTTGCCTATCTCCCTAAAGTACACACTAATTTTTATTTCTTCAGATTCCAACCATCAGTATGAACTAAAGGAATTTCTCACTGATGCTTCCATTGTTTCTCCATCTTCACAAACAGGTTAGCTTGAGAAAGAATGAAGAGTTGACTAGTTTCCATTCAAAGGTTAGAAGATAGATGTTTCAGAAAACATACTTTATCTGAGTGCCTGTGGTAGTACTCTCATGGTGCTGTGTCCCATGAAGTGGTGTTGCTCCCTCAAATGACTGCAGCGTGAATAAATGGAAAAGGTAGAAACACTTGGGGGTATGGTTTAGTGGTGGACTTGGCAGTGCTGGGCTAATGTTTGGACTTGGTATCTTTGAGGTCTTTTCCAACCTTAAGAATTCTGTAATTCTATGGGAGGCTTGGAAGAAATCATGGTAGTGTAATTAATACCATTTTCTGCTTGCCACCTGCCAAATAGAGGATTTTACAGTGTTGTTATTGGAAGGATAGCTCATAGTATATATTGGTTCATGTGGTAATAGCACAGAAAATATTTTGTTGTGCTAGACTTCCAGATTAGCTAAAACTACAACAAGAAGAAATAACTTGGTTATGCATGAACTCCTTCCAGATTAGCTAAAACTACAAGAAGAAGAAATAACTTGGTTATGCATGAACTCCTTCCAGTACTGGGAAACACTGCAAAATGCTAGGTACCAATAAAATATTTATTTAGGAGAAAATATATTGCTGGCAATAGAATAGTGAGTGTATTCACTTAAGTCAATAGTGATAGGTATGATTAGAGCAGGTTTGCTTGGCTAGGTCCACAACATCCGGCATAGAGAAAAATAATGGTATTCCAGTTGTTCTCACAAGTAAATGTTTAATAAATTATGTCATGTAGGTAGTTTCAACCCATATACAAGAGTAATATTCAAATAAACATAAAGGTATTGTCAGCTACCGGTGCTTTAAATGTTTTGAAATTCACAGCATTTACCCTGACTGCAGGTGTAACAACCACCCATTATAATTCGCTGAAGTATTTGACTGGTAACAAAAAAAAAAATCCTGAAAAAAGATACAGACCTTAAGTATCTCATGTTGAGGCCACTTCACACTGAAGAATTTTTTAAGTGCTATTTTTTTCTCCTCCCAGCTTCACCTCCATGAGTTAGAGGAATACCTAAACCTCAGTGACTGACTTTGCATGGCTGATTAACCTTGGCTAAGGTCCTAATGCCCACCTAGCCACTCACTCAGTGGGACAGGGAAGTAATAGGATCAGAAAATTTGGGGTTGAAGACAGGGAGATTGCTTAGCCATAACCTCATCAATTCTTAAATAATCTGCAGTATCCAGATCCAGTCCAAGTTACCATCTTAATCTGCTAGTCCCCTGATGTCCTGACATCACCTGCTGATGTGAACACACAGTACCTGCAATTCCCTTCAGCCTGGTGCCCTCTTGCTCCCCACATCACAATTATGAGGCAGACAGAGCCCCAGAACAGCGGGTATACAACTAATGCCTGATTTACACATGGAAATACTTTTATTTTACTTTTCTACACCATCTTCGGATAGGAGATCAGCACCCACAGCCCAGCTCCCCATTGCTGCTTTCCCAGAGCCACCTCATCCCTAGAGCTCTGCCATTTGCTCTGGACTCTCCTGATTCACCCTCTTCACAGAGTTCCACAGCACTATTTTTAAGCTCTTCAGTTTAGCAGAAAAGCCCTCTGTTGGAGGGGTTTAAGAGCATCACAAGACCCTTGACCATTAATGCTCACTATTCCACAAAAGTACCAATTCAATTCACACTCTTCCCTTTTACTTGCACAGACAAGTCACTATCCAGTAATGGCTTCAATCAGCTTCAGAGCACACGTCAATAAGGATTTAGGAGGCACAGGTGTTTGAGCTCATCCTTGATCTTTTCTCTAGGGGTACAAAGAGTGTTTGCATTGCTTTTTCCATGACCAACTTGTAAATATCACAGGTGATACAGGGAGGATGAAGAGATTGTTAAAGTGTTGGAGAGAAGAAAAATAGGGGTGGAAAGGGGAAAGCAGACCTCCTAACATCTTTAAAAATGGACATAAAGCTACAAGACTGAATGCTGCTGGTCTTAATCCTAGAATCCAGGCCACATAACCACAAATTAAGGCATCATGGCTGAATAGTTGGTCATTAGCAGGCCACAGCAAGCAAATGCATCAGAGGATTTTGTTCCAGTCTGTTGTTGCTGCTGCAGTCATACATATGGGAAAAGGAAGAGAGGATTAGCTGATTGCTGACCTCAGTAGTCATTCAGCTATAGAGCGGATTGAAAATTTACCCACCAAAAGTTTATTCTTTTGAAAATGCAGCTGTGTCAACCTAAAATTGCTGGAGGCAAACTGACATCTCTAGCTTAAAAGAAAATTTAAGAATAATTACAAGTTTTAAATATTTTTCTTTCAGATTTGCAATAAACACTAAAATGTTCAGGGTTTACACTCAAATTGAAACAGTTTCAGTTTATTAAATAAAATGTTTTCATTGTCTGATTTTCAAAATATTATTTTGTTCCACTTCACAAATTTGTTCTCCACACCAGACAAACATTTTACTAAACAAAAATATTCTTTATTCAATAAAAAGGGGCAACTTTGAGGATTTGTCCTAATTATCATGGTGTGTTTCTCCTTTACTTTTCTAATTCTCAGTGCTCTTGCTAGAGTAAAATGCAGACAAATCTTCGCTGCTGTGTTTTCCTCTGTCTAGATTGTTTTCAGAGCCTGCCTGCTTATTTCTAAGTTGTTGTGCTAGTTTTGCCATGGAGGATGGGAGAGCAGGACAAAATTTATAACAACATTCTCTTTGGGATGCTGTTCTCATAATGAACACAAATTGCTCTCATTTATCATCTTGTGATGTAATCATATAAAAGCCGTTCCCGTCCTCATCCCTATAAGGTAACTGTTTTGCTGTATTGGATTATAATGACAAATGACAAAATCTTTTGCATTACTTCAACTGTTCAAGTCTGAAGGGATTGTTACTCTGTAATGCCACTGTGGACTTCCGATGGATGCAAGCTGTGCTGAAAGCTCAGGTGGAAGTGTACAGTACACCAGTAACTTAACTACGTACTGCTGGCTCTTAGAGGGGGAAAAAGAGAAACAAACCAACCCCAGCAAACAAACCCAATAGTGGTCTTTAAGACAACCCAAAAAATTTAAACATCACAGGGAGTAAATTGTGGATATATGCTACATCTGAATGGGGCATAAATCCAGGGATTCCACTTTTTGGAGGTTTTATTCAATAAACAAAACCAGCTGGATTTTTCAAGATATCAATGTTCGTAGGGTACAAATAACCATGGAGTTATCTGCAGGATTTATTGCCCTCATGCCTTTTTGAATGTGACAAATTCATTCCATGGATGCCAAAACATGCAGAGTTCCAGTAACAAGTGATGGAAGTTAAGGGTGCACAGCAATGCAAGATCCTTGTCTACCAGTTCTCAGGAACCTGCTGTGTTGGTACTTCAATTAGAAGAGAAAGTAAACTTCTTTCCCAGTGCTCCAGGAGAAAACTTCACCATTTCATGTTTCCCCAGAGTATGTCAGAAATTTAAAATTTGTGATGTACTATTTGAAAATAGTTAAGTACATAATTAATACACACTTTGGACTTAGAACATTTGCTCTGTTGAGCACAGAATTTGACACATGAGTGAAGTGCCCTGTCAGGAAAATCAAGGTCAGCCATTTCCATAAGACACATGATCTGTACAAGTCCTCAGCAAGCACCACAAAGAAGTTGAGATATGCATTTTCTTTTGTCTTCCACAAGATTTTGTGGAGATTTTGATTGAGTACCATGGACTCTTACATCCTTACACATCAAGAGATAGAAGAATTGAGTCAGCTTTCTAGCATCATTTTTTTCTTCAATTACACTGCCTGTTCTGTATATTATTAAATATTCAAATTACTTATAGACTGTACCATTTTCTTTACTAAAATGAATAGTGATACATTCAAAATATATTTAATGTAAATGACATTGTAACACATACCTACCATTGAAATAATTGAAATATATTGCAAAAAAATTACACATATCAACTCTGCATTTCATTAAAGAATTTTTCAGGTTTAATCAGCCTTGAATTCATTTGTGCTTTAGCTCTCCACAAGAGTAAAATAAAATGGTAGCACACTATTCTAATTGCAATATTGACCTATAATCAGCCACCAGCTCTACTGAATTCAGCGAATGCAATGGTGAGGGTACTGTGTTTTTTTTATATTATTAGCTGGGGAGAGAAGCAGTTGACACAAAGTCAATGTCTTACCACCCAAGGAAGAAATGTTATGTTTTCTATATTTACCCCCTGAGTAAACATAACAGCAAAACTTTTGCTTATAACTTAGATGCTTCTCTTTCTATTAAAATGACTGTACAATTTGTTTTTCCCATAGTTTAAAAGCTCTGGTTTGTGAGGTGCCAAGCAGCAAAGCGATGGAAAATTGTAAGTCGTCCACAAAATCTCCTTTGTCCCATGCTATTTTGGCATTTTTATTGAGTGTTTTTTAACACCATGGCAAGCAGTACATCAATGACACTAACAGTTGAATAGATTAGGAAATAGGAACAGGAGTACCATGGCTTTTATCTGATGGTAATCTTCTGCTACCAGGGGGAAATTTTCAACACCACATTCCCTGAGTCTTTCAGTTCATTAATTGATATTGATAATACATTACTGCACAGTGGACATTTCAGAAGAAAACCACAGGCACACAAACATGGGGTTCAAAGCAGCTCTGAGAAGTGGCACAGTCCAGACCCTGCCCCAGTTCAAGTTACCTACAGAAGTCTTGACAGGTTGTGTCTAAATAATTCCTTAAATACCCAAATGGAGACTTTCTAGTTCAGCTAAGCATTTTACTGATGAGTTTAAATATACTTAACAAATATAAGTTTTATCAATGCTCAAACTGGGTCACCATGGCCATTGTTTGAATTCAGTACCAGAAAATGCTCCTTCTTTTAGCAGAGACTTTTTATGTACTTAAAGACTGCCACAAGCCCCATCAAACTCTTCTCTGTAAATTAACCAAGTTTATTCAATTTTTTCACTGAAGTCACATTTTCTACATGTCCTGATTCTCTCTGCAGGCTCTCTCCTGCAGCTCCATGAAAGCCCATGAGTCCACAATGGCAACCTGTAACAAACTGTCAACAAATATTTGTCATATACAAAAATGCATAAAATATCACTGTGGGAATAATATCTGGTTCAGCTATTCTTGTCCATAAGGGACAGATACAAAACCCTGCATAGAAGAGTATGTGAAGTACTTCATCAATATTAATTTTTAACTTGCTTACATTAATTGACTTTGATGGAAATATTTAATCAGCTACTAGGAAGTAAAGGAGGGTTGGGATCCAAAAGCATGTTTTTGGATGACTTTCCATTTCAGGGAGTTCACATTCTGCCTGCTCCAGCTGTTGGCACTACCAGGTATTTGTCAGGGATTCCAGGCTGTTCTCAGTATTGTGCAGGACTCTCAGTGGGTACTAAGGGTTGGAAACAACTTACACATAAGCAGAATCCACAAAATCCTTTCATATTTTCAGAACTCTGCAGTACCTGTGGTGACAATGTCATGTTATTCTCTTGAAGCAATACACTTCTGTAAGAAATAAAAAATGTGGTTTAGCTATTACTCAAGGTCCTAATTGAATATTTGGAATCCAAGACATTTGTAATTATTTTGCTAGTTGAGTCATGAAGGTGCTCTTAGCTGTGGATCAGTTATCCTTTACATTTGGCTGAAAGCTTTGTATAACAAATTATTCCCAAACTAACATAATTTCTTAATATATACATCCACTTTTTCAACAACTGACTTTAGGCTGTCACTTTTTCCCAATAAGTGATTATCTGACCTTGTTGTAGAGTTTTTCTTATACTGTAAGCAGTTTTTATGGTCATTTTTATTATTATAATGTAGTATTATAATAACATTCAGGAAGTTGTCATTGTCATAACACTGTCATTTTGTGGCATAAGTACACAATAGAGAAATTAACTGAAGGCTGAAAAAATACGTATTTTTACATATCCCTCTGTGGCCTGTGCAAAACATCACAGTAATTTCTCAGATTTTGCCCATCTTCCTTCATGCTTGGGGAAGATGGAGGGATGAAGGTTTTGCAGGATGTCTGAGGTTTTGAGTCACAGCCACCCTGAGATTTGCATTGATGATCAATGGAGATCACTAGCCCTGTCTTGATCTTTTCTTTCAGTGTCAGTTGCTCTTCAGCCATCAGCCAGATCTAAAGCAAAGTGTGGTAAGGGTATCTTACCAAAAAAAAAAAAAAAAAAAATCTTTAAAAAAACCTGACACTGCTTCTTCTCCATCACCTGTGAGCCAAATGCTCATGTCTGCATAGGTCAGGTGCTCTCACTCTTTACAGCTTTAATCCATTTTGCCTTCTTAACTGTCTGGAGAAGGTCAAAATGAATGGTATTGACCCCAGGCATGCAAAATTTCAAAACCTCATTAACTTCATTGTTTCAGCACTTGGATATTTTCATTAATTACCCTTCTTTGCCTCTGGTGTCAGCAAGGAGTGTCCTGTGGGTTGCTAACAGCTTCAGGAGATGACAGATCATCAAAGATAGCCTTATAAAGTTAATACCATAGAATAACTGTGCCTCCCATACCGCAACATTTTCAATTTCAGTGAAAACAGTTCCTGTGGAAGTTGATTAAGGTTTATATTTTATATTCATGATTCCTTATTAGAACCTGGTTTTTCAGATACTCTTCTCAGCACCTTTGAAAGTCAGTTCCCATTTCTTTTATTAGAACATCATCTGCCCTTATGCTGATGGAACATGTGAATATGACTTCTGAGGTTTATGTCTAGCTACATGTCAAAGGAATCAAAAAGCAAGATGTTTCTTATGTGAATAAATAGAACATTGCAAAGTTATTATGTAGTCCAAAGCAAAAACAGCTGTTGGCTGAACTAATTAAGGAAGTTGGAAATAAGAAAATATCTTTCCTTGCTTCTCAGCAAGCTACTCAGTTCTGCTCAGCAATTCAAACAGCCATACTACCATCTCATGAAATCAGCAGCTTGGCTTTTCATACCATTGCATGTAATGTGCTCACTCTTCATTTGATGATGTGAAGCAGTTCCCTGGCAGAGGCACACAAAACTTACATTTTTTATTATTTGCCTCCAGGCTAAAAAAAGAGACTGATAAATTATAGAATTTGGGAAAAAAATATTCGTTTTTGCTGTTTTTTAGAAACATGGGTCTTGTTTTGACATTTTAAGTTTTCAATGTGCGTGAGATATCACATGGAGTTGGCTGACTCAGTATTTTGGAGCTGCTTCGAAAAAATGGTCCCAAGTAGGAGAAAAGTACTTAAGAAGCAGAATTTAGCATCAGAACTTATAGGACTATTACAATCTTTTAGAAAAAATCAAATTATATGATGTTTTTCAGGCTTTTGGGAAAAGTTGTTCTAAAATGGCAACCTTACTTGTACAAGGAAAGACAATTATGAGATCTAGTTCTAAATTTTGTTATTTATGGTTTAAAGAAAATATAAACCTAAAATCAAGACATTTTTTACTATTAAGCACTGGAAATAATGAACAAGTCAACTTTAATACCTTTTTAAACATGGTGATCGGTGACAGAATCCATATCAAAACAGCATGAAGCTGAGTCTGGGGAGGTTTAGGGTGGATAGTAGAAAAAGGTTTTCCACTCTGAAAGTGGTGGGGCGCTGAAACAGCTCCCCAAAGAAATGGTCACAGCACCAGTCCAACAGAGCTCAAGAAGTATTTGGACAATGCTGTCGGGCACACGGTGTGATTCCTGGACATGTCCTGTACAGGGCCAGGAGCTGGATTTGATGATCCTTGTGGGTCCCTTCCAACTCAGCTTAATTTGTGATTCTGTGATAACTCAAGAAATAAGTTCTGTATGCACTCTTTTTTCAGGTAACAGTATAATCTGGATTTCCTGTTCACTGTAGAATGAACAGATCTGTATCACCATTGTTAAATAGTCTCTTACTAGTATTTTCATAGTAAGCAGTATTTCTACATGATCTGCATTGAGATGAACCAAGTTTCCATAAAACCATGAGTTTATATCACTGCACTGACAAAAACATTGAAACCCATTCAAGTTAAGCTAGGAAAAAAAGTTTTGCCATAGATATTGAAAGCTGTGGTCTGAATTTCCAAGGATTTAATTAAATACCAGGAGGTAATGAGAAAAAGAAGAGAAAAGTGAAAACAGCAAAAATATAAATAATACCTAGAGAGAGACGAATGAAAACAGAAAGATTTTTTTTTCAGGAAAATTCAAACACCATGTTGAACTGGTGGGAAGTACCTCTGTAGATAAAAAGAGGGATGGAGAGGAAAAACAGGTAATAGACAAATGAAAAATTGGTAAAGAAAACAGAAACAGCTTTGGCCAGCCTCAGACACATACATGCCCTCCTTGCCCTTCAAGAAGGGGCATACTCCCGCCATGCATGAGCAAACCTCAGCCTTGGAAGGGAATCTTCAGGGCTCTCCCTTGGTGCTATAACCACCTTTTAGACACCTAAAGGATTTTCACTTACAGCCCAGGAAATCACCTCTCTAACATCTTCTGCAGTTATCTGTGAATGTGTGACTGAAGTCAAGCAGGAAAGCCAGTGCCTGAGCCTTTCCCAGGGAGACCTTGGTGTCATACCCTGTGCACAGACACCTCCTATATGTGCCAGAGTTATCCATGGCCATTCATTTGTTCCCTAGCACCAAAAAAGTGGAGGTGAACTCACTGCTTTTCATTGCACCTCATTTCACACATTCCAAGGATGATGGTGAGAGAAAGTGCTTTTTCTGCTGAAAAAAATTATCAGTATCTGGTACTCCAGTTGCTGCCAAAGCCCATGCTTTCAATATCTGCCCAAATCATTGAATAACTACTTGACAAAGAAGTGCTACTACTGAAATGAATGGTGTAGAAGAGATTAACTGGTCACCAAATGGAGTAAGTGAAGCATTCACTAAATGATACAGAGGATTTGCCCTACCTGAGAGGCACTGTAGATGAAACTGAAATAAGATATTTCCACTCATCTTAAGGACCTTTTACAGCACATCTTCAGGACCCTAGAGAAACCCTTCTCAGCTGACTGTGTTCCAGCTGCAGGATAGGAGTTTGTGTGTTCATTCATACCTAGTTACTAAGAAAGGTGGAGTTTTTAAATTAACCAAAACCCATTTGCCTAATGTCTTCATTTGGGTAGTCAATGTTCCAAAGATTAAAGCTAATATGTCTGTATACTGGAATATTTTATTCCAGTTCTATAACATCACCTCATTGTGAAATTAGCGTCATTTAGCGAGTACACTTTTTTCAAACATCCTTTCTTTGAAATATTCACTTACCCCATCTCCTAAAATATCAGTTACAGGATCTAGTTGCTCTTCCTGAACATTCACAAATAAAGGAAGGAGTAAGAAAATCAAAACACACAGACTTGGTTAGCTTTGTACAGGCCACAAGTGATATTGTGGTGTAAGTCAAAATACCACACCACAATATGCAGAGAAATCTATAAAACAGAGCCAAAGAGATTATTTATGTTATTTCTTCACCCTAAGGACCAACTGTCTTCCCTGACAGATTTGCCTTAAAGGCAATCTTACAGATTCTAGCATTCTCCTAGCAATCTATTTCAGCACTTCATTGCTTTGTTAAAAGAATATTTCTCATCCTGAAGTAAATTCCTCAACTTAGTATTCCCTGTCTTTGAAAAGCAACTGATATAGAAAATAAGTTGATCTTCCATCTTGTCTCTCCTTTTTTTTTTTTTTGCAGTTTTGAATTCGAAACATGGAAGAGATTTTAAAAAAGAAAAATAAATAGTAGAAAAGGATAAAAATGCAGTAAATTCTATTACTTTATCAGGTCAATCTTACATTTTACATGATCCTACAGTTTATTTATATAATTTTAATTTTTTTTTTGTCATTCATACACTTACTAAATTTAATACAAGCCACATCTCTGCAGTGGAGGCTGTGCCACCACAGGATGTTATTACTTCATATATCAGAGGGTAGTGCATTAGTCTATATACACCATATAAATTTGTTTAGATTGTATTAGATTATATACACCATATGTGTTTGCTTTACCACAACACCATGGCTTATGTTCATCTTGTGAACCTTTGTAACAAATAACCTCCTCTGCAGTGTTCCTGATTTGCTCTTACTGTCCATTCTGCACCTGTGTATTACTATCCTGACCTACATTTGCATTTGTCTTTGCTAAATTGTATTCTACTTCTTTTAAAATCATTGCTCTTAAAGAAAAAAAAAAAAGAAAGAAAAAAAAGAAAAAATCTACTCCTTCAGCAAGTTTGAAATCCTTAGGAACTTTAGCTTTAGTAACTTCTATGTTTAAGGACTCTTTCTCCAAAGATAAAGCTTTGCAGTCCTTTCAGATCTTAGTCTTATATTCTAAAGAGTCCTCCTTCAAAAAGTTCTGGAAAAGAGGAGAAAAAATCCCAAACTGATGAAGTTGCACATGTGTATCAGATGACATTCATATCATATGAGGTACAAAACTAAATATTCAGGCATACTAGAGCAATACATATTAATTCAGTCCTGAGAATTAAATTAAATCAGACTTTTTTAGAAAAAGGCATATTTTGTTTCCCCCACAAACTATGTATAAAGTTTTTCCTGGTATTTCTCAAATGGTCCATCCCTTGAAGGCAATCAGAAAATGGTTATTTTCAAGCAGTGAATATGCTAGTGTAGTATATGTTTGAACGCATAAGGAAAATAAAAGCTCCAATTATTAAACCATGGAATGGATCTTTTTAATTCTTATGATGATTTGTCTTAATTTTGTAAAAGTAATCTCATCCAATTTAAGAGTAATGTTTTTCTTTAGATGCCAAAGGGAGTGTGGATACTGAATATGACCTTACTTTCAAACAGGGGAAGGGAGGACAGAAAAGTTGATCATGAGTGTTGAGCAAAGCATGATCCACCTATGGTCAAATTCTACAAAAAAATTGCCTTTTTTTCCTTTCATTAAAATTTATTGAAAGAACAGATGGGTATGGGGTTTTTTAACATTTAAAATGGTCTCTTAGGTATTTAGAAACAATGATACGTGGAAGCTTGTCAACAAATGGCCTAAGGCGTGAAGAAGTTCGACAGTAATAGAGGACCAAATATTCTTTCAAATACTTTCAGAAACAAGCAATCATTTTTTTTAGACACACAGGACACATAAAAGCAAACACTACATTTTATTGTTTTATATTTTAAATGTGACTTCCTTAACAGTGAGAAAAAGTGGATTCTTTTTGGATTCTACGTCTGGTTTTCTCCAAAGATAACTTCTAGTTGTGCTATTCTTCCACAACTCCTTTTCAGATATTAACAACATCACTAGAAAGGAGAACTAGTGAGCTGAAACATTTATTCCTCAGGCTGCAAGTAGAGGAGCCCTGCATGCAGTGCAGACCAAACACATGTGCTCTGGTGTGTGAATGGAATACACTCCAAAATAAAGTCTCATAAACTGACTCCAGAAGTATCCTAACCATAGCTAGTTTATTTAAAGCTGCTTATGATTCTCTCTTTCCTCTAGTATAGTCTATCTCATCCAAAGGACTAAAATTTTCCTGGTCAACAATAGCCGTGGGATGGGCTGTTTAAGTGGATGACTTGGATGTGTTGAGGGCAACCAGGTCTAAAAGAAGTTCTTAAGGGTGAAATATTTGGATATTTCTGCTTTGTACATGAGGAGTGACAAATGTGAGTTATGTGTGAAAGCAATTCCTGTTCTCTCTCCACTGAAGACAAAAATTCTGTCTTTTGGAAAAAAGTCTATCTTTGCACTCCTGCAGTATCATCAGAATTTTCAGTAAGCAGTGGTCACGAGTATGTGAACATGCTGGCGGGCTGTAGTGAGGAATAAACCCCAAATTAAATCAAATCTTTCTGGCAGGGATATCTAGGAAAGTCACAAGGATCACTGAAGTTCCATTGCTTCCTGAGCTTCCCAGAAGACACCCAAAAACCTGTTACCTTCAAGGTTAGCTGCAAATTACTGCAATTTTAATTTTGGGAACACCTAGGAATTATTCCAGCACTTTGGCCTCACTTACAACTGTCACACTGTGAGAAACATGCTTGTTTAAAAAATAGTAGAAAGTAATCACAGTGGGTATGGAAAAAGCAATATTCTTGAGGCACAATGAAAGTTGTTATTTGTTTGATGCATGCACCTTCTTAAAGATCCTTTTATCTACATACTCAAGAAAAGCATACAAATGTTACCACAGAGCCATGAAAATATTTCACCATTTTTAAGGGGTTAATGGAAGGCAAAACAAAGCAGCTGTAACTTTAAATCCTGATAATTTAAAAGATGTTGCTCTGTCATTATTACAACTCATAAAAAATGTATTGTTGCCATAACAACCGCCTCATCACATGTGAGACTGCCTGAAAAACTCAAGCTTTCTTTAATCAGACAGATACATGGGCCCAAATCAGAAAATATTTCACCAATACCTTCATGACATTTACTCTCTTGTAAAATGAACTTTAATGCACACAATTATTTTTTGACAACCATTATTATAAAAAAAAAAATATCACTCTTACCAGAAAACTCTAACAGATTCTGCTTCTCCTCCTAGGCAGAAAATTTGTGTCAGGGAATGATCGCATTTCCTCAGATGGAATAGGGTAGATGAATGCATTCAGTGTACATTCTCTTCACTGCCATCATTTTCCTGGGGCTGCACTATATATCATTTGAGTAACATTCCACATAAATCCCAGATGGTGGCAGGACTTGCAAATCATCTAATGTGGCAGTCCCTGCCTACATGCAAGGATTCCTTGAAGAGAATTGCATTTTAATGGCAGTAGAATGTACGCCACCTGGCTCCATCTGATAAAAAGCCTACATGAAAGGGCAACCTCATTTCCCATCCTCTGGGCCTGAGACCGATGGCTGAGCATGGGACCTGCTGCTGAAGTTGCACAGTTCAAGCAGAAACATGGAGCTATTTGGAAGGATGGCCATCCTGAAGGATGGGCAGCATGTCCCCATGCCCTATGGCAGGCCATTCCACAGCTGCTGCGCAGCACAGGTGTCTGGTGAGATGGACAGCAGTGCAGTCACACTGCTTTTGGCAGCCCAGATGTCATCTCTGCAGCAGTGGCCACATCATTCCTGTCCTAGAACATCATTCCTCCACAGGAACAGCTCCCTTAGACAGTCACAGTCTTGGGCTGAAGCCCCCAGCCTGAAGGGGCCAGCAGAAAGACTTACACCTGTGTTGCAACCCCGAAGCCTGGGAGTTTTGAACTTTCTGTGCTTACTGGCACTGACCCCCAAAAGAACACTGCTTTTGACTTGAGGCCTTGGAGAAGGCTTCCAAATTTGAGTGATGGAGTTAGAATCACCGGTGCGTAGTTAAATAGAAGTGTGTTGTTTCACAAGGTGAAGGGTTTGGATTTTGGGGTTTTAGAATATAGTAATAGGTATGGGACAAGATAGAGATTCTTGGGATTGTCTCTTTCTTCCTTCCTGTTCCTTCTTCTTCATGATTTCAGGTAGTAGTTTTCGGTTGGATAGAAAATCCAGCAGTGTGGGTCACAGGTGTTTGGTCATTGGGTCAAAAGTATAAATAATATAAAAGTTAGCTATTAATTGGATAGTTAGCCTTTAAAAGAGCTTGTAACTAGCTAGATACACCTACCTTTTCTCACTTTTTAGCTTGATAGCTGGAGGTGTTGTAGAACTCTGTACTTTAGATAAGATTTAATAAACAACCAAGTCCGAACAAGAAATCCATCTCTCGAGCATTCAATCCTGACTCCGAGTGAAGGCAGGAGAAAAAAGCACTTTCACATCTGAAGTCCCATTCCCGGGGGAGCCTAATCATCAAATTAGTAGGTATCTGGGGACATTGCCTGGGATTAGAACAAAAATTTCAGTTTTGATGCAGCAGGGCTTTAAGTTACACCCTCCAAATTTTAGTTTCCACAAACTGAAGTTTTCCAGCAAAGTCTTATTTTCTCGTATTTTTGTCAGTCAGGTCTCCTGTGTCACAAAAATGATGTTTAATGTGCTATATTTGACAATAAATGTAATATATCCTTTCTTGCTATATGGGTATTTTCTACAAGTTTTGCTAATTTTCAATCTTAATTCTTCTCAAGTGACATTCAACAAGTAAATGCATTCCTTTCTAACATCCTCTCATTTAATCATGGCTTAATCTGATTTTCTGCTTTGGATTTTAGGGGTCGAAGTGCTTGACTCAAATCCTATAGCAATCTGGTTTTCTGTGCTTCCTGTGTTTCCTTTCTTTGTGTTTCCTGATTTTTTTTTTCACAGGATATCCCAAAACATCCTCAATGTGCTTGTACAAGCACAGGTGCAAAGTGCCCAAATTAGCTGTATAAGTGGAAGGAGTGTTGTGCATTTGTCATTATACCATCCAGGCTTCAGTAAATATCCCTCATGAAAGTGGAACAGCCTGGAAATATGTTTCTCCTTTAACTGAAATTCTATTCTACATTCTATTTTTAACTGAAATTGTATTCTACATCTTTTTTTTTTCCCCCATACTTCCGCAGGCTGTACTAAGTTTACCTCTAGAAAGGAGGAGGAAACAAGAAAACAGCACAGAAAATTCATGTGGTTCAGAGGAATATGTGTCTAATGTCAGAGAATGGTGAATTAGAGAAACCACAGGTCTGATTCATTCTGGCAGGTCCTGACTTTCCTCTGTTTTTCTATAGAAATGCACAAATAATTGGTGCAACACCAGTCTTTGGCATACACCTGCCTCTCTGATAGCTCCCACACACACAGGGGAGGTGGGGATTACTTTGGGAAAGCTTTAAAGGAAAGTAGGAAGAGAAAAAAAGAGGATGATAGGGCAAAACCGTGAGTGGATTCAACCCACAGTTTCAGGGAATGGTTAAAGGCAGAGTAGAGAAGAAAGATGCAATCCTCAGCCACCAATAAACCATTTCGCTCATGAGCCAATGCTAGAAAACACATGCTGAGTCACAAGCTCTATAAGCAGTAATTTTAGGAGAGATGATTGTTAGCTAGCTGAACTACAGTGTGAAAGGTCCCTTAAAACACTAATCTCCTTTGGAAATATTTTAGGTCATTCAAGAAATACACAAAACAATCTGCCCTGAAACCCATCTGTCTATCCAGACAGTTTTGGATCACAAAGAATTAGATGTTTATTTAGCTCATATTTCTATTAAAAGGTTATATGTTAAACTTGGTACTAATGAGAGGAAAAATAATGGCATTCAACCTCTATCCCCAAATGAATCCCTCCTAGAAGTTTTTCCTGTTAAATATCAAGATCATTATGCAATTATATTTCAAATTCATACACAGATGCACTGTGCTTGCATATTTAACTATGTTTTCCTATACAAGACCTGCTTTCTGTCTTACAGACTGAATCACTAGCTGAAATGTCCCTTCTGGCCACATTTAAAATCTTGATTATAATCCTTGATGAAACAGGGAAGTGAACAATCCTTGTATTTAATCATAATAAATTAAACTAATGAGCTTTTCTGGCAGATTTATTACTTTTACTATGGATGAAGTTCCACTGGCTGATCATATGCAAGCCAAAGAAAGTCTTATATAAGGGGAGCAGGTGGGGGAAGGGGTGCATAATATTTTACTTGGAAACAGTACATTCCTGATATGTTCCTAAAAACTAGGTTTGTGATTTTTCCTTCACACTTCTTTAAGAACCAGAGAGGAAGAGTCAAAGGCAAAGTTCAGAGACTCAAAATGGGATGAAGAAATTCAGGATAGTGCCAGGAATGTTTTTAGCCTATAGTAGTCCTATCTGACACAAGGAGATAGGCTTTAGTTCTTTGCCATTGCATTCACATAGTACAACAGGCTGACTCTTTTGGCAGCACTCTAAAATATACACTCCAAACTTGCAGGTACTTACTTAAGAATACACATGAAAAAGGGTAATATTTTCCACTTAAATCCAAGAAGCTGTTGAAGCAATTTTCCTTTTTCATCAGGAGAAGCAGCTTAGGATGGGGTTTAGTCTTTACTCTGCAGAGGTTTTTCTCCGTAATATCGAGACAAAGGTGCAAGCAGAATCAGACAGGAAGGCTTTCCTCCTTGAGTTTCCTGGTCCCTTCCAAAAGTAGACACAAAACAAAATACATGCACTCTCTTCACCTTTATCACAGGGCTGTACTAAGGCTGGCTGATAGCAAACCAGAAGCAGGCATGCCCCAGAGTGAGGTGACACACCATCCAAGAGAGCTGTGACCATGCATGGGCTCTGATGGGCAATCGTTAGCAACAGGACTGCAGATGGTGTAGCAATAAACAAAGTTCAGTGCATGAAAGGACACAAAAACCTCCATATCCAAGTCATAGTAATTTTCCCTTGCATTTCTTTTCCTTCTTTTTCTCCTTACAATCAGACAAAGTGTGGGAGGCCATCTGTCTGCAAGAAGAAGGCAATCACTGCTCTGCAGTCCCCAATAGGGTGAACTTAGTCACTGCTTAGGGAGAATCACAGGTCTGAATCAATTACTGCAGACTTTCTACACACAACACACTTGCTTCTTTACTCCGCTCAGATAGAAAACTATTTTTAAATGCAATCCTATGACTTTGTTTTCAGACCTCTTGTAATAAAACAACAAGTGCTTAATGTTTCTACTTCTGAAATTTTGGTCATTCATACTCAGTCACTTTAGACCACCTAGTGCCAGTCCAGGGACATGGCTAAAATTTGGTGACATGCCTTTCAAAGACCAGTCAATTTGCAAGCACCTTGTTAGAAGAAATGAATTCTGTTGCAGATATAAGTTGTTCCAGTCATCAACAGCAAACATGGGCATCAAAGAATTTCTGGTCCAGTGGAGCCCTCACAAGCCTAATCAATACTTCAATTGGACACTGCCAGGCAGGGCAGTATCTCTGTAATAATTTTCTTTTGACTTTCTTCTCACCCCATGAAATATCAGGTGAGAAAAATCTCCATGCCAGAAACAAACAAAGACACAGAGGTATATAGCAAAAGTGATGGTGAGAGAGCTGGGCAGTTGCTTCATTACAGCCTTACAGGCTACTGACATTTGACTGACATTCCTACAGCAAAAGACAAACAAGCTCTGGCTACTAACATTCATTTTTCTTCCTCCTGTATACCTCTCTTAGAAGTGGTAACCCTCTGATAGCTGCTACTAGATTCTCCCCAAAGAAATGGGTAAGATGGGGGTCCAAGCACACTATGCAAAGGTAAGCACAACAGAAAGAGAAGAAATTATATTAAATTCCAGTGTTCTTTCTTCTTGTCGAGGTTTGCTGCTTCTGGGTGACTATGGATTCAGGATAGTATACATGGAGAATTTAATTAAGGAGGGCCAATGAAAGCAAACCTTTCCCTGCTCAGCACGTGTACTCTGATTTCAGTTTTAGAAGCTTGCGTGATTACTGCAGGAAGCAGTTATACAGAAAAGCAAATTTTGATTGTTCTTCATTCTTAAACTCTGTTTGATTACATCTGGTAAATATTGTGCCCTAAAGTCATTTAATTATTCAGCTTTTCCACTTTAAAACAATATTAATGCGTTAGGAAAGGTTACCTGGAGGGTCAATTTTAATGGTTGAATACATGCTGAATAAAAACATTCAAAATTACTTCCAAATGTTTACCAACCCCAGCTTTAATCATATTCTTTTACAAGCATAGTTAAACATCAGTGTGCCCATAGAACTTCATTTGTTTTTCTGATTTATCTGCTGGGATACTCCAGTTGTGGATTTCTGGATATTTTGGAAACAGGTGGCTATTAAACTAAGTTCTGGTTGAGAGGATAGTATTAATCAGTATATTGTAATCTGCAAGACACTTAAGACTTGAATCCCCCATCAAATCGAAATCTACCCTCACAAGACACTAATTATGGAAATGCATTCATATATTTCAGTGATATTTGTTACACATCCACATCTGCCTCAGACAGACAAATCAAAAAATACTGCTGCAAGTTAAACATGGGGCTCTTATACATATGAGAAGGGACATGCAGCACCAGGCTACCACCTATTGCAATGGAATTTCATTTCTATACGCTTACAATTGTTTCAAAGATGATAGATAATTTCCAAATACAATAACAGAATAGAAAAAGATTAAAAATCAGAAGCTAGTTGAAACCTTTCAGTATAAAAATGTCATATTTTTACATTGATTAAAGTTTCAGACTGAGAAGACATTCATTTGGAGTCACTAGACTATACTCTCCATCATTTTACATGCTGCTATTTTGTGCAATAAAAAGTATAGGAAGCACAGCAGTATCTGTCAAAAGTATTGGCAAAAATAAGGCACTCAATTTCAACGATTTTGCTAGTTAAAGTATAAAAAATTGTCCTATTACCCAGACTATAATAAATAATAATCTTCACAAGGGCTTGAAAAAATGATATTACAGTCATGTGAATTCATAACTCTCAGGGTATCTAAAAGGGGGAATAATAGCCAAGGTAAGCAAAGCCTTCTGGAGCCTTCCCTTACAAAGCACAATCATACAGTAAAGACAGTGCAAAGTTCAGAAAAGCCAGCTGGAAGGCTTCTGTGAGCCTCAGGAAGGATTGATCAGACCATGACAAAAGCACTTCAGTCAAACATAAATAGAACTCACATTCATTCAATAATGGAATATCACTAGTTTAAAAGAGGAAAAGCTTTTCTGTCTTCTAAAAAAGAACATCTGAGTTGAAAGTGTGATGTAAAAACCCCTAGAAGTAGATAAATCAAAATGGATTTTCACCTTCTATTGGGTCACACATCCATAACCCAAGCCCCTTGGTTCCCACCAGATTTAGTGTCTGTTCCAAACCATGAGGCACTTTCCTGTTTAAATTGCTAAAGCTTTACTTTTAGCACTGCAACAATATGGGTGCTTTAGGCAAAGGTAAATCTCTTCACAGGAAAGATCTTGTACAGTTTGAACCCCTTGGAAAAAGGAAAAAGAGAGAGAAAGAGAAAGAGAAAGAGAAAGAGAAAGAGAAAGAGAAAGAGAAAGAGAAAGAGAAAGAGAAAGAGAAAGAGAAAGAGAAAGAGAAAGAGAAAGAGAAAGAGAAAGAGAAAGAGAAAGAGAGAGAGACTTTGATAACAGCCCTGTCATTTTTCAAAGTGAAAGGCAAATATTTGACATGTTTATAATAGACTCAGATAGAACTTCTCCAAAGGAGCACCATGTGCACCCTTACTGGCAGCAGGACTCTGATGTGATGAATATATTTATTTCTTCAGGCCTCATGGGAATGTGGGCCTGGGGTTGAGGGTGCTGGTCTCAAGCTGAGGTCTCACTTGGACTGGAGATCTGGTTTACAACCACACAAAACCAACCAACCAAAACCCACCCAGACAAAAGGGACGTGTCTACATGATTTTTTCCTGAACTGAAATTATCTGAAATGATGTTGAGCTTCCTGGTCAAAGAATGGACTTTCCTTGAGCTATCCCTAGTGCCCATTCTGAATACCACAAGAGATGATACAGGGAAACAGGAAGTTCTCTAAGCAAGTCTTTGCAGAAGCCCCAGGTGATCAGAACACAATAAGAAATGGTCACAGACACTTCTTCCTCAACACACCTTCTCATACCACCCTCTTCAAAGTAAGGGGGAGAGAAGGAAGAAAATCCTCAGCCACCAGAAGTTTTGATGGAAAGTCCATCTGGTTTTGCAGGCATGAGAGAAGCCAAAACATGGATCTCCTGAGGCTAATCATAGTTTGGAAACTACATCCCAAAGTCTTTACTGTGTTAACACTTCATTTCAGGAAATAAAAAATAATAGGGAATGAGGGTGAATGCTGTACTTTACTAGCTGAGCAGTCTTGGAAGAGATTCCAAGAACTCCTTCATATACATGAGAGTGCTGCTGGCACCAAAATCATCTTGTTTTACTGCTTTCACCTAGGTGGGTAACTGTTCAGCTTCCATTTTCCAAACAAATATCATCTCACTTGCGAGGTTCTTTGTCTTCCAAACAAAGCTTTAGCTCTTTTCTTTTTCCTGAAGAATTTCAGCCTGATGGATATTGTCAGTGGAAGGCACGTTAAATAATGCATGAAGAAAAGGATGGACACAAGAAGTGTCAGTTTTCCATTTGACATCCTTTTCCCCTTCAGCCTTTGAAACATATTTTATGCAGTTTCTTTATAATTCATACAAATATATAAAGGCTAACCCTTCACATTAGGCTCTCATTAATATACTGTGCAAATTCACATGCAAAGCAGATGTAACCCTCAGGCCATTGCCACATGCCCAGCTGTAAAAGAGGTACCACTGTGTCAGGCAGCATTTTGTTGTTTCTGGCAATCCCTCTGAATTTAAGTCAGGAATGAAACAAAATGGAGCAGACAAAGGCAGTATGTTTTGCACTCCTTTACACTGGAAGTACAAGTACAGATCAACACACTGTCTCTAACCTTGTGGGATTTTTAGGTGTCTCCAGGGTAAATAAATCAGCCTCTACTTTTGTTCCTTCTTTTAAAAAATGCCCACAGATCTGTCAATGATTTGAAAGTAGCGGTGTAGTAAGACATTATCTCAAAAATTGATTCCATATGTACAACAAAGATCTTTCATTTCAAACACACATATGTTTGCACTGCTTACTCAGAGCTAGACTATGACAAAACAAATGGGTGATCTCATTCAAGAAATTCTTCTTTCTAATGATAAATGTTGGCATCATATATTTTGACAAAGAAAATACCTTAGCTTACTAAGAACCTGTCGTTACACTGGAGTTAATACGGAACTGAAGAGAAATATCTGAAAATGTTTGCTTCACCAACCAAAACCACTGGAAAAACTTTCACAGTCTTTGTGATCTTTGAAGTTTGTCTTAATCCTTTCCAAGCATCACACTCTATCCTGCACTGATACTCCCCACCAAATAAAGTTGAAATATTTGTGCATCAAAGAACAATTAGTCTGAGAAAAGTGAGAACAAAAAATACTTTCAAAGAACAGTTTCTACTAAAATTTAATATTAGTATTTTACCACTAGGCTAAAACAGCATGAAACAACCATGAATGTTGACCTAAGACATCCATTAAAATCTTAATTAAAGTACATTCTGCATAGCAGTAAGTTTTGGCAGTGCAAGTCATCTACAAAACACTATGAAGTGCATTTGAAATTTTTAAAAGTGTATGTGCAATTCTTTTAAAAAAATACACAATTTATCTCAAGATACAAGGAAATTTAATAGCAGTCAAATTGCCCAGCACTTTAGGTTTGCCTGAAATTACACCCACATCATACCATTTGGTCCTTATAAATGTTATGATTTATCCTACCCAAAGCTATCATGCTATCTAGGTTGAGGTCCCAGTAAACTGGTGTTTTTGCAGAAAGGCTTAACACTTGTAGCTCTGATACAGCAAATTCTCTCCACCATAATCTCTTTGGAATTAATAATTTATTATACTTAATGAGACTTGTAACATGCTGAAAATTAAACAAGTCGTTATGTCTTCAAAGGATCATTTCCTGCCTGGCAAAAGTAAGAAAGCAGCAGACACTCAGTAGAGGGATGATCGCTCTGGCTTAGACAAACAGCTCACAATTTATTTTTTGTTTAAGGTATGAATTAATCCTCTCCAGTTACCTCTTATGAAGACACTGCTGCTTAGTTTTTATATATAACTGTATGTCTCAAATCTTTATATTCAAGTGTTGCACATCTGTCAATTAGCATTAATGTGCATAAGAGCATAAGGCTCTGTTTGTAAGGCTTTATGAGAGCTGAAAACAGTTAATTTCCTCTCAGGTTGCTCCTAAGCATTGAGCTTAACTTCAACACAGTATTCTCACTTTCTTCTTCATTCATCTCTTTGTCAGCAGAAATTCTATTTTTTTTTAACCAAATACTGTTGTTTATTGACACCGTGACAGCCAATTTGCACAGCAGTAAAAACATGGTCCTTGTCCTCCATTGCTTCTTCCCTTCCTTTGGAACTCATGTACACCATGCTGGATCAAGACTTAAAGGGTCTTCACCAAAAGAGACTACCCCAGACATCTTTCCTGGGTAAGGCTGACTGGCTCAGATTAAGAACTCAGAATGAAACACACTCAGAAATTTGCACTTGCTTGAGCCAACTCATCTCTGTAACACAGAGTCAGTCAGAGGAGGAAGAGGCCCTTGCCATGTAAGAAGGGCTATTGCACCCTTGTGAAGAAGTCATTGTGTTGTCTGGTTTTGGTTACAGTTTTATTTTAGAGCGAAGCATACTCATTAAACCTGGTAAAAGGAAGCTGTGAGAAAAATGGGAAGATGTTAAAGCAGGGTTGAGGTCAGCAAAAAACAAATGCCAATATAAGAAGTTGGGCCAGATTTAGGAATAATAGGATATGGGTTTACACTAGGGAAATCAAGTATGGTAGGATTCAATAATGCAGGTGGGGATAAAACTCTGGTGTGAGGATCTTAGATTTTCAGTCCTTTCTTATCTCCAGAAGAGATTAATTTTCAGGGTCTGATCTGGTTTCCACTTTTCCGTTCATATATGACAGATCCTGGTTTCACTTCCTTAGGCTGTGGGACCAATAAATGTGAAAGGAGAAAAATGGGAGATTAAAATGTTGTTTACCCACTGTAGAGACTAAATATTTGCTTAGAACTGGCCATTCTCTCCTTAGGAGACTTTGGAGAAAGAGACAGGAATCAAGGTAGAAGATTCATCTTGCTTGTTTCAGCCTCTTACACTGCTCCAAGGTAGGAAAAGCATGTGCAGAATTAGGGAAGACCTGTTGACTCACCAACTTTCATGACTAGCATGGAATCAGTGTTAGCTGTTTTTAATTTGGGGCTGAAGTATGGGATTTAGCATCTGGGATTATTTTTTTGTGCTATGATTTCTTTAACTGCTGCTTTTGCAATGTACCAAAAAGAATGCGAGTGCCAATGCTTCTTGAGATTTCCTCTGCATTTAACTTTTGTCATTAGAATTTATTTCAATAATTACACATTACTCCAGAGCAGCAAAAACGTGCCCTTGTTTCTGTCAGAAATATTGCACTTGATATGCAAAGTTGTTTTTAATCTTCAGATTGGTCTGCATACGTATAGATAGCGCCTTACAGCATTGTTTTTGCAGGCTTAATGGGGAAAATGTACGCACTGGGGCAAAGTAATTGGATTTTGGCTGAGAAGCAGCATTTGAATGAAATCAATAAAGATTCTGTCATCTAATATTTTAGGTTTGGTACAATGTGTATACTGCAGGTCAGTGTAAATTCATTAAAAAGATCAATGCGATGAAATTTGTCAAGGGTGCCTTGAAATATCCTAGGGTGACTTGAGAGGAAGTTGCCAAGGAAACGAGAGATGCAACTCAGAGAAACATTTAGGTGTTTTAAGTTGATGTCTGAATTCTACTGAGTTTCTGAGATAGTATAATATAGGAAGTTGTCATGGAAACAAAATTCAACAAATGGTTAATGAATAGCCAGGCTGGACAATTACTGCAGGTGACTGTGGCTGTGTAAAACAGTTTGGACCAGAACACCCTTAAAAAAATAAGAACTCTCCACAAGTCCTTGGTTGTTATTTTTTACACTGGATATAGAGGAAATGATTCTTAGTCACCAAAATGGTAGATGCATTCTCAAAACTCCTAACAGATACATCTTTACAGTGGTGTTAATTTTGAATAATACAAATCATAATTCCTTAGCCAGCATCTAGAAGCTCTCCTACAGGTAAACAACCTTCTTTGAAGTTCAGATATAATTCTCTTGCATTATTGTTCGTATTAAATGAAATATTTGAATTAAAAGTACTTTTTCAACTCAATTTGCATCTTGATTGGAAGCTTTTATCTTCCAAAGGCTTTTTGTTTGACATGATGTTTTAGTTTGACTCTTTTACCCTAGGTTTAACCCCACGTCTACTTTTCTTCAATAGCAAATCCTTGCCAAAATTATTTTAATTTCTGTAATAGAACATAACAGTAATTTTCCAGGATAATGCAAGCATCAATGTTTTTCTTCCTTTACTAATCCTTTTCAGCTTCACAATTTCCTGTCTTATTAGGTCTGAGGCATTTGTTATTATATGTACAGTCCTTTAGGGTCTCAGCACTGATGTGAAAACCCATCACTTCCTATCAAATTCAAAGGAGAAATCTAAGAACGCATACAGTAGCATGCAATCCATGTTCTTTTTTAAAGCATTGAGGAAACCATGGCATTGCACTGGCAGACCCAAGGAAATTAGCTGATACAGTTTCCATAACTGAACATGCAGAAGACATTTCATTCTGTAATATACAGAAATATATATATATATATGAACATCTACACATACATATATATATATTCTGTTCTATGCAGACAGGCTACACCTAATGAATAGATAAAACAGACAAGGTAAATGAAACTCTTCTGCATGGAAATTCCTTTCACAAAGCTACTTAAAATTCACAATAATTTTAATTCCCCAGTGGAATGCTCTCAAAAACTTGTTCCTAGGAAGTATTTCCTATCTAACACTCATACTAAGAACATCATGCTATTTAATTTGCTAAAAAGCTCCTGGCCCATTATGTTCTAGCTTCAGCCTGTCACTTGTTAAAAATAATGGCTTTTTCAGACATTTCACAAACATTTTTGTCTGCCTTAAGTAGCAAGGGATTAAGATGCCAAATAGTGGATGACAATATTTGTAGCTACCTCACCATTTTAAGTTATAGCTTCAATTGTACAATTTACATTATGTCATTTCTGCCAGCTATACACACACACACGGGACATTTTGAAGCATATTTGTGCTTGCACAGGAATGGGGATAAAGAAAGCTTGTGTCATTTGCTTGGCTACTAGAAATGCCATAGGCCTTTAATGAGGTTTAGCTTTTTCGTGAACACAGAAAAATCATTCCTTTGATCCCTTCACCTTCTCCTCACCACTGTACCACAAGGGTGACAGAGCCTGGTGGAGTATCCACATGCCCTGGGGTCCTGTCTCCTTCAGGTTGTTCTCAGGTTGCTCCTCATTTAGTGCAGCTGCACTGATGGTGAACAGGAGAAAAAAATAGGAAATCCAGTCAAAAAATATAATATTTCTAGGCCAGCAAGATGCTTCCAATTTGTTATGGGGTTTTTGTGGGGTTTTTTGATCTAAAGAAGGGGATCGTAAGATAGAGTGTTACTTTCAAAACTGTCTTCACATGAGATTCACAAGGTCCAGATGGATGCTTGGATAGAAAAAAAAAGAGAATACAACTTTCACAGTCTCATTAAAATTCTGGAAATATCAGCACTTCCCCAGACCTTTGAATAAAGATTTCCAGGAGAATTTCAGCTTTTATGTAAGTTTCTGGACTTCATGGTCATACAGAAAAGTGCTCAGAAGTTTTAGAAAGAGAGAACAGAAAGGCTGAGCCCTGTACAGGATTTTTGTATGCTTTTTTTAACATCTACATATTATTGAGAGGCTTAAAGCATAATACATGAATAATTGGGACTGGTCAAGAATCAAGACTCCAAATGTGAACCATATTTAACATGAATGCATGCCCTTGGAAACCGCAAACAATTTATTTTATCATCAATCCTCCTAGCAGAAAATCTAAATAGAACTAGGATTTTACCAAGAAACAGATGATGTCCCTGAGCTGTGAAGGGTACAGTAAAAGAAAGAGAGGAAAAAGAATTCATTGTTATTCCCAACGTAGTAGTTAAGCCTACCTTGCCCTTAAACGTATTTTGCAACCTGTATGGTTTTGTAATTGTACAACTTTATGCTAAAGATAATACAATAACCTTGAATTGTGCTTCATAGCAACACAATCAATTAACTACTTACATATGGACAAACACTTGAATATATTGTATTGTGTCTGGATGCTACATTACACTTCTCTCGTAGACTGCATTCAATTAACTCAAGGCTGTTGCAACTTCCTGAGCATGCTGCAGAATAAAGTCCTTCAGAGAAAGAGCATTTGCCTCTTGTGTGTCAAGATATTCAAATTTTAAACTTGAATGAGTCCTCTGAAAGTTTAATTTCAACACTATTAGTGCTAGAAAGTCTCTCTTTAAGGCCTGTTGCAGTTTAAGGTGACTGAGGAAGCGAATCAGACTCTGACTCGCCCAAAGATTGTGTAGTCAACCGGATAAAGGCAAAAGTGCATCCTTGTTTGCTATGCAGTCAAATACCATATGTTCTCTGGATTTTTTATAGCATTCATTAGAAGTTATCAGCTTCTTGAGATCATAAGTTAAGGGGTATGGGAATAAGGAACCTTAAATTTAGGGGGTTTTCTCTTCCCCACTATTTGTATTAACTAACCAGAAAAAAAGCTGTTCCATTATAACAGCAGTATTTTCCCAGCAACTGATTTTGCTTAGTGCTCTGAAAATACAAGCTGACAAGATATTAAAGCTATGGGAATCCTGGGACACAAACTTATGCTACTTTATTAAACATCTGTCCTTCTTAAATGCTCACATATGTTAGCATTTATGTAAGAATCATTGGCACCACTAGGTTCCTTGCATACTTTGTAATGACCAGTGCTTCTATGTTCACTCAGGGGTAACAAATTATACTTTACCTGACTAATACAATCATCATTTCACATTTTGAGTACTCACAAAAAGCTATTTATATCCCAAAACAAATTTAGTGCTTGTGCCTGTGAAACTGGCAACAGTCCTATAAAGAAAACTGATTCCTTATGAATTATTTTTTCAAACTGTAAATGTGAAAACTCAACCTTAAAAAATTCAACAGTCCTTTTTCCATTAATATAACTTTCAAAATGAATAGGTTTGTGAGCTTTTTATTCTTGAAAAACATAGGGGAGAGAGGCCAGAGCTGTCTTCCCAGGAGAAGACTGTTAAATAATAAATATAAACCCCAATAACTTTCAGGCACTTCAAACCAGGCACAAAACACAGAAAACTCACAGTAGTTAGTCTGTACATCAGCACCAGGGATTCAAGTAATTTTTATTCACTTGTGCAACTCAGGGCAGTTTGTCTCTCACTGAACTGCTGTTTACACAAAGCATCCACAGCAGAAAAACATTTTCAACATCTTGGGTACAGAACTTCCCACTAGGAAACACAGCTTGTGATACGGCCATTTAACAAAAATTAATTAAATCTATACATGACCCTCTCAAAGGCAGAGCAAAGAAAGGTTTGCCAGTGCTTTGGGGAAAATTCTCCTGTTGCTTACATCCTCCTTCAGAAATTTTCAGGTCTCTTCTACTCTGCAGATCCTCCCTGCATCTTCACAGTATAGACTCGTGGGTAAATATAAGCCTACGGCTACAAGACCTAGTAGGGATTGAGCAAGAAAAGACACTTCAAAGGGTACAGGTTTGGACAGGGAATCCAGTCCAACAATCCCCTTGTTTGGCATCAAGGCAGCAGTCATGCACTGTAGGATATGACAGTGCACTCCCATGAGCCAAGCAAGTCTCTTGCAAAGTTGCTGTGGTCTGCTCTCGGTGAACAGTGAGGGGAAGGGGCACGGAGATAAGGCTGCTAAATGCCAGTTGTCCCTTGCTGGGGGGCTGCAGATTTGGGGTGAACACCTCCAGCAGTGACATCTGCTTCTCCTCCAGCTGAGAAACCAGACCAGGTGGTATCAAACACACCTGGTGCAGGGTCTGCTAACCCCGATTGCAGCACCCTTCATTCCAGGTGGAGAAATCCATCCATCCATCCATCCATCCATCCATCCATCCATCCATCCATCCATCCATCCATCCTTCCTTCCTTTCTCTCCCAGCACGTTTCAGCTATTCCCTGCATTGGATAGGCTGCATTGCTGAGTTGGGCCACCCTTCAGCAGAGACCTTGACTTTAAACTGTGGCCCTCACTGGGACAGCAAACATCTGTTCAGTCACGTAAGCCCAGGTGAAAAGTTTAAGTGTGCTGCTGACAGAGAGATTTGTACTAAAATGTAGGTGGGAGCACCCGACTTAATCCTTTGCTGAAGGCATGGTTTCAGTCTAGATATTCCATCACAGGAATGACAGGTCCAGCATGCATCAATGCACTGTCCTAAATGACACTGTTGCTAGTGTCAGGAAAGGAAAGCAAATAAAGCAAGGAGGTAAGGACAGACAAAACATGATGAGTGAAAATATGTATGTGCATCCACAAGCACGTGCCCACCCTACACACATACTGCATAATGTAATTGCATTTCCCATGATAACACCTTCAGGGAGATAGTTCAATTTCAGCCATGAAATATAGCTCCACTTTTTTGGGTATGCCATAGATTTCAACTGGCAGTTTACCAGCTGATAGTTTGAGGGTGAAGGAAACACTTTCATTCATTTCAGTGAGGGTAATCATGGTGTGCAAAGCCATTGATTAAAATGATAATCTGAAAGAGGGCCAGAAGTGAGACAAAACCTCTCTGCTCTCTCCTGCCTCTAGTTGCTTCCCGCTCCTCAGCACTAGATTCCTCAACCTTTGCCACAACTTGCTGGTAAACAGTCTGGGCTAAAATTAGGTATATAGCAAAGGGTACGTGTTACCATCTGCTGCATGTTGTTAATTCTTGATGGCCTGATAACATCTATTTTTGATGTTCTTTATTAGCTTTCTGGGGAGGAGAACAGAGGGATAGGGCTCTAGTGCCACCATCAGTGGTTTTCAGTATTTGCTGCTTTTCTTCAGTTAACAGCCACCTCTGCCACAGCAAAGGAGCTTAAGAGCATGCTAGGTAAGACAAGAGACCATGACAATATTTGAGATATTATCCTTCATTGCAGTGCTTTGAAATCATCACTGCTTTTTCTTATCTGGTTCTGAACTCTCCATTTTTGTTCTCCACCTATAATTGTCCTCCCAAATGTGGAGTAAACAAGCCAGATAAGTGACTTAGCACACATGACTCTCAGCCTCTTACTAGGTAGTAAGCATGTGAAAGATGGTTCTTTAAAAACAACAGATGAAAGCTTGAGTTGCCTTTCTCATGTTTTACATTATACATAGCTAAGTATTTTGCATCATGCTCAGCTAAGCATACTGCAAAAAAAAAAAACTGGGATGAGAAACTAACTCAGAAATTAGCTCAGACCTGTCAAACTAAAAAGAATCTTCATCGTAAGTCAAATTTTAAAGTGAAAAGTTCATGAAATATTTTGAAGGTTAGTAGTGGAGGCTACCTTTTTAATACAAGCCTAGCATGCATTACATGTTTTCACCTGAAATCCTAAGCTTTATACTGACCCATTGTTTTGGAATTCTGACTTTATGGAGACTTCTCTTACTCTTATCTTGCATATCCTTATAAAAGCTGCTTCATTGCATGCTATCAGCCATCTCTTCCTAGAGTCCATGCTGGTCATACTCAATAATTCCCTTTCTTCTCCAAGGTGCCAGTGATTCACTATGACACCAGCTGTGACAATTAAGTGCTTCATCCTCTAATGAACCAGATGATGCAGCCGTCCAGCTCTCGATCCCATTGAGCTGCTGTCCTGGCTGGGTGCCTCTGACATCTTGACCTCTCTGCCCAAAGCCCTTCCTGAGAAAGCTTAGCTGTGTTCTTCCAACTGCATGAAGCAGCCAACAAGCCAAGCACCACTATCAGAACTGGCAAGTATATTTGTTTTCAGCATCTCTGTGGTGAGTCAGTGAGACAGATGTACTCTTGAGGGCTAGCAAAGTCACATTGTCTTTTTATGAATAGCTGAGATATTCAAAACTGCAAAACAGCTTCCCAGAGGAGGCAAATGCACCCCAGCCTGAGTCGGCTTAGGCCCTCCTGGAAGGCTAAGTGTCTGGAAACATTAGGAGGCAAGAAATACCAACAGCAATTGTAAATGTCAGCAAAGAGAGTTACTACTCACAAGTGATACATTAAAGATCCTCATCCAGTGGGAAAGCTGTATCTGATATTAAGCTCTCCCCAGACATAGATCTCTGCTACATACAGATGGAATACTTGTAACTGAAATAGATAAACGCTCTGGCTGCTTTTAGAAAGCCTCCTGAATTATTTGCCTTTTTCAATCTAAAGAGATTTATATCTCAACATGAGCAGGCTATACTAGGACAAGCAGAAAAAAAGGGAATGTCTGCAGGTGTTACCAAACTCCAACACACCATCTGACCTAGAAGCAAGAATTGTTAGATTGTTAGCGCAGTATTTCTGAAATTGTGGCCTGTGAAGTTTCTAAGGGTCAATAAAAGACACAAAATAAGTTAAAAATGTTAGCTATCAGGAGCAGGTGCTATCAGGAGCAGTTCATTCCTAAAGGAGGTGCGTTATGGATGTGGATTACAACACAAGGCTGCAACACACACAAGACAGAACTCAAATACCCACAGCGGCTATCAGCAGCTCAGTGCATTCAGGACAACGCATTAATTAAAATCACATGTAGCTGGCAATTATGGTTTGGTTTGATAACCCTGTAAGACATGGAAGGAGTTATGCTGATGCAGTGAATGAAAATGCTGGGATTACACAGAAAAAATGAGCCAAAAGTAGTCCCAGGTGGTTTAGAAAACACTGCGCCTGCCTTATAGGGAGCTATCTTTTGTTTTCCAGTCTGAATAAGCTGAGAAATTCACAGAGGGGATGATCAGTAATGAGAAAAGTAGACACCAGAAGCTGTCAGGCAATGGCCTTGTTTGTGTAATCTAGCACCATTTCATAATTTTCCAAGAAAATTCACAAGTTCATACCAGCTGAGGACCACCACATATATTCCTGCTATGAAGAAATGGAAGAGAGAATAAAGGTCTTGAAAATATGAAATTATCACCTATAGTACCCACTCAGAGAAAGAAAACTAAATAGTTGTATCGCTAAATTCACTCACATACTCCCTTCTCTCACAAACACACAGACTATGCAGAAGGATAAGGACTGCTTGCTAATCCCTGGCTATTGCAAAGGAAGATAAGTAATCCTCTGTAATCAAATCTGTATGAATCTGTAATAAAGCATTCATGTTACAGATGCCCTGCCAGATTTTACCATCTTGCCATTATATTGATTCTTAAATAGGAAAAGTATCATACTTCTGACTGCTTCTCATGAGGAGACTAATTAGATTATTTCATCATCTGGTCCATCAAAGCAGGAAACACTTAAGTGTCACAACTGGTCTCAAAGTAAATATCTAGTACCAAGATCTTAAATAAAAACTATTACATCTTCAGTGGGTAAGCATTTCATAAATGGCCAGACAGTAAAAAATGATGAAGATAACAGATATCATCTCACACCTGTGGGCTGCAAAGGGAGTCTTAACTCTACAAGTTAACTCAAGTCTTAACTCTACAAGTGCATTTGGATTTATTTTCTCTTGCTTTTACTAGTACTATCATCACAGAGGTTTTGCATAATGAACAGATCTGGAAAACTGAGAGTGCTACTTAGATTTCTGGCAAAGATTTATCACTGAGAATTAAAAATTCTGAGGAAACTCCTTCATTTTAAAAGAATCCCCCATTATTGATGTAACCTTTCCAGTAAGAGTACTCACCACTATGGAAAGATCAACTAAAGGAAGAGCATCTCCCTTGCAAAGGAACCATCCCACTCTCCACTCACTATTCACTGCTCATCATTCTTTTCTGAATTTGTGGAAGATCTTCCTCTTTTGCACACACTGTACACATTAGGCAAATCCTCCTGTAAAGAAATGTGTCACAAAGCCATACCTTTGTTGTGCTTCACCTTCTATATATACACAGGGGAAAAGACAAACTACTCATGTAAAAGAGGAATTTGTTCACCACTGATTTGGAGTGAATCTGCTACCAGCAGACACTTAGGAAAAGGTCTAGGCATTGCAGGTCTACTTAAGACCTCACAAAGAGCAGCATGATAATGGGTAAACCATTTCCTTTAAAGACCATTCTCATGAAAATCATATGTAAAAGCAGAGTCTACACATCATACCAAAACCTCAAAGTAACTTTGTTATGGGATAATATAATCCTATTTCTCTTACAGACCTATAATGTCATTATGTAAATGGCTATACAAAGCCATGATTATATCAACAATATGAAATTGTTGTGTAAGACAGCTCCCAGTCTCTACAAATGAGGCTTTTCATCACTGTAAAACCAGAAACTTTCCTCCTATAATGCTAGAGGTAACATTACCATTGTTGATTCCTGTGGCATTTATCTCTTTTGAGATTTATCACAATTAACCTTGAAGAGCATAGGACCAAAAACTAATATACACGTGGAAGTTGCATCAGGCAGTGAAAATTATAATAATATTTAGATTCCTCTTTTGTTCTACACTTCCTTGACCTTATTAGAAATTTAAAAATCCTCATAACTTTGTTGGCCAGTTAACTTGCCCAAAAAATAGCTCTTTGTAATATGAACTCTCTGGGGTTTTTTTAAAAAATTAAGCTGTAGGCCTCATAAAAATTTCAACAGAAGTTTTGACCGGGTCACTTTGATGTGGAACAATGTAATTTTTATGTCATAACTATCTTTTTGAATTTATATGAACCAATAGATGAACCATGAACCTCAGAAAAGGACACATATTTTCTTTCTGAAGTCAGCCTAACTTTTGGAGTGCACAGAGTAATGAAAGATGCAAATAATTTAAAACACACAGAAGCTGTCCACTGAATTAATATTATATAGCTGTTACAAGACAGTGCTATTAAATAAACCAGTACAATTTACCTACAAACTTCAGTTAATGATCCTGTAAAATCATGACCCACAATGCTGATATTTTTAGCCTATTACAAAAAAAGCCAGAAACTAAATTCAGATTCTTCTACAATTCTGCAGTTCTCCTGTAATCAGCAGTGTGCAATGTTTGCTGTGCTAAAAATGCTGGTCAGGGGACTGCACCCACTCTTCTCTGTTGAAAAACGTCTCCACATCCCCAAAAAGGCAAAGAGATAGATCTTTACAGATCTTTACACTGAAGTCTCAAACGTGTGTATGAGCTTGTCCACAGCAATGGTTTAGAAAACCATGAGTATTGCAGTGGCACTAGCTGTGAAGTGTACAATCCTCATTATTCCACTGCATTTTGGGCACTGTTTTCCACTTAGTCTGTTTTTTCCTCTCTACAGACCATCACTTTCTCATACATAACTCATTTTTCTCATAACTATATGTTACAGAAATACTCTTTAAGGAAGAACAGAGAAGGGGGAAAAGGAGGTCTAAGACAGGCCAAAATGCACAATCCCAAGTGCTTGAAGGATTGCAGGCTCCACAATCTGAGGCAAATGGAGGCAATGTTACAGACAAAATGAGAATGTCTGAATGTCCTTCTCCCTCAGCAGAATTTATTGTTTGGGTTTTACACAAGAAAAGGAAAACTGAATACGGGTGCCCAACATTCCAACTAGTGATAAGCAATATTGATATTTTATTTTAAGATAGTTTACTTAAAGATATACCACTGCATACTGAACAGTGGGGAGGGGGGGGAGAGGGGGAATCTTACTCAAATATTTCCTTTCACAGGATTTTAGTAGTACTATTTTAATCATGAATACTATCTCCCTAGCTGAGCTGAAAGTCTTCTGTATTCTGTCAGGGCTATAATTTCCATAAAGATCATCAAATGAGGCCTTACTTTGTTGTTTCGTTGTCAAACAGGTTGCACCAGAGAACTGATAAATAAAAATCCCCTTTTGGAAAGTAGTCCTGCTATGGTACTGTTGTCCTATTTAACTTTTTTACTTAAAAATTAGGCAACACAACAGAGAAATCACATGTTCTTTCCACACGGCTTGTGCATTTTTATGTTTTGTGGCAGCAGTAAATTTTGCTATTTTCCCAAGTTTCCATCCTCCTGCTTACACTTAGTAAGCAGCCCCTCATTCCTCCCTAACCACCAGATTCATGTTTCTAAACCCATGCCACACTCTGTTATCTACAGCTGTTTGTAGAAACAGGTAACAAACAAATTCAAAACGTGCCATTTTACAGCCTTCCTGACAGTTAAAAGAAATCTAAAGGCACCTCCAGTAAGACATAATTAACAAAATAGTTAGTAATGTGTAAATGAATATTAGATTGAAGAAAACCAGTTGAGAAATAGAAGGAAAAACTAAGCAGCAAAAACCAGAGATTATGGAAAGTCAGACTCACTTTGTTGTGAAGAAAATGAAAACTACTAACTGAAATATAAAAATGCTTTGAAAGAAGTAATGGAAATTTCAGATTTTCTCATCACAGGGAAAAGATGAAAGATTACACATTTCTTAAGAAGGCACTGTGATTTCAGTGTCAAGACCCCAGTGTCAGCAGTGCCTTCCAACCCTTCTTTTCATAAGACAGGTAGATAAAAAGCCAAAAAGCCAGAAGAGAGGACCACTAGAGAGCTCTTGCTGCAGTTTGGCAGCCAGAGTACTTCCAAGAATGCCTGGATGTCTCGAGACCAGAGGCATTTTGAATTTCAGCCCTCAAAGCATGGACTGTAATTCTTTAATCCCAGAACACCCCATGTTGCAGGCTCAGACCTAGAGCTGAAGCCCAGGCGCTGCAGCACATCAAGAGTTCGACAAGTTGCATAAAAAATCTGTGCAAGTTAAAAGCTACTTTCCTTAGCAAATTTTCATTGTACTTGAACAACAACCCTGACAAGGTAATAACCTCAACTCCTTTATGCTAGCAATGAAATTCCTCATAGCAAGGCCCAGCAAAGCGACCCAGCCTCATTAGAGCAGCTCTGATGTCATTTTAGTGATGTCAAGGCACATTGAAGCTGCCAAAGAACCCATGGAACCACACACCTGCCCAACCCCTTCAGGCTTCCCATGCCTGGGTCCCAGGGTCATGAGAACACACCTTGAAGCAGCTATGCTGTTCACTTCTCAGTGTCAATGTTATGCTTCCAGGAGATTACCAAGCAAAAATTTATCTATTACACAGTCCTCATGCAAGCTTTCAAACCATGTATGGTATTGGGGCATTTCTTACCAAACAAATAGTACATTTCCCTCACAAACTGGTAACATTAGGACACTGACAAGTAAAAATACAGTGATATTCAATTGCTAGCAATACACATATCATTGTTATTCAAAGCACTGTATACCACTGATTCACACTACTCCAACAGGTCAGTTTTGCCTGCACACACACACGCACATACACAATTCTCCCCACAAAAAACTGGCACACCCACCCCTGGAAATATTCAAGGTCAGTTAGGAGAGGGCTCTTGGCAACCTGATGCAGATGATGTCCCTGGTCATTCCAGGGAGGTTGGACTAGATGACGTGTAAAGGTCCCTTCCAAATCAAACTACTCCATGATTCTATGAAATAACCTGCCAGCTAGGACACCACAGGACTTCTTTTAGCAACTAGAACATAGCTCATATCCCTCGGCTATTCTATAGCCACCTTCCATTCTCTTCCTGTTATGTCCAATTCAAAATAAGCAGTAGGCAAGTCTTTAATGGTATGTTGAGGCTAATGAACACAATTATTAAGGCAGACAAGCATTTATCTCCTGTAATTTATAGCTGTTCATGTACCTTGGAAATCTATTTTAAGAAGTCAACCCTTTGCTGCTGCTGAACCTATCCAAGCTGAATGCTATGAAGAGGTATGACCTCCTCACTTACCTCATTTCTTTAATAATGTTTAATCTTGCAAAAGAAGTTTCGCTGTTTCCACAGGAGTACATGCCTAGCAATCATTATTCCAAAAACATATCATACTGGTAAAATTCTTTTTACTTCACAGAAGTTTAAAAATACAAGTAAAGGTCATATGCTAATTTGACATTTCAAAATCATACTCAAACCTGAAGATTCATGAAAGTAAGTTTTGATTATGACACTTGATGTACTCTACCTATAGAAAAAGCTTAAAATTACTTCTTTTTGCAATTTGATGGTTTTTTTGTAAAAAGACATAATTTTAAAAGATTTTAAGTAGTAGAGAACACCTAGCCAAATAAACTTTTATCACTGTCCTGCTAAAATAACAACAGATGCACTAAATAATGTACTTTCTGAACATTCTTGAGTAATTCACAGCTGTCACTTCTCCATGCTTCCACAAGAATACATAGCTTAAAAACCCATTTTATTTTGTTCATGTGGTAAGTAAAATTTAATAAGTAAAAGAACACCTCTTTTTTATTCGAATGTGTGATACCCGAATACAAAAGAAGAAAATCCCATTTAAAACAAGGGAAACAACATTGCAATTCCTTAGTAACACTGAAGATGTGCATAATATCCAGGCTGATACTTATTAAATACACCTTTAATATTTCATTACTATCTTGTATTCCTCCATCCTTATCTTCTCCCTTTTTCTTACCAACTTTGTAAGCTCTTCAGAGCATGTTTTCTTTTGTATACAAGGCTTGACACAACAGAGGGCATTTTTCCCTCTGAGGGCTTGATATATATAACATAAAAGGAAACTGGATCTTAAATTCTCCTGTTCTATTAGCTGGTTTCACTCAACACTGATCTTTCAGTATGCTGCAGATTCTGCCTCAAAAGAAGCTTTTGACAGACACTGAATGAGCTGATGGCTGGTTAGGAAGAGCTGGGGTCCTGGAAGCTGAAAAATTGTAAGGGGCTGTTTATTATTAATTAAGCATAACAGGCAAATAATTATGCTTAAAAGATGACCCTATCAACTGAACCTATCAACTGCTAATACCACCAAGAGATTTCCAAATTAGCAACAGACTTTCTCCTCCTGAGAAAATGCAGTGGTTTCAGGCTGGCTGCAGGTGTGGAGCCTATCATATTCACAAGGTTTTCTTCATGGCCAGAGTGGTGGAAAAGCAGCAAACAGGTGTCCAAGGCACAATTTTGTAATTACTTACGACAGGATTGGGTAAGACATAAGTCCCAGTTTTCAACTTTTGACTTAGCCTGAGAAGATTAGAGTCTGCCTGCACAAGTCCTCTACTCAGAAGCCATACTTAGGAGGCTGGATTCCCAGGTGCTGGAAGTAGCTGCTCAGCTGCTGCAGTTTAGTGGTGAACACAATGATGGTAGGTCAACAGCTGGACTTGATCTTAGAGATCTTTTCCAATCTTAATTATTCTAGGATTCTAGAAAGCCACTCTTTGCAAAGGGACTGCACAGAAAAGACAAATTAATAAGGTCATCAATTCTTAAAGAGCCTGAAGAAGGTTATTCCCTTAGAAGGGTTCTGCTGCTTAGCTCAAAGGAGAAAGGTAGTTTCCTGATCTCTAAGACTGTTCATATTTCTTTTAGTTGAAATTAAAAAGATAATCTGGAATTGTTCATAGCAGCGGATGTGGAACAGACAATATTGTCATTTCTTGTGCTGTTCTGTAAAAAGGGAAAACAAGGTAAGTGCAGCAGTTACCATTTTTTCCACGCTTGAGTCCCATACATCATTTAGGAGCAGAGAAGAGCATCTTGGGAGGGCAGGAGAATTCTAATTGGGAAAGCAGAAGCTCCAGGTAGGGAATGTCTTATAAAACTAAAAGCAAATAAAGAACCTTCTATTCCCTTGTAGCTAAGATTAGCTTACATACTGACAGTTTAAAACAGAGACTAAATAAAATCATGCAGCAAGAAATGTTTTCCTGGGTAACTACTTCCACTACTACATTATTTACTTATTTTGAGTATATGTTTAACTGTTGGGGGAGGGAGGAAAACAGCATTTTCCTTGTAACTCCACTGCTCCAATTGGCAAAACATGAAATTGAACAGTAATATAGAAACTGGGTCTGCAAGTAAGACACGTTTTTATTTTCATTTTATTAAAAAATTATTAAAAAATCCTCTGTTAACATTTGAAGTTTAACTTTAAAAAATCTTCACAGCTTACCAGGCTACCAAAATGGGAATGAAGGTAAAGACATTGGGCAATGCATTTATTCTCCATTATACACAGTCAGAACTCAGGAGCCTGCCATCTGGAAAATCAGTTTGTCCAGCATCTCTGCCTCTACTGCTACAAATGACTAAGTAGCAGAGGCTTCATTACATTTTCTTTGTATTTTTCAACGTACATCTAAGCACAGCAAAGGACAACAAAGTGTACCATTCTTTAATCTTTTTCTAAAGGGATCATTCTAATGTTAGCTGAAGAATACAGCTCACTGGCATGGCTCTATAATGTTCCAAAACATAATGAAGTAATTAAAAATACATATAATCTGTTAAAATTTCAGAATTTTTAAAATGTTGAGATTGATCATTTACAATGTATTCAAAAAATTACACCATATACACAGAGAGAACTGCCAATTTTTTAAAAGTATAACTTTACATAGAGTATGATCAGTCATGAATTCACGTGCCAATAAACATAAGCACTGCTCCTTTTATTTTCTCTGAGGCAAACACATACAAACATGTAGGAAGATACACTGCCTTCATAACTATTTTAGTTCAAAATCCATTGTTTTGCAAAAAAACCTTTAACATGCATCATTCAGAACTGTTTACTTCCATTGACTCTTTAAAAACAATATATTATAATTCTTTAAAGATAACACAAGAGCTATAGTACAGCAGTAGCAATGTGCTATCAGCTCAGATTTGACAGCTGCAGGAAGAATACTTTAAAATATCTTTCTTTTCTTGAGGTTTGAAACAGAACAGGGATGAACTTACATGCTAACATTGTTGGCAGATAAAATAATTGTTTGCACCTGGTAGGTTAATATGATTATTCTTCAAAAACCAGAAGCCTACAGAAACACAAAATCCCTATTCTCTAGGGTCATGTTAAACATTAACCAAGAAGGAAAAGTGTGAAGTAACCAGCTCAGTTATGCCGTTCAGTGGTTGGTCAAATATGATTTTGGGATGGCTGACCACCAAGAACAACCAAAGAAACCCCTGAGAAAGAAGAACATGTGTGCAAAGGGGAGGGAATATATGTTAATGATTCGGGGGAAATTATTATCGTCTGTATGTTATTCAGAAAGGTCAATGAATATGTATGTAAAATACTGTATATAAACAGGAGCTTTCTCTATAATCAGCATACATATTTCAGAGAAGATACTCCCTCGTGCATCTGGTCAAATAAAGAATGACTGCTTCTTAATGCTACACTGCTGTTAAGGAGTTTTATCTTCACTGATTTTTGTTAACAACATCAGTATTTTAATATGTTCAGATCATCAAAATATAGGACCACCTTGTACAGAGGGGAGATAGCATTGAACAGATATCCTGTCACTTAAAGAATTCCAACTAAGATACAATTGGTTTTATTTGTTACCTTTAGGTGCACCATCAGTAATTAAGTTCAAGAGCCCCCTGGGAAGATGTGGCATTTCAGAAGGTATAGATAGCTAAGATGCAGCTCAGTTCTCATTCTGCAGAAGAGTGAAATAATCAATGTGCTGAAACTTCAAGACCTCATTTCCCCAGCTGGTCCAGCCAGGTTGTAGGTTGCGAGCAAACAACTCCAAACATTCCACATCTGGCTTGATAAACTCTGCCAGAACTGCTGTGAAAGAGAAAAAAAAAAAGAAGACAACAACAATGAGAATGGTACAAATAACAATAGTAAACAAGTAAAACCTCCCCTGTGATGCTAACAGATGAAAAAATGGATGTTTCATTAAAAAAGGGGGAGACAGCAAATTAATTTCAGAGGTTTCATCAAACAGCTGGACTATTTATAGTGAGAAAGTAATTTTAAATAAGTGCCCTTGAGATTCTGAACAATACTGTCAAGGCCTTCAATAGCCTTGATTTATTGGTTTTCATTTAGAGAAAGGAAAGAAGGATTTATTTCAGCCTCTGCATAGATGAGTTCTGAATTTTTTACTAATATCAACCAAACACCTCCTAAAGCCTCACTTAGCTCCAATAACATGGGGGCAATACTTCTAAAAATAAAAAAAAAAATCATTTTCTTAATTAAGACCACACTCTTTTCCTCTGTACCTTAAAGGGGATAAAAGTATTTTTGTAATGACAACTGTTAAAAGATAGAAAATGAAATAGCAGTTAAATAAGTATAGCACTAAAAGGGCTATAAAAATGCAGAAATTATTTTTTGCCCCAGTACCAGTCTGGCAGCTGAAGAGGTATTTCTATAACTGTTACTGTTATTCAGTAACCTAAATCTCAAATTTCTTTTACAGCTAGGCATTTTTACTGCCTAAATCCAAATATGAAGACGCCTGTCCTTAATATCAACTGTGTCACTGATCATGACTGGTATTCTTGGAGTGGCAGAAAAAGATAGTGCATTTTGCTTGAAAAGTATTATTGCAAAGAGTTTATTGTTAAATGTGTTACTTGCTATACAGAGCCATTTAGTCTGTGGCTGGTTCAAGTAACTCCTTACCTAAGTTTCATGAAATGGCTACAAAAACATTGTGTACAAAAACATGCATGAGGAAAGCAAAGGTTTAAGGAGCACGCAACAGAGAATGCAGAAAGACTGAAAATCTTATCTATACTACAAATTGCATGTTAAGTTTTTTTGTTTAGCTTCTGAAGACGAAGAAAAATTACAGAAACATATCCCTTTCCAAAGGATATCTTGGTCATTTTTAGATCAGATCTGCCAGTGATTTCTGAATCGCTGTCATTTAAAAATACAGCTCATAAATCCAACATTTTGCTGCTTCACTCAGTGTCTTCAGATATGGTCACTGCAGAAAGCAAAAACATATCCAGTCAGCACACATTAAAGTATGAGAGGAAAAGTTTTTTTTTGTTTGTTTTTTTTTTTTTTTTTTTTTTTTTGGTGTAATCCAAGTAGTGACTTCTTGCATCAAGTTTGCCAGTCACAGATGCCCTATGTGAGACTCCATCTGATCAGGTCATGGATTGCTCCTGCTGCAGAAAGATGAGCACACACTTCACTTTCTAGTGTTAGCCAACCCCAGATGCATTTCCTACCTACATGAGCACCTCTTCCAAAGCTCCAATATATTAAAAACCTTTCTGTAAATATTTTTTAAGTGTGTTTCCAGACTTTATTGTATTTTGGCAGGGCATAAAAATCTATTCGCCTTCTGCCAATCTTTAACAAATGTCACACGAATGTCTCAGATGGGTTATCATCAAGGCAGCTTTTAATCTAAAAAATACTTCTACCAGAAGGAATCTTATTCAAAAAACCTGCTTCTTTTAGAGGCAGGATACTATGTTTAAACAAATCTAGCATTTGCAGAGGAGAGTCTGGGATGCTTAGAGGAAAATGTACCTTCTGACAGAAAACTCACGCAATGTTTGGTGCCATGAGATTTCATCTAATTAGACACCACTTACACGTAGCTGCTTAATACCATTTTGCAAAGCCATCATAATAAAAAAAGTGGTAAAATTTATTGTTCTTTTCACAGCTCCATTAAGGAAATAATTTCTTATGCATAATTTGCTGACAATTTGATCAGAGGGCTGAAGCACCTCTCTTAGGAGGACAAGCTGAGAGTTGGGGTTGCTCGTCTTGGAGATGAGAAGGCTCCAGGGAGACCTTATTGGAGCTTTTCAGTGCTTAAATGGGGCTTGTAAGAAAGAAGACAACAAGCTTGTTCTAGCAGGGCCTGCAGCAATAGGGCAAGGGATAAAGGTTTTAAACTAAAACAGGATCAATTCAGACCAGATATAAAGAAACAATTGTTTACAATGAGGGTCCTGAAACACTGAAGAGATTGCCCAGAAAGGTCATAGATCTCAAAATTCCTAAGTTAACAATATCATCATAGCACTACGTTCAGTATTCCAAAGCAGTTTTAATAGGCACCAAAAACTTTCATGCCTAGAAGAACAAATTTGAAAAGCACACCTCAGAGATTCAACCAACCTCAATGACTGGTCCACCAGAAAGCAAAAAAGGGGTAACCAAGAAACCGATCAATTCAGCAGAAGCAGGAAATACATGCCAGTCTTTCTATCAATTTGGTTCTAGTATTTAAAAAGGAAGTTGCAGCAATCTTCCCCTCTCCTTCTGGCAGAGACAGCATTTTTTAAACTTAGAGGGCTTTTTTTTAAAAAAAGAAACATATTACACGTAATTTGAGATCACATTATGCTATGATTCTTCACTGTTGGTTGTAGGCATTTACATAATCACATCAGGCAATAACTTGCACTGCAATGAAATTACCATATCAAAAGAGCAGAATTTTGTTGGCTTAAAATCTCATTACGTTGGTTTTCTTAAAATAGGAAAAAACAGTGTTCAGGTTTCAAATTCTGTCTTCATTGTTAGACCTTACACCACTAGTAGGCTATCTTAACACACATGGATCTCATCTGCAGCCCTCAGGCAAACCCTTGGGGTCTTTTCCTCTGAAAACAGCTTAAAGGAGTTCCATCAGTAGAAAAATTAAGTACTGAGTTTTTCTACCACAGGAATAGATTGTAAAACAAAACCCAGTACACAATTTTATCCGCTTACAGATACCACTGACAGGAAACAGGTTAAATAGATGATAAGCAGCCTACTCTGTATCACTTGCAGGTGTCACAAACCCTATGACAGGAACTCCTGTACTTATACTTGAGCACCTAATGCACTAGGACACGTGAAGCAAGCACAAAGCCAGCTGGCAGACACAACAGTTCCAGAAAAAAACATTTCATTCTGAAGCACGGTTCAGTGGTCAGACAGGAGACTTGCCACACCTGCATAAGCCTAATCCCAATGCATATTGAAGATGTATTCTCCTAAAAATGTTTAAATGTGCAAAAGAAAGAATTATCTTTTGAACAAGCAGCAGTTTATTTTTTGAACTTCCACTGCCTAAAAAGTAGGTTCTGCATTGACAAATTGGATATATAAAGTGAAAATAACTGTCTGCTTTTTCACTGCCTGAACAGTGAGACATGTGAAGCACAAAGCACACAGCTATCTCAGTTTAAAATAACCCTTCCAAAGAGTTTGCAACATAGAGGTCCTTACTGCCCAGTTTGTCTAAACCCTGAACAAAGCAGGACAGAAAACAATCTGAAATCCAGCTCAAAGATGGCTTTAGAGCACTGCATCTTTCCTGATATCAAACCTAGATGTTGACGCATCTAGGTTAATAGATAGACTAATTAGTCTTACAGCAAGGGCTCACAAGGCACAGGAGGAAACAAAAGGCATTTAATTTTTTAGTTCCAAGACAACCTTTATAAAATGGCCTAATAAGCCATCACTGCCACAAGAGGAAGGAGTTTCCATGACCTCTCATTGCACAGTTCTGCTGCATATATGCAAATTGGTTAGAACATAGCCAAGAATTAATTCCACTGCTTTTAGGCAAACTCCTACACAACAGTATTATCTGCTAACAATAAATGCATATACTTAAAAACTGGAAGAGCAATCTATAATACAGGAAAAGGAAAAAAGGTGAAGTTATGCAGAACTTCAAACATATCTGTAACAGAGTATTTTGTGCTCTCTGAGAGCAACAGTGAATTGAATTAGGAAGAAAACCTGCTGTTATTTGAATCAAAACCTGGAGTAATAAAATTTGATTTTAACACATTTGCATAAAGCAGCTTAAGTACATTTACAATGACATATTAGAGCTCTAAGCATTGAACACAGCACATGCATCACCAAAAACCCCTACAGTTGCAATTTCATGGTTAAATGCACTGTAGGAACACAAACATCTCTTTTTGATGGCTTACTTTAATTTACATCTTTCTCTTCCCCCAGAGAGATAAACTCTTATAATCACTCATTAAGTGGCTACATATGTACCAACACACAACCTTTATTATTGTTGTAATAAGAAACAAAGTGCCAGACAGCATCAGTAAATACTAATATTTTTGGCTTTGTTACTACTTAAACAAAGAATGTGTGTGACTCATCAAGTGTCCTTCTCCCCCCCTTGCCAAATCTCTGCTTCTGTTCAAATTTCTTCTGAACCCCTCCAGGATGTAGCTCAGCTGCGCTCTACTGGCTGCTAGAGAATATTGCCTGGTCATGAAAGCAGCACCTTGTACAGCACAGAAGTCAAAGCATCAGCAATCAGCTTTTGCTTTATGGTCTACTTTTTAATTACATAACCATATCCGGCACAGACCGGCCAAAAAATTGTAGGATATATGTGGATTTTCAGAAACTTTTTAAATCGTTCATAGTGCTCCACAGCAAGTTCATTTTTTTCAAAGAGAAACATAAATGCTGCACAAAGGTATCAAATATCATCACTCAAGTGAAGACTCAAGAAATACACACAAGAAATTAGAAAGGACAGTCTCTTTCAAAGCCCACTCAGGGTTATAATTTATAATGTATTCTTCAATATGGTTTCTAGATTCTGCCCTACCAAAGAATTGTTCCGAGGACCACTGTTGTACTAAAACTTTCTATAATACATCCAAACTGCTGGTTTGTATCCTTGGATACTCACAAGTTTCCTGTTTGTGCCCAAGTTTGCAGCTAAGAATTGGCTTGCTAAAGACACCCTATGTGATAGCCTCATAAATAACCACCCCACTGTTCATTAGCTTAAATCAACACATATACCTCCTGCGGTAGCCCTAAGTCTTAAAGATGTGGCTTCAGGATGGCAAAAAGATCCTCCTAGAACTGCCCTTCTTTTTTTTTTCTGTTTTTAGTTAACCAAATCATGTCCTTTCTACTAGTTTTTGAACAGAGGTGGGTGTGTGTGGATCTGTGTGGTAATTTAATAAATGCAAGCCCCCAAAAACAGATTTTAGAGCATCTCTGGAGGTACAACAATTGTTCGGATCAGAAGTACTTCCACCCCTTGGGAAGAGAAAAAGAAAGCCCATCAGTGAAACAAAGTGTGACTCCTCTCCAAGAGCATTAAACATTTCTTCTACCTGCCTTTTCTGATGTGAATATAAAACACCTGGAATATTTGCAGACTCATAGCGAGCTTCCCTCTTGGTGGAGGATGAAATAGTTTTTGTGAGAGGTATTAAACAGATTTCTTACCACAGCCTTGTAAGGTTCTAAGGTGCTGTAATGATGAAAGAAGTACCACTTCCTATTGACAAAATTAGTCTAAGTGCTCCAGAATAATTCTTTGAACTAACTCTAAAAGGTTGAATTTATACTCACACTAAAAGGCTGTCAGGAATTACTGCATCAATTCCAGTGAGTGAAATACAACTCCTCAGAAACAAATAGGGCATGCCTTATTTGTCACCTCTTATTAGCAGTCTTAAAATAGCTAAATTTTTGTATTTAAAGGCATAATTGTACTGCAGGCATATAATCAATTAATGCAGATATGGAAACATTAATTTCTGGATGAGATAATCAAGAAAGAGGTTGCTGCTTTCCTATTTTATATATTCCTAAAGTTCTCTCCCACACAAGGTACTTTAGGTCATTTGTCAGAACTTCATACATGAAGTATCTGTAAAACTGTTTTTGCAGTATTTAAAAGATACATTTTTAAAAAGGCAATAGCTTTTTCTACATGTCTACCCCAAATGTTCACACACTACTACTTGAAGTTCTAGTTTTCACATTAATTTTTAGGGACCACGACTGAAGTGCCTCAGAACACTTTTAAAGGAACCACAAGTTCTGTTGAGTAAAACTGCACAGCAAATGGAAAATTAAGGCATTTCTGGGTACATGCCAGAATGAGGTGTTCAATACCACTGTGCTACAGAAACATTAGGCAAAGAAACCAAAACATACCAGCAAGAGGAGGCTTATGTGAATGAAGACTGCAGGGTATGCTGACAATTAACTGATGCTCTGGAATTGGAAGAACACCTTCAGATTTCCTGTCATATAAACCACAAAAGAAAAGAAACATGAGTATGAGTATTACCCAGTGTGATGCTACAGCTCTTGCAGAGTTATCTCAGATAGGAGATAACACACAGAATGTTTATTCACAAACTTCAGGGAAGTCCAAGAGAAGATAAATTTTGCTCAGACATAATATATAAAATGACAGTTCATGAAATCATTGATGCTTTAGCCCAAACATGATTTACCATAGCCATGCAAAGCCACTGAGAACAATGTAGTCCTGTATATCTTCATGTGTAGAACAATAACAGCATCCCAAAGTGGCATCAGCCTGTGCCAAGGACTCATGGTCCAAACGAACCTGTCAGCAAAGGAAGTCCTGTCCACAAGACTTTTGTCCAAGACAGTTGCCCAAGACAGCAGATGCAAGGAACAGACAGGGGGTTCCTTTTTTTAATCTCACTAAGGCACTCACTCCAAAGCTAATCAGGCTACCTTTAGGTTCACAAGCAGCCAAGAGACTTTGGGACATTATACTGCATTATGAGTAAGGATACATACAAAGGGAATCCTAGCAAAAAAAGACACTTACCATAAATATCCTGACATACCTTAAGGGTTCCTTTACATCTCCTTGAACTCTCCCCAGTACAAGAACTTCATAGGGTTTTTTGTGCAAAGAATCCAAAGGCAACACAAATTCTCCAGCTGTAGTGATCTGACACAAGAGAGTCAGAAATAAACAGCAGAAGACGTTAATATCCCTTATTTTTCCAAGACCTTTTCCTTGCTAAAAAGGAGGATACTGATGATATCATAGCTTTCAAATACAGAAGCACATGGCAGTAAATAGACAAATTAGAACAACATACAGGGTCACAGTGCAAGTCTTCTCAGTCTCCAGGAAAGCAACAAAACAAATTGAGAACTTACTTTTACCCAGTGCCACTCAGCAAGTGTTTTCACCGACCAGTGAGGATAAAGCTCATCCTTAACAAAACGTAAGTGCTTCTGTCTATTAGTCACCCATGTGACTACAAGACAATTTGGAGCAGCTAGTGCTGGTACAGGAATCTGCTTGATTTGCCATGAAGACAAGTGGCTGTACCTATGCCAATACAGTGAGAAATCAAATTAGCATTTACCAACCATAAAAATCACAAAGCAACACAAACGGATAAAACAAAAAAAACAAAAAAAAAAACAAAACAAAACAAAAAAAAAAATCACACAGACCAGCCACTTCAAGAATTATCTCCTAACAATTTAAGTCATAAAAACAGTTCAAGACTGACACCCAGTGGACAATTCTGAGGGATTTTATAATCATTTGTGTATGTACCTCAGTTTTACTGAGCAGAACCTTGAACTACATATTTCAACTATCCCTCGAAATAAAGCATTATTATTTGTGACTCTGAAGACATTTAAAAGCCCATGTTTCATTTATGAACTATCAGATGTACCTCAATATTCTCATCTTTGTGCTAGAACAAAGCTATTTAGGGAACAGTAGCTTCTTAGGCAATGTAGTACTATTCACCTCAAATAATAAACTCTTACCTGAATGAAAATTACAAGTGAGTCACACTAATTTGAGTGGCCAGCTAAGAGATCATTAAAGAAATAACTTCTCCAATTATTTTCAGAAGTTGTTCATTTTTTAAATTATCAGCCACAGTAGAGTAAATTCTCTAGGTTATTCAAAACCATTCTGCTCTTTTCTGAGCTAACTGAATGCTACACCAGTGAATCTAGGATGCTTTCCAGATCCTGTCCTGTTCTACCCTTTTGTTTTCATGATGCAATTTTACACCATTCATAACCTGCAGTTAGTGAAACTTACACATTGCAAAAATACCAGCATGCTGCCTATTGAAAAGCAGCAGCCACCATGTGGGTACCCAGGACCCTACACAAAGCTACAGTGAGAAACAGTAAACAAGGATAAAATCCAAAATACCTCCTATACTAGACTGTCCAGAGGAAAAAAAGATTCACCCAGATGAGAAACACTTCACAGTGATTAGCTGCCAACAAGATAATTATGAGCAGTGACAGCTCCTCCACTATTTGCTTATTTTACAAGGGAGAGAGGATCTTGATGACTAACTTATGCTAGCAACTAGAATTCTTCTCTGAGTACCTTATACACTCAAGGAAGACATTTGAATCAGAATTTCTAGAGGTTTCTGAATGGCTTTCAAAGGAAAACCTACTCATCAGTCTCTACATCTTCAAATTATGTCTTCATAACAAACTTCAAAATTTATAGCGAACTTTATTCTAGAAACTTGTAAGGCTGTATATCCTGCCTACCCTTCTTTCAAACAGGTACAATTCTATGGTAATCAAGAGGACTCCACTGGCATAGACATGATGTTGCTCAGCAATGAAGGAAGCCCATAAAAATTTAAGTTAATGACTTAATAAGCTACAGTACTCAGAGTTCCCATTGCACCAGAGGACTTTAATGCTGCATTATCACATTCTTCTAAACATTAGACTGAAGCTTTTAAGTTACACCTCAAATTAAATAAAAATCCACTCAAACTTCTGAGCAAGGTTTCAGTCCTGGAAATACTTACACATTTATCTCGCTTTATGCCAACTGAAGTAACCCTATTAATTACAAACTAATATCTACATGATCTGGGCTCTACAAAACAGCTGAATCCATACCTTCTTTGAAAAAGATTAACATTCTCTCACCAGCCAGATAATTTAAGATCCAATTTTGAAAGTATTTTGTATGTCAAGAATTCAACATATTTCAGTGAAATACTTAAGTCAGTCCACAGATTTGAAGGTAAGTATGTGTCAAAATATTTACAAGTTTAAGCTACAGTCTCACACTTACACTGGTCCTGGATTGGATCAATATATTAAAGTAATTACCCTTTGTAAGATATGATGACCAAGTTTGTTTGATTTTACTATAAAACATACCTGTTACTCCTCTTAACAGACTTGTTCTCCCATGGTGGATCAATCACAATTACATCATATTTTTTCTTGTCTGGCAATTGAAATTAAAGAAAAAAAAAACAGTAAATTAGCTTTTAAAACTGCCCGAGTTAAAACAGATATACAGCAAAACTGCAAATTTCTTCTTCTTTCCAAATAAGAACTTAAAAGACTTTTGACTTGTTTTAATTCAGATAACCATATCCAGAAAATTCAGTATTTTTAGGCTGATTACCTAATGAAAGGACTTTTATGTGATCTGTGTCAGATCCCTCCAAGAAATTTTTAGTATCTTCAAGATTTTCAGGGAAAAAAAAGGATAGCAGAGTGCAATTCTCAAAAATAAAACTTTTTTCAAGTTTCCCAACAGAAGCTATGTAATGAGGCACCCAGCAGAGTGAAAAGCTACAGCCCTGAATGCAAGATTCCTGTCTTGTTTGATCTTCTATCAGGCCAACAGGGACATGCAGAGCTTCAAGCCAGCCCCAGAAAACTGTTTTCCACTACTGGAGGTAAAGAGAGACAGATAGCTAGACATAGTGTATGAAATGGGAATCAATGAACAAGAGCAAAAGAACTGAACGAGTTTTCATGGGAGAAGCTGAGTTTACTTTTGCTGAAGGATAGAAGACACAGAATAACACATCCATGAAGAAACAGAAGTCCTCAATTCTATTTCTCCAGAGAACATATTTGTTCTTTCATTGAGTGTGATGGTAAGAACAACAGCATAGTATTTGACGTTCATGAAATGTCATCACTTCATCTTATTCATTTAACACTGGAGGTGGTATCCTTACAGTGGACTGACCAGCAAGAAATATTTCTCTTTTGGCAGGTGAAAGGGAAGAAGAAAATAAGAATTCAAATGGACAGCAGACTTACTCAGAAAAGAAGTCTACAGTCAGGGCATTATGTTAACATTCACTGCTGTTTATTTTGAAAGTATTTGCTCAGATTTCTTGGACTGCTCTGTAACTCCTTGGAGAATCTTACATGCTTAACTGTGCAGAGTGGTAGCAGAATGATAATAATCGTCTTTCTTTCCCACAGATGAAAACAGCTAACTAGCTAGATTCTGGACTTCAAATGCAAAATTATTATTTAGACAGTAAGATTCTACCTCCTGAATATCTTCTCAATAAAAAACCAAAATCCAGTAAATATAGCATTTAAGTTACATATGCTTCCTCTCTTCTCATGTGTAATTAAAAAATCTAAAATTACTGATTAGAGGATAGAGCAGTAATGCCCAGCTCTTGCTCAAAGGCAATCTTTCCTGTAAGACAGTCCAATAAAGCCTAGCTGTGACTGATAGTAATAAAAGTAATAGTAGTAGTACTAATGATAACAATAATAATAATAATGAAGGTCAATTTGAAAGCTAATGGAATGGCACTGAAGACTGATGCATGCTGTCAGCTTAGGGCTGGGGATAGTGGCTTGGATAGCTTTTAATCTACTTTTACAGAAGACTTGTTTACTCTAAAACCCCCCCCCATTTCTGCATCACTGATTTTTGCATAAGCCAATTCTCTCAGCTGTGAAACACAGCAGCTGAAAAGTCAAGTCATGCTTGCTACTGGTGCTCTTGCTGAAGTGGTGTTGCCCTCCAGCTGTGTGCAACAGTCCCTCAAACTGTTACCTTCCCTGGGGGATGTTGGGCTTTGTTCCACAACCAGCTCATTCCAATCTAAAAAGATCCTGCCACTGAACAGGATGAGTCAGTAAGTGAACATTTGCTTTAAGGTGCATTATCTCACCCCTCCTCCATGGTCTGATCTAGCTAAAATCCAAGACAGCAGAAAACACTACTTCAGCAGCAGCATGGACCTACCTATGCTAAAGGCTCATCCTGTGAGACAGGGACCCAGCAACACAGCTAGTCCCAATTCAACGTGTTTACATGACTTCTATGCTGACAGCAGCTCAGAACATGCTCACAAACTGTTGTATTTTGTCTGAGATGTTTAAAAGGAGCCTCCTGGAGACAAATAATCTCATTATGACAAGATTTCCTAACCACTCAAGATGCCTTTGAAAGCCCTTACCTATTTGCACAAAGTTAGAAATATCACCATGATAATGATAAATGCAGCAGCATTTGCTGTCAGTGTGATGTTGTATATTAAAATCTGTTCATTGAGTCATCTTGACATAAACTACCCTTCTTGGGAAGGAGAAAAGGGGTAAATTCTAACAGCTAAAGATACTTACAGTTCAGCAGGGGCTGTAAATATGAAATATCAGATAAGAGGAAACTGCTTTTTGGTGGTACCAAGTATTTCTGCCCCATTAACACAATTATCTTCGCACAGTTTGAGCTGTTTTCCATGACACACGAAAGCAGGTCCTGCTCTGCACTGGAGGATTCCTCCTCTAGCACACGTACACCTTGATGGTCACTTTCATTCACAGCTGGAAACTGCTTTGCCGTTTCACATAATTCAGCCAACCCACAGACAATGTGGTGAGGAACATTATTCTTCCTGCAACTGAGTTTTGCAGTAGTATGGTGAAGAAAACCACTTCTGAGTCCCTCTTGAACTAAATGCAAAGTGCCTTCCCAAATGAGCTGTCTAACCTGTATGGTCACAAAAAAAAAAAAAAAAAAAAAAAAAAAAGTATCTTTCAAGTATCAACTTGACCAGGGAATGCAACTTAAATCAAAATATTTTCAATCTGCAGGCAGGAAAAGGAACCAATTACTGAGATCACTGGCTCAAAAGCTACAAGGCATGATAATAAGGTGAGTGTCTTGGTATAACCCAGCCAGCAACCAAGTACCACACAGCACAGCCATTCACTCACACCACATGCCTCCACTCCTTGGTGGGGAAAAGAATCCTAGGAGAAAAACAAACCTCATGAGCTACTATAGGAACAGCTTAAAAACTGAAACAAAGTAAATTATTAACATTACTTCTATTATTATAAGTGGGAGAGAGAGAAGTATGACCCAATAAGAACAACTGACACACAATATGACTGCTCACCACCTACTGACTGATGTCCAGCCCATCCCATAGCAGCAAATCCATGGCTCCTGCCAACTCCCATCGTTTATACCGTGAGCATGACATCCTATGCATGGAATATCCCTTTGGCAAATTTGAGTCACCTCTCCTGGCCATGCTACCTCTCAGCTACCTTTGTGCACCTGCTTGCTGGCAGAGCATGGGAAACTGAAAACTCCTTGACTTAAGGGAAGCACTGCTTAACACACTGATGTTTGAATTGTTGTTGTCAACATTATCCTCATGCTAAACCCAAAATGAAAATCTTTGATGTTTTCTGATCTGTCTTGACCAGACTGGAAGGGACAAAGCAGCTGCATTTGGGTGCAGACATTTGGGCAACATATCTACCTTTAGCTTCCCACATGTTGACTCAGGGGCTTTTTAAAAAAACTTGAGTTTATTTGTCATTGAGCATTCCCACTCCATCAACTCTGCATTAGCTGTCCAGCTATCAGGCAGAAAATTAACTATCTCAGCCAAAACGAGGACACCATGCTAACTTCAGTTGCTGGTCTTCATTTTTTGGTAAAGTTACAATAATTAGAAGGCTAAAGAAAGAAACAGTCAGAAACTACTGAATAAAACATTTCAGACAACAGATGTGGAATATCATTGTTTCAACCAAACAAATTTCAAAGCAATTATCTGAAGTTTAATTTAAAATTCTAATTTTATTTCAAGTTACTGTGCCCATGAACATATTTTCAATGGAAATGTATACTGGGATCTAAAAACCAGTAATTTTCCACATTCCAATTCACTTCCTAAAACAGTTTATGCATTTTACAGTAATACAGAAGTACAACCAGTAAATCAAATTAAAGTATCAGAATTTGACTTTTGCAACTTTTCTAAGAGGCAAACCTCTCAAATAATTGACTGACCTCTGTTAGTCAGTCCAAGATGACACAATTCTTGGATCCATATACACTGTCATTCACTTCAGCACCTTCTCTGCACAAAATTTAGAGACACATTTTATTTCCAAATCATGGAGCCTTTATGAATTTTTATTGTCAGTGAGGTGGGTTTATCCATTTCTCCACTGTCAGTTACAGTGGCTTTATTAATGGTTTCAAATACATACCATGGTTTCAAAAGCTTCTGATTATGGAATCTTCAAGATTAAAAGAGGGTTTCACAAATTACGCTTTATTACAATTCCCAGATTAGTAGCAGGGGAAGAAAAAGTTTTATTTTTTAATAAATTAATAGTGCTACCTCTAGATATCAGAAAGTACAGAGTCATAAATTTTTTGTACCTAGGTTTGTGATAAGAGAAGTTCATACTGCTTCAACAGAATTAATAAGCATATCTTTAGAAATTATACCTTCTTACAAGCATGTGTTAACTCACAGATGGACAAAGTGGACAAAGCCTCTTGACTATGAAGCAATCAAAGAAGGAGTTTTGACAAATGACTGCTGAAGGAATTCAGCATATTTTGTACTGTTCCCTGTGTTGACACTGACTGAATTAATGCATGGATTCAACAATGCATCAGATTCACTTGCAGAAACAAAACTGGGGTTATTTGGGTTCATTTTTGACGTGTCTACAGATGTAAGTGCCAAAATAATCTGGGTTGACTTGCAGAGCACCTTTAATAACACAAATACAGTAAAAACCCAATGCTTTCTAATCTGTGAATGATATAAGAGGCTGAAAGGGGTCACAGTTTTTTCCAAACTCTGTCTTTTCCACATATTCACCAAATATCATCAGAAGTTACACAAGGTTCAAGACAAACTTGTTCATTTCTTTCCTCATTTCTACTGTAGAATGATTTTATTTTAGCCTTAATGCTTTCATATTCAAGTTGATGCTGCCCTTCAAAGTTTTCTCCTTTAAGGGGATTCTGCACATGCACAGCTTATCCACAAATATAATCACAGGACCTGTACACTGTATCAGCAAGCTGCACACATTTACTACAAGATCATTGCCATGTGAAATTAAAAAAAGCATAGTCATCTAAACATAGTTCAAGCCAAACAGATTTAAGCAAAAAGCCCAATATGACTAACACCTTTGTCAAAGGAAAGAAAGCAAGTGTAGCTCCTAGTTCAGGTTCACAGCACTATTTGGGAAAACAGTAAGAATACTTCAGACATTACCCACAGATTGCATTTCTACAATTCACTATTATGCTTTAGTGTAATTCAGCTGTATCTTCATCAGTACATCACTGAAATAAGCATACAGACTTAAATTCCAATTCATTCATAATGCTTTAGTAGGACAATACAAAATGTTAGAGAAAGAATAAATTTTATTTCAATTGCAGAATAAGATACTTTGAAAGCCTATTTGGTACAAAAGCTTTGAGTAACTCCAGCACAGTGTCCTGAAACTGAGGAGCATAACAGAATGGGTTATGCTGCCAACTTCTAATCAGTCAATGCCTTATATTCAACTCATCACAACATAACGTTCAGCAGCCTATAACAGTCCAAGTTACTTTGTGAATGCAGCTTTCAGCTCTTTGTAATGTTTCAGGTGCAATTTCATGTGTATCTACATAGAAGATCTACTCTGTAAGCAGGAATTCAAATAAAGAGTGGAGAGCTTGACCTTCCTTTTCCCTTCCTTCTTTGCACCAGCGGAATAAGCTACAAAAACAATGCCCTCCCCTCTGCACATTCCCGAAGTCAAGCAGCATGTACTTGCAAAATAACATTTTTTCCAACTTACCTTTGAATGATATTCCAAAGCATCCAGTTCACCTTGGTTGAATACACATTTCCTTTTACGTTTCTGCAGAATTAGCAAAACACAACAAAAATCCATATCATTCCACAATGAAATTAAAGGAGAGGAAAAAGTCAATCATACCTGAATTTAAAAATAACTTTTTAAAAGCAAAAGAAATTTTCTACCTCTTTCTCTATCACAAGTCAAATAAGCAAAAAGATCTGAAAATACCTAACCTGATGCAGGCATTTACAAGGTACATAGACTTAAAGCTGTTTTAAATTATTCATGGCACTAGGATCTGAAGGTACCTAGTGCACATTTTGTGCTCATGCCTCCTTTGGGCCCATACAAAAAGTTTCAGCTGCCAAGCATCTTACCAATAAAAGCAAAAAAAATTATAACAATGTCTTCATTATTACATGTATTGGTTTAGACCAGTGACTTTCCTTTTATCCATATGGAACAGTACTAAACAACACTGGAGGTAAATTCATACTGTCCTTCCCAACTCCCTAATCTGCACAATCTCAACAGCTACCACAGTTTCAGGCTGTGTACCTAACCACAAGCAGTGTCAGGAGATTTCCAGAGCAATCCACTGCTCATAAGACACAAAATGTACATTACTGACATGAGGGTACAAGAATATCCGCAAAAGTTCCCGCTCTTCTACACTACCTCTAAAAACTCAGGAATGCAAAACAGTATTAACAGTATATTATTTATCAAGGGATTTACTGTAATTTACTTTGTTACAGAGAACGTACCTTCCTAGCAGGGGCAAGAGAATTTCCAGTGTCACTCTTTGCTCTTTCTTGGTATTCCTCTCTGTTGCTGTTGGCCTTTATTTCTGTCAGATTCACCTCAGGGCATCCCTGACACAGCTTCTCCTCAGGTGCTGCAGCTATATGGGGCTTAGAAATATCAAAGAACTCTTCCCGAAAGACGTATCTCATTTTTGCTCTTCTACATTCTGCTTCTGTGGCCTCTCCGGGATCATAAAGATGACTATTGCTTAATGAGGGGGTGGCAGCTGAAGTAGAAATACTGCGACAGTCTTCAGCAGACGCGACAGAAGTATTGAGAGTGACACCACCAGGGTGTGCAAAGGAGTCACAGATCTCATAGCCACACTGGTTGATGAAGGAGAGATGATCCACAAGCCATCCCGCTGTCAGACGATGTACCACGGACATCGGAAGTCCCCTTTTCAGGATGAAAAGTCAGCTCCTTGAAGCCACAGCCTTCACCACCCATCCGCACTTCCTGAAGCGACCTCCCCCTGCGGGGATTTTTATAAGAATTCACTTTACAGAATTATCACTCTTCAATAAATTAGCACCTACCTTCTAACAAACATTTCCATGCACACACAGGGCACACTGCTGAAACTTCTAACTTCAGCTGGTTTTCCCTTTAAGTTCATCCCTATACCACTACTTTTTTTGTAGGAACCAAATTTTATATGACTTTTTATACTTTGATACGGTATGCACTTACTCCAGCCCTTTTTAACAAGTCAGAAAGCAACCCTGTGACACAACGACTATCTAAGACTATATGATATGTGTGTATATCTACACACTGTATAGACACCGCATATATATGCATTTACATTACATAAATTTATTACGTTGCACACATACTGTATAGACTACGTACATACTACATATATGCGCACACTATATATACACACATACGCTATATGCATCACACGTAAACACACATATATATGCATATATACACACGATATACATATGCATACACTGTATCTACACACACACACACACACACACATATATATACACACCACAGATACGGACGAGGATCACTATGACGGCACCCGGGAGCAGTAATACAGGCACAAGGGCAGGAGCAGCCACGGCCCCAGCGCTGCTGAGACCAGGCGCCGACTCATATCCCCGCGGGCACGCAGGGACCGAAAGCTCGGGCTTTTCCCCAGGAAAACTCTCAGCGGCTGGAGAAAAGCCCGGGGCTCGCCGTGGCTCGGCAGACGCCTGGCACACACTCACCGCGGGCGCCGCCATGTCGCTGTACGGCCATAGCCCTTCCCCGAGCCCTTCCGGGGGTTGGGATCCTCCTCCCCTCTATGTATTCTCCATTTCCTCCTCCCCGCTATTTAGTCTCTCTTTCCTCCTTCCTCCCCGCTATTTATTCTCTATTTCCTCCTCCCCTTTATTTATTCTCTATTTCCTCCTGCCCGCGCTGCCCAGCCCGCACGGCCCTGCCGTGACGCACTTCCGGGTGACGCCCTGGGGCACGTCCGGGCGGGCGGATTTGAAATTGCGAGGAGGCGGCGGCGGCATCGTCGGCGGTAACGGCTGGGCGGGGAGCGGGGCGGCAGCGGCACCAACACTAATACCGACCTCAACACCCGCAACCAGCGGGACAAGTGTCCGTGCGGCGGCGGTGAGTCCCGAGCTGACCTTCTGCTGTACGATTTAGACGCGCTGTCAGGGCCAGCGGGTGGAGCTGCGCCCGGCTCTACCCTGCTCCTGCGCGCTTTTTTTTTTTTTTTTTTTTTTTTTTTTTTTTTTTTTTTTTTTTTTAATGCTTGCTGGCGTGTTGGCTCTGGCAAATTGCTCTTAAATCTCTGCTCAAAGTCCGCTCTTACAGCATCCTGGCTTATGTCAGCAGCAGTGTGGCCAGCAGGACCAGGACAGCGACAGTCCCCCTGTGCTGAGGCCGCACCTCCAGTGCTGTGTCTAGTTGTGGGCCCCCTCAGTTCAGGAAGGACATTGAGGGGCTGGAGTGTGTCCAGAGAAGGGCAACAGAGCTGGGGAAGGGTCTGGAGAAAAGTCCTAGGAGCGGCTGTGGGAGCTGGGTTTGTTTAGCTTGGAGAAAATGAGCCTCATGAGAGACCTTATATGGCTCTAGAGCCACCTGAGAAGAGGCTGTAGCCAGGTGGGGGTCGGCCTCTTCTCCCAGGCAGCAAGCGAGAGGCACGATCTCAAACCAGGCTTTGGTGGGAGAGTTGTAGGAATTTCTCCACAGAAAAGATTATTCACTAGAATGGGCTGCTGTCATTGAATGAGTGTGCTAAGCTTGCTTAAACACCAGCATGGCGGTGGACTCAGCGTCGCTGGAGGCCTTTAAGGAAAGGCTGGATGTAGCACTTAGTGCTATGGTCTAGCTTACAAGGTGGTGTTTGGTCATAAGTTGGATTTAATGATCTCGCAGGTGTTTTCCAGCCTAATTGATTCTGTTATTCTAGAAGCTAATCACTTTCTATGTTTGTGAAAATTCAATCTCTCTGTGGGTGAGCCCAATTAGAGTAATGGAATCATTCAGCTGCTTCCCCAGACACAGTGAAGTCATGAATATGGTGCCCAATGACTTGAGCTAAACTTCTGTTGTGGTTTGTGAGCAGTGGTAATGTTTGTAGTGGAGAGGACTTTTATTAGTTATAATTCAGTCATTTAAGCCCATCCCACAAATGAGATAGAACGTTTGTGAGGGCAGAAGCTGGCATTTTTTTCCTGACCTACTTCTGTTTACTTCAAATTCCCCCTTAATACCCCTGTGGGGGCAATTATATTAATATTCCAGTTTGATTTCTATTCTGCATTCATGGTCTGAAGAGAGCCAAAATATTATCTCAGAATAGGTTTTCCAGTTATTGTGCTATAATATTGGGAGATCAGTTGCAAATGAATGGGTAGGCTCAGAATGAGCAGGTCAGGAGCTGATGTACGGCTGAAGTGCTGTAAGCAGTACCTGTGAACTCATGGTAGTGTGGCCTTTTTTCCAGTGGACTGAACTGAAAAAATTTCTCAAGCACTTTTGCTTTTGGAATCTGGGGATTTTGAAGTGACCAAATATAAAGAAAGGCAAAACAGTAGGTTTGGAATAAGCACGGACCCTTTCAACAATAAAACAAGTGATTTAAGAGACTGTGGCTGCTCTTATGTATTTCTGGAGTCTAACATAATTTTTTTGTTTCTTTCTTTTTTTTTTTTTTTTTTTTTTGGTCTAATATACAGGTCTACTTGTTTATTCTGAGTCTTTGCAAAATCGTTGTGACATTTAGAAAATACCCCAGTACCCTTGGATCCTGCATTTTCTTATACTGCTGGGATACTGAGGGACTGCAATTTACAGTAGAGTCACAATGAGGCGAAGCTCAAGTATTGCTGGAAGCAGCAGTCGACAATCTATGATGGCACTGAGAGTGCAGGATAGCAACAAGATGGGTCTTCAAACACCTCAGATGTAAGTCTTGATCACATTGCTACAAATAAGCATAAGAACTAAATCTGAAGAGATTTATCATAGTGTGTTTGAGTGTGTGAGTAGCAACTGAGGGGGGAAAAAAAAGAAGCGGTGAGAAGAAGGCTCCTTACAGCCAAGGATGTTTGCACAAATGCTCCAGTTTTGTAAAAATACTTGCTTTAACCTTTTTGTGTACCGGTGTCACATTTCAAATGGTAACACTTTGTACCATGTTTCCTGGGAGGTGGCTGAGTGCATCAGCTGACCCTTCTAAGATGTTGCTGTGGGGAAGGTGCTCAGGAATATATGAGGGCATGTATAGCTCTTGTACGAGCAGAAGATGAATTGGTAGAAATAGTCACTTGCATCCTTCTCTCTGTTCCTCAGGAAGGACAGAACCACCTTTGGGAAGCTGAGTATGAGCAAACCTACATCTGGAGCTTCAGAAAGAAAAGTCAGCTGTTTTGGGAGCAGGTATGGATGGATTTCATTATCTGCACTGTAAATAAAAACAAAAATGGTCCTCCATAATTTTGGGATTTTTCTTTCTTGACAGATTTTCATTATAAGAAATAATGGATCTGAGGCAAGCAGACTTTCAGGTCTGCCTTCCTCTGGTCCTTGATCACTAAATAATAGTGCTGCAGAGCAAGAATTGTTTTGGGAGCTTTTGTTTTTTCTTTTGGGACTGATGTGCACTGCAGACCTTAAGAATATCTCAATGCATTTTCTTGTTTAAGGAAGAATGACTTCTGAAGTATACTCTGCACTAGTTTCTTCTCTGTAAGATGCAAACCTTCCAAAAATCTATCATCTTTCTCCTTACTCATGACTTTCTATGTTGTGGGTATCTTCTTTCATAAGACCCCAGTGTTGCAGGGGTCTTTTCCTTTTAAATATTCCCTAAATATTTTAATGTTTATTTACAGTCACCAGCATGATTTTTTTCCCTTCATCTTTGGGGTATTTTTCTGCTCTCTGAAAGTTTTTTTTTCTTTCAATAAAATGAAGCAAGTATTAATCTAGGATGCAGTAATCCCTTTGTTATACATGTGGCACTGTGATTTCCAGGTTGATGTTGTTTTTCCAATCACCTTAAATTAAGAGAAAATTTCAAGTATCACTTTGTATAACAAATCCAAAGAAAACATAAATGTAGCAATTGTTGTGACTTAAACAAGAGTTTATATGAGTTTATTTAATAAACATATGTTTGTCTGCCCTTAGAGTGAGTGGGGCTGGAGGGTCACGCAGCAGCCAGTACGGTGTATTCGGGACAGAAAAGATAAAGGATCCCAGGCCCCTTCATGACAAGGCATTCATCCAACAATGTATCAAGAAGCTTTGTGAGGTAACATTAACTTTTTCTGCATGTATGTTATGAGGGGTAAAATGTACTAATCAAAATGGTTATTTCTCTTGGTTTCAACTCTAAGTTGTGTTTAGTGACTTGTATTCCGTGTCTCTTTTGCACAGTTCCTTGTTGAAAATGCTTATGTCCCCAATGTTTCCATGAAATCGCTACAATCTCCCTCAGTTAAGGACTTCTTAAAGATCTTCACCTTTATCTATAAATTCCTCTGCCCTTCTTATGAATTGCCTGACTCAAAATTTGAAGAGGAAATTCCCAAAGTTTTTAAAGATCTTGGGTAAGATGATTATTGTTAGTCTCCTGGGCTGAATTGATATGCTATGGCTAGAAATTTAAAAGCTAAGAATTCTGCGTTGATAGCTGGGGAGAATGGATTGGTTTCCTTATTCACATAAGACTCTGAAAGTATAATGTTGTAATTGTTTTGTTTCACCTTTGTTTAGCTCTAGGTTTGCTCTCTGATGTTCAGCACCTATTGTACATTTTAAATTTGAACTTGCAGAACTATAAGCTCTTGGAATCTTGCTTTGTAATGTAAAATCTAGTTGATTATTTGTATACAACTATGAAAGACAAGGCACAATTTTCTTTTACAGACCTTTCTGTTCATTCTGTTAGAATCTAAGAACTAAGCTTCCCAGAATTTTGGATCAAATTAATTCCATTTAAAATATGTTTTCCTTTAATTTTTCTGCTTTTAAAGCAGAAATTGGAAATAACAAAAATGAGCTGTTGAGGTGAAAAAAGCACTAAGTATCTGAGTGGTTTATTGCTGAATTGGTTCAGTGTTTGAAATCATTAACGCTCCAATGCTTTCCAAGAAAGAAAATCCTCTGCCTATCAGTAATTGGGGACTTTTCAGTCTCATTAAAAAAAAAGTGTGTTTTACTCCTGTAGATTTGAACCCATTATGGTGTGAAAGTGCCAGGGCTTCTGAAATGTAGGTGTCAGTCTGTTTTCTTCACTTCTCAGCATTTTAATAAATGTTTTATCTGTAACATTTGAAACTGCTGACCAAGCTTGAAATGTTGAAAAGGATTACACTCTGCTACACAGACAGTGTAATTCTGGATAAAATGACTAATTCTAACAACTCACTTGAAGTTTTGGGAGTTGAAGGAGCATCTGGGCAACACCCTTGATCATTTGGTTTAGTTGTAGGCAGTCCTGTGAGGAGCAGGCAGTTGGATTTTTTTATCCTTAGGGATCCCTGTCAAACCAAGGTATTCTATGAATCACTTAAATGAGAAACCCATGATAATTGAATAAAACAGTGCTGCAAGAATTCAAATTATTTCCTGTGAAATCCAGTATAGAGTACAATTGAGTTTGTTCTTCTGTGCCTTCATATACATATAAAAATGTGCTGCTTTATTTTCAAAATGTGCTGGTTTGTTTTCATCACCGTCTGCCACAGCTATTAAAAATGTATCTTCTTTGACCTTATAGGTACCCCTTTGCTTTGTCAAAAAGCTCCATGTACACCGTGGGTGCACCCCACACCTGGCCTCAGATTGTGGCAGCTTTGGTTTGGTTAATTGATTGTGTCAAGGTAACATTAGTCTTAAGAGAAGTATTTCCACTTTCCAGGCTGGAATGTTAGTTTCAATACAGATCTAGTAAATATTTTCTTCAAATCTCCTTGTCTAACATATATGTAAAGAAAATGGTGGATGTTCTTAGATGTCAGCTGGGAGCTGGCCCTTAGCCTTATGTTTCATTAACTTTTAAAGTGATTTTTTTCATGTTATAGTGTGATAATTGTTTTTCTGTAAATGTATGCACTGGATAAATTCATGTCTTGAAAAAAGGTGGGGAAATGCTGGCTTATACATACATTAAATGTGAGAAGTTAATAGGTATGATCACTGAATAGAATGTGTATCTTCAGTGTAAATATTATGACAACTGCCATTCTCTCATAAATTTGAAATCTAAGGATGGAATTTTCAATTGAAATTATTCATTTATCCGGTGATTCTGAGAGAGTGGCAAGTTTTGTGTTCAGGTGGGATGTTTTTATTGAATTTTGGTTTTGTTTGGTTTGTTTGGGTTTTTTAGAAGTGGTAAGTGTTGTTGCTGCCAGCTCAGGTCTGAACAAAACTTGGAATCTGTGACAGAAGTTCACCACTGCTGAACTGAGCACCCATGAAAATCCTGTAATTTTTTGCTGAAAAGACACAAGATAATTTGGTAGTGTTGACTGTCCAGTTCACACCTCTTCATGTGTGTGTTTAGTCAACTCAACACAGGCTCTTTCCAACCTGCTTGCTGAAATCCTAATCCAGTGTTACTCTGCTTCATATACCAATCTGAAAACTGATGGATGTCTTCACATATGTTCATTGTGTGTTCACCTCTGCTTTTCAGCTGTACAATGCGATCAGGGAAAATGCACCATCACTCTATGACAGACAGAGCTGGGGAGGAGAGACTGATGATGGAATTGTACATAGAAAGGTACCATAAAAAGGAAATTAGAATTGCTCATGTGCTGTAACAACACAATTTAAATACAGTTTAGATTGTTGTGTCATGTATTTATAGATTCTGTTCCCTTTTATATTCACAATGCTTTCTAGGGAGTAGCATTATATAAAAAGCCTGATCAACTATTTCCTGAGCAGGCATCATGGCCAGTCTATTGATGAAGACCAGATATTAAACAGAAATACCTCATTTTCCAAGTATCTACTGTTTCAGTTCTACTTTGTGGAGAAAAGGAATCATTGTGCTATTTATTATTTTAGTAGAATTTCTGGTATATTTTGCTTTAGCACTTGAGACTTCTGAGGTTAACAGCAGTGCAGTGTAAAGACAGTGACTTAATTCTAAATATAGTGGCTTCTGCCAATATCTACTCAGTTTACTAAGTAAAAATTGGTTGTAATGCTTTATTTCTGAGTCTTAAAATAGGGTGGCAATGTAATTCAGGCTCTTAGAAATCTAACAGCTTGCTTTCTTTTTAATTTACGATAGATTATTAGTACTATTCAGATTTAACTCAGTGTTAACACACAACAGGTGTTTGGAAGGGGTAGCATTATAGCTAAAAGATTTAATTAGAAAATTGCAAAAATCAGGTAAAACCATAATTTTGGACTAAGGTTACCACCTGAATGGTGGGCAAGTAAAAATGCTTTCCAACTACATATGTTCTTCTACATTTACACTTATGCATTTATGTTGATACAAAATTCAGAATACTGGTGTAATTGCTTCTGAAACATCTGTAACTTAGTGTCTAGTAAATTCTTTCTGGGTAACCTTTCTTTAATTCTAGATGAGTTCTTTGACATCTGCAGATCTGAATTTTAGTGGTGATATTTACTGAAGAGGTCTGTTAAACAGATCTCCAGTTTCTATAAAATGGCCTGAGAGAATCATGTGCGTCAAGATGAAACATTCTTAAATATTGTACCTACAATCCTTGTTAAATATCCCAGAAAAATACAGCATTTTCAGACCTTTCATCATGTGAGTTATAGCTGCCTTCTTCTGCCTGAATACAATCTGTTGACATTCTATGTTCAAAGGGAGGAAAAAAGTTCAATTTTACAAAAGTTCAATCACAGCATTGAAAGATATTTTTGATGTCTGTTTAATTCCACTAATTGAGTAGCTTTAGACAATCCAGGTATTTTACAGGCCTTGGAATTGTTGAAATAAAATATTTTTTAAATTGTTTTCAGCTTTTCATGGACTACTGTGTGAAGTGCTATGATCTTTTCATGAAAGGGAGAGATACCTTTGAAGAGGTGAATGCTGAGGTGCAGTCAAAATTAAGTAAGTTTTCAAGTTTTAATCAAGTATTCAATTGCATTACTGGTTTCTTTTCTCCTAGTATCAGTTTGTTCTGTTTACAAGTGAAAGTGATCCAAGGGAATCTGAAATTCCTAAGTACCTTTCAAGTTACTTCAACTTAATGCTCTTTTATATATATTTTAGCAGTACAGATGGATAGGTCCTGATCTGCTATTAGCTGTGCTGTGTCACCTGTTTTTTAATGGCTTTGTCACAGAAAACCAGTATACAATTTTTCAGATGCAAACTCCATCTATGCAGGTGACTCCTGTTTCTGTCTGGCAAAGTTAACAATTTTAAAAAAAAAGAAATATTTTCAGAAGATGCACACCTGATAAGTAAGCAAGTTCAGCTTTTGAAAGCTCTGAAAACAGTTTGCAAGACTTCCAAACTATTGTGAGGGCTCCTATATATGATTCAGCATACACCTGTGTGTTTGTCTTCAGGGAGGAGGAAAATTATTAGGTTGTTTTGACTCACTCATTTCACCACCTCTACAGAAATCCAAACAGAATGTAAGAACAAGGAAGGGAAAACATTTCTTACTTTCTTTGCTCTCCTATGAAAAGCCAGACTAAAAGCCCTTTGTTTGCAAACTGGAGCCATCCATTGGAGAGGAAATAAGCTACAACACTGATACTGGATATTAGGAAAAAATAATCATACCATTGTTTGGCAAAGGCCAAGTGAAGTTAGGGAAAAGATGTCTCAAGAAGCAAAGGAAGTATATGGGTAAGAAAGAGGTCGTTAAATAGGTTTGATCTGTTCTAGCTTCACAAGGTAGTCCTGACTTTTATATTCTCCTGTGGTGTGGGCTGTATGAGAGTTTGGAAACCCTTACCTCTTAGGAATGACTTTGAGGACTGAGAAACCCATTTCTCGTTTGTTTTGGGGTTTTTGCCTGGTTGTATTTTAATGAAAGGATTTTCTGGTAAGTTTCTTGGCTGTTTTCAGTTATTTCTGTAGTGTAAAATAATTGTCCAGATAATGGGTATTTACTGTGCAGTAGCTAAAGTTCAGATACCCAAAATAGGTGGTGATATTAAGTGAGATTAATTTGTAACCCCACGCTCTCTCCCGCTTTCCCACAGAGGATTTATTTAATATAGATCAATTCCACATGGAAAGTTTAGAAGCTGAAAACAAAAGACTTCAAGAAGAGATTGCAAGATTAGAAAAAGAAAAGGAAAGCGAGCCGGTTAGTAAATTGGGTCTCTGTTTTTATGGTGGAGTTGAATTTTATGTTGTTGACCATTTCTGAATGAAGATAGTTAGTTATTATACATAACAAATGGAAATTTTTCAGTGCTTTGAGATTTTAATTAGGCCGGGTTTTTATGGACTTTATATCATTATAGAACAAGGCTTTTTCTGTGGAGTCTTCAGTCACTATTTGTTGATAATGCAGGTATTTCCAGGTAATAAGGTCTTCTATTGATTGAAATATTAATAAAATACTTCAGCTATTTCTCTAATATAAATTTCAACATTGTTTTCCAAAGGTGTTGATATGACACATGACATTCAGTGGTAACAATATATTTTATGGAAGATATTTTGCTTGAAAAGCCAGATTCTGCTTTTAATGCATCATGAGTTTAAAAAGGGGTTAGTGGTTGTGCAGATGGCAAATTAAGACTCCTGCCAACTGCAGGATGTGCTGGGTTTATTCCTGGCTTTCCATGCCCTAGTTTTTTCTGCCCTCCATATATTATTAGAGTTAAGTTGTGAACTACCTGTAGTAAGAATTGTCTAAATGGAGTGTCAGATGCAAATGAGACACTTAATGCTGAAATGTAGGAATCTTTTCAGACTTACTTGCTGTTAATTTAAAGGTGGTTGACTTGACTCAGCTGTCCCAGAGATAAAAAATTATTCAAGTTCTTTAGTTTTATATTTGTGCTATTGATAGTGACCAATTTCTCTACTGTCTTGTCTGGAAAGTTAAGTCATTATTTTATATTCATCTGAGAGTGGTTGTTCTTTTCACCCATTTCCTAGGATCGTAGAGTAACACTACGAAACGTGAAATCATCTCTTCAAGCAGATGTCCAGAAATACCAGGCTTATTTGGCCAATCTGGAATCTCATATAGCCATCCTCGATCAAAAACAGGGAAGTCTTAATGATGAAGTTGAGACAGCAGGTAAGGAGGCCTTGATCACAGTCAGGACAGTGAAGCTAGAGGTAGTCTTCAAATAACTGTAGTTCTTAGCTTGAGGATAGAGCAAGATGCCTGGAGCAGGATGATGCTGCAAATAAACTTTCCAGAATGGACTGCTGATAAAGATTTTGTTTGTCTAATAGCTCTTTATATACCAGAGTAATGAAACTATAATGATATATAATAATTATTAACTCATGAAATACAGAGGTGAGGTTTTTGTATGTAGGCTGGTATTTTATGTCCATTTCACAAATGTTTTGTGAATTTAGAAACGGAGGTAGAAGCAATGAAGCAGGAGAATGCACGGCTCCGGCACATCTTAGATAACCAAAAGTACTCATCTGCGGACATTGAGAGAATGAAACATGAGAGAAATGAACTGCAGCAAACCATTAATAAGCTCACTAAGGAACTGGAAGCAGAACAAAATCAGCTGTGGAATGAAGAGCTAAAGTATGCTAGGAATAAAGAGGCGGTATGTGAAAATCCCACTATACTCAGAGATGGTTGTAAGTTTTCATCATGCAAGCTTAAAATTGGAGTCTTGATAATTTCTTTCCTAAATAATCTAACACCATACAAGTATCTAACCAGGCAAAACTGACAAGTATGGCCTCTGTTTGCAATATCTCTGAAAAATGCTCCTTTTTCCACCCCTTTTTCTATTTTGTGATAAATGAAAATATTCTTTTTTTTCTTCTGCATCATAAGAGATGTAGGTAGAATATGAAGCACTTTCAGCTCTCACTGCTATAGCATTAAGAGCTTTGATGACATCAGCATACCATTGCTTTGATAACACAAGAAATTTCAGGCTAATGTTAATATTTCAGAGCAAGGAAGTAAGGCAAAACTAGTGAATTTAAATCAATAGCTTTGCATGCATTTAGGGCCTGATTAGTTCTTTTCATAGAAGTTGTAACATCTCTCAAGGGCTGAGTTTGAGTCCTTCAAACAGAATGAAAATTATAGTACTGTAAGTGATGGGATTTAAAAACTTCTGCTTTGCCAATTGGAGAACTAAAGAAAAAAGGTTTCAAATATATCTGGTAGGGTTACTGTCTTCGTTTAGGGCAAATCTGGGAGGAAACCATCTGAATTAGGTCCTCTTGGGAAACAGATTCAAGTAGTCCTTCCCCTGACTAGTTTAGGGAAAATATTTTCTTGGAGAGAAGTGAAAGAAAAAACTTGTTTATTTAACAGGCAAAGCACTTCTCAATGCAAAAATGAACAATACTAAACAGCAAAACCTCTCGCCCATCCAAAGAGATGACAAATTCAGCAGAGTCCCTTCCGTGGGCTGCAGCCCGGCTCACTCGGTCTGTTCTCAGTCCCTCCAGAGCTGGGAAATGTCACAGCCCAGGCCAGGCCTGGTGGGACACAGCTGTGAGCTCCTGGTGTTCTTCTGGGTTTTCAGTCCAGAGAAGGTTCAAACAATTCCAAGAAAAAGGGGGAAAAAAACCAGTCCAGGGAACTTCTATGCCTCAGCTAGCCAGAAAATTAACCAAAAGCAAAGGAGAGTTATCTTCTGCAGTTCACTGCAGATAACCCCAGTCTGTGTGAAGGATGTGGGGGAGCAAGTGCAGTCTCTGATAACAAACTCTGCACCTCTTCTCTCTCCCTTCACTCCTGGAACCAGCCTTAAAGATGTAGAACTCAATATTCAACATAAAACAGATGATTGGGGATACAAGCATCATAAAGTGATGCCAAGACACTTACCCTTTATCAAGCACTTTTATTAACTTAAATCATCATGTACAAGTATGAAGCACATAAAACTGGAAAAAACCCTGGGTTTTTTAATGTTGGCATATAAATAGCACTCATTAATTAGAAGTAGGAGCATTTAATAAGCTTTGTTTAGAGGCATGTTTAAGTTAGTTGGTAGTAATGATGTGTGGCTGTGTGGCATTTCCTGTCAAAACTAGTGAGAGAAGGCATAATGACATGATGACTGGTTATTGATTTAGTATTATTTTCCAGTATGTTTTCTCAAAAAATTGTGGCAGGAAGAATTATGGCAGATGAATGTGGAAAACTGCAGGTGAAACTGTTCAGTGTCAGCCATGTACACTGAGAAACCTGGCTGAGCAAACTCTGAAGGAATCATAAAACAGTACCTAATGCAGCAAACTGCTGGACTGGCGTTACATACAACTCTTGAATACTGTGGTGTAACAAGGAATCATGTCTATAGAGAGCAACTTAGGAACTTATATGAATTGCAAAGCTTTTCACTTCTATCTCTTCTATGATTTCTGCCCTTTTTTCTTCTGAGCAGATTGAAATGCAACTGGCAGAGTATCATAAACTGGCTCGAAAGCTGAAATTAATTCCAGTAAGTGCTGAGAATTCCAAAGGCCACGACTTTGAGATTCAGTTTAATCCTGAGGCAGGACCAAATTGCCTAGTCAAATACAGAACTCAGATCAAGGTAAGTAGAGTCAACACTGAAGGCTTTAGCTGCCACTCACAAAAAAAATGTGTTTCTTTGGAAATGCTGCAAAGGTCTCTCAATCTCACAATGAAATGTCATTGAAAAGCCTATGTGATGAGTCACTGTAATGACGTTGTAGTATATGAAAGAGATTTGGTATTGGAGAATACAGCAGCCTAAAAAAAATAAAAGGAAAAGATGTACTGGGGTGCATCTTGATTCAAATAAGCAAATTGCAGTTGTCGAATCTTCTTGTATATGTATTACAGGCCCCCCTCATGGAGATCATCAATGAGACTGAGGAGGAAATTAGTAAAGCTACTCAACGGAAAATGACTTTGGAAGATACTTTGGAACAGGTGTGTTGGTTAATGAAGATGAGGACTAAGATATCAAGCCTAAAACCTTATCTGCTGCTTTCATTCAACCTTTTACATGGGTGAAGTGTGGTGTGGTGTGTTGGGGTGGTTTTTTGGATTGGTTGGGGGTTTTCTGAGGACAAGCAGAGGGGGAGAAGCTGTGAGAAAACTGCTTTATTTGTGATGGAACCTAGAAGTTTTTCTAAGAATTGGGGTCTTTGTTGGTTGAAATATTGTGTATTCCCTGAATTAAAGTTTATGTAGCTTACATATATTTGACCATAAACATTGGAAATACTTGTTTTTAGTAAGTTTCCCATTCCAGTCGATTATGTGGCTTACCATCACTGACAAATTGTCATCGGGAAGATTTTTAGCAATTTTGGGTTTGGGATGGATTGCAAGGAGAATTTTATTTCCTCATTCTTCTACCTTTACCTCAGTTCTTATTGCTGAGCATGATGTTATGTGGTATGGAATATCCTATTGGTCAGCTGGCCTGGCTACACACCTTCCCAGTCCCTTGCTCATCCCCACCCTACTCAGTGAGGGGCCATATGAGGGATAGGCAGCCTTGGAATGCTGTGCTAGTACCATTCAGCAGCAGCCAGAGCACTGTATTAGCCCTTATCCAAAACAAAGTATAATACAGGCTGCCATGAAGAAAGGTAATGCCATCCCAGCCTAGCGTAGTTTGTTTTTTCTACCAGGTGTAGAAAACCAGCGCTACCAGGTGTAGTTTGTGATGGCATGGATTTATATATTGAAATTTTTTTTGAACCATATTTCCTTGGTGATGTTTTCATCCTAGGTGAATATAATGCTAGAGGACAAGAAACGCAGTGTGAAAATGCTGACAGAAGAAGCTGAAAAGATGGATGATCTTTACCAACAGAAGCTTAAGGTAGAACTTCTTACAGCTTGATGACAAATTATCCTTAATGATACTGTTATCCTTAATCTTTGTGCTTATAGATAAGTTTTTGGGTTGCATTTTTGTTTGTGCTTCTGCCTTTGCCTTCTTTGCTTCCTCTTACACGATTTTTTCAGTCTTTTCAGAAAAGTGATTTGTCTGCCACCTTAACTGAATCAGTTTTCACTTTCTTGTAAGAAAGTATCTGGCATGATACTGTAGCAGATGCTGTAAATCATAAATTACTGCATCCTGTAATAAAAGCACCAACAATCATCTGACCTCAGGATGTCTCCAAGCATGTGCTTGGAGGAGATTTTAGAATTAACAGTATCTGCCTCATCTAATCAACTTGTATATAAAAAAATACATTTACAGTTTTTAGTAAATGTGTTTAATCAGCTTCTGTAAAAACTAAGGAAAACACTGATTGAGGAAAAGCATGCTAAATTGCTTTAATGATCTCAAACTGTTGCTTGCTTTAGCTTCCTTTCCCAGCAGTCCCTATCCTTTTCCCCATTCACAGTTCAGCAACAAAACATAGTCCTCTCTGCTAACATCTCAGTGGTTATTTTGGTACTTCCCAACTTCTTTGACAACACTGTTTTGGTAGGGCTGTGGTGCTCTGCAGAAAAAGGTTCTTTGAACTAAGCCAGTGTTTACCATATATGCTCATATAAATCCAAATTCCTATCCTATAGCTGTGAAACAGGGTTATTTCACTGCTAATACCTGCTGAGTTGTCTAAAGGCAACTAATTTTGTATATATTTTTCAAAACCACATGAAATTTAGCTTTTGATCTGTGCTCTTGCATAAACTTGTCTCTCGAGCTCATAAAATACATAGTTGCCACTGGATGTTTATAATAAGACATAGTCATGTAATTCCTCTTGTAATTTTTAAAAGGCTGTTTGTAAGTCTTAAGTATTAAAATTATTTTTGAAGAATGATGTTTCAGTAATCTATTAGAATTGCATGTTGAGTTGATGGTACAATTTTGTTTGGTTTTGTGGCTTGTATAGCATCAACAGTGTCATTCCCCTTGAAGAGATGATTACTTGGAATTGTACGTTCTTTCAGACAAAATGGAAAAACTGTTTTCCTACTCAAATGTGGTTATATTTTTTTAACCTAGAAACAGTTGTTCATAATGTGCCATTTGTAATCTATTTAGACTATCTAAACAGCACTTTCTGAGTTTAACTCTGAAGGGAAAATAGCTGCAACACAGACCTTTTAAATATGGTTTGAGGTGTATAAAGAGATGGTTAGGCTTATTCTGGGATGGGGATGATACAGAAAATAGCAGAAACTTCAGGTTGGGGAAGAATGTCCTTAGGGATTTTTTTTGAATTCTGAACTTGGAGTTACTTGTGTTAATTTTGAATTCAAGCATTAGGATGTAATCAGGCAATAGAAAGAAGAAAAATAATCCAAATTATTCCTGAGCAATGCCATTTTTTTCTTCTCTTTCCTTATGACTATAGGAGATAGAAGAGGAAGAGCAAAAATGTGCAAGTGAACTGGAATCGTTGAAGAAGCATAAACAGCTGCTTGAGAGTGGTGTCTATGAAGGTCTCAGTGAAGCCACAAATGAATTGCATGATCTCCAACGACAGTAAGACTCATAACTTCCATGTTTGCCTTGTTTATTTTGACTTTTAAGGATAAGGATATTCTCTTGAATGTAACAAAGTTGTTTCAGCATGTATCTATCTCAGTGCATTAATTTCTCAAGTTAACAACTAAGAGATTTCTCAACAGTCTTTTGCTAGAGTATTTGTCTGCTGTATTAGAACTCTTGTTCTCCATGTAACTTTCTTTAAACAAAGAAATTAATTTGTTTCCAAACTTCCATGGCAACAATTTTATGCTTCAAAGGCTGGCTCAATATAGTCTTGGGGGGGCTTTGTGTTTTTTGGTTTTTTTGTTTGTTTGTTTTAGGTTTTTGTTGTTGTTGTTTTTTTTAACTTGAGTGTTAATATATTCTAAATTGGTTCAAATCAATACTAATAGGAAAAAATGTATGGCTAAACATGATGATAAATCAAACTTGAAGTGATTGTTTTAAATGTCAGGAATTCCCTAATTACAGACATGACCTGAGTATCTTTACCTTTTAGATATCAAGTTGTTTTGCAAACAACAACAGAAGAGAAGAGAAAGATTGGTGCTAACTTGAGTCGTCTTATAGAAGCAGTTGCTACTCATATAGCATCTATAGTGGTAAGCTAAAATTTGATAGTCAGAATTAAATCTCTCTAGAGACATTTGCAGTTAAACACTTGGAAACAAGAAATTACTCTTTGTAAGGAAGTATCAGTTATTTAGCTGCTGCACTGAATTCCTGGATTCTAGTTAAATTTTCTGACAAAACCTTTGATATAAATATTGATCATTAAGTTTAAGCAGTAACATCCTGTCAGGTTAAACCTTCTTCTGGTAGATGTCTTTCAGGAAAGTGTTTTAACTGAAATCAGTTAACCTGTGTAATGACTGATTAAAATGCTTTAGCAGAATCAGTACAAGACAGACCACGATAGAGCTAATAAAGCTTTCTGTATCTCTTTTCTAGAAATACCTAGATGAACAGAATGTGAAAATTTACAGAGACTATGAAGAATTCATGTCTGAAGACCTATTGTCAGACTTGACCAGCATCCTAGATAGTTACAAAAAGAAAGCTGAAAGTCTCTAATCACTAGAAAGGTGAAGATAAAAATGCTGTATTTCTGAAGTTCTGGTGTGGAGCTTTCTAAAAGGATGAGTACTGTCTGTGTTTAGCACTGAAACTGGTTTTAAGTGGAAGGAAGTAGTTATGAACAGTTTTTGTTTTGTAGACACAAATACATTAAATACATTAAAGAATTAAACAATATATTTGCATTTTCTTTAAAAATGCTTTGCTCAGACTTCGTACTTTCAGTAGCAGATGTATGCATTTAGGGCACATGCATGACAGACAGTTCACATCCTTCCCCAAGCCTTATTTTACTAGCAAGACAAAATGGAAATGTCTGTCTCCTGCTTGTTCAGTTACCTATGAAACTGCACAGAGACACCTCTTACATGAGTAAAAAATCAAAACCTCTTTTGACAAGATGATTAGTAGTCTTGCAAATAGTCTAGAAAAAGAAACAGTAGTTTGAAAACGAAGTTATGTCTTCAGCTGTTCATATTCCCAGATGAAACCTCATTGAACTTCTTGAATATGTGTACCAGAGAAAGCTCCAAGCAGGACATCATATGAATGCTGGCTGTATATCTAATCAGTTGTAGGTTTGGTTCATGTTAGATACATCAAAATGGTCTAAAATGTCTGTATTCTTCTTGTTAAGCCAGTTAGACAGACTCTATTTGACTTTTTTTCCTCAGGAAAATAACAGTAAAATTAGTGTATGGGCAGCTCTGGTCTAAATACTTAGAGGAAAGCAGATTGATGCCATGTGGAAGTAGTATATTTTTATCTATTCTGTGTGTAATTTTGTGTTAAAAAATAAATAAAACCCAGCATTTGTATCTTGGATAGTTTGTGGTATTTCCCAATGAAAGCACTGATGTATTGGAGTGTTGTTTTTAAAGGTCAGACATTCAAATATAAAAAGATAAAAACAATTTTGCAGCTGTTCATAGGCTTTTAGCAGCTGACAGATAAAGAAAGCTGTTCCTAAATTCTACAATATGTGAATGAAACATGGATCCCTAAGACATACAACAAAACTTGAGTTAGACCATCTAAACACAGACTGCAAATAAAAACTGAATTGTCTAGTTCTAGGCTATTTTTGCAGAATGAGTTTAAAACTCAATTGTCCTTAATATAGTACGTGAATCTTCCAGCCCTGGTATCAGTACTTTGTTTCAGATATGATAATGATGACATTATTGAAGCTTCTAATTTTCTGTTCCTTTTTGTACTCCAGAATTTTAACTTGACAGCCAGAAAAGTCTTCTGACTCATGGGAAGTTTTTATACTTCCTTTTATTGTCCTCTTTTATCTTTACATAATCTTACTTTTTGTTTTCTGTAACAGACTAGTCTTTACTACATCCCAGTTCCTTCTCTTTAGAAGTTTTTTCCTTTTGTGATCTCTAACATTTTTGTTATCTAAAGCAATGTAACAATCTAATGTAGCAAAACTATAAGCTGTATATGAAAGCCACATTACTTTAAATATGTGTTTATTTAGGGGCTATGCTCTCCCTTGACTCCCCTATACCTGTTTGTCTCTGCTTCTATAACTAATCTTGTGTTTCTTAGCATCTGTAGGTTCCTTGCCATGTCAGCAGTCTGTTGATTAAATGAAAACAAAATAAATAGCATTTCCAAGGACTTGAGATTAACCTTAATGAACATGGGGCAAAGAATCAAGATCACAGTGCCTTCACTTAATGCACTGGCCAGTGTAATATTCTGAAATTAAAGTAGTCCAAATAATAAAAAAATCCATGTTATTAACATTGGCAATGCGTTTTTGTTCTTGGTCTGTATGTCAGTTACGTTAAACTGCCTTTAGAGAACCACCTCAAATTTGGATCTGGTTCTGTAAAATACTATGGAGCTGTTTGCTTGTTTGCTGTAATCTAACAGATCAACATCGGCCAATATTTACCAAGTACTGTCTTCACAATTTAAAAATGGAGGGAGTTTTTTAGTCCTTGTTGAACGTGTCTCTGTGATATTGGAACTCAGGTAGTTATTTTTGATTTATGTTCTGGAATGTGGCTTTTAAATTCAGGTAGTAGGCACTAGAACTTAATTACTGCTTTTGGTTTTGTTTCTTTATTGGAATATCAAGTCTTAATAAGTACCACAGCACCCGTACATTTCAGCAGTGTGAGTCACTTGTAAATTTTGGCTTCAGTATGGATACAGTTGCCTCATTTAGTGCTAGTGTACCTTTTGTACAGTTTAATATGTCAAGTTTTTGTGCTCTTGTACTCAATAAAATTTCTTAGGCCAGTTTCTATAAAGGACTCATTCATACTGCAAGTGTAGAAATATGACATAAAATCCCAATTAATCTGACGTTCCTTGAGGAACTAGATAATCATTTTAGCAGCAGATACTAATTCCCTGACTCTCCTTGCTATTCAACATGCATTCTGAAGAGGAAAAATAAAATACAGAAACATCTTCATGTAAGTTTTAGAGGAATAAAAATTGCTTTAACCTTTCTAAAAATAGATGGCTTTTTAAAAATTCTTAGGAACAGAATCAAGCTGCTTTGACAAGGTTTTATGTGGTGTCCTTTTGGCAATAATCTCACCAACTGACCTTCTGCTATCTTAATATTACATAAGTATTTCCTTTACATGACCACTCTTGAATCTGCTTTTTTTATTATTATTTAGCTATAAAAAATACTTGATGCTGTAGAAGCATAGCTCTAGCTCTGTCTGTAGCCTTCTTTTACCTAGGGTATGTTATTTTTTTCATATTTTGTTGTCAGAAACTCTCATCACCATCAAGAACCTGCTAGTTCTTTTTTTTTTTTTTTTTTTTTTTTTTTTGGGAGGATTTCTTGAGTGCATCATGTAGATTCATTCAGGTTGGAAAGGGCTTCTAACTTCATTGAGTCCAACTGTTAACCCAAAACTGCCCAGTCCACCACTCAACCGCATCCTAAGGAGTGCCACATCCTCATGACTTACAAATGCCTCCAGGGCTGGTGATTCAACCACTTCCTTGAGCAGACTGTTCCAATGCTTGACAACTGCTGTGAAGAAGTTTTTTCCTAACAGCCATTTTAAACCTTCCCTGCTGCAACCTGTGCCTGCTAAGGCTTTAACTTTGCAGTGTCTGTTCAGCTCACTTGAGGCTTCTGCAATGCTCTCTCTTCATCGGTTTTGCCAATGGCATGCCTATGCAAGCCTTTAGTTATGAGCCGGGTAATAATCTGTGCTCTGTGGTTCTGCAGTATTTCCAATAGTTTGCCTGCTCTGGCCTTTTATGGGAGTTCTCATACCTGCTCCAACTTCTGTGGTAGAATTAAAAAAAAACGCCTACATTTTTTAATCTTTTTTGAAAGAGTAAGAGAAGAAAGTCAATAGCTGAAGACATTTTCACTAACTTTTCACTAAGGGGGCAACTCCCTCAGTGCAATACCCTAGTAAAAAGGGAAGAATAGTCTCTCATGCTGTAAAGCAATGGAGATTTTGTGAACAAGGGTATTGCCTATTAGCTCCTAATTTACAGGTTTTTTGGTATGCAAGTATTTTGAGCACTCCAAACGATCTGAAGAGATTATATTATGCAACCTTTCCATTCTTTGGAGTGCACTTGTTTGCTTTAATACTGGAAACCTTAATGTGTCCTTTAGAGCCAGGTAACATTCCTCTTTTGGCAGTAGTACGGAACAGGGGATTTACCTGTTTTTAATGCCTCCTCTCCACAGATTTTTGGCTGTGAAAAGGTCCTGGTATGATAAAATCATGTATCATTTAGACTTTTCTTGCAAAGCTCTTCACCATAGAGGGTTATGGAATCTTCACTGGGATTTTACATTTTAGGTGCTTGTTAGAAGTTTTGATGATATTTATTCCTTTTTAAGAAATAGAAGAAGCACAGAAGACACAAAGGCCTCATTGTCTCCCACTGGATGAGGGACTATCAATCAATGCCTTAGGCAACGTCATATCTAAGAGATGTGCACTGACATCTTCTGTTCTGTATCAGGAGATTAGCAGACACCAATCACTCATCTTGAGGAAACTTAATTTTCCAGGGATTTTTTTTTTTGTTTGGTTTGGTTTTGTGGGTTGTTTGGGGTTTTTTGTTTGTTTGTTTGGGGGGGGGGGGTTTGTTTGTTGGTTTGTTGTTTTTTTTTTTTTTTTGTAGAACGTGATCTGTTAACAGGATTTTTCTAGACACCACAGATGCCAGGTCTGTTGTCCACTACTGCCTGCTGGAGAGTGGACCTTTTGTGAACTCTGGTTCATAAAGGTCTACCAGTCCCAGTGTTTGCCTGAGGCAGACAAGAGCACGTGTCTGTCTACAGGATGACTGGCTGTACTGTCCCTCCACTAACAGAAGTTCTTATCAACAGCTTCGTGATAACAAGGAGCTTTTGTGTTGTGTGGCCTGTACGTTGTTTTCCCTAGCACCTCATGCATGAGACCACCATGAGTTTTAATTGGCAGTGACCTGATAAGCATTTTAATCTCAAGAACCCTTTGCACAAGGAAAAGATTTAAAAGGCATGTAACATTGTGTTACTCTAATTTCACCACTAAAGAAACATTTATCAGTCTGGCAAGACTCCAAAGCAGAAGGAAGGACAGGTGGTGATGGAATGTGCATAAATATTTTGAAACAAGCAAGATGTATGTACTTTTATTTCATTTTTCCTACAAGGATTCAGAATAGTAAATGCTTTTGTATTGGTAGAAGTCATGTGGTTCTTTTGAGAACACCCAACGCTAGCACACCCATGCATGACAACTGGGATGCCCAGCTGAAAGGCATTCATTATTCTGCCTGGAAAAGAGCATCTGGCGTTACTATTTTTAATTATCTGGAAGGTCTTGTTTAGCAATGGAAATTACAGTACATTTGAAATGCAGGGTGGACACCAAATAATGGGGTCTGCCCAACTACTGCTGGGTAGTGACTTAACCATCCTCTTCCCCCCTCCCAAGGGTTAGGCACTCTTAACAAATTTAGAAGGAAAGCTGCAGAATTCAGTCTCACAAGACAAGAAACTGAAAGCAGAGGTTGCACAGTCTGGGCACATTTAGGTATTAAGAGGAAGGGCACTAACTTGAAAGATAGAATTTTAAAGGTATAAACAAGAAGTCAAGGAATGACAATTCAGCATTAATGAGGATCTCTCCCAGCAGCTCTGGGATGGTTTGATTCTTCACAAGCTACTTCTCAGATGTTTTATTATGGGTGCTGAGAACACACTTAACCTAAAAGCTCCTTAAATACTATCTGTCTTTTGTGTGTGCTTGTCTTGGGTTTGCATGGCTAGGTTTTGGTAGCTGAGGGACTACAGGGGTGGCTTCTGTGAGAAGCTGCTGGAGGATTCCTCCATGTCCAGCAGAGCCAATGCCAGGCAGCTCCAAGATGGATGTTCCACTGACCAAGGCTGGGCCAATCAGAAATGGTGGCAACGTCTCCATGTTAACATATTTAAGAAGGAAAAAATAATGGTTATTGGCTACTGAAATTGTAGCTAGAGAAGAGCAGACTGAGAATATGGGAGAGGAACAACTTTGTCAACACAAAGGTCGGTGGAAAAGGAGGGGAAGGAGGTCCTCCAGGTCTGAAATTCCTCTGCAGTCCATGGTGAGAACCATGGTAAAGCAGGCTGTCCTGCTGCAGCCCATGGAGGTCCATGGGGATGCTGAGATCCACCTGCAGCCCATGGAAGAGACCAACACCAGACCAGGTCGATGCCCAAGACAAGGCTGTGAACCCATGGGAAACCTATGCTGGAATAGGCTCCTGCCAGGGACCTGTGGAGAGAGGAGCCCACATTCCTGGTGACCCTGTGGGGGCCCTACACTGGAATAGGCTGTGCCTGAAGGACTGCACACTGTGAAAAGGTGACCACATTCCAGCAGTTTGCAGAGAACTGTTTCCTGTGGAAGCTGGAGAAGGGGAAGGACTCATCTTGCTGATCAGCATCAGGAATAATGCGTGATGAACTGACTGTAACCCCCATTCCCGGTCTCCCTGTGCCACTGAGGGGAGGAGGTAGAGCTAGGAAGAAGAGAAGCATGAGGGGAAGGTGTTCTTAAGATTTATTTTACTTCTCATTTTACTTCTTACCTGCTCTGATTCTGTTAGTAAGAAATTCAGTTAATATCCCAAATTTGAGTGTGTTTTGCCAGTGACAGTATTTGCTGAGTGACCTCTCTTGGTCTTTAGCCCAACCTCTCCCCTTCCCAATTGTAGATGGTAATAAGAGACTGGCTTTGGTGGATTCCTGGCATCCAGCCAGGGTCAACCCACCACAGTGCTACAACAAAAACTATGATACATGCTTGAAGAATCTCTGCATGGCAAAACACACCCATAGTGACAAAGACAGGACAATGGTTACTGTGTCATCATCCCAAAATCCTAGCATGAGTCAAGGTCACGTAGACATATCACAAATAATTAAGCAGTCACCTGGGCTTGCCAGGGCTTTCTTGGAGTCCCTGGTGCCACTGCTACTGGAGCTGGTGATAAAATCACTCCTTAAAGGTTCAGGAGAAAGCAGCCAGGGGAAAGGGTAAAAACAAGAGTGTAAAAAAGAGTGTTAAAAGCGAGGCAACAGGGAGACAAAATGGAGAAAGCAGCCTTCCCAAAAAAAAAAAAAAAAAAAAAAAAAAGGAAACACTAGTCATGCTCAGCTACAAAAAGCTTGGAAGACACTCAGCTAAGACCACAGAATAGCAAGAGCAATTTGAATGGAAAAGCATAGGGTCTTACATACATGGTGGCACCTTTTCTGTGACAATGTATTTATTGAGTTTTCCTATTTCTTACACATTTTACAAGAGAGAATGACATATTTGATCCCAGTCTTTCAGGAGTGTGATTGGAGGGACTTCTTCCGACATGATCTTAAAAATCTTTGCAATCAACAGTGTTTTATTAGACTAGTAATACTTGAAGACATAAATCTTATACTCCACAGTCTTTCCACAAATTAAAACTGTTTTCTCCCAATATGCATTTGTCGGATACAAGTTCTCATGTATTTGTTCAAGAATTATTCATGCTTCTTTGTCTACAGAGGAAGAAAGTTTTAAGGTTTGGTACATCCTTATTAATTTCCCATGAGACTCTGGGACTCACAAGGTACAGTGGATTGCCATCAAACTTATTTTGTGACCACTGAATATTCGGCTGCATTCATTTGCCTTTGTCAAAGGTCAATGACAAGAGCTTCTTACTGATTCCCTTTTCAGAGAAGTTCCATGCTATTGCCATGATTTCCCACTAATAGTTCCATGACAATCCTAGGAGAGCTGACAGGCTAAATCCTACAAGTATCCACCCTGTGTGGTGTCCTCCTTCCAAATACAGCTTTGGAAAACAGTGCAAAAAACTACAATGATCAGATATGGAATAACTTGTTTTTAACTTAAACTCTTCCTACTCAGTAATATTTGGATATTTTATTCTAAGACCAAATTATACGATTTGTATGTCTCCCAGGAATAATTTAATTCTTAATATTTCTAGTCCTTTATCTCTTTCCTAATCATATGAAGAAAAAATTGATTTATACCTCACTAAATTAACCATTCTCATTATGTGTTTCATAGTTCAAGCAAATGTTTTATGAAAAGTAGATCTTCCTGTCAGTCTTGCATGTTTCTGAATATGACTCCATGTTCCTTCTTGCTTTGTGAGATATACTAGAAGGACCTGATTGTATTTCCTATTTTTACACTTTTAACTATAATACTTTCTTAGTTTGAAAATCCCAGACATCTTAGGCATGCTTTCCACAACTATTTATGGCCTACCTGTAGTCATCAGAGCCTTTATTTCTACTGGATTTTAATGAGCATATCACTTTGTATTTATGTTAACAAAGTACACAATGAACAGTGAGAATTTACATGAGTTTTACTAACAAAGCCCAGCTGACAGAGTTTATTTGGACCACAGGAGGTTGAACTAACTGTTTGTTGTCCCTTCCCCTTCTCCACCATCTCTCTCTCTCAGTTGCCTTCAATTTTTAAAATTTAATTTAATCTCTTATAACATCAGTAAGGTATTTCAGAACCACGGACTGTGTTTACAGTCCTCTCAATTTGACTAAGTGGATTGTGTTTCACAAATTTTGTCACTTTATTTGCTCACTAATTTTTGCCAAGTTACTGAGAAGCAAATAAAAAAAATACTAGATAGCATTTCACTAAGACACTGCATCGTATCTACCTTAGTTTTCATGTTATGATGATAATTCATTGTTAAATTCTATGATTTGCTTTCTGTCTCTCAGATGGCTTTGTTTTCTGAATATTTATTCTATGTTTCACACCTCAGTGGTTCAATTAATGATGGTTCTTTTGTTCCACACCTCAGGGGTTCTCACTGAAGTACTTTTTCTAACAGGCTGGGTCAAAGGTCCATAGAGTTCTAAATCCAAGATGCCACCTCTTCTTACCTATAAAACCTTTGTTACCTTAAGGAGGAGCAGCATTTTTTCTTGGATTAATTGGAATTGGTAGCATTGCACCTACAAAGCATAGGTAGGCAGTAACATCCAGTATCACTCAACAGACTGTGCCACTGCAAGAAGCTACTATACAGGCTGTGCACCTTCTTCTAGTGAAGACACAGCAATTCGCATTATGTGTATACAGAATATTTGCTGTCTAAAAGTGCTCAGGGCTGGAACTTAGCTAATATTTGCCCTCAATAAAAAAATGAAATCAGATATTTAACTTATTCCTTGAATGACAAAACTTAAATACACACAGGGTAAAACAATAAATACATCCTTGCACACACACAAACACAAATAATACTTTCCTGAGCATCATCTGAAGAACTGAATGGCAAAATTAACAAATTACTGATTGCTGTTACTATTGATTTTGAAAAACAACATGGTATCTGACTTTAAAATCAGTAGATTAATATAAATTCCTTTTTCCAGAAAAGAAATTCTTTTCCACAAAGATGAAAATGATTATTCAGTTGTTCAAGAACAAACTACTTCATACTGCAAAATGAAAACTTTGCAACCAGCTTGGAGACAGGCTGAAGGGTGAGGAACTTATTTCCATGTAAATTAAGTGCCTGCATTTCAGGTAGAACCATCCCTTGCTCCTTGAAATATTAAGTTTGGAAGTAGATTAAATAGTTCATCAAGTTTTTTTTTTTCCCAAAGCACTTAGCATTCTAAAATCGAAGTGCTGTCTCAAGGCTAGAAACACAATTACACTGTAAAACAAAATTTTGTTTGATGAACTCATAAAGTAACAAGGTTTGATACACTATTCCAAATTTCATCAAGCCATCATTTAGAGGGGCTCAGAGTCATAGCCTATATAAAAACTCTCAAGAGACCTTTCCTCTCTTAACTGGTTAGTACAAATGCTCTTTATTCCTACAAAACTCCACACTGCCCAGTTCCACTATGCAATTTGCTTTGTACTCTAACTGGGCCCAGAGAATGGTGGAGCTACGTCCACATGATGACCAGTCACAAGCAGTGTTCTGCAGGGCTCGGTGTTGGGGCTTGTCCTATTTAATATCTTCATGGACAGCCCAGGTGACCAAGCAAACTCTCAGTCACTTTGTACCAAGATGTGCAGAAGTGTTGATCTGCTGGAGGGGAAGAAGACTCTACAGAGAGATCCGGACAGGCTGGATCGATGGGCTGAGGCCAGTGGTCTGAGATTCAACAAGGATAAGTACTGGATCATGCCTTGGGTTACAACAACTCAGGCAGTGCTACAGGCTTGGGGAAGTATCACTGGAAAGCTGCCCAGAAGAAAAGGACCTGAGGATGCTGGTGATAGTGACTGAACATGAGCCAGGGTGTGCCCAAATGGTCAAGAAGGCCAAGGGCATCCTGGCCTGGATCAGCAACACAATCTACCACGTACTGGGCAATGGTGAGGCCACACCTCAAATCCTGTGTTCAGTTTTGGGTTCCTCAATACAAGAAGGACATTGAGGTGCTGGAGCATGGCCAGAGAAGGGCAATGGAAGCTGGTGAAGGATCTGGCACACAAGTCTTATTATTAGGAAGAGCTGAGGATGCTCGGGTTGTTTAACCTAAAGAAAAGAAGACTCGGGAGAGGCCTTAACTCTCTCTCTCTACAACCACCTGAAAGGAGGCTGTAGCCAGGTGGTGGTCAGTCTCTTCTCCCACGAAACAAGTGGCAGGACAGGAGGATATAGCCTCAAGCTGTACCAGGACAGGTTCAGGTTGGACATCAGGAAGACTTTCTTCACTGAAGGGGTGGTTAAACACTGGAAGAAGCTGCCTAGGGAAGTGGTGGAATGTTGCGAGGAGCGACCAGAGGTAGACACATAACACTCACAGAGTTATGGTGAATGCTCCACTTTATTATACAAGCTGTTGTCTTTTATAAAGTTCTGACATACGTGCATGCGCTCATGCGTCCAATACTTATATTTATTGGCTACAAGTAACTGTTCACACGCTGCGACTACCCTACTAATTGGTTACAGCATTTTATGTTTATGTTCTACTTTCTTGCTCTTGTGATTAGCACATCCTGGCTTGCTTTCTCACTCCTGCCACCTGTTTATCTCTTATTCTCAGTCCAAGGTCAGCATGCCTTTGCTAGCACTAAAATAGCCCAATTTATCCCAACACTGCAAAGCAAGTTCTCTGCAGTCTCACTGGCCCAAAACTCCTCCACAATTCCCCCTTCTCCTTTTTGCACAAGCCAGGCATTATTAATTGTTCTAAAAAGCATACTCTTTTACATATGATATAGCGTAGCTAGCAAGCAGCAAAATTGTAGCTATAGTTTAAAGCATCCCAAGCCCCGGCTTAATCTAACAATTCAATCTAACCCATAATACCAAGTTTTGAAACCTAATCTCCTAAAGGATCATCTGTTTAATTGATCTCTTAGTTTTTGTACTTTTTTATGAATTGACTCAGAATGATCGGATAGGTTCATGCAGTACATACCTTCAAATATTTGACACCCATGATTATGTGCTAACAAAATTTTATTGCTGCCCAATTTTGCAGAACTGCATGATTTATATTACTAACATTTTGGGATAATTAATCTAAAATGGTACTGGTTAAATTAATTTCATTTTCGTCCATCAAGCCAAACGTTGGTTCTTTTATTTAATTGATTTGCCAAATGCAGGTCTGCCCAGCTCAAAAGCGACAATGCTTGTGAGCAGAGGGAACAAGATGCCGATAGCACCTTTTCCTGTTTTACCTTTTGGGTCCACCATATTGCTCTTTTAATTGCCCAAATTGTATACGCCAATTTAAATGCTTCCTCACCCCCGTGATCCTGGGGAGTATATACGGGTAATTGTAACACAACTACACTATCTGAATTAAACAACACCGGGTTCTAACTATAACAAGCGGTGCACAACACTCCCTCAAAACACAAGTCGTCTATATAGTGCTTAATTAATGAATATATCACTCTTCGTTGTCGATCTTATTGGTCCGCTTGGCGGCTTGAGTCCATTTGCTTGGAATCCTCTGAGGTCCTTCACCTGTGGAGACTCAAGAATACCCTCTTCCCGTGAATAAAAGTGGTACAGGGCCCTCCCAGGAACCAGTTGCAGGATTTTTATAACGCACTAAAATCTCTGATCATTGTAATATATCACATTTTCCATAATGCATTAATGCTGGGGGCATTTCAGCCTCACCTACGAGACTCAAAAATTTAGCGTAAATAACACCTTATACAATCTATTCTGGGGTTGCAATTCTTCTGACTATTTTTGTTTGGCCAATTGTTCTTTGAGGGTCCTGTTTGCCCGTTCCACTATTGCTTGGCCAGTGGAATTATGAGGGACTCCCAGTAAATGCCCGATTCCCCATTTCTGTAAAAATTTTGCTACTCTCTCACCCTTATAGGCGGGACCATTATCTGTTTTTATTTGTATGGGCGTTCCCAAAACAGGCTAATAAATGTTGTATAACGTGCGTTGCACACTCCCGGGTCTGAGCTGTGGCCCAAATCATATGAGAAAAGGTATCAACTGTCACATGCACATATTTTTGCCGACTGGTGGAACATGCTATGACTTTCTTTTGCTGTGGCAAAAGAATCAACGGGGCCTTTGTGCACAATTGAAATTAACTGATCTGCTCTGTCATTCCCTTCCCCAAGTCTCAAGGTTGTTTGATGGCTTCTGATGTGAAGAATGCAGCAAGGGGTGGATCATTCATTAGCAGTCTTTTCTAGCTGTAAAAATAATCACCCCAAGATTTCGTGTTTGGGCAGCCATAACACTGCATCTTCTATTTTTTTGAACGATTCCTACTACATATAGGAAATCTGACACTATATTTAAGTTCTGATGACTCCATTGTCCCAATGCCTAAAGGACAGCTTTCAGTTCCAAGGTCTGCAGGGAATCATCTCGAGAGCCAATAATTTTATGATGATGCCATTGTGTCTTGAGGTTGTAACGGAATGGTGAAAAAACAGTCTTTAAGGTCAATAACTACGATGTGCCAACCTTCTGGTAGTAAAGTCGCCAGAGGCATTTCTGGTTGGAGGGCCCTCATGGCCCACATTTGGTCGGTGACTTTTCATAGGTCACGTAAGAGTCACAACTTTCCAGATTTCTTCGGAATTACAAATATTGGTGTGTTCCAGGGGCTGGTAGACGGCTTAATATGGCCCTCTTTTAACTGTTCTTATACTAATTCGTGTGCGATTTGAAGCCGCTCTTACCCGTCGCGCTTCTCTGCCCCCTTTTTTTTTTTTTTTTTTTTTTTTTTTTTTTTATTTGGTACACGTTCCCCTTTGTGAACTCAAGAAGGAAACTGCGGACGATGGCGGGGCCGGGGGCGGAGCTCGGACGGCTCGGGGAGCCCTGGGGTAGATGGTGCGGATGCCGCGCTCAGCGCTGCTGCGGGAGCCGCCGCCGCTCGGCCCGTCGGGGGCGGCTCCGCGAACGGCGGGGCTCACAGTGGATTGCATAGCTATTTCCTCGTCTGGCTTTTGTTCTCGCTTTCGTTTTAGTTCGCCTTGTAACTCTTGCACCTTATGTACTAATTTTGCGGCGGTCAACTGGGTGCGTTCATCCATTTTTTGCGTTAGTTTCGCCATTTGCTCGGCGAGCTGCGCTAGGCTAGGCTTTTTAGGACCGGGTTCTAAGGGGCCCTCCCAGTCCGCATCGTCATCGCCCTCGGGCAGCGGCACCGTGGCGGGGGGGGGTGGCGATCGGCAGCTAGGACCCCCCAGCTCTGCAGAACAGCTATCAATAACTATTCCGGAGTTGTTTTCAGTAACCGCGTTTAAGTAGGAAGCCGCAGGCAACGGCGGGACCGAGGGCAGCTCCGGGAGCGGCGGGGCAGACGGTACCGCGGAAACATCCCCCGCCGTCACTCGTCTAAGCATATCAGATACAGTCGGGAATTGATGGGCCGATAGATCCTTAACTGGCGCTTGCCCACGTTGTCCCAAAAAGGCGTTTAAAAGTCCGAGCCCTTTAACCGGCAATCGGGGTTTCGCCGCTCCCCCCGGTGGGGCAGATGCCTCAACAGCGGCAACAACTATCTTTACCTCTGCTTTCATATCATTTAAGGTGTTAATAACCGTGCGCCAGGTGGTACGGAAGTCTTTAATTTCTCTATCATTGCTCGCGATCGTCATGTCCCACATGTGATCACCGAGAGCACGCCAAGCCTCTGCTTGAAACACAATCGGCGGGCTAGCGAGAAACCCGTGTTCTCGCTCCCACTTCACCAGTGTGGTGAGGGTCTTCTCCGCTACTGATTCCCCTCGCTTAGCGAGTATACTATGCAGTAGCTTCATCGCGGCGGCACATTCACTTTCCATGCTTGCCTTTAATCAGGACCGGGAAGAGAGCGCTCGATTCTTCCTACCTCCTCTAGGGACGGTCCCTCGCTCCTTTTTCCGCTTTGCCTCACCACACGCCGTCGCAAGATTAGCGAGTTCGCATCAACTCCTATACGTCTATAGCGAAAACCGCATCCCACCGCGCTGCGTCCCTGTTCGGGCGCCACTTGTCACGGAGGAATTCGGCGAGGGAATAATGTAATTAATCAATCGGGACGGCAAGCTCTCCTGTATAAGGTCGGCCCAGGTACGGAGCCACTGCGTATGCCTGCATAGAGTGGTCTTTTGCCCTCCGAGCACTGCTTCTCGGAGCTTGCCCGCTCGCTTACCTCCCACGGTGGGTTGAATCGAAGGTCCCTGTTCGGGTGCCACTTGTTGCGAGGAGCGACCAGAGGCAGACACATAACACTCACAGAGTTATGGTGAATGCTCCACTTTATTATACAAGCTGTTGTCTTTTATAAAGTTCTGACATACGTGCATGCGCTCATGCGTCCAATACTAATATTTATTGGCTACAAGTAACTGTTCACACGCTGCGACTACCCTACTAATTGGTTACAGCATTTTATGTTTATGTTCTACTTTCTTGCTCTTGTGATTAGCACATCCTGGCTTGCTTTCTCACTCCTGCCACCTGTTTATCTCTTATTCTCAGTCCAAGGTCAGCATGCCTTTGCTAGCACTAAAATAGCCCAATTTATCCCAACACTGCAAAGCAAGTTTTCTGCGGCCTCATTGGCCCAAAACTCCTCCACAGTGGAATCCCAAGTCCTTAGAAGTGTTCAAAAGGCATGTGACAAGATTTTTTTGCTATTCGTCACCTGTAATGTTTTACAAACTTCCCCTATATGCCATCACAATCCTTTCCTCAAAACCAAGACTCCTTAAAACAGAAGCAGTTACACTTTTGTGAGGACTGGATGAGTAGACAGTGGGGTGGATTGAGAACTGGATGACCGGCAGATCCTAGAAGATCATGGTCAGTGGCACAGGGTCTAGTTGCAGGCCCCACTGTTAGTGTTGTCCCCCAAAACTCAATACGGGGTCCAGTACTGTTTAACTTGTTCATCAATGACTTTGATGAAGGCACAGAGGCCTCCTCAGCAAGTTAACTGATGACACAAAGCTGGGAAGAGAGGCTGATACCCCAGAGGGCTGTGCAGCCTCTCAGAATGACCTCAACAGGGTGGAGAGATGGACAAAGAACCTTCTGAAATTCAACCAAGGTACACAGGTGTTCTGGAACAGGAAGAATAACCCCCTGCACCAGCACAAACTGGGGGTCCACCTGCTGAAAAGCAGCTCTGCAGAGAAAGGCCTGGTGGTCCTGGTGGACAGCAAGTTGCCCATGAGCCAGCAGTGCCCTCATGGGCAGAAGGCCAATGGGATCCTGGGGTACATTAGGAAGACAGCATCACTTAGAGGTCAAGGAAGGTGATCCTGCCCCTCTGCTTAGCCCTAATAGGGCCACAATTGGCATTCCATGTCCATTTCTGGGCTCCTCAGTACAAGACATGGAGCTCCAGCAGTGGATATAGTGGAGGGTAACAAAGAGAATTAAGGGACTGGAGCACCTCTCTTACAAAGACAGAATGAGAGATTTGGGCCTGTTCAAAAACAGAGATGACCCCATCAATGTGTGCACATATCTAAAGAGGAGTGCCAGGAGCATGGAGCCAGGCTCTCCTTGGTGGTTCCAAGCATTAGGACAGGACGCAATTGGCAGGAACTGACACACGGGACGTTCCACCTGAAAACGAGGAGTAATTTCACTGTGCAGGTGACTGCGCGCTGGAACAGATTGTCCAGAGAGGGTGTGGAGTCTCCCCCACTGGAGACGCTCAAGAACCACCCGGGCACAATTCTTTGCATGATCCTGGCAGGAGCAGAGATTTGACCAGGTGACTCACCGCGGTCCCTTCCAACCTGACCGTTTCTGAGATTCTGTGAAACAGCAGTGTTGGGATCTGGAGTGGCCGCTCTGTTTTAAAGCGGACGAAGCGGGACTTCACACTTCTGGTGGCTCCCTGGCCGCTGCCCGGGCTGTGGCGGGGACAGGAGCGCGCCCACCGGTCCCGCTCGCGCCGCGCGCAACAGCCGGCGGCCACGGGCGGGGCGCGTTGGGGCGCAGCTCCCAACACCCGGCTCGCCTGCGCTTCCTGCGGCGACGATCCCGATCCCGATCCGGCCTCACCCGGCGGCGGAAGTGAATCGAATCGGAGGGCTCCAACTCATTCCGAGGTCGCGGCGCCGAAGCGGCGCTTTAGCTTCCAGGCCTTTCTCACCCGCCTGCCCGACACCGCCCCCCACCGCCGGCACCAGAGCCGCGGCCTTCCCTCTTCTTCCGGGCCCCCACGGCGCCTCCTTCCCCGGCTTCCGGGCTGGCTCCGCCTCCTCCTTCCTCGGCCGGGACGTATTTTGCCGGGAGGGGGCGCTCGCGGGCCCAGCGGAGGACCTGTGTCTGCCGCCATCGCCGCGGGACGGTTTCTGTTTTCTCAGCTCCCCAACATGGCAGCAGCGGCGGGAGGCGGCCGCACACCTCGTAGGCCGGCGCTGCTGACCGCTCGTGGCAGCGGGGACCGCACCGTGTTCCTCTTCGACCGGCGCCGGGAGCAGGCGGACTTGGGCGAGAAAGTGCTCAGCTACGGCAGGGACGACTACCGCGCTTTCCGCAGCGCCGTCTGCCAGGTACGCGGGCGGGCGGCCGGCGTCGGGCGCGGCGGCGGCGGTCCATGAGTGAGGGCCCGTCCCTGAGGCGCTGGGGCTGGGGGGCGGCCGGGCCGGGCCGGGGGTGTCGCAGCCTGCTCGTGGGACGCCGCGCCCGCCGCCTGCTCGCGAACTTTGTTGCCGGAGCAGCTGGGCGGCCATGGAGGAGCGACCGCGGCCGCCCCGTCAGCGTCGCCTTTCTTCCACACGCCGAGAGGCCGGCGCGGGGCGGCGGGGCGGGAGCAGCCCCTGGCGGCGGACGGGAAGGCGGCGGGCGGCCCCCGAGCGCCCCCGCGCGGGCAGTGGCGGCGGGCGCGGTGCCCGTCGGTGACGCGGGGGTCGGTGTTCGGTCACAGCGCGGGCTCGGCGGGCTCAGCGCTCTCCTCCAACCTCAGTGGCTCTGTTTCTCCTAATCAAGAGGTTGATGATAAGCGCCATTTGCTGTCCGTAGCGGTGGCTGCCATTAAAATACTGTGTCTGGCGGCGGCTTTGCCCTGTCGCGTGTCCTTTCGGTTCTTATTCCCGTTGTGACGCGGAATAAAACTTACTCCGTCTTCATAGCTCGGGGAGGTGGAGATTGTTTCCCGCGTACGGGCCGTTTGCTGTAGTTTGCTGGCTCTGCCAGTAGGCATTGCCTGTTTCTGTCGTGGTTTCGTTTTCTGAGCGAGTGATAAACGCCATAAACCTGTTAGCTGCCTGCGTAGTTTACCATGTGAAATGCGCAGGAAAATCAGATCTAACTTTCTGTACTGTTTAGTCGGATTAAAAAAAAAAATAATTTCTTTAGCCAGTATAATTTGCACTTAGATTTCTAGCATGTAAATTCTATGTTTTGCATATAGATGGGATATAATAAATGCCTGTTTTACATTTGAATAAATAGAATTTTTTGCTAAATTTTATAAAATTTATCGATTATTTGTGGACAGAGTAATACTTTTATATGTAATATAACTATCACGATGAAATATGTAATTATATGTGATAATAAATAAGTTTATATATGATATGGGCAAAATATTGATTGAGAAAAAACTAAGTAAGTAGTATATTAATTGTTCTAGATCTGGACAATATTTAAACTAATAGCTTCCTACTGTGATGGAAGCTTTGAATTGCCAGTGTCAGCAGGGATAGCTGTCATCTGTGATTGCCTCCTCCTTGCAAAGTTCTATTTCTGTGTCTATGCCTGATCTGATAGGGGCTCTGAATTTTGAAGTGGAGTCATCTTCCCCAGAAGTGTTCAAAAAAGGAGTATAGATGGCACTTTGATATGGTTTAGAGAGTGTGGTGTTATTCAGTTATGGTTGAGCTTGGAAGCTTTTTCCAGCCTTTTTGATTCTGTGATTCTGTACTCATAAATAAGGGAGTTATTACTCATAAATAAGGGAGTTAGCACATCCCTTGGTCTGATGGGTGCCCCTAAAGTTGATCAGACTGGAAGAAACATGTAGTGAAAGGAGTAAAGAAATTAGGTCATTACAATGTAACATTCTGAGAAGCTAGATGGTGGGTGGGTTCATGACCTTCCAAGGGTTTGTATCTCCTATGAAAAATTTATGAGTGTTATATCATTTTCTCCAAAATAAGTTTTAATATATCACATTACAACTGTACCTAGCAGATGAGTTGCAAGAACACTAAATATTTTCAGTAGTCAGGACAAACATGTGCATGATGAACCTACCTCTCTTTTCTCTTACACTTTGTAATTAATCAGTGGGCTGAGTTTAACACTAAATTTACAGTTTCTTCTAGAGCAGAGTCTGTTTCTTCTGTTTTTTTTTTTTTTGTTTTGTTTTGGTTTTTTTTTTTTGTTTGTTTTTTTTAATAAAACTGCAGGCTCCAGTGACTTAATGTTTCCATGTGTCCTCATGGTGTTCAGTAATTCACAGAACTTTTAGCATATTTGCAATTTTATTAAGAAATAAACTATCATCACCACTGTGGCAAATCTGGGGTACAGCCAACTTTGGGGATTTTTTCACCTGAGAAATGCATTGACGTTTTGAAGTTGGTACCTTAATGCTGTTAGTCAGACTTCTCACACGGGTGGCAGAGTTTTTGACAAGCCTGGTGCTGCAAAGCAGATCTTGCTGTGTTTGAATGTAGTGCCTGTGAAAGTAAAATTCGAGTATATTTGTTTTAGTATGTTTAATATCACAAGCCTTACCACCAGTCCTGGTAGCTTTTTGGGTGTTAAGGGTAATAGGGTCTGTGCTCTTAACAAACTTCCACAGCAAGAGCCTGGGCTAATCATTCCCTTAGAGAAAGACCTTCTTCAATAATGTCTTGACCATCTGTGAGTACAGTCAGAGATGCCTCTGTCACTGCTGGTTTCAGTGTGATGACTGCACTTTGGAGCTTTCATCATCTGACATGTGGGCCATCTGACTCTGAAAGGATGCTGAGACAGGTGGATTGGTATGACCTGTAAATGTTGGTACAGTGAAAACTGGACAGGCAGAGGGTTGGGATCTTTGCTATCACTTGTCTCCTGCACCAACAATATACAAGTTCCAGGACTTCTGGAAGAGCATTCTGACATCTTTGTGCTCCAAGAGCTTTGTAAATTGTGTTCTCAGAGTTCTGTACTCCGAAGTTGTCTGTGTCTGGCATCTTGAAAGTTGCAATTACTTTCAGGAGAAAGTGATGAATGGGTTCACCAGCTTGGGACAGACTTTGCTAGCTTCCTGGTGCTGAAAACGCCCAGGAAGAACGATTCTTTTGTTAAGCAGATTTTCAGTTGGTTCAGACTAAGGTGAAGTGAAATGTTGTACTTACTTTTCGACAATTAAAGCTGTTAGGCACTGTCAGACTGCTCGATTGCGCAGATACCTCATATTGCAGCAGTGTTGTTTCCACGGTCTCCTGTCTGGTGGCTCAGCCTCACTACAGGCTCAGCTTTCGATGGACTTTCATTGATAATTTGTCATGCAACTGAGTGATATTACTGTAGTAGCAAAGGTGCTCCCACGCGGTCATGGCTGACAAGGCTGCCGGAAATATTAAGTTGTTGGAAGTATTTGTGCTGTGAATATCTTGCTATGGCACAAGAGAATTCTTTAGGATGGAACTGGGTGTGTAGGAGTCAAATCCTGCAGAAAATTATAAAGTTAAACCTAATTGCAGTATGTGATGATCCTGATTTGAAAATACTTGAGTACCTGAAGGTGTGGTCTTAGGCTGCTACTTCTGAGACTTAGGGTTTTTTCTCATAATGCAGAGAAAAGGTATTTTCTTTGTGTTGCAAAATAACTGATTCAGCCACTTCAGAGGTTGATTTAGGAGCTGATGCATGTTGTGTCTGTTATCTTATAAAATATTCCTCTATTATTACTAAAATAGTCTTTATTAATTTTTGAAATTTTGTTTTTTAAGAAAATATTTTTTTACTGTCCCCATACCAGGTAATGCATGTCTGTGTAGTTGGAAGTGGCTTTATATACTGATAAATTAATCTTTCATTCTCAGTGTTGCAGGAGGGAAAATTTAGGGAAAAAATCTTACAAGAGGGTGGAGCGTATATGGTCTTCATTCTTCATCCTTGTAGTGATCAATCCTAAAGCAGAAACCTCTTAATAAAGAATAATGCTAGCTTGAATATTCCATTTTTATTCTGTGGAGCAATCGTATAATTTGAGTTTACAGAACCATAGCATTTTAAGGTGAATAAATGGGTTAAATACTGTGTTTTGCTCCTTCTTGGCAGTACTGTTTCTTGTGCTCCTTATTGTTGTCTTCTGTTAAGTCTGTGTCTCACTGCTTGTCCTGATGTTTAGAGTATAATTCGAAAATACTTAGTGGCAATAAGCAGAATGGAGCTAAACTGCTGGCAGCCAATCTTGAGATTCCTTATGTTATCATGTTACACAGTGGAGATGGAATGCTTGAGTTTGTTGCTGAGATGGCAGAACTTCTTCAGGCACTTAGAGAGGTCACACTCCTTCTAAATCAGAAGGGTGTCTGTGCTGAAAACTACAATTTTGCCATGTGTGAAGGGATTTTTGAGAGGCTTTGAGGTGAACTACCAGTCTGAGGAGAGTTCATGGTACTAAGATTAGTGTTACTACTTACATAGGAACCAAACTCATTGGTAAATCCTTCCTTAGTTCTGAAACTTCTCATTGCTGTGATCTCCTTGTGTAAAAAAAAATAGCATAGCTGTGTAATATGTATGAAAAGTAAACATCTGTAATTAAAAGTAAATACTCAAAAAACAAGAATGACAACAAAACAATTTTTTTTTGCTTTTAATCTTTTGTCACATCTTTTGTTGAGCTTCCAATTGTATCCAAACCTGTCTACTTAATACTTAAATAGATTATTTTGCCAGTCCACCCAAATAAATTCCAGTATCTCAATGAGCGAAGAGGCAGAAAAGGATACCTATTAAGATGGTGTATGGAAAGTAAGCATAAGTGTAGTATCAAATGAAGGCAAGAAATAAGTGAATTTTTTGGTGAATATTTTCTTAATAATGTCTAAGAAATAAAGTATAATCAAATTACTTGCAGTCAAAGAATTAAGTCAGAAATATTAGGAACTTCTGCAAGTTTGTATTGCCAAACATCATTATTACAAATGCTCAATAGAAATACTTCCATTAATGATGAAATCAGTCCATCTTGCAGTAACTGTGTTTTTGTGTTTTAATGTTTGTTCAGCAATTCTGTGTAACCGGAAACTGAAAACAGAGAGATTTCCATGCTATGTATATGCAAAACAAGCTTATCCTTGATTTTTAAAGACACTGTTGGAAGTACAGTAAGATCTGTGTAAGATGCACCAATGCTTTGAGTTTTTTCCAAAACTATCACGTGGTGTTTAAGGCTTAATTGAAAATCTTGTGTATAGCATCTTTGTTACTGATGTTTTGTTGGGATGCAGTTTGCATACCTTTGTCTACTTGGGTACAGCCTTATGGTCTATCAGTTGATTTGGAGAACTGAGTGGCTTGTAGGTTCCTGGTCAAATTTGAGTGTTGGCAACACAGTCAAATGCAGAGTATCTGCAATCTTTAGGATTCATTATCTAGGTACAGTTGTTAGATGTGACCAAATTTTTTTTTTTTTTTATTTTGGAAGAGTGGTTTCCAACTTCTTGTTCCTTTAACAAGTGGTGCCATACAAAGTTTTTTGGTAGGAGAAGCTGGCACGAAGTTAATATTAAAGTTTTGGCTGATGGCTGCACTGAGTATTTGTGATTGTGATCTTGGACATGGTGGTTTGTGAAGGTCTTATAGAAGTTACTGTCTAGATTCAGACAAAGTCTGGTAATGACAGCATGCTCTTTCTAGAAATGTGGGGACCCAAGGTTCTTTCTACATGCTAAAAGTTGCTAATCTTGAAAAGATGTCTGAGTTAACACATCATTTTGGACAAATACCCTTTTGACTCCTGTAGAAATCTTGTGTCTTGAGTTTGCCTCTCTTTCTCTCTGTTTTTCCATCAAATATTTAGAAGGTAATGTTTAGAAGTATACTAAACAAACTTCTGAAAGTAGTGAAACTTTTAAGTATGGCAGAGGACAAGGACCTTCAACTTCTGCAAATGTAACAGTCTCTATAGATGGAGATGGCACTGCCAACAAAGGATTGTTGGAAAATATTTTAGAATGTTAGTGTTCACTGATAGTTGTTGTCTGTAGATAGTCTCTAAAAACCATTTGACCAGAAGATAGGGGCTCCTGTGTATTCCTGTATTTCTGTAATGTATAAATTTTTGCTTTGAACTCAGAGAAATGCTTAGAAATAATTTCTAGCTTTTTTTTTTCATTTCAGCTACTTTTCTAGATATTTTTTTTTTCCTCCTTTTGTTGGTGTCCAAAGATGAGGTATACAAGTTAGTGTTCTGACATTAGTGAAGCTCATTGGGATTGTGATTAGAGATGACTGTTATCATACTTGCCTTGCTACAATGAGTGCTTAGTCCCAGGTCCTCCTCACTAAGAGATCCTCAGCAAGTTGTCATCATGTTGAGAATTGTCCTAACAGTGGATTAGAGTTTATTTGATCAACATTATTACGAGTCACGTGCAGGTGTTCTCATTTACTTCCAGCAAGGTGTCCACTTAATATATTTGTATTCTAGGTTTTGCATTTGCTACTTTTATTAATTACCTTAATATTATATAGTTGTATGAATAATTGAGATAATACAAAAGACAATTCTTGGCTTGAAAATCTGTGATTTGTGAATGAAATAGTTTCCCTTTAACATGTACTATCATTTCATTTCATCTCATATTGTTTTCGTTGATGTGAGAGATTTCTCTCAATTTGGACCGATAATTCTTCATTAAGTGGGATATCTAACTGATAAATGCGTGTCTTGCAGATAGCAATTTGGTAAACAGCATGGGATATTCAGTTAATCACATGCAAAATTTAAGAAGGCTACAGGCTTCCAGGCTTCTCAGTGTTTGGATGTGGCTCTCGGCTTCATTTTTTTCAGATTTCTGGACAAGTTTTTGCAACAGAACTGCTGGATCAATTTGAAATACTGAAAAAGCTGTGTTGATTTTTGCTATGTTGGGTAGCTAAGTAAATAGCTATGAAGGACAGCATTGAAAATGGCTTTATCAGATTTCTTTACATTTAACTGATAGAGTTCAAGTTTTCCTTTAGAGGTTTGCATTGACAGTACAATTCTAGTATTCAGAAAAAGTACTTCTTGGGTGTGGAAGGTCACTCCATGGATGTAATATCTCTGTTATCCTTTGGCTGAATCATGAAGCTCGAAGTCCATTTATTCTCATCATTCTCATGCACTGCTGTCTTGGATTGGTTACAGTAGGAGGATACAGTATTTTAAAGGTACAGAGGTTGCATATTGTAGGGAACAACTGTTTGTGTTGGAAAGGTTTGGATTTCATAGGAGTTAAATGTCTTTTCTAAAGGTACTGTAGTTTTGGCTTCACTGTACTACCTTTGTCTTGTTGGAGAGTGTTCCGTTCCTTCAGTTTTAAAAATTCAGTACCAGAAGTTCTTATTTTATGGCAATAGACTGACGGACCAGAGGAAGCAAGCCAATGACTCTGTCCCTACTTACAGTGTGTTATTTCCCCTTCACTTACCATCTCAAGCCTGTTCACATGTCTGCAAGCTGTGGTGGTGCACACACGAAGTTAAATATTTGCTTGTTGAGCACCTTATCCAAGGCAGATAGTAAATCCTGAGGCAAAATATATGTTGACTTCATGCTGAGTGTTTTAATTGGCTCAGTAGCCAGGTAAGCCTTGCTGTGCATGTCCAGATCAAGTAGCAGTAAAACTTTTGAGCTTTTGTGCTGATATATGAAAGAGAAAAGAAACAGAGGCCTGGTTGAAGGAGTGTAAGCTGCTGAGGAGTTACCTGTGATTTGAGGGGTTGCGTTTGTTTTGAGGTTTTGTGGTTTTGTTTTTTTTTTTTTTTTTAGTTAATAAGGAAAACCTGTGACTGAACCTAGTACATAAACTGAACCTTGCTCTTTGATTCGGCTTTTAAGGTTAAAGATACCACAGTTCATGCACACTTTCATGTGTCATACCTGTAAAGTGCTCTGCTGAAAGTCTTTTGGGCATGTGACATTGTCTCAAACTCCTTTAGCATTATATTAATCCCATGTCATAAACATCTACTAGGAAATTGAGAGCTATTAACTTTATTTATCATGAAGCATAGGTGGTGGTGCTCCAGACTGATCCTCCAGTTTGTAAAGAGGGCATTTCTCTTGTTTGTGCAAACAGGTTTTTTTGCTTCTGTATCATTCCGTGGGTTTAAGGACTGATACCTTGCTGTGTGCAGAACAGGCTCAACTCAAGGTTTTTGTTTTTCTTAATTTAACTTATTGCCTGATAACACAAACTTCCGATGACCGATTGGGGGGAAAATTAATCACTTAGAGAAATGCCTTTCCTTCCCCTTTTCCGAACTCATCTTCTGTCATGCACCATTCTTTCCCCATTCTTAGTCTAGTTTATCCTTACTCTCCCAATGCACACAGCATGGTCAATCCCAATTCCTTTGGTCAGGCAACAGGTGATGTGAGATGTCAGGGCATGTACATGGTTTTATTGTGCTGCTCTTGCTGATTGTTTTTTTTTTTTCCTGCTATGATGAATTTGACATAGGTTACAGCTCCATAGGAATAGGAGGACTGAGAGGAAATTCTGTGCCCTGACATGGATTCTCCATGGGCCTCGATACCTTCAGGACCATCCTTGCTCTGGTGTGGAGAGCGTCCTTTCAGACAGAATGTGTCTGTCCCTGGCAACATCTCCTGATGCATCTCCTCTGTTCCTTCTCACTTGTCTCTTCTATTTCCTCCCTGATAAGTTAGAACAGAAACATCATGCACCCTTCTGGTGGAAATCTGGGTGAAGAGTGAGCTCTTTCATGGATTTGAGAGCTATCTGGAGCTGGCTATGGCTGTCTCAGGGGAATTGATTGATTCTTCTCACACTGGTGACCCCAACAGCTCTCTAGCATCAAAGCCTGGCAGGTATACTCAGCATGCTTCCAAGTGAAATTTAGCAACTAATTTGGTTTTCAGTCAACAACTATGGGTGCTTTCCCAGAATATTAAAAATTTCTTTTAATCTATACTTTTCAGGAGTTAGGTGTCATTTCTATCTTGTCTAGTCACATAACTATTCATCTTTGTACCATTTTAACTCCTGCATTTGCATGTAGCAATAATATGTGACCAGCTGTTTAGGGATCCTTACCTTTTCACATGGCTGCCTTTCTACCTTGTGGATTTATTTGAAGCTTGTCTTTTTTTTTCCCCCAACATCTCTTCTCTTGTATATAAAAAGATAAAAGCTTTCTACTTAGTTGTTTGAACACTATAACCTCCAAACGTGCTTTCACTATGAATGTAGTGTGAAGAGGCATTTCTGAGCACAGTGATTGTATTCTTGAAGTCTTTGACATAACAAGCTTCATGGAGTTGTGTGTCTGGATTATCATAGAATAACTCACAGATTTATATGAATGTGCTTCTGGTTTGTCTCATGAATCTTATCACCTCAGTTGTGTGCATCTTCAGTATTTACTTGGGAAAGGGCACCATGCTGGGCTGAAAAAGACACAGCAGTGAAACGTGAATTTACCAACAAAAGATATCTCTTACATGCACAAGTCTTACTGAGAAATGAAATATTTGACCAAACATTGTCTGTCAGAACTAAATGAAAATCACCGACTGTACAAGTAAATTGCCCAGTAGGTTCACTTGAATTCAAGAATGACCAGCAGCTTCCTGTTCTGGAAATCACATCCACATATTGGCACAGCTGTGCAGCCCCATCACTGCTACCTGGCATAGTGGGAAGAGATGGGACTAGGATAACCAAGAATGTAGGACAGAGGGAGGGAGAAAGTAAAACAAGTAAGTCTTATAAAGAAGTGAAGTATTCAAACTGGGCAATCCCCAAAGTTTACAAAGGATATGGCCTGCTAAACCATGGCAGACGGACAAGAAAAAGCAGTTATCTGCAATTCAGATTGCCAAGTTTGGTGTACCTATCTAGTGGCTTGTGAAGTGGAAAGGACGTGCTGCCAGTGGACACAGAAATGCTGGGTTCACCCTGGAAATTAAAGCATTGCGTGCCAGGCTGTTGGGGTTGGTTTCGTTGAGGCTCACCTGTGGAACAGAGGAGAGGACCAGAAGGGTGAGGCTGCCTCTGCTCCCATAGCAGGCTGCTGTCTTGTACTTGCACTGATCTGAACTTCTTGCTGCCTTAAAGTAAATACTGCACTCTTCATTGGGCTTTGAGAACAGAAGAGCCTTGGGGAGACTGAGAAAACAGGGAAGCTGTAATTGGAGCTGGAGAGAAAGATGCTTATCTGTGCTTTCAAATGTAAAAGTACAATTACTCTACGTTAATCACTGACCTCGAATGGCACAGTAGGGTGTTAGCTTTCTAAAATCCATATCTTTTAACACCTACTTTTCTTGCTCTGAGCAATTTTATAGTTTTTCCTGCACAGGTTTGCTTTGTGGAAATTTGTGTAATATGAGAAGTAAAATTGATCTGAATGTAGAAGAGTTAAAAAACATTGCTTCAGGTTCTGAAGTCAGAAATCAGTCTCTGTGTCATCTGCATTTGTTTCACATGCACCAAGTGCTATGAGAAATTCAACAATATTTCTGATTTTGCTGATGGATAATAACTGTACCTTTAATGTGGTCACAGGGAGAAAGTAACTGAAATATGGAAAGCAGGCTCCTAATGAAACCATAAGTAGTGCTTAAAAATATTTTAATGAATCTGAGTAATAGGGATGGAAAGAGATGTGGGAAATGAGGGCAAGCTGCAGCAGAGAATGCTTATAGCTTCCTTCAGGGAAGAATCTGGTTAAAAGTGCATAAAGCATCTATCTGAGTTGTCACTGCAAGACTGACCAGGGTTGACTTTTGCTTGAGTTTGAGACCTGGAAAGGCGGGAGAAAGTACAGGTATTTATTTTATTATTTTGGGAAAGAGATTCGTGTTGGACATCAGGGTGCAAAAATGAGAGCAAAAGTAGAGGCATTTAAGTGAACATAGAAAGCAGGATAAAAAGTCTAAAGCTACAGTAAACACATTCAAAAGTAGGCATCAAAGTGGCAAAGATTGTTTAGGTTCAGAAGAATAAACTTCAGTGTTTTAACAGTAAAGAATTTTACTGAAAAATCTTTACTATTTTTGTAGATGTATGATACAATTGAAGAATAAAGACTTTAATATCCAATGTTCAGAAATACTAGGTTGGTTTGGTGTCTCAGGAGTGCAGTTAAATATGGGACATATTCTAGATCATAACTATTGCTGTTGTAGTTTCACAGTCAGAAGTAGAGCTGTTCAGTCTTGTTCCTCTGCCCTCAAGGGGATTATCTGTAAGAGTTCTTTCTCCTTAAAATTTCTGTTGCTCACTAGAGTGTATTTTTATTTTATGCAGGTTAAAAAAAAAAATTAAAACTACCCTAGTCTGGACAGATTTGGCTAAATTGAGAAAACAAGTGATCCTAAATTCAGCTGTGTTCTAAGAGATTATGTGATTACTTATCAGTAGCTTGTGACAAAGTAAATAGACTGCACCTTTTGTTTTTGGATTTTTTTTTTAATGAATCCGAATAGTTTTTGGACTACTTAATTATCATAACTAAATAACCTTCAATTTTTGTAGGCATTTGACATATCTTCTGATGAAACCTTTGTTATCACAACAACAAATAGGAAGGAAATTACAGAAGATAACTTCAGTAAGTATCTTAGATGGCAAAATAATTACAGCTATTTCTTATGTTGATCATAAAGGTCACATGATAATTGTGCTTTATGACATGCAATAATTAACTGAAAGTACATATCCTGTAATAGTTTGCCAAAATTGTTTAAAAAACTACTTTCACAAACATGTTTTTCACGAGTTAGTATGATGATAGTTATACTAAGTATTTTCTGTCACAAACTCTGTAAATGGTAGAAAAAAATATGTACATAGTTTTCACCTGAGCAAGCTTGCATTATTAAACTTGGAAATGTGAAAAGACATTAATTTGAATGTTGTTGAATGCTGAACTGGCAATGCCTAGGAAAATACAGAGATGACCTGCAGCTAAACCTGTACTTGTTTTGAGAGAAGAAGTTGCCTGTTGCGGTGCTCTTCAATGTACTTTTTATTTCATCTTCACTGCAGAGGACCTCGTTCAGGATGGAGTTACTTTATATGTGCTACAGTCAGTTGATCAAATGTTGCTTTTGGCAACTAAGGAACGAATTGACTTTCTTCCCCACTATGATACACTTGTCAAAAGTGGCATGTACGAGTACTATGCCAGCGAGGGCCAAAATCCTTTGCGTAAGTACCTGCAAAAGTGATCTTGTGTAAGTGATGTTTATATTAGTATAATGTGGTTATGAGCAGTTCAACTTATAGCTGCTTAAAAATAGTCTTAACTGTAAAAGAAAAATTAACTAAGTTCTTCATACAATTTTTTCTTTTAACAATTATTGAAAATAGCCACCTAAGACTCCAGATTTATAGAGGTACCTTGTCAAATACTTGTCCAAGAACTTTGAGTATTTTAGAAGCAAAATAACTTTAGCTTGAATAATCTTGTGCATGTCACTGAAGTCGGCATTTGTGTTATCAGGTTTTTGTTTCCTGTACTGAACAGTAGACTTTGTGTTTGAATTTCATGAACAGTTTTTGTGTGAGCTACTATAGAATTGTGTGCCCTCCCATCTGGGGTGCTACAGGGCTTAATTTACCAACAAGAGCAAATATTTTTTCATTAAAAAGATTCTGCTTTAATTAGATTTTTATCTAAGTGGTGCATGAAATGTGCAACCAGCATTTTGTATTGTTTTCTTGAATAAATTGCTTTCTGTTTATAGGCTCTCTGAAAATTCTGTCTGTGACTGTGATTACCTTCTCAGTACTATGTACTTCTTAGGTACAGCAGGTTCAAAATGCAAGAAAAAAAATCAAGACTCAAGCATGATTCCATTCTCGTTGCTTTAAAACAACACCAAAAATGTCTATAAATACCAGCTGTATTTTTAAGGACCAGTCTTTCCCCTTTCCTCTTTGTGCACATCATTTGTTCTGTGCCCCAGCAAAGGCACGGTTTGGTTCAGGTTTGGTGTTACCGTGCTCAAAGTGCAGTAATAGCTGAGTCAATGTTGCATCTGTCCCTGTGCGCAGGAATTGCTGTGTGAGGCCACACAGAGCATTCTGTGGAGAACTGTGCATTTATTCCTGCCAGCAGCTATTAGTGGACCTGTTGGCTCTCCAACACAGAGGAACTGACTGGAAATGCCAAGCTGGGCTTGGTCTGTATTGACCACACCCTGTTGGAATTAGATTAAATAGGCAAAGAACTGGAAACCTTGGGGGAAGACCTTTCAGTTGTTTAAGGGCATATTGGATCGATCACAGTGGGCAGCACCCTTGGGGATGAAGGAGTAAAAGAGTGCTTGCAGTTATTTAAATGACCTTTTAGAGCTCAAGAGCTGTTGATTTCTGTGTGGAAGAAATTGGGTGTAGCAAGCAGGAGAATAGCATGGCTGAGTCAAGATCTCCTGGTCAAACTAAAACACAAGAGGGAATTGCATAGGTGATGGAAGCAGGGGCTTGAATACTGAGAATAATATCGGGATATTGCCTGGGAATGTATGGATGAGATCAGGAATGCTAAGGCACAGTTGGAGCAAATTTGGCAAGGGATGTGAGGATGAATAATAAGGGTTTCTACAGACATATTGGAAAAAGATGACAAAAGAAGTTGCACCCTAAATAAATGAAACGTGAGGGGGTCTAGTGGCAGCTGACATGGAGAGGACTGAGGTACTAAACAATTTTTTCCCTGACTTTTCACTGGCAGGAAACTGCAGCTTTGAGTCTGTGTAAGTATAATGCAGCTGATGCTTCTTATATACGACGTCTCTAAGGGCAATGCCTAATCAATTTTGAGTGTTGATGAGGGACCGTTGTTCTTTGATATCAAATACTAAATATGGATCACATAACTGATTCTCAGCTACTTTGTTTGCAATGAAGAAATTTGCAAAAAAGTGCAGGACTGTTTTTATACTTTGTTAACATCTTGAGGGGAAAATGCCAAATGCTTCAGTGTTGCTGTGTTACACTAATACTTAGAGATTTTCTTTTACAAGTCTGAAGTGTGACCAGTGTAAATTGCATTCTGAAGAACTCTGCAAATTGTAGGAAATACGGGTTTCCTCTTTAGAGACCAAATGGAAATATCTGTTCACTAAAGCTGGTCAGTCAGATTGAATTAATCTGAACTTAATGTATTTTTTTCAGATTAAATGCAATTTTCCAGTAAACTTAGGTAGTTTTACTTTAATTAGGTAAGGACTCCCAAGTATGAATGGTTAGAAACAACAGATTTGTGCAAACAGTTTGCCTGACCACTTCTGCTGTGTATTGCCATGAATCTGATAGAACACTGGTTGTATTTACCAGTCACTGAAATCCCTCAACCATTTCTACAATTTTGTTTTTTATAAACAATTAACATTGTCATTTTAGATGTTGCACAAAATTGCAATGCATGTTTCTTCGGTTAATTCATTCTTCCCTCAATATTTTAACATGTCAAAGTCCATTTTTATGTACTTTTTATGTACTCTTATCAATCATAAAAATTAATCCTAATTGTGTAAAGGACAAACCTGTCTTTTGGTAAGGAAATGGTTAGTTTATAATTGTTCTTTCCAGTAATTGTGTTCTTACCACTAAGAGACATGAGAGATTCAGTGATGAAACAAATCATGAAGTCATGTATAAAAGCTTATTTTTTTTTCTAGATTAAATGTTATATGATTTTGATTGTTCTGACAGGGCTTAGGTTTTGTCTGTGTTTAGGTGAAGTGTTATCCTAATTGCTTGGAAGAAACTACTGTAAGTAGGTGTCTGTTTTCTGAGCACTAATAAGGTTATTTTTCTTCAATGTCTTTAGCATTTGCCCTTGCTGAATTGATTGACAATTCTCTGTCAGCTACATCTCAAAATGCTGGTATTCGGAGTATACAGATAAAATTGGTAAGATAGTAATACTTCAATTTTTTTCAGATGTAGTTTGCATTATCCTTTTTTTTTCCCTGTTGCTCCTTGTTGATTTGTGCTGTTTGTTTTTCTTTCCCCAAACAGTTGTTTGATGATTCCCAAGGAAAACCTGCTGTTGCTGTGATTGATAATGGAAGTGGAATGACTTCTAAACAGCTTAACAATTGGGCTGTGTATAGATTGTCAAAGTTTACACGACAAGGTGACTTTGAAAGGTTAGCAAGTTCTAAATATTTCTACAACAATTAGCAAGCTCTGCGAAGGTCCACAAAATACACTTTTAAGACTTAGCTGTATACTAACACTTCTCTAAACCCTGTCATTTTATGATTACATAAATAGATCCACACTTTTTCTAAGTAGGAAATAATCAACCTTTATAACATGAAATTGCTCTTCAGTTATTGTGACACAGTGAATACTTTTTTGTTCTTGGGACCTTTTCTAAGCTGTGTTTTGCTTGCCTGCATACAGTTAGGGGCATGCTGTGTCTTGCAGAGGATTTTTGTACTGTGTTTATATGTTTCCTGAAAACCTGTCAGTAATGCATTAAATTAAGTGTTCTATGTCTGTTAAGATACTGGAATAACAGATAAACAGATACATGGTTTTAGTTCAAGGTTTTTGTGGTTTTTTTTTTTGTTTTGTTGTTGTTATTTAAATCTTAATTTTGTATAATGTGTTACAAATTATACATGAAGATATCTGTTTTTTTTATGCAGGCTACACAAAATAATTGTTTTGCTTTTAAAGAAGAAAGTGGAGGTTTTATGGTGGTTTTTGCTACTTACATGAATTAATGTTACAGTTTTGAAGCTGGTCTCAAAAGATGTTCCACCTGTACAGCCAGGCTTAATCCTAGTGTACAAAATTCTACAGAATTAGTTATGTGCAGTTTGTGAGCTTCAGTCACATTTTAAATATCTTAAGCCTTTCACTGTAAATGTGAAGATGAGAATTAGAGCTGCAGTCATAACTGATTTGTCATATGAGCAGGTAGTGTAAAAAGTAATGGGGTTGTGGGAAGTGATGCTATAGCTGGGGAAGGTTTTTCCGCATTGGAAGCGTCTCCAGGTGGAAAATCAGTGTCTTTTAAACATCAGGAGATAAGTGCATAAAAAGTGATTCTGGGTCATTTGTAAAGAAATTCACTGCTTTTTGAAATTGCTGCAGGCAAGTTTAATAACAGAAATGCATAGTCTTCCTAAAAGGCAGATATAAACTGTGGATTGCTGCCACTTAATGGGAGCATAGGTGTAAATTATAGCAGGATACCAGCTACACCTTATTTTCATTTGGGACTGCTGTGATTTAAAAATAAATATTTGTCCTAAACTAGATAAGACTGTTCAAGGTGACTTAAAAGACATGGAATTTCACTACTGATAGCATATGTCATCTTTCCAAGTCTGCATTTAATGGTTGGTATTACTTCCCACTTTGACTTACTTTTATGAAAGGATGCTGTCAGAAAGATCAGGCTTGCTTTGTGAGCCATTTTCATTTGATTAAGATTTGGTTTGTGAGAAGAGGCAGAAATGCTTTATAAGATGAGTTAGGAAAATATATTACTTTGTTATCATCCTTTTAAAAGGAGTACATCAAGAATTTCAGGCACTTAGATTTTAATGCTGCAGTTTTAAAAGGTATACTGTGAAGGATTTTTAACAAAATGCCAGGAGGAATAATTTCATAGAAGCTCTAGATCAGAAGTGTCTTTGGGTTTTTTAATTCCTTTTGTCTTGAAAAAACTTTATTAAAGACAATTTTATTCTCAGTGATCATTCGGGGTACGTACGCCCTTTGCCAGTGCCTCGTAGTTTAAATAGCGATATCTCGTATTTTGGAGTTGGAGGCAAGCAAGCAGTGTTCTTCGTGGGACAGTCTGCCAGAGTAAGTTAATGTCAGACTTCAATTTTATTTTAGAACTTTTGCACACAATCAGATTGTTACTTCCTAACTTCTAATTGCAGCATTAAAGTATTTTATTTTGTTAATTTTAAGTATTATTTTGGTTTTAAATGCTGTTTCTTTAATAAAATTAGATGATAAGCAAACCTGCAACATCTCAGGATGTTCATGAACTTGTCCTTTCTAAAGAGGATTTTGAAAAGAAGGAGAAAAACAAAGAGGCAATATATACTGGATTCATTCAAAATAGAAAGGTAAATAGCCTTAAGATTCTTGCATTTATAAATAAAAGCGTTTCCCATGTTAATGTGATTTAACTGTGTAATATTCCTGTAATACTTATCTGGGGATATCTTCATCTTACTGAATAATTTACACCTTGGGAGTGTAAAAGGGATTAACTGAGAACTTGAAGACACTTTATCATAATGTTATTTTATGTGATGCTTTTTCCTCTTTTCAGTTAAGGTTAAATGACAGAAATGCTTTATGGTTTTCTATGTCAGGTTAACAAAAATATTTTAAAATACTTGTCTAAGCTCAGCAAGTTTTTTTGTTGTGTATTAAACAAAAATTATTTTTTTCTGAAGCAGTAAGGAACAAATTAGGGAACCAAATCGTATTTGTTTACAAATATTAAGACTAACCTGCATATGGGAGAAAAGTTCAGCCAGACCAGCAAAACTCATTTGTTTTACAAATATTCATCAATTTTGTAAAATAAATGAACTCTTTGGCTGAAAACTGAGCTCAGCAGTCCTGATGCTTTTTATGAAGAAAAAGAGCTGAAGTAAAATAGCATTAAGATAAGGAGGGAGACTGTTCCTTGGACTTTTTGAGGCTAGGAGGGAAAGGCAAACATGTAGCTAAGTGTGTAGATGGGTGGTGTGTATGACAAGGTAGTCAGACCTTGGGCCCGTATCTAGTGGGTTATGTCAGTGTTCTTGGTGTTTTCTATGGATGAGAAAGGAGCAGGAGGTAAACATCATGCCAAGGAAGTGGTGCAATTAATTGTTTGAGAAGCTGTGGTAATAATATAAAATTGAAGCTAAACTGACACTGTTAGAAATGCAAGCAAAGTTCTGTTAGAGTTAAAACCTAACTTGTAACTATCCAAGAGGGAAGAGATGATGTGAAAAACTCAAGTAATAGAAGCGAAGATAATAGAGAAATAAATTAGGTTTAGGATTTTTTTTTTCAAATCATTGAAATACTTAGGCCAGTTCATTATATTGGTATGAAATAAAATGTGTGAATTTGTCTTGTTAATGATTTGAAAAATGGTCTGCATGGCACATACATCAGCAAGAGAATACTGTGGCTGAAGTTGTAAATGGATTGCTAGTGTGAGAAGAGTAATTGAGCCTTTGAGCCATTCAGTTGGTGAAGGAAGTTACTTTTGCAAAAAAATCAAGATGTAATTAGTATGAAATGAAAGGCATTCTAGAGCAAGGCCATAACACTGAAGAGAAGGGGCATTAATAGTATCCCTGCTGGTCATCTTTCCTTGATGTATAATAGGCACCTGTCTCCACTGCAGTCACTTCTCTTGACCATTTAATATTGCAAAGAAGTAAATAATATTCTTCTAGTTGAGATAGATGCTAGGAATGTAGGTTAAGGTGCCATGGGTAGTTTGTCATCTGGGAAGGTAACCAGAGAATTTGGGAGTGATATTTTGGAGTATCTTTCACACTATAAATTTCTTCCGTGCTGTACAGAGTGGCACTTGTTCAGCATCAGTATGCAGCTTGTAGGTTTATTAAATGGCCTGGAGATGAGGTCCAAGCAGCTCTGGCTTTTATTTATTATCACCAATCCCATCACTAATGTAGAATAATCCCTTGTTTGAATTAAATCAGCAAGACTTATGTTTAAAAGAAGCTATGCTGTGGACAGGAAAAAGATATGTAGTCTTCTTTGATGAAAGGTCTCAAAATTGGTTAAATTATCCTATTGGTTAAGGAGAACTCTTTGATTCCCTGGGGGAAGTTAAGTCTTGATAGAATATTGTGATTAACTATTTCACCTAACTATGGTTAGATAGGACATGTCTCCTTTCAGGTAAAATAAGGCATGTGGTTGCATTTAACTACAACATATCTTCTCAGTTGCAGCAATTGTTTGCATTCATTAGACAAATCTTAATCTTTATTTTAAAAACAGCTTTTTTTTCTGGATGTACCAAATGTAAGGGATTACTCACTGGTCCAGTGTGAAGCATGACATCAACCACTGTCTCTGCAGTTTAGAAATCTGTCAAAAGATTAAAGTTCATCCATTCAGGAAAAGACAATCAGTAGTTTCTGGAATCAGAAATCTCTCTGAGATACATGAGTTTCTGCTATAGAAAACAGCCTATCCCTTTAAAAGCCAATCATTTTTTTGGCTTTGTTTTCTTAAAGAGGACTTAATGTCTTGCACACTTCATGCTTCCACTTGATGGATGAGAACATGCATATCACAGAGTGCTACATTAAGCATGATTAAATGTATTTCTAGACTGCACACTTAAAGTGCTGTGATGAAAGTGAGCTGAAAATGAACTGGATCAGTGATGTCACATTCTCAGCTTGTTGACTTTAATTTGGAAGCTTTTATTTTCAGCTTTAATCCTTTGTGATACTTAGCATCATGTGTTCTGTATTACTTTTCTGTTATGTTTTTTAATCCGTTTCAAGTTGATGGAAGTTCAGAAATTCAGTTTACATCCCTGCTCTTATTATTTTACTCTTTTTGTAGCCATCTGATTCTACTCATATCACAAGTGATGATGAAAGATTTCTTCATAATCTAATATTAGAAGAAAGGGATAAAGAGAGTTTCACAGCAGTTGTCATTACAGGTGTACAACCAGATCACATGCAGTACTTGAAAAACAACTTTCATCTTTGGACAAGGCAGCTGGCGTAAGTTGGTGATTTAAAAGATTTGCTTTAAACGTGGGCTAATATCAAAGTCAGATTTATGAACTGCTTCATTTTTGGACTTTGACATTGGCCTTATTCCTGTTAAGGCTGTTGATACTATAGTTAGTCTCCATATCTAACCAATTTTACAGAAACTAACACAACTGAATGGGGCACCCCCAAACAAAGATTTGAACTTGATGATTGATATGTATTTATCCACTCTAATTTTTAATAACTTATTCAGCTTAATGGTGTGTTGCTAATAACTTCATCAGTTACTTTGTTCCACAGCTGCGCTCCTAACCTGGGTACCTAGCTTTGTGCTTGCAGTTTTAAGGGATCTTTTGGTTGACATTTTTTAAACAACAATAAAAGAAAGTACTGCTGCTTCATCCCAGTTTGAGAGAGAAAGATATGACACTCTCTGCTCTGTACTGTAATAATGTCATCAGTGGGCCCACAGAGCCTGGAGATACCTGTGAATAGTTTGGGCTTACCTGTTAAGATGATGGATCCATCTGTGAATGTAAACTGAAATACAAAGTCATAGACCAATTTTGAAATTTGGCAAACTATAGAAATTTGTTTTCAGACTATGATTTTACTTCTGTGGTGCCTATAATCTGATAATAATAGGTATACTTAAAAAGAGTATTAATGTAAAAAAATAAATAATACCTTACTGTGAGACACATCATTCAGTGTTGCACATAAGAATGGTTTCAGCAACAAGTTTTTTAGACTCACAAAAATTTAGGATACATCTGCACGCAGAGAATAACTTAGCAGCCTCATTAGCTTCCAGGTGCTCATCAAGTGAACACTCACACATAAATGTGTGTTAATTCTTGCCAATCATCTCTTGAAGTGAAAGAGCTGCCTCTATTTGAGATGGAACCCAGGTGCAATTATTCAAATATATGCCCTGTAGCTGTTACAGTAAAACCAATCATTTAGCCTTCCAGTGCTACACAGTTCTGCATCACTGTTTCTGCTGAAATGGACCTTTTCCCACTGAACACCTCTCCATTCCCTTCTGTCATGCTTTTTGCCACACATGCATGATACCAGTTTCATTCTGTTTTAATGCACTGCAGCACAGCCCTCATTACTTTTGGATGCTTTGAAGTGGAGATGAACTGCTAAAATAACCATGTCTTAAGGCCAGGAGTCTGCCTTTTGAAGTCTGGAAGAAAGTCAGACAAAATACTAAGCAATTTGTACATAGCATAAAGTCCTGAGCAATGAGACCATGAGGAGCTTTTTTTCTGGGAACCAGGATTTCTCATTGGGGGACATTTAGTGCAGTGGATGTCAAAAGCAAAGCAGTTACAAACTTGCAGGTGCATTTGACTTTTGTCATGCATTCAGTCCCCTTGACTAGTACAATCCCATTTTTTTCCAAACCATCCCCCAGAGGTTTAAGGGTTCAGTCTTTGAAGCTGGAAGAACTAGCTAGCTTGCTGAAAAGTTAAAGTAGATGGAACTAAGTTCCCCAGTTTTCTCAGATTGCCTATCTCTGTGAAATTATTTAATAATTATTTAATAATGTCTATCTGACATGTGGATTTTTTTGTAGTATGAGGAAACATGCCAATTAGAAAGCCATGTTTACAACAGAAAAATTATTTCTATTATGCAGTTAACATCCATGACTCCTACCTATATTCAAATTTTTGTAAATAATATAAAGATAGTGATTGTTTGTCACATGTTTCTGTTACTATTAGATGATTGCTATAAAACTGGTATGAGAGACAAAGTGTGGAGAGATTTGTGGCTCTAGTTCTTTCTGATTCCCAGAATACAGAATAATTTATAGTAGTTTTCTTAGTTTATCATTTGGTGTAAAGGACCTGTAGTCGTATAACAATGGTAATTTTTTTCACTTACGCATGGTTTTTCAAATTTGTTTCTGATTATTTTACCCAAAAATTGGTCCTTATGTGCGTGTGCATGACAGAGATAAGACAAGTGAAAAGGAATCACTCCCTTTAATTAGTCTTTTGTATCAGATATATGTTGTCAAGGAGTTGATTTATAACAGTTCAATGAACCAGTTATATTTTAATAAGTAAAAAAGCTTATTTAGAAATTTTTTAGATTCTATGTGCAATTTTTAAATTTCGCTTGCTGGTTTGAATTTTTTCTGAAATGTATTTCAGACATATATATCACTATTATATTCATGGACCAAAAGGAAATGAAACTAATGCTGTAACAAAAGAAATAAGCCCTTTCAACAACATTGACATTCAGGTAAGAGATTTTTATATGTGTTAGTCAAAAGTCCTCTTAGATGGCACCTTATTTCATTGTGTGCCTGTTTCTCTGTAATCATGCGTTTTAAGATAAAGCATTCAATATATGTATATAGTTTAATTTTTTTAATAATTCTGTTTATCATTGCAGTGTAGGAACTTATTCCTTTGCTAACAGTCAATTGTCAAAGTGCTTATTACTGTCTTTTGCTCTAAGGAAAATCAAGTCGTATTCCTTTTTTCCAGATTTCAATGTTTGAAAAGGGAAAAGTACCAAAGATGGTCAATCTGAGGGAGATCAAAGATGACATGCAGACATTATATATAAATACTGCAGCTGATAGTTTTGAATTTAAGGCACATGTTGAAGAAGAAGGTATAGTTGAAGGCATCATCCGATACCATCCCTTCCTTTATGATAAAGAAACGTACCCTGATGATCCATGTTTTCCATCAAGTAAGTGAAATGTTTTGCTGCTTGTCAGTCCTATCATAGACAGTCCTACTACTGTAAATATCTTAGTGTAATAAAAGCTAGAACAATTTGAAGTTAAAGTGCAAATTATTATCTGATTTATGTTGTGTCAGAAAAGTTCACATTATTTTGGATGAGCAGATCCTGTGAATAAATTGGCTGTTGTGGTAATTCTTTCCTGTAAACCTGATCTTTGGCATAACACCATTTGATTTCAAATTATAAACTCTTTAATGGAATGTAGTATAGTTGAAACTTCACACTTTCCTGACTGCATCTTTGCTCCAACAAAGTATTAATATCTGAGCAGTTAAAATCAAGAGATTCTAGTATTGAGATACTACAAATGACAACATGTAGTTTGAAGTCTTTAATTTGAAATTTGGTTTATTATTAGTTGTGGTGAGTTTTCAAATGCTAGGGGTTTTAAAATACTTTGTGCTGGTATTTTTCTTTTTTTCCCCTTTCTTTTTTTTTCTTTTCTTGACAAATCCTGAGTTGATTGGGACAAGATTTTATTATACTTGAAGAATATCAGTTGAAAAAGTAATGATCAAATTTGAAATTTTCAAATTTGGTAATATTTTTCTTTACCTTTCTTAGTTTTTCTGCTTGGTATTTCTAAAATAGGAAAAAACTCCTAATATTGTATATCATGAACTTGATATAATGTACATTGTTGCTGAGCTGAACTTAATAATAACAGTAGTGCTTCTTAATTAAGATTCCTATGTGTTTTGATATTGTATTATTTTTTTAAGGAAATACATTCAAGGAGACTGTTTTTTTTGTTTGTTTTGTTTGTTTTACTCAAGGATTAAATGATGATGATGATGACGACTGCTTCATAGTAGAAAAAGGAGCCAGAGGAAAAAGGCCTATTTTTGAATGTTTTTGGAATGGAAGATTAATACCATACACGACTGTGGAAGAGTAGGTGGTAATCTGTTTGTACAGTGTCTTTCAATAATGTAAATCTCTTTATATAAAAAAGGATTTTAATTACTTTCTCCTTTTAAGTTTTGATTGGTGCGCTCCTCCAAAGAAGAGAGGATTGGCACCGATGGAGTGCTACAACAGAATTTCTGGTGCGTTGTTTACCAATGATAAGTTCCAGGTCAGCACAAACAAACTCACTTTTATGGATCTGGAGCTGAAGCTGAAGGATAAGAATACTCTGTTCACAAGAATCTTCAATGGACAGGTAATTACTGCATTCTGTTAAGTGTTTCTTCTTGGTGAAGTTCAGTGCACGTAATACAGAAACCTTTACTCACTGGTTTTTTGTTCATGTCTCTCTGGTTTAGTGAGTAGTGAATCTGAATCTTTAAATCTGAAAAATTAAGACTCAGTGTTTTTCCTTCTATTTTCTTAAACAATTACTTTATTTAGTTGTTATATGACAGTTTTTGTGGAAAGATCCTCTTCCTAGAGGAATATGGCTGTTGGGGGAAGCACTTTTTGTTAACTTGAAGTGTAGCTTTCCTAGATTTTTTTAATGTTTTCAAGCTGAATAATCCTTTTTTTTCTTTGTGTCTTTGTTTCTGTTTCTTTGTTTCTTTCTTCTTCTTTTCTATTTGTTCTTTTGTTCTTTTTTTTTGTGTGTGTCTTTTTGGCATTTGGCTTTTTTTTGTTTGAGTACAGTATCTCTGTACTCTTAAAATTGTTCAGGCTTCTGATGGGGTCTGATTCAAGTTTTATAATACGTTGTTAAGATGTACTTATTTTGTTATCACTTTATAGGAGCAGCGAATGAAAATTGACAGGGAATTTGCTCTGTGGCTCAAAGACTGTCATGAAAAATATGACAAACAGATAAAATTCACAGTCTTTAAAGGAATAACTGTACGCCCTGATATACCATCCAAAAGAATGCAGAGCCCTTGGACAACGTATGCTGCAATAGAGTGGGATGGAAAAACATACAAAACTGGACAGCTGGTAAGTTAGTTGAGCCCTATAAAAGGCAGATACTGTGCATTTGATGCAGGAGTAATGTATTAATTGGTGTCTTCTGCTTATAGGTGAAAACTCTTAAGACTCATCCAATACTCTATGGAAGCATTGAGAAATTTTACTTGTATGGAGATCATGATGGGGATATATTTGCCACTGGGGGAGAGGTCCAGATTGCTTTGGTAAGAACAAATACAGAAAGGATTCACACAGCTAGTGTGGATATTAAGTATTTAAGCATAATCACTTGTCTGACATAATTAAATTACATTTAAATAACAGTAGAAAATAAAGTAACTTTTGACCATCACCAGTCTAGAAATACTCAACTTTAGCTTTAATATGAATATATTGAATTATTAATTATTAACAGTCTGATTTATTAAGATTTGTGTATGAAATAAAGTTTCACAGCGTCATTAGTATGTTGTGCGTACATTTTTAACCCTTGTGGTTTCAGCAAATTTTAAAACAGTGCATTGTGGTTTCACCAGGTAGTATTTATTAGCATATTGTATTATGTCTGTTGGCTTGTCTAATCCCTTGATTGGGAGGTCTTTCTTGTACAAAGTCTGGCCATTTATAACTGCACTGATTTTTTATTTCAGGAACCGCAGGCATTGTATGCTGAAACGAAAATTATTCCAATCTCAAAACTTGACAGAACAGTGTCTGACAAAGTTGTTAAAAAATACATTGAGGATGAAATGGCAAGGTAAGCTCTAAGTAATAATTACATAATTGTGGAGTTCCTAATTACAGGTTTTGTATTTAATCAGGAATCAAACAAAGTTCAGTTTTATTCCCAAATGGGGAAGCAGTCAACTGTTTTAGTAGAAAATATAAACCAAGAAGAAATAGCTTGGGGTTTGGTTTTTCTTTTCCTACTGCAAAAATAGCTTCATGTCTATTTAACTAAAGATAAATTGCCCTTTATTTTAACTTACTAAAAAAATGTTCACCTTTTCTTTATTAGACTTCCTGACAAATTATCAGTAACATGGCCTGAAGGAGATGAGTTGTTACCAAATGAAACAAGATTTGCTGGTACACCAATAGGTATGGTTTTTTCTTCCAAATACTGAAACATTAAACACCAATTTAAGAATACATTGTGCACCCTTGTTATAATGACAAGCATACAGAAATCTCTGATCGCTTTTAATCCACAATATATTTTTAATGTCTGTCATTTTTCATTTTAAATTCAGGAGCATTAAGAATAGAAATTCTAAATAAAAAAGGAGAAGCAATGCAAAAACTTCCAGGTACAAGCCACGGAGGTTCAAAGAAACTTCTTGTTGAACTCAAGGTTATTTTGCATTGTGAGTATTTCATTATATTTAATTGTATCTTTATTTTTAGAGTGCATAATGAATAATAAGGTATTTCATTGTAATATATATATAGATCTAAAATACAGATAAGTACTTGATAAATGGATGTGGTAGTTAGACAGTACTCCTTCTGTGCATGTAGCATTTCAAAGCCACTTTTCATGAAATGACAACTGCCTCAATGCCATATATTTAATGTCTTAGTTTGAGCTATATTTCAATTGCATCTTTTGTCGCAAGTAAGGAGGCCCTATCAATTGCAGCCTGTCTACTTAACGTGCATAAGAACATGGATAAAATGCATAGTGTTTCTGTAATTAACATAGTAATTTACATGAGTTGCAGAAAATTAGGGATTAGACTTACTTAGCATTTAATAAATTCCATTTTTTGTGTTATTCACTTGATATTCTCACATTGCATTGTCAAGAATTGTATTCTGTCCGAGGGAGCTGAAAGAATTCAATTTTGTTTTGAGTGCAGAATTGGAACACTAAATTCTCTGAAAACTCCAACTACACACATGTCAAATGTATTTGAAAATTGTAGAAAACTAGAATCTTACTTCTTGCCATACACCATAGGAAAGCGAATTCCTTTGTCTGTTAGGAGTTGTAAAAATACCTTTCTGAAGAACTGAATGATACATGTCACGGAAACCAAATGGCAGTATGCTAGCTACATTTTAGTGTACGTGTCATGAGGCTACACATGGTATTTTAATGGCTCTCATTTATAGGAGCTGGTTGCTGTGCATGACCATTGCCCAGCATAGTGAGCTGGGGCATAAAGAGGTTGGAACTGAACAAAAGGTGTTTATTTAATATAGGTTATCAGATTGTCTCCTATCAGCATGCATGACAAATCAGTGTTTTGCAAGCTTAATGAGGTACAGCATCCTGATGTCAAGCAGGAAGGTCTTGAGAGAGACCTGGTGTTTCTATTGTTCTGTTTTGTCAGGGTTGTTCCTAGGATCACTGAAAAGTCTACCTGCAGACCTTTCATGTCTCCTGGCATGAAAGACCTTTTATGTCTCCTCCATTTATTGATGGAAATTTGTACTTTTAATTGCTTCTGCTGTTTCCTGTGTTAGCTTTTTTCTCTACTCAGTTGAACAATCAGTAGTGTAATCCTCATATTCTTCACCAGAACAATGAATAAGTTCTATAAGTGATGATTTGGGTATGGCATACCTGTCAAACTCAAACCCCTAATTGTGTAAATGGGAGGAATGTGGTTGCACTCCTACAAAGGCCAAGAGCAAATACAACGTGCAAAAAGCTTCTCTTTTTTGAAGAATGGAATACTTGGTAGACTGTACTATGGACTACCAATAGACTTGAGCTATGAGAAACCTGGTCAGTTATTGGAGAGTCGTATAATAAGATTCGATTCAAAACTAGGGTTTGAATTAGGGTTAAGAGAATTATATAGTCTAGTTGACAGCTCTTAGTTTGTCTTATATGCCATTTAATGCATTTCAAGAACAGGGTCTTGAAACAGTTTTGCTTGGCTATAAAACAGTTTGGATTTTGACTGCATTTCTTTTTATTCTGTGTAGTTGTATTACAGTTACATTCTATATTCTGAAGTGTATTTTGGGGGGAAAAAAGTATTAATGCCTTTTGACGCTTCCAACAATAAATCTTACTTCTGTATTTATCTTAGGTTATAGAACCAGTCACTAAAACTGCCTCAGAGTTTGTGCGTTCCATTTTTGTATGTGTCTTAATTCTGCAGAGGTTTATAAAGATGGATAAGACAATTTGGAGTAAAACAGGAATGTTATTTTTTTTTTCAATTGTATGTTCTGTCAACTGCATGTTTTTATCATCGCTCCCGTTTAAGCAGTTTTGCTGTGGTCATTTGTCAGGTTGATCCATTGCCAGCATGGAGTGCAGAGTGCTCATACTTAACAGGGAACATACAGTCAAAGAGCTAATAAAATTCAACTTTACAAACCTGCTACTTTCAGTGCAATGTGCCTGAGGCTAGCAAGTTTTAATTAAAATGGGATTAGACAGGGAACTCTTTTTTTTCTAGCTCTGATCAATGTGTTTAGTTGTAAAGCTGAATTTATGTTTATTAGATGCAGAAGTGATAGTAATATTTAAGAAGTGATACCAGTGCTTGAAAAACTTAAGAATTATGGTGTAAAATTTAGATACATGTACTGAAGTGTTTGTTTTGCAGCACCTACTGAGAATAAAGAAATAATTTCCCATATCAGTCAGCATGGAGGCAAGTGGCCATACTGGTTTAAAAAAATGGGTAAGTTTGCATATTCAATATCTTCTGGTTTTTTATTTTTATTTTTATTTTTATTTTTATTTTTTCTTTCTAATTGTACTTTTATATCTGTTTAGAAAATCTTCAGAAACTTGGTAACTACTCCTTGAAACTGCAAGTAGTATTGAATGAAAGTAATGCAGACACTTATGCAGGAAGGCCTCTGCCATCTAAAGTATTTAAATTTACTATTGTGGGTAAGAGTTCCAATCTTTTTTCCTACTTTTAGTGTTTCTGTTTGATTAGTAGTATATCAAAATTTGTCATGTTCTAGTTGAGAGGTGGTTTTCACCCTTGAAAAGTAGCATTTGTATAACAATTTTGAAGCTTTTCCAGGAAAAAATGTTTTCTTGGTGTCGGTTTTGATCTCACATGTAATGTGTTGGCTCTGCAGTAGGCTGTTTTACCTAAAAAATATAGTCTTGATGGAATCTAAAGCTCCCTGATGTGAACTTTCCCAAATGTACTTAAAAAAACTTCATTAGAATCACCCTTTTTCCTCATGCCGTTGACATAAATATTTTTTCATAAACCTAGTATTCGTTAGGCCAACTTCCATGCATAAACCACAGAAACTCATTAATAAGTCAGGTTACACATTTAAAATAAACATGTTGAAGTTCAAGTATTTTTTTATTTAATTAAGGAAGGATCCTATGAAAAACTATCTTATCATTTGGTTGTAATGGATATGTCTCTTTGGATTTATGATCATAAAATTCTTACTACAGTGTTTACTGGAATACTCACTTCAGAAAGTATCTGCGTGAAAGGAGAGGTGGTGGGGTAGCCCAGGAGTGTTTAGGCTTTGTGGAGCTTGATGATGGTAACAGGTGTAATGTTGAGTATCTGACTAAGAGTGGGAAAGGCCAAGAAGGCAGATACTGTGGTGGGAATCTGTTACAGCCCACCCAGTCAGGATGCAGAGGCTGATTAAATACATAAACAGCTGGGAGAAGGGTCACAATCACTAGCCCTTGTTCTTGTGAGGAACTTTACCTTACCAGATGTCTGCTAGAAGTACAGCACAGCAGAGAGGAAATGGTCTAGGAGATTCCTGGAGGATGTTGAAGAGAACTTGCTGACTCAACTGGTGAGGGAGTCTCATCTCGTTTGTGACCTACGCTTTGTGAGCGGAGAAGGACTTTTGGGTGGTCAGAGGCTGTCTTGAGCATGTAGATCGCAAAAGGAAAGTTTTCTGTGTTTACTGTTCCTGAAGTAAGGAGAAGGGTTAGCAGAACTGCTGCCTTGGAGGGCAGAATTTGGCCTGTTTAGGTGAGTGGTTGACAGAATCCCTTGGGAAGTAGTTCTGAAGGGCAGAGAAATACAGAAAGGCTGGAGGAGGAAGAGCAAAAAGGAAGCTCACAACCTGGACTTCAGGAGAGGACTCTGGCCTCTTCAAAGATCTGCCTGGTAGAGTTCTATGGAAAGAGGCCCTGAACAGACTGAAAGCCCAAGCAAGTTTGTTAATATTCACAGGTCACCTCCAAGCTCAAGTCTGGCTCATCCCGAGGAATAATAAGTCAGACAAAAATTCCTGGAGGCCTGCATGGATGAACTGGCAAAACTCAACACAAGGAAACATACAGAAGGTGGAAATGGGAACAGAGAGCCAGGGAGTAACACAGAGACACTGTCCAAGCAGGCAGGGATGGGGTTTAGGAAAGCCAAAGTGCAGTTGGAATTGAAAATAGTCACTTGCAAGTGATGTCAAATTTAACAAGATAGCCTTTTCCACATCCTGCATATGTAAAGAAGTCTGAGATACTGAAATAGTCTGCCTTAGTATTTACTAGTAAGACAGACCTCAGGAATCCTAGGCCCCAAAGACTGGTGGAAGGTCTGAGGCAAGGAAGATACACCCTTGGTGGGAGATCATCAGGCCAGGGAATACCTAAGCAAACGGGTGATATGTAAGTCCATGGGCCATGATGGGATGTACACATGAGCCAGAGAGAGCTGGCTGATATCCTTGTGAGGCCACTCACACTAACTGAATAATCATGGCAGTTGAGAGAACTGCCTGATGTTTTGAGGAAAGCATCACTCCCAACTACAGAAAGCAGAAGGACACAGAGAGCTACAGGGCAGTCAACTTCATCGCAATTCATGGGAAGGTGATGGAGCAAGTAATCCTAAAAACTATTTCCAGGTACATGAAGGACAAGATCATCAGGAGTAGTTAGCATGGATTCGCCTTCTATGATGAAAGGACTAGCTTTGTAGATGATATCTACCTAAACTTCAGCAGAGTTCTGATCAGTAAGATCCCATAAGATCTTTACAGAGAAAGTCAAGAAGTTTGGTCTGGATGAGGTGAATAAATGAACAGCTGAGCCCAGAGAGCAGTACTCTGTGGCTCTAAGTCTAGTTGGAGGGCAGCAAGTAGGGATTACCCCAGGGATCAGTACAGAGTTTGATCCTGCTCAATGTCTTCATTAATGATCTGGATAGCAAGACAGAATGTACATACCTTCAGCAAGTTTTCCTGATAACACAAAAGTGGGAAAAGTGGCTGATAGACCTGGGAGTTTGCCACTATCCAGAGGGGACCTCAGCCGGCTGCAGAAACTCGCTGTCAAGACACCTTATGAAATTCAGCATGAAGGGCAAAGTCCTGCACCTGCAAAAGGACACTCCCCCGCCTGCCACCCAAATATCTGGAAAGCAGCTTTGCAGGAAAGGACCTGGAAGTCCTGGTGGGCAGCAGGTGAACACAAACCAACAACGTGCCCTCACAGCAACAAGCAGCAACAACTTCTTGGGCTGTATTAGAAGCAGGTTGAAGGAGGTGATCCTTTCTCTCCACTGAGAATTGATGAGGCAAGCCCAGAACTGGACACATTACATTACAACACAGAGGTGAACATACTGGAGAGAGTCCAGCATAGGCCCATGAAGACGATGAAGGGACTGGAGGGTGCTGAGGCAGTGGAACAATTTGCCCAGAGAAGTTGTGGTTGCCCCATCCCTGGAGGTGTTCGAGGCCAGGTAGGATGGGGCTCTGAGCAACCTTCTCTAGTGGAAGGTATCCCTCTCCATGTTTGAGGGGTTTGGAACTGGATGATGTTTAAAGTTCTTTCCAACTCTAACCATTCTGTGATTCCATGATATCTTACCTGAAGTAAGTCTGGGAGAACAGTGACTGCTCTGCCTGCAGAAGAGAAGGCTCACTGGGATCTTACTATAATGTCTATAATACTTACATAATTATTAAGTATTAATAATACTTATATCTTACTATAATGTCTATAAAGAACTGAAGGGAGTGTAAAGAAGGTGGACCCAGGCTCTTTCTAGTGATGCTTAGTGACAGGACCAAAGCCAGTTGGCTGAAACACAGGAGGTTCTTTCCAAACATCAGGAAACGTTTTTGTCGCCATAAATGTGATGCAGTCCTGGCACAAGTTGCCCAAGAAGTTGTGGAGTTTCCTTTCTTGGGGATATCAAGAGTTCTCCAAACACGTTCCTGGGCAATGGACTCTAGGTGGTCCCACTTGAGCCAGGGGCATTGGATAAGATGACCTCCAAAGAAACCCTCATGACCTCAGCCATTCTGTGAACTGTGTCTACAAAGCGGGGGGGGGGGGGGGGGGAAGAGGGAAAGTAAAAAAATGTTTATTTTTTTGCATTTAATATTAAAATGGATATTTTTGTCACAATTTTGGGAGGTACAGCTAACATCTGTTTTCAGAAGATGAAGGGGAAAAAAAAAATCAACGTTTTCTGTAGCTTGCTATTTCTTCTGCAAAATGGGAGGCTTTGGATGCAAACTCTTGAGGCAGGAAAGAGTTCTTTGTATGTCATATATTCTTCTAAAAGTATCTGCATATTGGCAGAGTAGAAAGAGGTATTCTTCTATGATAATAAAGGAAAAAAAAAGTTTGGCATTACTTGAAAAGAGCAGTTGTTTAAACATATGTCTGAAAACTCAAGACATTTCTGTGAACTTGCAGGAAAAGAAAAAAAAATCCCTTGTTCTCTGAACAAAAATTAACTTTTTCTCCTCTTTTATCTTTTTATCCAAGTGAAAATCTTATTACTTTCCAATAGTACTGTGGCTTCTTCCAGTATGGCAGCATTCAATTAAAGATTCCTTCAGCTATAACAACTGAAATGAACAAATCTCATTGGAAAGGAATAAAAATTTGAAAAATCTCTTTAGCTAATAGTATGGTACTTTTAACACAAGGGATTCTGAAATCAACTTTAGCCATCGCTGCTTTTTTAATTTAATCAAAGATAATTCAATATTTTTAATGTTCTCAGTTTTTAAAGGTAAGTATTTAAAGTATTTTTTTTTTGCAATTGTGTTTTCTCAGTCAGCCATAAAGCTTCATGCTTGTTATTCCAAAATATTAGCATTTATGTTAACAAACGTTACCATTTATGATGTAGATTCTAAAAATCCAGAAAAGAACAGTCTAAACTGAAAAGGCATTTTTGGCTGAGAAACAAATAATTCTATTTCTCTAATAGCAGGTTGTCACTGAGTGTTTATAATTGTTCTCGATAAGCTAAAAAAATCACCAAAAATATTGGTTAAAATTGATTCCTAAGTCAATCTACAAGCTTTAGTTCAGTAAAGTTTGTAGCTTTAGTTCAGACATGTTCTTTTGATAGTTACTCACTTCAATGTTGCAGAAATTGTCCTGCTGTTACTTTCTGAAATCAGTTTTATAATTTTATCAGCTTACAGTTTTATCATTCACTCATAATGATAAATGTAGTTGTGGACACTGTGAGGTTGAGGCCTTTTCCCTGTTATAACAAGTAACTGATTTTGGCCAGTACAAGGTATCGTCACTTGTGTAAAGGAAGCTTCCTGATAATGGACCTGATAAAACCCCTAGGTTTTGAAACTGGTAGGATATTAATTTACCATTTAACTCACTATGCATTGTTTCTTTTTACAAAGGCCACTTGGTCAAGACATTTTGTTTACACAAAATATGATTCTTGATTTCCATGCTCCGCTTGATAAACACTCCACTTGTTACCACTGTTGGTTTTGTTTGTTAGTGCCTAATTGGAGGCAGTCTAATGGGGCCAGGTTTCACAGGAAAGATACACTCACATTTCTTTTTGTAATACTCGTCTTTGTATATTTATCTTTCAAATTTGGGGCAGTTGTAGAACAAAAATGTTCTTTTGCGTGAATAATTTATTTTACCAGCATTAAAGCAATTAAATATTCAGGAAAAGCTATCCACACAGAACTTGTTCACTTTCAGGTGCTGTATTGGTGTCTTGAATACTTTGGGAATTTTGACTATCCTATTATGCTTCTTATAATGTAGTCTCCCGCTGTTATAACTCTTCTAGTGTAAGTTAAAAGAAGAACATCAATGAAAAAGTATAACTTTGGTTATAACAGTATTCTGAACAGCCTGTTTACTTTGCATCTGAAAACCACTTGACTTAATTGCAGCCTTAATCAAGAAAAAGCCACACAATTCTTTCTAAAAATGTATTATTCTTTTCTCTTAGAGGGCAAACCAGAGAAATTTTTGGTGGGTCTCTTGGAGCTTCCGTTTCGAATTGGAGTACCTTTTAGTATTCCTTTGGAATTGCAGGATGAATTTGGTCATACAACCCACTTGACAAATCGCATTAGACCAATTCTGGAAGCTAGGTAACTCATCTTTTTTTGTTTGCCCTTTCTTCCTGTGATAATAATATAATAATACTTTACAGTTTATCTGAATTATATACTGGGAATTTCTCACATAAATTAACTGATATTTTTGCTTTTATTTTCGTAAGAATATCTGAAAGCACCTTGTATATTAAAACATTGTTTTTAAATTGATTATCTTATGTTTTCTATATCTTTTTCTAGTGGATTAACATTGAAGCATGAAGACATACTTGTGGCAGCAAAGTGTGTCATTAAGGGTGTTACTGCTACAGGCTGTGTAAATAGTTGCCAGGGCAAGGTAGGCTAATAAATTTGAAGTAACATTAAAAAAAAAACAAAGATACAGAGAAAATAATTTTTGTGTGAAATGAATTGTCACATAGTGTTAGTTTAAGTTTGGTCTATGCTAATGACTATAGATATTTTGTGGGATATTTTCAAATTATCTCCTGGATCTCTACGTGGAGCAATTTGTATTTCCCATAGCTGCACTCTTTTCAGCCAATGGGACTGGAGCAGCTGAGCATTATATGGGTGTGTGGTAGAGTGTAGCCAGCACACCAAATCAGCTTTGTTCGACCTGGTGCTGAGATTGGTTTAAGCCAAATCATCCTGGTGACTTCTGCACTGAAAGATGTTAGGGAGCTAAAGAAGATGAAATCTTTCATTCTAAGTTGAGATGATGAGTCGTAATAGCTAATATGCACGGAGTCTGCTTGAGCTTCTTTGACGAGTGGAAACATTCTGGTTGCACTTCCACAGTGAATGTTATCCAAATCCAGCCTGTTACTGATGGATTGTCAGCACCTTGTCAAGCTTCTACTTTACTACAAAACCCAAGAAGTACATTGCATACTAAAAATATTTTTTCCAGAAAACAGGTGTTTCATGCTTTTGATACAGATTTAAAGATTTCTTTTTTTAATCATGTTTATGATATAAATAAGGCATATTTACACATATTTAGCCAGGTCCCTGTCCTTTAATTTAGTCTCATAGTCTGGCATAGTAAAGACAAAGCTAGGAGATGGACTACCACATTATACTGTTGATATTGTTGCTTAGAAAATGGCAAATAATGTTGCTGGTGGAAAGATTTGTCAGGAAGAAAAAGAGCATATATCTGCTTATTGAAAACTAAAGGGTGTTCAGTGTAGTAAGTTTTGTAGGCAAAGTTCAGGATTTAAAGTGAAGAGGAAGAACAATGACATAAGATGGAGTGCATTATGAGAAATAAAGTATATAGGAGCAAAAGTGCCAGACTTGAGCAAGATATAAATTTGGTGAGGGACAAGACCAAGAATAATTTAAGGAACTTGCGGTACAGAAATAATATCATATAATAATAATTTAAAAAGAAAGAGTGTTGCTTTTTGTTATTTCTCATTCTCTGATTTTAATGTGAAAGTTTGTTGCAGTAATGCAGTTTACAGCAGTTATTTTTCTTGCATCCTAAAGGTGAGATGGATGGTGGTAGTGGTGCCTTGCTAAGGAATAACAAACGCAGAACTTGCTGACCCCTTCTATAAAAACTGTTTGTTTTTTTTTTGTTTTGTTTTTTTTTGTTTGGTTTTTTTTTGTTTTTTTTTTTTTTTTGTTTGTTTGTTTGTTTTTTTTTTTTTAACTGCTGTATATTTTCCCCATTAAAACAGCCTCTAAGCCGGAACCCAAAAGTTACAATAGCTGCTTTTCGTAGTTCCTGAATCATGTTGTTCAACATACAAATCCTTAATCAAGCATCTCAGGTTATAATAACATAAAGACAGATTTTAGTGCGGGGGGGAAAATATAGTTATTATTTGTAGCACTGCAAGACAGTTTCTACGGACATGTGAAATTAACATATATGCAAATTGATGTGATTGTGGGAGACTATTACATGGTTTTGTTGACTGTTAATAATTAAAATATTCTTCTCATTAGAACTTTAATCTGAAGATTACTCTTCCTGGTTTGAAAGAAGATACACAAGTCATTAAAATAAGATTGCAGCCTGGTAAGTATCCTTAAAATATTTAGTGAAATTCTGTTAAATTTTATTTTGACACTATAAACGAAAGCTTCTCCCAGGAAGGTAAAATATTAAGTGAGGCATAAGAAAGGATCCAGGTGATGACTAGAAAGGAAATAAAGCCAAGAGCATACCATTCCTGGCAGGAATATCATTGTACTCACAACCCAAACTTATCTACTCTTCTAGGAGCTGGAATTTTCTCTGCTTATTTGAGGCACATTTTTCTATTTTAATTACTTGAAATCTTTTTCTAGCACCATTGAATGGGTTAATTTCTTATATTCTTGTTTTTCTGTGGCATTAAGACTTTTAACCTGTGCTAATCTGCATTGACCTGTTCTCCCTGATGGAAACATGTTATGACTTAATAAATGCTGAATCAGTTACTTAGCCCAGCAAAGGGGGATCTTTTGGCAACTGAATTGTCTGAAATTTTAATGTTACATGTTGAATTTATCATAATGCAAGACAGGAACATAGAGGTTTGTAAGGACACTGCCCTTACCAGAATTTTGTTTTGTGAATGTCTTGATTCTGAAGATCCCTTCCGTGAGATCTGTTATCTCCTGTTATCTGTGTTTTTCTGGATTTGGGATATAAGGTATAATATGAACGCTTAGTTTTGGCCTCCCATATTGCCAAACTTAGTCTTGTCTATCTCATTTTGCAGAGATATTGTGTACTACTTTGTAAGACTTAACAATGCACAGTTTAGTCTGTTATCTTTTGAGGAATTAAAGGTTTATGTAGAAAACAGTGAAATGTTTGGACTTGAGACAGACTGTGTTGTGTGTTGCTCTTGTTTACCTTGGACTGAAGTCAGCTTCATCCTTCATTTTGCTTTTGATGTTGTAGAGATGCTTCACTACCTCTTTCCTCTCACTTGAGTTATATCCTTAGCTTTGTAAGCTATTTTTTGAGGAAGGAATAATAAAGGCTATTTCAGTCTCATTCTTCAACCAGTGAGTTTGAAATAGAAGTTTTATTTAATCATGCATAAAGGATGCTTTTCAAAAATTGCCATCTTTGTTCCTTCAGAGCCTGTCTTTTAAGAGTAGTCTATTACTTCCTTCTCTTTTTTAAAAACTGATGGAATAATTATGTGTTCCAAGAGATAGACCTATTTGAATAGTTTCACTTTATTATCTAAGTAACGACAACAAAACTTGCTTTTGTATTTTTGTGTGCAGATTGTAGCTGTGATAGCTTTGGCAATTAATTGGGTATTTCAACATTAATATTTTGGTGTTTGTTTATCATGTCAGAAGAAAGCTCCAAGTTTTTTTATGAATGGGAATCCATATAGTGTGTAAAGAGTGCTGTATCATGTGTTTACACCTTATGCATTCTGAATTTCGTCTTGTTTAAGTGTTCTGTGCTAAAGTAATTCAAAAGATGGTATGTATTGAAGGACAAAAAGTATCTGGAACTTTTCAGTACAATCCAATATATATACCTGAATTGTTTGAAATGGTTTGTTACCACAAGTGTCTTGGTAGCTTGGCTTTAAAAACCCTTTGAGATAGCAAAAACTGAAATTCAGTGTCTCACAAGTTACCTGAAATTAACTAGTGTTCTGCAATTGTGCATTTTTTACAGGCCCTCCTCATCAATTGAAAGTAAAGCCAGATTCGGAAATTCTGAAGATTGAAAATGGTACAGCTTTTCCCTTTCAGGTTGAAGTAGTGGATGAATCAGGAAATATAACAGCACAGCCAGAGTTGATTGTTCATTGTAAGGTAAACTGCATTTCATAATGTGCCATAAGGATTTTGATTCTTGCTTTTTAAAGGGCTGGACAAAGAATCTGTTTTTGGAATCTGTGTAGAATTTAATATCTTTAGGAATGCTTTTGAAGTTTCTACAGCTTGCTAGCCATAACTGTGACTCTTTTACCTCTTATCTATTATGAGCCATTCAGTAAGTTTTAAAATCAGTGGAACCCGATTTCTTAGAAATCGAAGAGAAAATTAAGTGAGGATATATAGGTTCAATTTTAAGGTATTTTAGGCCATGTTTATACTATACAATGCTAAAATTTATTCAGAAAAATAACTTCAGGAAGCTTCCTTTTGGTATTTTTTAAATTAAAAATTCAAGTCTAGTGCCTAAAAATAATATTGGATAAGACTATTATCATAAGCACTAATACAAGCTCAGAGTGGAATGTGTATCTTGCTCTGACTTTAGGAAGTAAGAAACTTCTCCTTTTGGTCCTCTTTTTTTGACTCAAGAAAGTGACTTCCCAAATTCCAGTGTAATCCTACAAGGATATATAGAAGTGTTTTCTCAGTGCAAAACAGTCTGCATTCCATCTGCATTTTATGCGTGTAAATGCTCTTCCTGTAGTCTGGGTCTGCAGTGATATGATGATGTGTTGAATGTGATGTTTAAATTCAAGGAAGTTTACTTCACAAGTTAATTGAATTTATTGCATAGTGGCAGAAGAGTCTAATAATTGTGTGTTATTAAAGCAAGTGAATAGATAGTATAATTTATTTCTGTAACTTACTCCTTTCTCCCACACATCTCTTATTGCTTGCAGAAAAATACAGGTGTTGGTCTTCAGTTGGAAAACTGAAATATAGTATTTTTTTTCTGTATATAATTACATATATTTTTATATTTGGACTTGTGCAAATAATATTTTTTAAATAATCATGGTGGTTATGTAAAAGAAACTTTGTTCAATCTTAAATTTTAAATAGTTTTTAGGTTCTTCAGACCTTCCTGTGTATTCTGTGGACTGCAGTAATGGAGGAACAAACATTTTAACTGGTCCAGTTATACATGTACAGAATATCAAGAAAGACCAGATACTGAAAGCAAGGTTTGAAGTACTTGTAAGTACTGGTTGGAGTGTTTGGATTAACAAAAGATTGAAAATTTTATTATGCTGTCTTGCCAGCATTTTTAATGAATAAGCTTAGCTTCCCCCAGAGTTACTGGTTTAGGTATCATAAACCTCATAATCAGGTGGTTATGTTTTTTATCACTTGAAAATCATAAAACAGAGGTTTTTTTCCATTTCTTTTTCTTCACTTCTTACTCTATTTGTTAAATCCCTGAGGTATTTCAGATATATGCCGGTTTTCTGGGATTTTTTCTTCCCCTTTTTAATTCCTGGATTATTTTGACAAATTGCCCTCATTGCATAAACATTTAGTGTGAGAATAGGTATGGCAATAAATAGTTTTTTGTGGCATTTCAGTTTCAAAGCTCACAAAGTATGAATTTTTTAAAATGCTATTCAACATTCCAGTTCTTTGGAGGTCAGGAGAGTTGCAGTGCTGGAGAAAATAAGACCCGTGTGTGTTTTACACTGTAAAAATGTGTGAATAAATACTAATATGGCAAGGTGAATTATATGAAAGGATTCTTAGGATTATGCTTTAGAAAAGTATTTTGTAAATTTTATAACCTGCTACTTCTGGAATAGAAAAAAATCTAAACAGCTAACATCAATTCTAGTATCTGTTAAAAGTTCTGATTATATTGGCATATCTTTTTGTTTTACTTTTGACAAGTCAAGCTGATCTCATGTTGGGATACCTGGTCATAGCTGGTAATCCTGTATAGAGCCATGGCATTGTATATGCATATCTAAATCTAATATCTTAATTATATGTTGTCTTTTTCTTTCACCCATGAATAGGATTGCAAAGATGTGCCACCAGTGGAAAAGATTATAAAACTTCTTCCTAGCAGTCATGTTGCAAGACTACAGGTCTTAAGTATGAACGGACAAAAGGCTCTTCAGATTAAACATCAGGATGAAATCAGTTGTGTTGCTGGCCAAGTCATGAACAAACTTATATTTCAGATGTATGATGAAGCAGAAAGGGAAATACCCATAACTGCAGCTGCTGCAGAAAAAATCAAGGCAAGTACTTTTGAGTAAACAGCAGAATAATATGGGGGAGAGACACGAAGCTGATACCCTTAAAATCCATAAATTCCAGTCTAGAAGTATTTTTCCTTAAAACTGTGTTAATAAACATGGCAACTTAACTCTCCTCTTAATTATCTTCTTTAATATTTTTATTAATTAATAATAGGTAATGCTTCACAGTAAAATTATGAAAAGCAGGTTAGTATTTCCAATGCTTCTCCTAAACACGTAAAATAATTATGACATAGTTATGATTCCTCAGATCCGGGCCTTCCTAACATTTAGGAACTTTGAATAGGCATGTTCCCCATGGAGGCTTGCTTGTCTATCTTACCCCCTTTCAGTGTACTTATCTGGAGCCTAAGATGAACACAGAGATTCACCAAATATATCACACTTGTATCTTTCCTAATTCAAGTTCAGTGAGGGAAACCTAATGTATGTTTTGATCTGCTTGGGTTTTTTTTTTGTTTTTTTTTTTTCAAGTAATTGACTATTTCAGCAGATAGCATTAATTACTTCTGGGAAATGTCCAGGCTTTCCATTGAAAACTGCTTTTGCCTGTGTGTTATATTAGCATATTTAGAATGGCTACAAGGTGTATGATGTAGCTAGTAATTTATAATTTAGCTTCTGATTAATTTATAATATTTTAATTTTAGGTTAACTGGACACCTAAAATTGACAGAGAGCTGTTGATGCAGGGATTATTACCTGATGTAAAAGTACCAACTTCAGTAAAAGATGTACGTTACTGTCTAATTACTTACCTTGATGAGCACGTCTCTCTGGAGAGTGCATTCACAGTCAGGTTTGTTCCTTTGATACATTTCTTTATTAATCATGTTATTGGCATAATATTGTAGATCTCATTACTTTGGGGTAAAACAAAAGTCTTTATACAGAAGCTGAAATAATGAAAGCGGTTGGCAAATTAACAGGAGAATGTAAGCTTGGGAAGTAGGAAGGGTTTGTGTAAATTTATTACATATGAGAGCATTACCTATGTGAAAGACTCCATTGTGGTTGCTGGCTTGCATCCAGCCCTGTAATCTCTTGTGTAAGTATACATGCAGTGAGTAAAGAAGATTATTGATGTTTTTGTGAACTTGCAGTAAGCATTAGCTCACAAAATAGTTTTACCGAAGAGTTAGGTGACTGGTGATTGAGGAGAAAGAAATATCACTGCAAAGTTAGTTCTCATCTGGTTTCTCAGTCAAAACTGACAGGCTTAACTATTACCTAAATATTATCATTCTTATTGAGTTTAAGACTTGTAAAGTTTAATAAGAGGAATCTGATCCTAAATTATTTGTATATATTTCATGTGATTTTAATAGGTTAAAATTAACTAAATAATTCACAGCATTCTGATGCTGGGGTAAATTTGCAGCAATTAGTCATTTCACAGATCTGTAGTTGGAAAATAAAATACGCTACATGACCAAGCAATAAGATTCTTTAAGATATTTATCATGCCTGCTATTATGTTGTATTTACCTTGATGAGAGAAATAAGTCCATTTTCATATGTTCAGACCAGTTCCTGATGAACCCAAACACATTAAATGTAAACTAAAAGGCTCAAACACACTGCAGTTGGGTGAAGAACTGCAGAGTGAAATCGGTGAGTGTTTGTATATTCTTCATCTTCTTCTAAGATATGTTCCTTTTTCTTGGCAGTTTGTTAAGGCTGTTGTATATACAGATGTCATCAAGAGTAAATCACCTTTAAGTACTATAATGTAAAAAACAGGTTTACGTTCTCATTCACAGAAAGATGATCAGACTTCTGAATTGCCATTTTACAATTCTGGAGTTACTTGCTGACAGAATTTGCCTTTTACTTTGTACATCAGGACATTGCTCATGTGTAGTTCAAGGTGTTCATAAATTTTTGTTTAGTTGATGTATTCTGAAATCTGAAAGGCCATAACAGCATTCAGACTATTGCTAAGGCGTGGACTTCAAAGTGTCATGTTTTAAGGTTAACTTTAACCTAAGAGGAAGGTATGTTAGGGATCAGTCTTCTCATTCTCCTTTGGTTTCTGTATGCAATTGCCACATGACATAGGGAGAAGTTTAAAATTCTTACACTATTTTGGGACATTAAAAGCTTGTGTGTGAATGAGGAAAACACAGAATAAACTTAAGAGGTTGAGAAACAGCTTTCAATTTTAAGGGCTTTTTTAAAACTTTTTGGTAAGAAATAATCTTTTTATTCAAAAAAGTGGGAAGCACAACTATACGATATAACTATATAGATACATTTGGTTTATGTCCACAAGCTGGGGGTTCTTACCAATCTGTATAAAAGCCTGAAGAGAGTGTTAAGAAGTTGGAACTGGGCTTTTCCTGGGTATGTTGAGAGACAGTAGACTGAAGCAGTGGGCACCAAGTGAAGCAAGAAATGTGCCCCCTGAACATCAGGAAACACTTTTTCACTGTGAGGATGACTGAGCACTGGCACAGATTGCCCAGGGGTTGTGGAGTCTCCCTCCTTGGAGATGCTCTGAAGCTGCCTGTCTGCAACTGGCTCAAGGTCGCCCTACTTGAGCAGGGGATTTCAACCAGGTGTGGCATCCAGAAATACCTTCCAACCTCAGCCAGTCTGTGATTTAGTGATAGTTATTTAAATTTTCTCTATATTGTGTCTGTGCTGTGTATGTTTATATTCCATATGTTATGTAATGTTTCATTAAAACAGCTGCTGAGGTAGTCATGCTAATATCGTTTTAATCATCATCATCTTTTTTTAACAGATGTAATGATTACAGATCAGTTTGGAAATCAGGTTCAGACAGTGACATCTGCATGTGTAAATTCCCTAGGAGTTTCTGGGCCTGGACTTGATAAATCAAATCTGAAAATAACTTGGCAGGTATTTATAAGATGTCATATAGTTTATTTCTTTGTGGCATTTATGTGGTAATTGTCTTAATTCTCTTACACAGAATTGAACCAAAATTGTGGAAAGGTAGTCAAATTACGCCCTAGTTAGTCACTTAAAGCATCTTAAAGCATTAAAATAGTATGATCCTGTTCTAAGGAACACAGCTGCATCTGTTAAAAACCTTATCACTGCTGCAGCTATACAATGTGGAGGCCAGTTCACTTCATGCTTGAGTCAGGTTTGCTTTGTTTCTAGTTCATTGTTGGTATGTTCTCTTCTATCTTGTCTTTAGTCTTTTCTTATGTGTTTTTTTTTATGTTGGTACAGTTGATTTTAAGATCTTTTGAAGAACCTTGTAGAAAGGACTAGTGTCTGTACCTTTTAAAATATGCTGGATATAACCTGAAAAACAGGTTTCTGAGAAAATCATGAGTTTGAAATGGGTCACTTGTTACTCATGAAGTTCATTTAAGTTGAACAGAAGGAATAGAACTTGTAATTTAATTTTTAGTCCACTAGTCCACTGTCTCACAGTGAAAGCACCAAGTAGTATTTATAGCATAAATGTGAAATGCTATATTGAAAAAATACCAATAAATTTTACTTTGCTTTATTTGTTCTTGATAAAGTCTTCCCTTTGTTTCTTAACAGGAAAGTACTCAAACGATGAAAGTAAAAGGTATTCGATATAAACCTTGTTTACTTGGAAACAAAGAATTGTGCTTCGCATGGCGTGAATTTTCTGACTTTATCAGAGTGAATTTAGTAGCAGGATCCCCAGCTAAATTGCAGTTTGTGGATTGGCCAGAGTTAGAAAAGGTAAGTTGAATGATTTTAGTTTGAAAAAAGACGATGTGGTCTCTAGTCAGGTATTTTAATTCCATTTTTTTGCAGAATAGCTAACTATATTAGGGTTTTAAAAGTGAATTTATTTTTGAGTAATCTAACTCATGTGTAGGCTTACAGCCTTAAATATTGTTAACTTTATACTGCCCCATTTGCCTTTCTACAGATAGTGCAACTTTTCTTTGGTGCAGTAATTTTACTGTGGGCTGGATCCTAACACCCATCTTTCTCTGCTGTTTTCCAAAGATATAATCCTTGGTGGTAGTAATGGCTGGCAGCTCATCTCTCCATCTCTTGCTGGGGTTTTTTGATGTTCAGGATGTACGATGACTGTCCCAAATTTACTTCAGTTTACTAATGTTTACTGTCAGAAAATAAACACTTAAAGAGAATGGTCTACAGGACTCAAAGGAAATGCCTGGAGGTTTTTGGTACATCTGTTTGCCTAGGGATTTTAAAATTAGCTTTCAGTGTTTACTCTGGCTATTCAAATAGTAGTGCTTAACTTGCTGCAGAAACCAGAATAGAAAACTGAAAGCAGAAAAAAGAAAATTGTATCTCTGAATAGAGGACAAGGAACCAAGATTAGTGTTTTGGAAAAATGGAGAAGGAAGTTACTGAAGAAAATGAAACAAAAGGTTTAAGGAGTCACATAAAACTTTTTGTTCTCAAGGCAGCTGAAGTGTGTCAGAAAATAGAAGTTTTAGGCCATAGCTCTTTCTACAACAAAGACATTGATAAGGCCCTTCAGAATCTGTCCTTTTAGTCACATCAGCATAAGTAACCCATGTCATTTAATTTAAGCAGTGTATTTTATTCTATCAAGAGAATAAAAATAAACTCTAGAAATACATTCCTGCATACCATTCATTCATGGTGTAGCTGTTCTGGGAGACAAATATTGTGGAAAAGGTGGACGCTGTTGCTCTGGGGATTCCTGAACTGCTGTGAATGTCCAAGATATGCAGAATTTAATAGTATTGTGCATTTGTATCTCTTCCAGCCTGTTTCAGTGATTAATGGTAGAGAATTGCAGAGGCCCCTTATTGTTCAGTTGTGTGATCAGTGGGGAAATCCAACTCCTGAACCTAATGTCAAAATCAGCCTTACAAAGAGTAACAACTTAAAGGTAAGCATTGGCCTTACTAGGTGAACAAGGCTTAACACAAGTTTTGTTGTCATGTCTGTGGTATCTTAGTTTTCGGGACATTTTTGGACATACTAATAAAATATTGTAACAGCACAAAAGAATAATTAATCCAGTATAAGAATAGCGGCAATAAATAACAAACAGCTCCCAGGACAACAACCACAAATATAACAGCATTCCTATAGGACAGTGTCTCAGTATAATTTGAATACATTCCAGATCTTCTACGGATCCTTTCTCCAAATTTTGCATGCACATCACACCACCACACCCCCAATGTTATCAGAGGAAATTTACTGAATGATAGTGATGATGTTGATACCATCTCAACTAGCAACCAAATAATTTTTATCTGGTGGTTCTTTAATTTTGATTACTGAATGTATGACATACTGGTCTGTATGTAAAGCTGGTCAGCAGGTTTGGGCCCTGGTTGATTTAATTATCTTGTGAAAAGCATTGGCAGAATAAATGAAATGAAAACAATAAGAGTGCAAATTTAGCCCAAATTTAAGTGGTTAGTGTCTGTAAGTGTCCATTATCCATAAGTGATGCATGAGTATCAGATGGTTTTCACATCGGTCTGTACAAAGGAACGACTTTGACCAAGTACTCCATTCATTAGAAGTTTTATTCCTGTTTTTGAACAAAAAAAAAGGAAAGTCAAGCTGTCAAACATTCCTACCTGTCAGTACAGAGACCATTACATTGAATATATATATTATCAGCACAAGATATATTCATCCACTTCTGGACATAATGTTTTCATTTGGGCTGGTCCTGTTCCCTTTTTTGTTCCTGCTTGCTGCGCATTTCCTCAGTTTTCTCAGAGTACACAACAGCCAAGAATATTCTTTTATTCATTTCTCCAGAGCTGTGCCACAACCTTAGATTTTGCCCTGTTTAACTATGCTATTATTATTTTTTTTAATTGGATATTTTGAAATAGATTTCTTGATGTCTGAAACATTTCTCTTCTGTCTTTTTACTCTCTTGCCATAGAAGCTTGCCTCACAGCTTAGGTATTTTTTTTCTCTGCCCCAAGTATTGCCTTTATGGTATCAGCTGAATGTCACTGTGGGTTCTAGTTATGTTGTTCTTGAGAGAAGACACAACCTTGGCAGTAGCACTGCATGGTTGTGCTGTGTGGTCAAAGAGATGTTGTAGTGGCATGCTTTGTCTTTTCAGATTTTATGCCTTCTTCCAGGGAGCACCAGCAGCCTCTCTTAGAGTGTTTATGTTCTTTATCTTAGTGGGGTGCCTCCAGGAGAAAGCATTCTGAAAGCCAAGGTGGATCATTGTTATAAAGTGTTTATTACAGGATGCTCTGCATTGGCATTTCCAGTAGGTTGTATGCACAGTCTCCTAAATGAAATGAGAAGATTTTGGGAACTGAAATTCTCAAATAAGATGTTCTCTGTATTTCACATTCCACCCTCTTAAGTCTTCAAAGCCTGATACTGTGCAGTTGCATCATTTGTTTCCTGTACTCCTTTACCTTACAGATCCAAAACTGAAGGAGAACTGGAGGAGTACTGTAACAGGCACTAAAAAGTTTGTAGAAGGTTCTGGATCTGAAAATATACTCAGATTAACATCTGTTATGGATGATATGATATCATCAGTAGCAATTTAAAAAATAACATTTATAAAACATTTGAACATATTAATGAAGAAAAAATATCCTAATTCAGATGAAGTGATTGCTCTTAAAACTGGCAGAGAATTTGAAAACTCTTCCTTAATATTGTCTTAGTAACACTGTATCTTTCCCTAATTTACAGTGCAAAAATTTAGCTATAGCTCAAATCCATGGACAGTATGCAGGCAAATAAGATAACATTTTATCCTAATACTTGATACTATTTCTGTGTCATTGAAAGAATTTTTTTTTTGACAGCTTGTTCCTTCAAACCAGCAACATAAAACAGATGACACTGGTAGGGCTAACCTGGGAGTTTTTACTATTCATGCACCTAGGTAAGTAGTGAAAAACGGATGAATTTCATAAAGTACTACCAAGTATTAATGTAGAGCTAAGATCAAGCATTTATTTTTCATGTGCAGGTGGATGGCCAGATACTAAGTTCTTAACTAAATAAAATCAGTAGCTGCTTCTTTTGATCTACTGAGAAGCTACCGCTCTAATAATCTGAATCTTGTTTTTTTTTTTTTTTTCTGGTGATGGTAAACCTCATCTTATTATTGTCGGTCTGCTCCAAGTGTAAGTGGTAATATAAGCCACTATGAAGTTTTGAAATGTAGAGTCTAAGTGGCCTGTTCCAGACACTACGCTTTTAAAGTAGGAGCGTGTTCTAAGAGGGTTTAAATCCCACTTTCTCTGTGTGTCTATGACATTGTTTTAAAGGATTAGGTAGAGTGTGCAAAGGAATTTTAAATATATATATATATATATATATATATATATATATATATATGTATTTCATTTTTCCTATTTGCAACTGACCTGCTGAAGTCTCATTTCCAGCAGATGTGTGTTCTGTGGTTCCTGCTTCTTCATGTTGTGCTTCTTCATACTCACTTCATGTATAGCTTCCCTTACACACTGATGTCCCATATGGCTTTTCAAATTCATCATTTCTATATCCTCATATTCACAGTCCTGCAACTCACTTCCTGTATCCCTGAGTTTCCTGAGCAAGACTGGGTTGGCTTTATAGGTTATTTTGAAACTAGAAATAAGGGCTTGTTCTTGGCTTTCTTTTTATCATTTTGTATTCAAATATGGAGGATTTGACCCATAATACTTTTGCATTTGGAAGAAAATTGTTTTAAATGCTGTTGATGGTTCTCAGTGTGTTTGTAATGCCTGTGCCTTAGTAGAGGGATGATGAATATTAGTTATCAGTTTACTACTGGAGGTTAGAAACAGGTGTGCCATCATACTATTTACAGAATAGTCAAAACTGGCTAGGAAGTACAGCCTCTTGACAGTTAAATACTGTTTTCCCAGATATGTTTAAAAACTTGAAATTTAAGTTTTTCTTACTGTAAAGAAAATTAGTTATTTGATTGATTTTATTTATTTGATTTAATAGCATTGAAGCCATTGTATACTTTTGGTGTACTTTGCTAGATGTGAATGGTATACGGATTCAGTCTTTGGAAACTTTTATGAAAGCGGAATGCTCCTCACCATTTTAATTACATTCTGCTTTACTGTCTTCTGCTACTTGAAGTTGTAGTTGCTAGTGTCTTACAGGCAATGAAATATCATCAAAATAATTAAATATAGAAACAAAATTAAATTTAATAAGTTAATATCTTAAGAATAACTTAAACTCACGACTTTACTTGTCTAACATTGCATTAGCAGTTCCACTTTTTTCTTCTCTTTCCCACTACACAACTAGGTATTGTTTAGCATGCTTTCATGTACATTATTCTGACTTGAAGCCTGTTGAAAATTGTCTTTTCAGAAGAGATTTTACATCCATTTTTATGATTTCTGTATATTGCAGGGGAGAGCACATTTTGCAGCTTAAAGCCTCACACAACAAGACTGTATTAGATTGTCTTGTAATTACACTAAATGTCCTCCCTGATCCTGAGAAACCTGTCTGCTTGAATGTTAAATATGACAAAAGTCCTTCTTTTCCAGCAGGAGGTACCTTCCCTGGTAAGTATATGGATCTTTGGTGGAAGCCAATCACTCAAGTGCTTTGAAAACCTGTGAAAAACTATTTTAGTGATTTCCTGCTGTAATTTTTTGTTTTCTTCTGGTCTGTTTTCTCAGTTCTTTGTACCAGCTATATCTGAGATGTAGTACTTGGACAGAAGAGATATGTTGGTCATCTTTGGAAGGCATTTCAAAAGACCTCTTATTTATTTTTTTAAAATTGCTCCTTTTTTCCATCTATAAATGGTAAAACTACAAAACCTCTTTTCTGTCTCACTAAAATATGATCTGAGCTAGTTAATGTATGTTTTCCTTCATCTGTTTTTGTGGAATAGTAACAAAGGAAGTAGCTATGAAATTGCAGGCCAACTGTGAGCCAAGATAAATGAAAAAGTAATCAGCAGGAAGACAACAAAAAATATTCTTGTCTCCTGCTGTATTCTCTCACAAAAGGGCTTGTTTCTTGGCTGTCATAACTTGATCGGCCAAAATTTTTATGACAAGAGGCTTTCGTTTCTAAAATACTCCATACAGTGTTATGACCTTGATTAAATTCAGAAGGTGTTTTAGTTTTTGCCTAGAAAAATCATAGAATGACAGAATGGTTTAGGTTGGAAGGACCTGTAAAGATAATCCTTCAGCCCCTCTGCCAAATAGACCTTTTTCAAATGTAGTGTGTAGTGTAAATCAACCAGGTTTTGAGTTAAGAAGAGAGTTAAACAGCTTCTTCAGGACAATATAATACATATAGTATATATGGCATTAAGTTTTTAAATAAAATTAAATAATAAATTCTGTATTAACAACCTCATTAAATAAATAAAATACTTTAACATCCTAATTATTTGATTTATTGGTGATCTCAGGTATACATGAGGGCAGGCACTGTAATCTTGGAGGGGTTTATGCCTTAATTTTTTTCATGCACATCAAAACACAAGTCTTTCCTTAAAGTGCAAAATTGCATGAGCAGTGAAAGTTCATTTACATGCATTAAGTCCATATGCTTTGTTCATTTTGAACTAGAAGAAGGGTAGCTTTGTCCTAGTTTGGATTCCATTTCCTTCAGGTCACTGCACTTTGTATGGGACATACAGGAAAAGTGAAATTTTTCATGTTGGGATATAAAATGGACAGTATTTTGACTGCAGTACCAGTCATCCGAGTGAAATGTCTCCCTATAGCCTATTTCTGACAGATACAACTGTATGATCCTAGTCTGTAAGAAGCAGCCAAACTCCACTTTAGATCCCTTGGAAAAATGGTTGTGATGTTGGTACAGTCTTTTTACACCTCATGTGCCTTTCTATCCAATAATTCAATGGCTAAAGCATTTGTGAAGGAAGAGGGGGATTTGGATTTCTTGTCCTTGAAGGAAGGAATCACATTCTTAACTAGCTAATGGTACTCAGTCCTGGGAGCAAGAAGCAGTCTGGTGTGCTGTTTTGATAAGAATGATAATTTAAGAAAGGCAGACTTGAAATTTTAGAATTGTTTTTAAAGCTGGCATTGGATAAGGTAAGTATTTGATTTTTCCCTAAGCATTGTTACCTGGTCTCATTACAGGGATAAGGAGAGATTTTTTTCATATCTGGTTTGAAATTCTCAGTGGCTTTGGCTCTTTTTAAAATGCTTGTTTTGTAAGTTGTTTTTTTTCTTAAGTATGATGGAGACACAGAAATTAATGAAGTTTGAGTTTCTTAATTCTGAATAAAAATAATGTTCAAAACATGTTTTTCATCCTACAGATTTTATGGTTAGTGTTCTTTCTGAAGATGACACCATTATGAAAAATATTAATCCAGCTCGGATTTCTATGAAAATGTGGGAAGCACAGAGCAGTCGGGTTAGGACACTGATTGATGTAAGTCATAAAAACACATTTTGAAAATGGGTGTGAAAATGCCGGCATAGGACAAACATACTTCTAGTAGAAGCTGTCTTTCCTTTGACTTAGATCCACATCCTGTTCTACATTTTAAGTAACAAGTACTGCAGATCAGGCCTATGTGTTTATCAGTGTCTGTCCTATTGCAAGTTGTCAGGCTGTCAAGTGTCAGTACTACAGTAATGACAAAATTGTTGCTGTTCTGCAGAAGCCAAGTCATAGCAGGGAGAGTATTAGAAGTAGTCACATTGAATTTTGCAAAGCCTGTGAGAATTAGAACATAGAATTAGTGTCTAATATATAGGCAGTCTCATTGACTCACTGTGGGTTATCAGTATGGCACATCATTAAGTCTGCAAATTATTAAGTCATTGCAAGTACTTTCAGTATATTTCATTAATTTTTTCCGCCTTACTTTACAGGTTACAACGTTTAGCTGTAGTAAAGTGAAGGATGACAAGGAAGACAGCTTCTTCTACTTCAGGTATCATTTGTTCTACAACTTTTTGTAGAATTTACTATATAAATATAAATGTAAATATATTGTAGAATTTACTATATAAAATACATAGTTTGAACAGTCCATCGCAGCATTAGTATGATACAGAAAAGGTGAAAGATACTAGCAAGACTCATTGAGATGAAGATTATTTCCTAGATATTTTCGACATTGTGTAATCTGAGAGAAGAGCCTTAGATAATGTATTAGAATACATTTTGAGACATTCTATCAATGAGGGCACTAAATCATCGGTTTGTAACTTATATGGTAACATTCTTTAATTCTTTTCAATATTGCTTCAACTACTGTAGAATTGCAGGCTTGTCAAAACAGACTTCACTCTATTTTTACTACCTTCTCTACCTGCACATCAATCCTGAGCCATGACCTTAGTCCTGTCACTTTAGTAATCGTTCCTTGGGCTACTTAGAGTGTCTTAGATGAATGGTGGCAGAACTAGAGCCCATCATAACCTGGTGCCTGAGTGCCACATTATTTCTACATCTATTTCTAGTAGGCTATCTATGCAATTAGCTAAATAGTTACGGCACTGGCTGTTGATTCAAGCTTTTGCCTCCTGGGAGTGGACTTTTTTTGACATAGGTGCCTGTAGTTTAGTAGTTGTCCACAAATGTCCAGAATTAAAACTCCCAACCTTACTGAAAAATTTGACAGGAGGGTAGACATTGCCCATTAGCAGCCCTTGTAGAAAAGTATGTTTTGCTTGCTGCTAGTGTCTATGGCATCACTGTCTACCAAGTGACTTTCTCTCCAGTTTTCCTGTTCTTGGCACACTCTTAGATGGTTCTCATCTATTTATTACCAGTCATTAACATGGATGCTGTTATGGAGTCTTAAACAACTTCCACAGCAATTCTGTAATTTCTTCTTTTTCTAAAGCCTATGTCTGTCCAGCCATGAGATCCTTAGCTGATTATTTAGTGATCATTAATTAGTGTTTTAATGCATACTGACAAGGCAGATGCTAATGGCAATCTTAAGCTAGATAAAATGCAGAAAGTAACTGTTAATTCTGTATGAGAAATCTGAAAAAGGGACAGTCATGGCCTGTTCTAGAAATACTAAACCTTTGGGATTTTGTTCTTTCCAAATTAAGTATTCCAGAGAATATTGCATATTACTCCTTCCCAAATAAAATCAGAAGAAATAAATTAGTGTTGACAAAAGAGTTAATATGTTGTATGTTGAAAACAAGAATTTCATTAATCAATTCAAGAGTGCCACGTGTCACCTTTGGCTGTTTGCATCTCCTCAGAAGTTTGTGAGCATTTGTAACTCAATGCTGTCCCTTGCTAAACTCTGCAAAGGTCCTCTGGATGCCATGTGGCCTTCCTTGCTGTCTGAACTTATAGCAGCAGACACCACCTCAGGTGTCTGGGCTTTTCTTCATGTTTTGATTGTAGGGGTTCGTTGCCGGTAGTCTACACTCAGGAAAGCTCTAAGGTAGAAGGAAAACTTTTTTTCACTCTTCTCTTGACCGAAGTGTTTGCAGTTACCCAACTTTGTGCAATCTGACTAAGGAAGGAATTTAACTACTCTGATTTTATGAAAATTTTATTAAACTCAGAGAGAAATGCTTGTTGTTCCAGATCTAGTCGTGTCTATGTTTTGTTCTGGTAGCTTTATGAAAATTCTGAATAGGAAATGCAGTTATGTAGACTTGCAGGATTCTGAACAATAGGGCCATGACATTCCTGTCATCTAGAAGAGACAAACTCTTGGAGGTGACTTTCCTCATTCAGGCTTCCAAAAGCCTTACTCTCATTTTTGAGGAACTTCGATGGACTTCTTGCTGAAGGAGGAGTATTATGCCTTAGTAGGGCTTCCTAACTAGCTTGTAGGACTACTCAGAATTTGAATTGCTTGCGTACTTACGTACTTGTGACTTCAGTATTGACTCATGTTTGCTTGGGTTTTATTTTTTGTTTTTTAGGGATAAAGTGGTTCCGGAGAGAGTAGGCACTTACGTTATCCAGTTTACCTTTGCAATGGATAAGACAAACATGCTCAACAGTGAACAGGTTTGAATCTATAATTAATTGCAGGTAGCCAAGAACACATAATGCAGAATAATCTGGGTGAAGTGTTATGGTACTTTGTAGGTTCAGAATGCGAATACTTTCACCCACAAGTTTTGAAAAAAATTGTATTTTTATTTTTGATTTATTGATTTAAAACTGGTAGTCAAAATGCGTTTTCATTAATTTCTGTAACCAGCAATTTGACAGTATAACAGAGGTGCATAATTTGGAACCTTGCAGAACTGCTTTATGGTTGTGCTAATTAATTTCAGGTCTGTCCATGAATTTCACATACATTTGTTTCAGTGTTTTTTGAGCAACCCAAGTGTGCAGGTGATTTGCAGTTAATTATATCAGGATTTCATTTTGTTTTATTTTATTTTTCCTTCTTTTTCTGCTAGATTATAGTTGAAGTTGTACCTAATGACCCTGTACGCTTGTTACCTGATTCTTTACCAGCTACTCCAGCAGTTTCCAATGTTCGAGCTCTTACCAGCCGTACACTGGTCAAGGATTTATACCTCCATTTAATGGTAACTATACTTCCATACAAAATCATAAGTAGCGAAATATAGAAGATTGCTAAAATTATATTGAATTTTGCTGTAAGATGTTGCTACTGTTTTTTTTTTTTTTTTTAAGATTTACTTAATAAAAAAAAGATGCCAATCAGTGATTTTTCAGCATATGACAGGTCCATCTTGTTTTATTTATGTACACATGATCAAACCAAAAAATGTTTGGTCCTTGCTGTCAGCTATCGCAGTTGAAATCCATGTCTTGCTGCCACATGGAAAAATTGTTCCAATAATAGATTCTAGTGGAAAAACACTTACATGTACAGCAGATGTTTCTCTCCATGATTCTTCTTCCCAGGGACAGTTTCTCTTAGAAATCTTATATTACAAAAAATAGGGTTTCTCGAACTTTGAGTGTTCACAGGCATAAAAGGCAATCACTTAACAGCTACCCCAATAGCAAAGCAGACAGCTTGTGGAAAAGTAATTTACTTTAATCACCAATTAAAAAATATTTGTGTAATAAGAAACAAAGAGCAAAAAACTAAAGCAATATCTTCTCCCCCACTCTTTCCTAGTCTCGGCTCTCTTCCAGATCCCTGTACCCTTTCCTAAGCAATGCAGGGGGATGGGGAATGGGGGTCACAGTCAATCTGTAACAGCTCCTAAGCTCTTTCCTGCCAGTGCTTTTCCCTCACTGCTTTCCTGTTCTAGTATGGGTCCATTTGTGGGCCACAGTCCTCCACAAACTGCTCCAGTGTGAGCCCTTGCCACAGGCTGCAGTCCAGGAATTTTCAACCTGGTTTAGCATGGGGTCCTCCATGGGCTTCCATGCAGGTCTCTGCTCTACTGTGGTCCTTTGTGGGCTGCAGGGAAGTACCAGTGTAGTTTCCCTGTGAGCTGCAGGGGAATTTCTACTCGGGTGCCTGAACACCTCCTGCCATGGTTCCTTCTCTCACCCTCTGCTGTTTTCTCCTTTTTTTCCCTCCCCATTCTCACCTGCCTGCGCATTTTTGCCCACTCTTAAATATAAAGAAAAACACCATTTTGGCTGAGGGGCTCAGCTGTCCCTGCAGTTGATCAGGTGGAGCACTGGCCGTGTCCAGCCTCTCCTCACAGAGGCTGCCTCTGCAGATCCCCTCTGCAGACACTGCTAGCACCTTGCCCTATAAATCCAGGGCAGTACTGAAACTGATTATTTAGTTCAGTCCTGAGCTAACTTGTATTTCTTTTTTACTTACAGGATGAATACAACAACCACACTGGATTTGATCTAGTTGGCAGAATAATAGCAAAAATTAGAAGCCCCAATGAAGAAGATATAGAGATCCCGCAGTTTCATGGGAAAGTTGATAGAGTAGAGTTTCCATTGGAGAATGGATCAGCTGAAATTGTAAGTGTGACTGAAATACACAGCTCCATGAACAGTGTGTCTAATGAGGCTTATTTTCCTGCAGTTTTAAGGTTATCTTACACCTCATTGTGTTCTCTGGAGATTTAGCTTATATTATAGTTTTCCCTTAAAAATAAGTAGATAAATTATTTCTTCTCTGTTTGGTTGCTGATTTTCAGAAGACCTGAAGGAAGGACATTCTTTAAACTGTTTATCTTTGCCAAGTGAGGGAAGTGTGCAAGTACTTTCAGTTAGGGATGAGGACATTCAGGAAGATCCAGGAAAAATATTTTGTTCATTTGAATTTTACATGTGAATAACACTTAACCAATTTGTAGTTAAACAATTAATATTAATGATATTTTACTTTTTTATTTATAATACTCTCAGGCCGTAATATCTGAAGATCATTTAAACTGACTTCTTCATATATTTATAGTTAAATTTTGCCAGGCCCGCTTTACGTTTTTGTGTGACTTGTGGGCCTATATATACTTTGTAGAAAGGCATCCTACCCTCATGTGAAGAAGATAAAACTACCATTTCTCTTTGTTTTGTTTCACTCATTAATGCACTTGGCTGTTAAAAACACTTCCCTTGTTTTGGTTTGAATCTCTGGCATCATGTATACTTTGAAAGTACTGCATATTGTAGTCACATCACTGCAATCACTTTTTATTCAGCAAATCCAGATTGAATTTTCAAAACCTTTTAAGTTCCATCTGTCACAGTTACGATAAAATATGGTACAAAGACACAATGTAAAATGTGCACATGCACAAAACCAGGAACTGTTCAAAACACACCAAAGAAAATCCTGCTGAATAGAGAGTTTCTTCTGATTGGGGTGGTCACAATCCCTCTCTTAAAAGCCTACACAGAACTTGAGTCAATAGTATTCCTGTGGTGAAGCAGTTGTTTGATTTTTTTGTTTGTTTTCAACTTGAAATATCCTGTAAGAACAGCAGAGCAAAATTATGCCCCTACTTCATTTGGCTGTCACATATTTTTAAAGTCTGTCTGACGTCTACAGAAGTCTTCAAACAGTTAGAAGATGTACTAAAAGAGGATGCAGCTTTTTAAGGACATTTTCACAGCCACCTTTTCACCTAGCTTGCTCTTTGGAAGCAGCTTTATCATAGAACAGCATCAGTGGGTGTCTAGTAGAGACAGACACTGCACAGCAATCAACACAAATTATCCAAATACATCTTGAAAATTGCCACTGTAAGACTCCAGTGGAATCCTAAAATCTACAGGTCCTACATAGAAACTTCTTCATAATATATTTTATTCAGTATATTGGCTGCTTTTATGGAGATTCATATGTGAAACTGAACTACACAGCATAAGTTATTCTGTGTCAGTAACAGTCAAGGACAGAAGCATCTAGTTAACATGGCCAAATGTTATTAATCTGCCAAATACTGGTCTGCTCTAATCCATACAGAAAAGTGACAAAATATGTATGAAAAAGAACCTAGTAAAATAAAATGCAGGGACTGAATAGAGGCATATACTCTTGGGTTTCTCTGGTTTCCCTACCATGTTTAGGGAGTGATAAATTAACTGGTTTGTGAACACATCTTTCCCCAGGCTGGTGGGGTTCAGAAAAGGTGCAAAAGTATAGCTAATGGATCAGGTAAAACCACTGGTCTATCAAAACACAAATCTTGCATTTTTACCTGTGGTAGCAAGGTGTAAATTGAACATCTTTATATGGGTAATAATAACCCCATATATGGCCCATGACAGTTCGGATAAAATTACTGGATAATTTCTTAGACTCCTTGCTAATGCAGAAATAAATTTTTTTGGTCTATCTTCATGTAGTGGTAACCTGCTGTTGCATAATTGTGACCTAAATTCCCCAGTCTTCCATCAGTGACAAAGCTAACCTATGTAATGGGAGTGTACTGAGTTTCGTGGTGTTTGGGGAGTGGTTTGTTTTTGTTTGGCTTGTTTTGCCCTCCCTCCACCCTTTTTTTTTTTTTCTTTTTTGTAAACAGATGCGGGTTCTTTTCTACTTAGGCATTCCTGGTTTAGTGGGAGGCGGGGAGGTCTTGCATGCATGCTTCTTCCTTTTTATTACTATGATCTAAAGAGCTCTTGCAGCTTTTGACAGTATCTTGTTTTCACTAGTCATCCATGGGGGCTAACTGCATTTCAGTGAACTCAGTGTCTCTTCCCCTCTTCAGGCAGTTTTCAGGCATCTGGTTTATATGGAGTTCACTGACTTCAAACTACTCACAAGACCCATGTGGAAAAGATTTGTTGGTTGTGATGCATTGTCCTTTTCATATGACTTGTTATAGGGAGGGGAAGGGACATAGTCATGTTCTTCAAGTATTTTGAAATTGTTCCATCTTTGTAAAGATAATTGTGCTAATTGCATGTAACTGAAGTGATAATCTGGCATGTTTACCCTTAGTCACAAGTTCAGAAATACTAAACTTGTTTAATGAAGAAAAATGCTTAGGTTTTTTGTTAGCTTATATTTTCTAAGGAAAAGATATTTCCACTACAGACTTCCCCTGATAAATACATAGCTGCTATATCTTTGAAAGCCATGAAGACTATCTTTGAAGGTTATATATCTATCTCTTCTTTTAGGCTGCAACCACCTCTCTCTTGATTTGGCCAGTTGAGTAGCAATTTCTACATGTTAAAGGTGGAAACAGTATGAGTTTTATTATAAGCATTATTCATTTTATGCATGATACCTTTCCCAAAGTAACAGCGCATTTTGATATTACGTTTACTAATTTTCTGTTTACCTTTATGGTTTTATAATATTTCTCATGCTTATAAAGAAAGGCAAAGGATTTAATATGCCTTTTCAATAAGGATTTCATAAAAAGTTAAGTGTTATGATAGTGTTTGGACATATATTGTTAATTCATTTGGGATCTGCTGTCTACTTCCATGGTAACAGCAGTAACTAATTAAGCTCTGGGAATTGTTTTTGCATTTATGCAATTGGATCTTCCATTTTAATGATCTGTTTGCATTTCACATACTGAGTGCAGTACACCTGAGGATAATATCTTGCTTAGGAGACAGCATGGAGGATATTTTTTCTGAGCATGTGTCTCTGAAATAAAATATATAGCCAAAAATAATAAGACAAAATTTTTGAACAGGTAAAGCAACAGTCTTAATTCCTAAATAATAAAATAGTTGTATATTTGTATTTTACTTTTGTTTAATTGTTATAAAAGGCTTTTCCAAGCCAATACTTAAAACTGTAGTAATACAGTATAGATATTATGTGTTACGTAACTTTAAAGATTTCGTAGCTGAAGAAGGTTTATTTTGTGTGTAATCTCAAGCATGGGTATAAATTTGTCTGTTTATTTTCGTAGAATTTAGTGCTGGCTGAAGACAGTCCTGGAAGAGATAGCACTGAATATATTCTTGTCTTTGAGCCACATCTGCCAGCTTTGAAAAAGCCTTTGGAACCATATTGTCTCTCATTTATGTTTTACAACGGTATGTTTTAAGTGCTCTAAAATACTTGCTTTTCCTTAGAATCAGCTATTTTTAGATCTATAATGTTTTCAGAACTATGTAATGGCTTAAGAGATTTTTGCTAATGCTTAAATCAGTTAACTATGTCACTGTATGTTCTAAAAGTGTGTATGCTTATTTCTGTAGATTTCAAGAGGCAGCAGCTGATGACAACACTGACCAGGGAGAAAGACCAATTGTCTAAGTCCATAGATCTTTACAGAAAGATGTTTGATACTACCAATCAGCTCGTAGCTGAAATGAAATGTAAGTTCAATCAAATATGTAAGTAATTTTTCTGTGAATTAAATTTCTCTCTTAAAATGATTTTGAGAATATAGAGAAGGGGCGAAAAATCAGTATTGAAATCATGAGAGATGGTAGCTTGAGGGTAGCAGGAGGGGTGTATATCTTTCAGGGAAGCATCTAATTACTTGGATGTACCCATGTACCTATAAAGGGTCTTGATTTGAAGTAGAATGTCTTATGTCAGAATTTTATAATAAAGGAGAAAAGAAACATGGAAGTTGGTGTTCTTTTTGTCCATGACTGCCTTTTAGTCCCATCGTTGCATGCTCATACGTCTGGAAATTCCATAGTAGCCTGAAAACAATTTGAGGAGCGTGAATTCTAGATAATCCTCTTTTAAAAAGTTTGCTTTATATTTTCAAAATATCCTTTTCCCCCTCACATTTGACCCCGTGTACATTATTCAGAAGGGTTGTCATTGTTTGTGTTCTTCAGCAAGTGTAATCATTTGTGAAATTCTGTTAAGCTGCAGGTGAGTGTGAGGGCACTGGTTTTATGGGAATGAGAGGAATGAAGGAAATATTTTCTTCACCCCTTTTTTTTTTGATTGAATCATGCTGCCTGTTGATTAAAAGGTTTGTTTTAATAATTGCATTTTGAATTTTTATTTTATATAATCACCAAATGTAAATAAAGCAGACTGACATAGAAAATGCCACTGTTTCTTGTAATTTTAATACCGTATATTTCCATTATGAATGGAAAATCCTGAATTCCAGTGTGAAAGGCATAACATTTTTGTTTCATACATGCACATCTGTAGAGAGGAAGTTGGAGTACAGCATTAGACTTTATGCTTTAAGTAATGTTTTCAAATATAAACATGCTTTGAGTAGAGGTAGAAAGCAACTCACCTGTTTAGTCATTTGTTTTTTAAGTTGGTTCAGATATGAGAGCTGAGAAAATAGTGTCTGGAGAGTGGTGTCCCATATAACAGGCTAAAGAAGGTAGTGCTAGCCACCACTCCTCTCGTTTGTCTTGCCTTTTCTCCTGTTGGAGAACCATTTACAATCATAACTGAGGACGAAAACTAAAACCAGTTGATGTTCTTAGACTGATATAAGGTCTAGGTCCCTTTGCTTCTTAATGCTGAAGGTGTGGCATCTACTGAAATTGTTTGGAAACTGGACAAAATTGCAAGATCTTTGTAGAAAAATTATGATATTCTGTACTAAAATTCAGAAGTGGAAAGGGTCAGTTGCAGCTGGCATAATTCTGAAAAGTTGTAAGAAATTCTGTAAGTGTTTCATTGCTTTCTATCATTTCCTCACTCTCTTGATTTTGTTTCAGGTCAGGTTAAAGAAGCTGAAGCAAGAGAAGCCGTCCTGAAGAATGAACTGAAAAAGCACCAAATTGAATTACCACAGAAGAACACAGTATGATTTATTTCTTACTAAACTCTATTAGCCTCTCTAAAATTGATATCAATAACGTATCAATACTGATATTTCTGAATCATGCCTGTTACCAAAACAATGACAATGAAAGTGTAAACTGTAGGAAAATTTGTGGATCAATGTTAAACTTAAGATTTTTTTTTTGTTTTGTTTTGTATTGTTATGTTAGTGTGAGAATCTTTTAGAAAACTGCTAAAGAACTGACAAAAACCTTCTCTTTTATATCCTAGTCTTGTTTTTCTGCTGCTCATGTTTCTGATAAAGTTACCAGTGTTACTGGTGCTGCTAGATGTTACAATGGGTTTTTGGAGGCTGGCCAAAATATACTGGATGTATTCCGGAATAAGTAAGCCAGAGGAGAAGACTTTTTTTCCAGAGAATCAGAGAATTGCATATGTTACCACCAAAGTTCATGTAAAAATAAGTTTGGAAATATTCAGAACAATGTAACGTAGTGCTGCAAGGGAAATTGCTAATTTCCCTCCTTGAAGATCCAATTATATTTTAAGGAAACTTTTTAAAGGTTTTTGAACTACTAACATTTGGGGGAAAAACACCTATGTAAACAATTATCCGTAGATCAAATAAGATCCAGTTATAGTCATTAATCACAAATTAGTAGAATTAAATTGCAGTATTAGTGCTGTAGTTCCCCCTGCTGGCTAAATTTTTCTAGCTTGCATAGTCTCCTGAAATGGTTACTTTTTGTACACTCATTATTGTCTCTTCCTGCTATTTTAATTTGTTTTCAATTTTGTGTCTAATTAAGCACTGATACTTCTTTGTGAAATGTTCCTTGAAGTCCTTAAAAATCAGAACAAAACAAAACAAAAAAAAAGGAGTAATGAATAAGTTTGGTCACAGTTGCATTGAGCTTTCCCTTTGCTCTTTTCTGGGATTGTGCACAGTGGTCCCTTAGACATTAAAAGTCAGTTTCAGGTTATTGAGTGCTTGTTGTTAGAAAGGTAATTGATGACAGATTACTTCTGCTGATCACTTCATTTCTACGTGCTTGCTAATTTTAAGTTTTCAATCTCAGCTTCAGTATGTAGATTCTCTTATTAAAAAAAAGATGTTGGAACAAGAAGGAGTAATGAAGCAGCCAAGGAGAACTTGTACCCTCCCAAACTATCCAAAAGGCAACCAGGATGTTCTAGGCAAGGTGAGTTTTCTTGCAAGGAGCCTTCTGATGAATTCTGTTGGTTCCAGAAAGCAGTAGTGATGAAAAATTATCCCATGGCCAGCTCCCCTAGCAGAGCCTTCAACAGGGGAATTAAATGTCTGTCTGAAGTTGCAAGATTATTGTAATTACCATGAAAAGGGGATGTGGTCGTGGTTTCTGTTCTGACTGTTGTAACTTCTGTGGTACAGATTGCACATTTAGCTCAAATTGAGGATAATGAAGCTGCAAAAGTTATTTCTTGGCACCTGGCAAGTGACATGGACTGTGTAGTCACATTGACCACAGAAGCTGCTCGTTCTATCTTCGATGAAACTCAAGGTCGACAACAAGTGTTACCCCTTGATTCCATTTACAAGAAGACACTTCCAGATTGGAGCAGGTAGGGGAAAAAAAACAATGAAAGTTCTGCATTTGTATTACATACTAATTCAACTCTCTTTTTCTTGTTTAACATGATTTTTAAACTTCAGTTAAAGATTTGAAGTATGAAATTTCTGGGTTTGTTATTATAGCAACAGTAATGTCACTTGAAGTGTTAGTTGAAATCTGTGTTACATCTTTAACTGATATTATGTGTCTGATGTTCTTTGTTTAATAAGGTGTTTCTATTAAAAAATAAGACAATTTTTTTTTCTTTGTCTACATGTTTTCTAGAGCAGGAATTTATATTAGATAGTGTTTCTAATCAGATTATAACTTTCAAAAATCCAGTTTCAGAATACATTCCCAAAATCAACTGTGGTAGTAGAAATTTATTTTGCTATTTCAGTTGCCTGAAAAATAAAGAAAAATACAGTGTTTTGGCTCCCGAAAATAATTTGCTTATGAAGATGACTGCTAAGAATGGGCATGAGAATGCCCTTTAGAAAAGACCTGATATGTAAATGTATTTATGATGTTCAAATTCTCAGTTTTCATAATACAGTGCATTAAAACTTGTCCATAAATTAGTCTCATGAATTTGTTGGAAATAATGTCTCATATCAAATAAATGTTTCACTAAAAAAATCTTTAATATAACTGGCATTTCAGATAGTGATGGGATTGTTTACCTAATGTGGAAGTGTGAAGATGCATTCAATTCAGTCTGAGATTCCTGACTAGAAGAAGGACAAATTGTTTTCTTCTTTTCTTCTCCCTCACTCTCCCCTTTCTTTAATCAGACCTTTACCTCACTTGAAAAACGGAAGAACCTTCTTCAGACCTATTGGAAATCCTGTATTTGCCAGAGATCTGTTAACATTTCCAGATAACATAGAGCATTGTCAAACAGGTAAATGATAAGAAAGAAATAATTGCTAACTTCTTTATTTTAAAAAAACTAAATACATCACAAATTATAATCCATTAATAATCTTCGCTGATACCTTTGCAAATACCAGCGTACATTCCTCCTGAGTTCTGTGGGTAAAAATAGGAGGGCATTACCATTAATTATTTTGAAACAAAAGTTGTGAAAATTTAAACAATGACCACTTTTTTCTGCTTGTTGTCTTAATTTCGTTTTCTCTACTTAGGTGTATGGCAGGTTTCTTCTTGTTTAAATTCCTGCAGCATTATCTTATTCCCAACCTCTTTAAAACAGGAGCTGACCATCACAAGATTAATTTTATAATCTCATATTGCAGAAGTTACTCCTTTTGTTAGGCTTTGTTTCCAGTTTTTTGTTCCTCTCAGAAGTGTGTAATGCATAGATTTAATTACACACAGACTGAACTGTACATGACTGTGTATGTTATGCTTAAACAGCTTAATAGTTGTAAGAAATCAATTTTCTTAGATTTCAGTTTAGGAAACTATCATCTTCTCTCCTTCTAACCACATAGCAATCCCTACCTTTTACCTTTTTTTTCTAAATTAAGTAGACCTGCTCCTTTATATGGAGAGTTGGAGTCTGGTTACTTCAGTAAGTTTTGCATTTTTTTTTCACGACCTCCCACTATTGAAGTATTCCTCTCTACTGTTACTAAAGACCAATTTTTAGTCCTGGTCGTTTTCAGATAGTTAGATATTGTCAGACTTGTAACTATCAATTCTTCTTTATGCCCCTTGGGGGAATTGAGAAACCATATTGTTTGACATATCTTATACATGACTACATTGTTAGATTTTGTATAGAACAGACTTTTATTAGCAGGAGAGTCTTAAGCTCAGTTGGATCATTGGCCTGTGAATGTTCCTTTCTTTGACAAGCCATTGAATATGAATAAACATAAGAAAAATAAAAGAAAATAAGAAAATAAAAGAAAAATAAGAAGCTGAGAACAAAATTCAACATTCCAGGAAGATTTTTCAAAAGTTATAATTTCTATAATTTAATGAAACTTGGGATTTTATCATGGGTGTCTTGATAAATGTAAACTATCAAGAGAGTATTTTATTGGAAAATACATTCATTTATGCCAAAAGGCAATTAAATGTACTATTTTTTTTCTTTATGAATTCTCTGATGAAAGCAGAAGACTGCATATCTGTCTCAACCTCAAGAGAATTGTGTTGAAACAAAAAGTATTTACATGCTATTTCCCTTGCACTTATCTTAGAAGATGTAATAATGATGCCTCAGAATTGACTTTTCAAAACTCAAGTTATCTTGCTCTGGAGAAATTTCTTAGTTCAAAAATTTATATTTTTCAGTGTTTGGTATGCTCCTGGGTGATACTATCATTATAGATAACTTGGATGCTGCCAACCACTACAGAAAAGAGGTATGTTGCAATTTTCCTTTAAATTTTATTATATGGATCTACTGCAGAGCTATATATTTAATGCATGGGACCATGTTTCCAAAGATAAGCATCTTCAGTCTTGCTGTTAGTGTGAAACACAAGTTCTTCTGTACTTTTCTGATCACTTAATGTGTAATAAAACACAGGATTCTAAAGCACATGGTGAAATTTCTGGTCCGCTTGACTAAAAACTTGATGTGAAACCTACAGGATGTCTTTGGGACCCACTTTATTTAGTTTTAATGGTTCATGTTTTAGCAGGCAGGAATCTCTAAGGAAGTCCTGACACTGGGCACTGTTCCTTTCAGCGTATGAGTTTGCTAGAATCAAAATAATGATTGATCATAAGACTGTAGAACTGTGCTGATTGTCCTGCTTCCTAATACATGTTGATAATCAGCTTTTTCTGGGTATAGATCTAAATCCTGCCTTCGGAGTTCTGCTAAAATGTGACAACAGAAACTCCAAAAAAAGGGTCTTTATAATTATTGACAATACTGCTTAATTTTAATATATGCATTCTATTGCTTGAAAGCAAAGTCTTGACATAATTTCATAAAATGTTTTCATTAGGGAACAAAGTTGCATTGCAGTTGAAAAATGCAAAGGTTCACAACAGCATTGCTGAAAACTTAGGTTTTGTGTGGAGTTACTAATTTATTATCAATTTTTATACCTGTGCAGGTTGTAAAAATTACACACTGCCCTACCTTGCTGACTAGGGAAGGAGACAGGATTCGGAGCAATGGAAAATTTGGAGGCCTGCAGAATAAAGCTCCTCCAATGGACAAACTCAGAGGAATGGTATTTGGAGCACCAGTGCCAAAACTTTACTCTACTTTCTCTGGACAGATAGGTGAGTTAATGAAGTCATAAAAATACAAAACTTACAAAATTATATTGCTTGTCTATGTTTTTTATTCTCTAATGTAATACGGAATGGAAAACTTGAGTTTAGCATAAAGTTATTTTAAGTGTTCTGTTTATAAATTTGCCTTTTCTTAAAAGCTTCTAGTATTACATTTCCCGAAATAAAAAACAATAATAATGAGATAATCCTTTTTTTCCTTGGTCTTAATAAAGAAGGTATATAAGTAGGAATAATCATTCAAACAGCTGTCATGAGAAGCTTGAGTTGATGGAATTGTGGCATCAATGAAGAACAAATTTTAGATCTTTCTACTCTGGAAGTGCCATAATCAATTTAGAATTTCTTATGTGCAAGTGAGCTCTATGAAACAGTCATAGAAAAATTCCTATTCTCTAGAGAGAATATCTCATAAGTTACCCTATTTCCTGGGGAATCACTTCCATTTTTTTGGAATTAAGGTTAGAAATTGTTAGAAGATGCAGTTTCTGACATGTAACAACTGACCTGACTGATGGGTAAACACTGAAAACTCTTACTTACAAACACGATTGTTCTTAAATACTTCACTTTTTAAAACTTTCTTTTTAAAAATTAAGTTTATCTATGACAGCGCAATGAAGAGGTGTGGGGAAAGGATATATGTACCTATTAAAATAGCCATATATATGAGCAAACTACTTAGCACTGACCAATTGAGTAGGGAAAAGATAAGGACTAAAAAGATCTTTTTTCTCAGCATTTTAGTAAAAATACATTAAGTGTAGGAAAAACACAGTAAATATGTCAGTCACAGACTAAAATACACTGGGTTTAGAATGCTTTGTCTATCAGCATGTTTTCAATTGTTGTACTCAATTATTATCCAATACAAATTAAACTGGAATTTTCCATAATTCAGTACTGGACCAGTCATGGTAGAAGAAAAAGAGCATGTTTTAATTTCACTTAGATAGTAAGCATTTAAAGGAAAATCGTAGTAAAATTCCATTTATAGGATAGCATCTCTTTACACAGGGCTTGTTTTGAACTTAACTTTACACTTTGTATTAGTTCTGACATGCTGTTTTTCAACGTTTGTAGGCAAAAGTTGCTTAATCTGTTGTTACACTGGTAAGGTACTTGTAAAATAAGGTGTACTAAGAGTTTGCAGTGCCTTTTGTGAGTCTGCAGCAGGTCTCTGAGAGCTTTCACCCCATGGCAAACTTAAGGTCATTTAGTGTTCAGTTAAGCTTTGTGCAAGATAACCTCCTACTCACCTCGAAGTAAAATGAATGAGCCCAGGCTAAAGTGATTGAACTCTTCCTTTATTACTTGATGTATTTATTCAATGCCTGGAAGTGGAAAAATTTTGTCTCATATGTTTAAAAAGGAAAAAGGATTGCCAACGAAATACACCGTTGTTTATCTGATTCTACTTCGTTAGATTTCCATAGTGGGGCAGAGTGAAACTCAGTAAATATTCATTTAGTCCACAAGGTGGAATACAATTCAAGTCAATAATACAAGCTTCTGCTTTGTAGCACTGAAAACACAATATGCTACAAGCACTTAATGTCATCAGAGGTGGAGAATTTCACTTGTAGCACACAGGCATCAAGATGTATAGTGATACCAGCTTCCCACATCATTTTCAGAGCTTGCAGGTACTTCACTGTCATCTAAGATATGGACTCGAAAAGAGGATTCAAAATATTTGGTATATTTTTTTTTGTTTGTTGTAGTAGTTATTTTAAGAACAGCCACCAATCCACTATAAGTTTGGATGTTTTTTTAAGTAGTGTCTTTGAACGTTATTTTTTTGTGGATTTATACATTGTCTAGGTTGTATTTGTAGCATTCTAAATCAAAATGGTCATTTACTTATTGTTTCATGGCTTATTGTTTTATTCCTCAATTAGATCTTCTTCAGCAGTACCGTGCAGCAGTGATTAAACTTGACAATGTGAATAAGGACCTCGATTTACATTTGCAGTCACTGAACACTCCAGAAATGCAAAAGAAAAAACAGGAACTTGCTGAACAAGAGAAAAACCTCAAGATAGTAAAACAAAAATTGGGTAGGTTATTGTATTACAATTTTGGTGCCCTATAGGAGGAGAACAGTTAACTGCAACCAGATGTATTCTGCTCTTACAAAGTTCAAACTATGAATGAAAATTGTTAGCATTAATAGCTTAGAGATGGCACATTTTAAGGAAAGAATAGAAAAACTGTATGTAGTAGTATGATGCTGTGGATATTGCCTAGAGCAGCACTGCCCTGTATTGTGTTCAGATAAGAATGTGGTCAGTCTGTGTATTGTGAACATGAAACTATGATCTCACTAATAAGGATTATATAACTACTAGTGTGGCTGGCCCCATGCTACAGAACACTGGCATGCTTTTTGAAATGACTGTGTAGTAAAGAGCTGAATTGCTTTTGCTAAGGAAACACAATCAAAACATTGTGCTATAAAAAGAAACACCCTGAAGTCTGCAAGAATTGTCTGAGTTACGAATTTTCTTAATGTCAAATAATATTTACAGAAAAAAAATCAACATTTACTCTGCAACAGTTATAAATAAAGCAAATAGTTTTAACTGTCATCTTTGAACTCTGTTTCAGATATGAGGTATCCAATAAAATTTATGAAGACATTGCTAAAGTCTTATTTCAGAGGTTTAACTCTATTGTTATAGGGCTCGTTTATAACCAGCAGGTTAAATTTTTCTGTTATTGTTCTTACTTGCAACTTTTTCATAGGTATGACTCCTGCTTTATCAGATAAAGGTGCTGAATCATTACTTCAGCCTGTCATGTTAGATACATCTGACACCCCCATTCCTCCCAAAAGAATGCGAAGAGAGACAGTGAAAAAACTGTACGAGTAAGTATTTTCTGAATCCAATCATTATTTTCCCATAATCTGAATTAAAAACAAAAACTAATTTATTCTGCATATTTTTAAATTCATATTTGTATCCAATAAGCAAAAATGCATAGAGTTTGCATAAAGCTGATTTTCAAGATAATTTTAAATTTCTTTAAAGTTTCTGCTGCTGTTTAAGCCTCATATAAAGATTTGCTTACTAATTGTAATTCTGTTTCTCTTTATGAACTGATTGATTGGCATCTTTGTGCATCACATTCACGGTATTTTCTGCTATATACCACACTGTTACACCCAGAACTATTTGATATGGCTTGGTCTGTAAACTCTTAAGGTCTTCTGTCAGATACTGGATAGATGTGAATTGGTGGTAAAGTGTTTAACACAGTTATGTCTTCCATGGTATCTGTTCTCATTCCCTCTGTGCTGATGAGTGTTTGAACACATACACATACAGACATATAGATTTCCCAAATTTTTGTGTATCTTTAAAGTGACATGAAACTGACTGCCATTTCTCATGTCTCTCTGCATGACTACATCATTGTCTTTGCTGAACTATGGCCATTTTCTGAGACTACTTAAATCTTACTCGGTAGTGTTCTGTGAATCTCAGAACCAGTATTCACTGTATTACTACGTCTCTCTATTTTTTATACTTGTTAGTATTTTAATTTGTATCTACATATAGAACTAAAGGGGTTATGTAGTTAAACTATCTAATATTAGCCTGATGCTATTCTTCATTTTAACAAAATAAATACAACAATAAGAAGCTCTATGCAAATATGGGGTTTATATTGTTTATACTTGTGGGAGCTCTATGCTGTATATATTATATGTATATGTGTATGTATGTTATGTATATTATATATATTTATTATATACATATAAGAAAAGCATTGTTTATAAGCCATTGTGCTTGTTTTGTTTAGCTCAGAAGAATGGATCTCCTCTCCTGCAAAACAGCAGCAACAGCAAGTGCTGCAAATGGCTCCTTCAGAACTTAATGGAACTCCACGAAAAAGAAAGGCATAGGCTGATCAGACTTGCTGGGAAGAACTGTGTATTGAAAATGTGAATACATTCAGTTAAAGTAAATACTCATGTGGTATTACTATTACTCTGAAGATTTTTATACAGATAGAAGATAAAAATGTTAGTAGGAACAAAAGCTTAAGTATTTAACACTGATAGCCCAATTTTTGTATAGTTAATTTTCATTTCTAAAAGCTTTCAGAGTTTTTATGTTCATGTGTGAAAAAAAGTTTAAAATATATTCTTTTTTTATTTATAAAAAAATGATCTTTTCAATAAAACTGCTTCAGTACAAAGCTCTGACAAAACAGTCACTTCTGTTAAATAGGTTGGGTCATGAAACGAGATTTTAATTTTAAAAGCATTCCAAGCTGTCTTGAGGAAGATAGTCAAAGGTCACCTTTAGTGATCTGCATCACAAAAATTTTAGGGATGAAAAGGACCAGGCATGATTAAAGATAAAATTTCAGCCAGGGTCAGAGCAAGCAGCTGGAAACAGACTCAATTGAAAGAAAAAGATAGGGCAAGAGTAGGAAGCTAAACTTGAAAAGCATAAAACTATTAGTTGAAGCCCTGTGAATAACATAGGAAACGGTGTTCAGGGGTGTGGACATATGGGTTCACATCTGCCTCAAAGAATTTCTGCCTCGGAGTGAATATTGACACCAGATCTACTGATCTGTACTCTCAGCAACATTCACTTTATATATATGCTCCTTTTCTGAAAAAGGACTTTAAACTTCAAAAGACATAGTAACCTCCTGCTAGAAGTTTGCTAGAAGACTGCTGATCACTGTTGCACATCTCTGTGACAGTTCTAATAAAAGGAAATTTCTCCAAATTAAGGAGAAATAAAACAGTGTAATTTATGGCTGAAGGTTTTCCAGAGCTTCATGTTTTAAAGACGGCTTAAACATCAAATTGTCCAAATCTCAAAGAAAGTAAATATATTCAAGGATAACATGCAAGACCAGCAGGAAACTAAGATAGCCCTACCTCAGCCCTTTTTCCTGTTTTTATTCTCTAAATTTAGACATCAAGACTTGAATCAGGCAGCTATCATGAAGGGTTTGCCACATAATAATTTGTCCCACCATACCAAGTTATTTGATAGTACTTCTTGTAAAAACATTTTTTTAAGTTCTGACATCTGCCTAGCCTCGGCCTCCAGCCTCTAGATAACCTTGAATCTTATTGGATTAAATATACATTCCAGCAGAAATGTTTCCTTTTGGAATTCACCTCTTGCCTTTGGTAGTCAGGGTAGGCACTGCTAGCATCATAACTCCCTCGTGGGAGAGGCAAACAAAATTAAGGATGGTTTCCAGTGTTGTGCAATAGCTATCAGAGATTTCAGGAAATTTCACCAGGGAGCTTTCAGGATTTTCCTGCAGAGTGATGGCAAGTTATTACAGTGCAAGTTACTGCTTTGCAGAGCTTGTTGAGGGCAGCTGATTTGGTCATGACAACAAATTGGAGCTCTCAAGGTAAGTGGCAACTTTTTTCCTTTGCCCACTCTTTGCTCTGTAAAAGAACAGACCTCAGCCATGCTGGGGCAGTTTGTGTTGTCCTCACTGAATCCATGCAGGAAACTGGGAGAAAGTGGTTGTGATTTTGGTCTGGGCCTGCTTTTTGATTAGCACCCAGGGATGCAGGGACTGTCTGTCAGGTGAGTGGGGATGGATACCCCGTGTAACCCAGTGAGGCAGGTTAGATGACAAGTCCTTTCTGCCAAACTTCACTTGTGGTGTTACAGCCCCACCATCACTATCATGATCATGGCCCTGACACTACATCTCTACAATCCCACTGTCACTAGTACTTCTCTTGTATCTTCTCCATATCTTCTGCATTTATCTCATCTGGGATTCCCTCTGCCTCGTCTAGGGCCAGAGTCCCCTTGTCAGCCAGAGCTGCAGTTCAGGGAAAGAGCTGTGATAGTGAAGGAGGAAAGGCTGATGCCCAGGGGAGCAAAAGGGAGGCAGGGGACTGACCACTGCAGGATGTTGCTGTTACTGCTACAGCAGTAGCCTGGATGAAAAACACACACGTTCCAAATGTCCATTGAGACATTGTGAGACTACTGGAGCAGTGTAATTACTGGAAGTTTTCTGCTGAAGCCTCCAGAGTACGTGTATATTTGATTAAGTTAGCTTTATTTTTCTTGCTATCCTAAACTCCATGTCAGCTAAGCCTTTAAAGAGTTTTGCAGTCACTATTGGTGAATGGTTCATACTTCAGTTGGTCATAGTGGGAAAAGAGAGAGGTAAGTTGCTTGCTTTTTAACAGCAAAGGTATCAGCTGTTTAAAGACTTTGATAATTATAGTACATTGCTGTGGTTGTGGTAGTGTCATTTTATGGATATTTAATAAACATTAAGTAAACTGTCATTAAAACATTATCTGCCTTCATGCACCAGCATTTTCTCCCAATAAATTCTGGTCCCAAATTGTTCAGTTTAGGGGGGGGTTTTGTAATATTTAGGAAGCAAAACCCATTAAAGTTGCTTTTAATGGTCACAGAGCAATGATAGGCAACCATGATCTGCAGTAAATTCCTTTTCACCTGCCAGAATGCAATACAACAGAGAAGAAGCCCAGATCACTTTTAATAATTTCTTTTTTAAAAGTCAGTTTGCTTATTATCTAGGAGCTGGAACATGTCTTACTAGTAGTAGCAGTACCAATATCAGTAAAAAGCAGCTGTTTGCCTCCCTTTCTTCCTGTGACTAGACAGGGTGTGTCCAGGGATTTTGACATTCCTGCCACACCAGATCATCTCCCCCCAGGAACAGGCATAATTTCAGCTTCATAAAAAGTGGACATGTGTATGTGCATGCACACACCAAGTTATATATGTATATGTGTACATATAGTTCCCCTATTCTGTATTTCCATAGACAAGCTCTTCCACACCCGCTGCGACTGTGGAGAAATTCCAAGAGAACTACTGTGTTGACTGGATGTGCTTTTGCTGCTTCTGTCCCCTATCTGCCTCTGGCATGTCTTCTCTGCTGTGAAATGGTTCTTTAGCAAAGAAAACTGACTTTAAAAAAGTGTGCATGTAAACTGATTGAATGCAATTTTATTTTAAACCAGCCTATATATAAATTGAAGGAAAATGTTCTGTTATTAGAGGCAAAAAAAATAGCACTTCCAATTTGTAAATATGTAAATTCCACAAATTTTACAGTATATGTTAATGGATTCTTACAGCTCTCGCTAGCTTTTATAGGACTCGGTCGGTATCTATGAGGGCTCTAAAGAAATCCCCACTCATTACTTGGGGGTTATAATTTAAAGTAGCCTGGCTCTTTGTGACTACACTATTTAGGCCCTGTTTGTATGCACACCATCAAGCACAGGTAAACTTTGCAAGAGAAATGGGCCACTAAGATCTTCCCTCAAAAAACTGAAAATATTTTATACAACAGCACAACTATGTGTTTCACAGTCTTACCTAGGAACAAATTATGAAAGATTTTTTTCATCTAATAACACAGTCTTAAGAGTCTTCACCTAAATCCTATGGCATTCACCCTTTTTAGAAAATGAATGTTACTTTCTAGTTACTTAAAAGACATTTAGTGGGCTCTCATTGCTTATTATTCACTCCCTCTTTATCCCTTATCCTGTAATTTTGGCAAATCAATTAAACTATATCATGTAGCAAATACTGCAGTCAAGGATAACTTCAAGAACAGAAAAAAATACTTTATTTTCCCTCAGTGTACTTAAAAGTTTTGATGAATGTTGATGAACCAAATAACTGCAGAAATCTCTGATCATTTTCACAAAAAAGAAAAAAGGGTAGATAAAAAAGTTACTGAATAAAAAACCTGAGCTATTGAATTAAAAGCTGCTGCTACTTTGTTTAATGGAAAATGGGAATGTTCCCAAAAAATTAAGTTAACTTTCCCCAGTAACCAGCTCCTGAAAACAAATGTTTCATATTAAATACAGCTCCTGCTTACAAACGAAATATAGTAGAGAAATTAAATGGCAATGTCATAAAATCAGTAGTTAAAGACTGCCTTACAGGAAAAGGGAAAGGTGGACTGTCATGTTCCTGCCCTGTCTTACTTCCACGAACCTCTCCTTGTAACTAAGGGTCTCCTAGCATGTGCATGCTCCTGTGTGGTGGTATTATATTAACCTAAGCTAACTGATGCAGAAGATACAGATCAAAGGTCCAGCTCCGCTCAGACTGGAAGAGCTGGTTGAGCAAGAGGACGATTCATGACAGCCTGAGGAATGCAGTGAAAATAATTCTTCTAAAACAATTGGAGGAGGCCATTCTACAAAGTTGCTCAAGAGTCTTTTCTTCAGCAGAGTCCCCGGGCAATTCTAGGACAGAGACTGTCCTGTGAAAAGTGAGAAGGGATTGTTGGAAGTCCTCTGAATACTAAGGTCTTCTGGCAGAAGCAGTCATGAGAGTAGATTTGGTAATGCATACCAAATGCATATGGATTTGGTAATCCGTACTCAGCAGTGATGGGAAATCAAAGCAGAACTGCTGAAGTGGAAGCACACTGAGGGCAGGGTCACACGTGAGAGGCCTCACATGCTGAAATTGAGCCCGCTTCAGTTGCCAGTGGTAATTTTGGCAGATAAATAGCTTGTAGAGAGCTGCCTTCAGTGTAGCAACTTCATCTTTCATTGTTCATACCTGAACTGACCTGAGGCATACAACACAGCTGGTGGAGTCAGATTGCTGCAGCTGCACAGTAAAAATGGGGATTGGTGAGATCAGTTAGTGATCTATGGTGTGTTGCTGTGGCAGTGTGGTATTGCACAGACATGTGCAAGCTTGCAACTAATCATGTCCTTCATTGGCATTTTAACCACTGTTTTGAAGTTTGTAAGTACATTCCAAGTAGAGAGCCTTTGGATGCCAAAGGCAGTTTGTTGTCATGCAGAGCTTGAAAGGAAAAAGTCCCTCTGAAAGTGGGTGGTCAGACTGAGAGTGACTTTTTCAGTTGGTCTCTGGATGGAGATTATATCTACCTTCAGAATTGAGCCCTTCTAGGAGCCCATGTCAGAGCATCTGAACTGTACAAGATGTGACCGGTCCTGTCCTTCTTTCTCTGGGAACAAACACTAGGAGACCAGCAGAGTGCTGTACTTGTCTCATGCTGCTCAAAGTCAGAAGGGTCTTCACTTCTTCCTCTCAACTGTTCCTGGAATATACTTGTGATGCTGGTAGAATCTCTCTACCCTACTAAACTTTGGCACCCTCCTGTGCCAAGATAAACAAAGGGTCCCCAGAGAAGTCCAAATGGAGGAGTGTGGGGTAGGAAAGGGGAAAATGTAGAAGCAATAAGAGCATAAGGAATCAGAAATCTTTGGCTTTCAAATTTGGGTCTGAAGTTTCACATCTCCCAGAAAGGAGACCTTAAAGTTCATTAGGCCGCTCTTTTTGGATGCTTCTAAGACTGAAGCAGTTTGGGATTAGGCATGAACCAGCCATGGAGACTACTGGCACATGACTTGACAGCCCCTAGTAGACTCAGAAGTGTGATGAGTTCCCTGCAGTTAGATGTTGATGCCTCAGGGAAGGTGAGCCAAAACCAGAAACTGCTGGAGTTCCCAAAAATACAATACCAGGTAAATATGCAAGGAGTAGCAGGAGAGCTGACCCATCTGTCAGGAGAGATGGACACATATATCAACGTAAGAGGGAGAGATTTATGGCAGATTTATGGATGGTCTCACCAGGGCTACACCTAAAGCCTGTTTCTGTTTCCACGCTGACAGGTAGTCATGGATTCAGGATTCTAGTGAATATGCATTACAAAACATCTTTGCAGTGGACTTGAAACTTATGCCAAATACCCTGTTCCAAAAGATTTTATGGGTCACTTTACTTCACCATTGTGATCAGCTAACTTCCCTGAGTTGGTGAAAGGTCATGAAAACGGAATTACCTTAAAAAAAAGGGTGATAAAATAAACTATATTCTTGTGGGAAAGAAAGCACTCTGAATTTTTTAGATTTTGTATCATGCTTGCGAGGTTTTTTGTAGCTCCCAGAGCCATCTAATTCCCAGTTACTCAACCACCCACCAAATCACAGCGTGGGAATGTGTCTTTTAGGATATGCAGACCTGAGTAATTTTTGATTTTAATATTTCTTAAGTATTAGTATTTTCTAGAAAAAATAAGCAGGCTTGGATATACACAGATATATTTAATAAGATTTACATATGAAATGCCAAGTATACTGGAAAATAGTTGTTCCTTATATAGTGAAACTCTGATTCTTAAATGCAATAAATATATTTTAAATGTTTCTGTTGAATGTTTTCCCTGAACTGCTCTTTCTCTTATCTTTAAATTGTAATATATACCACTTCTGGTGTTAGGAAAGATTTGAAACATTATTTTAACCAAATGTGTTGAGTGCAAATAACAAGTGAACTTTTGAACTCTCTTGCATTCTCTTAGGGCCTGGTCTCTGCCAGGCTTGGAGAAAGAGCTGAATATGGATGCTTTTGTAAGAATTTTGGCAAATGGAATTATCTGGAATTAATATGGTTTATTCAGATTCCAGCTTATCAGTTCAAACTAGATTTCTCTTTAATAAGAGTTAATCAGTTTCTCTTATGAAGGTTTCCTGTATGTAAGGGGTAATAGTGACCTTGTGTCAAATGCATGATAACATTATCGAAATAGAGGAATTTGGGGTCAAAGTGTTTGCTGGTTAGCTCTGTTGCCAAGACTGACTGTTCCAAATCCTTATAAAGACATGCTGACACATTGGCGTGGTGTGTCAAGGACCTGATGATATGGAACATTTTCCATAACACCACTTCAGATGGGAGCCTTTCCTTTGTTGAAAAACTCTCCTGCATGTGCAGAGATTGTATGCAAAAAATAATAGTGACAAATATGCTATCTTTGGAGGTGGGGGGAAGGGGAGAGGGCAAGAACGGGAAAGAAATTTGGGCTCTTTTTCCTGAGTTGGAAAAGCACAAAGCATTCAGTGTTCTTCATAAAAATGTATTTTTTGCAATACATTTATAATACAGTTAGAACTTTGAGAATCAGTTTAATAATTTTTACCTGGTTCTCTTGTTCTCAGATGTTTCAAAATCACAGCTATCACTTTTAAGTCTGCTCTGTCTTTAGAATGTATTTGCCCCATTTTTAATGGATACTAACTGTATATCTGCCTCCACTCTCCAGTTCTTCTGATTCCTGGGAAAGAGGGAAATTTGTGAGAACATTCCTCGGGTTTTAGACAATGCCAGTTATTGCTCTTGGAACACTTTGACAAAGCAACTACACAGAGAGATACAGAAGTAGTCAAAACCCGTTCAAATTTTCACTTAGGTGAAAAATAAATAATGCCATCTCAGAATCTATAATGTATAGAACTTCCATCTGTATTGTTTCTCCTGTCAGCTTACCTTTTCAAAAACAACTGTCTTCTATATATAATGCATATATTTAGTAAAGATTGAGAAAGATGAGTAGTAAATACAAGCTTATTCTCAAAAGAAAAAGGAAAACCAGACTTTCTAGTATGAAAAAAGGAGCTATCAGATTGTCTTTGCCAAAGGATCTGAAACTCTTTGAAGACAAAATGCTGGATAAGATGCTTCATAAGATTTTTTTTTTTCCTTGCTAAAATTCATATTAAGTCAGCTGGCACAAATTTTTCTAGGATGTAAAATGAAGATGATGAAATAGGATTCATTGCTGTAAGCAGAGAAGCAGACTTCTGTGCGAGCTGTTGGCTATTTTGTAGTGCTGGACATGAAGCCATTGGATTTCCACCCTCAGAGCACAACACTGTGGCTCTTGCAGTATCCATTTGTTTGATGGTGGTGGCAAGTAATTTTGATCTGCTCATGACTGACTGTTAGAACAACAAAATCTGACTGCTGTGGATGATATAACTCATTTAATAACCTGCACTCAAAGTTAAGTTTTGATAACCAAATACTTTCTCTGTTAGTTTAATATAGCAGAAAAAGATCCAAAGTTCCAATAATGACTAGAGAGCAGCTGCATATGGGTCTTACATTTTTTTACAGTCTGATCCTCTACTACACTGGATAAAAGGCTTATTTACAGGCACATGCTGTCATTCATTTAAATGTGTGCAATTTTGACTGCTTCAACCATCTATGTTTGCAGCAGCAGCAGGAACCTGCAGAGTCCCTGCACCTTCAATAGGCCCAAGCCAACCTTGTCCTCAACAGCAGTAAGGTTTTGCTGTCAGTGTAAAATGTTTTGTAACCACTGTTTGCCCATTGAAAAACAGGACCAGACCCTGGAGACAGTCTGTAGAAAAGGATTGCCTTGTTCCCACCCCTGGGTGTGTGTCCAACCTGTGTTGCAATGTTTGGCTGTGGACTTATGCTTCTTTTTTTTTGCCCTTTTTTTTATTTTGTGTTGTTGTTGTTGTTGTTGTTAACTGCCTGAAAACAAAAGAGTATATCCATGCAAAGGATCTAGGTTTGAATTTAAGATAGCTCCTCACATATAGCTTGGAAAAAATTATTGACACTTAAGTGTCTCAGAAGAGTTTTGCAAGTTGCCAAAAAATGAGTCAGGCATGAAGTGGTGTCTGTAGGTTGAGGGGGCGACTGAAATGCAAATACCCAGTTACCACAGACAGAACTGAGGGGAAAGAAGAAAAGAGTTTCACACCAGTAACTCAATCCAGATATATGACCCTTAATAGAGAAAGCTTACACAGAGGGAAAATGAAATATAGTAATTGTAAAGCAAGGTTGATAAAAGAGTGAAGAACTCTGATTCCATAACTGGATAAAGAATCTAAAAATAAATAAGTTAAAGTAATTGTTGCCTTTCAATATGCCACATAGCAAATAGTGTTTTAAGGTAATCTATGTTGCCAACTCCAGGTAACTCCAGAGGACTGCTGAAAGTCAGAAGCACTTGGACAAAGACAGTGAATTACTGCAAAGCTCTAACAATTAAAAAAAAAAAACAAATCAGGAGACTGGCTTAAAAGTCAGATTTTAAAATGATACCATTATTTGTACTTTCCTTTTTGTTTCTGAGTCTATAGGATGGGTTTGAATCGAATTTTCAAATTACTCTCTGCAAAGCAATGCCAGAACTAACTTTCTCTTGCAATACAATCTGAAGTGTATCACGCTGGAATTCCAGGAACTGGAACTTAAATGAAAAAGCAAAATGTAGATGTTGCAATACTTAAAAAAAAAATAAAAATCTAAGGACAAGCGAAGCACAGTAGGTAGAGAAATTGTTTTTTCTGCCTCAGTTTTAAAAGAGAACACTGATGTAACAAAGTACATCCCGTAATCTAACAATGATAAGTCATTCCTTCTCCATCGAGATTTCACTGTTGTAACTTGTAAAGTCCATTGAACTGAGCAGACCTCTCTAGGAATAAAGGTCTTGGGAGCATTCCCATTTTTTCAAGGGAAAAAAGACAACTCATGCATGAGCAGTGAAGTTTTGGCTGTCTCTGGATACAGTCAGTGAAGTGGCTCTTTGTGAGTTATCTAAATCTCTCCAGTTATACACAGCTGGTATTTCTAGACATTTGGCTTAATGTTTCTGCTCTAGATATGGATGTCTTCTCTGTGAAGGAGAACTGTCCCCAAAATTTGTGTTAATCTTCAGCAGTACACTATTTGCAGTGAAATTACAGTGTAGTAATTTGCAGTGGCTTCCCTGACCTCCAATTAGGAAATATCCTACTGTGCTTCAGGCAATTTATTTTCCCCTAGTGTAGTTTAAAAACATATCTACAGTCACAGCTTCTGTGATATTAGTTCCCTATCAATGACGAACTTCAGGGAACAGTAGGAATGAACTGGTGAGATTTACTAATTGAATGTTTGCCTTCAAGTGGCCTATTGTTGGTAACACTGGAAAACTGTTCATACTGAAAAGCATAGACTGACAAGAAGCAAGGCAGCTTCTTAAAGATTGTCCTATTTCTCCAAAATCAAAATTAAAAGGAGCAAAATAGTAGCCAATGTATTTCTAAAGAGGAACAACAAGTACATAACCTTTTAATTTCTTTCAGAAAGAGAAACACAAACCAAAAGAAAAGACCAAAAACCCCTTGATCCTTTTCTGCTTTCTTCCCACTCCCTTCCCCTCCATCCTAACCTCAGCTGCTCTACAACACAGTGTGGTTTCTGTTATTACTGGAATACAGGGATTTTCATTTGGCCCAGTTTAACCACTTCCCAAATTAAAGTAGGCTATCTCAGCATATGCACGATAGTATCTACAGACCTTTTTCTGGCTTTAACCCTGTTGGTGCAATTGGAGTGGCAAAATTCCCTGTAGAGACCAGACCTCAGTAAAAACTTGAGACTGTAACACTGAAGACAGCAGAATTCTGATTTTGTTCATATTCTCTAGCAACACTGACAGGTACCTATAAAACAACAGGATTCCTTCCTTAATGATTTCTCATCCTAGAGCAGTAATGACTCCCCCATGTTCTTCTGTAAATGGCTAAAGGGAAGAAAGAGAAAAGCCCAATACCAACAGAAGCAGAGAGTACTGACAATTCCCAACAGAGTTCATCCTGAACTTTAGATTTAATTTTAGCTGTCATAAAAGAAAAATTAAATAACATTCTACAAGTCTGAAATTCTGTATTTGTTAAAGCAAAAGCGAATGCTGTAAATAATGCCAGATGCCCTGAACTGAGTCCATGACTGAGTTCATTCTTCAACATATGGTCCTATACATAAACTCTTCATATCTTATGTTCACTGAAGTAAATTCTAAAACCATGAGTTCATTTTACCACTACTTCCTACAGTCTTGTCCACTGGTAGTATTACTGTTGTTTGATCCACCATTTTTCAGTCCCCCACACAGAGAACACACCAGCAGTGTTCATCTTTAAATTCTTCTCCAACCATCATCCCTGCAGCCACTGCTCTTCCAAGATGATAAAAAACCCACACCCTCTTTTGGCAACAGATATTTCCTTTTAACAATAAAAGACAAAGAGTATACAAGTCCACAGTTGATCAAGAATGCTCATCTGTACAGCCTGCAGCAGGAAGGATGCTGAACTGTAAGATGTGTCTGAAAGAATCAGAGGAAATGGTGTCACCATCCTCACCAGGAGGTTTTGATCTCAGGTGGGAAAAAGGAAATTCAAGACTAATCTGGACTCATCTCATGGACAACTTAAGGATACTGCTGAAACCTCTGAGATGTTCTAAATTCTAAATATTTAGCAGTTTACATAAACACTCAGTTAACTGAAGGATATTATGCAGAATGGAAATGTCGTGGTGAGTTTAAATACATGGAGGAATTTAAATACATATTTAAATACTCTTCACTGTCTACCAGTTGTAATTAGCTATATGGCTACTGCTCATTAGGAGGCATGTATTTAAACCTACCCAGTTCCTCCCAGTACTGAAAAGAAAATATCAACAAGGCCATTCTCTGTGGAAAACATTTCTGTGCTTCCCTGTGCTCCAAGGACTTTGCTGCCCAAGTAATAGAATTACTTTAAACCAGCATGTCTGAAAACAGAATATTTGGTGTTGTTAAATAAGCTATTGATTTTTGCCTGAGATTTCCAAGATGAGGTGGCAGAATGAGGCGGAAAGTACACAGATATAGTATCCAGTGATGTTATCCAGTAGAGGTTTGACTGAAATAAATCTTGGGTGCTTAATTCCTAGTTTTCACAGAGATGAGGGTTGTTGATTCCCATTGACATTGGTGGGAGTGAAGTATTTTCCTACTTCGAGTATGTTGTCCTCAGCTCATTTAGATTTCTTAACTGATCAAACCAGAGCACTGTTATCACCAGTTAATTTATTTGCAGCCCTGAGAAATCCAACACACTTGATCTGCAGTCTGATTAACACACAGTTGGACACACAATTAAGATAAAATGCAAAACATTCATCAAGAATAATTTCTTGAAAAATCTGTAGAATAAACAAAGGTAATTATTAAGTAATTTTTAAAATGTAAAATAGATAAGAATCAGAAGAAATGTGGAGAAGGTTTCCTTCATTTTTTTCATTGGGAAACAATTAAGACAGGAGTTATTTTTTCCAAGGAAGCAAGACTGATGTTGTGAATAACAGTATTAGGTCTTAGCGACAGAAAGAATTTCCGCCTCTTGTTTTCAGGAAGACCTTCTTATTTTAATTTTAAGGGGACTGACTGCATTTTTAATCAAATCATTTAAATAAACCAACATCTATTAAGCTGAAAATGAGATTATAATGTCTGTATAGAAACTTGCCCCTGTTGTAGACTCAAACAACTTTCTTGCTTAGTTCAGACTCCGGGAGCTTCAGCAGGGGACTGACTGGCTAAATTGATGAACAAGGAATTCAAGCTTCAGAATCAAGTCACTTTCTATCAAGAGCAATGTAATTGTTTAAAAATCTGCTGACAACTTTGTCCCGAACACTGCAAAGCCATGTGCCACTCCCTTGCTCTGCATTCCAGCTCATCTTTAAAGTATCATGAAAGCTGAAATCTGTCACTTTCAATCAGAGAGCAGCATGTTGAGAAGGGCAGTGCATGCTGTGAACCTCTGGAAGCTGCCCTGTACCGCAGGAGGAAAGGACTGTACAGTAATTCATACCCTCAGTATTATTCTTTATTCTGAAATGTTGCACTACCATCAAAAGTGAAATATCAAAGTAAGTATGACAACTCTTCATTTCATAAGAAGCAAGATTCAAATAAACTCTTCATAGCAAGGGTAAACAGTGTGTAGTTTAAGGCTCAGCCTTTTAAATACGTTTCAGCAATTTGCCTGAAGGTTTTTGAAGGGCCTGTGCACAGGTATCAACTGTAGTTTTATACAAACCAGCTTTGTCCTACTGTATGTGCTGGTTAGAGAAGCAGCAGTTGTGGAAAGAACAAAAGAACTTTGTGCATCTTCTCCCTTGAAGTCACCTGGCAATTTCACCAAATCAAAGATAAGATGACAGAAGTCTCCTCCCCCTACCTCCTCTATCCTCCCATCTGCCAAGAAATGCCAATCTCCTCTGATTTTATTCCAGTACTCATTAACTTCTTTGCCCCTTACACATGTGTCGGCCAGCCTCAGGCTCTTCACTAAAAGATCTTGTGGAGCAATAAAATGTTTTCTTCTGATTGCTGTCCTATGTTGGATGTCCATACTTGCTGTGCTCAGAAAACCATGGTAACAGTGGGTGATATGTCAGTCAGTCCTCTCACATTATATGATGGGTAATACAAGAGAGCACTTATCTTTTGTTTGGGAGAAGTGTAGACTTTAATCCCACTCTTTCTGTAGGTGTCAAAACAATGCATTATAAAGTAGATAGGTTGTTCCACAAGTGTGGCATTCTTGTTTACCATGCTCCAGCACTCAGATCATTCTTCCAGGCAAATAATGTAGTTTGATCTCTTCTTTTGTCCCACCTTGAGGCCTTGAACAGATGCAATAGTGTGGCTGAGAGCTGTTCCCAGGATATAGCTTTTGTTTCCTTAGCTCTCCAGCCAAAATCATACCTGTGACAACAAAGAGCATCAGTTTCAACACAAACACTTGATGCATGCTGCAGCTCGGCAGTGTTTGGGCTCTTTGTAATACACCAACTTGTTTTGCTGTTTAAATGAATAAAATTTGCACAAATGTTCTTCCCCAAAAAGGCAATAACACCGGGGAGGAAGGGCTGGAATTTCCAGGTTGCCCACCCATACACTGAAACCTCCCCAACACATATTTGCTAGTGCAAATACGGCACTTCAGTAAGGAGATATGGCCAAGCAGTGGTTGGAACCACATGGGCTATTTCTCTGCATCCTCCAGAACTCCTAGAATGGTCTCTGCTACAGACCTTTTGCTGTGGAGTGAACAAAAGTGTGGATTTTGTTGTTGGATTTAGTTGTGTAACTGTTATGGCTCTCCAAAGTGGCTCTCCAGTTCAGAGAAAACCAAAATACTCCACTCTCCCTTCTCTCATTTATCTATTGATTTACCCCTAACTAGCACTGCTTGGATTTTAATCTAAGTTAAAGTGTTTGTAAATAGTGATTTTATTCACATCTATTATTTACTTTTCATTCAATCATTAATTTTCATTAAGCATTCACAGCTAAGTATGTGTCTAGCAGACTTTAGTGAGGTGACTACATATGAAAATTTAAATATTGAAAGCCATCACTTCTTGTGATGGGGAATTATTGTTTTTAAGAAATTGCAAACAAAGCTCACGTTCTAAGAGTGGAAAAGTTGCTAAACACCCACTCTAGATTCAAATTAGAATTTTATGTTCATGTTAAGATTATTATGTAATGACATATAGGCCAAGTGAATGGGACAGGGCTGTATCATGTCTCTGCAAAACATTATTCAAACCCCTCTTTCCCCATGGAGTACTTCTCCTGGTATATCCAAGCTTTCCTCTTTTAGCCCAGAGTTTCCTACAGCTTCCTTTCAAACTTTTTTTGTTCCTGAATACCAGTTTCATCTTTCCAGAGGGGGGACACTGTGACCTACTTTGACTCATGGACCAAGTTTACACAGCACCAAACGCAAACCCAGACTACTCAGCTGTAGGCTGGCTCCTCACATCTGATGGCTGGTGAGAAGTACCTGAAAGACCTTCTGTGCCACAGACAACCTTTCCTTTTTTTTTTTAATTAAAGAGAAGCATAAAGGCAGTACAAACACCTATCTGAAAAGCCATTCACTTCACATCATTTTGGCAATGTTTTGAGGCTGTGAGCCTGAAGAAAATTAACCCAGAATTCACAAAACAACGTATTGTTGAAATCTACAGAAAAATAATCCCTGACGGATAACTGAAGTAAATTGCAGGGAAAACACCATTTCCACCCCATATACCACTCCACTACAGACACATTTTTCTGTGGAAGTTCTGCAGCACATACTCTGGTAATATTTTTGCAAAATTATTCTGCCCACCTGCTCTGCACACTTTTCTCTCTCTGGCAGGCCCTTGCACATGGCCCTTGTTTCCCCATCATTATCCTGTTATGAAGTATGAAAGTACGGTTGATCTTGGTGCTAGAAACACAGCCAGACTGCTTAGTAAAGAAACAAGAACTTTAAAACATTTCAAAGGATTTATGGACTCACATTTCTGAACTCCGTCTCCCACAGATGTGTGTACTGAGCTCGCCAGTCACTGAAGCTCTCCTCGGTGCACTCACTGACTACATGCTCCATTTGTAGGGAGGGGTGGAGGGATGCTTTCCATGTCCTGTAAGAATCATCTGTTTTGGGAATACTGTAAATTTTAGAGATTAGAGGACATAGCACAGAAATAAAAAACATGAACTTTTCTGTCTCCTTGAGAACGCGATTAACCCTCATACTTGCACTGTGAAATAAAACTAGTTACACCCACAGAAAAAATGCAGCCATGTGCACAGCTTGGACCACATCTCCAGCATGCACCTGAGCTGAAGATTCTCCAGGCAAAGCCCAGTTTCTGTACTGGTTGCTGTTGGATCAGCTGACATCACACTGATAGGCCCAGTGTGAATATGAGAAGAGCTGAGGTCAGTTCTATGCACCCACCCAAGTTCATCCATTTCTGTTCAGCTCGACTCTTCTAGCACAAGTCATCCTCTGCTGATAATCCTTACTGAGCCATCATGCAAGCCACACTAAAACTTCACTCTCTGCAGCAGCACTTGTATTGAAGTTCCCACAGAGCTCTAGTTTCAGGGAGAAGATGGGACTGGTCCTGCAGGATTTTGTTTTTCATTGTTATGGTTTATTTTAAATGAAACAAACTCCAAAATGCACCGTGCCTTGCAGTGGAAGAAGTCTTACATAGCCTTTTAAAGAAATGGCAGCAAATGCTGTCAAAGCTTTGGTTTCATGATATTTACACAGTAGTTGATCCAGACAGTAAAGGGACAACTATATATCAGAAATCAGGAGAGATTTTCTTGCATAGCTCTTGAATAAACAAACATTGACAGAAGTTGCAGGAAGCTCCTGACTTACTATTTGTCATGTCCATGGGGTAAGAAGGGGCTCTAAGAACTCCTTCTAATGTTGTCCCCATGTTGTGTTCGGTCAAGCAATTGACTCAGGGGTTCACAGGTAAGTTGGATGCCCTCTTGGCAAATCAGGTAACATCTGCTCTGTCTTCCTTCACCAAAATATAAGCTCAGCATTTAGCATATGGAAACATACTGTTCCTTTTGTTCAAATCGGTCTATTAATTTTTGTACTATGCTGTCATTCTCAAGACAGGCATGACCTCAGTCTTTCATTATTTGATGACTTTCCCTTCATGGGACAATGTACAACTCTTCCATGTTGCTCATCACTCTTGGAAAAGGACCAATTTCATGAGTTATTTGGCTGAGTGAGATAGGGAGAAATGAAGAAAAATCCTTCTTTGCTGCTTTTTAGGGACTGAACTCTAGTCTTGCTCCCTACAGGCTTGGGATACTCCAGCACAAATAATGAAACCTGAATTACATGCTTCTGTGAATCCAAACAGTGACACAGGAAATTGTTTAACCCCTGGGAAGGTTAAAGCACAGTTTCTTAAGACAGTGAGGTGCTAGCCTGTTCAAAGCAACTACAGAGCATTAGAAGGGTTTCAAGTGAAATGGGACAGATTGAAGCAACAGCTCATCTTTTTCCATTGCAATTTATTGCCAGTGAAGCAGTCCTATGCATCTGTAATGGCCCACATTTCTCTAGGGGACAGGAAGCTTTAGTGTATATTTCCAATGAGACAGTTTCTAAAAATCAGTCTGAAATACATCATTTTGACCTCAGCATTTAAAGCTTATTTCCCTGCGGACTTGGAGGCAGAATGTAGCTGTTGGGTGAGACTCACAGTAAGACTGGCAGAGGAAATTTGCCTGTTTCAGCAGGCTGCTGCCCACAGCAGAAGGAAGAGCCCTGCCCTGCTGCTGGCTCTGTCTGCATATGAGAACTAGGAAAGCCTGAGCAGCTGCTGTTGGCCATGGGAAGCCTTGGGAGTGCGTGAGCAGCGTTGGGGCTGGTCAGGCTCAGCAGGAGCAGCCCACACCGTTCCCAAATCTCCCACCCAAAATATTTTCCACCCAAATATCACTCTCTCCTTCTCCCATCTCTCTTCTCCCTTCCCACTGGTGGGAGCAGCCTGCCCTGGCCAGCCTCGATACTTGCTCAGTGTTGCTTCAGCCCAAAAATCCAACTCACAAAAGAGCTTAGGAGGAGCAGGAGCTTAGAGGGACATCCCCGTGGTCCTGCCCTCAGTTGGACCCATTGCCGAAAGAGAGCAGAAGTTGAGGAGGATAGAGGGACTTCCCTGTGATCCTGCCCTGTGTGGAATGGCCTCACTTGGGCAAGCCACTCAGCCGAGGTGCTTGAGTTGGATTTTAACAGCTAGGTGAAGCTGAATGCCCATTTCTCTCTCTGCCCAGTGAGTACCTCTCCTTACAATTAAAGTTTTATTGTACATCCCTGGCTAAGGTAGCCGCCAGCACCCTTCCCATGGCAGTGGGTGAATAAGCCGTCATCGGGCCACGGAGGGAACACCGACCGCTCGTGGCACTGGTGTCAGGCAGGACCACAGGGCTGCCACAAAGCAGCAAACCAGCCTCAGCCTCCCCCGCAGACACCGGGCGCCCACCACGTCTGCACCGGCCCCGGCTGAAGAACCCAGTGCCTCCTTCCTTCCGTCCCCGCCGTTCGCGGGCTGCTCTCTGCCCCTGCAGCCCGGCTCCCCGGGAGCGGGGGGCTCTTCCCCAGCGGCCCGGCCCTCTCGTCCCATCAGCTTTCCAGGGGGAAAAACTGGTTCGGGGGCTGGGGCCGGGGAGCGGGGGCTGCCCCGAGGGGAGCCGCTGACGGTACCACATGGGGCCGGAGGCTGGAGAGGGGCGGGGGCCGGGACCGGGGCCGGCAGGGCGGGCGGAGGGGAGCGGCGCCTTGGCCGGAGGGGGGTGCGGAGCCGCCGTGGAGGGCGGAAACGGGGTGGGGGGATTTGCGTCAGTGAGGGAGCTGAGAGCGGGCGAGACGGACGGACGGACGGAGGGACAGCCGGACGGAGGCAGCCCGCGGAGAGGCACCGGCCCGCTGCACTCGCCCGCCGCCGCTGCCCGTCGCCCCATGGATCTGTGCCCGGGGCCCGCGCCTCCCTCGGGATGGGCGCTGCCGCTGCTCCTGGCCCTGGGAGCCGCCGGGCTCAGCCACGGCACCCCGCACCTGCCGTACTCCCGGCCGGGCTCCCGCAGCAAGTGAGTTCCGCGGGACGAGCCGGGCCGGGCGGGCAGCGGAGCCCGGCGTGCCTGACCGACATTGTCCTTCTCCCTCAGGAACTGGTGCGCCTACATCGTGAACAAGAACGTGAGCTGCTCGGTGCTGGACGGGACGGAGAGCTACGTCCAGGCCCAGTACAAGTGCGCCTGGAACCAGTTCCCCTGCGAGCCCACCCTGGTGTAAGTAGCGCACGGGGCGACCTCGGCAGGGAGAGCGCTTGGCCGCTCGCTCATCCATTGCCCAGCCCCGGTGGGGAAGCGGCCGCTGCCTTGATGCTCGGTGATTCCCGGCACCCCGAAAGGCGCAGGGCTGCGGCAAGGCGGTGCGGACCGCCCCGGCCCCCGGCGCGCCCCGAACAAAGCGCTCGCTGATTGCGGACATCGGGCTGCCGGAGCTAATTAAAGCCAGATTGGGTTGCTGCCCCGTGCTGCCGAGAGGGAGCTGCGCTGGCACACCTCGTCGGCTTGGAGAGGCGTGCAGGCGGGCGGAAAGCACGCGGGCCGCTCTCCCTGGGCGGCGGGACCAGGACCGCACCTGTGCGCTGCTGGGAGCGCACCTGGGCCAGGGCTGGCAGCGCTCAGCAGCGCTCCAAACCGGTTTGATGGCTGCTCCGTGTTGCTGGATCGGCGTGTAAAGGGAGAGCCAGGAGCGTGAGCCAGCATCTTTACAGTCTGCTTGTCCTTGTCTGTTATCCAGCAAGGGGAGCGGCCAGTGCAGATTTTACGGGGGGTAATGTGAAGTTGCTTGTTTGATTTTTTTTTTTTTTTAAATCTTCGTGCGTGTGACCACGTGGTAATCTGTGGAGTGGCCACCTTCGGCAAGGTGTGGTGCAGCAGGTACGGCAGGCATCAGGGAACAGATGGATCTCCGGCTAATCGCAGGCAAATCTCCTTTCCTCATTTTTCCGCTTGAAAAGCAGTAATATTTGCACATTTCTGTTTGACAGCTTCAGGGGATATGCACTCTGTGAAACCATTTCAGCTTCCCCAGGAAGTCACTGGAAAGACACCCATAGATTTTCATAGGCTTAGATTTGTGCTAAAGCAATGATGAAGAGTGTTTTACAGTAAGGCTTCAGTAGCTAGTTTTTATTTTGACATGGAACAGCAATGATGAGACAGATCCTGGGTGCAGCTGAAATAGAACTTCAGACACCGGTGACGCCACCAGCCTGGGGCCCGTGACAATAGGTGTTGGGTGTTTGGCATTCAAATGTGCTGCTTTCTGTTTGTTTGGGTTGTTATTTTCGTTAAAAACCCACCTTTTCTCTACATAAACACTAGAGTTTGAGGGGAAAAAACAAAGACAGCTGAGTAACACTGTCTTGTGTAACTTCCCTTGTTTCTCTTTGGAGTCTTGAACTGGCCATTTTGGACTTCTGACTGATTTTATGGATGTGTAATGGGGTGTGCCCTCTATCATGAGAAATCTCTGTAGTGGAGCTACAGAGGCATGAGGAGGGGTTGAAACTGAGCTCTTTAAACACATAAATCACCAAGCATTAAGATAAGGAATTTCAGAGGCGGTAAATTAGGACTTTCATGGACTATCTGCTAGTAGATAGTGAAGAAAGTGCAAAGGTATTGCTTCTAGCTGAGGAAATTCCTGCACTGAGAGTGTGAGATTGTTGGCAGAAGTAATAAGGGGAAGCCTAGCATGAGCAGGGGGCTGGACTGCACGACCTCCAGAAGTCCCATCCCTTCCAGATGTCTCTGTAGTTCTCTGAAATGGCATTGTCTGTCCTTGTGCTTCTAATCATCTGGAGTTTGCTGCTGTCAGAGAGAGAATATGGGACTGAACAGACATTTGGTCTCACCAGCTGTGTCCAGTCTCATGGGGTTTTGTTTTGTTCCTTTGAGAATGGAATTAGCTGCTTATTGTAAGACTTTGTTTCCTCTGTTTGACTTTCTTTGGTGAACATCACTGTTGTTTTTTTCATAACCATAATGGCAACAGCAAATCAATCCCTTGTTTTTAACATAAAATATTCCTTAGTCTTACATAAATAAAACATTTTTCTCCTGTCACAGCACCAACAGATTAACACCAAGAGAAGGTGGAATATCAAAGTCTTGAAATTTTATTGTGTTCAAAACTGTTTATAGGTTGTCATTTTATTTTTGTGTCTATTGCACATACACTCCCTTAGTGGCAGAGTAAGAAAGGTGCTAATCCAAAAAGTTTAAAATACATCAAGTCCTGCAAGTCCCTAACTTCATTCCTGTGAAAAATATTGTTTAATTAAGAAGGAGAAGTGGTCTGAATAACAAAATGTGTTTATATATGTTTGCTAGCTAATGTTCACAAAAGCAGGACAGGAAAGAGCTACAAAACAACAAAGAAATGACTGTGAGGACTTTGTGGATATTATTCTCTTTTTTTTCTCCTTTACACACTTGAACAGAGAACTTAAAATGAACTAAGTAGCAGATATTCATGGGAGTAAAGTACAGTCCCTGTATAGTCTTCTCTCAATACCCATGGTTTATCTAAGAGCTCATTCAGCTGCAGACAGTGGGGACAGTGAGATCCAAACCAAAGAAAGAGTTCCTTAACTGTATCACGGATGTGTGTTTTATTAGTACTTAAGTGCTATTAGGTCTATTTTTTAATCAGTCAGTGGATTTACTGTTGGTTTATGTTACTTTAGGAGGAGATTTAAAGAGCCCTTCTAGTGTTTAGGTACAGTCTAGGTTGTGCCTAACAATTACTTAGATTGCAGTATACAGGGGAGCATTTCACTGCTTTAAACCTGCAGTGTACTCCTGAATTCTGTGTGATCTTTACAGACAAGAGAGTGTGGATTACAGATATGGATTATAGTCAGCCCTGATTTGCCTTTGAGTTATTTATTTATTTTAAATTTTTTTAGAAATAGAAAGCTCTGGTGATTAAGCCTAAAATCATATGCATGGGTGAACCCTTTTTATCTACCCTTTAGGCCCATTAAAATACAATTTGTCTGAATACAGAAACCCTAAAGCCCCCTGTTGGAATTACTACACTTCCATGATTGTTAACTGTAAATTCACTTTGGCTGCAGGGTGTATTTCCTGAAAGGTTAAGTTGAGATTCAGGAAATTATTACACTCCATTGTTCAACTGTTTTATAGGTACTTGGGCTCGATAGTTTATTTCCTTGCTGAAAAGTTGGTGAATGCTTTGGCTGATTATGGTGTCAGGGATGAGAGTTGTAGTGTGGCTGCTTAAGAGATAGGAAGAGAGAGCAGAAAGAAAGAAAGAAAGAGCTGAAATGCCCTTTGAAATATGTTCCCTTTAAAGTGAGGGACTCCTGATTTATTTTTCTTGAAACTGTGACTGGTAAATGAAGGAGAAACTTTGTTATTAGTGGGTCATTGGGCTGAAAAGTTACAAAAATATTAGTGTTTTTAAATTCACTAAAAAAGAACTTGGATGTTTTGAAATTTAATATTGCTTCATAAATAACTGACTCCTTATGGCTTCTTTTGTCATGATTTTCCATTCCTAGTTTTCTTATGAATGGTTTGGTAACTTAATTAGCAATAATAGCAATTTGTAACTAGCAGCATTATCTATTTCTAAAAGAAAAAAAACAAATTGCATTTCTGGTTAGATCCTGCACACTCTTTAGGGTTGTGGCTTGTTTGGGATATCATCTGGTCACTATAGCTAGTTCAGGGTAGCATGTTGTCACAGCAGTTGTTTGTTTTGCCTCTTGTTCTGTAGAGTGTGTGGGAACACCTGCCTGCACCAGAGGTGCACCAGTTTATGGCTTTTGGGAAAAGCTGCTTTCACTAGCAAGGTTTTGATTTTAAAGTCTGAAGTGGCTGAATGTTTTCTGGGTCGTTTTCTTGGTTTATGTCTGTGCTACAGAACTGCAAACAGGACTTCCCCCTACAAGGTAGTAAATTAAATAGGAAAAAAATCTAGCTTGGTAGGAACCTCTGGAGGTCATGCCATCCCCTCATAGCCCCCAGCTAACAGCAGAACCAGCTTCAAATTTAGATAGGTTGTTCAGGGACTTGAAGGAAGGATGTTTTATCAGATCTCCTAATTCATGTACCAGCCTCCATTAATTATGCTCAGGTAAGTAAAGATATTTGTGTGCTCAAGTCAGGTCATCTGTCTTCAGCTCGTGAGGAGTGAATTTCATGATTTAGTGTGTAAGCTTCTCATCTTAACACTAATAATACATGTATACTGAGCAAGCCCATTATTTGATTTCAAAAATGACCCAGAACATGATTAATGAATCAGTAGCTAAACTAGCAAGCCTCTCCAATTCTCTCACTGAGCAGTATTTCCCAACTTCTGGTCATTTTATACTTTCAAATGATCATAAATAAGCCCAGTCCCAAACTAATAATGATTTTATTCATTGGCCAGAAGATTAAAAGCACAAGATTGAAATGACTTTAGAGAATGTTACTATGAGTTTTCTGTATTCCTAAACAACAGATTACTGCTTAGGAGTAAAACACTGCTTTTAATAAGCAGTATTCCCCATTTATTAACTATGTATTACTGGGAAAAAGTGGAAATTTTATAACTGAAAACCCTCACGTGAGACATCCAGCTCAAGTTGAATGGCTTCATCCATCTGGCAATCCCAGAATGACCTGGGTGGAGCACATCAGACCCAGTCTAGGAGCATATAGGAAATCCCCGTGTAGTTTTCAACCTTCCAGCAGTCCCAGTGTAGTTAGTTTGCTCAGAGACTGTTCTGTTGCTAGAAATCAAGCATGCAGATCAGTGTCAGAGTGCTCAGCACCAGGCAGGATCAAACCTTAGATATTCAAGTCAGCACAGATTAAGCTTGTGTTTGCCTCTGGCCTCCAGCAATATATATGTCATAAGAAAAACTTTCAGGATGCACAAAAACTTGAAGGGAAAGCGAGAGCTGTTTAATGTTTCCCCTCCAAGTATCTATAAAGGTCTTCAGGACTTTCTTTCCAACTTTGTGTATTTTGTATGAAGCAGAATTTCTTTGTACAGGCTCCAGCTAGCTGACTACACAGAGAGGTTAGCCTAGGGGCTTGTGCATTGAAAACAGTAAGGAAACTTAAAAAACTTCAGTCTCCTGGAGAGCCTGTTTGAAAATCTTTGCGATCATGCTGGGTGTGGTAAGTTTTCCTGGCTGTCTCCCCAAGCCTGAAATTGTGCATCTCTGTCTCCATGCACTGAACGCAGCAGAGTCTTTCTTCTCTGTGAACTGGACAGGGAATTTTCATTTCACACATAATTTGAATTTGTTGCAATAATGTAAAAAAAAAAAAAAAAAAAAAATCCCATGCTGCTCCTCACTTCACATTAAAGTAAATAGTGAAAGTTTCATGCTTTTCTGTTTTGAGAAATGCATGACCTGGAGGTCTGGGGCCTCTTCTGTTAAGCACCAAATTGTTGCCAAAACAATAAATTTTTGTTTGCATGGAGCTGCTGACCTGTTTAGGTGTATTTCATCATAAATCACCCAAATAATCAAGGAACATTTTGTACCATTAGACACATTAGACAGTGGGTGATGCCAGTTTACACATTGGGGATATTATGACTCCCATCTGACTTCATTTTTGCATTGCATTTCCTTTTCCTTCTGGTTCACTTTTAACTTGGTGTTTTGAAAAGTAACAGCTCTCAAAAGAATGCTCCATTTTATTCTCAAAGCTGAGGTCCCACTTAATCCCACAGGTTAGCACTTGTCTTCCTGAAAGTATTGGTTATTGTTTCATCTGGGTATATTTTCAAATGATCTCTCAGCAACAGCTCTTTCTAGAGCATTCTAGAAAACAGCTTATTTCACGGGCAGAGAAGCAGAAGGGAGGCTATTTGAGCTCAATTTTTCAGGCAGCTTTATCAGCAGCAGTGCTCTGCATCCTCACTTCATCTCTCCACTCATGTAAATTGAGAAACTTGGTCCCTGCTGCTGGGAGAGACAGGTGATTATGCTGTAAACATATAACCTGTTGCAAAGTTGTTCTTGTTCCATCATTGAGTACATCACATTGCTGTGCTACAAAACTTTCCTGAAATCCTTTTGAAAGGGCTGTATTTTCAGGGTTTTCCTATCCCATTCTCTTCAAGTGGGATTTTAATAGCTTACTGTTGGTCTGTTACCATGTGTTTGACTGGCATTTCAACATTGTAAATCCCAAGACTAGAGCTCTGCTTTGAGTTTTGCCACAGGCTGTCTGTAGCTCTAAGTTACTTCAATGCATCCTGCATCTTTGTTTTGTTGCTTCTAAGAAGAGGCTGTGCCTATCTAGTGATAGTTTATGAACATTAAGAGTATTAACATTTTGAACTTCAGGGCATTTCCTACTGGACTTTAGTGGTCAGCTTTTTCAAAATAAAATCCTTGGCAGCCAAGAGAGAGTTAAACAGTTAGCTAGGTATTTGTGTATATATGTGTGTGAAGATATATATATACAACAAAAAGAAATCACTAGTATGAAACATGAGGTCAGATTTTAGTGTGTGTAGTGCCTTGGTTCTTTCTTCCCGCAAAGAAACATTTCTCTCCCAAGAGAGAAAATTGTAGTTTGAATCTCATCTTTTTTTGATAGAATTCCAGCTGAGTGGCATAAAACCCACTGTATAAGTAATAAACAATGGCACTTTTGGAGACTTTGAAATGAAACCATGTGGTGTTGCCTGAGAATAGTTGAATGTTTTTCTCTTCTACCAATTCCTGTAATCTTCTGTCCTTCTTACTGAACAAAGCAAGAACTCTGCAGTAAATTTCAGCCAGATTCTCTCAAAATGCATTGAAATAGTGTTCAGTGTTGAAGACAACAAGTACCAGAGACCAAGCTGTAGTTGAGCTGATTGGGGCAGCATGGTTCTCTGCTTCTTCCCTGGTACCACTGGATGACATGACAGTTTTATTTAGGGATAGACAAATACAACTTCTTCCTTCCTTGTATGAAGGAGTAATTCAATCACTTGTGCCAGGTCTCTGCCCACTTAGCAATTTCTTCCAGATGGAAGGCCACCTTCCCCCATCATGCTTTCCAGGTAGTGTGAAGACACCAAGTAAAAATAACCAATGGAAAAAGGTGTACTGAGTTTCTAAATGCTCATTCCTATTTTATGAAACATTCAGTAAAATTACAGTGCTTTCATAGTCAGATACTAAAGCACTCTTTGCAGTGACCTGGATGGGTGATTTCTCGGGTGTGTTCAGAGCTGACAATTATGTTCCTGTGGATGCAGAGTGCTTTGACTCATTCCCTTGCTTTCCTTCAACTTCTTTGTTAATCCTCTCAGACAGTAGCATTTTTTTTGTTTTGTCCAGGATTCAGCTAAGAACAGATCTGGTACAAATGTTGGCCATGCTATACATGAGTGCAAATGTTATTAAGAACTCCCTTGTGTGCCTGTGCAAGCCTGGAGAAGCTGAGTCTCCTTGGTCGTATGCACTAGTGGTGTTCAGCATCCTCTGTAGGTATTAGGATGTAAATAATGACTTTAGGGTGAGATGCAGCCCTGTTTTGACTCTGCTGGCTGCATGGGGTATTTGCCTTCATGGAAATACAGACAACTAAAACCTGTCCTTACCTGCACATGAGGCACCTGAAATCCAGGTGTGCTGAAAGTCACTGACACACAACTGCTAAAATCTCCAAAGATTTCGGTGGAACTAGGAATTCTGCCACCATTTGTAGGGAATACAAATAGGCCTGCACATTTGGGAAGCAGGAAACAGGATTAACTCGTTCTAGTTCAGTGTTTGTGTAGTATAAACAGCCAATAAGGTATGTATTCAGAAGTATTTTCATCCTACAAAATAAAAAATGTTTCATCCAAATATGATTGCATTTAATTGCATCTTCTAGGTAGTGTTTTTTGGGTGGTGCCTATATGTCACTTCTGTGCTCAATATATTGGAGATTTGGACGACTGGGACTATATAACTATTTTATAACTGTATAACTATAACTACCAGACAATGCAATTTACAAAGAATGTGTCTGCATGCAATAAAAATGTTAAATAGTGTAGATTTGATTGCTTCTTTTTTATAATGACAGAAATTTGCAGGCTGCTGAAGTCATGGGGTTTGTTCCAGTCACTACAGAAATTTGGACCAACCTTGAAGCTTTATGCTCAGAGTAAACATTTTTATATGCTGCTTATGTAGAAAACATGCAGATTCTGTGGTCCCTTCCTCGCAGTGAGGATGTGGTGGCACTTATCTCATTGCATTTCCCCAAAGGTTGAATGTTAATATCCAGTTACAGAGCTGAGCCATATGTTTTCCCACCAATTTTGTCCAAATGTTTCTGATTTGTTTTATTGCTATTAGGTGACATTTCAAATATCAGTGTTAACTGTTTCCTTCTGTGGTTTAGCACTGTGAGAATACTGTAGCTCATTCCCTAATCAAAACATCCAGAATTTTCAGCAAGCATGAATTTTTAATTAAGCATTTTCCTGTGAGAGTACTTCTTTCTCAAAGAAGAGGAATATTTGAGTGCTATTGTCACCCTGTACAACTTCATTTCAGCTTTGGAACACTTAAGATATTAAAAGTGGAGGTTTGCATTAGTGTTCTGGGTGTGTTTTCTCATTTGATCAGCATGTTAAGTTCATGGTGAAGGTGGTAGGCGTGGGTAGTTACAAGCCTGTTGTGGAAAAACTCCTAAAAAAACAACTGCTGTTATGTTCTGTCTTGCAGTGAAATATTAGAGACAGTTGATATTAACCTTTATTCATGCTTTATAAAAGAATGATTTCAATATTTAGCTCAGTTCATCAAGAGGTTATGACCATCATCTTGGACTTGAAGTCCACAGGAGAATGGAATGACTAGGCACAGTAAACGCTAGTATGTTGTTATATGCAATTTCTGACCACTATAAGGAATTATTATTTTTAAAGGTAATTTAGAAGTATACTTGTAAAAATAATTGTGTTTATCAACACTTATTTGAATAGTAAAAATCCAAGTCAGCCAGAAGAAGATTTGATGTTTTACTCTTTTTTAATTGCATCACAGCATACACAGGTATAAAAGTGGAGCCCTAATTTTTAAGAGGCTTAGGAAACTTTTGTGGACCCTTTTGATGAAACTGCTTCACTAGATAACTCTGTAAAGATTCACACCTGCCAGATAAACAATATGAAACTTGGTGTTACATTCCAACCATGTATCTTTGTCCAGCTTTATCAAGGAGGAACGTTTTGTCCCTCTGGCTACCCTCAGTGCATTCTGTGTGTTTTTTATGTTTGTGATTGCACATTTTAAGTTTGCTCTGACTATAAGTGAGTAATTGGATTCAGAATACTGCAGATTTAAGTAAAGACGTTTCTAATTTGTATAGTTCAGTAATTTCCAGTCCTGTGTCTTTCACACACATTGAATCATGAATTATTCTCAGGATGCGATCCCTAGCAGAAATTTATGGTTTTTTTTTGTTAGAACTGTAACAACATAATTGTGTTCTGTTAGACTGCAATATCCTAGCAAAACCCTGGAAGTCTCCAGCTCCTCCACTGAAATTCACTGAGTGAGCAAAGTTCTGGCTTTAGAAAGCATCTTGTCTGATTGAGAATCTCCCTGGGGCTGGATGCCTGCTGGTGACTGTCACTTGTCAGTGCAGCTGGATGGTGCTGTCACACTGACACCATTCCTTGCGTGGGCAGCTTGCACAGCAGAAGAATGTCATGTCTCGTGCTTGAGGAATGTCATTGGCAGAGAAGCTGTAGCAGTGAAGCTGTGGTTTTTAAAGAATTTTTTATGTGACTGGATTCAAATTAGAGAAGTGCCAGTGTACGTTCCTGTTTGCCAGCCCTACATGACTAGCTTTCCTGGAGGAAATGGGAGTAGCTGTGTGACTCATTCAGCTGGACTGGCAGTATAGAGAAGTAGTTCTTGGTAAGTAAATCCCAACTGAATTTTTGAGCCATCCATGAGTATAGCTGTCTTGTTACCATAGTTCAAAGTGTGACTATGAAAGCTGTTCTCGATCCAGATTTTGAAATGTTCAGATTCTAGCTTATTTTGGATCTAGGAGTATTGTGATTAAGGATTCAGGTTAATCTGTATTTGATATACCATATCTGAAAATAAAACAGTTCTGATTTGAGCTGTTGTTTTAAATTTGAAAGAATTTTAAGTAGTGTACTGCTTTTCAATTTTTTAAATTAAGTCGTATTTAAGCATTTTATGCCTATTAGGATCAAGAAAATATGAAACAAAGAAGAGTGAGAATGTCAGACATGCCTGGTTTTTATTTTTAAGATAGAGTCTGGAAAAGTTTTAAATTTTTGACATTGGAAAAATATTATGCTTGATTTCTTTATATTTGTTTATTTTCTTTTGTATTTGGTTGTGTCTTATGATTTTGCCGACTCTTGAAGTTATCAGAAAGTGTCTATATTGATGAATATGGCTACAGAGAAGGTGTTCAAAGAGAAAATTGTCAGAAATATGATGGAAAATCCTCAGTCTGTAATTTGAGCAAAGAAGTGCACAATTTGTATATGAGTAGTTCTTATTCATTTTATAGAATTAGTTTCAGCTATATTCTTAAAATTTTGTTGGGAAAAGAAAGATGAATTTGGCATTTGAAAATAACCAAAATATTGTATTTTTCAGGAAGGGGTTTGGCCCTGAAAGTAAAAAGTGGATCACACACAATTTTAGGAGCAGTTAAGTGTTTTATGGAAATCATACAGAAGTATGTACAACCATTTCCGGCATGGGAAAACTGATCTGGAAGTTCAAAGTTTGCATTTCAGTAATGTGGTGGTTGTGAGAGAGGTTGTAATGACTCTCAAAACCACTTCAAAACACTAAAGCATCTAGCTAATCCTGTTTCTCCAGACTTTGGCAGCTAGCTGGAAGGAAAGGATTCAAACTCAAATTATCTACACAAGATAAGGGAGAAAGAAAAGGAAGTTCCTGGGTGGCCAGGATATTGTTCTTCCCAGTGGTGCCCTCTACACTGCACTCCTCTATTTAATTTTTAAAGCACTTGACCATGGGGATTTCTGTGCTTTGTAAACAGGATTCAGCAGATGTTTAAGTGAAAACTGTAGAAGAAATGATGAGCTGGAGTGCAGTCTACAGCTGTTTCATATATGGTGTTCAGAAGGTATAAAAGGATTGGAAACCTTCTCTGAGTTTACGTGCTCCAAGTCAGAGTTTGAAAAGCTGACAGCCACAGCAAACCACTGGAGTTATGAACAGCTCGTAGACAGAGATACAGCACAGCCTGAGCCTGCCTTCCTATGCAGATCCACAGAAGAACAGAATCCAGAGTGGCTTATTAGTATAAACTACTCTTGACCCAGAAATAGTTGGAAAAACTGATTGTCTCTAGTGAAAGTAGCTTTTTCCCTTTAAATGACAAGTTGTAGACAAAGTAATAATGCAAAAAACACAGAGTATTTCCCAAGTGCAGAAATGAGACTATATTGTAGCAGAATTGGGAAGAATACATTTGGAAAAGAAACAAATTTATAATTAGTAGTTAATATTTTAAGCGCACCACTGCAAGTTTGTTAACCAGATTACCAAAAAGGGACAGCAAATGGCTGTAAGATGGGGAACATTATGTTAAAATTATGAATCTGAATTATGTTGAATTAAAAAATTATAATTATTTCAGCAGCTAACTCCCACTCTCTGACTTTTAATAGGAAATGTTTCACAGTTTGTGTAAAATTTAGTTCTTTCCATTTGGTAGCTGATAAGTGACTTTTTTTTTTTTTTCTTTTGACTAGTAAGGAATTTAGCATAATTTAATACAAGACTGTGTTCAATGAAGTAGGTGATTTTTGTGTGATAGCATTACTGCTCCTGGTGCTGTTCTGTACTATGCTCTCTCTGTCCCAGGATACTCTCCCTGTGAGCCCAGCCAGGCCATGGCTGAAATCTTTATTACAGAGCTCCTGTAGATTCCTTTGCCACTGTCCTGCCTTTATTCTACTGGTATTACTGTTTAGGGACACCTCTGCTGTGACACGAGCCTGTCATTCATTAATGGATGGAAACTGTTCTAATCTGAAATAATCTTCGGGAAAAAAGATCTGAAAAAGCCTTAGGGGAATTAGTAGCATGATGCTAATTTAACTGAGAGAAAGGAATTCACGTGAGAAATCAGGATGCCTATTTTGTTTCTGTGTTCCAAGAATACCATTTTATAGAGCTCAGGTGGCAAATCCCTGTTTTACTCATTTTCCTCATCTCTCAATCTGAAATGAGCTGTACCTCAAATTAATTTAGTTTTTATCTAATAACACAGGCTCTGCTTATGATCTGGTTACACCACTGTGTCTGACCACAGCTGAACATGTGGGATGTGTTTGGAGGGAAGCTATGGAAGAAGTCTATGGTTAAAGAAAGTTGCACAACCGGAATCAGTTTGTCATTTATTAACTTTTGAGTGATTAATCAAGGAAGCTCAAGGTTGTATGTACATAAATAATGTGTCTTAGGTTTTTCTCCCAGACCCTCTTCAACTTAACTGATGAAGTAGGAAAGAGTTGATTTCTTTGTTGGTTGTAGTGTTTCATCTGATTCCTTCTTTCATGTCCTCATCTGACTCACACTTTCAGCATTTTGTCCTTCTCTGGAATATCCCTCCCAGCCTTTACTGTGCTGCACATATGGGTTCTGAGGAATGGTTTAAGTGGAGACTCTGGAAATAAAAATGGGGCAAAGCAGGCAGAAGCATTTTTTGATGTTCAGAAGATCCCTGGAGGGAGGGTTGCAATGAAAAGTTAGAGGACAAACATTTTGAACTTAAAAAGTAAGACATTGTTGGTCACTGTTGTTCTCAGCATTGTCTGATGAGTGGTACCTTCACTTGCCACAACTTTTTATCCCTCTGCTTATGCATGAATATTCCACAGCTCCCTATCATGACTGTGTTGAGTGGAGGCAGCTTTAAAACCTAGACAGAAACATTTTTTCACTTGATGCTTAAAGCAGAAAATTAGTAATAACTGTAAGTATTTGATTTTCATTATAAAAAAAACCAAAACCTATTTTAATTTTACTTTTAATCTAAATAGCATCTTGGGTTACGGAGCATTTAAAATGCTTTCTGTTTTGGCAGATACCGAACGAGTTTCAGACCTCGGTACACAGTTGCATATAAGACAGTGACAGAGCTAGAATGGAGATGTTGTCCTGGCTACAAAGGGGAGGACTGCAGGGAAGGACCAGCAGAAAAGCCAAACACTGCTCGTCGTCCCACAACGCCAGTGAGGGCTGTCGTGAAGAAGGGAACAGGTAACTTTCTGTTTGAATCTTTTTTTTTGTATGCACAGTCATGTCTGGTTTCTTGTTTTGTCTTCTAAGGATAGGAATCATTATGGTTTCTATTGAACTCAGCTGCTGGCAGGTACAAAAGGCATGTGAAAGACTCTGTGCCATGGGAAAATAACAGCCAGGCAATAGCAGTCCTGATATAGTCCTGAAGAATAACAGAGGAATGGGCTGTAGAACACCGGCTGGAAATGCCAGCTGGCTACTCCTGGTTCCAGAAAATCTTTGGGTTAAGGTTATGGGTTTTGTAAGAATTTACCGGGGGGAATTTTTTTGTTTCTCCAATGTTCAGGGGAAAAAAAAAAAAGAAGAAGAGAGAATATTAGTAAAACAAAACAAAAAAGCCCCAAATGTTAATTTTAAGGATATATAAGGATTCCTAGCAGTTTCACAATGTTTGGGGTTTTTTTTTGAGATTGTAAAGATTTTGCAGATTCACCTTAGGCTGCGTGCCTTAATAATGAGGAGTAAGAGAATAAGTATGGATAAGCCTCAGCTTCTGAAAAAATATCTTAAAGGATGAATGATGTTTGTTTGTTTGTTTGTTTAAGATGCTGTCTTCTGAAAGGGCAAGAAGGAATGCTGTTTCTGACATATATAAATTTTCTCCATTAAGAAAAAAAATTATAAACAGATGTGTCCTTCTGAAGGACTTTTTCCAACATAATTGGAGATTAGTGTCACATATAGCACTTAGTCAGATTTCCACATGTGTTTTCTGTGTGGTGGATGATTGAATACAGTTTTACACTAGTCCCATAGATTATATACCTGCTTTAAAGACAAGCTTTTTAAGTATTTTGTTAGCCAACCTAAAATATTAATTCCAAAAGATATGATAAAACATGGTGATATCTGTACCCTTCTCCCCTCTTTTAGACAAAATAAAAAATTACTTTTGACTCTTCCTGCAGTTTATCCTTTCTTGACCCCTGGTAATGTTTTTTTTCTGGGGTTCTTTTCTGGATTTTCTGCAATTGTTACACATTTTGTGTGAAACAGAGCATCCAGATTTGTACGTGGCTTTGTAAATGAGGTCCTATTAATGACAAGATCTAGATTCATTAATTGATTTATGATAGGTAAAAAGTAGATTACAGCTAAAAGTCTTCTCTTTCTGATTTTCATTCTGTGAGGATAAGTTATTTTAATCTAACAGTTTTGAATGTGTAAATTTTATACTTTTGTACATGTTTTTATTGCCTACTTAAATATATGACCAGTAATTAGGTGTTTGTGAAGCAAGTGTGATAACTGGAGTATCTTGCAGAACCTCACGTCTTATATGGGATATATACTTGGACCCCAGTTCAGTAAAACACAGAAGCACAAATGCACTTCAGGCACATAAATGACTGCCACTGAAGTTTTCAGTGGGAATTCAGGGGCGTTGTTGTTGTTGTTGTTGGAGATGCAGTGGTTCTAAGGTGGCTGTGCTGTGATGTGCATGGGTCTGTATTAGTTTGTTATATGTGCTGTAGCTTAGATCCATTGCTGAACAGGAGGCGTGATTGCGAGTTTCTTTATGGCCACTGTATCTTGGTAGGAATTGGTCACTGTGCTAAAACTTTTAGTTCTGAGGGTTTTGATAACATATTAATTACAAACTACTGCAAATAAGAACAGAAAAGGCAAGAAGCATTAGGCAGTTTAAACTGTTTTATTTCATTTTAAAGAAAAGAGAAGTTAACTGCAGCTGATTAAAACAGATACCACTGGGAATATTTACATCTACATTTTGTTATTTCTGGGAAACAGATGCAGAACCAACAGAAGCTCCAGAGCCTCCACCATACGAGAAGAGAATGCAGTTTCTTGAGGATGAATTGTTTAGACTTACACGGTCTGTGATTGAACTTCAGTCCTCCGTGGCAGGTGTGAATGAGAACCTGAAGCTGACTGTACAAGAGGATGCTAGCAAGATGTTGGTCACTTGGCTGAACAACCTTTACGACCGCCCAGAGCCTGACAGTGCAGTTGGTGGTGAAACAGACACTATTCAGCTGCCAGGACTCCTCAGCAATAAAGATCAAAAAGACCCTTTTATTGATTTTGAAATGGAAGATATAAAAGCTGAGCTAGCTGAGGTCAAAGAAGCCTTGAAGATGAGGAATGATGAGCTGGAGGAGCTGAATGGAAAAGTAAAAGGCTATGAAGGACAATTAAAAAAACTGCAGGAGGCAGCAAAAGGACCTACAATAACAATGCCCCGTGACAATATATATCAGGACTACATAGACTCAAAGTTTGAGTCTCTCAAGCAAGAAATAATGGAAGGATTTGAAAAGAAAATGGCAGGTCTGAAGAACTCCTGTGACTATAAACTAGAGGATATTCAGCAGCAGTATGATGGCAGTGAAAATAACTGTGCAGGAATAATTGATGTCATAAGAGGAAAAGAGAATGACTTGAGGAAAGAAATAAATACTCTCCGCACTCAGATTCCATCAAACAACTCCAGTTGTTGCAAGAAGGGTGAGGGAAATGGCTTTGACCAACAGATGGAAGATTTAGATAAGAAAATTGACAGAATTATGGAAGCACAGAGGATATTGAATGTCAGAATAGATAATGAAATAATTCGATTGTCGACTCCAGCTCTAGAAGACGTGTTTGGGGAGAGGCTGGAGGAGCTGGATGCGAGGATGAATATTACAGAACGGAATGCTGAAGAGCATTGTTTTTACGTTGAGGAGACGCTCCGCGGTGCTATCGCTGCTGAGGTGGACGAGCTGAGAGACTTGTTTGACCAGAAGCTGCGGGCACTGGAGGTTAGGCTAGGTGGGACTATTTTGGAGATTGCCAACACCACAGACCCAGATGGAATGTTTGCTAATCCTGGGCCTATCTTGCCCAGCGATGCAGGGTTTGCAAATGAGCAGTTTTCAGCAGAGATGAATTTCGTGAAGGACAAACTGCTGTCACTTGAGCAGCTCTGTGGGCAGAAATGTCAGTCAGCACCGCGAGGTACGGAGGACCTTTGGAAAAGGTTGGAAAACTGTAACGACAAGTACAACCACTTGCTTTTGAAAACAGAGAATAATTCTGTTCTCCTGCAGTCCCTGAATAGCTCTCTTAATGAGAAACTCAACTCAGTTAAGGCCAACCAACGTGACATCCAGAAAATGCAGAGAGACATACGTGTATTCCGATACAATCTAAATACTGTTGATAAAGATATGAAAAATCTTCAAGATGGCCTGAGTAGCTGCAGGGAGCAACTTCTGGGTGTCAATTCGACATGCAGGAAAACACAAAGAGGTGTCTTCCGAAAAATCGATCAAATGCAGAGGACATTTGCAAATCAAACTGCTCATTCCAGTGATAATTGCTGTGGTGAAGTGAAAGAGAGACTAGAACAATTGAATGACCATATGCTGAATGATCTTAGCAAGTGCAAAGAAAAGACCCAAGGTGTCCAGGAGGGTGTTTCAGATGTTGAGACCAGAGTCTCACATGTTGAAAAAGTCTGTGGCAAGCTGGACTCCGTTTCAGACAGCTTGCAGAATATAAAAGAAGGTCTGAATAAGCACGTGAGCAGCTTATGGAACTGCATCCGTGAAATGAATGGAACTATAGCATCTCATTCCACTGATATTGCTGGCCTCAAGAATTCTGTCCAACAGTTTCATAGTCAGGTTTCCAAAATCACCACGGACATTGAAGGTGTGCTGAAATCTCAGCCTGACACAAGTAAGTTTCTTGCTTTTATTTTTTACTTTTTGTTTATTTGTTTTTCAACTGGGTTTCTTTCCTGAAACTGTTAAAAAAGAACTAAACAAGGGAGGAAAAAATATTGCACAATTCCTACTTTGTTTTTGCAGTGACTCTAATTTTGGCTCTTTGCTCCAGAACACCACAGAGTACTTTCAGTGCTTTTAAAAGTATCCTCCTCAAAAAAAAAAAAAAAAAAAAAAAAAAAAAAAAAAAAAAAAAAAAAGAAGTCTTACATGTTTTTTATGTTTACTTCAAGCTTGAATGGAGAGAGTGGGAAAAGTAGTGATTTTGAGTAGTGATTTTAAAGTGAGATTTAAGTAATAATTGCCTGTATTATTTCAGTTCATTTGATTTTATTTATTTTTTTTCGTTTTATTTTGTTGTTGAAGATTATTCTGTATTCCTCAGGGAAAACTGAACACCAAGTAGAGAAAACTGAAGTCAAATGAATTCAAATTTGTGATAAGAAAGATTTCCTCTAAGCTGTGCTCTTAGCATGAGTTAATGATTATAATTCAGCACCAATTCTTTGATCTAGAAGTTTACAAATGAGCTCTGGCATATCTTGGCATGGCAATATAAGACTTCTGCTTCATAGCTCTCCCAGAAGCTTGCATTCCCACAAGGTCCTTGGCAGTACTTGGCACATTCCAGCTGGCAATATTTTAGCACCTCAGCCAGTTCTGTTAATAGTCCAACATGTTGGTGCAAATCTACTTCCATTTTGTTTGAAGTTTGCATTAGAGCAGCTGAGAAGCTGGGGCACATTCCCTTTGGCTCAGTGCTAGGAAATGGTAACCTCAGCCATGCTGGTGAGCCTTGCCATGAAGGTTTGGAGACCTTGCCAAATGCCACTCAGTTTCCTCTGCAGTTCTTGCTCCAAATTTCAGCAATGGGTTGTTTTTCTGAGAGGTGAAGTTTATAGAAGGAAGCTGAGTTTCTGTTTTCCTTTTTCTGTTAGCATGACACAAAATCATAGGATTTGGAGACTGTTTTGAAACTGCACTCTTCAGTTGGTTGATGCTTCTGGTTTTTATTCTTTGCACGTATGAGATACATAAGAGGCCAATTTCTGTGACTGGCCTAAAATTAGAAGAGGTGCTGAGGGAAGAGCCTGTGCACTGTTGCAGCTGATGGGAGAGATCAGATGCAAGACTCTTGAGCTCTTGAGTGTTCTTTCTTGAATGGACGAGTGTGCCTCATGAAGGGAAGAATATCCTTCTCACCCCAAGGCAGAGACTTGAAAACCTGTGGTAGATGTGTTTCTTTTGTTGAATTGTTTAAAACCAAATGTATAGCAGTACTTGACACAAAAATCCTTCTGAAGAGAGACCCTTTTGTATAAAATTAAAAAGAAAATTCTCTTAACTTTAAAGGAGGAAGTGAAGAGGGACTGTGAATTTCAGGTAATTCTTTTGCTGTAATTTTTGACTTAAATTCAACAGGGTTAGGATCTTTATCCCTCAATCTTGCAGAAGCATCCCAGTCTCCATTAAAATGGAACATAATGTATCTGTGTAATCCTGTTTCTCATCCATCTTCCCCAAAATTAACTAGCACTAGGGACCAACACTGGAGAAAGGTCCAAGACAGATACAAGTAGTAATCTTTCTTCTGCAATTTGAAGCAGGTGTTCAAGCAACCTCATGGGTTGCATTTATCGGCCCCTGTTACAATGTATTAAAGCATTAAAAAGCCTTTGCACACCTGGGTTTCCATAGAATAATAGCTTTTCAGGGCAGACCCTGCTGTCCACCACTGGGTATTAAAAGCCTGTGGAAGGATGCTGCTGCTGAGTCTGGGGTGCAGGCACTCTGAGCATCCCTTGCTGGTCTGCAGTGCCTCTGGCCTCTAAAGGATTTATGAAGCACACACTGCAGTTCCCAAATGTTTCCAATTACAATAACACTGTCTGGCACAGCAGCCTAAGTAAGTTTTGATGGCAGGAGTTGCAGAAAGATTTTGGCAGAAGAGCCTTTTTTGGAAGTGATTCTGGGAACCCTGCTACGTGAGTTGGGGTATGGCTTTAACTGTTTTTACATCTGTGATCTGCAGCATTGTCCCCATACCAACGTCCTTTATCAGAAAGACCTGGACTTGGATCAGTGGAGAGTTTCTTATGCACAGTTTGCCAGCATATTGTAGCATTTAAATGATGTCATCTGACTTCAGAGGGGCCGATACAGAAACAAATTGTTACTAATAAAGTTGTTGAGGGCAAGTAAGGCAAGGATGTGTTGCAAGAAATAAACCATAAAGTCTTACTGAGCAGTGTAAGCCCAGGAAATTCAAATGACCATCATCTTTAAAATATGACTGTATTTTCTTCCATGTTTGTTATTCAGGGGTTTCAAATGCCTCAATCCAAACTAACAAGTCAACTTAGCAAGTGACTGTGCATCAGATACAAACCCAGAGACCAGAAATGTATTTAATTTGTTGTAATTCCTGGCAAAGATAATGAAATGTCCTGCAGCACACAAGACAGTGGTGACAGCAGGCAGTGGTCTGCTCTAAGCACTTAGGGAACCATGCATCATGTGCTCTCCAAGATAAAATGATCCAACAGCTTTCTGTCCACATTAGACGGTGCCATCCCCCAGCTCCATGTCTCATATTCTAAGTTGTTCTCATTGCACTCTGTTCCTCTCTGCAGGTTTGTTTGCTCTTCACATGGCACTGAAACCTGTGTTAAATGTGGTGGTCTCTCTTAACTTACTGTCTATTTATATATATGTATCTATCTATATATATATGTATCTATCTATATATATATGTATCTCCAGGAAGTTTTTTCAGGAATCAAAAGTGTGGTCTTGCAGCCAGATACTGTGCTGGGAGTGCAGTTTGCTTTGGTTACAGTTATTTGACCTGACCTGCAATTCCTATGGTAGTTGCCTGTGAAGCAGGGTTTTGTAATCAACAACATAATGTCTGATGAAACTGTGACCTAAGAAACCAAATGTGTGCTCTGCATTACAGCAAGGATAAAATGCAATATAAAATTTTTAATGCTGTAGTGTGAATAGTCATATAGTCAGTTCCTCTGGGCTCCCTGTGAGCTTGTGCACAATGCTGCTTTCTAACAGAATTGTAAAATCCCCTTGGTGTCTGTAACAAAATTCACATGTGGTCTTTTTGGCTTCTTGTGAGAGCAGTCACAGATTCCTTTGCTGTCTAGTTAGCTTTATGCAGTTTGTTTCTGCATGTTGAGGGGGCTGAGGAGAGCACGAGATGATTCTGGTATGTGATGTGGTAACCACATTGTCACTCACAACAGTGATGACAAGCAGCAAGGATGCTGCTGCTGAGAACAGTGTTACTGTTCCTAGCTGTGTAATGAACTCAGCTATGTTCTTTGCCTTCCCAGATAGATGGGAAGATGGTGGGAAAATTGTGTTCATGGCCTGCTCAGCAAAGTTAAAGCAGATCTCTACTCACACATATCTGATTGCTTCCACTTGAAGTTGAATTTTAGGCAAGTGATTCTGGATTTAGTGTTATGGAGATGGGACAGTTCTGAATATTGCAGTATTGATGTTGCATGAAAAGAAGCGGTTTGCTCAGGATATGGGAATTCAGCAGTTGGTTGTTATATAAAGGTCTAGAAAAGCAAGCAGAGAAATGTTTTCATTTTCCTAATGTCATCCCAAATAATTGTCTTAATGAAGCTTAGCATAACTAACTCAAGAAATGAGAAGGACATGCATTCCAAGGTCAATTTGTTTTTTTTCAATGAGGTTAATCTGAAGATTTTAGTTGGAGGTCTAAATCAATGCCTTCATGGACTGAAGTTGTCTTACAAAGTCAGTAATTCTGTTAAAAAAAATTAATTCTGATGCTTTCAGGGTTTTAAAAAAAAATTTACAAGATTTTTTTTTAATTTTAAGGTTTTATTAAAATAGTTTTAATCTGTATAAAGCAAACATTCCACTGTTTCGGTTTCTGCCTTGTGGACAAGAGTTACCGAGTGAGCTTCAGCCCAGCTTTGTGGTGCATCTCTTGTGCGAGTTTCAATTCTCCTGATGGTTAAAAGCCAGCAAAGCTCAGGGTTGTTTTTTTTTTCTAGCAGCCATATCTAGCAAATGAATGCAGGTGGTGTGTGAGACTTACGACTTCAGACAGCTTCCCAGTACTCCTTATGTGGGCTTTTAAGGCTTTCATGAGACTGAAAACAAGAAATGAGATTCACAAGGGTAAAGTGCAGGTGTCGAGTAGCCACAAAACAGCACATGAGTTGCCAGTGGTGCTGTCTGGACCCCAGCCATGTGTTGGGGAGAATACCTGCACAACTTTGTTGTAAGCCTTTCCCCAAAAGGTGCAGAGTAAGGCTCTCCTGGGGTCCCCAGGCACACAGCAGAGCCAGGGGAAGCCTCACACCACATCTGCTTCTCGGCACAGGCAGATGGCTTAGCCCTAGTCCCTGGTGAATTTGCCTAGCTGATTTTGGACTGTACTGAATTGAAGTGCTTCATTGTGAGCACCTCTCAGAGAAGTGTTCTCAGCTGGGGACCTTGGTAAGCATCTCTGGTGTGTGAGGAGTTGTATCAGATAAATCTGCAATGGGATGTTTGCCTATTTCCACAGAAACTCACATCCATTCCTGCACCTAAAGACATGGTCTCAAAATGCAACCAAAGTAACCTATGCTGAAGTTTAATTTAGGTTGAAATTCTGTTTATTGTGTGTAAAAGCTGTCATTGCATCTGCAAAAATCTACGCATTTATAAATTTCTGTTCTTAGTGTAAATGTAATTCAGCTTTCCTCTTGGGAGGGCATTGCATCCTTAAGTGTCATCTAGGACTTAATTTTTATGAATAAACCATAATTCCTGTAAAGGGCTTAGAACTTGACCAGATACCCAAATGGAACCATGTCAACGCTGTTCATCCCTGATGTCATACGTGTTGGCTGCCCCAGTGGAAAAGTTTTTCAATGGTATCTCTTCTGTTTAAACAATAAATAATTTTCTAGTCAACTGTATCCTTGAATTCTGCTTTCATTGTCAGAAATTATTAGTGATGGAAGTACTTGAACATTTAAGTTTGTTACTTTTTAAAGTAAGGGTAAAAACCTCTTAAGTCATATTCATTTACTGATGTTCTTTTGCTGTGGATAATTTTCTTTATGATTGTACTAAAGGGACAGCCTTGTGCTAAGAGTTGTGTGAGTATAGAGTTGAAAGCAAGCACAGTGGATGTGAGGGGTTGAGAACTGAAGTGAAAGGAGAGAGAGAGAGAGCGAGTGAGTGAGTGAGCACACTGGAGTGAAGGTACTGGTGGGAATAAGTGTGATACTCTGCCTGCTTGGTGCAGAAGGGCCAAGTTGGTATAACAATGGAATGAAGGTTCGTAGGTTATTTGGCTGCTGCTTGTCCTCTCTCCAGGCTGTCTTCATTCCTTTCCCTGTGTCCCACAGGCTGTGAAGAGTGGAGTCTGTACTACTTCAGGAGTGGAATGGCGTTTAGCCAGTGCAGTCTTGGGTCTGAGGGAACAGGTGACCTCCAACTGGGTCCTGTTTTGTCTTGAAGTATTTATTATGCAAAACTATACGAACTTACATTCTATTTTAAGCAAGTAATTTTGTATTTTTCCTCCTTTTTCCTCCTGTTGAAGGGCGGCCAGAAGTCCCGCAGCAGCCATTGCCACCACGGCCACCCGTGCAGCCCCAGCCTGGCATATCCCTGCTGCCATCCAGGCCCAGGATACACCCACCACGGCAGAGGATCCCCCTCCTGCCACCACAGCTGAGACCTCCTCCACGCCCAGCTCTGCCAGGGTCAGCAGTTGTGCCACTCCTGCCTGGAACAACCGGCATCATTTTGGAGACTGGGGAGGCAGGGCCTCCTGGCACGGTTTTAATGTCTGGGAGAGGGCGTCTCAGAAGTGCAGATGGCCAGGCTGGCCAAAGTACCATGCCCATTGCTGAAGGGTATGCTGGAGCACCAGGTGAGAGAGCCAAGCTGGCAGTGCATTACTCCTGACTGAGCGCAAAGGACGGGGTCAGGTGTTGCTGGAGAGGTGGCACTGAGATCTGCTCTGCTTTTCCAGCCCCCTTTTGGCCATTCCTGGACACCCACTGAGGCTGCTGCTGGTGGGAATGGGTTTACAGCAGAGGTGATTTGTGAATGGGCCTCTGAAGCCTTCAGCTGGCTGCAGAAGTAGGGGAAACACATTCAGTGCCCGTTTTGCTGCCTTTCCAAGGATGTACAAAGCATGAGGTCAACAGAGATGATATAGAATCCCTCGTAACTACAGCAGTCCTTGCCACTAGGGAAACTTAATTTTTTTTTTCTTTCCATAATTAGTGGATTTAGTACATTGGAGTAATAATTTGGTTCTCTTTGCCATGGCCACTCCAGTTTAACAATAATTGAGCATTTCATAGGAGACACTATTTAAGAGCTGTTTTGTAGGTTGCTGTTCAGTAACCAGGGATGCTTTTTAGAGGACTGCAGTGATATTTGGTCATAATATACTCTGCTGTATACTGAGTGACACATACTACTTTTTCTTTGTAGGATATCCAAAGCCAACTCCTTCTACCACGGATTCACAAGGTAAGGCAGTTGTTTCCTAGAAATTTTTCAAATGGGTTGTTAACATCTATTTCAGTCCCTGCAAGGTCATGGCTGAGAAAAAAAAAGTACTAACTTTTAGTATTTAAGTTTAGCATTGAGGAAAATCTGACCAATTTTTGCTAAGACCTAAGCCTTAAAACATAATCTGTATGTTTTGAAAATATGGAGGTGGAGAGAGGAGTTAGGTTTTGAAAAATCATTTTGAGTTCTTGCTACTTCACTGTGGGTTTTTTTAAATACAGTTTGTATTTTCTAGTTAATGTCAATATGGACCTTTCTGTTGGCCTTCTAAATGAGAAAATAAATAGATATTTATGATGATTTCATTATTTCTTTAATAAAACATTAAAAAGGCCAAGATTAAGATCTTGACTAACTGCTGGTGTCTTAACCTATTGCATGAGGTTGTTCTCCTCTTGGGAGAGTCTCTGGCTTTATTATAGTCACCAGGGCTTGAGTTCCTGATTTCAGTGAAAGCAGAAGTGCTGCTACTGACAGCCACTGATTAAAATTATTCACAATGCAGTTTTCTTGGTTTGCTGGGGTGCTTTTTTATAATTGTTAGTATCACAATTTATTTATTAATTTGTATGATGAAGGTATAAAATTTATGTGGAATATGCTAGTTCACCTAGATAGATATGTTGATTGGGTGCTGCCAGCCCTGCAGCCTGATACTCAAGATACTATCAAACCCTGGGGAATGGTATCCTAGATCAAAGTATTTCCACATCCTCTTAAAAAAAGTTATTTCATCTAAAGTTGTTTGAGGAAATATGGGTGATAGTTGGAAGTGCAGCATTAGGGCTTTATGGAATCCAAAAATCTACTGCCCCAGGACTTAGTTTGATGGCCATAACAAAGTCACAAATATACTTCATGAAGAATGGTCTGGGGACTGACAAAAAAAGAACTGTAAAGAGTTTGTGTTCTCATTTTGATATTTATATCTGTTAATTAAAATTCCATCATAGCCTGAAAGCAATCTTTTTGCATTTGAGGATTGTGGTACTAAGAAAGGCAGCAATAGATGAGGTTTCTGGAAGAGGATAAGAAGTAAAGTAACATTCATTTATCTTGATGCCAGGAAAGCCGACATAAATGTCTAGATTTCTGTGATAAATGGATTTCCTGGGGGTTTTCTTCCCATTGCAATTTACAGATAGCAGTATTTTAATAAGGTTATGCTAAAACTGTGTGAAACAGTAGGTGGATGTTAGAAGTGTTGAGAAGGCAGGAGGGTAAGGCAGGAGTGTGCTCATCTGCTGCTAGGTGGAACATGTTGGTGGAACAGTTACTACCCTGGGATCCAGAGAGAGGTGGGCTTGACCAAGGAGTTAATTTTCCTGGTCCATGCCACTGAATACCTATCTTAAATAGAAGATATTCCTGCTGATCTGTGCTTAAAATTCCCACAGTGTGCCTCGCAGAACTCAATGGCAGACAGTCAGAAAGCAGAGAAGGATGGTACCAAAAGCTGTCAAGACTTCTGTGGAGTTGGAGCATTTACATCCACTGTCCCTAATCTGGACAGGCTGGATGGATGGACTGAGGACAATTGGATGGGGTTCAACATGACCAAGTACCAGGTCCTGCACTTTGGCCACAATAACCTGGTGCAGAACTACAGGTTGGGGGCAGAGTGGCTGTAAAGCTGCCCAGAGGAAAAGGACCTTGGGGTGCTGGTCAACAGTGGCTGAACCTGAGGCAGTGTGTGCCCAGGTGGCCAAGAAGGCCAATGGCATCCTCGCCTCTATCACAAACTGCGTGGCCAGCAGGACCAGAGAAGTGATTCTTCCCCTGTACAGGGCACTGTGTCCAGGTCTGGGCCCCTCAGTTCAGGAAGGACATTGAGGGGCTGGAGCGTGTCCAGAGAAGGGCAACAGAGCTGATGAAGGGTCTGGAGCACATGTGCCATGAGGAGCGGCTGAGGGGGCTGGGGGTGTTCAGCCTGCAGAAAAGGAGGCTCGGGGGTGACCTTTCCGCTCCAGAACCACCTGAGAGGAGGCTGTAGCCAGCTGGGGGTCGGCCTCTTCTCCCAGGCAACAAGCAACGGGACCGGAGGACATGGCCTTAAGGTGCACCAAGGGAGGCTTAGGCTGGACGTGAGGAAGAGTCTCTTCACAGAAAGGGGGATTGGACATTGGAACGGACTGCCCAAGGAGGTGGTGGAGTCATGGTCCCTGGAGGTGTTTAAGGAAAGACTGGACGTAGCTCTCAGTGCCATGGTTGACATGGTGGTGTTCAGTCATAGCTTGGACTCGATGATCTCAGATGTCTTTTCCAGCCCAATTGAGTCTGCAATTCTGTGATTCTAATTGTCAAAGTCTGATGAAGAGAGCATTCAGGGACAGAATTCAGCAGTTAACAGTGCAGTGGAAATTAACAGCTGAGGAAGAGAAGATTTTTCGTTTTATTGGAGGAGGAACTTATTGTGCAAATAAGGCATCAAGGAATCCTTACTGTCTAATTAGTTCCAGACAACCATTTATGATGTCTTTGGCATTCTTCACCCAGTACATTTTGTGGTACTCAAATTCAAATTTGAAAGATGACCAGACCTTCTTGTACTACAATTCCTAATGTAGGAAGCTTGTATTATTAAAATGGCCTTCTGACTGCTCTCTTTCATTGGTGTTTCTGAATAGCTTCTGTTACATAAAAGCACTGCTCAGGAAGAAGTTGAGGGCTCCAATTCTGTCTTCTGGGACTAAAGTAGCCCACTTTCGTGCTTTTCTTGAATGCTGAGGCATAATTTGCATATTTTCAGTAGCAGAGCATTTCTTGATTTTTTTTTTTTCCTTAGCTATCTGCATGCATCCCACAATATAAAGTTGTAGGTAAAGATCTTTAAGGACTTGAAAGTATTAATGAGAGAGTACAAGATAAAATATTACATAATAGCTTATACAGGCATGGAGTTTACAGCAAAGGTGAGTTAAGTATCAAGACCTGAGCTCATCCACTAGTCCTTTTTAATAGAGTAAGAGTAGGATATTTGTATAAGGAACAGTAGGTAAGTGCTGGAGCAATATTCTCATGCAGCAGTGTGAAAGGATGGAGTTGCAAGAGCAGGCAGATGTCAATAACAGACTCAGCAGGAAAGTGTGTGTGTCTTCATAACACACAGAGATATCCACATCAGAATCACTGTGGCTTAGCAGAGCAGCTTCACTGAGCACTGCTCGTGGGAATCAGTGTTCACATCAGGGCTGTGCTGCATGGCCAATCTGTAAGAATGAGGAATGTTTCTGAAAATGAGATGTTAAGGTAAATTTGGAGAGTTAAAAAAAAAAATAGGCAGGGAAGTGATAAATTGTTTGCATTTTTGTCCCATTTGCTCTAACTGAAATTACACACTTTGCCCTCATTTAGATTTAGGAGTATTAACCATTTGTGAGAGGAAGTCTGACAAATTCTCCTTATTCCTGCTGCATCCAAGGGAATCATAAGTGCCTACTGACAAATTAATTACATACTTAAAGTCCCTCTTCTGTGTCAGCTCTTGAGGAATCCTCATTCCAGTTGCTGAGCAGTTGTCAGCATTGTCAGCAGCACCATCGCACTGTTATTTTTTTTCGCCTTTCATCTTGATAGCAAATGCCTATGCTGTGTGCTCTTTTGTTTTGCTTAATGATTTTTTTTTTTTTTTTTGCTTTTCTTTCCTTCTGGCCCTTGGGCTCTGTGGGAGGCATGAACTGGGCTTGGAAGTCAAAAGAGAGGTGGATAACCAGAAACACAACTAGCAGATGGGTGGAAGTAGATGTAACCGAACATGGGCCACCCATGCATCTTCTGTGGTTTTTTGACTCTCTAGAATGCATTACAGTAATGTAGATGACCAAGAATAGACTTACCTGATCCTGATCACCTGTATGTATAATATAAAAAGTTTTGTCTGCCAAGCAGTTTCTTCATTAGAGCTGTGTCTGTGGTTCACAGCTTTAAAATGCTTTAATTTTTTTTTCTGATGTTTGTACTTCCACAATATTGACTACTTAAATGAAAGTAAATGTCCAAGCCTGGACACTCCTTGCTTTGAGAAGCTGAGCTGTGATACTTGCATGAAGAAAAGTGTTTGCAAGAGGGGACATGTGGGAGAAAGTGGCGCAGACCTCTGTAAAGTTCTGCAAAAGCACTGCTGAGCTGTTGGTAGGAACTGTGAAAACTTCAAACAGACACAACTCCATTTAGAAGGGGGGAAGAGGGGAAGAGAGCACAGACACCCACTGCATCTTTACTGTGTTTCCTTACATCAACCCCTGAACTGATCTACAGGATGTTTTAGACAGGTTTAAGATTTCTCCTTTGAATAGATATATATGGCGTGCTAAGCTGGGCTGCAGATCTGAAGGAATTTTGTCAGCATAGCAACAAGTAATTGCTTCTATGAACTGTTTTAGCAATTAGTGAAGGATAATCTTGAAGGAAGCCATGGAGAGCCAGGGCAGGAGTCACTCCTTTATTCAGATGACACTAACCCAAACAGGACTGTAGCTGCTCCAAAGCTGGCAGTGTTTATGGGCAGGCAACACATGGTTTGTTCCATTTGTGCAGTGTGACTGCAGGGGATAGAAACCTTTTGAGTGAGCCAACAATCTGAGGTGTATTTTCAGTTAATTTGTGTCTCAAGGTAAGTTGAGAGTAGCTTTCTGTGTCAGTAGTGTTGTGTTAAGGTGGAGGAGCTTTACAGAAGCTATTTAAGTAGACTTCCTGCAATTAATTTTGGTCTTTTCAAATAACTTTATCTTAGCTTGCAGGAGCACCTGCAGGCACACTGGCTGGCAGGAGTAATAAAAACGAGCTTCTGTCTAATCTTCTGAGCATGAGACAAAATGCTGAATAAGAAGATTTCCAAAGATATGTGATGCAGCTGGTTACCAGCCCCTGAGGGAAATCAGCATAGTTATCTGCCAATTTTGAAGTTGCAGGCATGTCTTCCCCTTTGCCTTCTCTTTCCCACCCTCCCGGGCTGTGTTATTCAGAAAAACAGTGGCTAGCAGAACATTTGTATACCCACATTTTAGATTAAGTTATGTGACCTTTTTAAACTTAAATTTTGAAGCAACATTGTCTGCATTAGATTGGATTTTAGGAAAAGTGTTTTTAGCCAGCGGGTAAAATGGGCTCTCCAGGGAAGTGGTTACAGCACCAGTCTGGCAGAGTTCAAGAAGTGTTTGGACAATGCTCTCAGGCACAGGGTGTGATTGTTGGGGTGTCCTGTGCAGGGCCAGGAGTTGGATTTAGATAGTCCTTGTGGGTCCTTTTCAATTCAGGATTTGATGAATTTAGCATTTGTGGCTGATGGGCATCTCTGATTGAGAGGGATAGGCCAAACATTAATTTTAAGGAAGGCAGAAGGAGCAGGGGGAAATAGAAACTGTGGACAGCTTTAGGGCACTTGTTTAGTCACTTGCCCAGACAAAGCAGCAAGAATTGACTACTTCTAGCAGTGAGTACTGCCTTAAGGAAAATGTTTAAAGGGAAGGTAACTAACTGGAATGGGACTAATAGGTGGCTGAGCACTGAACACTTGCTACTCAGTCAGTCTGATAAAACTGGAAATTCATCTTAATTGTCCAAATTACATTTCATCCAACTCAGTCTTATGGCAGTGTTCATCTAATAGCTGGATAGCCACTATAAAATACCTAGGTGTCTGTTTGATCTGCTGAGAAAAGAAGAAAAAATTGTAAAGTGAAAAGTCCCCCAAAAGAGAAGGGCTGGAGAGAGGCTAGAGGTTCTCTTTGCATTGATACAGGAGTGTTACATGTTCTTATAGCCATTTTCACTACACTTCGGCAGAGAAAGTGGGAAATCTAAGCTGTGCACAGCTTCTAGACATGACAAGGAAAGCTGGCACAAACTATAATCTTTAGCATTCCTGTGGCCATTGTGATAGTGGTGGCCTATGCAATTTCCTCTCTGCATGGAGGGTGCAGCTGTTGAAAGGCAACCTCTGTCCTGAAGAGGGTCTTTGGCAGAAGCATTGTTGTATTGAAGGGTGGTAGGATTTCCACTGCCAGCATTTACAAACCATGCACTGTTTTCTTAGAAGGGGGAAAAAAAAGCCCTGTGGCCAAGACAAGAACTGTATGGTGCTCAGCAAATTTTATGGTGAGACACCTGGGCCAGCAATACTAGCTAGTATTCTGCTAATTCTGGCATCCTGCAATTGGCAGAATTAGTCCAAGTGGAGTATGTGCAGGAACAGAGACAGTGGATTATAAAACATCATAGGGAAAAGGCTGTGTTATCATCCTGATGTGACTGACTCGTGTTGTTGCCCATTTCAGGACCTGCCTCTGCTGCTGTGCCCTCTCTGGTGTCATTTTCTGCTGGACTCACACAGAAGCCTTTCTCCAGTGATGTGGGTGTGGTTCACTTCAACAAAGTGCTTGTGAATGACGGCGACTATTATAACCCCAATACAGGTAACAACCAAAGAATGCACCCACAGACATGCTAGACAGGCAGGAGCAGGGGTTACCAGTGTTCCATGTTACCTCAGGCCTTACATTGAACAAACAAAGTCCATCTCAACAGACACATGGGGGTAAAAGCTTCCTGTGGGTGTGGATAGGCACATGCTTTCATGGCTGGTTTTCCATGAACACCCAGTACCACTGAGGCCCAGCTCACCTGTACATCTGCTCTGCCAGCACAGCTGGTTGTGCTCCTTAGCCCACCTGGGAGAGGGAGAGAAGAGGGAGAGGAGACTCATATTGCCTCCCAAAGGGCCCTAACTGGGGGCTGCCTCCTTCTCAAGCACTGAGGTGTTAGGTGTGCCTTTGCTTTCATGACTTCCATCTGTCTCCTGCAGGCATTTTCACATCGCCGTATGAAGGGCGCTACCTGATCACGGCCGTGCTGGCCCCGGAGAGGGATGAGTACGTGGAAGCGGTGCTGTCCGTCTCCAATGCCAGCGTGGCTCAGCTCCACACTGCTGGGTACAGAAGGGAACTGCTGGAGTATCACAAACCCTACTCGGGCAAACAGACCTGTGGTGGGCCTGGGACGTTCCACCTCGTTCTTCACCTCAAAGCAGGAGATGAAGTAAATGTTGTTGTAACAGGAGGCAAACTGGCCTACACAGACTCTGATGAAATGTACTCCACGTTTAGTGGAGTTCTCCTTTATCCTTCCATTTCTCATGTTTAGGTTTACCTTGAACAGGGGAGAAGGGTAAGATATTCAGAAGAAATTAAGTGTAATAAAAGTCAAAGCTTTAATATATTCAGTTTATATATTTGATTTCAGTGATGGGTTTATAGTTATATGGAAACACTTTCCTTGTCCCTTGTTTCCAGAGATGGCTACAAAAGACTAAATGAACTTCTGTAGCTAAATGAATTCCTTCCCAAGCCCTTGGTTACCTGAACAAGCAGAACAACTGTTTTAAACAAGTATGTTCTCAATAGATTCTTCTCCACTCTGCTCCTGTTATTATTCCCTATTCTGTTGCCTTTGCAATCTTTTCCCTAGTTTTTCTAATTGTCCCTAGTGTATCAAAGTTTACATCTTTGCTCAAGTTTACAGTTGTGGTCAGCTATTTTCATGTTTTCAGTAAAGCAGAGCCAAGAGAGTGAAATTGTAGTGGATATGGTTGATGACTTTTTATTCCTTGTATTATTTAGTGGTGTGTGCTGGCATAATTAATTTGTTCAGTGCAATTGCAAACCGTGGTGGTGCAAAGCAAAATTATATTCACCTGCATCAGTTTTCTTTTCTGCCTTTAAGGGCTAAATACAGTGCTAGGAGACAAGGTAAGTGACTCAGGTGGGAGTAGCAGCACAGGGAGAAAATTGCCTCAGCTTTCCACAGGGCAGATGTGAACACAAGGTGCAGTTGCTACTACTGAAAGATTTAGAATAGTTATTGTTTATTTATGGAATAAAAAAGATGATTGGTTATCCATTATGCTCTTGAGAATAAGGCTTGCTGCTGGAAATTAATAAAACAGGTCAGAAAAATCAGAATCAACTTTGCTTAGCAAGAAAAATGGTGTTTTGGAAAGTTAAAAAAATTTTACAGGGTTTATTTCCAGCAGTCCAGCAGTATTTGCATTAGAAGGGAAATTTTTGTCTTTGGTGCACTGTGGAAGACAAATCAGAGAAAAAAATGGTTGATAAAGGAAGATAGTGTTATTAGTCCATATTGTCAAATGTATAAATCAACCCTCTAGCAGAGTACTTACAGCCTCCTGCACTGGTGCTTTTGAGTGAGGTTTGTTTTAACATTCAGCATCTGTTTATATGGATAAAGCAGCTTTCTTAGCTTAAATCAATAAATACATTTGAGGCAGCAGTATTTTATTTTGCACACTAGCCACTTCTCAGTGGAGGAAATAAAAATGATGCTTTGGCTCGAAGGAGTTAGCATTTTGATCACTTTTGTAGCTGAAAAGAAATCCAGCCATGTTTAACTGAAAACAGGACTGTATATTCATTTTTTACATGTACATACATTTGTCACCTGTACATTCTTTATATATCAACTGATCTTTTTTGTAGTCTGTTCATGTCACATAGAGTTGTATTTATCATAGTGGTTTGTGTAGTGTATTTTCCTTATTACAAATACAGAACAGCTGTTTGTAGCCTCAGAACAATTTTTTTAGGGAGGGAAGAACTCCCTGCGCTATAAAACAGCGCATTGTGTTTATCTGAAGCCCTTCCCATCCGAGGAGATCAGATGAAGACTTGTGCTTTTGTTACTTCTAGTTTTGGAACAGATATTCCCTAATAACTCTGTTTCCAGGCAATGAGATGGGGCCTTCCCACAACAAATTGTCACATCCTGGAAGCTGAACTGCTTTAAGAAAAGCAGGCAAAAAAACCTTTCTGTCCACAGAGGACCTCTGAGTCAGTCCTACTGCAGCTAGGGTTGCACTGGAGGAGTTGTGAACACAGGAAGGAAACTGTGAGTGGAGTTTTAAAGCACCTGATTTGGGGGGAATCTCTTGGCACCTGATTTCCAGAAATGATGGTGTTAGAGATAAGCAGAACTAGGGCTGGCTGTGTTTGTAGGAGGAAGGCTGTTTCTCACAGAGCTACTGTTAGTCAGTAGCCAAAGAAGTACAGTGACCTTGCACTTCACAGCCTGATGGAAGGAGCCACCTCCATCTCTTTTCCCTGTGTTTCTGGACCTGTGCATTATCATGCAGCAACTGCACGCTTGTTCAAGGGAGGCTTAGCTGTCTGTTATCCTTTCTGTCCCATGCCTTTCTAAGTCTCAGAATGGTAGGGACAGACAGGAAGGGTTGTTTTCTGTGTTTTCAAAAGACAAGCATATTATATGCTTTTTTTTTTGTTTGTTTTAAAAACATAGTTTCTTGTTACGTACAAAAGTCAGAGAAGCACTTTTCCTTTCAGAATATTTTTCATTCTCCTCAAGAAAGCTGTGTTCTCTAAGAAGCTGGCTCCAGACTATGTGTGAGTCAAGATTATTGTTGCCTGTTCTAAAAATGACTCATGGAAACAAACAAAATGAGCTGAGTGCTTAGGGAGACCTAGCTGGCAAACACAACCTTTTTGTTCCACCTCCCTCCAACTGAGAAATTTTTAAGAATCAGCAGTGCAAGTTTAGTGCTAAGAGTTGCAAATCAATTATTTAATTATTATCAATCATTTAATTATTACCTAACTGCTCCAGGAGATTTCTAAATCCAGCCCATGAATCTTCACAAGCCCGGTTCTGCTAATGGGACAGCGCCATCTTCCATCAGAAAGTTTCCCTTTAGACCCAGGATCTGCTGCTCCCTGTGCTGGGATGGTTTAAGCCCTCATAATGCAGCATAGCTGGTATTTGTACACTGATGTAGAGCATTCCCTAAACTGTGTCACAGCAGAGCACCATCCCAGCACCTTATTTTGAGGACATGTTTAAGACCTTTCAGGGACAGCTTCCCATTCATCTCTAGCTGTGTGGGTGGGTAAAGCTATGACCTCTAAGATTCCCACCTTTGTTGAAGGGGACTTGACCCTTAATTTGTACTTCCTTGGTAATTGCTGTAATCAGGGTGGGTGGCACAATTCCTCCTAATGAGGCTATTTTCCTAGAGTTTACAAGGTGGAATAGTCACCTACCTGGGAAGACCACAGGGATGTAGCCCATCACCAGGGAAAGGGAGGATGGAACCTGTGTTTGTCTCTGCTTCAGCTGGGTGCTTAGATTAAATACTAATAATACAACAGCTGGAAGAGACTCAGGCACAAATGCATTCACAGGCCTGACAGGGGTTGGCACCACACAGAGCAGCCCAGTTTCAAAGGAAGGACAAAGAGCCCTGCTCCAGAATATCTTGAGCTTGCTGGCAGAACATTTACATATTTGGTAAGAATTAGCAGCAGCACACGGAAAGACCTGCACTGAAAGGAGCATTTCTCACTGTGGGTTTATTATTTGACTGCCACATCCAGAAGAATCCACAAGCTCAAATAGGAAGCATCTGTTAACTGAGAAAGCCTTTTAAATAAGTCTAGTAGGGAGGAGCTCTAAGACAGGACAAGTGCCCGTTTCATAGCTCGCAGTGCTACCTTTTAGACCTGCTTTGTAGGTAGTTTAGTGATGCAGTATATGAGAATTGCAAGACTCTTAGACAGTACAGTATCTGTTGGGCCAAGTGCTCTAATTTGACATCAAAACAGGAAGAAACCCAGACCCTACCAGGTGAAGCTGCACAGGCTGATGTGTGTCCGACAGTCCCTCAGCCAGCTACCTGGATACCTGGATACATAGATACCCTGTGGTTCTGCAGGGACTGCAAATACCCAAACCAGATGAGACCCCAGGGCAGCATTATTTGTGAGACAGGTGAGGTCACAGAGGCTTGGCTTTAGCAGCAGAACATCTGAAGCCAAGCCAGCATGCTGACAGCCAGAGAGACGTGGCTCTGGCCAAATGTGGCAAGCATATCCTAAAACCCCAATGTGACATAAATCAGTCATATCCGCAGGAAAGACTGCAACAAAGCAGGAATGCCAGTTTTCGCTGTGAAAAAAAAAAAGTGTAAAAAAATTATACCTCATTATTTTAATTTGCTATTAAGACCTCTGGAGACAGTGAAGACATTTTTCGACAGTCTTTACACTTTGAGAATGCTCAAAGCAATGGGCTCTTTCTGTGGTATTCTATCGCATTTCCTTTCATTTCAGTGTACACCAGGTTAGGTGCAGCAACTTGATATAGATGGTTTGATGAAGCCAACTGACCTGATAAGAAAAGTTACAAATAATCAAGCAAGCTGTAGGTAGAAAGTGTAAGAAAGTAACGAAAAAACATGCCCGTTACCACCCCATGCAGCTTTACAATGTGCTGGGAATGCAAGGTAAGGGGCTCCACAACTGCAACTGGGAGATTCAAATCAGGATTGAACTCTTTCCTGCAATGCATTTGGAAGTGATTGTTTGCTGATTAGCTAAGTCCTTGTATTACAGCCCAGTAGTGGTTATGGGTCTCTTTCACTAAAACTAGAAATGGGCTCAGCTTGGAGATGGGAAGAATATGCACTGCACTGAGATTTGCTTAGCAGGTACAGGTTGGCTGCTGGTTGCTTCTGGATAATGGCACAGAGTTAAAATCATCCCGCTACCAGGAATACCTGGGCGCAGTCTCCTGTCATCACAAGACAGACTTGTGCTGCAGCCAACACAACCTTTTTGCAATGCACCCTGCACACTTGCAGAACAGCAGCTCTGCCAATTTTTTGTATATGGGAGATTTCAAACAAACCTTGTAACATGTTTCTGCATAAGCAGGTTTTGGCATTTACTTCACTGTCTCGATTGCAAAAAAAAAAAAAGAACATTACTAACACTTTTTCAGCAAAAAGAACAGTGCATTTCAAAATATGCTTTAGGTGTGCATGTCTATACATATATTCATGCATATATGAGAATAGTCTCAAAGGGGGAGAGAAATATCCAGGAACATGAAGAAACTGCGTGACAGAAAACAACTGCAGATATGTCCAAATAAAGCCTACCTCTTGTATAATGCCTCAATGCTCTTTTGCTTTCCAGGGAATACAGCAGCACTGTAAGCCAAAATTTTTGCTCTCTTCTTCACTGCCTTTAGAACTGCAGTTTCTTGCTTCTCAGTCAAGCTTGCATTGCATATTTGAAACAATTATTCACCATCAAGCACTGTTACATAGGTGGTGTAGTACATGGAAGTTCTGCCAGCACAGCTCTTGTCCATCTCAGTTGCTCAGTCACTGCCCTGATTCCTGGCAAAGATAATATTTCAATTGCAAGGTATCTACAACCATCACCTAGTCCAAGTGCCTGACCAGTTCAGAGCTGGACAAAAGCTAAAGCATGTTGTCAAGGGCATTGTCCAAATGCCTCTTTAACGCTGACAGGGGCTTGGGGGTCCTGAGAAGGCCCCTCCAGTCCCCAAGCATGGCAGGGACAGAGCCCACCGGGTCAGGATCTGGCATCTGCCAGGCTGAGCCTGCTCCACAAGCAGATGGAGCAAGGGCTGTCCATGCCCGGGAGTGCTGAGCAGCTGCACAGAACACTCCGGGGCTGCGTTCCCCTCCACACATCCTGCTGGCATGAGGAATGTATCCCAGTGACAGAGTGGGCAGCCAGCCATTCCCATGGCCCTGGCAGAACACCTTTCTTTGTGGTGTATCAAAGCAGCTTGAGGTTCAAGAGCATGGGGAATCCACGGCAGCTTCCAGGGAAGAGGAAACATCCAAGGCCTTTTGGGGAGTGCACGTGGCTGCCTTACACAAGAGATTCCATGAACACAGGGGTTTAGGGATTTTTGTTTGTTAACTTTTACCAATAATTGACCCTTGCATTTGTCCTGGTTCTGTCTGGGACAGGGTTAAGTTCTATAGCAGTGGTGAGCAATGGGATGTGAATTGTACTCTGCTGTTCCTATCGCTGTTGTTACTGCTCCTTATTTCATTGCTGTTGCAAGTAAATTATTCTTATCTCAGCCTCTGATCTTTAGCTCTGTGCGCCTGTATATTAATTGATTAATTAAGGCAAGGGAAAGGAGGAAAAGCAGCAAGGGACTGCTTAGGAAACACATTGCAGAAGAGTGGCCACCCCCACCAGGCAGAAGACCTTGACAAACCCTTGCTGTGCCCAACAGTGAAACCTCTGAGTGCACACAGCATCTGGGACATCTGCCCAGAAAACCCTGCTGAGCTGTCTCCCTGCTCAGCTCACCACTGGCATGACAGCTCAGCTCTCACGTGGAGCATACACATACTTCCCATGACAACGGTGCAGGGCTGCAGGTCCTGAGTGCAGCACATGCATGATGTAACTCCAGGCACCATATCCTGCACAAAGTGTTGATTCCTGAGAACTGTGATTCTGTTCTTTACACATTTAAGCCAATTGCTCCAAGACAAAAATCCATACACCAAGAACAAGACTGCCCTAGTAGGAGTGCATTAGAGTTAAGATAGACAGAGGAGAAACAATGCCAGCTCAGAAAAGTTTCTGCAATGGATTCAAACATGTGGCATACATAGGACACACCACCCTTCTGTAGCTTCTTGCACTGGCAGAATCACTCACTGCAGCACCAAGGATGCAGTGGGACCTAAGTGTCAAAGATGGGCTGTGAGCAGACTGGTGTGAGGAACGAGTGCAGTGTGTCAGGAGACATGAGGGAAACCTGGCAGGAATACAGGAGGTGATAAAATGCCAGCAGCAACACCAGTGACACCACAGAAGAACCAAAAGGCACAGCATCACTGACCTTTTCATGCAGATTCATCATAATGTGATTGAACAGTCAGGTTTTCTATGTAAGCTGCTAGGTGGTTACATTCAAGAGAATCAAGAGACCAGGAAAATCGACTTCTCTTGAAATCTCAAGGCCCTTTTTCTAAGCCAATTTCTCACAATACTTGCTTCAAACCATGTAACAACCACTGTGGAAGACAATACTCTTTGCCATGAAAGGGAAGTTAACTTTGATAGAAATAGAATAAAAATTAGGGCAGATTTACAAGAGCTCAAACTGCAGTTAACATTTTCTTCAAGGCAGCTTGTACATTTCCAAGTCATGCCTTCTGTTACCTGATCTATGAGGGCATGTTTGCTTTTCATTACAGTTGTAACCCAGTATTGGTACTGGCACAGAAGTTGAGCTTGATGACAGCAATTTTTTATCAGCTGTATAAATACGCTGAAAAAAAGTAAATCAAGCGTGAAAGCAAGCAAATGTAATGTAGTCCTGAAAAGACCAACTTGATTTTCACGTTAAACATAAATACATAAATATAAAACATAAATTTTAATAGCCCCGCGTTTAGTCATTCAGGCATACAATAAAGGAATTACCAAACACAAAGGAAAGAAATTTCACTTTAAGTCTGTTTTTATTGTGATAACATTGTTCCAAACACCAATAAACATTGCACTGAAGCGTGGGTTGTTGTACCCAAGACAGTCTTAACAAAAACCACTGTATTGGTATGATCACAGATTTGACATTTTAAACACACTACCTTATTAGTGATTGTGTTGCTTAACAATCAAGTATTCCACATCTTCAAGATAAAAATGAAACAAATGACTGAAGAGAGTTTCCCCACCCTCAAATTAAACCAACATTTTAACTTTCATCTGGAAGTAATTAATACTGTAAAAAAGTCCCAAACAATTCCTTTTTATTTAGCAAATTTTAACTCTGGAAACTACAATTTCTTCAGGCAAAAGTGACACTTTAAAGGCATCTCAAAATCTGTATCTGTAATGTTTCATTAGGAATTTGCATTGCAGTCATTTAAACAACTCATTCATATGACAACATTTTCTAGAAGACTTGCATGAAATATTAACATGACATCTCATCTCTTTTGCGTTTACCATAAACGGATTCAGAGTTCGCTTCAGAAGTTCCATAATGGAGTTGACACAAGTGTTAAAATTCTCCAGTTGAAAAGAAAAAAAAAAAAAAAAAAAAGGGTTTTGGAAGGTGTATACCAATGACAAAGTTAAGAAAATATGAGCCAGGATTGCACATGCACTTGTCTACAGTTGGGAATGAAAGCCCAACCTTTTTAAGTACAAACATGCTTGGTACAGTAAAAAAAAAAAAAAAAAATTGAATCTAGAAATGCACACCCTTTAAACTGCTGATCTTTAAATCATTATAGAAACAGGTAATGTCCAAGTCACTAACAAGTTTTGAATTGCAATGTTCCTTATTTACTCCCAGACAGGTGTCATTGTCTCAGCCTTTGAGGGGTTCCAATGCTAAAAGGATCTGCATCTTCAACAACACAGTCTTAAACAGGGGTGTGTGTGTGCCCACAGACAGGCACACTTAGAAGTTCCTCTTTCACAGAAAGAATGATGTAACTTGCGCTAATTTTACATCAGGATAGCACAACTTGTTCTCAAACGTTAGTTTCAGGCCACTTCTCTCCACTAAGGTAACAAAGAACAGGCTAATGCATAATTTTCATTTACCCCCCTCTACATTAATACTGCAGCACAAGCCCAAGTTTGCTAGCAACGAGATGTCTGCTCTAGAGTCAGTAAAGTGCCCAGCAGCCCCAAGAACACAGGTATGCAACAACAAGCCCCACATTCTGTCCTTAAACAGGGTTAATAAACAATCTGAAAAGCTTCAAATACAAGCCAGAGTTAGAAAAACCAAATCCCCTGTCCTACTCATCAGAAAGACTCAACAACATTTACATTTTATCAAAAAAACATCAAACTAGAGCTGTCACAGAGGAAAAAAAAATCAATTTTTAAGATTAAGCAACCTTTTGGACACTCCTACAATGCAAAGTGACAGGTTAGCAGAATGAGGAGCTCTCAAAACAACTCACACAACCCCCACTTCCATACCAGCTGAAAGTACATGTATTTGGAGATACACCTGATACTATTTTTCCACGCTTCTCATTTACTCAAGTCCCCACCTTGAAATCCACAGCTTATCTTTATGACAGTCTGCAAAGCTGAAGGGAATTGAAGAAAAAAAAAAATAAAACCCAAACAAGTGAAAAAAAGAATACTAACTAGAAAAAGACACAGCCAAACCATGGTAACAATCTGTCCCATTTGGGAAATCATCATTGTTTCATGAAGTGCTTTTATTTTTAAAAAAGCTGTGTAATACCAGGGCTACCAGAGTAGACTTAAGCAAGGTAAAACGAATTTTGACATCCACAAAAAGACTGTTTTAGGAAAGGCTGCTTCACTCCCTTTATGCAAAATAGAATCTTTAGATAGAATATTTAATCTTGTAATTAAAATACTTTATTATGTTGGATTCTTACTTATTAAAGTATTTAACTGACTTAAAAGCTCAAATCACACTGATATTCAAAGCACTTGGTGATCACGAAAATTTTAGTTTCTAGTGGAATCTATGGGATAAAAAGTAAGAAAAGGAAAAAAACCCACATGGAATGATGTTTGCAAGCTTTTAAAATAAAAGAAAAAAAGCAGAAAAATATCCTTTGAGTTCAATCCTGTGAAATCCACTTAAACACTGAGTAGATTGGTGACCAATAACCACAGAAATTATTCTTCTCACAGTACAAAAAAATAAGGATGCCTTTCAATTCACTGACATGCATGACACACCATGACCAGTAAGTATCTTTCTTTCTTTTCCCACACTCCTTCTCCTGCTCTGAAAGAGATTCCAGGTTGCTTTTGCTTGCTTCCACTCTTTATCCAGTGTTGTATAAATACAGGAACACAGTAGAATTTTATAATGGGGGAAGAAAGTAATTTGTTTTATATAGTGATTTAAAAATGCTCCCCCCCACCCAGCAGTTCACCAATTGCCCAGAGTTAGCTGGTGTTACATCAGAACTGCGGGCAAAGACAGCCTGACAATGCAGAAAAACATACTCCTGGAGAGGTGTAAAAATCCTCTAAATGTATGCTTTTGCAGGTAGTAAAACCGAGTGGCCTGGTGTTTAAATGATGTTTAAATAACTGTAGTCCTTAAGCCCTTTGGGCTGGTGGAATGATACAGTCTCACCATAGTTTTGTCCAAAAGAAGTTGAATGCACTAATTTAACTCAAAAAGCAGCCACCTTTGCCTTCAAGTACTTTTGGAGAAAGAACAGCTGCTTTTATAGCTGATAAACACCAGAACTGGAATGTAATTTGTTCAGGTTCTGACTGGAACCTGAGGAATGACCAGCATGATGTTTGCGAATAACCAAAAAAAAAAAAACAAAAACAAAACACCACCAAAAAAAGTTTCATTCTGCTCTGCAGCATTTAACCAACCATTCTCACAGCTGGAACCTCACTACTGAGTTGCATTTTCTTCCAGCTACTGAAAACCTGCAATACAGAACTCCAGAAAGACCTGCAGTAGACAATTAAAAAATTAAATACATAATTTTTTTAGTATTACAATTCCCTGAATATAATCTATACATATATTTACTGGCCTACACAGCATACACACACATATGCATAATCTCTGTGCTGAAAATGGAAATAAAAATGCCAGTTCCCCAACTATTACAGAAATGTTCCAAGATTTTTCTTGATGAAAATTTACCATGACACAGCACAGCCTGAAAACAACAAAAGCCATACAAGTGTCTGAAGACTTATTTTAGCAAGCTCATGAAATCGTTTAAACATTGTGTGTAAAAAAAAAAGTAATAAGCAGAGAGTATGAGTGTCATTTGTACAAGCCCAGTCTTGTATATGTAACAAAAGGCATATTTACATTTAAAGAGGAATTTTATGTCTTCAGAATCTGTCAGGCTAGTAAGGTCTGTACATTTTCTGTATTCTAGCTGAGAAAGAGCACAGTGGTCTTAGGCTCTGGCTCCTTTCAAAAATGGTTCTTCACTGATAGGTCTGACATTCTATTTGGCAGTTTCCATACACTTTTTGGCTTCGTTTTAGAAAATATACTTAAGACAGCTTTAAAATAATAATCTATGTTTACAGTAAGGTCTGTATTGATGAAAATGCAAAGTCATATTTTACCTCGGCATTTAGTTGCCCTGAAGCACTTGGGTGCCATGACCCTCAATGGCAGGTCAATCTCAAGTGCCTTAGAACAGGTACATAATAACAAGCAATAAACAAACAAACACAAAAATTCACACACCCTCCCACAAAAGAAAAAAAAAAATCCAACAGACAGTAGCTTTGCATTTTCTTTGTTTTGAACCAATGAAATGAAAGTGATTTCCTTAGTAAGACTTATGGTACCAATATTAAATTAACATCCTCATTAAGAAAGTTCTTCACATTTAAATTGAAGTTGAATAGCTCAATATGAAATTCCATCTCCTAGTGAGAAGTACTTTTCAGGCCAGGTCATCCATGTTAAGGTCAGGAAGAGGCTCTCTCCAGTAGCAAAAAGAACTGAATTCCGGGCATGGAAATGCAGAATTCTGTTCTTTATTAATCAATGGGAACACATATTCCACAAGCTCACTTAGTCTGTAATACCTGTATTAAAGAAGAAGAAAGAATTATTTAGCAGTCTAGCTACTGTTCAGCTGTAGACAAAAGCAGCCTTAGAAGTCTAGACCAGAAAGTTCTAGTCAAACAAAAAAGGCCCCACTACCACATAAGCTATATTCAACTTTATTTTGCCAATTTTCTTTTTGAAAAGTTTCCGTCAAGTATCACAAGCTGTAAGTACCTGGCAAATAAGGTTTTGTACACGTCATACATGTACAAAAGAGATCAAAGCCATAAATACAATTGTTTTATAATCCCATTTCTAAACACTTTCTTTAGCTGAAACAACAAAAATAGCCTTACGAAGATTTGTTTCCCTTAGTCTGTTCTTGGATCAGTTCACCCTTTGGATTCACAGTAAATATTCTGCAGTCTGGAACTCCCACTTGCATGTAGGCATATACATCCTGCAAAACAAATGCATGCTTCAGGATTTCCCTATTGAATGTGTTAACAAGTAATTTATCAAAGGAATGAGAAAAGCTGATCCAAAAAGGCTACAGTAAAACTGCCCTTAAAAAAAAATGTCCCCAAACAACAGTAAAAAAACCCCACCCCCAAAACATACACATACACACTATAATAAAATATTCCCCCTGCCCCCAAACAATTAATGCCTGTGCCTAAGCCTAGGATAACAAACATGCACAAAGTCTGCACCACACAACACCACTCCCTGTGACAACATTCTTCTTACAATACTCCTTTCTCTCACTCAATTACAGAAGCACTGAGCTGCAGAGAAAATACAGGAACTCTACACCCGGAAAAGGGATTCAAGACTGTAAAGCACTGAATTAATGCCCTAAGGTCACAAAGCACTCAAAAATACTTTTAGAAGAATTTGGAAAGGCAGCACATATTTGATAAAACTCTGAGAACACAAATGCATCTTTGCAACCTTCCTCATATAAGCAGCTATAGAAACTTTTATTTATCTGCAGGTGGCTTTTCCTCATCAAACCCGTAAAAGCAGCAGCATCCCATTTCCGTATTTAAATTTTCATAAACACAGAAGGAAAAGTCTGTTTTGCTTCTCAAGTACATGCACTTTAACCCTTCAGTTAGAAAGGGGCACTTACATTGGGCCTGTTTCCAAAAGCAGCATAGAAAGGCTGTTTACTGGGAGCAAACAAATTCTTGATATCATTCAAACATTCGATTTTGAACTTTTCAGGCTTCTTTTCTATGACTTCCCTAAAATAAAATTTCAACAGTCAAATTCTAAATAATTTGATAGAATGTATTCTCCTTTCCTCATGTATCTGGTATTTATTGTCTCACTGCTTCCTGTTGCTAGTAATTATACAGACAGCACTAAGTAGCTCTCCAAGAATAATACAAGAAACAATCAAACTCTTTTCCAATACCTACAGTAAAAAAAGTCAGGTGAATACTGTGCATAGGCTAAGTATAAATGGGAATGGAATTCCCAACTGTGGATACAGCTGTAAACTGCTTTTTTGTAGCTGACTATTTGAATCAGAAGGTCTAACCAAGTACACTTAAGTGCACTTGTTACAACTCCTGTGACAAAAGTGTGTAAAGTCCCTGACATTAATGGAAGTTGCCGTCATTGCTAATTGTGACAAAACGGAAAAAAAACAAACCCACCAAAAAACCCACAAAAAACCCCAAAAAACAAAACCCTCCGCCATCAACCAACCCCAAACACTTGTCCATTGTTAGCTCCTCCCATCAATAACAGGTAGACTATGGCTGGACCAAAAGATCAACTGAGTTGAACCATACCTAAACTCCATACTTTTAAATAGCTGTATATGGAGCAATCTCAACACCACAAGATCATTTCACATGACAGTCTATACTCCCCAGATTTTTTTTTTCTTTTCTCTCTCCCTTGTGTAGTAATACTGCACTGGAAACCCTGAAGATATACTTGAAAAAGACAAAAATATACTGACACAAACAGAACCTAAGAGTCATGAGTCATGGACTAGATGAATAAAGAGGAGGAAAAATTAATTCCTCTTGGACTGATGTGTTCTGTAGCCACTTCTAACATGCTCACAGGAACAGAAGTATACAAGTAAAACTCAGACAAAATAGAGTTTTAAAATGATCACTAGAGGGACATCAAGCCTCAGTAGCAAATACAGTCCAGAGCAGAATGTTTCAATTACAGCTGTAATGCCAAGTCTTTTTAATCTACTCTTTCTCTGAAATAGGGAGGAAACTGATACAAGAAATCCCACGTGCTTACCTATGAAAGGCAGAAAACAAACTGCTGGGGGACAACATGAGAGGGCCCCTGGGGAGAATTGTTCCTTTGTCATTCACCCAGTGCAGGTATCCTCTGGTGATATCTGCCATCCCAATAGCACGGGCAGAACAGTACAGGAACTTGTAGCCATTTCTAGAATATAAATTACCAACTTAGTTCATATTTCTGCTGAAGTTTCTTTGCAAAGATAAGTATGCAGTTATAGCAATGTCCAGAGGCACCAGTTTTGTATTGAATTGCTGCAGACCTATGCTCACACACAAGGAAAAGACCTTTCTATTGTTAAAAGCATCTGCAAGCCATGTAGTACTTTAAATACATGACAATCAAAACTGAGAAACGGGAAGTGCAAACAGAATAGGGATGGTAAAACTCAGAGGACACAATTAGATGGACTAGACTGTGTTTAAATAAGTGCCACATTGGTTTTTATTCAGCTTCTTTCAGCACAGCTGTAGGATGACAGCAATTATTTAAATTATCTGCATCACAAAATAATGGGTGCCAGATCTCCTAATGTTTTTCAGGCTGTTGGCAGAATTTGCAGTGCAAAGTGAATGATGGATAACAACAAGCATTCATTAAGCCCCAAAATTCTTCCTACAGACTTTGCATGTTCATCTGTTACACAGATTTGTATACAGTTACTGCATGCACAAAAGGCTTGAGTGTTTATGTGCATTTTCAAAGACTTGATTCAATTTGGCAAATAATTGCAAAACTGTTCTTCTGTTATGCACTGAATAAACAACAACAAAAAAAAAACAAACAAAAAACCACCCCCCCCCAAAAAAAAAAACCAAAAACAAACCCACTCCAAGCCATCCAAACAAAACCCAACAAAACAGTAACATTAATGGAAAACAACCATTCCATGAAACACAAGGGGCCACATGAAGGCAAACAACAGATTCTAAGACTCCAAATATTTTTGTGGAAAGAAAGACTACTAACAAACAAGATAAAAGTTGATTATTTTAATTTAATTCTGAAGTTTCTAACCGTTGATCGTTCTCAGTTAGCAAGCATTACTTCTGGCATCACTGTGTTTTTGAAAAAAGCTGTTCCAGAACATAAAATCTAACCTATGGAGCATTCATCTGGCTTTGGAAGCAAACCCATTAAACCAGAAAACACTTATGCATTGGAAGGACACTACTTAGTTTTACATTTATGCCATATGATTGTTTCTGAAAGGCTTAGTGACCAACCTGGTGGAAAACAGACATGCATGTTTGAGAAATTATTCCTATTATGGTTCTCTTTTGTATTTATGAAAATGTTACAGACAGTTTTTAAAAGCTAAAATGCAGAACAAAATGTCTGGGAAAGGAGCTAGTAAAAGTGGTGGCTTGCATTCCTGTAAAAGTATACATCTCTGGAAAGAACTTAGTTTCATTTGTGTAGACAAAAGCTGCTCATTTCCCAGCATTTTGACCAGTACATTTTAATAAACTGTGCAATTTTTAACAACTATCTAATTACCTAACAGTAATTCCCATATTCCAGAAAATCCTAATTGTTTCATAGACTACCTACTCACTCGTTTATGGAATGATAGAGTTTTGCAATGCCCTGATGAGTCCAGTCCTTGCCAAACTGAGGGAGGATATGTCCCAAAGCATCAGACCTAAAACGAAAGTCAAAGTTACCTGACATGTGGTATATGAGCTTTGTTAAAAACAACCACTAATGAACATATAATTTAGAAAGAGCATTTACAGAAATATTTCTGCAGAAGGTCCTAACTATTTAAAAAGAATTAATAAGTAGTCCAGACAGAGCAATTAGTAGGGTCATACAACACAAGTCAATTTCCAAGTTAACCTGTGGCTGCAAAACCTGGAGAAGTCTAATAGAGGGAACAATCCCATGGTAAATGTTATCTTGGCATTATTCTTTTAAATTACATTTTCACTTTAATGGCAAGAACAAATTAAAACCAAAGCAACATTATCAATGAACATCCTTTAATAGTTGTCTTAAAGTTTATTTGCCTTGTTTTGAAAAGCAGAATAGGATCAGTAAAGCAAGATTTAAAAAACAAAAAAAAAGGCCAAAGAAAAAACACTTAAGATACTTACTTGGTTATTGTTCCATCAATGTCTGATATTATGATTTTATCATTCCAGTTCCAGAGGTATATTGTTCCTGCACAACGGCAAGTCCCTTGATACTGGGTTGTAATACTAAATACAACATCATTAGGGCCATCTCTGAGCTTCAACTTTGCCTGTATAACACAAATAATTGAAAATGCAAGTTGCCCTCTCCCTCTAAAATTTTCATCATTTTGGAATCATAAATGAACTGCACAAAGTGGCACATACACACTTTCTTGTCTGTTTTGATTAACCCATCAAAAAGTGAACCATGGCTTAACACTGGCACAATGGTTTTGCTGTGCAAGTCTGTTGCAGCCTGGGTACATGTGTATGTCCACAGTTCTCATACTGCCTACAGCAGCAGATATTTCGCTGTCTGACACTTTAATTCTTGCTATTGCAGCAGACTCACAGCACTACCAAACTGTAGGATACAACAGTATTCTCTACCTGGTGGATGCTTTCCTCAAAACTCTTCCCTGATGAAAGTCATGCACTTAAAACTAACTTGTAAATTGGACCATAGTGAAACTGCACACCAATTTAAATGTATGCTATTTACACAGATGCGCAGATACTAGGATATCCAAACTACAGAAGCAAACAATTTCACTTTTCTGGCAACATCTTAATACAGAAGTTTAATCATGGAACTTCACAGATAATTACTTTTTAAAAATCTAAACAGAGTTTTAAAAAACACAACAGAGAAGAAAATTATCAGAAATTCCCTGCAGCTGCCTAGCCTTGTAGAGGAATACACGTTCTTGAAAGAATTTTTACAATTTTTTTTTAAGGATTATGAAGCATCCTATGCACAAGACAGGCATGCCACTTACTATTTGGTCTGAAGACAGTCTAAGTGACTTCTTATAAGATGTAACGTTCCCATGGGGTGGATGCTCTGCTGGGGCAGAATCCATTTTCAGGGATTCCTTCAACTCCTGGGATGCTTCATCACTAGAAGAATCATCCTCTGGAGGCCTAACATGACATCAACCAGAATAAATGTAAGCTACATAAAATCTTTAATGGAGTAAATTGCTTATGCCACAGTAATTTCTGCTTATGCTGAGGATTTGCTGCTACCTAATAGCACAGATTAAGGAACCCCATGGTCTAGTGAATGCCCAGATAAAGCCAGTACATGCCAGTAAGCAAGTAAGACTTGGAATGCCAGTAGTGGTGAAGTTCTAAACATGACTATTCCCAGCTAGCTAAACACAAAATGGGTTTAGTAATGACACAGTGTCAGGTGGTCACTAATACTGTGTTGATGAAGAAGGTAAACTGCAGATGAAAAGGGACACTGAATGGATAGCAGTGTTTCATTTCTAAAAAAAAGCTGCCTCGCTTACTACGACATTTAAACTGTGGGTGTTAGTGGAGTAGCTCACCTTTTAAGGTTATTCACAGACTTAATTTCCTGCTCATTAGAGATTTCAAGATTAAAAGCAGCATTTAGTTTCTCTGAAGTATTAAATCACAATATATTTAGTTCTTTAAATCTTCAAGACACCAACATTTACAAGTACCTTTGCAAAACCATGCAAGAGTATACATATGCATAGTAAGTACCCTAGAATGGGAGAGTTTTGTCCTAAGCACTGATAGCTGTCTACCACAACTTGGGCAACATGTGCACTGTGATTAATACTATTTTATTGTTTCAATTATTTAATGTTACAAAAAACTCCACATGGTTTAAATTATTAATACAATATTAGGCCTTCAGAAAAGAAAAAAGTATTATAAAGTGTATCAAACAATATCACTGTATTTACAGAGTCATGGCCTATTGATAAAGGTTACCATGTATGTGTTTGTTCTGTCACTTCTGTTATGATTTAGGAAATAAACACAATGGCATTTAGGAAATAATTGTAGTGTATCTGTAGTTCCTACAATGTTTGCTGCCACATTATTTTGCTGAATTGCTTGCTATACACATCTGGTTCCTCTTCAGCAGCTTACAGAAAAATACTTCTTCCCACAGTACATTACCACTGAATTCTTTATTCAAAAAATCAAAAGGAGAAAAGGCACTATTCAGTCCACAAGTAAGTCTTCAGACAGGAACACACCTACTATTAACTTGCTCTTTTATAGTTGCTGGCAGTTCATTTGCTCTTTGAGTCTCAGTTTTCCCCTCTTTTGCCTCTGGTATCTAAAGCAACAGGATAATAAAGAACATATTGACATTTTAAGCATTTTAAACAAATCCAAGTTAAAAACAGCTACCGAGATATTACATAAACTATATTAAGTCTCAGAATCACCATTCTACATAATGATTTCTAAAAGTTATTTAACAAAAGGATGCTTATGAAGAATTTCTCTATTATAGCTTTTTCTTACTTCCTGAAACAAAACTGTGTGTGCCTGAAATTTGGAACTGCTAGTTTAACATGATGAATTTAGTATTAAAAGGAGCTGTCAACCTTTAACCTTATAAATCACTTTTTTGTAGAGAAGTAAGTTTAGGGCCCATACTCAAGGTTTAGAAAGCTTAACTTAGTCTAAAATGGGGTGTCTCAGCTCAACTATTATGCAGTGCAGCACCTACTTATTTGTGTGTACATTCCTAAAACATACTGCAGTGAATTAAGAGTAGCTCTGGTAACTGCTTATGGCTCAGAAGAAAGAATTTTCAGACTAATGTGCCACAGGCAGATACAATAAATTTTGTTGGTACAACTAATAGCACCAGGCAATGATGTAGTATTTGAGGCTAAATAAACAGATGTTACTGCAACATCAGCTGGCCATCAGTGACACTGAGTTATAGCAGTGCTCTGAGGCACTTCTGACAAATAACAATTCTTTTATCTTTTAATATCTAACAGAAATAAAATCACAATGGGTCTCAGTCACCTGCTTAGTCATGCTTTCTTTCTTGCGCCAGAACCACCACCTTCCAGACTTCTTTGGCATCTTTTCTTTGACCCAAGACTCAACAGTAGCCTGAAAAATTAGATGTTTTCAATTAGTATAAAAACAGAGATAATCAGGTGTTACTACATATAATATTTTCAGAGAAGGTATGCATTTATCTATTTACCTTAGGCAAACTCTTCTGAAACACCTGCAAACTCAGAATCATAGGAGCGGCCAATGCCCAGTTATAATACCTGTTTTAAAACATGTTATTGGTAAGATATTACATAATCTGTCTACAGATGAATAAATATCAGCATAAAATACTTGGCCCTGTACTAATGAAAATATGTATTTGCTGCCAACTGTAGAGGAGACGAATCCCCCTGCAGATACACCTGTGAGAGCCCCCCGGCACTTTCTCTGAGATAAGAAAAACTACTTGCTTAGAATGACTCACGCTAGAGAAAATGTAAGCTCTTCCTCTTATCTTTTTAGAGTATTACTGGTTAGGTTTGATTCTTTATAATTGGTTGTCCCAGACAAAGAAAGATAATGTAGTTGGCTAGAATGCATTAACCCTGTTTTTTATTAGTTTACTTGTGATCCCCCCAGACCCTATAAAATTACATGTGTGTTCCCCCATCTTTGGATTTGTAGCCTGACCTCCCCTTCACAGACATTAATAAAGCCTGTGGAAAAAGTCTGAGCTGCTCTCCTGGTCTTTTTACACTGGATGGAAGAAAGTTAAAAATACCTTGTAACTTTCCTCTGCCCAAGAACAATGGGCAGGGGAGACAAGAAAAAGTTAAAGCCAACCACTAACACTAACATTTTCTGCAAGCAGAATAATTTTAATGTATACAATTCAACATCAGTGGAAACTACAGAAAAAATATCTCACTTAAGCTAAATTGAATGCAGATCTTTGTTTCAAACAGATTCACACACAAAATGCAATGGAAGCTGAGAAATGTGCTCACTTCAGAGACCAGATTTGAAATGAGATTTCTATGACTTAATTACACGACACAAAGAATTTACCTGTTATAAATCCGTATTACCAAGTTAGGATTGTCTATGAGTCCAGGGTTTTCAGCAAATTCATGGTAAGTAATAATATGTTCCATGAATTTTTCTGCAATAAAAAGAGATTTTAATTAGAAAGCAATAATATAAAATCCCAAGATGTCTGATTAGTTTGCATCTAGGAAAACCCTTTCTGTCATTTCAGAGCCTCTGCTGATCTTGCAGCATCATTGAAGATGTGCTAATTGAGACCTTCCTGTCAAGAGTCCTGTGACAGCCTCCTCCCTACAGAAAAAGCCTTGGACCACTTCAACAGTCAAAAAGTAAAGAGCATTAAGAAATTAGAAGAGGAAGGATAAGGAGGAACTAATTCAGTTCCAAGGCTGAAATAAGAAAGCCATGCTTGTCTAGCCAAGTTTTCTTCAAAAATTATAATGGTGGGTAAGGGGCCTACATACTACACTAGAAGAAGAGGGGGAAGGGTGATGTCAGCTTTTCAGGTTTGAAAAACTACTATCACTAACTAGCATTTTGACAACTAGTTTCTATATATGTTTGCAGAAATCCATGATTTAGTGTAAGACTCCTGCAATCAAGACATTCTTTTTTCCAATCAAGTCCAGTATTACTACCATGTTACCACAAGAACTGTCCTGAGTCTTTATTAATAAGCACCTAAATTTCACATAATCTATTATAGACTGGATGATCATTTAAAAAGGTAATATTAAAACACTGCAGTACATGTCCATAAAGATTTTATGCTCCTAAAAGCTCCCTCAGAAATACATACAACTTCAACAGTAAACAGACTAAAGCATTAAGAAAGAAAAATCAGCTAGTAAAAATCTAGAGATTAACAATCATTTAGGAGAGAAGTAGAACAGAAAACACAGTCCAACACAAAGGGGTTTTGTATCACTTGAAGAAAACTGAAAAAGAAGAAAAATTATCAGGCAATTGGAAAGAAGATGAACTGCTAATATTACACAGGACTAAGCAAGGACCAGCAACCAGAAATCGATGTAGTTGGTCAGATAAACATATAGTACAAAAAAAGAGACTGAAAGCTTCTCAAGACATCAAGTTTTCTTGATTAATATGAGGTTCAATTCTGCTATCACTCGCTGCTTGGCAAATGCTTGAGAAATTTTAGAAAAATGAAAGATTTTCTATCCCCTTTTCTCAATGTGAACATAGTAATAAGCCAAAGTTTTCTAAGGAGGAAATCAGAGCAATCAAGCCACTTCATTTGTTTAGCTGCCTGAGCTCTACTCCTCTTTATGCTTTTGTCTTACACTTACCTTTAGAAATCTCTCCATTTTCATTGAGACCTCCACAAAGTGAAAGTGTAACATCAGGCAAGTCCATAGCAGAATCAGACATGCACTCTGTGCCACTATCAGCAGCAGCACTTCCCACTGACTGGGGTGATTGGGAACCAGAAAGGGTATCTGACTCTGTCCACTGTCTGAAGCCAGGATCAGAATCACTGAAGGAAAGTGAAAAGTATTTTACTTGAAAAAAAAAGGTTCTTAGGTTACAGAACACACTGTATGATTATTCCTCCCAAAAAATCTTGCTTTTGCATTTCTACATCATTTCACAACCAATTTAAAACCAACCTAACAAAAACCCGGACACACACACTCACACAAACCCTTCATAATATTGGCAGACTGTTTCCAGTTCTCCTAACATTCCCCTAAATTGGGCAATAATTACATTTCTTGCCTAAATTGGATTTAAATGAAGAAAACATCCTCTACATCCTACTTCTGCAGAGTAACACTGTGCTTCTCAATCTTTACCAGAAAGTTGTAAAGTAAGAAAAAGGAAAAAAAGGTGCTGTTTAGTGTTTTTAGAACATTATCTGCTGCAAAAGTTACAACAGAAAAAATGACATTAAAAATTCACATTGCCATTTAAGGCTGGAGTCACTAGTTTGATCCACTGAAAAGTTTACCGTATGGCTGAACAGGAGTTCTGGCACAAAAGCAGTTTAAACATACTCCCCTCTATGTCTGCAGAACATACAGGTTCCACAAAGAGGAAACTCTCAGTAGTCACCTCCCATGTGATCTTTCAATGTCCTTCTTGTCAAATTAGAATTTTCACAATGAGGTTAAGTACCGAATACGTCACAGAAGCCTAAAAGCCTGAAGTCAAATTGCTTCTATCAGAACTGGCACATAAATAATACATGTAATGCAACAGCAGAATTACCCCAGATTCACAGTATGTTACTTCAAAATTACCTTTTGGGAAAGTAGAGTGCTGCAACTTCAGGCTCCAAAGCCTTTAGGTCATCCAAGTAAATATCATCAGGGCCTTGATGATGGCTTCGCTTGTGTACCCCTGTTAATTTTAACAATTAAGATTGCTAAGATGAAGTTACCCAGGCATGTTAAATACAAACAAAATCATGGATGATTCAGACATATTTGTATTATTTTTAAGTTCCAGAGTTTCATTATCATTTTAGTCAGATAAAATTTTAAATAGGAAAAACTGAAAAGGGACATTTATACTTTTTCCACTATGACCTCAAGTTTGGTAGATCACTCTGAGGGCAAGAATCAAGAGCTTTATTCCACACCTTTCTTTTTTGAAGGAGAGTCAGTTTTTGCTGTTGGTTTTGTTTCTGGTAAAGGATCCATCAATATTCTAGAATGATGATCACCAGCCAATGGCAACGGAACTTGCGGTTCTACAACTGCAGAAGCAACAGAGTCTTTAGCATCCATCTGCTTAAGGAAAGGATGAGTTCTTGGCTCAGGTTTCAGCACTGTACAGACAGAATCTTTCACATCGTCATCATCTTCAACTTCATCAGAGCTGAGGATGACCCTAAAATGAGTCTTCTCTGATGGAGTAATGGTAGCTGTTCTGCAGTGTTCCAGTTTTTCTTTCTTACTTATCTGAAAAACAAAAGTCTTGTTAATCCTTTCACTTCACTTGTTCATTTTATTCTGTTCTAAAACATTAAAACTGTACTCATGGTACAAGTTCTCATCACACAAGGAAATCAGAAAATAACTTAAACAAGAAATGTAGCAATATAAAACACGTCTCACCATATTAGCCAAGTTCCTTGCAAAAGAAGATTCATAGGAGCTTATTTACAAGTTCAGTAAAGAAACTGGCACAGAGGAAGTGCTAACTTGACCAAACCACAGCAAGGAAAAAGCCTACGTGAATTTATCACGGCCTCCTTTAGGTATAAAATTTACTCTTATCAAGGCTACAGTTCCTCTGGAATGAAACAGAACTTACCCTACAGGAAAGAAAATTAATTTCTTAAGATGTTTCCTTCGGATTATAACTAAAAATTAAAAAATTTCATACTTTCACTGCTAGGTTTTCTGGGATGACTTTGCCGAGCAGCTCTTGAATGCAACAAAGCTGACTCTCTCTGCCTGCCACAAGGGGCTGCTACTTCCCCATTTCATCTATATCTGAACAACAGCAGCAGATTTCTAACCCTCTCCTAGGACAGTCAAATATGCCAAAATTCAGACACAAAGCTAGAGACAATGAAAACACTTACCTTGGTTGACTCTGGGAATCCTCCCCATGTCCATTCCATGTGAGATTCAGATCTGAGCAAGCTCTCAGCAGGCTTAACTTCTAGTTCTGAATCACTTTTTGGGCAGACTTGCTCAGAGAAAGGGCTACCAAATCAATAAGAATTAAAAAAAGAAAAAAAAGAAAAAAAAAGAAAAAAAGAAAGCCAGTGTTTAAAATGCATTAATGCATTTGTTGTGCAGCAACTGTTGGTAGAGTTTTCAACAGCTTAAACAGAGCTTCAATTATTTGGCAACATGGCAAGAAGCCCAGCAGGGTTTTCAAACGGTGAGAAATTAGGTTAAAACCAAAATCACATTAAAGGACTTACATAGTGATCACACTAAACAGATTCCTCCACTGCATCTGCAGCGCAGGAATAGCTCTCCCCTCAGCCCATGTTCCATTTTCTCAAGAACAAAACTAAAAGGTTTATCAAAAAGTAAGACAAAATAGTTTTAAGTTCCTTACCTCTGTAAAAATGTAGCATTTCATAGCATTGCTATGCAGAGACTTGAGTAATAAAAGTCTTGCAAACATAAGTCACAAGTGCAAAAAACATCAATTCCCAGTGCAAGGGGAAAAAGATTTCAGAAGATAACTTAAGATAGGAAAAAGAGATTACTTGAAAACTTCCTTCAGACGTATTCAGACTACATGACCTTTAAAAATCCATCCTATTTTTCCTACAGTGGTTATTACCCGTAAATCAGAAACTGACTTCTGAAATGTACTTTAGTTAAGATTACTTTTAAGCCAGAAGAACACCCTACAAAATGCTAGAAAGGATTGATTTCAAAATCAATTTGCACTTAGGAGCTTAGAGATTAAAGAAAACACAAGGCTCTGTCTACCCTTCCTTGAACAGGGAAATTATATTACATATTATAGAAATGTTGCTTTTTTTTTGATATTCATAACATATTATGGTTTGGGTTTATATAAACAAACCTCAGTATTTGAATTTAAACTATAGGGACCAGAACTGGACACAGCCCTCCACGTGTGGCCTGACCAGCACTGAGAGGGATAATTACATCTCTGTCTCTGCCACTAATGCCCTGTAGATGCAGCCCAGGATCCAGTCTGCCTTTGTTGCTGCAGCCATGCTCTGCTGACTCATGCTCTGCCTGTTGTCCCCCCCAGGTCAGCAAGGCTGCTCCCAACCACACAGATCCCAGCTTGTGCTGGGCTTTTTGGTTGTGACTTCCCAGTACAGGTTTGCACACTTGTTGCACCTGCAATTTGTGACTGGTCCAGGTGCTGGACAATCTCTTTGAGGATCCCTCTCCCATGAAAGGTTAGGCTAGATCAGCTTTTGAGGTCACTTCCCATTTGGGCTGTTCAATGATTTAATACTGAAAATTTTAAACTAACTCCCTACAGATATTTAATTTATGTATTTTTTTCCATACAAAATTCCTGCAAAGATTAGTTACCTAATTCAGTACCATATATCAAACTTTCTGAAGATTTGAGGATCTCTGGTTTTGTAGTATCATATAGGACTAAAATGCGATCACAATTCAGACTGTAAAAATAGACATTACACAGATAAGAATCCAGATGGCAAGAATCCCTCATATTGCTCTGAGAGGACACCTCTAAAATCCAAGATATCAGTACCTTTAAACATCTCTACAATGGTGAGCTGTCATCTCAGTTGACTTCCAGCCTTTATCACCCATGGACACAAAAAGAAAACTGGTATTTTCCCCCTCAGTTCTCCATTAACAATGTCATAGAGAAATCACATTTTGTGTACTGTTAGAAGGGCCTGTTTAAAGTGACACACTGATAAAAATAAATGTACACCTTTGTTTTCAGGAAGACTATGAACCAACTTTCCCTACATGTCAAATAATTTATTCCACCTAGACCACAAGTCAACTGGAAGCCATGCACAATATTAACATGCTTCTAAGTCTAATTCTTAATATTCAGGAGTGCCTGCAAAAGATTGAGTATTTCAGGGCTCCGGGAGCCTGAGTCTATTCCACTTCCCTAACGATATGTTTTTCACTGTCACTCTCAGGCAGAAGTGTTTAGTCAAAGGGCCCATGCTTGTAATAGTGACCTACTTGTGCCAACATTGCCTGTCAAAAAGGAAGAATACTGATGGCATCAGGTATCAAATAGCTGATGGTTATGCTTTCCATGTTATTATACTGAGTAGGACAAACAGAAGTGTCCTCATGGAAAGGACTTGCGCTATTTTCTTCCTTAAGCTCCCTGTAAGGGTTCTGAAAAGCAAGACAACCAACTGAACCACAAGTTAGATAGCATGTTCAGATCTCCAAAAAGGAGGTTATTAAAACCCCCCATTTCTCTTGCTCTGAACAATAGCTACATGATAAAATCTTTCTTTGATGGCTTAGGAGAAGTAATTTAAAGCAAAATTTCTCTTCTCCTACATATCAGAGAATCCCTGACCCAAGGTCCTCCCCACAGACAAAAAAGGAAAATTGCCAATTTCTCTGCTGAACTGCAATCTGGACTGGGTAGCTTTTTCTTAAAAAACAATCCCAGAACTGTGAAAAGTCTAGGTACCTCACATGAGGAATAAAGTTATTACAGCAGACTGGCCCCATAATACATAAATGAGAAGAGATACATGAACTATCTCTCCCCAATATAACCTGCTAGTCTATGTTAGCTCAGAGTTTTCTAAACTGAAAATGAGTATCAGCCTCCATGCTACAGTCAGTCATCTAGGTGCTACAATCCATACAGCAGTGTGTCAGTCCTTAGAGCCAAACACTGTGACTGCTTTTCAGTCACAAACCACAAACCCTTGGGGAACATCTGAAGACTACACCTCATTAAGTGTAATTGAGGATGTGGTTGTGAGCCCAAAACATAAAAAGGAATGATAATGGGATTTCCTGTCCAACTGCTTCTGTTCATTAACAAGCTATGCACTGGGAGAACTAGCAGGCACCAAGCATGGCGTGGTACATTCTGACTCCACTTGGGCCACAGCCCTGCAAACACCTGAAGCAGAGAGGTATCACACACTTCAAAAAATATCGGCTGAAGGTTGAACTCTTCTATTCTGCACCACCTATTGATGCAGAAGAACAGGTACCTGTGTACTGAGCAGGTAACAAGCAACAATGGCCATCTTGGAAGGCTGACCAGTAATCCTCACTGACCTTGTGAATGTACCTGCTATGAGGCAGATTTCTCAATCAAACTGAAAAGCAGTAGAACTGGACACTTGCCAAAGAGTTCAGATGAATCAAGATACCACTTAGCATGCTATGTGAGACTTACATGCCTGCTCCTGTATGTCCAAGGAAAGTACAAAATTTACCTCAAATACTACCACATACACACAAAATGCTTTCTTATGTATATAGAGATTGAGGTTAAAGTGGTGAAATCCAAAGCATGAGCTTTGAAAAATCTACAAAGTGAATGCAAGAGGAATAGCATGAACACCAGAAACTGAAGAATGTACTTGAATGTATGAATGTACATACAGAAGTCCCCTGGTCACTGAAAACTGGCTGGCAAGTTGTATCATGCCATTTTTAACAATCCAGAGTCAACTGATGATTATTTCAGTATGTCAGCACAAAGAAAGGTACCAGAACTCCAGCAAATCCCCTGTTCTGATATAAAATATGATTCAACTTTATGAACTAGCTTTACCTTGAGCAATTTGGATTACTTCACACAGTAAAATGTATCTTAACATGCTCATCACTTTTGCACTCTGACAGATCAAGTATTGCTTATGCTAGGGTGAATCATAGGGAACATACTAGCTTTCCACACCCTTCTCAGCTTCAGGGACTTTTATTAACTGTATTTCCTCTATTTAACATTGAAATAATATGCTTTGTAAAATTGCCAAAGTTTCAAATTAGTATCAAGTGTTGCATTGGAGATCACACAAGCTGGGTAAGTTTGACAGTTTTACAGATTGGGGGGAATGAATAAAAAGGTATTTTTTTATTATTATTACCCGTTATTATACAAATAATGACATTACCAAGTGACTTACTTCTCCAGAGGGGACCAGTCTCCATCAGATAAGGGGTAATGGTCCTTCGAATGATAAATCAAAGATTCTTTTTGCTCTTCACCCTTTGGTGATGAATTTGAGGATCCTCTGTAGAGACACATAAGACATTAGGTTAGGTATAAGAAATCTGTGTTACTAATTCAGTAAAAGAAATTATATAAGTGTTATTTAAAAAATCTAAGAGCAAAAGTAAGGAGTGTATAGCTTAAACCATTTGTTGTTTGCAAGACACATTCATGTATCTTTAAAAAGAATTTAAAAACTATTATTAATACTTGAAAATATTGCAAATTTGAAAATCTACTACTCCTGCAAGTTAATACTGAAGAAATCACAACAGCATAAACAATACTACTCTACATGAGTAATGGTTAGTGATTTTACTCTACAAAGGCAGATAATATTAACAAAACACAAGGGTGAACATAAATTTTTACACAATAAACTTTACTATGTGAATTTTACAATCACTGGAGAAGTTGAATTAGAACAGTTAGTTTTGACAATGTACACTTAACAAATTAAAATAGTAAGAAACCAAGAGTAGGTACTAGCATCACGATTTACCCAAGAACTTACAGATTAACATCAACTACAAGGGGATAAAATAATGCACTGGGAATTCTACTCAATATCTATATCAAAGACCCAAACCCAACAAACAGTAAGACCCACTGAACAGGCATACACCCTATTTTAAACAGAAGTCCCCTTGAAATATTACCATCATAAAGTACTTCTGATCTTTTCACAGTTTTCTGAATTTAACTGAATAAATAGCTCTTCTCAGGATACAAGTAACTTGTTTGACATTAGATCAAGGGCATCATGCCTATACAGCAGATAAGAATACAAGGAAGACATGCCTGGAATTTCAGTGCAAAATGCAATAGAAATTATTTTATGCCATTATTATAGAAGACAAGACTACTTTTATTCCAGTGCACAGTTGCACCGGACTTTTTTTGAATGCTAATGCTCATTTCTCTCATGGATGGAGGAAAGAAAATATTTTGCTATTATCAAATGTGTAAATATTTAGAATTTGCATGCCTACTCAATTAGATACTAAGCAGTTACAGTCATCTACCTCATTTGCACAAGCTTTCATTTGGTAGACAGTCTAAGTTATGGTAAATGCTGAACTCTAAAAATGTCTTTTTAGCTCCACTTCTTATGCCACAGTAGTATTCTTAAGAAACCTGATGATGCTGCCTGACTTAAGAACTGCAGACTGTCCAGCCTTTGTATTAATGAACTAAGGAAGCGTGACTGAAATATGTTTCATACTATCACTGTCAGCAGTACTACAAAGTATCTCCAAAGGAGGAAAAAAACTAAGTAAACGCAAAAAAACCAAATATTAAAGAGGTCCTCAATATCTTTACTTCAGTTGGGAGGGAGGCAGGATGAAACATGGATGGTACTGAACAGGTTTTATTCACTGGAAATTAGCAACAAGAAGGGTTCATACAAAGGATGCAAAACATGAAGTTTAACTGGTAAGTGGATGAACACAGAACTTAAAAATCCAAAAGCAGTTGAAGATTATTGAAAATAAAATGGGAAAATCAGTATGCATCAACTTATAACTTGAAGTTGCACCATCAACTCTAAGCTATTTATTCTGCAATGATATAAGATTCAAGAGACAGATAACCACTTTAACCATTTTAACACCCTTAGCATTGGAGAAATAATGCCCTCTATTTCTGAGTTGCACATACTGTAACCTCAGTCCTCCTGGGTATTTTTTTATGTAAGTCTAGCACTACTGACATATCTAAATCATAGCTGGAAAAGACAAAGGACATATTTTGAAAAAAGCTGATAAACACTTGGTAATAGATTTTCCCAAGAAACATCTTTTTTACTTTATAAAGAAACAAAGAGATAAGACATTACATACTGGCACCTGTGACTGAATTTTTGACCTTCCTGTTAAAACATCAGCCTCCCTTTTCCTCTCCTAGTTTCACTTTGAAATTTGAAGCTATGCCTAAGAACAGTTAAGTTTCTCATTTCTTATCTTTCTTCCTTTTCAGAGCCCCACATTTATTTAAAAAAAAAAACAAAACAAAATCCACCACCACAATCTCAAACAAATCTACTGATTTCACCTTACATCCCCACAGGGTTTGAAAAGAAAACTTAAAAATGCTTTTTCACAACCATATCTTTATCTGGGAAGAAAACAATGTCTATTGCAAGGCATTTTATTTCCTACCCTGGTAGCCCACTGAAATGAGTGTATATAAACTTGACTAAAAACACAGAGCCACAAACCTGATGCATGTGGGCCTTCACCATTACAATGGTTTTTTGCTTCAGTCCTGCATTTACTTACTCTTCACAAGAAAATATCATTCTTTTACAAAATAATATTTTTCACTTAATAACACCCTGTCTGATAATGCATTTCTACTGCTGTTTCTGCTTATATATGTTAAGAAAAAGTTTAGAAATAAAAAACCTTGCCAAACTTTCATTTTAAAGGGTACAAAAAAATAAAACCAGAGTAAACTTGATGTAAACACCATGGTCTACTCAGCTATGACTAAACATTCAACATTCTGATCAAACACACCAATTTTTATTCACCGCTAGTCAAAGTAAAACAATTGCTAGAATAGCAAGTTGAATCCTAAACACTGGGTGAAAGCAGCTATTATTAACAAGACATTCCTTAATACTTCATATATTCATAATGACACAAAGAATAAACAATTATTGGGTTATATTTCCTCTATTCCTGTAATTGACAGTTACTTTTACTTTTGGTGGTTTTATTATGACAAGTTTAATGTTGTCTTAACTGTATGCTAAAGACAGAGCAAAAGTCCTTTCTCAAACTGAAAAAAAAAATTAAAATTTCAAACCAAACAAAATGCCAAGACTTAAACGGAGCAGTGAAATGACAATTCACTGACATAAATATGACACTAATAAAATAAGGCAAATTAACTAAGAAAGCCACACTTTAAAATTCAGATTGTTTTACACAGGTATAAGAGATTCCTGCTTTTCTGTTGCACTAACCTTTTTGTCTGGTACTTAGTACTAATTTGAGACTCCTTTGAAAATGTGTACTGATGGGAGTTTTTCAGTTATATTTTATTCTCTTAATCCAAAACATTCTTGCAATTCCCAGAGCTGACCTTGAATTTATTCAACCAGTATTACATTTAACAACAATGTTGTCCAGTGAAAAATACCTAGCTTTCTTTGAAAGCCAAGTCCTGATGAGTAGGCTTTTCCTGGACTTGAAGCATTTATACGCTTGATAGCTTTCACCTATAACCTTCATCTTTCCTGTTACCCTATAGACCTCTTCAACTTATTAGTACCTGCTACCACTTTAGCACAAGCTCCACTTTATTAAGAGTTATCCACTTCAAAATACAGGATTGATTATTTTTTCCTCCTCCCTGCCCCCCCCCCCCCCCCCCCCCCCTCCTCTTCACATATAAAGAATTCTCCTTACTAACATGAAGGTAACATGAAGGGACATTCATTTTTATACTTTTCAGCTGCCAAAGTAAACTTCAGGTTACAGAGAAGCCAAATTCAGATATGGTGTGCTACAAGCATTCCACACTGCAGTCTATCTAGAGGTTACCAAAGACACCAGAAGATCACTCTGCCTCATCAGAGAAATCACTCTCAAACTTTCTCATCAGTCACACAACAGATTACAACAACACTTCTTCACCAAGATGGGCTTAACTGCATTTCATGTTCATAAAGAAATGGACCAACTTTAAGGCAAATCTGTGAAGATTTGGAAGATACCTGTTTGGAGTTTTGTTTGGTTGCTTGAGGAAAGGCATAGTCAGAGCCCACCAAAACTTGTGCAATACTTGCATGGAGGAAATTGAAGAAGTCACCTTTTAAATGTTCAGTGATAACAGTGGAAACAGCAACTAAGAGCCTACCTTAGGGGCTGTACACTTTTCTCATCATCTGAGCTTATTTCCATTTCAAAAATATCTTCAGTCCCAGCAGAAGAGACTTGATCTTCTTTCCTGCTATCTTGTTTGTATTTCTTCCTCCTCCTTTTTTTCTTTTTCACAGAACCTGGGGTGAATACAGTCTCTGTTTCTCCAGAGTGTGGAATTTCTGAGTTTGCACACATTCTCTCATTTTCACCTGATTTCAAATGATTGTCAGTGTCTTTAAAAAATTGATCTTCAGTGGGTATTGGAGATGTAGCCAAATAAGCAGGAACTTTTTCCTAGGGACAAAAAGAAAAAAAAAAAGAAAAAGCTATTTTTTTCCACTTTGTTTTGTTCACACAGGGTAGCTGTCAGCTATATATTCATCTTTGTACCTGTATTAAGACACAAAGCAATACAGATGCCCAATGTTATGAATCTAATATCTAGAAAGGAACCAAGTTCACCAAGAGTGATTACAAGAAGTTCAGAAAAATGCATGTTAGTATACTTACAGTTTTCAGACATGAACAACTGATTTTGCCAGCAAAGCAAATATCCAGTCAGTGGAATGTTTTTGAAGTTGTCTGCCCTGAGCACACCAGTTCCAGGCTTATTAAATGTGTTAATAAAAAAAGGCTAATTAAATCCACTGCTGTTTATTTTGCAACTGGTTCATGGGAAGGTATAGGTTGAAAAGGACATCTGGACAACATCTGGACCTATCTTCTATTACAAGCAGGGCCTCAGGTTAGGTTATCCAGGGCCTTGTCAAGCCAAAGGTTGAGTATTTGTAGTGATAGAGGGAGTCTATCACTTCTCTAAACAATCTACTCCTGTATTATATTGCTTTTGTACAGAAGGATTTTCCTTTTATATAGTCAGTATTTTCCCCATGCCCTTTGCCCTGCCTTATGACTAGCCTTGTGAAGAGAGTGTGTCTGTTCTGTACCTTGCAGGTACTTCACGACTGTGGTTAGAGTCCCCTGAATCCTCTCTAGGCTCAATAGAACAAGCAACTTTTTTTCCTATTTCAATTTCTCCAGCCCTCCACCAAGCTCTCTCCAATTCTCCATGTCTCTCCTGAACTGCGAATGCCAGAACTGTGTTCCAGATGTGATCTAACATACACCAGGCTGAGCAGACAATCCCACATCCCTTCACCCGTTGCTGTGCTATTGCCGATGCTATCTGGGACATCTGCCTTCACTGCAGCCAGGGCACGCTGCTGGCCAGGTGATGCAGAGCTGCATTGCATCCAGTCAGATCCCAGCCTGCACTGCTGTGTGTGCCAGCCCCCACTTCCAACCCTTATGTGAGACTGCCTGAGCATCTTGGTTAAACCTTGGTGTCAATCTTGTTGGTCCAGTCTCCCAGCCTGCCAAGCTGGCTCTCTGTGGTGGCTCTTTTTCTGACCTTTCTACCTCTCCTCTCAGTTTAGTGTTGCCCACAAAATTGGTGAAGGTGCCTTCCGTCATGTCATACGTGTCAGACATTATTTACGTACAGTGTTTTTCAAAAAGAAAAAGTCAACTATAATTTACTTGCCTTAACACCGAGATACAAACAACCAGCCCTCAACTAAGGACAACCCACTGCTCTTTGAAGGAAAAGCTTTAGCTGAGGTTTATTTACATTGTAACAAGAAACCAAAAAGACATGGACACCTAGTCTGAAAGAAAAACACTGTGAAAGGACAAAGACAAGGTGGAAGAAAAGCAGAAGAGAATGGAATTTGCACAGTGAAGAGAAAAAGTTATGGAACTCAATTTTGTGGTAGCAAATAGAAGTAATCACGAGATGTCTGTTATTTTACTGGACTCTTGTGCAGAAGGTTAGTCAGGAACACTGATGAGATACAGGCAGAGTACTGGTACTACTTTTGTTGTGCTCAAAGTCTTATCTGCTACTTAATACTAAATTAAAATTTTCATTGAGTTAAGAATTACAGAACAAACTTTGTTCCACTGGCTGTAAAGTACAATGAAGTAGAAAAAGGAAAACAAAATACAGCCTTATACAACACTGATGACACACAGATTTTTTGCATTATAAAAAACCTTGAAATAAAATGCTAGCACCTAAACTAAATATTCTACACAATCAGTGATAAACAGTCAAGAATAAAAAAAATAAAAAACAAAACACTCAGGAAAAGCTAAAAGAAAACTGGCTGGAAAATTGTCCTGATTTACATGGGTTGAGGTGAGTGGTATTACTTCTGAATGTCAAGATGTGAAAAATGCAAAGACTGAGCCCTTAAAGCACCCTTCTGAATCCCCTCCAAAGGAAAAAAAAAAAATCAATTAGAGGTTTATGATTTACCCCTTAAGCATAGCTTCAAGAGGACAACAAAGATGTTGGCAGGGAAAAAAAAAAGCCTAAAAACAGTAAAAATAAATCAGTTTTGCTTTGTAGCAAACTTGATCTATATACTCAGCTTGAATTACCAGCTTTCAAGAACACATTATACACAGATAAGGCACCCTTGTTATAAATCAAAATGTACTATGGAAGTGCAATAGCTCTTTTAAAACACTGTACTGGGGACAAAGGCAGTGGTTAACACCCTTGCTTTCTGAAAGTCATGAGACTGATCAGTTCCCATCAATGTCTGACACAGCCTAGATATGTAAAAAACTGCTTTCAGTTTTTATTTAACCACAGTGAATTAAAACAGAACCCAACCTTCTTTTCACTTAGGTTTTATAAATCCCAAGCTGTCCTTTGGGGTCTTAAAGCTTATTTTCCCCTTCCACTTTAAATTGCATTTAACTCCTTTGAACATGACAGCTTCCTCTGATCCCTCACAGTAAACAAGCAGCACTCTAAACTAAAAACTGGATTGGTCTAATTTCCTTGAAAGACTGATTTGTAATAACAAGAGGAAATTACACTTTATATTTGACTTCTGAGAAATTTTTTTCCTCTCTCTTCTGACTATTTTTCATTAAACCTTTTGGACCCTTGCATTTTAAACTTCTTTCCTTCAGGCTTGGTGAAAAATGCCAACAGACTCAAAAGCAATCAGAACCAAGGCTCAGGACTGACCAATACTGTGATCACATAGCTCCCATATCCTTCGGAAATCACAGTAAAAATGAACCATTATTCCTGTTCTTCAGAGGCTCATTAGCTTCCAGCTGCAAAAGATTCTTGGGAAATAAATCTCAAGTCAATGAAGTTACTGTTACCTCATAGAAGTTTCATAAATAAAATTGTGAAAAACCAAAATTTGTAAGGCAAATTAAAAATATGCCTAAAATTAGACTTACTTTATTAGTAGAGGCACAAGCTGCAATAACTTAAAGCAAAAACTATTGTAAGACTGCAATCAGTATAACTGCCGTCAACAAGAATGAATTAACTAAAACAAAAAAACTTCAGCACATCTTGCAAATAATGGTCTAATTAATGAAAATAATTAGTTACTTGATTATTACTGGCAGCAAAATTGTACAGAGCTTCAAGCATCTTAATGAAGAGATGAAAGAGATGTTAAGATTCAGTTACAGAAAATCTAGCTTTCACAGAAATGAGGATATTGACAACACTGTATGAAGCACTTTAAACCCACTACTGTGTTATTATTACATTGTAGCCATCAACAAGCACAAAGTCCTTACGTTTTCCTCCTCTGTTTCTTGCACAAAGAAAGCTTCTCCATTGTCACCCAATTTCATATGAAGATCAACAGCATCGCCATTAATTTCTATATCAATCTGTGGAAAGAGACAATTTATTGCAAACAACTCATCATGGGGAAAGTGCTGACCTCGAGAACCACTTAGCTCTAGGAATCAATTTTGTTTCACTGTATAATGGTGTCCCTTTCTCCTCTCTCTTTCTGACACAAGTCTGTCATAATGGTCTTTAGTTGTTCACCTGCAAAATTCATCATGCCCTTGGCAGAGAGCCTAACAACCACAAGAAAAATAAGAAAAAACTAAACTTTATATGAAGACTGGATCATGTTGAAACAATTATTGATATAGTCTTTATTTTGTTGAAGAATGACTGAGACTGTTGAAATGTTTAACTCTCAGTCTGAACTTGGGCCTGGTATGAATCTGAACCCTGAACACCAGAAGTTCTGCTTGGAAGTCTCCTGGAGACAGGCTTTGTCTGAAAGTGATAAGAGATTTGCCACAATTATTTCTGTAACTCAAGTTAGTGTTTCCGATTTTCCTGCTCATGAGTTTATAGTATGACATAGGACCACAACCCTCCCGCAACTACCCTGTTTTTGTCAGAGAATGTTTTCATTGTGCTAAAAAGGTACCTTTTAGCCAAGAAAACCCAGTCATAGATGATAAATTAGGTAAATAATCAAACATTCATGGGGACTGTATCCAAATCCTTAAGATAACCACTTTTCTTCTTCCCCACAATAACACACTGATTTTGATCTGCTAATCATATATCTTTCACAACTGTTTATTTTTAAAATATTTTCTTGCATTTCCAATTCAGCAACATAAGTTTTAAAAACCTCACCTTTTCTTTACTGCTAGTTTAGACATACAAGCATCTCTAAGTTTAGCACCTATACCTCACACTGGCCTCTGGAAACCTCCTTATATACCTGAAGCTGAAGCCCAGACAGGCATACTTCGTGTTCCCACACATCTTGGCACTACAAATTGATCTTGGCCTCACTACATGCCAGAGAAAAATGCACTCAAATGCAGTAACAAACACTCAACTGACTATTGATAAAACTGAACAGTAACTTCCAGGATGGAAGAAACAAGGAGCAGCAGTCATCTACACAAGCAAAAACTGAGAATTACACTGATAGTCTAGTACAACAGGCACCACAAGTAGATGTTTCTACTATTCAACAGCTTTTTAGAGACACCCAGAAGCTGAAAACTTCTCAAATTTGGTTCAGCTACTCAGAAGTGTATTAACAAATTCGAATTTCAGACCACTCCTGTTGTAAGCTTGCCTAATGTCAGAAAAAGTACAGCTATACCACCTCTTTTGTACCCTGTTGAGAACTGTAAGGCAATCTGTTACAAAATTGTTGAAGTAAATAAATTCTTTGTCATCAGCAAGCTTGTTAAAATAAACACTAACAAGTGGGAAATCAAACAAAAAAATAAACAAAAAGCCAACTACTCACCTGTGTTACTATGACAAACATACAACTTTAATGCATGTAACTCTAACAATCAACATTTAACAAAAAGATGCCCTGACCTAACTGCTCTTTCATTTTCATTTTATTCTCTTTTTACAACCAAAATATAAAGACAGGGGTATCTCCCCACAATAACCATTTACTCCTTAAAAAAAGCAGAATATAATCCTGAGGGTTTATGTCCTGTTTAAATCAATTTGTATTTTGGTAATATACCCACCTGCCATAGACAGCATTTACCCCCTACAACAGCTCCATTTTCCAGCCAACTCAATCCAACTCACTGTCTTGGCATGATTAACAAAGCCTGTGAGAAGGGGATGGAAGGACAATCTGCTTGGGTAGCACCATCTTCTCAGAATGGCTGGACAAGAAATTGGACCAGCTTCTCTTTCAAATGCACCCACACAGGAATGAAACTTCAGTCTCAGTTTTCACTTGCTTGTGGATGTTAATAACTGCATTTTCTACTGCAAATCAGCCTTGAACACAGCTAACAAGGAGCAATATTTTTAATAGTTCACCAACACTTAACATATGCTCTGTCTGTCCTTCAGACATTCCAAAAAGAGTTGCTTACATCAAGGATCAGTTAAATAACATGAAACATTTCTTTCCCAGCATACTTGGATAAGTAAACAAATATCTCCACGTAAACATTTTTTAAACTGTGAAGTCTATATATCAATATTTGTCTTTTTGCATAGGCCCAGAGCTGCCTCAGTTTTTCTTTGACAGCATTTTTGCAGAGTCCTTAGATTACCACAAGTTCTGTTTTGCATTCCACAACTACTACCCTGCACAGCATTTATGAGTAACTGTTCTGGACTAAACTGGTCTGCTAACTGGGAACAAGGGGAGCTGGGGAAGGGAAGGAAAAAGGAAAAAATGAATGCCCTAGTACTCAAAACTTTGTTTTGACCCACTTTCTGAACTCACCACTTTTTCTTTAGAGCGCAATACACCAAGCTTCCCAAATCGGACATGGAAAGGAGAACACTGGTATGTCCCATCCTGCTGCCGGACCACAATGACATCGATGCACCCTGAAAGGGTTGCCTGATTAATGCCTTTGTACAGCTCCTTCACAGTAACCAGGACTTGTCCTGCAAGTTGCCCCACGTAGTTCATAGTCTGAAACTAACAGAGAGAAAGAAAGACAAAAAACAAAACAAAAACTAAGTAAATTTAAAACACGATAGGTTTTTTGAAATTATTTTTATAAAAACATTTAAATAGATGTGTCATGTAATTTATTAATTACTCTACTGTAACAAGCTTTACACAAATGTTTTCAAAAATCAACAGAACTTTTGAGGCAATCCTTATATTACTAAAAGTACCCAGAGTTATAAAACCTATTCCTAATGCTTTATTAACTTGCATCTATGACTTATTAAATACTTCAAAGAAAATTTTGAAGCATGTCATTTTTAGACCTCAAAGCCTAGATTTGAGTGATGCTTAGTAACTCAAATAAGCTAAAAAGAAAAATTCATTCTCCTGAGAATGTTTAATACAACTGATCCTATATTGAAAAATGAGATAATTGTACATAAGGATGCAAAAAAAATTTTACCACTTGAGAAAAGGTATGTAGAACATATTGCATGTAACTCTTCCTTTAAAGCTCAGCATTTCAAAAATGGCTGAGTCATCTTAGAGAAGTTATCAAAGTATGTAATAGGAGAAAAGAGATACACACATTAAGAAGATTATGCTATAGTCAAACAGGATAAAGAGCACAGAATCACTTTTTGAAAATTCTAATCCATTAAAAATACTTAGGTAAGTGAATGAATTCTGATTGACTGCAAGTCTTTCAGACTAAGAACACAATTTGAACAATGACTGCCAATAAGAAATTAAAGTCCAAAAATTCCTCACAACGTCTGAGCTTTAACAGAAAGAGGAGGGAAAACTGGAAATGTTCTGCTAGAAACCTAAGTGCAATCCTTCCTCATTCTACCATTTCCTGCCTCCCACCCAAAAGTCTGCTACAAGCTCATTTCAAAAACATTCAAGCAACTGCAGCCGCAGAAGTCAAGGATATTTAGGAGAACAAAGAACCACTGCCAACAAGCAAAACCCACAACACTGAACACATAAAGGAGCCTAAATTATTTTTTTAAAAATCTATTCTGGGATATTATTTCTAAAAAAATTACTTTTTTTTCCTATTTGCAATTCTATTTTTAATAGTCATTGATCAAGGTTTAGGATTTTTCTTAATACCTCTAAACAAAACTGTACTGAATTACAACAGTTATTCCTAGTGATACTGCTTCATTGTCTACATAATTATTTTTTTCTCTTTTGAGCCTCTCAAGTCCTCCTTACAGTAACACAGGATATCTCACACTCACCCAAAAGAGACCACTTTTGTGGCATCTATATACCAATACAATTTTAAACAGGCAAGAAATCTGAAACTACTTTCACCCTTACAGCAGCTATGGAAACATTTTTCTCCATCTCAGGCTTCTCATACATTACCAAGTCGTGCTAACATTTTTAAAAAGTAATTCCTTCCTTTTCACAAGACTTACAAAGGAAGGTGGAAGGTTTCCTGCACAGATTTACAAGTGTCTTGAAATTATAAACAGAATTACTATGCTAGGTAACATGCTAGAGAATTTTCTTCCTGTAGCCTGTTGATGAAGACAAAAAGAACAGACTGCCATTAAGTGAATAATGAGATTAGGAGGATGGACTTTCTATCAACATTAGTCATTAATTCAATTTCATCTGTAAGTAGCTTCATGTACAAATATAAAACTGATTGCTTGATAGTGAAGTAACAGCTCATTCCTTGTAAAGAGGGATGGTCTCGCTTCAACCTTTCTTCATCTGACCCTCTTAACCAGCTGATTTAGCTCCCTGACACAGCTGGCAAAAGTCTACCTTTTTGTTGTTGTTTGTTTCAGTGGTTGTTAGTAAGTTAGATTAGCTCATTAAGCAGAACATGACAAACACCTGAGTCATGAGGTGCTGAGCAGCACCAGAGAGCTGGGGAGAAAAAAAAAAAAAAAAGGCAGGGAACTGAACATCTCTTTGACAAGTGAGATATTTGCTGCATCTCATGGAACTGTAACTCAAGACAGAGAGGAAACAGTATCTCTGCTTTCCTGCTGAAGCAATTAGTCTTCACCTGTTATGACAGCTATGTTTAAACTCAATCTCAGGAAAAAAAAAATAAAGATTTTTAATGCATTATCATTATCACTCATGGCTCTACCTTGGCCACTTCCAAGAGCTGTCCACAGTATTAGCTTAGAAAGAAAAGCTGATTTTTTTGTCACCAAGGAGATGGCATTTCTTAAAGAAATGTTTGACACAATCAGTAATAAAAGTCTTTAATAGAGTCTCCATTCCATACACTTCATTTCAGTGAACAGGACTCGAGAAGAAATTCTCTAAGATTTAAGCAGGGACTTCTTAAAAGATCAAAATTTCACACCTTCTGCTAAGTACTGATGATAAATCTAGTTTTTCTCACACACATGCTAACTTGACCATAGACATTTTCACCACACAACCCACACAAGACCAAAGCATTCACCCATTTTACATATATTCTTGCTTTTCTGTAGCAACAATATCATCTCTTCTACAGGTATCAGTTTCATTTCTGTAGCTCACGGCACGGCCACTTTTATGAACAAATACACACTGAACAACCTCTAACATTTTGAAGTTCATAGCTGGTTCACTCTTACACATGGAAGAGTTATGAACTTTTGTACCTACTGAGTATTAAAAACATTGCTTATAAGGAAAGTAGCTTTTTATGATCCAAGTCTTGACATAACCGTTGTTTTGTACAGTACAAGTAAACCAAACTAGATAAAGGTAATAAACTAATGCACATTATTGCTTACCAGACTGCAGTTCAGCTATTAACATAATGGTGCACCTTGCAAGATAAATATGTTATATAAGAAGGTTCAAACTGAAGCAAGAAAGCAATCAAATAGAAATGCAGCGTCACTACATACCTGAGAAACAGGTCATTTTATCTCAAATGTCAGTAGAAGCTCAACTGGGAGATTTTAAAATTCGGGGGTTAGGATTTGGTTAGAGCTTTGTCTGGGTTTGTTTTCCTTAAATGTTACTGTATATTGTTGGAAAACTTGTGGTGAACAGTACAGAATCAGACTACAGCAAGAAAGGAACAGTATAAAATGTTATTGCGCTAATTTTTGATATGCCATAGAAATATCCTGATCACGGCATAACCAGTAAGACAAAGTGTTTCCTCAATAATGCTCTTTATTTCATGCTTAGTAAACATTTCTTAAATATCACTGCCTTGAAACCAGAGAGAAGCATGCCTTCCTAACCTCCTAGAAGAACCTAAAAAGCACGCTGATTGCCAGTTTGGAAATTCAGGATAAAAGCCTGATGGAAAAGACCAACTAAGAAAGGCAAGGTAGTAATACTTCACAGTACTGTTTAGCTTTTATGTTTTATTTCTTTTGATAACCAGAACCTACACATTGCCTGATGCACTGAATTCCAGAACTCTGCATAAAAACTGAGGCTAATGCAGCTCACTACTACTTACTCTTCTCAGACAGCAAATTAAAAGGCTATGAATACCTGAGGTATCAAAGCAGAAACATTCTTTATGACTTCTGAGGCTCCAGAGAGACTGATTTTTGAATATTTATGCTATACTACATAGTTTGCAAAAATTCTTCCAGCTGAAGAATATTAATACCACTAAGCTAAGTGCAACTGAAATTGGAATGGGAGAAACAATCTCTATGTCATATCATGAAAATAATTTTTCTGGCAAGGAGCCGTTGCACTCCCAAAAGTAGAAACTGAAACTGCTTTGGTTTTTTAACTTTCTTTTTCTAAGAGAGCACAAAAGTAAACACACAATAAGAAAAAATATCTGCTTCAGAAGTTGAATAACTAAAATGCTGTGCCTCCACTTATAAAATACTCAAATCAGTGCAACTAAAATTAACCCTGGATATACAGTTTGTCTTCCTCATGTTGCAGCAATGGTTCTCAGAAATAATAATTAAACAGTACTCCACCTCAGAGTATCTGATATGCTTGACATGACAGACAAGACACATTTTCAAAAAAACTCATTACCAGGAAATGCTTACATTACCATAACCTGAGCAGGAGGTTTTGTGGGTAGGAATTATATCTCTGTACCATTAACAAAGATGTTATTTTAGCTGCCACTAAACCAACATGCCTTCTTTAACTTTTTTTAGTGTTATTCAGTAATATCCATACACAAGTGCAAGATATAATCAAAAGTCTGTCCACAACAGGTGTTTTCTGTGCATATGGAGAACTGCTTTACTAATGGTAAACTACATTTTTTTTGGTTCTTAAAGCCATCACTTTTTATACAAGTGCACCCATATGAGAATGCCTACAAGCGCCTAGTTCAACAAGATAAAAAGAAGAGTGCAAGTTGCTCAAAGGCAAGATATCAGATTGCTCTAGAGAACTACAACTTCAGAGGGCATGAATATTAACTTTCACTGAAAAAAAGTTACTTAGCAGTATATCATAGCTTCCAGAAGAGTAGATATTCATACATTTTATTTATTTTGAGATACATTTAGAGGGCTAAAATACATCTAATGCCACATGATGCAAACAGCAAAGATGTATTTGTTTCAAGAGATTAGGTAGAACAAAATAAAAAAAACATGCAGGGCAGTGGTCTACCTCAGTTTATCTCATTTTGCCTGTATTTGCATACATATAAATTTATGAAGCAGAAGTCTTCCTTAAGCAGAGAAAAATCTGTAGCAAGCGTTTTACTAGTTTCTATTTTGTACCCTGGAAAAACTGTGGGGGGGAAATGACCCTTTCAAACAGGACCAGTGCAGCATCAGATCTGCTCAACAAAAACATCTTTGTTCCCAAGTCAAGATTTCAATGGGGGTTTAGGATTGCTCCTAGTACTGTACAGAGCAGTTATGGAACAAAAACAGGAAACAAAGTAAGTCTGTTGAATGCCTAATTAAGGTCTTCCACATACTTTTAAATAGAGGCAGTCAATTTTTAGGGATTTTAACTGTGTTACAGGAAATTATATACCCATATTTAGCAATAAATCTGTCGAACTCACCAAGATTCCAGAAGGAACCTTTTCATGGGCAGCAACATCACTTCTATTTGAGTCATCTTCAAGAACATCCTTTTCTGAGTTACGCATCTCAGAAAACAGAAAACTAACCTTCCACAATACAGGTAAACAAAAAAATAACAGCCGTAAGAAAATGTTGTAGCAGCATTTCTTCTCTTCTCATAGAAGCAGAAGAACTGTGTAAACCTTCTGGTCTCTTAGGGGAAACTGCTTGGTGTACATTCCCACGCAGAATTACGAGTAAAAAGGAAGTGCTTCTTTAAGAAAGCCCACAGAGAAACTCCCTCACCAATAGGCTTTGCTTGAGATGTCCCAGCCCCCTTGCGCTCTCCCAGATAAGTAACAACATGGGCTGACTTTGCCATATGTTTGCACTGATAGGTGATGATCTTGGTTTGCACCACCTCACGTGACCACAGCTGAAGCTCCCACAAAAACAGGGATTTAGTTAATGATTCTTAAGCAAAGTCTACATTGGCTCACTTGGAGACTTTTCACCCACTGTTGCAACTCCACCATTGGCAGCAGCACTCCAAGTCCTGGCTCAGCCCAAGTCAAGACTGCCTGATGACACTCCATGTGCTGCTCCCTCTGCTGATGGCGTCACTGGGGCAGCCAGGAATGTTCCATACAGCAAATTTCACAACATTCCAGGGTCTGCTATTTGTGAACTTTTCTCCCTCTTTCTTGAAATTTGAATTACATAATAATAGTAAAGAGACAACTGACCTGGGGTCAAGTTTATACCAAACCATACAAAACTAATGCACAACAAGATAAACATTTGTTTTCCTGTGGAAATTTTCTTATTTTCTTCAAACATCATTGTAAAGCAGTATGAGTCTGTGGACAAAACATACAAGCTTTTTAAATAACTAGCTTTGTGACTCAGAATAAGAATTGATTTTCATCTGAGGAATTCTGAAATGTCATTACTTATCCAAATAAAATAATGGATAGGTGAAATAACCTAAGGAAGAGAAGTAGTAGAGGGAACCAAAACTATGTCCCAAAATGCAAGAGACCTTGTCTGAGGACCATCAATATTCCCTCAAGATAGACAAGTTCTCACTACCCTAAACCCATATACCTCCTTCCCACCCTCATGGGGTTACTACTGTGTCTGCTCAGAAGACTCAGGGGGATTGCTTCTTGAATTACAAGCTTAAAAAAAAAAAAATTATCCAGGAGCCTACTAGTGTTCCTTCTCTAAGTTTTATAAATTCACGTAAAAGATTTTGATGCAAGGACAGTGAACCACATTGCAGGATGCAGCCAAATAGCTTGTAGATTTCCAAAATAATTAATGAATTACACTCAAGTCTAAAACTGTATCAGTGACAATGACAAAATCCTAAACTGAGTATTGGAATTGCTATTTCTGCAGCAAGGTTGTAATAAACTGCTACTATCTCTGAGCCCTTTTCTATGCATTGAATAAATTCATATTTCATCTGGCTCTTACAGGAAAAACTAATGGGTTTCTTAGCAAACATAAGTATTTTCATAGAATATTAAGAATTACTAGACACACTCAATTTCCTCTTCCCTTTCATCATTCCTTTATCCTGCATGTTCCATCAAAATACAGAATAAAACATACAGTTATGAGCAAAATGGAGGAAAATTCATAAGCCAGTGCCTCTTTTGAAACACTACTGACTGCATTTTATGCTGGGGATTTTTTCCCTGATATCTGTATTATTTCAATATCGTTCAGTATTTCAGAGGGCCATTATTTTCTTCCAAGCTTATAGAAGTGTTTTAGACAACAGCTTTTCTAGAATACAAATAAAACTGTGTCACTGCAGTAAGGTAAGATTTAGGCAGGTAAGAAGCTTTGCACAATTTGTTAGTCCTCTTGTCTTTTATTTCTCAATATTAATAAGTTTAATAAAACATAATTCCTGCTGAGTAAGTTTAAGCACTGTATTACGTACTTACATGTTGCACAGGAAAATTAGATTTTGTTTAGAAAAATACCTCAAATTTGGAAGTCTTAGAAGCAATGTTTCCCATGCAACCTTAATGAAGCTCTTTGGTGTAGGTCGGTTTTCCTGTGGTGTAGTCTCAGAAAACATTTATGAGTTCTTTCACTAGACTCACACAACTTAATAACGCTGACAAAGACCTATGTTCTTTCTCTGACCTGCTCTTTGTGGGTCTACACATTTTATCCTGTTCCTCATTAGCCAAAATCCCTGATGGGAAGTATGATTCCATTTTTAAAAAGAGTTTTCTGCAGCAATCGTCATAATATATTTGATTGCATTTCATTTATTTTTACAGCATCTCAGAGATGTAGTATTCTTTTCACCTACGCAATGAAAAATTCAGGATAGATTAGGAATTAAACATGCAGGGGGATTTAGCATATTTAGAACTTAATTTTTCAGATTTTCCCTTTCTTTTACCTTTTTGTACATTGCCTCAATAAGCTACATTTGCAGTTGCAAATCAGATTTCTTTTTCATGACCATTTGGGATATGTAAAAGTCTGACTGCCTTTGAAAATGACACTTAAGTGATTACTGGATTGTACTCTACAGGAACTGTAGAACAAACACCACCAGAAAACAGCTACAGAACATTTCCCTAACTTTCATCAGTACATATCATTCTGAGTTCTGGAAGGAAGGAAGCACAAGTCCTATAGCTTCTATCAGCACATGATCCCAATTCACTCAGATCAGAATAAATATGCCAAGATGAATGAATGGACTAAATCCTTCTCCAATTAACATACCCTAATAGATATGGCAAGTACAGGACAACCTTTGCTCATGTTCCAATTATCTCCTACACCCTGCCTTGTCACATGTAATTTTACTTACTATCAACCAAGATTGAAACACTAGAGTTTCAATGTCAGGATGGGGTGTGACACACACCATCCTGACACTGGAAAAGGTCCTTTCTCCACAAGGCTCGACTCCTGTTCCAAAATTCCAACACTTCTCGATCTTCATGCACTTTGACACTTTGCTTATTAGGTGCAACAAAAAAGCGGAAGAGTTGCCAATTCTCCTACACAGATTACAGAAATCAGACTGGGGCTGAAAACAATCTTCTGTGCCCAAGTTCTTGGTCCCAGCCCTGGCCTGAAGCATCTGCTTATTGAGACTGGAAATAAGAGACTGCTCATTCCAGATGGTGCTGAAACACATTCAGCACAACACCTCTGACACTTTCAAGTGCAAAAGTCTATCCATTTTCTCTATGAACGTTTAAACCTAATGCAAAGGTTATTAACTTTGCTAAAATAAAATTAACTTTGACATGAGTAACAGAAAACACACTGAATGAAGATTATCTGCCTCAGATGCCTCCTGAAAGGGACATACAAATTTTTCTAGAAGAAAATAGCTAGAGTTTTTCTTCTAACATAGTGGAAAAATACCATCAAGTGCCACTTCTTATTAAAAAAACATATATACTTGCTAGGATTTTCCACACAAAAGCTGAACTTACCTAAAATATAACATGGAATCAAAATTTTCCATATTAGCAAATTACATGCAACTAAAAAAGAAATTCTGTCCAACAATGTGGGAAAATACTACTAGGCAGTACTACCTGTTTTTATCTGCAATTCCCAGCTGTCAAAAATAAAAAAAAAGCAGCTCTATCACAAGTAATAACAGCAAGTATAAGAATTCAAGCAGTTAACAGAAGTTAGAGAAACATCAGTGATACAAAAGTAATGTATTGTTCTCTAAACCAGTGGTTAAAAATAAAATCAAATTAGTTTTGCACCTATGATGCAACATGGCAAATTCCATGCCTTTGAGATCTCCTGTCAGGTGGAATCAAGAGCCATTCAAATCAAAACATTTTTGCAGTACAACTTGACTACTTTTTACCACCAGGAATAAAAAATAGCAAGAAAGGAAATCCACAGTTAATTTGGAGTTAGTGCTTTTGTAATTATGTCAACAGTTTTATCTGAATGATCTGCTATGAATCTTCTGATTTCAGTATTACAGTATCTTGTATTAATTTGAGCATTTTCTTCTTTTTTAAAAGTTATCCTTTTTTTTTTTCTGTTTACAGAGGAACATCAGTGAGGACAAAGAATACTTTAACAGTTCATAAATTGAGTTTTAGTGTCAAAATGATGAGTTCACTCAAAAACTTAGGTTACAAATACACAAAATGTTCTTATGCATGCGGTGACCTTAACTTCTTTCAAGGTACTGGAAAAAGTAACTGGCTAATCCGACAGTGCAGCCCTTTGGAATCTGCATGGGCATATCCCACACCACCCCCTGCCACACTTGACGTATTTCCAGCAACATGGACTCTTGAAAGGCCACATCATCCTTGGCTGAACTTATTTCCAGGCACATAACACAGAAACCAGTGTTTCTGAACAGAAATTATATCAGTCTCATTTTTGGATAAGGTGAGAGAAAGCAGATTAAGCTTTTCCTGCATGTTTCTAGAAAGCACTAAGCATTTCCTTAATAAGCAACCCTTATCTTTGTTTTGTCCTTTTAACAACATTTCTTTCCAGGTGCTGATCTGCCCCAGGTGTATTTAGATTTTCTTGCAACCTCCCAAGAAGTCAAAGCAAAATAAACCAAAGTCATGTGCACGCATGAAATCTATCTATATCTAATCTATCAGTGATAAATAATTTAGCTACATTTAGAATGGATACACAAATATAATATTTGAGACTAGTACAACCTTCAGGTTGACAAGAACAGAAATAATACTTATTCTGAGAAATGCATATATGGAATACTTAAAAAGCTCTAAATATTGCATATATGAACAAGATACCTTTTTACACACTTGGTAAGACACTTGATATTGTTGAACTCATTAACATATACCCAAATAAAGCAATATCCCTAAATTTAATTTGCATGTAAGACTTGGCTATATAACTAACACGTTGTGTAAAAATGCTAGTTTTACAGAGTTCCCACACAGAGGTATTTACATGAGATGTTGGAAAGACAAAAATTAGATAAGAGCTGAGCAAAGTCTTTCAGCAAACTCTGAGCAAACTCTTTCAGCAAAGCCAATCCACTGCACTATTGAGTTGCAATGACCACGGAGATCACATCTGGCTGAGGTATCTGCTCACCCCTAGCACACAGCAGCATGTCTGCAGTGTTTATCCTGGACACAACACACCCGTGAAGTAGCCTCACAGATTGCTTGTTTCTATTAACAGGCATGCTTTTTCCTTCAGGGAATGAATGGCTTTAAGTCACCACTAAGTACTTTTTTTCTTTCAATCACTGTACTTCAGTTCACATCACAAACTAAATTCTAGTTAGCCGAGGGAGAGTCAATTACTTTAATTTCTAATGGAATCACAGCTACAATTCATTATCCAAAGCAATTATTTGAAAGAATTTTGAAAATAATCTTTTCCACATTTCCTTTAAAAGGCTTTTCATAACCATCAATTCAGAAGAAGTGTATTTCCTGAGGAGACAGTTATGCAGTCTAAAAAAAGACAAGTAAACCCAGAGACACAGCCTAAGACCAGCTTAGCTGGCTTCAGCCACATACACTAACAGAAATATGTCACCTAGTGCTCTGCAGACTTTTCTATTATTACTTCGCATATTTACGTTTCTGGTATTGAAGTTCAGGACTTTGGATGAAGAAATGTGCCGATTCATCAGCTAAAAATCTCATCCATTCACTCAATGCATACAGAAGCAATGAGGAAGTGTCCCTTAGTTTTGGGAAAATGAGTGACTCGGGACAGCTTCTGACAACTAATGTCAAATTACGTTAGTGCAAACCTGAAATAAACTGATTCAGCTAAGAAGGGGAAGCTAGCATCCTTTCTTTAAAAATTCCCTTGAAACATAAATACAAGAAAAAACTCCAAAAAGTGTGCTTAAGCTTTGCCCTCAAGTAGAAGGACAATCTGACTTGACTGAGCATGACAGTTTCATATTAAATCAGTCTGCCTGCCCAAACTGAAATGCAAGAACTAATGTAACAACCAAGATGAGAGAAGAACTAGGCTGATTAAATTAATTTTTAAGTGCCACATTCTTCACAAAAGCATTAACATTTTCTACTATGCTTGAAGTGGATAATTCTATTTATAACTTAAAAAAAAAACCCTCTGCTTACCTATGTAACAATGAGATATGTCCAGAGATGACATCTTTGTATTACTGCAGAACCTTAAACTGTAACTGCAACAATATCCTAAAGAACATTCTCCAGATACAAAAATCACTGGAATACAGTTAGCTACTATACTATTTACTCAGGATGTGCCCAGTATGGGAGGAAGATCTAATATATACACTTTAGACTTATATTTGATCACAAATATATCACACACTGTTGTGTATAAGCCTGAAAGCTTCTTCACTATGGATATCTGTAACATACAGCACTGAATCTCACACCAGAAATGTGAAATGTCCTTTCATCCCTTTCAGACAGTTATGTAGAACACATTGCTAAATCATTACATGATCAATGATTCAAAGTTATGTCATATATAATCCAAAGCTATTTAATAAAAAAAAAAACAATTTGTTAGAAATTCTAACTTAAGCACAGATTCTGTGTTCACACAGAGACTGTGAGAAACTGCTTTCCTGTATGCTGTAATCCTGCACTTAATATGCAACACTAGAAAACAAGAAAATTGTGGTCTAGACTAGTAACCGTGTGACCATTTCCCAGGAAGAGAAGTAACAACTGCAACTAATTTAACCTCTGGCTTTGACAAAGGTTGCCAGAGTGGCTTTAAACAAAATCCTTTCACCTCTATCTGATCTAGGTTGCAAATTCTGAGGCAGAGACCAGGTCATAAAGCATGCAATGCAAAAAGGGCTGCTCAGGGCCTCAAGGTAGATAAGGAGATGTCAAGTGCCCTAAGTGAAGTTTGGATCTCCCCTTAACTGATCAAAACTTTACACCAGTGGAAGGAAACGCTAGATGCGGAAAGAAGGGATATAAAATTCACTCCACTGAAACATTTTATGTGGCGGTCTCCCAAGTAAACAATACCAAAGAATTACACTTACTTTTGCAACAACCCGAAATATTAAACTCCAAGAAGAGCTATTAAGTACCAAGAATAAGTTCAAACACCATCTCTGATACAGGCCACTAAAAAGAAAAAATAAAACTTTCTGATATGCTTAACTGAAAAATTAGAAGCTTAGAAATCAATATTACTGATGAGAGTCATTCAACACTGTCCTAGTTATTCCAACTGCAACTAATACCAGAAAATATACCATTATACCATTTCAGTCAAAGTTCCTGGCATTCCAAGATCACATAGAAACCCTTTAGCATATCAGTTTAATAGTCCTTTATATAACAGTAATATATTTTTACGGAGCACCTCACTTTACACCACTCAAGTAAAGAGATCTTTCTTGATTTTTGTAAGGAATGGCAAAACTCTACATTCCTGTATGCTTTGGGATGCAAAGGAACTATAGCGGGGCTAGGAGAGAAGATATAACTTTTGGCCCTGACTGGAGCTAGCTGCCTAGTATGAATACAAAAAAACCCCAACCTGGTTATGTATCCACAAAGTGATAGACATTCCCACACTTAAAAAAAAAAAAAAAAAAAAGAAAAAAGGCGTTTTGTGACCCATGACTTTTTATTACAACTAATGAATACCTCTATATTCTTAAAATGTATGCAATGCTAATATGATCTTTTATTCTATTTTGCAAACATTAAGCACTCAATATACAAAATTGTCCCAAGAAATGTTTCTGAAGTACAAAAAACCCCAAATGAAACCAAAGAAAGCCAAAATAGACACCAAGGAATTGTACTTCAGTGATGTTTGTGGATTCCTTACAACCTGGGTTATTCTATGACTCTAAGGTCTAAATTTTATAAGACTGTCTGTCGTCTTCTCTGACAGCGTCCTGAATAATACCACATACCAATACGGTATATGGCTAACAAATACTTTCTTGTAACAACCGTGGAATTTCGTTTGGGGAGGAGAGAAAAGGTAACCAGATGATAGGCACGTACAAAGTGCAGCCACAACACAGGCATATTTATGACATCACTTTTCTGGACGGAACTGCACAGGTTTACACAGCATACTGCCCTGCTCTATCAAAAAATCACTGATGCCTCCCTACACGTACTCAATAACCACTTCAGAAGCAGAAAAACGCAGTCCACACAAATTAAACCAGACGCACACTTGCCACGACCCCAGAGAGAAGCGCACAAAAAAAACGGCGGGCAGCGTAGCTCCACCTCAGACTCCCCACACACCAGAGGGACAAACACGGGAGGCAGAGGCGGAGCGCCCCGCCGGAGCCGGAGTTCACTGCCCGAGTTGGAGGGCAAGGCGCTGGGCGGCGAGGCGAGCGGAGCCGAGCCGAACCGAACCGAACCGCGTATCCCGGTGTGCCGGAGCGGCACCGCCGCCCCCGCCGCCGCACAGCCCAGCCGCGCACCGGGAAGCCAGGGCACGGCAGGGCACGCTTCCCCTTCGCTCCGCCGGCCTGGGCTGCGGGGAACTGCGGGCAGCGCCGCCCGGGCTTCCCCCGCTCCGCAGAGACGGTTCCGGGGAGGTTCTCGTGGCTCTCCGCGAGGAGCCAGCCCGGGCTGGCAGCCGGGGCACGGCCTGCGCCGCCCTCCATTCCTCCCGCTCGCCCTCCTTCCCTCCCCGCCCGGCGGCCGCCCGGCGCCGCCGCTCGTCCCCCGCACGCAGGCAAGGACACCTCGCGTCGAGCCGACCCGGCGACAGCAGCCCCTTCCCGCTTACCTCGAGCGAGGCCCGGCGGGAGCCGGCGCCGGCCCAGGCGGGACGGACGGTGGCTGTAGGGAGGGATGGAGGGACGGGAGCGGGGAGCCGGGGGAGCCGCGCCCGGGCGGGTGCGAACTGCGCCAAGCGGCGGCCGTTGCTGCAGCGCGTGCACGCGCGCGCTCGCTCCCGCTGCCGGCGAGGGCGCGCCCGGCCCGGGCCACCACGTGACCTTGGAGCGGCGCCGGGAAGCGGGGGGGGGGGGGGGGTGTGAAGCGGGCGCGCGTGCGCGCGGCGGTGGCGCGGGAGCGGCGGGCGCGGCCCCGGCAGCACGCGCCGCGTCCCGGAGCCTCCCGCTGGGATCCTGCTCCAGCCCTCGGGAGCGGGGAGCAGCAGCGCAGCCCTCCCGGGAGCAGCTGTTTATAGCCTGGGCTCGGGGTTAGCGCCTCGTGACAGCCGCCTTCACTGAAGCGGTGTTTGGCGCTTCATACCTCCGCCGCTGCATCCTTCTTCTCAAAGTTACCGGCCCGCCCGCAGGAGGAGGGGACAGACCTTTCGTTTATACGCATCTGTATACATACACGGATACGTGTGTTATATAAGTACCGCGCAGTATTCTTTCTGTATCTATGTACCGTAGTCTCAAGCTGCGCCAGAGGAGGTTTCAGATGGACATTGGAGGGGTTTTTTTCACATCAAGGGTGATTAGACATTGGATTGGGATGCCCAGGGAGGTGGTGGAGTCACCATTCCTGGAGGTTTTTAAAGGAAGACTGGACGGTGGCACTCAGTGCCATCCATGGTCTAGTTGACACGATGATGTTTGGTCATAGGTTGTACTCAATGATCTCGGAGGTATCTTCCAACATTATTAATTAAGTGATTCTGTTTTATATATATATTTTGCCATGAAAGCGTAGAATTGCAAAATTAGAACATGTCCAGCAGGCTGTGTATGCATTTCAGGACAGCAGCTTAATTTGCTCATTGCTTTTATGATTCACACCACTGCTTGCTGAAGGTGGTTTGGTGATGTGTTATTATTTACCTGAGTCACACTATAGCCCGGAGGCCCCAGATGATACTGTGACATAATATGTATTAAACCGCGGTAATATTCTCCCTTCAAACAATTTGCACCATAAAATAGGCAAAAGAAGAGGAGAAGCAGCATAATTGGAAACACAGTTTGGGTTTCACAAATGCAAATTAAGTGTTTTATCACTACCCATGTTGGTTCTTTATTTTATTATACTTCCATTTGTCTACCAACTACTTTTTCATCCACCTGTCTGTTGCCAAAAGTTTTGTTAAAAGCTGGCTTTGCTGCTCGTGGTGTTAGAGCCATTTCAGGTTTTCACATAGTCTTCATATAATTGTCACATAATGAGAAGTCAGGCTGGTCAGCAGAATATTCAGGGCAACTGACAGAAATACATGCTAGCATGCAAAGTAATATATAGACTATATTATATAGTAATATAATAAATAGTATATATATAATATATAGTAATATATTGACATATAATTAATAATATAATATATTAATACCATATTTAATTAATATTAATAATCTAATATTGTGGTATATATTAATATAATAAATAATATGTATAATAATATAGTAATATGATAAATATAAAATTTATTGTGATAGTCCATGTATCTCTTAAAAGATGCTTGACAATCTTTTTTAACGAGTCCTACAAGGAGATAAGATCTCTTTATTCATCTGTATCTCCTGGGACAAGCTGCCTAAAAGATTATAGCCAGTGAGTTTGCTTATTTGCAGATAATATATTTAAATCCATTTGAGCATGGAACTAAAACAAATCTACATAACATGCAGGCTGGGTTTTCGAGGGAAGTGGTTCATGGAAGAAGACACAAACACAGAATTACATGGATAGGGTGACTGTATTATGGATTTGTAAAAAGGAAGGTCAGATTTCATGCCTGCCCATTTTGATGATGTTATTGTCATGTCAGGAATTCTGAGTCAATCTTGGAACACTTTCCAGGAATCAGGATACATGGAGGCAACAAAGGGTATGGAGCAATTTGCTACCCTTCAGCGCAACCATTTTTCAGCTGCAGCAGTTTTCTGAAGAGGCCTTCTGTTTGAGTACAACGTTGCAATAATAATTACCTAGCCACATTAGCATAACATCTGTCACAAACACACCGTCTGCAGTTCATTTCCTTGCTTTGCCGAGTTCCTTACTTGGCTTCTTAGTCTTACAGTTTGTGAGGGTAACCTATTCAGCAATTGCTCTAACCAGAGTATTTTCATTTTTGTTTCTGTGATCTTATCCTTGCTGGTCACAACAAGAAGTTATTTTTTTAGTTGAGGGCATTCTTCTTTTCAACACTGGCCCTGTTCACAGGGAGATAAGAGGTAGGGACTAAATCCGTCATATGTCCTCAAATATTAACATTAAGTTAAATCCTATTATAAAAATAAGCCAGAAAAATCCTTACTTGAAAAGGGGTAACAAATGGGTAGATCATACTCTTCTGTTTCCAACCTGGAATAGGTGCTTCTGAGTAAAGCGCATTTATTTGAAAACACAGTTCCCTACCTTTAGGTAACATTTACCTTCCAAAACTGCCACTTCTACACAGTCAGGACTACTGGAGTAGGCATTCCTCAGTATTCTCCTTTTGTAGTCTTTTCTCTTTTGCACTTACACATAGAAGATTACAATCAAGCTGTAAAATGTCTTGCATTTTCCACACCTACATCTATCAGTGGGATTGGTTTCTGTTGTGAGTGTGTGGAGTGGGGTAGAGAGGAGCTCTCGACGTCGGATGCACCGTTTGTGGTCCTTGTTGAGCCACAACTCACTGTTGGTTAATCCAGGGCCTCCAGGGCACAGGTAACCTGCTACCTCATTTATGTTCATTTTGCCTTTTCACCACAAATGTCACTATTGTTTCCCCCATCCGGGTGAGGGGAGGGTGTGATGGGAGCAGCTGCTTACTGGTGTGGTTATTTTGGTGGAGCAAGCAATTTGAAAGTACGTTACCCAGTGCCCTGTGTAAATCAGTGGCTCTTCAACTGAGGGTCGTGTCTGGCAGCAGCAGTGTGTGAGAGAGGTAGCCTGCTCAGAACTACCTCACATAAGGCAGAAAAAGAGCTGACATTAGTGATGAGATATTGTTGTGTCATTTTGCCTATTTGTATGCATACAGCACTTGGAAAGGAACCACTCTCTGGAGCAGTCATTTGTTCCATACCCACCATCACCCCTGCTCATACTAGAGCAGACAGGATTGTATCTTGTGCTGTAGACCTATGAGACTATTTTTTTTTCCATTTAAGAGTTGAAAAAAACCAAACCAAACCAAACCAAAAAAACTTAATAGCAAGGATTCAGGGCTGTAAGGAACTGTACCCTGATCTACAAAACTTTTTAAACGCACCAGTAGTCCCAAAAGTTGATGGACTTGTGTGTAGAGCTAACATACTTGGTTAAGACAGGACACTCAGATCAAGTCTCACATGAGCAGTATTTCTCCATTCTTTGTCAACCATTAGCAGGTGTTTCACAAACCATTTTCTTATAACAGCTATGACCCCATTTCAGGCCTCCTTGCCAAAATCACAGCCTAAATGAACAGGAGGTTTTATTCCCATCCTGTTAGGACAAGCGATGAAATGGCATATGGAAATAACTGTGCCAAATCCAATGGAAAAAGATGCAAGATTGGGAAAAAAGGGAGGAAAGGTGTTTTATTTGAATATTTGCAGAAGTAGATTGCAGGAAAGAGCTCTGACACAATGAAATGGGAAGTGAGACAAGGGCAAAAGTTAGCAGAAGATTGCACCCAAATCTGGGGCCTTCCTTCCTCTCCATCAGCCCCTTATTGTCTCTCTCACAGTACCTTTATCTCTAGAAGCCCTTGTGGAAGTGAGTTTTTTTCTAACGTTTTTCTCTTTACAGCTTTTGTGTCTCTTTTCCCTGGACAACATTTTTCTTCAATTCTTAAATCTTAATGTCCTTTTAGCAAGACAAAAACACACAAACAAACAAACAAAAAAAAATGTGGGGGAAGACTTGTTCAGGTGTCTGTCCCATATAAGTGCAGATCAAATGGAGTGACATTTATGCATTTACCTTCTAGTTGTTTTTCAAGGGCAAAGAGCAGAAGTGCCCTCTGTGCTGTTTAAGGATGATCTCAGTTTGCAACTAGCTGCTTCAAAGATTATGGCTTAATGTGTTACCAAATTATGTCTGTCAGTCTCAGAGCACAGACAGATCTTCCTCAATCATTGGCTAACAAATCCAGAAGAATTCAAGGACAGCTGGAATCATAGTGCCTTTACTGCAGTGGAAGTCAAAGCCTATTTTTCTCATCCTTTTTCATCTTCAAAAATCATCCTTTGTGGTTTTAGAAGGTGACTGGATAATATAGCTTATTGCAACACTTTCCCCTGTTGTTAAATACAGTTATTATAGCACGAGAGCGTGAATTTCTATGAGTTATAAATTTGAATATAAATATGTGCTGAAAGAAAGCATGTAGGTGAGAAATTAGAAAATAAAGAGAAGTGCACTTCTGATAAACATTGCATCCAGTGCCTGAGTTTAAATGTAGTCAAATGATTGTGTTTGATAGGAGATCCTGTTGCTACAGAAATAATTTGCATTCTACCGTTACATAATGCAGAGACTGAAACAGTTTTTCATACTTATAAAGGAGACTAGGATATAATTAATATATTTAAAATGCAAGAAAGAAATCATTCAACCACGATATTATATAAGCTTTAGTATACTCAGCAATTCTGTTCATATTAATTTTGAATGTTTTGTGATATATCTGTGAAACACTGCTGCTCAAATAATCAAAATAAAAAAGGGAGGGTAATCTTTGATATGTTTATCTCATTATTGTGCATAACTACACTATTCTTCTGGATAGCAAATGTATACCTGTAGACTGATTGGACTCCATTTCCAGCTTTATGAGGGGCCATCCAAATTTAACAAAAAAATACCCACATTCTAGTGCATATTAGTTTAAAATTTTAAAGCTATTTTCAGTAGGTTTTAATTGAAATATCAGGAAAATAGTGATTTTTCTTGCAGCAAAAAGATAAGATCTGATTCTGCTACAATGACACAAAAGAGAGATTTGCTGTTGGCTTCAGGGTGAGAAAAATGGGCTTTGCAATCTGAGATTTGAGACATTTTTAGAACATTCTTCTGAGATCTAGCTTGATTTCTATTAAAGCTAATGAAAAGACCCCCACGGCATTTTGCAGGAATTGGATCAGGCTCTCAGTGGTACAGTCTGTTCTATATATAACTTACTCACTGCTGTTGGTGTTTGTGGCAGACAGGCTCCCAGCCCAAAAGGAGCTGTGAGAGGTGATGCATCTTTACAGATGTAAGGCAGCTTGAAATAATTGCCATGGCAAGGGAGAGTTGTGTGAAACAACCTGCAGCTTTGTACTGCTTTTGAGGGGCCACTCTCTGTAACTCTGCCAGAGAGATAGAATTGCACATCTCTAGATGGTAATCATTTTCTGTAATAATTGCATGAGAAATTACATGCATTGGGGTGTCCTGTCATGGAAATGCTCCTTACTGCATTTCTCTGTGGGATCTGTGCTTATGTCCTCCACTGCTGGGCTGTAATACATAGATTTACAAAAAGATGTGATGGAGAACTGAGTTGAGCTCTATGTCAAACAGTACCTAAGTGTAGTTGGATGATTTTAGTTGTATTTCAGCCTGCCTTTAAGTTTCTCCCTACACCATTTTGTGTAGAAGTCAGTATTTTGATTTCTACAATTTTTTTCTCTGTTGCATCCTACGTCCTCCTGTCACTCACTAGGGACCATCCAAGTTATTTAAACCCTTTACATTGTTTACAGAAACATTATTACTCTACATGCCTACATGTAAGTGTTCTATCCAGTATTTCATCCAGCCAGAAAATTTCTGTTGGTTTTAAAAACAGAATAGAATCCTATTGGAATTTTACTAGAAGGAAATTAATTTCTTCTCATCCGGGATATCATCATCTTGACTTCTATGCATTTACATGCTATTGAGACTCTTTGCTTTCTAATGCTAACAGTTCTATAAGGATGGATTAAAAACTGGTATTTCTTGTGTTTTCAGTATTTCTACATTAGTCATAGATCCAGCATCTAGAAATACCAGTGAAATTCAGTGACCTTTCATCAATAATCCATCTGCAAAAAGACAATACAATATGAGCCTTCTTAGAGTTGAAAATAAGGTGAATATTTTCCTAGTAATTAAAATACCTTATTTTAATTTCTTATGTTTTATAACTTCTGGTCACTTTCAAGCTGAACTCATCTTGCATAGCAACAAAATAAATTCTGACTTTTATTTTCATTGGTTTGTTTTTCAGCTTGAACTCTGCTTCTTCCATGGTATCTAAGCATTTGCAAATGAGTCATATTTTCCTATATCCTCAGGACATAAACATGTGAATAAACACAGTAATGAACGTGAATGAGCACAGCAATGATTTAATGCAGAGATTCTTGCCTTGCTTTTATTCCTTACTTACATGGCCATGAAGCTACACTCTCTTGTAAGAAACCAGTGGGCATGATGATAATGAGTGGAAGAAGGGATAGACTTGAGCTGAGCCTCTGAGGAAAAAGAGCAGTGGCTTTGTCAGAAATCTGAGTGCTGTGGCAAAAATTGTGGAGGAAAATAAACATGTGGGGCAGCTGATACATCATGGATTAATGCTATATCCACAATAACTCATGAAGGCTTTAAGGGAATTAATGAAGTGGAAAGGACTGGAAAGCACTCATGTGAGTCTTGGTGGTAAGAAATAGCCAGATGTGGTCTTGATCCACCTGATGAAGCAGGTTTGCATGAAAGAAACTTTGATCAAAAGAAAACTACTTATGCACCCACCCCCCCATCCATAGGAGATGGTTCTGTTCTTAGAGATCTTCCACTGTGGCCAAACTGGTAACGAGGAAAAGTAGAGCCCACATGGCATGAAGAGGACTGTATATATAATTCCCTTGAAAAAGCAAGCAGCATCTGCCTCAAGCTGTGATGGCATATAAATATTGATTAACACATCTGTGTAACTGATTCCAACATTCCTTTACACTGTAGTAAATATGTCAGTTCTGGACAGGATTTGCTCCAATGAACTCTGCTTGTAATGGACATTTTTAGTAATTCACAGTGACAGTACGTGTCATTATTCGGATACTTAGAAATTCTTTCAGTGCAGTTATCTGGTACTGAGACATAAGTGCCCATCTACTATGCATTTAAATTTAAGGTTAGGAAATATTACAAATGTTACAAAGAAAAAACCCACCCTATTAATAAAATTCTGTGTTAAAATATTATGGTTAAGATACCACTCATGAAATCTCAAGTTGAACTTTTTATCCTGTTTGTGACATGATCACATTCTTCACGGAAGTTCAGTGGGGTTTACCCAAGGCTGCTTTTTCTGGTGGCTTCTTTGCCTGCCTATCCGTGGGTTGAGGAACCTTTTCTGCTACTCCTGCTTTTCCTGCAGTCTTCTTTGCTGCTTGCTGGTTGCTTTTTGTATCCTTGTCTGTTTCCACAGGGGGTATTTCATTTGGATCAGGTGTCTCTTCTGCAGCAGTAATTTCTTCTATGTGTGGCTTAATAAAATCTGATTTAGGAGAAGTAATAAAATTTCTGAGTAATCTTCAGTAACAATATTTACTGTGCTCAGCAACATTTCTTTCACATTGGGTTATGACCTTATCATGTTCTTTTCCTCTTTCCCTGCCCATATAAAGAGATTCACACATAACATTACTACTTCTTATGGACCAACCAAGTCCAAGTCTTTTAAAATGATTAAATTAATCTCTAATTTAAATGATTAAAATGATTAAGTGGTAGATACTGGAAAACATTTACAGGTACAGAAATAATTGTTTTCCACTTAAGTCACCTAATTTGCAGGATTGCTCAGAAAAGTCTACTGTACCAGTAAGGCAAGAGAAGAAGGAAACACTATAAAATATTTGTTCTTGCCTTAGGAGCAAAAAGGGGGAGGGGGGGAATCAAAGTATTAAATGTTCTGTCAGAAAATATATAACATGTCTATATGCTGTATACAAAGAAAAAATACTTAGGCAAAAATATGTAAAACAGGTGTTCTGATATTGTCAGAATTTAAGACTGATTTGGAGCTAAAATGCTCTATATGAGAGAGATGTAACTGTGAAGAATGCATCTTTGTCCAAATAGCAGTTCTATAGTAAGAGTCTAAAAGAACAGAGTCTAAAATAATATACAAGTAACGCATGAGAATGCTGAACCACCAGAGAACTTTCAGTTTTCTGCCCTTCCTCTAAATGAGACAAAAAATGGTCACTTACAATTCCAACTTTACCATTCAATATGGACATAAAGCTTGAAGAGAATAATTGATTAATCTCAAGTGGCTAAACAGTCAGGTTTTTCTAAGAGGCTTGGGCATTTAGGGTCGCTGAATCAGCAAGGCCTTATTTTTGGAGAAATATCAAACATCTAGCTCCTGAGATGAATCTCACTTTGGAAGGTAACACCAGCTGTGTATGCATACATGCTTGCAAAGTCTTTCCTCTGCATTCAGAAATTTAGAAGTGTTTATTAGAGCTTTAAAAACTTCCATCAACCAGATTAGTCAAGGTGACAACTTGCAGTGGAAGTAGAAAAGGTTGTTTAAAAATATTGATTTAAGTCTCTTTCACTTAGGCCTAACCTGGTAATTCATACTTTGCATCTGTTGTTGACCAAGAGCATATATGTGGTCAACTTGATTTATTGGGACCTATGAAATATTAATTGGCACAGACAATTAACTCCGTAACAATTTAATAATTTAACAATTTTTTATTGGAATAGAAGACTCTAACAGTGAAAACACTCTTACCTTTCTTTCCCCCTTCCTTCTGTTTGCTTGTCGTCACTGCTTTTTTCTTTTTAGGTACAGTTTTATTATTTTGATTGTGTCCTTGGACTGTGTCAGTCTGCCCTGACACAGGCATCACAATCACCTGAAGCAAAGCAAGAATAAAATGTGCACAAGAGAGACATGTGAATGCATCACAAATTCAGCCTGAAATCACCATAACTGAATGCCTGGAAGTGACACCTTTTGAACCAACTTATTACTCTAACTTTCAGGGACTCATACACCTGCCAAAGCAAAGCAAAGTAGAATTCAGCCTGTTACCTGGGAGGTGACCCACTTTTATTCCCTGGCTGTTCTGTCAAAAGGAGGGAGGCATGAGGACAGATTTTTGAAAATAAAGTAGCAGGAATAAACTGTTGCCAAAATGAAACTGTTATTAAAGACAATACTGAGTAATAAACATCGGGTATTACAAAGAACAGGTCATATTCTTGTTTGCACTTCAGAGGATGGAAGAGATGTGACTCTGCTATTTGTATGTTGTGTGTCATGGGACAAAGATGGAGCGACCTGCACATCATCCTTGAATTGACTTCATGTCCTACTAAACAAAGTTATAAAATAATTTAGCATTAGTTCTTTAAAATTGCTCTAAAACTTGCTCTATCTCAAATTACAAATCTTCTCGTGCTTATATTTTGAAATTTAAAAATTAAGCCTTGTTACTTTGTTGTACTCGACTGCTGTGACTAGTTAATCTGAATTTTTTTTGGTGACAGATGTTGATTCATTAAAGGACATAATTACACACACCTTGGAAATGCAATAATGTCATCAATTTTGATGCTTGAGTGTTAAATATTTTAGGAGATAAGGCTATGTGAACATATAACGTTTATGTGAAACAACAAAACCACATTGTTTTTGCGTAACTTCAGTTTAAAATTCCCTGTGATGTGAAATCTGTTCTGGAAGAAAAAGAGATTTATACCAGATAAACTTACATTCCTTGAAACTAGTGATACTATTAGTGCAGGCACATGCACTAAAGTTAGGCATGTGCTAACATGTTTCGGTAGTTCATAAAACTGATCTAAATATGGATTATTTTTATAAGATTAAGATAATAATTTTTAGCCCTTTATAAAAACTGATTTTTTAAATAAATAATTTGCTAAAATCAGCATTTTCACCATTGGTAACTGTGTTGAGTCTATTTTTGCCTGAACCATTAAGAATTTCTTCATGCTTCCACTTCTCCTTTAACATTAGCTGACAGTAAACCTCACATGGGAAGGGTTTAATTGAGTGTTAAGTATACAACACTTAGTAGTGGCATCCTCACAGAAATGCCAGTGCTGCACCAATGTGAGTGCCTGGGACTGCAGCACTATTTCTGCAGTCACAGGAACTAGAAAAGACAAGAGAGAGTACATGAAAGGTGCACACAGATCATAATTAGACTGAAAATATATGTTAGTTCTTTAGATTTTGAAGTGAAGAATTGTGCTGTTGTGAGACTAGTAATGAAAACATTTATTGACATGGGACATGTAGCAATTGGGCTACCTCAGTAGCAATTGGGCTGACTGCTGCTTCTAATTCTATCCTGTACATATAGTATCACAGGTACATATCATACATATGTCCAGCAGGTTCTGCTGCTTTTCCTCAGGTGGTATAAATCAGTAATTGTAAAATAGCAGACATGGAGTTTTTAATCCATGTTAAATACATTTCAAGATCTGGACAAATATGTTTTCCTCTGAAACAGTTTTGTGTAACAAAAAAAAAAAAGTATTTTTTTTTTAAATTTTACAGTGAAGATTCTTTTTGCAGCTTTAAAATATCTCCAGTGTTAAGTTGGGATGAAATTAACTGACTTTTCTATCTAACAAAATACTTACGTTATCACCCTTAAATCACAATTCATAACCAGGTGCATTGAAAAGCATAGGACTACTCTGGTGACAGAATTTACAAAAATACCTTGTTGACTTAAGATGTGAAGCAGTGGAGGTCCAGACAGAGAGGTGTGAAGAGATGCCATTGTGGTTTCGTTGCAAACAGCAAAGTGAAGATTAACAGGGATCTAAAGGGAAGCTGGAGGTAATTACAGTGGTGAAAGCGTTAAGACACTAAGATACTGTGCACAACTACACGAGCTGTGACTAATAAAACAACACACAGTGAAACAAGCTTGTGATGGAAGGAAAGAAGTGAATTCAGTTTATTTGTGAACACAGAGCAGAGTTCATACACTTTTACAGACACACACACATATATTATTATCCTGGCCTTCTAAGCCTTATTTTCATTTATGTTACAGTACTGTTACCCTGTTTGGGCAGATTAAACAATATTTAGGGCTGCAAATGACACCCATATTAAGGCCTCACTAAATAAACACAGCAATACAAAGGGGCCTTAACACAGACAAAAAACAGCAATCATTTCTCCATGATCTAACACATTCCATTTATGCTGCTTTACCAAAGCTGGAACAAATCCTAACTGCTGCTCAAATACGCCCTGATCATTTTTGATCTTTCCATCTACCTCATTAGTTGCTTCTACTGAAACAATTCTTGACCCATTCCTTCCAGATGCTCCAGGAAGAGTGTCACATGGTGGGCATGTGTTTACAGGCAGCATGTACTTTGCCTTGCTTAAAATGCTACAATTAGATTTTTTGTGAAGTTAGCAGTAAGAAAACATTTAGGAAAGGCCCTGTTTTCCCTGGCATAAATAAATGTATTAGAAGCAAATGTGAAGTGAATGGAAAAATCCAAGGCTGACTGCTAAAGCAGAAAGCCGTTTACACACATGGATTATATCAGCCTAACATCCAAAATCTCTCTATTTATGTCTTCTAGACTTAAATTCACGCTTTCATTTTATCCTACTGCTTTTTCTCTTGCTCAGATCCTCTCTCTTCCTCAGGTATGTACACACTTACAGTGACATCACTGGTCTCTGTACCATACTTGTTCTTCACCACAATGCTGTATTTCCCAGAGTCTTGTGTGGACACAGTAGAAATGGAAAAGCTGACATTTTTTCCAGATTCAAACTTCAGGATGCAATTGGCATCTGATACAAATGATTTTTCATTCTTCAGCCATGAGACCTCTGGGGTGGGATCTCCCCAGACAGTGCAAGAAAGATTAAGTGCCTGTAGAAAAAGTACAAAGGAATTATGAGTCCCTAAATATTTGCTGTGATTTTTGATGCCTGACTCTCCAAATATTCCAACTTCCCATTTAGCTTCCTGCTTGTAATAAAGGGATGCATACCATCATCAGTAATCAATAATTTATGTCACTCTTCTCTATCATAAAGGAAAAGAAGGAACTCAATTCAAAAATGCTATTAAAACCTTTCAATATTTTATGGACCTTCTTCTCTCATAATCATTAGTAGAGGTTTCTCCATATGTATTGTTTAATATAAAATTAGATATTACCTGCATTTGTGTGTTAGACCTGAAATGAGAATTTAACGAACTCTCACATGGTTTTGTTCACATTAAGCTATATATATATGCCCCATAAGGAAAGAAAGTGTGCTTGCTTTTTTAGATAATTAAGAACAAAGTGGCCTTGGAATATTTTGTTTAATTTAAGATCCTTTTAAACTATGCCCTGACAGCTCTTCTAACAGACTTGAGTGTTTTATGCCCTTCTGTAAAACTATTTTTAACTGAAATCAATACAGGCGTTACTCATTCTTTGGTGTTCATGTAAGTATTTCCCTTTGATGTTAGTACTGCTCCTAACGACTGAATTCAGTCCCATCAGCCTGTAGGAAGTATCTTCACTGTTAGAGAATCATATTGTTGGAGAGGTCGCTGGCAGCTTCTTCTACCTTCAGCAGGCTGGTGAGTCTCTTGGGCACATTTTAGGCAGGCCTTTTTTTCTTGTCAGCTAAGAAATTCATTTTTGGGAGGTAATGATTCATGTAAATGATCCCCTCCTCCAGTCACAGTGCTATGGCAGTCTTCTCAAAAATATTTGCAAAAGTGACTATCTTGTAGAGAGTCAAATGTGAAAAAAGTTCACATGACAATTCAGTGGTAAATACGCCTTTTTCTGGAGCTTTGTTTAGGAAGGAATTTATATGTAAGTATTGGATAGTACGCTGGTCTAAATTTAAAATGCAATTTCAAGGGGAACCTAACTGGACTGGAAATTGAAGAACTTTTACTGCAAAGAAAATGGTCTTCAGTCCTTCATTAGGAATGGACTAAGTGATAAATTAGGAGTAGACAAGATTTGACTTGACTGGAATCAAGTATCTCATCCAGCCTCCCCTCTAACTCACTGCTTCTGATCTAGTAGTGTGATAGTGGAAGATGGAACAGAAGTGAGATGCCTGGAAGGCTGTTGAAATGAGTGGACAGAAGAAATGATACCTCTATAAAAGTGAAAGGTGATGATATCTCTGAGAACAAAATAAAAATCCCCACGTACCCGACCTAAGGACCAAAATGAGAGCAAAAGGGAAGAGGAAGTCTTTCCTCTATCAGCAACAAGTAATTCTTGGTACAAAAGGAGGGCAGATTCCAAGTGAGAGGTGGTCATGGCATGGTGTAAATGGCCTCTATCTGATTTCCTGCAGCACCTACAGCTAGCGACCACATGGGGCTGTTGACTCCCTTTTCTTGTAGCCCACCAGTGTGAGTGTGGTTTCAATTGCTATATCAGTCCATCTTTTTGAAAAACAAGTGGGAAACCAGAGGTTTTACATTCCCCCCTCTTCCTTATTACTCTGCATACAAACATGCCCTCAGCCTTAGCCAGGCAATGCATATGGTCCCCTTCAGGTGCTCAATATTTCATTATTGTCTTCTGATTCTCAAGGAAGCAAGAGCTCAGCACCAAGTGGCTCCAGCTGCCACTCCACCACAGTGCTAATGAGCTGATGTCCATGTCCACACAGCTCCACCAGTGGCATCTTTCAAAACTGGGATGTTTGAAGTGGTGTCATGCTCCATAATTCAAAGAGATTCAAGCAGCAGTGATGATTCTTTTCTTCTTCTAAATAATTCCTTAAAATAGCTACATTTTCCTTAACCTTGCATCACTAGCTCCTGCTTGATATGAGTGATCCTCTTGATGTTCCCAACTCTTTCTATTTATTTTCCAGCTACTAATGTGCAGAGATGTGTCTTATAATTCACTAGGTAGATGGTGAGATCTTTGGTTTTCTGGAAGGTAATTCCATAGCTAAAGAGAAATGACTGTTCACTGTGACCTATCTGTTTTGGATTTCTGTTCTTTGGGCAAGAGATTGTCTTTACTCATGCACATATTTATTACTCACTGAAACCCTTGATTATATTACTTTGTTCAATCTGGTATCATTATGGTTAAAAAAGTGTGTCCTATACTCCTGGGCCCAGGGCATTGAGGCATGTCCAATTGAAGCAACCAGCAGCTGCAAGTTCAGCCCCTTTGTGCCCCTCACTGCCTCTTCTGCCTTTTACTGTAGATAATCGTGAGTAGGGTAGTACAGGTGGCAGAGAGAAATGTGTCATTGTATTTCAAGTATTGCCATTCTTCTTTCATATCAGCACAGAGTCACAGTCATGGATGGTTTGGTGAGTGGGCTAAAGCAGCTCAGTCAAAGAAATCTTCTCCCTTCTTCCAGCCTATCTGTGAGGATCTACACCCCTGGCAGAAGGGTAGAATAGTGAGCTGGTGGGAAGAAGGATGTTACATGTTTCTTCTCTGTCTGAAAGTGCCTGTCAGAGCCCTAAGCCTCTTCACTAATTTACAGGCTTTCATTAAAACAACCACTTAGGTTAAGTTGGCCAACTGGACACAAAACTTCTGCTAGCATTCTCTGTCGGGTAAGATTCCTTCCTAATGTGAACTGACACTTAGCCTTTTCCAATTATACCACACTGCTGAGGAGCATTTATGTTTATCAGTGGAAGCCTCTTAGGCCATCTGGAATGCTATTTGATTAACACTTGGTAAACACAGGTTCATTCCTTCTCACCCATACCCTTCAGCTCACATGTAAAAAGCTAATAAATAGCATCACAGTCACAATGTTAAGTTTAAATTTGAGATATGCGTGTGCTTGGAAGTTCAGTCTCGGGATACCAATCTGTTCATGTAAGTCTGTGGTTATGGTGGCACTACAATTCACAATCAAAGCTTGCCAGACCTCTACTACCTCATTTGCCATTTTACAAAATCCTCAATGATTGTGCAATTTGTGTGAGTTACACAACAGAGAATTACATTCTCCTCTCTCCAGCATATATGCAAACAACAGAGAGATGAGCCAGCACCACCCAAGCCAGCTCTGTTTTCCCTGATCACTCTCTGTCCTACTCAGAACGATCCTCTACTGAATCAAGAAATGAAGGGCCAAGGATATTTGTCTCGAGTTCTGGGAGTATTTCAGCTGTGTATTCAAACGTTATGAATGTCCTTGCTGTCAAGGACAACATGTGTCTGGGTAAGACTTTGTGACTCAATTTTTACTAACTTGTTTTATAAACACTACAGAGTTTGCTTCAGTGAACTCATACATGAGTTCCTATCAACTCTCTTTTGGCTGAAAGCTTAAAACTGGTAATCGTTTACACCCAAGTTCACACCCTGACAAAGCATTATGAGCATCACACCTCCATGCAGTGTTTAGCTGAGAATCTGCTAATTCATTCTGCTCCTTTGTGTCTTCTCTCTAAAGTGCTTCTTACTTTACAGCATTTCTCAAACTACTAAATCTGTTAAAGAATTTCATTTTGAAATGTCAACATACTTGATTTTTCTTAGAACTGCTGCAGTCTACTATATCTCACATTGTTAAGAGTTTCAGAATAAGATTTTAGATTCTTAACACTTCTGCTGAGCTTATAATCAAATTCTTTTAACCCATCTGACCTACTGACAGATAAAGCCAGAAATACCAGGAAGCTGCCTTACTGTAGTTGTCACATTACAGGTTTTCAGTGACATTCACATGCCCTATTTCACTGTTCACATGACTGTGAAGGGGAACTAGCTTGTGGCAGAGCAGCAGGAGGTGAAGAACAGGCCCTTCTTGGTCTCAGTACTATAAAAGAGCAAGTTGCAGAACCAGTGTGCTGGGAAAAGGTTGTGAGATTGGGAACTCACTTTCTGGGTCATCTGTTCTGTGCTGAAGCACCGAAGTTCCTCTGGGAGTGCCTTACCACAGTCTTGCAGCTAAACTCTTCTAATATAATCCAGTATAACACCAGTGACTTATTTTGACTTCTTTCTCCTTTACCCCAATGAAATAGAGAATTTTTCCTCCTACTGGCCCGATGAGAATTGAGTTGCTGTGGTTTACTCCTTTTACACCATTTAAAAGCCAGCCTCTACAGGTGTGATTACCATGCCACATTGCAAAGAACTTAACTGCAGAAGGCTCCCATGCGAAAAAAAGAGTTAAACTTTCCTGATGCCCTGTTATAAGAAAAAATCTAACTGTGAAACCTGTGCATCAATTTTTAAGGAGCTGCTTATATAAAGAGTTTTAGTCCCAACTCACATTGTCATCTCACTTTTATCTAATTCTTAAGAAAAGACACTGCCCTGAATACATAAACCCATCTGTGCAAGTCCATTGAATTATGTACAGAAGGCAGGGGATGAATAAATAATGTAGCAGATTTTAAAGATGGCATCTTAAAAAAAAAGAAAAAGAAAAAAAAAGAAAAAAAAGGTGAATGTTTTCCCATCATTAAAAGGCATTCAAGCTGTTGGGGTATTGTGTAAAGCTTCAGTTAATTTACTGTACCTTGCCCTCCTGGATGGTGACAACATCAGGCAAACCTCCAAGTACCCGTGCACGATCTGGAAATAAAGACGAGTAATTTTCTTTAGTGTCTCACAATCAACTGTGTGCCAGATTCTGTTTCTCTTCTAGTTCTTTCCTTTTGTCTTATTTATGTACAACTTGTCTCTGGTATCTGTGCAAGCAGAGAGCTATCCAGCATTTTTCACACACCATTTGGACTTTAAAAGACGTTGAATTCACAGCAAAAGATGTGTTAATAGTTGGTGTCAATCACTTACAGAGAGGAATTAAAGTACACCTGCTCTGTCCTGCAGATTTTGACATCAATTCAGTTTTAAATCTGAGTGCACAAAAGGGATTTACATTTTTGAGATCTGGTGCTCAAAATTTTTACTGTAATAAACTAAAAACGTTGGGTGCCCAAAGGGAAATGAATGACACCTGGTAAAGTGCTGAAGATTGGCTTTTAATCTAGTTACAAAGACAGACTTCAGTCTCAGTGGCTACAGTGAAGTTCCACCACTTGTGTGCACCTGTGTGTAAATGAGACTGATACTGGACTGATCTAGTCTTAAACTCAAGAGTCCCATAGGAATCTTAGACAAATACAAATAAGCCAATCACACGCAGGCTTTAGTGCACTTATCCCAGAGTATGGATTTTGTTCGTTCCATGTCTGGGTGGAGCCTGGCAGAGGAAGGAAATGACTGTACAGAATGTTCCCCTCTAGTGCGTTCTGTAAAAGGAGTGCTCTGGAGCACAGAGATAACAGCCTTAGGAGACCAGGAAAGGGACTGTGCTATGACAGTTAACATGCCAGCACCTTACAGATAGTCCAGGGTCAGAAATTAAAGGTCAGGGCAGTCACTGACCCCCTGGCACTGTCTCAGCTGGGACCTGTAGGGGTAACTGTTCATATCCAAGCCCTGCTCTCTCTCTCTGTGCATTTTTACACAAATAACTTTTCAAATGCCTGTTCTGCCCTCATTTTTATGCAGGTCTGAAAGTCATTTGCAGTGGAACAATTCATTTTTCCATGGCTTATTCTGTAAGTAGGGAGGATAATGAGTTTAATAATTCAAGTTGAAGTCTAATAACTTACTCCTTAAGTAGTTAATATATACTTCTGTTTTAGTTGCTCTGTTGGAATTGACATACAGGCAAATGTGTGAAGAGATTCTAAGCAATTCAAAAGCTACTGTTGCTTTCTTATCCATTTCTGTAACACTTATATTCGACATTTTAGAGCATTCAAAACTAGCAAAATTATTTTCTCCATCTTTGAAAACAAAGAGACTTTTTTTGCAGAGAGCATGCATGAAAGATCCCAGCAAGAAAGCTAAATTTTAGAGAAGGCTAACTGATATTGAGAACAGGAGCTTAGATGAGAAAAATCAACCTAACCCATAAGAATAATATGATAGCTGCAAAGTGCACCAATGTTAAATCAACAAAGGGTCACTCACTTCTCCTGGGTGTAAGGACAAACTTGTATTAGGATGAGCACATGCATGTACACATGCCCTCTCTTTCCCAACACACAACCTTCCTGGAGAGGAAGAAAAGCTTCATGAACAGTTTATTGCAACCATTGTCAAAGAAGGCCTACTTACTTTTCTCTGCAATCGCAGCTTGCCTGGAGTTGGAAGAAACAAAGGGAAAGTCCAATTTCAGTTAAGGTTTACTTAAAGTGATTGAAAAATAGATTATCTTTTTAACTGCATTTAATCCACTAAGGAAAATCTCTCTCATTGCTTGGCAATACAGCTTTTTCTTTGCTACCTGACTGTTATATAAGAGTTGCATGGAAGAAGTCACATGCAAAACTCCTATGGGCTTCTGTATGACTAGGACTTTTTTCATAATATAAAGTTATCTCCAGCACAAAACAAACCAACACTGTTATTATTTTATGGCTGCTATTACTATATTTAGATGGCATAATACTTACTTTAGTCTCTGGAACTCAGCAAAGGCTTCATCAAATGCTTTGGAAAGAGGAAAAAAGTAGTTTCAGAGACAAATCATCACACAAGAAAAATTTAAAATTAATAAATAAATTTAAAATGCAGAAGTAATAAATTTAAAATGTAAAATTTAAAATGCATGCATGTGCATTGTACAAACTCTGAAATGCTGAATGGTTCAACTGATAAAGGCCATCTGGTATGTGGCAGCTATTACATATGAATGCATAAACACACTTTTTTCTTCTAGAAGTCAGGCTTTGAGCAGAGGGCAAGGAAGTAGTAGGCCGAAGTAATTTCACAAAAGAGAGGAAGAAATGCACAATACATCACCTAAAAGAGAGATTATGGCAGTGACGTTCCAAACTTTTTATATTATACATTCCTGTCTAAAATTATTTTGAGAATGCGCTCCCTACGTGTATATTTATTTATATCTAATGTAGATGTATATAAGTGAAGTTCTGGTATATTCTTCCTGCTGTCCCAGTGAAGCACACTGGACTATCTTGCACACACCCACTTCAGACACCACTGGTTTATGGAATACAAGATATATGGTTTTCCAATGATTTTTCACATCTGGTTGAAGCATCACACTGATGGCTATGAGCAAAGTGAACAAATTGTTGTCTCCTTTGTAAATTCAGGCTAAGTTGCCATAATGGGGGAGGTCAACCTCTCCTGCTTTGAAAGGGAAGAAGAAATATCTTTTCATAGAAAGTAGAGATAGAGTACAGAAAGAGCAACCTGGAGATTATTAAAATGTTATCACCCTTCTACAGAGCTTGCAAACAAACAGTGAAACTTCAGGCATGGGAGCAGCTGGGAATGGAAAGAGCAGTTTGGAATGAGTTTATCTGTTCTCTAGGACCTGAGAGGTCTCTCAGCATAAAAGCTTCCAATGGTCAATCCAAATAGTTCCCCTAACAGTCCTTCCTCATGCTCAAGAGAGGTCTTGGCATCCCTGAGGAATAAGGAGTTTTATTATACTCATCAAAGAAATATGGTAGGAAAGTATCAGAACAAACTCGTCCCTCACCTCCTCCTTCAAATATTCCTTGGAGGAGAGACACACAGAAGGCATTCAGTGCTGCAGCTCATATTTAAAACTGCCAATCAATGCTAGCAACACAAGGGGGTTTGTAAAATAGCTCAAAAACTGGGCTGGCATCTCAGTAGGCAAACTGTAAGTGTGTATTTGGAATAGTAAAAAGCAGTTTTATTTTATTACTTCAGAGTACAGGTTGAGGAAAACAAATGGCATAGGTTGGGGAGGACAAATCACAGAATCACAGAGTAAGCTGAGTTGGAAGGAACCCACAAGGATTATCAAGTCCAACTCCAGATCCTGCACAGCACCATCCCCAAGAGTTACATTGTGTGCCTGAAGGTATTGTCTAAAAATGCTTCTTAACTCTGTCAGGCTTGGTTGACACAGTCCCTACAAAAAATGCCAGACTGGTGGGTGCACACACAGACCCCAAAGGGTGACAGGTCTGTATCATGATCCTGCTGTAGATGCTCCCACGCTACCACAGCACACTGCCCACACAGCAATGATGTTAGCAGAGGGAATGACTACCTTGCCCAGAAAGATCCACTGCCTTTTTGTGCGTTGTGTTGCCATCAAAGAGTTCCATTATGTATCTGCCTTTGTCCTGTGGAGTTGGCTCATTGATCTGCAACCAGATCTGCTCCCCGGTGACACCAGTCCTCATTCGGTCTGTGAACTTAATCTGGGTATCACTGAAAAGTACAAAACAATGTTACCTTTTTTTGTTTTACTGGAGTATAAGAAGAATTTGCTCGAGTTGAGTCACTGAGCACATCTGGAGTTACTAAATGATTTCCAAGGTGCTATGGTATGCCATCATATTCTGAAACCTTTGTAGTCAAATCCTTGCTAGAGTTGTGAGCCAACTGGGTACAATTTGTGTGACAGCCTCTCCCTGTTGAAGGTCCAGCTATCCCCAGAGCTTTCAGAAAAATTATGCATCTCAGTCTACGACCTGAGCCATAGAAAAGCTGTACAGGTCTAAAAGCCAGATCTCTAAAGGGTAGCCCAGGCATCCACAAATGTTGCTGTTCTCTTTTTAGCATAGGTTTATTTCTGCTTGGGTAAAACAAAAGCGTATAGGGTTGTGTCTACAAAAAAAACCCACTTTTGCCATAAATGGTGTTTGCCCAGTTGGAATGACTTCTGATCTCTGCTGTGCTTGGAATTTAAACATGTTTTGACATAAACATATCTTCTTCCATTAAAAAAACAGAAAACTAAACAAAAAAACCAAAAAACCCAACACCCCCCTCCCTCACCCCCCAAAATAAATTTCTTAGCTTCCTAGCTAAACAGTTAATTTGCCTGGATGAGGCAAAATATATTTTTCTCAATAAATAAGCTACTCATTTCATTGTTATCTTTAAACTGATAACTTTGAATGCATGAGAGAGAAAAGAAATAGTTTTTTCCTAGATTAATTTGACATGCTTCAAGATGAAACAAGTTTCTAAAAATGAAATGGAGAAAAGAGGGAAAGAGATGGTGGGGGGGGGAAACCAAGAATACTTCATATTCTCTTGCACTTACTTGAAGTACTTGGGACTTTTGATGATACCAGGTCAAAACAGGAACCAAGGAACAAGAAGGCCTCAAATCACTTTCATTTGACTGACAGGGTGCTGGTTAACATCAGTGTCAGTAATTACAGCAAGCCTGGTACAGCACATCCTGGGTATTCTGTGCCTCATTTACACAAGTTTCATCGAGAGATCAGTAATTCAGATTTCATCATACAAACTTACTACCATGTCCACAGGAAGTAAAACAGCAAGAGTAGTATTCATGGATTTGAAATGATCTAAGTTTTTTACTTCTCTTTTTTTCTTCTCTGGGTTTTCCAGTGCAAGCTGTTTGTGCTGGCTGAGAACTCAAAGCTGTCTCATAGATTTGTGTGTGCAACTCCCATTAATTTTATGGGGAGCTGGGCATTCAAATTCTATTTTAAAATCTCAGTTCTTCTGTCTGTCTTGATTAGGTTTGTAGTGCTTGCAGCAGGGATTGTCCGTATTTTACTGCCCTGGGCATGTGCTGGAATTTGCTTTGCCTCCTAAAAATTAAGCCATGCATTAAGAGGATATGCCTGCTTGTCCCAGTTCCAGTGAATTGTGGCTTCTAGACAAGCAGACCTCCAGGGCAGGTATCTCTGAACCCGTAGTGCTGGCCTCTTTTGAAGCCTGATGGTCTCTCGGGTTATATTTGCATCATTCCTTTAAAGTGAGTCAGGGAAAGATGCAGCTCCCACTGGGGAGGTGGGAAGTGCTCTGAAGCAGCACAATCCTGCTGGCATCCTGTGGCATGGGACTGTGTTTCATGAGAGAAACAACAGGAGGGCCTGGAACCATCACACCTGCCTCTGGTACTGATTTCCTGTGAATGTAATTGACTGAAACAAATTCAAATGAGACAAGGACTCATGAGAGAGGAGACTGCACCTCCTCTCTCTCGCATATCCACGTTCTTTCTGAATCTGTGAAACCAAAATTGCACTGCGTTTTGCAAACCTCTTGTGTACTTACTTGTGCACCCAGCCTACTCTCAAATCTTCCACATAATACGTAACATAGGAGTACAGTCTGATACCCTCAGCTGTGCTCTGGATTTTCAGGTCTGTTGCAGATAAAGCTGAAAGAAGAGCACATGGTTTTATGCAGCCATACAGCCATTCATTGAGTGCCACAATGAGTCATTCATTTGAAAGAAGAATTAAGTGCTTACCAATCCTTCTGCATACTTCATTCATCAGATCTGCAAAAGCTGTGGAAATAAAATCCAAAGACTAAGACTCTGTCTGCAGTTCAAGAGCAGTTAACAGTAGGAAAAGTACTGGCTCTGAAATACTCTCTCCAGAAGGTTTGAAAAAACAGTCTTTGAAAAGGATACCTTTTCAAGCATATTAGAAAATCTGAGTAAAGCAGAAATGCAGCCCGTTATTTTACAGTTTCCAGACTTGATTTAAGTGCAGTCTCGATGAATACTGCTGCAGCTGAGCAAGACAATGTTATATCACATTATTTTTGTAAATGACACTATTTAGCTGGAATGCTAACCCATCTATATACATTCTAATGGACTGGAGTGAAATGTTAAGAATATAGTAATCACAGCAAGTGGAAAGGCTTCTAAGTAATTGGCAAAATATAATAAAAATATTTTAAAGTTATCATGTTCTGTAATTTTTTTCTGTACTTGTAGGCTTTTTGATGGCCCCCTGAGGGTATTAATCACTGCATGCTCCCAAAATTATAGAGAATCCACATGCAATAAGCTGTATAAAAATGTTATTTGAACCATAAAATCTCAGTTTTTCTAATCAGATAATCTTGCATGCATGAGGAACAATGCCACAGGAAGGCAACGTGTGCAAATGCCTGTGTTACCCTGAACCCATTTCAGTCAGGGTATCTGCTGGTGTGTCTGACCACAGCCAGACTCTGACCTGTGTCCTTGAGCTTTAGCTCACTGGTGTCCTTTCCTCTGTCGTCCTTCAGTATGACTTCATAAGTGCCAGCATCTTTCTTAGAAAACTGCAATATTGTAATAATAAAACCAGTTTTCAGAACAGGTACTGTAGAAAAATCTAGTTTCCACTTGTGAACCCAGCTGTCCCCAGGCAGGTATCTGATGTCTGAGGCTGCCCCCATGCCCCCAGCTGCCCTACTCCTGGCTGGGGTGGTGGGATGGGCTTTGGCAGGAGGTCCTGATATGCAGGACCTTGTCCTACCCCAAATCTGCTGCACGGCTGGGTATGAACCAGACCCCTCTGGTGACTCTGAAAGCCTGAGTGACAAGCGCTTTCCAAATGCTATTCAGAATGGAAATGGGGTCTCAATCTGTTGCTAAATTGACATGCAAAGGAAGTGACAAGCTCATTATCTCTTCTGTCATCATTTCCTGAAAATCTGAACAAGCAGTTACAGACAGACATTTGCTTTAGCAAAAACACAGACGCCTTGTGAGCTTTTCCATTTTTAAAACCCACTTCCTTTTTCAATTGTTCTGCTGGAGTACCAGATTAGATCATGTAATTCATCTGAACACTAATTTCAGCTGAGGGCTAATGAGGACAGTCACTCACCTCTGATATCAGCAGAGTACACACACCATCCTTAAAGTCATGTTCTTCATCTACCATAATCTCCCTGTCATCTTTGTACCACACAATGTGTGTTTCCTTCTTAATATTAGCCACCTAAAATGGATGAAAACCACATTGCAATTATTCATTTCATCTGAGCAGGGGAGCTCAGTGTTGTAACTTGGGTTAGCTTGTTCCATAGGTTAGCATGTTCAGGTCTCTCACAGAAGAACAGCAAAGTTTACAACCTGATTGCAGTGAGTTACTGCACGCCTCCATCTTAAAATGAGGGAGGCAAGAGGGAAAACAATGGAGATGCAAAGATAGAGAAAAGGAGACCAGGGAATGAGATGATCCTGCCCAGAGAAATTCTATATGCATAAACAGGCCATAAATGAATGGCCTGGATTTACAAAGGCTTGACATTCCTTTTCAGGTGCCTTTCTCTGAGTGGGTGGCCGATAGACCAGAAGAAAGAAATTCAAGCTATTTTCCAACATATTTTGTTACATGCAGTGAGCTGTTGCCTCATCAGGATTAACCTTCAGAGGCTCTGTCATTACCCAACATGCAGCTGGGAGTACAAAAGCAAAGGGCATGTCTTTAGTCCCTTCCCAACCATCTAGGTAGTGGTAGGCCAGTGTGGTGTACTCTGAATATTGTACTCAGGGTTTTCCTTGCCCCTTACCTTACATTTCAACATCACATTACACTCATCGGTAACTTCCCATCCCAGTTTATCCACAAAATGAGGACCTGTTTGAAATTACAGGTATATTTTTAAAGGTCAAATCAATGGTATTCATGATGCAAAATGAAAGACCGATGTGTTTTACTTGACAATACTACTGCTGTATTTTAATGTGATTTTATTTTTCTTATTTCTGCTTCAGAAGTAACCACAAAACACAACAAACTCCATGTATTTTAAATTAATATGTATAAATACAAACAAACTTTTAACAGACTAACACATATATGATTCTTATAAGTATTCATATTATCACCTTGTTTCCTGTGCCACTCTTTTCTCTGGAAATCTGCTTCATCCCGTAGCTTCTTGAATACTAGGAATTAAAACCAGTAAGAAATACAAGATCAAACTTCATGTACCATTTGTACATGCTGACTGTCACTGTAACAGTTTGGTCTAACTCTGTCCCTTGTCAGTGAGAATCTGGCCATAGGATCAAGTTTTCACTGAACATTCCAGAGTGTCAGAAGCTGATTGTGGCTAACTCAACTTTCCTGGCTGCTTGCAGTCATCAGGAGTTTAATGTGTCCTGTCTGATGATGCAATCTGCAATCATACAGCTCCTGGTAGGAAGGCAAATGAGAGGCAGCAGAGTCAGCAGCTGCTTGAGCTCTAACAGGTGCAGCTACTTGTTCCCAGCTGAATGGGCTTTTTATATGGCAAATTTTCATTCCACCCATAGGAAAGCAAACCATGACATGCTGCGGTATTTTACATTTCTGTAACAATTCCCCTTCTTTCCATCACTTTTAAGAAATTCAGCTCACACACATGCCCTGTCCTGTATGAGGCAGGAAAAGCTGTGACATAAAAAAAGATATGGAATGTCTATTGGTGTTGAAAACAGTGAGGAAGATAACTGAGGTAACCTTGGTATAATTTTTCCAACCCACTGCATACTACAGATTAGCCTACCATCACCAATGAGGACAAGACTAGATTGATTGGTTGCTTTTCCATCCTGCAGCTGGAACGTGTAAGTGCCTTCATCCTTTTCCTCAAGTTTATCCATAATCATTTCAACAAGGCCAGTATTCTTGTCCACCTTCATTTTATATTTCTGCAGGAGTGGAAAGTAAAGCAACAATTAGTACATGTCAGAGACAGAAAATATTTGTAAAGTGTTGTAATGGTCTCTTTAGGAGAATTTTGTTTTCTTTATTTGGATTCCTTCTTCTTCAGGCTCCCATTTGTTCAGATCCCTATCCTATTCTAGACTCATTAGCTCCAGCTCCAAATGTACAACCAAATAAATCTGTTTATTTACTGATGCTGTACAAGCACATGGCATGCCTGTTGCACAGCAAGTACTATGTTCTTTTTCATTAAGGTTTAGATTTCCATCTCTTCAGAATAAAGCTTTCTTTGAGGGTGATTATATTTTACAAGGTTTGTCTAGAATGCTCCCTCTCTGCCTTCTCTCTGGTAGCAGTGCTGCAACAAAATCATGCCATGTCCTGTCTTTGGGGGTAACAAGTTCTGCAGCTGGAAACAACCACTTGGGAATTTTTCTGTGATTTAATGAATTCCTTCAAACCACAAAGAGAGGTGAGAACAAGGCTATTCTAGGGCTATGGATGAAGGAGGTAGGAGCAGTGATCCCTTGAAGACCACAGTTAATAGAACACATGGTATTCACAAAAGTGGCAAGAATGCGCATAACTTCCCTTTATAAAATGTATCCAGTAAGATTCATCTGGAGCTCAGAAATATAAATAAAGTATTTCTAATCATGCTTTCCATGGCATTTGCTATTTCTCATGAAAATGCATCAGAGAACACTAGTTGGAAGTATACTGAAGATAGAGACACTAATCCTCATTGATACTCATGAAAATGCAAGCGCATGTGAGCAGTGAAAGGCCTTACCTCTCCATCGAAAATCTCCTTATCATTAAATACAAAGTTGGCCTTTGCATTGCCAGAGAGTTTTTCAGCTTGCAGCCAGAATCTCACTTCTCCTTTTTCCAAGATTTCCACTGCCAACTCAGAGGTAAGTGGAACAGCTACAAAGAAGAAAGAAAGAAAGGAATGATGCATATATTTTGCCTGTGCCCCAGTATTTATTGTCTGCTACAACCAGAAAGCCACTTAATCCTCAAATACTGTATGCAAGGTAAGTAGCTCATAACAGCTCTTCATATAGACAGAATGCCTCTCCACCCACATATACACAGAATGACAGATGAGATTTAATCTTTTGATCCTTCAATCACAGGGTCTGCCCAAACTAAAAGAGTTCAAGATTTGAGTTATGCTCCGTTCTAAAACAAGGCTATTTCAAATGCAAACTACAAGTATCTGTGCAGCATTACACGAGTCTGTATGCTGCAGACCCATGTTTAATGAGCTGTCTAATAATATTATTGTAAGACAGTGAACTAACTCAGTGGGGAAAAAAACAAAACAAAACACAGAAAAACTGCAAGCACAAAGCCAGATCAGAAAGTCAGGTACTGAGCTGTAGGTTGGGAGATTTTTGAAAACACTCTCTTCCTCTGCTGAGTGGAATCTCCATCTCCAAAATTCACCAAATATCCCAACACATCCTCTCCCCAGTACATTTGTTTTCCTATAAATAACCGAAACCCCCCCATATATAACAATTCAGTGTGTCAACAGGGAAAAAAAATGTGTAAAAAAATCATGTACTATACCATAGGTAACTCTTTTTTAGTTAGTTAGTTCATGTTAGTAACAGTCCTAAGCTTGCTTGCACTTCAACTTTACTTTAAGACACCATAATCAGCAGCATTGAGTATGAGTAGTTAGACTCTGATATTGGGGCATATTGCTTATCTCATTGACTTTTGTCATGTTATCTAAGTGGATGCACAGATTCTCAGCAAAAATCATGCTCTCAGGATTACGTGTGCTGCTGTGTGTGAACTCTCCCCCAGGCTCTACTTTCTCAGTAGTGTAAAGTCTGCACTGCTAGGGTGTAGCATGGAATGGCTCAGGACAGTGCACAAACACGTTGCAAAACACATGATGATATAGTCATGTACAGGTGGTAAAGACACACCTCCCAGGGCAGGCTGGTTTCTCTAGCTCCATGTATGCAGAGGCTCAGCTGCAGCAGGAGAGCACTGGGACCAAAGTAATGTCTGATGTCTCTCATTTTTCTATTTTCAGCATTCTAAAAGACTGGGGTGCCTTCTGGAGCACAGCTGCCATCCCACCCCACTGCCAAACACACTAAGGGGGTGAGGACCCCTCAGCGCTTCCTTTGCCACACTCTTTCTCCCTCCCACATCCCACACCCACATGTGTGCTTTCAGTGCCCAAGTGACACAGGGTCTGCCTCTGATAAAAAACAACGCTCCTGGGAGGTGAGGCAACAATCACGAGGAAACAAAGGAAAAGGAAAAGGCACATGCTTAACCAGAGAGGGAAAAGCCTGGAGCCTGGAAGGGCAGCATTGCCATGAGGAAGTGGGTCAAAGACAACCCCATGGAATTATGTCCCTGCTGTGCAAATGATCCATGTGAGCCTTCCTCATCCAGCACATCACTTTGTGTGTAAGAAACAGAAGGAATCTCAGGACTTGCATAATTTCTTAAAACAAAGCAACTGAAATGCTACAGGAAGCAAGTGGGAGTGTGAATAGACATCAGGCTGCACTGCTTTTGTCTCACTGTCAGCTCCACAGCAATTTTAAATCCCCACTTGGCTTGCCTGTTATTAACTAAGAATATCTTAGTCTAACATGGAAGAGAGAAAAGTATCTCAGCAGCTGTTAAATAAATGGCTGAAAGGATGCAAAAGGATTCTTTTTTGGAGAAAAGTCTGATTACTTCTCAGCCTAAAGCTACTGGACAAATTTGCCTTACAGTCTGCCATGAGCAAAAGTGTTATTTCAAATATTTCCATAAACACCGATAGCTATTTTAGGCATTTTCCAGTGGTTTTACATCCTATTTGTATAGCATCACAAATTACTGGCAGCACTTGACAGGCAGTCCTCGGGCAGTTGCTAAATTGAGCAGTTGGAAGAGTTTCTTTTTACCTCATACCAACACATTGTCATATACCCATACACAGTTGTGTTCTGCAAGGCTATTATTCAAGCAATCCATTTGCCCATGGATTTACTGGCTGCAGGTGTTTCTAAGCAGAAGTTCCATTAATTGTTGCTCAGAAGTAAAAACAGCTGAATCTCAACCCCTAGTTGTAATATACATTTTTCTTGAAGTGTGCACAAGGGCCCAGAGTGGCTAAAGCATATGAGACAGTTTCCTCCTTAAGGGTTCTTTCTGCAGTGATCTCCCTTTTGCTGCCTGTACCTTCTGGAAGCTCATGCACAACTGTGTGTGTGCTGTTACCTAATACAGTGCAAAAAAAGATGGAATGATCTGTGTCCTGAGGAGCTTGTTTTGTGACTTTGGTAGTGAACACAAAGCATGGAAGAGTCCTCAGAAGGGAAGGGTCGGGGCAAGTAAGGTCATGCAACAGCAGCAAGGTTTTGTGATGACCGATTTTTAGTGTGAAAATATAATTAGGAGAAGGTAATTGGGAGGAGCAGGAGTAAACAAGGGTTGGTTTGGGCTTTCATTAAACTATCAAAAGGTGATGCAGTATATTGAGAAGAGTAGAGTGGATAAGAAAAAAGATGAAGGAAATGAGAGGCTGAGTTGGAAGAGGTGCCAGCAGTGCATGCACTAAGCTGAAGATTTTAAAATGCAGGCAAGAGTTTTAGTGTCTGGAATGAAAAAGAAGAGACTATAGTGGGAGAAGATGAGGCCAGGTTTAGCTCTCATTGTGTGCATTAAGATTCATTATATAATCCAATATTATTTTTCCCCCATTTATTCAAGTAATATTTAAATAGAAATAACCAAATTGTGCTACTACAATGACATCATAAATATCTGTGGAATTGACAAAAATATCATCCCAAGAGTAGAAAGCATGTTCAAATTTTGTCAAGTGTTCCAAGAAAGAGGGAGCGAATGATTTTCAGCAGGAAAATTCTGTACATATAGATCATTACAGCTGAATTTACTACACTTGCCAAATTTGTTAACCTTAAATTTAACTTATGTTAACTTCAGTTGGAGAAAAATTAGAGAATCTTTCAAATTCTGGTTTTCAAATCAGGTCAAGCATGCTGAACATTAAAGCCTGTTCTGCAAATGAAGCAAAGCCAATATGATACTTATTTTCCAGTGGGTATACAGATTTATTGCAGTAGCCTGCAATAGTTTGGGAAGAACATCAGTAATATACAAATGCACTGAAAGAGGGAGAAAAAAAAAAATCTCTATTTTTCACTCCAAACCCACTATCAATTGAAATTACTATAGTGACCTCGTTACATGATGGTGGTAGGAACTTTGTGATCATAGACACATAGAATGGCTTGGTTTGGAAGGGACCTACAAAAGTCATCTAGTTCAATCTCCCTGCTAGGAGCAGGAACATCTTCAACAAGATCAGTCTTGTGGTACCCCACTGCATGCAAAGCTCTCCCCTACAGACATGATTGATTCACTTACTTGGGAATTGGCGTTCATGGCTCAGAGCAAGCAGGCGTTTCATTTCTGCAAAAGACATAAAAGAAGTAATATGAGGTGTGTGCATGCCTTTTGGATCTGAGAGACACAGCAGCAGGGAAAAACAGATGTGAAAGCAAACTAGGCATGCTTAATAGGCGTTGTGTCTACCTTCCTCATCAATTGTGTAGCTTGATGAAACTCCATCAGTGTCTGTAACAATACAGGAGTAAATTCCCAAATCATCTTCTCCAAGATCCTTAAAGGAAAGTTTTGACCTATAAGAAGAATAAAAGCATTGTGATGAAAAGGTGAAATCCACCTGAACCAAACCTCTCCTTTCTGTCTATAATACCAGATACGAATATCCTTGTGTTAGCTTTTGCTCTGACTGAACAGACAAATGTTTGGCTCTGTCACCTGTAATTCAGTGTAAGTCCTGTCCTGTGTGGTACAAATGGTGATGGCACCAAAAGAAAAAAGGCATGTTGTCAAGTCTTTGATGACCATGGAAGGATATCATAGATACAGGTTGACTCAGATTCCATATGACAGCACCATGAGTGTGGTGGGCCACTGCTTCTTTCTATATGGCTTCTATCACTAGGAGACCACACAGGCCCTTCATGGGCTGAACCTGTGCGTTCCCCTTGTCTTCCTCTGGGAAAAGCCTGAAGAAGCATGGTATGCTTGGAGACATTATATAAGTTACTAAATCAGGCCATAGTGATGCCATCATAAGAAAGCCTTGCTTACTGCAGCAGTTCTGAAGATTACAGCTGCATTACAGGGCAAAAATGTTTTGCAAGAAGCCAGATAATTTAATTATTTAGAGATTTAAAATAATAGGAATAGGACTAATACTAGTAGAAATAGTAATAGTAATAATAATAATAATAATAATAATAATAATAATCATAATCATAATCATAATAATCATAATTTGCCTTGACTGACAGGTGACAGGGCACTGATTTTCTCTCTCCATGCCTAAACATCACTAAAATGCCTACAGAGGAGGTCTGACTCATTCTGTGCAAGCTACAGTTTCCAAATGGTCTGGGTATGGATTTACTGGAGAACAGCATTCTCAGGAAGTAACCATCAAGTAACAGAGGCAGTTTTAACTCTTCCTGAGTTCATACATTAGAAGGATGGATTTCTGTGACAGTTTAGATCTCTAAAACACTATTGCTACCCCTAAGGGTCTTACTTTCCGCCTTTGGTGTCAATGTTCAGTCGAGGGTCATCCTGAATTGGTTCATAATTCTTGGACCAAATGAACTTAGAGTCTGGAGACATCTGATCACATTCAAAGTTCAAGGAAATTACTCCATTGTCATCTACATCAACCACCACTTCCTTGGTTCCTTAAAGAGCAGAACAAGGCAATTTCAGTTTCGCAGAAAAGTCAGCAAACAAATTTCTATGGATGTCATTCAGAGAGTGGATTAAGTAGATCTTTGCCATCTTCCCAGCTGGAACATAAATTGCTGCACTCATCAATATCCGTGGACTTTGATTCACAAGAACAGTTCTTTTTCTAATCCACAGATTAAAGCACATCATAAATCAGCTGATTTATTTGTGTGAACCTAAGCATCAAAGCATACACGAGAGTTGCAATATTTGCTATGGAAAAGCCTGAAGGGGGGAACGAAAGCAAGACTCTAAGTCCACTAAATGCCTGACCTATTGAATAGCAATATTTTCCATGGTAAAGAGTAGTTAAAGCTTTCATTATACAGCATGAATTTCCTATTCTCTAATAGGGTAAGTGCTATACAGGGAATAACATGCAAATGTGAGCATTTGAAGAGGTAAAGAAGAGGAAGCAGTTGTGTTGCCCCAGCAGCCCACATTTGTAACTGAGGCACATTTTTGGTGACACTGGCTTCACTCAGGGAGGTTGGTTTAATTGCTGTGCTTGGCATCCAGCCCTACTGCCGCCTGCACCATTAATCCTGGGCCCACAAAGGGAGAGAATATTTGCAATTAGCTGCTTAAGTCACCCACCCAGTCTTGCCAGTACCTTCAGTCATTGAGCTGGATAGGGTGACCCAGTTTGTCCTTTAAAAGGCCTTGGGGGTGAATCCTGGGTCAGCAACCTGAAGGCACCTCTATTCTGCTCCCCCACACCTCAGTGGAGCTGAGGGAATTTCATCTGGGATTTGGGCAACCCACTGAGCTTGTCATCTGTGGCATTAATGTTCATTTCAACAACTTGTCTGAGAATGTCAGGGAGAGCATGTGCACTGAGAGGTGCTGGAGAACATCCAGCCTTCTTTTCTGAACAGCTCTGAGCTGGATCTTGCATCTGAATAGGGCACTCATGTCCTATTACTTGGGCTAAGACAATTCTGGGCTGCCCAGAATACTAATGACACACTTTCTCCACAAAGTATTGTATTTAAAGACAAGAGCCTTATTCCTGACACTGATATTAAATGCTTTATTTTCAGCATATTTCTTAGTGACCCTCAAGCAGAGTAGGAGATTTCTGTGTTTCATCATCCTAACACTATGCACTTATTTCCCAGCACTGCTGGAAAAGTGCTGGAAAACAGCAGCTCCTGTCATGACAATCTGTGTACACACAGCTTTCTTAGTCTTCACACTTTGCCATAAGCGTTTAATGAAAGATGAGGTTAATATTCCCATTTTGGTACTGTTATGTACCAGCCCTTGCAGTAGAGAAGCACATTAAGTACCAATATGTGATAAATGAAGTCTGAGACCTACAAATATTTTACTAGGCAACCGTGTATTTTGCAAATTTTTGTTAGAATTTAATTTATTTTATGCAAAATTCATCACTTGAAATTTCATTAGTGTTTAGTTTCCTCTAGGTCATTAGCCCATGAATGTTTTGATGGCTTCTCATTATGGTAATAATGTTATTTCCAGAAGTGATGATGGAATTTACCCCTAATATTTATATGAGTAAAAAATAATTGTTTAAATTACTGACCACATTTGAAGAACTCACTCCAGCTATCCAACAAAGTGGAGCCAAAGAAGCTGCCATAGTACTAGAAGTCTTAATTTCCCTTCTCTAGATAGCTTGGTAGTTTCAACATACCATCCAGAGCTTCTCTTAGAGTCACAGTAAGAAATAAAATACTTAGATGTCATATCACATCTCCATTTATCTGAGCATTTTATTGCATTAAAAGGAAAGAAGGAACAGAATATAAAGCAGACATCTTCCACACACTAGAAGTAATGGCATCATTTTGAATACAGCCAGTCAGAAAAGTTGAATGGGACAGAGTTTCCTCAATTTCTGAGGTTCAGGCCCTTCTCAAATGGCTGGTGCAACCCCATAATCTAATTTTGCTTTGTATCAAGATAAACAAGGACTAAGGGCAGCAATGTGGAAGAGTTGCAGCCTGCTCTTAGATATCTCTTGTTTCCTGTGAGATCCACATATGCTGAAGTACTGTTGTCAAAAACCAAAGCTACAGATCAAAAGTAGCCTGGATTAATATTTGTTTACATGGTTGTGATTTTTCATTTAGTTTTAGAAGATAGCTGTACAAATTAAACATGGTTTTCAAAGAAAAGAAAGTGATGCAAAGTACTGAATCATTATATTTACACATTTCTTTGGATAAATGCAGCTGGCACCCTTTGTATGAAAGCAGGTATTTTCATCCAGGATATTATTTGCTTGCATTCTTTGATTAGACATCTCAGTTGTCCTGTGATTTTACACTTTCACCAAAAGTAGTATTCCAGAAGGAACTATTTAGAGAGTCCTGACAATATTTTGTCTCTATCCAAGATGATAATAGAGGCATGATTCATTGGGCAGCACCAAAATATTTGTGGTAATTTCCTAAAAATTGTGTGATTGTTCTTGACATTTTCATGGTTAGAGTGAGAAAGGTGGAAGCCTGCTCAAGAGGTTCTTTTATTAAATAATCATTTTAAATAAGTTTTTGTCCTTTTTTAAATACCTTTAAGAAGCTTAGTTTGGTGGTTACTGTATCAGCAGATCTCAGCTCAAAATATGGGTCAAGTAGATTTGTCCATGTAAGTAATTTTCAGTTTCCCTGAGTGTTCACTGGGCTAACTCCCTGGTGATCCCTCAGACATCATACCTATGAACCTCCTTCTCTAATGCTGAGGTCTGTAAAACAAATGTTCTGCTCAAGTTCACCTCCTTTGAGTGAACACTGATAATAGTGTGCAACTTTTTTTTGGTCATGTTGGTCATCTTCACAAGAGTTTGTTTGTATGTTGTTTTGGTTTTTTCCAATTGTATTAACATGGCCAATCCTTTATTTAGGACACTTGAAGAGTGTTATCATCACATTTTATCAGAAGTATGACATGCAGATAATAACCCTCAATAAAAACAGATTAACAAAGCCAAAAGTTTAGCAATAATAGTGGCTTAATTCTCTTTATAGAAGTGTATGCTGTATATAGCTATTTTCAGGAGCAAATTTTTAAGGTTTGCCTTACTGTGCATGCAGGTGATAGAAATAGCCCTGGTCCATTAGCAGCTTATAGATCTGAAATTGTTTCCTATATTTTTCAAAGATCCTGTTTCAAATCCTTCTTATTTACACAATTACTTACCTTCTTTCTGTTCTTGTATCCCAGTGTTACATGGTTTCAACTGACCATCTCCTCCTTCCAGTCTCCTTTTCCCATCCCAGCTCAATAGCAGTCACCCCAGTCTCCCTACTCTGAGTTTTCCAGTTCTTTTACACCCCCAGCTTCAGACCTTCTTTTTCAGGCTTTCTTGACTTACAGCCTCACTTGAGGTCTAACTCAATACTTGTTAGAATTTTTGCTCTCCTGGTCATAACAATTGCGTATCTATGACAGCTGAGCAGAAAGATGCAGAAATGAACCTGGAAATCAGAAACTGGGAAGGGATGCCAGGGAAATGAAGCCTACAGATGTAGGAAGGAAATGTCAGAGGAGAAGAGGGTGTATGATGGATCAAGGTTGAGTTGTATCCCTGTACCTTCTTACATCACAATAACCTTATACTAAATTTGTTTAAAGTATCTCGGATTTCATTTTTGCACCTTGTAGGACCCTGCACTTCTAAAATAGTCTACAGATGAAGAAGTCACAAGTCCATGCTTGTGTTTTCTGTTGGGGGCTTGGTGACAAAATGGTGTTGTCTCTGACCAGTCACCTATTTCACTTGTATAGCTAAATAAACTCCGGGGGTTTTGTGAAGTTCCAAAGTTCCAGGCATGGAGATGCTGCCTCTGCACTGGTTCCTGTGTTTCTTGCTGGTCTTACAGACACACTGGAGCCGGCCTTCAAGGATGACTCCAAGAAAGAATTGCACTACTGAAAGCGGTCTCCAAAATTACTTCACTGTGTTTTTAAAGCCTTTCTTTTAAAGACCAAGAGAAAAAAATGTAGTTTATTTTGTCCTTTCCTGAGGCACATTATATAAGAAATGGAGAGTGATAAAGCATAAACAACTGGTTTAATACAGGAAAGACAAACATCTACATCTGTAACATTGTTTCATTGAGCTGATCTTACCTGGTCATCTACTTATGCATCTACCTGTAGAGATATGCACACCTTACAATTTTATGGTTTCTTTATATCCCTGAACCTGTAGTTACGATAAGAAAATCAGTTCAGACCTTAAAATATACCAGACAATGAAATCAAGATATGGCCCTCAACTCATATCTTGCTCCATAAAAAAGCTTGACTTGAGAAGTATCAGATTCTTGGCATGTAGCCTGCAGGTAAACACATTGCACAAACAGGAACCTGTGTAAAAACGATGTCAAAGAGGAAATCTTTCTAACAAACCTGGTCTTGTTTCAGCTATCACAGCATCTGTGACATCTGATGGTTTCCCAACGCCAGCCTGGTTTGTTGCCCGCACACGAAACACGTAGCTCACACCTTGTGTCAGGCCACCAATCTGGAGGAACCAAATATATATATATATATATATATATATAGGTGTGTGTATATATATATATGTAGTGGTGTGTTGCAAAACACTGATTTTAATTTCACACTTATTAAGATCAGTCTAGGTATTTGACAGTTCTATTTCCTTTCTTGCTTTGTTTCTTTTCCAGTTTTCTTTTTTTTTTTTTTCTTATTCATCTCCAGAGTGACACAACATGACCTGTGTGACTTGCTCCTTCCTCATGTGCATAGTTAATGTTCAGGCAGCATCATTACTGTCATTGATTTCTTAGCAAAAGGAGCACTGGTTTTGGAACAGGATGTTTTTAACCCATGTACATTGACCTCTGAAGCATCATAGTCTTTTACTGCAGAAAAATGCTGGCTTGAAAAAATTAAATTATCAGGGTAATAAGCACCAGCCACACCTATTTAGAAACAAGGGGGAAATTAATAGTACAGATTTAATTGCAGTGACTTGAGGAATTATACTGACATTATATCACCTGGGGATACTCTTTTAAAGCATATATGAAAAGATCACACCTTAATAGCAGTTGTCTTTCAAATATTCTGAAAAGCATGAAAACAGCCAACCTACTTCAGACTTATCTCTAGAACTGCGATACTGCTGATCACTTATTTAGAAGCCATTCCACAAAATTATGTATCATATGGCCTACTGAATATTCCTTTGAGTGGAGCCATGATCAGCACAGGATGATGCTATCAAAGTCTGACTTCCCCAAGGTTATGCTGCTATGCCAGTATTTGAATCTTCAGCTATTTACCTTCAAGAATTTCTTTTGAAGGGGCTTCTCATTGACACTTCTCCAGTGTTCCTCCTTTGCTTCAGTTTCTTTCATATCAACGTAATAACCAACTATGGGACTACGACCACAATAAACTGGTTCTTTCCACAGTAACACCAGAGACTCCTTCCTAACTTCTGTGCATTTGACGTCATGGGGTGGCCCTGAAATGTAAAAGTTTGGGTTGTGGTGTCAGAATAAATCCCAAAGGAACCAATGCATAAGACTCCAGAACCAAAACCAGACAGAACCCAGAACTGTACACAGAATTTATATAACATTTAGCTCCTCTGTATCATACCTGGACTCAGTGTGAATACAACCCCATGCAAATGCCAATTAAAAAGACTAACCCAAAACACAATCTAATTGGATGAGATTGGTATCCTGAGCAAATATTCATGAGCTTACAAAATGGAAAAATAATCCCCAAATTCGGGGAAATAAGTTAATTATTAAGCTAATGTTCTGCTTCAAGGACTGGTCTAAAGTCCACTGAAGTCACTGGAGGTTGTTTTCTTTCATTTCAATAAAAGGTCAAGGATCTGACCTTGTAGTGATAGATAGATTTAGATAAGGGACACAAGACCCCATTCTTCTCTGCCTTGTACCTCAGACAGGTGTTTATATCTAGCACTTAAACTAGAAAGCAAAGTGCCAGACACAGTAGAGAAACAAAGAAGGAAAGATAAAGCAAACTAAACAAGCTGCTTGTAAAATGTTACAGTTAAATAGGGATTATGTAAGGCATCATTGTAGTGGTGCTAAATCAAAGTGCTGATGATTCAGGCCTGGCCATTAACTTCAGTGTCCTGATGACTCCCCTGCAAAATGCCTGCATTAGGTAATCACTCCCAGAGCATCCCTGGGCTGTGTCCCACTCAGGATCCTACCAGGCACAGCAATGGTCCACTCTTCACATTTGAAGGGCTTGCTGGGTTTGGAGGGTGCTCCAACCCCTGCCAGGTTAGCAGCAGCCACCTGGAACTGGTACACCATGTTTTCTTTCAGGTTTTGGATCTGCAGGATTAATAAGATGGTACCTATTAACTTTGCATTAGGACTTCAGAAGAAAGTCACAATGACAATTGTTGAAAACGTGAGCATACTTTTAAGCGTGCCTAAAGACAGAAGCATTATTGACATCTTAACATGATAATTATTTTGGCTTTTCTTCTGATCAGTGATGGAGCACACATGAGTGATCTTAGCACGCTCAGATTGCAACCCCTTTTTCCTATTGATAGACACTTTGGTAGCCAGGGAGGAAATGGGATTGTTCAACAATCATCTTAGCCTGTCTCGTGGTACAGAGCAAGTTCACTTAAGGCAAGAGTTGTCCTCACAATGGGGTGAAACTCAGTCCTGGCATTGCTTTTAATTTCTAAAGCAGCTCAACGAGGTTGTAGCTAGCACTGTCTCTAAATTGGGTCAAGAACTGATCACAAAAAGCAGCTATCACAGAGCCAGTTTCAGCACCAGCAAGCACAGGGATATATCCACCAAGCCAGTAGGAATTCCATTTATTGTGAGGGCCTAACTTACAAAATATCAGACTGTGTCAATGAATTTACAAATGATAGTTTGCAACAGACTAAAAAATGAGCATACAAACATTTTGCAGAGAAGTTTAATAGAGCCAAATAAATTTACCATCATGGAATTAAAACCCTCTGTACAGTTACCTCTACACTGAATCATAATTCATCCCAACCCATCTTTGAGATTTGGCTTGAAAATACTGCCTGCTCCCCCAGCAATAACTGGAGTTAACCTCTTACCCTGTATGCCCTCTCAGTCACAGCCTTAATGTTGGCCTCCTTCCATTTCCCAGGAACTCCATCAACCACTTCCCTATAGTTCACATAGTAGCCAGTAATTTCAGTTCCACCAATGGCTTCAGGTTGCTTCCATCCCAGCACCATCGAGTCACGAACACTCTCGAGTACCACGATGTCGTAAGGTGGAGATGGAGCAGCTGTTTCAATGTGAATAACATGTAAACAGGAGGCAATATTTCAGGCTTGCTTTCACTTACCGTATTCAGGTGGCTCCTACCCTGTGCTTCCTAGTTAGGACAATATTTATGTATTCAAGTGAAGTTTCTGGAACTGGAATAAGAAATGCAGGATATAAAAGCTTCTGCAAACCAAATGCAAAGTCCAAAGTACATAGGAATTAGTTTTCAGGATCCCCTGTTTTTGAAAAGCAGGCTGATACATAGCAAAAAAATGTGTTGCAATTGCAGCTCTGATGCAAGTGATCAGGATTCACTTTACTCTGTGAAAAATGAGGAACTAAAACTAACATTGCATGGAAAGTAAAAAAAAATTGGAGATGCAATGATTTGTATTCTTTTGCAGAAAGCAAATCTCTTTTTGCAATACAATATTCATTGTCATTTCCTTTCTTTTTAAATTAAATAGCCTCACATTCTTTCCTCCCAAGAATTGCCTTTATCTGTTTCTTTTTTTTTTTTAAATTTATAAATTGTGTAAATTTTATCATTGCACCCATCCTGTGAACTTACCTTAATGGAAGGCAGAGTGATCATAGACACTGCAGTATGACCAGAAATGAAACATGTCTGTTACTGGAACTTACATTAAAATATATGTGGCATAATCCTCCTTCTTAGATTTTTTTTTAATAATACAGAAATCTTTCCTTTTATCCCAACCCACATTCATATATTTCTTCTGTATCTAGTAGGAAAATGCTTGCCTACATCCAATAGATAACATACCAGTGAAAAGCCTTACTTGTGCCCCTGATGGAAATCCCACATTATATATATTTCCTTTTGTGTGTAATGTTTTATATTGGTGTCAGCTGGGCCCAGGTGCTCCTAATTTGTTTCCTGCTCAACATTTTGTGTCTCACTTCAGAGGCCTAGGGAGGAGTATAGCTCTCTGGCCAGGTACCAGGACTTAAATGAAATTCAAGCCCCATGTATCTTGGGCAAAATGGGTGTTTAGGCACTAAAATTTAAAACATGATTTTGTACATTTGCCTATAAGTTGATAGGTTTTCCTCCTTATGCATCACTACTAGTCAGAGATAGAACAACATTCATTAGCACAGTGTGTCAGCAGATAAGATGTAGCTTAGGCTAAAATCCACAAAGGATCTTCATATTTCCTAACAGATTTTCATGCTTACCATCATGATCAGATTTAGTTTCCTTCCCACATATATATAACCCAGAGAACTAGGTAACCAGATTCCTAACAAGTGACTGAAGTGATTTAGAAATTATATATCACCTTGGATACATTAATATGCAGTCAAACAAGCCATTAAATTACTAATATGTTTCACTTTCATTAACCACTAAGTTTGTAAGTGATCTCCAATACCATTACATGCACAATGATCTTAATGGAGAGTTGAGCACATAATTAATGGGTTTGATAGAAGATTGTAAAGCACGTCCACTTGTGGCACAGCTGAACAGAAGTTACAGCAGTCTGAAGTGGACCTACCAAAGCAGCAAAATCTATTTATTTCATTAATTCTCACCTGTATCTTTATTCTTTGTAACTTTTTCCACTGTCAAAAGATCCTTGGGTCGAGACTTACTTGCCTGCTTAGCAGCAACTTTTTGTGGTGCAGATGTGACACTGTCCTTAACCATTTCTCTCGTGTTACCGTCTCCTGTACTCCCCAGTTTGCCACAGCTACTGGGCAGTGTCTCTCTAGTAAATTTAGCATTGCATTTTAGCAAAGCATCAGTGTCAAAGATAGGCTGGGAGGCCTCATGCATGCCTTCCCAGCTGGTAGTGTGGTCTGTTAGTCCAGCAGCTTTACCACTCAGTTCAGGACACACACCATGAAGCAATCCTCCCCCTATAATTGCCAGAAAACAGCAAAGATATTTGGATTTAGAACACATTTTTTTTCTTCATTTAAGCAACAGAGTTAAGAAATGCATGCAGTGAACAATACAGCCAGAGTATGGCAAGTCACTGTGTTTATGCACAAAATGTTAAGCTTGAATTCAAGAAAATTTGAAATGCATTGAATACCTCTCCGCCTGCTCACAAATAAAGTTTTTTTAAAAATAATGTCTAGTATTCAGAGGAGAAAAAAAGATGTGAAGTTAATAGTATTCTTATTTTTCTACAATTATTTTACTATTAGATCTTTCAGGTCACATCTCTGATCCTGTTAAGATGATCTTACAAAATTGCTCTGGGCTACATGTCTCTGCTCTAAGGTTGAGAGGTATGCAGCTTCAATACAAATGAGAATGAGGGTGTTTGCAGATATACAATTTATTCTAGTCCAGTGATCTCATTAATCTTTATGGATTAGTTCAGGCAGTGGCAAACAGAAACAATCCATCAGCAAAGGGAGAACACACAGGGTTATAGAAGGTTTACAGACAACACACGGCACTCTTAGCTTTAGTCATGGAAACAAATTCCTTAGGAACTGACTGTACATAGGATGGTGTGCATTAGAGGTGATAAACCAGATTACAGAATCAGATTGACATCCCCATTTTCCAGGATACCTCTTAAGTGAACTTGGCAGTGCTCTCATACAGTGGTTCACAAGAAACACCTGAAGAATACTGGATGGCGAAGGTGAACAGTCTACAGTGAGTGTGAATTCAGTGAATGTGAAACTATGCCTGTGAGAGTATAGAATCTATGGATAAATTATTATTTGTGGACAACATTGTGAAACAAAGCACTTAATTAATTACTAATAATTGCTGAGAACATATTTACTTAATTAATTACCATTGAAAGGGGCAATGGAAAAAGAGCTTACCAATGGCTGCTTTCACCTCTATAGGCTCTGATTCCTGTGAAAATTCACTGAGTCCTGCTGCATTAACAGCTCTGACTCTGAAAATGTACTTCTCACCATTGCTGAGCCCATGGCAAATGAACCTAAAACAAACCAATCAAGGAACACTTAGAAAGTATTATGAAGTAAAGATAAGTTTTAAGGGGGAGAAGAAAGCATTTCCTCCATGATATTTATTCTGGTTTCTAAAAACCAAGGACAAACCATGAGCCCAGTCACTCATGAAGGTCAGAGGATGCAGAATGTGGGCACCTCATTCACACAACAATGTCTAAACTCATGTCTTTTAAGACACACTATTTCAACACTCCTTCCTTCTTGAGACTACACAAGTTTCTGTGTTACCACAGGGTCTACCTTACTTCTGCCAGTATATAAAATCCATACTTCCTAATGGAAAAACGTGAAAATCTGCACGGGTAAGGTCTATATTTGCTTCCTGTGGGATATTTTCATGACACAAGTAAAAGACACATGTAACACAGGTTCCCATAAATCCCTTCCAATCATAAATGAAAACCTGCACATTCAGAAAAATTACAGGGTATTGTACAGGAGCTAAATAATTTTTGTACTTCACTTTCTTACTTCAATACATGACAATAATCCAAGTTAGACAAGTTCTTTTATTTGAAGATGTTTACTTGATAATCTAATTGGCACATAAGGAAAACCCCTCTTAACTCTTTCTGACATCCCCCTGAAAACAAAATTTCCAAAGACAGTAATCATTTCTTTAGGAATAGATTTTGGTATGGAAATTTAATTTTTTGTTTAAAACCCTACTTATTTTTCAATAGGTATTTTAAGTGTATTTTATTCCATGTTACTCTGATTTTGTTCTACTTCATAGCACAGTAATAATCCCACTACCTATGCTGATGTCATGTAATGGCATATGAAGCAACTACAACGTGTAAAACAAAATCAAAGTTTTATTTTGGAGTAAGGAAAAAAAAACCTGAATCAAAATTTTCAAAGCAGAATTCTTCCTACACATTCTACCAGACTTTTCCAAGTCTTTTGCTTTCACCAGGATGTATGCAGAATTTCAAAAGACCAAAATATATTGCGTAAGGCAAACTATGAACTACAGCTAATGCTTTAAGATTGACTCAACCAGAAAAACCAAGAATTAACAGACAGCCTGTGCCTGAGTGCATCACACATTATATCACACTGACTAAAAAAGCAGGGAAAGAAACCTATGCAGTGTACTTGTATCACTATATATAGTAACTCAGAACTATATTTTGATTTCTATGGTGATTAAAGGTCATATTTCATATTTTAAAACAAGCAGAGAACATGAGACTTCACACACTTTTGTTATACCTACAATATAACTAATAGAAATCAATACAAAAGGATGTAATAATGGCATAAATAAATATAAATGCAATGTAAATGGACTAGAGAATAGATAAAAGAAATTGTTGTGTCTGTGTTCAACCAAGTGAGGTTTTAGGTACTTCTGCTATACTAAGAATTTACAATGCCCTTCTAAACAGCAAAGCTGGTCAAAAAGTATTTAGCAGAGCCTAACTTACTGTAATAAGGGTTGTCACAGGTAGCAAGTACAAATAAGCAGAATCAGTCATAACAAGCAAGGACTACTTCTGTCCACTTGAGGAAAAAGCTCTGCACTTACTCATTCAGACTCTCAAGATTACATACTTACTCAAACGAAACCAAATCTGATTTATCTCAGGAAGTTTTAAATCTTGATTATTTTTTTCTGACTGGAGACCAAACTTCATATTGGTAAGGAATGTGGGTTTGTACCCAGTATTTAAGAGTGTTCATTAATTTTTTGATGATTACAAGTGAAAGAGCAGTCAGAAAGTAATATTTTAGTGGGATGTAGTCCAGATGTCCTCCTGACAGCCCAGATACACAGTCCAGAAATGTTTAGAGCAGTCTTCCAAAACAAAACACTTTGTTTCCAAACATTATGCAGTTTAGTTTTCCACATCTGTAACATCAGTCATCCCTCAATGTCCTGTTTTTCATCAAACTGATAAGCTGTACAATAGCTAGAAGTAGCAAGCTGCTTCTCTTTTCTTCATTAGCAATGTTCCTGTTTCTTCCACTTTGACTAATTGTTTCTAACATATAATTGATCATTGATAATTTCTCTTTGGACAAAACTCCCAGTTTTAAATATGTTTTTACAAATTCTTATGAGCTTCACGTGCAAGAGGGATTCCTGACTGCTGGCTACCACAGAGAGATTAGCTCTACTACTACTACTACTGGCTGGAAAGCACATTTATGCAGTATATCAGACACTGGTGACCATAAATGCCATGGTTTAAAATTAATTACCTTGTGCCTTTCACTGGATTGTTGTTGCATGGTTCCCAACGACCAGAACCTTCCACACTTGACTCAATGTAGTACCCAACCAGCTCCTTGGCATCTGGGGGCTCTGTCCACGTAACAACAACTGAAGTATCTGTATTCCTAGTTGGCATGATACGGCCAGGAGCTTTGGGAATATCTATAGGGGAGAAGCAGTAATAAATTAGTGACCTGCCAGTTAAAACAAATAAAATAAGCATGAAATTCTATTAGTGATTATACTAGCATGACTAGTGCACATTTAACCTTCAAAAAACTACTCTGATTTAAATTAAATAATCTGTCAGGACAAGACAGGATCAGTAGGCTCAAGCCTTTGGTGGTGAGGTTCTTCACTTCAGTATTACCTAGGATTCAGTGTATTGCCTTAAAATCATGTTTAGTTTATCCCTTCGTGGTGAATATCTGCACCAGAGATGTGATTTGGAGGTTTCTAAAAGAGAAAATATGCTAGGTGCACACTGAAGATCTTGTGCAGCCCACAGGATAAGACACAAACCAAGGCTCTTGTTGAGTACTGTGTTTTTAAAGAAGAAACGCTTTACTCTTCTTAAAAAATTTATTTCATGCACATCCAAATGCTCTGAGATGTCAATAGGAAGTGAACAGAGATCATTTGAGAATTGAATTGAAATCTGCATTGCTGTTTGGAAACAAATTGGTAATGTAGGTGTAGCTACTGATGACTTACTGTATTGAACATCTTGGCTTCTCTTCCAGTGAAAATAGTCTCTGTTTTCATGTAGGTATTATATTCTTCACTTTTGTTTAATTTGGCAAACATTGAAGGTTAGATTCTGCTATGTCTGGGCTTATTTTCAATAATGACTCTAAGTAAAACAAAACATTTTTGTACTTCCTTGAGTTTTCATTTTCTTTTGCTATTTGCAGTCTTTGTAGTTCTTGGCATCGTTATTTGCAGCTTAATTTCCTTGGTTTGCATCTGTCATTTGACTACATTAAAGGCTGAACAACCCAAACAAAAATTATTTAATCAAAAGGGAATAAGTCGCTGACTACTTTTCATACTTGAATTATATTCTGGGCAGCTACCTACCTGCAAACAAAACAATTTCATCACAAACTGAGAAGTTACCATGGAGGTAATTTAATACAGAGGACCACATGCTTACCAAGTTTGTCATCCACTACGGTGGCTTCAGTTGCTTCTGAGGGTTCACCGATTCCAGCTGAATTGCAGCAGCGAACTCGGAAGCAGTAGGATTTGCCTTCAGACAAATCAAAAACTGCAAAGCGAGGGGACTTCACAGGGATCTCAGTGTTCACCCTTTGCCAGTCCTCTGTGCCAGCAACACACTGCAGTCAAAGCCAGAAACCACATTTAGAACAGAAGTACCTGCTGAGCATCTCACGCAACAAGGCTTTCTCCCCGGACCAGCAAATTTATGTCTGCTGTGGAGAATAGGGAGGCCCCTTCTTTGGGCCCTTCTACAGAATGAGCATATTTCAAAGCTTATGAATCTGCCAGATGTTCACTTAGTCAAGAAAACATACATAAAAATTTGCTGATTTTATTATACCAGAGCTAAACTCTCTCCACTGCACAGAAGTGATGTTAACTGCAGCCAGTCTGGACTTCTTTCAAAATGAGTTTTGCAGATATTCAGCATTATGCTAAGAGAAAAACCCTAACATTATCACTTTGCTTCTAGATGCTCTTGTGGCACTCTTAGTGTTTTTGGGGTGACTTTCAGATTTAATCATGATTTGACCCTCATTTTCCAGAAAAAAAACATAACATTTGCAATTAAGTTGTGAGTTGTTTTTACTTCTGTGGCTAGAAATTCTACATGCCATGATCACTTATACCACTAATACTAGGGAATAATTTTTGCTTTGATTTACATTAAGTATAATTTCAAGTAATGGTTCTGGTCTCTGAGGGATTCAAATTCTCATCTGACTATGTGACATTAGTGCTGAATACTTAGCATGCAATCAGTTATTAAAAAGTTTTCTTTTATGGAAACTCAAAATTCATATATTCATCCTCTCAAAGGTTGTTGCTAAGTGAAACTCATTTATTTAGACCAGATTTTGTATGAGGGATAGAAAAGAGATAATGGGAAGATATTTATGTCTCCCTTGATGACACCTCTAGACTGATAGGAAAAAACATTGATAGAAAAGTTTCTGAGCCAAGTAGAAAGGATGATGGTGTGAAGAATTTTCTAGGCTAGCAGCCATGCAAAAACACCTCAGGAAAGCAGAACACTGAAATTAAAACTGATTCTGTTCTAGGAGATCAGAAAATAAATTTTGTGATCTTTGTTGAATTGGTGGAGCAAATGGAAAGTTAATGTAGAGGATAAACCTGGAATTAAAAATGCCGATGACAAGAAACTCTTGCAAAATGCTTCCATCCAAAATGTTAGCAATCTGTCCTGCCAGACAAGCTTCATTTATACAAATTATATATATATATAATGGCATATATAGTATACCATATATGTATATCATATATATATGTATATTATAAGATGCATCTAAACAAAATAAACATATATTTTATACATACATACATACATATATATATATATATGACCATATGACTTTGCTCTGTGCTTTCACATTATAGAAGGAGTTTTGTTCTCTCTACTCCAGGTAGGTAAATGACACAATTCAAGAAAAGTAGTACCGTGTGTGACACTTTCTTCATCTACTTTTCTATTTCCCATCTTTCTTTTATTCCTAGTTTATCTTAATTTACAGCTTGACAGCTATCTTGATGAACTTCTAATCCTTGCCCTAATTTGCAAGTCTCAGACAGAAATGAAAGTTAACCACAGGTCCAGAAGAGAGAAGGGATGGCTAAACAAACATAAAATATTGCCACAGCATGATTCTGATGTTGTCCAATTTTACCTTTTCCACAAAGTACATGATACCCTCATGGCCCCGCTGTCCAGGAGGTTTCCAGCTAAGCACAACATAGTTCTTGGTGGCCTCAATAACCTGGAGGTCTGTGGGGGGACCAGGAACAACACCCTCTGAAAGACAGGGAAGAATAGGAAAGGGAACTTGGATCTAATTCTTCCATTTTTGTATCAGAATTAGCATCACAATTAAAAAGTAGGAGTATCAATATACCTCATCACTTAATCTTTTTTCTTAAATGTAGAGTTAAAAGTCTTCTAAATATTTGGCTTAAATTTCCTCCTTTTAATTCTAAGCAAGATTTCATTAGGTCCTGAATAATGAAACTTCACCTCAAAATCCAAGTTGTTGAGTTATTCACGGTCAAGTGACTCTCAGAACAACAACCTTTGGGTGTGTGCCAAAGTCCACTGAACTCACTCAGAGCTTTCCTAATTACTCAACCAGCTTCACATTAGACATTTGTAGGCAAAAGGGCTTTGTTTACCTGCAGGTTCTTCCTCAGTCACAATAATCTGTCCAGTCCAAGGAGCAGAAGGGTGACCTGAAACAGATGTCAGAGACAGCACAATGAGAACAATGAGAAAACTGATGCTTTCGTGGTTCAAAACTAACAACTGCAAGATCCCCATGAGCTCCACTTTTGGTTAACATTATGGCTGTTGTTCACGTAGCAAGGTAGTTACCCAAGCTAGTTGTAGGCTTCCCAGGTTGGATATAGAGAGCAGCTTAGCATTTAACATAGCTAGAAAACTTAATCCACTGAATCATATATTCCTTCCTGAAATGTCACTGAAGTCTCCTAGGTGACAAGCAGAGGTATTTGGTTCACTCAGCTCATTATTTTCAGAGAAGTAGTTTCAGCTTTATTTTCCATCCTCTATTCCTTTGGTTTAATGGCTCACTTATTAAAGGAACAGCCAAATTCCTGAAGGCTGCATCTCGTCTCTTTTTAACCACTTTCCCTTACATTACCAGCTTTTAAATCATGGGTCACAGTCACAGCCAGTAACAGCTCAGCCTGACTCAGCATGTCCACTTGATAAATTTGGGTGTCTTTCTGAGCAACCAATGTGTTATCACACTATTGCAGTTATGCAGATTTCAACCAGGTCAGTGCACTTTCAGAGATAATTTGTGCAAATTCTCACCACATTGCTCACCTTACATTGGCTGACCCATTTTGGAGAGGAAAGAAGAGAGGGAACATGTGGGAAGAAAAGATGATGAGGATAAGAGGAGGAGATATAACAGGAATAGGTGACCAAACCAAGACTTCACCTCCTATGACAGCTTCCATGCTGCCCATTAAGAAGAAGGGGTCCTTCTTCTTAAGCCTCCTCCCCAGGCTTAGGGTTTCACACATCTGACTGCATGCAGTGTTTCTTGGCAGTGCCAAATCTCCTTCCTCTGGCCTTTTGTTTTATCTTGAATGGAAACCTAGATCATCTGGCTGCAGCACTATACACAGTAGCTCATACGAGCTGGGATCATGGGAGCACTGTAGCTTTGAATACAATAGCCCTTTACATTGGACCATTTTAAATTGTAAAACCCCAGAAACATGTAGAAATAGATTTTGAATAGAAGCAGAAGTTTATTTTAGGCATATGATTGTACCATATGTGTAGAGAGGTGGGTTTGGAAACAAAATGTCTGAGACATTGTGAGGCCACAACAAAAACACCCTTGTAAAATGCTAACCTTAAAGCAGAGAGCTTGGGATCTGTTGGGCTGTCCTGGTGTTGTTCTGATGTTATTGCAAGTCTTGGATTGTCACATGAGCACAGAGTCAGACACCCTTGTCTGTGGCTCAGAGAGAGACTATTCACAGGATCTGTTCAGCTATTTGTTGCCTGAACAAAAGCAAGTCTCTCTAGGCAATTCCTGTGCCTTTTACCCCCTTCCTGCAAGTTTGGAGCATAACACTGTAGTCAGCCAAAGCCATTTCAGCAGATAGAGCACTTAGTGCAAAGACAAAGAGCACAGAAATCACTTCTTGGCAAAGCTGTCTCCAAAGAATATTTTGGCTTTGCATTGCTCCCTCTAGTGGGATTTTGAAAGCTTATGAACTCATAATTTTTAAATTTTTTTTTCCAATGACTTGTGACTTCTTAAACCTCTCTTGCAAGCTGTAGAAACCACATCTTACTTCTTAGCCTGGCTCTGTCTGCAGGATCCAGAGCAGCCACAGGCTCTGACACCCGGGATGGCAGGCTGACACCAGCTTTGTTCACAGCTCGGACTCGGAAAATATAGGAACGGCCTTCAATCAGACCAGTGACAGGAAAACGAGCAAACTTCACGGGATTCTCATTGCACTGGGTCCAGTGGGAGGTGCCAACCTCACACCTGAAAAATACAAACATCAAGAGCAGTGCTGGGAAGGGAAAAACATGAACTCAGGGCACCCACACGCCTTTGCAGCTTCACCATCTGTTCGTGTTCATTGGCTGGTCCGCACCAGTTTCCTCAGCAGAATTATACTCTGGTGACATCAAAGCAGCTGCACCAAGGCTGAAGTACCAGCTGGGCATGCACTAAATCCCTCACAGCTGCACCCCTTCTTTCCAGAACTGAAAAAGGGATAAGAGCAGACTCACTTCACTGTTTAAACCCTCCAAAGTATGCTTAGGGTGTGCCAGCTTTAGCTTACTTGAAGGGACAGGAAACATGCATCCCTTGCAGTTGCCAGAAGGACACTACTTCATTGTTCCTGCACGATGCTGCACTGGACATCCCACAAGATGCTGGGCTTCATGGGGTGCAGAGACCCCCACGGTGAGTTCTGGGACCAGCCCAGTACAGGGATAGCTGTGAATGGGGTCAAAGTTGGGCACTCAGGCTCTGCTTCAGAGACCAGACCACTGGGGCTGCCAAGGGAGCCTGTGGTGTGCTGGTTGCAGTCCCTACAATGGCAGGACCCAGCGTGGTGCTGCTGGTCCCACAGCTGTGAATCCTCACACGTATCAGGAGATTGGTTTATGGCAGAAGGAAGACACAGCAGACACAGCTCAGGGAGGCAGGAGAAGCTTGTGGTGATGACTTCTCTGTATCCATCGACATGGCCAACAGAAACATGACCTTTCAGCTTGAAAGAGACTATCTGGTGAGATAGCTGACAAAGAGAAGGTTACAGTTCCTAGCCAGATTTCTTAGTACAAGCAAGAACCTCTCCTGGGAAGTGTTACCATCCCTCTCAGGGTGATTTTGTGGTTCTTGTGTCTACTTGGGGTAAGGGATACCTAAGCTTTGCTTCTACCATTAGCACAGACCAGTCCTGCTGGCTCAAGCCATCCCCTCAACTCCACAAGGCAGTTAGGAGATACCCTGGCTGAATATTTGGGTCCCTAAATACCTTTGGTGGGATCCAACACTGGAGAGCAGTAACACAACTTTGAATTTGGGAGCAAATGCAGAATAAACAAGGTGAACACAACAGAAAAAGCAAAATGCCATTTCTCTTGCAGTTATCCTCACTGCTGACATCCAATAGCCTAGTTTTAAAATGAGATATTATTGTTCAGAGTCTTGTCCTGTCTTTTGTTTAGTATTTTTCAATTAATGTTAAAGAGTCATAGCTTAAATCTAGCAGAGCATAATTATAGCAGTGACTGGCCCTCAAAAGCTATCAAAACAGTAAAGTTATATTTGAGTGTTAGATTTATTTCACAAAGCAATACCCTTATTTACAAATATATACTTTTTGTATATTCAAAGGCATAATATAATGGCATATTTCATATATATATATATATACATGTATATATATGCATTTTACATGCATTTGAATAAGCCCAGAGGAACCTCATGTGATGGACTCTATTACTGAAATTCAAACAAATATTACCAGCACTGAAAATCACTGCAAGTCTCAAAATACTGACTTAATTTCTTAAATCATAGGCTTCTAGGATTCTGCCACTGTGTGTAACATATAAAGGTTACATATTTTTAAAAAAATCATTTCCTTGAAATCTGTGAATCTAAGAGCTGGAATAACAGCATTTGGGAAAGAAATCCAAGTCCCTTTGAGATAATAGTTTGCTTTCTGATACATAGTCATTATTAGGAGAGAGGCAAGAGAGCCATGGTACTGAAGGAGCCTCAGCTGCAAAAACTACCAAGCACTACAAAATCCTGAGGGCTCTCAAGCCTCAGAGGAAGCTGAGCAGTGCAGATCTCACAGAATCTTTTCTATGCAATTAAATGAAGCAAGATGTGAAAGCCATTCCAAAACAAAACAAAACAGAACAAAAATTTCTTTTGGCCATCAACAAGAATGAAAATATTTAACTACTGTTTTATCTCATTTTTTTTTTAATGTGCCTTTCGATTTTTTGAGTTAGAATGAGCAGCAAAACAAATTCTCCAGTCCAGCACACTCACTGACCTGTCAATGAAATATCCAAGGATGGGGTTTCCTCCATCAACAGCAGGTTGCTTCCAGGAGACAATGACATAATCTTTGTTGGCATCTAAGCACTGCACATCCAGTGGTGCACCAGGGGCTCCAGGGATTTCAGCATCAGCATCTATGAGGATGGAGAAGTATGTTTGCAAATGTGAACCATAGTTCTTTCCCAATTATTAATCTTTAAGGATGAAATTGTGTTCCTATTGGCTTCAAAAAAGTATTTGCTTTTATATTGCTAGTGTTTTTCTAGGTTTTGACTTTTCTTTGCAACATTTACAGATGTTTTCTTTATTACAGCATACTGTAAATGTAACTCACCTAGACATTTTAAATAGAATTAGTACCATGCATTCTGGTTAGGGAGCTGCAAGAGACACTGTTAAACTAAAAACTTGGCAGCCAGACAATAGTTGGATCAAAAGTATTCACCCACTGGATATAAAAATACTGAATTAAATATCTTATCTCCACTCATAGTCCTTCATTGTTTGATTTTGGTTGGCTATGAGCTGCAAAGGTACCAAAACCTTTTGAAATTTAATTATATTGCACATACATTATCACTGTGAAATAGAACCTTCATAAGGATAAGTGTATTGTTCCTTTCAAGTGTTTACCACAAATGCTGATGTCAAAGGGCCTTGACTCCTGCATCAGCTTCTGGACATGTCTTATCTAAAGCTTTGAAAAATAAAGCATAGTGCTCGGTACTGAGGAATTTTTGCTGTTTACAAAGAGTCTGATTTGTGAGATGGTGTAATTTTCATGCAAAGGAAAATAACCCTTGCAGGAAGATTCTGTGAAAGACTTTGAGATAAGACGTGTTGTTTCTCTGCGGAATAACATCAATTTGTACAATGGTGAACTACTTCAAATGAAGACCTAAGATATATATACCTGAATCTAAAAAAAAATTGCTAATAAATTCTATTTATACATTCCATATAAACCAGAGTTTTCAAAAAGTTTTAATGTTTCAAGGCATTTCAATTTTTTGTTTTACAACATACAGTAAACCAAATTTTTCATGATTTTGACTTTCATGAAAAAAATGCCTTATTAGAGTATTTAATATGTTTCAATAAGTAAAACAGTAGTCTTCAAAACACAAAAATACCAGCCACACTTTACAGAGTCTTCTCTTATAGGCAGAGTAGCATCACACAGAACTTTTGAAGCTGCACCAAAGTTGCCAAGTCCAGGTTCTAATTACAGGTAACTTAATGCATTTTTTGAAAATTGTAGCATACAGAGCAAACCATCCAGTTAACATCACAGAATACTAAGAATATTAACAGTAATGACAATATGTCTTCAGTGATCTCTTTATGAAAAGTTTTAATTACCCATACTTGGCAGAACATGAGACAACACTTGCTTTCCAAGACAGACTGGGAAACAGCTGGGAGAACCAGCATGGCTGATCAGCCTCCAAGAGGCTTGGATTTCATCCCTGATGGCTTGCTGGCAAATGATGACCTGTAGCCATGGCAGAGGAGTCACAGGTGCTCTCAAAGCCCATCTGAACATGTAACATTATGAGCCTCCCTTCCATTGATACACAGATTTCTGTGTGTGGCACAAAAAGACAACTGCCCCAGCTTAAATACCAGAGCTGTCATTTAAAGCAAATTTGGCTACAGTTTAGGAGAAGTGATGAGAAATACAGTAGCCAATCAAGACTATTTAAATAGGAATGTAGAATATCATTAATGTAGATAGAATTTGGTAAACACACCCAATGACAAGGGAAATGCTGTATTGAAAGGGGTGGTGGGTTCAGTCAGGTCATGCCTCTGTTCCCAGAAGATGAAATAGGATTGAGGTGATGATTTATGTATATGGCAGCACAATGTAAAAAAAAAAATTAAAAAAAAAGACAAGTCCTATTTATTGTCACAGAAGCTCATTTCAATAGGCTCTTTCTTCAGGTGATGAGAACATCTGCTTCAGCTGTATTTTCCGAGCAGGTTGTAATCTCACACAGTTCTGCTGGATTTGGCAACAAGAAGCCATTCTGGGCATGGTCTGTCTCAGAGCCAAGAATTTCCAGAGCCTTTTGAATTAGGATTACACACTTCAGCTGCTTTTAGCAGCTGGGACAGGTATAGAATCAGTACACAACATGATAATCATGGCTCCTTTTAAAGAAATAATTCTCAATGGATATTCAATGAAGTTTTTGATGGTACAAGCAAACAAAATTCACAAAAACACATTTCAATTCTATTCTTCACTGCAGTACTTCAGAGAATCACACAGTGGTTGAGATTGGCAGACAGCTCCAAATATTGTCTAGTTTAACCCCTGGCTCAAAGCTGTGTCAGCCAGAGCTGGTTGCCCAGGGCCATGTCAAATCAAGTTTTGGGTGTCTCCAAGGATTAGGACTCCACAGCTTGTCTGGATAACCTGTTCCAGTGTCTTCTTTACTCCCCTCCATCAGGAACACATGGATAAACTCCTCCCATGATCTCTCTTTTCCAGGCTGACCAGTCCCAGCTTTCTCAGCCTTTCCTCGTGTGAAAGATGCTCCAAGATGTAAATCAGCTCCACATCCCTTCAGTGGCCTCACTTCAGTGAGCCTATGTCTCTTTTGTATGGGGGATCCCAGAACTGGATCTAGCAATCTAGATGAGCCCCACCAGTGCTGGCTGAGTAGATGGCAAGGATCACCTCCTCAGGCTGCTGGCAATGTTTTTCCTAATGCAGCCTAAGATGCCACTGTCTCTGTGACAAGGGCACATGTCCACCTTGGTCCACCAGGATCCTCCCTGAAAAGCAGCTCTCCAGACAGACATCAGCCTATTCTGCTGCATGAGATCATGCTTCTCCAAGTGTAGATCTTTTCATTTCTGTTCCACTGTATTTTTTTCCTGCAGTGTGTGTTAGAGAGAACCCCTCAAACTACTCAGAAAATCTTGATAAAAATAGTGCAGTTTAGCTAGCACTAGGATGGTTACAAAAAAACCATTTGTCACTTATTATGTGCATTTTTCCTCCTTATGACTGATGTTCAGCACTCTGAACATAATACCCTAAATTTCCTCCTCGTCAGTGGAGTTTAGAAGCCTTTGGGCTCATGACACCAAAGCCTGACACAGGCATGTATTTTTCCAGAGATAATGACCGGAATGTATGTTGCTAGAATCTATTAGCAGAAAATTATTATTTTACTGTTAGGAGGGGTGGGGCAGGAGGGGAAGCATCTCTGATACCTGAGGCTGATTTTGCCACCACGATTTCATCAGCTCTGTAGTGAGTTTTGTGCACAAGACAGTATCTTACCTCGAACAAAGACATAACCACTGTACTCTTCATAGTACTCTCCCATCGCCACTCGAAGCGTGTAAAGACCTTCATCTTCCTTGTTTGCATGAGTCAGGGTTAAAGAAGCTCGCTCCCCACTCCACTGCATCTGGACCCATTTGGATGGCGTAATAAGAACACCTAAGAATTAGAGAATTTAATGATGAGAACCAACAGGATCTACTGAGGAATAGATTCTGAGTACTGAGAATATCTTGGGATAGATTGGAAATACAAAAGAGACCACTCTTATTAGACAACATTCTGTCTTTGAAAACAGTCATAAATAACATCTAATTCTGCTCTTATGACAACTTTGATTTCAAAGCATTACTTCAGAAAGCAAGAGTTTTTTATCAGCTGTTACAGAACAATGTGCAACTACTTAAAACATATCTTGGTGTATAAATAAATAAATAAATAGTAAAAGCTAAATGAGCTCTATAAAGGGACCACATAGATATTTGCTCTGATAAACATGCTTCTAATTTAATTTTTTTTTTTAAGAAATAAAAGAATCGCTAGAAGACATTTTCACAGTGCTTTTTCAGTTTTCTGTGGTTTCACATCAAAATGCTAAATTATGAAACAGTTTTAGTTGAAAAAGAGAAAATATTATCATTGGAAAACCTGAGAAAGTGATGACCAAATCATAATGTTGATATAAGCTGAAGTGAGTAAAAAATTTACATGGAAGAAGTTTATATTTGTTCTTGTCAAACATTCTCACCATTTCTGTACCACTCAATGTCTGGTTTGAAGCGCTTGATATCAGGATTGATGACAACTGTGCAGCCCAGACTCATTGTCTCGCCTTCTCTCCCAAAGGCTACATCAAACTTGTCAACAAAGCTGATTTCAAACCTGGAAGCATAGCCATGAGGGGTAACGGCAACTGTATAAGAAAAAAAAAAAATCTGTTTTTCTTTCCTTCTGTAACAAAAGTAGCAATAAGAAGTACTCAGTGATTATGAATACAGTCCCAGGAAAAGTTCAAGGTATAAAGAGGAACAATGTGTATGTAAAGTCATCATCTTCAGAGGTAATTGCAGTGTTGGATAACCCAAGTCCTTTCTATTGAGAATAGACTATTTCTTCATTCATACAGCTCTAGTTTTACAGCTAGTTCATTTTAGCAGGGAGAGGCTTCTGCAAAATTTAATTTCAGAATTTTCAAAATTTCTTATCCAGTGTTTTATCATAAGGTTAGTTTTATAACTTTAAAAGACTTCTATTTGTGATTAATTATTTGTTCAGGTCAAGTTGATCTTAGCTTATATGGTTCTTCTCTTTCCCTATTTTGACTCCCTGCTCTGTCTCAGAGCACTCATGTGTCCACTCAGCCTTGGCTTTTGTAAGCTAATAAGCCTTTGTGGGGGCTACAATTAATATAAAAGGGGCTCTCCAATCCCCCAGGCATTCAGGTTGCCTATTTCCATTCTTGTTCCTGAATTTATCTTTTTGAATGCTGTGTGTCCCAAGTGGTGCAGTTTTCCAGACAGAATATCCTAAGAATCTTTTACTTGTACTGTACATACATGGCAGAGGGTTGTCCACGTTTCCTTTGAAAACAGCTCAGCTCATAAAAACTAAGGTCATTCTACTTTTACTCAACTAGCCTACACAGATAACTTTCCCTCTTCCTGTGATCAATGAATATACGCAAATTGTGATCTTTCTTCACCATAAAAAAATGATAGATCCCAAATTTTATTTTAGATATATGGAAGTCTCATCTATCAAACATTTCATGGGGTTCCTAGGGCACCTTCACTCACATGGCATATGTGGGTGGATTGTCTTATCATCATGGAAGCATGGATGCCATATGGTTAAAATGTGAGGTTCTCAGATAAAACCAACTACAATTTTTACCTTGACATATCCCAAAATAATCTAATTGTGTTCTGGATGTTTAATTTTTTCTGTGCATTTTCACAGCTTATGAAACCACATAAGCAGCAGACAACAGTTAAGTCACCTACTCTATGTAGGCACATACTTCCCCATGCCATGTTTTATATACTGCAAAAGAGGAAATGGTTCTCTGTTTGACAGATTCTATTTCATAGTGAAGTGCAATATTAACAGGATGTTTCTTATGTAAGCCAACAGGCCAAGAAGGCAATGCCATTTCCCCCCACTATTGAGGCTAACACCATCCAAAACTGTAGAGCTCCTTTACACCCTTGTAAATCAGACCTGCTTCTTTTTAAAATAATGTTACTAAATATTCTGCTTAGTCGTGTGTCATGGTGTCACAACTATAAATAGAAGTGTCAAAGAAACATATTGCAACTTACATGGAGAGAGGGAAAGATTTCTAGCATGCAAAAGACTTGCATCAAGTTCTCCTTTGTACCCTACACAGAAAAAGACAAACCTGGTCACTATCTCCAAAAGGTAAAGGCTCTGTGAACCACAAAACCAAAGCTGGTATTGTGAATCTTAACAAAAAAAAGCCTTGAAGGAAATATTTTGCAACCTACTCTTTACCACGAGGGAAGCATAAACCGAAACTTCTCCTTTAACATTCATAGCAGAGGCATGATACTGGGCAGTGTCATCAAATTCACATCTGAAATTATAGAAATGATTAGGCAGAGCACCCATTTACTCCATGGCATAGCCATAATCTAAATACTGATAATCTAAAACTCCTCTGGTGTTTTAGATTAAGGAGACCCTCAGAAATCTGGGTAAAGTCTATAAAGTAAAAGCCTGGGAGACAAACACACTGGACTCTGGACTGATTGTAGCCATTTAGCGTTTCTCCATGTTAAATCCCAAAGTTTGAAATAAATGTCTATTTTCAAATATCACTTACAGGTTTGAATTTGGGAATACAGCATAAGTAGGAAAAACAATCTGATAATATTCATTGTTAATTTACAGTCTTTAATGAAGAGATGCCTAACATGGAACTTGTAGGAATGGTAGGTTTCAAACGGCACCTGCCATTAAAAAATTGTCAAATCCAGGTAGTTGTTGATTAGGTCTCATGTTTTCAGTGTTTTTAATGCAAAGTGAGTGCAAAGATACCCCACTTGGAAGATGAGTACTGTTAAAGATCTTTCTTGTGCATAAGTGAGGACATCTCAGTTCTGTTTCTTGTTTCAGTAAGAATTGTAAACTTTGCTATGTTTCAGAAACAGTTAACTCACATATTTTTACATTTTCAACTGTACTCATCAAGCAGACAGATGGAAAAAAATAATCATTGATGTCCCACATTTCTGACTTAGCCAGACAGAATATTCAGATAAATAATCCAGATAAATAACTCAGGTAAATTGCATGTCCTCTACTGAGGTAAACCAGAACTGCTCCAACATTTAGTAGACAGCATTTGCCACAGCTGATATCCCTGATATCACCTGACTTGATATCTCTTACACTCCCAAGAGCTATGTTCACATTTTGCAGGTCTCATTCTATAGTAACATTTCAGCTTAAGCTGTTTGTTAAATTATTTAGCACTTCCTTACTCGGTGATCTCCAGAGAGTGCAGCCCATATCGACTTTGAATTATATACTTGCCAGGGTGAGCCTGTACATCAATGGGCACATTGTTCTTGTACCTATGGAAAAGTAAATAAGCAGTATGTCACAAAGAGAAGTCATTCTATACTTTAGAAGGTCAAGTGTTTGATATTTGAAGTAGAACATCAGTTTCTGCTTGTTTCTCCTAGATAAACTGTAGTCTAACTCCCTGTGAAGACATTGCATATCTTTGAAACCTTTCTCTTTTTCTCTTTGACCTGCCCCAGCTAGATTTTATTCTCAAATTAAAAGAAGAAAATAGTCTTGAGTGGGATGAAAATCAGTTCATATTACTATAAACTTCATATTGCTATTTGTAAAAGAAAGGAGGAATCGTGAGCAACATCTCAGAGTTTTGTAAATGGCAAATAAAAATTTTGTAGATGCCTTACGTACTAGCTATCATAAATATTTTGTTCGGTGAATACACTATGAGAGTTTTCTGGCACAAGTGTATCTTCAGGTAGGAAAGGTTTACTGTTCAAAATTCCCAGTTGTCCCAGTTTGAAGGAATGAATGAGCCAGTGCTGATCAGTGGTGAACTGGTACAGCTAATTTCAGAATTTATACAAACAGCTTGAGACACTCATAGGGGAAGAAGTGTGGTGCATAATAAATTCTTCCTCTTCAACTGCTGCATAAAATGTCACTCATTCTGGACAATACATAGTGTAACTACATAAAGTTTGACTGAAACCTGTCTTAAGAAGGTATTGGAAATATGGAAAAGACTGGCAGTAGAAGTCTAATAAATGAACTGCACTCTGAATTGTATTCACTACAATTGGAATTGATCTGAGGTCCATAAAGAAAAAATGTTTCCTAAGAGAGTGTCCTACTTTACATAGCTTTCCCTGCTCTTCATAAGACATATACACATAAAGAAAGTGAAATTATAAAAGATTACACATAAAAGTGTCTTCATGTTTTACTCTGATGTAGCTTAAATAAATCTTTCTTCTCACAACAGATAACCAGACAAAGAAATTTGCTTTATCATTTCAGTTTTTATATTTTAAACCTTTCTTTATTTTCAGTCAGGAAAAGGAACTGGTCTGGTGTCAATGGCTTGCCCCACTTCACCAAACAAATCAGTAATTAACGATTTTAATTTCACCAAGAATATTTTCAGTTGAGTATATCTCAAAATGAAGCTAGATCGGCAATAAATCTGAAAACTGTCATTCAGCACCATCGTACAATAAAGAATAGTTCCCTGACTACAAATATTTGGGCATAGTAATACACTGAGAGTTTTCCAAGCCCTTAAGTCAGTAAGGACCATAAACCCTAACGCTTTTTATCCTCATCTCCCTCTCAGCAAAATGTTTATGAAAAGGGACTCGATGCAGGGCAGTACTCTCTATTCTGCACATCAATCATTTGCAGAGGTGCCTGACCTCATTACTCTATTATCCTGACTTAGGCAAAGAATAATACGAGTCCAGCAAGACTAACACATTCACCACCACTCTTCACCTCATCTGTGAACTGGTGCCCCCCAGACTGAACTGCCTGGTATATCAGGGCATCTTTATATTACATCTAATGTGTCAAATATTTTAGAAAATATTTTAGAAAATAGAATAATGCCATCAGTTCTTAATATTTTCCAGGGAACATGAAATCCTGTAAACAAGACTTAACTTCATAGCATCTTTAAATTTTTTCCAAAGGGCTGGGCAACTCTTGGATCCTATGGCAGCAAAGTTGTTTGCTAGCACAGGGTGCTGTGCAGAAACAAGCTTTTACTGGGTCATGCCAGCAGCAAGAAGACTTTCACTGCTTTTGTCTTCATTATCAGGTTAGTAAAAAGGAATTGATTCAATTTTTGCTTATTTATATTAATCTACAGAAATAATAGGACTTGTGTTAGAAGGTCCACTTGTTATTTCTGGAAATGCAAATTCCAGAGCAGCCAAGTCATTAGCTAATGTGGGACTGCAACCTCCCACTGTCATTAGCCACTGATAGTTTATGCTTTCTTCTACTGGTTTCAAATGTCCTGGGTTTTCCATATGCTTTTTTTTTTTCCAATGGAGTCAGAGCAGCTGCTTCAGGCAGATTTTCTTTAGAGAGAGTTCATAAAGCTTTATAGTTTTTCAGGCACAGCATGAAAAGGTCTTCATTGCTTATAAAAAGAATGACTGTTTGCAGTACCCTACTGACATTTTATTAGAAAGGCTGAATGAAAGCTGATGGATCCAGGTCAGCACTGTCCTATATCTTAGAGCAAAGACACCAGCTGAAAAGGATGTGATATCTTTTTTTTTTCCATTAGTAGCCTGTGGCAAACTGAAATCCCTTTGGAACTCAAATGTACAGTAAAATGATGTATTAATTTCCACCATCCACATTTAGCACTTAGATGAAAGGCTGTTTCACAGCGAGAGCAAAGACAGACAGCTGAAAGCTCAGTTTAACCATGTCACGTTTTGGGGATAAGGTGAATCTCAACCAAAGTGAAAATGACACAGCTCTTGAATTCTTGGGTAGGATTCAGGTTAGAGAGCTGGACTAAAGCAGTGAGCATAGCTGGCCATTGCTTCTATCAAGCTGAGACCAGATCTAAAGGGTTTGTCTGGAGTCCTCTCCAGGTGGAATGTGAACACGGGGCACTTGTAACACTTCACAGGACGGGAAAACTCTGTTCACGCAGAGCTTGGCTGTCAGAGTCACAGAAGAGAGATCAGTGACTTTATGGACTCAGCTCTAGCCTATTAATACACCTCTTACTAGCAATTTTTGACAAGCCCTGAGATTAAGGTTTTTAAGACCTAAATAAATGCAGAGTCCCTTAAGCAATTCAAGTAGCAAATTGCAATATATGATTATAACATAACATTATGATACAGTACGTTTCCCTTCCAAGTCAGCATATTCTGTGATTCTGTAAAACTTTCCAATAATCCCAAAGCTTTCATCTTATTTGGATGGTTCCAGATGTAGTTGAAGCGACTGACTTCAAACACTGACAATGTGTCTGCTATGAGCACATCATCACTACTGAGATTTCACAACATCATCAAGGGATTTCTATTTCATGGAGATTCAGCATTATAACTGCTCAGCTGCCAAGAAGTTTGTTCTTGACCAAAACCTGCTTTAATGCTTCAGGGACATTCATGTTACTTGTAAAACTGAACTCAACTATTTGGGAAACACTATCAAAGAGAGTATGATAAATAAAACTGCTGTTTTTCCTTATTCATCAGCAGAAGGAATATATTTGATGTCGCTACCAAATAAAAAAAAAAGTCTATGCGTTCCTAGTGCTGTTACACAAATAGTTTAAATATTATATTTACTATAATAATTATATAATTATTTGTGTTATTATCATTATTACTTCATATTACTTCATTTTGCTCTTTTTCTGCACAATGCAACTTGAAAGGTGTTTGACAGGCCTGCCATCAGCACCTGATTTTTATTTTTTATTTAACTCATATCTCTCCAGAAAAATGGCTTTGCTGAGATGACTTCAGTCTCTGATTAAGTGGTGACTTTCAGTGCCAGGGATACAAACTTACCATGTAACACGAGGTTCTGGCCAGCCAGCCACGGAACAATTAAATCTAACATTTTCCTTTTCCCAGATAGTGTGGGAACGAGGCTCAATGATAAACTCAGGAGCATGTAACAGTTTATCTTTATTCAATTTTTTATGGAAAGCCTGAGTCTCTTCTAGCTGGAAAAGAAAGACTTTATTATACACTTGATTATGGCAGCAGTTAGAAGTGCAAACTAATTCCAAAACAAAACAAAGAAAAGAAAAAGTCAAAGCCCCCTGCAATTTTTATTTAAGCATCCATACGGAAGCACTTAACGTATTTATCTCACCTGAACATAGGAAACAAAGTTTTCATTTTCCAGAAGTTCTCCTTCCAAAATAACTAGATTTGATTTTACAGGGCTTTCCCTCTCAAAACTATTTTAAGTAAAAATATTTTTCCACATTTAATTACTTATTTATTATTTTAAATGCAGAGTGGAAGGTGAAATAGGCCTGAAACTCAGATGTCTCCTGTACTTGTGCTGTAATGCAAGGTTCTCTATGCCTAGATCATCTGTGAAAGAGCTACTTTGAAACCTTTCCTCCTGATGGGATCATCCACCTTCCCAAGGTAACAGGTTCAACTGCTTGATTATCCACAGAGCTGGAAAAAATTCCTAATATGGAATAAATATAGCTTTCTGAAACTAAACTATTTATCTTCTGCCCTAACTTCCACATATATGGAGAATTACAGGTCCCTATACTCCGATTATTAAAAAAGGACTTTTATAAACTGGGCAATACCAATTTTCCTTACAATGGTTTCTCAGTCCTGGACAGGTTCTATTTGTCCTCAACATTCATCAGACAGTGACTGCTCTTTATCACAGACCCAACAGACTCCAACACAACTAAATAACTGCCCCTTACTGTTACTGTTAATATTCTAAATTGGTATTTGTGTTTATATGACTGTCATTAAATTGACTGACATTAAATTTGTGACCTTTTATAACTCTCAGATCCTGAGGTACTTCTACTTAGCCAGGCACTCCTCATTTACTTGTTCTTTTCCTTCTGCATATAGCAATTTCCATTGGTTGTTATCAAATTTCACCCTCATTGTTTCTCAATTTTTGAGATGATTTTCACTTTTTTACTTTGAAAGTGTTTACACCCTTTCCAATCTTATGTCATAAGGATATTTTTAAGCATATTGCCAATTCTTCTGCTCAAAACAACAAATAATAAAATATAGCAATAGTATAGTAATGGGATAGGATAGGATAGGATAGGATAGGATAGGATAGGACAGGACAGGACAGGACAGGACAGGACAGGACAGGACAGGACAGGATAGGATAGGATAGGATAGGATAGGATAGGATAGGATAGGATAGGATAGGATAGGATAGGATAGGATAGGAATATAAGTAAATAATACATATAAGTATAGTAATAGAAATAAAGTAACATATTTGCTAAATGAAACATATTTGCACTTAGATGCCCTGCTGGTCTGGTAATGACATATCTGTAATTATGCTTTGAGTATTATTTTTTAAGAAGCTGGACAATAATGCACACAATTAGAGATTCAGCTCCAGATGTTCTTTCTGAATTTACACCTAATTCTGTCCTAATTTACACCCAGTGATTAAAACTCTGGGGTGAACACTTTGGACAAACTTGTTCTCAGGCCACAAAAGCCTAGAAATTACCCATTCACCTACTTATGATCAATATTTATTTATTTATTTATATAAAAAATATATATTTATACATATTGCCACCTTTTTTTTCTCTGCCCAGCACCTGCCTCATCCTCCAGGTGAAGGATGCCGTGCCATTTAAATAGGTGTGGGCATGACCAAAGAGCTTCCCCTGGTCCCTCACTCTGTCCTTTTCTCTCAGCACAACAGCAGCATTCCTGGTGCCTGCCTCAGGCACAGTGTTTCTCTCCTTATCCATTTGATACCTGGATAACAAGACCTTTAAGTAACTCAAGAGATTTCCATTGAAAATGCTTAGGTTTATTATGACCATTATTGTGATTGCCCATGGAGTAAAGCAGGGCCCCGGTGTGCTAGGCACTTTACAAACACCAAAAAAAAACCAACTAATTTTCTTTTCCAGCTTAAGTATTACTTTCTAAACTTTTACCGTTTTCTTCATGGCCACACGTTCAGCAGACTCCCGGATTGCCACTTTCCTTGATTTTTTTTCATGATGTTCCTCTTCAGAAGTTGTCTTGGCCACCTTTTTGACACTAACTCCTTCCCCTGTGGCAAAAAGGTTCCTCTTGGCAATATATGCAGCACTTTCTTTAATTCTCTCTTCTTCAGTGTCTGTGATACCACTGAGATTCACCTCTCTGAAAGAAATTTTAAGTAGCAGAATCCCATTGGAAAATGCTGCGAAAATGTTCCACTTCTACTTGCTACCAAATTAGCCACTGCAGTGGCCAACACTCTTATGCTACTATACTCTCATATGTATTCAAAGCAGAAACATGGAAGGGATTCTGCAGAAAGACTGAGTATTTTACTGTTGAAAGTCATGGCCATTTTCAGGGCCTCTCCCTCTAAATATGCCATATACATTTTCATTTTAAACATTATCCTTCTGTGGCTTTTTACCTCCATCACTATAAAGATGAGTGTGAGGCATAGCCACAGATCTTCAGGTGTTAACTTACAGCTGCAGTGTTTGTAACAACACTGCCAAAGGGACACAAGATAATTATGGCTGTAAATAATGTCCTCATTCATGATTTATATATCCACCCCCCAACATAAATGTAGATAACAAAAAGTCCTCTTCATTCATAGAAAATTCCATCCTATATTGCATTCAAGAAGATAGCTATGGATTTTCCTGAAGCCTCCTCTTCAGGCTTTATACAGAGGTGAGACAAAAAGAGCTCTCAATGGGTGCAATCCTGTTTCCACACTCACACATGGATGTACCATTAAAACCATACTGTTTTAGCACTGTCAGGACATTACAGCTGCTGTACTGGTACATACACCATGAGAGTTCCTTGACTTAAGAAGAAGCATTAATATCCTCCTGCTGAATTTAGTTACTTTAAGGGAACATAAGATAGCACACTGAAAACAAATTCTGTTTAAGTTCCCATTAAGTGCCATCTTGCAAGCACTATAGAAACGTCACCTCTGTTTCTAGAGTGCACTCAAGCACAGCCTCTCTTTTATCATAAAAAACTTACCACTACTTCTACAAAGCAAAAAATAGAAGGGAGAATTTTTTTCTGTTTTCTTTAAGATTGCCAATATTATGTATCTGATAGCACATCTCAATACTCAAAAAATTTGAATTTAAGCTGAGAATTAAGTGGCCAGCCCATTATCTATGAAGTCAGTTCGGTGAGATGCAAGGCAGTCAAGCAGTGGAATATGCTGTAAACTTAATTACATTTAACAAATGCCAAGGTTAAAAATCTTACTTAACAGCATAGAGCTTTGACCCCCTCAAACTCAACTTCCCATTTTCAGTCTGCTTTAAGAGGATGATCCTTAAGAAATCAGTGGAACAACAGATTCCCTCCACTTAGGCACATCCCCACAAATATCACCTAAAGCTGCAGATATATGGAAAAGATTTTTTTAAATCAGTATAATTAATATGAATATAGCTATCTACATTCATTTTAAATTAATCCATGGCATTTTTCTTCAAAAGCAAACTGATATTATTTCCTCCTTAATTAAAGTAGTTAATATTTCAGCAACTTAACAGTATGGACTGGTTTCTCAAGGCACTAAGCATCTTTTGGGAGATGATGAATATCCTCTGACTAAAATAGAATTCATCCTAGTCATTTGCAGTTGTAATCCCCAGATGCTTGTGATTAACAGTATTAAATATTTAGATTTTCTAATAATTTCTCCCTGTTTTAATCTTTCCAGATCAAAGAGAATCACGTTCCCTGAAAAGAGACATGCACTAAACCAGCAAACCATACCATTTAAGAGTTGGTTTTACAGTCAAGTCTCAAGGGCTTCAGTAGAAAATAATTTTCAAACAGACACAACCAGATCCAATCCCAAATGGCACAGGCAAAATATAATTTTAAGGGTATCTGCCATCTACAGTCCTTTGGTATAGGCTTATTAGTGATTGCAAATAGTTCCATGAGCCACATTCAGCAACTTCAGCACTTATGGCATTACATCAACCTCTGGGTGTTTCACTGTCTAAAATACTGTCTGGCTGTCTCCACAATTTTCTCTTGCAAGGATTAGCCCAGGTGTTTAAAAGGATCAAATCAAAGTGAATAATCTGAGCAAAGTATTTTTTCTACAGCAGAACCTGAGGGTTCTGAAGTAGAACTAAATAATGGAAATGGTGACACATCGCTGAAGGTCACCCAGATCCCAGAAACCCACAGAGAGATGACCTTTATAAATAACTATTCCTTTTAACAGCTCTCTGCCCATGGGAAACAACACATCCATTTCACTGAGGAATTTGGGAATGACATATAGCATGCACATGGCTCAATGGGCTTCAGCTGTTATCTTTCAAACAAAAATAAATATCTGAGAGGAATGTGGCATGCAACTTCCACAGTCTTGGCATGTGGTCATGAGCATGATGCCAACAGTGAAAAGCCTAAGCCAGTTACCATTTCATGCCATGTTGAGTTGAGCACTCTACAGTCATCATATGCTCTTTTAACTAATATTTAACCTTTTTTAAAAAAAATCCCAAAACAAAATTAAAAGCTTTTTGATCATTTTAGTGGTAGAAAAGCACATACAGGTTTCTGAATTGCCATAAGCAAAGAGTAAGATAGACAAGAAAAAAAACCAAAAAACGATATAAGAATCTGACAGTACCTTTCAACTTAGGGTCCCAAATAGAACCCCAAAATATTTTACAGATACAAATATATTAAACTACACACCATCACATTGAGTTAGATATTACTGCATGCATTAAAAAATAAAATAAATTATTTCTTAATGTTTGTTAACATGATGTGCTAAGATCACAGAGGCCTGTAAAAAAGCTAAGTTCTAATCAACAGTTGTGTTTTTCAACTATTGCCCAACACTATAAATTTTACTTGTGTAGACTCAAAATGCAATAAAATGGGAGGATATTTGTGCTTGAGGGCATGGGAGACAGGTGATGGTGAGCTGCAAATCTGCTACATAAGTATAAACACTGGCAGAGATGCAAAAGTAGTGAGAAGCCTTGAGAATACATTATCTCAAGTTCTGCATGAGACTGTCACATTTTTATGTGTTTCTATTGCAGAAGGTACAGATGCAACTCCAAAGCAATTTTTTAAAAAGGCAGGAGTGTGTTTCTTAGTGTTGGTTAGATCAAAGAGCAGTGAAACCAATACTGGAATGTACAATGGGTGAGAAAAAAAATACTCTGAAATAGTGGGAGGGAGTTAATAAAAAACAAAATTACTGTTCTCATCACAAATGCTCAGAAGGCCAGAGCAATAACATCCTCCACTGACAAGCTGGAACTCAGTTCATGTGAAACCACAAGTTTGGCATACAAAGCAGAAGTGCCATTGGGTGTTGATTAAGAAAAGCATTGGCTCCCAAAAACAACTTGGATGTGTCCCTTGAAAAATGCTGAGCTGCAGAGGAAGGACAAGTTGAGGGAAGGCTTCTGTTCAACTGGAGGTAGGCAAGAAAATATTTTCCTGGCCTCTAACCAGGAACCAGTTTTCCATGCTACACCCCAGTATGTATTAATCTGAACAAGTGACTATGGTGGAACTGCTGGAGAGTCCTACTAAAATCATTATGCCATACCCCAAAAAGGGCAGGGGACCCTCTTTCCTGATGTTGGTTCTGGCTTCCACATGAAGTTCACATTCAGCTTTACTGAGAACACTGCTGCAGTAAGATGTATGACATCAGTAGTAACCATACAATAAATACCACCAACAAGTTAGATCAGTATAAATCATTACAATGGATTTGAGAAAGCATTTGATTTTATTCCAGGTTTTCTCTGTGCCAGGACAAGATGTTAGCACGTTGTTTCATTGTTTCTATGTTTAATGCTTGGTAAGAGATATTTGATTACAGAATAAGTCTTCAAACCAAAAGAATAAGCTAAATAATGTGGACAACATGCTTGTCAGGTTCCCACTAGGCAGGGTTCTAATTATATTTTCATTTCATAGAAAGTGGCCCTGATGATGTGTTCAAAACAAAATCCAGACATGTAGGTCCATTTGTCCTGGCTCTGGATGAACAATGTCCAATTTTCTGCCAGTCAGCTGACTTCTCTTTGTCTTTTTTCACTCATGTGGAGTGCAAACTATCACCATAAGATCCATGAGTGTAAAGGCAGATTAATGGATTTTTTATTTTATAATTTGCTAATAAAATGTCAGAAATAAGATACCAAACAAAATGGAAATGAACATACCGTCCTGTGAATATGGGCACTGAGTAGTCTAAGGCTTCGTTCTCTTTGTCCTCTGATATCAAACTCTGTTTTGCTCTCTTTGCTTTGGGACTCATCTTATAGGATTGATCTTCTATCATTAAGTTGGAATTTTTCAGTCTGAAATAAAAATTTTATTGTTAAAAACAGGGAAAAAACTGTTAAGCAGCACTCAAAAATACAATTAAAGTACTAAATTTTTTTTGCTGTCTTGTTTTGTAATCAAGAATTTATAATTTTTAATAGCCATAGTTTCAGAGTTATTAAACACATAACTAAGTGTACTTTTGACAATCTTATCATTACACACATACCACTTATGCCCCTTCATATTAAATCTAAATAGATAAACAATACACCTGGTAGCAATGTACTTTTAATAGTTTTTGGTTAGGGACTTGGGAAATAGTTTAAGTCTCTCTACAGAAATCGTGGGGCACTTCATTGCTCAGAAACCAGTGTTGCCATTCCCACTGCTCTCCCTTACCACTCCAATCCATTGGAAGAGTTGAGTGAAGTAGCACAATTTAACATAGCACAGATAAATGCAGGATGATTGAAAAGGAGGAAGAGCTTTCCCCCCCATCCTCACCAGCCTGGGAGGGATTATGAAGTGTATGGAAGCGTATTTGAGGCAATCACTTTAGGTTAATTTCTAAAACAGTTACAAATTGGGTAAACAAACTTGAAACACCTGGTCCTCCTTTGTCAAAGCAACACATCTCTAATTCCCATATCTATGGAATATGCTGATTATTTGTCAGCCTTTTATAAATCCCCGAAGTGTCTATTCACCTGTCTTGCAACATCACCACAGAAAACCACATATGAGTCTGTTTGTTTTTTTTGACACAGTATGAGCTCCCAGCTTACATGTGCAGATACAGGAGCAGAATGATGGTTTCCCAGCAAGGCTCATTAACCCTGACATGTGCCTCTGTCAGGGATAACCTGCTTCCCACACCCTGGATAGCTTACACTGGTGTCTCCACGCAGCACGCTGTACACATATATCAAAACCCATGCTAACACTGGGCCCCTGGGAATGTTACACATGCATAATGTAATATAATACTACATCCTTGGGCTAATGTTTTCCTTAGGCTGTATCCCTGCAGAAGTACCACCACCAACACACAAAGAGCGCTTAGTTTCCAAAATATGTGCTAGTAATCTATCCACTGAGACTGTGTGAGATGACACAGGTCCACTTTCATTCTCCCATCTTTCCTTCCTTCATCTATTTGTGTCCATCCCTTTGCCCAGGCTGCATTCTCTCCCTACACAGTTCCTGTTAAAATATCTCCCATTCTCTGTCTCTCTTGCTGTCTTTCTTAATGTAATTCCTCTGTGGTCCCCAGGTGCCACCACTGCCAAGCCTACAGCACTGCTGCCAAGAGATGCTCAGCAAGGGGGGTAAAAGTAGCCATGCACTGCTTCTCCTTCCTTCCTCCTCTCCCTGTAACCTGGCCCCCAGGCAAAAGAAGGCACAGCCAGTGAGGGACTGTGGCACACACTGCAGGGCTGGGGCCAAGGGTTTCCCATGTCAGGCACCACAGGGTCAGCCAAGGCATGCACCACATCTACAGGAGAGAGATGCTGTGGGCTCTGGGTTTTGACACCAGGCACTGCTCAGGACAGCCTGGGACAAGAGAGGTGGATCCAGCTGTAGGGACAGAAATCCAAGCAGAAAACACTCGGGAACAGTCCAGGCAGATTAAACTAAAAAGGAAGAGACACACTGAAATGGGGTGGGCAATGGCCTTACTCCTGGCTTGGACAACGATGTGGAACAATCACTATGGCAAACTACAAGTGCACTGGGAGAACTCATCAAATAAGTGATAAGAAACATCAAAGGCAAAATATTTTCATTATTTTTCTTAATTGAACTAGAGTCTATAAGGAGCTGCAGATCTTTACTTAGCAGGTGACTTTTATTCCTGTCCTATTTAAAAATGGGTCAAACCTGGAATTTTGACTCTGGTAGCCATTAGATTTCCTCAGAGCTTTAGGCTGAACCTGTTAGGAGGCCATTTGAATCCTGGTTGTTTCTAGATCAAGAAGGATCACAGTACCAATTGAACTTAAGTTAAAATGTCTAGAAGTTTCTATTTTCATAAATGTAGTTGAAATGTGAAAATTTCAGCTCAGGAATTTACAGCACTGTTAAATCCAGAACAACACATTATTCCTAAAGGAGAGTTTGGCCTTGCAGTCAGTTTTCATTTAAAATCCAGATTACACACTCATGCAGGGAAATTAATGGGAAGCATATAGAGCAGTTCCCATCACTCCCTGCTGGGCATTTTGTTATCTTTCCTGTATGGCAGTGGGGGTTTCCTATCATTCACTTATCTCTCTCTAAAATTATTTGAAAAGACAAGAATAAGTTGCTATAGGTTCTGTGTTGTTTGGAGGATGTTTTTTACTCAAACACTGCAAGTGTTTGAAGTTGAATATCTGACCTTCATGACCATACTAGAGCACCCAGTTAGTGTTTTCAGAGAGACAACTAGAGTCACTTGAAAATATTCTTTAGAATTGCATTGCATAAACCAAGAGATCAGATTAATAAATTTGAAGCAGCAGAAAATATTTCTCCTTTCTAAATTCTAACACTTGCTTCTGTTCTGGCAGAGCTAGATGGAGGCTAGTAGAAACACATATTCAAATGGAGCTCTTTGCTTGAGAATATAGGTTAAACACCCCTCTATCACAAGGTTTATTTCCCTGTTTTCCTGTGTTCTCACTAATTCTTCCTGTGCAACAGAAAAACAAAATCCTGCCTAAAACCCTTATTTAAGTGGCCCAAAGGAGGACCCTGTTTCTTGAACCAGATTCTAAAATCTTGCCCTTTATTTAAAACTGTTCCAACCTTCTACCTGATATGTGGAACAGAATCTCCCCAGAGGAGCAAGAACAGGGTATCAGTGCTCTCTAGTTTCATAGGGAGGAACAGTACCATGACCTTTTAACATCTTTCAGCCTCATTTGATATGCCCAGCTAGCATACGTATATTTTTTTCCAGGTCAGATATTATCTGTACTGGCTTATCAAGGTTGGTGACCTAAGCCTACTGTCCTTACTTCAGGGTGGTTTTCATGTTAAAATATTAATACCAGCATTTTTCTAATTTTTCATTAGAGCCAGTGAGTTTTTAAAGGCACAGGCATTGTTCTGTAGAGATGTAAAAAACCAGATGTTATTAACTTTTCCCTCTAGCCAAACAGGAATTAAAGAAAACACTGTGCAGGACGTCTGCAGCTCCAAAACAGATGCTTTGTCCTGTTTGGATGTCTTGTTCTCAGACAGAGAATATGTTTGCACTGCTTTTTTTTCTGTGCCTGAAGGGACAAGTTTCCCACACTTCCAAAAGAGAGTCTGTACTCAGTGGATGTAGAAATGTGTTCTGAAAGCAGACCACGACACCTAGTCTTCAGGTGTCTCATGTGGATGAAAAGGCACATATAAGCTCTTTTGAACCTCTATAAAATCATGTATCTTGTCCTAAGCAGAAAGAGATTATGTATACACGGCTGCTGCAACAGCTGTACCTGCTGGAGAAGTTCTGTTAGCCACAAGGCCTTGTCCAGGCTCTCTTTTTAGCAGCTGTTTCTTTCCTAATTTGCAGTATTTTAACTTAGTGTAAATAGGAGACAGTGGGTTGGCAGACCCAGTTACAGGAAAGGGAAAAAAATATTTTCAGCAAAGGACTCTTTAAATTCTAAAAATGAGAAATGCTCTCTGGTGGCTATTTTAATTTTAAGTTGCTGACAGGTTTGTCACAAGCCCAGGCAATATTGCTGGCAATATTCCTTAACACAGCTTCCACAAGAATTTTATTTCAAGGGGAATTGTTTCCACAGAGCAGGTCTCATTAAAACAATTTCCAGGCTTGGGTATGACATCTGGAAGCCAGCTTCTTAATCCTCACCTATAATAAACCAAAGGATGAGCAGTGCCAAGATAATGGTCATCTCACGTTTCTGGAAATGCATTATTTACTCAGCCTTGTCCTGATCCTGCTTACAGTGTTGCTCAGAAGAGCATTGGCTCTCGCTGGCAGCCTAATTAATTGCAAGTTAGAAAGGCATCCCTCCACTCTTTGCTTGGCACACCTGAATTTCATAACTGTCTTCTTTGCTGTTTCACCTGACCTGCAAAATACATGCAAATAAATGCCTGAGCCACACCAGTAACTTCTGTTTTCCCTCTAAGCAGGAAGGCCCCCTTTCCCTCTGGCCCTTTTGGTGGCAAATAATCTGTCTGTGACACAAAGGGGATTATCCGATACTGCTAGACAGGAGAATAACACATGGAAAAGCAGTGAAAGTTTGAGCAAAGGCAAACCACTGAGTTTAATCCAGCAGTCCTGTTTGACAGCCCTGTAGGGCTGTAAGCAGCTTTGGCAGATCTGAATCAAGGCTTCTCAGAAACACACAGAGGATAGAATGCTGCTGTGGGAGAAGGCTTTTCAGGAGCCAGCTTGTCTGTGCTGGCAGCCCCCAAGGGTTGGATGGGGAAGAGGATGGGTGGCCACAACACTGGCTTGTGGGAGTCATACATCCCTCACCTGCACAGAGCCTCAAGGGAAGCAGCACATGTCACTTTTCCTGCCTCTGCTGAAGCCAAAGAAGAAGTGCTTGGCTAGAGACAGCCCCGTGAGCTGGTGGAGAGGGCTGGGTGTGAAGAGGCAGCCTCTACATGGTGAGATGCCCTTTCTTTTGGGAGCCCAGAGGTTTGCACCTTTGGCCAACTGCAACCCGCAGAGCAGCAAACTTCCATACGTGCTCTTGATTTTGCCAGTTTTCATTTCCCTCCTTGTACTTCCTCAAGCTGTTGTGGTGTGAAGAAGACTTGAAATGTGACGGACAGGCCACTTGCACATGGAAATTTTTTCATCTTCCTGAAAAATCAAGCTATGGCTTCTTCAAACTGCCTGTGTTCGCACTCTGGGAATGTCCTCCGCTCAAGCGAGGCTTCAATGTCTCAGAACTGGGTCCAGGTCAAGGTCTTGCAGGTTACCTAATTTCTAGTCCTTCTGCAGTGCTTTCCTCGTGATAAATTCCTCCCATAGCACTAACTGCATGTCAACAGCAATGCTTCAAGAACACTTTCCTGTACTGTGACTACAGAAAAGGATGAGACTTAAATTTTGCAAGAACAATAAATTAAACAAAAGCTATTTTAGATTTTAAAAAAAGTGACCTGAATAAAAACTTAAATATTAAGTTTTCCTGTTGATGTTAATGGTGTTTATTTGCAAAACTATATATGTGTAAATCTATATTTGATGGCAATATTCACTGATATGCAGCCATCAATTGTTAGCTGAAAAAATTTGTTTGGATTTGGATTTGTATGTCCATTCTGGTTTCAAGCAAACCTCTGTTGAGGTAATTTAGATAGAGCATTTCAATTCAAAGCCTTTTCTACTTCTAGAAGATTGGAAGAATTTAAAGGTTCTTTTTTTTCCCCCTACACCATTCTTTTCATAGGGATGAAAACAGAAAGTCTTTGATTTTTTTCTAATTTATTTGAGTAAGGCTTTTTGTCTCCACATTAACCCTTAAAGTGTTTGGGTTATCTGGGAAAAACAGTACAAATTTGGCAAGAATTTCTCCAAATTTGAACTACATTTAACTGTAGAATTGCATTATTTTTTCCATTTCTTGAAAATTGCATAAATATGGGTTGCAAAAAATAAACAAATACCAACATAGAGGCTATATTATCTATAAACCCAAGTGAAATACTGAGATTTTTCATTCAGATATATTGTCTCCTGTGTTAATTAAGTTTTGTGTAAGACAGATTGAAATCACATGTATTTAATCTCCAGAGTCCTTGTCTTAGGTAGCAGCACTGAATTTCTCAAACCTATTTCTGTGACAGGATCACAGAAATAAAGAAGTTGCAGCTGAGACATTCTTATCTCTGAACAATCTCTTGGAAAGTCTTGAACTACAGAGTGTTATATATGCAAATGTGCTATTTTAAACCAAAAACTTTTATCTCAAGCAAAGCCTCAGGAAACCTGGAAATGTTTTAAGTTCTCTCTCAGCTAACCAATTTTATTTCCTTCAATATTACACTGCTGATATTAGAGTTCTTAATGAGAACATACAGGTGTCAGAAGAAACTCATATGACAGCTGAAGTGCTTGTAACTTGAACTCAGAAATAGGTTTTTTAACAATCATGTTTTACAACTTCAAGTTCTATTTTTTATGAGAACCTTTTGTTCAAGAAGAAGCAAGCTTTGGGTTAGGGTCAGCAACAGAGTGCAGGCACAGCTGCATTAATGCAGAAATCTGGGATATCTTCCTTATCCAGCTCCCTTTGATAGCATAACCCTCAATCCCAGCACCTGCAGTTTTCTTCTCTTCACCAGCAGATTATAAATGAGATTCTCACTGCTTTCTCAGTGGTAAACTATCTGCACAAGTAAAATAGTTTCAACAGCAAAGTCTGGATACAACCCAGCCTAAGACAATCATAAAATGATTACAGCCTCTAAGATCATCAGGTTCAACCAGTAACCCGACAGTGCCAAACCCACTCTTAAACCGTGTCCTTAAGTGCCACACGTTTTTTGAACATTTCCGAGAGTGATGATTCCACCATTTCCCTGATCAGCCTATTCCAAAACTTGACCACCCTTTCAGTGAAGAAATGTTTCCTAATACCAAGTCTAAATCTCCCCTGCAGCTTGAGGTCATTTCCTCTCATCCTGCCTCATTACCTGGGAGATGAGACACTGTGCAACCTGCCTGGTTACACACTCTCAGATAGTTGTAGAGAGTGGTAAGGCCTCCCCTGATTGTCCCTTTCTTCAGACTAAATAACTGTATTTCCCTCAGCTGTTCCTCAGAAGTCTTGTGCTCCAGAACGTTCATCAGCTTTATTGCCCCTCTTTGGATATGTTCCAGCAACTCAATGTCTTTCTTGTAGGAAGGAGTTAAACAAAGCCATTCACCCTGGCTGTAACAGCCTGAGGTTCAAATTCCTGAACAAACTCTGGCAGATAGACATTGGACCCTGAGCTTCCTGAAAGCCAAGTGAAGGCTGAAATCACAAGGTATAGTTTACTGTGGTACATGTAGTCTTTCTCTCATTTATTTTGGCCAAGATTTCACCATTATTCATAATCCTGGGAGGATATTCAGTTTTCAAAATTTTAATTTCCCGATGAGCAAGTTTTGATCAGTTCTGCTAATGATACTCTTAATTTTGCAAAAATACAACACCAAGCAGATGTTTCGAGCTACAATTTGTTGATCATTTCCTCTATTGCTAACAGCTGCTCTAATCTTACATTAATACTTCCTAATTTCTGTAAATCTCTGAGATACATACATACAAATAATATGAGGCAATTATATAAAAATATTCTGCTAATGCAATTGCTTGAGCAGTATTTATTACCTTAAATTAAAAGAAAAACAACATAACTTTGAGAGCTAAGCATAGCTACTCTTATCATGTAAAATGGACACTTCAAGTTATTTTTACTTCAGAAATGTATGCCTCAACCAATACACAGTGTGAAAATTTCAGTTTCTTTAATCACTCAGCACAAAAGTGAAACTATTAGGCCAAAGAAGAATGAATCATATATGAACACATCAACTCAAACTTGCAGGAAGAGCTTTGAGTTCTTTTACTCTTTCAATCTGGCCAGGTAAGAGACAGCCTCAATCCAAAAGCTATCTCAACTCTTCATATTAAATTCAGATGTATTTATATGCCTGAACAATTTGGAAGGAGGGGTAGCTCATGCCTAACCAGTTTGGAGTGTGATTGTGTCACTATTCAGCCACATCAGCATAGCCAGAGCTATTCTTATGACAGTCCAACCTTCACACGTGAATTAGTCCAACAAACTAAGCTGACAACAGTCCTTCCCATTGCCAAAGCCAAGGGAAAACACCAGACCAGGAAAATACATTTATTCCAAGTTATAGAGAAAGTTTATGTGGACGAGGAGGAGAGTTTTGCCACGGAAAGTGATTGGACATTTTTCTAACCAGAATGCTGTTTCGAAGAGGGATTTACTTACCCCAAACTGTAGGCTTCAGATCCCAGCCTGTAGGCTGCAGCCAGCTTGTTGACGGATTCAGATGCATGGCTGTAGGCAGCCGAGCTGGTGCTGAGGGACTCAGAGTCGAGGCTGTAGGCAGCAGATCTCTTACTCTGCGCGGCAGAGCGGTCGTAGGCTGCGGATCCGTAGCTGTAGGCGGCCGACTCGAGGTCGTAGGCTGAAGAGCCGTGGCTGTAAGCTGCTGAGGAGTCAAGGCTGAAGCCTGCTGCAGACGAGTGGCGATAGGCTGCGGAGCCCCTGGCATAAGCTGCAGACCCTTGAGCATAGACGGCGGACTTACTCTTTGTCTCCTTTTGGTACTGGCTCACAGTGGAGGACAGCGCTTTGTGGCGGTACGCACGGTCATAGTGCTCGTGGTGTCTTTGGTAGAACGGTAAAGACATCATGGGTGCCTTCAAATTTTGGGCTTCACTGCACTTTTCTGAGTGTAAATAAACAGGATAATGTCTGAAAAAGAACAGGTCAAATATAAGGACTGCTATCAAGGAACTCCTGAGTATGCATACAAATACTCCCCAACTTCACACAAACCAACACTGAACTTGAAAAATCAACTGCAATGAATTTAGAGTTCACATCTTTTTATGATGTGATTTAGACTTTCAGACATGTTCATATTCAGGTTTCAAGATGCTCACATGCCATCTCTCATGACCAGAAACTTTTGCACTGTCGTGTCTGTTCATTTGGAGTTGGCAAACTATTCAAGTTTTATGTGCTCACTTATTACTGCAAACTAATGAAACTCTGTGTGCCTGGCTTCTTCAGAGATAGTATAAATAATTGTTTTCAATTACAATAAAGATAATAAAGTAATAAATTATTTTTAAAGGCATGAGCAAATCAAGCAAGACCATAAAAGCTGAAACAAAAACATATGAACATTTAATTTCTTTTTCTAATCCAATTTTCATATTGAATTTAATGTTCCATTTATTATTACAGCAGTGAATTAAAGCACTACAATTGAGAAGGATATCAGTTTTTCTCTAAATGTGCATTACAGCGATTGTTTTGAATGTGATACCAGTGTTCAGTTTAAAAGGGCTTATTGTGCATTATACTTTTACAGTTTAATCAGGGATCCAGTCTGTATGCAATGGGTAAAATAATATCATGTTCCTCAATCCAAACCCTTTTCTTTTACCCTAAAATATCATGTTCAAGATTGCCAAGACCCTTCCTCCAGACAATAGACCCATTTAAATTTTCGTTTGCACGTCATCAGTTGATTGTTTTCTAGTCACTTGTAGTGCAAATTTTGATCATGTAAGAGGTAGTTCCCCTCTCAAAATGGGATGAAAATTGAGTGCAGAAAGATATTATCTTTTTTGTTTATTTGTTTTAAAACCAGCAGTGCAGTTATTATTTTGCTTTTTTATTTTGCTGTTGTTAATTCTGACTTTTTCTACTTTGACATGCAAGCTTGCCTCAAGTGATCCGTATAATAATCTTTTTTTCTCTTTCTTCTAGGCTCACATGGCTACTAGGACTGTCCCTTTTTTTCTCTTTCTTCTAGGCTCACATGGCTACTAGGACTGTCCCTGAAAAGTCCCTGATTACTAATAGAAATGAGGTACAATAAGGAAATATTAACAAGGATTTAAAGAAGATCCAAAAACAAGGGTGAGAGGTGTTTGTTATTGTTTTGGGGTTTTTTAGAATCAATCACAACAGTAGGAAAATTGTTCTGCTTCATGTTCTCTTCATATTAATGAAAAACAATTTAATGTTTAGACATAACATACTCTTGCAAAACTGGAAGGCTATCATGACTTCAAGAAAGTCTAGGTATCTGAATTGGGTTGTCCTGCACAGGGTCTGGAGTTGGTCTTTGATGATCCTTGTGGGGCCCTTCCATCTCAGAATGTTCTCTACTTCTGTCATTTTTCCCTGGTGTTTATGTTCCCTAGTTTTCAGTCCTTGGCTTTTACTTTAGTATTTGGTTCTGAGAGCAAGTCAACAAATTTCAAACTATTATCTTTGATAATTGCTGAGGTATTCCCCCTAGCCAAGGCAAATTATGAACCCCCCCAAAAAAAACCAAAAAAACAAACCCAAACACATCAAAAACCAAAAACAAGAAGAAAATTTCCTTATATTTTAGGGATCTCACAAGGGGATGCTCTCTGTAGGACAGTTGAATTGATCATTTAGTTGCAGGAAATCAGCAAGGAAGAAACTTATTCAGAAACATTTTATGTGAAAGAAATTCCTGATATCCTGACCACAGTGAAACTGTGACTTCAATTAGATTAGATAATATATTTACTTTATTTTTATCTGAGGAAGAAAGAGAAATGGGAAAGAGTGTCAATCCATTGGTCTCTGTGGCAAAAACTGATGCTCCTTTTTGACTCTCTTATTCCTAATGCTGACTATTTTTTTCATGTCAGTCTGAAAGAATGCAATTATTCTGTCTAGCATCCCTGTTTCTAATACCTGTCAGTATTTTGTGTTGTTACTTGTTTCCCTTTGTTAGCAACCCGTAGTATGTAGCTCCTCTTAATTTCCCTAGTTTCAGAATACTTTTTCTTCATTTTTCTTCATTGCCTTCCTCTTCCAGCTCTGTGGAGATGGGTTTAGGACTTTTAAGTCATTGTGATCACAGCCTGGGAAGGATAAGGCATACAGAAGAATATTGTCTTGCACAATGAAATGGAAGGAACACGACAACATTCTGTTTTCCTCCTGCAGAGTACTATGGTTTGTCTTCACCATCTTTATTTGAAGTGTTGGCTGGCTCCATCATTCATACAACAGCCACAGTGCTAACAGTCAGCTCAGGCATTCCCACAGCCTTCCAGGCTTCAAGGTACAGAAGGTGATCCACAAATATGAAGCACTGCATGTTTTGCCCATTAGGAAATTAAATGAGGCATTTCATTTACATTTTATCAGACCAAAAGAACAAGCTAAAATGTACAAAGGAAACATTTTTCCTCCCAACACAAAAGGTCTGGATCTCACTGTCCTCAGTTGTAAAAGTCTGTGATAGGAGTAAGGACTAAGCTAGCAAGGCAGGCACTGAGCACAAAGTGAGCTCTCATGGTTCAAATCAAAACCAACACTGACTCACATCATGTAAAAGGAAACTCCTTTCATAGATACTTTATCACACTATGACTTATATTTCCTCTGAAACATCACAGGTTGCTCACAGGCCAGGATAAGCTGGTTACACTAATCTGATCAGATACAGCAGTGCTAGGCTATCAGAGACAAGTAGCTCAGAAACTTCAAAGGACTTTGCTCCTATCTGGAGCACTGCCTGATTATCACATTGACTCCCATCTCTTAAGTTTTATCTGTGCTACCTGCAGTCAGTCTGGGTGCACTAACCAGCCCCCTTCAGTGTGAGGGAAACATTCCCTCTCAAGATAGGTGCAGCACCTCAGAGGTGGCCTAAAAATATTCATGGCCATAGTTAGATGAATTCAGACTTTTTAGAGCTATATTTTAGCAGCTGTTGAACTGAATATTTAAAATTACTACTGACCAGACAGATAATTCTGTCCATTTTTCATAGCTACACATTAAAGGAAGTGATTCTTCTGTCATTACCTCTTGTGTTATCTGTCTGTGTAATTCTTTAAAGATCAACTCCATCAGTCAATGAAAACAGTGAAATAGATTTTAAAAATGAAACTTTTGTAAGCAGAGAAAAAATAACATCCCATGCAACAAGAAAATATTTATGTTATTTAAATATTCTCTAAGCCCACAGGAGATTATGTGACAAACTCTTCCTGTGTTCCTGTGTCTCTTCCAGTAACCCAGGCTTTATTTGAGAGTAGTGTGACAATATGCAAAGATAGATGAGTGAAAATAAAAGAGCCCCTGCACTACTTTCTTTTGTTTCACAGCTGAACCTTCAGATGTCTTCAATTCACATCCACAAATCCCTCAACTGCTGAGCTAAGAAGAATAAAGGGAGCAACTATCAACTTGGTGTTACAGATTCAGATTAAAAATAACTGAACACATAAAACCTTCCGGCATAAAAAAACCACTTACCAGGATCCAAATGAATGGCAGCAAATGGAAGAGCTCTCAAGTGGACGAATAGCACAAAAATACAGCAGCAATGAAGCCAGCAAAGAAAGAGGTAGTTAGGATGAGGGGTAAGGACTGGACTTCAAGGTCCAGAACAAAAATAATGAGTGCAGTCAGTGGAATGTCAGAGCCCCAGTCCAGACCTTTTATGGCCAGGGGGATGCTATAAATATAGCATCGAAGAGGGAGAGAGACAGAGACAGATACCGATACCCTGTACTATCTCTGTGCAAAGGCATGATGACGGCAGCTTCAAACCAAAGGAGATACCGAGTTCTCCCCTTAAAATATCTTCACTAAATTCTGCATAAAATCAGCATTCCACTTCAAATTTATTTCTAGGATTTTTTTCCTTAGTTAAATCAGATTTAGGAGGAGAGAAAAAAAAATTGTGTCATGAACCAGAAACTAGGAAAGACCAATCCCTGTACTGACCTTTGCTATGGTACAAGAATATTAACATTTTGTTGGTTTCTTTTTTAAATGCCAAGCCACAGTACATGTAATATAAATATTTCAGCTTAATGGCAATCTATCAATACTCTCTAAAGTCATATGAGATCCATTTCAATAGAAATGTACTTTCTTTGTTCTGTTGGCAGTGTCTCTTTTTTATCATCTTTTTTTAAGATAAAATACTAAATTAAGAACATGACCTCATGAGGTATTCAGGTAGATATAAACAATGCAGCTCTAAAATACAACTTTTTGTTTCTAAATTAAACAGTATGACCTCTAAGAATAATTAAATGGGCATTGTCTTCTTTCATTTTGGTCACAGCATTCTGGCACAAAAATGAGTAATCAGTGTGGCTGAATATTACACCAGAACAAGTTCTGTCATCCAAGATCAAGTAGGTTGAATTCAGTGTGACTTCACTGTAAATACAATTCTCCCCTGCATTGTAAATTTAACTTTCAATAAAAGTGATTAGTGCATATTATTTTGTGCGTTTGCATTGACAGAAATATTAACCCTCTCAGTTCTGCTGTAGCTTCTTTTCACACTTGCCACGCAACACAACCAAGAACTTGCCAGATCCTCGTGCTCTACTAATGCTGTCCCCTTTACAGGTTTAACCACCAGAAGAAGGTCCAGACAAAGGCTAGAGGATCCCAGGGTTTTCTCTACAATAGTTCATCAGTATCTATTCTTCACCTCACTGCCTTGATTCTACATGAAATCCCTTTATTGCCCCCACTAGCTACTTGTTCTCTGGGGAGCCACTGCCTCCTGCCTGATGCTCCACCATCCAGGAAGCTCAGAAGCCTCTTCACCTCCCACACTAGGAGCTGCTCAGGTGCACCAGATGTATGGGCTTTTGATTTTTGCTCATGAGGACAGAAATTATGGCCAGCAAAAAGTTGTGCAGTCACAGAAACTGTATTGTGGCTCAAGAAACTGGCCAAATCTGCAACAGACAGAATGAAAAATGGGAACACTAATATAAGCTTTTCTTTCCCCAGAATACTGTGCCAGTGGCAGTGCCACTGAACTATAGGTTCTGGGCTATAATGTTTATTTTTAGTTAGAGTAGATGGGGCCTCAGTGGACAGATTCCTGGATTTCATTAAAAACTCCTGATCCACTCCTTCCCAAGGGTCATTGGCACTGACATTGCAGAAGTCTTAATGACAGGCAAATTGCTTTTTAAGAATTCAGGGAGATGTAGAGAAATGAAAACAATTAAACATCAAGTTTCTCTGCCTTAATTGCAAGACAATCTGTACAGCTCACACATGGGGGATAAAAATCTGAACATTTTCACTATTTTTCCAGGCATAATGGCACTATGAAGTTCAATACAGTTTTCAAATTCTGTGCTGCCTCTGTTCATTCTGTAAATAAAATGGAGATACAGTGTAACAGCAAAATATTTTGTATTTTGCCCCTAAAATTTACACACTTTCAGATCTAGCTTTATTATGCGATAGTATCCACAACTAATTTCAAATCACTTAACTCCTATTTGAATATCAAAGTACATATTTTAAATCACTTGGAGCTCTGCAAGCCTCAGAATCCCTGCAGCACTCTGTATCCACGTGTATTTTGTCACATTGGTCTTGGGAGAGACGCCCTTGGGAAATATTAGTTCTGTCTTCTCCAAATTGGAGCTACAAAGCGCTGGAGATCAGTTTGTTTTTCTCAATGGGAAAGATTAATTTAGAATAGAACCTGGCATGACAGAACAAAAACCTTTCCAGACTGTCCACTGAAGTTTTGAGAGCTACAGCATCTTGTAGGGGGCAAAAGCCAAATTCCACAGTATCCCAATCCATTTCTTTCATTTGAGTATAATCTTAAATAAATCTAGCAAAACAATTTTTGGACAACAGAGGCTTTGAGAATGTGTGTTGTCTTCTGGAGTTTGCTTTAAAACTTGGGTCCAGTTTTCTGAATGGATTTTTATCAAGGAAAAGAATCACTTTAGGAAGATGTGCTCTTGTCTGTTGTACTCCAACTAGCCTGCTTCATAACCCAGCAACAGCTTGAGTGTCCGGCCTCACACCTAAAGAACCAAGTACAAGACTACTGTCTCCTTGATATGGATAGAAATTTTTCAAAAAAGCCTCTCAATCTACTGACTGTTTGTCCCCAGATCGATTTTTCATCATACAGAAATATTTGCATTACCATTATTAGCAATATTTATTATGCAGCGTCTCTCTAGAACTGAAAATGTTGCATAAAAATGTTGTTGCTGACAGCATTTATTTTACTTTGTAACATTATAAAGGTTTCTGTCCATAATAAGACCTTACCCCAAGAGCATATAGCAGATTCCTGGAGCTATTCCAAAATAAAATTCTTATAATTTCTTTAAGTAAGTGCTTTTGGCCCTTAGATGCTTTTTGAATTCATAGTATCTCCTGTCATTTTAGTCTCCACATGGAAACAGATGATTGTTAAATGATGACCCACATTTTATAATTTTTTCCAAAACACCACAGATTTTTCAATACCTTTATTCCAATATTGATGAATAGTTTCTAATACCATCATTGTGTTTAGCTTTGTACCTTGGAGAGGCTGGCCAAAACACCTTGACACGTGATTGCTGAAGGACCAGAGTTGTAGCAACTGCAGATAACCCAAACCAAGAAAATGTGACTGAGGTATAATATCTGAGCTCCTACCATTTGAGTTAAATAGTTTTAGCAGGATATTGGCCAAACAGGGGTGCTCAATTCTTGGGACTGGGGCAGTGGGATGAGCACTGGCTGCCAGGTCCTGATAGAGCCTGTGGGGAGCTCCCATGGTCCCTGGAGAGCACTAAAAACAGTAACTTTGTGGTGATGGTCACCTCCTTTTCTGTTATCCACAGCCGGTGTAACTGAACTATTTTGTTACAAAGAAAACTATCTGTAGACATCACTTTACTGAAGTGCAAGCTACTACTGCAATAATACAAAGCAATTACCTCAGGTATTACAATAATAATTTCCATAATCATTCAGGCACAGCTAACATAAATGTACCCAGCACACAAGAACATCTTTCATTTTCTTTGTCCTCACACTAATTGGCGAAATACTTTTGAGTCAATCAAATGTTTCTTTTAAAAGAAAGGATGGTGGCTATGTCTTAATAGAAGAAACAAAAATTGTTTTTAGCTCTTTAGTCATCACACTTAGAAATTATGTCTAATATAACAATTTGGCTCAAACAATTAGAACAAAATTTTGAGGAAAATTTGCATCAGAAATTCATAGGTTGCTTTATTCAACACTCCCTGAAAGAAAAACCCTCAAATTTCAAACATCAATTATGAGTAACAAAGTCTTCCAGAACCTGAGGCTGAATGCAAAAAGACCTGGTGAAGACAGAGGTGAACATTAGATTGTTTAGTATTTAAAGAAGAGAAGGAACAGAGATTAGAACCTGTTGGGTGAACATGCAAGTCAGAGATCATTTTGGTAATTATTTCCTAGGTGTGATTTAACTTTAAATGAAGTAGTTGAAACATCAACAGCATAAGCTGCAGCACCAAATGATTATGAGACAATTGCCAAACCCACCAGGACATTTCATAAATATTCAAATTAATTGAATAGTTTTTTCAGTAATTTAAAATATCTGCTTAGCTGATGACTTCAGGCTCCAGTGCAGTTATATTCCACAAAGGCAGCAGTATGTTTAACTCTGAAATAGATTAATCCTGATTTTTATGTGATGGGCCAATACTCTGGTTTCTCTATCCATGCTATAGGACAAGTTTTTTTCATCTCTGAGCAACTTTAAGTTTGGAGATTCAAAAAAAAGGGACTGGCATGAACTAAAATGAGATGCTTCAAAGACTGGAGGGTGAGATCAGTTTTCTGTCTGATGATGGTCAGTATTGGATGGTTCAGGAAAACATGCAAGAAATCAAAGTGGACAGGTCTGCAATATCCTTTCCAGGAGTTGTTTCACCTTAACATTTGTTGCTTAACTAGTTTATGATCTTACAGCTCAAGTGACTTACAGGAGAAGTTGCAGTGGCTTAAAAAAGCCCTTTATTGGAAAAAAAATTAAATACTACTTACAGTAAAATTCTAGAATTCACTATAACACTAGTCCTACAGATGAGAGCTCAGCCTTTACTGACTCTGAAAATCAGCTGGGATTTGGTTATTTTATAAGATGTTGAAAGTTTCTAGTTCCTCATTGTCTTTTTCTTGATACAGCTTGTTCTTGGCTTTCTAGCAGAAACTGTCAATGTCTCATTAGCACATCCCTGCCTCTTCCACTGAACACCCCCTCAGCTGGACACACCAACAAGGTGGCAGCAGTCTTCTCCCCTCAGTGACTGGAAAGAAGTAGAGGACCCGTGCCTCATTTCTCATGACTGCCATTCACAGCCCAGCATCATTATACCCAAAGAAATCTTCATAATTCAGTGTAAGGTTAAACAACAGCAGCAAAATGTGAGTCCTAAACTAGCAAATCCATCTCCTCTGGCTCATTTAGCCACAATAAATTTTAGAAGTACTCCTCCAAAATACTGTGCCTCTGTGTTCCACCAGTGAAAAGCAATGACTTCTGGGGAAGTGACCTACAGCTCTTTTCAATACTTCCACCGATCAAACTGCAGTGATGTTTAGAGGAACACATATACCAAAGAACACTTTTACCAAAGAGCACTTTTACCAAAGGGGCACCCACTGGCTTGCTGGGGCTCCCAAGGAAAAACAACCATGCCTTCACTGCCAGAGTGAGAAACTGTGACTGTAGGTGGTGGAACCAGAAAGAGGTACCAAGAACAACTTACAGGGGAGGGAAAGGCCAAGAAGGTGGTGACTGTCAGCTATTAAAATATCCTTCTCTTCCTATTCAAGCAGCTGGCTTGGAAAGCAGAACATCTTTTTTTTCCCCCTGGTAACAGGTATAACAGACAGGTTTATCCATAAGAGATTTAATTATCTAAATCCAGCTCTGGTGTATCTCTGGCAATACAAAGCTCAGCACAGGACTTTTCCACCTGCTATTTACCTAGCTAATCAGTTTGGGGTGAGTTTTTCAGAGAGCCCTGATCTTGGCACTATATAGCTAGTCCGAAATGAACTAGTTAATTTAAATCTCCTTCAGATATATCTCTAGATAATGTCTATGTGGGCATAACTAATTATTTTTTCATCTCAAGAGCTTGAGGTCATCGAGGCTCTGTTAAAACCCAAATGGTGCTATAAAATGAGGCACAATGTTCACAATGAGAAAGCTCAGCCTCCTAATGAAAACACTTAATTATGAGGCACATAGGGCACTATTAAGTCAAGGCTGTGCTTATGCAGCCTTAAACCTGTCCCTGTGTCCAATTATTTCTTTTTTTTTTTTTTTATTTCTAGCATTTCTCACAGTAAAGAGAATGACCACATCACTTTGATGTGGAGGCACACTGCTCCCTCACTCCTGTGTTACTTTTAAAAACTCTTCTCTTGCTTACTTTTCATATACAAATTTTCAATTTGCAACACCACACTGCATGCTGATGTTGCTCACCAGTATTTGAGAAAAAAGTATATGGACAACATAATGATGATATTTGGCATTTCTTATCTGGTTACATATATATATACATATTATATATATATTATATATACATATATTATATATATTTATATGTATAGTTAATACTCCCTGCTCTGGTGAGATTTGGACTGCTGCATCCAGCTCTGAGGCACCAAACATAAGAAGGTCATGGACATGATGTAGCATGTCTACAGCAAGGCTACAAAGATGATGAGAGGGCAGGAGCACCTCTCCTATGAAGACAGGCTGGGGTTGTTCAGCCTGGAGAAGAGAAGGCTCTGGGGAGAGCTTACAGCAGTCTTCCAGTACCTAAAGGGGGTCTACAACTCAGATGGAGAGGAACTTTTTACCAGGGCTTGTACTGGCAGGACAAGGGGGAATGCTTTGAAGTGAAAGAGGGCAGGTTTAAATTGAGAACTCACTTTACTGTGAGGTATTATTGTCACTTTAATGAAGGGATGGGACTACTGTTGTGCTAAAAACAATTTATTACTCAGATAAACAACAGCCACAAAGGCCATGAGATATTAGAGGAGCAAGAATTTGGCCATAGCTCAATGTAGTCACAAGTTCCTTCTTTACAAGACAACATATAACATTCTAACCCAATGGAAAGTTGCCACAAAGTTTATTTGTTTTTTCTAACCTCTCACCTTTACTTAATTCTGCCATGCTGCATATACTTCTATCCAATGGGCTACTACTACATGTACACACATATGCTTCTATTATAACAAGTAAACTCTCAGCTTCCTCTATACAATTACATTACTACACTATAAAATTCTTCATCATCTTACTCAATACAGTTTCTTACTTACTTAAGGCATATTCTTACTTACAGCTATAGAAATGTAAGTTTATAATTTCTCTGTTTAATCTCTGTGTACTTTTATTTTTACATCAATCCAAGCTTCTTCCAAGGCTGCAAATCAAACCCTTCAGTATCTGTAGAAGTTTCTGTCTGTTCATTTCCTACGTAAGGGTGATAAGGCACTGGAACAGGCTGCCCAGGGAAGTTGTGGATGCTCCATCCCTGGGAGTGTTCAAGGCCAGGTTGGGTGGGGCTTTGAATAACCTGGTCTAGTGGAAAGTTGTCCCTGCCCATGCCAGGGGTGTTGTAATGAGATGATCTCTAAGATCCCTTCCAGCCCAAGCCATTCTATGATTCTATCCCAGGAGCTCAGTTTTTGAGACCATTCATAGGTCTTAAAAGGCTAAGATATGACATAATATGGCAGAAACAAGTGATATAGGGACCATTTTGGGGTGCAAAACAGAGGCTGTAGCACTGCTGAGTGTACAGCCCAGCCTGTTCTGCATACTCAGCTTCTCATCTACAGTATTTTTCATTTGGCACTTGATTTAATAATATGAAATGGATGTTGAAACAAATCATTGCCCAGCTGACCTATGAATCCTTCTCTTAAAAATCTTTGTACTGTTTCACACCAGCCACTTTGAATCTCTTCCACACTTTGTCACTACTTGATCTCTGAACTGCACAAAGATTTTATATGAGCTGGTAAATTTGACAGGCATATGTAACAGAAATTTATTCAGAACATGCAAATCAAGAGGGGTAAACATTCTCTCACTCTCTTTTTTTCCCCTGACTCTGGTGATGATTACTGTTGCTTTGCATAAATCATAGAAGGGCTGTGGGAGCTGGAGGGATACAATATTCAAGCTTCCTGTCTGAAGTAATTTGTCAAAAATCTTCCATGTACTGATGTGCTTTCAAAGGAATTAAGATATTGTATGTCATATCTTCCAGTTGTTTTATACTTTAAACATTAGTTTATTTAACTTTTACTTATAACCTTGGATTTTTCATCAGGTCTAATTTTCTTGTGTCAAAACTCTTCTATGTAGCACCTGTCATGGCCATCTCAGCTGAACTGTATTTCCTTTTATGTTGTAAATTGAATCCCTTTCCATTCAAAATAAGAGTTGTTTGTTTGATTGGGGTTTTTTATCCATGTTGTGAATATTTAAAAAAAAAATATTGATTTTGCCCCATAACAAATTATTTTCTTAACATATTGAGAAAAAGTCAGGGAGACTGCAAATAAAAATTAAATTTATTTTATACAAATAGTCCTTTCTTCAAAGCCATCAAAGATCAGTCCAGCAGACAAAGAATTTCATGTGGAAACTTAACAGAAACCCATCGGCAATATGATGATTTGCAAAAGGAAGAACTGCTTTTCTCCATGCCTGTGATTCCTGTTCTTGCAGCCACTGGCTATTCTGAAATATTAAGTAAATGTGAACTGGAAAAACCCTGCTGGAGGTTCTCACAGATCAGTAAATGTCAAGCAGTGAAAGTAGGTTGAGAACAAAAACATCCTCCACATTAAAAAACAAAAGAGCCTTGAGAATGTGATTAACTTCCTGTTCTTTTCTTGTTTCCAAGTAAAACCTTCACCCAATGTCTGTGGCAAAACATCCCCATTTTTGCTGGCCAGCTTGGTAATTTGATACTGTTCCCTTTATAAACCATAGGAATCTGGGAGATTTTCTCAGTCTGTAACCACCACAGCTTCATGGTGCCCATGGCTAAGAATCAGAAGGTTTTGGTTCATCTTTCTTCTCTTTTATATTACTATTGATCAAATTATTCTGTGTTCTTCCATTCCTTTTTTCTCTTTTTCTTCCCTTTTCCAAGAGTGTTTTGCTCTTCCAAGGATCTCACCTGACTGTAAAAAGCACCGATTCCTAAATTTTCCTTACACCACAAGGAATTACTATTTCAAACAATGCAATACCAGCAGAATTTCTAAATCCAGCTGTACTTTCATTGTGGTTTACAGTCACACTTCTCTCCAATGAGTCTGTATTGTGGGCAGGAGTATAAGACCAATCTTTTAAGATACTCTGTTTAGTATGTCTGAAGTAAAATAAGAGTGGTTATTAATTTAATTGGTTTGCATTTATGCACTTGGAATAGTTTTCAGTTGCCAAGAAAGTCATTACTGATCTTAAGCAGAAAAAATCCCACTAGGAAAATTATTAAACAATTAAGCCTCTGTGTAAGTGAAAGACATCAAAAATTGGCTATGTATTTTCATTTATAGAATTGCTGGTGACAGAGAACAAAGTGTGCCATCATTTTATTGTCATCACTCTATTTGTCATTATTTCTGTCTAAATAGCCTTCTGTTTGTAGAAATTTGCATACTGTTTTACATCTCCATTTTCATACTGCTAGTCCAGCTAACAATTTCTAGTAATTACTATCAACAGACAGTACAGCACATCTAAAGGTGATTTGGATCTACAATGAGAATCACAAAAATCACAAAACAATTCAGGTTGGAAGGGACCTAGGTGGTCTCTTGTTGATCCTCCAGTTGAAAGCAGGGTCAGCTGTGAGACTGTTCACAGCTTTGATTAGTTGAGTCTTAGAAAACTCCAGCAATGGAGAGTGCACAACCTCCCTGGGCAACCTAACCTGTGCTAGCCCTTGTCTTGTTTAACAGCTGAGAGACAGGAGTGTCATCCATACATCCCCTCACAAATTTGGGGGCTTTCCTCCAGAATCCTACTTTGATTTTTCACTTGTCTTTTTAAAAGACTTTGACATGTTTGTGGCTCTACAATCTAGTGTTTAAACTCCTCCAGACACTCCATTGCCCACAGGTTGTCTGTCAGCACTCTGAAAGTTGTGGAAGAGTAACAATAGACCATTTTGAGATCTGATGACAGATTTGTTTGTAAAATCTCTGCAGTTTAAGCAGTGCAGTTTCAGCTGTATTTTACTATTCTCTTTACTGTTTCAGAACTGTTAGCATCAGACCCAGCCCTGGAGCCAGTAGTTAGTTTATCAATGAAACAAAGCAAAATTATTTGCTCCATTACACAAGTTTCCAGTGTCTAACTGTGGTTGCAAAGCTTTCCTTCAGTTCGAGGTCTGATTTTTGACAGTGACAGGCTCTAACAATGATTTAAAGGGTATTTTGACACTGTAACCAACTTGCTTAATTTTCTATCTCCCATCCTTATTTCCCTAAGTCCTGCTTCTCAAACTTTGCCTTACACTGGAAAATCGGGGCACAGCTCAAGTCAATGGGCTGGCAGTATTGAAGGAAGCAGTTGGTGGAAGTTGCTGAGGAGAACAGGGTTCCCTGCACTCAGTTGTGTGCTGACACCAAAGAGGAAGCTTCTCCTAAGAAGGCAAACCTTAACATCTGGATAATCTCTGGACATATCTCATTGAAATGTTAATGCTACATCACTGCTAGATTGTCATGAAGGCTCACAGAGTTACAGACATTTGATATGATCACAAATATGATGCCCAGAAACACGGCTGAGTCTTTAGCAGCATGTCCAGATAAAGGATGTGGGCCTCAGAATAAGGAAATTATCTTTCCAAAGGTTCTGAAAGAGCTGCATATGAAGCTGAAGTGGATTCAGTTTAATGACCCACATGAAAGAAGATGATCTTCACACTGGACAGGGGCAAGGATAAGCCACTGATAACACTTGTCAATGTTAGAGACAGGCAATCTGTATTTGCATTATTCAACACTGAAAGCTCTGAGCTGGACAGATATTGCACACTGTGAAAATGTGAAGCTGTAGCAAAAACAGGCATTTAAAAATTTGTCTCTGTTCACCAAAATTGCTGAAGAACATTAATTTTCAGAGTACTGCATCTCTGAATTATGTGTATAACTGATGGATCATAGCTCTTTATTCTGAATGCAAGCTCAGACTAGCTAATCAACCACATGGTTATTTGCATAGATCAGTGAAAACTGCTGAAAGCAATATTGATATTCACAATCTCTAGCAAACATGGTAATGCTTTATTTGTTTTTAGCTTTTCTTTCTAGGTGTCAGATACAAGCATAATATTATTTCCCTGAAAATAATTTTAACGTAATAAGATGAAACCAGCTGTACAATTCACAAAGCTCTCTAGTTTTGATCCCTTCTTAGCACAAGTGCTTAAAACAAGCTTGTAATATCAAATCAATTTTGCAATTCAAATAATTTTACTTAGGAAAATCAATTGCCTGGGAAAAACATATCTTGAAAATCCCAAAATAATTCAAGGAAGAAGGACCTGCATATCAGGGCATTACTGCTCCAGATATAATACTCAGGGTGTTCAGGAACTGTATTCACTAGGTGAGCTGCACATACACTTAATTAACAGCTACCTTTTAATTATGGTGGACTTCAAGTTCATGGGAAACTAAAGGTTCATTCATGATTGTTCCAACTAGGGCAAGCAGATGGAGGGCTGACACATCTGAAGAGTCTCAAGGAATGGTCTGGCACTGGCACCAGTCTGAGTGAGCACAGGAGGAGTTACACTCTCCCCTGCCTTTTATTATTCAGTGATCCCTGGCTTTTCAGTCTGTCCGTGGAGGTGGAGCAACAAGGGGATACTACATAAGAACCAAATATGTGCAAGATTTACCAGAGAATACAGTTCTGGAAATGTTTTCCAGACTACAGTCATCTGAGTCAAATTTCCAAACATTAAAATCCTGCTGCATAATTGCCTTTGTATTTTCTTTTGTAACTGGCTCCTACTTTCCCTGTAGTACAATGAATACAGATCTGCTTCCAAAGTGCACTTGCAAACTATTTCGTACTTAAAGCTTTTGAGTCATGATCCCTTTACTGCTGCATGCCAATGTCTTATTTTGAAAGTGGTTTCTCTCAGAGTTTGCTCAGTAGAGCAGGTACCACCTCTATGAACTGCCACTATTGACTTTGCTGGCTAAGGAAGATGTTGCAAGCAAATTCTCTGCAATAACTGGAAAGCTTTACCTGGGTTTCTCCTGCTCACCTTGTAAGGCTGGCAGTCATTTGAAACCTGCCTGGGATCTGGTGTTAATAATTCCACAGTTTTGTCACAGAATTTTGTCTTTGGTTCTAGCATCCTCAAACACAAATAATCCTGTGATTCACATTAGCTGCTCCAGTTCAAGAAGATGCAGCTATATCGTCATCTTAGTTTTATCTTTCCATTACTCTTTAAATTGTTCCGAAAAATGTATTATAAAAATCCTTGTCAGCATGTGTTCTTACTAGCTGATCTCACTGTTGCTGGTAGCAAGCTGACAGTGGAGCAGAAAAGTCTCTTTTGCCCAGGTACTTTCTGCTTCTGAATTACTTGTAGTCATGGTTCCTCCAGCATCCACCCTCTGTGTGTTAAACTGGGCTAGATGAGTTATTCAGAAAACTACACACAGAGGTCTGCACTCCTTAGGGGTAGGCACACACAGTACATGATCCTAAAATGCCTGCTACCATAAATTCAATCTCTATCACAAGAGCTGCTGCTCTTCATGGCCCATGACAGTGCTAACCCAAATGGATATGATTCCTAATCTTCACCAAGAGATTAACAGTGCCAGGTAGATAGCCTCTAGAATTATCATCTCTACAGACAAACACACTTTGGATTAATTAGAAACATTCCTATAGATAACAGCATAATCTTTGTAGGAAAAATTAGAACATAGATATGGACCCACAACATTCAGAATCATTAGATAAAGTTATAAGCATGTGGAGCCTGGAGTTCACGTGATTCACTGTCTTACAAAGCTGATACCAACCCAAGGACTAAATGTGCACAGCAAAATATATGAGGCACATCTTTGTTTACTTTTTATAGCCACATGCAAAAACAGAGGGGGAAGCATTTGTTTACTAGATAGGTTTTATCTTCTATGACCTGGTCCAAATTGGAGCCCATTTGATGTCCATTTATCACCTCCTGGCAGTTCTTTGAAGTTCAGCCACACTTCTGTTGAAAAAAAACCAATTTATTTAAACATCACTTTTCCTCTGGCCAAAGCCCAAAGAAAATTAAAGTAAGCTACCTGGGAGAGATCAAATTGAATAGTTGAAGCATATTTTCACATTGTCATTTTATGAATTAAAGTTTTAGGATATGTAACTTGCAGAGGCTGAACTTGAAAGTTCCAGATGCCAATGGGATTTAGTGAAAAATCCTTGTGATTTCCAGCACAGGAAAGACAAGGACATGCTGGGGCAGAGATCCTCAAAAAATTAACTGAGGACTGGAGCACCTCTCCTTTGAAGACAGACTGAGAGAGTTGGAACTGTTCAGCCTGGAGGAGACTGGCGACAACTTAGAGCAGCCTTCCAGTCCCTAGAGAGGGAAGAGAGAACTGGAGAGGAACTTCCTGCATGCGGCGTGTGGTGATAGGACAAGGGGAAATGGCTTCAAACTGCAAGAGGGCAGATAATAAGAACATATTGGTTATTAGGAAGACATTATTTCTTGTGGGGGTAGTGAGGCACTGGAACAGGTTGTCCAAAGAATCTGTGGATGCCCCATCCCTGCCAGTGTTCAAAGGCCAGGCTGGACAGGGATTTGAGCAACCTGACCTAGTAGGACACCTTGCGCATGGCAAGAGGGTTGGAACTAGACAATTAACATTAAAGGTGCTTTCCAACCCAAATCACCCAATAATTCAGTAATTCTATTCTATGATTTGCCGAGCTCAGCGGAGCCCCAAGGGCTGGACTTAGCCGCACACCGACTTGATGGCATTTCACAGCGTCCCCCCTCTCCTGCTCCTGGCGGTAGCGGAGCCGGGCTGTCTCTCGGGTCCTACCCAAATGCGGAGCTCCCCTTGCTGGTGACAGCCGGTATGGGACCGGCTCCCGGCTCCGAGCGCTGAGCAGCGACACAAGGAGTCCAGGTGGGAATTCCACATCGAGGTGAGTGAATCATCCTCAGTGTCCCCAGAATGTGTAAGCAGGCGGCTGCGGGCTCCGGTGAGGGTGCAAGTACCAGCACCTCTGGCTTCTTTACAGGAACGCAGTCACGTCAGTGAGGTGCAGGAACAAATCGTTTCTTTGTGTATGGTGCTTTGCTTTTATTCTTTGAATACCACTGAGTTGTCTGGGGATTTGTATGACACATGAACTTAATTCAAGTATGCAGTTCACTAAAGGATCCTTTTCCCACTAAAATGCATCCTCACAGAGCAGACACACTGATCAAGAGGAGCGACATCATGGCTCTTTATATGGACATGGTCGGGATTTTGGTGGCTGCAGACTCTTCTTGGTAAATTCATCTAATTCACTTTAGGCTGCCCCTGCCAGCCTGAATTACTTTATTATCATTTCCATGGAGGGAAATTGTATTCGATGTAAGAAAGAATAACAATCTACACTCAGAGTAAGGTGTTGAGACTGAGAAATTCCCAAGCAGTGTATAGAACACAGCAGTGGAGAGCTGGAGCATGAAAAGATGTGGAAGATGCAAAATGCAGAGATGCCAGAGGCCAGGAGAGCCCGGGACAGCTGATCCTTCCCCACATACGCCACCACAGAGCTGGGCAGAATGCCTGCCAGGCAAGAGAGGAACCTGGTAGCTCCACTAAAACTGAATTTATTGCAGTGAGTCTATGCACACAAAACAAAGGCATCACTGACCCAGAAGGATTAGCCTAAGTCTAGGTATAGTCAAGACTGAGTTTAAAAGCAGCCTTGTGATACTTCTTTCTTTAGGGAAATCGGGCCTCTGAGGAAGGAGCAGGTTTATCACTTTAAGGCAGATTCTAAAATTACTTAGGTGTGCAAATATTGGAAGCTCATAATGCAAACTTCCAAGTCCCATTGGAAGTAGACTCCAAAATGACGTAACTTACTGACAATCCCTTTACATTCCCAAACCTTATCTTTAGCATTTATAGTGGTCTAGATCACTTGTGTTTCAATTTCACCCTCTGTAAAGTGAACTCATGGCACTTTTATACAGTAGAAGGAGGTTTAATGAGAAGAATTATACAAATGAATAATGAATTTTTTGCAACTCGTTAATTATCTTTTTCTGGAAACAGGGTTGCTCTTCATGAGCCAATATTACTGCTGAATTACTTAAACGTTACGGAAATCTACTGAGTCAGTTTCTCCCTGCTTCTCAAAATAAAAGCTTGCTCATGTTTTCCCACTAAGAAATTATTCAGAAAAATAATTGTAAAAGGTTAATCAACTATAATGATTTAGAGTGTAGGCCAAAGTCCTCTGTGATTGGTCAATATATTGTTACTCATTATGTTAAATATTAAACCAAACAGCTCCTCGTATCCAGGACTCTCCAGACACATCCCAAGTATGAAGGATTATTCTGACAGGTCTTCCTTCATATTCCTTACTCACATTTTAGGCTTTGCTTGCTATTTCCCTTTTTCCAATTTCACATAAGCTAAAATATTATTTTAGTATAGGTCATAAAAATTAACATTGAGCTAGTATTGTACTAATTTTTGAAGGAAAACATTAGAAAATCATTGCCATTCTATTATTTATTTATTTCTTGGATAAAAATACCTTCAAATATATAAATATTCTGATTTCTCCTCATATCAAGGCTAACTTGGATAAACTACACATCAATTTTGCCACTGACTTCAGCTGTGGAAGCAGTGGGTTATAGAAACATAAGAAACAAAGACAGAAAAAGTGATGCAGAGCATGCATGAGTTTTGTATGCAGCATGAAGAATGACCAGTTTCTGGATCACCAGAGGAAAGTGTGTCTCAGCTTCCACATTGGAGCTACTCTGCAACAGAAACTCACATGTTCAGAGTCAGGAACTGCTTGTTATGACACAACAGACTCATCCCCAGCAGGCAGCCTGCAGCATCCTGCCAGCGCCCAGGGAAAGGTGGGAGATGTGACAGCAACCACTACAATTCCCTATAGGTAAAAAATACTGCCAGCAGTAGCAGGAACAGGGAAAACTGCAAGAGGCTTTTTTGACTCTGCAGATGCTGAGCAGAGATGTTCCCCAAGAGCTCTTCTTTCTGCCAGGGGAGCCCATGGAGGCTCACACCTCCTGGGCACTCAGTTAAGTTCATTTCCTTCAAAAAAGTCAGAAATACGGGTAATCTCTTTAGTGCTTTCACAGACTATGTGACTGTACATACAGTTGCAAACTCTGTAAAAATTAACTAAGCAGAACCAGAGGCAAAGTCATAAATTAGGCCACAAAGGCAGTGGCTGTGATGTCTATTTGTTATATGATACTGTTTGTATCTTTGAGCTGTGGTCGCCATTTTTTGGATGATGTTTCTGTTCATCCCATACTTCTCTTCATTTCGGCTTAAAAACATTATTTACTAGGAAAAGGTTCTTCTTGAGGATGGCTGGGCACTGAAACAGCTCCCCAGGGAAGTAGTCACAGCACCAAGCCTGACAGAGTTCAAGGAATGTTTGGATAATGCTCACAGGCACATGGTGCACTCCTGTGCAGGACCAGGAGCTGGACTTTTATTCTCCCTGTATGTCCCTTCCAAGTCAGGATATTCCGTGATCATCTGAGAATCTTTGGGACACAGCAGCACCTGCTGAGCATGCAGGACAGTGCTGTACCATGTGTGGGGCTGCTTCAAGCTGCCAAGTCCATCAAGGAGCACCTCTCCTATGAGGAAAGGCTGGCTCTTCTCGGTGGTGCCAAGGAGTAAGATGTACAGGAAGCGCCGCCTGAATACGGGGAATAACTTATTTACTGCGTAGGCAACCACACATTGAAACAGGCAGCCTAGACAGGGTGTGGAATCCCTCACTGGAGATGGTTCAAGAACCGTCTGGATGCAATCCTGTGCCGTCCATTTGAGCAGAGAGGCCGCACAGATGACCCACTGTGCTCCCTCCCAGCCTGACCCATCCTGTGCCTCTGCAGAGAATCACAGTGTTACCGGCTCCGCCCCGCACAGCGCTGCCCCGCACAGTGGAGAGCAGCTGAGAACAGGACTCGTTCCTCGGGCAGAAAGGGCAGGCGGGGCAGGAGGCCGGGACGAGCGTTCAGGGGCCGCAGGAAGGCCCCACGGCCGCGGGAAGACCCCACAGCCGCGCAGCCCCCTCCGAGCCCCGAACAGTAGCGGGGCGGGGCGGGGCGGGGCGGGGCGAACGGGCACGGCCCCGCCCACCGGCGCGAGCAGGAAACTCCCGCCGTTGCCTTACAAGGGCAGGCGCGCGACTCCCTCCGCCCCGCGCCCTTGGAATGCGGTGACCACACCGCGCTGCACCAACGCGTCGCCGAGGGAGGGGCCACAGAGGGTGGAACGGCTGGGTTCGCGGCCGTCTTTCTCCCTCAAGGAATGAAGAGGCCCCAGGGAAAGAACGCGAAGCACTCGGGCCGCCGCGGGTCGTCTCCCCGGCACGGCTTGTGGCGCCTGGCAGCCGAAGCGATGAGCGAAGCCGCCACTTCCCCCTCCTGCGCAGATGGTCTCGCCCACAGCTTCCTTCCTGCCCGGCGGGGCGGTGGCCGCTCCGCTCTCCGGAAGTGCCGCTCCAGCCGCTCCCCGCCGGTGCCGTCTGCCGCCGCCAGGTGAGTCGGGGGGCTCTGCCCGCGGGGCCTGGGGCCGGGGGTCCGGGAGGGGTGGAGCGGTGCCGGGCCGGGGATCGCTTGCGGCGTCGCCCGCCGCGGGTGCATCTCCCCTCGGGGCTCCGCTCGGTGCCGCTGCTCTTGACGGGGATCCGCCCTGCGGGATGGAGCTGGGGGAGACCCCGGCTCCGGGCCCCGCGACCCCGCCCTGTGAGCCGGGCAGGGCCCGACGCCGCGGGGACGAGCTCCCTGTGCATCATTTGAGAGAACTTTTATTAAAAGGTGCTGTTTGTCTCCCTACCGGAAGGGCTCGGCTGCCTCCCGGCCACATCGAGCTTCTGCGGGTGTTGCCTCGGCTTTGTCAGAGCACGGGACGGGCGGGGTTGGGAGCTGCTGCGGTCGGCAGAGGGTGAGGTGGTGGGACGGGGTCTGTCCCTTCCTGCGCACGTTTTGGAATAACCGTACACAGGGGACTGCGTGCAGTGGTTCCCCGGCTCTCAGAACCACAGAGTCAATTAGAGAAGACCTCCGAAATCATCGAGTCCTGTGACTGACCGCCATGGGAACTGGACCATGGCACTGAGTGCCACGTCCACTCTTCACTTTAACATCTCCAGGGATGGTGATTCCACCACCTCCCTAGGCAGCCCGTTCCAATGTCTAGTCACCCTTTCTGTCAAGAAGTTCCTCCTTATGTCCAACCTAAACTTGGTGCAGTTTAAAGCTCTTCTCTCATCCTGTCACTTGTTGACTGGGGGAAAATCCCCATTTGGCTACACCCTATTTTCAGATGGTTACAGAGAGCATAAGGTCACCTCTGAGCCTTATTTTCCCTTTTGCAGACAGGCTGTGTTGACTCCTTGGTGCTGGATTTTGAGGTAAGTGTGACTCCTGTACAAGAGTTTTGGGAAACTTTCTAGTCAGGAGTGTTAAAGTGGATTTTAAGACTGGGTGGGACAGCATAGGGTTTGGTTTTTGCTAGTTTGCTTTTATAAAGTGTAATCTGCTCTTTATTGAGCCTTGACACAGATCTGCTGGAGAGCACCTTGCTCTTATCTCTTCCTGTTGCCACCCAGATTATGATGGATGTGTGGCTGTATATGATGCTATAATTCAGTACATGGATAGAACTTGGGATTTAGCTTTGAGGTTAACTTTTGAGTTTGATGTTCTGTCTTAGTTCATGTAGAGACTTTCTTGGCTATGGGTTTGGAGATTTATTGTGTGGTGGTTTGTTTTTTTTCAGTGATAGATTTTGCAATTATTACAATATTCACAATTTTGAAACATGAGAGTGTTTTCTAAAGCATAACTGCCTCTGAACTGGTTCAGCTTGCACCACTGTTAGTGGGCTGTGAATTTTCACAGCTTATTACTTGGCTCAAAATTTTCAGTTGCTTGGGTTTTTTTATTCTCCAAGGGTTTATCACTTTCCCAGAGGAAGGGACCACAAGGTGACTCTCTGTGCTTCTGTGGTTTGATATCCACTATAACTGAATAAATGACAATACACAGGCAGCACAAAGCAGCACATTGCTGCTACTATCCATTATTTTTTTAATGTGTGAAAATCTTCCTAAAGAAAGGTTACGTTTTCAGAAATACCTTATGATGTGTCCCACAGGTAAGGTCTTACATTTGAAGTTTCTTGGACAGCTTACAAAACAGGGCCCAGACCATTCAGTGCAGCATAGTATTAAACAACAGGGACTAAACCTGCATGTCATGACTTGTATTATCTAATGTGGAATATTACCACTTTTTATCCACTGAAATTCTCTTTGCAGCCTATACTAACCCTGTTTCAATTACAAAAGCATTAGCTTATGTCTGGGTCTTTTTGTTGGGTAACACAAAGTGCAAACACTTTTGGAACTTTTAAATCATAAATTGATCTCTTTAGCTAACTGGATTGATGCCTTTGGTTTTCTGAGCATGTTCCAAAATATACCACCCTCTTTCTAACAGAGATTCCTGGAGCAGAGTTCAGTGTTTCAGGTATAGCTGCACCAAACCGGTGCTGAAGGGCACTGCAGTCCTGTGGGATCTGATGTTTCTCTGTAGCTAGGCTGACAGCTCTTTTGGACTGGAGGAGTTCCCAGGCCTGGTTCAGAGAAATTTAGAATACAGTAACGCAAGCATTGTCACTTTTTTCTTTTTTCTCTAGTAAAATATTCTCTGATAGGTTAATGTTCTCAACAGAGCTGAAAAGAAGGTGCTGACAGTCTGCTTTTGTTACCTCCTTTTGCTTAGGATTGAATTGTAGGCAAGAGAATTGCAGGTAGTGGCTTGCTGGGAGCACTGCCTTTGCAGCACTGATGCCTTTTCACTGGTCCTAAAATTACAAGCCAGACATAGTCAGGAGATAAAAAGTGATTATAAGGATCCTTTATAAGGTGCACAGCACAGTGGATGAAAAAGTGCTGAAGATGTGTACTGTAACAAGTGGATACAATTTTATATGTTCAGCAAATTAGCATAACTGACATGAATCCCCAATTAGAGACATACATGATGAGGTAATTCCCCCTGGTTCTACCCTTTTCTAATGCCCCCCCCCCCCTTTTGCCCCTTTAGATAGGAAATAAACTTTGTTTATGAAAAAGTTTTGACCCGGGTACCCAAAAAATCTAATGGACCCTCAGGCCTCGGAGCCACGGAGGAATGTATTTTGTCTTTCTAAGAGAGTAGGTAAAAAGCTAGCTATGAATACAATAATAGGCTACAGAGCTGCAAATATATATGTAAAGAATTTGGAGATATGTAAAAGTAAAAAGTCAAAAATCAATTTGGTCAGCATCAGCACATGCAGAGTAAACTCTTTTGTTGACTTTGAATGAGCCATAAAAGCTGCATTATTTCAGAGAAGAGTTATTCAGATATAGTGTTTGGCTTTATTTTGGATAGTGGAACTTCTAATCAATAATCCAGAGTTAAGTGAGAGCTTGCCTGAGGGTTTTTACAGCAGTAAGAAAACCACCGAAGTTATGCACAACCCTTGGCTGCAGCTTGAAAGCAAATTACCTTTGTTGTCAGCTGTCTACATAAATATCTCGAAGTCAAGAGTTCACGTTTATTTGTTGCAGTGTTGTGGAGGCCAGACATCTCGGGTAGCTTGTGGTTAGTGAGTGCAATGAAGAGAATGTCTGCGTTGTTGGGCAATGTGCAGTTGCATTTCACGGGCTATTTTTAGTTCGGGACATAATGGTTTGTTTTGTACGTCAGATGAACGTTGTAGATGCACGTAGGATTTAAAAGTGTGGAATTAGCAGGGGAAATCAGTAGCTGTCTGTGTGGACAGACTGAGAAGGACGTAACCATGGAATTTCCTTTTATGATCCAGATGCTTGGTACATCCTGTCAGGTATCTAATACAAAGCAAGGTAAAATATATTTCCTTTTATTAAAAAACAAAAACAAAAAAACCCCCTGCTTTTTGCCTGCATATAGGGTTGATTGTATAAGGGAGTTAGTTTGCTTAATTTTACTCCCTTTTTTTTTGAGGATGAATCCTAGTTAGTGCCTTCAGTCTTGCTTTTCAGGAGTCTTAATAGAAAATAATCTTTGAGCAAACTACCTGAAAAAACAGTCAGAACTGTGCTATGACTCTGATTAGCATTGCATTTCTGACCAGATAATTTGTTTCCAAGTTATAAAATAAATATGTGGTGTAAATTTCAGAATATTGATATTCTTGCAATTACAGGTGAAGTTTAAATTTTTTTTTCTTTCAGGAGACACTTGCTACAGGTGCTTTCTGTAAAATTCAGAGCCAAGGATGGAAGGGTATCTGGTTTGCATAACACTTTGTTTGAGCATTATGAGGGATTACAGCAGTATGGATTATACTTCAGTTTTAGCTAATGCAAGCAGATTTTACAAGACTTTTGGAAACAACATTAAAAAGGGTATAACTTCTGATGCAGAAGCAATTTTGAGGGCTTTGTGTTTGCCTTTCAGTGAATGACTCAGCTTTTTGAGTTTGTGCTGTCATACATTTAGTTGGAACATTACATGTATCTTCCCAGATAAAGGGATGCAGTTAACATAAAAGCCTCACTTCTACCCTGAATGTATTAGTGCTATAATATGTAGTAATCTACCATGTTTATTTCTTCATTTGAGAGCGTCAAAGAAAACAATGACACTGGTATACCTGTGATACGTAAAAGTTTATAAAAATGCATAAACGTTTCTAAGGGTTAGTAGTTTAAAAGAAACAGTCTTTACATTTTTGTAGCTATTATGCCTTTAATTCATTTAAAGAAGAGTATGCTAGCATTTGCATGTGTTGTATAGTAGTTCCACTGTGTAAGGGAATAGCACTGTAGAGCTTTTGAACCAAGTCGGGACTTTCAACAGCAGCTAGTCTAGCAAAATGCTATTCAGAATCTAAAATACATTTCATCCCCTACAAAATGTTAGTTTAGCATACTGTCTAATCTGTTTAACCACTGTGCTAGTTTATCAGCACATATCCTTCTATGTCAACATTGCCTCCCAAATTCCCAAATACGTAGTCATTTTAATTTGTTGAATATGAAGGTGGAGTATTGAATCAGCAATAAAAGCATTGTGTGAGTTTCATTTCAAGAGCTGTTATTTTATTTGGGTTTTTTGATGTAGCCTGCTATTGGCCTACAGTGCTGGTCTCTGAATCCTCAAAGGCTTTATTCTTTAATAGCAAGTGAAGTCTGAAAGAAGATGGAGCAGGACATACTGAAATAAATGTGTATTTCGGGATCTATGCTGATAACATGAAACTTAATGTCCTTCTACCCATCCTTCCCCCAAGGTCTTGCGGTGTGATTTAATGAGGCTAAATCTTGAATATATTTCTGTCTCCTTAGAACCAACGGCCACCATGTCTAGCAAAAGGGCAAAGACAAAGACCACCAAGAAGCGCCCTCAGCGCGCCACTTCCAATGTATTTGCGATGTTTGATCAGTCGCAGATCCAGGAATTCAAGGAGGCCTTCAACATGATCGACCAGAACAGGGATGGCTTCATTGACAAAGAGGATCTGCACGACATGCTCGCCTCCCTTGGTAATGTCCCTTTGCTGTCCGTGCTTGCCAGGCAAATTGGTGCTGCCAAAATCAAAATACCGAGTTTGGGATCTGAGAGGTGTCTCTGTTTGTATCAGCACTACTGACATTACTTTTTCAGTTTGAAAGCTGAACCGAGTATGAATGTCTTCGTTTGTAGGAAAGAATCCAACGGATGAATACCTAGATGCCATGATGAATGAGGCTCCGGGCCCCATCAACTTCACCATGTTCCTCACCATGTTTGGTGAGAAGTTAAATGGCACTGACCCCGAGGATGTCATCAGGAATGCTTTTGCCTGCTTCGATGAAGAAGCAACAGGTATGTGGGTGGAGCAACAGTGTCTGTTACTTCTACTTCCTTCTGTAACAATAAATACTTGTGTTCATAGAAGCAGTGATCAGTTTTTTAACTCTGAAAATTTTAATTTCTGCGAACTGGAAATCATTCCTGTATCCTCATGTGCTAAATTTGCCTTTTTGGTCTCTGTAGAAGTTTCAAATTTCTTTGAGTTCATTCTGTTGTTCATGACAGCAGAAAGTATAAAAGGTGTTGATCGGAAACCGTGGTGTTAATGTATTCCCAGCTTAAAATTCACCTTTGGGGCTGCTTTTATAAGAGGAATCATTGTTTTCAAACCTGTTGTGCTTTTATGAATATTTTTTTTTTTTTGTCAGAAGCTTGTATCCACATTCCCTCTGGTAAGCTGCACTAAAAGGAGAAGAAAATAAATGCAAAAAAGTTCTTTTGTGACTCACAGATGTGTTGCTAGAAGCTATCACAAGTTATACAAGCCTACTTGTTTAATAAACCATGCCAAAAATTTATTCTTTGCAACCTGTCTGGTAAATCTGAGTTTTACCATTGACTTAAAAGGAATTTGAAACATTGTAAACTTCCCCATATTTCATGCAGTTGTTGAATGTTAATAGTCAAGTTCCATGACTTTATTTTTTTTTTTTGGTGGTTTTTCAGTAGGAATTTTCAAGGTAAACAAATCCTCTTTATGCTTTTTAAAATGCTGAGTTGTTAGAAGGTTCTTGGTACTGTTGGGAGTATAGACCTGCTGTTGAGAAGGATGTCCAATATGAATACTGATAAATTTTTATATTCTTTGGAACACAATAGGCAAAGCATATAATGGACTTTGTTTGAAGTAGGGGGGACCTTTCAAACTGAGATGCCTGATCTGATTGAATCCTAGTAATTATTTTGCAGTTTTAGTAATAGGCTTTAATGGTGTTGTTTTCATTTGGCAGACAAAGACTGTAGGTACCTTTAATTGAGGGGAAGAACTCAAAGAATGGAATTCTCACACATGTATTAGCAGATAAATGTAAAAATTCCTCTTCTGTCCTCCTGCACTGTGCTCCAGGGTTCATCCAAGAAGACTACCTGCGGGAGCTGCTGACCACGATGGGAGACAGGTTCACAGATGAAGAGGTGGATGAGCTGTACAGAGAGGCCCCCATCGACAAAAAGGGCAATTTCAACTACATCGAATTCACGCGCATCCTGAAACATGGAGCAAAAGACAAGGATGACTGAGCACATCCCTGGATACCTGCAGATTATCTCAACATTCATGTTTATGTGTAACGGTTTCTTCCTCATAGAACTTGTTGCATGCATTTAGCTCCAAAGCTTTTGTCTTTTTCAATCTATTTATCTATTCCAGGCCATTTAGGCACATTTGCACCTGTAATCAGACTGGAAGTGGGGAAAATATTGTGAGGGAAAGGCTACAGGACAAACATTCCCTGGAGTTGATAGTCCAGGAAAATAATCTCAATGTTTCTGGTTTAGCTGGATTTTTACATTTTTGTAATAAATGCCATTTTGAAATAAAGATTGCTATATAGATAAAATACCTCAAAATCTTTTGTGAAGAATGACATTTCTATTATGCATTTACAAATGCAGCTGTGTTCATTGCATTTTCCTTGCAGATGCAAGGCAAGCTAGAAAACTCATTTTCATAGTGTTTTGTTCAGTGTCACAGGGTTCTGAAATGCTCCTAGCAGTAGCTGCTGGCATCTTTAAAAATGCAGCTGCAGAAGTCTTTCATCTCAGGTTTTTGAAGTGGGATCTGACTACTATATAAGTAGTTAACTAAAGAAATGTTTAGGGAAGATGGTTACAATTTCCTCATGGGCAGCAGAGAACATGCCCAGCTTTTGTTTCCTTTTAATACTGCTGGGTTTTCTAGCAGTACTTTCATGTCTTAAGTGTGCATTCTTCTTTGCTAAGTAAGGGGGAATAGGGCATACTTTTTCCCTTCTGCTGAAGGAAGTTTGTGCAAAGCAATCTGTGCTAGCACTAATTAATAGCAATACATGGCCAGAAAACTTACATAAAGCTTCATTTTTCTACAGCTAATTCATTTCTATGTGAGAATATATGAGCCAAGTAATTCTGAGAATTAACTTGGTAAAAGCCTATAGGTGCTAAAGTTGCTCTCACTTTCTAAAATATCATTCCTCAGTTATATTGGTAAGATGGCTTTTAATCAAGCACAGTCAGTCATTCAGAACTGGTTGTGCTGATGATGTCTCAAATACATAGAAAAGAGGGGGTGGTTCTGTTATTTTTTTAGATATGACCATGCTCTTCTGTGTGCCTCATTCTCTTGGCTACTGCAAGTTAGAAAGCAGAAGAATTTATTTTGCCTATGTATTTTTCAATTAAAATAATGACCGCTTGCCCTCAGCTGTATCACACAACTTAAGACCCCAAGAAGTAGGAATTCAGCAAAATGAATTGTAAAGGCTCTTATGGCTTGTCCTGTAAGGTGGGTTTGTCTCCTTTCGTGTGTGATAGCATGAAGACTTGGTTACTTCATCTTGTTTGTGTTTCCATATGGCAACTCCAGGAGATACTCTTGCTTCAGGTTTGTAAATAACTTGACAAAGTATACTCAGCTGGTGTACCTGGACTTTTTCTTAATTTTTTTATTCCAGGGTGTTTTTTTCTACTTACAGGCTTAATTAAAGCTGAGTTTTCAACCATTATTTTCCCAGTTTTGTTTTATCTGCTAACAAACTTAGTTTTTCTCCTACCCACATTATGTTCTACAGTACTTCACGTTGCCAGAGCCACTTCTTTTTTGGCAAGTTTGCTTTTTAACTGTCTTGGTGCTCTTCAGTAATGGCTGCTGAATTATTTCTCTGTGTGACACCTGCAAGGTTCTAGGAAGTAGTTTACAAGTATGCATGGAAGTTTTCACCAGCAGTGCCCATGTGACAAAGACAAGAGAGTGGAGATTTAGGGAACTGTCCTGTTGAAATGTTGGTATGTAGCATTAGGCTGGAGACTGAGTTATGCTGTCACTTTAGACTGATCTTGTCACCTCTGTGCAATTCAGTACTATGTGCATACATGGAAGCAGCCTGCTTGAAGGACAGATGTAAGATATTGATTATTTTTTCCCTTCGAGTGTCTAAATGGCATTAAGATTCAGACAGCAGTTTACTTTTGTTAGGAGCACTGGATCCCTAAACCCTTCTTTCCTGATCCTGTTTTGTTTGTAAATGTTACACAGAGTAAGTGGCAGGTGTGCCAGCTGGATTTTTCTTGCTGGAAATAGTGGCTTTAAAATTGTAAAAACGAGCTACATGAAAGAGAACCTGGTATCCTCCTTGAGAGGAAATTGTCCACTTCAAAAATATTCTGTACTGCTGCTCTTGCTTTCTGAACAGCCAGCTGAAATGTGGGGTGTAGCTGTTTTGTTCCTTGTCAGTCTTGGATGCACCCTCTGAATAGATGGTGAGGTAGAACTGTACAGATATAAAGATACCTACTCAGGAAGATGTGTTACTGAGAAAGAGTATCCAAGGATGTGTGAGTATAATGGCAACCTTCCAAGTTCCAGTTTCCCTGTTTGTTTGTTTTTGTTTTGTTTTTTCTATTGTAGGAAACCAGTTATCCTGCAAGTGGGCACAAACCCCTTAACTGCTGAGAGGATACAAGGCCAACAGCCTCAGCCAAGAGACCATATAAGAGCATCAGATGTGTTTTGTAGCTAGGCAGGGAGGAATGTGACAGCTGAGGTTACGTGCCGAGAGCTGTAGGGATGTGTCATCAATAATTCACTTCCAAAAATAAAAATAACTTTGGTCACTGAAACAGCTTAAAATTCTGATGACTTAGCCTTAGCATTTTGCAGTCAAAATCTTGGAACCTAATCTTTTCTCCCTCGGGGTTCATATATAACAGTCTCCAAGCTCCACACCAGATTAAGCTTATGATGAAAAACTATTTTCATAGGCCCATGCACACATTTATAGTCTTATATCTACAGTGATCTATAATGCCTTGTGAAGCACTACTGAAAAGCAGTGATTTATTTTACGTGACCCACTTACCCTGTTCTAAGGCTACAAACTCAGAGGTCAAAATTAAGCCAAAGAGCTACTGAGGCTGCACAAGAAACCTCCAAAAAGGACCCATGCTTGTGTCGAGTGCTGCCGGGGGATGTTTGCCTGCTGCCCCTTCTTCCCCACTCAGCTGCTAGAGATAAAGGTAATGTGCAACATTTTATACATGTTTCTGCTCTTTATTTAAGCAAATAAACCCATTCTTACGGCACAGCGGTCAGATGACTGAAGCATTCATTTCACATGAAGGCAGCTTGTTACACTAGCTCAGCAGCTAGGGGATGTCACAGAGGTGGTGTCCCAATACTCCAGAGCAAGGATCTGTTTCACCGCTGACCTAAGGACTATCTTTGGATTGCTTGTTTCTAGGATCCTTGTCATATCTGAAAAAATGAATGCAGCACAGTGGCCCCATCCTGGCACAGGACATCAGAGACAGCATGCCTTTGTGTCCTGACACCTGCATTTGATCCAAAAGCTAGAACATATCTGAAATCTTGTCATCCCGCATTTCTTGTGGCCTTTTCTAGTCTGGAGTGTTACTAACATACTATTTGGGATGTTCACAGTGCATTTCAAACAACAACAAAAGCAAAGATATTCCAATAATGTAAATCCAAATAATGTGTGAGTAACAATCAAAGTATAGTCAGGAACATTTTAGATACCAGCAATTAATCCTCTCTTGGTACTGCTTATGCACCCATGTTCCTGCTTTGGCTTCTTAATTTTTCAAAACCCTACTGTCATTTTTAGATAACTTTCTCCTTTGGAAAAATGATTCAGGATTACAGTAACTCAGAAACAGTATTCCAGAAACTAGGAACAATACAAAGGCATAAAGAATTTAATAAATGCCTCTTAAAATGCAGCTTAAAATTAAGTTATCATTAAATACCGGGAAGTAATACTGGGGGGGCGTGGGGGGGAGAGAAAACCCTCCACTCAGATTTTTTTTTTTGTGCTCTGAGCAGCAATTCCACTGAGATCACTGTTTTCCCAGACTTTTGATATACTAGATAGAAGACTTCCCATCTTAGGAAAAAAAGAAAAAAAAAGAAAAGGGGAAAAAAAAGAAAAAGATGGTACCACATGGCTGCTTTTCCTACTTTTCTCTGCAGCCCATGGGTAAAAACAGTCAAGTAATATTTTCAGACCAGAAGTGTGATAATCCCCAATGATCATACATAATAGGCCCTGCATCACAGGATTTAAGGGGTCAGACAGTTTTAATCAATGTAGTAAATCTGAGGGAAGATGTTTACATATTTCTCAGCGCCGTGCAGTTAACACAAGAGCAGGAAATCAAACTGACCTCCTGGAAATCCCAACTGCCTGCTGCATGCAGACTCCTCTGCCATACAGATGTGATTCAGTCCCTCAGTAAAGCAGACTCAATTTTTCAGCTTTGATAAAGCTTGAAAGTCAGTTACAAATACTACAGGATTAGGCAGGTCAAGACTGACTTTGCTGCTGCCACCATCTGCTCCTTTAGGCACCCCTATTAGTCATTTTACTATTCTTGTAAATTGCTTCATTTTGCTAGGTTTATTTTTTTAAATCATAACTCTGACTATTTAGGGTATCACTGAGTACAACCTCACTAAATATTGAACTAGGCTTTGGTTTGTTTTTTAATTATGAATAGTCCTTGGGAGTTAAAAGAAAGCATTTCACAATAATTTCCAGCCTGTGCCAAGCATATTCAAGTGAGTGAGTGTAAATTGAGGCCTGTAAGACATGTCTTGATATGTGCTAAAATAGAGCTGGCATCAGACATGAGCTACTTGAACCTTGACTTTGCCTTGTATCTAACAGGCTCTGGGGTTTTTCCCTCTTTTGAGTTCTTTCATAATTGTTAGCTAACCATTTCTAACACAAAAGGTGTTAGATATTCCCACCCTGTAAGAAGCATGTTGATTTTGAAATTGCTCCACCAGCCAACCAAACTTGCACAGACATCAGCTGATAGGAAAACTGATAACAGCTTACTCCTCATGTGAAACACATGACTAAATATGCTGCTTCTTGTTTTCTGGGTATGTTTTAAAACATTATTTTAGCCCTATGGCCAAGTGTGGAGCACATTTCATTTTCTTCCATATTTGTACATACACACTGTCAGACAGATACAAACTCTAACACACAAGGAGAGAGCACATATGTAAATCCTTAGGTTTAGCAGAATTAATTATATTTATTTGAAAGATGGGGGGGGGGGGGGCTTCAGCTCTCTTAACTAAGAATAGCTATCAACACATCTTTTTGCATTTCAGTTCTCCACTTTATGGAATCAGAGTGCCTGGCAATAGTCCTGACTAAAACTAGTGCAAGAAGAGCTGAAAACCCCAAAAAGACTTGGCTAAAATTGTTGCATCTTACCAGCTAGGATAAAAAAACACAAGGGATGGACATACAGCACAAGAGTCAGAACAGTAACTTTGCTCGTAGAGAACAGGGAACAAAAACCCAGCAGAAATCAACAGCCAAAGATGTACTTTTCAACGTTTAGTTGGGGTTTTTGTGTTCTTTAGGTATAAAGGACTTTGGATCTGGGAATGCAAAGAGTATCATATCTGCTCAGTAAAGCCCCTCGATACTCTGTCAAACACATGTCAGTGCCCATTCATATAGTCACTGATATTCAGGTTTAAATAAATATGCTGAGGTTTGTTTTCTCCTGTTTGCAACATTTCATAGACTGCATTTTATTTATGTTCCATTAAATATCTCTGCTTTATCCTTTGAGCTGCTATATCATTGTCATACAATGCTCTGGAGAACTCATGTTCTTGCCTCTTTCTCAGCCATGTACACTGGAAGTTACTAGAAAGTAAAAGCTGTGCTATTTTTAATTTTCAGTATGGAGAAAGAATATATGTTTCTTCTATAGGCTCCACTACATTCTCTGAGAGCCTTTATTTTTCGTGCTTCAGCATCTACAGTGTGGCAGGGAAAGCAGTAACCGTATTTATTCATGAAGACATTGAATGAAAACAGGGAATAACCTGCAGTCTGAGGCCCTCCAAGTGACTCAAGTGAAGACACATGTTCAGAAACCCTTCTTTAACTCATGACTCTTCAAATGTTTTCCTCTTGGATCACAGCCCTGGAGATATTTTTGGAGAAATTCCAGAAAACTTTGTGATGCTCTCAGCATCTCAAAAAGAGTGACTGTCACTCTGACTGATACTGCACTGCACTTGGTATAGCTAGACAGAGGCAACAGATGCTAGCTGGAATCAGGGACGAAGAGATGGAAAGGCAGAGGGATAAGCCAAAATACCAGGTGAAGCAACCGATAGAAAAAATACTTTGGTTAAATGATAGTTTAGACCTAGAATTTAGATAGATATAATTAATTTTGACTCTGCTGTCAATACTTAATCTCTGTAATTAGCATTTGTTGAATAGTGATAATATGCTCTGAAAAAAAAATCTCCTAACTGCAAAATCTTCCACTCAACTTTCACACAATTTCAATTCTTAAAGTGGAAATCACACATCTGCTTTTTCATCTAGTCTCTCTTTTCAGACACTTTTGTTTCTTATGCACATCTTCAGTCTTACTTCTATGATGAGCAAAGGTATGACTTCTGTACAAGAAAAAGTACCTAAGTGGGACTCTCTGCTACAGCTGACACAAGAACACACAGGAGTTTTCTAGAAGCAAAACTAACACAAAAGAAGCGGACACACAATTCAGCCTTAGTATTTCTCACAATACAAAATCTAGAGCATAGAATAAACATTGGAATAGCTATGGTCAAGGTTAGTAAGGTGCAGTTTTTCATGTAACAAACAGCAACCCTGCAAATGGTTCCAAAAACATCAGCAAAGCATACTGTGTTTGCTAAATTTACATCAAGTCAAAGTGGATGCTAAATTTACATCAAATCAAAGATTACATATTAGCCAAGTTCATGAAAGAAACTCATTGTGGGTTGCTAAATACCACATCTGGCTCTGTGTAGCTTATCCCTCCATGAACTAAAAATAGTAGATATTGGGAGAGCATTTTGGGAAGATATCAATAGACTACCATGATTCTTTTTCTTCCTTAAGTAACTGTATATGGCCACTGCTTCTTCCCTCCCCTAAAAACACCCCGTATGCTCTCTCTTCTCCAAAAAGAACAGCAAATATAGAGAAAGAGATTTTTTAATTTTTGAACAAGTATTATTCCAAGTTTTGGGTAAAAAAATCCATAACAATAAAATTCTCCAGTGACCTGGTAGGGAAGACCTCATAGCATGTATTATTTCTGTAGATCCATCCCAGTGATGCTCCAACCTAGAAATGGAAAAGCAACTGCTGGGCTTCCCTGTCCCCAGTTTCAAGACTTATTTGCCAAGACTTTGCTCCCTGCCTTCCTTCCACATCCAGAATCCACATCTCTTTGCACCAGTCCAGGCAGACTTGCACAGTGAGCCAGTGTACATTCCTGTAACATTCATTAGATTAATAAAGAAACATCATATGACACAGACTGATTCTGCTTCATTAAGCAATCAAGTTAATCACAAATATTTGCACTGTCACTGTAACTCAGCAAAGGTGGGGAAATAGAATAATAGAATTGTTAAAAGTTGGAAAATACCTCTCAGATAGAGTTCAACTGTTGATGGAAAGAATTAAATGAAAAGAGGGAAAAGGTTTACTGTAAATTGCTTGTGGTCTGTAGCCACCTTAAAACTTAAGTATAAAATAAATAATTTTGAAGATTCTTTTGACCTTCAATTCAAAGAAAACAAGCATTTCAATAGCACCTTATCATTAAGTATTTTAGACAGAAAGGACAGGAACAATTCATTCATTTTGCTTACAAAGGTTTTTTCTTGAGCAAGACTGACATAAAAGAGAAAGAAGAAAGGTGTGAGGAAGGAAAGAAGTAAAAACAAGCAAAATTAAAGAGTTAAGAGCTCAGCATTTTTGTAAACCATCTCTTCAAAAAGGATCATTTCTGTCCTGAATGTTTGATGCACAGCTCTCAGGAAGCACCACACTCACAAAGACGACCCTTACTTTTTTTTGCCCTTTTCAACATTTATGTCAACGAGTTAAAAAAAGATCCACTGAATATTATAAAAGGCAAAACAAGTATTTTTTGTCTCTTTAAATTTATTTACTGCTATGATGAGTGCTGTAATCAAGTAAAATGGAACCATTTCTAAAAGCATTACTTAGATTTACATCAAAGAGAAAATGGTCTGCCTGTAGGAAATGCTTCATGATGCAACAAATTGGAGACAAAAGCTTTAAGAGAGAGACTTACACTGACATGCAATTTTGTCATTAAGAACTGATCTCATACTGGGCAAGTATTATTAGTGTACCTATCCCCACATCTGCAGAAGTTAAACACTGAGAACAACATACACAGTGACAGGTATCATGTAACACCCTTTTAATAGCATGAAAAACAATACAGGAGGGGCATGTTTGCAGAAGTGGTTCAATTTAAAGTAACTGATGAAAGAAGTTTAAATTAAGAGATCAGATGGCTTTACATAATTAAATTTCAACACACAGTTCAGTTGTTCAATGTTATCATGGAGTATTTTATTAACTATCTTATCTTGATATTTCTACTCCTTTTCTGCCCACTCATACTTTGCATGTAATTATCTTGAAACTATGTGCCATGTCTAGTACGCAGGGAATTTTTTACCCAAAACTTCTTCCACTAAAAGGCTTTCAATTTAGCTAAGTTTAGTCTTAGTTTCTATTGCAATTTGAGGCAAACTTTAGAAGAGTGATATTAAAATTAATTGGGGAAGTATTATAAGCTAATTAGGCCAAATTCTCAGCCCTCATGAAATAACTTCTTATTTGAGAGGAGAGCAGGGAAAGAAAGTTGGGCCTCTTGGCAATTAAAACATCCCCCTTCAAATTTGAGACTGCAACTTCTAGATTACACATTAGATTACTTCTTGACTTCAGTAGGTCCAGTGGCTAAATGTAGTTCATTTACATTTAGAAATGTAATTATTTCAGCAGAAGTTTGTATGTCTATTTTTTCCTTTTACAGAATGGTCAAGGTTGGAAGAGACCTTTAAGATCGCCTAGTCCAACCATCAACCCAGCACTACCATAATCCCCAAGTGCCACATCCAGACACTTCTTGAACATTTCCAGAGATGGTGACTGCACCTCCCTCCTTGGGCAATTTACTCCAGTGCTGGGCCAGTGCTTTTCCTCCGTAAGGGTTCTTGTTTTCCAAGACACAGACTGAACACCAACAAAGCTGACAGCAGGTAGGAAGGGGATTCAAAGAATGATCATCTGGCAGCGCAGCTTTCCCACGTGACCACTTCAGAACCTTTTTGTGTGCACTAAACCATAGTTTTCTTGGAGCCCAAGATATTTATGTGGGACTTCAAGACAGAACATGGGAATAAGCATTCCCTTCGGAAAATTTAAGAAGAGTACAAGTGGGCTAAAACCGAACTGCTTCTGAAGCAGCTTCAGACACCATGTCCTCACATTAAAACCTGCTTGTACCTCAATTTATTTGAGATCCTACATCAAATGACAAACGGCAAAAATATGCGTCATCCTTTTCCATTAAGAAAATACATGCAAAAATAAATCCTCCAAGTGGCCTTACAACCTATAGCTGCCAGAGGCATTAAGCGGGGGCGCCCACTTAGAAGACTTTAAGATGCAGTCTGGAATTCTTCTGATCCCTCAAGCGAAACACGAGGAAGTCTGAAGAAGGACAGCACCTCACACCTGCTGACGCCCGCAGGATTTGGAGGCTTCGTTCACCTCCCCGATGCGGCACCACCGTGTGAACCTGGGGGCGCCGGCACCGGCTCCAGGAGCACGGAGCGACGCTCCACCTTCGGCGTGCGGTGTGTTTATGTGTACAGAAGAAGAACCCCCACAGAGAGGGAAGCAAGCCCTGCAGAGCTCCGTCCCCTGCGGGCTGTCTCCATCCGCCATCCCTCCATCCTTCCCCTGCAGGCGGCGCCCGGGACCCAGCGCCGGCCGCTTCCCTCGGGATGCTCCAACGCGGCCGAGGCGGGGGGCGCGGGGCAGCCGCCGCGGGGCCGTGCCGAGCCGACCGCCGCCCAGGGAAGCCTGAACGGGCTGTGATCCCTAAAGAAAACTCCCGGCTGTCGTCTGCTGCCCTCCCGCCGCCCCTCCCGCCTCTCCCGCCGCCTCTCCCGGCGCTCGTCCCCCCCCCGCGGCCCGGCTGGGGATGGTTTCTCCAGGAAGCGCCGGAGCCGGTGCCGCCTCCTCCCTTCCGCATCTGCCCCGTACCGGGTCCCAGCTGCCACTTCTGGGGTGAGGCTCCTTTCGAGACTAAAATTGAAGCTAGTCTACATCTTCTAGTAATGACTCTTTTCCCCGTGTATTAGTCTGTCTTTCCTTTATCCACATTTTCTGCTTCTCTTTTCTCCTTCTTGAAAATACTCGGGAAATACGTTCTGATGAAAGGAAATGAGAGCGTATTAGAGGCGCGCTGTAACATTAAACCGTAATACTTTTCCCTTTTTAAAATCCTCACTCTGATCTTACTGCATTTACTGTATTTCCTTCTCTCCCTAGTGCCCAAAAATCACCATGTCTAGCAAAAAGGCAAAGACAAAGACCACCAAGAAGCGCCCTCAGCGCGCCACTTCCAATGTATTTGCGATGTTTGATCAGTCGCAGATCCAGGAATTCAAGGAGGCCTTCAACATGATCGACCAGAACAGGGATGGCTTCATTGACAAAGAGGATCTGCACGACATGCTCGCCTCCCTTGGTAATGTCCCTTTGCTGTCCGTGCTTGCCAGGCAAATTGGTGCTGCCAAAATCAAAATACCGAGTTTGGGATCTGAGAGGTGTCTCTGTTTGTATCAGCACTACTGACATTACTTTTTCAGTTTGAAAGCTGAACCGAGTATGAATGTCTTCGTTTGTAGGAAAGAATCCAACGGATGAATACCTAGATGCCATGATGAATGAGGCTCCGGGCCCCATCAACTTCACCATGTTCCTCACCATGTTTGGTGAGAAGTTAAATGGCACTGACCCCGAGGATGTCATCAGGAATGCTTTTGCCTGCTTCGATGAAGAAGCAACAGGTACGTAGGTGCACCTTGGCTACTTGGCAGGGTTATGGCTGGAGTTTTATGTTTGTTATTTGGGTTTCTAAGCAGTATGCTGATTTTTGCACCTTTATGAATTGCATATGAGATGATAAATCCTAGATGGCATATTCTGCGGAATTACTGAGTGAGAATAAAATCTGGTTGTTCTGTGTCAGTACTGAGGACTAGTAGGACACTAATAGCACTGTTCTTCTGTGAGGTTTTGAAGAAGAGTGCTTTAACTGGGCGGTGTGTATGTTCCTCAGAGTGTAAAACAAGATGTATTTGCTCTAAGATGAGGAATTCTAATCAGTAATGTCTGATTTTTTTATGGCGTTAAAAGGTAATGATGGGAAATCTGTCATGCAACTGAGTTTGTCCCCCCTCTGCAGTAGGTCTGAGATGTGTCTAAGTTCTTCAGATGTTTAATATTTCAAGACACATTGTCCAGACTTGATAAAGTCTTACAAACCCTCATCTGGCTGAACGTTCTTTATGGCTTTGAGGACAAATGTCATGGCCTGACCTGCAGCTCAGTTTGCTTTCAGATTGCAGGAAGGGCTGCAGTCTTAGTGGTCTAAAGATAAAAACCGGGTGGGGTGTAGAAAGCAGAAATGACGGATTGGACAGACTTGAAAAGCAAGGTGAAGGGAAAGAGTAAAACACAGCTCAGTTTTACTATATCAGACTTCCAAGGTTGTGCCTGTAATCTTGAGATTAGAGTTTATGCTTTTATGTATTTATTCACCTAGGCTAAGATTCCTGAGAAGAAGGTAGTAACTGGGGATGAATCCATAATGCAGTTCTGTGGAATTACAGAGTATCAGTGCTTTGATATGTTGTGAACTTGTCTTAGTAGTTCACATTCAAGTTATGTAGCCTCTGTACTAGAGATGACACTAGTCTACACCTTTCCTCACAACTGTCCACCACAATGTTTTAATCTAGCCATTCAATATATGTTTGGCAGCTTTCGAAGGATATCCTTCCGTTTCAACAGCTATTTTCAGTTTGTGTTTTTTTAGCACCTTTTGCCTTTTCAAAGAGCATCCCCTTCCTGCTTAGGTGTAGGTAAACAGGCTTTCTGTTGTTAAGGCCTTTTCAAATGTTAATCGACTTCCTCCCTCTCAAGGGAAATCTCTTTACCATCTCCTAGAGAAGGAAGTTTTGGTAGTAGGTTAATTATTTTGTCTCCACAGGTAGTCTGACTCACTGTGCTACAGGTTTTGGTTTTTTGTGTGTGCACCAAAACAGGAGCCTGTGAATTATGATATAAAGAAAATGGTTGTGCTATGCTGTATTTGTAGTTGTTGTAATGCATTTGTAGAACCTATGTTATGTTAGTTAATTGTTTATTATTTTTGTCCTCTTATTTGGCTTCTGATCAGTTTGTTCCTTTTAAAAATCTACAAGAGCATTTCCAAGTATATCAAACTCTTTTACTTTTTTTTTTTTAATTTCATGGTCTCCACATGTGTGTTTCTTATGGGCCCTGCTTTCTAGCTCTACATCAGTGTACCTCTTTTGAAAAGGGGTAATACAAGTCAGATCCTATAGATGAGGATAAGGTAGTCATACTTGTTAGATTTTACTTCCATTTCCTATATTGCCAGCCTAGTTGGATATGTTGCTTCAGCATTACTATCATATGTAGTGCTGTGGGATTGGTATAAAAGTTGGATCTGTCTGCATTTGGAATATTTTTTATCCAGTCTTTGATCCTGCATTGTCATCTGCTTTGTGCTGCCTGCAACAGTCTGAATCTTAAGTTTTGCTTCATTTATCTGTTATTCCCCATCTACACTGAAGCTGTCTGGGGGGGAGATGAGCCCTGTTTGCTTTACAATTTGTGGCTGATAAAACTTGTGGGTATTCCTGGTCTGGCATCCCAGTTCAGTGTTTAAACAACTACCTATTCAGACAGGAGCAATTAAGTCCTTGAGGCTAAACTTGCAGCACCAAAGGCCTTGCATTCTTTGAATACTAATCCTTTTGTCATCTCTCATCACTTCTTGGTCTCTGTAGGACAGCAGAAAGAGAGTCTAATCTGTCTAGCTGCCTTTTCCCTCTTCCTTATCCCCATTTCAAGAGAGAACTCCAAGGTTTGACCCGATTAGGATGGGCCTGGCTGACTGAACATTCTCTGTATTTCTGAGGTAGAAGATTGCTGCCAGCCTTCTTCATTTGCAGTCAGTAGCCAAGGGCTGGTCTACACTGGGATATGGTGCTGTTTTCATTAGCATATGTTGAAACACATTTTTTCCCCCTTCCCCCAGCATACACCACCCCCATGCTAATTTGTCATGCTCATTGAGTGCTTTTTAGTCCCCTGATTCCTTGTTTGGTTTTGTCTCTCTAATGAGCTCTGTTTGCTTAACTTATGTGACTCTCTTTCCAAAGCAGCACTTTTAAAATCACATTCTAATTGAATCTACATCAGTTGATGTGGGTGTCTACATATGATTTCCAGCTGTTCCACAGAGTTTACTTTCTTACTCTTCTTTTTGGAGCCTACTTCTACCTTGTCTGTTCTGTTACTGGCATTTCTCCAACTGAAGTTCAATAGTCAGTTTCTTTCTCAAATGAAGCAACTTGTTGTGCTGCTAAAGGTACAGCTGGTCATATTTCAGCATTTAGTAGTTCCTGCATTCTACTGTCTTCCCTTTGTTATATGTGTTTCTTTTCTCATCTCTAAATTTTCCTGGAATTATTTGGCAACTGGTGGTTCTGCCTGTGTCTTGAAATAGAATTAGCAGAAGATGCATAGAAACTGCTCCTTTTTATATCTTTGTTAACTTCCTCAAAAATCTTCTGCACTTCTAGCATAAAATAAGTAATACATCCCACTCTCTTTTTTTTTTTTTTTTCCTTTACTGGGATCTCTACCTCTCCACCATAAACATTCTTCCTACCTCCTGAGCTAACTTGCTCAGTCCTGTCTGAAAGTCTCTTCTGTTAAAAACTTCTTCCCTGGACATTTGCCAGGAGTTCACTGTATCCACATAAACTGCCTCCAGCAACTGCCTTGTACAGCACTGAAGAGCCAGAGTGGTTATTTAGTCCCCAGGGGAAACTAGTTTATGGAGGATGTGCAAATATATCTAATTAAGGCAAGAAAAATATAGTTCAGGTAAGAAAACTGCTTGTATAATGAAGACTAGCAGTGACAGGAACTTGTTTTTCCACTTTGAGCCGTTGAAGATTGGTAGATGGAAATAAGTGTTATTGCACCACAGCAGGTCAGTCCCTGTCTTCAAAAATCTGTATGAAATGCTTTAAACTTCCTTTCCCTTTGCACTCAAGGAATTTCTTTAGAATTCAATACAGGAAATTTTTTGGGCTCTGTGCAAACACAAGTGTCATGTATTAATGGTTAATTGCCTGTGTGTTGGCATGTCTGTGCTGCTGCTTTTGGAGACCCAGCTCAGAGGCTCAGCCTCCCTTTTGCATTTCTCTCTGCATGTCTCATTCCAGGGTTCATCCAAGAAGACTACCTGCGGGAGCTGCTGACCACGATGGGAGACAGGTTCACAGATGAAGAGGTGGATGAGCTGTACAGAGAGGCCCCCATCGACAAAAAGGGCAATTTCAACTACATCGAATTCACGCGCATCCTGAAACATGGAGCAAAAGACAAGGACGACTGAGCACATCCCTGGATACCTGCAGATAGCACCTTTAATTTTTTTTTTTTCCCTTCTCACTAATTTTATTTCTGAGGATCTCTTTTTTTTCTTGTTGGGACCTTTTGCATACATTTTTAGCACTGTGGCTTCTTGCTCTGTGGATCCTAAGGCTGCTCACACAGCAGGCACACCTGCACCTTTGTAATAAGACTGGAAAGTGGCAGGGGGAGAGAGGACAGCTTAGAGTAACAGAGGTTGAGGGGCAAAGATCAGAGAGGAGGCCCAGGTAAAAATGTCAGTGCTACTCATCCTAGCTAGATTAATTTAACATTTTTAATGATAATTTTTCAAATAAATCAGTGTTTACTAAGTGCATAATTGAAATTTTCATGCTAGAAGTATGATGTTTCTCTAATGATATCTGTAAATATTTTTGCAACTGTATGCAGTCTTGTTACCTATTTTTGCCTTAAAAATGATGCATAAGTCACTTAAGCATACTGATATTTGTGCTTCAGCAACTGAGTATTTCACCTGCTACTGTGAGCATACACATGAAGAAGAAATTTCCATCCTTCAAATTCTAGTGTATTGTAAATTAATAATTTCTGTCTGAGACTTGCACATTAAACATTTTAAATCTTATGGATGTAGTTGAGCATGTATTTTACCACCTCAGTGCCTCCATTTCTCAACACTGAGTGGTATATTAGAACCACTTTTAAAAAACTTATAATGTAAATATTAGGTTTTTTTTTTTTAAAAAAAAACAAAGTATCATATATATGGGTAGAGTTGCTGGAGTGATGTTTCTTACCAGATCTGTGGTGCTGCTGATATTGAGTTAATGACATTTCATTGCAGCCATTTATTTCTTTCTTTCATCTTTGTTTTTTGAAAAGCACAGTAAGAACAGGGCTGAATGAAGAAGGAAGGTGTGCTGACTCAGTCTTTTGTGTTTTCCATCTGAAAATGTTATTCTTGATTTTTAAATGAAACAATATACTAAAAATTATATTTTTAAGACCTCCTGCTGTGCGTGGTGTTTTAGATGTGTGAGACTTGAGGCATTCCTTTTTGTTCCATTTCTCATAGTTGCATCCACTATAGTTTTTGTGGTATGGAAGGCACGGCAGATTTGCTACAGTGTTCTGAAGCAACTTTGCCATAATCGGAATGCTTGTCGTCCTGCGGGGTTTTTATCTCGAGAGAAAGGATGATCAGAGCTCCTTCGGACACTTCTTGGAGTTACATTGTTAATCCTTTCAGAGTTGTGCAGAGGGATGACCTGATCCCTTTGACTGTGGGCCTGTACAAAACATGGAAAAGCAGAGAGGGGGAAAAGATGCTGAACAGCATCAGCAGAAATCCCAACACTTCACAAATGTTTTTTCCCTTAGTCGCTGCTTTTTTTCTTTTTTTTTTCCTCAGAGAAATACAGAGGGGGCAGAGATTAAAAACTCGAACTTTTGTAAACTATCAGTGGAATTAGTACCAATTTTGATGCTTCTGGAGGAAGAGAGGAATGCTGCTGCCACCAGCTGGTGCCATCCCCCGAGCCACCAGGAGGTGGCAGCACAGCTCCCGGCACGAATGTTTGTTGGTTTTGGTTGGAGTTTTTTGGTTTGTTTGTTGTTTTGGTTTGGGTTTTTTTGTTTGTGGGGGGTTTTTGTTGTTTGTTTTTGGGGTTTTTTTAGTCCCGAAAAGCTCGTTTGGTGCATCTTGCATAGGGGGAAAGCGTGCTCCTTCCCACAAGGCTACTAGTGACAGGATTTTTCGCATTGCAGTTCTTGCACGTACTGAGTTTTTGGCCCTTTAATCAAATTCATTCATTAAGGAAGAGAGTAAAATGAGGCCTCATCAAGCCACTGTTACAGACCTGCATGCACAAACACACATGTGGTGTATGTTTGGCAAAGATTGGTTTTCAAAAGGACTTACGGCCTTCCTTGTAACTCAAACCAGAGACACTGTTCCTGTATTTCACTTCTCAGTATTACAGTGAGCGTTGCTCATCTTTTGTTAAGACTAGTTTTGAAAAAAGGGACCTCAAATTCAAATGCCTATGTTTGCATAACTTTGTTTACATATGAAAGACTAAAACCTGTGATATAAACTAAACTGCTGGGGCTCAGAGTGAGGCAGCTGGTATTTACCTACAGCAATAAATGCCAATTGTTAAACCCCAGTGCTTGCTTACAGGCCAGGGCTGTGTTGCTGTATAGCAACACCTATATGCCATTTGCCCTTGTGATGATGAATTGTAGCTCACTAATACTATTATTCTAAGCCTTGCCTTTGGCAGAATCCTGGTTTTACTCTCTCGACTTTAATAGCATTTAATGTTCTCATAAAAACATGTCAGAGAGAATGATAAAAATGGATTTTTGGTGTGTAACTCAGAGGCCTGGTATTTCTCTTGCAAAGAAATTTTAAACCCCTGCTCAGCTCTGATGCAGAGGGTGCCTTAAAGTCTGTGTGTGTCTGGAACAAGTAACGCTGGTTTTATAGGCTAATTGCAGTTCTTAGTCCTGGCAAAATCATTCTCAGTAAGAGCCACGGAATTTTCAAGTGTTCTCACTGAAGTGGGTCAGCAGAACATGAAGGCGTTTGTCATGGGATGTCTTTCTCCTTTTATTTTTGTTTTTAATTCAGCTGTTTTGTAGATAGGTCACTTGAGTGGAGGGCGGGAACAATGTGGCCTTGAATCCTCTCAGCTAGAAGAGAGAATTAAAAGTAGGTCTGCAACATTCAGGCTGAATGTTAAACCACTGAACAATTGAATAAGGGAGGGCTGAACCATCACAAGCAGCTGTGTTTCTTATTGTGCCTTCTTTTTTCTTTTTTTTTTTTTTTTTGGCAAATAAAGGAGCTTAGGCAGTGATCCCAGGAGAAGGAATAAAAGAGATCCATTCTACCTTGAGAGGACTCTTTCCTGTTCTTCAAGGTGAAGTTCCCAAAAGCCATGACTCACAAGTGGGGCTGGGATGCTTGTTTCCTGTGGTTGCAGAAGCAACAGAGCTGAACTCTAAATGAGTTTTAGCTTATAAACCGTTTCCTCTCCAGGACTGTTTGTGAGAAGCAGTGCCTTGCCAGGGAACTGTCTCACACATCCTTTATCTGGCTTAACACCCCCCCCCACAAACTCCTGCCAGTGTAGGTAATAACTTGTAAAGGTTCTCACTGCCTTTGCTCTGTTTGAATGCCGTGCTTTGTGAGCTGCTGTAGCTCAGCACCTGATTATCCTTGAGCAACTCGGCTCTCTCCGTGCTTGGGCAGTCAGTTTGTCCCCTGTGCTGTCTTTACATGTGGATTACAGCCCCGGCCCCTGTAGGAAGGGCAGTGGTGACTCCTTGCCTCCTCTTCAGTCTTTCATGCTGATGAGATTCAGCGGATCCTTACTCAGTACCCTTGTTTAAAGAGTTACTAATGTTAGCACCTAACTCCGCTGTCTGGGGAGGCAGCAGCATCTGTCAGTGTGGCAGGCGCGGCTCACCGTGGGTAGTACCACTGGTGTTGGGCATTCTTCATTTGGATACCAAGTACCCGGTATTTAATACAGCAACGTCCAAATGTCAAACAGAACCGTGCTTGTTCTAAAAACCGCCAAGGGCTGGAGAGAATTCCTGTCACCAGGGTGGTGGTGTCTAAATCCCAAGCACTCGGTCTGACCTTTGTGGACGGTTTCCTAGCGGCAGGCAGGGCTCGTTCTGCTGTACAAATAACCCCAGCTCACTGCTGACTCATCCCTGCTTCCACCGGGCACATCCCAGTGCTTAAATACAAAAATTGTTTCAGTAGCACTCTTTAGCTGTGAAAGGCAAACCTAACCAGAGTTCCTATGTAATCATCGTGAGATCAGAGGTGTCATGTAAAAGGCATAATTAAAAACATAAAAAAGCATTCACATGACTTTTAATAGGGATGCATACCAGTCCCAGCAGGCTTCTTTCACTGAGTAGGTAAGACTTGCAAATTAAAGATATTTGCAGCTGGAAACTTCCTTTTCAAATAACTGCAGGTCACTGTGACATTGGAAATGGTTGCAAAAAGCTACAGTGAGACCACAGTCATGGCACGCTGCCCCCTCCCACACACATGCACAAGATTTCCTGGGAAATTTTCTCAGCTCCATGCCCCACAACTCCAGCAAGCTTCAAAGCTACAGGGCTGGAGTTAGTTAAAAGGAGAGTAGACAAGACTCATGTTAGTAAGATAAGCTCATGAACTTTGTGATTCATTTTTGGAAGAGAATTAAATGGAACAAAATTACTTGTAGTCAGTACTTGCCTGTTGATTTCTTTTCACTAATTCAAGGGATAAGGTATTGTATCTTTATTAGAATCTGAGATACATGTTGTGCAAAACACAAGTTATAACACTGTTACTGCTATCCTGTTAGCAAAGAGGGGAACTTGGTCATGAATCGAAATCCTCCTACTTTGTCAGCCCTACTTATCTACTAATTAAAAAAAAAAGTAATAAAAAGGTAGCAATGCAATTTTCAATTGTCAGAAGACAGCATTTCTTTCAGACTTTGATTTTTTTGTAACCTAATTGAGCACAACCTTATAACTTAACCAATAATGACTAGTTTTTCTGCTGTAGAAAGTCTAGATATGCAAACTGTTGTTGCTGATGTCTTTTAGCATGTCCATCTATTCCACGGTCACTTTGCCCAGCTGGGGCACAGAACAGCAGCACTGTTACAAATGTATTTGAGGGTTTTCTACTACATGCAGACCTAAGAGGAAGAAGGAGTCATCAAACCTGTACAAAATGATGAGTAAGGAATACACTGCAAAAATGCAGAACTTGGATTAATTTGCTGGAAGATGACACAGGGCATTCTGAATCCCAAAGAGGAGGATGAACTGTTGCCATGAAGTGCTAGTTACCACTGCATGATAAGCAGAAAACCTACCTGATAAGAGCTGCAGCTGAATTTGGAAGAAAATTGTAATGTGGATGGGGCAGTAATCAGAAGACAGTGAGGATGCTTGTTAAAAATATTTGATTCTACTCTGTTCCTGTTGCAAAGTATGCAGCCTGCTGCCCCTGAAATTTTCTGTCCCAAGCTCTGGACACAGATTTTGGGTATCTGAGTAGCCATCTAAACTAATGAAAATTAAAATACCAGAAAAGAAGATAGGGGACAAGGCACTCAATCATTTCCTGATGCAGCTGATCAGAGATATGACTCTCTAGTTGAGCTTCCAGTAGTCAGACTTCTCCAGAGGCTGGACATCAATGCCCAGTCAACAATTAATGTAGCTCCATGCTTTGGCAGCTGACAGCAGCTTTTCCAGAGTTCTGTTTTCTATTTGATGTTTGACTTCTCTCCTCCCCCTCCCGTCCTTTTGTGCAAGCACTTAAATGCCTTCCACATGTCAGGGGCCAGCATCTACACTCTCTGTTACAAGCCTTACATATGCTGAAGGGTTTAAGACCTTCAGTTAAGAAAGGTATTCCCTTCCCTACTTTGTGTACCACACCTTGGGCTTCACTTTGAGATAAGATTCAAAACAGCTAATAAGTTGTAAAGCAGGCTTTGCAAATTTTGATGAGCAAAACTTCACCTCCAGGATTAAGGAGTATTTCACTGGCAGCTTTTAAAATGCTGGCAAGTGTCTAAATGCGATGGAAGTACCTCAGACATTTCAGACTCTGGGGTGAAAGTGCAGATCAGACTCTTGTGCACACCTCTGGATGCAGAACACATGACAGAACTGTCCTCTGAAGGCAGTGGGTGAGTGGAGAAAAGTACTTTTGGCTGATGCTCTTACTAGTGATGCCTGGAAGATCTTACCCTATGCCAGGTTTTCAGGGCTGGTAATTATGCCTCTTCCACTCTTGATCTCAAGAACTGCTATGAAAGAGCAAGTATCAAACAAAAGGGTGACGGCTGCTTATTTTCACACTACTTTCCCAGCTCAAAGTGTTCTTTATACCTCTGTGATTGAACGGATTATTCCTACCTAGGACAGATTTGGTGTTCACACACACCCTTTGCAGGAATGTTTTTGTTACCTACCAGTGGTTTGTAAAGCGACATAAAAGCAAGGAAAACATATGGGAGATGCTGTTATTATGAACAAGTTAGGGTGTGTTTATTTTAGCTATTTCTTCTCCTTCGAATTCCTCCATGCCTCCTTTAAGCCTATTAACAGACAATGCTTCTACAGGCAAAGTATACTGAATTCAGTGAGACTCACCTAAAAAGGCCATTTTAGCAACATTATTCAAGTTTCCAGTATTTATCTTTACATACCAATATGTATTTCTGGCTCATTTCTTGACTCTGCTGTTCCTTGCTTTTCTTTGGGGCCTGGGGTGGGGAGAGGGGGTTTGTTTTGGGTTTTTTTAATGTACAATCTGCTTGAGTTCTAGACTCTTAATCACTGTTACAATAATGACTTGCCTAAACAGTTTGCTCCATTTTATCTCTGATGCAGTTGAAATTTTCATTTCATGAATTTCCTTGCATTTCTCTGCTATATGCTGCTGATGTCAGACACTGTGACATCTGAGCACGTTCTTACATGGTCTGTAAAAGTTCATTCCAAGCTTTTGTTCTCAAAAGCTATGGAGAAAGCACTGTGTGAAATCTGTTCAGAACAGAAGTTGGTTTGGAGGTGGGAGATGAGAAGTTTTACACCTGGAAATAAAAGCAATGTGGCATGAAGGTATTTGTAATACGGGTTCCTTTTAATGAATCTTAGACACTTAGTTGACTAAAAACATTAAATTGGTTTTTCCCTAAAGTAAGTAATTAACTTTCAACACAGAAAATTAAATTGCCTAAGATTATTACACAGCTATCTGAACAATACTTCTAGTGTCTTGTTGCTTTTATTGCTTTGTTGCCCCTGGCATTTTGTGTGTAATTATCCAGACACCATGAGACATATTGATTAAATAATGTGGGGCACTTTTCACAGTACAGTCTTGTTTTATATAATCTTATGCAATAAATTATTACTCTACTCAAGTAGTAAGTAAGAGCGGAGTAAAGAGAGAAACTTCGGGCAATGCCAGTCTATCCTGTCATCCATTATCAGAAGTCATTTGGACTCCTGATCCTAAAACAAGTTACATCTTTACTGGGAGAAAGACAGACAGACTCCTGAGTTGACTTTAGTAGATATTTTTATATTAGGCTGAGCATATTTCCTCTTAATACACTGGAAAAAAAAGTGTTTGAGGAGCAACTTCTGTGCCAATGCTCCCAGAGCTCCAGAGATGTGAGCAGCTCTCTGTACAGTGTCAAGCACAATGGGGATTGGTATGCAAGTGGGAAAATTAAATGTCTTATGGCATTTTCATGATAAAAGTAATAAGCACTGTTTCAGTAGATGTGACAAAAGCTATGTTTAAAGAGCACTGGGCTCTCTAACTCATTGGACCATCAGTTTTACCTCTGTCTTGTCTAGGCTGATTTAGCAACTTTCTGCTAGAAAGGTTCTAGATAACAAGTGGCAACCAAAATATTTCAAGGCTGCCTTATCCTCTCTTATCCTACAGCCTAACGGCAAAAGGAGACAATTGTACCCTGTTTGCTAACTACATGTTGTCCTTTAATCTTGCATTTTGACTTATGTTGTCATGAAGTTGCTAATCATCATTCTGTGATGCTGTCTGCACAGCCCCTCCACACAACTCTGGGTTGCATTATGTGGGGCATGGTACCACAAAAGAACAAACACAAGCACTGGCACCTGTTGATAACTGCTGTTTAGAGGGAAGTTGTCCCTTTTGCCAGCCAGTGAAACATCAGAACTCCAGGCCACTAAATAAATGCTATTATACATCATCTGGGCACCATATGGTCTGCGTGTTCTGAGTGTAGCTGAGCCACAGCCCTCCAGGCAGTTGGGTGAGAGACCTGGGTTCAGCCTCAGTAGCTGTCTGCTTTCTGCTGCACTAAGGCTTCCACACTGCTGTGCTCTGAAGAGAATCAGGAAGAGCCTGTCATAAAGTACCAGAAGGATTCTGCTCCCCTGTAGAAGTGCTGAAGTTTCTGCTGACCCTTCTGGGCATGGGTGAATACATTCCCTTCCAGGACACAGCTCTGCACTCTGGGGTATCTGCAGCTCTGATGCTGCCTCAGAGAACTCATCTTCTACTCTGGTAACTGAAACTTGTGGCTTAAATCATCTCATCTCATCTCATCATCTCATCTCACGCAGCTTTTATTACGTCTTGCAAAAGAAGCCCACTCTACATTGGAGTCTTGCTTTGGCACCATGAATGGGCAGCACTGGCACATGTGCACAGCTGGAGATGACTGGGTTAAATGTGTCAGCAGGCTGAGTCCTTCCATGGAGGGAAAGAGGAAATGAGGTCTGAACCAATTCCTAGAGTAGCACAAATTAGTGAGCTACTAAGAGTCCTCAGAGAGGTTCCCAGAGGATCTCACACTACTAATTGTAGCTGCAGGTGGCTACAACCATGAATCACATAGGTGAAAGTAGTGCTGAAGCCTCAGCAAGACTGGTTTTATAAGTCCAGGAACTCAGCTCAACTACTAGTCCATTATTTTATTTGCCTTACTGCCAAGACATCCTCAGTCCCTGTACTAACAGCTACCCAGACTACAGCATCCTACTGCCATTTGAAACTCTGGCACTGGGACAAGCTGTTTGGCTAGGGCCAAACCCTAGCCTACATCCATACAAATAAACCCAGTATGCATACAAGTTTGACAGGGAAATTTGGCTCTCGGTCTGTGACTCACTTTTTAACAAGTGAAGATCTGTTTCCATCCCAAAGTGTTTGAAAGGTACTTCTGTTTTTCAGAACATGAGATAATTACAGTAAGAAATTACTTCATCATCTACCAATAATGTCTTGTAAGCATAGATACATAAGTTTTGCAAGGGAACTTAAAACTTCCAGGTTTCATAGTGAACTTCAAACTCTTAACAGAGTGAACTGTACTTTCCTTGTCCTAACTGCTTACATGTCTGGTTGTCTGGAGTGGTCTTTTAATTTTATCTTTTTTCTCCAGAAGACTCACAACCTATCTAATGCCAGTTGAACTGAACAGCTTGATTGTTATTTCCAGCCTAGGGCCACATTTGTTCTACAATGTCACTGTGCCTAACTTGTGTCCTGCTCCTTCAGAACCTGGGTCCAGCAATACACTGAATGCGTTTAGCAAGGGTGGACAGCATGGAGATAAGCACAAGCTCAGTGGCATCTCACACAAAATCACAACTGATGAAATTCATACCTTCTGCATCTCAGCTCAGTTTCTAGAGGTTGCTTATGGCACGTTGAGACATGACTGCAATTTCCTTTTGGGCCTGAGAAGGCTCAAGGATCTTATAGCAGGAGGTCTTTTACAATGAGACCTTTTTCTACTGTTCCTTTTGAAGCTGAACTTTTAAAAGAGGGTGGAATCCATTGAGAACAAGGAAAAGAGAGAAAGAGACAGCATATTGTTATAGAGAATTTATAAAAAAATGAAAACAAATTATCATTTGCTGTGTAATCTAGTGTGTTAAGAGCAGATAGTCCTTTGCTACAGAAGATTTTGTCTATCTTTAAAACTGATAAGATGGAACTAGTGCTTGAAAAACTAGTAAAAACTACATCTATAATTTAAACTATGACCAAAAGCCTTTAAAAACCAGCCAAATACCAAGAGAGCCTGCACAAGGAGCAGGTTCATCCAGAGGACACCGTAAGGATGACTGCTTATTCCTGTTTACTTCATCCAAAGACCCCTGCCCAGGACCACCAGAAAACAGCCCTCAGGCACAGAACGGGAGAGGGAGGTGAGGGGGGGGGGGGGGGGGGGAAACAGGCTTTGAATATCTCTAGGCGATGCTGAAACTTCCACGAATATGTATGAACTTAAGTATATCTAAACAGAGCGCTGAATAAACATGCCTGCTTTGTAACCTCTGGAGTTCCAGAGTCTTCCCTCCCATGTCAGTATGTGACTGGCTCTGAAACTCAGAAGTTTCTGGGGCACTTGGATTCCTTCATTGGGAGACCGAAGTCTTTGGGGATATTGACTCAAAACATTTCCCCATTTGTGGAGATGTCAGAGTGCTCCCTTGAAACGGAGGAGGTGAGCTTTTGTGTGTGTGTGTGTGATGGCTAACCTCTGATGTGATTAAAGGGAGGGTGAGTGATGGGCTGTGAGTGGGATAGGAGAGGGATCCTGCGGAGATGATGGTGCCACTTGTCATGGTAAGTTGTCCTCCCCAGCACAAACCATTAGGCTGTGGGGCTGCCCCTCCGCCCCCCACCCCGACATTCACGTGTGGTCTGCGGGTGCTCATATCTGCTGATGGGCCATAATGGGCCATAATTGACTCAATTGCTCCGTGTGATGGGCAACTGTGTTGTCTTAGAAAGTGTGAAGGACTCCCAAAGGGTCCCATGATCCACATTTATACATCATCCAGTGTGAAGCTCCCCACCCGGGAGAGCTGCCTGGGCATTCCCTTCCGAACTGGAATATAAAGCTAATAGATGTGTTCTGTGGATTTCCCCAGGATTGTCCCCCCACCTGAGGATCCAGTCTGCAGCCATCACTTTGACCAAGACTGAGGCCATCACACGTTGAAATTACAACAACCAAATCACTTTGAGAGGCCTACGGTGGTGATGAGAACTTTCTACTCTTGTCTTTGCCTTCTCTTTCTTATACATTTTCTGTAGTGATATTTTCATAGTCATATCACTATAGATAATAACAACCCAAATGGCTCTATACTTGTTTCCCTTTGCAAGCAAACTCTTCTATAACCCTGCATATGTATATTTGCAAGGACAAATGACTCAGCATCATTTCACTCTAATCTACCTCAAGGCATTTTTTAACAAGAACTTGGGATACCCATGCTTTCAGGTTGCAGAGGCCCAACTCAGTTTATGCATTTTGTTCAAACAAAAAATTCCTTGTAGGAAGCTAGGTCTGCCATCTCTCCTAGGAAGTGCCCTTATTAAAAGTGGGTTCAGAGTTATCTTCTCTTTTCCATTTTCTTTTCTAATTTGTACACACCATTATTATTGGCATGATTTTTTACAAATAAAGTATTTCTCTTCCTTGTATGACAGTTGACACCAGTCTCATTTTTGCATATAAAACTGTATCTTTCTATGGTTAGTACTGGTGAAGTGCAGATGGAAACTTCATAATGCTTTATCAGTTATTATGGCAGTTCCTAATGGAGAGTCTGAGATATTCAGGATTATTGCATTTTAAATACACCCTTCTTCAAGGAATACGTTATTTTCATTTGTGGAGGTCTAGTGTACAAATAGATGCTATTATGGGATTCCATCCAAAGGGACCTTGACAGGCTTTAATGGTGGGTCCATGTGAACCTCATGAAGTTCAACAAGACCAAATGCAAGATCCTGTGCTTGGGTCAATTCTAGGCATAAATACAGGCAGGGGACCAAATGGATTGAGAGCAGTCCTAAGCAGAAAGACTTGGAGGTGTTGGCAGCCCAGAAAGCCATATTTGTCCTGGTCTCCATCAAAAGCAGCATGGCCATCAGGTCAAGGGAGCTGGTTCTCTCCCTCTATTTTGCTCTTGTGTGACTACACCTGGAGTGCTGCATCCATGTCTGGGTCCTCAGCACAAGAAACATATGGACCTGTTGGAAGGAAGACCATGAAGATGATCTGGGTGGGACACATCCTGTGAGAACAGGTTGATAGAGCTGGTGCTGTTCTGCCTGGAGAAAAGAAGACTCTGGGGAGATCTTACAGCATCTTCCAGTATCCAAAGGGAGTCTGCAACAGCATCTTTTTACAAGGGCATGTAGTATAGGACATGTTGCTAGGACAAGGAGAAACAGATTGAAGGGTGAGTAGGTTCACCTTAGATATTAGGTAGAAATTCTTTACTGTGAGGGTGGTGATACCCTGGGACATGTTGCCCAGAGAAGGCCCATCCCTGAAAGTATTCAGGTTGGATCAGGCTCTGAGTAATCTGGCCTACAGAAAAGTGTCCTTGCACATGGCAGGGAGGTGGGAACTAGATGATCTTTAAGGTTTCTTCCAACCCAGACCAGCCTATGATTTTATAACTGGAGAAGCAAATTTACATCAAAAATTCCCCTACTGGGGCAGTGTCACAGGGCAAATCTGGACCTGCAATTCCTAGTAAAACTCTGGCAAAGTACAGCTCGCACACATTCTCTCCTTGACCTGCTCTCTCTTCAAACATTCCTTAAAAATTCAACAGAAAGATGGCCAAAGTCCTATACAGCAGGTACAGCCTAGGCAAATGACATGTGGAAACTCCTTAGAATTCTGTGGATGAACTCTTCAGACTGCTAGAATGGCCTTCAGTGCCAAAGAACCTGATGCAATGTTTTAATCCCAGTTTAGAGGATTAGCATTTGTCAGGCCTAAATGACTGTAAAAAACTGGGGGAGAGAGGGTGGTACATAGGAGCATTCAAAATCCGTGCTACACACTGTACCTGCTTCTGCTCAGGTTCCTGCCTGACCTCACCCTCAGAAACCATTATTGTAATTTTTTTTATCAGTCTTGTCTCTCTCAGAAAAGCTGTTATGCCACAGCCCAAGCATACCAACACACAGGACTCTGTACCCTCAAGTAATGCAGCATTTCCATGCATGGCTTTTCCTCTGCCCCAGCCAGAGTGTCTATGGTACAGCACTAATTTGAGAGGGACACACTTTCAATACACTCCCATTCTATCATCTTACCATAAGAGAGAATGACAGGACAGTGGCCAAGCACTGCAGGGAAAGGGGTTTACAAGTGCCTGAGTGAAGTCATGCATTGACCCTGTTCCATTTTTTCCAGATGTGATACTTATGGTTTGTAAGGTTGCAGTAGGCAGTGTAGTCCTCTGCCAATGTTTTTACAGTGTACTGTGGGAGAATTCATCTGTCCCAGCCCAGATCCTGGCAGAAATAGCATGGAAATGGCTCATCATGAAAGTTAATTGGTTTTGGCTCTACATTTGTGGTTCCATTGGTGGAAAGGCATTGATCAATGGTTCACTCTCCAGTGTTTAAGTTATGCAACAAGCCTGCTTGTCTGCAATTCTCCTTCTTTTAAATTGTCTAGAATCAGTAAATTGAGCCTATTTTGCACTCCAGATAGATCCACCTTCAGCTGTCTGAACTAGGCAGCCTTTTCTATATCTCCTGCATCCCAATACATCCTGCATTTAGCTTTGGTGCTGTGCAAGTCAGCACATTCCCCTTCCCCTGGCACACTTGTGCACAAGTCTGCCTCTGCTCAGCTTTCTAAGACAATTTCAGTGATGTCAGCCTGTGGCTTTCTAGGCCTGGTTTCTATCTAAGCTCTGTGAATCCACAGACCTGCACAAGACAATCTGTTCACAGCTCCTGATCCAGCCCAAGCAGTGAGAATATACCCAGCTGAAATATTTTTTTTGGTACAAGCTGATGTAGAATCATCGAACTGTTACTCTTGGAAGAGACTTCAGAGATCCTCAAATCCGACTGCCAACCCAGCCACTGTCATATTCAGAAATAAACCATGTCCCCAAGTACTGCACTCACGAGTTTTTGAACACTTCCAGGAATCGTGATTCCAACCACTTCCTTGGGCGGCCTATTTCAATGCCTGACCACCCCTCCAGTGAATAATTTTTCCTAATATCCAGTCTAAGCCTTCCCTGGTGCATCTTAAGGCTATGCCCTCTTGTCCTATTTTATTACCTTGGAGAAAAGGCCAATCCCCACCAGGCTACAACCTCTTTCAGGCAGTTGTAGAGAGCAATGAAGTCACACCTGAGCCTCTTTTCATGGTTGCAGAGGAGAAAGAATTAGGACCAAACTTCACAGTCTGATATGACATTTCTGGGCTATCATGGAAAAGAGGCTACTGTACTAAAAGGGAATCACTATGGACTAAGAAGGAAGATGGCTGCATAACTAATACATAAGCAATAGTCAGTACACAAGGCAATAGTAAGCTCAAGGACACATAAAAACTATCAAAAGAAAGCATTAGTAATAGGCTATTAATTACCCACGGTGAAATATTAATAAAAAATTAAAATTAGTTTAAACTGTATTTTGTGAAAACCCTAGAAAGATGAAACAAAGGTGCTTTCATGATTTGCTTGCTGAAAAGGCAGCTTTGAGAGTCAACAGGAAGCACTTGGACTGTCAACATGAAAGGAGCAATTGATCAGAGGAAAGTGCAGAGGGGCTCCCACTACAGAGCAAGCTGAGGAATTCTTTGCAGTGGGCAATAATAGCGATGATGGAGAGCCCAAATATTATAGGAGGGGCTCTTAAGTGACAGGAAGGCATAAGGGTCTTCTGGGATGAGTCAGCAGGAGGCAAAATAGCACTATAGAATTTGAGGAGGGGGGGTTGAAGGAAGGAGAGAGTTTAATACAATGATTAATTTCTTTTTTGCATGGGGATCAGGGAAAAGGCTAAATGGGGAAAATGAGCTGAGTAGAAGACAGAAGTTCTGGAAAGGGAGTTGGAATTATTAGTGTCTTCTGATAGTGGTGAATGAGAGAAATTAGGGGCTGCTGAGAGTAGCAGAGAGTAATGTGGCATTAGTATATGTGACAGATGAGGAAAGCTATTATCTTCATGTTTTCTACTTGAGGATCCCAAATTACTTCATGCTGTAATACCTTGAGCCTTGGAGAAAGTTTTTGGTCTTGAAAGGAGACACCAATCAGACAAATATAACTGTTCAGGTTCATAATGGCTATATGGCTAGCAAGGGATTGAGCAGATTGTAAAATCTGGTTGAAATAGGAACAGTATATTTGGAAAGGCACTGACCAGCCTCTTTTGGAGTGTGAGAAGATAGAAAAACATCCAGAACACAAGAAATATCAGGTAGCTGAGCCCATTAGTAGTTTTGAGAGACAAGCAAGAGAACCATTCCCAGCAAGGGCAGCAATAGAACTGACTGTATTGGAGGGTAATCAGACTGGGGGAAAAAAAAAACAAAACAACAAAAGAGGAAAATTCAGATTAAATCACAGGTAATTTCTGCTGATTTGCTTCATTGAAAAGTTTACTTAGCATTTCATGTGGAAACCAAGAGTTTACATTTATTGCACTCCTCTGTGGTTTTAGCAATGTAATCCCAGAACTCTGACTGCCATTTTAAAGAAAATATAGGAAGCTTCCTGGAAACCAGAAGTTCTGCTATCCATATGGCTGGCACAACCCATTCAGATGTGTATTCAACAAACATTCATGAAAACTAAAATAACACCTTCAAGTTAAAATTTTGTTGTCCTCTGCGCCCTGCTGCTTTCTCTACCTAGAAATGAGTACTGTCCTTGTGTGCTGCCCTGGGAGAGAGGATGGAGACAAGGAGAGGTAAAGGCAAAGGTGTGTGTGGAAACTGAAGGGTGCCAGCAGATAAGAAGAGGAAGGGAGGAACAGCTCACGGTGCTCACACTTTGGCAGTGCTGCCAGGGCACTGGTCCAGGGGAGGGACCAGGTAAGCACACATGGGCTGTGGCCAGGACAGCTGGCTTGGGAAGTAGCCACAACTGCAATCTCCTACCACTGGTGAGAGAAGAGGACAGACTCCCCTGGCAGGGATGGCACTCCCCTGTTCCTAATTTTTTCTCTTTGCCTCTTGAATTTTTTGAAGCAGTATGTCATCATTACTCATGCCAGATTCATTCCTACCCTGGAAGTGACTCTACAGATTTTAGCTCAGATATTAACTGTTTGGACACAAATATGTCATACAGAGCATTGAAAGGTAAAATTGTGACCTGGAAGAGGTGGGATAAGTATTTTGTACACCAAAGAGTTTTATTGAGGAAGGCTGTGTGGCAACATCATGACACTACTAAGACCAGGCCTTGGGTGCTGACTACCACTGTTTGTTAACCTGCTTGGGCTTTCAGAGGAAGAGAGACCAATACCATCAGTAAGGTCCTACAGCAGCTATTCACAGAATAAACAACAAAGTCCATAGACAGTAGTTCTGAGGTGGGACACAGATCTGGATTAGGAACTACCTGTCAACATCGGTGCCCAGAGGACTAGCACAGCGGGGCTTTAACAGAATTCCTCCTCCTTCCTGAAGAGCTGAAAATATTGGACCCCATGGACTCTGCTGGCTCCTTGCTCCCTTCCACATTCTGAATAAGAATAGGAATCACCCTGAGAGAAAATTAGTTATGTAGGCTGTTATTGCTGCCCTTTAGAGAAGGGAAACAAGCTAAAAAGCCATATTGAAGCTGAAATTAAAATTCAGGACTTTCTGGCTAGGTGCCCTCTGGAGCTTGTATCACTCATTCTGATTAGGAAGAAAAATATTTAATATACATTGAAATATTTTTGGCAAGAAGAGGGGAAAAATATGCTATATGAAAGATGTGGTTTTAATTACACTGCAAGTTTGGCTGAGTGGAATAGTAGCAGCAAAATAGTTCGCTGTTTAAGCCACTCCCCTCACAAACTTAAAAAATGGCTTTTCTGCTTAGCTAAATATTAAGATGACATTTCACTACAAGTTCAATCAACACCCTTGAAAAAAGACAGTTGCTCTTTCTTTACTAAGAAAACTTTTGACTTGTACATGAAAACAATGATGGGTAAAAATAATCTTGATCAGTTACTCATGGATCATATCTTCCTGTTTATTCAGATATTAGCCCAGTATCTTTACCTTTCCTCATTACAACAATCACTTTGATGCAGGATCGCTTTAATGGTTACTGATATACACAGAGAAAGAAAAGATATTTTTCCTAGGAATTATTGCACAGCACTGGCACTGCAGCAAGCACTCAGTGTTACAATGTGTGCAGCAAAAGCCATATAGCTGAAATTATTTGCAGATTTCTATTTTAAATTCCAATTTCACATACTTGAGATGTGGTCCCATTTGTGGTCTGAGTCTAAAGAAGAAATATTTATCTTCCTTTTGTTTAAAGATTATTTCTCTCTCAGACTGGAAGTATTTTGTTGCTGTCAGAGTTCCTGCTGTTCTTTAATCTATGGATATTGTGGACAACAGGCTGGACAGAACTCTAGAATACCATTTATTCTGGTGAAGGTCTCTGAACTTTAAAAAAAGAACTGGCAAAATGGGGATCCAAATACTGGACTTGGACTGTGCCCATTTGGTCAGGATATGAGCAGTTTTCCCTTTTAATTTTCATTCTCACCCTGGGGGTTGGGTTTTTTAGTCATTCTTTTATACATGCAGCATGAAAAACATGTTACTTACCAAATCACTCTGACTCACTAAGTCCTGTTAGTTCAAGGCCTCATCTACTCCAATCTCACTAGAGTCCTATTTCATGGCATAGCTAAAAGCTCCTCTTTCATTATAAGTCATGACCATGGCAACAATCCAGTTGCATTATTTGGCAGACTGGACCTCCTGACAAAACTAACATGATATTATAGCTATTAATATATATTTGCATCTCCAAAGCAGAGAAAATAATGTACAAGGTAAATATTAATGTTGCCGGATGCATTATACAGCAAAGACCAAAGTACTGAACACAGAATTTGCTTTCCCTTTCCACAGACATCTAGTTTAAAAACTTCGAGTACCAAGGCAATTGTTAATGCATCCACCATTCTCGGGTAAAACTTTAATGTATTACACTGCCATTCTGCTAAAGTAGCATTCTGAACCTAGGTAAACTCTTTTCCTATAACCTTTATTGAAAAGTTTCCCGTCAAAATCCTGTTGGTCATGGGCAGCTAATTATCTTTTTTAAGGAGATTAGCGTTCTTTAATCAATCCAAAGATTCTTTTTCACATAGAATCAAAACAGCCATATCACATTTGGTACTCGGAAAACATACTTGATTAAACAGGAATCTGTATTTTGTGAGTGCCACTTTCATGGGCTCATAGGACCATGGAATGATTTGGGTGGATTGGGACTTTTGAAGGTAGAATCATAAAATTGTTAGGATGGTTTCAAACGTCTTTTCCAAACAAGTCCAACTGTCAACCAGTACCACCATAATGTTCACCATTAAACAAAGTCCTCAAATGCCACAACCACACATTTTTGAACATGTCAGATATGGTGACTCTACCACTTCTCTGGGCAGTCTGTTCTAGTGCTTTACAACCCACTCCATGAAACGTGTTTTTCTAATACCTAATCTAAACCTCTCCACGTCATCTAGTCCAACATCTTCAGAGGGACATCTCCAACTTTCTGATCTGAGAAAGCCTTGCACCCAGGATATCAGGACACACTAAATCAGAAGTCCTCTTCTGTGTGGAGCTTGAGGTCTCCTCCAACACTGCCTCATGGTTCTGCTGGCATAGTCCTACATTGCTTCAGTCACCCTCCCTTCCACAGCCAGATGAAGCACAGTGGTCACAAGTTTCATCCTGCACCCTGAAGGTCAGTCCTGGGGAAGACCTGAGGACAAAGCAGGGAACTCAAGAAAACTGAGGTCTTGAATCTGTTGCAGTGCCACGGGACTGGACTCATCTCACAAACTACTGATGATGGAGCTGGTGGAGCCAGCTGTGCTGGGAAAAGTGGACACACATCTCAAATGGGGTGCTGCTGAATTTGTTGATTTGGCTGTTCCACAGAACTTCCTACGTCATCAGCCAGAAAGCATCCTGCCAGGCAGTGTAAAAACTCCCACACCCACCAGGCCAAACACTCGGTGCAGGTCTGTAGGGAAGAGCCATATGCCTGTGGGACCTGTCATACTTACATGGAGCCAGCAGTTCAGGCACTATTATCCTCTCTCTTCTCTGGCAAGTGAAGAAAGTTCCCCCTAATCAGATGCCACTGTTGCTTTGCCCTTCTCACAGGGGAGAAATCACTGACAAGATCATTCCTTCTGTGGAGGAGATCCCAGGGTGCCCAGTGAAGGGGAAGCCCTGGCTAGGGGGAAACACTGCTTGTAAGGTTCTACCTTGCATGCAAAAAGTTTGCAGTTAGTCTGTAGACAGTTTCACCTCCCTCCCCCAAACATTTTCCTGAGCAATACCCAACCTTCCTGCCCACCCTCTGTAAAGCTGTCCCTGCTCAGAAGCAGTGATACTGTGACCCCTGCCAAAGACTGTCCTAACTTTACTTGGCTATTGCCAAGACAAGGTAAAAAGGTCTCAAATTCAAAACTTTAAATCAGGCCTAAATTTCAACCATACTTATCTTTAAACATTTCTAGAAAAAAGACAAGTAGAGGAAGCATACAATATTTGCCAGCATAAACTGAAATAAGCACTGAAAAGAGAATTGTGGAAAAATGTGTTGTACTTGCTGTGGTTCTGGCCACATCCTGTTTTAATTCAACACATCAGAAACAATGCCACTAAATCCACTTTCCACTTGCTCCAAATAAGTGAGCAAATGAAAACCTGGAATGAAACTGAACTAGATTTAAAATTAATTTTTAGGCTTAGAAGCACAGATGAAAGGATTATCCTGAAAACTTCTTCCCCTTCCTTCATGCCACACTGCATTTTAAACATACCCAGACAATGAAACTATTGCAGAGCTGGGCAGTTCCTTAGTTACAGAATCATAGTTTTCAGGGGCATCAGTTTGTGCTTCGGTTCTTCAGGTGTTACTTGCTTAGTAGCAGTCTGAATTGTAGCAGTTGTTTTTTCTCTGGACAGCTCTGTGCAGCCCTCAGATCCATCAGGTGGTATTGCTCTGTGTAGTGAGTAAGTACTGCCTGGTGGTTTTCTTCAAAAAGGTTGCCCAGCTTCCCACTGCCTGCTAAGACTTGAATAAAGCAATTACTTCACTGAGCTTCTGTCCATGCTGCAAAGCCTCTACAGCTTCCTGACTTCCAGAGTCTATAAAAAATTCCTGCTGGAAACAAAACCCCCCAACTGTTACATCCTCCCTTTTGGAGAAGGAGTATGGTTGTGTCCACCAAGGGGTATGGTTGTTATTATATCCATAGTTGAAATTAACTCAGGTTTCTTCTTGTCATACTTTCAAGAAGCATCTTGGAAAAAGTATATCTTTCTTAGGAACAAGAACCTAAAAATGTACAAATAGTTATTTAGATCTGTTTATTGCCTGAGAAACTGAGCACTTTACTGTTTCAAAGACAATTTTACTTTTTTTTTAAATTTTCATTGTAAAATTACAATACTGGGACACATATAACTAATCCATTCCTGTATCACTAACTCCAAGGTAACATACAAACACAGAAGAAAAGACACAACACCAAATGATACTAGGCAACTAAGCACAATGGATTTCTGCAAAAACTGCTGTCTAACATGGCATGTAGATACACTTTCATGATCTGATGTCCTCAAACCTGTCCTAGGATCACTCCACAGGTATGCCACTGACTGAAGCAAACTCCTGAAGTCCCAAAGCAGAAATCTTCAACCAGCTCTTCCTCCAGCACATTCACCAGGATAACTGGACCCTGCAGGTCAGCTCTGAGCCATCTCTTAAGATATACGCAGTGCTCACAAAAGCCAAACCAAGATTTTTTCCCCTGTATGTTTAGCACTTAACTTCTCATATTAGTTTAGTGGTTAGAGTATTTACAGCTACCATGGAAGATCATGTTTCAAGCCCTTAAAATGGAATTTAACCCAGGGGTCTGTAATTCTGTATAACACAGGCTGTTGGGCAAGTCTGTATTAGGTAAACTGTTTAAGTAACTTTATATAGTTTCATATAAATAACTGCACAACCGTTAAAGCAAAGAAATGAACCACACTCAGTGACAATGCAGCTGAGTGAGAGAGGAAGTAATTCTCTCTCTCTCTGACTTGATAAATATTTGGTTACAAGAGGCTAGGAGAGATCTCTTACAGAGCATGCAGGAATCCAGTAACGGGAACGGGAACGTTCCCCTGGGATATGTGTCACTTCATGACTAAGCAGCATATGCTTGTTCTAGCTAATGACTGGCATTACCTCCCCCATTTAAAGATCACATCTTTTAAATAAAGAAAAGTTTCCACAGTGTGGTAGGGAAAGAACTCCAGAAGAGAATGATGACAGAAGGAGAAAGATTACAACCTTAAGTGTTACACAGGACTTGAACTGTCCTCATCATACTGGAAATCACAGCTGCTTCTGTTCCTCCTGATTGCACAGCCAGATCAAATCTAGCGACTTGGAAAATCAGCAATCCTTCCAAGAGGGTTTTTAAATGCAAGGGCAAAACTAGACACCTACTTACTGGTGGAGGGACCCAGTGGTCTGAATTGAAACTGAAAAAAATATGTAGTGCCTGAATACAAAGAACATGTTTCTTAAAAGTCACCAAGATACACATGTGAAACTGAATCCTTGACAGAGAGGTGGTGGAGGTGAAAGCTTAAAAGATAAAACTCCCTAGAATCCTACAGTATTTGAATTTGAGCAGAGGAAACTAGCAAAGATGGTCTGAAAACACAAAAGTTTCTAACAACTACCTTAATTTCCCTTTCCTTTCTCCTGTCATGTTGGAGAAAAACTCTTGAAACAATTAATTCTTCCTCTGGAAGAATTTCCTTCCTGGAAAATATCAAAATCAGTTTCACCCAAGTTTAGCTCTTCTAATTATGGTGTTTTCAGTATGATCTCTAGGTCACAGATCAAGGAGAAAATGATGTGCCACACAAAGACATGTTTGACCCAGACCCCTGGATCACTGATTTTTATCAAATGACCTATGGGTGAATTTGATCACAAGGCATCCAAAATGGGATTAAGAACAGTGTAAACAACTTTCTGTAAGCAAGCACATGCAGATAAAAATAAAACATGAGGGGTAGGGAGAACAGTAGCAGTCAGGTTAGAGGTAATTTTAATTTGGTTGTAAAGGACCCATCCATTCCAGCAACATTACACAAAACCTGTGTCCCACCAGGGTGAGATCTGACATGACTCAGCATTCCCTAGGCTGTTCCTTCCATGTGGGACAGCCAGGCAGGAGCTGCTGTACACACTGTTCAGTTTCCCACTTGGCATGAATGAAGAAACAGGACATAGAGTGCAAGCATATCATCGTGTGTATTCATTCCTTAAAATAAATTCAGCCCAAGCCTTCCTTGGACAGAGTCAGGGTTAGGGATTATGCCAGGGCTGACTGCCCAGTCAAACAAATACCATTTACAAAGCTAGACTTCGCACTTCAGTGAATGCAGAGATGACCAGAACTAAGAACTCAGGTCCCAAAATACTTCTAAAATTGCATAATCACTCTTTCTAACGGGCTAACTAGATCTAACCGAAACCTTCCTCATTTAATCCACTGTTTTGAAAACAATACTGGCAGCAAAGAAGAAATATTACCGATCCAGTGTTTTAATTCCTTTAGCAGGGCAGTTCCACCTCAGGATCCTGGTTGAATTATGACACTTTCCAGGGTGCTGCAATAACATGGTATGTGGTTGCTTTCAGCTTATCAAAAGGACACAGAACAATTTAGCTTAAACCTTTTTCCTGGAGGTTCACACTAACACATTTTACCTTGCACTTCCTAAAGCCCAAGAGCACATAGGCAGTGGCAGTTACCAGAACAGAGCTGACACACAGGAACTTTCTGAGCAAAGAAATTCAAATATGTTGTCTTTTCTCAGATCTCCGAGCTCCGGTCTCTTACAAAGAGCACTTCTCAAAAAAGCTAATGTAATTATTTCAATAAAAATATACCTTTTCTTATCCTCTCCCCCCCCCACCCCCTTTCTTTTCTTTTTTTTTTCTGAAATGGTGAAATAAAAGTTCATGAAGGAAGTACTCATCTGTTGCAAATTGGTGCATGATCATTATAGCCTTATCATAATGCTTTAGCATTGAGTTTATACATTTGTGCCTGTGAAGGCTTTTTGTTAATTATGGAAAAAGGGAGTGATTCTCAACAAACCTGAACTTTGGCAGCTATTTCACTATTTTAGTAGCATATTTTGAAAGTACTGATTTATAATTTAGCTCCAGCAGCATCTCAGTACCATCACTGAGAAGTGAAGTCACAGAACAAGGGAAGATTTCAACCAGTGTCAAGGTCTTCCCACATGTAAGAACCTAATTATTCTGCTTCAAAGTATAAAAATTTCAAGCAATGATTTCACTGATATCAAAGCTGACCTCTTGATAAAATACCATCAGACTGGGAACAGGTCCAAAGCATTCCTCAGAACTCATTACACAGGACATATATGTCACTCATTTGTAAGGCACTAAGTAAGAACATGCAGTACCCAGAACATGCAGTACCTAAATATGGGCTCTGTAATGTTGACTTTTGGATTCAACTTCCCCACTAGCATCTCCATCTTCCATTCTTAAGGGATGATCGTGTCTTGCCCATGGTTACATGGCAAATGAGAACTCACAATGAGCCACTGCATCACATTCCACATTTACCATTCAACCACACTTCATATTCCACAAATGCAGCCAGACTAGAAGTGCCCAAAAAACATGTTGTGGAAGACAACATGACTTTTCCTTGTCTAAAAATCAAGATTATTTGTGATCAAGATTATTAAGAGCTGCAGAACGAAAGATTGCTATAACTCTTTGATAGTACTAAAGGCTGAGCTCCCAGGCCTGGGATAACAGCCCTGCACTTCAAAGGGATAGTTCAGCAGCTCTGAGATTGACCAAAAATTGTCCCATCATGGCTGTTCTCTAAGATGTCTAAACATGTTTTCTGGGAAGACAGCAGCTCATAATTCAAAGTAAATATTATAATGCATGCTCCATTTCGGGAAGTTTAAAATTCTCAAGAAGAATGATGACAGAAATCTGCCAAACAGATTATGATGTTGATGCAGAAAACAAAAATCTTAACAAAATATAAAGGATAATTTTGTATCTATACCACTTATTTTACCTTAGTGCATACAACCATATGTAAAGACACAGACATGCTATAAAGATTAGACTCTCTGGGGGCAAAAAGGAAATTCCAGGACATAAGGTTACATCATTTCCAATCATGAGTGAAGAAGTGCTAATTAAAGAAATGTTCTCTCTGAACAGGTAGCTTTCAAGGGTCCTTTTTCATACCAAAAAATCAGGTTTTTGTTAGAAAGCGAACTGACAGGTGACATTTGCAGCAAAATCCAACAGTTCCAAAATACAGTCTTCCAAAGTCTGTGCAATACCAGATGCAGGTCTCATATTTTTCATTAAAACCAAATCACTCGGTACCCCTAATAATTTTGGTACAGAATACGAGGAGCTAAATTAAAGGTGAACAGAAATGTAAGCTCTCTGGATCTAAAGGACTAGCTGAGGTTATCACTTCAGATGCTTTAAAAGATGAATGCACAACTTGACCTGAACCAAACTTCAAAGTCATTGAAAGCCAAGGGAAGATGAAAAGAAAAATAAAAAGGCTTCAGTAATTACTTAGCACTGATATTTGAATAGTAGAGAAACTATGTGTACTTAGCTTAGAAGAAGCCTCCATACTCCTGATTAAATAACCTGAAACTTAAAAAATCCCTAACAGTAAGTCCCCGAAATACAAAATATAATATTACTTTGCACTCTAATTAATTCTTTTCATGTTACAGGATAAGTAGCAGTATCAATTGTGTTTTTATAACATACATGTTATTAAAATAAATACTAGCAAGAGGGAAATCATAGCACGGGAAAAAATAGTAATAAGGGCAGGAAACAGGAAAAAAAAAGGAAAAATTATTTTTCCACCTTACCACTAACCTAGAGACCTATTGAGCAATATAAACACAGGGTGGGGAAATGAAGAGAGGCAATTTCTTTTCTAAATCCATTAAATTCACCAGAATAATCTGTATGGACTCACATCCATTGCTGCAGAATTCCACCACTTAAAAATACCACTTAAAAATATTTCCTAAAAGAAGAATTACCCAAACCGCTCATGAAAGGCCAGAGAATCTGGAGGCTTCACAAGTCTATTATTCACAGTAACAGTTAGATGAGCTTGGAAAGTACAACTAAAGATTTAAGTAGCACATGGAAATCCTTGCCAAAACTCCCTTCCTATCAGCTTACTACCTCCCACTCCTTTCTCCTGCTGCAATCTTTACATCTGCACTGGGTTTTCAGATAATCATTCCACAGATGATTAAAAATGACTTTGAGATTAGATACCACCAGCAGCATGATCAAAACATCTGATCTGATGTTTTTGGCCCAACAAAGGCTCTGCCAGCAAGAGCTGCTCTAATCTCTTTACCTGGCTCAAGGGATTAGTTAATTAGTTAAGTAACAAATCTACTGGTGGAATAGTAATGGCAAAGAACTATTTCAAACTGCTCATTAGATGTGAGCTCATGATCTCAAGATGGTTGCGGCTGTAAGGTGGAATTACATCATTCCCCCTCAGTGTTGACACTGGGGCTTTGGGTACACATCAGGCAGACAGCATCTGCCTCACTAGAATTCAGATATGTAAGTCATTGCCAGTTCGCCTTCCCTGATATACCAATCAAAGAAGCCACAGCTAAGCTAAGAATTAGCTTTTTTAATTTTATTTTTTGTCTAGAACATCCATAACTTACTCAGAGGAGGACCAGGTAGCACAACCACAAAAAGAAGTTCAAGTCTTGTCTCTGCAGCAGGTTCTCTATTCACTACCACCTGCAGAACCTTTCCAGTAAACAATAACTCAGTCATACTGAGCAGATACACCAGCAGAGAGGTCACTGACACACAAAGAAAGAAGCAGTGAACTCAGTCACATGCATACTCACATTATCTGACCATCTCAACTAACCCCCCATGCTCATTTCCTAGAAGAAGTAAAACCTGTACACACAAATTCTCTGAGGCCCCCAAATACATTTTGGCTTCTGATGTCAATGTTCTTGGTAGCCAGTCTGCAAACCACACAAGCCAAAACCAGGGACCCTCATCACTCCCTGCTCTTGTCTCAAAGACTTTCTGCTCAGCATGTCTTCCCTCTATTCCTCAGAGGCCAGGCAGTGCTTTATAATTATTTTATTTTTTAACCCTCTCTAAAGGCCCAAGTGGCAAGCATAAATTAATGGTGTCACCATTAATCTCTGCCTATCCAATGAAGGAAGCACTTTCTTACATGACCCTTCATAACTACTTGCATGTCTGCAGGTAACACACTGGGCACCACTTCATTGCTACAGTCTGACTTCAGAGCTGCCTGGATGGCTGCCACCCCACCAGACAGCGACAGCCAGAAAACATTAAACATACACAGCAACTTCACACAAAGTCAAAGTACACATACCAAAACAGCACAAAGCAAACTTGTGAGCTTGGTCGGGTTTGTGGCAATACAAATGGCATAATGTTAACTGGAGAGAACCTTTTCCCCAGCATTTGCCCAGCAGTAAGAGCCATTCTGGTTTTATGGATATGGAAAGACTGCTGTTAGTTCCCTGTGCAGAGTCCTTCAGTATCAGATATGGAAATCAAGTCCCTTGATTCTCATACTTTGGATATATTTCAAGTGTTCTGTAAGTTATTAACTGCAAATACTATAATCTGACACTGCAAATACCAGACATCACCTAAAACCAGGTTAAAATCTGGTGTCTACAAACTGGTGGTTGTATTGTGTCTGCATAGCTGGATGAAATTTTTTTAAAGCTGTAACTGCTATGATCACTGTTATCAAAAAAACAGGATCAACTCTACAAGCTTTGATGACCATGAAAGAACAAGTTTGAAAACTGGGAGTCCTGTACAGTTCTCTGAGTATGAGGAAATCATGATATCACTGAACTAAGTAAGGATATAAAAAAAAAATTCTTGTGTTTTGTAAAGCAATGTGAGAAGCTGAACACGCTGTCTTGCAAATACTCCCTCCTCTTAATTTTAAAATCCATCAAAATTATCTCCTTGGCACTCCAAAGAGAAGAGGGATTTCCCTCATGCTCTGTGCCAGAGCAAGAGGCAAAAAGCCCACACAGTCCTGGGACCTCATTAATTGCTAGCACCAGAGGTTCATTGATAATCTCTGACTTGAATATTATGGTTAGTTTTAATGTTTCATTGATCTGCAAGTCTTCCAGAAACAGTTCTGTGCTTTGGGTTTATAGGAACCGCCACTGCTTCCACCAGTTTCAGAGAAAATTGATTTACATTACTTATTAAAAATAAATAAATACTTCAACAAAAAATAAATACAGCAACATAGATGGCACGTTATGAAGGCATTGTTATATTATCAGTCACTGAAATAAAAGCTTTGTCATCATTTACCCATTGTTTAAATTCTCCTAGTGATCTACCGTAAAAAGAAGAGGAACACAACTGAACTTATCTCTTTGTTGTGCTGGACCCTAGTAATTGAACTGTAATTAGGGACAGACAAACAAAGCTATTGGTTTAGCATTTTTGCACAAAACCAAGTTCACCAAGAGAAATATTTGTTTTGGTGTGGTGGATTTTTTTTTGTTGGTTGGTTGGTTTAGAATGTTTGTTTTTCAGAGAGAAATCAAGGAGACATCAGATTTAATGTTACTAAGTCGCTCATCATCTGTGCAATCACTGTAGTTATGCATGCAGATTTGTAACTGCAAGCATCTCTACTCTGGCTTTAAAAATACAAATGATTCATCAAACATCATTTAAAAGACCTAAATAACTCCACAGGGAGTGAAATGTTCTTCATGTTTACCTGCAGTTTTGTGTCATGTTTTTATTACCTGCTTTCAACAAAGACAAACGCTCACCGCTTTTTGCCTTGTGCTTGGGGTACTCAAAATTTCCCCCTTGTCTGTTTGTCGCTAAAATCATAACTGAACTCCTGTCGCTGACTTTCCTTCCGTGGAGAGGTTCTTTTGAATTCTGTAAAAAAATTTATCTGGAACTGTCCTACAACTTCTGAAGTTACTAAGGAACCCAGGCAGACCAATAGACAAGGGCAACACACTTACGTAAACCTCCTTTCCCCGGGAATCCTGTCTAAAATTCCAGACCTTGTTCTGCTATAATGCTACAGCTGCAACATTTCAAGATTTGCTTAGGGCCAACAGCTACCCTTTGCTGCCTGGCCCTCAGAGGAGAGGCACTTCTTTGTTCCTAGGAGGAAACTCCATGGTGAAGCAGCATCTGGCAGCATCACCCCTCACCAGACCCTCTGAAGCATTCGCCCGGTTTTTTGACCAAGTCTTAGGGGTACAACATCCCTGAGACAGGCCATGGAGACAAACCACACTAAGCTTTTTAATTTCATTTCTATTCATCTTCCACGAACTCATGGCTGCTGCTGCTTTCTCAGCTCTGAACAAGAGCAGCACACTGTTAAAGAACACATGACCAGCCAACAGTGAAGTAGCTCTGACTGATCCCATCTGTAGGGGCAGGTTTTCCTTATCCCTCTACCCCACTTTTACTGAAATTCCCAAGTTCCAGTGCCATTATGTGCTGTTTCAAAACAGCATTAGGCACACTCAAGACCCATCCAAACAAAAAAAGAAAAAAAACCAAATTACTGCCGTGATTTACAATGCATCAGGCAGCGACTCGCATAACTGGCTCCCCTGAGAGCTCTTTTGAAGTGTGCATGAGTCAACAGACTGACAGCAAAGCACAATGTGCCATCACCAGGCATTCATGGGCAGCCTTACTGTTTCTTCTGCTGCACATCTCATTCTCCTGTCTCCAGTACATCTCTTTTATACGTCCCTCTGGCTCTGTCAAAGCAAGTTATACTTTATTAATTTGCTGGTCAGGTCCTTTCATATTGCAGAAATTAAATTAATGGGAAGTGTAGCATCCTTGAACACTAGCAGAACTACAAGCTATAGCATCTTGCCTCACAAAAGTCCACAGAAGCTTTTACATACATCTGAGTTATGCCAAAGTTTCACTTCAAAACCCCTAAGACCATCTAAACCCTAACTGTGGCTACTTGAGTAATATTGAGTCCCCCATTTTTCACAGTCCCAGATGGTCTTTTATCAACATTCACCAACACCTGCTTGCCTTACTACTACCTTAAACTACTCCTGACACCGGGCCACCAACAAGTCTAACCTTACTTGTACTGAATTTCACACTTTTGAAGGATAATGAACATTTCTGACAGGGACACTGTATTTCTGAAGTAGCAGTTAATAAATCATTTGGCCACTTAACAGAAGGTGTTATTGCTGAAAGTAATCACCATCATGACTTTCTTAGCAGTGGTCATGCGTAACATGATGGAACACGGACAAGAAAATCCAAAGTTGGTTTGAGAGTGAAAAGTAGCATGGCTATATTAGTGTGGTGTTTCACTAACACTAAGCCTTACATCTTGCCAATTAGTGAAGCAGGAATGTCACAGTGACAAGATCATACTGTTACAAGTGCTCAGAGTTAATTTAGCATGGCATGTGTCACTTGGACAGGAGTTAAATTTTGGCCAGTTTACAGAGAACTTTTACAGAGGCTTATCATTTCCCAGCAGACATGGCACACCAGAGTGATCATTTCTGCTAGGCATTCCATTCATTAAGCCTTCCAAAAATAATACTACTGTCACCAAATTTGCAGACTAGTATCTTCCATCTGGACATACATTATCATCATTATTAGCATAGTAAGACAACAAAGAACATAAATAAAATGACTAACAACACTGTGTGCATATTTATGCACATACAGGTGTATGCAAACAGTGCTTAATGTCCGCTGCTTTGTATTTTCTTCAAAGATTTACACCAACAGTGAAACTTGCTAGAGGTTACTATATTTGTGTGTATATATATTCAGAAGCATAAACATAATTGTTAGCTCAACATACCCATATACACAGAACAGAATATCAATCTGAAGTTCTGTGTATATTGAGGCAGCAAAGAACATTAGATAAATGCATTCCATGTTATTATCTTTTAGTTTGGCAGGATCAATGTTTTCATACCAAGACTATATATAAATTGACAGTGTTACTGTGAAATAAAGCAAGAAAGAGTACAGCACTACAAGACAGGTTTCAGCTTAACAGCAGTTTTCACACTCTTGGTTTTTAATGTCTACAGCACAGAACAAGCTTTAAACTTTTTCATTTTAAAAAATACAGAGTAACAAAGTCATTAAACACTTTTATTCAGAATTCATAATAGCTGTTAGATCTTAAATCTTTATTCAAAATAAGTTACTCCACTTCTAAACACAAAACAATTTGAGAAATCTCATTTTAGCAGATGACACTTATTACCACCAAATTAATTACCAGGCAAAGAGTACTGTCACTTATATGACAGCAATAATCCTTATCTCTGTCTCTCTGATACACGTGTTTTGTGTTAAAGATCAGATAAAAGAAATCACTTTAAAGCGAGAAACTAAAAAATTGCTCTGCTCACGGTGCATAGCTCCTGTTATCCACACAGCAATCATTCCCAGATGGGCACTTCTGCATTTTAGCTTGACTAAGGCACGTTATGACAACTACTGTGTACAGTCAATGGTAGGTACAGGTTAACAATTTCATAGTACACTGCTATATAGTGCTTTGTGTCCACTATAGTTTACTGTAGGTATACATGATTTATTTCCTACTGAACCAGGCAGCAGTGCTTTTTCTATTGAAATGAGTGTGAACACACTCACTGGTATAATACTGCTTAGCTTTCACCCAGGAATTCATAAATACCTAAGCTGGTTTTGAAACTTTAAACATCTTCGTTTCACATTTAAGGCTAAAAAGTTCTGTCTCCAAAGAGGAAGTTCGTCCATTTTAAGCCACCATGATTTAAGAATACAAATACTAGCCAGAACCTAGCTGCATGCAGCTTTCCTAGATTTTGTGGCTGCAGGCACACTTGCAAGAGACTGGAATAGGTGCCACAAGAAAAACAATTAGCACTTTGCAAAGTTGCAAACAACAGAAAGATTGGAAGACATTCAAAGCGGCTGTGGCCTTTTGTTACACTTCTCGGCATTAACCAGTTAAGCTCAAATCAGGTAAGTCATAAACTTGTTGGCATTCAGGTGATTCAATTCTAGCTCCTCAGGAGGCAAATAATCCTACTTGGACTGATCACATTTTGTTATACTTCATGGGGGCACAGAAGTAGAGTAGGTTTAAGAGATTCTAATATTTACTGGTAGTAGGGTGGTAGCTCCTATTACACCTCTTATCTCCAATAGAAGGAGAAAAAACAGATTTTTAGTGTCTTAATAGTTACCATATACAGAGAGCAGACAGCTCCGTGCAGACTCAAAATGTCAGCGCCACCAAGAAGATCATAAATTCCCATTTCTCTGCACTGCCCAAACCTCCTCAGTCTGCAAACCTTCAGACTCGGGGTTTTAAAATCAAGCACTGACACCTGAGTTATTTTCCATCGTACAAAAAGTACCGAGAGTGAAAGAGCAGAAGACCCCATCCAATTGATGTGATCCCCTCCAAAGGCCCAAGAGAACCTGGATGAAATTACTTGTTAGACTGTCTCTCTCTCATTGCCTCGTAATGTTCACTCCTGGATGGGCCACTTGAAGGTTTAGTGATCTTCCTTGGTGCCCTAAATCATAACTGCAGGCAGGCACTCAGTCCTAAATCATCTCAACACGCATTAGCCTGAAGGAGACTAAGGCCTCAGGCTATGGCAAGGATTTTATAGAAAGGTGGCCAACACCCAGTACCTGTCACTTGAAAAACCTTACACAACTTCGGCAGTGAAAGGCTGTCTTTAGTCATCGTTGGATGACTTCTCACCCAGCTGAAAAGATCAGCTCACTATTATCACTTAAAGGACAGATGCAGTAATCCCTTATTCTACCAATTTGCTCCTTTAGGCTGAGCCTCTCAAGCAGGCAATACATCTTTTCAATGCACAGAAATGCTCAGTAAATTATAAAATTAACAGTTTACTCATATATTCAATCTAAGAAGCTGTCCCATAGGGCTGTAGATTTGACTGGTCACTCAGAACCTCTCTAACACATCCATAATACTGCAAAAACATTCTGTTTGCACTTAAAATCACAGAATGGTTTGGGTTGAAGGGAACTTCAGATATAATCTAGTTTCCACCCCCCTACCACGAACAGGAAGACATTTCACTAAGCCATATTGCTCAATGCCCCATTTAGCCTGGCTTTGAACACTTGCAGGGATGGGGTATCCACAGCTTCTCTGGGCAATCTGTTCTATGTCTCCCCACAGGCCTACTGAAGGGCTTCTTCCTAATACCTAATCTAAACTTGCTCTTTTTTTCGGTTTTTTTCGGCCACTCCCCCTCATCCTTTCACTACAAGCCATTGTAAAAAGTCAATCTCCAATTCTACAATCGCATTAATTTTAAATTGTGTAACAACGAAGATTACTGAAACAGTAACAGTGGCAAAAACAATCAAGTGGATGCAAAACCTATAAATGTACAAATCAGACAACTTAGAAAACAAAGCTCTCAGAATATATTCAGAGCAGGTACAGCACAGACAGCAGTGACAGCTTTTCTAAATTCAGTACACAGTGTTTAACAGTGGCTTGTCATAAAATTCTACTGGTTTCTAATTAGTCTGTATCTTTTTCAATCTTTGTTGAACATGAGGTTATGTATCTGAACAGTTTTTTCTGTGCTAGCTTACCTCATAAATAAAACTCACATTTATATTCTGCCAAAAAGGCATAGAAATTCTGCAGTCCCAGAATGCACACTTATTTCCTACATTTACCTTTCACCCTAATTACAGGAAAAGGTGACTGTGTGTCTTTAGCAAAAACTTGCTATTTCTCAACGTATTAAGATTCAGTACCATTACTTCCTCAGTTCACAGGTATAACAAATATTACAAGTTAGATTTTACCTCTAAACTAGTGATGTCATTTATTCTTCTACCAGGTAATATTTAGTGCATATTTCATTCATTACTATCATATTTTTTGTCCTTCTGGAAGTCAAATTTAAACTTGTCTTGTAAGGACAGAAATAACTTCATAGACAATGTTCCTGAAACACAATTCTTAAAAAACAAAACAAACTTCAAATGTAGACTCAACCAAGCAAATATTTGGCTAGCCATAATGTTATTTCCTTTAGAGTAGATACATTAAACACAATATAAGTGCCCAGGTAGAGCTATTATTATTGTAAAAGAGTTATTTTGTTCAAAATTAATATTCTACCCTCAAAAAAAATCAGCTGCCAAGTGCAGATAACTCTTAGGCATTGTTTTTGTTCCTTTATACAATGACTTTTGTACAGTTAGATACAGTTTGCTGACGCACAGCCCTAAGTGGAGATTGTCCAACTAAATACTAGACTGTCTAAGAGCCAGCTAAGCAAGGTCACTCCTTTTTTGGGTGTCTTGCAGTAAACCTTCTGTCTTGTCTTCCTTCAGTATGCACTACCAGTCTCTGGTAAAAGCAAGTTAGGCATCCTACAATTAAAACAAAACAAAAAACTTTAAAACCACCTTTTCTTTTTTTTTTTTTTTTGTCAGACATACCTGATTTACCTGCTTGACTTCTTACAGATAAGCAAAATCCAATTGCATAAATTGCATCCACGGTTTCGAATTTCAGGAAACAGGGATCTGTTTCCTCTCATGCCCCAAGTTCTTGAGCTAAACCAAGACTGTCAACAATCATGCTGATCTTGTTATACTCACTCGTGTACTACAAAAGAAAACAGAGACAGGGCATCCCCTCTTAGACAAGAGGACAAAGCAGATACGAGATGTGCCTGTGACAGACAGAAATTATAATTTCTGCATCACTGAAAGGAATACATGATACATGGAATACACGTACTTTTAAGTTAAAACCTGAAATGGAAGACTCTTAACTCCAAGCAAGATTAAACCTACAATTCATTATTTTTTTGTTTTGTTTTAATTTTACACAGGGATTTGTCTTCAAACTGTGGAAACAAAACTGCATTTACATTAATGCAAGTTTCACATATCACTCCCCAGAGGAAGCGACACAGATTTTAGTCCCAGAGTGGAAGTCATTACACCACTTAAGAATTTTCTGTACTGTCTTATAACTAACATCACTGAATATACTTAAATTGTCTCTACAGTAATAATATTATTCTATTTCCATATGCTTATGCACTAATCATAGACATAAGGAATGACCATGTGCAGATGAGGGAGCAAAGGGCTGGCACAGGGAATAATTGAAGGAGAGAGACAGCAGTACACCCTGCCAGAGCAGCCATTGCTCCTCTTTGGCAATAAATGTCTGAAAACCCCAGCAGCAAGCACAGATCACTCCAGGAGCTGGTCCTCCTCAGGAATCCTATCCCTTACCTTGAGTCCATCCTAGAGTCTTTGCTGAGAACCAACAGCTTGCAAACATGATGCCGCAGCAATCAGGAATCAGTATGATTTTATGTATAGAATTCCTGAGGTTTTTGCACTTGTTTGATCTTTGATAAGCACAAGAATGCACACAGAAAACAAGTGAAAATCGTGTTCAGGTTGCAGAGTCTATTATGCAGAAATTCTGAAATCTTAGAATTGTCTTAATGACTTAGATTTACCCTTTCTGCCCTTGCACAAAGGTAGCAAAGTGAGCTCTAATTGTGAGGGCACAGCTGGTTGACATAATTTATTCAGATTTCAGAAAGGCTTTTGACAGGGTTCCGCACTACTGGAGAAACTAAGATACTGCTACGGAAAAAGGGCAAACTAGTATCATAGGTGAATAGCTGGCTGGAGTAAGCAAATCAGAACTGTAAGATTAAACTCTTTTTTTAGTTATTATTATGACAAAAGGTTGGCAGCAAGGTACTTCTGCATCCTCTACTTAGTCCAGTGTTTTTAATATAATAACTCTGACCAGTGAGAGAAGGAGAAATGGGAAGGTAAAGAACAGTGAGGGAGTCTGTGGATATCAAAAATGTATTTGGGGAAAGAGAGATTTGTGAATAAGTTCAGTGTGACTTCTGTTACATGAGTGAACAATGCAATGAAAAAAGATTCAGCACTGATATGAATTTGAAATCATGCAGAAGAGAAACTTCACAGAAGCTATACAACCTCCAAAGCTGGTAGAGCCCCATGCTCAGTATGTAGCAGCAACAAAAGATAAAGCCTAACATGCTGGATTCCATACAAAAATAGATCAGGGAATAAGTAACATCAAATACATATATATTCTAATCAGAGGCATAACCTTGTTTGAAATACTGCAAGCAGCATAGGTCACCTTTACTGAAAAACCAAACACTATAGGATTAAATACACTTGGGAAAAAAACAAGGCAATGAGCAAAAGTTGGGAGTAATTCTCATAGGAAAAGAGTGAAATTTTCTGTCAAAAAACAGTCATGCCAAAAGATATAAATTAATGAATAGTACAAAACCAGGAATTTTGGTGGTTTGTCTCAAAGCACAAGAGGATATTAAATGAAATAGGTAAGAAAAAAATGGAAAACAATGCATTTTTGTGTAATTCACAACTCAACATGCTTCTCTGCCACTCAAATGCCATTATAGTTTTAGTTCTATGAAGATATTAAACTTTTACACCAGTGTCAAGACTATACAGCTAGGTCAGTAAGAAACTCTGAAGTTCTATTAAAGTATTCCTCCAGTGCTTGTATTGAACCATTAAATATTTGGATGGGGCCTTTTTATTTGAGAAATATTACCTCACATCTGCCTTGTGTAGCCTCTCCTTTCCTCTGATACACTGAAACTACACAACATCATGGACTTGAAAAGGTGAAGATTAGTTGTAACCTACAGTAGTGATTCCTGTTTTTCTATGGACAGATTTATTCACCTGTTGCATTGCATTACTTTTTGTGCCATAGGCACGAGCTGCTCAACTTTGTGCTACTTAATTTTGTTCTGACTACAATTTAATAAATTTTATCAGAAATATTTCAATGGCATCAGAGCGTCAATAGATTTATTTTCATTACAGCCTTGGGGGGGGGATGTGCAGGTGTGTGTGTGTGTGTATGTATGTAAAATGCTATCTAATTAATATATGGGAAACTGTAATAAAAAGACCAAGATAACAGATGTCCACAAGCCTGATTTGACTAGGCCCTGATTTCCCAGAGTACTTCTTTTAATTACTTCTATGCCCAAAACATTGCCTTGGAGACATCAGCAGTCAGGCAAACATAGTCCCAGCATCTCAAAGCAAAATACCTGCAAAGTAAGAAACATACAATGCACTGTGCATGTGGCAATGTGGAAGGACAGAACTATGTGCACACAACCACTGAAAACTGATAAACCTATCACATTGGACAATCATGGAGTAATTAAAAATACAGCCCCTCCAGTTTAATTTCTCTCCCTCTTTGGAATCCAGTTTTACAAACACAGCATGTCTGTGCAGACGGGTCCAGACAGAGCTGAACTTGTTCTGACTGAACCAAGCTGTTCCAACCTGTTGGCACAGATGGATCTTGGTGCACGTGTACGCCACTACCTACCCAAGGAGCTGCACAGATGCCAAAGTTGCTCAGCATGAAGCAGTTTGAAGTGCTTGTGAGATACAACTAACACTGCTGATGCAGCTCTAGTAGTTTAAGTGACTCTAAAAACACAGCCTCACCAGCACATGGAGGAAAAATAGAGTGCAGAAAGTTGCATATTGCCTTCCATACCTTCTGCTTGCAAGCAGTAGCCAATACTAATACACACAATCATCTTACACACCACCAGGTTATTTGCTATAAAACCAAGTTGATCTATCCATTAGATTTGAGCTCAGGCAAATCACCTGCCCTCCTTTTAGGTACAGCCTTGTTTCAGGTGTGTTGAAGTTTTAGCAGCAGAAGAAGCTGTGGGGATTTTCTTCCACTGCACTGCTTTTTTGCAAACTTTAACCCACTATCACCTGGAACATGTGTCAGGACTCTACAAGTGGTAAAGGCAGCCAAAATTTGTGGACAACCCTGAGATATTGCCCTGGGCAACAAGTGCAACGTGAACTCCTCAAACTCACTCTCAGTCTTTCCCATTGGTCCCAACTACGCGTATACCCCTCCAAACTCGTATCCATGAAGGAACCTGTTTCAAAACAATGTCTCCCCATGCTTTTTATACCACAGGAGCAAGGAATGAACACCCACTGCTCCACGGCCTTCTTCTACTAGCTAAAAAAAGCTGCCACATAAAGTCGAAATTTATCTTTTCCTGGAAAGGCTGTTTCTAAAGCTTTTGAAAAGAAAAAATAATTGAGTTTAGTGAGAAAGTAAAACTTTTTTTTTTCTCCTTACAAAAATGACCTTGTCAAGAAAAACAAAGCAAAACAAACTTCTAAGAAAAAAAAAAGAAAAAAAAGAAGAAAATAAGGAAACAGCTAGTTTCACAGATTCTGCTGTGGAACGGTCCCAAGCACAACGTGCAGGCGGCTCTGGCGGCACGGAGAAAGGGAAATCTCTTCGAATCCTTGACGTGTCTTTTGTTAACTTCCCATAATTGCTTTTTTGGCATGACCATTGCCCGGACGCTCCAAACAAGCAGTTCGAAGAGCCAGCCCTCACAGCTGGGAAGCAGGGCTTTTCAACAACAAAAACAAAACACTAAAAGCCAAAATAAAGCCATACGGCGGCGTGCGCACACATCCCCCGCCCCTGAGCCGCCAGTCCCTCGGGGGCACGGCTCGGGTGAAAACACCGAGCGAGCCCGGTCCTGCCGGGTTGGCACCGAGCTGTGCACCCATCCCCTGCGCTCAGCCGGGGCCGGCGCGGCGGGAAGGCGGCGGGAAGGGCGGGAGGAGGGCGCTCGGCCGGCGGGCTGTGGCCCGGACCGCGCTGCCGCCGGCGGGACCTCGGACCGCGCTGCACAAGCTCCCGCCTGGCGCGGCGCCGTCAGTCCGTCCGTCCGTCCGTCAGTCAGTCAGTCAGTGAGGCAGTGTGCCGTGCCCGGCTCGCCTCGCTGACCTACAGCTTGGACACGCCGCCCAGCACAGGGGTCACCCATCCCGGAGTGAACCTTCGGCCCCGCAGAGCAGCCGGCATCGAGTCCTCGGTTCACTGACGTGACTCACCAGCTGTCCTCCCCCCCCCCACACACACATACATACATCCATCCCCCGTTCGGCGTGGAACAGCTGTTTTATCTCCCGCTGTAATTACGCCACATAAAAATAGTTACAAGGTACTTGGGGAGGGCTTGCTGCTAAAACGCTGTTGCTTCCCTTGTGCAGTGAATACGGATTTGTGCGGACGCCCGCGCCGCCGGGGGGGGGGGGGGTGTAAGGCGGTGGGGAGGGAATGATCCCTGCTCTGCCATAGGAATCCATTATTTCATCAGCCGTTTCAGGTGCCTGCCGCTCATCCCCCGCTCCTGCCCGGCCGGGAACAGCCCAACAGCCCCGCACGTGCCGGTGCGGGAGTGACACAAACACGCTCCCGTGGAATAAGTGCACGCCGCCGCACCCGCACGCCTGCTCCGCGGCCAGGCGGCTCCTTTTCCTCTCCACGCCGAAACCTTCGTCCGTGACACTTCAGACCGCGGCTGGGCGTTCAGCACTATTTTTTTTTTTTTTTTTTTTTTTTTTTTTTCCTTCTGCCTGGTTTTGTCAGGGGGCGGCGGGGGAGCGCCGGGACCCGCCGGCAAGGCCGCCTGTGCCCGGGGAAAAAATCTCCACCTCGCCAGGGAAGCTGGAGCGAGCTGCTGGCGGGTGTCACGTTTCCCATCCCGGAGGAAAAGAAACTGTTGCTGCTGCGGAGCGTGCTCGCCAGACAGGGATGAGTCAAGCTGTGAGACTTCTCTCTTTTACAGCTGCGATCATGTGCCGCAGCAAAATCTACCGGGCTGGGGAGGGGGGGGGGGAGAGTCAAGGGGGAGAAAAACAACCTTTTACGAACTGCTGTAAAAATAACCGCAGAAACGGGGCTCGCCTTCCCCGCGGGGGTGGGTGGGGGGTGTGTGTGGCCAGCGCCGGTCAGGCGGGGCTCCTTCAGCACCGTAGGGGATGGGGGGAGCAGCCCCCGCCGAGGCGGGAGGGGGGTGCAGATCTTTGGACAGCTTCTTTCCCTCCCCTGCCGTACGTACTCTCCTTTCTTCTCCTCTATTCACGCGAAGGAGTGGGTGGTTCGTCCGGCAGCAACAGGAGGAGGCTAGTCAAGGGCAGCTGTCAAAATCTCCCCCCCCTCGCCCCCCCACCCCCGCCTCTTCCTTCTCCTCCTTCCAGTTTAATGATCAAACGTCTGCCTGGAAGAAAGGCGAGGGAGCGGGAGGCACGGAGAGCTCCCCCCGCCGCTGCTGTTGTGTGTGCATGAGCGAGCGGGCACAGGCGGACACCCCCCCCCGTTCCGGCCGGTCCCTCCCCTCCCGTCTGACAGAGCCTCAACACCCGGGAGGGGAGGGAGGAGAGAGGAGGAGGAGGCAGCAGCAGCCGCGAGTGCCAGTGCAGCGCACGGTTACTCTCCCGTACTCACTGCGGGGAGGTGGGGGAGGGCAGGCGCTGTGTACCTTTCTCTCCCGTGCCTCTCCTCACTTTAACAGGCCGGGGCCAATCGCCAGCAGAAGGGAACAAAGGAAAGGGGGGGAGGGAAACCCACCCCGGCCGTATCAGAAAGCCCCCGGGGGAGGCAGAGCCCTGCGGCTCCCGCTGACAGCAGCGCGGCCGCGGACAGGGTGCCTGGCTCCGCGGTGGTGTTTCTTCTTTCTTCATCGACCTCCACCTCCTCGCCGAGCTTAAAGGGGGAAAGCAGCGTCCGGCGAAGGGAGAGAAACTTGGGTCGGTACGTGGGGTGTCCGGCGATCGGCTCGGTCCTCGCGATCAAGATGAAAAGTAAAAAAGGTAGTTGTGGTGGGGTGCCGGGACAAAGCGGGGTGCCTCGTGCCCCTACCCGGGGTCGAAAGGGGAAGGGGGGGCTGTCGCTAAACCGGACAGAGTCCTTTTGCCTTCTCGGTCTTTTGTCCCCCGTGCCCCCCCACCCCCTGGCCTGTATCCCGTGGAAGATTGCAGTGGATGCTCCACTCCCAGACAAAACATGCGGGGCTGTTGTGTGGAGGCGGCCGTCTCTCTGCGCCGCTGGCTCCCTGTCAAAAACACGTCCAGCCGTTCGCCTCGTGTCCTCCGCCAACTTTTGTTCTCGCCCCCTCTGTCGAGCCTCTTCCCCCTGCCCTCCCGTAAAAAACACTTTTCAGCGCTTTTCCGCGCCGATCCTCACCATCCCTGCGAGGGGGACGAGGGTGCGGGTGGTTTTCCCAACTTGGGGCGAGGGAAGCGGGGCCGTCCGGCAACTCTTTGTTCCCAGGGACGGCAGCGTGGGGCTTGAGGCGTGGGGGTGGGGGGCATCGGCGGGAGGACTTCAGCGCCCTTCGCGCCCTCGACCACCTTGTTTTGCTGAAAGTTGAAGCCTTTTCTATCCCTTTTATCCCTTAGAACACGGAGACCAAACGCAAAAGTGCAAAAGTTTTGACACAGGAGATAAAAGGAGGAAGACTTTCCTCCTCGCTATAGCCAAAAGGCTGTTTGAGTTTTCTTTGTGTCCACTTCCAAACAGACAAACTTTACAGTTAGAGGATGGTTACTCATCGCGCTCCCGGTGCTTTAAGTGCCTTTAAATTAGCGCTTGGCCACAAAGACGCGGAACGTGCTTTTGGATCTAGCGCTCCTGCGCTGGCTGGGAAGAAGTTCATAGCAAAGCAGTGTCTGTTCAATTGCGATTTGCCAGTCGGCGGTGTGGCTGAAGGGTGTTTTGCATTCAAAGACCATTAAACGCTCCGAAGTGGAGGGTTAGAGGGAAGCAGTGCGCATGTTCAGTACTCCAGAGTTGTGCTGTTTTCCCCCTACTATGCATTCCTGCGGCTCTGTAGTAAAGCAGCCTCCCTCACTGTTAATACCCTCGGAGCAATTAATGCATATGTAGTTAGTGAAATCACTGGGCTGCTGCAGACATGGTGTGTACTAATATGGTTTGTGGCCCTCGTCAGAAGTTTTTTTTGGACATGCCACTCGGGTAAGAGGAGCTCACACAAAGGGAACTGAGCCACGAAGGCGAAGTTTAAAGAGCAGGCAGGGTGGTGTTGAGGAGCGCGGAGTCCCGCGGGAGCGGAGCGGGGATTGATCCCAGTCCCAGCCGGAGCTGCGCGCCGAGCTCAGCGCCCCGTGCCGAGACAGCGGCAGCGCTGGCTTTTAAATGTTTCAAGCGTCTTAGGTAGGTCGAGGTTCTTCACCGTGTTGGAAGCAGTTTGTGGTTTGTTTCCCCCTCCTCTTTTATAGTTTCGCTGAATTAATTTAGCCCAGTTATTTTTAGGACATTCCTATGCTGCCTATTTGCACAGCAGTGGTGAGCTGGTTTCCTGTCTGCTGTTGCTTCCATTGTTCAGACTTCTCTCCCCGAGGGCAGCTGCTGGTTGGTGAAATACCAAACTCACTGCACTTTCAACTGTTGTTCTTGCCACCCCCGAAATAAATGCGTGTGGAAAACGCTGACGCGGTTTCTAGGTATGCATGTGTAGGGCTTTGTGTGTAAGAGTGTGAGTGTGTATGTGTAAGCTCTGCTTTGAGGATTGCAAATCCTGGGCTGAAACAATGGGAACAATGAAAGGTGACAGGCGGGAGGGAGAACTTTTGAGAGGGGCCATGGGCCTCGGGTTTGCGTGGCACAAATTAAAAGTTGAGGAGACAAAGGCGGAAACTTTTAAAAGGATGTTAGGGCTAGGGTGCCTTTGTTTTAATAAAGATTGGGCTTGTACTTATTTGTGACCTCATGGCGTTTGAAGTTCATTCAAGAAGTTTCAAAGAGTGACTTTGTTACAGATTTCTTGCTTGCACCCCTAGAAAAATCCCATCTAGAGAAAAAAAAAAAAGTATAGTACAGCCAAGTCTAGTTACTTTGGAAGTAGTAGAGTGCAAGCTGTAAAGTACAGAGGACAACGTTTAGGCTACTTCCTCAATTATGAAACTCATTCAGAGGAAAGAGGTGTTATTTTGTTCTTTTTTTTTTTTTTTTACTGTGGAAATTCCCTTCAGTATCCTTGTAGTTTTTTGCTACTTCTGAATAATTTTAAACTAACGTATTTTTGTTGTTGATTTTTATATTCGCATTACATTTTAGTTAGATTTTTTGTATGTGTGTTGAGTTTTAATTTTTTTGTGTGAGATACTGTGTTTTTTTAATTTTTGTTGTTGTTGAGGTTTTTTTTTTTTTTTTTTTTTTTTTTTTTGTTAAGCTAGCAGATTGTATTTAAACCTCAGGACTCCTCTATGGATAGTTTAATTTACAAATAATAACGTGATAGCAATCACACGGAACCTACTTAGCTGATCTAGAACACAGTCTCGAAAAGGCACAGGCGTGTGCTCAAGTTTATACATGTGAAGAATCTTACTGAACTTGGTTACAACAGGATCAGGGGCTTAGATAGGAACTGGTTCTGTTTATCAGTGCTCATAAAGAAAAATCTCACTTAAGAAATTCAGAGAACCCTAAGGGGTGGGAGGTTTTCTTTAAGGTGATTTTCGTCCCTCTCGTCTCTGGAGGGCAGAGATTGTTACTTGTGGTATACTTTGTCCTCTTTTGAATAACAATTGGCTTCTGCCACTTCCTCCGTGAAGCTCTTCCTCGACACAATGGGATAGTTGTTTTTTTTTGGTGCCTTCCCCCCCCCCCCCCCCCCATAGCCTAAACTTTTCGTTTGCTTAACTTCAATTTTATTTGTCTCAGCTTCTCTAAATACTTTGTCCTCCCCTTCAAAGTATTTCAGCATACCTTTTTAAGCGGCAGTAGTTTGTTTTGAAATCAGCTTTAGTCATCACTGTACTTTTACTCAAGTTGTTTCAAGCTGTTAACTGAGGTTTGGGTGTTGAGCCCAGACTCCAGATCCTTGGTGTAATCTTCCCTGAGCTGATTACGGGGAGGACCTGTAAAGTCTTTGGGCTGTGATACAATGCAGCAGTGCATTCAATCATGTATATGACTTCAGCTGGGAAGCCAGGAGGATAAAGTAATTTATACAGAAGGAATGCTGATCATGTAGTCCTTAGGTCATTAACAGCGTAGACTACTCTTTTAAGTGGCAATGTAGAAATGAAGGAATGGGATTTTATGTTGTTTCTCAGGCCTCTCTGCAAATTTAATTGTGCTGCTTTGCTTTTAGTTCTGTAAAAGCTTTTTTTTATTTTTTTTTTTTTGGATTAAATGTATTTAGGAGGAGACATGAAATAGCCTGGTCCTAGCCTGTTTTTAATACAAAATAAATTAGTAGGTCAGCTGGGGCTACTCATCGTGTCCACAGGCCTTTATTCTGGGTGTAAATAACAATAAGCCAATGGTCCAGTTATGGAGCATGGCCAGGAGCCTTTTCAGTTGTCCCCTGTTAAAACAGGAAACCAGCAGCGAATAGGCTGATTACTAACAAGACGGAAAAACAAAGCTGGGTTGTAATCAGCAGGAATGCTTTAATGAAAACAGAGCCTTGACAGCAACAATGTGGCTCCTGCTCTAGTAAAAAATATCAGCTGGGCTAGTGAGAGATTTCTAGCCATGACTTCCTGTTGCTGCTAGCTCTGTGCTGCTCAGGAGAGATCTGCCACGAGTTCAGAGCACTGATCAGCTATTTAAATGAGCTCATTTAAATGAGCAGAAGTCGTACTATGCTGGGTTTCCTGCTTAACCAAAACCTGCTTTGTGTCACTAACTTAGTGTGTCAATTAATATGACACACTAAGCCAGCAGGTCAAAGGGCTGGCTCTGCTGGTGACTCATTTCTTGCTAGGTAGGTTACAGTTAGTCAGATGACAACTTTTACTTAAGCAAAATATCTTGTCTGAAAAGGGAGAAACGTTTTTATACTGCTGGTATTCAGACAGTTTCTTGTCACTTTTTATTTTCTTTTTTTCTTACAGCTAAAGAAAAAGCTACAGTTCTAGGAGAGGTTTTGCTGTTAAGTCAGTTTTCTGAAATACAGAAGTGTCCATGGAACCTTTTAGTTGTGTGGTAGATCATTGGAAAGGTCACTTCATGTTGAGTGGTGTGTATCTGGAGTACTTTTTGTTATGCCGTGTTAAATACTGCTTGCAAACCATTAGATGTCTAACTTTTTCATAGTAGTTTCTCCTTCCCTCTTGTTTCCAGCCCTTGCTGTTTGCCTCTCCCTCTTTTCCAAGGTCTTGCCTTACTGCCCATTATATTTAAAAACAAACAAAAAACCCAACCCAGTCAAGTGCTGCAACAGTTCTGGTTTCTGACAAACAAGAACAGTGAACTTCAAAACATTGTCTGAATAGCATGGGCTAGTTTTAGCTAGTTTTAAAATTCAATTTAAAAGGGCTGAGCTGCTTTGAAGAGCCATCCTGTTGTCTCTGCAGGATCTTTGTTCCCAGAAGTGTTCCTCATGGCTCCAGGAGCCCATGGTGCAAGGCGTATTCTAAGGTTAGGTTGCAAGCGTGACAGCACTTTCCATGAAGCTATGACAAAAGTGGTTTGCTTGGAATTATTGTAAAGCAAAATTTTAACATACTTTCTACATGAATTAAGAAACTGTTTGCATAATTTGGAGTTTATCTTGTGTTGGCTATTTAAATATTGTCCTATTGTTCCTGTTCCATGACTGGATAATTTATGTAGCTTATCGTCAGATGAAAGATTTGGTATGGCAGTTTGGTGTTTGTCAGTTACATAAATCAGCAACTGGGAGAATGAAAACAATACCAAGTAAGTTAGTGAAGTAACTATGTCAGTCAGATTGCAGATTGATCATCCTGTTGGGAATGCTTGCGTATCAGAACTGTGCATTTCAAATTGAACAACTTAGACTAAATTTAGGTATGTTGGAGCTATTCATAAATGGAGGAAGGAAAGAATAATTTACCATGTCAGTTTTGGCTGGAGTTTAGAAGGGTGAGGAAAGGTTCTTCTCTGCATCTATCTATCTATCTATCTATCTATCTATCTATCTATCTATCTATCTATCTATCTATCTATTTTTGTGTGGTGGTGGGAGCTTTGGTGGCTGGTTGGTTGATTTTTTTAAAAGGGCGTTACTTCCTTCTGTGCCTTTACTTATGGATATAATATAGTTTTATGTAGTTTAATATTTTCACAGGTACACTTGTTATTTAGGACTCCCTTTGTTTCCTTAAATAGAATTTTTTAATTATGGGTGGTTGCCCACAGAAAATTTTACTTTTGACATATAGTTGGCTTTACTATTAAGATTTTTAGTTTTGGTGTTAACAGGTGAGCAAGTTTGTTCCTTTCCACTCCCTCACCCCCCAGTCTAAGTTCAAAACACAAAAATATTAGGGGCTTGTTTTCCTTCTATAGTTTCTAAAACTGCTTCTGAAAGCCAATGTGAGTTCACTTGAAATTAGTATTAATTTGTGCTAGTTGAACATGGCTAGTATCTTATTTGGACTTGCATGTAGTTTGTAAGATTCCTAAAATTTCTGGTGAGTTTAAAGCATGGTTTTCTTTGTGTTTTATGCAACCTAATGATTAATGTATCCTACCAAAGGAGTAAAATTGTCGCCTTCCTAACTGTTGAATACTTGCTCGTTTGTTTGATTTACATTCCACAGCTTCATGTTGTTAGTAGTGTGGTGTACATATATAAAGAGGTAATCAGATTTTGAAATCTGTTCCTTTGTGTTGGAGGGAGAATGTATGCAGTTAACTTGTAAATTTGGAGACCTTATAGTAAGCATAGCACAGAACACATGTTTCCAGGGGGAAAAAAATGAGGTGAAAACCATGAAGTTGAAATAGGATACAATCTGGTATATTTAAATGATCATGGTTCTTTGATACAGAATACAATTAAATGAGAATTCATTTCCTCATAAACTGGTGAACTCTTAGGCAGCTGGTTCTTCCTTCTGCATTTTCTTTCCTTCATAAGTGAAAATCTCCTTAGGGGTGGTGACAAACACAATTTTTGCCTTTCTTTTTTTATTTTTCTTCCATTAATTTTTCTGAATAGATATAATTATTAGTTTATAAAATCTATAATCTATCCCTCCCAGGAGGGAAACATCAGAATGTTAAGAAATAATTAAATAACCTAATGCTTGAGTTGGGGTGTTTTATGTTCTTGCTTGTTGACCTTTTTGCCCAGCCATTGGATAGTTATCCTTGAACAAAAAGGGCTGGATGCATACCATAGCAAGCAAACTTGGACAATATTCTCATTAGATAGAAGCTACCTGATAACGTGCAGCAGATAAAAGGTTGCCAGGGGAACAAGAAAATGAAGGTTTGCAGAGAAAAATTCCTTTAGGAACGGATCATTGGTGATACTTTTTTGTTCAGCTGACAGAAAAGCTACAGCATGACAAGTTAACGCTGCGGGACGAATCTCCTGTACGAGGGGCTGCAACAGCAAAGGCAGTTAATGTGATATAAAATGTCTGTGCCATACAGTGCTGGAGCCAAGTAGTCAACGGATTTAGGAGGCTGATTGTTCTTGTCTTGCAATTGTAGGTGTAGTTGCAATATCAGGCAGTGAAACGGAGGATGATGACACTATGGATGTCCCACTGGATCTTTCCTCATCTGCTGGCTCGGGCAAACGGCGGAGACGTGGCAACCTGCCCAAGGAATCTGTGCAGATTCTTCGGGACTGGCTCTATGAGCACCGATACAATGCTTACCCTTCAGAGCAAGAAAAAGCGCTGTTATCCCGACAAACACACCTTTCCACACTACAGGTATTTAAACAAGTAGTTCTGCCTTCTAAAGGAGCAGTTTTCTGTTTTAGTTCACCTGTGGTCTAGTCATGGATACAAATGTTTACAATGTGTGTGAGATTTCCTTTTTTATTGCTACTCTCCTGCTGATGGTACTCATAATGAGAGATAGAGACTGATTATGTGTTACAACTATCTTTGTTTATTGGGAATGAATTTTTTTTTCTCGGAGAACGGACAGTTATGAATTGGAGCATGCATGTTAGTTTTTTGTGGAATCATGCCCCAAAAGAATAAAAGTGTCTGTACAAGGTAATTTTTTGTGAGAAGAAGGTATTTGTCAACAGAGCTTACATGGTGATAGATGTGCAGCTTAACATGTACCTCTTCACTTCTAAAATGGCAGCTTGAGGCTTGTTGCAGTAGAACATGGATATATATGTGTATGGTCACTGCCATTAAAATCAGTGGAACAACCTATGTGGGATAGAATTACTCAAGGGTGTTAGTACAGGCATGGTGAAGCGTTTGTGTGATTATTTTGGATTCTCATCCTGCCACTGGCATCTGTGAGGTCCCTTGGACGCATCATTCTCATCTTCTGTGATCATCTTTTGTGGAATAGTTTCTGCCCATTGCTGCATCCCATGTTGTAGAGAGGTGGCTGCACGAGAACTTTGGTAAACCAGGGTTTGGTTTGGGAGCTGCTAAATAGAGAGCATTCCTGTTGAGTCCTGGGTTTTGTTTTTCCATATTAATTCATTAGTGCAAATTTCATAATTGGCTATAGAGTAAAATTTTCTTAATGCAACACTATAAAGAAGACTTCATTTATGTAGTGAAGAGAAAAAAGACGTTAAACTATAAACTATCCTGTATTGCCCAGGAAACTGGTTGATATTTAAACAGGGACAAACTTAAATGAGGTAATTCATGTTATGTCTGTCGACACAGTCAGTTGAACAAGGAAAATCAGTAACTATTTGTGGGAGGAGTGGCTCTCTTCAGAGAGAAAAGGTTTTCCTGTTGTTAATTAACCTAAGCTAGGGAACAATAGCCAATAGGTTAATGTGTGTGCACAGAGTTAAAAGCTAAACCCCTAGTTTGGACTTCAGATGTCCCGGGGCTTTCTGTAACAGGAGCGGGGAGTTGCATGTCAGAACTTGTCAGTAGGTCTCTATTTTGTTCTGCAGTGAAGGAAACTGCTTGGAGGGATTCATTAATCTAACCATCCACTCTAGTGGCACATAGTTGGGAATGAATGAAGGTAGAAATTAAGATGTCATTATATTCCCAGGTCTGCAACTGGTTTATCAATGCACGCCGCAGGCTGTTACCTGACATGCTGAGGAAGGATGGCAAAGACCCAAATCAATTCACTATCTCACGGCGAGGGACCAAGCTTCCCGAGGGTGGCCTGGTGGAATCTGCCATCAGCCCAAAGAACTACATTCCCCTGCTGGAGGAGACCTCCTTCCTTCCTGCTGCCGCACCGCTCGGCAAGACTGTGTCCTCTTCCAAGCCGGCCTCCCCGGGCTCGGTCCTGGCTCGGCCGTCAGTGATTTGCCACACGACTGTGACTGCGTTGAAAGATGCCCCTTTCCACTTTTGCCAGCCAGCTGATGTAGGCCAGACCACGGACCTGCAGCAGCCCCCGGCTGGTGGCTTCACAGATAACCCCCTCTCCTGCCACGAGGACGCATCCAAACTGGGACCTGGTGCAAACACACAAAGTGGGCTCTTTAACACTCCTCCTCCAACACCACCAGACCTTAACCAGGATTTTAGTGGATTTCAGCTTCTGGTGGATGTTGCACTCAAAAGGGCGGCAGAGATGGAGATGCAGGCGAAACTTATGGCCTAAATCCCCTTCCTTCTCCTTCCCCGTTTTGTTTTACCAGGCAGGGATCTAACAGCTGTGTGGTTATTGCCACCCACACGATATCAAAAGACTTCACTGCATTATTATTTTTTTTTTTTTATTAATCTTATTTGCACAAGGGGATTGCTGAAATGAAGCTTCCTGTCACTGAGATGGTCTTCAGTGGAATACGGTCATTCCAAGAATTATAAACTTAAAGCTACTGTAGAAAGAAAGGATTGTGTGTTTTGTTGGGATTTTTTTTAATGTTTTCTTTGTAGATTTTTTCATAATGTGAGATGTTTCCCAAGATCATGTGATTTGTTTTGTTTCCTTCAGACTGTGCAATATCTAGTAATGACATAGAGTCTTCTTATCATTCCCATGTGGAACGGAATATACCGACACGCTGTCTAAATTTTCAAATTTTTTTTAACAATACAAACCTTGGATGATCATGCTTTTTTTCCCATAATATAATAAAATATTTTCTTTAAAAGTGATGAATACAGAGTATTTTGTTGAATACAAGATTTGCAGAAAACATGAATTAGCCTTGAAATAAATGTAAGTGAGAAATACTTTTGAGCTCATACTGACTTTGGTTTAGAGAGCCATGCTAGCAATTGTTGTCAACCAGATGTTTGAAAGAATGCTGAAAAGTGGGCCAGAAGTACCTGATTATGTTCTGCTGTGTTGAAATATTTTTAAGGAGCCAAAGGGAGCTATGCAGGCAATTCTGACTAAATTTCAGAGGGAAAACTTGGGCCCCTCTTCTCGGCTCCTTGTCATATTTTAGGGCTGGGAAATGTGATGGCCCATGGGGAAGATCTGAAGATAAAAGGAGGAGGCCAGAAGAGGGGCTGGGACAAGTGCTCTTTGCAAATCTTTGTAATGCAGCTCCTAGACATGTCTGGTGACAAATTTCAAATTTTGATAGGGGAGGGCAAGGGCTTCTACCCTTACTTGGACCAGCAATGGCAAGGTTTTTACTCAGTAATTCTAGTCGACTGAAATAAAATAGGCTGTATTGCATTGAAATCTGAGTTCTGGGAGCCAGGTCTTTGTGAGATACTTTAACAGGTGGTTGGCTAAGATTTAGAAGAGATCCCTGTTGTATTGGAGTGTATTTTTGCCAACAGAATCTAAGTTACCTTTCAGAAAAGGACTTTACTATCAAAATTACTTATTACTGAAAAACATGAAGACTTGCAGCTCATATTTCAACTTACTTGAATGTCAGTCGCCCACCCTTATGCTTCCAGCAACAGTGAAATAAGAGACGTCCAGGGTAAAAAATTGGTTCTGGCTAATCTTTAAAAACAAACCAGTTGTCTGGGAGGTTGTGGGAGGGCTTTGAGGAGCAGGAGAGTTGGTGAATTTAAGGATATCATTATGAATAGAAAGAAGACTACAGTATTCTGACTGCTGTTCTGTTTTGCTGGGGCCTTTATCATTTTCTAGTGTCAGAAATACTCTCTTCTCTGAAGTGCTGTTTGGAGTTCTTCTGAAATTGTGCCTTTCCTGAAGCTTCATGTTTAAAATCAAAATGGCAAACAGTAAACACTGGCTTACTTTTATGATTGCATCAACTTTGGTAACACAGTCATCCTACTATAATGTATGAATATAGAATTATTTTTTAAAATTATTTGGAAATAAAGCTGGAAAATAATTTTGAGCATAGAGATGTCTGTATACTCTGTCTTCAAGGAATTGCAGGTGGGTACAGAAGAGCCTTGTGTAGTGTCTCTCTGGATACACTGTACTTGATACTTCTGAGCTATTATCCTGAGTTAATTATGTATGTATTTTTTGGTGGGGGTTTTTAATGACTAGCTGTACAATGGAAGTGTACTTTTTTGTAACTGTGAGGTTCATGTTGAGGGAAAGGTTGGTTAATAGACATGGTTTTGTAGAATAGGTGATTTATTTTAAGGGGTTCTGCACACCTAAAGTGGAGTGTCATCTTTGATAAAGGTTTGGAAGATGCCTTGCTCTTTCCTGTTCTTGTGGAAAGGAACTTTATTACAACACTCCTGACACCCATGCTTCATGAATGAAAGAAAAACAGCCTCACAAATATGTTTGCATTGTTTGATTTGAATTGCTCAACATTTTCCTCTTCTGTTTCCTTGTTTTTTTAAAGCAGTTTGCTGGTGTGCTGTGGGATAAAGAAAAAGTGGGGCAACTCAGATCATTAAAGGGCATTTTCAGAGATCTTAACTCTTCATTACTTTGCCCTTTAAAATAAAAAATGTCAGCAAGCTTAGAAAGAAAAAAAACTTTGCTGGTTGAGCTGACCAGTTCTGTAATTTCACTGTAGCAGCTGCAGTACTGAAAATGAAAATAGAATGAGGAAGAAAGCTGTTGCCATTCAGGTTAACAGCTTTCATTGAAAGTAAAAGCCTGTGGTCTCTCTGCTGCTTTCATTTACTATTATTCCACACAAAGTGGTATTAGTGTAAATGACCACCAAAGTCCTCCTCATGTGATGAGCACTGCATTTCCATTTTGCTGACTAACTTACCCTGGGAACTTCACTGGTGGCCAATTTTGCTTGAGGCCAATTATACGCTTCTTAAATTATTACTTGTGTTAAGGTTACACCTAGAAGTTCGGCTGTAGTGGTCAGATGGCTGTGGCTGAGTAGCACCTGACACCACACCAGGTAAAAGCTTTTCCCTACCCTGAGGTGTTACTTAACTTAGAAAATGAAAATTACTGATATTGAGTACCTGCTAAAATGTATCAAAAGGGAGTTTCTGCTTTCCTGTAATCTAGCACTGATAGTTTGAGTGCTGGCTATTGAAGCTTACCTGAATCTATTCTTTCTGAGCATAAACCTGAAGTAATTTTATCTAAAGTTATCAGAGGTAGGTAGATGTAGGGCATTGGGTGGAGCTAAGATCCTGAACTGAGCCGGAGACCGAGTAACAAGCCAAAGGCTTCACGTGCTGGCCACAGATCACTGGTAGAGCAAACAAAAAGTTTTATTTGTGAAACTTGTTCTACCATGGGAAAAAAAAAAAAATAAAGGTAGTGAGGCAACATGGGTGGTTTTGCTGTTTTTGCTGTTCTTGCAGCAGTGATAAACCTAAATGCAAAACAGTTTTGTCAGAGCCCAACCTCTGACTGCAAGCACACACTTTGGCTGCTCTGAGGCTGAAGGGAAGGCATAGCCGTGTGTTACTGGAGACTGTGTGGCCAGCCAGGGCGTCAGCGAGCTGAGAGGTATGACAGATTCATGCCAGGGAAAACAGCTCACACGCAGACTTCATCAACCTTGTTTTCATGGCTTTTGTGTCTTGTAAACAAGTTGTGGCAGCTGCGTGCGATAAATCTCTGCGCAAAGCAGCAGTAATTACAATAGGGAGGGAATCTTGAGGCTGGCGTCGCTGCCTGCGTGCAGGGAGGGGGTGGCGTCTCGCTGCCTGTTGCTGGGGGTTTCGTGGTGTCCCGCATGTCCCCAGCCTGTGCCATGAGGTCAGCCTGCACAGAACCGTTGGAGCTGCAGCAGCTGGCCTCGTGCTGTGGGGGAGGGAGCGGGGCAAGGAGAGCGGGAAGCTGGGCTGGCTTGCATGGCTGCGCCCTCCCGGGCCATTCTGGCTCCGCTAGCGGAGGGATCCTGCTGCCCAGGCAGAGCGGGGGGCGCGGGAGCTTGGCTGGAAAAGGGGCAGCAGGAGAAAGTAAGCAGCAGCCAGCGAGAAGGGAGTGTGTGGTGGAGAATCGGTTTTCCCCTTGGAGATGAGGTAAGGCTGCAGTGGGAAGCCCAGCCCACAGAAGGTGCAGTACAGCTGGGAGTCCAGGTGCACCGTGACCCTGTTCAGTGTCACTTTTACACCTACGGTGTTTAGGCCACTTGTAGTTAACTGTGTCCTGCCTGTCAAAGTCTGTTTTCATCTGCCATTTTTCTTCAGGGCTTTTTGGTAACCCTTGGAGTACTTTATATTATTTTAAAACGCGTTTAGGTTTTTTTTTTGTTTGTTTTTTTTTTTTTTTTTTTTTTTTTTTCTCTACTTGGCATCTAGCAATTGTCAACTTCCCGTCTGGCTTTTTCCCAGTAGGGATTACAAATACAGCTCATGTTCACTTTTCAGGACATTACTTGTTCTAAGTCTCCTGTTCACCAACTGCCAGAGTTGTTACATCTCTATCCTGTTTCGCTGGTTCAGCAGGCTCTTCTCCCATGGGTTCCAGCCTTCAGACTGAAGGAGAAGAAATTAGATTAGCCACTCACTCTAGCAAAATGTCACTTAGAGCTGATGCTGTTCCAGACATGATAATTGTACCCATGTGTGCTGTATGTGGTTCAGTGTATATTCCAGTCCCTATCACGACAAGGAGTGCCTGGAGTTCTGCACACGCAGAAAATAATGTAAACGGGTGCTAGCTATGCTACAACGTAAAAAACTCAGGCTGCTCTTCCATCAATATTTTGCATGCACTCCTGCTGACAGCTCAAAGCCATTTCGCTCACCTTTCCCTTTGAAACTGGCTTTATTTGCCTTTAAACTCCTTTTTTCTTTCTGAAGCTGAAGTGTCAGGTCTGGGGCTAGAGCTGGCAGGAATCTCAAATCCTGCTACACAGATTTGCAGAACAGGGCAGCTTTCACCAACAGGTCGACTTCACAGCCCTTTGTAGCTCTGCAGGGCTGCTTCACTGTGCAACACCAATCACAGTCCCTGAATCTGATGCAGCCATGAATAAGTCGCATCTGCCTCCCAGCTAATCCACTGGATAGCAGGGTTTCTGCCAAATTCCATGTGTTTCTACTGACAAACAAGGTGTTGATCTTTCAGCTGCTTACACAATGTGTAATAAACTTGTAAAAATGCACAGAGGTAGGAGTGCTTTGAATTAATTTGACTTAACTGGGGGGGAGGAGGGGGCGGAGAGGGGGCACAGGTGGCAGATTGTGAGTTGAATGAGTGCAGCTGACAACCATCTAACCCTGTTCATTCTTGGACAGTTTCCCTGGGACCACAGACCTGGACTGTGGCTGCTTTCTCTAATTGCAGCCTAGGCAGTGCCTGCCCTGGGCACCAAGCCCTATCTCTAGGTGTGTTACAACATGACCCTCTCGGAGTGAAAAACCCTTGTCTGGGCATATATAAACCCTGCACGTGGCTTTTGTTATGAACCTTTCATCACATCATTTAGCTGACGATGGAGAGGATTGACCTGACTGCGGTGAGAGTGGGCCAGACCCAGAGCTGTGGATTTTGCAGTAGATATATCTGTGTTTCCCTGGCTTCTCTGAGTCTTTCCATCTCTGCAGTGTTGCCACACTGCTGGGGAAATAATGTCCTGGAGCTCCTCCATCAGTGACATTTCACAAGTTGGCAGGACTCACCTTCTTTTTGGAAATATTCATTTTTATATGTAGTAGTACCAAAATAATTCCCAACGATGAGGCCTGTAGTTTTACCAGTATGGTGCTCTATAAGTGCACAGAGAATGTTTGATCCTGCCTCTGAAGTCCCTACAGCCTGATAGCTTTGTGCCCACTATCACAGAGTGGGAAGACAGTGGGAAATCGTGTGCCACACACTCCATACTTGCTTCTGCTTCCTCCCCAAAACCAAACAGTTAGGGCCTGAGTGGCTTCCTTTAGGGATAAACCATTTGTTTTCATTAACTGATGTGTCCTATCTAGTTTCAGCATAAACCAAGCGTTCTTCCCTATCTCAACTTTTCCTCTGGTGTTCTAGCTCTTTTGCAGGAGCAAAGCTGATATATATATATGTATTTATCCTAGTAAGGATACCATATATGTATTGATTCTGGTATTTATATAAAAAAATAAACAGAATCCCTTGACCAATGTGAGAGGAATGTGATGTCCCTGAGCTTGCTTTTATGATTTCTGATAGTTTTCTTGGAAATTGTTCTGGATGGAAGGGATAACTGATGGTAGGGATCTCAACGGTTTTGTAATTTTCCTGAGTAAGCATTCAGCTGTTTTGCCAGAGCCTGTAATTTCACTTCCTTTTCCAGCCTGCAGTTTTCTGATTGCTTGACCTTGTATCCAGTGTTTTATTTTGTTTTCTTTTGCACTTTTAGTCTCATTCCTTATTTGAACTCTCCCTCTATCATTTCTGTTTGACTTGGGAGTGCTGACACAATATCATGCATAGTCCATTTAACTAGGTTAGAGATATTTTGACTAGTTTTGTACTGTTTTGAAAGACATCTAATCTCTGCTACTCCACTACGCTAACCACAACAGCAGATCTTGCTTTGATGCAAACAGATCAGCTTCTGTTCATGAGAGAAAGAACATTTTCCCTGTGTAGGTAGCTCAGCTTTTCTCTAACTTCTGCTTTCTGTGTTATGACAGGGGTAAAGCAAAGAAAGAAGCAATTAATAATAAAATCCATTGGGCATTTTCAAAAATGGAGGGAATATTTTTAGTTTTGAGTCAGTGGCATTACTGGTTTCAGCATACATTTAGAGTCCTGGCTCTGCTGCCATGAACCTTCTCCTGGTGAGGTGTGAAGCAGACATTCCTCTGCCAACCTGAACAAAAAGGTTAGTTCAGGTTATTGTATTAAACACTGCTCAGGCAGTTGCTTCTGTAACTCGTTCTTCATGCTAAATTCAGCTGGCTTGCCTTCAGCCAAGGTATTTCCAGTGATGCACTGCCAGCTTTCTCCAAAGGCCTCCTCAAAGTCTTTTTTCCTTAGCTGGTGATATGTGGTAAAAACCTTCTGTAATATCTCAGATTAGTGTTTAGATTTGCATTTGCAAAGCACATACTGCCTCTTGTAAAACAGTCAGTCCCTCCACCTCCCTTCCCGTACCAAACCTACCTTGACCCCTGATACTGTGTCCATGACACCTTGGGCAGAGAAGAATGTCCCAGTCACCCTCTGAAGGGAGAGTGACATCCTTTACCATCTGTTTGGACCCTAGGAGGAGGTGGTGGGAATGCAGACATACATGTCTCCCCATGGGAGAGTTCACACTCGGTCCTGCAACACCTTACTCCTTCACCTGTATGTGATCATGAGGTGATGGTGGTCTTGGGGAGGGCAGCATGTGAAGCCCAGCTGAGTATTGTGCCAACAGCCAGCACCACTCTCTGAGCTTCCTCTAATGTGCCAGTGTGAGTTTAAATAAGCAGGAGGAGTGAAAGGAGGTGTGGGGGGCTGTGTCAATTTCTCTCATATTTACACTGATAAGCAACGGGTATTTCCACTGTGCAAAATTTAATTTCCTTTCCTTTCCTTTTCAAATGCAGTGATGCAGAATCTCAGGTTTCCTTCCATGGGGTCAGAAGAGCAAAGAGGGCTGCAGGGACCAGCTGATGCCTGTGTTGGCCAGACTCTCCCCATCTGGCAGAAGTGACTCATCGGTGGCATGACCCAGGCGCTCTGTGAGGCTTGTTTGAGCTCAGGGGGTTTGACTTCATATCCTCTACTTCCTTGAAGATTTGCCTTTAGCCCTTGGCTTACCCCAGCCCTCGTCTGCATTTCCTACCCAGCTTGGGCTGAAGTGGTCTGCCCCAGATGCCTTCCCAGTGCCAGCGGCTCCCTTGTTTTAGGATGTGGGAGCTTCTATTGCAGAGCTCAAGCTGCTGCCTCCACCTGGGGCTCATTACATGTTGCTTCCTCTCCATCTGCCAGGGACCTGGACACAGAGCAGGGAAACGGAACGCAAGGCACTTGTAAAACTCTCAGCCCTGTCTCCCATTGAAGGAAGAGCCGGCTGAGACTCCCTCCCTTCAGGACAGGCTTCCTGCCCTAGGAAATCCCCTGCTGTAAGGCAGCCCGGGAGATCCACCTTGGGGCCAGTCAGCACTGGCTGGATACAGAACGACAGCTATGGGTTTTTAGAAAACCCTAATAAAACCTTTTGCTTATACATAAGAAAGAAAAAAAAAAAAAAGTGATCCTGACTGCTCCTCAGCTCTGTGGTTTGCCTAAACTTACTTCCCTGGAATACACTGGAGTTTGATCTTTGAGAAATGATATCTAAAAAAGCCCACATGTAAAAACTTAACTGTTCCAGCGATAGGATCATAATCTGCCTTTGATCCTGTAGATTGTTGAACCACAACTCTATTCGTTGCCCAAGGACTGCAGGAAATGTACACAGGGTTATGCAAATCTCTAGGAGAGGGAATGTTTTGCAGGGAGGGGGGGAAGATGGCTCTTGCCACAGCTGTCAGTCTCTGGCTTGCAGCTGAATAGTTTGGCAGCCCCTGCGCTCTCCTGTGTCACCCTGCTGCCGGTTCCCACGGCTCCTACCCCTCTCTGCTCACCGTCCAGTCGTGCCCGTCTGGAGCGGCGAGCTCTTTTCAGATCTCCCCCTGCGTGCACATTTACAGGCAGAGCTCTACAAGCTCGGTCCCTCGTCTGCGTTTTCCTCCAAGCCACCACTGTGAGTGCAGTGTTCATGTTTCGCCTCTAAATCCCCACGACTTTTGCCGGCTGGGGAAGTTTGCATGGGGTGGGTCAATCTGATGGGAAGGCACAAAACAATTTCTTTGGGAACCTTGAGCAGAGTTAAGCCTGCACTAGAGCCCAGCCAAGGCAGGACAACAGCAACAACACAATAGGACCAGCAGACATGGAGCATCAGGGAGGACTTTAATTTAGTGTAAAATGTGAATTTTTGCACTTTCCCAGACTTGCAAAAGAGTAGTCAGATCCTTATAAAGACACAGGTTGGGTGTAGCGTGGGAGTATATCTGTCATCAACACCACATTCAACACAAGAGCTTGACATCCTAACCGTGGCTCAGCATAACAGATCCTGATAAAAAATAAAAATAGAGGTCCTTTGATACCTTCTCTGGTCTTTCTTTTTTTTTTTTTTTTTCTTTTTTTTCCTTTTTGCTTTTGGTATGTAAGCTAAGTGGCATGACACTGGACTTTGGTACTTCACCCAGTTTACTTTAATTTGCATGTTGAAGAAAGATATCAAAAGGGCAGGATGAGCCCACCATTGCCCAGCTGCCCTGCTAGGGCTCCCCTGGCAGTCATGCCCTGCTGTGCCAGGGAAGGCTGCGCTGCATCCAGAGCGCAGCTCAGCCTTTTCCATAAGCTGGGTATACTGCACAGGTACAGGGGCTGCACACACCAGAATGTGGGGCAGTGCTGCATCAGCTGGGCAGGAATTTGTTTTGCTGTTTCTGTTTGGTTTTTTCACCTCGGTGATAATTCTTACCCAATGTGTGATCTCTGTTCTATGTACTTTACTACTCCTTGTGATAATCCAAATCCGGCCCTGAACTTTTTCACTACAAAGGAAACAAGAACTTTGCCCTGTTGGCTGTTAACAGGGTACTCAGCGATGCCTCAGGCTCGTCTCACGTGCAAAACCCCCCAAACCTGTGGAAATCAGGGTCATGCTGATGACAGAACACATATTGTTCTTTCACCAGTGCGGGTGCAGATCAGGTACTTTGCCACGGACACGACATTTCTGGTGTCAGACTCCTCTTAAAACAGGAGCAGGCACCCAACTGGTTGGTGGAAAAAAGCCTTTAAACACCAGGACCTCCAATAACATGCTGTGTACAGCTCAAAGTGCAACTTGTGGTGGGTTCAAAGTGCTGAAACATTAACCAGGCCTTGGGCCACCGTCTGTAGTTGCCGCTGGGTGCCCGCAGCATGGCTCCCGGGAGCGGGAAATGAGGGTGGCACTATTGTTATCCGCGTGGAGAAAGGGCGCAGCGGTGTTTGCGCAGTGCGGATGGAGGTGCTGGTGGCAGCCCCGAGGCGTTGGGTGTGCAGAGGCCGGGCAGCAGTAATAAGGTACAGCAATAACAAGATACAGCAATAACAAGATACAGCAATAACAAGGTACGAGCTTCCCCGTGTGGGGAACAGGGAGAGGCTGAGCGCTTCCATCTCAGCCTCCAGCTCTTGTTGAAGGGCTCTGGTGGATACTGCCATGATGGTGGTGGTGGTTTGAGGCTGTCCTAGCATGTCCACTCTTTTGTTTGCAGGTATAACTTACCTCAGGCAAAACCCCTGACTCTAAGCCTTCCCCTGACCCCAAATGAGGCAAGGCTTGTGGGTAGAACAAATATCATCTATGAAATTGCAGGCTGCAATAGCAGGGGAAAAGGAGATTGCTAGAGCTGCTTCCGGGCCCACACCTTGGATGGTTTGGAGCTGGGTGGTGCTCTGGTGGTGTTTTTTTCTTTTTAACAGTGGTGAGGTGTCCTGGAGATCAGATGGGGAGATATGAGGAGCCAGAAAGCATTTCTGAGCATTCAAGTGCTGTAATCATGTTACTGTTCCCTGAGCTCAGCTGACACAGGAGACAGGTAAGCATCTCCCACTGCCCAGGTAAGTGACAGTTTATAAATCTTCAGAACACCCGAGGAATAACAAGTCTTTTGCAACTTTGCCTTTGAACTCTGAAGGAGTTAGGCTTGCATGATGGATGGCAGCGGCGCCCAGCCGTATTCTGAGGCATAGCACGGCTCCCAACTCCCTTGCAGAGGCTTTATCCTCAGCTGGAGGGAGGGTACAGCAAGCTGTGCGTCAGCACCGACTCTTGCAGCTGTAGAAACTTGTAATTTCCTTTCCAAACACCAGCACCCTCAGCCAGGCAGTTGGCCTTAGGCCAAAAGCCATTCCTGTAGTGTCTGTTCCTGCTATATACATGTGTAATGTTAACTTACCTGATTCCCCATGTGGGTTTCCCCACAGCCACTGCCACATATCTGTGTCTTGTCAGTGTGGTGGCTTTGTGAGCAGCCTCTTCCATTATCAAGCCTTATGAGTTTACCTGAGAGTGTGTCCCTGTTCAGGGGAGCAAAATGATGCTTTTCTCTGCTTGTGCTGAATCATTGTTACCTGGCAAGGGTTTGGGAACTGTGAGATAATATTTTATTGTAGCATATTACAGCTGCAGAAAAGGTATTGGATTCTGGGTTTATATCAGAAGACTAATTCTTGATCAGGATCATAAAATATTTAGGTCTAGAACTTTGCCTTCACAGCTCTTTGTAAAGTAATTGCTCTAGTAGTAGTGGCAAAAGAAAGGACATGCTCATTTATGATGCTTTAAATCAGACAAATAATTTTTGAAGACAAATAACAAAACTGTAGCAGAGAGCTCTGGTGCAGGGCTCCTTCTTGGATTGTAAACACTGCAAGAGAGAAACCTTCAATATTTACACAGTACTCAGCCCAGCAAAGCGCAGCTTCTCTGGTTGGGCCTTTAGAGGCAGTAAAAGGAATATTAAATCATGTTGAATACCTTTTTGCAATATTTGCAGTTTAACGATAACCAAGCGTGTGTGTGTGCCAAATACTGTGGATTGTGAGCATGCAGCACCAGAACCAGAAAACCTGTGATGAGGCCAAGCCTTGTGATATCTTCCCCCTGCTCATCACACGTGTGCTGCAGTGGCCGGGATCCTTTCTGGTGCTCCCACAGTTCATCAGAAGCAACGTAGAAGGAATGAAGTGAGAGTAAGTGTGTTACTGTGTGAGCTGTCACCAGTTGTGCCAAGGACTGTGGATTGAAAAGTCGGGGGTGGGGGGGTGAAGCATTAAAAATACCACTGCTATGTTGCCCTGTGGGCTCACAGAAAAATGAGACACAGAGAAGAATTAGCCTTTTGCGGTTTCATGTTTCCCTGACCTTTTCAGAGAGGAAGAACAAAACAGATCCAACTTCTGCTCCCAGCTACAGTGCTGAAAGTCCAGAACACTGACTCCTGAGGTGCGAGAGCAGAGTTTCATGCTGTCTATTGAAAAGCATAGAGAGAGAGCTGAGGTGTAAAGATAATTTAACAAAAGCTGTGTGAGTTCAAAGATAAACCTCCATCCCAGGCAAGTGTAATTATCAGTTTGAATATAATTTTGGTGTTCAAGGAGATCCATTCAACCTGCTCTGGTGGGATTTCTGCCTTGATGTTAGTGTGAGGTAAAGCAGAAAACACATGTCTCCTGAAGCACAATGCCCTTGTACATGTGAGTGAGAGATGTGCCACAAGGGAGGACCCCTGGGCACCAGCACCGCAGTTGAGAGCCCCTGGAAGTGGCAACTACCACTGATGCACATGGCAGGGATGCTGTGACGGCACCTGCAATCACACCACTTAACACTTGGGAAGGCCTTGAACCATTAATGTTAAGCTCACATGTGCTACTTGATATGAAAATAGTTCCAGTTAAAAGCCATTTCAGAATTTGTTATTTTTGCTTACGCAACTGTTGACAAACAAAGCCTGCTTGGATTATACTTTAATGATAAACTGTGTGCTTCAACAGGTTTTCTTTGTTTTGGCTTGGTTTCTTGGTTTTATTTCCCACCTTCCACTAAAGGAAATTTTAATCTCAGAGAGACAAAATACACAAGGTGGGCTGCTTCCTACCTGAAATCCCAGCATTGCCTGGTAGAAGTTGATGGACACGAATCATCACAATGAATGCAACACTGCACACAAGTAGCTTTTTTTTTTTTTTTACAAGCACAAGGTTGTTAAGCAAAGGATGAGAAACACGTGGGGTACACTGCAGTTTGCTAATGTATGGCTGAGTTCCCAGGTCCGTGCACATTCCTGCAGACAGGCTGCAGTTGTCATGATGCTATTGCCAGGAAAGATGTAAACAAAAGGAAACCTCTTGTCAATTGGAGCATTAGATTAGTAATACAAAAGAGTACTTCATAGAGTCTTTCAGATCAATACACACCATCTATTTGTCAAAGATGTTTTTCTCTTATGTGTAGTCATACAGCCTCTTTGACGTAAGACACCGGTTTTTTTACATTTTTTAAATAACAGCAATATGTACTATGTGGTGAATCAGGGCAATGAGCAAGATCATAGGATCCTCTTGCAGAGGATCATGACTTAAAACTTGTGTGTTTCAGGCAAAGCATTTCTGGGTTCGTTTGAAGGCTGACACATGGACGTGTATCCATTGAAGTTGTTACAGGTTTGTCTTTATGTATGTCTCCACTAAATTTTATAGCTGTCAATTGTCTGGGATGAAGTCTGGTTTCTCTCCCAACACTGCAAATGCAATCGTGTAATTTCACTAAAATTCCAAGCCTGGCTCTTATGCTGGATTAAAACAGTAGATAGCAAGATGGAAGGAGAAGTCATGCATTCAAACTCTTGTTTCCCATTATGACAGTTTACTTCATGGAAGCAGTAGCAGCCATCTGACCTGGCTTACTTTTGGGTTGTGTTTAATGCACACCACATTCCCCTAGAGTTGCCACTGCTCCAATAGCAATGCCCCGCCCTGCACAAGGCTTGTTTTTGACTGGGGGTTTGTATCTCCCTGCCCTCACCATGATACTGCCCTGTGGTTGATGCTACCTCCGAGATTTGTGCAAATTGAAGAAGTGTGGTCATGTTGGCACTGATGCACTGGGAAGGGATGTCACATATTTAAAAACTATTTACTGAAATGTTGCTCCAAGGTGGGAAGGGATTTCCCCTTTCATCTGTTGCTACAGGTGTGATTGTCCCACAGCATAGCAAAACCCCATCTCAGTTTTAGTGCATAATCTGTGAGCTGTCTGGCCCATATGATTTTTTCCCCTTTTGTTGTCAATTATTGACTGGAGAGATGAAGAATGACACATGCTAAAGTGCGCCAGTTATCTCAGTTTCCTTCCCCTTAGCCAAGATTTACCAGAACAGCCTACAAAATGAAGAAGTTTCAGTATTTATTTTTTTTTTTTTCAGGTGATAGGAGTTTTCTTCTGAAGACTGACAAAAAGGACTGGAGCACAGTGAGTTATTATTACAACCACTTATTTAAAAAAAAGACAAAAGAATGTGCTGTAAGATAACAAATAATATAGCCCAACTTGTGCATGCAGTAACTTCTCAGTGCTACAAAAAAACCAGGGAAGATCGCAGTCCTGAACGCACACTCACAAAACCATTCCAGATTGCAACTGTGAGCACCCATAGTCAGTTCAACAGCAAAAAGTAAGACATAGTATTTTAAGGAAATGACTTTGATAATTCTCCAGTTTGAAGTCATGGATAATTGATGGGTTGGACATTCCCACCAGGGAAATAGGCTAGTTACATTGGAATGGGTTACCCTTTGCTATTCAACATCTCAGCTCCCTAGTTACCATCTCCAACCTCAGGTGTTTGCCTCAGCACACGGTTATTTACACAGTGACTTATCTTACCTTGGTGAGATATTTGATACCCATAAAACATCAGTCACACTCTGTCCCACTGCTTTTCTTTAACTCAAGGCAAGGCCCATCCCTCTTCCAAAACCTTTGACAGCTTTGAAATATGGCAGTGTTGCTGTTGGTGGAACTCAGGGGCCATGCAGTGGTTGCTTTCTCCAGAGGCTCTCTGCAACACCTCAGTACTTCCCCCTCTTTGAATAGAGGTGGCAAAATCCATAATTTGTTTCCATTCTGCTTGGCTGAAAATAAGGAAAAGTTCGGCACCCTGTCAAGGAGATTTTTAAGTGAAGAGTCAATACAACACAATACAACAAGTAAAGGCCTCTGCACCAGGAGTAGCCCATAATAGGTGGTGGCAATGTCACAGCTCCACTTGTTTTTTAGTATAGCTCTTTTTTTTCTTCTTCTTTCATGTGTGTGGGTTTTTTCCCCTCTGGGTGGAGCAGAGCTGGGGAGGTGACGACTTACCTGCCACAGCTCGGTAGATCACAATCTGGAACTGATAGAGTGTTAACACAATGCCCCAGCAGAGCTTTTCTGTCTCTAATTTCAATGATTATGTTGTTGCTGGATCAGTGAAGAGAACCATGAAAAACACAATTACCAGGAAGCCCTGTTCCTTTGCTGGCCCCTTTGTCTCACTGCGCATGGGGCATGTGACTCACGGAGCAGTAGAGCAGTGGCTGTAGTCTCACGCACTACAGAGAAGGGTGCTGTCCACCGATGGGACCCAAGCGTGGGAAAGCCTGACTGCTGGCTAAAGGGCCAGTCACGTCATGTTCTGCAGCTGGCATCCAAATGCATCCTGATGAATCAAGTGAGAGCAGCCACCTTCTCCTGCCACAACAGTGACCAAGCAGAAGAGAACCTCCCCGCATGCAAAAGCACAGGGAAGGGATGATGTTCAGAATGAGCTTGCTGTGACAGAACAGCAATGTTTTATAGGTCACTGGCACAGCATCAGACTAAAGGGAGAGGGCATGAGTATCTTTCAGCTGTGAGTGCTGGTCTCAGGTTTGCTCGGTGCAGCACCATGGCTAGTGGGCCTGACCTGACCGTGTTATGTGATGCATAGTGGGAAAAGAGAAATTCACTTGCTCTCTGCACTCCAAATCATGCATAAACCTATGACCTCAACAACAATACCAGTAGGAGGAGCAGAGCAGCCAATATTTTTATCATTAATTGCTATCAAAAATGTCAGCTCAAAGTCATCAGATTTGATAGGTGAACATGCTCCAAACTGTCAGCTGAAGTGAATTATTTGCCTATTGCATGATGCAAAAACAATGTCTTGCAGGAGAGAACAGACATTGGCAAACAAACTGACAAGAAGATATACTTCTGGGGAAGGCTTCAGATTTGATCTGGAAGGAAACATTGAGTAGGGAGAAAGTTTACCTGCATGAAAGGAGGGGTTGAGCCATGGCTTGGACTTCCTTACTCTGCTGGAGAACAGCATGAAACATACCTGCCATTTTACTCCCTTTGAGCTGTTCTCATTACAAAAAGGTACCAGACACCTCACAAAGTTCTTTAAGTAATAAAGCATTTTCCCCCTTCCACCCCGGTGCATCAATTTATCAGTGACTAATGAGCACATAATTCCAGCATGTGAAGAAAAAAAACCCTTCAACTTGGTGTTAAGCAGAATTTTCCCTGCCCATGGATCTGCAGCACAAATCTTTCTGGCCTTTCTGTGCTGAGGGTCTAGGCATGGGCAGACAGTACATGGTACAGCACTGGCACACTATTAATGTAACTACTAGGTACTACCAAGTGAATAAGGATGTGTTTAAATACTGGTATATCCATGAACAACATCATCCAGGACGTATTTCTGTGGAATTTGGTGACTGTCTTTATTTCACACAGTGGGAAGCAGGATTCCAGTGAAGGGAAAGTTAGCTATGCCTGCCAGGGATCTCTTTTGCCCCCAAAAATTCAGACATCATGGGACATAAGCAGAAAATGAAAGGGAACCAGTAAGGGGAAAACCAAACAGGCTGGGGTCTTCTTGCCACTTCTTTTGAAGTCCCCAGTGTAAGTCCTGGCATCTTCAGTGGGGTTTGGCTGGGCTCTGTGCAGAAGTGCCTTTGAAGATTTTGCTAAGGCTCAAGGCCTTGATCATGGCAACTTTTATGCCTGTGAGCAACTCTGTGCAGATGAACACTTCCAGGGTGCTCAGCAGGATGCTTCGGATGAGACTTTGCAGGGCTGGTCTTAAGCAATGAGAGCTTAAGAGAAATATTCTGCTTGTCGTGCTTTTATCCTTGGCCACATCAAATGAAATGCCTTGGCAGTTCTGGAGGAACAAATTTGCATTGAAAACCCACAGCTCTTACAAGCAGTGCTTTAATTATTTTATTAATTTGCTCTTTTTTTACATTATGGGAAACATTCATCTATTTACATTTTCTTGTCCACACACAAACCAGATAGATAATCCTATGGAAACCCAAATCATTAAGCCATAAAAACACTCTCCTCTGTCTAAAGGCTTTCAAATTTGTGTCTTTTGTTTCAAATCAAAAACATTTTTAAAATCACATTTGGAAATGCAGGTAGGCCAGTGATTTACATTCTACTTAAAATATGCATTTGAACATTTTCCTTAAAAAAAACAAAACAAAACAAAAACTAAAAAAACAAAACCCCAAATAAATTCACGAAGATACAGTTTAAATTAAAGTGATAGTGCACATCAAAGCATTAAGGGAACACCAATAAATAAACTGAAATATATTACAAATAAATTATTTCTATTTACCTTTTCAAATATTAAAAATCTTTAATCCATTTCTTCATCTTTCTTTACAAAAAGATTATGAGAATTTTATGGAAACATCTGCAAAAAATATAATAAATACCTCTTTTTTTTTTTAACTTTTGAAGCAGGAGACAAAAACAACCTTTTCTAAAATTTCCCCCAAGAAAAAAAACAACAATAGTTTAGTCTCAAAGTGAAACAGAATATAGGCATTTTTAATATACACTGGGCAGTTTAGACTAAAACCAGATAGTTACAAATTATACTAAAACAGAAGATGGAGCAACTATAGCATTAGTGTTGGTAAATGAGTCAAGTGGTTAACTAGTGGCATTCTATGGGAAGAATTATTTTATTTTGAATTTTCTGGTATTGGTTATATTTTTAATATTTTGCTAAAAAACTAGGCAAACACTATAATAACCTCTCCAGTGCCAAATAAACTAACAAGCATTCAGCTAAGAATAAATTCATTTAAAATAGATACAAAAAATATTCTATGATATACAAATACAATAATTTGTAATGTACAAGACTAGATAGTCTTCACTTTTCTGCTTTTTTAGGGGGGGACTTGCTGGATATAAATTTCTGTAGCCACTTGTCAACCAAATTCTTAACTCATCTTTCATAAAACGTTCACAAAACTAAGTAAGTCTGCGACACATTTGTGAATGTGGACTCTCACCTAGGTACTGCTTTGAATACTTCAGTACAAATGAGTTCCAAATAATTAATACTTCCTATGACTATATATGCTCAGAAGTGGCAGTTGGCACTATTACATACTGCAAACACGGTGATGTTTTGTTGCTGCTAAAAGTTAAACGCAGTGTTTCAAAACTAGCAAATACACTGGTATTCAAACGCTTAGAGGGTCAAACCTTTTGAAGCTCCTGTAACACCAAGCACTCTAGAGTTACACTGGATTTCTGATTATTCTAGTTAAAAGTCTTTTATTTATTAAATTATTAGCCCTTATCTTGTAAACCACAGCAGTAAATATTTGTGCCCTGTTTATAAAGACATAGCTCAGATATCGATGGCTTTGAGAGGTAGCAAATTCTCTAGTGGTTTTAGTATGCTCTCATGAAAATACTCGGTGCCAGAACCTATTACCTCTCCTATTTTCTCAAATAAAATTAAATTAGCACCTGGCTATGATGTCATAGGAAAAGAAGCTGTCTGGCATGGTCTCGATGAATAGTTTTAGCAAGAGCTTAACTTTTCGATGACGATTTTCAATGCTTCTTAAGTGCAAGCTGCAGAATTACGCCACATGTGCAGTGGGATTTTTCACTGGTTGGACTGTCCATACAGGTTGAGCAGCCATGGGCACAGCCAGCCAGCACTGGCATACAGCAAGGGCTGCCACCTGTGCCCCTCCATGGTGGGGCTGCCCCTGTGCCTGTGCCCACTGGGAGCAGAACGCAGCCTGCCTTCCTCTCCCGCTTACCCCTGCCCTGGCAGACAGGGTGAAGAGCACGTAGGGAGCAGCAGAGGAGTCTGGAAAACATCACTGCAGGACTGCACACATGCTGAGGACTGCACAGCACTCCTCTGCTCACACCAGTCCTGTCACCCAGAGCAGCCCTGTCACCCAGAGCAGCCCTGTCACCCAAAGCAGCTCAGGCTAATTCTGCTGGCAGCAGCACATGCCGGTTAGGCACGCGTGTGCGCACTCACACACGCTCACACGCACGCACACAACTCGCTTTCAGCAACATGCCTGACATAGCTTTCCTAATGTTGGCACAAGAGATTCCAGTAGCAGCGCGGTCAGCATCATTCCTCATCAGAGGAGCTGGAGGACAGGCCCCTGGCCCAGCCAGAGGTGGCTGGAGGGGGACAGACACACAGGACTTCTGACCTCTCAGGCTCCTCCTCTCCAGCCCTATTATCTGCCATTTCCGCCCACTATTAATGAGCTACTTAGGATGCATATTTTTCATGATTGCAAAACAATGGCAGAAGCCAGGGTAGGAAGGCTCGTAGTGAAAAATATTCATATTGATCCCATAACTTGTGAAAAATAGTCTATTGTTCTTGTTCAAGTGAGTACTTTATACTATTAAGAGGAGGCTGAATTAGAAATTTACTCCTAAATATGGATGGTTTGGTGATAAGCAGTCTGACCTGTAGCATATAACTAGCTGTGGATAGAGCAAAGCAAGCCTGGCCTGGAAAAACATCAGAGGCTCCATGTACAGTAATTCACCTACAGGTGTCCATGTGTGGCTGCGTGGACGTATGAGATTGGATGGTCCCACCGAGATTAAGACATCAACAAAACCAAGCTTTTTTTTCTGTTTTTTCTTTTTTTTTTTTTTAACCAATATAATCCATACAATACAATACAAGAGGAATTGACAATACAGTACAATTTTAAAAATTCTTAATACTTGGACAAGAAAATCCTTCTTTTATATTATCTCTTCAACTGTCATTGCTTCTTATCTCCTTTCTTTTTACTCTTTTATTGCCTTTCAAAATAGATTATTTCCCTGGAAGATCGAATTTACAATCTTCTGCTGATTGAAATGTTTAAGTAGTGACTGATGAAATAAAAATGAGGCAGTTTGTGCAGCTGCGAGTGTGCAGGTATCTTTCCACAGGATCTTTTATATCCCTCACCATCTCACCTGTGGGATATATTTCCACTTTTTCACCTGCCAGAGCTGTGGGGTTTCTTTTCATTCCCCCCCTCCCCACTCCCACCCAAGCTCCCTCCCCTTGTGTGACTCCTTAATTCAGGTGAAAATGTGATTTGGAGGTTTAGAATAAAGTGCGCCATCTGCTTTTAAAAAAAAAAAAAGCAATAAAAGGAAAGGAATCCGAGTCATAGCTCCTTTCATCTTTTGTGAGGAAGACAGCAGAGTCCAAAAGGATCACCCTGCATGACTGAAAATACCAAAGTCCCCTACAGTTTGATATTGCTGTACACTGGGTAACAGACTAGCTTTAGGTCAACTAAAGATCATGAGTAAGTTAAATGGAGCATCTACTGTACAGGTGCGCGGGTGTGTGGAGGTCTGAGTGCTGCATTTATTTGTTCCAAACAGAAAAGAAAAAAGGATCGTGCTCATTTACATGAGGCGAAGTGGCAGCATCAGTACATGTGACAAAGCATCATGATGACATGGGCGAACCTTCAGAAAGCAAGGGTGGTTAGAGGACATCTCTCGGAGGACCGACAACTATGCCACGGCAGTGGAGTTCACTGGGAGCATCGGGGCAGCTGCGTACAGAGAGAGAGGGGAGGGGAAAGGAGGGAGAGAGAGCGAGAGAGAGGAGGAAGTACAAATACTTTGTGGTGACCTTGAGCAGGAGCCTAGAGGGGCAGATTATACATGAGGCTTGTCTTGCCAGAGAGAGTCCTCCAGGTTGGATCCCTTCATAGCCTGGTCTGGGCTTCGGGGATGTATATCTCAATGCTTTCGGCGCTCTCGGTAGCTGAGTTCTGGCGGACCGATGCAGCGCGCTTGGCAGCCATCAGCCGTTTCCGGGCCTCTTGACGCTGCGAGCTTTCCAGAGAGCGTTCTCGTATGAGTGGCACCTGACCTTTCGATGGCTTCTTTGGCACTGGAGGAGGGACCCTTCTCTCCTGATCAAAGCAGAAGGTTAATGGCATTATACAGCTTCTCAGGGAAAGGTGGGAAAAACTAGGATATATCAGTAGTTAGAACACACATTTTACCTATGGTTTGTTAGCTCTTATCTGCCTTTCTGTCTTCAGTCAACTGGCTTTTGTGCTCAAGGGCTCATAAACATAGGGTAAGGGCAAAGGGGAGGGGAGGGCCGGCCGCCGTGCTACTTCTCCTCGGGGAAGGTGCTGCTGGGACCAAAGCCCCCACCGCTACCTGCTTAGTGCCAGGGACTAGGAAAGAGATCGACCTCCCGCCACCGGCACAGCTGGGAGGGAACTCTGGAGAGCCCCAGCTCCTGGGCCACCCTCTTCTATCCATGCATAGCGCTAGATGCTCCTGCAACACAGAGGTGCCATGGCTTTGGCGTTCCCAAATGCAGATGGAAGCTAGCTGTCTGTAGCTGGTGCATCAGAATAAGTAGTTTTTTTTAAAAAACACCACATATTTATATGTCTATTTCATAGCAGTTTAGTGGCTGCTCAAAAATCCCACACTCTGGGTTTTGCTGTGCAAGCTCATACACTCTGGCCTCGTGCTAAGTAGGCATGAAGCTACATTCATCTAGAAATAGAAAATCTGGTAGGAAAAACTTAAAAACCATTAAGAGAACATGCATCATGGTGGCAGCTAGCTCCAGATATGTGACCAACAAGGAGGGCTTTTATGTATATCCTGGTGCATGTACACACACATACGCACGAAAAAAAAAAAAAAAGAAAAAAAAAAGAAACCAAAAAACACCGACAAAGAAAAACCCTCAGAGAGGGATCTCTCCCGCAAAAGAAAAGTGTATTCAGAACTGAATTTCAGGCGTCCACAAAGACTTTGTCAAGTTAATTAGATTGTCTTTTAAGTTACATCCCCTTCCAACTGTGAACATGGTCTCTGAGCGAAGGGATTTTATCACACTACAAAGGTCCCATTCTGCCCTTTCGTTTTCTCTCATGCTGCTCACAACAGCTTCCATGGCTCAAAATATAAAGGTGCTTAGTTACACTTATTCATACTTTGCTTTTTCTCTCCATCCAAGGATTAGTCTATGCTGCTTAAAAAGGGCCCAGTGGCAAAGGCCAAAGGCAAATATCAATTCCACAGAAAGTTTTTTCTTCCTTTTTTTTTAAAATCCTTTTTAAGAAAGGAGATGATCTGTTTCATCTAAAATCATAGACAAATGCTGTTGAAACAGGAACACAGTGTAATTCTTTAAAATCTTTACCTTCCTACTGTAGGTCCCTTTCTTCAGCACTACTTAATTCCCTTTAAACCGTTACAGTCTTCTTTTTGCTGGAAATTCTTTGAAATGTTTTTCAGAAGCAAAGAAAAGGCACATTTTTTTTCAAGGATAGGTCTCATTTTTTTACTGCTGCAATTGCAAACACTCAGCCTACCCACTTTACTGTAAAAACTAATGAAAGACCATATACCAGCATTTCTGTGCATGCATGTTTGGCAGTTTTAACTTCCTTTTCTGATAGATACTGGAAAAAAAAAGAAGATAAGAAAATGACTTGCCTTCAGTACCTTGGACTAGGAAAACACACTCCCATTCATTCCCCTACAAAACACACTAGGTGTGCACAAATGGTGTGAACATGGCACTCCTAAGTCAGGAATGAGTATTTAGTCTTGATTGGAGGAGGAGGAGGAGGAGGAATTGTGCTACCAGCACTGCCTGTACAAGCTTCCTGCTGCAAGATTAACGGGGTTTGATATTATTATGGTTATTTGTCCAAAAGAAAACACCATTTTGGTAATTGGCAGCCAGCTGACCATAAGCTGGGGTAGCCAGGACTCCTGTCTGAACCATTGCACCTGTAAGTCGTGTTCCCCCTCCTTCTGGTGACCCTACCTGTTGGCTGTATTCATTGCTATCAGACCAGTCACAGCAGAAATTCAGCCATCAAATCACATACCTATAGGAGCATGACATTAGACCATTGGTTCCTCTAGGAATGGGTCTGTGCTCTACGGATTTTCTGAAACATTTGTGTATTTTGGCTTACCCAAGTGCTGTTTGTCTTGAGGTGGATAGTAAGGAGAAAAAAAAAAGGCGATGGTGCCAAATGAGAATGTAAAGTGAAATGTGACTCACACTTGGAGATGTGGTAGTTTTGCAGGGTGACAGAAGAAGACTACATTTACCAGGAAAAAAAAAAAAAAGGAAAAAAAGCTCACCAAAGCTCCGGATGACTTTTATGCTACCTCATGTAAACAATGAATACCAGGAATGTGAATGTCTTTGTGAAATCACTCACTTAAGAAAAGCCCAAAACAAATAAAAAACAAACAAATGGATAAAAAATGTAATTTCGTCATGTAACATTTTAACATTCTGGAAGGCATATTTTTTATATTGCTGTTTGTAATCTGGCTACCAAAGTCAGCGATGGTTACAGTGCTTCCCTAGTGTTTTCAGTAACACAACCTAGAACTCTTGCTGTATGCAATAATATGAACCGTAAATGTGATTTATTTAATTTTAAGAATCAATATATAAGGCAGTTCCTTCCAACGATTGATCGTCTAATACGATTAAATGTAAAGCTTAACAAAGTACCACATTCCCATTATCCGATTCACAAAGACAGTTTTGGCTTAAAAATATGCCTGAAACATATTACAGATAATATCCCAGATGATTATTATGTAAACATTGTTATTACAATGAAATTAATTTGATATGAGCTTCATTTCACATTTTTAACGTCAACGCTGTAACACAGAAGCCTATTTAATCTGTCCAGTATTTGTGCAGGGTTTTAAATGAAGCATACAAAATCTACAGTGTTCTACCTTCTTGTCATGAGGATCCATCTGTTTCCAATTATTGGCCTTTAACTGATGAAGTTCATCAAATTTCATACTAATATTTTCTATGGACAACTGCAACATATCCCAAAACCCTGCTAAGTCCTGGGAGGTCGGCCGTGGATGTGCATTAGGATTCTGTGCAACAAAAGAAAAGAACATGTTGGCTTTAGTACTTCTTAATGTAAAGCATTCATGCAAATGGTTACAAATCTTGCTAGCAAAGCTGTTTGAGCAGATCCGAGTGATGGGTGAGACCCAGAGAGAGGAGCAAAGCAAAGCATTACTTACTGGCAGGAATCTGGTGCGCTGTTGAGCTGCTGTGCCCTTCAAACACCCACTCACCAAAGGCAGTGGTACCCCCCACAGACCAAGGGTAAAGGGCCCCTGTGACAAGATCTGCCTAGGGATGCTCCTGGGCACAACTGGTGGCAATCCTATCTGCGCTGCAGTGAATTGCCAGTCTCCACTTTCATGAGAAAGGATTCCCCACCATGTTCACACTTGTAAAAAAGAGTGATACCTGTGCAAATTTACATTTCCTGTATGTGCAAACAGTGATATATTGATGTGTGAACAATTTTTCTGCACTCTGAGAATGTAAGGTTTACAAGAATACACTAAGTAAAATTGTCTCTTGTACATCTCAGGCCAATTTTCTTTTTTTTTCTGTTTGTCAAGAATAACCTGTGCAGGGTGAAAAGCGAAGCCTACATGCAAAAGCACAGTAAACCCATTTTTACAGTCAGATTTTTGGGAAGAATGAAACTGGGACAGAGGTGGGGAACTCTGATTTGTGTGTGCAAACTCATCAGCCCAAGAGCATTGCTCAGAAGAGCACATCTAGACAGTCAGCATCTCCAGCACAGCTTGGGCCAGACCCAAGAAATCCTGTCCTTCCTTCTGTCCCTTTAGTGCACCCCAGCTCTGAACACTTTTTGCATGCAGTGGGTGAACACAAAACCATCCCTGCTCCACTGGCAAGGCTTGGGGGGAGGGAAGGTTTTCTATAGGATGTGTCTCTTTCAGCTGCTTCCCAGCTGGAACTGTTTAATTAAAATGAGATGTTGCATACACTCACTTCAAACATGTTTTTTTGTAAATGCTGAGGAATTCCTACACCAGTCAGCAAGGTTTCATGGGTGCTGTGGCCTTGTCAGATTACACTGATATATTCTTATTAATTTTGTTGTTATTAAATAAATTACTAGTAGCACCTTGCACAATGTTTTACAGGGCTCAAGTTTTACTTTGCCTTTGGTTTTCTTCCTCTTCAGAAGTAATAAACTCAAAAGAGTCAGTCAGTTGCCTTATAAAATTCCTACTTGTGCTTTTCACAGTCACACTGACAAAGGATTTTGGTAGGATTATTATACCATGAAAGGTGCAATTATTGAAAACCATAAAGTATATATTTTTAGAATCATAAGGAGATGAGAGATAACACTTCGATTTCTAGTTTTTCAGTGCGTGTCTAGCAGTTGTAGGTTGTTATTTGCAAAGATGTGAAATCAGAAAGCTTTTTCAGTTTTTATATTAAGGATTGGAAGTCTTACTAAGACAGAGCCAATTTCTGTTGCATTTGCCCACTGAGCCAGATTTTAGTCTGGAGCTTGTTTCCCAGGAACAGCTGGGAAAACCCAATCAGGAGATTTCTGATCCACCCTCCAAGACCTTAAGGTGTTTTACCCATCAGTGTGCCCAGGAACTCGAGGATCAAGGGAGAGATCCTTGCTCCTCTGAGGTCAGTAGCAGAGCCTCAGTGATAGTTCACCCAAAGCTTTTTGCCTTTGTTTTAAGGCTCTCAAGCTATTGTGAAACTCATGCTGACTCTGATAAGTTTGAGTTACTCTCAAATTCATGTCAAGGCCTTTACTGGTGCCACATTAGTCAGAAAATCAGTTTAGTTTGTGTAGGATTATTCACAGGGTTAGTAAAAGGCTCTCATTAGTATCTAGCAGAAAAATTACATACCAGGTTTTCTTCGCAAAGTTCTCTGAACTGGTAAAATTTCTGAGCCATGAGAAGCTGGGCACTGCCCACTGCAGTTCGAATTTTCCCTAGAACTGAGAGAAAAAGAAGAGTAAGTCACAATGTTCTCTTTGCTGCAGGCAACCAAAAGCCTATAAAAAGAGAGGAGAAAGCTGTGCAGCAGTCAGCTCTGGCTTTCAAAAGGTATGTTATCTTTCAGTCACAAAAAGATATAAGCTGATAAATCTAAGGTCAGATCTCCACAAGGCAAAAAAAAATATGTAAAAGGTTGCTGCATCTTACTCTCATTCCTCCAGTGAGACCAGTTGTAACCAGTTGTAATGACAGTGTAAACGTGACTAATCAAAAGCTTCTGTGGGCTGTATAGAAAGCTCCCCAGAAATGTCACCACTCGTGACACCGCTATGACCCAGGCTCAGGATTTGAATACAAACCCAACTCCCTGCACAATGACACGTGGCTCTCAAATCCTGCTTGCTCCTCCAGCTCACTGAGCACCTCAGGCCTTATTGTTAGGTGTAGCTTAGTGTTGCTCCATCACTATTTTAGTGCATGCCAATGAATCTCATCTGGACCTTCTGAGTACTTTCCATGAGCACAATCCAAGGCTGTTTCTGCCTTCGAATTAAAATGTCCAGGAGTACTTCAGGGAGCAATGGCACACTGGCCTCTCCTCCTTGCTGGTGACTTGGAGGGAGGTGTCAGAAAGTCCTAGCACAGCTGACTGGGGACTCCTTTGTACAGACAGCTGGGTACTTATTGCCCCTTGGGACTGACCAAGTGCTGTGAAGGGCTACAGTGAACCAGAAGACAGCCCATAGTAAATGCCTCTGAATAAAGCAGGAGCTCACACTGTTTTGGTTGCATTCAACCTCACTCAGACACTGGGATTTTACAGGGGTAGCTGGGAATACACTGCCCAAAACCAAGGTATAGACTGACTGGTGCATTCAGAAACTCCCTGGGGAGTTCTGGTCCAGGGGGAGACTCTGTGTGTGGACACATGTGTATGTGTGTACCTCTGTGTGTGTGAAAAAAAAAGCAGGAATGCAGAAGCACTGCGAAAAGACAGACATGGCCTCAGCTGGCAATAAGACAGTGAATCCAGAAAACAGAGTATGAATTTAGGGACTGCTGAGTGAAAGAATTGATGCTGTGAGCAAGAAAGCAGCTACTGATTTGTTTGAGATTTCACGTGCTCAGAAAAAAACCCAAATTTGGTTTTAAAAAAACAGGTTGGTATCACAGATTTATCTGGCTCCTTTATTAATTTCTCTCTCATCTGAAACAACTTATTATCCCCAATTCTCTGGTTAACAAGTGATTAAAAAGAATTGAAATTAAATTTTTTTAATACTACCACTTCCTTAATGAAAAACATGAATGGCAGCCACTGTTTCACAGTTCTCACCATCATTTCTACTCAGGCATATTTGTATTGTTTCAACCCTCAAATAGACACAGCGACTTTTCCATGACAAATTTACAGCCTGGATATATAAGACAGGTGGAGGAGGATCAGGAAAAACAAACAGATGAAGTGGCCAACTCAAGGTGAGTGAATTGCTGGCAGAGCCTAGAAGAGATAGTAGTCCTAAGGTGCCATCTTCTGCACCATCCCTTGGGCACAGTCACTTTTTGTATAAAAGCTAAGACAGCATTAGCAGAGCTCCCCTGGGAAAATACAGCTAAGTATTTTGATTTACCACAATGAAAAAGATACACATATATACATAAATACATGCAACTTTGCTATAACCCCTTCTAACAAGATTTTTAGCGTTTCATTGGACTGGTGGCAGTGCTGGCTACCAGAATGCCACCATACAGTGCTTGGTAAGAGAAAGGCCTCTCCAAGGGTTTGAGTAGCCACATGCTAAGCTGACTGGTACAAATACTCATGATAAACTGAACCTCGATACACACAAGTACGAAATCTGTGTTCTCCTCCTTCAAAGCAAATGGTTTGTCCTCCACCAGCCTCAAAGCTCACTTCCTAAGGATGTTGAAGGAAAAGTGGGATGTGGAGTTCATTTATACTTCAGACATACAAAGGGGGGAGGAAGGGGGAGGGAGGAGAGAGTCTTTTCACATTTTTTTCAGAACCTATAGGAGAGAGTTCTGTGAACGCACACAGAGCCTAGACTTTCATTTTGTTCCCAGAACTCAGCTCAGCACTGCCAGGAAATAACCATGAGCTGGAAGATTCACTAAGCAGAATATTTTCAGCATATTGCGCAGGGAGTTTTGCACACAACTCTCATTATTGTTAGCAAGGCTTGCGTGTCTAATTCTATGCGCACAGTGCTGAAAATGGACCCCTTGGTGTGTCTAGTCATTTATGCAACCCAATATGCAAACCACTCAACTGAAAGGACTTTTCAATAGTAGGAGGAGCTACTCTGAGAGCTTTCATGTGGTTCCCATTGTTATGAAAACTCTTCCCACTGAGTATATTTGGGAACAGCTGCCTCATCTGGAGCTCAGCCACTCTGACGGCTTCCCAAGACTTGAGAAGGGAAGAAAAAAGTCTCTCAACTTCTTGGGATTTAAAAAAAAAAGAATAAAATATGAGGTGGGCTTTTCTAGGAAACCTTCACCAAATGAGCTGGAAATCACATCCCAAGAATGCATAAATGTATATACGACTTGTTGGTGATAGATAGGAATGTGCCCCTTTCTTTTGGGGAAGAAGAGCTTAATATTCAGAGATCTCAGAAGAGGGAAAAGGAAGTCCTTGTCCTTGGTTGCCTAGTGGCTGGCTATTTGCCTAAAAACCATCATCCCAGCTGACTGCGGGATGCATGCTGATGCTGCTCTCTATTGTTGCCACTTCTGCTGTAGCTGTGGCTGTATCTAGTCAAGTGTCACTGATTCCTCACCCCTCAAAAGCAAGGGGTCTGTTAATGTGCAACTCCTCAACAACCAACTCTGTCACGGAAGTTAGGGGGGGAAAAAAAGACAAAACACAAAGCATGCAAAAAACTGAAAGGAATGTCTCTACAACACACAAAGCCTTATGAATAGCCTAAGTTTTGTTTCCAAACCCACGTTGCTTTTAGTGTTGCAAGGCACACTGCTCATTTTGCTTACTCAGTCAAAATCTCTGGTGCCCAACAGAAAGGCTAAGGTGTAGGGAAAAATCAGAAGTAAAAATAGACCAATAGATTTTCTTACAAGAAAAGCCTGCAAGGCTTGAAGCCAAATACAAAAAAATAAATGGAATTGCAAAGATAATACTCAAAACAAATCAGAAAAGAATCAGAGAAATCTTTAACCGCAAGGGAGATGGGGTAGGAGGAAAAACACATAAACATTCAAATTGATGTGTTCAGCTAATAGGATACAAAGAAAGCATATAAAACCAAGCAACAAAAAACCCTGATCTATCAAGATGCAATCATAACGGATTTAAGCACCTATATAATGTTATTCATATCTGCTTTCTGTTCCATACAGGGCTATACAGCACACTCAGCACTGTTGGATCTGAATGCCTTCCAGTAATGCATTAAGCAACATTATTAACATCCATCATATGTTTTGGTGTCACCCCTTCCCCAGAGAGAGAAGTGTGTGTACTGCAGTGTTTTGTTTTTATAATTTAGGTTTTTCCACCCTTTTTTTCCCCCTCTCTTCTGGCTTTGACTTATCTTCCTTGTAAATCCAGTTGTCTCCTGTGACATTTTTAAAGACATGGACAATTATCTCTATTCTTGAAGAACTTATAGCTATTTTGATGGAATTCAACTACTGTGGAATGCCTCCTCACTATTACTGTTCTTATCTAGGAGTCACAGAGTATTATTCTAGGACAGACACATGACAGTGAATATCCTTGTGTCTTTAACCCTGCAATATGTTCTTCTTTTAAAACATTCTTGAAAATAGACTTGGACTATGTGCTGTTCAAGCAGTAAGTTCTTGCTTCTCTTGTTTGCAAGAATTGCCTAGGACCTGTTTTGAAGTTGTAGAGCTCTATGTATTTCCCTGTTCCCTGTCTTCATTGGAAAATAAACAGGAAAATGACAACAAAAAGAACTGTGAACACAAGCAAAAATTAGTCATTGTCATCTGCTCTAACTAGCAAGGTGACTGTGCGTGTAACAAGCATAACAAATATAAGAAAAAAAAAACACACCTGAAGTGATGTGAAAAGTCATCACATAGAAGCCAGGGGAGTTTTGAGAAGGGACAGCATTATTTGGCCTTAAAACCCCAACTGATGTATTTGCATTTGAACTTTGACAGGCCCCAGGGTCTAACAAGTGACAAAGGAGGCACTTTAGGACCATCAAATGCCCTTAGTGTGAAAGCACCTGGTTGATAGGCAGGGCACAAGATAGGGAACAGAATACAGGGGGACTTGCTCATTGCCCCAGAACCAAGTGGCAGGAACAATAGCTGAAATTACAGGGACACAGCCTGACATTTGCGTTGCAGATGTTGGCTGGGCACTATGCATATGAAGCAATCCTGACACAGAGCTGTCACAATCCATTTCCAAACCAGGATGGACCAGCATTTTAGCCTATTCATGTTGACAGACCTACATTTAAATAACTCGGAGCATGACAAAAGCCAGGAAATTCAAAGTTAAAGCTACTGCTCAGGTCTTAAGCTCAGCTATTAAGGAGAAAACAGACAAATGGAACAAACTAGGGAAGGAGCAGTCCTTTCTTTGAGCCATATATACTTACAGGAGTGATCTCATTGAAATTAATAGGGCTGTCTGCATGAGCAAATGCTGTTCATTTGGAGTAAAGCAGTTTCCACGTGTTCTCCGACTTACTTGGCTTTTATTAGCACATTTAATTTTTCTTCCCCCTTAACTAGATCGTTTCCTTACTTGCGAGTTTCACTTTTTGCCTTGCTAGCCTCTGGGCACTGGTAGGGCTTTCCTTGCTGGCTTTCCTTTGAGAAACCCTTGTTTATGGAGAAGTCCCTTCTGGGAACAAAAGAAAACCAGAACAAGAAAAGGATGAGTTGGGCATATGGCCAGAGGCACGTAGCCAGGGGGATTCCAGCAGGACTCGGCCACATGTCAGGCTGGTGGCCATCCCTCTGCAGGGCTGCCCCAGCCCACGGCAGGATGAGGCTGCCTCACTCCTCGGGGCGGCAGAGACCGGGATTGTTTGGAGAAGCCCTGCAGAGGAATGGCAAATGTTCTTCTGTGCTTATGGCTGAGATTGAACCCATGGGTCTCTTTTGCCATGCACAACTATTATGAAAAATGTACATTTTCCTAAACTTTATTCTCTCATGTCTAACCTTTACTTTTTATGTTTTCTTTTGAGACAATTGAAACAAACCAAAACAGCAGACAGTGTGTAGGCATTGCATAATTTGCCAGAACTGGATGAATCTGTAGAGGATCTGCTCCTGAGCAGTGAGGTTCCTGCAGATTTGAGGTCAGCCTTTATTCACAGACTAGCCCAGAGGGCTACCATATACACTCAAGAGAGTTATAATGACATGTCTTGTGAGAGCCTTGGTTTATGTTTTAGTTGGATTGGCCTGGCTTGTCTCGCCACTAAACCCACATTACACCTGACTTGTGGTGAATCAGGCCTGCTGTTTGCTTCCGATGGTTATCTTTACACCAAAGCCACAGTACAACCCCATGTGAAAGAGAAACTTCTGGGGGGGTGGGGGGGGGCAGGCAAAATGGAGCTTTCTGGTTCTTCCAAGAAGGTCAGTGCTCCATGTGAAATACAAACAGCAAAAAAATACCCCTTCAAAGACAGGCCAAGGCCATAGGAGTATTTTCCTGTGCCCAGCGCTCCTGGGGAAAAAAAAAGTGGTCAGAGCTGTGCAGGGAGCCAGGTCTGATGCTGCTAATTTTGTATGTAAATGGTGACAATAGGGGCCTGTGCCAAAAGTCACCAACACTCTGACTATTTGAAATTTTGCAGGGGAGAGGAAGGAGGAGCAAGCAGATGGTTGAGGAAAACATACAAAAAAGTCAACAGTTGTTTTCACTTGAGGCCTGATCCAAAGTGTCAATCAATTCTCTCAAGGTGCTTAGCCTCAGATGTGTAACATCTTTTTTTTTTTTATGAGAGCCCTTGAGTTTGTAGCCAACTTCCCTGTAACTGCAAAACACACTGAAATCGTATCAAGTATGTTAGTTTAAAGTGTGAGTGGTGTTCATCTGCCTGTCACACATGCTGCAGCTTTATCAGAAAATGATTTCAGATAAAACCAGTATGTACTATACAATAAATAATTCATAGCGGAAGGGAAGCCACATTTCTCTCTATATTGGCATTTCATCGTGCAGCCGCTGAACCACAGCTTGTTTTTATACAGGGCAGCAGACTCCATTTCCCAGCTAGAAACATTCAATCCCATCTGGCAGATTCATTCCCAGCTAGATAATACCCCACGTATCTATGTAACATACAAGCTACTGTCAAACAGCAGCGAGCCGTCTCCCCGAGACAGCTGTTCCGCACAAGGGCCGCATTGTCTGAAGGAAGCGCGGATCGTTTTACGTGGAGCGCTGGGGGGATGAGCCCTCTGTCAGCTGCCATGGCATCGAGAAAACCTCGCTCATCACACGTTCTCCTTGTTTTGTTATCTGGCCAAACACATGCTCGGGATGTCAGGTTGGAAACAAAGGATGCATTCCCTGCTCTGGTTATGTTTCATTAGGGAAAGCAGGACAAACGCACCTCTTCTCCTCCTTTCCTCTCTCTCTGTAAAGTTTATAGATGCACGAAAAAGGCGTTTTTCGGGGAACAGTTTGTAACAACCAGGCTTTTGTTTCTGGCACTGCTGAGCAGGCAGCGTGGCCCCAGCCATATGCTTTTCCTTGGCACCAGGTTTCCTTGGGACGCGCTGAGCCGCAGCAGAAAGCGCTGCGCAGCCTCTGTGGGAGGCAGCTGCCACGTGCCACGGCAGCTGACAGTGTCACACCAAAATAAGTACGGCAACAGTGGCTACCAAACCCAGGTGACCCTTGTCCTCCTGCCATTTCCAGTGATCACAAGCCGTGCCGGGACACATGCGAGGTGTACTGCGAGGAGGCACTGGGAATAGCCAGTCTAACCATTCCTTTATCTTCCTCGTAACTGAGTCCTCCCACTGATTGCTCCAAGAACCCTATAAAACTGTCTTATATCAAAGACACCAAGACACTGAGAGAAAATTCTGTACAGATATGCATTTTCTGCATCTACCAGCCTCGTAAAATTCACTTCATGTTCTTTTCCTACCACTTTATTGGTGCACCAACTACCTTGGTGCACAAAGAAAATATTTATAGGTTTTTCCAGTATTATCAGTTTGTACAATGACAGAATAGTTTGGGTTAGAGAGGACCTTTAAAAATCATCTAGTTTCAGCCCCACTGCTATGGGCAAGGACACCTTCCACTAGACCAAGCTACCCAAAGCTCATCCACCTGTCCTTGAACCCTTCCAGGGATGAGGCATCCACAACTCCCCTGGGCAAAACCATTCCACTGCCTCACCACCCCCATCACAGAAGATATTCTCCTTATGTCCAGTCTAAGTTGTTATGACTTACAAAAGTTGTGTGTTTACTATTTGTTATGTGTTTGCACTTCTTTTTCAATCCAAAATGTCATCACTCACAAGGTTTATTTCTTTGTACTACATAAACAACAGAAACCCTTTTCTTCTGATACATGTTCAAACAGATTTTTGAATGCATTGATGGTGTGAGTTAAAAATGAGATTCAAGAATTCTCGAACTTGGGCAATCTGGATCTGCTTTTAAGGTCAAACCTTCCATATGTTTTGTTCAGAAAAAATTGTTAGCCTATTATATAACATAAATTTTGTAGAAATATAAAATCTTTACATATCTTAAAATTCAGGTTATCTTACACCTGCCATTAAAATAAATTTCCAGTTGCTTACAATTTTGTCTAACTTTGACTATCTAGATACTACCTTTTCTTTCACTGGGGTGAATGGAAAGTTCCAGCAGAAACAGCTGATGCATTTCTAAGAATTTTTTTTCCAGTGTTAATTTCTTTACTTTCATAATTCAAAACCTTTACATTTCAAAAGAATTCAAACATCTCTCTTCTTGAGAGGAAAGGTTAAAAATTTTTAAGAAGCAATTCTGGAGCTGAAGTAGTAGTCCTTGTTTTGGTAGGACCTAATTTGGGAGTTGGAAAAATATTACTTGTATATCAAGGAAAATATGCTTAGGCGTGCCCAAATTATATAAAACTGAATTCTCTATAAGCAGCTCTGCTCCTTAGTGTTTCCCAGAAACTCACTTCTAAAATTTGAAACAGCTTTATTTGCAAGGAGCATGTTCGTAAGCTCACAGATTTACCTCTGTCTAAAATTGACAGCTAGCAATAGTACTGTTCCTTGTAAGAGAAATAGATGGAAAAAACCCTTCCATTTTTACTGGGATAAAAAATTCTGGACTGGGGAACACATGCTCAGCCCCCCTTCCCTAATTAGAGTGAATAAATAAGATGTGAACTACTCAACCCTCAACCCTTCTAAGTAATGAAGGTTTACTAGACAGTCCTATTACCTTACAGGTAGGTTAATATTGGTGATGACTGAGATGTAGTTTGCATGTGTGTGGTTTTTTATCACACAATATGAAGATTGGGATGGTCAAAGCAAATGAGAACTGCAAGGGAGATGTAGAGAGGCTGGAGAGGGGAAGAGAGAGAGGACAATTTGGAAGCATAATTGAAATCTCTTTCAGTAGGGAGAAACATCTAAATACTCTTACGCCAATCACCATCTGAAAAGGCAACTGAAATATGAATTTAATTAAAAGGAACTACAATCTGTTAAACTATATGCTGGGGTAATGAGAAGTGATTCCAAATAGAAGAGTTAAGAAACATTAATACTACAAGATCCCTAATCACACTCTCCTAATTATCCGTTGAACTATGCAATCCCAAAAGCTAATACCACTGGAGTTTCAGAAGTGCTGAGAATTTGCATTCCCTGTCAGCTTTAATAAGGATTATTATACACATACATACAGTCCTTTTGAGAATCACTTCATTAGCTAAGTAAGAAAGGGCACAATACAGAATTCACTGGAGTAAATTTGACCTATATTAAATACTTTGCAGTTACAGTATTATTGTGTGTGGTCACTTACTGTCCTCAGGTAAGTTGTTTTCATGTTCTTCTCTCTCCATCTGTTGGCACCAACCTTCCATACGATCTCTCTCTGCCTGAAGTAGCTTCAGAAACCAGTGGCCATCTCGCGGGCACACTGACCTTTGAACAGCTTCCAAAGGATCTTCAGTAATAGAGTCAATCCATGGGTCAGGAGGAGGTAAAATTGATGGATCAAAATCTGTCTCAAAGTCATCATCCACTGCACATGCATGATAATGGTTTCCTGACCCTTGTATGCTAACAGTAGAGGTGCTTGCGTCTCGGGAGAACTGTCTTGATATTTGTCCAGAACATGTATTGTCCTCTTGAGGGTCGATTATTTCAAAGTTCTCATGGAAATCCAGGTCTGCCTGCACAGCTGTTGTTACACTATTAGATCGTGTAAACCTGCGAAAGCTTTGGAGAGCACAAACAGAAAACATTTAGAAAGTTTTATCTAGGTAACTCAGTATGGAAGGACTTACTAAGATTCTGACACTCTTCCTAAGACTGGCAATCATACGTAAACTTTTTTCCTCATCGCAAGCAAGCAAACAAGCATCTCTCTTTTTCCATGTAAGCTCACTGTTTATTGAGACAAGGACCTCTAATTGTTCCGTGGTTTAACAAAGCCAGAGGCCAGCCCAAGAGAGAGCGAACAGTGACAGTAGCTCTGGATTTTAGGTTACTGATTAATGAAAAGTTTAAGAGGCCCAATTTTCAGAAGCGGTTTATCTTTCAAATTTTATAACTCACACCCCTTTGAAATTGCATCCAAACTCACAAGCCCGCATTTAAAGATCATACATGTGAAATCAGTTAGATACTAATACCAATGAGTCTACTATGTATGCGATATTATACATTCCATTTATACAAAGAAAGTACTTTTAACCCCAATAAGTACTTTTATTGCTTCTTCATAATTACTCTTCATAACTATAGATCTGCTGTCTCTCACAATTTTATTGCCCATTGCCCATTGTGTTTAGACACTTTATTTTTCGCATTCAAACTTCAGTTTCAAAATGATGTCTTTTTCACCAAAGCCAGCATTCTGCCTGTGTGTGTTACCCTCATTGTGATGGCTGCTCTCCTATGGGTAGCTTCCTCTCACCTTGCAGAGTTCTCCTGTGTTGGGGCATCTGAGGGCCAAGAACAACCCTGAGGGTGAAGGCAAGAGCAGGAGAGAGAGAGGTTTGGGGGTTTGGGGTGGGGTGGGTTTTCTTTATGTAAACAACACTTTAAATTCTGCAGTCCTAGGCATCTGACCTGAAAAGGCTGACAGAGGAGGAGCACAGAGAAGTATAAGGAATGAAAGATGGCCAATGCTGTTGCAGGGGGTAGTAATGAGAGCCCATTTGATCAGCAGTGAGTTGTGGAGGGCATGAGTGGAAAACAGGCGAGGCAGACTGCTGTCTTCTCCCATGATGAAAAAGAAGGTAGAACCATAAAGTAATTAACATAGATGTTTCTTAGATCAGGAATAGTTAAGGTTCAGAATTAACAGTTTTGAACTCAATAGGGAGAGATTCCCATCTCCTCTTCTTACAAATCCAGGGCACTCATGCAGCCAGTAGCTACTCTCCAATTTGTTCTCAATCTCATGTCTACACTTGAAACTAGTGTTAGGACCCATTTGCCTTTGATGTTTTGGCTGTTTTGCCCTTGCCAGCTCCATTTTTAGTTCGCATTCAAGCGGGAATGAAAATGGTGAAGAGATGGTGGAACTGGATGCTGGTGCCATTTCACTTCCTTTCATTTATATTCCACCTTCCACTAAAGAGCAATATCCAGTTAGACAAATACTATTCAGAGCAAAATTTTGTCAAGTTTATATTTAGTCTGCAACTGGTGAGGGAGCGGATGGAAGGATGCTGAGGGAGAATTTAACGTCCTATATACCTGGTATATCCAGATAGCTCAGGAGGACTGCAGCAGACTTCAAGGAGGATTGTAATAGGTCCTGCTGATACAGGAAATTAATGGCTGTTGATCTGGGGCTTTGAGTGGTGTAAAGCAAAGCAAAACAGAAATTGAGAAAGATTCTCCAGTAAAAAAAACAAACCAAAACAAAATAAAAACAAAAAACCAAAACAAAAACAAAAAAAAACCCAAAAACAACAACAAAAAAACAAAAACAAAAAACCAAAACCAACCAACCAAACAAAAAAACACCAAGAAACCAAAAAACCAAAACCAATACCTCTGCAGAAGAAGGCTCATATTAACATCTCAGCCATACCAGTCTCAAGAAAACTTATTAATAGATTGTGTATTTTTAAAATAATCACAAGCATTTTAACACAGTATCTGCTGCTTGCAGTCCTTTTGAAATAGATGTCGTTAAATGATACAAAAGTCATGGTTGTGCCACTGTAGTTGTGAATGATATGCACCAACAAACTGAAAAATAGAGAGTGTGCAGAATTCTTCAGCTTGGTACTCTTTATCCTTTGGAAAGCACAGGAAAGCATTTGTTATGGACTGATACAGAAGAAAAATTTAGAAGGGGAGGACAAGGGTCACTGGGGAGGTGGAATCCCTTCCACTGGAGAAAAGGTTTAGAAAACACACGGCTGAGGACAACTATGAGAGATCTATGAAATCCTGACCAGGGGATGTTTCACCATTTTTCTGAGCGCAGTAACTGTGGGGAGGAAGGCAGCCAGTTGAAAGGCTTAGAGGTCTAAAGATCTACATCTAATGAAAGGAAGTACCTCTCCACACAATGTGTAGTTAAATTGCCACAGAATCCTGAAAAAAGCAAAGGTAAAAATAAGTTCAAAGAGAACTTGATCAAATTCACAGGAAGAGCCATTACACATCTCATATTTGGCTTAGGAAGTCCCTGAATAACAGAATACTAAATTGGGAATATCTACTGGGACAAACAATGCTTAATTCACTTTACACACTTTATACACACTCCTTTATACTTTTCCTAAGTATCTGCTACAGGCCCCTGGCAGAGAAAAGCTGTCATAACTAGCTGTTGGTCCAATCCATGTTAGTTTTTTTAGAAATTGCTTCGATTTGACCACCAACCTGACAAATCCCTTATCTGCACTGAAATACATGAACACACATATAAACACACACATAAACATGTGTGCCCACACAGGCACATGCTGACTGGGGATTTCTTTTCAATCATTTAGTCAGGGTTCATTGAGAGCCAAGGCATTAGTCCATAGTGTAGTTTTCCACACCTTCCATAGCACTGGTGACAAAAGCAAATGCCTTAGTCCAGGCTTTCTCTTCTCCATGTCCCTACCTCCATGTCACAGCCACCTTCTGCTTTCTTCAATGCCCTAGACTTTGACACTCTTCTGTTTCAGATGACCACTTGTGTTTTCAGTTAACACCCTGGCTTTTCAGTGTATGCCAAACCCCAAATGTGAAAGCATCCAAGTCTGCTTGACAGGAGGATGTATTGCTGGAGGCTGTACATTTCAAGTCTTTCAGGAGTGTACTCTTACTGGGTTCAGTATAAGCTAGTACCACCAAACTCAGACTCTGCTTAACAAATGAAATAGAATGACCTACTTTTTTTTGCCTTTGTTTTATCTATATAATAGTATGTTACAGGTTTTCATGGCAGTTTCTTGGCACCGGTTTATGTAACTTATCTGTCTTCAAAAGAAAAACAACTTGGCAACAGAATATAGCATCAGTTTGAAATTAAAAAAAAATACTTCCAAGGAAATGTATTTTGAATAAAACAGAAATGCAGAAAGGTGCTTACTATCTGCTTGCCTCCAATTCATCTATATAAAATGCCTAACAGTTGGTAATTTTAGTCTCTGACACAGCTTCCTCACTCACTTCCAGGATGTTTTACTCTTACAAAATACCATTTGTGTCCCACATGAGCCTTTTTTTTTTTCTCTCAGTTAAAACTCTATAATAGAGGAGAGCTGTTGAAGCTGATGATAAATTTTTTGCTACTTCTACCATATAAAACAATCACAAGTCTAACAAAAAAACAAAAAAGGAAAAATTTCAAAACAGTGATTTGCTTCTTCTTCTGCTTTCAGGCTTGGCCCTTTTGTACTCAGCTGTGCCCTGCAGGCACAAGGTGTAATAATTACAACTTCAGAGAACTGCAGCAGATATCTGGCCTAGGGTGCAGAAAGCCATGAAACCTCAGACTGGATAAACCAGTATGGAGAATAACAGAATGATGTGTTTTGAACAACACCACAGTCACATGTTAGCATTAAACTCTCAGCTTCCAAGTCTCTGACTTTCTTTCGCAAAACACGTTTGCAATGCAACTTGGATAACTTAATTTGTTCCTAAGAAAGCCCCAAACCCCAAACCCCAGAAAACATCTGGATTTCAAACCAACTAATGCATGATCAATCTCACAGGTGTTTAGATTAAACTCAGCCTTACTGTACCCACTGGCTGTCCTCCTTCTTGGTGGTGCACTTCTCTGCTAAGGCTGCAGTTGCTGTCAGCAGAACAAAACAAACTGCAGAAGGAGTTAGCAGATATGGTACCGTGTATCTAATGGCAGGAACAGTATTCCTGCTCCAACACCATTCCTTGCAGCAGCTCATCTTTGTTCATCACATTGTTTTAAGCTGGTTGGTTTATTTGTTGTTTTTTTACCAGCTCTTGCATTGCAGAACAGAGATGCAGGCTGGTGTGCTCAGCTACCCTCCAGGGCTCGATCTGGGGCAGGGAGGCTATTGCCAACCAGCAGGGTGTGATCAGAAATTTATGGCCAATTCTGCCAAGGCCAGGCTTGCAGCACCCACCATCTGGCTGGAAGCCACCAGAGGTGTAAGCATTCCCTTAGGTCACAGGCAGCTGTGGCCAGAGAAGGAAATTGGCCCTGTAAGAGTCAGGGCATGCTTTGCCTTTTGTTCCAGCAGCTCCTCCTCCAAGTATGCACAGGGTAGGAGGGGCTGTGGGGAATGAGTCCCACCAGGGTGGGACTGGCCAGAGGAACTGGTGTGGGTTGCAAGGGACATTTAAAGGTCATCTGGTCCAACCTCCCTGCAATAAGCAGGGACATCTTCAACTACATCAGGTTGCCCTAAGGAGTGCAGCATTGAGAAGTGTGAGTTGGACTGTGGGACTGGCCTATTGTATAGGAAAAACACTAAAACCTGAGTATTTTTTGTTGGACAATAAGTAACCAAACCCAAAAACCTACAGGAAAAAAAAAAAAACCCAGAAAAATATGAGTTTATATAGTAGCAAAATACAAAGATGTGAGAGGTATTTTTTTTTCCTGGAAGAGACAGCACAGGGTTTTTGTTTGAGTATTTGATTTATGTTACCATGTTGTTATTTCAAATGATTCCACTTTATACCATATCAGGAGTTGTGCTGTGATAGGACACACTTTGTGCATCAAGATCTCGCGGTAAGACACACTTTTGTATAACAAGATATGGGGGCACCTTCCTCAGTACCCCAGAAACCAGAGAAGAAGGAGAAGGACCATCTTTTTACTGCAGTCTCCTCTGCTAGTGTTCTTACTTCAGAAACTGCCATTGTTTCAGTATTCAAAAATTCTTATGATGGCAAATCAGGCACAATTACCAGATGATGGTACATCTAGAACAATGAGGGAGACAATTTTGGAGGTGAGACTGTAATAAGAGGAGATCTTGGGGCAGGCAAGATAAATTGCAAGAGAGACTAAAACTGATTACAGAGCTATGGGACTGAAAACCCTTGTCCAAGAAGAATGCATGCTAATTGTTTTTGGTAGAATAAATTATTTCCTTTTTTCTGCTTCAGTAGAACTGGTTGACTTCTAACAACTCGATTATCTTCTGTAAGTGAGGAGGGTGGTCCCTTGAGGTCAAGAAGAAGTTACAGGTAGAAAGAAATGACAAACAGAAATGGACAGAAATTGAAGTGCCCTGAGATTGCATGGATGAGTTTCATTAAGTGCACTTTCCAAAACTGCCCTGGAAGGAAAAAGGGAACAACATTTTGGTTAGGGTTTTGTCAGCATCATGGAGAAGGTCAGGTGAGAGATAAAAGATTAGCAGCAGTAGTATCATAAGGCTGCAAGAAATGCATACCAATTTCTCTCTAAGAGAAAGACTGGACAGAGTTACTCTATAAATGCTAGAAATCACAGAGCTGCAGGTAGGGAATGGGTATGAAAAATATTGAGAACCAGCAGCATAAAGAACTGAGGATAAGATAAATAGCAGCAATGGGTCCAGTTGTAATGTGGTCAGGTAGCAGGAAGCACATTTATCCTTTGAACAGTACAAGAGGAGGAGGCAGACTGAGGCATTTGTCTTGGCAGGATGCCCATGGTACAGAAAGTGAAGGGCCAATGAAAGGTCTGAGCAAGATGGAAGATTGAAGAGACAGAGCTGTCCTGTGAAGATGTTCTCTTTTTGAATTACTTAGACCAAGACAATAGAGGCAAAATGTTTTGCTTACCTGGTCCAAACACAGAAGAAGGAGTATTTAAAAGGACAAGAGGAGGTAAGACTCCCCAGTGTGAGAATGACAATCATATGAGGGGAGGGAAAGGGGAAGGAAAGAGCAGGAAGCCAAGGAGACTGAAAGCTGTGGTAGGCTTTTGGTGCATTAGGCAAAGAGCTTTCTTGTTTTGTAACACTGTAATTAATAGTGCAATACTGTAATAGCTTAGACTGTCAAGGAAACATGATCAATTTACTGTATTTATCCTCCCTGCTGTGTCATTCTTCTCATTTTACATTTATTTAGTATTTCTGAAGCCTGGAATATTAAAAAAAAACCCATTAATTTCTCAAAGATTCAGCTAAAAAGGCCTTTTCTGAGGCTTTGCAGATGTTATGGTGCAGGAACAGCGAAGAATGTACTGTATTTACAATTCTATTCCTGTAACAGATAATCAATACGTTTTGCTCTGCTGTGTTATGGGGGAAAAAAAAAAGTATGAGTGCCCTACTGTGATGATAATCCCTTTGTGTCTTGAGTGCACTCATTTTCTAAGGATTAGAGGTTGTCCTTTATCAGCCAGCTCACTTCTGAAAGTCCATGATAGATTGCTGCTTGCCCGTCTGCTCCAAACAGCAGCAACCTCAACTTTATCAGCAAGGAAACCCCCCAACACAGCTGTGAGTAAGTATTGCAGAAATACTGCTTTCTCAGGGCAGACTCTCACAGGCAAATCTCACCTTTTTCTCTGGAGCAATAAAAAATGCAGCAGAAAGAGGACTTTGGAAGTAAGGTATTTACAAACAGCCATTTATTTCTTTCTTTGTGGGGAGGGGGAGGGTTGGGCTTTTGGGGTAGTAATTTCCTTTGTGCCCAGGCTGAAGTGAAATGGTCCTTCAGCATCCATTCTAATGTGCTCATTTATCTCATGCTGGAAGAGTTGTGGGTAAATGGGGCTAAGATCTAACACATAAAGAAATGTCTGCCAGCAAGAGATGTTTTAGCAGGTTAATGAGGAACTTGGTAACAGCCTAGCAGGGTCATTGCAAAATCACATTTCTTTCTGCTGAAATCACTTTAGCCTTTTAAAACCACAGGAAAATGCTCTGCAACTTTACAAAGAGATTTGGTTGAACTGAAAATGGTGTAGATAACCTGCTATTTTTGAGTGTTTTTGGCAGATGTAGCAAAAAAAGGTGTGAAAATGGACATCTCCATTGGCTCTTGTAGTCAGTGGGCCAGAGAAGGGGAGAGGGCCTGAATTTTGTCAGCTCAGATTTTTTGCACCCAGGTTTCCTCTGGAGAAATTACAAGAATAACTTCCCTCACTGGCAAGTCATACTGTACTGAGGCTTCACCTGTGACACAGGAGGGTACTGAGAGTTATCAAGAAAGTGGCTCCAGCATCCAAAAGTGGATGTGTCCACTTGTGGCATTGTGCCACAAGCAGCCTGAGAAAAGAGAAGCAAGACTTGTGTGGGTGCTTGGAGCAACACTGGACAGGCCTGCACACTCAGAGGCAAGGGGAGAGTCTGGCTTTTCTTCAGTTGCTGAGTCCAGTTTTGGGAAGGAAATAAGGTTTGCAGCTGCAGTTAAGCACTCAAAAATTTTACGTGTCTCCCGAGTGCTACGCACGGTTATGCTATCCTGCAATGTAACTGCAAATTTGTCATCAGAAAGAAACAAAACCCTTAAAATCAGCTGCTCTAGTTTCTTTTTTCTTTTAATTTTTTTTTTCCTTGGAGGATATTTGTTTACTAACTCAGGATATGCTACAAATTGTAGGGAAAACAGTGTTTTACAGGCTTTCTTTGTAATCTCAACTTTTTTTGTTGTTGTTTGTTTGTTTATTTGTTTGTTTTTGCAAGGGAGCAATTGTAATGCAGAGATGTCTGGGTGAGATACCTGAGTAAAAGCATTCAGTTTGGCTCTGCCACTGCACTGCTACATGTGGCTGAAATAGTTCTGCTGAAAATCAAGATAAAATTTTCCTCATCAGTTCTATGCTGCTGCAGCCATCCCAAGACTAATACTCCAGCTGCAACACTGTCCTCTGTTTAGGTAGATTTTCTGTGAAAAAAGAGATTATTAAAAGTATATGAGGTCCCTTATATATGTACACATATTGGACTTCCATGTAATGCAGGAGAAGTGCCACATATATACATTTCTCTCACTGATGTTGAAAAATCCTCTCTGAAAAACAAGAGCTACAACATTTACAAGACTCAGCTTTTCAGATGGGTGATATAACAATTCATCCAGGAAGCAGGTTTATGTGGTCATGTGTGCAGGAACTAGGGCTCTTAAAAATTAGCTGTGGCATAATTATTTACTTTAGAAAAACAGTATTAACTTTTACTCACCACTTCTCCTCCTCTACTTGAACTCCTATGGACTGGAACTTACTGGTTGCTTTATTGTCACCTGGTATGGTAGATTCTTCAGCACCATCAACCTTAAAAAAACCAAAACATGACAGGTAATAAGAATGTGTTTTAGCAGAGATATCACCTGGCTGCTTGCAGTTTCTATTTACCTTAACTACTAGAGTGTCTGCACCTGGAGTTTGTACATGAGTTCCTTCATCTAGTCAGTTTCTCTGTGCTCTGCCCATTTCTGATGTTATTAGTGAATATTCATTATTCTTAATCTTATAAAGCATTTCTGGTAAGACAGCTTTCAACCTGCAACATGCAGATGGATTTTATCCAGTATTTTACGGAGGCTGGATACTCAGGTTTGTCAGAGGACATCTCTGAGCAGCTGTAATCCAGGTATTGTGCATCACCATTTGTTTGATTTTTCCTTCTATCTGTGCATGGACGCATATGTGGACTCCTATCAAAACTGTGTGTTTATTTTGTTTAAGTGTTAGTGCCTCAAATCAGAGCACTGCAGAAAAAAGATTTAAAGACAGCAGATATGAGTCTTAGATGCCCTATCTTTACTGCTTCATCTTGCAAACAGGTGGTCCCAAGGACACAGGGTGGAACTTAATACCACATCTCCATCTCCAGCTCCATGAGGACATTTGTGCCAATGGAATAAAGCTAAAATTTAACCACAGATGTGTCTTTGAACAAAATCACAATATTCTGGGTCCAGTCAGTGTAATTGTTAATCCCCAATGCTATATATAATATGGATACTCATAGAAGAAAAACATTTTCCAGCAGACAGAACTTTTGGGCCATAGCAGTGTCAAGAGGTGACCTGTAGCCTCAAACTGACCATGGGTGTGCAAAATATCCAGCCGTACTGGTTGTTCCACCTGCAACTTCTTGTTGAGAGCCACTTGACCAAGCTGTGCAGGAAAAGTGTTCAGTGAGGGAAGGGAGTTACAGAAGCTGTTCTGTGAGGTGAGCTACTTCCTTGATACTGAGGGCTCTGGGGAGATAAATACACCTTAAATCCCATAATTGACAGAGTGAAGCAACCTAGCAACCTTTTGATGGAAGGGCTTTTCTTTGCTTAATTTTGCTTGTTTGCTCAGCAGATTTACCACAAAGGCTTGAAGTGTCCTAAGAGTAACTGGGGGGTGTAGAGGACACACATGGAGGTTCATCAGAAGTACACACTAGGTTTATTTGGCAGAGGAGGAAGAAGAAAACCAAGGAGATACCTGTGGCTAATGCAGCTTGCCCTGCTCTGCAGCGATGGGTTGAGCTATCATTAAGGTGCACAGTTGGTCTGAGTTCAGACTGAGCCTGAACTAGGCTCCCTTTGCTCAGTGGGGAGAGACTGACTCCATACTGCCAGTCAGAGGACTGACAGCGTACCTACCACCTTTAGGGCAGTTGTTTATAAGAGAAGTAATTTCTGGCATCAACATCTATCTTAAGGTATTTCTACTCCCACACTACCCCTTCAGCTGTACCAGCATGACTGCTTGTGCAACGATACTGCAAAATGGATCAGACAGCAGACTAGTGAAGTAAATTTCTTTTATCTGTGAAGCCTGTCTGACTCTAAAAATCTCATTGATGTGCACAGCTGTGAGGATGGGACCACGCACAGGCAGGACTCGCATAAGGCTGTGTCACTGCTGAAGGTTTTGGTTTATGTCATCCCAGCTCCAGGTGGTTTGTACCATATCTTCGTTGGACAGTACACAAATACTGCCTTGGCACACCCTCATGTACCATCCCCAGATTTCTTGACTATTTCATGTGATTATACTGGTCATCTGTAAACTGCAAAGTTTAAGAGGGAGATTGTCAAAGGCTTGAAGAACATTTGGAGCTATGTTTTCCTCAAATCTCAGGAAACTGAGGCCTCTACACCTTTCAAAAGCAGCATTTGTTACTTGCAACACTACCTTAAGAAAAGATAGCATGGAGGTGGTCTCTCAAGTACCATGATTCACATTACCATTTTGGCTTCTGCAAACATGAAAATTATTTCCTTGAGCCCATTATTTTGCAGGGTCTTTGCTAAGGAGTCTTAGTTTCTTGGATTGGTGAAATAAGGGATTACAATAATATAATGGCATTTTAGGCTTGGATGGTAATGGGAATATATAACAGTTTTCCTCTATCCCTGTCCCACCTGGATCTTTCTCCTGTGTTTAACATTGAACATCAACCCTTCTTTCAGAATATACCCAAAACAAACAGATGTGACACAGTAAAAGTCTATAACAAAGGCAGTGAATTGAACCCACAGGCAATGGTTATTGTTGCCCTTCCAAGAAGAAGTGAGAGTAAAGTCACAGCTTCTCCAGCAGTTACCCCTGGGATGGCATACTTCAGCACAGCACCTCTCATTTATCTCATTGGACTGATGTAGAGATTTCATAGTTAATTCTTAGACTTTACTAATCAGATAAGCCTGTCCAGACACACAGTGTTGTGCCTACAACTACCTTCTGCAAGAAAAAAAATTCTGTCTTCTTGTGAAGACCGATAAGCTGTGGATTGCTATTCTATTTGCTCAAGATTCATCTGTCAAAACTTGTGTTGATACTCAGTTAATTTTAATTGCAAGTACTTTGTTACAAAAGCTAATCTGCAAGCAGATAGTCAGAAGTCCTATGCACATCATTTTTTTGTGGGGAGTAGGGGATTGGGAAAGATTAATTAAGAAATCTAGTTCAGTCTAGTTTAAAGTCTAGTTTTATTTACTCTTGTCCTTTCTGTAAACAGGAATGAACCTTGGCAGGGTTAGTTTTCTTGTTTCATTCCACTAGAGGTAACAAAATGTAATTTTCTTTAACAAGGGCAAATCAGAAGGATCTTCTGCTCTTGAGGCTGAGATAGGAACAATGCTGCCTCATTCAAGTGGCTACCAGTCATTATGAAATGCATGAATAAGCAGCAACAATTAATTCAGTGAGGCTGGATGAAAATATTTTTTGGTGATAGTGTAATGTAAATCATTGTTTTACACATTCCCTTTCAGTGATTTAATTCATGCCTTTCTGACCCCCACTGTGTTATGATTCATAGATTAGTGCTCATGTGTGTAATTTAACAGAGTTGAATAACAAACAGCACAAAGACTCAAAAAAAAAATCCTTGTATCCGATGTATTTATGATAAATTAGGAAAACATCATTAGTACCATGCAGAATGATTATGCTGATGCAAGTTCTACATAGGTACCTGTCAGGACAAGAAGAAAAATACACAAAACATTGTATAATGAGCAGTAAAACAGATGCAGAAATCCAAAACAATGGCCAAGCATGTGATCTATGTCATGTACTGTACCTGTATTCCAATAGATAAGCATCTGTTTTTCTTGAAGTGGTCCTTCTTCCTATCTTCTACTGCAACAGTGGCAATGGTGGTGGTGGTGGTGACAGTGGCAGTATTGTTCCCTACATGTTGGCTTGCAGGGCCATGGATCTGTGCATTGGCAGCTTCAATAGCAGCTGTCAATGCCTTCATACTGTCCAGGCTTTCCGTGGAGTTGCTAAGTCCAGACTGACTGATGATATCACCCCTCTGTCCATGCCCATCCATGTATGCATCTTGGGCAGACTCTGTGCTGCTCTGGGCTGTGATGGAAATAAAGGGTTTGGTGGTAGTTCTCGGTGGGACTGGAGGAGGCGTCTTCTTGTAGGTGGTAATGCAGGATGACACTGAAAAAAACATAGCAGAGTTCTTGTTTTATTGATGCTGCGGGGAAAATGGATGCAAGTGTGATATCACAGCATCAGCAAGCATGGACAGAGCAGAGGTGAAGATGAGGCTGTTAGCCAAAGAGCCCCCAAAAGTCGATCTACGTGCCATAGTAATGTCTTGCTTATCAATGTCTTCTATTCCTCCTATGTGAGTGGCAGAACTGCTAGTAGGGCAAATAGGAAGAGAAAGTATTTATTTACCAAGTTCCTCCTTAGTCTTTTTGGGATTTTTTTCCACAATATATTTTCTACTAACTGTCCTAAGTCCCGTGGGTACAAGTCCTTCCACCAAAACGTCTTCTCTGTTTATGGCTCCCAAACAAGATTCACAAGGATGGTAAGTCTCCATCCACTTATCCCAGCTAAACTGTACTTCAAATAGTTTTATTGCAATTGTTTGATTCTGTCTCCCTATCTTGTCCTACTATATGCAGAATCTCAAACCACATTTTTCTGATGAGAGAGAGATTCTCAAATCATCCTTTATCAAAGTTTGTTAACACTCACCATGCTTGGACTTGTGTATTTCTTTCTATAAAATGTCTCACTTGTTGCACAGACTTCTTGAACACTTTGAAATGCTCTGTAAATTGTTGAGAACATATTTAAAAGAACATTTTGCCATGCCTAATTTCTCACCATAAATATAACATCAGTTCTGGAAAAAAAAATCACTTGATTTTACACAGAGAATTAGTGTAATGAAGTCAATGGCTAAAACCGGTCAGTCAGTGGTAAAGAGTAAGTATAAATGTGTGCAATAGCAAAGACTTCATTAAAAGTTCGCCTTTTGAAGACTATGCTATCTTTTTAAGTGCTGCTATGTGGAGTTATAAGCTTAGCTTGAGATTCCCAGGTTAAAACTGTTGTTCTGTATGCACAGAATTACATACAGAAAGCACTACATGGAGATTGAAACATCTTCCTTTAAGGGTTACTTTGCAGCTCTGCATTACTGAAGTCCTGGAATGCTTTCAAGGGAGGAAAGAAAGTCCATTAAGAACAAAAAACAACCATGATATGCTCTATTTTTTAACAAAATAAATGCAGGCATGAACCTGTGCAAAGTTCAGACACAAACTTGTTAACATAAATTCTTATTAACAGTAATCATATGGCAAGAAATGATTCGTCAGATCATTTTAATTGGCAGATGTCTATGCCACCCACATAAAAGGTAACTACTACAGCTGTTCTGTTCTCTGTTTGCACTGTATCTGCTTGTTGAGCCAGAAGCCATTATGGTATTAATTTGACTAGCTCACATCCATATGTCTCCTATCTCCCCATAGCTGTAGGAATAGTTACAGTGTAAAAGGTGTTTCCAGGGCATGAAATCACACGGGATTTTTTTAAAGGACTCTAGTATAAGTTTCTGATAACATGTCTGAACCCATGTTAAACACGTTGAATGCTAATGGAAAAAAAGAGTGTTTCAGGTAGTGAGGGTTTTGAAACTATGATTCACTTCTGAAGAATCAAACTGAAACCACGGCATCTCTGAGAGAAGAGATGGCTAAAAATGGACTTGTCAAATTTTAACTCTGGGGAAGTGAATAGTTAATAGGGTTAAAGGTGCTTTATAAAGTGCTCATGACAAGGTCAATACCTGGAACTAACAGAAAGGATGACAGTTTTACAAAGGGGATTATAAATGTTGTGTTGTTTTTCATTGGTCTTGATGCTGTCAAAAAGCATTTGTTGTGACAGCACATGAAGGCAAATCAGCTGCTGTTGCTGCAACACAGTCATATACTCCAGGACTCATGGAGAGTTGTGGAGGTTGCTGCTTGAATCAGGATACCCCAGAAACACTCTGGGTGGTTCATGGTCAGGAGAATGTTCTCTGAGTTGTGGAAATGCAAACTGAAATTCAGAACAGAGGAATTCAAAGCACACACATACACACACACACACACACACACACACACACACACATATCCAGGTAACTCTTTGGGAAGCTGGTGCCAAACTTGTCTAATAAAAAGTTCATGAACAGCCGTACTTTGCAATTCAGCAAAGTATAAATTGTACCACTTAAAATATACTAGGAAAGGTCACTGGGGAACTTCTGGGGACATGCCAGCACCTTCAGTACATCCCAGCACAGCACGTAAGTATAATTTTTCTTACATAGCAGAGAGGGGGATGATAATGAAACACACTTGAAAAGGCATCTTAGGTAGGAGAGAGAGTATCAGAACTAAAAAGCAAGCCTCAACAAGACAGGTCCCCACATCACTGGGCATCTTGCACTGGAAAGAAAGTCAATAGCAACTGTCTATTGACAGCTACCATGCTCTCTGGACACAGCAGTACAAATACAGAATTGCCTGATTAAGTCGTCTTTCATTCTGTTGGTAAATGTACTCAATGAGGAGTATAATCCACACCGCATTGAAAGATGTTTGCACTCAGCTAATTAAATCTGAAGTTATTCTTAAGAGGGGGGGAGAATTGACAAGTCATACGGTGAAATTGTAGAGAAACAGCAAAACGTTCTTTCAGCAAGTCAAAACAAATCCTCGGTTTCCTGGAGTCACGCAGCACATACTGTACAGCTCCAGAGAAGCAGAGTGTGCAAGTCATAAAAGAACCCCAGGCACTTCATTACTGGAAATGATGTAAGCTCCTGCCGCTCCTCTGCAGAAACGACACCAAAACAATGCCGGGGTCGCCGCCGCTGTCGGAGGCTGCTGCTCTCAATGGCCCCGAGGCACAACAAGGAAAGGCTTTCGGTCCCACCGCTCTCCTTCGTGCGCGCTCAAGCACCTGGCAACCTGCGCCAGGGCAACCTGAAGGATCTGCGGCTCTTCAAGCGGCCACGGTGTTTTGAACGCCAAGCTGCTCGAAAAACGAAACCAGTCCTTCCCAAGAAAATTGCCAAAACGCTGGCGCTCTCCTTGTCCAGCCAGGAGAGCCTGAGCATCCAGTGGGTGCAGGGAGAGCGCATCCATGCGGAGTTTTGGCCCTGCGGGCGAAGGAGGAAACTCATCTCTGCATCTCTCCTGCGGCACAGACTGCCCGGCAGGAGGACTCAGAGGGAGGAGGACACTACAGGATCACAGGACTCGTGAAAAATTTGGAGAAATCCTCACTTCATACACAGGGAACTTTCAAAGTGTGGAAGCTAGTTTAATTCACATAAGGAAGTGTATTTAAAGGGCTGTATAAATTCCCTGATAAATATGTTCTCGGACATAGATCAAGGAGTGAAGTTCTGTACGGAAACTGATCTGACTGGAGAGTCAAGTCAAAGTAGTTAGTCTTGTGAATCATTAAAATTGTTTAGATACAGAGTTAATCAGAAATCACTTGTTCTGAATATTAGAAGAACCCTCAGTTTGACACAACATAGACTAGTTTCCACTGTTTTTTTCCAGAGAGCACATGCTGCTGAAGCAGGTACACATTCCTCTCCCAGGGCATATGCAAGTTTTAATCCAGAAACTAGTTAAGTCATGAACAAGAATCCTCAGACAGCCAAAGCACTTTGAATCAGCCTCACTGTTTCCAGTGCATCAGTCCTCCAAGTTATACTCTCCTTTTCCTTTTGATCTTTACCCTATTTCTGTGGACTGCCATCAGGTTACAGTTTAATCCCAAATGCCTAGTGAAAAAAAACACTTTCTCCAGATTAAAAAGAAAAAACAACAAACCAAAGAAGAAGCCACAGTTTTTGTCTTTTGGTTTTTGTCTTCCTCGCCAGTATTTCCAAACAACTAGCTCATGGGACAGGAATTTGGAACAGGGAGTGTCAACCACCCAGTTCAGAAGGAAGTCTAATGATAAAAAAAAAATAATCCCAGATTGCATAATAATAAAGGCTTGAATTTGAATGTTTCATTGTAAGAGTACTTCAGTTGTTTAAACATGCTCACTAGGGGAGATGAGCCCTCAGGAGCAAACATCAGCATGCAAATTCAAATTTTTAACTGAGTGAATGGGTGCTCAGGAGAACCCCAAGGCAGATTAATATTTTGAAGGAATCAAATTCATCCAGTGCTTTGAACAGTTCAAGTGATGAGACACATCAGTAATGTATTTCTAATTTGGCAGTTTTATGTAAACTTGATTAACAAGAATAAATGAACGTGCAAATTTAAAATTAAGTAACATAATAGTGTTTCTTCTGAGAAAAAGCATGAACTCCACAGTTTGAAAGGAGCAACAAAGGACACAACTTTCTCAGCACAAGAAAGATGTGGACCTGTTGGAGCAGGTCCAGAGGAGGCCCATGAAGATGAGCAGTTGGTTGAAGGACCTCTCCTGTGAAGACAGGCTCAGAGAATTGGAGATGTTTCACCTGGAAAAGGCTCCACAAAGGCCTCACTGTGGCCTTCCAGTATCTTAAGGAGGGAGAGGGACTCTTTTATATGAACGGATAGCTACATGACAAAGGCAGTGGTTTCAAACTGAAAAGAGGACAGGCTTAAATTAGATACTAAGCAGAAATTTACTCTAAGGGTGGTGAGGCACTGGAGGTTGCCCAGAGAGCTTATGGATACATCACCCCTGGAAGTGTTCAAGGCCAGGTTGGATGGGACCCTGAGTAACCTGGTCTAGTGGTGGTGTTCCTGCCCATGGCACGAGGATTGGAACGAGATGATCTCTAAGATCATTTTCAACTCGAACCATTCTGAGTCAACGATTCTAACTTGTACACAACTAAGTATGAGAATAAAATGCAGGAGTTGTTCCATGCTACACAGACAGACCTCAGTCTTGTGATTTACTGTCTGTTAAATGGGTGTGTTAACAGTGGTGCCCTTGCACCACAGATACAGGCAGATCTCAGCAGACCTAAGCTTCAGTACTGCAGCCTCTGGGTTTTAGAGGTGCAGTGCTTGACTTGCCTTGTTAGACTCAAACTATACAATTATTTACTTTTATTTTTTTTTTTTTAGAGTTGGGAGTAATGCTTGAAAGTAGGGTTTCAGATCCTGTATTGTTATTTTTACATGCAAGAAATTGGTATGAAAACAGAGCATGCATTATCTTAATAAAAACCTAAGCAGATGGTTTCTGAGGATGTAGAGATTTACTCTTACAAAACTGAAGCAAAGATTTTTATAAGAAGTTTTAAACTGCCCAAGGGAATAATACCACAGTGAGTTATGGATGTCATTATTCCAAATGAGAACTACTGAAATTTAGACACCACACCATCAGGAATTCTGCCAAGGCCATGCTTTTTCCAGACCTCCCTCACCACCAAGCTGATACCTTATTTGATGAAAGCCTAATCTTCACTGGTTTAGGAAACAGGCAAAACATATAACTAAAATCCTGCAGAAATTTATACAAAGTATTTATTTTTTCTGGCACACAGTAGCACCACAGACTTAATACCCCATGTGCTCAGAGGTTTAAAGCCATTGCTGGTGACTTTCTTTTAAGTCTGGACATTTTTGTTTGCAAGTAGGGTGCTTCCAGCTGGAATTCCAGCTGGATACAGTGAAGGATCTCCTGAAGGTGAGACTAAATATGGCTCATCCTGCATCTCAAATGAATTGAGCTGGAAAATCTGCATGTGCATACCCAGTGGATGACAGGTGAATATTTCTCCAGCAGATTTTTTTCTCCTTTTAATTTCTTCTGCTGGAAGCTGCTGATACCAGTCAGAAGCTTAATTGCTATCTCAGGGAAGCTGAATTACTGTGCAGGGAACAGGTAAGACAGCGAAAGATGTCTGCTAAATGCAGTTTATCACTAGGATATTATCACAAATTATGGATGCACAGACAAAACCCAGGGCATTTAGGCTTCCCAGGAGACCCACTTTACTCCTTGTACTACACAGCTACTGCTGAACTTCTCTCTATAAAAATGACCAGTACATTAACAGCACACAGCTTAAGCATTTCAGCTCTTGTGGCCCAAAAGTCAGGAGTCTATAAATAACTGCATCTCTGGAAAAAAAATTTCACATTAACTGAAAGTTATTACCCAGTGTGGATCACTGATGGTATATAATTAACTCCCAAAACTTGTGAACTTTACTGGTCTCAAGCAATTAGCACTTGGCTCTATTCATGGCACACAGGTATCATATATACCTACTGAAATTCAGTCAGGCTGAGAGAAATCAGAAGAGAAACTGTTCTGGCCTTGGCCCTACCCTAACCTTTGGCTAGAAACAAAGAATCTGGAAAAACACCACCAAGAACTTCAAGGATAAGGATGTGAGTCTGTTCAGGACAGAGTCTCTCCTGTAGGTTTGAAGATTCAAATGCTTTGGTACAGTCATGGTAGAAGGTCTTCGATACAGAGTACCAACCTCTACATGCAATGAAACATGAAGGAAAAGAAAAAGGAGATCTTTTCACATGTACAACACTTTTTTTTTTTTCTGAGAAAATTGGGGAAACACTGCTTGATCTGTTGCTTAAACTAACTCTTGCAAACCGTTCAAATGCTTTCTGCTCTTCACTGAAATTTTATCTCCCCCCATATTGGAGCAGTAATGGAAAACATGAAACCTTATAATTTCAGATAAAAATAGGGTGTTTAAAAGTATTTTATATTTCAGAACTTGTATGTCATAAAATCGCCATAGTAAGAAATGAATAAGCTTTCTGAATATCAGTATTTTAATTTTGTAATAGGTATTTAGGGAAAACAAAGAAAACCTTGTGAAATATGGTAGTTTATCCCACTTAGAACAAGAATGTGTAACAGTAAATAAATGTAATAATATTCATCATAATGAAATCAGATTATTTTCCTATATATTTTTCCAGGAAGCAACTTCACTGGCACTTTGATATAATACTTTGTTACGTGTTACTGCAGCACTCTCGAGTTCCAGAATTTGCATATTTTCCTCTTGGCAATAATGTTAATAAAACAAAATGGGCATTTTTTTAAAATGTGGAGTTGTGCTGACCAAATACAGACATATCTGTGTAAACAGATCTTTAACTAAAAACACAGTACAATAACCAAACCCGAGATTTTCAGAAACACAGGGGGTTGAACTGTCTGCAAGTATCTAGTCACCACAGTTAGAAGATGTATTTAGAAGTTTTCAAATCTGAGCATGCTCCGAAAAACCCATCACTTATTTTTTTGCCTACTGAGTAATGGCTGAATGTAAAGACTTTGTCTACTAGTGCACATTGCAAGTTCCTAATAACTTGGTGCTAATAACTTGGAAAACATGCCTCTTTACATTCCTAAACTGGATTTGGATTCTTGAAAACCTCACCCAAACTGTGAATATTAAACCTAATTTCCAGACTGTATCAGTAGCTCTTTCAATATTCCACAAGTCAGTGTGTGCCACGTCCCATTGTGTTTGGGCATGTCACTGCAGGTGCTATTTCTTGACATTAATATGTAATAGCAACAACTACTGGTGCTGGCCATATTAATACACTTCTATATATGCTGTCCCCTCAGTTACAGAGAGAATAGTTAATATCTGAGAATAGTTAATATCTGAGCATCCAGGAGGCTTAAACCCTATCAAACCTGGAGATACATCAAGGCAGCTGTTTGGTCAGAACCAAGCCCACATACAAGTAAGTATCTCCTGATTTTTACTGAAGCAGTTTATTCAGATCCTCCTTCACAGTTTGTTAAGAACTGCATTTTGTCCTTTCTGAGCCTCTGCTGCCAATGTCTCATCCTTTCATGGTGGCAGACTGATGATAAAGCAAGTTTAACAGCCAGTCATTTTAGGAGGAGCTTGTCATAAATTTGACTGAGAAAGTGCAAGTTGAAATTGTATCATTCTTGTCACAGGAGGTCGGACTAAAGAATAATTAAGATGCTCCCTTTCTGAATCCCTGAATCTCAGAAACCAACCTGTCTCCCAGAACCTGGAGGAGACTTAAGCAAGCCAATTATCTCTGAGTAATCTGATAATGCAGCATTTAAGTTAGCTAGATATTGATGTTGCATCACTCTTTTCAACATTATGGCAAGGATTTTCTTTTAAGCTCCTCACTGCAGCTAACTTTCAGAACGCAACACTTGACATTTCAAAGTGCGATTTCTATGTAAGAAAAAATGTCTGTAAAAGTTGTTCCCTCTTCCTCAGTCTGGAAATGTACCTTCTTTATTTGCTGCTGATGTTAGCAAGAAAACAGGTTTCTACTGGTTTTTACTCCCAGTGGTTTTCTGAATACTTAATAAACTTAAGGTAGAGTAAGCAGAATTCTGTATTATTGCCCACATTGGTATCAAGCTGGTCTCACAGAATCTGATTAGTGATGCATCTAAACTGGCTTAGAAATTAATTAGTTTAAATTGCTGCAAACTCATCCATGATGTGGATATATTTAGAAGTGAATATAACTGTTAATGTCTTTTTTAAAACTTAAATGAAAATGAAGGAAATGAGAGTGATTATTTCAAATGATTTATTGCAATTAACTGCATCAGTTTGACAATTTTAAAGTGATTTCCTTTTATGCCATGGTGTGCAAACAAGCTGTACATTGTTTTCAGTTATATCCATTTGAATCCAGTAAAACTGTGTAAGTATCATTTAAACCAGTAAGAATTTGTGAAATTTAATTTTCTGGGTCATAATCAGTTTTCAGGGTTGCTGTATTTGAGTTCAGTTGTGCCTGCATGGTTTTATATATATATATATATATATATATATATATATATATATATATATATATAACTTTTATATCTGTGATTTTTTTTAAACTACACTAAACCAGAGAACACAATGAGCATGCATTATTCTAATGTATTTTTACTAATGAAATTTTTAAAACTGACCCACAAAGGGAAAGTTCTGCACTATGAGACAGCTCTGTGTATACATATCTATCTATATCTAATCTAATATATCTATCTATATCTATATCATCTATATCTATATCTATATCTATATCTATATCTATATCAATATCAATATCATCTATCATCTATCATCTATATCTATATCTATATCTATATCATCTATATCTATATCTATATCTATATCTATATCTATATCATCTATCATCTATATCTATATCTATATCTATATCTATATCTATATCTATATATCTATAATCTATCTCTATCTCTATCTCTATCTCTATCTCTGTCTCTATCTCTGTCTCTATCTATATCTGTATAAATACACATACACGCATATATAGGGCAGTTATATTCATTCAATCATTAGGGGACTAGTATACACAGCAAATACAGAAATCTAGGTTCACCAGTTTTGCATACTATTCAACCTAAGGCTGTTCAGAAGATTTTAAGAAATCAAGGAAGTCATTGCTCTGACATAGCCTATTCGAATGCATGTAATGCAGCCTATAGGAGGTGGGATTTGTTATTTTCAATACAATAACAACCTACTTTATTAATCAAACTATTTTATGATGCTGCTGAGTATAGGCTGTGATTCCGCAGAGCAGAAAGCACTTTGTCACCTGATCCAGCAATTAACTCAAATCTCTTCAAACTCTTAAAAAAAAGCATATGTTTTTTTCCTCACTACTTGGTGCCACCAAGGTGTTACTTCTTTGACATTGTCTCAAAAAGTCAGCATTTCAGTTTTGGGGATCTTGTTTTATGCTACTTGATATATAAGATTTTGTTAAATAGCTTGTCTAAGAGTTAAAAGTTATTCAAATGACAGTGATGATGAAGGGCTGCTGTATTTTTATCAGATAGATGTTGGGAAGAAACTCCATGAGCACTAAAGACAAGAAAATAAAAGCCAATGTCAACTAAAAGAAGAATGTGATTGATAAAAACTAATAGGAACAACTTTTTACCTATTGTGAAGTGCCATGAAGCACCACAAGAATTGATTTAAACTATTTACTGCAAATTTCAGTGCAACACAACAGGGTTGAAAACCCTATGCAGGTATAGCAGCACACTGTATTATTCTCATAGATAAAATCCTTATAAACATAACTGTAGAAAACCAGGTTTCAGGAAGAAAAATATCACGTGCCTATTGAGCAAGAACATCTGTTCAGACAGGGAAGTAGTGACTTGTTTTTAAGCAGCCAGTACTGCATTTTTCAGCACACTTATCACTTTTGAGGTGTTCCTATCCAAGCAGGAATCTCTAAAACAAGCAGGCTATGTTCATGCATTTCCTAAAAAATCCAAACCAAAACCAAAAGCAAGAGTTGCTTGCTGCAGGAAGAAGGGAGGGAAGAAGGAAAATTACAGCTAAATCTGTGCTCCAGGCTGAACATTGACTTGTCACCCACAAGAGAAAATTATGCCCCAGCTCAAAAGTTCTGCCTCTGCTGATAAAGTTATCAGATGACCTGCAAAAAGTCACCTGTCAGGGCAGATCCTCTAGCACAGTGGGGGAAAATCCAATCCCGTCTCAAATGAGGAGGAAATGTAGACAAAGTGTTTACACAAGAAATTATGCTTATCTTTGGCCCAATCTCGGGTAAAATAGCAAAACAGAGACTTGAGAATGTCAGCACTTTTCTTGAATTAACTCGAAAAAAATTAATTGTTTGGTGAACAAGGCATATGAAAAATATGTTGGAAATGCACATTTAGTGTTGAGAGGAATTAAAATCTACATCATACCTTGATTTCTATCCTCTAATGTTACATTCAAGTGAACAAGTTACATCCTTGCCCAGTGACAGGTCTGAGGTCACCATGAGTGACCTCATCCTTTCAGCTATTTGGTTGTTTTTATGACAAGGGTCCTACTTAATAATGCAACAAGTCAGCTGAAAATACTCCTAATGTGAAAAATTCGTAATGATCAGCCCAAGTGCCCTGAGCACAAAAAATACTGACATCTCATTTACAGTCATTATAGTGTACAGATAAGAGCATTTCAATAAATCTGAGCACAAAAATCACTTATTGCTGGGAGTACTGAACTAGCACCCAGAATACATTCAGATACAGAAAGATTGTAGCCCTGGCATGCATGAAAGAGGACAGACCAGTCTTGTGTGACTTTTAAGCAAGGTATCAGTGAAAGATGTTGCAATTTCTTTCCACATTACTTCTCAATTTATTAAAAAGATGCTTGTAATACAGCTTCACAGTTTGAAGGAGATGTCAGACACAAACCCCCATTATCTTCCCTAGAGACACTAACTGCATGTCTGATAATAGTCTAACAGTTTTTGTCCTTATTTTTCTTCCATTTCTTTTTTATTAAAAAAAAAAAAATGAGTCCAGTAGAGGCAGAAAATTTAAAACTTGGCATCATGATCTGGAAACCCTGAATTTGTGCCATATCATTCCAGTGGCAAAAATAATGGGTTTATTTTACATAATTTCCACAAGTGCAAGAAGCATTGTCACAGTATAGAACCATGAGGGTATACTCTTCTTTCTCCAAACCACTCACTTTATTTTCCACTTACAGTTTAGTTTAGTGAGACATTTTGGAATTAGTGCTCATCATTAGCACCTCCCTTTTCTCTAACCCCTAGACAGCAAAACAATTTTAGCATTTCTCACCTTTACTTAAATATTAAAAAATGAATGATGCATTTTGTAGTGACTTAGCTAAAAGATAAACCCAGACATTCTGGGTTGGCTAAGCCAAAAGGTAGACCCAGAACACCTATTTGAGACAGAAGAAGAGAAAGCAAACAAGCCCAAACAAATTTTGACACTTGAAATTATTTAGACCTTTTGAATCTTTAGACTACATAAATGCTTTCTGTAGATCACAAGGCCAATAGAAAAATCTTTGCCCTGCCGACAAAATGAATCCTACAAATCCATACAATTTCACATGCAGATAGCAAACACTACAGACTTCTCAGTGCATGAAATTCAGGAAAGATCAAATTTATAATCAAGGCTCCAATTTTTGAATTTTCTTCCTACAGTTTCCTCTCCCAGCCTGAAACTTTCTCTTCTTAGTCATCCCTCTAATAAGACCCTTTTATCACACCCCCATATTACCCATATAGACCTGGTGTTTATTTTGGATTGGAAATCGATTTCTGAGACTTTATTGGGTAAACCCAAATCTATGACTGAGGAGGGTAAACCCAAATCTATGACTGAGGATGCTACCAGAGGCTTACAGGATGTGAAAGAAAGAGGAAGAAATCAAGTCTGGATCCTCTTGTACAAATTGTTAAGTTAAAAATAAATAAATAAACAAACACATAAACACACTAATAGAAATAGCTGTGAATATTAGTCCAAACCAAGGTTGCTAAGAGGGCAACTCTCAGCCTGGTTCAACTCAGGCTGTTTTGCTCATCTCTGCTTTGCTTGAAAACCTTTCTATGACCTCAGTTTCTGTTTGCATGGATGTTTGAAGAATGTCTGTCTTAACACCAGCACCTTTATCTGCCTGGTTAACATGTGGTTATTCATTATTTGTTATTCTCATCAAATTACAGATTCTGAGCATCATCACTGTCAAATGCCAATCACTGAGCACAAAAAGCAAATAATTAAAATGGACAGATGATGACTAATCCACAGGCCAGGGTCTGCTTTTCCTAAACTGCCTCTTAACAAATGAAAAACAAATACATGTGTAATAATGATGATGGTTCACAAACAACATGTGAACTGCAAAAATAATTTATTCAAAATTAAAATCAGTTCCAGTGAGTAAATCAGTCAGCTCTTGTTACAAATAATATTAATATAATTTACTTTTTATCACAGGAGATGTAAGAGGACACACAGAGTGTGTCTAGCTCTAGGTCACAGCAGCATCATCCAGGGCTGCTCAGCACCCAGCTGAGAGGATGGGCCAAGGCTAGTTGGATGCTTTCCAGAAGAGCTATTACTCTGGAGTAATTATGCATTTTGGAAATGGTTTAAACTGAATCACGACACCCAGATTTTTATTTAAGATTAAGGGTATCCAGATGAAGAGCTATTGTGGAATAACCACAGTACTCTTGGAGAATTTCCAGAGAGACTTTACTGCAGAGAAGTACAGCACATTGAGCCAGCAGTCTTCTCCCACAGCCTTTGTTTTCTTCAGAGTCTGTCAAAGGTTAGGAAGGTCTGGCTTCCCTCAGCTTTTAAAGACTAAAAAGGGCAATATTCAAGATACTTTGGCTGAGTGACTTGGGTGAAGAAAACAGCAAGAAAGTGTGTGCATGAACTAGTTTCTGTCTAAGGTTTCTCAGGGCACAGACTCCCCTACCTGCACAATGATTAGAAAAAGCATGAACGAATATATTTTAATCATTTCAAAGTAGCTTATTACATACACAATGCCATTCTTTTGTGTCTAAGACTGCCGTTTAATTCACGTACACCAGGAGTGAAATGTACTCAAAAGATGAACTTTCTTAGCAGTTTTCCTGAATTTAGTGCTTAGTCCTGTGGGTGAGTCATATTTTTCTTGTTATCCCATTCAGTTGACTTTTCTATACATGTGTTGAATGTGCTGTGTATCAACAGCTAAGTAGGCCACCACAGCAGTTTTCTTTGAGATTGGGAACCTGCTGATTTCTCCTGCTTATCAAGAGAAAAATGTCATCTCAACAGGACAAGATTGTTTCATATTTCTCCCTATTTTCTTCTCGTGAGCAATTTTTTTAACCCCCTAGAGCCAAGTAAAAAGTCATCAGTCTAAGAATTTTTTTAAAATTTTTCTTATTTTCTAATACTTTTACATAATTAAAAAATATAGGAATACTTTTCCTTACATAAAAGTTTAAAATGTGAAGTTGGAAAAGCATACCCTTAATGTTCTTTATACATGCCTGCATGGAATCACTTTATGTCTATTTTTAAGCACAACAAGTGGAATTTAGACTCTTATAAAGCAAAACAAGTATCTACCTGTGAACTACTCTATAATGATAAAGGAAAAAGTGCAAAACCTTTCAAGAGAGAAATAATTTCTAACCTTGCTATGTTTATACATCAGAATGGAAGTGGTCTGCTGGGCACAGAATCACAGAATCATGAAAGTTGGAGAAGATCTTCAACCTTCAACAGAATACCATCCATTAAAAACAAACAATGAAGTGCCATGTCTGCTTGGTTTTTGAACACTTCCAGGGATGCTGATTGCACCACTTCCCTAGGGAGCCTCTTCCATGGCTTAGCGTGTTAAGAGTCTTTCAGGATGGAAAGCGCTATTCACTCTAATTTAACTTAGCATTACAGTTTGTGTCCTAAGCTGCTCTGCAATGTTCCAGAGCCTTCTTTTTTTCACTACCACTTTAACAAGTTAAAAGTAAGACCTCCTAGATTATAGTATTAGCCTCACTAAGGAGAGCTGAGCACACATTTCTTCCCTCTCCCTTATAAATGATATGTTGCCAAAAAAAAAATAAAATTGGGCTTAAAAGGCTATATTTCACAAATTTTAGACTGCTGTGTGCCACTTGGTCAAGAACTGAGCTTCCCATGACCTTCCACAGCCTGCCATGTGTGAAATGCATCCTACGTGACAATTTTAACATCAGTTGCATCATTAACACATGTTCCTGGCTGCACAGTGTTTTTTTTCACTTTGCCAGATGAGGCAGAGGCTAGATGAATTGTTACTGTGCACATGAAGTTTTCTAATAAAAACAACATGGCATTATTGTTCTTGGAAGCGTGTTTGGAAAATCTTACCCCACGTTGTGTAACATGCATCAGGATGACAGGTGGGCGAGGCGCTGTGTGTGGGGCAAGGAAGAGGAGCCCATAAGGACAGTAAATACCTGTGTGCTTTTACCTGCCTGAACACATAAATACAGCCACCCGTGAATACACACGCTATGTTCATCTTCAACCTTGCCTCTGAGTTTTGCTCTTCTTCTCATCTTGCATGATGCAACAAATTTCAAGGCATGCTTTTCTCCCGAGCTTCGATTTGTATCTTTGGGGTTTTTTTATGGGGCGCTCCTTTCGGGTAGCATTCTCAGCTTCCTCGGCATATGACACTGGGAAGGATTATTTGGTCTATCCACAGCTTTCATGTCAAGTCCCAAAGTATATTGTAACACTGACTATGCAGACTCAAATCCCAACACTAAATAAAACCACATAGAACTTGCAGTAATAAAAAGGCTAAAACCTCAAAACTAAAAAGCTATGGGAAGTGAGAAGAAGAGTTTCAAAGGCTTGGCCAATGTCCAGGGCCCTTCCCGATGAGGATGAATCTGCCCAGGTGATCCTTTCCTACAGGTAAACTAGGCAAACACCACAAGCTAAAGAGATGAGTATCCCCAGCATGAGCTGGTTTGGATCCAAACGCAACTTCGTTCCCTGACAGTTCTGCACTCCATGGAACAGCATATGCAGATATACTCAGAAATGCTTTTTCTTGAAAAAGCTTTCTTCAGCTTTAAGGTAAGTGTACATGCATGTGCATCTATTTTTATAAAGGTGTTACTGGGACAAGGAGGGAATTACAGTTAACAGCACCAGGTGTTCTACAGCTTTTTGTCAAAGACAAAAATAAAATTCTGCTTATGAGCAAAATAATGTACATTATTTCACTGCTCAGTCTAACACCAGCCCTATAATTACTAGATTCTCAACTATCTTCCACATTCCCCTTGAGCTATGAATTACAAGTTTTCAGCATACTGGATACCAATACTGTGGCATGATTAGATTACCATTTCCACAGGTTGCCAAAGCAGAAGAATAGCTCATCTAAGTATGAATAGATTCATTTACTTGAAGAGAATTTTTTTACCTTTCAGGCTAATCATCTGTGTCTAACACAGAGTAAAAAGAACACAGATTATTTTCAGGCTAGTTTCTCTTAGAAAATAAAATGACCTCCCTCTTTTTTACATCCCAGTGTTTGAAGGTATGCAGATTTGAGGGTTTTGTCTGACTGCTCAGAGGAAAGTTGTTTGCAGAATGCAGATACAGACCTGTTTTCTGTTGTAGATGGAATCCATTAGTCACTAAGGAGGCTACAGCAAAATGGAAAGTAGCCATTTTGTGTTCATTTTAGTGCACAGCCTTGGAAGGGAGAAACACACAAATCCATGTAATTTTTGATGTGCTATTGAATAGAATGTAAAGACTACAAGTATTTTATTAGTCAGTTATAGGTTAAAAAGGTATTTTGTACAGAGTAGATATTTCCCTTTGGAATTCATGAAAACATAACAGCTTTGAACTTGAAACAAGGACCAACATTTGAGGATATTTGTTATTTGTAGACTTTGTTAAGTAAACATTTAACTGTACATTCAGAAACACTTAGATCACCAGTATGCCAGGAACTCCTGTTCCACTGCCACCAAGCAGCTGTAACCCAGCCTGAGGGGCAGCACCTATCACAGATCTCTTGTGCTGCCAGAACTGCAGGTGGAACTGGCAGGTGAGTCCACTCTACTGTTCATTCAAATAAGTAGGTAATAAATCACATGCAACACGCTTGTTTTTTTTTTTTTTTTTTTTTTTTGTGGAAGCTGACACACTGCAAGTGGCAGCTTCGGTGGCTCACCAGCTCTACTTGCCCACTGTTGACGGGACCCTGGTTTTGCTAAAGTGCATTCACATCCTTGCCCTCCACCATGGGATAAAGCACACAGAAACACATGTTGCCTTCCCAGCTGTTCACATCTTACAAAAGGTTTTTGGCGGATGCAAAATGACAGAGAAATCAGTGAAAACTCATAGGAACTTCCATCAGTGAGCAACCTTTGTGGGCCATCCCTTGTGCTTGCAAATGAAATTCCTGTCATATATTTGTGGCCTGCCTGGCATTTTTCTTGCCTGTGTTTTAACTCATTAAACAATTTTATTATTTTAATATGGTCTCCAGACCATCTGCAAACCACCAGTGCCTTATGATAATTCTCTGCAGTGATTACATTAAAAACTTGTTAAAAAGGCAAATCTGAACAACTTCGGAGATGCTGAAGGAGAACCACAGATTTCTTCTTGACATGCACCATTATGTAGTTAAAGAACATTCCACGAAACACAAGGATATTCATTATTCAATAGATTACACCCTGTTATATCTTAAGCTAGTCTTTAGCAAATGCTAAAAGGACAGCCTTATTTAATTAATGATGGTTTTCAAATTACATTCAGGGAGAGAATAGCTGCCTTTTCAGTTTTTGTTTGCCCATATGTGTCCATGTGAGCACTGCGCACAGAAATTCTACTCCTGTCTCCCTTGCTCACATGTAGACACACACATTGTTCTCCTGATTTTGTCCTGACTGTTCCTGGACAGTTTTCTATTCTAACAAGCATCCAGGCAAACAAAAACATGTTTCCTGTAGGAAAAAGAAGCCCTTTACTTCGGGGTATCCACATCTCTCTCTGTCTAGGACAAACACTCACTGTGTTTTCTAGTGTGGCCTCTCTCCAAGTTTTCCATCCCTTCCCCAGCCCGACCTCACATTGCAGCCTTGCAGATGCTCTTTCTGAGCCTCACTGCTCTCTCCAAACAGGTGTGATTACAGCTGAATTCCTCCTTTCCTACAGACTCTCAGGACACCATATCTTTGCTTTGGACTTCAACGCATTGTTTGATCACTGGGCTCTTGTTAATCTGCTGTTTTGCTTTCTATAACAGCACAATAAATGTCACCTTCTTTGTACAGAAGGATAAAGTCCCTGTCTGAGTGCCTACTCACTGCACATAGTATGCACAAAATTCCTGAAGTTTTCCAATGTGCTGTTTATGTCCTGTTGCAGTACTGTCTGTCTGAAAAATCTCAGTTATGATTTGGCTTCTGTTCTGGGTAGTTTCAGTCTGGATAATTTCAGTTCCTTGATGCAAATGGAAATCCGAAACAAATACAAAGCACACTCACACTCCGCTTAGCAAATATATCCAGAAAACAAAAAGAGGAAAAATCTGGGAGAACCTGTATAAATGGCTATAAATACTTGGAAACCACAGGCACTCTGTCAAGTAACTTATCCTACCCTCCTTACAAGAGCTATACTTGAAGGGGATGAACCACCCTTGGCAACGTCTGCCTCCCTCCCTTTACTGAACATCAGGCCCAGATGACAAATTTTGGATGGCCGATTAAGAAAGTGGAACCCCAATACTAAACAACTTCAGCATGCTGCTGCACAAAAAGATACTGTTCTACTCTCAGGGTTTATCTGTCTCAGATGCAGTGCTTGTCTATACATAGAAACGCTCTTTGCTTTTTGTTTAGTGCTGTGCAGTGCAAATCAGTGGTTTGTAGACAGCTCTTTCTAAGATCCGGAGAACAAATACTTGTTTCTTTTCTCTCTGATTTCCTCCAAGTTAACAATATATATTGACCTTATGGAATCTCTGTAGCACATTGTGAATTATGTATGAAATGCAATTTTCCTGTCTGCTGTGGACATGTTTGACTGTGCTGTTTGCAGCACTCAGTGTCAGAGGGCTTGCAGTGTTCTCAGCAAGACAGCTAGGCCAACTGAACTCACCATAAAGAAACTGTCAATATTTAATTAAAATAAAATTATTTTTCATTCCTTAAAATCGAAATTATTAAAAGCCATCAGCTTGTCATAACTCCCATCCCATCTTCTAACACAGTTTAAAACCTTTTCACAGAATCATGGAATTGTTAAGGTTAGAAAAGACCTCTGAGATCATCACTTCCAACCATTAACCCAGCACTGCCAAGTCCATCACTAAATCATACATCCAAATGCCACATCCACATGTCTTCTGAACACTTCAAGGGATGGTGATTCCACCACTTCCTTGGGCCGCTTATTACAATGCCTGCTACTGTTAAAGCAGAGAAAGTTTTCCTAATGTCTAACATAAACTTCCCCTGGAACAACTTGTGGCCACCTACTCTTGTCCTTCCCCTTACTACCTGGGAGATGTGCCTCATTATATCCTCCTTTCAGGCACTTGTGGAGAGCAATAAGGTCTCCCCTGAGCCTCCTTTTTCCCAGGCTAAGCAACCCCAGCTCCCTGAGCTGTTCTTCACAAGAGCTGTGCTCTAAAAATAGGTTTTATTCACCCAAGGGTTCAACATGACCTTATAGTGAAGTGCAATATGAAGTAAACAGAATGCCGAAGAATGGAATAGAATGGAGTGGAGTGGAGTGGAGTGGAGTGGAGTGGAATGGAATGGAATGGAATGGAATGGAATGGAATGGAATGGAATGGAATGGAATGGAATGGAATGGAATGGAATAGAGTAGAATAGAATGGAATAGAATAGAATAGAATAGAATAGAATAGAATAGAATAGAATAGAATAGAATGGAACAAGAACAGAACATTTTGGTTGGAAAGGTCCTACAACATCATCTAGTCCATCTGCATCTAGTCCTTAGCACTTCAGGGCTGAAAAGAATTTAAAGCAAATTATTAAGGGCATTGCACAAATGCCTGTTAAATGCTGACAGGGATGGGGCATCAACCACCTTCCAAGGATGCCTGGTAAAAAACCCAAACTTCAATCAAAGAAGATTCAAAGCATGGGCAGATGCCTTACTAGTGAGCCTAGAGTCAAGAAGTCAACAGTTATTATAACCTATTCTTTTTTTCCAGCAAAACTCGCTTCAGTAACAGTCTCCTAGATTACAATAAATGTGTGATCTCAGATAAGAGGTCCCATACAGACACAATCTAATTTTCATGGGTAGTCTGGCTTGTGCTGATTCCCTGGTCAGCATGTTTCTTGTGCCCTCCAATTTGATCATCACAGATTGTCTGTGAGGTTTATGCATGTGACTCAGAGACTAAAGCAAATCAGAAAGAATTGGCTGATTTCTAGTGGGGACACATACTTTAAAAAATCTAATCAGAATACTTTTCCCTAGCTGAGTTATTAAGAAGGTGGAACAGAAGCAGGTTTTTACAGCAGTAATAATTTTTCATTCCTTTTGTTACATCCACTATTAAAGTGTGTAATCAGTGTTTCTTCTCCCCTCGTCCTACTTCTACTATCATGCTAGGAAAAAAATGCCAGTCTAACAATGTAAAATAAATGGAACCACTTATTAACATTATACAAAAGCTACAGAAGAGGCCTGAATTAGTGAATCTACTGTGAGAAAATTTCAGCTAGGTGGTTTTTTTCTCTCCTCTTGTGCAACCCTCATTGACAATGTCCCATGTGTACACCAGGAATGTAGGCTTTGGTTTTGGATGCGTAATGGGGTAGGAGTGTAACAGGAGCCCCTGGCAACATGAGTACAGCATCCAGACCCACTGTTGCTTTTCTGACATTGAAATTTTTTGGGGAAGCATCATCTACACTCAAGCTTGAGCTAGTGACATAAGTAGAAGCAGAAAATGTACACAAGCCACCTTTAACTGATGAGCGTGTGAGTAAATCAGGCGGGCACTCAAGTACAGCAAGGAGGTTTGCGTCAATGGTTCATTCTGCTGATGCAAGGCTGTCCTGCAAATTGCACCCAAAAACAAGCACGGTTGGCTTGGAATGTTTACTTCTGAAAATGAATCATAAAATGGATTATTAAAATACACCAAATCCTGAGTTCCTTGTGGGCATGTGTAATTTGTAATCATGGAAACTGCAGGAGCCTTCTTTTTTCCTGCTCTCAAGTAATTAAGAGTGAAACTGTTCAGCCATTCGCATGCAATGAATTCGCTCTTCCCTCACTTACACTGCTATGTCCTGTTATACATTACACATCCAAGGATTACATATTTTATACACTTTTGATCTTGTGGTGGAAATAAATTTTACCAGCCAGCCAAACTTCTCTTAACCACGTATACATCTGCTGTCTCCCTGAAGCTTGCTGACAGTTAATTCCCTTCACATCTCCTGTAGCTGCACAAGAGGTACTGTTCCCAGTGCCCTTGCAAGGTTACAGCCAGCTCCCACCCCACATGACTAAATCAAAGCATTCCAAAAAACCAAAGGGACAGTCAAGTCTCTGGAATTTCAAAGCAAACATTTTCTGTATGTCTGGTGCTTCAACTCCTGCCAAGTAATTTCTCCTAGTAATCATGTGCTGTGTTTAGTACACCAGCCCAGATTCTGACTCCCTTTTCACTGACAGAGCAGAGGCTTTGATTCTGGCCTGACATACACCTGGATAAATCCACCAAGGTCAACAGAACTATGCAGGTATAAACTGAAAAGACATAGATCCAGGCATGTGACTGTGTACACTTATATCATAGTAAGAACGCACCATGATTTTTCCAGCACATCCATAACCCCACTGACCAGCCATGGGCAGGTGCTATTCTGGGAATGGGGGGTCACTGTGGCAGGACAGTAAGCAGCTTGTGACGCATAACATGCTGTTATCCCTCTGAGGACCACTCAGTGTTGCCCTGTATGTAGGGTGATCTCATATGGAACTGTGCAACACTGCAAGGCAGAGCTGCCAGCTTTGTGCCACTTCACAGACTCAAGGCAACGTGGCTGCCATCAGAAGTCAGATCCGGCGCTGCAAGAGTTAAACTAGCAGGTCCCTACCCAACACTGGACTTCACTCACCATAATACCTAAGGACAGGTATCATTTCCCAGCTTAACTCCTACAAGAAAAAGCAGCTCTCCCTCTCTCTCTATCTTACACATGCTGTGTGAGACTCACACTCTTTTCCTTCCCTCTTTACTCACTCATGCTCGCTCCAAGTTTCTTTAAACTGCAATTGGTTAACGTCCCCAGGTCTCAGGGAGCCCCTTGCCATGGTGAATATCTCTCCTATTTGATGAAACAGAGAGTAGCAAAATTGCCGAAGAACTGAGTAGAGATTCGGTTCTTTCCTTATAGTAGAATCCCCTTTTACCAGCAACTATTTAAGGACGATACACAATACATATGCTTAACACAATACATATGCTTACACACTCATGCTTCTGTATTTTATTTCCTGCCAAATAAGGTGCTGTATTTCTGAATATTGTGATCCCTCTCTGTGTCTCATTGGGACTTTGGACCTTAGCCTGTGCACTTGCTACCCTCGACCTCGGAGATCCCAAATGTGTAGGCACCATTTGAACCAATTTCCCCCAAATTTCATTTTTTTACTCTCTCATCATGTACATGTGGCTCTTATTCACATGCAAAAGCCCTGTTCCTAACAACACAAGACAACTCTGCAGTAAATGTCAAATGGACTGCTTAGTTCCTTAAGATTTCCAGTGTCCTCTCCCTGCCTTGAGGAATGCCCCACAATCTAATTTGCTTTAAAGAATAGCCCTCAAAATACTTTTCAGGAACTTGGTTAATCTGGTATTACTCATGCTTCTAATATTACAAGGAAGACCTTGAGTGACATTTAGCTAACAGGCAGTGTGTAGCTATGGACATAATTACTTCTGAGGTAAAGACCTTGAGCTGAACGTGCATATGGTTTGCATTTGTTTTTTAAGAGAAGCCCCTAATGAAGCACATTCTCTATCCCACAGGACATAATAGTCTGCAAAAACGGTGGAGATGAAGTCTTACCATTAATAATTAAATTTTTGTTGCTACCACAGTGGCAATCATTAGGCAATTTCCTTTTGTCTTTGGAGCTATTTGTTCAGATAGGTTTGTAAATAGATCCTTGCTTTTGTGAGTCTGACACATTAAAAATAAAAAAAGAAAAAATAGCAAGATATCTTCTGTTCCAGAAGATGTCAAGGACTTAGTCAAATATAATGGCTTCTTCCCCAAGCAACATCTTGTCTGGATTTTGTTCACAGTCTTCAATGTATTTATCAACAAGCAGAAAGAAATATCCATTACTTCTACTACTTAACAAAATTAGTAAGAGGATTTCTGAGGAAGTATATAAACTCTGAATTGATGCAAGGCCACCACTGTCAAATACATGAAGCTACAGGGATTGTTTCTGTGCTTAATAAGTTGTAGTTGGTGAGTCTTGCTCGGAGTTTGTGTCCCAAGAACCACCTGAGCAGTTCAAGGTTGTGACCTCATGCACAAGTGACCCAGACAAGGGAGGCAGAGCTCAGGCACAGGTGTTTTGGGGATATTCTTCATACTGTCACCAAAGAGGAAACTACGGATGGACTTAGTGACTGCTGCAGGTCAGGTGTCCTCAACAAAGGCATCTGTTGACCTGCTGATGCTGCATCTTTGTTCAATGGAAACATCCCCAGAAAGTCTTGTTTCCTAGGATCCCAGGCAAGCCAGGGCTCACCAGTTTCTGCGCAAATGCTTGGAGCACATACCTGACCTTGTCTCAACTCCCTCCTGCCATATCCATACCAAAATCCGGCTATGAGAACTGGAAGCTTGAAGGTGTTTTATTTGATTTTTTGCTACAAGTTTTCAAACATCAGTAACATGTTTGAGGTGCTGCTGCTTTTTGCGTGCTTCTAAAACAACAATTTTTTTTGTCTTTTGTGGAAAAGAAGAAGGATGGTTTTGTATTTTGGATCATAGAAAGTTGTGAGTGTGTGTGAGAATGCAGTGAACTGCATTAAGAGACATTCTTAACTTCATTTAGAAGCAGCTTGGGTTAAAAGTGTTTGTAACCAATAATGAACATAGTTACCTCTTTTACTATTCAAAAAGCTTGGGAAAAAACTTTTGGTATTTTTTATTAGGTGCAGCATCATTCTATACCACCTCTTATGGAACTAGGTCAGATTTTAACATTGGTAAGCAACTCACTTGAACTGTATCTTAGCATATTCAGTGTTGGTGGTTTGCGGCTGAGCAATTTTCATCACACCTGACTTTTACTGTTTATTTGTTAATGGAAACTTTCGTAAAGCATCTGCAAAAACAACATGAGTGAGTATCTGAAAAATGAAAAGTTCCCTTTGAACTTCCCATGAAAAATACCTGTAAAGAGTGAAGGATACTATTGAAAGAGACTTTACATTAATTTTCAGACAAAAATTATATGGGGTTGCAAGTCCTACTGCCAGGTGAGAATTAAAAAAATTGGAATGCTGAAGTACTTATTCCTAAACCAAACATTATACAAGGTGGAATTCAACATCAAAGTTAAATATAAAATAAATCCAACAGGATTACAGAAGGGCATGATAACCCTGTCCCTGCAGTGACCCATGTAATAGCTCTGTGCTGGTGCTTGTGATGACATGTCAGCAATCCCACGTTAAATGTACTTTGAAGGCACATTAGCTTCTCCCTTTTGTGCATCTGGAGGTTTCCTTCTCTCCTTTATGAACACATTTCAGTGTCTCCTACCCTCTTCCCCTTACCCCACATTACCCGAGAACAGCATTATGTTGTTCTCTCCTGACCTTCCTCCTCAGCTGACTGCTGAAATGAGGAAAGTATTTTGAGATACCAGCTCTGTTTTTTTTCTCTTCTGTTTTTAGCAGAAATTCCTTCACAGCAGCTTGTTCGAAATAGCTGCTGTGTGGGAGGGGATTTTGCAGCCGTGCTTGCTTTAATGCTGGCAAACAGCTAATGCTGTCTTCTTGAGACACAGAAGTAGAAGAGACAGACACATCCTAGAGCAGAGATGAGTGAGGGCACAAGGAGCAGGTCTGTGTGCCAGGTAAATACTTTCAGGGGTGAGGGGAATCAAATTTTCTTGGAGGACTGAGGGATGTATAGGTACAGGTGGGGGGGGGGGGGGGCAGATCTTTAGAATCATATTTGACACTGGTGAATTACGTGTTACAGAACATTTTATACAGCCCTTGTCACTTTGTTTCAAGCAGCTCTTCCAGAAAATTAGTTGTAAAATTCTAGGTTAGGAAGAGCTTTGAACATCATAGTTGCTTCACAGATGTTGTGGGTACCCCATCTGAATGAGAAAACCACAGGTTTCTTATTTTGAGTCCACAATTAAAATATCCAAGTTTCAAGGCTGGCAAGGGTGAGGACAGTTTTCCATGAGAAACATAGCAGATGAAGCCTATTTTCCCCTGGCTTACTTCTTTCTCACTTCAGACAATTCTCCCTCCATAATCTCCACCTTCCCTGTTGTTTCACCTCTTTTCAGTTTCTCTAGGTTTCTCACAGCCCACGGGAAGTGTGGCTAATTACATAATTAGCATGAAGGAGATGTATTAAAATCTATGAGTTCATGCTATGTGCAAATAATAATAAAAGAGGTGCATTTCTCTTGCCTGTATAGCTACTTTCTCTGTGCATACACTTTTCATTTATATGAAACTCTTTCAACACCTGCTTTTGTTTTTCTTGCTGAAAATTAATACAGAGTTATTCCTTGTGCCCCTTACACTATTCCCTTTCACAATGTGCTAACATCTATGATGAGAAAATGCTCATGGCCACAGAGAAAGCAATAATAGAAATTATCCATTATTCCTCATAGTCCCATTTATATTTCCAATTTCAACATTTTATTAGAAAGCTCTCAAAGTTCTGGTCCTTGAATTAAATTAATATTCCTGTAATAAATCAATTGCAACTGAACACTTTGAAACTCAAAATATGAATAGAGAGAAATTACTTTTTAATACCTCATTATTGTTACTCCAGATGTGGAGTTGATGCGGTATACAAATGACAGTGACTGGTTTGGGATATTTTAGACCAGAGAAGACCTGATAACTGATGAGAACAACTTAAAATGAAGTTATGTATGCGATCCCAGATTTTCTGGGGGCTTCTGATGTGCACGGAGAAATTCCTCCTTTTTGCTTTTCCCCTCCACTTTCTCGTAACATTTTAAAATCTGAGCCTTCCAAACCACACCGCTGCTCTAAGCTAATTAAGTCAACCAGAACAATTAATGGGGAAAAAAAATAAAGCTTATATTGCATTTTAATAATTCAAAAGAGAAAAGATCTCACACTGTGGTACTATTTTGAATTTTGTGTCAGGTATCACAGAAACAAAACACAAAAGCAAGGTTAAATGAGAAATGAACATCCTGAAATAGTCCTGAACAATTAATTTAATATTTCAGAAAAAGGAAGCTTTCAAGCCCTCATAGTATCAAGCAGGGGCCTGTACCACCCTGGTATTACAGTCTCTTTTCTTTAGGTCTGGAAAGCATAAATGAGGAGTAAGATTACTTTTGGGAGACTCTGTCTAGCATAGTTTGTGTGGGAGTTTTCTGAGAGTTTGCCCTGATAAATGATTTACCGTGACAATAAAAGATCAAGAAAGCCCTAAGCTGTCCTCTCAAGACAAATTACTTTCTTCACCCACTCCCTGAAATCCTTTAAAAACTTACTGTAATGATTAATTTCCCAGAATTCTAGAACTGTTGTAAGTCCAGGAGTATGGCTATCACATATCTCTCCTGGGATAAAGACACGTCATGCTCTTGATTGAATCCTGCCTGGTGCATTCACATGTTTATTCTGGGTATCCATTTGTTATACTTGTTACTGAATTTTCCTACAGAGTCATTGGGGTTTTGGTATTTTATAGTGCTGCATGTTCCACTACTAAACAAAACACAAGGGAGTGTTTTGCCCTCCTTTATATTTGTTTCATCAAAATTATTTGTTTTAGTCGTAGTAAAGACAAAACCAGACTCACAGGGAGGAAAGAAGAGGCAAGTCAGAAGATGTCAATAAAGGCAGAGAAGACAGAAAATGGAGATGGAAAGAAAAGTCTGCACATACATAAGGGGCTCCACTGCTTTTCTGCGATACTGGTGTCTCACTGGACCCATGAGGAGTTTTGCAAGGCACATGGAGAAGAACAATTAAGGACAATAGAGAAAGAAATTTACAGGAATAATTGTGCCTCATTAGAGGTATGATAATAAACAATGATATGTATTTCTGGTGGTAACAATCCTGCAGTTCACTCTCTCCACTTATTTCAACTTCCCCCACACTGTCTAGTATGGCATATTTATGCAAAAAGATGAGTTAGGAAACTAGATTCCATTATGAAAGCATCAGGTATAATAAGGAAAGCTATGGAAAATAACCTGTTATGCTTCTGTGACTGTCTTTTCCAGTGGTTTCCACCACCCACCCATAAACATTTGATAAGTATTACTAAGTGTAATATTCTCTTGGTTTTACTGAAGGAGAAACTGAGGCAAAATAAAATTTGTCTACCAAGCATCAGAGCTAGGCACTGAGCCAGCCTGCAGTCACATGCATTAACTGTTTCTGATGCTTCTATATTGAATATTATTAATTACTGGCAATTTGTAGTAGGCAAACCCTTACGAAGGTGTAATTAGCAGTGGGTGAACCCAGGGAGAAGAGGTCCCCAGAGGAGCTCCCAAACACTCACAGTTTTAATAGCCATTAGACACCCACATTGGGAACAAAGATCTTTTAAAGCATTGCTCCCATACTAATCTTGATGACGGCACATAATTAGTCAGCAAACCCAAGCTCGGGGACTGCTTACTGAGCAAGGAAAGCCTCGTATCCACAGTGCAGCTGTGACTGCAGGCTGGACTGCCTCGCAGTGCTTACAAAAGCAGCTGCAAAAATATTTTCAAGACCTTTAGCAGACTGGTGCAGGACAGCTTATCCACCTACCACTACTGGGCTGATCAGCTCTCAAAACTGGGGAGGAGAAAAGGTGCCGGTGATGCAGACACTGCTAGCAGGGGCACTCAGGGGTCAGGCTTTCATCCCCTATTTAGCAGTAATTTGGTATGTAAGGGCTGCATGAGCCTTTGAAGCTCAGTGCTGCTGTTTTTAAAGGCTCCTGTCAACCAGCCCATAGTGTAACTGAAGCAGAAACAGCAGTGTAAGAGCAGACACAGTATTCTTGCAGACACAGTATTCTTCTTGCAGAGTCTGCAGTTCTCTGACATGTCTGCTTGACTCTCCTTTCATAGCGGACAAACTTCCCGTCAGGAACCAGTTAGCAGGGACAGTGAGGAGCAGCACTGACAACCAACAGCTTTGGAGGAAGGCAGTCATGGATTTAAAAAGGGAAATCCACTACGAATAAGCCTGCAAAAAAGCCACATTATTTATTTTTCTGGGAGGTGAGTGGGAAGAGTTTCAAAGCATGGCTGTTATGCTATTTTGGCACAAAAAGTACTTTTCCAAATTCAAATCTTCCATCAGGCTGGCCTGGAAAACGGCATGTGGTTTATAACCATGGCTTGTTCCTTTCAGCTTTGCCTCATCTTCCAGGTTAAAGTCGCAGCTGGGAGCGTATCTGGGAGAATGGAGGAGCATGTAAGAACCAGAGTATTCCCAGTGCATTTCCACTGGCTGGCCCTGCGATCTGCAGGTAGTAAACACAAGCACTTTCCATAAAAGGATCTTGCTTGGCAGGATACTGAGGGCAAAAAGAAGGGACTATTGCTGAGGTGGGGAGCAAAAAGAAGTTATTTGCTGGCAGAGGAGGAAGGAATGAAGGATGCTGAAAGGGTACTGGGCAGCTGCTTTTCCGGCTGCTATGGGAGCCAAGGGAAGAGCCTTTGATCTGCTGAGCAGGCCTGGGCTTGCTGCCAGGACCTACATCCTTTCTCCAGCACTGACAGCAGGCTTCCTTGCTAGCTCCTCTCTGATTACCGAGTCAAAAAACAAGTGACGTAATTCATACAGAGACCTCACTGAAGCATTTCTATTATCACCAGCTCTGCAGAAAACATATGCTACAGATGCCTCTATCTGAAATTATCTTCTTGTCCAAGGCAGAGCAAAAAGGAGAAAAAAACCATGAGGTCCTCTGGATTACATCTTGCAAAGCCTCATGAAACCCCTTCTGGCATACTATGGGATTAAGCAAACCCATTGGTTCTGCAGGAGAACTACCATGTCGCATTGCACCTTGGCCAAGCAAGCCCTCCTCCCAGTCTTTATGTGCTATTACCTCTTGTGACTGGGAGATTTAAATGGGAATACAGATTCCAGACCTAATATAGCTTCTAGATGAATACCTCAAATAATGTCATTAAGACGGCATTTACTAAAGAATGAGCTGTTTCGAAGTAATTGCCAACAGTGTTTAGTTTATAGAGTGATGTGGAGATCAGCCTGCTTGATGTGTGCTATTCCCCAGGAAAGGGGAACATGAAGGCAGCTGTGCTCCTCAGCCCTCAGACCAAAACAACTAGAGTATAGAGAATTTCCTCCAACACCAGCATGTCTTTAGTCCTTGCTGGTGTAACATGCTGTTGGCATCACTGCAGGTGAATTTTGCTTGTACATGACACAGGATTTCGTCTTACCCCAGAACTAACCAGAATGTGAAAGTCTCATCACTTGAAGCACAGAAATATGCTACATTCTTTAAAGCAGAATCATATGCATTTGCATGATGCAACCAAAAATTCACTTTGCCTTCTTTGAAGCACAACAGTTTTTGCACTGTTATCTGCCCTTCCTTTGATGCTCACCATCACTACTGGGGGTACAGCCTCACTGGAAGTACTGACTTAGGAGCTTGGATGGTGCCATAAGGTTAATGCAACCCAGCACTTCTGTTGTCTCAATAATGCATCCATCTTGCTATCAGGTGTGCTAATGTTACTTGCATGGCAGTGGCAGCTTCTCTCAGACAGGGTCTCCCCTAAGCCTTCTTTCCTCAAGTCCAAACAAACCCAGTTCTTTCCTCATATAGCAGACTTTCAAATCCTTTGAGTGTCCTTGTTTCTCTTCTCTGGATGCTTTCCAGACTGTTTGCATGTTTTTATTCCATGGAAGGTTCCAGAGGACACTACTGCCCTCCCTTTCCACCTGCCCCACCTGCCACCTAAGCTTTGAGTGAGCTGAAGTTTACTCTTCAAAAGCCTAAAACCTTTTGTTTAGTATTAACCTTCAGCATGTCCAGCTGAATCCAAAAGTCCACAATACCGTCATCATTATAGCCAAGGCTACCAGTGACCAAGATATTTCAAAACAGGTTTTCTTGATTTGTGAGTCCAGCAGTCCCTCATTCCTGCTTGGCACATCTCTAATATTTGTATGAGGAAGTAGTCCCCCTAGGCACTCCAGGAACTTGATGGATAACGTGAGCTGCTGTACTGTTCTTCCAACAAATATCTGGGCAGCTGAAGTCACCCACATGAGCAAGGTTCTGTTAACCTTCCAAAGCTTGCTTAAGTGACATGAATATGGCTTTGTTGGTCTTATTGTCTTGGTTTGGAGGTCAGCAGAAATTGCCTACTGAAATATTCCCCTTGAAGATGACTTCTTTGCTCTTGACCCAAAGGCATTCTGTAGGGCTTCCACAGTTGCTGTGGTTGACTTTTGTGCATTAGAAATTCCCCTTGACAAATAGTGAGACTCCTCCAGTTTTTCCCTGCCTGTCTTTTTGAAGCAGCCTGCTTCCATCCATCACAATCCTCCAGTCATATGAGTCGTCACACCATTTTTCAGTTATTCCTATGAATAACTCTGCTCTTGATGAAACTCTTAGTCCCTGGTGCCACTTGGGGCCCCATTTTCAATCTAAGTTGCTGTCTGCTGCTTTTGGTGTGGACAGAACCTGCAAGGACTTTGTGCTTTTTTTCTCCTCCTAGCTGCTAAGTTTTACTAAACCTTTCAGACACTGAGAAGACATTTTGAATAGAAACATATTTATGCAGTCGGGTGTATTGAGAAAAGAATAAATGACAGAATATCAGCAATGAATTTTGAAATCACTCGCTAAATTTTACCTTCTAGCACACACAGTCAATATTTATGGAGGGTTTTTTGAATCTATGTATCTGAAACCCATTTTTTTTCACTCTTTAGTCTCAATTGTGTGCAATTGCTTACTAGTCTGATGTGATATAATTTGCAGCTCCTTTGTAGATTTTAATTTATTTTGATTTTAAGAAATTGTGGTTTATTTGCATAATTGCTTCTTGAACCCATAGAGTAAAAACAACACATCTAAACAGTTTTGCACATTTCATAATAAACCCCAGGTTTTCTTTCCTAGACTTCTGCAATTCCATATCAGCATTTTTGGTACACTTACATAAAACCCACACTTTTAAATAAACTGTTTGTCAAATAGAAAAGAACAGCACCGATCAGGAAAGAAATTACGTTATCCATCTTCCAACTGCACATTGCAAAAGTTGCAGTTTCCTAAAAATGACAATTTTGAAAAAGCAGTGGACAGTTTAATTTTTAAGAGAACTGAATGATGAGATTTTCTGCTATGTTAATGCTTGAAGCTTTATTTTTAATTTGTCATCAGTAATAAACACAGGAGTGCAGAGATGTCCGTAGCTGGGTTTACAGGAACTTAACACATAACTAGAGATAATGCTGCAGAACAACTGCAAACACACTGCAGCAAGGCCCTCCCCACTCTGCCCAAAGCTGCATAGAGGGTTAGGCTGAACAAGTCAGTTGAAGGATTTGTTAGAATTATCACAGGGCAAGGTATTAAAAAGCTGCAATTTGGCCCAAAGAGGTGACACAAAAAAAATCATTTTGTCGTGACAGATTTTGCCTGCCATTGGCTTTTTGAAGGTGAAGGCACACAACGACTTGTTTTTTCTTATGACTTGGAAGCAGGTGTCCATGTCCTCCAACAGGCCTTGTCACTCACCTTCTTGATTCAGCGTCAGCAAGAACCATTTGGACCTTCCTTCTGGAACTCAGGGCCAAACAGCCCAAATTCGAAGATCAGGAGGAAGACCTAATGTCAGCAGTTCATCTAGAAGCTCTTCTTTCTATCCTGTTCCCATGCCTGTGGCTCTGGCAAATGACTCATTCACTTAAAGGGCATCACAGAAGAGCTTTCCAAATTGGTACCATCCAGATCCTACTTAGCAAAGCAGGCTCCTGGGACATAGAGCTGGGACTTAGCCTGCTTGAAAACCAGCTCAGGCTATATGCTTTTGCAATCTGGTGATAATAAAAACCAGCAATATACCTCCTAGGCCTCTCCTTCAGCCTGTTGACAGTTCTATGTGTTTAGTATGTAACTGGCATCAGACAAAGGGAGGAAAGCCTACAGAGTCAGAAATAGAAAACACTCACTAAACCAGATGCATTTCAGCTATCATAGTTTCCATATACTTTTGCACATCTTTAATAATTGTCAATCTGAAATGGGACCAGCTGACAGGCTGCAATATATAACAAATATGTTCATGTTTATATATGTCCCTAACTTCCTTCCCCAAATGCACACGTTTGAAAAGCCTCGTGTTTTGCAGCCTTACCCAAACATCTGCAATCATTTATGGACTAAAACAGCTTGCCATCTCAGCCTAGGTTTTTCAGTGCACACTACAACTGATGTCATTTTGGTATTTTGTATTTTCAAAAGAAACAAATATGTTTCCAGGCAAACCACATCACAGAACATGCCACGGTTATCAGTTCAAAGAGCCTCACTGGCTCAGCAGCTAGTGCTGTGTTTCATCTAGTCTTCCTGAGGTCAGGCAGGGAAATGTTAGCCCAGGAATACACATGTGTGTATACAAACAGCTTCAGTCTTTAGTTGTTCTCTCCTCGACTGCCCCCTGAACTAATCCTTTGCAAAGCACAAGGACTGTCAAGTACAGGGTTGGCCAAGGGTCGACTTTCATATGAATCACATTCTGGAGTGAGTGTTTTGTGTGCCGTTTTAGGGATGAAGGAAAACAAACTGACGGAAATGGAGATTGTTACTTCCATCACAGTGCCATGACATAATTATAAAGAGGTCCCATAAACTTATATACAAAAATGAGTTCTGCTTGCATTTTGTCTTTTCTGTAGCCAGCACCAGAACTGGGATGAGAAATATACTCCTAAAGGATCCCAGAAAATGGAAGTAAGACAGAATTCAGGATGGACCACTTAAACCTTTGCTTCTCCAATTCAGCAAAAGAAGCCAGACATAGTTTGGGCTTCCAAAGGGCCCATCATGGATCCAGGCTCCAGTGATTAACAGTGACTAGACTGGACACAGCAGAGGCAAAACAGAACTGGCTGTGGGGCTGCTCCTGGCTAACCTGAACATGGTTTGGGTTTGTAACCTCATGCATATCCCAGGCTGAGGCCTATGAAGCTTTCCTGACACAAATTCAGCTGCATAAATGAAACTAAGGTGTTGTAGTAAAGGGGATGAGTGGATGCTAACAGCACAGAATTGGCAGGTATTGATTAAACACTTTGATGGCTTTAATGACAGACTAACAGTGATAAAGTTCCATCAAGTTCTGAAGGCACACAGTGAACTTTCTGAAGACATATCCTTCACTGAAATGAGAGGAATAGACTGTTCAGGGGACTCAAAGGAGTGATGAGTTTTAATATGTAAATCCTTGGGATTTACCTTGGTAAATGGGTTTGAACATAGCTGACAGGGAAAATATGCTGTAGCAGAAATACAGACATTGTATTTCAGATTAGGTATAAGGGCTTCAGTTTCAGGAGACCACAAACATCAAATGAAGTGTCTTAATAACTTGATGTAACAACTTCAGATAGAAATGAAGAAAATATAAAAGATGCCTTTAAGAGTGATTTGGAATTGTATTGTTGGAAATCTCTGTGTTGCCACTGGGACTACTATTCTGTGCTTCTCTTCCCTGTTAGGGAACATATGGACACATGCACTAACATGACCAAAATTTATTTTTATCATAGATTATATGACCTCATGGAAGGGCTCCAAAGATGTGTGTTCTTTAAAGTAGGCATTCAAAAGCACAGGCATCTAAAAATGTGTTATTAAAGGAGAGCTATATGAGCTTTACAAGCCATATTTTCCCAAGGGCAAGATGATTTTCTTTTCCTTGTTCTCACCATTGAAAACTACTTTTCAAGACCCACATCCTGAAAGATATTAGTGAGAAATGACTCTTCATGTTACAAATGTCTTCTCTGCTGCCCCTGCAACTGTGCCTGGCAAAGCCTTTTGAGCTTTAAGGTAATATCACAGCGACTAGTTTTGAATGCAAGTCATGCTTGGCATTTCAGATGTTAACAGTTTATAGTGCTCTTGGGTTTACAAAAATATGGCAACTCCAATGTTTGCTGTTGCACTTTTGTCTTAAAAGGTATTCACCATGGTTTTATGTTTTGGGTGATGATAATATATCAGGTCTATAGGGCAGTTTGTTTTGGATATCTGTACTTAATGGAGGACAGTTGCTACAGCCACAAGCTCCTGTGCAGCTTCTACCTATTCAACAGCAAGCCAATGTTCTCCAGGCCAAACATCAGGATTCATCATAAAAGCTGTTGTAGAAAAACTGTTATTTCCCATCACTTCAGCGCTACAATGCTGCTGCAGAAGAAACACTTGCACTACTCAGGAGCTGTGAGCAAGTCACAGAGAACTGACACATGGATATGTTTAAAAGTCTGTAATGGAAATGTCCCCAGGGGAATGGGCTGTTCACAAAGGATCACTTCAGCTCCTTCCAGAGCATGTATTAAGGACAAGATTTGATGGTAGTTGTCTTCAGTGGTAGCAGTTCCCCCCACCCCCTGCTTTTTTTTAGTTAGGTTTTTGAAATTTAAGTCCATATTCATAGCACAGATCCAGAAAACAGCTGTATTAGGAGCGCTGGAGGGAGAAAGAAACTGAAACAGGACCAGGGATACAACAATATCACTTCTGAAGATAGCATGCTATCACTGAAGTCTAACTTTAGGTGTGCAGAGAGCCTCTGACTTTACACTGATTATGAGAGCAGCCCAGGGAGTTTTATTTTCCTAATCTGAAGTTGGTTTCCTAAGCACTTTTACTTCATATTGTAGGAAGTATCAAATTTATACTGATTTATATTGATTTTTACCTTTAAAATGAGGAGCAATTAATTACTTTGCAACCAAGGAATCATACCTGACTTCACACAGCTACTGATATCTAAACAGATTTGTTAAACCAAAACTACCTGAACATCTGGTCTGCATACAGGTTTCTCAGAATTTCACCTATCTACGTCATCAAATACCTAAATACAGTTCTCCTCCTCTACATTCAGATTGGTGTAGTTGAGGCAAGAGTGGGATTCCAGTTCTCTGAGAGGTCTCTTTTACCTATCGGAAGAAAAAGGTTTACTGCCTGGATAATTCAAGTATGGTTCTGTTTTAATTAATCAACAATTAAACACCCACCTCTAATAACGCCCAGATCTTTTAAAAGATCTTGACAATGCAAGTCATCCACCCGGATGTATGAAGCGTCTTCTATGTTCGCCACTGTAACAATGCCAAGATCCTCTTTTTGTGCTGGTGAGCTCTGTAAAGCTGACACACCTAAGAAGAGAATAGGCTCATCTCCATTAGATCTTACATACCTGCAATAAAACTGTTAGGAAAAAATAGTTTTGTTGCAGAATCCTTCACCTTGGCAGCATTGTGAAAGCCAGGGGTATACAATTTAACATCGGGCTCAGCCAGGATTTAATTTGATATTCATCAAAGAAAGGGTGATTTGTACAGAATACCCTTCTGAGAATGGAAAAGAACTTTGAAGTCTTCTGCTGAAAAGACAGGTGAGCTGATCTTTGCTTCATATTCCACAGGTGACACTCAGTGTGACGGCTGTGGAAAGTTAAGCACTGTTTCAATAACAGAAACTAAAAGCATTCAGAGCAGAAGCATTCATTACATGCACAGAAAAAGCAGACAGTGACTCTCCACTTTAGTCCTTTGTCTTGGAAGTTCAGCAGTGAATTGGAGAAGCTTTCCACCTGCCCCAGCATTGTGAGAAGTGTAATGGAATTGGGTCATTTTGTTCACTGAAATGTTCTTCTAAAAGATACTGACTGGCCTTGATGTACCTTGGGGCTGACTGTGCTTTCTTTCAATCAGTTACTGAAAATTGAGCAGTTGCAAGAGCCTCTCTATGGAGAGCCCAGGGGATGCATTTTTCTGATCGTGGCCAGCTGAAACTTCACAAGCAGAATGTGGCCAGACTTTTAGCAAACATAAAATGCAGGTGTAGGTGCTGAAAGGGCAGTCTATTTCCAGTATGTAGATAACCCACTCGTTTCTTTCCTATCTGTGTATCCAGATTTGCTTCCATGGAAGATTAGGTCATCTGGGGAGATGGCTGCATCCTGGACATTCTCCACGTGCAGGACTCTGAGGAACCAGGACTCTGAGGGTATGTGGACTTAACCAGCCAAGACACAGGCACTCTAACGGAGTATGGGCCTGTGTGGATGGACCAGGAGAAAACACTCCTTTAACAAACAAGTGAAAAAGTTTACTTCTTATTGCCTGCTTATCTGGCTCTTGACACTGAACTGCAAGGCTCTAGTATTGTGAAGAGATGTAAAAAATTTACTGGAGGTTGGGTGGGTGTTATGCAGTAACTGCTTGATACAAAGAAGCGCTGGAATTGGAATCAGCGCTGAAAACTGGTGAAGAACACCAACTCTTTCAAACATCATTAGAATTAATGGTTTCACCGTTTACATTTTGTGGAGTCATGTCACCTGAACATTTTTCGCTGGGTAGAAACCTCACACTATTCACAAACACTGGGTCCTGAGGCACTCCTTTCTCCAGTAGAACAATAACTCCCTCTGGTGTTTGCCTGCTATTGTTACTGCCTCAGCCACAGCCCTGGGAGAAGCCCTGCCGGAGGAAAGAAACCCTGTCAGAGGATGTATGAACTCTAAACGCTCTTTCCTTAACCGATGGCATTTTACACTTTGGGCAGAAAGGCCATTGCACCCACCGGGCCGGCCCCAGGGGCACTCGGGTCTGCAGGGAACATCACTGCGTCGGGAAAAGTGGAATGCCAAACTCCGCTGCTGCCGAGGGCCCATGCTGCCAAAGACTCATTTACATGCTCCCTGCATTTATTTAATTACATGAACAGTAGGCTTATTGCAATGTGTCTGGATGCTTTATTGGATGAATGCTGGAACTTACCAATCCAGTCCCGAGAGGGTTGGGATACACATACGGGTATGTCAAATGGCTGGATGATAGTTCAGAGTTAATGAATTGCTGTGCTCAGCTCTTGGGACAGACAATGTGGAACTGTCATTCAGCTGCAAACATATTTACAGGAATGCTGTCACAGCTTTGAGGCTCAAATCTGACCTACAAGTAAGTTACAAGCTACATCTGCAGGCAGAGGAAGAAAAATGAGATGCAAGAGAATTAAGTTCCTGCCCTTTGGGCTAGACCATATAGATCTATAGCCATAATAATGCTGATTGTAAATTTTCTTAATCTGAAATTTATGAGAAAATCTAAACTTTTAGTCTTAAATATATATTGCACAATAATTTTAAAGTACAGACGCAAAAATTTTTTTCAGATTTCAGCTGCAATCAGATGATGAAAACAAATCTCAAGACAAGATGGAAGACACTAAATGTTTGAGTTATGCATTTTGCAAAAGAGAAGAGACTATTTTGGTGGTCTGTTTAATAGAAATTTCTTCCTGTGATCATTCAACTGGATGCTCACTCCAAATAGCCCAGATGCTTTTTATATTTGACCTAAATGTCTGGATTTTTTCTCTTTTCTTCAGCATATCACAGAACAGAAATCTGTAAGCTGATTATTGTTGCTTAATTCACTTCTGAATGCAAACATCTTTGCATATTTCAGGCACTGCTATATAGAGCTGAAATCAGAAAAGCTAAAAGAGCTTGAGAGCTCAATCCAAATCCCAACTGTCTGGCTCCCTGGCCAATGCCTTGTATTATACAAAATGTGTAACTATCCTACACCTTTGATGTAAAACAACTCTCTTTTAATGTGCTGTAATCTCTTATTCCCTTTGTCTCTCAAATAATAATCCTCTTGCTCATGGTAATCCTCAAAATCACATATGCTCTTTAAAGCTTTTCTTTTGGAAAGTATTCACACCCATTTTTTCTGGGCACTGGCAACTAAATATTATAGAAAACCTGATTCTTCTGACTTTGACCAAGACAACCTGAATTATTTGTATTCCACATTTACTGCTCGGCTGAAACTGGGTCAACAAAATGAGTGAACAGTTTCTAGGTGTCCAACAGAACCACAGTGTGCGGACTGTTTGTTTGGCCAAGGCAGAGGCACAAGATGTTTGGGAGAGTTAACAGCAAACAAGTAAAATGACATTTTTATTTGGGTTATAAAACAGATAATGAAGTTTAGTTGTCTAGAATGATTTAAGAACATGTTCTCCTGGACTATTAAAACAAGCTACTAAAAGAAAAATTCTCACCTCCTCAGCAGTAATAATCAAGCCCCCTAGCACTGGCTCCTGGCCACTTACAAACATACTACTAGCTACTCGAAGTTTCATTACTGTAAGGTTAAATATTTTTAGATATTGTCACCTTAAATCAGAAGTAGAGGCTCAGACTAGAATTACTTAATCAGATCAGCATGTTGATTTAAATGATCTAATAATGACAAAAGGTGGTGATTAGGATGGAAGTCTCATCAGGTCAGATGTAAGATCCTAAATGACATGGACTGTATTAATTGCAGGACACAATGAATATGAGCCAAAGAGTTCAAAAAGAGAGATCATTTAAAAGGTCTTAGAAGATTGTTTCATTTGTTGGCAAATGTGCACATTGCCATCAGGAATTTGCAGCAAGCTAGGAGTGCTGAGGCACAGCTTCCAAGGATACAACAGCACAGCCTGCTGATCAGACCACCTTATCTCGTCTGTCCAAGCACAGCCCGTTTGCTTCACTCACTCCCCAAAAGACCAAGCACAGAAATTTCTCCAGGTTTGCTTTTTTACAGAGAGTGGGTTCTGCTGTTCTGTCAGCAGGACAGATCCTGGTTCTACTCCTGTCTGTGGGTGTTTTACCTTTTTTGCCTTAGTTGGAAGGTGCTTCCCCCCATCCTTGGGCATGGGAATTACCCGTCCATAACCCCTGTGTGTTGATCTGTCCTACACAGACGTGTTATCCCCCTCTCCTGAGCCATCAGAGCAGGCAGAGGGAGGGATCAGTCCTGGGCATGATGGATAGATACACAGACCCCAGCTGAACAGCACAGCTCTCTGGCATCATGAGTTAGTTTTACTGGGCTTGTTATCCGATCTTGTCACTACCAGGGGCTTAAAGTTGCTCCAGAAGTTCTGTGAAACTCTCATTCTTATACAAAATCAAGGTAATTTTTGTACTTCCTTCCTACAGATCATAACCCACACTGCATGAGTCACAAACCAGAACACAAACTTCGCAGTTTTGAGTGTCTGAGGAAAGGGATCTTGATGGTTTCTCAACCTAAGCAGCTTTGAACTTTCCACGTTCAGGGATGCCTCACAGACCTGCTGGTCCCTCTTTGCAGTGAGCTGTGGTAGCTCAAAGAACGCCACCCAGCCTTAACAAGAACAATAAATAGTACCAATAAACACTCCAAGCTGAATTGGGCCACATGTGGGAATCAGGCAGTACTATTTCTAAAAGAAAGGCAGGAAATTAGGCTCTCTCATGTCATTTCAAATGTTTACAGTAAATCAGCAAAATTAATGGTTGTAGCAGATAAAAACTCTGCTCTGACTGAGAAATTCACTGTACTCCAAGCAAACTAGCCAAATATTAATTTCCTTACAGCTGTTTTTGCCATTTATTTCCTTGATTTCCCAAAACGATGTCAGCTGAATTTTCTCATGAGTGCAAACATTTGTGTTGCAAAAAATAAGAAACTCAAGAATTTAAGCCATTTTTAGGAAATAAAGTTAACTTATCAACTATAAGTGCTAATCTTCCCATCTCACATGAAATCCAGAAACTTCAGATAAATATAAAACACTTAGGTAACTTGACTCTTTGCACGAAGATTTAGATTCTTAACATTGATGGCAAACATTTGTCAAAAGGAACCAGGTTTAATTTGGTGAGAAGGGAAAAAAAAAGTGAGGTATAACACCAAGGTTACAAGCAAGATCCCAAGGAAGATGCTGAACAAAATGCAGATGTACCAATGCATATAAAAAAAAGGGACTGCATCTCTTCCATTTCTCTAAGGAGGATCAAAAGTCCAGCTATCACAGGGAGCATTCTTGCTTTCTTTAGTCCTCATTGAGGTGATGACAAACAACTCTAGTCTGCCAAAGCTTAATTAAGTAATCACTCTCCCAACCTTTGTTAGGAGTGTATTGATTCGACAAGCATCACTATTAAGTTTTGAAATATGTTGCTTTGTTTCTGTTTCTGAACTCTTCACTCCTAACTCTCTGCTTTAATGTTGATTGAAAAACAATTTATTGAGGTAGCTACTTATTAAAATTTTTTAAAAAAGATCTTTACTGAAATGAGGCTAAATGAACAGAAGTTAAAATAGAGGAAAATTTAAACCATGGCATATATGTTAATACTATGAGAAGAAGAAAACTTTAGTATTCAGATGGGAAGCTTAATGTTATCAGCACTCACAAAACTAGAATCAGAAGGTCTAGAGTGAAAATTCAAGCTCCAGTTCCCATTTTACTTTTGTTTTTTTCATCAGTGGTACAGGGCAAATAATCCTTACTTTTCTTATTTGTGGATTATTGCAAGGATGAATAATACAATGTCAGTGTTGAGTACTATTGTAATTGGTTTTATAAGTGGGAATGGAATCATGAAGATATATCATAAAAGTAAGGAAATTGGATATTTGAAGCAATAAATGCACAACACTGAACACATCAGGAAATAAGTCTGGCAAGGAAAAGAAATGAGTAATTTTTTTTCTTCAGTGGCAATGAACCAAAATTTCAGAAATCACCATATGAATTTTTTCCCCACATGTTTCTGACTAAGGAGGTCCATTCTGAAAATATTTATGGAACAACTTTTGAAAGTTAGTACTATCATAAGTGCAAGTATCTTTTGATACATGTATGGGTAGAGTCTGAGATTCTCACTTTACAGAAGAGTGGTTGCATACAGAAAGAATTGTGTAACTAGTAAAATTTTGTAGTTAAGTGAATTCTAAACCAGCTAGTGATATATGAAAAAGGAAACTACAGAAGTCTTTTTAAATCATCTCTCTGTATTAAAAAATCAAAACAAAACAAAACAAAACAAACTCTTCCTACCTGGAGAATTCACAGAGGACACAAATAGCATAAGAGTAGAACTAACCACAGAAAAAAAATTATCCTTAAAAATATTAAAATTAATGTCAGCAGAAGTCATCAGTCATAGTTTAAGATACACATGACAAGCATAATTGGCTTATTATTTTTCCAGGCAGTCAGTAGAACAAGATGAATGACAAACCGTACAAGTTACAGCATTTTATCAGCTGCTTATAAAATAATTTAGCCATATAGCCCTATAAAAGTGTATGTCTGTATATCAGGCAAAGGTCTGACTCCTTTTTTTGAATCATATATGTCTTGGCAGTGGATTTTTAGAATTCACTCCACTGAAAAATGTGGGAGTGAAATGCTTTGGAAACTTTGTCCCTTTAACTTTTTCACTCCTAATCTCAGCAAAACTGCACAGCAGCAAGCACCTGCTTATCATTCAAAACAATGTTACTTAGTGGCCTTCAGCAAGTTTCCTTTCAGTCAAAATTAATCCTACATTTACATTTATTGCTGGAACACAGAAATTCCAGCTCAACTCATGTTCTAGGTATTTCTAAATCAGTATGAAGGCTTTAACTCCTGTGTGATTTTTCACTTAATTTTGTTTGTTTAGGTTGCAGAAACAGGCACTGATGTAGTTATTCTTTCAAAAACAAACTAATGGTCATCCTAAATTTAATCTAAAAAAACCAAACAGACAAAAAAACCCAAAAACTTTAGAAGCAATAAAGTGAATCTGGAACACAGCATGGATAACCTGCAGCAAGGTGCATGAGCCTTACTATTTGCTATGGATGTGTCAATGCTTTTTGTGACCTGAGGCTCTCTCTGCACATTATGTAAGAGGATAAGACCAAAAGGACAGAATTTTAGAAGTGACTCTAAAAACTAATAGATTTTGCATGCTGACATGCTTACCTGCATGGTGCTACACCTTTCTGTCCTGATTAAAACGTGGAAGAATGTTGCAGTGAACCAACAGGACATCAAGAGTAGAACACCACGATACCGTAAGTGTTTGTGTACCAACCAGGAGTGCTGATAAAGGATGTAAAGTGGTTTAATGAGCACTTCCACCAGCTCCCTCAGCACCCCTGGCTGATCCCAGCCAGCCCCATGGACCTGTGTGTGTGTTTAAGTGGTGCAGGAGGTCACTGACCATTTCCACTTGGATTATGGGGGCTTCACTCTGCTCCCTGTTCCAGTCTTCCAGCTCAGGGGCTGGGTACCTGGAGAACAACTGATCATACAAAGATTGAGACAAAGAAGGTATGAGGTGCCTTGGCCTTTTACTCATCTGTGAGGATGTTTTCTTTTCCATTTCAAAGTAGCATTAAAACCTTCAGTTGACATATGCAGGTCTATCACTGTGTCAAATCCTAAAGCTTTTAACACCAAACACATGATTAGTGTTGTTAGATCTGTCAGAATTCAACAACTTCAGCAGGTATTAAATGCAGTAGCACCAATTCTGTTGTTGGCAGCTGGTTGGATCTAGCAGGGCTTGCCACAGGACTGAACCCCTCTGTGAGGGTTCCAAGCCTCCCTGTCTCCTTCTGCTCCCTGAAGTCCCTTGGAGGGACCTTCTGGGCTTTTCATTTTCTCTCAAGCACCCTAGGACAACTTGAGCACAGGGCAAGCTTTCTTGATGATGGAGGCTCAGGGAAGGGACTTAACAGGTGGCTGGTGGCTTGACTTTCTGTTTAATTGACAATCCTAATGCTGTCGAGATCAAATTATATTGTTTACAGTGTGTTATGAAACACTACTTTGGACAGGCTATTTTTCATTATTACTGAAATCAAGTAACCGAGTGCAAAGGACAGCTGTGCAAGAAACATATTTTGTAGCCAACACTGTATTGTATTACACTATAATATCAAAAGGCACTCAGTGAATGGATGTCAGGGTGTGTAAGTTTTCACTGGCTCAAGTCTTCTGAAACTGCATCTTTCTTGAATGAAGACATATCACAAGAAAAACAAAACCAAAAAAATTGAATTTCCATTTTCAAAGAATTTCTTGTACAGTTGCTACATGCTTAACACTCGATGGATCAAGCTTTGAAATCATAAAACCAAATATATATATATATATATGAAAGACTTATAAAGCTTTTCATAGCAGAAATTGATAATTTCAAGTTTGATACATCAGGCCCTTACAGGATTTGAAAGAAGCAGCTGCACAGAACAATTAGGCAGCTGGAGATCAACCTTCTGCAGCAATATAAAGCTCCAGTTTCTGTGCCTGCAGGGATATGCGATATCAGATTTTAAGCAGTGACATCTTAACATGCAGAAGAGCTGTCTCTGCTGTTTTCAGTTTCAAGAAGGAAATTATTTCTGGGGCTGGAGCCAAATTTAAAGAGGAAACATTTTGGGAGGGTATTAAGGCTAAAGCTGGAAGCTCTTTGAAATGGCAAACACGTTTGAAACAGCAAAGTCTAAGCCTTTCTTTTACTTATCACTACTTCTACCTTTCCCAAAATACTTGATTTTTAACCTTGTTTACACTCTGTTCTGGTGAATTTGTGCGATAAGGCTTGCAATTTAATGCAAAAATGGTTACAGCTTATGGGATCAACTTTTTTCCAGCCTTTTTCAGTCTCTGCATTTTAAAAATTAATAGCTTCTTTATATCTGAGATTTTTTTTAGGCTGATTGGTTAAATCTGTAGATGATTAAATACTGCACAGAGAGCATACAGAAATGCTCTGCATGTACCAACACTGGATACTGGAAAAACTGGGGGCCCTCTCTGAGAGCTAGTCAGGTACTACAGGAATCCCAACAGTGCATAGCTGCATTTGCATCTTCTGCCTATAAATAGACTCCATATGATGGTGGAAACCACTTAGAGTCTCATTATTAGCAAAAATTGTTACAAAATCTAAACAGATGAGATCCCAGAGAAAACCACACACAGAGAGGCATAAGCTACACTTTAAACTAAACTGAAGTTGGGGAGAAATCAGAGGACAGATTAGTTATGAAGTCTATATTATATATTTTTCTGTATAATCAATATAGCCATCTATCTGCACATAATACGTAACTTCTCCTTGAGGATGCTCTCAATATATGCCCTGTACTCAAATTGTACAAAAACCCACAGCCCTTAAAAGCCTAAACTCAGCCCAACTGGCTATTTCTTCACAAAATGGCTATTAATTCAGTAGAGTTGGGGTGTAGGAGGTCATCACCTCCTACATGTAAAGGAGAGCTCCCTTTGACTTCAGTTCCACCCCAGCAATTAACCAACCAAATAAGCATCTCCAGCCAGAGACCTATGAACCAAGTTCAAAGCAGGCTGACATGCTCCTGCCCATGGCAGGGGGTTGGAGCTAGCTGAACTTTGAACATCCCAACCTGTGATTCTGTGTCGCTCTGATACCTGCAGGAAATTTCTTGTTTAACACCATACAGGAGCTTTTTGTCAAATGCAGGGAACAATCCAACCCCACAGGACAGCTTTCGTCTGTCTTCCTGAGCAATTTTCACTCACAGCTTTTTCAACAAAATGTTCTCCAGTCATATTAATTTTTATCCCATCTTGTTGAGTCACTTTGAACTTCCCATATTTTAAAAAACAGCTATTTCAGGTAGAAGTCTAGTAGAATTTATCTCTTCAAGTTTAAAATAAGCTCCTCTGGGTCTTTTCAGGAAACTTACTATAAGGAATAGGATGAAAATGATCTACCTCAAATCATAGCAGACTTGAGGTTCTCTCCCAGCTGAATCAACCTGTGATTATGATGTGTCCTCTTAGAGATCACAGTTTAACACTCTTCCTGCTGTGGCTTGCCACCTGTCTTCTTACCTTGTCTGTCACTACTGTCCTAATTTTTAGTCCCAGGCTTACAAAAATGCCATTCTGTCTCCTTGTCTGTCTCAAGAGTCAACAAGCACTTTATAGGTATCCTATGGGGGTGACTACTTTGTCTTCCTGATACTTGCTCTTGCAGCTCCCCAAGAGAGTTTGCTTGGCCGTGGAATTAAACATCTGTTTTCCAATTTTTTTCTTTTTAAACAAAGTATATCACCTCAGTCTGGAACATGAGAGTCTTTTTTCCCCTCAGCAAGTGAGAAAGCTTTCATTTTGGGAAGAAAATATCTTGTTGAACTTGTTATGCATTATCTTTCTTTTTTAAAGATGACCATGAAAGACAGCAAGTGCTCACATTCTGCTGTAGTCTCTTTACTAGGAAGCAATGCTTGCTACAAACAGGACTTTAAGGGAATCAGGTATCCATACATTAAGTGAAGATCTCTGGAAGAAATTATTAGCTATTTGCTTTAAGTGATTCCCTTTTTCCAACATGATCATCATATATGCATAAGTAAAACCAGCTGTTCTCAGGCCTCACAAAAGTGATCTCTCTCTGTGTGAATTAAAAAGGCCAGAGAGCTGCGGGACTGCTTAGTGGGGCTTATTGCTGATGGTAATGAAGAACAACTGGGTCAGAGGAGGAAGCAGCCACATCTCATTTTCATCATTGGTCTCTGGAAAGCTGTGACCCACATTTGCAGTTACTTCCAAGAAAATTCTTATTTATCCATTTCCAGTTTGAGATGATGCTTTGTCAAAAGGTATCCTTCCGGGAAATGTGGATTCATACTGCAACTTTCTGCCTGGGACCAATTTGTGCACTAAATTACGGGGAGAAGTAATGCAAGTTGCTGATGCAAGGAATGTAGACAGGAAAATCCATTTAGAAATCTTTCAAGATTGAATAAAGCTGACAAAAATTCACAAAACTGAGGCACAACAATAGCTTTCAAAAAGTAAGCATTGTTAATAACAAATTTGCAAACCTTGGAACTAGAACAGGCACATTTCAAGTAGAGCACCTGTTGAAATATTTTAACAGCCTTCCAAACCAAAAATGTCATTTCACACTCCTTGTTTCCAGGATCAGATGTCAGTCTCCTTCAAAACAGGAGGTGCAGCCAATAACATCCACTGTTTCAATTTCAGCAGTGCTGGCTCATTGTGACTTTCCAAGCTTTCCACTATTCCTGTTTTTCTAGACATTGTGAGAACAGTTTTCACTTTTGCACGGGAGGGATGATGGTATCAAGGCAGTTGCATGACTTTTCACTCAAGAAAAATGAAAGACAAAGGGCACCGTGGTGCAGTTCACACTCAGCTGAACTTCACTCCTTGGAAATGTCTGTCCTCAGCACTGTCTGCAGCTGTGAAATCCAGAGCAGTGCCTTGGCTGCTGCAAGCTTCAGCATGGCACTGTCACACATGGCAGCTTGTCAGCACTCAGGCCATGGAGGAACTAGCACTAAGCACACCTGCATGATTTTGTTGTGATTTCACAGATATCCTCAGCTGGTCAGCTTCAAAAGACACGAAATTAATGGGCTTATTTCTGATATAAAAAGAGCACTATCTAGGATATATTTATTTCAGGGCAAAATTCATTTTGGCTATGGAAACAATTTTGCCTTCAGTGTGCAGCAAGAGTTTTTAACATTTCTGGATACAATGAAAGAAAAAAGGGATTAACTCATAACTTTTCAGATATCAGAACTACTGAATTCAAACTACTGCTGTTATTATCAACATAATTCTTGTAAAAGAAATTGTATTTATTTCAAACCTAGTTAACAATTTTTTATCTTGTGCTGGAGCAGATCCATATGACCAATTCTGACCCATTAGTAAGAGAAGGGGTCCCTGAAAGCATCAAATGAGATAAATCAACATGTGCAAATGGAGTTATTAAAAAAATTGACCCTGTGCCACACAGTTCATTCATCTGAATGAACCACAGGCCTTGCTTTTGCCATAAATGCTATGTTTTAAAATCTGTAAGTTGGAAGAACACAATATACTGTAATTGTACTGTATTTGTAACAACTTGTTCAAGAAGAGATTTTTGTAAAAGAACTATCATGAAGTGGAACTGAGCCAGCCAGATTACTGGCAAAGCTTCCTGCTGAATATGATTAGATGGAAGGGAGAAAACTGATCCTCTCAGCAGAATTTGCCATAATTATATGCAGGATGGGGAATTAGTTATTATTCTGCCGTTAAATTCCTCAAGTGGCCAGAAGAAACATTCTTGCATAATCTGCTTTTTCAATCTAGTCCATGTAACACAAAGATCATGTTAAGAAAAATGGAGATGCAGCTGACCAAGTTCTATAAAGCTGTAATTTTTCCCCCTAAAGGTTAGACAGTGGAAAGGGGTATTGGGATTGCCTTAACAGCACTTCTCCAGTAGCCAGCTAACTTTTGTTTAACAGAAATTTTCATTTTAAGATGTAAAATCACTGAATTTCACATATGCAATGCAGAACAGCCTCACATCAAATGCTATTCTGGTAAGGCAACATCTTTGTAATGGTTCATTGCCAGCCTGACCTGAACTGTGCCTCCTGAAATTGTTGTGACTCAAATTCTCATGTTTTTACTGACAAAACAGGACTTCTGTGATTGCAAACTTATGTTTATGCAAATAATACACGGCTCGGAGCTTTCTCATTGCTGCTTTATGTAAGTGGAAATGGTGCTAATAAGATAAAATAAGAATTCAGAAAAGATACAGCAGATTCATTAACACAACAGGGAATAGGATATATAGCTTAACAAGAAGGGGGGATTGCCCCGGATGCTACTGAGTGGAGTGAAACAGCAAAAAAGAAATGGTGAGAAGTGGGCACTGCTGGCCCATGAGCCACCTTTGGCAGCAGAGGGACTGTGAGCCCAGCTACACAAGTGGAATCCATCTCAGTGCTTCTCCTTTCAAAAAAACATAAACAGTTACCTAATTATTCAAACTACCAACATGAAACAGAATCAGAGGAAAAGGAAACAAAAGAAAAGCTGTGAAAAGGGACAGATTGTCTGCAAGATAATTATGTACAGTGAAAAAGAACTAGGAAAAAAACACTGGTATTGTATTCTTACAGATTAGTAATGATCTTTCTTTAAATGCAGTCTGTGCTAGTTATCCCCATTTCTTCCATTTCAGAAGCTGCAAACATAATGGTTTCATAGTTCATGACTGGGTGGGAGACCTCAGCTGATGTATTCCTACAAGCCAACATGGAGGGGTGTTGCTGGCTGACGAACTAAAAGACATCTACATTTTTCACAGGCAGCAAAAGATGAAAGATCTAATCTATGACATTAGATCAATTATGGAGATATCATTAGTTTTCTCTAGAACAGCATTAAAGAATGGTTGGAGAGCCATTATCCGTAAAAATCAGAATAAATGTCCTAGGAAAAATGGTGACTGACATGAGTGTCATGAGGTCATCAGATACAGTTTGCTAAACAGCAGTTTTTATTGAGGAAATGAGCTGTGCTATTAGCCTCTCCCCAAACAAATCTTCATTAACTAACCACTTCTGTGAAGCATGGCAAACAGCTCAGTCTTGATTATTGTGGGAAGTCATCAGGGACTGCACTAAGAAATCAGTATAAATACAACTCCAGGAGAAGACATGCTAGTTGCCCTAAACTTCAACAAGTACTAAAACATTAATTCAATAGAATTAAATAGGAAACCTGCAGTGAGAGTAAAGATGAATCAAACAGTATGAAATAAAAAGTCTTTTATAAAAACACATTTTAAGCAGACAAACTGATAAGAATCAGGAAAGCAGCTAAAGTATAAGTGGAAAGCTGACTGGCAGATGATGTGCATCAGCAGCACACAAGGCATTAGTAGGCCTTGTTCTATAAAATTATTTAATGACATCACCACTTTTGCAATGTGAGCTTATTTTCACTTAATCTAACTTGAGAAATGGAACACTTTTCTATTGATGAAAACCCATAATTTTATAACTTACTGCAATTTTAGGAAGATGGATGCTAATTTGGATTTCACAAAATTTCTCTAAACTGCCCCAGTAGAAAGATACCCACTTGTTCCTGATACTTTATCAAAAAGCAAACATGAACCAGTTTCATTTTACAAGTGAAATGTTTTTCATAACAATATGAATGAACTAGATACTGCTGACAACTTGAATTAATAATTTCCCTGGGCTTTTTTCTCTCTCCTAAGAAGCATATTGTCATGCTCCAATAATAATAGTAATAGACTTTTCAGGAGAATAAAATTAGATATAAAAAATGATGCCAGATGATGCTGATACATCCAGTACACTTCAGTGTCAGAAGCTGACAATGCCTCAGGCCCCAGATTAGTTAATGTCATGTTGAAAGTGAGAAAAAGGAAGCCTAGACCAGGTGGGTATGCCTAATCCTGCACCCATGATTAATATCACATATTCCCAATTACAACACCTCAGTTGTTAGGTAACCACGCTGGAGATTTTTGGAAATTAATGATGGTAATTGACAATTTCAATTACCTAGGTTTTGGCTACAATAAAAAATACTTTGTTGTTGTGCATCTGCATAGGCATGACCAGAATGCCATCCTAAAAGAGTTCCGGACACTTTTTCCATGCCTGCTGGAGAGGCAGTTGTCTGAAGGTGGAGTGAAGCTTCCCCTCTACATCACCAATAGCTGGCAAAGTTAGTTTTTTGCCTGTTCTTCAAAATACATGCATGTACCAAACTTAATGTGCAGAGGAGGAGACAACAAATGTCTTGGAGAAGTGCACGTGATTGCAGTGCAAATAGAAACAAACCTTTTAATGAAGCCATGCTAGTTTGCAATGGGTGGTCTTTTTAAAATAATTGTTTAGGACACATAAATGAAATATTGTGGCATTGGTGAATTCTCAACATGGTGTTATGGACAACAGGTGCAAGGCACCCGGTGTTCCTCCACCTTATTCCGCTGAGCATGATCTCCTTGCTAATCCTGGAGAAGGAAAGATACAGTTGCCCATTCAGTCTCTTCCATTTATGGATGTGACAGTAACAATCCTGACACTGGGTAAAAAAAATACCAGTTTTTATTGTGCTGCAAATTTGCCTGCTACTAGAGGATAGGGGAAGTTGGTAAATATTTACTCACTGGCACTTCTCAGGATCCAATTGTTTTTAGCAGCAAAACAGAATTCCCTGGAAACAATGCAAGCCATGTCTGTATTATGCCCTAGAATCTCATTGCCCAGTTTAAGATTTCAACACCAAAAAGGACTAGAAAAGCTTACATTTTTGTCTTCTAAAAAAAAATATATATATATTATATATATATATCCTAAACTGGATTCCAACAGGTTCATGCTGCTGCCCTAGACTCCTCTGGCTGTAAAGGTGCTGGCAGAGAAACAGAGGAGCCAGATGTTTCTGTGATGCCAGGCTACAGAAGTCAAGAACTGATTCTACGATGGTGGCAGCTGAGGACGCTTAGCACCTTACACAACTAGACCCTCAGTGAGCAAATTCTGCAGGAAAAGAAAGACATGTCTCAGCTTTGTAACTTAACAGACTGCTCTGGTTTGCAGTATTGTACTTAAAATATTAAGAAATGTATCTGCAGAACAGATGGGGGAAAGCATTCCCCTTCATTTGATGAAATTCCAACACTGCTGCTGTGGTCCCAAAAATTCCCACAGCTATTCAAGCTTTCTATTCAGTGCCTACTTATCTGTCATGTTCATTATTTTCCATTCACTAGTTTTGCCAGCCCTCTGAAGGCAATAAAGGGATTCTGGACACCATTAACTTGATGACCATTTCATATCCCTCAGTATCTCCTGCTTGCAGGAAAACTGGATTCTCATCACAACCAGAAAAAAACATATTCTAAAATAAATGGCAAAAACTGACTACACTGGGAGCTCTAACAGCATCAATAAAACCTGCTAGAGAGCACATCATCTCCACCTAATCTACACATCAATTCATACAGGATGAAAGAATAAGAAGTCAAAGTATTTTGGAAAAATTCAGGTTAAAAGCTTCATGCATCTGTTTCTCTCCATCAACTATTCACACAGGTGTTACTGATTCTATATAATGAATGATTTTTGAAGTGCAGGCCACAATTCTGTTTTATGAAACTCTTCTGGACCTACTTTGCTACTCAAAATATTTTTTTCCTTCATCCTTCTCCTTCCCCTTTTGTCAATTCTTCTCACCTTTTTTTTACTTAATCATGAATCTCTTTGCCTTTCAATGAAAGCAAGTATGTTGAATTAGGAAAAAAAATAGTGTTAAGAGTAAAAACTGCTTTAACTGCTACTTATTCACATTTACACGTTTTCCCCAGTGGTGCATGTCACCTGTAGGATGGGCTATTGTATTCCATCAAATAAAAAAATGACTACCCACATTTTCAGGTTCAGTACCCCTTCACCCTACAAGTATTCCTCGACTATGCTACCCAAACTCACAGTACATAAGATCAACCTTTGCACTCAGTGAGAGTCTTCTCAGCTAAAGTAGAAATAAGCACCCTCCAAAAGGGAGATACACACTTCTGTTCTCAGTAAGCACTGACAGACAGTGGAAAAGGCTCTCAGGACTGTGCCACATATTTGAAGTCCTGAAAAGGGGACAACTGGCAATATAAATCAGATTGTGGGAGGGAGCTCTTACTCATAACGCTATGTGCAATCTGCGGAAGTACGCGACACCAGAACAGATGTTGATGTGCTGCAGGCTGCAGCGTCTGTGTAGACAAGGTGTGCCTGTTTAAGCATTAGCCCTGCAGGTAGCTCATGTGAGGGTAAACACAACTTCCTATTTACACAAAATGACACTGAACACATCTGGGTGAATGTGATGGAGCTCTTTGGTTGTGGGCAAAGTCCTAGAGGAAGTTTTAGGAAGACTGAATGTTGGTGCTGGTATTGGAAATCTTAACTAATGGCTCCTTGTCCTTATCTCTTTTTATGTTTTTTCAGAAAGGACAATAAGCATTTTGGTCTTAGCTGTGTATTAATCTAACTTCTAACATGACCTAACTCCTCACAGCCACATCCCAAACAGGGCAAGACAAGCTTCCTTGGAAGTGTGTAACAAGACAGTAACTGACTTCACCCAGATCAGAGCATGCAGCCCTTCCAATCCCACTATCAGAGCTTCCAACACAAATGCAATAGTTCCCTTCACCCCTCCTCCATCTCTCTAGAACTCTTCTTCTTTTGCTTCCCCCTTTTTAAATAAAAGAGGAAAATGGCAAAATGTCACATGAGCATTCAGGGGGCTGTGTGAGATAAAGCAGAGTAAGGTCATGGCACCAGGTAACAACTGGATCTGCCACTTGGGTGCCAATTACCCATCATGCAAAATGGAAAGCAGCAGGTTTTCTCAGGCCTTCATGAGGCAGTCAGATTGAGGCTCATGGAGGAATTGGGTTTTATTCATAGCTTGGTTATTTTGATCTAGTAGACCGTGATTGTTTTCTGCCACAGGTCTAAAATATTTTTTTTTTTTGATTCTTTGTGAAGTTCAGAAGAAAGTTAAAAGAAACTGAGAGAAAAAAATCTCGAAACAAAAATAGCCTGCCAGCATTTGTTTTGCTATTCTATTACAATATTTTGACTTCCATCTAAACCTTCCTGGGGGGTAAATATCTACATTTAACTTTAGCTAAAGACAGAATTAATTTGAAAATTATTACAGGAAAGAGAATGGTTATTAAGACACCATCATCTTGACTGTGCAGAAACAAAAAAGCAGGCATCTTCCTCAACAGAACAGGCACAGATCTGTCACAGCAGAGGGTTCTGTGGTATTATTTATTGTTTTTTAGGTTTTTTTTTCCTCCTCTGATAGCTTAGCTCAAATCCTTGATCAAAGCAGCTAGGAATTGTTCTGCTCAGATGGCTTACTGCATTTTAAGTGGATGCAATTTAGCACTCTCCCATCTGACCAAAGCTAAATTCAGTAAGGGGAAAACAATTTTCAAAGACCAACACATCCATCTCCCCCTTGAGAGGCCAGACAAAGGTTGTGGCATTAGAACAGATTACCAACATCTGCCTACAGAGTGCTTTTGATAAAAGGAACTGTTAGACTCTGATGGCAGTGAGACTGTCCCTCTTTGCAAAATAGCATTAGGTGTTTTCCAGATCCCAGTATTTGAGTTGCATTGTGCTTGTTATTGAGCATTGTAAGAAGCAGTGCAGTGAGACTGGTGTAATAGCAAGAAATAAAAAGAGTAAATCACATCTCTGTGTATGCTTCAAGTTCTGCAATTTTTTTAATGTGCAGTTTTCTTTGCTGCCACATTTCCTTTGGGTTTGTCTGTCATATTATTAAGGAAACAAAGCAGTGTTTGTTTCAAAAAGTGGTTAATAATGTACGCACCCCATAGTCTACCATATCTTCAAAGAGCCAATTACTGTTAGACTGTTGCATAAACACATATTTAGGAAGCATGAAAATGTGCAATTATTTACAGTATTCAGTACCTAATACATCATATTTGAGCTTCAAAATGGGAATTACTGACATGATGAAATATAACGGCTCCTAACAAATTGCTGTACAACAAGAGGGGCCCTGTAGAGCTGTACTCATTAAACACACTTATTAAAAACACTTAGTTTTTCGAAATCAAAAATCACTCAGTCACTTTAAAAAGCCCATCATCACCAAGTATGTAATCTGTGACTTCCTGCAAAATATCATGGCTCAAGAGAGCTTTGCAAGTATTTTATCTGGGCAAAATATTGAGGTTTGTCTGAAAGGAATGATGTGGAACCTGGGGAAGGTGAGTGGTAGCACATGGCTGGAGGTTGGACAGTAGCACAAACTCAAAAGAAAAGCCTGAGGTTTTTTTTTCCACGCTGGATGTATTAATTAAGCATAGCCTCTTCAGGAAAGAGGCCTAAGTCTTGCTTCCCAAAAGACAACTGTAGTTAGAAGCACATTAGTCTATTTTAGGAAAATGGCAGGAATTATTACTCAAAATGTGATCTCATTATATAAATTGGGGCATGTCTTCAGCAAATGATTCAGCTCATTTCTGTCACTGCCATCACAAAAACATTGCAATGGAAATAAGCTGGAACAAAGAAAAAAGATTCCGGTCTTTGTTGTACTTTTCCATAAAGTGAGAATTTAATTATTTGCTCTTGAGCTACGGAATGATGTACCTCTAATTCTCAGAGTTCTGAGAATTAGAGCAATGACCAGTTCTTGAGAATAAAATTTTGGGACAAAAGTTATATTGCCTCTCACAAGTTAGAAATGGAAAAGGACTGTGGGTTTATTTTATTTTATATCCTGCTGCATATTCCACCCATTAGTGTGCAATTACAAGCTGGTACTGCTGTGGGAAGCCTGCTTCCTTGTGATGTGATTCCAGGTGTATTTTAAAAAAGGTTGGTTCCTACCTCTGTGTTCAACTCAGGTAACTCCGTCCCCAAAACCACAGGTACACAAGGCTGCTGAGTTAGAGCTGCTGAAATCACATCAGCCTTGCCCTGCACCTGAGTTCACTCCTAGGACACCTGAGCCAAACTGCTGCCCCTGTCTGAGGCAGACCTGTCAGCCAGCCCAAGCTGCTGGCAAAGGGCAGACTTGCCTTGCAGTAGCGAGCAAGAGAAAATATTTGCCACAATTCATTGCTTCTTGGATTGTGGCAAAATCACGGAGGTTTCATGCTTGTTTATGGGCTCAGAAAAATGTTAATTCTCAGCTAATGAGACTTGAGGCATGCAGTGCTCAGTCAGCAGAACAACTTTTAAATTACTGTTTTGCCTGTAATGACTTCCTGTACATTTTTTATGGTACATCAAGTGGCACTTTTTCTCAGCTAGGTGCTGGGCACTCAGGTGTTGTAATACACAGGCATGGCTGCAGGCTCCATCAGGGCACCTCCAGAAGAATGTGCATACCAGCAGGAGTGGGATACACAATCATGGGATCAGGGCTCTCTCACTGCATTAGCACACTGGGAAGTCTCGCTGGGGTCTGAACATCCCTACAAAAATCTCCTTTAGAGGTGCATTTGATAACACATCTGCCCAGTCTGAAACTAAAGCAGAGTTCAAATCCAAACATTCTCTGCACACATTTAGGGAGAACTGTACAAATCTGAACACCTGAAATGATTATCACTTTTTGTGTGTGCAATATAACCAAAATAAATGAATTAATGGAATAATAATTTAAGTACATTCCCTACAAATATTAGCAAAGGGCTTCCACAGAATTTTTCATATCTGTAACAGAATTAATGCCAGATTAACAAATAATGAAACATTACATTTTAAGTAACTAACCCCTGCATCCTCTTTATTTGTGTTCCACTTGATAAGAAATGCATTTACTAGTTCTTTGCATAGAACAATAGAGATTATGGCTAAAGTTCTCTTTCTCCTCTAAAATCATGCTTTTCCCTATTTCTTTTGAGACTATCAGCTCACAGATCTGATGGCCATCTTACTCCCAGCACCTCAAAAAGCCAATAGGGACTTACAGAGCAGCAAGCTGAGCAACACACAGCAGTGTATCCTTGCACTGAGGAGTGCTGACTGCATGCCAGGCTTTGCCAAAGCTCAGCTGGAGGTTTGAGGGAGGTGTAGTCCTGGTGAGACCACATCTCAAGTGTGTGCCCAGCATGGCACTCCCCAGCAGAGTTGGTGGGGCAGGAGTATGATTTACCTATTTTCACTCTTGGAGATGTACAGGTAGTTTGGAGAACTGGAGAAGTCAACCAAACAAGTGCTGCCTCAACAAAATAGCAGAGTTGTTCCATGTTTCTGGAAGTGTTCACAAAGTAAGACAACATATTCCTTCTAGATGTTTTAAGCTCATAGTTTTGAACAATTAAGTTCTCACATTCTTACCTCACTATGAGTCTTAGGCCAAATGTTTAGAACTGTGTCAAGCAAATAAAGAATAAGAACAGTAAGCAAAGATGGAATACCAAAGGGTTACGCATTCCTGGTTTTTCAGTCCCTGTATTTGAAACACACTTATAACTTTGGAGACTGCTGTAAACTCCTCCAAATGATGTTTTCAGATGTGAAAAAAAAAATATGCCATGCCCTACAAAACAAAGTCCTTTTCTCGCCCTTTCTGAATATCTCATTAAAAACCTTCACTGGCTTCATAAAAAATGGTGGTTTTTTGGTGTGATGTGGAGCTTAACATTCATCAAGCTGCCTATAGGATGGACAAGATGAAACTCATACTAGCTATAGTCAGGCACCTCTGAAATTGGAAATAATGTTCTCCTTCAAGGTCAGATCCTCATTAGCAAAGGAAAACATTTTAAAGTGCTGGTTTAAGCAATTTGATAGCAGATCCAAAGGCAGGACACATTTTAGGATTACTCAAGGAAAGAGAGGAAATGAACCATGTAAATTCTTTGTCAAAGTTTTCTACATTCTTCAGATTTATTTTAAGTTTCAACATCTGCACGAAGGCCTTAGCATAGTTATATTTCTTCAGACCTTCTGTGGAAATACCTTAATTTTGGTACAGAGCAAGAAACGAACCTTAGATTCAGCTGGAAGTCGCATGAGAAATCCTAATACCTTGTTTCCTTTTGAACAGAGCAGTCTCTGAAAAGACAGCTCTGCAGAATCCAAACTACTTGCATCTGGCATACACTCAGTTACAGCTTCCTTATCCACAGGATTTAATTTTATTTTTGAATTCTGCCTGGCACAAGTCAGTTTTTAGACTTGTTTGCATTTTATATGCTTATTTATTTATTTATTAATTTTTAATTGGCTAGGCAGCCCCTTAGAGATTTTCCACAAAATACCTGACTTGTCTCGATCAAATGTTTCAATGAATGGAAGGAAAAAGGTTTGCTCAGCTGAAAGACTGTCATTAGCATATACTGTGGTACTCTCTTACCCTGCTGGCTACACAGCACGATTTCATTGGGATTTTTATTTATTTTGCTTTTAAGCAGAGGTGTAATATTACTGAGAATCACCAGATGGCATTGCTGCAGATAACTCTGATATTTCTCTTCACCTAACTGTGCAGAGGATAGGTACTGAATTGCAATCCAGAGCAGAGCTTTTCCTGATGTTATTACTTGAACTCTGTTAGAGACATGTCATTACATATTTATATATTATACTATATTATATATTTGTATGCATGTGTGCTCATGCCTGAGCCCTCACAATGTCATAAGGTTTGTTTACAGCAAAGGATCATGCACGACTACATAGGGAAAGTTTAGAACCATAGACACAATAAATGTGGGAGAAAGATGTTCTTTAGACTACTTTAACATTTCATTGTTTCTTAATTAGTGCATTCTTCAAGCTCATTGAAATGATTCACAGACTTAAAATTGTTAACAGGCTGCTTATTTAGTGACTGGATTTGTTGGCCTGAAGTGCTTCAGCTACAATAGTTGCATCTGCAAATAACCTGGGATCAAATTATGTAATAACTCACAGCTCATTAACCTCCTCTGAAGAGATCAAATGACCTGGGTGTTAATTTTTAGTGCAGTCTATGGTGTAGAACATATGTTAGCACTTCAGAGCTGCTCTGCCTTCCAGCCTGCACTGCCCTGCTCCCAGGGATGGCCCCAGTCAGGATGCCTCCGTGGGTACCACCGATACTGAGACAGCAAATATGAGGGTGAACAGAGCTTTTCAACTGATTAGCTTTCAAGGCATGACACAGCTGTGACATAGAACTTATTTATAATTCCATATAAAGTGTCAAGACTGCATTTTCTCCTCCTCATTCCAAAACCCTTCATTTAAAAATGAAGATAAAGGGAGTTTGTAGCCAGGTGGGGTGTTGGGAGGAAAGGGTTAAAACAGGAAGATTTGGCAAGGAGGGAAGAGTTTTTGCTCTAAGTGACCTTGCAGCTGGGAATGCTAAGAATGTCAGAGTGGGAAAGAGTGTCCATTTATTAAGCCTAGTGTTGTTCATCCTCTGCTGGTTCTGAGAAGTAGAATTCCTGTGTAGAGACAAGACACTCAGAGACATGCTTGAGCCTTCTGCTGGAAGCGAGATATCATAAAAGTACAGCCTTGTGATGAAGTGCATGTGTGCAAAGCCTTTTGATATCTGGGGCAGGCAGTGGGTCCCCTTGTCACTGTGTGCTAGGATGAACTGAGCCTAATGGAGCCTCTGCCTCTGTGTGTCTTTTTTCACTAGGATGAACTAAGCCCAACAGAGCCTGTGTCTCAGTGTGTCTCTGCTGTCCAGCAATGTTGGTGAGGTCATGAAATAGCTCTACTCTGCATTTCAGCTGTGGTTTGGTGCTTGGCATCGTGACCTGTATGTGTTGACTCACACATGGGGATTGACCTCTCCTCTCAGGCAAACCCGGACAGGATGAGAGGACTTAGTCTTAAGCTGTGCCTGGGAAGGTTTGGGTTGGACATTAGGAGGAACTTCGGTGGCAGACTTTGGCGAGGTTAAGATTTGCCTCTCCTTTCATCAGGTTTGTGACTCCACCTCCATTTTTACTCTTGGGCTCTGTTACATCCAGCCACAGCCACTGAGTGCTCCCACAGCCGTGCCAGGGTCAGTGCAGGCTGCAGAGGTCACCAGGTGGGCAGCCACCCTTAGCTGAGCTCTGTGCCACAGCCAGTGCACAGGTTTTTAGTTAGAGTGGGCACATCCTCAGGTCCTGAGCTAGAGGTGCAGTTCCTGATTGCAGAACTAAACTGCCAACACTATGTGACAAAAGGAAATGAAAACCTGAGGCTGCTACCACAACAGCAAAGGCTAACAGGCAAAGTGTGATTTTTGTCCACAGTTCTTGTTTTATCCAGATGCCCTGGAAAGCTGTGGATCATTGCTCTAGAGGAATAATTTTGAATCCAGTAAACCAACAGCTCTCCTGTCTTTACCACCACCAAGCTGGCATTTTCCTGGACTTCCAGCTGTCAAAGAGATTCTCAATATCAGTGTATGATCACAGTTTTGGTATTCGTGAGTTAAAAGCCATGTTTTTGAGGGAATTGCTAATGTTGATGAAAGGAATCTTTCTTGGTTGAACAGGCACAGATGCTTTAGGGGCAGGAGCACTGTTCTCTCATTTGGAGATGTTAAAACCATTTTTAGATCATAACGGCTCCCATGTCTCCCACAAAAGCCTTTGCAACATCACCTCAGTGGAGATAAACCTGAGATACTGTTCTCCTTTCTTCATGTCTGCCTAGTTGTTGTGCCATTTCCCACTTTATTGAAGCAGGTATTAATAGAAACCATCAACAGTGCCTTTCATACTTCTCTTCTGTGAGCCAGTCACAGGCAACACTAAGGTAGTCAATACAGATGCTTTTGAATAGAATTAATTCAATTCTAATCCCTATTAGAGAGACAGTGGTATGTAAGTCAGGTACTAAAAGAGACAAGTTGTCTGAAATGCTACCAGTGGAAGGGATGGGTCCTTGGAGCCCAAGAATCAGAAAATGAAAAAGATAAGTCAATAAAATTCCCACAGCAGAAAATAGGCATATACAGCAATCTTTAAATGCTTCTATGTACGTCCAAAGAGAGCACTGCAAATCATTCCTCTCTGCTTTTAACGGCTTGACTACAGAAGCAATAACCCAAGACATCCTCACTGGACTATGCTTTTCAGTACCACAGTTTTGTTCATATGATTTTTAAAATAAAGCCAGCTGCCCAGAGAAGAGATCAGGCCTCTATGGTTGCACTACAATAAAGGGTTCATAAACAAGAGATAGTTTACAGTACAGATTTTCCTCTTTCATGTTTTCCAGTGTTTTTGGCAGGCACACACAGCCAACCTTCTCCATTTATACACCATTATCCCCAGACACAGGCATCACTTTCCTAAGTGACAGGAACAACCTCTTACACACAGATAATGAGCACATTTAATTTTATAAAGGAAAAATGTTATCAAAGCCATTCTCACAGAACAAAAAACCCTCCTTAGGATCCACCCAAACTCATCTCACAAAGATGAGTGCACACTGAAAAATCCCTGAAAACTTCCATCCTTCAGCTTTTGCCTCAGAATATGTTTGACACAAACTAATGCCACACAATGAAGTAGCACACACCTTATGCAAATACTTTCTTTGTGGTTTGGTGCAAACCCTGTGTGCTTACAAAGACTATTTCTATGGCAGAATTGCTGTCATGTGAATACGATTTCTTTAGTGATTTAGATGAGAATTGCTCTGCAGCATTTGCTAAAAATGCTTTGATGTTTGTGATGCACTGCCAATATGTTTACAACAGTACTTAAACTTGCTACTTCTAGAAAAATCTTTAATTTAGCTGAACATTTTTGGTAAAAGGATTTAAAGTGTTCTTTGATGACATAAAACAATTGACAAGCGGCTTTAAAAAGACTTACAAGGAATAAACAACTGCACCTGTGAGATAACACACAGAAAGACAAAAGTTTACAGAAAACAAATGAAAAAATACAGCAAAAGAGATAGTAGGTACAGTGAAATACATATAATAGTCAATATTAGTCAAGAATATGATTAGTATATGAACAGTATATGAATAGTAAATGAAGCTTGTGTAAAACAGTGGAATGGTTGCACAGAAGTCAAAAGAAAGAGGCTCTCTCTCATCCTGCCACAGGGAAGAGCACACTCATGTAATGGCTCCTGCCTCTTGCTTTCCTGAATGAGAGAGGCAGACTTAGAATTTGGTTTTACTTGTTTTTTTCTTCCCCTTAAGCACCATTTTGGTGACAAAATCTGAAATTCATCATGGTTATTTCCAAAAGAAAAGCAGCCTCAAACATTAAAAGGAAGGTTTGAAGTCTCATGTTTATACCAATACCTCTCCCTCTTGCAAGGCTTGAATAGTTTGAACTGCAGAAAGAATGTAACAGCAAAACATGGACGTGCACGTTTTGACCTGCAGAATGCTTCTTCCTTTCTTCATTCTCACATCTTAGATGGGACTTAGAGAGCTGGAACAGTCTCTTCGAGCCAGTAAAAACCACATCCAGTAACTTACACAATCACTTCAACTTTGTGTAAGACCTCATCAGAGGCATCCTTCTCTGCTGGTCACAACCAGCAGAACTGCTAACGTAGAGCCTTCTTGTTCAGCCTTGCCAAATTGTGATTGCTCTTTTGGGGAGGTTAGCAAGAGGAGATACGACCCTTCTATGTGCTTTTGGCTCAGAATAAATTACCTTGGACACAGAAGGGAGTACAAGTGCATCAGACTTTGTGTGTGGTTTGAGGCTTATTAGTCTGTCCAGCTCCCTGGTGAAACACAGACTCTCTTAAGGGCTTGGCGTCTGGCAGAGAAAAGCTTGATCTGATGGAAAAGCACTCCAAGTCTCTTCCGTTTGTGCCCTCCCCTCTGGATTTCCCTTTTGTGTTACTCACCAGTACTGCTCTGGATGGTCCTCACCGTGGTGGTCGTACGCGGGGGAGATGAGGACCGCAGCGATATGCACTCATCATCCTGGGAGCAGCCCTTCTCGATGGCTCTGACATAGCTGTGGCTCCTCATGCGGAAGCAGCCCGGCATTGGCAGATCCAGCGCTTCCACCGCCTGCGACTCCAACTCGCTGAACACCGACTCGCAGACGGACTCGAACTGGCCGTTCACCTCCATCTCACTCACCTGTGCACACACACACACACACACACACACACACACACCAGGCAGGGTCAGGGCATCCTGCACATGGATACTCCACGCTGCCTCACACAAACACTCTCCAGCTACAGTGGCACAATGGCCAGCACCTGCTAGAGGATCCCTCTGCACATGATGAAAGGCAAATGGGACATCCCATAGCAGCAATTGTGATGGGAAAACAACAATGTACAAAAAGGGAAGACAGAGGTGCTAGGCAAAGATTCAGCAGAGTTTGGGCTCTTGGCTCTTCTGTAACTGGTGGGAAACCTGGAACCCTCATAGCAGCTTCTGTTTTAGCAGAGACTGAATGTTTGGGCATTGTGATCATTACATGTAAAACAAAAATCACAGTATCATTGTGGGTCAAAAAAAGGTCAACTTAATCCCAGTACGTTATTAATGCAACCCACAGGCAATCACAGTGATAAAAATCTGAGAGGCTGGGAAGCTGAAGGGAAACAAAAACAGGACGGAGAGGTTGGTAAGGGAACCAGCTTTGCTGCTGGGGAAAAAGGTTTGTAGAACTACATTTCTGTCTGAGAGCAAATGCAAAGGAATCCTTAGACCCTTTGTGCAGCAGACACTAGGTGGTGACAAAGACTTGTGCTCACGGTGGTTAAAGAGCATTCAAAAACTTCCTGCAGGTCTTAAGGATCTGGAAACCATTTGCCTTAATTAGTAATGGATGGCCATGTTTCTAAACTGAGAATTGAGCCCTTAGCTTGGCATTAAAGTACAATAATAATCACTGTAGGAAAGAAACATGCAGGTGGAAACCATCACTTGAGGATTTTGTTAGTTTTCAAGAATATACAAGACCGGGTTAGCAGGAGAAGATAAGACTATGTTAGGATGGTAGAAAAAAAACCTCATTAGAAATTATCTTCCAGGATTAATGTTACAGGAAAAATGTTTCGCACAATCTTTGTGCACAAAGACTTTGTAAATGAAAAATCTCAGAGAGTAGAACATGTTTTTTTCAAAGGAAAACTATTTAAAAAAAGCATGGAAGAGTAGCAGGTAGTACATAGAAAAGAATAATCTTACTATGGCAGAGAATATCCAAACCTCAAGTAAATATCTCTGAATTAATGCATTTTTGAGCAAAAAAAGAAAACTTGTTCACCTCGGCAAATGATAACCACTCCTTGACTGACAGCTTTGTCTGTTGGTGTACAGCTAAACAAGTAACCTGGCTTAATGCTCATTAGCTGTAGTTGCCTCTGACACCTAAATTTCTGTACTGTTTTCTCCTAGATACATCCTGACCCTCCTTTTAGAGCATCAGCCCACGCCCCTATGCAAACTGCCTCACTATGAAATACACAGGTGAATACTCTGAAGTGTCTAAATATACTATGCTGCAGAAAGGGGAACTACAGCTCCATACTGAATGGCACATGTATGTGTTATGGCCACAGCTGAAGTCCTGGTGTCACTGATGTCATGCACTTTTTTTGACATTGCAATGGCTTGATATGCCAGTCATAAGGGCTCAGTGTCTGGCACCACAAATCCTGCCCGCTGCACTTCTGGACTAGCGTAAGGAAATTCTTTCATCCAACTGATTTACCCAAATGATCACTTAAGCTAATGAGCCAAAAATCATATCAAAGAGCTAGGGGATGTAGTAGATGAGCTACTGGACCTCTGCCCTGTGGTGTACTGGCACTTCTGCACTTTTTTCAGATTTGTTCCCTATGAACTCAATTGTACAAGCACTCTGAATGCAAGGACAGGCTATTTTTTAACATTAAAACACATAAACTGAATCTGTCACAGTGGACTTCATTTTCTTCTTTAGAAGCATGAAGATCTCTTACAGGATTTCAGGGCAGAAATACAGACAAATTTTTGCACTTAATACATATACTGCAATATTTGTACTATTTAGGTGAAAAGTTTGGAGGTACACAAGGTAAAAAATGCATAAAATAGGATAAAGAAACTAAAATCTCTAATAAAACTGTGGATTACAAACTGCAAACAGCCTAATTTTACTTTAGTATCTCAGCATACAAACTTTTTTTTTGAGGCATTCAGAAATTTCTGACTGGAGGTACAAAGCACAAGATCCTTAAGAACCCAGTTTAACGACAGTGTTGGTGAGCACCACTTAAAACAAAATCCAGATTCTCCTATTGCAATCAGGGTCCAGCATGACACCTGCCCTCCAGGCTGCCCCAGGTGCACTCACCTGGCTGATGGTGCTCATGGCTCTCATGTAGCTCTCGTTGCGGGAGCGGAACTTGGGGGATGTCAGCAGCCCTGCAGGGTCCAGGCTGTCCAGGCTCCTGTTGATGGAGACTTCACTCACTGCCCTCAGGTAACTGTGGCTCCGGATCTGAAGCTTTGGAGAGTGTTCACTGGATATCCTGGGAGTTTTGGGTGGGGGAAATAAAGAAGAAAGAAGGAAAAAAGATATTCCATCAAATCCAAATGGCCTCACCAGGAGTGAGAATAACCAGATGTTTTCCACTGGAACAGCATGACTTGAACAAGTCATGACACAGTCCTTGTATATTTGTAAAATAAAGGCAATGTTAGTACTTTTATTTGGATTACCCCGTCCTTTTATTTGCTGGAAGGAAGAGAATAGGATGGAAAGGATTTTATTTTCATTTTTTATACACCATGTCTAAGCATAATGGCAAAATTGCGTTCATTTTCTTTCTTGACAGCAGAATGGAAAAATATTACAGTGTACTGACAATGACAGCATCCAGCTCCTGCAACTCTCCCACTATGTTAGACTTTTGAAGTGACAACACTGGAATGACTTCACGAGTTGATTTTAAAAGTGCAAGGGCAGCCATTGAGATGAGCAGCAGAGAAAGTCCTGTGGCCTTACAGAGATGAATGAATGCAGCAACCATCAAGACCAGCTAGGGATGCAGGTAAAGAAAGAAGATGCCTGATAGTTTGATAGATCTTAAATTTATCAACTGAACATGCACATCTTAAAATGCTGCTTGGTGATGTGACTCTGACATGTTCTCATGAATGTACTCATGAAACGGGATGGTTTCTCATAGGGCTTTCAAGGGTGTACAGCCAATAGGGCAGGCAGATCATACAACCATGCAAAATGCACTCATGGTATGCCTTAACCTGGGAAATCATTCCAACAGCATAGACCACCTGATAAGGTCTGATATGCTTTAATTTTATTTTAGACCTGGCTTAAGCTGTGACTTAACCAAATATATGATAGGGAAGTAGCTTTACACAATGACGTCAAATTAGAAGTTTAAGAGTCACAGTCATATTTCTGAAGTGATATCTTTGCCTAGTTTTTCAATACAAGTGACAGGCGAGATGTACAAGTGATCAAAAATAAACAAACCCCCCTCCACCTTACCCTCCCATTCCCTAGGGAATTTGTATTTCTGCTGTGTTCCTGCCCTATGTACTAAGAGTCAGCTAGAACAATCCTCCACTTGTGAAATGTTTTATCCTCTGAATGTGCTGGCTAAGTGCTGTCTTCACAACCTGAGGCATCCTATAAAGATATGAGTCACAAAAAGTGTGTGAAATACGCTTGTATGAAATACAATTAATTTGGGGGATATGTCTCTTGAAAGAACTCATTAATGAATAAAGTATCAAAAGGGTGAGTCTCTAATATATTTTTTATTTTTAAATATTCTTCATGTATCACAAAGCAAACTAATCTCATAGAGATGTTTAGATATATGAAAGAAAAATCTGTAACCTAATTACAGGCTTAATCTTTGTCTCCTAGTCTTTAGAAATACATGCACAGCTGACCTGAAGAAGAGAATCCATTTTATGTCTAATTCCTGAAGCATTTGCAGATATTTTGTATTCAAGTATCTAATGATGGTAATTAGTATCAGCAATTTCCCAGTGGCATGAACAATTCTGGTAATTGTCAATGCATTTTGGGAGGACAATTCCATTGTGTAATTGCTCACCTAAGTAGTTCAGAAACCGGGTCTGTTTCTGAATAGTATAATGCTGTAATAAAATCTAGTCCATCTCTACAATACCATATTCTCTGGCTGCTAGTTACCTTCCTAATAAAAATACTTAAACTTATGCCAATTGCCCTATACCTCTGTCACAAGATGAAGAGAAAGCCTTTGCTTGCCATTTTCACTGTGCATACAGTGCAATACAGCAGCCATTTCCATACTCTTTGACTCCTCATACCACTTGATTCCATATGACAAAACCATCAGAATAAGTGGCGTTCCAAACAACTCAAAAAAAAAAAAAAAGGCAGAAAAAGTGGTGAAAAGTCATCTGTTAGTAATGGTTTCATTTGTTTATTGCATTTTGGTAACTAACATTAACCATGAACCTCTTGGAATAAAATATATTGCCTGTTATTTGATTAAAAAAAATAGAATGAATAATTCAACGGACATAATTTTTCTGATACATGTGAGCTACTTCACCACGCTCCAGATCTGCAAACTGATCAGCATCTCCTGAAATGCATTTCCTAGATTGGTTCAAAATGTATTTTATGATTATGATGTGAACAGTTCGCTGCCAATATGTGACATGCAAAATTCAAATAAGCTTGATTAGCTGCCAGTTAGTCAAATACGTCACCTGGGGCTTGTTGCTGCTCACTGATTAGCTGAGCTTGCAAGAAGACTGCAGCACATCACAAGATTCAATGTGCAGACATTGCCATGCAGAAATTTGCAAGTGCCAGAGGCATGTGCCCTTTAAAGAGTGGAACTAATATAACAAGATGCAAGTATCCACAGCACAAAGATTTTGTTGTGGCAGCCAGAATAAAGAGCGTGTAAGATACTCATTGGAGTGTCATGGAAAGCCACCACAAAGAATACAGAAATTAATTTTCTGAATGCATTAGTGTTGCATGATATATTCCCAACTCTACTTGAAACTAAGGAATTCTTCATAAAAGTAGATATTCCCCTTTTTTTTTCAGATGTGGATCCTCAGCACAGCTGACTTTTTTTTTTTTTTTGGCTTTCGTTCCTCACTATGCAACTGGCCAGTTTGACACAAATCCAGAACCACATTTTACAGGAGGCTATTTGTCTTAATCTGTGCACACCTCCCATCTCCTGTATAAACCAGAGGAGGTAATTGGATGCTGTTGAAGGAGGTAGCTCCTTGCTTACTGATTGCTACAATTTCTATTTCATTAGATGTAGTGGTGGGGAAAAGAGGAAAATAGAAAGCATTTAAACATAGAGAAAGAGACGTTGAAGGCTTGCACCAATAATGATTACTGCTGCTTCTATAGCTGTGTAATAAATTGTCACTATGTCCTACAGTAAAGTTTAATGAACAGCTGAAATGCCACCAGGAACTTTGATAATATGGCACTTATGAATAAATCTGACTATGTATGATGTGCAAGATCTGAATGTAAAATTAATTTTCTTGGAGTTACTATTACCAGTAATGTATAAATGAAAATACCTTTTTCTTCCTTGAGGGTTCAAGACCATCTCTTATCCTGCATTACCTAACTTTCTGTTTGTGCCGTTGTAATTTCCACAGTAAGTACAACATGTCAGGGACTGAGACTTTGGGACAGCTCTTTGGCCAATACAAAATGGTCTTTTGGCTCCACTCACTGCATTGGATGTATTAATTGGCAGAAGTGGGATGTGAATTATTTAGGTTCTTAAACAAGCTCCTCAAGCATGCTCCATCATTTCTGCTCTGCACTCACAAGTGGCAGGTCTTCACACTGGCTGCACCGTGCTTTTTCCCCACACTGCTGCCCTTGCCCCATGCCTGGATGGGAGCACAGCCAGAACAGCATCACTCTGATACCATACAGGGTGGGAGGCGAAGCACTACTGAATGTGCTTCCCAAAAAAACGTAGCAAGAGGCATCAGGAGGAGATGAGAGGTCTGTGTTGTTGCTGCTCTGCTGATTGCCATTGTGGGTTTCCCAAGGGGACTGACAAGAGAAGGAGCCAGCCCTGAGCTGAAGTGGGTGAAATGGGAGTCTGCTGAGTCCCAGCAGATAAAAAAATACTCCCCTGGGTAAAGGAAGGCAAGTGCCTCTGATCTGCACTGTGCATCAGGGAAGAAGATCAAGGTACCCCACCAACGAGGCCAAAATGGTACAGAAATTCCATGACAAGCTCTGAGAGGCAGGAGAATGTTCATTTAATCAGAAAATATGTTCTAGTGAAGCATCTGAACCGAAGATCATGTAGGTGTATAAAGGAAGTCTCTGCATACTGTACTGAGATTTCTGCTCTGTACATTTCAAACACACCAACACCTCCTGTTTTCATTCAAATAGAGAAAGTATTTAAAACATGTACATCTAATCACCCTACCACTGTGGCAACATGCATGGTAAGAAATGCTTCTAATTTGCTGTTACAGATGTGTTTGTATTTACATGATAATAACATGATTTACATGATTTATTTCAGATGAAAACACATTCTGGTCCCTCATTCATTTGATTATTTGTGGAGTAAGGAGTTGGTTGGTGTAGACATTTGTGAGAGGAGCTAGATTCAGTTACTTTGCTCTGGAGGTTACAGGGGAGCCAGAGAGGGACCCTTCATCAGAAACTGCAGTGAAAGGACAAGGAGTAAAAGCTACAGACTGAAAAAAGGAAAAATCAGGTTAGATATTTGGAAGAAATTATTTTGTGTGAGGATGGCTAGACATTGGAACAATTGCCCAGGGAGGTCGTGGATGCCCCAACCCTGGCAGTGTTCAAAACCAACTTTGATAAGGCCTTGAACAATCTAGTGGTGTCCTTGCCCATGGCAGTGGGGGGGCAGATGATCTTTAAGGTCCATTCCAAGCCCTTAATATTCTGATTCTGTGATTCTAAATCAAAGGGTTCAAAATGCAGTGTTAGCAATTAACAGTGAAATAACTGACTATATTCTTGGAAGAGTTCCTATGCCTTGAAAATGTCTTTCAAATGACAAAGAGAAGATAGACAACAGGGATTTACATAAGCAGGCAATTTTAGTTTCAAATATTTCCTTTTAATTTAGGAATGCACAATGCACTCTGTCATATACATGTTCTTTATAAAAAGCATTTTTATTGATCACATTTCATTTCTGAATGAAGAAAGGGAAAACCAAGCCTTATGATAGCTTCTTTTTTTTTTTCCTTTAAGGCCAGACACGATATAATAAAACATAGTCCTGGAACTCTATTGTCTTCTGCAAGTTCAGCAGTCAGAATCATAGCACAGTACAGTGTTGTGCCAGATGGGTACTGTGTTCTGCCAACAGAAAATGACAAAGCAAAGTAAAAGTCCAGAAACATGCCCCAAATGCTTCTGTAAGCCAGCAGAGGAATGTGCTACAATTTTGCATTTTAGAAGAGGAAGACCTCAACAAATACACTGCATGCAACATGAAACCAAGAAAAAGTAAACCTCAAAGCCACCACTACTGTTAAATATCCCAGCCCTCAATTGTGCTGCATATAACTGACAGCTTGGGGTTCCATGGGGATAAATTATCCTCTGCTCAGTGTTCCACCTCTGGCGTGGCTGGTGGGCACATCCAACATACATTCCTCTGCTTAGTTTTATTTGCATTTCAGCGTTGCTAGAAGGTAGAATAATCCAGTGCAGCCTGACACAAGGTGAACACTGAAGGACACCAGAGAGGAAGATGTAGAGAACAATTTACTGATGTGCATCTGTCTGATCCTACACATGACATGGGTCAGCAAAGCTGGGGTAATTTTTCTAGGTTGGCAACTATGCTCTGCTGCTTTTTGGTGCGGTGAACAGGGACCTGATGGAGACATGGGCAGCACATAAACAGTTTTTAGCATTTGCCCTCCCCACCCCAGATTTTTCTGAGTCTGAAGATTTCCTTTTGTGGTCAAGTGAACTTCAGCATGGGGATTTCCTGCCTTGAAGCTAAAAAAATATATGCCAATAAAACCTCTCTTTAAGTCAAGACCCTGCTAAAAGGTCAGGTGTGAGAAAGAAAATTCTAAAACTCGGATATACCCAGAAAAAGCTTATCTGCTGAAGAGCAAAACAATGTCATTGACACAAGAATGGCATTTCTTCCTTCTGCTTCTACTACCAGATCAGAAATTGTCCTTGTTGCATGGAGCAATCAACACATACCACAAGATTGCATGGACATGCCTGTGACACAGAGCTTTTCCCATTCTAAGAGGCGGAAATTGCAGTATGGTGCATTTGTCTCTATCTGATTTTTTAGATTCTCTTGGGAAACAGAAGAAAGAAAAAAAGGAAAAAAAAAACAATCTAAAAGCCCCCACAATTTGGTGTTATGCATCTGTATCTCCAGCTGTTGTGCAGTTTTTGAGTGAGCACATGGTGTCCTGCCAGAGAGCTTCTGTTTGTTTGAGGGCAGCAGGAATTGGATTGATGTTTTATAGTAGAAAATGTTTCTAAAAAGACCAGTCCCTTTTAAAACCCTCCACATCTGACTACTGCCAGCTTCAGAATCAACCATGGGACCACTTTGTGCTTTTGTTACAATCCTGCTTTCCTCTCAAAGGACACAGAAGCTTTGGGGTTTTTTTCTTCTTTTTAGGATGTGGAGGTATTGAGGTTGCATGAATTTATTTCATGAGCAATCGTTAGTTATTAAAATATTATCAAACAAAGATGACTACTGAATAAAAAGTTCACATATACATTATAACACATCTTCCCTTTTATCTCAAAGATCCTCTCAGGTGCTTTGTACAACCAAAAAATACCACTGGGTAATGTATTTAAAGAACATTTCCCTTGTCTTTGACATACTGTACTTTGTCCTTGCATTCTAGATAGACATGGTGAAAGAATAGTGCACAGTACAAAAATGGCACATATGCAATTGAGTTGGCAAGAAAAGCAGATGGAAGATGATGCAGACAGACATTATACAATTCTCTTTAATAAGAAATCTGGTCTACATGCTGGTTCTGATTGCCATGTGTGTGTGTGCGTGGGTATAGCTGTGAGCACTCTTTTCTTCCATCCTGGAGAGAGAGAAGAGATTCTGAAAGGTAGAAATAGTTCCACTCAGATGAACCAGCTCAACCCAGTGATGCCAGGGTAACCTGCTTCTGTGTAAAACCATTTTTTTGTTTTCACTAGAAGACAAATCCACCCTATCATGTCAAAAGAAGCAGGGTTAGGAGCAGCCAGCTTGAGAAGAATAGTTCTCCCAGAAGACCCTTTGAGGAAAGCTATAGGCCTTAATGTCCCCTACTGCCAATCTCGCTGGGTACATGCTCAAAGGGGTTTTGCTGGAGGCAGTTTGTCTGAGCCTAGACCAAATGCTCCACAAAGGCTCTTGCCTTTTTCAGCACAGCTCTCTTTTGAGTGGGCACTAATGATCCCAGGAACCAGTCCTGTTCAGAACAGAGAAATGTATTTACCCAAGTTGGAAAAGGTTTTGCCTTGCATCAGATACAATGGGCTGAGAATGCAGACTGCCTGAGGGCCTGAGCAGGTCAGCCATACTCACAGCCTTGCCTGGAGCCCTTTGGACCTTGCTGGGGTGAGAATGAAGCCTTCCACCACTGCTTTGATGAACTCTTTGCCAGCACAAAAGTTATACCCTCCTTCCTGCAGAATCTACTCCTTCAGCTCTCCTCATCATGGCCAGACATATCCACCTGATTACACATCACTTTCCATTCTTGGTTACTCCAGCACCACCTCTTCTCACTAGTGAGACTCAGAAGTCATCTGCAGTCTGCTCAGATGAAATTCTTATTTTAGCAATTCAGGAATTCCCCCTTGTCCCATCACTACATGCCCTGCTAAAATGTCCCTCTCCAGCTCTCTTGTAGACTCCCTTTAGGTACTGGAAGGCCTAAAGAATATAAAGAAGATATTCCCCATTGCAGTCCTTGTACAATCACAGTCTCCACAAGCTCGGACCTCACCTGCTTAGCTAAATTTTCAGGTCTCCCCCATTCACATGTTAAAAGTTTGATTAATTCTGCCAGTGGGAACACCAAAGAGTTACAGATCTCTGCCAAACCGCAAGAGGAAAGCAGTTACTTTTCAGGAATGTCACCTGGCTGTGTGCTGTGCTGGCAGCACACCCAGCTCTGCCTGCTTAGCACCATGATTTATGCAGGAGCTCTGGCATGCTCCCGGGAGTGGGAGGATGGAGCTCCAGCTCCCTAAAAGGCATCTTCTGGGCAGACTTCCCATAACTGAAAGGCCCTCCCGTGCTACTCCGTGTTACAATATTGGGTAGTATTTATCTACAAATAATGTTTTCTAGGTAAATACTAAAAAAAGTATTTGCTGTGGTGAATGTCACTGAAAACTTGCAATGTATTTTGAGCTTTCAGTGTCTTCAACTCCACAGGTCCTCTTGGACTGGAAACCAGGCAATGATCACCCACACACTGCATGGCCATGTGCCTGCAAGCCCTGTCACATATCTGCATTTGAGTCACCTCCTTCAGAAAGACATTGCCAAATATCCAGATTAGATCTGCATAAACAGCTCTCAGTGAGATTAGGGAAATATCTTAGTTTTGCAAGTCAACAACATTACTCTAAAACCTTCACGTACATAAAAAGCCACCTGCATTTTCCAAAAATTTTATTTTACATATGCAGCAATTTTTCACTTCCTATTCAGTATTCTGCCAGTTCAAAACTTTTGGCTACCTAGTAAAGGGAAACAAAAAAAAGCAAAAGCAGCAGATTCAACACCATCTGTACAGATGTGCAACACAAGCCAAACTACTGGAGAAATGGAAAAGCAAGCACATTTTAAAGCAATGAGAAGGGTAGGCTAGTAACTCTGCCAGGAGAAGGGAATAATCCCAAATCCAACTAAGCTAAGGGGGTGAGCTTCTCTGAGTAACAGCCCTATGTCCAAATGAAAATTGGAGGCAGCAAGATTCAACACAAGGCTATGCATGTTACCTAACAAATGCTGTGAGTGTCTCACCCATTGTGGGCACACATTATTTCTTGATAACACTTGCAAATTGTTGACCTGCAGTGTAGTAGGTGCTGGTGGTGAATGAACATGGATTTTCTCTTCTCTCTTGATGGGGTTATTTTGAAATATCACAGAAGCACTCTTATCAAGTGGCTACTTCAGTATTATCTATTTTAGCTGGTTTGTGTTTGAAGAACACAAGTTTAAAATGCCTGAAGAGAAGCCTGCCTTTTCTTCTTTTATAAGCAAGTACTTCTCACTTAATATGTTTTGTTTCTCTGCAGACACCTGGAAGATGGTGACTTGAGATAGGATCCAGCTACTCCTGAGGCACAGGGGTTGGGGTGGGGGTGTGATAGGATAGAGCAAAGTTATCCTGGATAACTCTACAGCCATTTTCTTGAGATATGTCTGAATAAATACAGGTTGGAGCTCACATATGACTTGCAGCTGTCTCCTCCTGATAAAAAAAGCAAAGATTTTTGGGGAAACTGACTGAGATAAAACCCTGCAATTTCACTTGTCATACCAAAGAAGCTAGAAATAGTAACTTTTAATCATGTTTTTATTGAAAGTAATGTCTGGATTGCAAGTAATATAAAAAATGATGGTATGCAGTAGGGTTTCTGGAAAATTCTTTACTGATCAGGCAGAAGTCTGTTGCTCTGAGGGATTTTCCCTTTTCTTACTGATTTTACAAAGCAAAAGCAATACCCCAGGAGCAGGGAGAATTTCTCACCGTGTAACTTTAGCACAGCTATTCCTTGGAGGAAAAGGAGAAGCTATCACTTTCCCTTCAGATGCTTTTACATCAAAAGAAATTCCTCAAAACAAACCCAGCTAATTCCAAACCCCCGGCTATTCATATGTATTTTAATATTCCCTTTTTCCATCATAAATTGCTTCCAGTTTTGTTCTGCAGTAATTACAAAAGGACCTGTTTGCTGTACTGAGATACAACATAAGGTGATAATCTATTTCAGGTATATATATATAGTGGTCTGGGCAAGTTATGTTGCCAGTGCTCTTATAAACAGGGCCAAAGCACTAAATATCTCAAGGTGGAAGTCTGAAGTCAATATCCATTATGAAAATCTTCTGATAAATAGAAGTTTCTTGAAAAGATGTGAAATTATGCTTAACACACATTTTTAGATTTCTTCTTGTCCTTATAAAAAACCCCCAACATATGCTTTCTGTGTTAGAGGCTGTTGTTGGGCCAAATTTGTACAGAATAAATCCTAGATAAAGTCAAACTAATTTTATTTTTGAGCATGAGAGAACCAAAGAAATAAATGTCTTAAGGAATCTGCATAATAATGCAAAATCCTGCTTGGGACTGAAAGGGACTTTTTTTCCCCTTCAGTTCTTTAAAGCAGGTATTTTTTGATCCCCTGAACCAGAAATACTCTGAAACATTTATTTGGGTCTGTTAGTAAAGGAATGGACAACCAGTTGTCATGTCATTCATCACATTGGCAGTATCAAGTACAAAGATTCAGATTGGGGCAATGAGAATGTAAAAAATATTTCCAAAGAGTGGATGCCCTTCAGCGTTGTGGAACTTCAAAAGGATTGTGCAACTCATTTTAAAAGAAGAAAGCCTTAACTCCTGAGGAAGTCAGGTGGTTTCTTGACCTGTAGCAGTAGGCATTCTTATGTATTTCCAAATATTTGTTTGAATTTAATTTCCATACTTGTAATTAAAGCAAAAAAAATTTTAGAAAAGCACAAATGTCTGTGTTTGCATTGAAGGGGATAAAGCTAGTTCCTTACTGATTTATAGTGTGCTCTGTATCCCATCTAAACCACAAAACAGACAAACACTTGGTAATTGAGTTAAGTAAACAATCCCTCTTCAGAACATAATATACATGGTATATTATGGTGAAGGATACAGGGTGAAGCTGAAGATGGCCTTTGGTTCTGCTCAGAAGATGAAAACACTTGGATATCTATGCTTTTGATTAAAACACCATAACAGAAAAATACCCCAACACAAGAAAAAAACAGTTCCCAAAAAGCCCTCTAAATTTTTCTGGATAAATATATTCTACTGACATTTAAAACTACAGGCAATTGACTGGTGGTTCATGGGTTCAGATTTCAGTGTGGACTGAAATTTGCTTTTTGACCTGGAGGAAAAGTCATAGTCTCAGAATACAGGTGTGTCAATACTTCCCTACAGCCCCTCTGTGGCTGTGGGTGGCTTTGTGATGCTGAACTAAAGTCAGCAAACATAACTGAGCTTCTTGGATGGAAATGAACAGCAGCACCAAACTTTCATTGTATTACTGGAAGCTAAGGTAACAGAACAACTGAAATAGTAATCTTCAGCCCCAGAGACTGATATTGTATATAAAGTAGAATACCTGGTTAATCAAGACTAAAGAATGTTGGGAGTGATGGTTAAAAGGTACTTGAGAAGAAGTAAATTTTCTGATTAAAACCATGATTGACTATGAATGGTGATTGGTATAGATATTATATCATCTCAAGTCAATGGTTTTGCTAAGGTACAACAGAACTGCTTGAAAAGGTCTCCAGCCTAGTAAAACTTCAGTAACCTATTGAAAAGTTTAATGCCTAAAATGTCAATTTAAAGTAAATTGTAATGAAACCTGCATTACTTTCTAAAGCCCCACAACTCTTATGAGAAGGGATAGAATTTTTCCCTGAACTTACTTAATTTAACTTTGTTAAAGTACCCTCTTCCTCAGATGACCTCTTCCTTAAACGGCTGTTGTACATAGAGCAGGTATTTTTACTGCTCTGTCACCTTTATTAGGGAAACAACAACATTATGATAACTTTGATCCATTTTTATTGTCAGCATCACCAGGGCAGAGACCTGTGTGATGATGTTTGAACAGCAGTATGTCTGCATGTGCAGGTGGGATGCCACTTTCGAAGGGCTACTCAGTGTCCTAGGACTCTGGTTTCTCTTGTGGTGTGTCAGGCAAGGGCCAATTTGTCAATCCATTGAATTCTGTCCCTCCAACTAAGTATATATGGGGATTGAAGCTAAGCAAAATTAGGTTGAGCATTTCACCTCTGCAGTAGCTTTACAGCTTCTGGAACTATCCAGAAAGGGATGGGTCAGTTGTTAATGACATGAACACACCTGAGCTGCCTGCTGTTGTATGGGCATGCACTGACACATCCAAGGAGATGGAAGAAGCACTGGTCTCCTGCTCACTGTCTAAGCACAGTATTGCACCATGACTGGACAAACTAAGCTGCTTCAAATTTGTCACTTTTTCAATTAAGTATACATCAGAGATCAGCTGTGATAAATCACCTTGTTGGATCACAGAAATGCAGTAGAACTGGGTCAACCTTCTTTACCTGACTGCTACTGGGAATCATATAATAAAATGTACAGAAGGGATTGAAAAAGCTTGAGAACACTGTAGAGGTGACCTTGAAAAACTGAAAGTTTGGTAATATAACACAGTCACGGATGTGCACACGGAGGCACCATGGATTACCCAGCAAGCAAGGGGCTGGAGGATGCTAGTCTGAAAAAATAACTTCACAGTAGCTAAACTAAGGGAATAATTCTTAAGAAAGAGCTCCATTTACTGTCACTGGAGCCAGCCAGCCACTAGAGGGAGGAACGATCTAGTGCTGCCAGTGGCTGCTATTTCTTATCCTTCCACAATTCATTATGGTTTTTTAAAGCTCATCTCATGAGGCTTGCAAAACTTTCCAGTTAAAGGAAAAAAATATTGAGCTTTCACAGTTGGTGAAGAAAGCACACAAACACACAGTTCCAGGGCTCAAGAAACAGAAAACATATAAAAAGAGGATCTTCATGTCTCCTTAGGAATATATTCTGCTATTTACAGCCCATATGAATTGCAGACCTGATTTTCAATTAATTAGGATTCATGGAGCAATTTAATTTCATGGCATTCAGGATATCATTAACAAAAATTGTAGGATTGAAAGCTTTTTTACGTGCCTTTTGTGATTCAAAATATTTTTCTTGGTGACTAGAAAGGGCAGGTCAGTACTGCATTTGAAAAAGGTATTTTTCTTCTGTACAGAAACCAGCAAGTTGCTAAAAATGTAACTTTCATATTCTTTAGGAATAAAGCTATTTGAAAGTAGAAACCGAAGAAAAGCCCAACACAATAACACACTCTCAGTAGCTGCATTGCTAATCTTTTGCCTTTCACTCCAGATTACTATGCTAAACATCCATTTATAGCAGGAAGGAAGCAATTTGGATATGTGAAGCAGGGTTTTGTGTGTAGAACTATTCCCTATTCACTGATAAGAAGATATTCAGTAACAGGAAAATGCTAAGTAAAATTAAAAAGCTGTTTTTATCTGAAGAAAAGCAAGTAGTTAACGAGATAGGTAATTGCTAGATGTTTAGCAGGACAAATCTTAAGAGTTTTGCTAGAGGTCTGTTAATGGAAAAGTCTGAAAAAAGATCTTTTTCCTCAACTTAGACAAATTCTGCTAAGTTAGCAGGCCCAGTTCTGTCTTTCCAAGCAGGAAAAAGCCAAGCTTAAACTAAGCAGAAAAAGCTTTTTCATTAAAAGACTGTGGAAAGCTCACGGATAATCTAGTTTTGAGTGCACTAACAGTTTGGGATGTAAGTGAAAACTTCTCCTCCTCTACCCTTGTGGGTTTTACTGTACCTGGCTCATGTTAGATAATTAGGCTGCCATCAGTGTAGAACCATGGGTGCTGCAGTCTACCCTCTTCAAAGAAGAGAAAGCAGGAGACAATATGTCAGAGACAAATCTTTCCCACAGCCTTCCAAATGGCTTTTCATCAGAAAATTCACGGGTTTTCCAGGAATAGTCACACACAGAGCATACAGTGGGAACCCCCTCCACTAAACCAGACTCTGATTTTCAGTGTGTGGTGTACTTGCTTCTCTGCAGCACACACCATGGCAGCTCAGGCTCTGAAAAGTACTAAAATAGCTTTTCCTAGCTCTAAAGCCTTCCCTATGGAAAAGAAAAAAAAAAAGGAAAAAAAGGCATTTTAAGATTCCCTTCTGTTATAGTGTGAAGAGTCACAAATACAAAGAAAATTTATAGAGAAGTGAGTGGGAAGCTGTGCGTGAGCGTACGTGGGCAGGTTGAGGAGGGAAGAGGAGATGTACAGTGAGCTGAAGGGCATCTGTGAGAATATCTGAACCACCTCTAGGACATATGTTAGCAGTGGTGTGGGCTGCATAGTGGTGAGAGATGGGGAGGTCTGTCCAGTTAGGAAAAGATCAGACCTATGAATTTCAACAGACACAGCAAAATGTAACATTACTTAGCGCTGGGAGTAGCTTGCTACCCTCTGGGCTTTCACATGGCACAGGGAGTACAAAGATGTGCAGCAGGTGGAAGGAGAGAAGGGAGGCACGGCTGAGGAGGAGCTACAAGAACTGACCCTTTTATTCCTTGGTGGGGCCTTGCCAGCCTCTGCAGTTCTTCCTCTGGCAGGGAAGCATGAGGATGATGGAAGTTCTTCTCTCCGTGCTGTGCCTCACTGCTCACAGCAGTATGGTGGGGCTCTTCCCAGACATCTCAGTGAGCACCAGGAAATGCTGCCACAAGCCTCTCTATGGGAGCACCAAACAGTAGCCAAGGGGACGATGACTAAAACTGGCTGTACACCATCTCCACAGCCTCTTTAGAAGGTTCTCTAATTGTCTAATTGTCGCACTAAGTGTAATGAATCGATCCTCGTGACAGCCTGCTGTACAGGAGGTGAGTGCCATCGTCCCCTTCTGCCCAGAGCTGGAGGCACAGGGATAGCCGTGCCAGGGAACAGCAGCAGTGGGATGTCCTCCAGTGGGATGTCCTCATCCCCTGCTCCCGAGGGCACAGCCTCCTGCCATGGAGGCACAGCACCCCTCTGGCAGAGAAAGGGGCACGACCCCTGAGAGCTTTGCCATTTCAGTCCTTCATTTTAATTGCTCAGCTGATCCGCCCCTTCTCTAGGGGAGCAATTCAAGCCAGGCTCTTGTTCCAGGTGCACCCCTCAGGCTCCTTTTCGACCTGAGAAACACCATGCAGCAAAATCATACCTTAGAGTGCTCCTGAACTATAATTAACCTTAGTGTATCATTTTTATGGAAAAGAAAGCAGTTAAATTTGTCTGAATTCAAAAGGACTTGGAAGAAGAGTGGCAAGATAATGTTTTTTTAACAAGCAGCTTAATTAATTCATGGCAGAAGTTAGCATCCCATTGTGTAGGGTAGGAGGCAGACATTTAAAACCTTTTATCAACTTTGTCCAGGGAAGAAAAAAACCTCAATAGAACGGATTTTAAAATGCTTCATTTGAGATTTGTAAACAACCCACTGTAGAATCCAGCAGTGAGGACCCAGATCCCAATTGCATAGTATTCCCAAGGAATATCAAAGAAACAGTCAAGAACCATTTTAACGTGTCTTATTCTTGTTAAGTCTCACGCCTTAGGGAGAAAAACTAGAGTGTTGATTTCATGGTACACAGCTCCCAAAGGAGCACAATGCCATCCCAAAGGATATGTCACGCCTTTAACTGGGGGCAGTGGGTAGCCCCAGGAGAAGGGCAAGATATTTACATTCATCTCAGATCTAACCTGGATCACATTTAACCTTCCCATACTGGCTGACTTCAGTGCTGCCCATCATAGAGGCATTGGGGGAGTAACTGTGATGTATAGGATAGCACAAAATAAACTGTGGCATTCAACCCAGAAGTAAACTTTTACTTGTGTCTGCCTACTAAACAAGATTAATTTTACTTCCTCTAGAAATATAAATATTATAAGAAGTGTTTAGATTTTTTTTAAAAAATGGATAGCTGAAAATGTTGTAAAAGAGGGTTGCAAATAAATTTCAAAAAATTTAAAATCAGAGTTCTAAGTTTTACTTTACATGCCAGTTTTATTTCATCCTTTTCATTAAACATACTTCTTAAAAAAAAACCCCAAACCTTCCTCTATGTATTATTTATTATTCTCTATTTTGTACCTGGTTTAAAGGACTTATATAAAATAAAATACATAATCTGGAAACATATTCAAAAGAAGAATCTCTACAACATCAGTGTAAAACTACAGCCCTGTTTTTGAAGAGACAGCTAGCTGTTCAGGTGATTCATTGTTTGTATAAACTTCAAATGGATTATTTTATTATTCTTTGGGCTGTTGCCCTTAGGGGAACTAGTTGCATTAAATAAAAATGTACCATTATATGGACATACTGATTCCAAGAACAGGGGAAGAAATATAGTCATAACAGGCAATTTTCAGTAGAAAATGCGGGCTTGTCCATATTCTGCCAGAGGCAAAGCACTCAGACGGATACCGCAGTCATCACAGAGAGATAACGAATCTGATTAGCTTCCCTGGAGAAGGAACAATTAGAGCTGATAGGATAAATCCTCGGCGCTCACGTGTGTTTGCACAGGGATCAGTGTGCAAGGACCACCTGACTGCTGGCCAGTGACAAGGGCACCTCAGCTGCTGGGCTGCCACTGCAGCAACTTCTGTCTGGAGAAATGCAGCAGGGAGCACACCCAGTTGCTGAGGAAATCACTCCAAAGATAGCTTGAAGCGTGACTGTGTGCAGCTGCCCACCACATGTATGGTGGCAGCAATGGAGCACCAAAACCAAAGGGAGACGGAGCTGTTTTCATCACAAGCTGCACGCCTTCCCAGTGAAACAGGACACAAAGAGAGGGATACAGGAGTGCTAACAACAGACTGGCACTAGTCAGGACAAGAAACCGTGGGATGAAAGAGCTGTGAAAGACTCATAAGAATGATGTTAGTAATTGCACTAAGGGAAAAAAATAGTAATCAAATAAACACTGATGAAATTCTAGCAGGAGGATGTGTAAGGATCAGAGTTACAATAAATGGAAGCAGAAGAAGCTGCTACATACTGATTATTTTCAAAGTGTGAAACTCATAACAAAAGGCAAATAAGAAGTGGGGAGGTGGAAATACAGAAATAGTTGATAGGACATTAGTTTACTGGGTGAAGGGACAGTGACTGTAATTGTGCTGTTCTTCATGCAAGTCTTGTCTCTTTTAATGGAGAAAGGACACTTAGCTAAGTCCTGAGGTTTATAAGAATACTAAGGAATTACTTATTTAAAAAAAAAGAAAAAAAAAGAGAGATAAAAGAAAAGGAGCAACAGAAATACTGATATAGTGCTGACATTCATTCCAGCCACTGTCAGTGTAGCACCTCAGTTATGAATAAGGCATCATCCACTTCCTCTCAATTCAAACTTGTTCATCAACTTGTAAACAACAATTAATTTGTGCCCTAAGTCAAATGATCTTTCTGTAGGGGGCTGGGAAGTGTTGAAGGACAGGAAGTAATAGACAGAAGAGTTACCTCTCTGCCAGAAATGACATCCTACCCAACAGAAAATGACTGAAGAACTGCAGTGGAACAGCCTGACTCACCAGCATTTCAAACAAGTCTGAGCAACATATCTCTGCCAAAGCCCTGCTGTCTCACAGCTTTTACAGCCACATGCCTGACATGGGTCCAACAACTCCTGTGCAAGGCTGGAATCCTTGGCTAGAGATTTAGATTGGACGTTATTGACAAGGCAGTGCCAGCGTTCATGAGATTTCAAACATTTTTTGATTTCAGCTTCTTGAGGATGGTTTAATGACAAGTCGGTTACATCCCGCTAGAATAGAGAAGCAAAGACCTATTCAAAGTAGAAATTGTCTTCCCTTAAAATTTCATCTTTTATAAATAGAAATTTATCACTTCTACAAACATAACTATTATGTGATGAAGTTAAAATTCAGTTGATGTCATTGACAGCATTTCACCCGGAGTGTTTCTAAGTTTTCTGCATTATGTACTTATCCTTATTTTTGAGATTTATATAAACTTCAGAACCAAATTATTTTTTAAAATGCAATGAAAGCAAAGTAGCAGTTTTAAGTTTTGTAAAACAAAGAGGAAAAGTAATAAATGAAATAAGAACCTTGTATTATTTGGCATTATAGTACATCTTCCAGTTTTTGTTATGCAGACAGTACTAAATACTGATCATTGTGAGAGAGTTTTAATAAATGACTATATTATAACTCTCCTGATGCGATAAAGTAATAAAAAATAACTGTGAACATTTTTAGGACTAACCCTAGGAGGACTACCTCCCAAAAGTAGTTTCTCAAGGTTTTCTTTCAAGCATAGAGTAATGAAGGCTTAGCACAGATTTGCTGTAGCAATTGTCATATATTAAACAGGAGAGATTTATATACTAGTCCTGAAATCTCCTGAGATTGCCTTCAGCATGATACATCACTGTCACAGTTCATAGCTGCACAGGCACAGCTCAGGTATGTCTGCCAGCCCAACATCACTTGAAGAAGAGAAGGATTTGGGTGCTGTGGATGTGGCTGCTGGCATTTGGGGATGACAAAACCAGTCAGTGCTTTCTGCAGTCGCTGGGGTTGCTGGAGGCAAAGCTGCTGGGCAGCTTGGGTGCAGGCTAGTTGTGGTAGCACAGCCCTTCTGGAGGGGAATGGGAAATTGCTGTGTAGCTCAGTTGCAGATGGAACCACAGAAATATCTCACAAGAACTCAGTAGCTGCTTCAAAAGGTGCTTTCAACATTTTTTTTCCTCACACCAACAAATTAAACAGTGATTGTATGATGGTTCTCTGCCCTTGTGGTATACAATGGGTAAGAAAGCAGGCATGATGTAAAAAAAGCAATTAAGGATTTTCTCTCATTTCCACACTCCTAAAAAAGATTTATAACTTCTTTAGAGGAGAGATTTTAAAAAGTCAGGTCTCTTCAGATGAACTTTCATTCACATGTGTCACAGGGAGCAAAGTAGTATTTGTTGCGGCACCTATTAAACTTTGCTGCCCTATGCTCCCTCTCTTTACCCTGAACCCAAGCCAGCAGAGAATTACTAAATTAAACTGAAAGTTACGCTATCTTAGCAGTAATACAAGCACAAGAAAATTGAAGAAACAAATTACTGGGTATCCATATAACTTGGATAGAAATAGTATCCTTTATTTGTAAGGGCAGAACAAGTTTTGGTCTTAATCTCTCTTTCTTTCACCCTAATATGATGCAGGTTAACAGAAGATCCCAAAGCATGTCAGCAAAAACACTGTCTTGTACTTTCACATTAAAACTAAAGCAATGTACACTATTTAACTTTTTCCATTTTTAATCTGAAAGAGCTCCACCATTTCACTGTGAAAAATAATTGCACTTCTAGCTGACCAGAATAGAAAATTATTATGAATAATTAACTTAATTATTGTTGCTTGCCTGTTTGTCTTGTTACGCAGAACATTAAGGACTCCAGACTGATTTTTTTGCAAATGCAGGTCTCTTTTTATGCCTGTGAATCTTCTGCATGGCAGGTTCAATACATCAGCTGAGCTCCCCTCAGCGAAATAAGCCAGACAGGATGAGATCACATACCAAGGGTCAAGCATGGCATGGCTGGCAGCGGTGGGAACACGATTTCAAAATGCTTGCAATGAAATAACATTTAAAGAACATGAAAGAATTTGTGCAGCACTGCTGTGGGTGGGATATCTATATTTACTGTTCCACAGAAGGCCTTCAGGAATAATTTGGTCCCGAGGAGAGTTTTAAGTAAGAACAGTGATAGTGGGTGTATTCAATAGCCTGAGAAAGACAGACAGAGAACCAAAAAAGATAGGTCTGGAAGGGTCTTCAAGAGGTCATTTGGTCCCTCCTTCCACCCTAAAGCAGGATCAGCAATATCTAAATTTGTTCTGACAGACATTTCTTACCCTTTTCTTGAGAATGTCCAGTGAAGTGATTTCTTCTGGCAATCAACTCCCACGCTTAACTATCATTACTGCTAGAAGCATTTTCATAACATATAGCCTGTGTATACTTTTGCAGTCTTTTCTATTTCCCTGTCTCCAATGGACATTATTAACTCCCTTTCTGAGGCAGCATTTTAAGTATGTGGGAAGAACTAGGGCTAAAAATAAAGAAGACCAGTTTTGTAGACAAACCTGCATGCTGGCTCTGTAAAGACTATACACTGGAAGAGATGGCTGAAAAACACATTTTGATTCAGTAACTACAATTGTTTTTCTTAACACAAGCCCTAGAAGTGCCCATTTTGCTACATTAAGTACAATGATAGGCTTTGCTTCTTAAGAGATAACAGTGCTACCTTGCATTCATCAGCATAATTTGCTGTAAAATGTATAAATGTTTCCAGGATTTAGTTGAGAGAAGCTAGGATGCTGGAAGTCCTAACTTTCATCTGTAGCTATGTTCCATATAAAGCTAAATCTTGTGAAAAGGTGAACCAGATGATTAGACACAGGACAAGTATATTCATGACTGCAAATAAGACAATCAGCTAAATGAGGTTGCTGCTTTTCTTTTACAGGTTACTGACTTCCAAAAATTTTCTACAGTATTGCCAAAACCATCACATTTTGGCTAGAAAAGTTATAGGCTTTTTCCTTTTTTTTTTTTTTTTGCCAATGTTTATGCCTGGAGAAGAGGTCACCTCCAGGGTGACCTTATTGCAGCCTTTCAGTACCCTAAAGGGGGCCTACAGGAGAGCTGGAGAGGGACTTTTTTACCAGAAGAGCATGTAGTGATAGGACAAGAGGGAATGGCTTCAAACTGGAAAAAAAACCACAAAAACAAGTGTAGGTATTAGATTAGATATTAGGAAGAAATTCTTAACTATGCCTGTGGTGAGACATGGGAAGAGGTTGCCCAGAGAAGCTGTGGATGCCACATTCCTAGAAGTGTTTAAAGCCTGGCTGAACTGGTCTAGTGAAAGGTGTCCCTGTGCATGGTGGGGGGGCTGGAAATGGATGATCTTTAATGTCCCATCTAACCCAAACCGTTCTATGATTCTATGGATATTTTAATGCAAGTTTATTTTACACAGTATGATTGCCTCAAATTTCAGCAAGTGAAGGTAAAAGTACAAGTGGGACAGTAACAATAGAATACATCACAGATTACAGCAAAATTTTCACTTCTCATCTCAGAGAAACAAGAAATAATATTTATACAAAATTTCTCTCATGCCCATCAGTGATACTAAACCTGAACTGACTGAATGTGCTTTATAAATCCATCACTAACAACTGTTCATTAAAAGCTCCAATCTCTAAGTTCCTCCAATAAATCAATATTCTCGCCTCCTTAAATATCATATACAGAAAAAAAATGTCAGCTGTCAAGAAAACCATTGGCTCCCAAAGTATTCTCACCTAGTACCTCAAAATAAATATATTTTTCATTGTCTTGCCTTTAAAATTTTTCTGACTTATAAATTATTCACTGAACTTATTCATACTTGACACACAAGCCTGAAAAGTGAGAAATATGTCCAACAGCTTCTCCCTAGTTTCAGAGAGAAGACAGAATGGATTGCAATAGTATGCATAAAAAGTTAAGTAATATATCACGCATCAGTGACTCTGAACTGGGAAAGTTACTACCTAGCCTATAATAGTTCCAGAATACTGTTCCTTAGGATGCATGTCCAAAGCACATGGAGATGCTTCTGTCTCTTTAATGCAAAATTTAATAAAAACCCTCCCTGTTCAAGAAAAGAAACAAAACACACCTCAAGGAACATGGAAACAATTCCTTTGCTAGATACAGGTTTGAAAAATGAAAGAGACTGCAACATGAAACAATTACACCAATTGTACTGAAAACATACTGTAAAATACTAGTAAAAGATTAATCAGACTTATTCCTTTTGTACTAATTAGCAAAGTCATTGTTCCCTAATTGGAAGTCACTCAGCAAGAAAGAAAATTAACAAGTTTCCCTGCATGTGTCTAAAAATATTCATGATAATGAAAATGTGGTATTGCACTACCTCTCCCTTCTCTCCTTCTGTGATCTGGATCAGATCACTTCAGCAGAATGAGGACACCACCTCATTAAAAAAAAAAAGGAAGAAAAAAAAGAAAAAGAAAATACAAAAGAAGTGTGCTTTTGTTTATATGGCACTATTTTCCCCTGTATATTTTGGAGTATATTATAGTAATATAGAAACACCTCAAAGTAAATAGGCACTCATTCCCAAGACTGGGATGGTTTTCCTACCTAAGGATTTATGATGTGCCTTATGGTGGTGAAGTGTAGCGTAAGGACATCAGCTTCAGTTTACTCAAATGACAGAACAGCCTGGGCACTGTTTCAGGCTAAAATTATCCATACAACCCTTATCATTTTCATCAGTGCAGACACTTCCCAAGGATCACTTTTACAAAGACCAGGGGATTTCCTATCTTGAAATATGTCTCAAGCTAAGTAACAATGGCATGGTTTGATTTTCCTTCCAAGCTGTCCTAGCAGAGCTGTTGCTGCAATGCTGTCAAGATTTGCTTACTAATATAGGTGGACTCCAGCTTGGTGGTTTGTCCTCCAGGAACTGACTTGGTCAATTCTCAGTGAGGTGCTGTCAAAGTTAGAGTTCAGGATGTATACATCAGATCTACCTCCTTCTCCTTGCTCTTGTCACTGCTACTAAGCTTGCTGACAGATTATACCACTTAATTGAGCTTCATAATTTATTGTGATTTGGCTTTCAAAACAATTTTGTCTCCAGATTCCCATTAATACACAAGTAGAAAATACTGACACTATCTGTATTAGCACATAAAAATATAAATGTGGGTGTAAACAAATAACATTTCCCTTTTTTTGAGATACTATTTTTGGAATGTCACTGATAAACTTTAAAGGTAGGAATGGTTTGGTTTAAGTCATCTATGCAGTAAATCATAGGAGGAGATGCAGCTATGATGGAGATTTTATAGAAAAATCCTTTACCATGGTATAAAAAGGAGAAATGTCTAATGCTTATATGCTCACATACTCTCTTCATCACCTGTGATGAAACTTGGTGTGCATTACAAAGGGGATTTGGTGTTTATAATTGAGTTTCTCCTAATCACAGCTGACTGGAAAAATATTGCATAGTAAAATATCTTGGAAAAAAAGATTTGCTAAGAAAAAAAACTAATTTATCTTATTCCTTCTATTCTTTTTCCATAAATTCTACAAATGCATCTACGAAGTATTAAGATCATTAAAGTTTTCAATTCACTAGTGATCACAGAGTACAACTCGTCTTAGAAAAAAGTTTATGTGATCAAAAATCAGTTCAAAAGAAAATTTCTGCAATAGTATTTAACCTAACGTCCATGTCTACAAATAAATTACCATTAAGTTCTGTAATATGTTACAAAAACCCCCTACAAACAAAGAAAGAAACAAACAAAACCCAAATAGAATATTCAAATGGATGAAGTCCCCACAATAGCAGTAATAACAAGTTAAGAAGCATTACTTGAATCTGTATTTTAAGCAGTGAGTGTGCCTACAGTGGACAAGAGGAAAGGGGGAAAATAAAGTAGAAAGCCTGTGGTGACAAGATCAATCTCTCAGCCCTCTTGTCCTCAACAGAGTTTTCCAATCGCTTCCATATTCTTTATCTTTTTAGGCTGGGAAAATGCTGCCATCACATTGTGCTGACCCACCAGCTACTTTGCCTACAGTCCTTCAAGAGAACAAAAAGGATGGCTGCAGATCCTTCTTTGCCAGCTACAGATCTTGATAAAGCCTTCTGGAACTTCATATCTTTCAGATTTCAGTCATTCTAGCAAACTTGGTTATAGTTGGCCAATGGATTTAAGAGTTACTGGCTTCTGGAGGTGGCAGGCTGTCATGTGAACAGCAATGTAATTGCATACTTTTGATCCCAACAGAAACCATGCTAAACATAAACAAGGTACAAGTGAAGGAATAAGTCTTGAATCAAGCTCAGCTGTAACAGAATTGTCAGCTATCTGTCACCTGCACCTTTAGAAGTTTGCTAACCAGTCCATTTTCAATCTCCTTAGAAGTGAAAGATAAACTTTTGCCACTTTTTAGGAATGGCAATAAAATACTGTCTTTTTTTTCCCCAGCTGAATCAGTTTATCTAGACTGTGAAAGCTTAAACACCAAGAGCATAATGCCAGTAAAGACAGAGAAAAAAAAAAATCTGCATACTTCCTGATAGGATAATGAGAATGCAGCAGCGGAGGTGTGTATTTCAAAATCACAGCAAGCTGTGCTTTATCCAGAATGGTACCACAGCATTTGACACATGTGCTGTAACCACGTGGAAACCATGGCAATAGGGGAAAATTGTAGGAGGGAGATTGTATGGTATGGCAGGGAAAAAATCCTTGGCAAAACCAGGAAAATAAATTTGTATTATGTAAAGGAGATATGACACAGTTGTGCTGTTCAAAGGTTATTCCTTATATAAAAAGAAACATTGGTAATAATGAAAATACTTTCTCAGAAGAGTGGGCGCAATGGTAGGTAGGTAGGTGGGAGGAACAGCGTGGGCTGTGAGACCAATATTAGACTTAAAGGAGTCAGAGAGGAAAAGTCCCCAAAGGTGAAAAATCCCTTCAAAAACAACGGAGAAAGCAAAAGAGAACATGTTTTAAGTTGTTAGCTCTGCCAGAGATGAAAGTGCAGCCAACTAGAGACTGCATACAGCAAACTGAGAAAGGGAGTAGCAAAAAGAAGTGCATCAGGAAGATCCCTGACAATTACTGCTGTGGAAACACTGCTTTCACAGCATGCTTTGTTCTTCACGGACAGAAAAAAAACCATAATTAAAGGAGTGAAATACCACTCAGCTTTAGGGTGTTAATAACACCCTTCGAGGTCAACTAAAAGGTCCACTAGTTACAGCAAAAGGCTGCCTGCTGCCTAGAGCAGCCTTTGGCTCATTTCCACAAAGCTCTCATTCAGGTGCAAATTGAATCCAAGTCAACAGCAAGCCAAGGAAATAACTTGTTATCACACATCACACAATTGCTTGATGACCTATATTCAGTGAGTTAGGGGCCCTAGTTTAGTCCCCATCCAACATACCTGCAAAACTCTAACGCAACTCTCAGAGTAATCAGGGTAGCTATGGGATGAAAAATGAATGTCATTGTGAAGGTCAAGTCACACTATTAAGAAAGTATGAAGAAGTCTGCAAACAAAGACCTAGCTTAACAGAAGACTTCAATTCCCAGACCAAGCACTCAGCTGTTTCTCACAAAACCCGCAGAAATTATCAAGTTCAGCAGAAAGTAATGAAAGCACTGCATAATTTTGTACTATACAAATTGCCTCTGAAAGTGAAAGGTTTCTCAGGAACAGATATTTCTTTAAAATATCAGCATAGATTAAAAGAAATAATTCTATTTCATCCCAGTTTATGCTGAAATGCCACCGAAAAAGAAAAGTTCATGCTTTCTCCTCTTTTTTTGTTTTACTACCATTTACCATTTTCCCTGCCTTCTTCTACCCTATGATTTACATCCTACTTCTGCACAGCTCCTAAACTTACATGAATTTTACAGAGTGCATCTTAAAATTAGGCATATTCCTAAAAGCTTTCCCAAAGAGGAAGGGATTTAAAAACATAGGAAATTAAGTATTTATACAAGCATTTTGCTGAATTATGATGACTTTAAAGCTAAAAGCTTCTGCTTGCTGGCACCTCTGGTCTGACATCCTCCGTGGGTGAACAGTGACACACAGGACTTTTGATTTTTCATAAATATATATTTCTTGCAAATCTTCTATCTGCAGAGAACAGAAATGACCAAGAGCAAATACACTCATTGTGATGCATTGTGCTTCACATATACTGTGGAACTCTGGGAAGCATGCTTCTGAAAACTCAAAAAGAATAAACTCTGTGCCTGAAAGTGTGACCACGCATGCAGCATGGCTGGATGGAGTTTGTGGTGGTAAATAACATTCATGTTCACCTTGCAGAGGTCTCAATAACTGATCTCACAGAAGGAGTTTTGGCTCAGGAAAGGATGTGGTAAAGTCTTCTGGATGATGAAAGGAATCACTAGATCCCTTGAGCAAAAGCCAGCTAGATTATGAAAATCCCTGCAGAAAATGAGATTGCTTTCTCCTTCGGACACTAATGGAAAGACAGAGAAGAAGCAATCCCAGGCTTCCCTTGAGACAAAGTCAGGCAGGCTGCTATGGGGATCTGCAGTAAGCTTGCTTTTTTTCTGCTGGTCTATTCATCACTGATGTCAAGAGCATGACATTCTTAACAAGGATCAAACGGTTTTCTCTAAAATCTGTTCCTCAGATAAGGTCTCTGGGAAAAAAATGGGGTAGAGGAGGACAAGGAAGGAGAAGAAATTAACGAGGGAAATGAAGGAGTCTTTTGTCACTGATCATAGATACTAGACGAGATAAGAGATCCCTTTTATACTCCACCCCCCATTTTAAAGCTACAGCCTTAGGCAAGTTATACTAAAATTGGGTTTTTTGTAGTCCAGTGAACTATGATTCTCTTTATAGCTAAGAACTTTGAAAAAGACAGAAACAATTGTTGATTTTAAATCCACACTATTTTATTTTATGGATATAATTTATTTTCTTGCTTTAAGGGACCTTTCCATTTTAGAAAAAAAAATGAAATGTTAATACAAAATTGTCCATTTGTGCCATTTTCCTGACAATTTGGGTGGATTTCTTAAAAGGTCCAAATAAAAGAAAAACAAATAGTGACATTTAAAAAACCACAAACCCATGATTCCTTTTGGCTAAAGCTTTCAAAATGTATTTTTTAAAAATCAATTTTTGGTTCTCCACAAAATACAGTGAAATTCTGAGTGGAAAATATGGGTTTGTCTACTTTCAGATGGTCTTTGTTCTTTTTGAATAAATGTCAGATTCTCTGGAGTTGCAAAGACTATCTTCGGGCTAATTTCACATATTGAGTATATATAAATGCACAGTTACACAAAGCTTTTGAAGGCCAAAACTGTATTTTAGCAAAGCATTCAAAGAGCACACCTACTCTACATACCTGGATGCTCACTCAACAGGCTAAAATACTTTGCATATTCATAGCGCATGTTCCTTTTCAGAACAACATTGAAATACACTCTTAGATTTATTCTTGTTCAGAAAATCCCATGCAAAAATAAGCATGACTGAACACACTTGCTCAAATATGCTCCTGAACCGGTAGCTAGAGGTAAAGAGTAGAAACAAGCATAGAAAATGTATGCCTTAATGGAGAGCTGTATGTGATACAGCAGAACTTACTTGAGGGTGGTGAGCTCGGTAAGGGATGGCTGAGTGGCCTTGAGATAACTCTCTCTCCGTGCAGCAATCTTGGGAGATGGCTTCGGACTTGTGTCTGAATCTCCACTGTCATCGTCCCCCATGGCTTTGATGTAGCTGCCACTGCGCATCCGGCGGCAGGGAATCTCGTCATCTTTTCCTCGTGGAGTGTAGCCACTCCATTCATCTTGAGGAACCTGAAGCAATAAACACAATTCTCCTGTTAGTTCGCTCCTCCCTGGTGTTATTGATAAGCCACAACAGAGCCATAAGAAAAACTCTGATGGCCAAAGGCCCTTTCTTAATCTCATTTGAACATGGGTTGCTGTTGCAATGCAGGCACCCACTTCTCACCCTGCATAGTCACAAGCACCTCTGGAGTTCTTTGCTATTTTCCATTACTTATCTGGGAAGTTTCTAGCAAACATGCTGACATAGAAGGCTTGGTTAAGTTTAATACCAGGATGGAAAAATCTTGGGTTTTTTCAGGTATTTTCATTCAAAGCCTTTAGAAACCAGATCAGAGTATTTTTGGTTCAGCTCAACATGTTGAACATCTTTGAGGAGGCACAAAAGCTGAAATATGAATCCCTATATGACAGTCTTTTCTGACAGTGTACACAGGAACACTTACCAGGACGATTTGGTCTCAAGGTACCTTTCAAATTAGTGGAACTATGCACTAATCATCACAAAAGTAGGTTTTCAAGTGGGAAATTTTACTACTATTGCTTCTATAGCTTAATTGGTGCAACTGCACACCTGCAGCTTGCAGTGAGCCTCCCTTTGAATTCTGTTAGTCTGAGTGTCTGAGTCCTACAACCCTTTATTTCCTTCTTTTTATTCTTCTTCTTAATGATGCGCATTACTTCTCTTGACCTGAAGTCAGTGCTGTCCCTTCTTTGTATTGGAAATCTGGAACTGTGGAAATGTGCATTCATGAGATTTTGAGACATAACAAAGGACAGTTGTGCTGACCAGAGTGCTCTATCCCACTCATTGTCTCCCTTCCTCTGCTCCTGGGGCTTCTGACCATGCAAAAACCAGCATCCTTCTCTTTCCTGTAACTGCAAAAAAACATACAGTGGAGCAGGGCCTTTGAAACTATTTTGCAGAAATGCCATTTTTATCTAAAGATGAACCTGCAAAAGGATTTCTTAGTTAAACAAATGTTGTGTTAGACTTAAATTCAAGTAGTTGTGAATTTTTAGTTTGCTGCTTCTCTGATTCTTCTCAGTGAATCAACTCTATAAAGCACAGCTATATTTTTTTTAATGTTATAGCCATAGCTATAATGCTGAGAAAACCTTACAAGCCACATTAAATAGGATGCATGAATCTGGGTTATTATACTTGTCTTGCAACTTACAAATACTCTCACCTACCAGAATAATCTTTTCTATGAGAAGTTTGCTCTTCATCAACATTTACCTTCAGCTGATGATCTTGTGAATCCCATTGCAGAGTTCAGCTAGAGCATGCATGTGTCAGTTTGTTTAGAAAACAAAAACTAAAAGATTGAAATGCTTGCTAACAGCTTAGCTGTTGATTCCCAGTGCAAACATAAGTTTAAGTCCAGAATCTGCAAGGCCTTTCAAATGTTACTGTTAGTAAAAATAAATGCTATGGCCTTTTTATGGCCTTTTATCAATCTATACCGCTATAAACTGCAACCATAAATCCAATGTGCTATACAAAGGAACAAAGATATTTAACAGTCCTAAGCCCATATAGGCTTATTATTAGTTATAATTAATTATTTTATTAATTAAACTATTCACAGCTCATGTCTTTGCTTTGTTTCCAGATGATTTCAAAACCCAAGACCTTGCCAACCCTCTTCCTTCATTGATTTTACTTTTCTTGCTTCTGACATAATGGTTTAGGGCCTTTCTTAAATTGCCAGGCTCAAACAGTCCTTCTTTCCTCAAGCAATCTGTTCTCCCCATTCTCTTTTGCTCAAGTCCACCCTTGAAAGCCACTTGAACCTTCAGTATTTTCCTCAAAGGACAGAAGATTTAATCCTGGAGATGTATTCTAGATCACACCTTTATCAATATTATTTCTTAAGTTCCAGTCTTCCTTCTCAGGACTTAGTTGTTATCCATTGCTCCATGTTTCATTTAACTAATTCTTTCCTTGTGCCTTTTTAAAGTAAATTTCCATCCTTAAGTTAATGGCTCTACAATTCCTAGCTTCCATCAGCATGCAAAGTTTGTTGTTGTGGGTCTGGGGGTTCTTGTGTGTGTGTGGTTTTTTTTTTTTTTTGTTTGTTTGTTTGTTCTGTTTATTTTAAAATTTATTTTCCTAGGCTCCAATAATCTAAGTTCCTTAAGGCAGGAATATAGTTCTAAGTGCAGTTTTCTTACTGAATGATGCAGAATTGTGCATCTATAGGATATTATTGAATGAATACTCATAAAAACAGTTGAAATATTCTTCTAGGAAAGGTTTAACTAAGACTAAGAGTACAGAACAGTATCAGTAACAGAATCTACTGGAAGAACAGTATTGAATGAACAGCTCTAACATTTTTCCACATTAAAAAAAAAAAAGGAAAAAGAAAAGGTATTTCCATTCCGTGGCTTCTAAGTTTATGCCTGGACACCAGATCTGGAAAGCTGATGCTTTCAAAATGAAGGTAACACTCAGTAGTGGTTTTGATTTTTGATATAGAAGAGTACAGAGAATTTACATTCCTCTCCAAGCCACTTATGACAGAGAAAGTATAACATTTTTTTCAGGTCTTACTCTTGCATTAGTTCTAGGCCTGGAACATCATCAAACAGTATACAATCTATATTCCTACCACCTCTCAGACACATTTTTGAACCTACAGCTTCTGCTTGTCAGTGCAAAACCTTGACTTTTCAGATCACTCATACAAAAAAGAATTTAAGACAGGATTAGTAAAATCAAGCTCTGCTGACATTTTGATGCCATGCTCAGACTTCAGTCAGCAGTTTAAAACCTGTAATGGTGTATGTCCAATCAGTTTTTAGGAAGTTGCTAGATATCAAAGTTAGAGTATGTAGAGAATCTGTGAATTCTCAGAGGATATGCACTTTGATCTGTTTAGTATTTTATTAATTATGCTTTAATTGAAGGTTTTTGCTTTTTCTCATTACGATTAATTAATGAATTAATCTTTAATGCACTAAATAAACTATGTTGGCATATTGTTAAGGTTGGTGTCTTTAACAGAGAAAAAGTCAGGGGAGATAAAGTTACAATGTTGATACTCATATTTCAGGCAAGCTGAACACTTGTAGTTTTATTACATAATAGACACGCTGTTAAATTTAATGCCATAGTTTATAGGTGCAATACAAGTGAGGAGATAAAGTTACTGTGGAAACCCTTACTTTGAAATTACTGAGTTCTGTTATCAATAACCTCACATATAAGTACAAGACCTTTTATCCCAAAGCTTCTCAAAATTATTTAGATACAATAGGCCAGTTTTGGAACGCTGGTTGCAATGGATTTACCCCAAAATGTTCCATTAACACATACAAACACTGTGTACCATGATGAGGTTTGAATGCATTGCTCTAGTCCCTCAATTTACATGACATGATTGGAAGTTTCCAGTTTGAGCTCTGCTCCTATCAGTAAAGGCAACAATCACTAAGAAACAACCATTATGTTTTTAGTAGCTTTTCCACTTTTAAAAAGAACAGTAGTTGCAGAGAAAGAAAGCTGAGCTGTTCACACAAAGACCAGGGCAAAGCAGCCTCAGTGAGTGCCACAAACCCACTGGCTGGTTTGGGCACTGGAAGTCACCTGCATGTGCAAAACCGATGGAAATAACACAAAAGTGACTCAACTTCCATTTGCACATTATGGGTTTAAGGGTAAGCCCTGTATGCGCCAAAGAGAAGAGGATGGCTGTGGTGAAAAAGCCATCCAAGTTTAGAGAACAGACTAAAATACCAACCCAGATACACTTCTAATTTCACAGAACACACTGAGGAAACCAGAGTGCTTGTACAAGCTACCTTACCTACCTATATAAAGTTGCAATACAACAATGTAATGGATATTTGATTAAAAAGCTATTTTAGTTAAAGTTTGACCATGGTGTTTTTTTGCACATTCATTTAAGTCTGGTTTGTTTCTTTTTTTCCCTAAATATTGTTTTAAGTATTTTTTTATTGTTTGTTTACAGTAAAATTTCAGTATATAATTGATTTTGTAGATGAAATTTTGGCTCCAGTTCCCCTTTATCTTATTTGTTCTTATTTCTTATATCACATTCACAAGGGCAAGAAACCCTGATTGCAAAATTTGGGGTAGGAGAAACTGTAAGGCACTGTTTAACTGTTAAAGAGCATTTGCAGGGTAAAGAAACACTTTAGAAGCTCTGCCTTGGCTATTAACAATTGTAATACTTTTAAAAAGGGTCTCTGTCCGTGTCTTACTTGAGAAGGACAAATAAATAACTCTTAAAACTCAGCACTTTTTTCATTTCAGTCAGACAATGTCAACATTTTAATAAAGCTGTGCCTATAGTCAAATACCTCAAGCAATACCTACTAAAAGAAGTGACCTGATTTTCAGAGTGCCTTTTTGGTGCCTAAAAAGTATTGGCTGTAACAGACAAGGCTGTAACATTTCATGCAGAGAAGTGCAGTTCACTGTCGCAACAAAGTGTTTTATAAGATGAGAAAAAAGTAAAACATAAAGACCTCTCCAAAATGTAAACTGCAAAATTAAAATCAATCAGATCATTTCATACATTCTGTTTCTACACATATGGTACTACACATCCTGTAGTGTGATTTCTTCTGTTGGTCTGGAAAAAATGCTGGGAGAAATATCTATGTGAACTTCCAGCTCTCTTATTTTTTTCAGTCAGGGGTTCTGCACAAATGTTCCCACAGGCTCTTACTTTGTTTGAATGGCCAATATTATGCCTTGCAAGGTCACACACTACACTGCACACAAGTGCAAATGCACAGTATCTTCTGCTTTAGAGGATTAATGGGATTAAGATTGACATACTTGAGATAAAGATGTCTCATGCTTTTAAGAAAACCATATTATCCAATTACCTTGGCAATACCATTTTCCCAGTATTAGAATATCAAGAGGGAACATCACTTGCAGGATTGTTTTAACTCTCATGGAAAAGGGGGAAGAGCTAATCTCAGATCTAACAATGAACATTGTTTTTACTAAAATAGAACAATTATTATTCACACTATCAAAGTAATAATGATCCTGGAAACATTTCATTCTCTAAATTATCTTTAAGCTCGTGTAAAAATCTTTACAAGCCTAGAAATCAAGAGTGTACTTCACTTATACAAAAAGCATACTGAAACAGAACACCATTATTACTTGAATAGAGATAGAAAATATTCAGCAAAGGCCTTTGAGCCACGCATCTTACTAAAACGTAAAACTTCAGCAAACCCCTGGCAATAAATTGCTACACCTATGAGCACTAAGCCTGACAACAGTTCCTTTCTTTTGATTAAAAGCCTGATATAACATTCTTTTGTAAACAGAGCAGACTATAAAGATGAAATACTGCTACTAGCCAACATCTTACCTGGATTTGACATCATTTAGTGTATAGATTACCTGTCCCAATCTTTAACTAAATTTATGTTGCTCTGCAAGTGTTCACAGTTTGTCATTAGCCAGGTTGTACTGACCTGTCATTTCCTTTAATGCATTTTGTGATATAAAGGAACAGGACTTTTTAATAGATAGTCTAGGACCCCTAATAAAGAAACAAAACAAACAGGTATACTGGCCCCACAGTTTTAAAGCATTCATTCCATAAGCTCACATGTAGTAGTATGTGAAACAAACCCAGATTGTAATGACAAAGGTAAAGAAAACATTTTAAATTCAATTTCTAAACTATTAAATTAGAATATTTAATTTCCTTTTTTCTCTTTTTCATTTTTTAAAAAAAAATTTCCCCCCCAAGTAGTCATTAACTTACCTTGCTGGATGAAATAGCAAACAGACTGTCTCTATAGCAAATTAAGTTCATTATTGATCTCTAGTTTGCTTTGGTTTATTGCAGCTGAAATCATTAAAGCTTCTGCCTGTGCTTTGCCAAAGCAATGTGGATGACTATAGAAGTAAACAAAAGGACTGGAAGGAGTGGCTAGCCATCACACACAGCAGTAGACTTGTAACTTTAGCTTTCTATTAGTATGCAAATACTTAATGAAATGAAATCACACAACTGAAGAACAATGCCTAATGACTGCTCAGTGCAGATTTTCCAAGCCCATGCAATTTGGTCTTCTTAGCCATTATTATGCCTCTTCTGTGTGCTGTAAAGGAAGTTTCATTTGCCATCTTCCACTTACTGAGCCTATTCCAAGCACTCATGAATAGTGACTTAATCAGACCAATAAGGATGAGTAGCATTTCTTTCTATCAGTGTGTATATGTCACTGAAGTATGCAAAAATAAATGAGGCCTTAGAAAGCAGAAAGAAAAATATATGTTTAATAATCTTCAAGTGTTTTCAAAAAGGCAGTTAGGACAGTTGCCTTTATTTAGGATAAATTTAATATGCTCAGTATCTGCAGCAATATTTGCTTTAGCTTGTACTATTTGAGCAATCATGTTCTACTATAAATTTAATAAATATAAATTAGCTGACTTATCTCCATATTTTTTTTAACAAGAGGTGAATTAAAGACAGAACGAAGACTTGTCCAAGATGGAGCATTACTTCCTCTATTGTGTACCCACCCCTTGCATTAAACCTGAACAAACAGGGAGAAGAACTCAAATCTTCCTTCACATAACAGTACCTTGGAAAGTCTTTTAAACCAGTATGAATCCTGAGAGAGTCAACCAATAGACAAAATGTTTCAAGCACCACTCCAGTTTACAATGTCCATTCACCAAAAGGTGTCTTGAGCGCTGGCTCATCAATCTGATTCACATTCCACTTTATGAAGAGGAAGATGCATCTTCTAAATGAAATTACCATGTCTTGATTCCAGATAAATTTTTCTCCTTCTGCTTTATGCGTAAAAATCCAACCAAGCATGAAGAGGGGCACACCAATACAATGATTCCATCCACTGCCTTGCAATTCTGCCACCCATAAACACCTTCAGAAAGGAAGCCAAACAGCAACTGCCACATCCATTAGCTGAGGTGAACATGACTGAAGGTCACAGAGCAGGGCTCTTGGCCAGGTCCTCAAACTAGAACTGCTCCAGTGACACTCATGGATGATAGTCTCCAGTGGCAGAGGGCAGACATTTGTTCTCATCTTTCGCAGTACCCTTGAAGCATTCAATGACATTGGTTATAATGACATATGGTTTCTTGCCCAATTAAGGATGACAGGATGACTGCTAACACAAATGCAAATCCCTAAAAGAACACTTTCAGTGACTAGCAGTAGAGAAACGTTCTCTAATTTCTTCTTTATATCTTCTTTTGTGGTGAGTCACTTCAACACCTGCATACAGTGACTGCTTGGCATCCAAAGCAATAGAGTTAGATGAGATGCCATTTTACCTTTCTTTCACTACACACAGGCACAAGCCTGCTATCAAGCAGACAGCAGGAAACTGGCTAGTGGGTGGAGAACATGTAGCTGTAGCTGAATCTGTATCCTTGGAAGAAAACAGATGTGGTGGGGAGAGCATTTTGAGAAACAGCCCTTATGCTGTTTCTTTTGGCTGACTGTAACTCAGTAATCTCTGGTGCTTTGCTAATGTGTGCTCACAGGCAGCAGCTCTAAGTGATGCCCTTAAACTGCCATCTCCTGCTGGCTGTTGGCTTCTGTCACATTTTAGTGGCCAGTGGACAGACTTCATTAACACTTTTACAATGATTTCCTTTAAAATTACAGCAACGCTATACACCTGTGAAATAAGCTTTCATTTGGCTGTAAGGAAACTGTTCTGGTTTCAGAACATCATAGTGTGTCTTCTCAGCAACTCCAAATGGGCACCAAATGGGCACCAAATGGCCACCTGTGCTTTACAGTAGGTCCTGTAAGATATGAAATCAAGGCCATAGTCCTGACTCTTATCTGCTGGAAACTGAATTGCTACAGACTAGGAAACCTCAAAGATTTCCTAACAAACTGGTTAACAGGCTGGGGTTATGTCAGCAAAGCAAAATTAGACACGAACTTATTTGCATAAAAGAGTCCTGGACACAATTCAGAGACTGTATTCGGAAGCCCTGGCCCTTCAGAACTGTCACACTGCCTTATACAACTGCATGACACATGGCCTAGTCTTTGGTAAGAGAAACACATATCTATCAGAAGCCCAAAGAAGACAGTCCATTGAACAGTTTCAGGGTAAGAGGATGACTGGACAAACAATATACAGCAGATTGATGTTCCTATTGCTTAATTCACTAGTGACAGAACCTCACCTGTGCAAGAAGAACAGCACAGGAGTATTTGTAAAACAGAACAAAAACTATGGCCAGATAACCCAGCTCAAACCACTCTTCTGGCAATGTACTGTTTCCTTACTCAAGATCTGTACTGTGAATTCCATTCTTGAAACAAGAACAAAACCCCAACCCAATAACTGCATGAAGAGAAGTGCTCCTTATTACTCTGCACTGATTGAGGAAAATGTATCATTGCCCAGTGTTTTCTTATCCACCTTCTTCACGTGCTTCCACAGAAAAAGTTAAGGTTTCTAACTCAGAGGCAGATTGAAATGATCCTCTTTGCTGGACTTGTCTTGAAAACTTTTTGTTTTACTAATTGTTTTTTTTACAGTGAAATTACTGAAAAGAACAAGAGTGGAATACTCCAAATATTTAGGGTTACAGAAAGGAATCAGATTCATGACTGAAACAAACGTTATCCATGAAAGAACTGAAACAGATACCAAATGCAAGCTGTTAGGTGCAGCCATAATTTTAATAAACATTTTGGATCTAACAGTACATGTAATGTAGTGTCACCCAAGTAGGTTGCTGAATCCTATAAATAGTAACCCAGCAACAGGTTCCAGCTGCCAGACTTGCATTCATTAATGGACGACAGAAAGTAGGGATGCTGACAAAATGAACTGACAGTAATTCAAATCAATCTGGAAAAAATAAGGTCAGTGCCAGCATATTCAATACTTAGAAGCTACAGGATGGCAATAAAACTAAAGGACAGAAAATTATGGAATATTGGTAGATAAAATTACAGCTGAAATTGCTGTTGAAGAGCTCTCTCCCATTACTCAAGACACCAAAGGTCAGCACAACTCTCAATTAAGCAAATAAGAATGCACCAGTTGTTAAGGTGAAATGAATGGCAAGGTCATTATCACCAATGCAGCTGACAATTTTTTTTTGTTTGTTTTGTTTTTTAGTTAAGTTAAATGACTGCAAAGATGAGGAAGATAAGTATATTAAAATACTCTCCTACATACATCTCTCAGTATAGCAATCACATCTTGGGTGGATTTGCAGGTAAGTTAAATAACCAAGATACCAGTTTAATTAAACTATATGTTAGTAATATACATTTTGTAAATAAGCTCTTTTTGTGCCTAATCTGTATCTTCCATATATTCCCTAGCTATAGCCAGTATTCATATTACCCACCTCACAATTTTAAAACCAAATCAAATTCACTTTCTGAGAAAATTCTTTTCAGTATTAATATGCTTAGATACTAGTTCATTTTAAGATTCAAGAGCATTTAAGAATTTCCAAATATTTTCATGGGTATTGAATTACCTAGAAGTTGACCTAGAATACATTAAAACATTAGACACTTGATTTCACATTTGTCCAAATTGTTTTACTAGCTTTACTAAGAATTAATTTTCACATGAGCTCATAAAAAAACCTTGAAACTTATACCTCATATTCTTGTAGTTCTGAGTGGAAAAATGAAAGAGAAATAACGTGTGCTTCATTAATTTTCAATTTATGAGCTAAAAAAGGGCAAGTGATGAGATACATGAAAAATGAAAGATTTACATTACTGGATGTTAATACAACTTTTATATATATATGTATGTGTGCATATATATATATATATATATATATATGTATATATGTATAAAGATATCCTGGAAGATTAATTTGTGGTAGCTGCATCTGAAATGCAAACACCATAAATGAGGAAAACACAAATTGAAAATGCAGAAAAAACTTGCACAAATAAACTTAGTATAACAGATGTAACACAAACTGCTGTTCCATAAGGAAAAGCACTTTAAAATGTAAGGTACCATGTTAACAAAACACATTACACTTACTGGTCCTTATTAGCACCCTGACCCTTAGTTCTATTTGGTCATCCATGGACATAGGCAACAAAAAGAGGCTGGCTGGGACTGGAATTCAGCTGTCTTTCCTAAGAAACTGTCTCTTGAACTGAGACTGGAAAGCAAGTAATTTGGACGATGAGTTTCTTAGCACTACACATGGCATATCAATGCACATAAGTCAAGCTTTGCCCAGGAAACTGAGTGCAGTACCAACCAGGACGCTTTGTCACCTGAAAATTCTTACTACACCCAGAAACTTGATTTATATATTTTTACCAGTATTTCTCACAGTATCCCACCAAAGGACAAGCAAAGAGAATGTGGAGCTTGAATGACAGCGCTGTTGCCCCACCTTCTGCACTTCAGCTTTCAGAAGTAAAATTGCCATCCTTAGCCTCAAGTGTCTGACACAACTGATATGAGTCTCATCAGTTGCAATGAAAACTTATGACTGCCCCACATAAGAAAAGAAAATTAATTTGAAAAACATAATTCTTTGTATTTTTCTCAGTCTCTTAACAAATGAACCAAGGACAACAGGAATGGTAACTACAGGGAACATCAAATGACAAAACTGTAATCAGAGACTAACTCTGCAGTGTATTTGCTACACTATTAGCTCCAAAAAACGATGAATTCATAGAAAACAAGAGTGTCAAAAATATCTCCCTGTGTATTTAGACCCTATTATTCGCAGCAAAAGACTGATGCTTACATTTTGTCTTTGATAGTTTTGCTTAATTTCATTTTTTTTTTTCAGAGGAGAAGCTAGCAGAGAAGTAGAGGCTGTCCACTGTTTTAATTTTTTTTTTTCAAGGGTGGGAAACTATTTTGAAGAAGCATTTTGATAAAACATGAACAATTCCATCTCACCTTCCTCCACTGTAGTCCAGCTGTAAAACTGGATCAAGTAGTAGCCCTTCTCTGAAATAAAAATCAGCCCTAAAAAATATCCTTATCTTTCTACTATCCAGCTGCTCACTCTTGAAAGGAGAAATAGAACATAAAAATGCAATCCCATTCTCAAAATGCAGGTAAAAGATTTGCTTGACACTCTTTAGACTATTCTAGGGAAATACCTGTTTCTGAGGATGAACAGAACCAAGCCTTCCCTAGAACTTCAAGGATGGACACCGTGCCTCAATACTAGGGCTGGAAGTGGAGCCTGGTGGGGTAAAGGAGGCAATGCAGGAGGACTCTGCACTTGATCCAAATTATGAGAAATAAGCCCATCTGTAATATGAACTACTGCCAACTCCTTCCACAGAACACTTAAGTGGAAAATATCACAGCAAATGAAATAATTGCTTGTTATTTCCATGTCTTTACACTGAGAATTCATGCAGATACTTTTGTGATAAAAGCCCTTACAATCAAATGTGAAGTCAATGTCACCTGTGATCTCTGATATACTCAGATCTATCAGGATAAAGAAAATTATCCTGAGCACCCTGAGTTGAAAAAAAGTCAGTCCTTCATTGAATTCAGATACAGTGACAAGAAGAGATTGAATGAATAAGTATCTGCTCTTGGAATGATCAGAGTTTATGTCCTGAGCGTTTATGTCCTGGACCATAGAAAACAAGTAACAAGCAAGTTGATAAAAGCATCTATTTAACATTTAGTGAGTTAATGAAAGCAACAAATAAGCATCATAACAATGAAATTAAATTATCAGGGTTGTCCAGTGTTGTTGTGAATTTGCAGCTTCCATCTCATTTCATGCCTTTTCAATTGTTCTAACACAGGACACCGGCCTTTTGGTACAATAATGAGAAGGGCACCTGGGAAATAACAGATACATAGAAACTCATACATAGAGTAACTCTACAACTCACTAACAGAGTAGAACTCTGCTGCTGTTAATATAAATTTATATTGCAGGACAGACAAAAGGCCTCAATTAGGTTCTGTGCCCCATTGTGCTGGGCATTGTGGAAACACAAAAATGAACAAAGTCCAAGCCCCAAAGGGCTTGCAGTGTAAAAAGATAAGTGATATAGTGCAGAGGAAAGCAATGGGATGCATTCAAAATAGACTGACTTTTAAAATACCTATATGCATTTGTCATCCCTTCAAGCTGCCAAGAGAGAAGAATAATCCTGACCTGCTTCCTCAAATCTACTGTACTCTGTTTGAATATTACTTCCAATGTTAACTGATACCTGGTTAAGACTGTCCTTTAAAGAAAAAAACAACCAGTTCGAAAACAATTATATTTCCTTTGAATTTACAATGGCATGCAATTAGAAAGAATGAAACAAAATTAAGTGAAAACTGAAATAGAACTAACAGTCAGAATGGAAAACGCAGTGAGAATGTAGTTATTCTAAGTGAGAATTTAGTTATTCTTGTCCTTGACAATTGTTGGACATATTTTCATATAGACACAGATAATGTCCTCTAATTCCACTTGAGGAGTCTATTCCTGTCAGTTAAACATTATCTAAAGGTCCCTATGGAGGTGTTCGTTTAAAGCTGATGCTGGCACAGTTTTTCACTCTTTTCTAGCCATCTGGTCACATACTGAATTGTCAGCTATTTTATCTAAACCCAAGAGAAGGCTGAAGGAGTAAACAAAAATACCAACAAAAGAAATCTCAGGGTTCAAAGTAACCACAACAATCAAGCCTACAGTTATGATTTCTTCTTACTCACAAAATTCACACAAAAGATACTTAATAAAAAACCCACAAAATCTCAAAAGGTTGCAACCTGAAGCTATTTTGAAACCCCTCTCCCTCCCCAGCCCATACACAGAACTGTAAACACACTGAGCATTTGTATTGCCCCTTCTTTCCCCCACCCCACTCTCCTAAACAATTGATAGAAAATATCCATATCCATTCCTTCACATTTAAGACCTAGAATCCCAGAGGCTGGCATTCAAAATTATTTTGCATGACACTCCATAAAACCTTTTAAGATCAATTTATAAATGCTGATGCCTCAGTCCTACGCTTTCTCTGCATACCGACTTAAACAACAGAATGTGGAAGCTGTCTCATTAAAGCACCCATATAAGAGAACTTGCCACAGCACTATACAAATAGAAAAGAGTCCCACTACATTAAAATGAAACCGAATCATCTTAGCAAACCTCTTTTTTCCTCATGGTCTTCTCTCTTCTCTGTGCAACGTTGTTCCATCTTACACACACACTTAGATGTGCCATAAGTGCTTCTTTTAAAGTGCATAAAAGCTATCCAAAGCTCTCCTAAGGATGAAACAGTTTTAATATTTTCTGATCCATGTTCCTGCCACAAACATTCACCGGCAGTGTGATAGCTCCAAGAGGAGACATCTGATTCTTGACATTTAAAGATACAATACTGGTGAAAAATAGTGACGCTGTATTAACTGCAAACAGCTTGTGAGGGAGTAGGTGATGTACTCCTAAAATGTATAATCAGAACAAGCAATAATTTCACCCTTTTGATTTTTTATTTTTGACTCAGAGCCATGAAAAAGGAGGAATAGCCTGATAAACAAATCTGGACACGTTACAATAACTGTTTTAAGAGAATTTATATTCTATGGCAAAAAGAAAAGTAGGTTGTTTTCCTGCTGGAGAAAGTACTAAGGTACCCCATAGTTTCTCAAAAGGGTCTTAAAAGCTTTCATAAAAAACGAGCACTAAATGAAAGCAAAATTGAAATTACAGAAATCAAAGAATTTGTATCCTGGTAACATTCAGTTAATTGACACTGTAATGCTAAATGAAAGCACTAAAACATCAAATTCCCCATACCCCTACTGTGACAGCTTTATAAATTCAGAACATACACAGAAAAGTCTTATTTTTCCCACATAAAAAAAGAAAAGTCCTGTTCTAACACGAACTGTGGCTTTGAAATACTGAATTCTGCACCAAAAAAAAAGAAAAGGTGATATATTTTTAATTTTAGCAGCAGCACCCCTTTTTTGGTGATCAATGACCTCTGGGGAAAGTTGAGACATCAGAACAAACCTCCATCCCCCACAAACACCTGAGACAAAGCAGGGCACAGTTAACAGCAACCAGTTCTCCACACTGTACCTGGAGGTACTGACATGACCGTTCCTGCTGACACGTCTCTGCCTTCACCACTGTCTGGTCCATGTTAACTGATGCTTTCTGGTAAACTTCACGGGCTCTGCTCACGGTTAATGTAGAGGACCAAGAGCTTTTCTTCATTAATTGGGAGTCCAAATTCACAGGCAGGTTTGCACAGGTAGAGCATTTGACATCATTATTGCTTCTGGAGGACTTCACAGTATGTTCGCTAATAGTGTTATAGGCTTCCATAAAGTATTGGGAAGAAGAGCGGTCAGGGCATCTTCCCATGGTCATGACCCCACTGGGACCATGATAAATGCAAACATCATTGTCCAAGTTGTCATCTGAACTCCACCATCCTGATGCATTGGATCTGGGCTTACCTTCCGATCGCCTTTCTTTACTCTTGCTGCGCTTCCCATACCTCATCGTCTGTGACTCCTCTGGGCTTGCTTTCCCCCCATTGACACTCCCCTTGGATGGTCCTTCCAGCGAATGGGACTTGGTGAAGAGCTTTTGGACAGAATGAACCAGATGCCGGATCCTGCCCGGGCTGTCACTGCGGTGCTCCATGGCAGTTCGCTTGTACTGCAGAGTGTGGTAGCCATCCCGATTCAGGGGCAGCTGCCGCTCAAACTGGTCCAAAAGGTTGGCAGGAATGCGGTTGGTCTTGTTGGCAGTTCCATGGGGAACCAGGGCACACTCGTCCTTGAGTTCGTGGTGGGAGCTGTAATGCCGCCGGGGAAATGTGCTGCTGGCAATCTGATCATTGTAGGGCACCATGCACTCGGCCTGGAAAGAGTTCCTTTGAGTATAGTAAGGGTGGTCTGCGGGGTGGGGGTCCACCGGGTTTAACAAATATGGCTTCCTGTCCTGGTGGTGTGGCAGGCTGTCACATGCAGGGTCACAGGCAACCCCGTGATGGTGACTGCGGCTGCCAGATAAACCCTTCATCGCTGATGGAAAACGAGTCCCAAAGTCATCTAATACGTATGGCTGTGCAGCAGGCAGAACTCAGAGAAAGGCCTAAAAGAAAGAAATACAATAGAAGCTGTAAGATATTCAAGCTGAGAGAACAGACAGTACATGCATGCTTAGCATTCTTTGTTTCTTACTGTAAAAATAATTGGAATAAACATTCTCAGACTCTTATCCTTTAATCTTTCCCATATCCAGCATGGTGATAAGGACACCTAAGAAGTACACAAGAAAAATGATCTTGTTCCATTAGCTGCAAACAGACGCAAGAAAATTTTTCTGATATGAAAAGTAAGATAGGTATTGCCATCTCTACTCTAATAAAACATCAGTCCTGAAAACATTCATGGGCAGGGACCTCCCTGCTCACCTGCATATTTTCAAGGCTAAATGGACACATTAAAAAAGACCTTTTCTTCAATGGAGCACTTCTTTGGGCCAAACACAAAGCATAGTACAATTAACAGGAAACTTTTCTTGAACTTCAGTTAATATTTTTACTCCATCTCTATATTGTCTCCCTGGACTGTAAGCATCTCAAGACAACAGTGAAACATTATTTCCATAAGTTCTTTTCAAATTATGAATAAAGTAGCAATAAATTACACTAACTGTCAAAACAAAGCCAAACCAACTATTTTACAACCTATATATCTGTGGGGTTTGTATTTACTATTTGCTGGCTCCTACTCACTAAAAAAACAAAAAAACAAAAAAACATCTTCTTCTGCTAATGTGTGGCTTGATTTATTTCTCAATAATTTTTCACAATACTAAGCAGTATTCAAATATCCCTACACACTCCTACCATTAAAAGAACTGGGATAGCCAAACCTTGCACACAATAATAACAGTTGATAACAATAACAATAACACTTAATTCTTGATTGCAGTTATTTGTCCCTGAAGTGACTCACAATGCTGTAGAATATGGATTACAACAAGATGAAAATGGAAATCTTCATCCAAACTGATATAATAACCATTATGTTTGAAGCCAGATACCCTCATTTCAGTCCTCAACTCTAGCAAAAGTCTGGATGCAACCTATGAGCTACTAACATGTAAATTATGAGGTTTCAGCTGTGGTAAAGCAGTCTCATGATGACATCTGAGAAACTGAAGGGGCAGAAGACTCCTTAGAGGATGCTTTCTTACACTGCACTGAAGTGGGAGTCACTCAGCTACTTCATTCCTTTCTGGCAGGGTTAACCACATAATACTTTTGGAAATGTAGCTCTTGAGATCTTTCTTGGAGTACGGATAAACTTGCGTAGCAAACAGGTTTCCACTATGCTCCTCCAGCGTTCTCTCAGCTAAAGTTCATGTTTTAACAGGTTGTAGACATTGTACCCACTGGCCAACTGGTAACAATGAAGTTTTTTAAAATAGCATTATGTTAATGTCAGTCTGGAAAAGCATGCTCTGCACTTAATCAGAATTTCTCTTATGAACCTGTAGCAAGCCAAAGAGGAGCTCTTTTTTCAGTATGCTTCAAAGCTAATCTGGATGTCCTGAATTTTATTCCCCCTCACTGATTCCCTACAACGCAGAAAATGTTCCTTCTCAGGAGACATTGAATTAAAAAAAAAAAAAAAAGTTTTCAAAATTCCACAAAAGGCTCTTGAAAATTTCCAAATGGATAAACTGACTGATTTACCTAAAGAGAAGAATGGCTAAAGGCACATTTAAAAGCAGGAAAATAATATATTAAGGGTGATGTACCTGTCAATTATTCTGTAATGACAATCCTTAGACCTTCTAAAGAGAATCTTACATCCCTACCATAGTTTTAAAAATATGATCTACTTGTCTGTGTAATCGAGAAACATCCAAAGGGATGTAGTAGTACATTAATTACTTAGGTAATTGAAAATGTGACTTGAACGAAGATACCCCATTAAGCAGAGTTCTCCTCTAAAGAGGATACCACTTCTAAAGGATACAGAGATCTAATAAAATATAGTCCAGTGTTTGCTATCTATGTAAATCTTTTACACATCAAGGCTTATGAGAACAAAACTTCAGCCAGATTTTTTTTTAATCATTTTCAATCATGCAACAGTCCTTAGGATGATTGATAAATTCTTTTAAGGCTAAAAATAGACTAGTATACTATATAAGAATAAAACAAAATTAAACCTTGCCTCAAAGATAGGAGAAAGATATGAAAGAGTACAATTAACTGGTACATGCCCTAAAACAGTGATTTATTTTCATTTTTACCTATTTGAATGGCTATGAAATTTTTGTATACTGTGGAAAAAAGTGTGTATGTAGGCAAATAACCAAAAGGACCAATAATTCACAGCATAGTGAAGTTATAACAGGCACAGGGGATGGAATTATGAAGAAAATGTAGCCCTATTATACTGATACAGCAGAATATCTCAGCTCGGGAAACACTTATTTGGGCAGAACATTGTGGAAAACTTTGAAACTAAAAACAAGCTTAAAAGATGCAGCTATGGTTTGACCAACGAGAGCAGCCATGTTACCAGCTGTGTTTGGGATGGACTGGCAATATGGATGCTAAGGAGGATGTGCAAGAAGTGGTAAAAAGTGATAAAACTTATGAAAAGTGACATTTGTCTGTATAGAGAGAAAGCGACAGGCTTTCAGTAACATTGTGGAGGAAGATTGGCTAAGCACTGCTATATGAGCTTGGATGGCAAGTAGGATGGAAATGTTTAGGAGAAAAAAATACATGTATTTTGAGTCTGAGCTGTCAATAGATCTTTTAAGGAGAAGTACTGGAGAAAAAAGCAGAAGATAGATAGGATCATCTGCCCAAAAGGAATCAGATGAACAGATAAGGACAACAACAGAAAATGCTTGTGAAAGCAAAAGATCATAGGGCTATGAAAAATCAGTTTTAAAAGAGAAGGAAAAAAAGAAGGAACAAAAAAGCAAAAAACAGAGAGTGATAGAAATTCAACCCCAAAACAAAAGGGAGAAACCAACCTGAGTAACTAAAAGGAGTGGTGGAAATTTATTCCTAACTCCTAGACTGATGGATGCATTAAGAGAGTTTTTTTTTTTTCTGGTGCAACAGCACTGAAAACATTTATTTTATCCCAACAATTGTGATGAAAAAGTCCCACATAAGCATTTACTGGAATATAGCTTCATTTTATCTTAACTGTATTACTGCTGCCACAGCACTGAAAGTGCGATGAATTAGAAAAAAATTCAGTCATGTACCATAGTTCACCTTCCAGGAAGGAAAGAATAAGTATACTATGCTCAACTGAAGAAAGAATTGTTGCTTTTCTTAAATATTTAGTGGACAATTCTTCTGCACAAAATCACTCCAAACACAATACATAAATCACTCTCACACCTCAACCCTGTTGAATATGTTAATATATATCTAGAAAAATTTCTATCCCACAGTCTCTGATTTGATCAGTATTTTTCAAAGAATATGCATACTTTTCCATAATTGTATTGGCTGAACCTATACATCAATGTTTAGTGCAATTAACAGCTGGAAACAGGGCTATCTGGTCATGCTATGAGTAGCTGAGGGGAAGCCAATTAAGGCTTTTATTTTATTGGTATTTTTTTGGCCAAAACAGGAACATTTAATTACTCATGAAACAGGGCATGAATGCATTAATAAACTGTGCAAATAGCAATTCTACAGACAGCAGACCAAAACTACTTGATGGCACAGGAATAAAGGAGATGCTAAAGAAATACAGCATTGTAAGGCTGAAGAATGCTTAGTACTTTCAACATTCATGCTACATTTGGTTTTGTTTTCTTGAGGATGCCCTGGGTTAGAAGGATACAAATACATTCCTCCTTGTGCCCTAATGCATAACAATCTTCTGGAATAACATAGTGGCTAGAAAAATGCCCATTTGAATCCTATGTAATTAAAATGAAAATGAATGCAAAATAACAAAACCTAATGCAGAAATGACTTTATTTTTTACTAATTTCATTTGACTGTATTGTCTACTCATGTGTTCCAAATTTACTCATAAAACACATCTTTGAGAAATACATTCTTTCCCTTGGACGTAAGTTCAACCTTCTGTCTTATAAAAGATTGACTGATATGCCCCAGAGCCCCTCCAACTTCATCCAACAAGATTGCAGAATGCAGAATATGCTGGAGTAGAGGAAGAACTCTTCTTGAGCAGCAAGTGCTCCCTATCTCCCTGTGCCACTTGGAGGGAAAGAGGTAGAGCTCAGGAAGAAGGGAGAGGTGGGAGGATGGTGTTTTACTTCTCATTATCCTGTTCTGATTTTGACTGGTAATAAATTCAGTTTGTTTCCCCGAGTTGAATCTGTTTTGACTGTCACCCGTGATGGTAATTGGTTTGTGATCTCTCCCCGTCCTTATCTCAACTCATGCGACTTCTGTTTTTCTCTCCCCAGTTCAGTCATAGAGTGGAGTGATAGAATGACTTTGGTGAGCACCTGACATCCTGCCAGGGTCAACACCCCACAGGTTGATGGACCTGTGGTTGCCTGGGTCTTCCTTCTTGCCCCCTTTTGAAGGTGGGGATAACATTTGCTTTCCTCCAGTCCTCAGGTACCTCTCCTGACTGCCATGACCTTCCTAAGGTGATGGAGAGTGGTCTAACAATGATGTTCACCAGTTCCCTCAACATTCATGGGCGCATCGCATCCCATCAGGGCCCAAGGGCTTCTGGATGTCAAGTCTGACTCCATGGTCTCTAACCCAATCCTCCTCAACCATGGGAAGTCTTCTTTTTTCCAACAGAAAATTCACCAGCAGAGACACCCTAACTGGGCATAATCAGGGCCACAGCACCTTGGGTCTACTATCTTTGTCTGTTCAGAAACGGAGGAGTGAGGTACATTGTTTTTTTTAATTGTTTGGTGAATGTGGTTCTTCTAAGATAACCATTCAGTGAGTCAGATGACACTTCTGAATTTTCAGGTGTCTGCCAGGTCCAGAAATTGAAGCACTGGGAAAGAGGTGGAAGGCAATGTAAACACATAATGAGTTTATATGTGTGAACAGCTCTGAGTGAGGAGGGCATTTAATCACATGCACAAATTGAACCAAAGATGCTTCTGAGCAGTACTGTTTATAGTTGTGCTCTCATTTTATGCTCTGTGGTAAACAAAGAGAGGTTCTGATTTCCATACTAAACTCCCAAGTTTCTCAGAATTTGCATATTTATTTAATCCCACACTATGGAATGTTCTCAGTGAAATCCCTTTCCTCAATTCTCAAACTTTACAAACAAATGGAAAATATGATTATGCTGAGAATCAAACTTCCACAGGCTCCTCATACAGGACATTGCTTTATCACAAAGGTCTTGATATTTTGCAGCCATTATATGTGGCCTTTTTGTTACATTTCATCACATTAATGAAAATCTAGACACCAATAAAAAGATATGATACATATTCTAAAATTCATCTATCCCCATATTTTATTAAAGGTGTCCAAAAGAAAATGAGATCTCAAATTATCTTCCTAATACATTTTGGCATGTAATACGAACAATTCAGTGCCTTGGGTAAAACTCTCAAGAGAACATCTAATTTTTTCTTCTATGTCAGCAATCACACCTGGCAAGTGATATTTACAATATAATTTAATATTGAACAGTGGACAAGGAGTCATAAAGAGAAATGTATTGGCCAGTCAACTCATTCCAAGTACACGGGGAGATCAATAAGTGGGAGTGACTGGGGAAAAAAAACATAATTAAGCTTTAGCTGATCTGTGAGGAGGCCCTTGTGAATGGTATGCATTCAGAAAAAAAAAAAACAAGAAGTGAGGCTTCCCACCAATGGCATCATAAAAATTTGTGAGGGTTTTTTCTGTCTGTATCCAACAATTTTTAGTTTGCATATATTTTTGGTGACAGGTTTCACATTTACATTTGACTACTGTTTCCATTCATGTGCTTTTGGTGAGCACCTGTGGTGGTGAGTACAGGACAGTACATGCCTAAAAGTTTTGGGGTTGGCTTTACTTTCTTCATCTCTCTGGCTAAAAGCAAACTGATTTGCCACCAGGAGTGTCACGAAATCTGTAGTCACTAAGGTAACCTAACACATAATTAACCTCTGAGTCATGTCTAAATACATTACAAAGTCTGCAAGATTCTACAAGATTCACAAGTAATGTGTCAGCAAAATTTTGGCACAGAGACTGGTTTTTCCAATCCTCTTAGGAGTGTGACTGGCAATACGCAGGTTTGCATGCAAAGATCTTGACTCTACAAAAGAAGTATTAAACTGTGATTGTCTGCTCTTCCACTCTCCTGATTTGTACACAAACTAACAGTCAACTTTTTAAAAATTCTGATATGCTTCAGTGAGTAATAATATACAGTGCAATTAGACTCTCATAACTTTCCTGTGGTGTAGCACAGAGTCTGATTCGACAAGGTACAGCACATCAGTTGGCCTGTTGTGAATTCAGAACTGCCAAGGGACATTTTCTTCTCCCAGAAAGAAAACAAACAGGATATTACATCTGTATAATGTGCAAGTAAAATAATATATTAAATAGAATCATTTAATAAATGTCATATAGGCAGTGTTGAAGCATGTACCTCATACCCAAATTCCGATGTTGCATTTTAACCTTCTCAGTCTGGGGGATGATGAACTTTATGACCTTCAGTTTTTTTTAAGCAGAACTTCTAATGCATTTCCAGAATGCTTTGTCTGGGTAAACAGCAAAAGGGACTGGAAAGGAAGATACACCAAAACTGGGAATGTGGTTAACATGCACTTCCCTGGGCTGCTCGCTTTTAGGTACCCTATTGCTGCACCTAAGCTTGCAACTCTATTTTGCTTGCTTTCTTCACAGAAGATTTCTTAAAATTAAAGTATTACAGTCACTACTTTCTATCAATTGCAAATAATCAATGTGATACGGCTGTCTTTTACTAGTTCTGGATAACAAAAGGAAGCAGGTATGAGGGACAGGTCAAACATTCATACACACTGACATCTGATAAAAATAGATTATCACAGTGGCATATAACATACACCATTAAACTACTAATATAGATACAGCGATATCAGGTATTTATCTAGATTCCTGAAAGCCAGTCAGTTATGAGTGTAAGAGGTTTATTTTTTTTAGTAGGAATGAGGTGATCAGCAGATAAAACCTACATTCAATGTGTACTTTTCCTGTCAAAGGCAAATAAATTCATGGTCTTCAATGTGGTCACAATAGTGAAAATAGACTTTTTTGTACTAAAACAAGCTCTTGATCCTCATTGCAAGGATACCAGCATGACTAAGTGTAGGAGCCACTATAGCAACTAGTGACTGACAGGGATCTAATGGAAACCTCTAATCAGGTGTTTCACAAACTCTACACAAATCCCATCTGCATTCATCATTAACTCATTTTCTACCAGTTTAAGTGTTTTGCAATTCTGCAGCATGGCAATGTGACAGGTATCACAGTTAAATTATTGCCTGAGCTACAGGTTTTCATGCTCTCTAGAGCTTTTCTACACATACATTGAAAGAACAATATTCACAGTAAAGCCAGGGAACTGGCATTAGTCCTACGCACTACACTCCACTCAAGACACCTGAGAATCCATACTTTGATTTCTCTGGTGGCAGTGACAGTGTGATTGTGTATGACATGACTTTGCTTATCTTGACCAGCAAATGTCATGACTCCAACTGTCTCTAAGCTTTTTTTTCCTTGCTATTTAGAAATCAAGTGAAATATTATGTTAAATATTTCTTGCCCCATGAAAAATCACTCAATTCAATTTAATGAAACATAGTTTTACAAGACTCTGTCTACAGCTTCAGTCTTACTAACCCTGACCTCATTTAGCAGAAATAGCAGTGGTGTCTTTGAAAAAATATTCTTCCAAGTACACTATAATATTTTAATTCCTAGCAAAAGTGGATGCTACGAAAATATACAAGCACCATAATCTCTATGCTTGCAGATGGTCTCCTATCTTGGCTTTCAATTGGTAGCTCTATTTGAATGGTGCCTTCCCTGAACATCTGTTGTCAGCCCAGAAACTAATGAAAAAGTGTCTTAGTGGAGAAACTCTATGGAAATGCTGCAGAACTCTGTGAAGACCAAGGGTGAGAGTTGTGAAGACATTGCTTTTCACAGAATGACAATACAAGTCATATTAATCACCACTCTAGCCCACGGGTTATTCCCACTAGCCCACCGGAAAGAATCAGCAAAGCCTCAGAGAAACTGTCCCACATCATAACTATGAGTAAGAACATCCTGGAAATTTCACTTCATAGTCATTTTGGTATTGTGGAGCTTTAACTGTAGCAGCAAATGTCACCACTATGATCACCCTGCTTGGTCATGCATACGTTCCAAGTTCTGTGTGCCCAAGCCAGGTTTCTCCAGTGAGGCAGTAGGAAAAGAAGAGAGGCACACCGTGCCAAGAACGTTCTGCTTGTATGCAAGACCAGCTAACTCCTACATGGGTGCAAATTGACTCCTGGGAGAAACAGGAAAAAGCCCCCTCTGAAGGTGCGAGATAAAAGGGCAGGGCAGAAAACTCATTGGGTGGGTAGAAAACCATCATGCTTAGATCAAAACTCAGTATTTTTCAATTTAACCTGTTAATCTCAGCTCAATCTAAAGGTAAAAACCAGTAATTGTGAGTGCAGTTAGTCACTGAATATGAAACATCTGATTAAAAGGCAGAGAATAACAGGATTATTTCTTCCCTGAAACATGGCTATAGTACTGAACTTCATGAATTTAAGGTTTAAAAAAGTCCACAACAACTAGAAACTGAAACAAATCCTCATATTTGCTGCAGTATATAAATGCAGTTAAATAATTTTAACCATCTTATCTTCAATGGTTGCAGTAACTGATGAATATTTGTTGTTACACGGTAGATGAAAGGGAAATACTTTCTAGTTTTATAGCAATGCTGTGAAATAGATTTGGCAGAGCTCTGAAGCTGCTTGCTCAAATCAACTTGTCTCATTTCACCTGTACTGGCATAAAAAAATAATATGAAACATAAACATCTTCTTTTCAGAGGGAAACATTTGCCACAGATATTTTCTCACGCAATTTTAATTATGAAGAAATTGAAATAGCAAATATTTCCAAGAGGAGTATTTTTCACAGAATTCCATGAAATTATTTTTAGCTTTGGCAAACTGGGCAATAAATCTTAATTTTTGAAAAATGTCTGAAAAAAATTACCAGTACTTTCAAAAAGCTGCTTATCAAGTATGTCATACTGTAAAATGTGGCAACAAAAGGAAGAGAAAGTGTGGAAGAAAATGTTCTTCCCCAGGCATGGCACAAGATAATGGCTGCATCCCCTGTGGGAGACAATTCTGCCCTTGAACAGAGGATACAGCTTCTCATCTTCTGCTTTAAGCCTTCATTCAGCTCCACCTAAACCACCAAACCACCAGCTACATTTAATCTATTAATTTATAACAACAATAATTTAGAAGTTTTACAAAATCCCTGTACCAGTAAATTTCCTTTTTGGATATGATTCTGATTGTAAACATAAAAAAGTAAAAAATAATATCTGAGACATTTCTGCTATTATTTTTGCTTCTACTGTGCTCATGCCACAGAATTAAAGAACAGAATTTAAACTATTCTTTATATATAAAGAAGTCAAAATCAAGGAAAACATACTCAAGAACATTTTAATTTCACTTGAACTTTGCTGTATTAAGGAGCATTCATTGATACAGAAAAAATGAAATGAGGGAGGGAGTGGAAGAGAAAGCATTAAAAGAAAAGGAGGAAGAGGAAGTATGAGCTTAATTCCATTTTTTTGCATGTTACTATTTCCAGCAATGCTCCAATTGATGTAACTTCACAGATCTCAATGGAATTGCTCCTGAGACCAACATGACTATCATTAAATGAACTTAATTTCTGCTTTCAATATTTGATAGTTTAAAGAAGTAGTACAGAGTAAGTATTCTCCATAATATTAGGTAGGTAGAATTAAAAAACTATTAATAATGCACTTGAAAAGAAAATGCTATCAGCAATTCATTGCTTCATCACACAAAACTACCATAAATGAAATACACTTTAAGGAACTCATGAAATTTACTTTACATGTAATTGCAAATCATAGAGTGTTCATGTACTAAAATACCATACACTTTAAAGTGAAAAGCTTTATCTCTAGGTTCTACTGCAAAGCATCTTGTCATGAGTATTTTAAAGAAATCACTAAAGTAATGCATTTTAAGTTATTTTTAATTAAGTTCTAATAGTCTGTAAAAAAATACCTGCATAGTAATATACAAGTGTGCAATAAATATTTCTACAGCATTGAAAATACTTCAGAAAAAACGATGCTTTAAAAGAGTAATGCACCATAGACAGACTACCATATATATCTGTACCTATCTGTATCTATCTGTATCTATCTATATCTGTATCTATATATATCTCACTGGTGATATATGGGTAACATCTTGTTAATTCCTTGTTGCTTCCTTCTTCCAATTTAATCTAATTTCATTTCCAGGTGAAGAGGAACTGCTTTATATAATCTAATTTGTGTATTAAAAAGACATACTCCCTTAAATCTGAATAAAAAGCACACACCCTTTTTACTTTATTACATCTTTCAGCCATTCAACTGAAATCTCACCTTTCCCCTCAAAACATGAGGTTTATCATATGTTAAATGTCAGCATTATTGTGAAAGTTCAGGGGGAGCCACAGTGGGCTATGCTGTTTGTCCACAGACATAATTTAAGGTTTATAAAGTCCATCTGTAACTGCTACTGTGGAGCTACAGTTTATTGCTGACATCGAGTACACCTTATGGAAAAATAGCAAGTCTGATTTTAAAGCTATGAAGTCACAGAATCTGCTTCATTTCCAAGAAAATTGTTCTGGCAATTAGCCACTGATACATAGCTGCAGCTAAATGTGTCCAGGACCCACTTCCAGCTAATAGCTCTGGAGATTTTTCAATAGACTTTCTCAGAAGCCCTTACCATGAGCCATGTTCCCTCCTGCTGCTGCGAGACAGAACTATTTCATGCCTTTATACATCTCAAACTAATATGGCTCGTTTCTCAATCACATCTGAAGGTAGATTTTCAGGCCTTTAGTAACTCCAGAAGCTTCCTCCCATCTAGCCTTTGTCTACTTCATGCATTCCTTATCAGATACAGTTCTTATCAGATATGCAATGAAGTTGTTAGGCTGCATCAGTAACTACAAATTTGTTCTTGTGAATTCCTCAGTCTACAAAGAATTTACCTGAGCCTAGAAATGCTAACCTGTGTTTTCACAAACGTAACTCAGAATCATGCCATCTTCAAGAAAATGAATTTAATTTTCTTCTTCATATTTTCAGCCACTACTTTTTAGCAATGTTAAATCTCTAGTGCAGAAATAAAATGACACTAGCCCCATAAAACAGTAGCTGATCTAAAATTTCATGCCTACCCTCTCTCTTGGGAAGTTCACAGTAAAGCCAGACCTGGTGATGGTTATCTATTCTGACAGTCAGGCTGACCCATGCCAAAACAGCAATGCATGTGAGCACTGGCAAAGAAACAGGACACATCACTCAGAAAAACTGCACTACTGTAACTGGAATATTCAGTGTACTTTCACAGTGTATGTTTTAAGGCACTACAGAGAAGATCCAAAGGAGGAATGATGTAAGATAACAATTGATGGTTGCTTTCAGAAACGCATGATTTTGGTAGTACTACTTTCCAGCAGATGAATGAAGAACACTGGTTTCAGTAATATCTATTTTGAAACTATTTGAGCACGAACCTTATTTAAAATTAAAGTATTTTAGCTATATTAAAAAAGTTCCTTTAGCTTGCAGATTACAACCACATGAAGGATATTAGTAAACTGATTGTATTATTTTTATTCCAGTGATAATCTTTATGCATTGATATTCTCAAACTATTTAAAATACTAGAAGCCAATGAGTATTTAGGTAGAGTTTAGTTCTTGATGCTATAAAATCCCTCATTATTATCTGAATTACTGAAGGTAAAACAGTGGCAGAACAGAAGTCCACGATGACAGAGGTTGAATCTTGTGTTGTGGGCAGAGTCCAGGGATCTTCAATACTGTACAGTCACAGAGAGTTCAGCTACTTGCATTTTGAATTCCTTTGCTCCTAGAATGCATGCATGGAATAAGGTGTGCTTCAGCACTATCAGGATATATTTCTTTTATCCTGTCTCTTCCTTACATTTTATTTCAGGTTTAAGAAGAAATGTGGTTAAGAGGAGAGGAAGGCCCTTAATTTTATCACCATCTTCCATAAAAAGATTTTGTAGAACAGTGTGAAACAGAAGACAGAACAAAACCCATATACTCCACAAACTCTTTGAAATCACACCAAGTAAGAGCACAAGTTTAGATCCAACAAACAGAGTTAATATTTATATGAGTGAATGCAATGGCTTAACACTGGCTGGAAGACAGACACCCACTAAAGCCTCTCTAACACTCCCCTCTAGAACTGGACAGGGGAGAGAAAATATAATGAAGGGTTCATGAGCTGAGATAACGACCAAGAGAGATAGCTCATCAAATACTATCATGGGCAAAACTGACACAAATTGTGGATATTAACTGAATTTATCACTAACAAAATCAAAGCAGGAAAATGAGAAGTAAAATAAGATCTTGAAAACACCTTCCCTCCACTCCACTTCCCAGTTCTACCTCCTCCTCTCAGTGGTGCAGGGAGACAGGGAATGGGGATTAAAGTCAGTTCTTCCCACACTGTTACTGATGCTGATCAACAAGATGAGTCCTTCCCCTGCTCCAGTGTGGGATCCCTCCCACAGGACAAAGTTCTCCATGATCCTCTCCAACATGAACTCATACCATGGGAGACAGTTCTTCACAAATTGCTGCCACATGGGTCACTCTTCTACAGGGTGCAGTTCTGCCATTCCTCAGGCACAGACTGTTCCTGTGTGGGTACTGTTCCAGTGTGGGTACTGGGTCAGAAATCCTGCCAAGAAACCTGTTGTAGCATAAGCTCCTCTCTCTATGGCTCTGCTGGCCCTGGCCAGGACCCTGCTCCAGCACAGGCCTCCCATGAGTTCACAGCCTCCTCTCAGGCATCCACCTGTTCCAGCATGGATCTCTTCCATGGGCTGTGGCTGAATTTCAGCATCCCTCCACGGGCTGCAGGGGCACAGCTGCCTCTCCATGGTCTGCACCACAGGCTGCAAGGGAAACTCTGCTATGGCTCCTCCTTCTCCTCCTCCACTGACCTTGGTGTCTGCAGAGTTGTTCCTCTCACATATTCTCATCCTGATCTTCTTTGGCTGCAATTACCTCTGTGCAATAACTTATTTTTCTTTTTCTTAACTGGTATCACAGAGGAGTTGCCACCATTTCTGATTGGCTTAGACTTGGACAGTGGCACATCTATTTTTGGAGCCTCCAAGGATTGGCTCTACTGGACATGGAGGGAGCTTCTAGCAGCTTCTCAGAGAAGCCACCCCTGTAGTCCCTCACTACCTGGCCACACAAAGCCTATACATTCCACCCCTCACCTCTGAAAATCATATATTTAAGAATTATCCCTAAAATCCACATTCATCACACAACCTGCACTTGCACCAACAAATGCAACCAAACTAAACAAAACAACACAAACCCAAAAATAACACCATCACAACACAGAAAAAAAGGGCAATTTACACAAAATTGAACCCTTGTCTGCTCACCACAATTATAACAAAAATTCCCCATGATCAATCCACTCTTTGACATTGTTCACAACTTGTTTTGACCATTACTTCACCCAATTACTGTCTTTATCTCAAAATCTGCACAATCCCATGTTCTGGCACCAAAACCACTGTAGTGGGTTGACCCTGACTGGTTGCCAGACACCCACCAAAGCCTCTCTATTACTCCCCTTTGCTACTGGACAGAGGAGAGAAAATATAATGGTATTACCAACACCTTTCTAGCTACCAATGCAAAGCACAGCACTTTGCGAGCTGCTATGGGAAAATGAACTCCATTTCAGCCAGGCCCAATACAGTGAGTATGTCGAAAGGTAAAAATGAATGATCCTACTATTATTGATTTTTTCATTATTCGGAAAAGTACTTTATTGGCTGATGAAAAAGCTGTGTTTAGAAGAGCCTTGCATACTTAAAAAAAGTTATTCCTCTCTTTTCCTCAATGAAAAGAGACTTGCAGGTCAAGTGCATATATAGAGAAAGTTCAGAATAAAACTCTGGAAGCAGCATGAAGAGGTCTGTGATCTCTTCTACCCAAAGTGAATAGGAAAAATCCTGCCAGGCCTGGTTAAGTCTGCTAACATTGCTTTAGTTCCATAAGACTGATTTAAAAGGAAGTTTTTATGGCTTTTATAGAGCAGTTAAGAGTACAGTCTCAGATAGTTACAAAGTGCATCTTTGAAGTCTACAGAAGAGATGGTGTACAGCAACAATAATGATCTGTTAAGCATTATTTTCCAGGCTTCCTCAGTAATAAGGTTTATACAATCCCCCATCTGTGCACTTATGCCCATTCTTCCACCCACTACCCTACCTCCTGCCCTGCCTCCCTGCTTCAAATTTAAACTGGCAGGGGTTGAAATACAAGATCTGTACAACCCCTGGAAGTTTTGGAAAGAGCAGCAAGTTCCACCTGTTTCCTGACAGTGGGAAAAACCATAAAAGAAGCTGAATTTTCTCTAGGAATGAACTATACTTGGACCTTTTTTGACTCTAGTGACACAAGGTACCATGGACACAATGCATTGAGAGGACCTTGTCAAGATGTGCGGTGTTGGAAATAGTGGCATCTGAAGATAAAGAACAAGAGCAAAAGACAGAGAGCATCATGCATCCTCCAAGCTAACCCTTTTTCTTTCAGTAGCCACAGGACTCCCAGGTACGCTACTTGGGAACCTGGGAAAGCCAAGGAGCTCAGTGGAATGATCCCATCTCAGGTTTCTTGCAATCGGCCTTCAAGGTCTGCCTGATGCAGGAACTGCTGTCAGGCTCAGATGTGGACACCCAATTCGTTTCCATTGGTCCTGCAGTTTGAATCCACTCAGCTGGTTGAGCACCTCCCACTTTACTCTTACAGCAGACCTTGGAAAATTCCTCCATGTGCTCAGGTTGATTTGACCTCAGTTAATTCTCACTTTACTGGGAAAAATAAAGAAGAACATTTTTTCCCTTTAGTTTTGAAGAGTGTGCGATTATTTGGATTGAGTACACAGCTATATTTTCTGCCATTTTCTCATAAAATTTTGAACTCAAATCTGATTGAAGAAACCACAATACCTGTAAAAATGATTACATCCTTACAGGTCTCGTAAAAAAACAGGAAGTCACACCAGGCCTGAACATTTAGAGGTTCACTTCTCATAACTTTTTATTCCTGTGTCTGATTACTCCAGCTGAAGAAAACAGCCTGTCTGCTGTTCCCAAAAACGGATATTGGAAAAGACTAAAGATACATATGGAGTACCAAAACCACTATCATGAGTCAATTAATTATTCAAACAGTTGTCATACACAAGGCTATGGAAAGTCACATTGCCCAGTCAAGCCATTCAAGGTGACCCTCGCAGGCTTGAGATGTGGGTCCATCAGTTCAATGAAGTTAATGAAGTTCAACAAGATTCAGTTCAAGTTCCTGGACATGTGTTGGGGCAATTCCAAGTACAAACACAGGCTGGGTGAAGAACTGATTTTGAGCAGCTCTGAAGAGAGCTTGTTGGTTGGTGAGAAGCTCCACATGACCTCAGCAATGTGCATTTCCAGACCAGGAGGCCAACCCACATCCTGGGCTGCATCCAAAGCAGTGTGGGCAGCAGGGTGAGGGAGATGATTCATTCTCCCCCTCTGCTCTGCTCTGTTCTGTTCAGGTGAGACCTCACCTGCAGTACTGCAGCCAGCTATGGGGACCCCAAAGTTACAAGGACATGGACCTGTTGGAATGAATCCAAAGGCAGGCTACATAGATGGACAGAGGGCTGAAACACCTCTCTTGTGAAGACCTGCTGGGAGCTGGGGTTTTTCAACCTGGGGAAGGTCACAGTTCGTAAGAGAGGTTGAAAAGGAAACTGAAGTGGGACTTTTTACAAGGGCATGGTGTCATAGAACAAGGGTGAAAATTCAAAGAGGGTGGGTTTAGATAGGTCTTACAAAGACATTCTTTACTGTGAGGATGGGGAGGCCATGGAACAGGTTGTTCAGAAAGTATGTGGATGTCCCATCCTTGGAATGTTTGAGGCCAGGTTGGATGGACCTCTGAGCAACCTGGTTTAATGGAAGGTATCCCCTGACTGCAGCAGAGCATTGGAAGTAAATTATTTTTAAGGTCCCTCCTGATTGAAATAATTCTATGATTCTATGTATTATGACAACTGCAAAAAGCATTATGTCTATATTTTTTTCATTAATGTTCCTGGGTTTTCTTTCATAGACAGAAGCTCAAGAAACTAGACTGTGCGGTAGTAGAAAGCTTTATGGATTAGAATTCTACAGTAAATTTTTTTTAATGAATGTTCTAAATCCAAAATTATACTAATAGAAACACTTCTGTTAACACATCTATTAATCTTCTACTAAGAGAACGTGTTATTATAACAAGTCTGAATATCCCACAGTCATGCAGGTAATAAAACAAAGACGTCTTTTGTACTTTCATTTCCAGTCCACCCATATTCTTATAAGTAACTAAACCTACCCTTGACATCTGGAAATGCAAGCAGTCAAAATTTATCCGTCCTTGTTTCACACGTTCTAAATCTCATCCAAAGGGAAAAATTCTGGAGGTTGTAACATTATCCTGCTCTGCTCAGACTGGAGTGATTCTGCTCTGGGCAATGCCCGTGTTTCTCAGCACAACCTTTGACCTCCTCTGGAGGTTTTGACACGCGCTTCTCAAAGTGACAGGTTTGCTGTAACATCTTGATTGGGTTACTTTGGTGGGGTTGTACTCACTTTTAATAGGCTAACTGTGGAAATCTTAGACAAGGTAGTCACAGGCTTCTGCTTACTCCTTCTCACATGGCAAATAAAACTACTGTTACCAGACTTTGTGGTTGCTACTCTCCCACAGCCTGAAGTCCCCAGCAACTCTTCATGTTGGTTTTCCTCAGCACTAGTTGTGAGTAGGAAACAGGTTGAGAGCAAGAATGCAAAGCAAGAACTTTTCTTAAAAATGCACTGAGTAACAAAGTTACATTTATTTTCCTAAGCTGGCAATTTTCATGCCATTGGTCATCAACAGTATGGCTAAAAGCAGGATGTCATGGATGAAATTTACCTGGAATGCAATCACTCTGCAAGAATACTCAACAATGAAAAAGGCTCCTGTTTCAAATCTCTTCTAATGACCAACTAGATGCCCTTTGTGAAGCGAGAATAATTGACTAATGGTTTTCTTATTGTCAGTAACTGGATATTTTTTGTTGAACACCTAATGATAGGACTTTTTTTTCCAAGCTAGTTCCTTTCCTAAAAGAACTCCGCAGGCAGTTGTTTGTTTGTTTTTAAAAATGACACAATGGGATATTATTCTTCCCTTTTCTTCTGAGGTTAAGTTCAGCACACTGATAATTTTCCCTGGCTTAAAGATGATTTGGCCTCAGAAGTACACTCTCAGGGACACGTAAGCAGCACTGCGTTTCTAAATAGTAATGTTCTGGTTGAAAGAGAAGATGTAACCAAGTATGATAAAAAACACAAAGAGGAGTGAGAGGAATATGAAATGCTCCATGGCTAACAAAGCTTTGCTGCTTTGATGACAAAGAAGACGATCATAAGCAAAGAAGCTGGCTAGTGGTATTAAACTACTGCCTGAAGAAAACCTTTCCTGTTTTATCTCCTGGTCTGTTACAGCTTGTGGCACATATTTCTTAACTTCTCGGACTCTGGGGTATGTAATGTCATTCTCCTTGAAGCATGAAGAAACAGAATGTACACAGCTTCCCAGAACATCATATGATACTGAAGAGAAGAAGTGAAACAGGAATGTCTCAGTGACGCCCACAGGAACAGTCACCATCGCCAAATTGTCAGCATGCCTCTGCAATGCCAGACCACAGCGAGCATATGGATAGTTTAGGCTTCCTGCCATTAGACTGGATTAGTGAAGCACATGCTTCATGCATATCTAGTCTAGCTTTGTGTCAGTGGGAAAAAAAAACTCCACTACACATAACCTACCGAACCCAAGGACAAGGGCTAGCTCTTAGGCAACTTCCACAGAAAATGCCAGCTGCATTTGTCAGGTTCTGTGGTACCTCCCTGGAGAAATCCTTCATGTGATCTGTGGTTGCACCCCTGACACCACGAACTGAGTGTGAAACAAGAATACCATTCCTTTCTGTAGAGCAAACATGACTGACAGCTCTGCAAAATCCCTCCAGCAGATGACACTACCAGGGATTTTCATACTGTAACAACTCATGGAGGCTGCATGGCAGCAATTTGTGCAAAGCCTGCTCTAGACAGCTTCTCCAGGCAAGAGGGCTTTAATGAAAGACATACCCATTGAAAGATACCCCCAGACCCTTCAGTGAAAAAATGTTCTGTATAATTTGAAGGCAAAAACTTCAAGTCTGATGGAATTTGATATTTCAGGCATCTTCTTTAGAAAAATATTAGACCCCAGCCACAAAAAAAATTCCACAGTGTGAATAACATGGTGGATTACCAAACTTTGGTCTCTTTAGTAGCAGATTCTGGCTCAGTTGGCAGGGCTGTACTCTCTGTTGCCAAATGACCAAGCAATTTACTATTTTTTCATGCAATTTCCTTATGGGTTATTATTCCAGCAAAAATTTAGTGTTGAAATTTTCAGTGTACTGACTAAATAATGAAAATCAGAATATAGTATGCTGTGTTGCAGTTGACTAAGTAGCCCACTTTCACCAGTCCTGAATGAGCTAGAAATACGGTTATATAAAATACTCTTCCTCTTGAAGCTGACATGGTTATTTATATCCCTGCTCATAACTCATATTACAAATCTCCCATCTAGGAAGGGTTCCAGCTTATATGCTACAGAGATAACATAATATACCTGTACGTTTGTTTCACTTCAGATGAGAAGCGAAACAAAAAATTGGACAACAGTTAAATAGCAAGTAAAATATTGGTTAATATATACATCTATCATTCTGCAAACACACATGATTAATTATACTAGCTTGAAAAATCCTATGTAAATTCATCTATTTGCAAATAAAAATTCATAATACTAAATATTTGTGAAATAGAGGACAGAACGTTCATGCCAAATACACAGTTGAATACAGGGCTTAAAACATTCTTTTTGTGTTTGCCTTCCATTTTTTGGCATATTAACTAAATTTTCTTTTGTACTGGCACCATACAGGAATGATTTGATCAAGAACTCTTTAAACATTAGCAATGAGCCAGAGCAGCCTCAGAGGAAGGAATCTTGTTACTTGTAATGTAAATGCAAACACATGCAATGTTTACTTCTGGCATAATACTATTGTGGCCTTTCCTGTAGGCTAAAACCATTATTACCCAACACAGTATAATTAGATGTCTTTTCAATTAACACAGAGAAATACTTTTTAAATCTAGTTAATCTTCATGTCAGGTACAAATGTATGTTTTTCTTAATACTTGAATGTATTGTAAAACTGAAAATAACAACTACCTATATAGAATTTCAGTAAAAGAGCATTTCTAATTATCTTACCTTCCTTATAAACTCTCGGGCCAGAGTTAAAAATAGAAACTACACATCACTATGTAGGCTTGCTCTTCAGCAAAAAAATGCCATGTACAGCATCCTGCAAAACTGGTCATATTTGTCGCTAAAATTATTATTCAGTGCTGTCAACCACTAGCAATTTTACATAATAAAAAATTATTCCAAGTAAAATACCTTTAACATATCCTCTGGAAACATTCTTTTTATAATCTACAAATATGGAAATACATATTTGTGATTTAACATATTAATTATAGGAATCTAACTGTTCTGGCAATCCTTCACATCCCTCTTGTTTGTTCCTACACATAAAACTTAGTCACTGCTTGCACAAGGAAATATTGGAAGGAAGATCACTCCAGATTGGGTGCACAAAAATAGGTATGTTTAAATAGGTCATAGCAAGATGCTATTGGTAGAGGCTGAGTAGCCACTTCTATAAACTCTGACTTTGTACACACATATTTTCCTAACAGCTCCTTGCTGTGCTGGGTATTGTGTTCTCAAGCATAATTTTATCATTTATAACAAAGGTACTTCCATGCAGCTCCACTGCTGAAACCAGACCGTGGAATGAAATGAATTGTACTGCCAGCTTCTTTATGGTTCATTTACACTAAGCTTTCAATGTACTGGATGAAGTTGCAAGCCTATAAAAGAACATGTCATTGATGCCACTGGGAATTTCTTGAGGGTTTAAGGTGTTATGACCGTGCAGGGTAATTTGCAAGACACTGGAAAAATTACAGGTATTGCAATTTCTACGAACTACAAAATTCATACAATGATTTGGATTTAGAGGGGCCTAAAAATCATCTTGTTCTAACCCCCTGGACATGCATTTAAACTCATTAACAATTATTAATCTAAGAATATATATATATACTGTATTCGCATGAGGCAGAGATAATTGTGGTTTATGCATTACATTATTTCGAAAAAAATCTCATACTCATGACAATGCAAACACATTCACATGTGTTCTTGCTCATCCTTTTCATAAATATTAATTTACCCAGCTGATATGGAAGTACTGTTTTTCTAAGCATTAGATAATCCTTCAGACAATTTTGCATTCTGAAATTGAAATAGTCTTTTTCCCTTGACAGTGATCAGAATAAAGGTAGAACTTTCAACTTCATCCTTCATTCAAGACCACCATAATCTATACATAAATAAAAATGAAATTAAATATGAGCAGCATTCTCTTGCATTCATTACTCAATAAAGTATGTTATTCTATATTTATGGAAGATTTTCTTATGTAAAGACTTATTGCTCAACTAACTTCTGTCCTGAATCCAAAATTATTGATGGAACACCAGATCCCTTCACCAGCTTAATGTATATCAAAGGGGCTCCTAGCTATTGACAAGATAGGACACAGACCAAAAATGGGATTCACAGTTTCTTACACACTCTTCATTGCTCTCTGTGCTGCCCATCTGCTCTCCTCCTAACCTTGACATGGCAACTTTCAAACAGCAGTGGTGCAATGCAATTTTATGGAACTCTGCATGGTCTCCTGTGGACCACACTGTGACACAGGGGAACATCCCCACCAGTAGGAGTCTAGTAAGAATTGGCAGCTAGCATTTTGGAAGACTGCTTTAAAATTCCCATTCCTTGAACTGCAAGGAAGAAAATCCCACTTATTAAAAGTTATATATTGTTGGATGACTACTACTTGTGCAGTGAAATGTGCCATTGCCTGTAACCTACTATTGTGTCTCAACAGTTGGAATGTGCAATATGAATGAATCTGCAATATTATAACTCACAAGTAAAAAAGAAGGAAAATAGAGAAATATTTTCTTTTACCACTTCTGGAGACTACATTTAAGGTGATTTTGGGAAGAAGTTATTTGAAAAAATTCTTTTTGTAAAAGAAAAAAGAACATCCTTCTTATCAAGTGAGACAACAAAATAGTTTTACTGTAGTACATTTATATCACTAATATATCTGTATCAATGTTATGAGATTAGGCTAAAAATGAATCTATTCATCATATTTTAATGCTGTGGAAAACTATGTTTGCATGTAAATTACTGCAACACCCACACTGATTGCATTTTCACCCTAGAGAAAAAACGCCAGACTTCCATAAGCATATTTATAGTGCCTAAAACCAGGCTGGTGTTTTGTAAGAAAAAAAAAATAGATCTGGATATGTTATCAACTGCAACTGAGGAATAAATGGAAAGGAAGGAGAAGTGAACTGTGACAGATGATAACAGCAGGTTGCTGAATTTTTCAGTTACTTGCAGACTGCTTGTGGGAAGAGGTTGTGGCAGTGTGCTCTCAGCTGTGCCACATTTCCACAGTGACATTCATGACTCACTCCTGTTGAACTTGAGGGAATTAGACATGGGCACAACTTGCCCTGGCGTTCACACAGATCAAGGACTTACTCTGAAATAGTGGCAAGAATGCAAGTATTGAACTACAGCTGACTGCATTGTTTGCCATCATGTCTAACAGGTGGTCCTAAAGCTCTGTGCATCACAATGGAATCTTTTACACATAAGTACATAGCACCACTTACTATGAAGACTGCCAAATACCTTATAAACCTTCCTTATAATCCTAACACACCTCTGTTCATATGGGCTGACATTTTCTGTTACTAAGAGTTTTCCTTTGAAATATTATTTAAAAATTTCAGCCAAAAGAATCCTACTATATAAAAAAAACACAGTAGTGGAAATATTTTTCTTTGCTTGTTCAAAAAAGAGCAAAAAAAGTGGTCTTAGCTTCAGTCCTTCAGTCCCAACTCTTCTACTTGCTCCCCGCTTGCTCAGGGGGAAGGGGAATGGAGCCTGTGGTCAGTCTGCTTTGGTTTCCTCTGCCTCCTCACACTCCTCCTCTGCTCCACTGTGGGTCTTTCCCAGCAGTCATTCAAGAACTGCTCCAACTGTCTCCTTTCTACAGGGTGCAGTCCTTCAGGTACAGACTGCTCCAGGAAACATGATCCTACATGATCCTGCATGGGCTTCTCTCCATGGGCTGCAGCTTCTCCCAGGGTATATCTGTCTCCTGCACTGTGGGGTCCTCCTTGGGCTGCGGCTGGATCTCTGCTCCACTGTGGATCTGCATGGGCTGCAGGAGCACAGTTGCCTCACCATGGTCTGCACCATGGGCTGCAGGGGAATCTCAACTCCACTGCCTGGAGCACCTCCTCCCCTCCTCCCTTGCTAAGGTTGGTGTCTGCAGGGTTGTTTCTCTCACATTTTTCTCACTTGTTACTATCAAAATGATAAACTTTGGGGGATAAAGGGACAGAAAATAAATTGTGCTTATGAATGATCTTCATCTTAGTCAATATGGTCTCAGCTAAGGTGTACCTGAGAGGTCTTTCTATAGGGCAATACATTACATTCTCTCAATCACTGATAGAAAGCCCACAAGCAAGATCTGGCCCTGGCTTCTGTCTAGCTTTGCCTTCCTATGTGGTTCATTAATTTAGACCTACATGTTTCCCAGAACACAGCTTTCAACACCATGAATATCCAGATACTCCCATATTTGCAAGTTTTTGAGAAACAAGGACTAAACTAAATAATTAGGCAAAGCCCTGCTGTGACCTAATAAATTTTTCACAGTGTATACTGAGAACCGCCCCCCCTTTCATCAGCATCTGACACATCAATACTTGCAGCCAGTTTCTCAGATCCATTATGCAGATTCAATTGAATTTCAGTTAAAATTCAGTTGTACTGGCAACTGTACCTGAACTGTGGAATTCAGGCTATGCTGGAGGGAAAACTTTATCATATCCCACCTCTGTAATGCTCTCTGGACAGGGAGAGTTTATATAATGCCAGAATAATATTTGCTTTTATATTTCTTTTCCATATATTTAGTAGCTCTGTAGATTATTGTAGAGTTATAGAGTTCCTAGCTAGCTCCAGTACTTTTCCCTACCTTTTCCCTATCCTGATAGGCAGAAAGACAAAACACACTCCAGAGGCTTCAAGCCCTGGGGCGGTCCAAGGCCCCTATCCCATCTTAGCTTTTCTTGGGAGCTGAAAGCAGCTCTTTGAGACACACTTGCATAAACAAAGTTTAGCTCCTCTCTAAGGGGGGGCTACAGAAAAGGTGGGATCTAAAAGGGGGAATTACTTAATCACCTGTGCTTCTAATGGGATTCTTGTAGATTACGCTAATTTTCTAAATTTATAAAACTGTATTCACCCCATGTGGGGTGGGCATTTTTCCACATCTGTCCCTTGGAGGCCTCCAACAAAGACCACCCTCTATATTACCTCCTATACTAATATTGACTCAAAAATGTGTTATTTCTACATATTTAAGGTGTCAATATATTACCTGTAGGTTTTCTAGTTACATATCCCAACCCCCTGAAATTATCTTATAGCAGAAGGATTTCAGTCTGCTCATCCCCTTCTTTGCAATAGGATCTCATTTTTTACTAAAGGCACTGATAATGGCCTGTCCTCTAATAAAGCCAAGATGCTGTCCTGTGACCAAAAGGGCTGTACAATACTCTCTTCCTTCATTGGCATACCTAAATAGATTGCAAAGCTGATCAATTCACTAAAGAGGGAATTGAACTCCCGTTGCAATTGGTCTGGTTTTAATCCTGGCTTGTTTCTCAGCTTTTCCCACATAATATCACCCCATGCTCTGTTAGAAATGTCATTCTCATTTCTTAGCCATTCCGCTGAGACACTGACTTGAGAGATTGTTCTAATTACTAGTGGTGAAAATGTCCAAGTGGATGTAGAGATAGGCAAGACATTTATTTATTCTGGTTCATTCTAGCAATGCTTAGGTGCTCTAAAATCTGACTTTTTACACACATTTAATTGACAGAATTTTCTGTCTTTTGTTAACAGTCACACAAGCAATATAAGCATGAATAGTTAAAAATGCAGATTTTTAGAATGTGAGTGTATGGCAACATGTGTTGAGTGTTGTATTTTATTTAGTATTTGAGGAACAGAAGCACCTGAATCCTCACCTTATTTTTACCTAAATGTGTGAAAGATATCACATGTCTAAGAACTTGGCCCAAGCTTTCTTTATTTTTTTCTTTAAAAGCCAAATTGAACTCTTGACAATAATTAATCTCAGTGGTTGTTCTTGGCATTCTCACCATTTCATACAAGGGAGTGGGCTGTAATGGGCTGTAAAATTTTCTTTGGGGATGTATGGTAATGGACATGTTTAATAGAATTGCACTTCTGGAGCTGATTGCTTCTAGTTTGGCCAGGCATTGATAGTACTAAATGCATTATTGTGGTAGTCTTGGCATAGGGTGGGGAGGAAAGCAGTGAAAATAAAAGAAGTATCAAAAGCTAAGCAAAGATAAAACAACAGAGTAATGCCCCTCCTGTAGAAGAAGTTGTAAATACAATTTCTTGTTTCTTGTTTCCTAATGTATGGCACTGTACCACAGCCCCACATAGAGCAGTATTCCCCACAACTGAATGACCTTTTATCTTGTATTCAGACTTCTAACACAAATGGTTATAAAAAGCGAATATGAACTAGCAGAGAAACTCAAGGACAGACTCGGAACCTGAAAATAATTTACTTATTCCACACACCCCCCCCGGATCTACTAGATTTTAGATCCCCTTTTATGTTCTTTTTTTTTGTTGCCACTTCCGCAAGGCTACCAATAGGCACTGTTGCTTTTTTGCATGATTTCCATGTTAATTATTTGTTCTCAAAAAGTAATGCCATTATTCCTCTGGGGAAAAAAAATCACAATATAAGGGATGAGATGATAGGGATAATTAGACTAAATCATGGAATACAACACAATGGGAAAAATATCTTTTATGTAGACCACCTGTCTACTTATTTTTGCAGCCTGAATGATGTTTTGTTTTGTTCAGGGAAACAAATTCACTTAATAAAATCCAAAACACAGATGGCAGCTGCTAGGAAAAGCCCATACAAGATTTTGTTGCAAAGGGTATAGAAGTGATCTGAGCTCTGAATGGAAGAATGAAAAATTCTGTCTCTCTCTGTCAACGGTGCTCTTTTCCAAGAGCACTCTCTCATGCAGTCTGGGATTTAGTTAGGACAGAAATTCTAATCCAGAGTGTTAGAAATAAGGCTTTCTTTCACATCACTCTAAGCTGTTTCTTATATATTTCTTTTTATGCACCTTCATTATTTTATTGAAAAATATTTGAAAAATAATGCTTGACTCTACATAGTATTTGTTCACGTTTGTTTAAAATGGATCAGAAGATTTTTAGATCTCCATTCCTCTTACAGTTAAGATGCATATTTCAATGGAAAATCACCTAAAATTAAGAGAATTTTTTTTTAGACAGTACTGTCCTTTATTAGACTAAGTCCATATCTCAGATTACATTCACAAATTCACATCAAATATTGGCATCCTGTTTGGCTGAAAACATACCATTTGGTATCTACAAATATTAGTAAGAGCAAGGGTAACTCAGAGAATCACTAAAAAATACAATTTTACATATTTAAAGTCCCTCTTTGCAAACTCTACAGAGCCACAAAAATCGACTTGGTATTAATTCAGTCTGGTACTTGGGAGTTTAGGAAGACAAGGGGCTTGATTGAGGACATTTCTAGATGGCAGGTCAGAAACACGTGAGGCATCTTGGGATGATTTCAATCTGGCCTAAGTCCTTCAAGCACAGCTATTTAAATGTGCAACTTAACTGGGGGGATAAAACAATGAACAGCCAGTGAATGTTATGGTTTAGATACAAAAGAATCTTTTCCTAAAGACAATTATATTTTAAGGAATGAAAACATTAGTCACGTTGGCGGCCTACTCGATCATATTCCCTTAGAAAGGGAATGTTTTCCATGGGAATCTTATCTTCCCTTAGCAAGAAGGGCAGACGCTTCCAGCCCTGCTGTTCTCCCAGGAAACAGAACCCCATCCAGAGGGAGCAAACAGCATAAAGACTAGTGCAGACACCTGGTATCACAGTGAAGTTCTCCAGTAATAGAATAACAGTAAAACAGTCTCTGAAAAGATTCACTTTTCTGGAGCCATTCTTTGGAGAAGACCAGTGTCTGGCAGATGGATTCTGGTAGAGCATCAGAAAGGGCAGTGCCAATACAGATTATGAAAATGGTTGGTTTGAAAGATCCAGAAAGTTCATCAGAGAATCAGATGATTAACATAGAATGCATAGGATTGTTGATTAGCAGAGAATTCAGTTAGTGATCATAGAATGATAGAATTGTTTGGTTAGAAGAGATTGTAAAGGTAATTTAGTTTGAACCCTCTGCCATAGACAGGGACACCTTCTACTGGACCTGGCTGCTCAAAGCCCCATTCAACATGCTATTGGAAATTAGAAAATTTTCAATTTGCTCACTTATTACATATATTAAAAAAAAAATCCTCCTAAAAGATATTTCCCAGGAAAAAATTCCCAGAGTTTCTTACCAAATTAGCAAAATGAAAATGTCATACAAGTTGTAGATATGTTAAGTTTTTAGTTAACTAGTTCTAAAGAAATTGGTAATCATTGTTCTAAACGCTGGTCACAACAATAAAACATCACTTGGAATTGAAAAAAAAAATGTGGAAAATACACAGGGAACGTGATGGAATTTTGCCACTGAAATCATACAAATCAACATCATTTTTCTCACAACTCAGGATAATTGGATTGTAAGCCACTGCTTAACAGGAATAAATCAGGGCAGTTAGTAAGCAAATTTTAATTTAAAATAAATGGGCATGTATCATACAAAGCTCAGTTCTCATCTGATTGAAAGCTTTTACTTCTCTGCCAGCAGATCCACTGTGGAAACATGAGAATGTAGCCTCAGGGAGTACAGGCTTGCCAGATTTGCCAGTGTATGCTCTGACCAAATCTATTACATGCATTGAGGGCCTCACGACTTTGTTCTGAGAGAAGGAAAACAGGTTCTAGAAGTTAGTAATTCACTGGGATAACTTATCTATAGGGAAATTCTAGCAGACACATAACAAAATGCATTTTGCCTTACTTTCATTAATGGCAAATCCCAACTAATCAGGCCCAAATTTTGAAAGTAACCTCCAATGAAATCTGGATGACAGCTCAGCGAGGTATTCAGTGATGGATTTATACTCCTTCAAAATCATTTACAGAAAAGCAGGAGTGAACTTTGACCAATTACTTAGGCCATGAGTTTTTGTTATAGCTAGGAGACTATTAATTTCAAAGGGTCTTTTGAAGAATTCATTTACCACTTCTAGAGCATGTGAATTGCCAATGTCTACAAGATCTACATTAATATTAGGCACTTGAAATCTCTGAGTCAATCAAAGAACTTTCAAATCAAAGAGTTGAAAGTAACTTCCCTGTTTGAGGCAATTTCTCCATAATATACTCTGTTAAAAATCCTTTTGAGTTACTGCATTCCCTTGTGTTGTTAAGATTGAGTATGACTGAGTCTACTAAATCAGGAGTGGCAGATGGTATGATCATACCAGACCTCCTCCTGTCTTATATGCAAGGACCCACAGGCCCAGGTCTCTCCAGCTTCAGGGTTCTGAAATTACAGCTTCCCTTCCTGCTAGCACCCCAAAGATTGAAGAAAATCTGAACATAGCACTGCCATCATTAGCAGCACCCATGTGAGAAAATACTACCTCCTTCGAGGTGATATTTTGTTGACAACATCTTTGCTGAGACACTTGTATTGCTGAGCATTTCTGATACCACAGGATGCTGGTCCCTTTTGTTGTACTTCATTTGTTGTCTTGGCAAAGAAAAATACCACACATTTGACTGGGCACAGCCTTAAGGTCACAATCAGAAAAATGACTGATTTAATTTACCATATGTCTTTACAAAGAATATTGTAACACTAGACTCTGAAAATGAAGGAAACACAATTCTCAAAATATTGAGGGAGAAAAATTACTATTGTAATACTTTTATGAGGAGTCTTTAATGGAATTTTAAGGTAACAAACCCCTACAACTGAAGCATCTTCAGAATCTTCTTATTAGCCTGACAATTTTCACTGACAAAGATTATTTATGAGCGTAACACCGCTGCCAAAGACCCATAATGGTAAGACAGTATTGATAACACTGACCATAGGGATATGTATTCTTCCTTTTTATACATATACATATGTCAGCATGTATACACCTGTGTATATGGTGTGTCTCCAACATGATGCCTCATACACAAGTTGTTGTGGGCAAGAATGTAAGAAATGAACTGGCAAGATCACGAGATGGATGGAAAACCAGTTAACCCACTTGACTCAAAGGGTGGTGAGCAAGGGCTTGAAGTTCAAGTGTCAGCTGGTTACCACTGGATGGTTTGTCAGGATGGATACGGGGTCCAGTACAATTCCATGTCTCAGGAATGATCTGGATGACAAGAGTGACTGCACCCTCACCAAGCATGTAGCTGGCACCAAAATGGAAGGAGGTCAGCCAGAAATATAGCCACCACACAAACACATCAACCAGCTGGCAGATGGGGACAAGAAGATTTGTGTAAGGTTTAACAAAGATAAATATGAACTCCTGCATCCAGCATAACTCACACAGCAGTGTGGGCTGGGATCCCATGTGGTGAACAGCCCTGAGGAAAAAGCCCTGCAGATCCTGGTGCACATGGACTTCCATGTTTATGTTCCAGCTGAACATGAGCCCACAGGCAAATATGTTCTATGCTGCATCAACAGGAGGAGTACAGCCCAGCAGATGGAGGGATGTGGGAATGTCCTATATGCCCTTTGATAGGTCAAAGTTGAAACACTGTTTATCCTGCTCTGATGTACCAAGTCCTGCTCTCAGGAGTTCATAAGCAACATCGAAAATTTGAGGGAATTCAGTGGAGAGACACCAAGATGATCAGAGGGCTGGAGAAGTTGACATAGGAAGAAAGGTTGCTGGAATTGGCTCCATTCAGCCTAGAAAAGAGAAGGCTCAGGGGGATATAACCACAGTTATATCTAAATATCTACATGCAATATCTAAAAGGTAGTTATAGAGCAGACTGAGTCACCCTCTTCACTGATCAGAGAAGAGGTGAAGGGCTTCACAAGTGGCACAGCTGCCTCAGTGTAAATTCTATAGGAAAAGAAATTGTACACTGAGAAAACAAATAAACACTGGAACAGGTTGCCCATAGAAGTGGAATCTCCTTCACTGGGAACACTCCAGACTGTTTGACAGGTCCTTGGATAGCCTAACCCAAGCCTTGTTTTGGGCACAACCCAGCAGGTTAAACCAGATGGTCTTCAGCAGTTCCTCCCAACCTTGACCTTTCTGGGTTACATATGTGAGTGACTTCAAATGCACAGTGGTCATGATGGATTTCTCACTCTGTAAGAAAAGTTTACTTGAATTTATTCATAAGCAACCAAGCCACTTCTGAGATATGCTATATATTCCAAACAAGCGTATACAAGGTGTCTAAATCATATCTTAAATGTACAAGTCTGGTGTCATATTTATTGTGAAAGGGGAAAAACTTCGAAATGTTTGAAATATTAATGGCATTTTCTAACTGGAAAAAACCTTTAGTGTGCTATTCCTTTACGCACATTTGTAGGCTCTGTATCTTGTTATAAACTTAATACAGGAGGATTGAGACAGAGAAAGAAGTATGAATACACAATGTATAAAACAGCCCAAACCCATCATAATCTAAAGTGATATTGCAGGTACTTCTATGCAGTAATGCAAATGCTCTTGAGACTGTATTTATCCACCTTATAGTAATAAATAAGACTAGTAAACTACAATATATCATCCCTTGGAATGAGACTCAATATTGACCATTTTAGATCTTGAGTTATAGCAAATACAGGGAACAAAATTAAACGAAGTCAGGCCTCTTGGCACTGAAAATATGAAACAGCTCCTACCTGACCAAGCTCAGAATCTTGAAAATATGTAAACAGCTGGAATAAAGTTGCATCACAGGGAAAAACTTTGGTTTCTTTGCATATTGTTGCAATGGATAGAATGCGTTTTATGAAGGACAGGCCCTTCACTTGAGTAATGTAGATGAGTTAAGCTGACTAAGGTATTCAGCACTTCAGTTTGTCCTTTTCCAAATGTGATTTTTCCCACCAGACCCAAAAATGCTTCAGTCCCTTCAGTCATTGCCTGCATTCTTTTCTGGTGGCCAACCACACATCCTTTATGTCTGGGAAGTATAAGAAATCCTTGTCCTATCACTTCAGAGGCACCTATCTAGATTATCCTCTGATGATCAACATCTGCTGACAGACTGAAATGATAAATGCACTTCTGCCACACTGTTACAGATGCACTACAGTATTACTCTTTGTTTTCAATTTTTAATGATCTAAGAAGGAATTCCTTCTTTTTCCAGTCACAAGATAGCACACACATCTTTCCACTACTGCAGGGAAGGAAACAGGTAATTTCCCCCAAACCCAAAAAGGATTTGCACGTGTACTTTCTTAAAATACTGCACAGAGGCTTTACTTATGCAAAACAAAATGAAAATCAAACATTACAAGTAAGTCAGTAAAAACATATAAATTTAACTTGGAAACTTTTATGTTCCATGAAACTTATTCTCCTGTTGAAATAGTGCTGTCTGCTTCATATTTGAAAGAAACATGCAAAGAGGCTGCTTGAAGCTACAGATAAATAACAGATGATGCTTTTCCCAGTGGAAAAGCAGTAAATGCTGTAGAAATATAGCAAAATGAAGAAAATCTGTGCTAAGAAGTTGCAAGGAGCTAGGATTTCACATGAAAAGAAAGTGCTATTGCGTTTAAATTTGTGAACTATCACTACATATCTGGGTCAGTGTCCATTCCTGAGTCAGAATGACTTTTGACACATTTTAAAGTGTTATTCACACTACTTCTAAAAGAATACAGAAAAACAAAATAGACCTTTCAATGATAAAGAAGAGCAGAAACTAATCCCTTTCTCTGCTGTTATATTAAGCAAATATCCCTGCACATTTGAAGTTGTAAAACACATGGTAACTTAATATGAACAGATTAGAACTTTACTCCATTATGAATGAAAACATTTTATTTCATGGTTAATTTTTAAATAAAGTCACAACATGCAGTCCACTCTCCTGAGACCAAGCCAAGATTTCCTTTCCAAGCATGAAAGAAATCTCTCTTGTATTCAGTCTAACTGTAAATGAGGTACTGAAACTTAGGGATTTCATGAATAAAAGTAATTAAACATATTTTTGCATTCAAGAGTGAAAAGCTAAGAAACACAGGCATTAGTCAGGCAAGGAATGACAACGGGTTTCAGTTACTTAGCACTCCTGAAGTAAAAGCCAGAAAATTGCTTTGGTTTCCTTCATAGCACTGTTGTGAAAAGCCCAAGTCAACAACTGGCTCAAAAACCTTGGAAGTGGAAGAGGAGCATTTTGCATGAAATTATCTCTCACAGCAAAGGAGCTCTCTCTGAGAGCAGATCTTTCCCAACTCCTCTTCAGACAATTCCCAATTTGCTGTACACTTTCAAAGGCCGTATCTATATCTCACAGCTGCTCACAGTTTTCTAGGAAATTTGTGCCGTAAAATTAGATTCAAGACATATATATGGGAGACATAGAACACACCTAGCCTCTTTCTCTCCTTCCTCCTCATATGCTCCATGAGGATGTGTGTGCACAAGAAAACAACAGGCATTAGAGGCAATGTCCTGAGTCTTCTTCTATGCATTTATAAATCTTGTTCCTGTTTCTATTACAAAGCCTTTGTTGTCTTTACAAGAAGGTACATAATTTGGTATATTTGAATAAGCTTAAGAGTTCAAGCATGTCAGTCCACTTGCACGGTTGCCACAATAAACTACAGACACAATTCTCCATGTAGCAACACAACTGAATCTGTGCAGCCCAATGTAATAATTTAACTGCTGACAGCTCTCACCTGGGCCAGTAGTTTTGTTCTTAGCATATGCTTACTCATGTCACTTTTAACAATTAATTATGATACTCCTCAGAGACTATTTTGGCATCTAGCAGTATTTATGTAACTGTCAAACCTAATCAAACCTAAACTGCACTTACAACTATTTGAAGATATTTCTTTCATTATAGTCACTGAAAAACTTTTGGACTCAACACGCAGACCTGCATTCCCTGTTTTCAACAAATACAATGGATTATAGAACACCAATAGACTGCTCTATCATGTAACAAGTACTGAAGTTTATGGACATTACTTATTTTCATCTCAATACCACAGCAGCTATCATGTAATAACTTTGTATCTCACATTGATCTCACTTTAAGTGAGTACTAGATATTTGCTTCTATTTTCACGCATAGCTGAATGCATTGGAAATCACTGAATTACTGGAAACAGGTAAGATTAATCCAGTATATGAATTTATCAGAAACTGGAAAAAAATTGTAAGTTTACCTACATATTGAAATATATTCATTTAAAGACAAAGTTTCCAACAGCTCAGGTCCCAGATGCAGATTTTTCATCATGTAATGAATAAGAAATATGCAGAAACAAGGCATAGTACACAGGTAACACATAAATCTTAGATTTCATGCATGCTATAATTTTATATCAGGTATCTACACTATTTCTTCTACCAAACTGCAAAATAACATCTTGTGCCTGAATACTGAACTGAGAAGTGCAAATATATTACTAAGAAATTAGTCTCCTTGCTGCAACAATTTCCATGGCAGCATCAAACTACTAACAGTTTCTAATAAAAACGTAAACTTTTTAGGGAAAAAGTACGTTGTCCAATCCCCCAAATAATTTCATGCTGATACACTGATGCAGCAGGACTATGCATTACAAAAAATGTTCCTAACAAAGTATGACAACTTCCTATCCTCACTGAAGAATTAAATGATAATTAAATGTATGTGGAAGTGAATCAGATAGATTTCAAAGTGTAATCAGGGAAATAATTTGATTGGGAAAGATTAAAAATTGTTATTCCATTGTAAAATCCCTGTCTTGCTACCTGTTCAGTGGCACTTGAAAAACCATAGGTTGCCAAACTGCCTACTCAGAGACCAGATTATGTTCTCCACTAAACTGACAAGAAGCATGATTTTTAGGGTTCAGATGGCATGGATTTTATGGTCTTTTTTGAGAATTTAGAATGTTTTACTTTCCTCTAAAGGCTGATCTTACCCTCATCCTTATACTGCTAGGATTTACTTGGAACAGCATTGTTTTGAACGTGGAGAAAGGCACAGGACAGACAGAACAGACCTTTGAAGTACCAGAGCAACCACACCAAAATACTGTATCCCAGAAGTTTTGGTATTCATGCACCTCCTGGTCCAGGTAAGTTACTGCTTCAGCCTATTTCAATGCTGAAATACTTTGTGCAGAGGGAAATCCTTCTGTCAATTTCTGGATTCCTATCAGATGTTATAGTATTTTAATCTCTTTAAATTAGAGATATAACTGTTTGTTATAACATATTTGTTTGAAATGAAATTACAAATAATTATATATTTACTGTGCAGAGCATACAACTGGTACTTTTGGCTCAATGCTTGCAGTCGAATTAGTCCACAAATGAGCTTTCACTGTACTCCAATAAAATATTCAAAAGAAAATACTGTAATCAGCTAAGGATTAGAATTTAAGGTACTGGTATATTGAAGAACCTTGAATGACATTTTTTTGTCACAGTGATGCCAACAATGACTTAAGGTCCTAGGTCTCCACTGAGACTGCCTGCTGCCAGTGGGATGAGCCTTCAGCTAAAGTACCTTCGTGCTGCAAGGAATCAAACAGCTCCAAATGGAGCTGCTTCACTATTTCAAATAAGAACATTATTGTAAAAGTTGCCTGATTTACCCTGCTTTTTTTGCATTCTCAGTAAGGCCACCTGCCCACTGTACAGATTTCTCTACTACCCCCTCTCCTGCTCCTACTACAGATTTGCTCAAGGGAAGACTCTTGTTTTCAAATGATTAATATTAAAGTTTTGCAAGAAAGGGGCTTTTTGATTGAATGTGGAATAAAAAACACCTAAGGAAAAAATAATTTCATGGCTGTTATGAACCCTCATTATTCCTCTGTATTGCTACTTCTTGCAACTATTCATTGTACTCCTGCAAGATGTGCAGTTTTGATAAGAAGGGTAAAAAATGCTAATGGAGAAGCATCCTGAGAAGTCAGTCGCTGTTATGAACTCAACAGATGTTAGTTTTCTGTGCTCCCTGAGGCTAAGGAATTATTTATTTGTAGAATGTAAAACTGAAATTAATAAGTATCTTATACTGAGGCTTTGAAAAATCCCATATTCTATTTTACCTCTATATCTACTGCACTAAGAAAAGGGCAAACTTGCTTATATTGAAATCTAGGTGGAAATTTCATTAACTTTTAATTTGAAACTAGCCTTTCCTGATGGTATATGGAATCAAAACCAGGCTTTTTGGTCAGCTCCATGTAAAGATGAGGAGTTGCCAGCTGAACCAGTCATCAAACAGGAGAAATGGATGGCTTGGATCTGCAATGTTTTGCTGATGGAACTCAAGTTGTCCTTGAAAACCTGCCAGATTCATTCAGTGTGATAATATATTTCATGATTAAAATGGGCTTTGAAAAACTTTTGTCTGGAGTTGGAAAGACACATCATTAATCGTTACAATATTCAAAACACCTTAAGGAGTAACAAAATAACACTGCATTGATTCCAAAAGTGCAGTTTTCTTTCCTGTCTTGGCAGAAGAGATTTCATAAATAACGTAAGCAAAAATATGTGCAAGAAGATAAGCTTTTCATAACCTAAATTCATATTTCTTTGCATAACAAGTGACCACTTAGAAAAATGCCAAATATGAATTTGAGCGATTTTGAAAGTGTCAGTGCACTGGAAAGAAAAGAAAAGAAAAGAAAAGAAAAGAAAAGAAAAGAAAAGAAAAGAAAAGAAAAGAAAAGAAAAGAAAAGAAAAGAAAAGAAAAGAAAAGAAAAGAAAAGAAAAGAAAAGAATCCTTTACATATTTATAATTTTTGTTAAGGGTTTGGGAAAAAACAAGATGCTTGGGCTAAAGCATTCAATCTTTCTCTGCATTGTAAGTGATATATTTTTATCAAAGATGCATTTTATTTTGAAAAAAAAATATTTTGTCCCTCGGCATGTACATCTGATTGTATCATCTGGAATTTTGTGCAAAGCCAAAATGTGATATAAAGCCTAGCTTTTTTCCCTTAGATGGGGAGTTGGTTGATTTGACCTACATTTAGAAACACAGTAGCATTATATTTCAGATAAGAATGACAATTTTCCCCCCAAATTATTTTTCAGGACAGACACAGGGAATAAAGTTAAACCCTTTTCCATATCAGGCTGTGCCGAGCCCATTATAAATTGGACATCAGTGTCTTTCCTATGCTTTTGTGACAAAACACAGGCTAAGAATGACTGGAGACTGGGTCTCATTACAGTCTTGAACTATTTCCACTGGCATCCTGGGCCATGAAATTCATAGATATATGCACTTATAAGCTAATTTACAACTAGCTGTAGCTTGAAACTATGTATTTGCCCTCTGCAACTTACATGGTAGATATATGCACAAATATAAAGCACAATAAAAGCAAGACTAGCTTAAAATGTTTATGCATAAACTTTAAAAGTAAAATATGCACTGGTAGGGAGGAATGAGAAACATAAAAAAGCCTCACAGAAACTAAAAGAGATAAACTTGAAAAATCAACATACTTGGCTTTCTTCCCTGTTTTTACACACAGAAATAGATAAAAATTCTAAAACTAGGTGTCTGTTATTTGAGCAAGATAAAAAAATATCCATTGGAAGAACTTAGGAGCATAAAATATGCTCACACAATCTGAATTTACCAGGTTCACTAGAGCTATTACTAACACTATTTCAAAATTCTGTAAGATCACAGAATAGTAGAATCACATAATGGTTTAACTCAGAAGGACCTTTGAAAGATCATCTAGTCCCAACACCCCTGCCATGGATAGGGACATCTTCCACTAGATAAGGTTGCCCAAAGTCCAATCCAACCTGCCCTTGAACATGTCCAGGTTGGATGAGCCATCCACACCTTCTCAGGGCAACCTGTTCCAGTGCCTCATCACCCCCACTGCGAAAAGTGTCTTCCTTATACCCCTAATTTACCCTTTTCCAGTTTGAAGCCATTTCCCTTTATCCTGCCACTAAAGGCAGCTTTAAAGTGATTATACTGTGCTTGACTAGCATTTGCAGTCAACCTGCTCTTCTGAGCTTAGAATATGGGGAGTCACCTTGCAGGACCTCTTAAACTCTGCTTGCATTATGGATTCATACAAATCGTGTTTCGCTCCAGTTGTGTATGCTGAATTTTACCCTCACTAGCACTTGGGCTATTTTTAGTGTTCACTCCTGTGGGAGCTCTCACAAAAAGTAACTTCTGCTACTTTCACATAGGAAAAAAAAAAACCACCCAAGCTTTTTTCTAGAAGGAAAACACAAATACTCAGGCAACACTAATATTACTGTGGAAAACCCAGCGATGTTAAAAAAGATTTGCAGCCACCATGCTCTAGACCACTCAGCATCCCTGGTATATACAAAGTTGACATTCTTCCTCTGGAAATAAGTTCTAACTTTTCTGACATATATTAAAAGTTGACCTATGGTGACAAAAGTATTGCCAGCAAGAGCAGTACCTGAATAATTCAACAACGGAGTCATGGCCAAAGAAGCTGAAAGAATAATATTTAAAGCAGACATTAAGGATGCATTTTTGGAGTTTTTCCTACAGTGGTATCACCTGACACGATGCCACTTGCTGTCTGCCAGCATGAATAAAAATAAACAGAGTGCACCATTACATTTTTTTTCAGTGATAAATAAGGTTATTTTGCTGATTTCTTAAGTTTGTGACTTTACCCAATACTTCTGGTGAGATTGATTGGGCAAAATATCTCCCAGAGGTAATGGTTCTTAATTTGACAAGATTAAATTTCTGATGGAGGACACAATGTTTGATTGTTAGCTTGTCTATTAATTCAGATTTTCTGAGAAAAATGTGGGGTAATTCGAATGTTTGCAGTCTGTATCTCTAGCATTTCTCAAATGGTCAATACAGTGATAAAACTAAAAACAAATAGCAAAGTTAAAATGAAGTATGATGGTTGAATAAGTGCATAAATTGTTATCCTATAAATATCTAAATTCTCAAGAAATCAAGGGTTCTCTACATGATATGTGGAGGTAGATTTGTCCTAAGTTAATTTGTAAGTTTGTTCTAACTATTTACTATATGAAAAAATAATATTTATGACATCTCCATTTTGAAAGGACTGGCTTAAAAACCATTGAATTCAGTGATAAGTTGTCTCACTTATTTTGAAATACCTTATATTAGCTGCTTGAATATTCTGCTTACTTCAGGCTGAAAGACAACATCTCAAAATTCAGGACGAAAATCACCGACAGGCTCATTTTGCCCAAAAGCAAACTTGAATGGGATTTATTCTCACTTCTGTCAGTCAATATGCTACACAAGAGTAAAGTCATGTGATGTGCTACACTAGCAGATACTGCTTAAGAAGGTGTAAAAGTAATGTGTTCTGTTATGGACATGCATGGGACCTGGTACCTTCAGAAATCTGTCCGACTACTGCCAATGGGACAAAAAGCTAATAGGTATATAAATATATATATATATATATGTACACTGTACATACACAAAACATTCTAATCAAGCAGATGTTATCCACGTAGACTCACAGTCAGTATGTGATACACACCTAAAAACTGATCTTCTGTCTGTGAAAGAGAAACCTGGGAATGACATTTATTTTTGGTAAAGGTGCAGGGACTAGTGTATCACTTTTCATTTCTCCTCTGTCTTGGAATGAAGCTTTGAAATGACAAACACAATGAAGTGCTTACCTTGCACTGTAAAAAATGGGGTTCAGATTTTTTTCCTAAGGGAATTTAATTTCTAAAATAGAGACTGTACAGATATAAGAACTTTTGAGGATCTCATCTTAAACCTATAGCTGTAGATTTGGACTTATTAAAACAGGCTGCACCCACAAAATCCCGGAGATCTCGAATTCACAACACAAAACAGCCTCTTGGCCTGTAGCATGTCTTCAATGCATCCACTTATTGTTATTATAGTTAACTGACAGTTTAGCCACCAAAAGAAACACCTTCCTATACACAGTCCTTTCATGACATATCAGCTTATACACTCGCCCACATTTTTTATTTTTTATTTTGCACAGCAGTTCTGGTAATGATTAAACACATAGTAACATACATTCCCAGAATGTGACTAACACAAAATCCAAGTGTAGCCATGTACTAAAGTCCACGTTTAGCTGAAATACTAATGACCCTTTAGGCTGGCAGATCCTGGATGAAATTATTGAGTCCAACATATTCAGCGGAAAGGTCAGCAACTCATTTCTCATGCTCACCAAACCCTGGGACTCTTTTAGTCCTCACTGCTCACTGTTTGCTCTTGAAAAGAAAGGAATTATTTACTTAGTAAGGTCTAGTAGCTGCTGAAACAATTCTCCTCTACAGTCCTGTATGCATGACTGGGAAAGGTATTACCTATCACCAACAGCCTGCAAAATAATTCTTTTTCTGAGGCTGACGATATACAAAGGGAAGAATAAGATAAATTACTTAAAATCAGATAAAACAGAGGTTTATTTGGCAAGGGATTACAAAACCGTGGCTATTTTTAAAGGAGGAAAATAGGTTTATTCATAGCATCATAGAATCATTTAGGCTGAAAGAGACGTGCAGAGGCACACAATGACTACCTACAGCTAAGTTTTACAGAACTTACATGTTTTTCCTATCACAAATATAAAGAAGGATGGGAGCCAATTTTCCATTTGAAAAACATGGAGCAGAGTCAAAGAGATAAAAATAACCCACCATTTGAGCTAGAGGGATGAGACACGTGTAGCCCAGCACCACTTTAACAACTCCCCAAAAATATGCTTATGGAGATTTACCAAATAAAGCTATCAATCATGTACTTTAGGCTAAAGTAATCATGCAATTTTGCTGGAACTTCAGGCAATAGCTTGAAATTGTGTTAAATTATTTATTCCCTGGAATTACTTCATGGGTCCACCAGGGAAAAGCAAATGAAACTCTTCTTATCATGCAGTTCCCTCAGTTTCTCCAAGCAGACAATAAGAGGCAATATTGCTATTTGTCTTTAAGCTTTCCTTGGGGGAAGCTTTCCTTGTGGAAGAGACATTTTAGGCTATGGCAGAGGTACTGAAAGGAAACACAGAGAAGCAGCCCCAGCCCCACTGGTTTCTGGCAGTACAGAATTCTCTCTGCAGTGTTTAGCTGGTGGCTCTCCAGAGCCTTTCTCAGCCAAGTGGAACTGCACCTGCTTTCCATTGCAAATAACCACAAGAGCAAAGCCTCCCTGTTGCCAAACTCTTAAACCTGTGGGTTTTTTTCTCTAGCTCAGTGTAACAGCAAATGGTCTATATAACAGGAGCAATTCCTGTTGGTCATTAGTTCTGTTCAAGTTGGTTTTTAGAAAGCTCCATTTTCCTAGGAGAAATCCTGCCATCCATGAGCAGAAACTTGAAATGTCCCTCCAGAGACTGCCTTGAGGTGTTACAGCTCTCCCTGCCAGCAGCCATCTCACTGTTTTGAAGTGGCCTGGTCTAGATTGAATGCATATATATGAAGAAGGACTTTCAATTCATTATATTGGCAATCAGGGCTAAGGATAACTATGCACTGAAAAACCATGTGGTTTGTGTATTGTTGTTTATCCTTTATTACTTTGGATGGCAGATCCATAAAAATGGTGGCCTTCTGCCTGTCTTAAGCAACAATGGTTATTTAGCAAACCTAGTATTTTCTAAATTGCTGCTCAAGTGATTAATATTTAAATAATATTAGCCAATAAATAAATAAATAAATAAATAAACAAACAAAGCCCTCAGTGTCACTGCACCTAGAAGTACTACTGCTCTAATCTAGTGGTGGAAGACCACTTTTTGAAAGCAAGGAAATTATGTTTAATCTGACAGAGAAGCACTCAGTTGTCACTATACTGCTTCTCAATTAAGCAACTTCACTGGAAATTGGTAAATTCACAGAACATTTCTACAAAGAGTGAGAATTATGAAACTGCACATTTAAAAAATAATGTAGTATTCAGCTTATTTTTTAGATTTGATAAGAAATAATGAAGCCTGAGAAAGATGTGAGCAAGCTTTTGGCTTCTTATGTGCTCTTTGTACACTCAGTCTGGAGACTACCCCCTTTTTACCCTGGATCTTCTTCAGATTTTAGCTGCTATTTACTTACCTCAGACAACATTCCAATACTGAATACCAGGACTGTTGTCTTCTTCATCTCATTCTCATCATCTCTGTTTGCACAAAACATCAAAGTACTTGCTGAGTAGATGCTTTAATTTTGTCTCTTCAGTACATGAACAATTTAATTTTCATTTTTTTTCTCTTCCAACTTACTGTATTTGCAGTTTTCTACTCTTGTGTGTTATGTTTTGTACATGGTCTACTTGTGTTCCAATCCATTTTGCCAAATGACAGTGTTTTATTGTAAAGGATTTGTGAGCTTAAATTCACCATCTCAAATGTGCCTTACTGACCTTTTCATTTTTCTTGGATTAGAAGCAATATATTTTCTAGTAAAAAAGTGCCGCAATGAAGTGTGCTGCGGAACTGATTACATTTGCCACAAAAAAGCCAAACATCAGATGAGTTTTTGTCCTTTATAAGACCTTTTTTTTTTTGTGTTAAACAAACTCCTATCTTGACTTGCTTATATATTAATGGAGCTACAGGTGTCAACAGCTTAAAGTGCACTCCTTCTCAAACTCAATCCAGTTTCATTAATAATGCAAGTTTATCTGAGGAAGCTGTTCCCAAGTACTCTACATGCTGCCAGCTCACTGAATGCATGCCTGGACTGCATAAAGCAGTAAATTTCAAATAAGATGGAAAAAATATTGCTTCTTTTTTGGAAGCCTTAAAATTTATCCCTCTAACAAAAAAAAGTGAACACATAAGATTTCCTAGCAATTCTTAAGCAAAGATTATACCTTTGTATTCCAATGGAGATGTGATATTTCTGAGTGATTTAATGTTTTTCTATCAAAAATATAGAAGTGAAGTCAGAAGAAATAAGTGGTGAATCACAGAATTATTAAGGTTGAAAAAGACATCCAAGACCATTGAGTCCAACCTTTGACCAAACATCACAGAGCAACTAAACCCCAGCACTACATGCTAAATTAAGTTGATTCTTGAGTATCTCCAGGGATGGTGACTCCACCACCTCATGGGGCAGCCTGTTCCAATGTTTAACAGTCTTCAAGTTAGAAATTCTTCCTGATGTCCGATTTGAACCTCTCTTTGCACCACTTGAAACTATGTTCTCTAATCCTGTCACATGTTGCCTGGGAGAAGAGGACAATTCCCACCGGGCTATGGCCTCCTTTCAGGTGGTTTTAGAGAGCGGTATGTAGAGAGCCTCCTCTTCTCCAGACAAAACAACATCAGCTCCCAGATCTGCTTCCTCAAATGACTCACACCAGCTCTGCTGCCCTTCTCTGGACATTCTCCAGCACCTCAGTGTCTTACTTGCAGTGAGGGAGCAACACTGAACACAGCACTTGAGGTGTGGCCTCACCAGTGCTCAGTACTGAAACACAGTCACTTCCCTAGTCCTGCTGGCCACACTATTTCTGATACAGGCCAGGATGCCACTGACCTTTCTGGCCACCTGGGCACAGCTGCCTCATGTTCAGTCAGATGCCAAGCAGAACCTCCAGGTCCTTTTCTGCCAAGGAGATTTCCACCTACTCTGCCCCAAGCCTGTAATGCTGCATGGGGTTGTCATTGTCCATGAGAAGGATTTAGAACTTGACCTTATTGAATCTTGTACAACTGGCTTTGGCCCATTAATCCAGCCTGTCCAGATCCTTACGTAGAACCTTCCTGTCCCTCCGCAGATTGACATTCCCACTCGGTTTAGCATCATCTGCAATCTTACTGAGGGTGCACTCAATTCCCTCATCCAGATTATCAGTGGAGCTATTAAACAGGACTGGCCCAGTACTGAGCCCTGGGGAATCCAGTGACTGGATGACAGCTGGATGTAACCCCATTACCACCACTCTCTGGGTCTGGCTGTCCAGCAAGTTCTTAACCCAGAGTGCAGAGTTCAACCTTTCCAGCAGTATACTGTGGGAAACAATGTTCAGCACTGTGCTGAAGTCTAGGTAGACTACATCAATACAGCAGCTTTTCCCTTATCCACTAGGTGGGTCACCTGGTCATAAAGGACAGCAGACTGACCAAGAAGGACCTGCCTTTCCTAAACCCATGGTGACTGGGCTTGATCCCCTGGTTGTCATGTGCATTCTGCATGATGGCACTCAGGATGATCTGTTCCATAACCTTCCCTGGCACCTGCCAGGCTGACAGGCCTGTAGTTCCCCAAGTCCTCCTTCAAACCCTTCTTGTGGATGGATGTGACACTGGCCAACCTCCAGTGACTGGGGACCTCCCTCATGAACCAGAATTTAGGATAGATGAAGGAGGGCTCTTCCACCAGCTCCCTCAGGTCCATCAGGCAGAAATACAAGATGAAATTTCTGTTACTCCTTTTACAAACTCTTCACTACTACAACAACACTGAGAGAGTGAGTGACAACTTTTACAACATTAAATATAACAAAAATAACATAAATCATCATGAGCTATCAAATACTCATCTAATATGTATATGTAGAGAGGTTTATATGATCATGTGCTACCACTGCTCTGTGGAGGTGCCTTGTTATTTATACTATGGTTCCAATACTATCATGAAGCCTTTTCTACTTTCCATTTAAATCCACACTGCCTGGATACATTTTTCATATAAGTTTTGAATCTCTCTCATTCTGGACAGCATTATAGATTACCTGCTTAGAAGAGAGCAGGTAATTCTGCTATCATCTGAGGATAAATTGCCTAACCATATGTCTAATAAAATTTATTTACTATTTTCCAGTTAAACTGTTGCCTGATTTGCAACAATCTTCCAAGTCAAATAACATTCAGGGGAATGAGAAAGACACTATGTACTACGCAAGTCCAATCTTGCATTTTATAAGAAGTTTCTATGGTATTAAACTGATAGTTTTTATTTCCTTTTTAAGGTTGCTGAAATCTTGCTCTATATAGAACAAATTTTTTATTTGAAATATATTACAGAATAACCATTGCAACATCTGTAAAGTCTCACTTAGGGAATTGTTCCAAAGCTGTCAAGAGATGAAAGGTTAAAATACTCTCAAGCTGGGGAGGTCATTCTTCTTCTGGAGGCTGGTAGTTTAGCTCAAGTTTTTATCTTGACAGTAACACATGCTGCTCCAGTCTTTTGCTGTCTTTTTTCTTTTTATTTAGAAAATTAGGACAGCAGTTTTATATGCCAAGGTAATTTAATGTAACTGTGGGCTATGACTATGAATTTATAAAATAGGTAATAAATCAGGTGATAAAAGAGTAATACACCTCCAATGCTGTTGCACAAATCTAGGCTTCACATGCTTTTTCATTCCATTCTGGTACACCTCATTTCCAAACTGAACTGAAAGATATTTTTCCAGACTAGACACAGAGAATACTATGACAAAGCATGTTAAAGCAGATCCAATTTACAGAGGACAGTCTGGTAACAATTCCTTGATGGTTGCTACTGACTATCAGCAGCAAATCTAGGTTTTTTTTTTTTTGTTAAACAAAATAAACTACAGATGGATCCTGCTGCATCCATTAATCCACAATCACAAAACACTGATGCATCTTATGTTCTTATTTAAATATCTAATAATTATTTAATAGGTGCATATCCCACAATGATTTTACTCTTCTTCAAAAAGAATACTTCTAAAATTTTAAGCTGCATACTGGTTGCATGAAGGAAACGTCTTTTCTTTTTATCCTAGTGAAAACAAGCAAAAAAACACCCAACCCTAAAACAGATTTTGTGATAGAAGGTACATATGCCATATAAGATCAAGTCCTTTAAAAATAATTAAAACCTGTGTATTTTAACCAGCAGCTTTGATAAATCTCAGAAGAATTTGAAAGCAAGGTGGAGGACAACCACAAAGGAAGAGAGAATAAAAAACTATCCACCTGCCTAACCCACCCAGCAGTGATGCAGAACTTCATACTCAGAGCGTGGTACAGTTTCAAAAATTTTAAATCAGCAGCTGTCACTGTCCAGTTTTAAAAGAGAAAAAGAGTGGGGGAAGAACACAGAAAATGTTCTCTTTTATATTTTTCTTTTTCTTTGTTCAAAACAGATTTTTTACTGTACCTGAGCTACAGCTGAGTGACCTGAGCACCCAGAAGAGTGCCCATTAAAGCAGGCAGAGGAAAGATGAGAGAAGCTGTGGAAGAGAACTCAGCAGCAGGAGAGGCACACTGGACAGATGCCAGGTAAATTACAGCAGGGGAAAGAGGGGAGAAACCCCCAACCCATTCCCAAAATACCAAGGTGACATCTTTGGTTCTGACACAGATCATGGGAAGAAGCACGGACACAAGGTAGTCGTTAATGGGGAGTGTTGGAATGTTCTAATTCCAAATGCTGAAGTCTGTGACATTATAAACTCCCCAAGCAGAGCAAAGGGAGCACTAGGAATTTTGCTGGGGTAAAGCTGTTTTAAAATGGAATCTGTGTAATGTTTATGGGGATTGACATTTTCCAATTTGTAGTTGATCTGTGTTATACATAATAGTTTTGGAAAATAAAAAAGGCTTCAGTCAAATTGCAAATTCCTGTAAAGGTATACTTTAAAATATACTTTTGAGGCCTCTTCATGTGATGTCTGATCATTCATTGTACATATTTAGGTCACATGAGTACTGGAAATTAAATATTTTGGATTTTTGCCTTACAGCGTTACTAATTTTGAAAAATATTAGTTAAAAGCTGGGCTTACCAGCTTACCCCTAAGTTTTGAGGAAAATGCCATTAGATGAAAGCAGCAGTTGGTTTTCACTGCATTTTTCATGGATGTAGAAGCATAAACATCTGCTTTTGTGTCTTTTTTTCCCCCAAGTTTCTCCAGGCTTGAAAAATAGTTATGCACCATAAATATCACTCTATGAGTCATTTACTTAAGTGAACAGCTGCCTGCTAATTAGCCAAATGCTCTCCATTTTAAATCATACAGTTAAATGAACACACTGCAACAGGCACGAGAACAAAGTGCAGGAACTTCACTAAAATGATGAAATGGCAGAAATTTGTTATTTCCGTGTCAGCAAACAGAGGTCATTTCTTTATTCTGTATCTATGGACTGAGAGACATAATGATCATTTGCAGTAGATTGTGGCTCTGAATACTGAAAACCAGACAAACATTACAGAGCCTTGGTTAAATATAAGAAATAACACAGCTCGTAGACCACCACTATTTTCTGCCAACTTAATAATGCTCTCTTTGCTTTTTCTCATGGAACTGCTGATCAGAGCTAATATCTAAAGAGCCAGATTGATAAGCAATAGTGAGGATGGCTGCTTATGTTCATGGAAAAGTCTCCTGTCCTACAGTGTTACAGAAAGATAATCATACCTACACAAAAGATGGAGCAGGCATGCCATCATGGAAGAAGCCAAAGCAAAGCAAAGCAAAGCACCTTTTTGTCTTGACCATTCTCCCTCACTTTCAAATCTTGATTTTTTTTTTCCTATTAGCATAATTATTGGGAAATGTAAATAATTATGTGAGCCAGGACTTCCCTTTGAGCCTCATAGCCTGCTTTCTGAAACAGAAACTCTTTTAATCATAAATAGAATAAAATCCCTACACAAATCCACAGTTTTCAAACTCAAGTCGCTGAAACAATGCCCAGTGTATATTGAGACAAAGCATCTGACCATAACTAATAGAATAAAAGTCCACCTTTGAACTCCACTAAGCTTCAGGTGTGCTTTTATAAAGCTACATTGGGACAGAATTTAAAGAATTTTTCATCATCTATTTGTATCTTTCAGCAATCAAGAAAAGTCAGTTGACACAAGAGCTAAGAAAGCCATAGGATCCAAGAAACCAGTATTTGAAATCCTTACTGAAGTCTTTCATTAAATTCTCAATTCAGATTAAACCTGATGCAAAAAAAAACAAAAAAAACAAAAAACCCAACTCCAACAATCAACAAAACAAACAAACCAACCAAGGAAAAATACTCAAGTAATTATTTCTTTCTGAGAAACTCTGTTTTTCAAAAAAACCTGATGTACCTTAGAGAGAGGGCTACTGTGTTTGGAGGACACATTCTTGTTTTCACTAGAAAGAAAATGGACACATTCCTTCTTGTTCTCTGTTCATTAAAACTGAGAGGAATGCATAAACCATTAGCCAGGTCTTCAATATCATTACAACAGTGACCTCCAGTGAAAGATAACCATAAAAGGAATCACTCACTGACAGAACAGCCACTATGAGGGGCTTTAAAAATTAAATAGTTTTATGATATTTGGTGTATTTCTACTTTGTTTCAGAACTATTCAATAAAGGTAGAAGCTATGAGTACTTAATGAACAGTTTCAGAAGTCTAGCATTCTACACTTTGGTTAAAATACTGAAATAATTCCTGAAATGCTGTGCATTTAAAATAGAATTGTGTGAGATATGATTATTTACAGAAGAAAAGAATTTACTCAATGACCCTCCAAATCCTTTAAAATCCTAGATTCATAATGATAATGAGAAAAGCCCCAGGAGCTAGAGGCACTCTGTGTATCAGAATCTGATGTCTTATTCCAAATGACCTTATGTTACTTGTTTGTTTTCTCAGTAGTGCATCACAATCAGGGGCTTAAAGTGACAAACAATTAAGTATACCTAACTTCTTAATGTTTTAGCAATTTTACAGTGATTCATCCACTGATACAGTCCCATAGTCCTGTGAATCTCTTGCAGTAAACCTGGCAAAACTAAAATAAAAAATCCACTCCCCAAACACACAGGCTGGAAATCCATGTCCACAGATCCTGTTGATTTCTATTTCAAATGTAGTCTATGGCCGTTTGAATTTTAGGTTTCTAGTTGCTATTCTGCACATTTGTGAGATGTAAATGACTTCTTGAGGCTTGAAGCCTCAAGGAAAAGGAATGACAAGTGGACAAACAACTTCTGCTGTAATATGTGCTGCTGCTTTAAGGAAGGTGTTTTGCAACATGCTCCTTACATTCTGATTTCCTCTGTGTTTGCAAAAGAGTGAATATACCTCAGTAGCTGAAAAGATTTTATCTCAAAACAATGAATAGTCAGAAATTGAAAAGCTTTGCATGAAACCTCATCTGTTTTACAAAGGAGACAGAGGGCAAAATTTGTTATTAAAAGATGCAGATGCCATCTGTTCATTGGGGAAATAAACTGCATCATTCACCTAGTATGTCCCTCATTCTTGCCAATAATTATGATTCAAACAGAAGTCACATATTTTTTGCAAAAATTATTCATCTCACACATGGAGAATGAACACTTAAGCACAGGCATTGCCTCTTCTTATCAAGAGCCCTCAAGAAGGTCCCCTGCAACAAAAAGCAATCTAATTCTCATAAATCGTATCTTTCTCAATCAAGCTTTCACTTGACCAGCAATTCCCTTCTTGCTCTAATGACAACACCACCTGCTAAATAGGCAAATTCTTTCAGGGATTTAAGAGCCACAGGTACAGCTGGGGCAGGATTTGAATATGTAAAGATTACCTATTTGAGGTTTGTCTTTGTGTGATGGTGTTAGACCCAGCTGTGAAGAGAACAGTAAAAGAAACCAGCATAAAGAAACAAGGAAATTTTTAGGAAAGGGAAAAGAACCATACATTTTGGATATCTACAAAGGGGATTATAAATATTCATGTTTATGAAATCCACCTCAACTGTGGGTCAGGAGTCTGGGCACAGCCAAAAGCATTTTTAGCTTGAACTTCATTGTCTGTGCACAGAAGAAATGTATCAATGTCTAAAGAGACATGCTAAAGCCAAAAAAAACTGCAGGACATTTAAAAAAAGAATGCAAGTATTCAAAATGTCAACAGCAGCAACAGAAAACTGCAAACTGAAATCAAAAGTTCTCAGCATACACAGTCGGTTAATGTAGATCAACTGGTTTTTTTTACAGTAGATTAAATAACAAGATAAGATGTAGGAAATTGACTTTAAATGGATAGCTTCATTATTTCTACAAAGTAATTGTATGTCTCATCTTACATATCCTAAAAATGCAGAACTTGGTCTGAAATGCTTCTCTCCACAGGGCTTAGGGACAGTTAGGTTTTCCTTCCTTGTTTAGAACACTCAAACTGACTCAAAGTCACTTTGAGCTTCTGTGTATTACTTTTGTGTCAGGAAGACATACAGCCCAAAGCAAATAGAAAATCAGTCAAGATGTTTGAAAACACAGGTTCTGCAGCAGTGAAATGAAATTAATTTGTATTCCCAGATTAGGGGGAAGGAAAATCAAGCGTAACTTGCCTTTCTCATTCTCTTCTCACTCTCCAACATTAAACTTATTGTGTTACTTGTCTGGAATAAGACATCCGTGCTTTTTGCTGACAGCCTCAAACTGAAATTAAAAGCCTATGAGAGGATTAAAGTGCTTGTAGCAGGACCAGCATATGCACTGTGTGCTCAGAAACAGATCAGTGCCAATGATTTTCCACCTGCCTGTACAAAACCAAAAGCAAAGGTCACAAAATCACTTCAGTCTTTGGTCTTTGGCTTTGCATCTCTTCAGTGTGGGTGTTTTACTGTGCTGGATGTTGGAAAAGGATGTAATTAATTTAAAAGCCTTTAGTATTGTCTCACCAGTGCAGGTGAATTAAACTCAGATGGCAGAGAACTGTTACCATCCTCAGCTGTTTGCTCTACTTCTCTTCAATGAGTTGCCATTAACACTGCATGGATGGGAAAACCACACATGAAGCATATCCTGAAACCATCACAGTTAACAGCCTCAGGCTGCTTTCAGGCAAACAAAAATTGATTCTGGACTGTAAAACAAGCCGCAGGAGATGCTTAACAAAAAGCTCAGTAGTTTATACAGTGTGACTGCTCAGGAGAGTTGTTTAATCAAACATCTCAAAAAAACTGTCCCAGCCCAACCACAAAATGGATCTAAGAAGCTGATACTGGGAAATCATGTGAGTGCTAACCAGTCTTTTTCCAGCAATATTGCAGATTTTATTGCAGTATGCATGAAAATATGCAATTTATTGCATATTTACTTTGGCAGGTAATGCAGGTATTTCTGTTCATTTTCTGCTTTGCAGAGAATGCAGGGAAAAAAAAACAAAAAAACAAGACAGGTCTGTAAGAGCCTACTGAGAGGGTGCAGCTCCTCCAGGGAGTGTTTATTCCTTTCTAGGGCAGTTAGCTGTGACATGGAATTGCTTTCCAAACTATGACCATTCCTTGATCACAAAGCAAGACTTGTGGTGTTCTCAGACAAGGCACCTGACTTTTTTAAACATTCAGTTAGCTGTGTCATACACTGAGCACTTCTGTTCTGATTCAGGTTTCTCCTTACCATGTATCTCATCTTTTCTCAGACAGGAGAAAAAAAAAAGAACTCAAGAAAAGATAAAGGCATTTCAGCCTCTTTATCCTAGATTGCTACCTGTCTACAGAATATGACACAGAAAGGTTTTCCTAATGCTTAGCCTCGTTTTTTCCTCCTCTAATGCTATCGTATACTCTTAATTACACTCCCACTTTCTTCTGTGCTAAATAGATCCACTGTTACTATTTATGGAGCTCAGTAGAGATATTTCCAAGTCTATGAACAGCAAAAAGAGCTTGCTCTTGTGTATGATAAATGTAGATACCATACAAGAACAAAAGGAAATATCATGCTTCTGAAGACATACTTGGCTTTGCCTTGTAGATCAACCACATGCCTCATTTAAATCTCAAGTCTTCTCTGCAGGATTGGCAGGCTACCATACAGAACTGAGGCTAAGGTAGAACTCAAGTTTCACAGATAGTCTATTCAGCCTGAAAGTTCTTACTGCTGTGCATGAGTTACTTACTTCCTATGAAAATTCAAATTTGTGGATTGTTATTAGTAAGAGCTGAAAATGGTATAAAAAAGTTTTTTCTCATTAAAATTTGTACTCAAATTCTAGCTTCAGTATTTAAAAAAATCACTACCAAAATTATTATCTCTAAACCAAAATATTGGTGTAATAAGATGATTTATGTTTGGTGAGGACCCTCACACTTGCTTTGGATAGATTTTATGTTAAAAATATTTTTTTCTCACCACATAACCTTTTTTTTTGTTGTTGCTGAAGAGAGGAATGAGAGGAAGCTGCTATTCAGCCCAAATTTGATAATTTTTAAATTCTAGGCAGAAAAGGTTATTTTCTTCTCACCTGCAAATACTCTACTAGGTGCCAGTATCCAAAGGTCATACAATATATGAGAAACTAAAAATCCTTCTAAGAAAGTTCAATTTGGAATAAATCTCCAAAAGAGAAAGGACTTATTTTGCTGCTTCTTTTCTATAATGTTATTTTCTTTTAACACTAAAACTCCATGGAGTCATTACCATTTTGAAAATATATGAAATAAAGTTTATCTATCATAGAGTCGAAAAACAATTTTCTCATGAACTTTACTGTGGTAAGGAATATAAATTAGAACTAAAGGTCAATGAAGAAGACCAAGTAAAATTTGGTATTTTATGAAAAAAAACCCCAAAGTCTCAAGTCGTATGTAGAAATAATAGATGCATAAAGAAAAACCACATGCAGTCTCTGAAAGAAAAATGATACTTATTTCTAAAGGAAAAAGAAAACTTTGTCAAGTAAATTAATGATGGGAGCAAGTTACGTTCATGCATTTCCTATTACCACATGGTTTTGAATCAAGGATTCTGTTAATTTATGCAAAATCCTGTAATGTTTTATTTTGTGAAGAATTAGCCTCCAGGCTGATTAATACTCTGATTTTCTAAACTGTATGGTCTTTTCAATAGAGGCATCTGTAATGTCTACGTATTTACAGTAGCTTGTATAATAGAGGCCTGACTGATTAAGGCATCTGAGCATTTTAAATAAGCTGATAAATAGTTATCAATACAAGGTTAAGATGTTTTAAAAAACACATACTGAGACTGATTTTTTCTTTTTTCTTTCTTTTTTTTCCCAGATATTGCATCTGACTTTTTTTGTGAAGGGAAAGAGAAACCAAAAATGTGTTCAGACACTTAACATCGTATTTTGCAGTATTAGCGTAAATGTCACCTCAGACATTCAAAATATTTGCAGTTATTTCATTAAAATTCATGAACGTTCTTTAAAGTTGCATGGATTTTTTCATATATTTTGAGGAATGAAAGTGAAAAATACATACTAAGTATACAGATATACATCATAAGATTAAATATGGAAAAAGAGGAGGGAAGTAAGAGCAGATTACAAAAATGAAATGAGAAAGAGATTTAATTGCACCATAAATGCACTCTATTATTGTACACAGCCCTAAAATAAGGAAGAGAACATTCTACCAGAAAACACAGCACATACTGTAACGAATTAGGTTTTAAGTTACATGAAGGGGAAAAAAAAGCGTCAAACATGCATAATTTGTAAGGGTTTCTTCTGCCTTAATTACAGATATTTGATGTGACATTAAATGATTAAGAGGACCAGACTGTCAGTTTTCATTAGCAGACACTTAAACAGGATGACAAGAAGTAGCTTTGAAGAAATTGCTAGAAGAAGAGGCATCTTTACAATAAATCCCTTGCTGTTTCAACATGGAAATTCTCTGAATTCCTCTCCAGGTCAGTATTGAGGATTAGCACTCCAGTGAAATGAGAAACATACTAGGAAAAGTGCAAAGGGGGACAAATGAGCACAAAGCAGATACTGATTGTCAGTCCACATGACTTGAGAGGAAAATCCATGGATTCACATTTCTCATGTATCTTTTCTTCAGGGAATGCACATGACGTGGTATTTCCAGAAGTACCTATTTTCATATCTTGATTTTGATACTTGATATGTGTGAGAGAGCTTGGTATCTACGGAAACTAGAGATGGATGTTATGAAAAACTAGGATCTAAATTTTTTCCTCTATTTCAGTCTTCTGTATCCATGAGACACTAACAGCCAAGGGACTGAGAGTTGGTGAAACACCTAAAAAATCTGAAGTGCAATTTAAAAGCTGAAACACTGGCTGGGCTGGGCCCACACAGCCTCACTGAACTGGCTTTACAACACTAGCTGACACTGGTTTAATAGCACCTGTGTTCACACAGGTGATGGAAAACAACCTCAGAGATGGACACAACCTTTCAGAGATGGAAAGCAACCTCACTATGGCATCCCTCTTTCCACTGAATCACGAAGTCTGTATTCTCTGATGCTGGACATTGCATTTCTTGGTCTTTATAATTTGTTCTTGAAGCTTGTCAATGACAAATTCTTTGGTGTTTCTCTGATTCACCTACTGAAAGCACCCCCCACCCCCCCCAATCAAATCAAACATATTTGTTTGCATTAAGACTTTGTAACTATCTGTCAGTCCTGCAATCAACTGTGTAATCACTCCTATGGATTTTGCTCACTGTCCTTAAAGTAGTGATTAAATGAAAGGTTTTGCCTTAAATGTCTTTTTTATCTTATTAATTAATTCCTGCAAAGGTAATCTTAAACTTCATACTTCTCAACTGAGGTGTAACACAAAGGAAAGTATTCTCCTTCATGCATTAAATGGCATACCAAACAACTGCTCTAGTTAAAACTTAACATTTTTTTGTTGCAGCACTTTTTTTTTTCACCTGCAGTGCTTCTCTGGCTGCCTCAGTTTTTGGAATTAAAATTATCATGCTGTCAGCTTTGATCACTGTGGATGTTTTTCAGGTTTTGCTCTGCCCTGGAATACAAACTTAGATGAATTGCATTTAGTCATAATAACGCCTTGGCAATTTCTCTACCAGTCGAAATAGACAATTTAGGCAGCATGTAATATTTAAATCCTTTATGCTCCCTTCACTTTTTCCAAAGGGTGTCTAAAGCCTCTCCCTTGTATATTAGAGCAGTCATTTCAAACAGTGTTGCCTAAAGAGAAGGCTCTATGATATCTTTCCATGATGGAGAGATGCAGCTGTACGTGACAATAAAATGAATTGTTTGCTGTAAGCTTTTGTTTGAGCAACTAGGATATTTAGACATTCAAGAGGAAAGAAAACAGCACAGTCCTAGCATTTTTACCCACATAAACAGGATTAATTTCCTTAAAATTAATTAGCTATATGTCACAGTTATGTAACATGAATTACATGTTCCAGACTCCCCGTCTTAAGAGGTAAAAAGGAAGAAAACCCCCTCTAGACCCCAAACCAGAAGCCATTCCTTGATATTCATCTTGCAGTTTCTTAGTTGTCATCCCCTTCACAGTCCAAGCTACACATCTTAACCACTAGCTATTTACCTCACTGAAGTTCTAAAATACATTCTTGCCTATGCTGGAACTTCCACAGACAGCATCAGTGCTCACCAACATAAATGAGATTATCTTTGAAACAGCAGTGCTTCAAAAGAAACTTTTACAGACTGGGAGATTTGCCTACGAGGATTTTCCACCCAGGAAATCTCTTGAAGAGCAAGAAAAAAATCTTGTCTAAATGTTTTGATATTGTGTCATTTTGACAATAAAATGCCCAAAACTAAACACAAGGAATACTGGTTTCATTACTGCCACGGCTGGAAGAGCCCATGCCCTGATGGAGATCTGCAAAGTATGGATTTGTGCAGGCCTTCTGTTCCTTTGGATCTGTCTGGGATATATTTGTAACATTGTGTGTAAGTAGCGCTGAGCACAGACTATCAGAGCAGGCAGGAAGAGTGGCAGGAGAAAGCTGAGAAACATCACAGCTTCTAATTTGTGTAGTAGCTCCATCTACCCGAGTGGAGTTTCATTGTAAAGACCCCCTGCTTAGAAAATGTTCTGTGCAGTTTGGGAAAAACAACACTCAGTGCCTGCGATGACTACTTGCAAGCCAGGAACTTGTCAGAGTCCATGGAAAGAGCTACTGGAGCTTAATGTTATCGTGCACATCGTTATCACCCACACAAACCTTTTGATGGATGGATGAATAATTCCCATGTGTGGGAAAGTAGCACCAAGTGATGGATTTCACCAGCATAAATATCACCAGTAATTACTTGAAACTGGTAAGGGAAGGAGAAAAAAAGGGAAAAGAAAAAGTGAAAATAAGAATATGTTGGACACTTTGATTTGGAAATGCATTAATATTTAGATAAGTGATTCTAATTGAGAGTTTTATATATCATGACATTAGAGAGCTTTCAGAATGGGATGAAGTTTATTTTACCTCTACTATGAGAGCAAAAGGGATGCGCCAATGATGAAACAACTTTCAAAGAAGGACAGTAAAGGGTATTTTCAGTATAGTTGTCCATCTGCTTTGCTAATACAGATTAAAAATACTCTTGTGTAATATGATCTTCACACAGTCCCTCACAAATGATACAATTAAGTTCTTCACACTCAGTATTCGGCTAGAAAACATTTAACATCATTATGGATAATATCAGTTTTGCTCATAACAAATACAGTAAATGACAACTATAATACAGTGCGGCTCAGTACCTGATAACAACATGCATAAAAGGGCAGAGAGTTCTTACTACAAAAGAAGAGCCACTGATAGTCTGAATAAACAACCAAATTATTCCTATTTTTCTTTAAAAATATTTTCAAGAGGAATAAGACATACACTGCTGCTCCTCTAACTCAAGTCACTCATATTCTTCTTGGTATATATCACACATTGTAAGAAATACCAAATTACCCCATACAGTGTTTCTCAGGCTTTGCCAATACATTCCAGGTTTCTCTACATCTTGTAATACAAAATATGCCTGCAAATAGCTTGTTTTACTACCATGAATTGCTCTACTTGCAGATACCAGAAAATGACAAAATGACCAAACAGAAAATGCAAACAAACACCCCAAATTGCTGATTGAGCAACCCTGTGTCACTGAAACAGAAATGTGATTTGTAAAGACAAAAAGACTTCAACAATACTGAAGTTTCCTACAGGGCATATTAAGCAGGCTATTCAATGAAGGGCTAAATGATAAAATGATCACAGTAGACAAAAATGGCTTGGGGAAGAATTTAAAAGCCTTTATTTGAAAGATGGATTTGTAAGGCATCTATATGGCCCTTAGAGACATGAAGTTCTGTATCTGTATATAAGCATATAAGTGATAGAAAGAAGGAAACAAACCCATATTTAGATACCTGATGTAAAATTAAAGAAATGTGACTGATGTTCAGCAGTTTCATGTCTTTTAAAGGTCCTGTTGTGGTATGAAATCACAGTATTGGACAAACAAATCAAGTCTTAGGAACTTTAGGGAGCTTAACTCATAGATGCTATGTGGCACATACTCTTAAATAATTGTTGGAAGTTCATGAATAAATAAGAGCATCATGTCACTGCTTAGGTTGTACAACTATCCTATCCTATCCTATCCTATCCTATCCTATCCTATCCTATCCTATCCTATCCTATCCTATCCTATCCTATCCTATCCTATCCTATCCTATCCTATCCTATCCTATCCTATCCTATCCTATCCTATCCTATCCTATCCTATCCTATCCTATCCTATCCTATCCTATCCTATCCTATCCTATCCTATCCTATCCTATCCTATCCTATCCTCTCCTCTCCTCTCCTCTCCTCTCCTCTCCTCTCCTCTCCTCTCCTCTCCTCTCCTCTCCTCTCCTCTCCTCTCCTCTCCTCTCCTCTCCTCTCCTCTCCTCTCCTCTCCTCTCCTCTCCTCTCCTCTCCTCTCCTCTCCTCTCCTCTCCTCTCCTCTCCTCTCCTCTCCTCTCCTCTCCTCTCCTCTCCTCTCCTCTCCTCTCCTCATCCTTTTCCATTCCATTCCATTCCATTCCATTCCATTCCATTCCATTCCATTCCATTCCATTCCATTCCATTCCATTCCATTCCATTCCATTCTTAAACATTCCCCATTGACTTCATGCTACCTCTCATGTAATCTATGTAGCATCCGTGTCCTTTTTGAAGAAAAAAAAAAACCAAACAAAACACAGAAGAATAAAATACAACAAGAACAGCTCTGGGAGAGGGCCAAGGCTATTTTCAATTCAGCTATTGGACAGATAGAAAGGCCTATTTAGTTTCCAAATATTCTTCTGAGAAGACAATTTCAGACAGTGAAGGGGAATTATGTATGTAACAGACTTAGACTGTAACAGGCTACTGACTCCATTGAAAACCATTTTTCAAATCCTATCATATAAATACTCATTTTTCAAAACAAATTCATTATTTGTATCTTTTGGGGCAAGGAGAGAGAAAGCAATCTTTAATGATATTACATATATATTACAATTATCTTGAATAATCTGAAGGTGGATATATTCAAGAATGAGAAACTGAAGTCTCAGTTTTCCATTCTGGATTAACAGAACTGTGTTTTCTGCTATAATTGTGGGGGTTTTCTTTGAGAATTCATTTATAATCCAAAATGCAGTCAGGAACAAAAAATGTATATCAACACACACACACAATGCTCTCTTTTTGGTTGTACTGTATTATACTTACAGAGTATGTGGCAAGCAGTAGAAGCAATGCCTACAGAATATGGCAAACAACAAAACATGACTCAAGATTCTGATAACAAGTAAATCCTGACATTTGTTTTGTGATTTGTATTCCAATGATTGCCATATTCTGCTAATTTCCTTTTTGACCATCAGATGTCTGTCTTTCCTTATTAAAGGTTCACAGCATTTGTATTTTCTCATTTTAGGAGCAAAAAGAAGCATTTTGTTCTACTTACCTCTTGGTTTTTAGTCAGCTCACAAAGATATATACACCACTTATGCTTTTTTAATAATCTTATCCCCACTGCTCCAGAATAAAACATGTATGTTCAATATCTCATAGAACAGAGATTCTTCCTTGTGTGGCTTGGTTTTAAACTAAAAGACAGGTGTGGGGGAAAGCTAATCCTTCTGTTCTCCCTGTGGGTCTGGTCAAAGAAACTGAGAAACCAGCTACATCTATGATACACTTCCACAGCTCCACAGTATTTCAAATGTAAGGCTCTGTCCTGCATAGTTTGAAAAGTTTTATTGATTAAGTCTGATTGAGCTGATGGAATTGAAATTGTATTAGCTGACTCTTAGCCATCTTAAAGTTACCTTTGTATCATTAAAAAGAAAATTTGCTAGTACTAAACTAAAAAGAAGAGAGCAAAAAGTGGGTATCTGTATAAGGTTCTTCATTAACACAATTAAATTGGCTTAAAACCAATGCAAGTTAGGGCAAAAATATTTCCTTTGGAGGCTAGATCTAAGTCAGCTTCAGCATTACAGTATATAATAAAGTTAGAAACATCAAACTAGCAGGCTACCACAGATGGTTTCACCTTCATTTTCCACATTCTGCTCCTAAGCCAAGAGTTACTGGAAAAATTGAAACAAAATACAAAATTATGCTTACTTTTGATAGGAGTACAGAATTGAAATCTCTGTACCCCCTCTGACCTTTCTGGAATGGAAATGCCCTGAAGGACAGAGAGGAAGATGTTCTGGTATTATCTGCGAGTCCATTCCAGAGCAAACAGGCTGCCTTTCACCCTGCCTACGTGACCTTCCCTATGTTCCTACATTTATCCTCTGAAAAGCTTGTCTCTCAATTTATCAACCTTTTAAAAATGGAATAATGACATTCAGCCACCCATTTAAGGGTCTCTAAAGAAAATTAGTTACTGTTTTTATTATTCTACAATCTTGTTGAGATTTCTTATTCTCTTTCAGGTTTGTTTTTTTTTTCTTTTATAAATTTAGTTTTTAAAAAGAAAATATGGCAGTTAAATTTTATATCAAGTATTGATTGAATTGGAAAAGTGATAAAAATTAATGAAGAGAATGGAATATTACTTCAAGAAGCAGGAAAATTAGAAAAGTAGGCTAAATAAACAATTTAAGTTGTGACTCCAATGGGGTTGTTAATGATTTAAGTTAGCTTGGCAAAGGAATTTGAGACAGAAAATCAATGCCTTGATGTTTTTTAATCACTGTAAACATTATATGTGTTTCAAGCTGTATGGTTGAAAGGAAGCTTGGAGAAATTAGACCACTGGGCCCATCAAAAGCCCAGGGTAGAAGACCATTTAAAAATAATTTTTAAAGCATAAATTAAATTACATTAAGGGATAGAAGTAATTTATGCTCTGTACTTTCAAATGTAAAAGCTACACTGGCCTAAGCTGCTGATGCTATCTTCTCTGAAAATGACAATATATTCTGCTTTAATACTCTTTTCCCTTGCTTTAGAGGTTGACAGACTGATAAGTTGAGTCTCACTGGCAATTCAGCACAAGAAAATTTCTCTGCAAACAAGTCAAAATTAGTTTCCTTATCTCTTCACTCCTGAATAGAGATTTACAACAATTGGGTGGCCTTCCAATACATTTCAGTTGTTGTAATAACGAAGTCCTCAGAAAAAACTACCGTAGATTTCAAAAAATATTTAAATACAAGTACTTCAGAGAGCTAACATACATGCACTTTCATTCTTTCAGAGGTTAGGGTTTCTTTTAAAGTTTTAAAAAAGTAATTTAAAAGTAATTGAAGCCCATACTAAGGATTGCTCAGTGATTATTTGATGGCAGTTGCTTTTAATGTGACTTATGCACTGTACAATGATCCTAAGATTTACACCATATTTAATTCATTAATTTCAGTGTCACAAAAGCATAGCAGGAATTATCCAGTAAAAGCATTATTTTGCCCTTTTCATATACAGAATATTTATAGGTATATCAAGAAGCATTAGTATTTTAACAAATTAGTTTATTATAATTAGATGCTAAACTCATAGCTAAAGCTAAAAGGTATTTTAGTTATCACTGAAAAGACAAGAAAAAATGCTATAGGTTTTGATAAAAGGATGCACATGTTTGTACTCAGCTACACAGTGCTTACAAGCACCAATAACAATATATTAAAAATTCCCATATTAACATTCCATTTCCTTTGACTGACTAAAATGGACAGGGATGTGACTTCTATTCAGAAACTGAAAAATGTAACACAGAGGCAGTTTGGGGTTTATTGACATAAGTAACTTGTAGGTGTAAAACTGGAATAGTAATTTTTAAGTACAGACTACATGTTAGCAATATGACTATTCTTAGCATAAGAATAAACAGCAGTAGTGCTTTCAAAATTACCTCCCTTGTTTAAAAGTCTTGATTATTGACTAATAATCAATTTTGATGATTTAGGGATAGAATTACTAAAATTTGTGTGGTTGCTATCTAAATTCTGTTGAAATGAAGATGAGTCGTTCTGGTAAGTCTTGTTCATATGGAAGGCTGCAAAAGCTCAATTTCTTTATTCAGAATTTAAGCTGAAAATAAATAGCAAGATAACAAATTATCCTATCATATATTGTTTTGATGAAGGTTTTTGAGCATTGAATTTATGAACAGCTGCCTAACCTGCAGTTGCTGAGGGTCAGATAAAAAGGTTTAAACACGTTTTCACTGGAGACATTTTAAGAAAAGGAGTCTTAGCACTCTATTCAGGGATCTGACATGCAAGAGCGAGTTGCACTCAACCTTTTTTTCTGACAATCTGAGCAGCAAGTTCAGAATGCATCTCATGTTCTCTGATGTAACTCTCATGGCACAAAGTTGCCTTCCAAGTGCTCCGAGTATGCATATTTTTGAATGACTTTCTTCAACTTGTTTTCAGTTTTTCAAGCTAAACATCTGATGTTCTATCTAGACTGAGAAATGTACTTAGGTCTGTTTGCTTCTCCTCAAGGTGATGTCTAATATTTCTGTTTAATAAATTTACGTACACTTTATTTTCCTTCCTCAGCTCTCAGATGTCAAGGAAATTGAATCTAACCCTATATCTAGGTTTTGAGGTGTCTCCTACATTTTGATTGCTGCAGCTTACCAGTTTGGTTTCACTTTCTGCACATTTTATTTATTTTATTTAGAGAAGTATTTTATTCAATATATTGTAAGTAATAACAGTAGATAAAATACATCTTAGTCTAAAACAGGAATATTGCACTGAAGGCTCCATTTAGATTCTCTTCTCTATCAGCCTCTATGAGTTACTGGAGGTGCAGATTACTGTCAAGTCTGTCTTGGCTATTTGTATTTAAAACAGAGTATTTCATATCACTGAAAACTGATCTCAAATGTGGGTGTTTTGTCAGCTCTGAACATAATCTGGCATACACATATCCTATCATAGAATATCCTTAGGGATTCACTTCCACTACTTTATACACTGGAGTTGTAATTACATCCTGCAAGTGTCACAGCACACAAGCCCTCCAAGCAAGAGCCTGTAATTGCAATGTTGTGAAACGTCTGCTGTTCAATAGCACAAACATTGAACAGTTTGGTGCAGGTCAGTCGACAAAACCAGTGGTATAGCTGAAGTAGGGAGAAACAAAGGTGTGCTTACATCACCTTTACCCTCTGTGTTGCAGAAATCCAGTTGCCCTACATTATTACATGATGGTGGGCTGAAATAAGCCCATGCAGAAATTATGAGCCAGAGTTACAATGAGGAAGCAATTACAGTAATTAATTTTGTGACAAGCATATGTCACACACGGTTTTGTCAATGTTAAGCTTCCTTTGTTAAAGGTCTTCAAAACAGAGTTCAATGTACTCCCTAGCCTAGCAACAGCAAGACCATGATTTATTTTAGCAATAGCACTTTGTCAGCAGAGAATATACTAGGGAAGTTCCTACCATTAGAAAAACACTCAGTGAAGGCACAACACAGAATGGTAAAAAAAAAATTAAAAAAAACATAGCTGGAAAATAGAGTAGCTTGGGTGGACAACCCAAAAATCCAGAACAAAACCATGCTGCTGTAGCCAAGCTTAGACTTGCTTAAACTTCAGATAACAGATTCAGGATAAGGATGCAGATCAGGCATTGTATCAAAAGTTGTTTGCAGCTGACCTCAACTTCATTCACATAATATTCCAGATGGAAAAGAAACTGGCTGTATACAGGAGACTTTCATGGTAGTCGAGGCCCCAACCTCCTAAGCAAATTCACCACTTATATCTTTGAGTCTTGAAGGACTTACAAGTGCAAGTTGAGCTTAAAATGGGTACTACATTCAGATCATACTTTAATAACATGCCCTAGTGGATGTTTTAATTAAAAGTGGTATTATGTTTAGAACTGTCTTCTTAATGTTCCTAATCAGAGAACATGTAGATTCAATGAAATTTCAGAAAAGTCAGAAAAGGGAACACTGGACTAATTTTAGATGGCTGACAGTGTTTTGTATCCCAGTACAAACATCTTTAGAATCTTTCCACAGCATGCTTTCTTTCTTGTGAGTCATACACATAATTTTCATGGCTTGAAGTCACATACAAATTTCCCAATTTTAATACAATCTTCATTCTGCTGTGTTAGGCAGTGCATATTTTCAGCTAGAAATCCAAATTTTTGCCAAAAAATTAAGAAACTGTGATGCGTTTCATTTTGGCTGACTCAAACATCCACCAAGCCATTCTCTCTCTCTCTCTCTCGTCCTCTCAACAGGAAAAGATAAGAAAATAAGATGAAACACATTGAGATAATGACAAGGACCAATTAACACCCCAGGCAAAACACACTCAGCTTGGGAAATAATTTTAAGTTATAGCCAGTCAGAAAAAGAGTAGTATTTAAGTAAAAAAGACAAAATTACTAATACTTCTCCCCTACTCTTTTTGTCAGGATCAACTTCTACATTCCTGATGGTTCTACCTGCCTGGCAATGGCACGGGGGAATGGGTTTATGGTGAGATCATAATGCTCCATCTCTGCTGCTCCTTCCTCCTCACACTGTCCCCCTGTCCCAGAGCACAGTCCCCCCACTAAGGTACAAAACTTCATGAACTGCATCAGTGTGGGCCCATTCCCCAGGCTGCAGTTCTACAACAGCTCCAATGTGGATCTCCTCCAGAGTGCTCTAGTGTAGGTTTCCCATGGGTGCAAATCCTGTGAGAAAACCTTCTCCTGTGTGGGCTCCTCTCCATGGGCTGCAGTTCCTGCTGGGAGCTGTTACAGCATGGGCTCTCCATGGAATGCAGCCTCCTTCAAGCCATTTCCATCTGCTCCAGTGTGAGGGCCTCCACAAGCTGCAGGCGGAAAACTGCTCCAGTGGGGTCCCTCATGGGCTGCAAGGACAGAGTTTTCTCACCATGGTCTTCACCACAGACTGCAGGGGAACCTCTGCTCTGGTGCCTGAAGCACCTCCTCTGCCTCTTTCTTCACTGACCCTGGTGTCTCTCTCTCACACTTTTCTCACTCCTTTCTGACACCTGCTCTGCCGCACTTTTTGCTTTTTGTTGAACAAGTTGTTGTAGAGGTGCAATCAGTGTCCCTGAGAGGCCCAGCCATGCCCTGTGCTGGAGCCACCTCTGTCCCTAACAGGACAGCCCCAGTGCCACTTCACACAGGCAGCCCCAGCATCACTCCTGGGCAGTGCCTCGGCATGGAGGCACTCAAAACAGAAACAAAAGGAATAACTTTTGCCAAAACAATAGTTTGTGAGTTCAGCTCAAGAACATTCATGATGACTCAACTGGCTGCTTTAGTTACCTCATTAAAAAAAAGTCACTTCATCTGGACAGAAACAAGCTGATAAAGTCAATAAGTAATTCAGAAAAATGCAATAAAATAAAGAAATTGAGGAAAACCAGGCAGGCTGAAGGTGCATAGCTCACAATAACTATGTACACCACTCCATGGTAAATGCTGTGACAAATGGTTATGATGTGATCCCATTACATGGTACCACAAGCTCAGAGTTTCACTTGAATGTCAGAGGAAAAAAATGGACTAAGAATTAGGACATGTACATAGACAGCATCAAAAAATATTAAAAAACTTCTTCATCATACACCTGAGTATGAAATCAACTTCATTACACTTTGCCTTTCAAAGGAAGTTGAAAGCTACAACTAATACTGTCCTTTCTATCAAAAGGTAATTTCCTTTATACTCTCTAGTGCGATCTGTGCTGAACGACTAAAAGCAATAGGTATTGAATTATCTGGATAGAAGAGAATGTTGAAACAGTGAGCTGGCTGCTGGCAGAAGCTATACATACTGTAATGGCAACATAATCACAGAAAGTAAAATTAATTTCCAGCAAAAATATAAACATTTAGAGAAAGACTGGTGAGTCTTAGGCAAGAGAGGTTCTAAGGCTTCTATGTTAGATATCTTTCACAGAGTATTGTTTTCACAACATGGAACCTGGTTTTGTTTTTCTGTTCTTTATCAAGGTAACACACTGTCACACTCTGTGGAACAGATTTACATTTGTTTATTTTGCTTACGTACTACTACAATATTCTTTCCTTCCTTAATTTCTTGCACTTGCATATCTAAAGCTGTGGTAGCCTAGTCTGACTATACATTATGTTACTAGTGGAAGAAAAATGAGGCAAATAGCTTAACTGAAACCTCAGGGTTTAATGCATGACATTTAAAGTAACTCTCAGTGTTCTGTCTATGCTGAGCGCTACCTTAGTCACAGAACCACAGCATGGTTTAGTTCAGAAGACCATAGACTCCAACCCTCACCCTGCCATAGGCAGGGGCATCTTCTACCAGATGAGATTGCTCCAAGCCCCTTTCAACCTGGCCTTAAACTTCCAGGGATGGGGCATCCACAACTTCTCCAGGCAACCTGTTCCAGTGCCTCATGACCTTCACAGGGAAGAATTTCTTTCTAATAGCTAATCTAAGCCTCTTTCAGTTCAAAGCTGTTGTACTTTGTCCTATTGCTGCATGCATGTAAAAAGTCTCTCTCCAGCTCTCTTGAGGGCTTTTGGATACTGAAGGGCTGCTGTAAGGTCTGCCTGGAGACTTCTCCAGATTGAACAACCCCAACTCTCAAGTCTTTTCTCATAGCAGAGGTGTTCCAGTGCTCTGATCATCTTTGGGGCCCTCTTCTGGACTCACTTCAAAATGTTCATGTGTTTCCTGTGCTGGGGCATCCAGAGATATAACCTGGATCTAATTTGAAAAAAAAAAAAGGAGCAAAATCACCCCAGCCAGTGGGGTTCTCTCAGAGAAACAAGAAGGATTCATGGTAGATTTTAAAAGTACATTTTTATGAGACCAGCTGATAAAGTGGAAGGAAATCAATGAAGCTCTCTCATACACAGAAGGTCTTTTTCAACTCAAAATTGTTAAATGCCTTTGAGCACCATCCAAGTTGAAGCACGCTCTTGCATTTCTCAAAAGAAAAAACTAAGCAAACGGCCCAAATTATTCTTGAATAATACTACTACAAAAAATGTACATGGTCACTAGAAGGACCAAAATGTGTAAATATGTGAGGTCAAATTAGCTACAATTTCCAGCTGTGCAGTTTTCAAACACCTTCATCAACACTGATTTATATAAATATGATAATTGCTTCAGCAGCTCCAAAGAAACAAACAATCCTCACAAAATACTCATCATATTTGTATCTTAATGTATCTGTGCTCTACAAAATCTGATTTAGGGTAGGATGGGTAAAAGAGTCTTCACAGCTGATTGTGGCTGCGCTGGACTTTGCACTCCAAAGACTCTTTGGTACTAATGATAACAATGAAAATAACACATAGCAGGACTCTGGCCTCAGCCAATATCGACAGAGGTCAAGAAAGGAAACTAACTTAAAGCTATTTATGTGGATTTTGGCCTAAATATAATTTAGAAGAGAATGAATGGAAGCTCTAAAAAATTGATTTGTTCAGATATCACTGACAATACACATTTAAAAAAAATATTGAACAGTAAGAAGGCAATAGTCCAGCTGCAATTTTAAATACCTATCAGAGCTGACAGACCTGGAATATGAAATTACTTCATGAAAAAGATGAAGGACAGCAAGGAACATGAATGGTGAAATGCTTACATGGGCTTCTTTAGAGAAGCATTTTCTTCAGACAAGATTGATATTATGCACCATTTTACATTCCAGAAAAACGACATTTGAAAAAGTCAATAAACCATTTCCAAATTTTATTTTGTGAAGACAGAATGGAGTGAAAAAAGTAAGAATGACATAAAATATTTTACAGTTGTGCACAAGGTTAAGTTTTCAATTTTATTTTAATATTCTGTTAGGTATAATAAGAATGTGGAATCTCATTATGTATCTTAGAAAAAGAGAAAAAGAGAAGGAAGACCAACAGCCACTAGAAAAAACCCACACAATTTTTTTCCATGGTCACTGACTATAGGAAGTAATAACTTTATCAAACTGCTAAGAAGTTCTGTGCAGGCAAGTTATTACCCACCTTAAAAACAGAAGAACAATCCTTGAAATGCCACAACATTCACCAGAGTGCATGAGAAAAGCCCTCGGTCTGGTGGAAAGGCCTGGACCATTAATCCCTATAGATACTCACATCTTAAGGGAGCATGTTCCTACAAATCAACAGATCTCCAACATCTTCACAGTCACTGGTATATGAGGCACAGGTTGGCAGCACCCCACACAGCAGCTCTTAGTGGACTCCCAAATATCCCACCTTCCCTAGCCCCACTCACGATGCCAAGAACAATATCAATATCCCATTCATTCACTACTGCCAAGCTTGTCTCCTTCTGCCAAATGATGTTTTATCTCATTTCATTTGCAACTTTCCAATGTGCTATTCTTTTCTAGGAAGATAGAGAAGGCTGCAGATATTTAAATTGAAAAAGCTACACTCATAGCAAAATTATTCTTTTGACAAGGTTTAGCTGAAAAAAAATAAATCAAATGTAGGATCACCCCACTTGCTTTCAGTTGCATAGCTAGGCTTCTGGAACTAAATTTCCTCCATTCAATTAAATCCATTTCAAAATGTAAAAGTAACATTTACTGCAAAAGGGCTGAAAGCTTTCCTTATTTATCTTGTTTTAGCATTTTTCAGTCTTTGGGATAAGAGTAATGAGAGTCCTCTAAGTTAAAAATGCAAATTTGCCTGTGCCAGAAAGATGAAAACTGTATCTGTGTTTGCTGTATTAGGGGGATATTGATAGTTTACAGTAATCTGGACAGCTCACTTATCATCTAAGCATACCTACACCATACCTCCTAGGATGAAATACTCTGGTGAACGTGACATTGCACCATTCCTTCATTAATCTCCATTCCAGCACCCCCACGTACCATCCCACTGCACTGTGAACCAAAGACATTTTCACAGCTTGTCACAGTGCCGTCACACCACTGATTTACTTGACACTATAAAAGATGCTGAGGTGGTTTGTAGACGCAGCTAATGGCTGCATCTTGGGAGTTGAAATTTTCACCCCTTAATTATCAAAGAACTAGCTAAGTTTGTCTGTCAGCTCTGTGGAAGCTTGGGGGAGGCAAACACTTTTTCCTTTGGTCATAAGGTGGCAGCCACAATGACAGCATTCATACTGCAGACCTGCATGTCTGCCTGAGAGATGCTGCAGCAGGGTCTGCTCAGATAAAATGCCTTCATCCACACCCTCCTCTGCACCTCTCAACCCACATGCAGCCCCAGACACAGCAAGCTTTGCACTGATCTGAGAGTCACAAGGTGCAAGGCCCCATGTCCTCACTCCTTTGATTTCTACACAGGGACCACAGTGACCATGAAAAGCGAACCAGCTGGATTTTTCTCTTTAATGATGCAAATAGGAAGTCTAACCTCTTGAAGGATTTCTTATTTTTTAAGGAAAAAGTCTACCAGAAGGAAAGTGTTCAGAACATTTACTTGAACAAACTAGCTTACATCAGCTGAATCTGGCTGCTCAGTGACTCCTGGATGAAATGGGAAAGGCTAACCATATTATGTGCCTAACTGCTGGAAATCTAATGGGCAGGCTTCCTTCTCACAGCTCCTGATTGAAAATCTCTAGCAATTTAAAATTAATATGACAGTCTTCTGTGGCAGGGAAATGTACAACTAATATATTTCTGAATATAGTTTATTTAGTAAATGATACCCTTACTAGTTCAGGGACTGCAATTAGGTATTTTTCATTTTTAAGGTAATCTTTTTCCTCTGCTCCTGTTTCCCTCTGCTGTGCTCCCCAGTTTCCCTCTGCTCTGTTCCCCCCTGCCCCATTAAAAATGGAGTAAACAAAAGTAATTTCTATAATTAAACCGCAAAGTTGCCATGGCAGTTGGAAAAAACCCCAGTGATTCTCTCCCACCAGCTCTGTGAGCTGTCGGTACAGGAGGCACCAGTGTGCTGGAAGTGCAGACCCCCTTACAGAGAAGATGGATCAAACACAAGGCAGGTGCAAACCCAATCACTCTGCACTTGTACCAGAAAGCCTTTAAGGAACACAGGCTCCTCCAGAGAACCACAGCACTTTATTATTTCTAAGCACTATCACTTCCAGCAGTTTCTGCCTCCTGTTACATACACTGAGAGCAAACAGAGGGTTCTGCACTGCCCCACTGTGTGGTACAGGAATGGTCTGTGCACTCCTTTCAGAGGTAAGATTGGTTTTAATCCATTTTTCTGTGGGCTGAATTCTGGATGGGATCAGTCCCTGTTGAATGGTCTTTTTTACTCTCTGTGGAGCATATACCTGATCTGAAGTGTCTCTAGGCTGTCCCACACCACACAGTCCCCTAGCGATGCTCTTATCTGACAACAGATCTCTTCCCTTTCACCCAAATATTGCCCCAGACATTCCCAACACCAGATCTCACAAAGAAATCCATAGAGGACAACACTGTGGCTGTCTTTCCATACCACAGGGAGAAGCTACAACACCAATTAACTGATCAGTCATTCAGTCCTGGACAGGAATTCAACACTGATCTCTATTCAGTAAACTAGCAAACACTAGTTTGCAAATAAGAAGTTGAAAGTATTCCCAAGTATTCTGCTGAATTTGGATTTTAATAAAATGTCTTACATAACAAACATTTTTCAAGCCATATGAGGATGTCTATGCTAGTGAGAAAAAAGCTGTTTTAAAATACGAAACATTATTTAGGACTAAAGGCTAATTTAAATGTCATTCCAGACATTAAAAAAGTCTGAGTTTATATTTTATATTAATGAAATACTATCAAATGTAATCTAAACAATTTAATGGTTGACTGGGTTAATTAGCATTTTCAAAGACTGATAATTAATATTTTTTTAACCTCAAGGTCACAGCTCAAAGCCAAGATTAAGGCAATGACAGTAATTAGGAGGACAAATACAGCATTTTCATCTGAAGATCTTAATGTTTTACTTCAGCATGTATTTCCTCAAAACAGCTACAGGTTAAGTGACAACTTTTAAGACCTGTGTTACAAAGAAGTAGGCTGAGACACTGACAGAAAACAACATTTTCTTCAATCACCATAGTACAATGAAGAAGAAGATTTTGCATACAGGCTGGTAAGCTGTCTTGACAACTTTGCAAGGCTGATAAAAATGTATGTGCCTTTTAATCCTCTTCCAAAATGGAAGTATCACTGCTGAGCTTGACACAAACAGTGTCACACAAATACCTAAAAATGCTTTCAGTGGAGCTGGTAAGGCTCAAAATAATCAGAATCACTAAGACCACTGAACTGTTTGCTTATTTAATTAAAACTTCATTTTACTAGATATTGATGTATTAAGTGCAAAACTGCTCCTATAGTACTCAAGAACATAAACTCACTTTTCATACAAAAGTAAGTGATTTATTTATTTTTCCTAAACCATTAATATTAATTAGCCCACACAATTCCTACATAGGTTGTATTGGCATTTACAGTTTAGGGCAGTTTAAGTACCAATAGCTTAATCTATAAATATCGGAACAAAGAGCTCCTTTCTCAGATGATTTATTGTCTTTTCACTCATTTACTACTCTTTGTACTACTACTTTAGCACAAGAGAGATTTAGGGACACACAGACAAGATCATGCACCCAAGATCTCAAGATCTTTCACAGGATCCTTCCAGTTGATCTAATCAAGACAAATTAATAGCAGGAAGAAGAATATATTAGGACCTTTCATGGAACTGGAGAAAAACATCAACATATGGGAAGAAATTTGATGGTGGTTAAGCATGAAATCTGCAGTGAAAATTCATTTTGGTACCCTAACAGCCTTCCAAGTGGTACAATAAGAAGCAGGATCCAGGTACTTAAACAAAAGCAGTTTGTGCCAGTTTGAATACTCTTAAGCACTGACAATGTCTGAGACATTTTTGTGGGGCTGGCAGGTACAAACAAGGAGTGAGACCTGAGCTGTGGCCTTTTTGAGGAACAGCTTCAAGCCAAGCAGACTGACTTAGAGTATTTCAAATAGTAACAGATGCTCAAGTCCCTAAAGTTGAGATAAACCTCTGATTCATGCCTGGGAGAAAAGTCTCCAGAATTTTAAACAGAAAAATGTAAGTAATCTGTATGTTTAACTTTTGTTTGATTTTGAGTTCTACTTGCAAAAAATGGTGGAAAACTGACATGCAGTCACAATCAGGTCATTATTAGGAAATTCTCCTTTCATACACAAAGCTGTAAACATATGGCAATGTTAATGATTCAGCTTTATCTTTCCTGATTTTCTTCTACAGACTGGTGACCTGTACAGTCACCATCTCAACTCCTTATTAGTATACAAAAAATTGCAATTAATAATGTAAAATCTGGAAAATTTATACAAAAAAGCAAACTCTTTATAATTACACACTTTCAGAGAAAAGATGGTGCACTGTATCAGGAATTACATTTCTTTCAAGTTTACCTGTTTTATATGAAACTGATTTTTTAAAAAGTATGAAAGGAAAAGCATCAAGTAAATGACAATATCCCTGATTCTTTCTGCACATGCACCTCTTGTAAATTCCCTTAAACATATTGTACTTTACACTTCATGGGACACGTAATTCTTACACTAATCTTCTTCAGTTTCTTCAGTTCTTTTCAGGGCATCTAGAAAAGTTTGTTTTCTGCTACAAAGTCTAGGAGGCGTCTTTATTCTCTGATCATAAGAAATTTACGTAAAAAGCAGCATAAAAATAAATATTGTTGGTTAAAATCAAAGGACTAAAAAGAACAGAATTCCATCTTGTTGTACTTACAAAACACTACAAAGTATAGCCATGAAATTTTGTATGTCTATACTTGCATGGAAGTGCATCTGTCCCTGTCAGTTTCAGCACTTTGGATCAGACAAAATATTTGCAATGGAGCTCAAATCCACATCTGTCTGTTTGACACTGCAAGATATTTGGAGTGGAAATCAAAGACTGCACTGTTTTAGAAAGCAGAGGCTCCCTGTGATGTGTCAAGCACACAGGCCCTGGTTCTCTGGGCAAAGGCCTTAAATCATCCTTCTGCTGACAGGTGTGCTCAGGGAAAAAGAAGGGTTGTTTATCTTCATGTCTTTATATATTTTCTACAGCCTATTCACATTAATTGCAACAAAGCATCTTGGAAAACATGCTACTGACGTAATTCTGTGCTGTGGCTGAATAACATTAAAAAACATTTATCTAGCCTTTGAAGTGCAACCTTTTTATTCTCTGTTCTAAATACTAAAATAAGTAAAAATTGAGGCTTTAATGTTAGATGTCCCATCCTTATCTCCCTTTTCTCCAGCAAACACAAAGGAAGCACAATGAAAGCTGGACTAAAAAGTGGACAGCAATGTCTCATAGACAACTACACATCTGTTGGAAAATTGAGGGGCATAACAGAAAGAGAACATGGAACTTGATACAGCCGTTTACATAACAAGTTTTGCCTACATCTGCACTTTTGTTTTTTTTCTCAAGACTATGGGCCAAATTCTGTAGCTTTTTACACTCAGTCTGTAGCAGCCCAGAACACAGAGTCCTGCTTCTCAATGCAATTAATTGTTTGACACCATATGTCCATGACTGAACACTGGAAGTAAATTCACTTTCCCCCATTTTTAAGCCCTTATCTGTATTGACATAACTATGTTGCCATGTCATATTTGAACACGGTGAAACATTCCTCATAGAGATATTGAATATTCCTGGCTAATATCTCTTTAATGCAGTACAAAGCAGATCTGTAACAGCCTAACACAGATTAACACAAATGACTCATTTTTTATTAATATATGCAATAAAAAAAAGTGCCTAAACACCTGCTGGCTTCCAGACTGAGCTATTTTTGTCAGATGTTTTAAAAGAAACTGTCAAAGTACTTTCAAACAGGATGATCAAAGTTCCTATGATGAGTTCAAAGGCATTGACTCTCCACATTCAGTTCTCTGCTGCACAGGAAGACAAATAATAATGGCTGTACCACAGAGCTGATGATATCCCAGGAACAGCAGTAGGGTGCCATGGCTCAGCTGACATCTGCCATTCCCATCCAACTTAGCAAGAAAATCATGAGAGCCCAGCATGGGGCAGTGGCCCAGGGCAGGCAAGCAGGGACATGCTGTACAAGAACAGTTCCTTTTTGGCTGCAGCACAGCTCTGCTCTGCCAAGTCAGGCAGCTTCAGGGGACAGAATCATAAAATAATCTAGGCTGGCAGGGGCCTCTGAAAGTCATCTGGTTCAACCCTTTGGTCAGAACAAGGGCAGCTTAAAAGTTAAAGCTAACTTTAAAGTAAGATCAGGATTCTCAGGGCCATGTCCAGTCAAGTTCTGAGTATCTCCAAGGATGGAGATGCCACAGCATCTCTCAGAGATCTGCTCTAATGCTTGAATTTACCTTACCTGTAAAATATTTTCCTTAATATCAAAATGTAATTTCTTTGTCAACTGGTAAAATTCTAAATAGCAATACATTCACACTCCTTTTGAAGCAGTACTGAGCAAACCCAGCTCTCAGCCTCCCCACCTTGCAAACCCTAATCATCTTGATGACCCTACTCACTTCATGGTGCCAATTGCACTCCTCTCAGCTTCCTACCTGCAGTGGTGAAGGGCTCTTGTGAAACGGAAAGAATTATTTTGTAATAAGCAATGGCCTCAGGATATTGAGGTTCTACCTTTTTTTGTATTTTTCTTGCATGAGTATGGAGAAGTCACCTCCTTGGGTTTGGGTGTAGAAGGGACTGCTGAGATCTGTGACTTGAATTTAAGCCTACGTAATTTGTTTTCTAATATGCCAAATAATACTTGTTTATATTGATTACATGAGAAAAGAGTGTAGTTGGGCTCTTGAAATAGCCACTTCAGCTAATAGCCAAAGATAATATGAAAGATGGATTAGGACCTAATTTAATACAGAAAGGACACTGAGCTAAATCTGCCCAATGGTGGGGTAACAAGTGCCTCATTTGATGTAACAGCATCATCTTTGAACTCCATCCCTTTCTGTGTGTGTTTTTTGAGAAGAGAATGGCCAAAGCAGAGTGATTTAAGTCTGAGTCAGGCCCAAAAATTGAGAGTGGAGGGGGGAAAAAAACCCAATTATGAAGGCTTTAAAGATTCTGGTCAAGCCAGAATTCTTTTCTCTATCTTCTAATTCTCCACCTCATTTCCTGGATAAGGATAGTAATAATCACTTTGCCACTCCCTGCAAACAGGCAGTCATTTTAACATGCCTCCAGAGGCAGGAGCTCTTAGCAGGGCATCAAGGTTTCATTGGGCTGGGCCAGGAACCCAGCAAACACTAAATGGATGCTTCTGCATTGAAAACTAACAAAGCCCCTTGGACAGTGAACTGGAAATTCACAAATTCACCAAAACTGCATCTCATAGAGATTCCAAGTACTTCTTAGATGGCAATGGCACTTCAACCACTGACCTGTGCAGGATTCAAACTGGACCTGTAAGGGAAGAACTTTATGCACTACTGGAAATAGTTTGAGACATCTCATGTCCTTAAAGAACTTTGGCTGAATCTTTCAAAATGAGATGAAAGACAAGCTTATTAACTCAAATGTTAACATTTTTAGGAGCTTTCATCGGCAGATGTCCTGCTTATAAGAAATCGGCAAAAGATTCCATAACAGGCTCTGAATATACACATTCAAATGAATACAAAACTGTTTCCAGAAAAATAGGTTTTCTAAGATGAAAACATAAAAATGAACATTATAACACCATCCAAATTCTCTTCTTAGTGCAAATGTTTTGCAGTATAAAAATTATTTTCCATCATTCTGTTGCAGGGTTGGCAAAGCAAATGAGTCTTAATGCCAATGCAATAGAAATCTGAAGTCTGTTCCCAGCTCTGCTTAAAGTGACCTTGAAGAAGCTGTCCAATATTTTGTGAAAATGAACCACTGAAAGATACTGTCAAAGTTAGAAATATGAACCATGTGTAATGTGAAGGAAATAGAAATATTAACAGCAATTAGGAAGAGAGCTGGAACTGAAATTTATGGTTTCTGGGCTTCCTATCAAATGTATCTTTGTACACAATAACAGGGGTAATAACAAGGACTGTCTGTGTCTCTTCCACAGCTCTGGTTCAGATAAAATCACATGCTCTGGCTGTGCTGTTTATCTTACTGCTGTATATGAAATAAATAGGAGCAACTGAGAATATTAAATGATGGAACTCTGAAGGACCAAATCAGAATCAGCGGCACAGAGATTATTTCTTCCTCTCCTGAAAGCCATATCCTTTGATTTTTCTCTTTTGCAGCTATGAAATAATTTTGAGAAGGGAGACTCAAAATACATTTCTTCAATTTAAAAGCACCTCAGATTATAATTTCACTGAAGATATTTTTCTAATCTTTTTAAATAATCAAGAACACTTAAGGAAAAATATATGATGTTTCCCACTGCAATACAAGATTTTCACTTCTCCTAGAAGGGATCCCAGCAGAAAAAAGGATAAATAGCAGTCTTGCATTGCCTAAGAAAACTATTACTTGTGTTGCAAATCTCAAGTATTAACGATAATGGTTGCAAATAAAATAAATCCCACTTGACTCTCAGGAAATGTTCAACATTCACAGAACTTTTTTTTTTTTTAACTTGCAAAATGAAGGCCTGAGATACTGTGACATGAGCCACTACAAATCTAGTTTTACTGCTATCTTGAAAGAAAACCTGAAAATACTGGTGTAGACTTGTCATAGTCCTAGAATAATGACAAATAAGACTGTTTCCAGTAGAATATGGAGACAGGACAATAGTCAACTCATCTTCAGTCCCTTCAGACATCAAAACTATATACTTAATAACAGTGTAATACTTTGTTACATGATGTGACTTGAAGTCCTCTGACACTGAAAGGGTTTAAAAATTTTTATATGGAACTAAATTTATTAACAGTGAATTCTATGTCAGTATCATGCTGATTCTCTAATCAGCAAAAAATGTGTGTAAGAGCATGTCCTACAAGACTTAACAGGGATATTTAGTTAAAAGGAGCCATGAGCACTGAGAGTATTAAATTGGACTTTGAGCTGTCATTTTCTGAGGGTAGTTTAAAGAAAGCTAATGCACATCAAAGTGATCAATCATGTCAGCTCTGGAGTAGAATTCTCCTTGGCTCCTTTTTCTGTCAACTTTGTGTGTATTAAGAGTATCATCAGACATGATGTCCTATCCTCTCACTTGCAGGCAGTTAAGCCAGAAACAGCTTGAGGGACTGACAGGAGTTACTTTGATATGAAGTAAACAGAAGAAGAAAACTGGATCCATTGTTTAGAAAATCCCCCAAGAGGGTAATTATTTGTTTGCATATCCTGGCAGAGAAGTAGAGAGATCATAACACTGGTCAAAGGTCTTCAAAGAGATGGGGAAAATGGCAGAAAATGAACTACTCTTTGTAATTATAAGAGACAGCAGTTCTGTTTCTCAGACCCTTCCGATTTTCAAGTCAGGAGCCCAATCTTTTCAATTTTCCTCTACATCAATAACTATTTTCATCCTGTAATACAAAAGGTTTCATGCTGCTGTTTGATGACATATCAAGTCCCTCATTCCTGCCTGAAGAAATGTGCTATATATGCACCTCTCTATCTAAAAAAATATTGCATCTGCTGTCTATATAACATGGCCTGGAGTGAAGAAAGTTCTCCCTCAGCAATTTGTAAACTTCAAGTTTTCTTGTTCCTTTTCAGTAGTGAATTACTCCTCTGCCCATGCCCCAATACTGTGTTTCAATGTTTTCTGCTGGACAGGAAGGGGATATATTGCTTTGTCTGGATTTCTATTATGAGCTGGTTTTTTAGTTAGAAAAGGTGGACTTGCAAAAATTCTTAAAGTGAATTTATTAAGCATTTTATTTTAATTTATAAATGAAATACATGCAGTCCATCAATTTTATGAAGGGCTTCTTTTCCTGCAGAGTTTTACAAAAAGATCTCTCTAAAAGGGAAATAATTAATTTACCTTTTTTAAGAGAAACATCACCCTACATTTGATGCTATTACATTTGTCATCTGCTTTCATGAATCAAGCCATTATCTCCAAGACATCTTTGGACAAACTATAAATTAACTATACTACAGAATCACACTTCATTTAGTAGACACACTTCTAAATCATAGCTTCTTCAAGGACTGCCACCTCAGCACACTTAGCAAAAAATCTCCAGTTTGGTTTAACAGCACAGTTATATTTTATAGTATGTGACAAAGGATTTGAGAAACTCACTCATCATTAAAAAAAAAGTAAGCTTCTAATCATCAGTTGAGTGAAAACAAAATCCAAGGGAGTCCCAAAACTTAGGTACCAGCAGCTGAATAAAAAGAAATACAAGCCAAGGATTTCTGGAGCTTGATGGATGTTTTTGAATATCTTGAGTTGGCACTGCTCACTTTATTCCATGTTTAAACTATGACAGGTCCACTGTGACTATCATGTACTGTATCTAAAGCTTACTTAGCTGCCTGGAAAAACCTTGTGTTATGCCTGGGAGTTATCACTTATAACAGATATTTCTACTTTGAGGGGGCAAAACCAATTTGGAAGATGTAATTTACTTCCTGAGTTTTTTTTGGTGGTAAAAGGAGAGGTTTCTTTTCCTACTCAAATACACTGAAAAGGCCCCTACCTTTACTTTTTCTTTTCTTAAATAGAGCTACTCTGCTGTATTATACATTCACAATTATCATGATGCAACAGAAATTAAGGAGCATATCTAGCAGGTGAGTTAAAGAATTGAAGAGTTTCTACTAACACCATAACTGGATACCCCTCCTGGACTTCTTTTCAAGCATTCCAAGGAGGCTTGAAACGAATCTATAGAATTCAGAACTGTGCAGGGAAAATTACCTTTGCACTTGTCCTGAGATCCTATGGTGTTCTGAAAGGGCTCAGAGTTATGCAAACACCTTTTATGGCGCTTTTTGCTTTTGAAAGGGAGATCCAGAATGGCAATTACCATGAAACAGTAACATAGCATTCAAATTCACTGAAGGAAACCATATGAGAACTCATAGGGAATGTTATTGCTCCCCAAAAATGATGGACAAAACATCAGATATATTTCTTATGTCTTCAGTAAAATCAGCACATACCTCATCCCCAACCACAGCATCACAGAAACATCTAGAAGTACTGACAAGACTGAAAGTTAACCCTTTATACACATAGGGGTAAGATAATTTTGTATCAGTAAAGACTTTTTAATAGTTCAAGTTCAGATAAAATCTCAATAGTATCCCATGGACACTGAGAGCAAGCTAGACTAAATACTACATTTTTTTAACACATGGTTTTTAGAGATGCTTGTCACACATAGCTCTACTGCTTTAAATACACACAGACAATAAAACAGAAATATTTCAAGCACACACTGAAATTTTACCTAAATTAGAACATAATTACTGCCACTGAAGAAGCCTCATTACTGTTAATGCTCAGTAGGTCTCATCTCTTTCTCCCTAGGGAAAAAAAACCAAAAACCAATGGCTGGAGAATGCTGTAACTAGTGTGGCATCTTCCTACAATTAGCACAGTTTTCTAATATTAGATTAATTTATTTAGTAATTTTGTGGGAAGAAGAAATTCAACACAAGTCTCTTTTTGAAAACCCTGCTGTGCCAGCATTATTTGTGTTCTAATATTTTATAACAGAATTTCCCAGGTATAAATAAGATGTCATAAATTAACACTGGAAACATGACCTGACCTGTTTTTTGCTGCAAACTGACAGCTCTGCTGCATATGTCAAATGTAAACCACCCTCCCAGCTAACTAGAGACTCAGGATTGGCATATTGCTGAACTGCAAAACTTAGAACATCACTCTAAAGAACAAGGAATCCCAAACAATTCTACAAACTCTATTTTTCATGTCTTAATTATTTTTTTAATTTTTTTTCAGTAATGATTCTTAAAAATTAGATTTCCAGGGTCTCACAAAGTCTTCCTGCATAGCAAACCCCTCAAATAGCCCCCTTCCTCAGAGAATTAACTGGTTTTCCCACAACTTCTTTCACAGTCATTTGGGTTCTGCCTTGCTCCTTCCTTCCTCATGATCATATAAAAAAGACCTGGGATAAACTGGTTATTTTATCAACCACCCTACCAAGAATTAGTATCTGAAAAACAATCCTGCCAGCTTTTATCATACCCTTTATAGAATGAGAAAATAAGTTCCCTTCCTCTTAACCTTCTGGTTAAGTAAAGGTTATAGTATCTCCTCTTCATTTCTGTTTTTACTAAGCAATTACTATTAATGAAGTCTTTCCTCCCAATAATTTCTCTGAACTTTATCCTGCAGGTCCTAATCTTCCCTGAAGCACATGGTCTAGAAGCAGAATCACTACTTCAGCTGAAACCCTTCAGTACCATCTCTCCCTTTTCCTAAAAATTCTATGTAATATCCTTCCAAAAAAACAAATAAATCAGAACAACTAGTACAAAAATAGATGATACAAGCAGAAGAAAAATGTTGTTAAAGCTGTATGTCTTCATTTAGCAAACTTTACTTATCTTCAGATCACCAAAAAAGAGGTTTCTAGCTCAAATGGACTAAAAAAGATCTGAGAATCTTGAAGACTTTTAGGTTAATGTTTCATGTCAGATAAAAGCCAAGATAAAAACCTCCTATTCCTTTTCTTTGCAAATGATAAAGCCATATTCTCCATGGACCCCAAGAAGAACAGGAAGAAGGAAAGCATTTTGGAAAATCATGCCATCAAATCAATAGAAAAATAGAGGATGATCAAAAACATTAAAGATTGGCAAGAAAATAAGATGAACTTTTTTTCATGTTCATTTTCATTACCACATCTTGTGCATCGACTCATCAGTCATAGCTAAACACAGTTTATGCAATTGAACTGAAAACCTTTTACCTCTTAAGAGTGAGAGACTCTTCCACGGTCCTTTCCATTTGACAAGTGAATACTTGATCAGCACCTTAGGTTTCAGTATATTTCCAGCCCAGTGGCCAGGCTCTAATTTCCTCTGCCATTTTACCTGATCTCTCTACTTTTCAATATAAGATTTCTGCTTATATGTGACCACTGCAATTCTTTGCTGATCCGCTTTTCCAACAGCATTCTTATTTCACACAAGCAAGTTAACACTTGCTGGATCTCATCCAGAAATGATCTATTTTGCTATAGACTAGGAGGACATTTGTGTTGGTTCGGGAACTGAAGTGGAATGCAAGTTACAGGAGTAGAAAGGGAATATGGAAGCATTCCTAATTCCCAGGATGGGGCAATTTCTGTCTGCCCTGTCTTCCTCTGCACTTTCAAGGTTGCTCCTGGAGATGCCTGAGCCTGGTAGCAGTGGGAGTAGCAGCGCATTGGCATATGGTTACAGCACAGGTATGCATAGAAGTCAACACTATTTCTAGGTGAGGTGAAAGGTTCAGTATTAAATCAAATGTGTCTTACCTCAGGAACTAATATAGATGGAAGCTATGTATAGGAAGTATCCATTTACTGAACAGCTAATTAGAATACTCAAAATAAACAAGAATAACAACTAGTCATTACTGTAATTACTCATTTCTGTGCCAGTCACTTTGCCTTCTCAGAGTACATTAATGTAATTTAGAGATGGCAAGCACAGATGAACAAACATCATATTGCACCTGAAATTACTGAAGCACGAAAAACAAACACAATATGTATATTGATGGCTCTGGAATAGAAATATGAAGTCATTATTGAAAGTCAGCAAACGAGGTGCTGTCATATGTCAAAGTCATCCTTTGGAAAGTTAAGCAAAATATGTATTTAAACTGCAGTTATATGTCTAGATAATAAATATACTGGCCATATAAATAAATATACTGGCCATATAGGTTCAAACACCTGGTCCATGTGCAAGTACATGAATGCTCTAACAACAGAGTACATATATATTCCATCCAGAATAGAGGTGTATATGTGTTTCAAGTGTTTTAAGTATTGACATCTGCACTATTTTGTTCACATTCCATGTTTTTCCTATGTGTACAGCTTATTAAAAAATAAAGAGATGGAAGTTGTCTCTGTCTGTACCGTTACAGAATTCAGAAACCCCCTGAGGTGGGAAAACCCATTCTTTGCACTACCTGTTCATTGCACTATTCCAGGCGTAGCTTTTGAGTAACGGAGGGACCAGGTATTTTTACCACAGCCAACTATTGCTCTATGGAAAGCTGATCTTACCTTAACTCCCTACAGCCAAATACTATTAATGAAGAGAATTCCATCATTAAGATTTTCATCACAAATTTTTGGGTTTTGTGTAAGCAAGGTCAACATTGCAAACTGAGTATTTTTTACCAGTGCAATATTAGTGATTTTACATCCACTCCCATTACAAGTGCAAGCATATACTGCACTACCTGTAAAGACTAGCTACTGATAAATGTTAACTTCAAACCCCAATTACTCTGGTATCTAAACAGAGTGATATAGGCAAAAATGTACCTGAATTCTATGAAGCAAAATACGATGATTCTGCAGAATCATTAGAGGAAAACAAAGAAAAGCAAATGAAACATTTTTTATGATAATGAAAAGGTCATAATAAATATTTCTCACAGATCTTTTATCACTTCTCTTTTGACAATGTAACTGCCTAAATGAAGTTGCATAGCATCAGCAGACCCATATAAAACAAACATGTCATGTCAACAAATGACAGCCACCCACTAGCAAACACTGTGATAGATCAGAAATAATACAAGAGTAGGATGAATCCCTGTGGCATTTCCAAATTAAACCCACAAAATATTGACTGGGAGCAATTTGGAACAACCACCTGGTCTCAGTATATTAAGATTTTTAAATCTGATCATAACTGAGCTAAGTAAGTACAACATATGTTTTGCAGGTGTAGCCATATCCCAGAAATACACTTGGAAAAAGATATAGTAATTCTTAACTGAAGATTTTGTGACATTGGCAAAAATGGCAGGAAAGCTGTAGACGCATTTGAAACCAACCTTCACCTTTCTCTTCTGATAGGATTTTTAATATATTCTCTCTTTCATATAAGAGGACAATTCATTGCCTAGTATACCAAGACAGAATATACATTTTAATATCAGACAAAAAGATGTATGAGTTCAATGTGACTTCAGTTTCTAAAATTTCTTAGGTTGCTCGGGAAATGTCTCCCGTAACTTAATTAACTGAAACCTTTAAGCATGCTTGTACTGAAGCCAGTACACGTGGCTTGATCTGAATAAGAGGAACCAGAGAAGGGAGGAAATGTTTTCCACTTAAACTACTAGACACTTTTTGTTGATCCTTAATCACACCACCAGTAAAAAGGACTGCCATTTGTTCCAAGAATTTTAAGTCCTGATTTGGCCTGTTTTAAAAGCATTGTTACTCTCTTAGGTCTCAATGGAGAGATGGATGCAGTATCTCCCTATCTCCACAATATGCTGGCTTAAACGCGTGACAGCATCTGACAACTTCACATCCCCCTGGAACAAGATTTACATTTTCCTTTTCCTATACCAAGCTCCAGTGGGCAGTCCTGTAGGACTGTGGACAGAAGAGTGCTCTGGGCATCTTTCCATTCTCATACAAAGAACAAAGCTACTCCATTCAGCCCATGAAGCACATTTCCAACAACCATGACAGGTATGAGGAAGCAGTGCCCCTTAAGTAATAATGACTATTTCTCACAAGGTGTTTAGGGTATAAGGGAATAAATTTCTAACCTCAGGAAATCAGGACAAAACAAAACTCAGCCTCACCCCCAACATGACACTTTCATGTGAGGGGAAGAATCACAGAATGGATCAGGTTGAAAGGTACCACAGTGGGTCACCTGTTCCAACCTCCCTGCTCAAGCAGAGCCATCTCTGAGTGCATTGCACAGAACTGCATCCTGACAGTTCTTGAGTATCTCCAGTGAGGGAGATTCCACAACCTCTCTGGGCAACCTGTTCCAGTGAGTGGTCACCCACACAGTAAAGAAGCTTTTTGTAATGTTCAGGTGGAACTTCCTGTGCATCACTTTCTACCTGTTGCCTCTTGTCCTACTGCTTGGGACCACCGAGGAGAGCCTGGCTTCATCCTCTTGGCACTTCCTCTTCAGACACTTGCATACCTTAAAGAGGTACCCCTCAATCTTCTCAGGGTTAAACAGACCCAACTGTCTCAGCTTTTCCAAGAAAAGAAAGAAAGAAAGAAAGAAAGAAAGAAAGAAAGAAAGAAAGAAAGAAAGAAAGAAAGAAAGAAAGAAAGAAAGAAAGAAAGAAAGAAAGAAAGAAAGAAAGAAAGAAAGAAAGAAAGAAAGAAAGAAAGAAAGAAAGAAAGAAAGAAAGAAAGAAAAGAAAGGAAAGAAAGGAAAGACTGGCAAGCAGCTCACTGGCTCTCACTGGCCTGGCCAAATCAGGTGACTGTCAGCAGTGCTGTATCACAAAAGCACTGCTGCCATATGATTTCACTTCACAGAGATAAACTGCATTTAAACTGGAAATACATGGAAGTATTCTCGAGAAGGAAGCAGTTGGTTAAGCTGTTGGTTAATATTTGTAATTTTTCTGAAGCTTTTATTTAGTTACTTAAAATAAACTCCTACACATATCCTGCCCAAGCTGCTCTGTCACTGAGGAGTGAGTGTGCCATCAGGTTTTCACTCTGCCAGTCATGAAACTGCTATATTAAATCCTCGTGCTCGTGTGGAAAGAAGAGCCTGCTTCCAAGCCACTGAGAGCAGGCTCTCTGCTCTCTCCTCATCGTAACAAGCCTTTTAAGCTGACACTGGTTTTCCCTTTGGAGGTGAAAGCATTCCTGCACCATGTGATAGGCTACTAAGCTCCCTTCCAGTGCTGTGAGGGGCTGACAGAAGAGCCAAGCTTATCAACTGGTTATGTTTCCTCTTTCTCGCTGAATTTTCACACATCAAACTCTGGCTGAAAAGCAGGGAATGTGCAAATCTGCAAAATTTCACAGGAAAGAGATACGAACTATATAGATTAATGTACAGACATCCACAAAATACATTTTTAACTGTAAAATTACTTATAACCCTATGTCAAGTCCTCCCATTAGTGATCCAGTGAACATTTATTACAGTAGTTTCACTTAATCAAAATTATGTAATTCCATAAATTTGCAGTTTAGACATTTTAAGTGCAGAAGCTGGAGACATTTTATGCGTGGGTGTGCCTTTTGACACTGATGCTTCTGCTTCATTTCTGCAAAATAGCATCCTGCAGCCTGTACTATTTTGCATCCATTTCTGTCTCCCAATGACTGTTTTTAGCCCATCAACCATATTTCAAGATGACCCATTGCATCCTCTGCTTACATCAGCATCAATTTACGTATCTTCTTTCTTCTTTTGTTGTCTTATCCACTGTAAAATGGAGAATTCAGAAGCATCTTTCATGCATTATGTTGATTGCAACATGGCCAACTCATCTAACAACTACTGTATTTATCACTACACATTGCTAGACTAACAGAATGTCATTGTTTTGGACTAAACTTTGATGTTAAATGCTGCTTGTCCAGATATATACCATGAATGTGTATCCATGAAGCATTAAAACAATTTTTAGACTTTTGTAATGCAGTAACAGAAATTCTGCAAATGTTTCATTTTGCCAATTTTATGCAAATGTTATTATACAATTTTTATACTTTAATTTTCATTTCTGGTGATCAATAAGAGGGTATCTGTCTTTTGTTTGGTCATCAAATGTTTGCTGGTGAAGAAATCACGTAGCATTCCTTGAGTATGGTAGTTTTGTCTCATAAAATTAAGATGTGTGCAATGACCTGTATGAAAAACCTAGTTGCTTATTTTTTCTCATATTCTTATATAAAGAAACAATTGCAAGAAGAAACTAAGCTACCACTTGCTGAAAGATCTGTAAACAACATATTGATTGAATGAAGAATCTTGAAATACAGGATCTGTGCAGCCTTTAATTCCCCAAAGGACTAATTTCTTTGAAAAACATTCAGAATGCAATGGAATCAGAAGTCGATCATGTCCAAGCTAGATATACCTTGTAATCCAAACTGGATGACTGATGCTGATCCTTCCTTCCCCTCCTCCCACTGCTCCTCCTGGTTTGGTCTATTTACACAAGAAGGTTTTTTTAATCCCTTCCTATAACACCTTTCATTCTGTTCTCCATTCTGTCATACCATGCCATAACATTTTCAGTGACCTTTTATTTTAAAACTACTGCTTTGAATGTCTATACTTTGTGGATCGTCCACCTCAGAAAGTATCTTGAAAACGTCAGGTTTTTTCTTTTCTCACTGAGGCAAATGAACAGTAACCTCTCAATAGCTCACACTTGATCTGCATCACAATTACTGCCTTATTGGCAGAACTTTCTACAACGGGAATGGACAGCAAAGGCCATTTCAGTATTTATAAAGCCCTACTTGAATTAATTTCTTCTAGGCAGAATTAAGGTGGCAAGTACTGTAAACACAAAATCAAAGGTGAAGTGAAAGCTGCTTCTATTCTGACATCTCTAACCAGGACATTTAAAAATACAGTGGAATGAAGTGAAAATCAATCAACCTTAAAAGTGGAAAAGTTTATTTGAGAAGACAAATGTGAAAAAGCTGCTGCAGAAAATTAAGCTAGTAGCTCACAAAAACATTGAAAGGTTACAGCTGGAAAAGCAGGTGGGGAAACATTTTTACAGGGGCATCGTGGTGTATTCTAAGCCTGCAATTACACCAGGTATGAAGAAACCTGCAGTGGTACAACAACGCTGAGAGCTGCAAAGATGGCTTAGGAATACTAATTAGAGATCATGTACATCAGATGTCTCCCCCAGCAAAAGTAACTAGAGGCAAGCTTCTAGGCACCAAGATGATGAAATCTTGACAGTACAATAAGCAAATTTCAGTTTCCTTGAACTGTATCTGCGCTCGGTATTTACATAAATGTTTGGATTAATTATCAGCTAATGTAATGAAATTTGGCCATAATGATGAAATTTTATCTTTTAAACAGTAGATAATCTTAAAAAGCTAGCAGTCCACAATTCAAACAACAGAAACTAAATTTGCTTCTAAATTGTAAAACTGCTCTAGTTCTTCACAGTAAGCCAAACCCAATCAACTCAACCAAAATGTTAACAGCAGCCAAAAATGCATCTCCAGAATTTATTTTGCTCACTTTCTAACAATGCTTAAGTACAGCAGTTATTTAGAAGGATAAGTTCAGTTATGTATACTGGATAGGATTTCTAATATCAATGTACAATTTCTCTTCCTATTTCAAATTTAGACGTAAAGGACATAGCAGAGATCCATTTTGTTCATTAGAATATGATGCTGGATCAATAAAAGGTTGTAATTTTTGTGCCAGGAGAGGACAATCTGGCACTACTTAATAGGGACTATGTGTTCTAAATGACATTAGATTTCCTTAGAAAAAATGTTTATATTGTTTATATCTTTTGTGTAGTAACATATATGTATAATTTAAACTCTTCAGTTATTGTCATTTCCTTCTCTTAAATAGACTTAGGTCTTTCACTTGCCATTTTAGTATTGCCAATGGTCATGCCAGTTCAAGAAAACCTCTATAATTTTAGAATCACAAATCTCCCAATGAGTTTGGATGTTATGGCATTCTGTTATTTCTTTGGAAATGTTTTTAGCTTCTAGTCATAAAGCATAGCATTTTCCTTTCCATCAGAAACACGACATCAGTTACTACAGCTTATTCAGCTCAGATTCAGAGCTCTGACTTAATCCTCCAAAATAACCAAGATACTGGACTATCTCAGTGAGTTAAATTTAAAACCACTACGTAGTAAGAGTGAATTATAAGCTATCTTTTTGGTATCCTGTACCATTATGCCCGGTAATACAAGGCTCCAAATGGACTACAGATATTATGATCCAAAATCCTGTTTTCTTGAAGTGAAATGAAAGATTGTTTTGATTTGCTATGAAGTTAATTTATGGCATCCAGATATTTATGCCACTGTTTTTTCACTATGATGAAAAAACAATGTATTCTGAGAACACATTTTGACCTACAATTTGTATCAACTGCTATTATGAACACATTTACAAATTTCAGGGTAGAAGTCTACTTACCATCTTACAATTGAGAAAATCTCTATTGAAAGTGTATGGCAAGAGAGCAAGAAACATAGCTTCCTGCATGAAATATGCTTTGGCTTCAGTCACTTGATATTTGTTTGCTGTGTGATGTACAAAATTACTGAAGCACACAGAAATGACACTTTGCCCTTGGGTGCAATGGAATGACAGATTAAATGAGTAAATGGAAGACTAGAAGCTTCCTCCAAAGGGAAAAAATAAGCTACTTAATACTTTCAAAGCCTTTTCAAGTATCATCTTTTTTCTGCAAATCAAGAGGGTAATTATTTAGTGAACCAATTTGAATTTCTTAAAAATGCAGAGAGCAGAAAAAAGAGTGAGACATGGAACCTGTTTAGTTCTCCCACATCTCTCGCCGCCTTCATGAACACCTGATTTTAACCCAGGGCTACACAAGCCTTTTGTTTGTGTAAGAAAGCACAAGTTACATCATCACCTAATGCACCCAAGAATGCTTCTTTCTGTAGCCTCACAGATGGAACCAGTAGCTGTGCTTCACCCCCAACCACTACACATATAAAGTATTTTGACCCTCCACCATAACTTTAGGGATTCTTATGAACTACAGTAAAAGTAGAGTCAAAACTTCTTTTAAATCAGAGTACAGGCTCATACCAATTTACAGTTTCTGTAGGAATTAAACATGAATTGCAATAGCTCAATACTGATAGACGGTTTTGCTGCAAATACCTACCTCATATTGACTAGAAATAGAACAGAGCAGAGAATCAAACTTTTAATCCTAAATTAAAGAACCTTCTCTGAGTCATTTTAGCATTTCACAAGGGATGCTTTAAAACATTTGAGTGTTTCTCAGTTTCAAGTTTTTTTCTGTTCTCTCTTAGGTTACATTTTGTAGATATTTGCTACTAAGAGTTTTGTTCTCTTTTCAATTTATAAATTACATGCCCTTCATTAACACAAGTAACAAACTGAAACCCTTATCTCTGAGAATAAAGTGATGAATTTGAACTTAGGATGAATCAGAAATATTAATTTATTGAGTTTATGGATCAAATGAGAAAATTAAAGAAATAGGTAAGCACCCATTGGATTGTACTCTGCTGGTCTCATTTTAGGCAGCTTACTTTGAAAAAGGAGTAGGTGATAATGTCAACAAGACTCATGCAAGAAACATTTTTTTTCCTGAAAGACGATATATATGTCTTTTTTATTGCACCAGGAAATTAAGATATGGTCACATTTCGGTTGATAGAAAAATTGCAGGGAATAGAAAGCATAGGTGTTATAGTACTGTGACCCAAATATGGAAAAAGCAAAAACTAAAGAAAGAGGAGAATAGCAGAAAGAAATCCTGAGACACTTTTCACACAACTGGATGTCCCACACCTAAATGAAATTGCAACTTCATTAGAGATATTAACATGAAGCAACATTTCTCCCAAAAAGAAAAGCAAGAAGGAACTATGAGGGATGTCTGAGGACTAATTCACATACACTGAAAAATGCTGACACATGCTAAGGACGATCTATAGCTAAGCACCAACTTTCCTGAAACAGACAATTTTGATCTCCTCTATGAAGAATTGCTGAGAGAATTGAGGTTATTCAGCAGTACCTGTAGCGACAGGAAAAAGGGCAACAGTTTAAAAGTGAAAGATGGTAGATTTAAATTAGACATGAGGAAGACTATTTTATGAAGAGGGTGATGAGACTGTGGAACGGGCTGTACACTGAGATTGTGGATGCCCTGCTGTAGATGTGTCATGATTTGTGATGTCCCATGATTTTGGAGCAATATCTCTCATTGCATGCTTTGCCCTAGACCCCCTAGACCTATATTTTTGCTGTGGTAGCTGCTATTACTCATGACTGACAACAGGATATGGCATAGGCAGCTAAATGGACTTTTAACCTGATAATATGCCACTGTTGTTATATTCTTAGCAATGTCAAACTCCATTTCTATCAGATTGAACTATTCAGTGTCATTAAACACAATCATACCCACTCTGTTCCTCTCAGATTGCCACAGTAAAGTCAAGTTTCTGTTGCAATAAAACAACTTGATCTGCATGACGAAGTGGTCAGAAATTCCTTTAACTACTCTCTTACAAAATACCTCATACCATGAAACCATACCTTCAAAATTCACCAGCAACCAAAAGCCACAGGACAGGTCAGACAACAGGAAAACAGGGGAGAAGTGTGACTGCACAAGTCATGCAGAGGATAAAAAATAAACACATGGTACACAGGACAGGCTGAAAAGACAGCAATGGTATTTCAGGCAAGGCAATTGCCTGCTGTTTGTTCTGCCTGCATTCAGAAAAAAATATGCTTTCTGTGTCCTCTTTGCTAATAAACAGAAGATCATTAAGGTGATAGTTGACTCTAACAATCCATTTCACCTCCAAGCAGAAGAAGCTTGGCAAGGGTCCAAGTACTTCCCTGAGTAATTTTGTCATCAGGCATCAGAACTTTCCAGCACATGAAGTATGATTCAATACAGTGTTCCATTAGAAGGCAGGCATAAAAAGAGAATAAACAATCACACAGCAAACTAAATAAATAAAAACAAATGAATAATCTGCATATTTTTAATTTTCTGGTTTTCCTTCCCATTTTAGACTCACAGTTTTAAATGGTGCTGCCTGCTTCAAATCTTTATCAGGAGAGTACAGTCCTTCCTATAGTAAATAGCCTCCTGACAAGAAGCTGGTTTTAAATTAGCGTTATTTCCTAGGTTTCCTTGGACTTGTCTATGGGTTGAGTATCCAAGGGATCCTATGTTTAAAAAGCCTTGGAAAACAGAAAACTGGCTGACTGACTTCCATCAGGCAGCAAATTATTAGGGACTGAAAACCAACTAACACTACACAATTTGTCTCAATTTATTTTTCTAAGATTTAATTCTGTCACTTCTCAGATTTGTTGTTCAAGTGCTGAAAGAACAAGCCCACAGGCAAAGCAGAACACACAATTCTGCCAGTTTTGTTCCATCACAATTATCTAATCAAATCTTTGTTCACTCATTCATCAATATTTTTCATCTTGTAATGAAGACACTACTAAAATAGCACACCCAGAAGTTTCCTCATCCTACCTCCTCTTAGAAAATGCCAACAACCTACCAGGATTATTGGTTTGAAATCTGGGTGTGTCATACAGAAAACTGCAGTACAGTGAAGACAAGATCAAATTGCTTGTTCTTTACATAAGATTGATTAAGTAGTCTATTAAAGGCTTATTTTCAGAGAAGAATTCCTAGCAAAGATTTCAAACATCAAAATATGGATATTTTTTGCCTGATATGCAAAACATATCCTGCATATAAATACAACTTGGGCACATTAGAATACCCTTAGAAACAATAAACTCATGCACTACTATCCATAACAGACATATACTACACTCATGAGAACATATACTGTTACAAACTTTCTGGAAAGGACTTGCAGGTTCAGAACTGTTATACAGGTGAAAAAATGTGAATGTTTCTCACCTCCAAGTACCTGACCCTAACTGGGATATTAAACTCTGGATTTCAAAATAATAAAAAATAAACCCTGTAGGAGGATTATGATGCACTGTTTGAAGAGAATAAAAGCTGTATCAGCTACTGCAGGAGAAAAACAACAAAAAAAGAATGCAAGAAAGGGGTTTGTCCTTGACAAACTTTGCAGTATGTTCTGTAGAAAGCTATGAGCTTTCTACAAATGCATAACTGCATAGATACTTTGGTTCAGTATGAAAATGATACTAACACACGTAATACAAAATTTGCTCCCACCCACATCAACAGCAACTTGGGGAATAAGGTGTAATTCACCAGAACTGCAGGACCAATCTGACTCTTTAACAAAAACTTATTTTATCTATAAGAACAAAAGCATTTTACTCTGATGTTCCCATAGGACAGAATATGTAGCACAGATATAAATCTCTGCATTGTCTTAGCCCTCATTACAGACTACTGTCTTAAGATCCTTAAACAAATCAACATAAAGCTGATAAAACATTTTTTATTCATTTCTTAGATGTGGTAACATACAGAGATCAAAAGGGAAAATAACAGTCCTAACATAAAAAGGAAATGAAAAATATGTATCAAAGTGGTGATAAGGGGAATATGTTCAAGAAACAGGACTATTGAAAACACTAGGCTGACCCCTCCAAAGCTGGTAACTTAAATATCATAGCAAAGGACAAGAAGATATGACAGAGTTTAGGAATAGGGGAGGAATGAAATTTAGGTCGTCATCAGATCATGTTCTTATGCCACACATTTTTCTAAACTAAATGAAATTTGTCTACAGTTTTATGTTTATAGGACTTGATGGAAAGAAATTCAGTTCATTTTCATAATGAGAACCAGAGGAAAGAAAGAGATGAGTTCTTTATTAAAATTACAGCTAGAGACAGGACGTCTGTCACACCACCTCCACTGCTGACTAATAGAAATGTGCCCCGGCCCAAAGAAAAATGCCTCAAGAAATGCTTGCACCATGTATGTGGCAGAAAAATCTTGCAAAGATCCTTCAGAGAAAAAATGCTGCCACTAATTTGGCAGCAGCTTTGATCAGCCTGGTCCAGAGGAAGATGTAGCTGCCCATGGCAGGTGGGGTGAAACTAGATCCTCAGGACTCCTTCCAACCCAAAACAGTCTATGATTCTATGATTATAATTTATGAACAGATGACTTTTATACACTTAAAGGACAAGCAACAGTGCTGTGTCACAGACACAATCAGCAACTTTTAATGCCAGGGGAGCATACATGCCTTCCAGAAATCTTTGGATCTGAGGACACTCTGCGTCTGAGGAGGCTTTGCCTCATGCACTCCTTGTTGCCGGCAGAGGAGCACAATACTCATTTTCAGGAGGACTTGACATCATGCTCTAAAAGAATACTTACCAGGGCTCCTCTGGGTAATTTCCTTCAGTCACACTCCAAATGTTTCACTTTGATGTTACTTTCTGAGCAAAGGCGAGCTGACCCTCCCAGAGCTCATTCAGACCAACAAGAGCAGACCAGACCAGACAACAGGACAGTCTAAAGTGCTCCTTCTCCAAAAAAGCTGAGCTTCAGCCCCATGCAATACTAATTTTCATCTGGGTTGGACAGACCAGGACAAAGGACCTACCACAGGTGTGGATGGAGGCAGGCAGAGGTCAGCCACCACAAACAAGGTCTGGGTCGATCTGCTAACATAGCCCTGGTTTTCAGACAGCAAGGGTAATGGGGAGGTGGGATACATCCCCTGAGCTCCAGCATGGCTTCTCATATTGTAGCTTATGAGTACCAGATGTGAGGCTCAATGTGCTTAATATTCACTACTGTTTCTTTTACCACACAGGAACATTTAAAAAAAATTATTTAACAGTAGAAAAGAAATACATATGTAAAGAGCAGAGGCAAAAGTAACAGTAAAAAAATTAGACACTGGAGTAATTCTCACAGAATTTTAAATTTATATCAATTTTTTGTCTTTAATTCCAAAACAAAAGAAACATAAATTGAAGTAGCTTTCAGTTCTATGTTTTGAAACCAGAATACTTAACCCAATAATTATTTTTGCTTCCTTAATTTTTCTTCTCCACCATTTCTGACACCTATAATGGTTAAGCACCACAAATGCAAGCACAAAAATCACAGTATTTAAAAGGTTTTCATGAATATTTCTCCAAGTGTTTCTCATTGCAGTTTAAATTTATTTCATTAGTGCCAGGTCATCAATACAACTGCATGGACAAGGAGAGCAGTGGTTACTGTGTTGTCCGATGGCTAGGTGTTTTTCCATGCCATAATGAAAAATTTCAATCCGATTATATTAGAGAAAAGGCAGTGTGAAGGGAGGTAAGATTGAACCTGTTAAGACCAGATGGCTTTTTTCATAAATTATAAGACCACAAGGAACATCTAACTCAGGCTCTAGTGGATAGATACTGAACAGCTTTCATTGATCTTCCCTAAGCCAACCAGCCTTAAGAAAAAGAGGCTGTGGTTGAGGGATTTGGCCAAAAAGTTTCCTCCTAAGTTTGCAGACTTCAACCTTGATCTACAACATCTAAAGGTGTCTCATAGGCTTATTATATAAGCGAGAATGGCAACTGAATTGGCTCTCTAGCAGTTTTCCAAAAGTCTGCATCCAAAGCCATGCACCAGAAGAGGGGAGTCAATGACTTATTGCATGTAAGAAGTTTTCTTCCACATTTGTAGCCACAGCCGCCTATAGAAGAGTTCAGGGGAGCTAAACTGATCTAACACCCTGACTTTCCATATCTTCACTGGCCTCAACTTCCTGCTCAAAGCTCCACTCCTGAAACTTCAATGAACAGTCAAATGATTGCTGCTGAGAGTGTACCTGAAAATGGTGAATGTTTAAACTGAAGGAAACGGTGACAGTGTAATAGCACTAAAAAGGATGGAAAGTGAAGAAATTACTTTGTAGAGCTATTTAATATGAAGTATGTAGGGTTCTTCTTAGAACACCATCCCAGTACTTCCCCATACCATCATAGCCCTTAGTCTGCAGCAGCTGAACAAGATGCTTGATGAAAGACAAAATACAACCTGGAAAAAACATTAGCATTACCAACAAGTGAATTCAGTCACTTCTGGACTCAAGAATGGTAAGAGACAGTAGAAAAAAAGAGTTTATGAATCCCCTTAAAAACTACGGATTTAAGAGCAACCTAGCAACTCTCTAAGTTTTATGTGATAGAAGTTATACATGTATTTATGCTAGAGTTAAATTTTGAGGAGGAATGCAAAGAGTAAGAGTCATGAATGAAATATAATACTCCAAACATTTTACAGATAAATCATCTAGCAGCAACTCCTCTTGCTGTTTTTTACTGAAGTAAAAAACCCAATGTAAGATGATACAAGAAAACACTCAAATCAGTAAAAATTAACATTTCTGGACGCATGCATGAAAGGCACAGAAAAGTTAGGTCATGCTTGACTTCAGCTATGGCGGCAGTGAATAAGATGACCAGCAAAAACTTAAAGAGTCAGAATGAGAAATGCGACAGAATTGACATGCACTGAAGGAAGAAAATGATCCCAGCAGGTGAAAAAACAGAGATTTGTTAAATGTTAAATTTATTATATTAATAACTGCTGTATTTTGGTTCCATATAGTTCAAAATTATTTGAAATATATAAAAGTTATTTGCATTATACATTTAAGAAATGTTTATGTTAATAAAGATAGAAGAAGGGAGATGTTGCTCCCCCTACATTGTTAATGTAGGATCCCATTTTTATATAGGGGAAGTTACTTCTTGGAAAGTAACTTGAAAATCATAGACTCTTAGAATCATTTAGGTTGGAAAAGACTGTCAAGTCCAACTGTTAACCATGCCCCCAAGTGCCACATTTACACATCTTCAAAATTCTTTCAGGGATGGAGACTCAACCATTCTCTGAGGAGCCTGTTACAGTGCCTGACAATCCTTCTGGTGAAGAATTTTTTCCTAAAATCTAATCTAAACTGGCCTTGGCACAACTTGAAGCCGGTTCCTCTTGTCCTATCCCTTGTTACCTTGGAGAAGAGGCTAACCTCCTTTCAGGTAGAAAGCAATAAGGTCTCCACTGATCCTTCCTTCCTCCAGGTTAAACAACCCCATTTCCCACAGTCTCTCCCTGTAAGACTTGTACTCCAGACCCTTTGCTGTTCTTTGGACACACTCCAGAACCTCGATGTATTTTTATTTTTTCCTACGCAGGACGCAAGACATCCCAGCAGCTGGGGAACCAGATGACAATTCTCAATGTTACAATTTAAGGTCCTGATTACAAATACAATTATTTAATAAAAATAATCTATGGATTCCTAATGCTGCCATTGTACCAGTGTTTTTAAGATAGAAAATGTGCCAGTATTGTCACTTAGGCTTCAATCATTTTTCTGCACATTTAATATTTAAACCAAAGTTATTTTCATGTATTTCAGTGAACATTTTTTTTCCCTGGGGCAGACTGCTTGAAATTCATAGGTTTCCAGACCAAATCTGGAAGATAATGCAGATGACATCTACAAATACACTAATTTTCTGTGATTCTCACATGAGAAAAATGTGTTTAACTACAGTAAACTCTAAAAATTATTTCTTTCATTTTCAGCCCTACTCTTCTAGTTCTCAGTTAGAAACAAACTGAATATTTGCACAGTGGGATTAACGTAACCTACTGTCACAAGGGTCCTTTTTAAGAAACAATGTGAAAATATTAAGATTATTGAGATACACATAATTCTTACATGTTTAGAGACTCCTTCCTTCTTTCTGACATATACTTATTTTCATTCAAAGAAATATCAAATACACATGACATTATTCATGGCCTTCACTTACTCTTTGATTTTAAGCTATCCAAGTATAGAAAAAAAATGTGCTGACATGGAATGACACTCATGCCTTAGCAGAATGTCAGCACAGGGCCTTTACAAGGCCTAAAAAAGAGGGATTGCTACATAAGAACAAATTTTCTTCACTCAGTGACAATGAAAGCACTAAACCTTGGAGACCGACTATTTATTTTAATAAATGCTCCTGACAGGGTCTTATGTCAATCAGTGCTCAGACCACATTATGTTAGCTGTGATCTTGCCATTCTCATTTTACATGAAGATTTGGGGTGGTTTTTCTCATTTTTCCACATCCTAGAATATCTTATTTTCCTTACACAGAAAATGGCTATCCCAATCTGTTTTCAGTTTGCAAAAATGAATCTCCAAGTTTCCAAACGCTATATTGAATAACTGCCACCTAAATTATATTAATATATTTAACTTAACCTTACGTATCCTTACACACTTACTGACTCAAAAAAATTTTCTCTATCCACGTGTTCTTAGAGCACAAGAGATCTTCATCCTGATGTGCAAAAATTCAAGCAAGTCAGGCTGGAAAACAAGATGTCTAAGCTAGGATCTGGTTCTCACACTGAGTAAGAAGGCAATGCACAACCAGAGGAAGCAGGGGCAGGTGACTTGGGAAGAGTACAGGGATATGGTCCAGAAGTGCAGAAATGGGACCAGGAAAGCTAAGGCAGAGATGGAATGGACTTGGAAATGGATGTGAAGAATAACAAGAAGGGAATCTATAATACATAGGTCAACAAAGAAAAGCCAAGGAGAGTGTATCTCCCAATAAATGAGCAGGAAGAACTGGTGACAATGCATATGGAGAAATCTAAGGACTCTTTACCTTAGTCTGCACTGGCGTCATGTTTCCCATGTGTCTTAGGTCCCTAAACCTCTAGGAAGGGCTTCGGGGAGTGAAGTCCTTCCCACTGTATCTGAAGAGAAGGTTTGGGAGTACTTGATAAAAGTGAATAACTACAAGTCTAAGAGGCCTGATGATATGCATCCTAGGGTCATGAAGGAACGGGCTCATATTGTTGCCAAGCTATTCTCCACCATGTTTGAAAAGTCATGGTGGTTTAGCAAAGTCCCCAGTCAGTGGAAAAAGGGAGACATTACTCCTGTTTTTAAAAAGGGGAGAAGATCCAGGGAAACACAGACCAATGATCCTCACCTCTGTGCATGGGAAGATCATGGAGCAGATCCTCATAGAAGCAATGCTAAAGCACTTCAAGACAAGGAAGTAACTGAAGTCAGCCAGCATGGATTCATTAAGGGCAAATTGTGCTTGACCAGCCTGGTGGCCTTCTCTGTGATGGAGTGACTGCAATTGTTGACAGGGGAAGACTGATTGATGACATCTACCTAGACTTCTGTAAGGCCTTTGACACGATGCCATATGACATCCTTATTTCCAAATTGGAGACATGTATTTGAATTGTGCTGAATCCTTAGCACAAGAAAGATGTGTGCTTGTTGTAGAGGCTCTAGAGCTGGGTCACAAAGATGATCAGAGGTCTGGAGCACCTCTCCTATGAAGACAAGCTGAGAGACTTGGGGTTGTTCAGCCTGGAGAAGGCTTTGTGGACACATTATGTGTGACATTCCAGTACTTAAAGGAGGCATAAAAAAGGGGGAGATGGTGATAAAAAAGGGTTATGGTTTTAAACTAAAAGAAAGGAGATTGAAATTAGACATTAGATATTCAGAAGAAATTCTTTATTGTGAGGGTAATGAGGCACTAGAAGAGGTTGCCCAAAGTTATGGGCACCCCATCCAAGTGTTCCAGGTCAGAGTGGATGTGGTCCTAGGCAGCCTAGTCTAGCAGGTGACATCCCTGCTCATGGCAAAGTGAGATTTGGAGCTAGATGATCTTTAGGGTCCCTTCTAACCCAAGTCATCCCATGATTCTCTGATTCTACAGTTCTAGTGAGAGGTGTCTCTGCCCATGGTAGGGGAGGGTTGGGACTTGATGATCTTCAAGATCCCTCCCAACCCATAACATTTTATTATTTTATGTTAGTATAATCCACCTATCAAACTTGACAAACAATGCACTTCTCATATGAACAAAAGTTAAGTGCCTGCTGAGGACAAAAAGTTATAAAACAACATGTTAATGAGGCAAGAAGTTTTCTTTTTTTAGCTTTCCTACCTCTCCAGAGATTTCCTAGTTCTCAATCTATGGCATCATGGTATCACTCCCACAGCTCTATTTTCACTGACTGTGTATTCCAGGTTATGTTTTGCACTGCACAGTAATTTGAAGTTGCAGAACAACATTATTAATTAATAATTACTCTTTTTAGAAGTTATTATCTAATACTTTCATAATTGATTGATCACAACATGGATTCTACTGTGAAGGGGAAACAAAGGAGCTGTGCTTTGAAAAAGCTCTCTGCATTTATATAAAACAAGACTGTCTTTGCTTGTATAAACTTTCTTTCTTATTAACTTGCACAGCACACGCATAAACATTCTTGCTCTGCATGATTCAATGACTCTGAATTTTAATAGTCCCTTTAGGTAGAACCACTGTAGAGAAAATGATTTAAGAAGCAAAATAAAAATCAGTGAACAGTGATAGAACTTGAGGAATTATAGCTGATATTTCGACTGAAGGATTTTTTCAGAAACACGCAATGTATCACAACTGTATGCATTCAATCAATAATGTATTCTTGGTACAAAGCCTACAAACCATCTACCCAAACTTAAAGCAATACCTTGAAGTATTTGTGACTTGCCAAAAACACTGACAAAACAACAATAACAATTTACTTAAAATTTACATTTACAGTTGCTAGAGGGCTTTACTCGGCAAGCAAATATTATCAGACTGTCAAATTAATTCCTTAAAGACCATCAAAGACTGCCATTAGCTGCATGAAACAGTTAAAACCAGATTCTTATAGTCTGTGGGAATGGTGCAGCCAAACAATAAAGGTCATACATTTAATCCCTAACATGACAGAACATTGATATGAAAAGGCTCTGTGTGACTTTTTATTTCTCACTCAGTTTATATTTCCTGTTGTTATCCAGTAATTATTTTCACTTCTTATTTTTATTTTTTTTAATATATATATTTAAACACATTCTCCAAGTATGTATTTAACTTGGGACTTGTGAAATGACTAAATATATTTTCAGGCATGTTTCCTGGTTGCATGTTGCAGAAGTGTGACATTTGGTAACCAAACTGTGATAATATGGAAAACAGAGAGAAGAGAATGATTAGAAAAGATTAGGCACCACAACGTAACTAGGACACTACACATAACACACCTGTTATAACACACCTGTATACCTGCATTTCAGGTATACATTAGATAGTATCTATACATCCTTTTTCCTTGCCTTTCTGCTAGTTAGGAGGTTACAAAACAATCTGTGCTTGAGCTGTTACAAAATACATACCAACAAAACAAATACCAAGTTAAAAATGAAAAATTAGGATGCCCTTACTTACGCACAAATGGGTTTTTCTAGATTGTTGGCCAAAAATTATAATAGCTATTAATTGTACACAGACTACAGAGGCGTCCTAGTTTTTTTGCCCCAAATTATAAGTTCTATATTTATTAACAATACACAAAGCTTTAGTATGTTTTCACATAGGTTACACTGTACAATGGAAAGAGAAAAATGCACCAATTAGAAAAATACCAGTATAAAACAATAATAATGAAATTCTAGCTCTACAGAATATATTTTTCAATATATTTTTCATGTTCACATATCTTGGTTTTTCTATAATAAAAGTCCAGACAAAACTGGAATCTGCTAAATGCAAGCAGAGTTAACTTCATGCCCTAGCACAACCTCCTGCCCAGCACCTTCCAGATCCATTCCAAGGCGTATGAAGCACTTCAATCCCACTTCAGCAGTAGTTTGAATAATATATTCTGTCACGTTACACAATTTGCAGAACAAATAATACATCAAGTATTTGGTAGCAATATTTCCTACTGTAAGTTAAAGTGGTCTGCAAACACAAATATTATGAAAAATGCATATAATAGTTTTTCAGTCTGAGATTACATAGCAGTAATGTAAAAGGTAAATTTGTGAATAACTTTAATAATTAAAAGAGGGATGATTACAGACCACTGAAAGAGTGTACTCTGCATTGTAGGTTCTTAGGACTATTTTCATATAATGTGTTAAGAAATAGTTAATATTTCATTGGAAGAAATAGTTCTTCCAATAGTTCATTGGAAGAAAACTTCCAGACTTGCACTTCTGTATGGTAAATTGCCTTTTATGTAGAAGGATTTTTAAGGAAAGATCTGGTAGTCTTTTTACCCTGCTGAAGTCCAGCTATTCCTATATTATAACTAAATTTTCTCCTGCTAAACAGGAAATGTGAGTTTCTGCCTTAAAAAGGCAACCCTGAATTCTGTTTTGTAACAGGCTGAAGCAATGGCAAAAGCTCTTGTCTTCTGCAAACACACTTTTCCTGTCCCTATAATCCAGGACAGGAGATTCTCTTGCTGTTAGGTCTGGCTACAGGATAAATTTCATAAGCTAGATAATCCTTTTCTAGGGAAAGAATCATCCCTACTGGGATGAAGTGAAACAAGAGTAGAAAAATTATTTGCTGCCAGACACAAGCAGTTGAAGGAGACTCTCTTGAGAGTGGTAGCACTTTCTCCACACTCTTTAGCTCCTGAAAATGAAGGAGGATAGAAAGCAGAAGCATAATAGGTAAATGAGGCATTTCAGGCCAAGGGGAAAGTATATAGGTAAAATACCTACCAAATGCTTTCTTGTTCTCAAAAGCAGAAAAACACACACTAGGAAGGTACTACAATGAAGAAAAAGCCTTTGTTTAAACCACAAGGAGGAGAAAGAAGACATATGAAGAATACTTCCTGGATGTTGTAATTTAATATCACAAACCAGGGGTTGCAAAACTGCACCACATATTACAGGACAAACTAGTACTTTGCATGGACCGAAAAATGTTTTGAGAAATATGACTGTGAAAAAATTGAATATTCCTAATACTTATATTCCAAAGAATATGTGCAGTGTAAAAAACATACTGCAGATCTGATTGGCCTTTTTTAACTTGTGTTTTGACAACAACCAAAAGAAATGAAAGACAAATTTTCCTTACTTAAACTGCTTTCAGTTGGGTTCTTGTACTGCTATATTTCTCTGTTCATTCAAGAATATGTGGAGGAAAATATTACATATTGTAACTCATAATTGTAAAGCCACACACAACCAAAAAGAAGTTCTGTGCTTAATCAAATGTCTTATTTCTGCTCTGCAGAAAAGCAGCCTGCAATTGAATACCAGTAATTTAAAAGACTCCCATTGAAGAAAAAAAAAAAAAATCAGTCACCTGATCTGAACCCTATGCCAGTGATTCCTCTAGAGTTGGAGAGAGGGGCACATCTAGAGGTGAGAATAGGGTAATCAGTCCTCATCATTTAGGGATTTCATCAGAAACATTATTTTTTTGCTGATATTTCCACAGCATAAGACAGACCCCAGATTAAACCACTAATTTTGGATGGCTTATCTTGTGTGAGATGTACTCATCCTTAGTACCCTAATTAATGCCACTTGTGGAAAGCATTTGAGAATGAGAATTGAGAATGAAAACTAAATCATGGAAGTTATTAAAGAGCATCTATAAGGGAGAAAAAGAAACTTGTAACTCATACTAAATTATCATTTCAGAATTGGTGCAATAGGTAGTGGTGCCATCATATTTTAACAAAAAAAGTAACTAACTTATAGGAAAAGATATCATTATATACATTGAAGAAAAGTATTTATCAGTGTGGTTATTATACAGCCATCACTACAATTTCTCAGTAGCACATAATAATTTAAATTGCGACATAAATAGCAATATGCTATAGCAAGCAATAGCATTTATCAATTGCATTTGTAGCCCAATTTAATACTCATTCATGCTTAGATAAATAGAAGATCCTTGGCTATCCAGAGAATAATATTTTCTGAGTTGACACCCTTCCTAGTGAGTACACATTTCTGGCAGCCTGCACATTATTCCCCAAGCAGAAGGTCAGCTATCGGACCTGAAATCTAAAATTGCAACATTAGCTGACACAATCTATTTGAGGAGTAAGTAATGACAGCCGGTGAGAATTAATGGTGCTGAGCAGTAGGTTTCCCAGAGAATGCCACTTCCTGTAGAGCAAGTTTCTTTGGTTTTATCAAATAAATTACTTCCTCAACCATGAGCCCACAGTACAGCAAGAGAGACAAGCATGCCAATGGAAATCAGCAATAGCAGAAACACTGTATTAATTCAGTCCTGTCAAACATCTGGATTTAATGGCATTGGTGCAAGCAATTAGAAGCTGTTAGTAGCCCATAATTTTTTCCCATTTCCTAGAGGTGTTTCAAACACTGCAGACTCCAGTCTTAGAACAAAGAGACACTGATCACTCAAGCTTGGTCACCTACAACGAAACTGCCTTACTGAGACGCCTCTTGTCCCTCTAAAATTGCCATGAACAGTATATGTCCCCTTGGAGATCTGTCCACTTTCAGGACCCTCACATCACTCCTTACACTCAGAAGTTTAACTACTTTGTATAATTACTTACCAATAAGTTGGAAGACATTACATAACTAATATACCTTGATCAGACTTTCACTATTCTGTAAGAGTAAATTTATCTTTTTATTTCGCACTGTGCAAGTTTCATACTTTGCACTACTTACAAAGATTATCTGAATCTGATTTTTTACTGTGTTATTGATGATTCTTATAATTAACCAATTAAACAGGTTCTGCACCAAAAATAATATCTTGTTTTCCTAACTACAATAATTTTTTTTATTTTAAAAAAATATATCAATATAGCTGCAGAGATTTAGGGATCTAAATAATATTTATTCCGTTCAGTATATGGAAGTCCCATCTTTCACAGATTTTGGGGGAGTCAGGAGGATTATGAAAAACTGCAGGGCAAACTGTTGAAGAGATTAAGAGAATTCATCTAAGTTTAATCAGGATTTGCCAGAATAATATTTGATACATAAATAATTCAAGTTTGAATAATATGCCAGGAATTTGCATTCTGTTTCCCTGTAAGAAGACAACAGATCATTCATGCCTCATATATCTTCCCTTGTTTTAGTACTGCTACAGATATGAGTAAGACCATAAGATAATATTATGCATTGAGAAAGATAACCAACACTAGGAATATTTCAAAGTCAGAAATTTTTCCTCCTTCTGCATTGCACAGTGGTCTAGATGCTCAGTGGAAAACATTTTTCAAAGTTAAAAAAGAATACCATATCATATCTTGATAAAAAGAAAAGCTTTACACGTATTCACAGGAAATAAACAGACTTTTTTTTTTCTCAAATATATATGAAATGAACAGTCTGATAGACTGTGCAGCAAAACAAATTATCAGTAACAGTAATGACACAAATTACTCCACCAATCCATTTCAATCATTCTAGCCAAGAAGGACCTCTGCTGAAATACCAAAATTGTTATGAAGAACACAGCATAATGATAGTTTGCATATAATTAGTAAATCAAATGGAACTGCATTGGAGACAGAGCAGGAAAGCAGTTGTCCACTGATTCAATAAACTTCATTTGTCATTCTCAATTTGTTTTACTATTTGGATTTTAATTGCAAATCAAGTACTTAATCTAAGATGAAACCAGATAATGCAATTTAAGCCAGGTATGTGTTTCCAGAAAATAATCAGTCTGCAATGCTTACAGGCTTGGGGAAGGGCAGCTGGAAAGCTGCCTGCTGGAAAGGGACCTAGGGGTGCTGGTCAACAGCAGCTGAACATGAGTCAGTGTGTGCCTAGGTGGCAAAGAATCCTGGATTGTATCAAAAATAATGTGGCCAGCAGGACTAGGGAGGGGATCACACTCCTGTACTTAGCACTTGTGAGGCCACATTTTGAATCAAAATTGAACTGTGTTCAGTTTTGGACCCCTCGCTACAAGAAAGACAGTGAGGTGCTGGAGGGTGTCCACAGAAGGGCAGCAGAGCTGGTGAAGGGTCTGGAGCCAAAGTCTTATGAGGAACAGCTGAGGGACCTGGAGGAATTTAGCCTGGAGAAAAGGAGGTTGAGGGCAGACCTCCTTGCCCTTTCTAAGTACCTGAAAGGAGGTTGGAATGAGGTGAGACTCAGTCTCTTGTCCTAAGTTACATGCGACATGACCAGAGGACATTGCCTTAAGTGCCTGGTGAAATTCAGACTGGATAATAGGAAAAATTTCTTCATGGAAAGGACTGCCAAGCATTGGCACAAGCTCCCAGAGAAGTGGTTGAGTCCCCAGTGCTAGAGGATTTTAAAAGATGTGTGGATGCAGCACTCAGGGACATGGTTTAGAGGTGGACTTGGTGGTGCTGGGTTAATAATTGGACTCAACGATCTTTTGAAACCTAAACAATGCTATGATCTTGTGATTAATTTCTTTAAATATAAGGAAACCACTGAGAAAGTAAATGCAATCAAAATAAAATACCCATACAGAGTTGCACATATAATGACACATGCTTAGTATAAGAAAACTGAATTCAGAATTTAAGAGCTAAAAATTATTGGTATTATTGATCTCTTTTTCTTTTTCCCTGACAGCTAACCAATTACTCGGAGAAGACACACTACAGGCACACAATCTTATATGATACTTCATGTGCAGTAAAGACTAGTAATTGAAAATAAAAAACTCACCATGCTGTTGAACGCTACAGTGGTCAGGCAGTTCAGGATGAATAAATTCTTGTAACAGAAGAATATTGGGATGCAGCAATTATTTTCTGTTTTCTATGATACTCAGGTGACTGACATCTCAACAAGAGGTCAATTCACTATCCAAGCAGTCTCAAGGTATTAATTTGTCTAAACCTAAAACAGATGCTCTCTCAAACAAGGTTATTCCTGAAACTATGCATGCCCTATTACATCTGATGCATCATGCTTTCCCCACAGCACAGGCTTCTTTGCTTATTGTTGCTCTAAGACACTAACTCTTGTCTTGACACTCAAAGAAATCTGACTGGTGTCAGCAAATATCAGAGAATCAAAGTCAGATCAGGAATCTTGCTGCAGGACAAAGTTCATCCTTGTTACAAATTTCCACTAAGAATGATCCTACATTGGTCCAATGGCATCTGCACAGAAGTGCTGGATTTAGTATCACATCCTGCTGGTTTTCTGTGAATTAAAACACCTGCATCCCCTACAAAGTTGCTTAGATATATCCCTCTTATACAGGATTGCTTCTGATCTTACATCTTAGAAGCTCTGTAGTTCAAGTCTCATTTCGACCCAGTGGTGATACATCTTTCTTGATGTCATACTCACTGCCTTCAGTCCTGCCTCTTGGACAGATTTCACATTGTATATGAAAGAAAATATGTTTTGAGCTAATCAGTACATTTTGTACCTCCTGGAACAGCTATGTTGCCTCATCTTGAACACACTTTCTGAGTTACATTTTCAAATTTAATTGATAGAAAGAAAAATTACATTTATTTTTTATTTTTACAAAATACTTGGGGAAACTAGTTATACATATATGCATAAACATGCATATATCATGTAATGCAAAGAAATTGGATATAACAATTACATTCTGTGCAAGCATTTCTCAAACTCATTTGGCCAAATCAATAAGTGAGCTTAGTTTATCAGAAAGCAGTATAACTCAATTTTTGCTGTGGTAAAAGCCTAACTTTAACAAGGCTTACCCATCAGAAAGCAGTGCACTCAACGGACCAGAGGGCATTTCCATGCAGTGCTCTGAAGCTAAAATCATTACAGTCTTATAGTAAAGCACTACACTTCTCTGAGGCAGAGGAGCAAATTAGAGTATATCATTTGAATAGCTGCATTATGAAGATATTGATGTTAACAAGGACATATATTACTTTTTGGATCACTTACACTACATTAATACTTGCTCACTTACGGAAGCCAAAAATCCCAATCTTCTAACATTACACTTTCATTTTCTCACTCACTAACAAAAAAAAAAAATCCAATTCTTGGACACTAGGTACCTTTACCTCAAGTACCTGCCTAGAATCTTGATCTTCAAAATGTACAGTATTTTAAAATTGGCTTAATTTTGCTTCCCTCATTGGATATCACAATAAATGCTTTTTATTTTGAACTTCAATAAGCTATGCAAAGAAGAAACACAGCAGTTGGCATCAGTAATCTGTCTAAAGTACCCACTGCTTTATCCCCATGTTAGACTTGATAGATCACATGGAGGATCTACATGAGAAGCATGAGAAATGCAGCAATCTCATCTGTATAATTTGTATTCTGGTAATGATATTTATTTTGTAAAGATGACAAATAAGTTTTATATACTGATACAGCCTGAACAGTATTATAATTCTGCTGTCTTACTGATGTCTTGGATAAACAGATTTCCAAAGTATCTATGAAATATCAACCACTACATAAACATTTATCTTTGTATTTTATATTCAACTCAATTCACTGTTATACAAATTGCATCCATTAATATTCTGAGCTTGTAACACTGGGCTGACATAGGCCTGTTTTCTTATACAACAAAGGGTAAGTTTTAAAAAATTGTTAAGAAGGACACACAAGTTTTAATTTCATTAAATGTTAAAAAACATAACCAGACTACTTATTTCTCTAAATTAATTGTTTCCTTGCTGCTAAAAAAAACCCAAAACAACAGAATAAAGAAAAGGCCACAAACCCTCAATATTCTAGGTCAGTACTCTGTACTTAAATAGTGTTTATCAGATGGAATTTGGATTTCTGGAGTCTCATAAATTTCAGCTTTGTCAGTAAACAAAACTCAGGATATAATTTGGCTCAGATTCAAGGAATACAGTGATCTTTCTCACTCATGAGTGAGCTTTACTTTGCTTTCTGTGACCATCCTATTTCAGATAATTTATCTTAAAAGTAATGGTAGAAAATTGGCTTGCAAGTAATACTTGTACTGATAACAGATCCAGTTTAGAGGACAGATGTATTCCAGCCATAAAGACTCTGGGAAGTGAAGCATTATAAAGAAAGAAAATAGATCATTTCAACAGTCAGAACTGCAGTGTCCAGTGACAGCAAAATTACTGCTTGTATTGGTATGTGACTGGGTGCTTAACATGTTCATACAGCCTCTAATTCAATGTAACTCTCACAAAGGTAAAATTGAGCCAGCCAGACACACTCATCTAAGATCCAAGTTTTCCTGGTGAGAGACAAAAGTCTGAAGTGATTTTTTTATATAGACAATACTATGAAAACCAAGATGTGCTCAGCTAATATATCTACCTAGTCATATTTCAGGACCTCCTCTGTGCAACGCACTCAGATCATGGAGCAGGTCCTGAAACGTGACTGACCATTTCTGCTTTGGCAATAAAATCAGTTGCTCAAAGCCCAACAGACACAGCAGATTTTAGCTGCCAAGTCCATGCCATCTCTGCACACACGGGTGCTTCAATCTTTTCCCTACAAGCAGCAGAATGGAGGTGGAATGACATTCTACTGCAGCACTAGTGAATCCTAGTCATCGTGCTAAACAGATAGGGTGTATATACTTCAACAGCAATCTCAAGTAGCATCTATTAGATCAGAACACGTTTTTGCTGTTCTCACATACAAATAAACAAAAACAATGACTCTGTGAATAAAAGAGGCCACTGGGACAATGCAGTCTAACCTGCTGTGAAACATTACACAAACTGTCTGATACTACTTCACAGTACCTTCCCTCAAGTTCCACTTCTGAATCAGATGCAGCACACTGCTTTTAGCTCTGCTACATTTCTAGAGGAACCCAGGAGATCTTGGAGAATTTAATGAGTACATTTCAAGGATGTTTGAGCACCTAATTCCCTAAATTGCTTCAGAAATCCTAGACTTAATTCCAAATGAAATCTTTTAAGTAACAAGAATCCACAACAGCGCTTGGTAAATTGCTCCAATGTGTATTTACTTCTGTTTAAAAATATGCACTTTGCTTCCACTGTGAGGTTTAACTTCCATGTACTGGATCTTTTTTGTCATACTTGTGAGTCTCAGATGGTCAATTTCTTTTGCCTTCCACAGAGAGAAAAGTTTTCTGACTCCACCCCCTTCCCCAACACTGAATCAAACCAGCCATTATTTTTAGTCTCATTTGAACCAATCTTGTGGTTTTTCCCAAAGTCTCTCCAATTTTCAACAACTTCTTCAAGCGTGAGCACTTTAACCAAGTACGTCCTGGAATGGCCATGTTTGGACGTGCCTTAACCTGCCACCAGCAGAATCCTATTACAGCTGGTAATATAATGCTCTCAAACATCTTTTCAGAATTTTGATTTATGGGATCACATCCCCATTTAATCTAATTTATTCTTGAACAGTATAATTCTTACGCAAAACATTGTTTTTATCGATACAGGACATACATACAAAATCATACTATATACACATATTCACCCAAAATTTTTTAAGCAAAAATCCCTCCTCAGTATTTATCACTTCACCAATTTCGGAACTATTTTCCTACTTTACTTGTGATAATTTTGTATTTTCTTTCACTTCTTGAAATTTTCTTGCTTTCCAGGATTTGCAAGATCAGAATTTTAGTTGTTCAAATAAATTCTTAGGCAGCTTATAAAAATGAGGTGCAAATTATTTAATTGTCCTGATTTTGCATCACTGAAATATTTCTTGCAATTTCTAAAATAACAACAGTATGATGAAATTTCTGCTTCATCAATGAGCTCAGATAAATTCATGCTTTAAAAGCAAAGACAATTCTGAAAGCTTCAGTAATATACATGTTTATAAATTTAATTCTTGATGAATGATAGTTTGCTAAAATGTTGATTTCTTTTCATTTGCTCTTGAGAACACAGTCCCTGCATCCCAAACTGACTGTGGTCTCTCTCAAGAATACAAGCCCTGAACACTAGAATTCTTTGCCTTGGCCCAACAGTGACCCACCACTATCTCTTGGGACCACTCTCCCTTCCCTAAGCCACCAGAGAACTTTTTTAAACTGTGTCTGCAGCATGCAGACTGTAGCTGAAAGGACTGGCAGGGAAAGGCAGGAAAAACAAAAGGTAAGTAGAAACCATATAATAGAAATAAAACAGATTGTAGCAACAGGTTAAAATAATAGTCATATGGCAGAGTTTCATATAAAATAAAGCTTTCAGGAGACCATAATTTTGTATTACCCAATGGGTTAGAAGAGGCTACTAATGTACCTTGGCCACACTTGCACTATCCAGTAAGAATAAATTTATCTTTTTATTTTGCACAGTGCCAGTTCCATCCCTGCAACCCTGAACTAAGAGGATTATCTGAATCATATTTTCTTATTATGTTTTTGCTGTGGTTGTTATAATGGTATAAAAATACAAAGGAAGACCATATAAGGACAGACGTGCTTCTTATAACCTTTCTGGTGTGAGCATGAATGTGCAGTCCCTGATTCCATGAAGCCATCAGGAGATGGTGAGATATTTATCAATGTGCCTGTATCTGCTTATGATGGGCAATGAAGACCAAAGAAAGGCATCTCTCCCTGCATCAGCTTAAAAATCAGTGCCAGTTTCACACTTTGGTTTGTTTCTAACAGTGGTGAATTATTTCAGGAATATGATTTTGTACCATGGGAGTAAATGTGATTTCCCGCTGTACTCAGCTTGATTTTTTTTACTGGAAGAGAATGACAGCAATACAAGAACTATTCCATTTCTCAGAGTTAATGGTATCATTACTTTTTGTCCAACCACAAAAGCTTCTTACAGGCATCCCCTTCCAGTAGTGTGCACATCCAGAAACAGCCATTCTGAGTGAATTCAAAGGATCACTGAGCCACTGGCATAAACCACAGTGGCAGTAGATGCCTAAAGAAAAGTACATAAAAGCATAAGAAGGTTGAATAATGCTGGTATTTCCTGAGCTAGGGTTGGCCTCTTCTGAGACACCTTACAAGAATGGCACTTATCTCCAACGCTGTCCTTGCCTCAGGGACATCACTCAACAGTCATGCTCTCACATGCATCTCTGCTTTGGCTGTGACTTTCACTCAGGGAAAAAAAGTCACAAGGACAGGTATTTTAAAATGAAAGGATTAATAGGAAGAGGTAGAATAAATAAAAAGGACTGAGAATTTGGCCTTGCTTCTTCACCTATCTTCTACAATGTCATATTTATCAAGGCAGAGGAATGTGGGCTGGGAATCAGGCAATGATGTCTTGAAGTTGCTTCATCTCTCTTTTCCTGAGACTGTTGATCTCAGTTTATCAATCTGTTTACTTTGTTATTTAAATACTATGAAATAGAGAAATAAGTCTTTTAAATAAAAAATAATTATTTAAAAATAAAGAAAAAAAATTGTTTAGTATCTTGACATTGTTTGTATTAAAGCATAATTAAGGACTTTTTTTATTATTCTGTTTAAATCCTGCCAGTGTAATGTAGTAATGCTTTAAAGACTAAAAAACAAAAACAAAACAAAACAAAAAAACAAAACAAACAAAGAAACAATGACAAAAAAAATAACAAAAACCCAAAAAACAACTGCTCTGAATGTTACAAATTTTCTCTATTTTCACAGAAGTTAAGGCCAACTATAGGGAATAGAGTCTTCTGGCAAGTTGGGTCAATTTCCTCCACCAATAACCTATCTTCCACCAAAAAGGAAAGTTAGTCTAGATGTGATAGGAAGAAAGACCATACCTTTGTCTATAATTCAGTCAATAAATATCTAGATGATTTCAACTGTAAAAAGCAGGAGACAAAAGATCCATGTCTGAAATAATTCTGATACAAACTTGATAACAGCTGTGGGGAATTATCTTTTATTTCTGCTAGCTGTGATGGAGGGACAATTTTTTTCAGACTGACACAGAAAAAAATGTCTATGTCCTTAGCTATATCAAATATCGACCTTTCTCTTCATTTATTCTTTTTTCTCCTACTTACGTATTTAACTCATATAAGCAAATTCATGACATTTTTTTTGTTACTCAAAGATAAGCCTCTACAGCTTTTAGCTGTTAATGATTGTTTCCTTACTTACAATAGTAATGAAGCTTTTGATTCAATATTTGACTCTGTATCCTAGCAGTTTTTCATCTTTTCTTCACATTTATAATAGGTGCTGGAACTTAAGGATCTTTAAAGTCCTGTTCAACCAAAGCCATTCTGTGATTCTGTGGTTCTATACCTCTGTTTTCCATTATGCCTACGCAGATGGTTTGTTAGATTTATGAAATTATTGTTGTTAAGATACTCATAACTAATAATTGTCTGGAAGATCTCAGTATTCAGCTCTTCCCAAAACGTTATGGGTATTTCCTGGATTTTCGACTTGTTCTGGATGCAAAAATGCTTAAAAGAGCTGTCCCTATCTTTAATTTTGATGTTTGGTTTTCTCATAAGTAGAGAAAGAAGTAGGAATATATAAAATTTGCATTTTGATTGAAATATTTTGCTTTATCTAATAGACAAATAACTTGTCTATCTCAGAGGCAGTTTAGTTTCTTTTCTCTGATTCATAGGCTTTCTATAACTGCTCAAGGAATCACTATTAAGCTGTAATAAGAAGTCCTGCCTAAATTTTTCTTTAAAATACCTCAAGCAAGTCATAATCAATTTTTTGCAATTTGCACTAGAAATCTGTTTTTTTTCTTTATATTTGACTGCAGTACCTTTGCCTCATCCAAGATTTTCTGCCTTCTCAGTGTACTTTACCTGAGGCAATTTTCTAATTTTTCCTCATTACAGCTGTTACTTTCACACCAGGCTTATTAGTAAAATGCCTTATGCTTCCCTTTGTACTGTATCAAATATCATCATATCTTTTAACTGGTAATTTGTTCTCTTTGTCTTGTGTCCTCTTCCCCTAAGGAATAATATTTTGCAGAGCCTGAGACTTCCGCATAATTAGATCATACAAAACATCCGCTATCCTGTCTCCCACTAAGACAAGAGGACCCTAAGGTTTAAATTACTTCCATACATTCTCACTGTAGCAGATCAATTATATTCCTTTTGTTTGGTCTCATTAAAGTTCAATCTCATCCACATCCCTAACACATTTCATATAGATTCTCTTTAACTGACTTTCTTAAAGCCTAGTCATCTTCACCCTGATGATAAACATATCTTGATTTAATGGCATCTATAAGTTCTGCCTGCATTTCCCTTGAACAAAATTCACAACAAAAGAGTAACATTATATTCACAGAATCACAGAATAGTCTGAGTTGGAAGGGACCCACAAGGGCCATCAAACCATTCTCAAGTGATATTGTCAATAAATTCCTGAGGAAAATATGTGGGCCACACCCTGTTATTCTAATGAATGTATCACTAATCAAAATATCTTCTTCAATGACATAATGTTTTCTTTTACCCATGCTACCATAAGCTGAGGGAATAGGGTGGGGTTTTTTTGTGTGTATGAAAATGCATATAAATATATGTAAGTGATAAGCAAATGCAATACTGAAAAAAACAAATTCCTAAGGTAAAAATCCAACTTTTGCTTGGGAAAAATCATGCCACTGCAAACCTTATGGCACCTTTTCAAAAAAGTTTCAGAGTTCTACAGAAGACCAAATGAGGGAAAGTTAGCTGAACTAATCTATTCACACTGTCAGAGGACAAACACTAGTTCCAAGTCCTATTCTGCAAAGGAGATTTACCATTTTTTGTAGTGTGCATGTACCTTAGAAATATGTACTTGCGATGTATAAATATATTTATAATATATATAACATGGAGAATGATATACCTATCTATATCTAAATATCTCATATATAAGTCAACATGGATACAGTTTTATGGCTATGGAAATGTTTCAACACTGCTTCTTTCTCCCCTTAGAATACATTTACTAAAATGCAAAGTTGCTGGATGATTAGATAGCAATCTAATTGTAAGAATTATATTTTTAAAGTGAGGTATCCACTGAAATTTTTTTGTACCAATGGAAAAGAGTAAAAAAACGATCACTCTGAAGTGATACAGAGAGTATTCCTAAGATGTAAAATGTTTCATGTGGTATCTTAAACTCATGTTCCACTCAGGGAAATTTACAGATTGAAGTACAGTATCATACCTAACTAAATAAAAATACCCATAACCAATTATATGATTAGCATATTAGTTTAACATTAAAATTAAATTGCATGTAACTGAACTGTAATGAGGCAAATATAACTCTAAGAGTTACTTTTAAAATCATATCAAATCATAGGCAGAATGACCACCATTTTAAAAAGATGTAAAAACTCTCCTTGTTTCTAGTGTATGTGTGTTTAAACCTGCCATATGGTAATAAACAAACGGGATATGAGACTGATTTTAATTTGTCTCAGTATGACTAGCATTGGGAAATAACAATATATATAGTTCACTATATCTATATATGCTATTCCATTTCTCTTCCAGAGGATAGAGGTCAGCTCATCTTCAGTATGTCCTATCAGATCTCTCTTAGTGTAAAAAAAAAAAGAAAAAAACAAAACCAAAACAAACCAAAAAAAAAAAGCAAGCAAAAGTATCTATGAAAAAGGAAGTTCTTTCCCTACTCTGGCTCTGGCTTTTCCAGGCCATTTCAGTGTTGCTTCCAAGATGCTGCAACTCCCTGCCATGCTTGTCTTCTATACTTCATTCTTCCCTCTCACCTCTCCCCTTTGTTATATTCATCTGGGCCAAATCCTTCCTCCTACATTCCATAAGCTCTCTTCATTCACAGCTCTGTTGTATCTAGCTCTGTGGGGATCCACTCAACATTTAAATTTATATATTAACTTTATATTATATATATATATACATTTTTACATTCATATCAGACTTGTGAAAATCATTCACCACAGCATTTGAAGACTCCCAATCTTAACCAAGTCCTCAGCCAGCATAATTAGTTAAGTACAAAAATGGGTTATCATATGTGTAATTTTCTAGCTACCTTCATTTCCATTAAAGCAGTGTAGAGTTTGCAATGATTTGGCACCCTGCCTTTGCAGGAGGCAGATCTGCAGATAATGAATAAAAGCAATCTAGAGAGAGATCAAGGAGAATGATCAGAGGAAAGGACTCACCTCTTTTAGTCAGTTTTCCATTTTAGTTGCTTCAATAGTTAAAGAGGGAAGAGATTTTTTGCACACTCTTTAATTCAGATGTCAGTTTCAATACTTGATGCTTGCCTGTTCTGAAACACAATCAAAGTGTAGTAGTTAAAACTACTAGACTGAAAAAAAGATAAAATTATTAACATGGCAAGGATCTATGTATTCATTAAAATTGCAATAATGTTGAGATGCTTTATAACAATGCTCCATGGCAAGGTTTTCACATGGTTCTACACTTTCCTTCTTGCAACAAAAAAAATAATTCTTTTGATGGCATCATGCTGCATTTGTGGTGCCATCTCAACCTTCCTACTCTCCCTGCACAATGCATCAAGAGTTTGTTAGTTCTTTTATCAAAAGATACAAAAATTAGTTATGTGTGAGTGCCTCAGTAAATCTCTGAAAGTTCACCTCTCTCCCACTCACTCCCTTCCACAACCTTTTATCACTCTATATAAACACCATAGAATCCTGCTGCCTGTAGCTGGGAAAGTAGAGGAGAATGAGAAAATCTGAACCATCCAGCTGTAGACATAGTACTTCCACCACGAGCATTTGGTGGTAGTGGACAAAATTGCAATGGGAAGTCACTACACATTAAAACATATGATTTTTAAAAATTATATAAACTGGAAATAATTATTTATAAGCTATCAGAAGATGGCTTTCTCTTTTGTCAGGAAAATTACATACATGTTTTCCCCTCTTATTTCTACAGTACTACTTATTGAGGCTAACAGAAATAAATGGTTTTCCTCTGTGTTCTATATTTGTTCTCTATGAGTCATCCCACTATTTAAGTTTTGTTTCTCATCACATAAAGGTCTAGCCTATTTTATTCTGTCTTTTTCATGTGAACAATTTGAAAGTACAAGCCAGAATAAGTGCGAATATTTTGTCTTGTAAATGCAGTTAACATTTCAAATCAAACTTTTACTGTAAAGCATATTAAAAGAAAAAAAAATTCACAGCTGAGGCTCTGATACTAGCCTTGGACTATACTGAAGATTTATCACTGCAATAACTTGTTTGATGTGTTCTTAAGTTACTTTAGTCTCTTGATGCTCATTCAAAGAAATACCTTTCCACACCACAGTTAACTATTGTGGGTTAGTTGTCAGAAAAAGCAAGTAAAAATTTTCAGAGCAAAAACAACCCGAAAATATTACAAACTCATGTTTCTAAAGCTAGAAGAGATCAACTCAGTCAGAGTCTGATGTTCCACTTCCCACAGGCTAAAAAACTGCCATAAATGAATTTCCTTGGAGCGGGATGCACACCTTAGTAAAACATCAAGCTTAGGACTGAAATTCTTTCAAGTAACCACTAAGAGGATGGTAATAGCCTCTGTACACAAGAGGTGATTATTCCTGGGTATTTCTTGACTTCTAAAGCAGTCAAACAGATGATGGCTGCAGCCTCCTCTTTGTTACTTTTGCTATATTTACTGTAAGTCCCATTTCCAAGACAAACTCAATTCTGACACTGTTTCAGTCTGAATTACTGTCAGGATAGAAACACATTCCACTAGTACTCCAATGACAGCACTTTGTGTAGAGCTGCCTTTGAGGGCTTGCCTCTCCCTTGAGGTATGTAACTATTTTTAGTGTATTTCTTCTTAATTCTAAAACTTAATTTTCAGTTCTTTCCCAACAGTTGGTTTTTCTTGGTTGCTTGTGTAGGTTTTTTTGTCAGAAGTGGGAGAAAACAATATGCTCAAAATAAGAAAATGAGATGATAAAGCTATCAGACTGACAGTGGGATCTAGAGAGAGGTACAGAAACTGCTTTTAAATTATTTCAGAAATGCACAAATTTCCTGTTGACAGGTTCACTTTTCAGGAAGGCTTTAATTTGCTTATCATATTGACTACATCATAAGCATTTCAGATTTTCTGTGAGAGTATAAAATCGACAGAGCATATTTAATTGTAACAAGTAAACTGGATTGATTTTTTCGTATAACATCTCCTTAGGGAGCTTACAAACATAAGGAACAAATCCTCCATTGTCTTTAGGAGAAGCCCCGAGTTGTAAGGACTTCTCTGGACCCATTGAAACTCCCATGCTTGCAGATTTTGTTGAGAACCTTGCTGAAGCTGGACTCAGATGGGTTTCTCTTAGCTGACAGAATTCCTCAGATAAGAGAAATTTTAACTTGTCAGATGTATTTAGTGATGACAGAGACACTGGAGGCAGGCAATGTAAAGGTATCACCTGCATCACACAAGTGTTAAGCATACTGTAAGCCACTGCCTGAAGTCTAAAAAAGATAAAATTTGAAAGTAACTTTCTGCAAACATCCAAGTATATATGACAGCGTTTTCAAAGATGGCCATGGACTAGTGTGCTTCAGATTCTGTACAAACAGGTGGTACTATCCACGTCAACAGCCCAAACAAAATCAACATTGGCTTAATAGTTTTAAGATTTCTTTAATTCTCCATCTGTTCTCCTTGTGGTCTTTCTTATTGGTGTATGTCTATGCATGCTAGCCTTCTCTGACCACTTTCCCAATTTTTTATTTAATCAGAGAGGTACAACCAGAAAAGGTCCACAAAAAAAGCAAGAGGATGGAACATACAGAATGACTTCTGCATGAAGGACATATGAATAGGGTAACACTATTAAAAAAAAAAAGAGAAAATTGAATCATGGAAGATTATGAAAACAACCATAGGATATTAAATCAAGCTGATTAAGAGTCACATCATAAAAATAAATAAATCTGAACAAATAAAAAAAGGGTGGCCCTTTCTGCAAAATGCAGTTGTTCTGTAGGACTCCTGCCACAACAGATCATGGAGATAAATCATGCCTTCAAGAGAAGTCAGGGAAAGTGTGGTAAAATTAAATTCTTTCAATTCAGGTAACTAGAAATGTTTAGAAACATGCAGCTCAGAAAGACCCAAAGTTCAGGACATCAGGAGGCTAAGAGAATATGTTTGACGTGTTAGTATATTCTTTCTTTTGATCTCTGATACATGAAACAGGTCAAAAATAATTTTGAGCTTGATGGTAAATTTTATAATTTTTTTGTGTTTTTAGACAGATTTTGTTAAAAAGAAAGAAAGTCTGGAAGAAAGTGTGGTAAAGAACAGGAGCAAAGAATAACCCAGAAGAGGTTCTAGGGAGGCTGTGGCATCTCCATCTTGGGAGATACTGAACACCCAATTGAACAAGACACTCCACAACTGATAACTGCCTTTAATTCCTTATTAGGTGAATTATTCTGTGAATATTGCAGTCTGTGAAACAGTCTCTAATCACGTTTGTACCATTCCTGTGCAGAACACCAATTCACAGTGTGACCATTATCATTAAACCAAATTTCAATGAGGAAATGAAGGGCAGGTCTTCAAGTATTTTATTACTTACTAAACCATTTGATTTCTCTTCTACATGAGGCTTCTTTACACTCCTGGGGTTCTGCTTGTATGCATAATTTTTAATTAACAATACATACTGTAAAGGAAATGGATGAAATTTTTAGCTTTTTTTTCCCCCCCCCCACTATTTTTTTCATTACTTCTTGTATCTTATTGAAGTAATTCACAATGAAAGTGGTTGAGTATCCATTTTTCTGTATCAATATCAAGACATTGACCTACATTAACAACCCAAATCTGTTCCATTACAAAGGTGTACTTAGAGGGACTTTATGTACACTGCATGGAACCTTTCAATGAAGGTGACTACCTGAGGTGACAAAGGGCAGATAAACTCTGATGTTCAGAAGAGGCCTCTTTGAGATGATGATTTAGAGCATATTAAGCCATTAGCATCAACAATTCTTTTATTTTTAAAGCACTGAGCAGGAACCTCATAAATTTGCTACCCAAATTATAGCAAAATAATAATAATTACAGAAATTAGGACTTCCTAGTAACTACATGCAAATGAACTTCTAAAAATTTAATTACAAACACACTAGTGTAGTAGTAATGGGAATACTGTAAAGCTTAGCAATGAGCAGAAAACTCAGTCTTCTTCCTATAAAGCCAAGGCTGCAATATCACACACATTTATTGAACCTCATTTGTAAAATTAAGAGTCTCCCTCAGACAATTAAAAATCATGCTGAGTACTCAACTACAGTAAATTACAAATATAATTAAGTAAATAATAAGAAAGCCCAAGTCCCTACTTAAATGCATTGCCAATTCAGCTAATCCAAGCACAGCAAATATTAATGCAATACTTCAATGTCTACAGCTCGGCTCCTGATCTACAGTAATAATAACACATTAAGGTTTTGTTCATACTCAGAGTAAACCACTTATTTTCCCCAAGACAACTGGAGCACCAGGTTGCCAATAATAAGCTGCTCATATCTTCCATCATCCTGCTCGGGAAGGCAGGCTGAGAAGATGAGCACTTTTAGCCTGATTGTATTTGCCACCAACTATAGAGGCACAGTCTTTTGACGATTCTTCACTTCAAACTGAAAATAAGCTAACCTGAAGGATTAAAATCAATGCCAATTAAAGGGCTCTACAAAGTGCAATTTTTAATTCGGCTGCTTCAGGAAATCACTGCATAATCACTAGTTGCATTCCATTGTTTCTACATACAAAGCACAAAGCAGAGAAAATATTACACCTTGGAAAAACCTGATTTTAGCAGCTGGCACAAGAGTGAGAAAAAGTTTAAAGTTCTGTATTAGTGATAAGCAATATGCAAGAAACAAAATGTATCTAAAATTATGCTGACAACATGTCACTTGCCAATAATGGAGACTAGTGTTGATATGAGCTGCTGTTTACAAGCTCACAGAGAAAGGATTAAATACAATATAATTAATTCAAACTTAAATATGTATTTTTACCACTATACAGCAGTGTGTGAATGGCAGACGTTTCACTGTCTCACTGCAGCTGCATTATTCTCAGCCCAACCTCATAAATATTAATTGCTTTTGAAACCAAGTTATAAGTCTGCACATGAGATAAAGGAAAAATCCCAAGCATAGGCTTTCCCTCAACATCAATCCACAGGAGGATTAAAATATTCTCTATGAAATGTTCCTGCATCAGCACCAGTGGGAAGTTCTGCAGTCTATTCTAGTTGGAGGTAAATGGTTTATATTTGCCCTTCATTGTAACTGAAAGGATCAGTTATATAAAGCCTTAATATTTCCAAACCTGTTTGTTAATAAGAAGCTTCCACAGCTCCTCACCTGACTGCCCCACTATGAGATTTTTCATGCAATGTGCCTGAAGAATTTGGCTCTAAAGCAGGGAGAAAACTACAAAGAGAGGCAAATTTAAAAAAAAAAAAAAGCATAAATCCACAATTTGGTGTATCTACCACCACCTCAAGAATGCATTTTAAACAGAAATAGTTAAAAAACCTAAATTTAATGAAAAATTTTAATGTGTTCTGTTGCATTGCTCATGCCATTAAGATAGCTGAAACTGGGGTGATGATGAATGAATACCAATTTGTTAGTACATTAACACAGCAGATCCCTTGCTAGTATGGAAAGAGGGAGGGAAGGAAGGAAGGAAGAAGGAAGGAAGGAAGGAAGGAAGGAAGGAAGGAAGGAAAGAAGGAAGGAATTTTTAGGCCATGATTATTATATATAAAATAATTTTAGTGTGAAGCACTGTATAGAGACCCATGAATCCAATTCCCCTTACCATTTGACACATATGTATAGTGAGAAATATTGATTCAAACCACATATATGATGAGAGCCTTTGCATTGCACCTGCACAGTCAAGTGAAATGTTACAAACAAATCAACTATAATCTTTTCCTCCCAAATACTCTTATACATCCTTTGAAATTTATGACTAAAATATCTCTGTATCATAGAAGTGGTTGCAACACAACAAAGGTTTAAAAACCTGTGTACCTCAAGTAACATTTCCAGAAATATGTAACAGTCCTTCCCAAATTACCCTGTTCTCCATATTTCTCACACAGCCTTTATATTGTATCAATTCCTTTTTGGGAACACATATAGCAGCAAGTATGTCAGTAGCACTTCAAGAATTACTGTGCTTTTAAACCACTCTAAATTTTCATCTCTCTATTCCCCAAAATAGCATGATGGCAGTAGAAGAAAATAAACCTCCCGCCCCCCAAGGTTTATTGTTTCTCCTGGTCCACAGTGATAAGTAGACAATTTCAGAGTACATCTTCCAGAACCTACATGTGAATTTTAAACATGTCCAGCTCATTATTTTATTGCATGAAATACTACTCCTGCAAACATGAAAATTCCTTTTGCTTTGAAATGCTGAAAAACTGCTTCCAGACTAAATAGCAATCATGAGGCATTTGAGCAGTTTTTGATACTGAACATGTTAAAAAATGGCATCCAGCTGTTGCAGGAAGAAACTTTCAATTACACAGTTGGTTGAAAATGTGCTGCGCAGTAAAGAACTCTACTTGTGCAGCACTATTAGGAATCTGCAAACAGGGGGATACTTGGATAGTATAATTTAACTTTTCATAAAGGTTAAATTTCAATTACCACAAATCAATCTGTGTAACAGATCATCTGTCAAAATATTTAAAAGGACATTTATTTCTCTTTACTATTTCCTGGTGAAAAAAATCTCTGTCTTTTTTTTTTTTTTTTATGTGGTCCAGGGTATTCTGCTCTTGCTTTGGAGCCACAGCTAAACATCACTGTGTATATATGACAAAGGCTTTCCCTGCAAGTTTCCATGGTTAAAACACCTGGCTAGGTAATGGCTTTCACATACACTGCACATTTTTTTATGTTCAGTCATCATCCATTCACTATACTTAAAACTCAAACCTTCAAACCTCCTGAATAAGGCTCTAGTTAAACTTGATGTGGAAAAGAAGGCTGTCAACAGAAAATTCTTTATCTTTCCATCATGCTATACTGGGTGGTAAAATGAGGACAGTTTACTCCTGCATGAATTCCCACCAAAATGAACTTTGTTAGTCAAGGCACAGTAGGGATTATGTTCTGCACAGATAAGCATTCCTTATATTGAGAAATTACTTTTTTTTTTTTTTTTCCAAATCAGTGTAAACCATGTATTTTCCTGTCTCGTCAAACAGTACAGAAGACCTAAGCAAGTTCAAACTAACTTGTCAACAAAGCTGATTCAGAAGCGTACAAAATAACCTTATATGTCCCAGGCTTAAATTATGGCAAGCATAAGTTCCTGATGCACATCTAAGCAAATGGAGAGGTACATAGTGCAAAGTTTATTATCTATGTAATTTTTATTATTACAACAAAATGGACAACACTGCCAGGCAGACCTTACAAATATTTTCTCTTTATTTTGTGCTAATAAGCAGGGCATATAAAAACAATTTTATTGAGTCATGAATATGGTACATCAGCCCCAGGAGTTTGCTGCTGGCCTATTGCTGCTCTCACTGGCTGCCAATATTGCTGTTGATTTGAATAGGAACATAGGTTGAAGTGAAGAGCTTTTTAAAAAAAACACACAATGTAACAGTTTTATTACATCTAACAAGCACTGGTTTTCAATTATATTTTACTGTGACAAAATTGAAAAAAAAAAGTCACCTAGAATTTTTATACATATTTTTTCTAATTATAGACCTCACAGCATACCAGTATGCAAGAGAATGTCAAAGAGAGAACACAGCTCCTGTAACTGCATGCTGGTTTTTGCTTAATTCATTTATTGACTGCTTGATTAGTTGGTTTGTGCAGTACTTAGGAAATGTAAAACAGCAATAAGTACTAATTAATCATTTATATAACATTCAACTACAGCTGCAAATTGTACAAATATAACAAAAAATATGAACTGCGTAATGATGAAGCCTATGTTGCTGGTGAACTTCCTTCATTAGGGAAAACAAAAGGGGAAAGCAGTAATTGGCAGCAATCAGGGGGCTGTAGCTGCAGAAAGTATGCTCCACAGTGAGCAACAAGCAAGAGAAGAGGTGAATGAGTGACGCTAAAAGTGCTGCCCAGCTGCTTGTATTAAGGAGAACATACGGCAAAAAAAAATGCAGAACTGCAAGGAAAAAATTACAGTTTCATTGAATTGCAAATGAGAGGTAATAATTTCAACATCCACTGTGACAGAATACTTCTGTGTGTTATTAAAAGCTGTGCTGGATGCTGCCTTAGACCAACTAATGAAAGGAATCATTTGATGCAACAGCATTTATTGCAGTAATGCTGGAAGTGAAAAGGTGCTCCTGATAATGCTTTCTGATGACCTAATGAACCTGCTCTAAGTGGAACTGCAGTTTCTGCTGCCAGAACAACTTAAGAACTGAGTGATAAAGAGGAGACAACATTTATCACTTCTTCCAAGTCCAAAATCATGCATAAATGGATGAAGCAAATGGAAGAGAGTACCTAGTGATGAAAAAAAGAGCAAGAGAAAGCATCTAGTAGTATGAAATATGCAGAAAGGACAGAGAGATTTGCTGCTCTAAGAATAAAACTATTTTGAGTTCTATGAAAACACCCACAATGAATGAGTAGAAGAACTTGCACATCATTTATGCCAAAAGTTAAACACCTGATAGTTAACAAGAAAGAAAGAAAGCAAGCTAGTTAGACTATTATGCAGGTGATAAGGAAACCCTTCCAAAATGCTTTGGCCATGAATTTCAAAGATATACAATGAATAATCATGACAATATAAAAGTACAAGTAGATATTAAAAGGTAAAACTAACTAATGGGACAAAAGATGAAAAATTAAGTTAACATTCCTCATCATAAGCAAGAATATTAACATGCTTAGATACTATTATGTCTGTGATATCAAAGGTTTTCCATATGAGAAGAAAAGAAACTTTTAATGCAACTTTATGAAGAGATGCATTTTTGTTTCTGATTTTTTGATGCATTTATCATCTTCAGCCTGCCAGTATATGCAAAACAGTCTGCAGAGATGATTTAATAGCACAAGATATAAGGGTTTTTCACATTCTTTAAATATAGAGAATGCTGAAAAATCTGAAAGATGCATATACAAAGAGATAAAGAAGCCAAAACCATCTTGCTATATCATTGTTAAATTTATCTAATAATGCCCAAAAAGTTCATCATGGTTCATCTGCAATTTTCAATTAATTTGCTCTGGCACATTATTATCCATTTTCATATTTCATTTTTCTGAGACTTCCTTTTCTTAGTTTGGGGAATTGCCATTGTTTTAATTGTTTAATATTTATGAAGTTCTCTTTAAGGTCTAGTTCTAAGGCAAGCAAAGCAAAACCTTTTTAGGTATTCTGTATTTTATCTTGTTTACCATAACCATGGCCAAGTATTCAGGAATCAGTTTTATGATTCTGGAAGGCATTGAGAGTACTACCTTTCAATGGAGAATCTTAAAATGAGATGTAAATCAGAGTTGTAACTTAACAGTCTTGGAATGTAGGAAAAATTAATTAATAAGTTTTCACATGAATAGGTGATTTTTACTCTCTCTGGGCTAGTCTGTCTCATAGAAGTCCCACAGAAACAGATAATATCCCCAATAGCTGAATCTTCATGACATGCTACAAAAATTTGTATTGTTTAAGCTTGTAATGACATGCTGCATGGTGCATGACTCACATTCCTAATCGAGATTTTGTAACAAAACTTGTAATATCCTAAGTGTACCCATAGCATTTTTGACATACCACTTGGTAAACTTTGCATAATGGAAATTAACAACCATAAGATGGAAAACCATCCTCAGAATATGATCAGGTTGTTTCTTCAGACAGCCCTTGCCTTTTTCCATTTTTTAGTTAAATAACTACTGTGACTGAGAAATCAATTCTCAATATGAAAAAATTCCTTTCAACAAGTTTTCTGAACAAGTACAGAGTATTTTCTATTTTATTTTTTCCAACCCATACAAACAGCCTCCCTAACCCTCTAGAAAAATTCTTCTCCTATTTGGAACTTTACTACTATTCACTCCTCAAGTTCTCTTTTTGTTAACTCTGTGTCTCTCAAGTCCTTCTATTTAAAATGCAGTAGTATTTATAAAATAACATATTCAGCGATGGATAATTCAGAGAATTTTTTTTTAACATAAGCTCTTGAGGAAGTGATTAATAAATGCACTGGGAAAATAAGCAATTAATGTCTTTGGCACTGTTTCTATATAATGTTGGCTGAATGTCTGAATGTGTTCACTTTGTTCCTTTATGGCCTGAACTGTTGCTTGGTAATATTGGCTTCTGCCTGCTATGTTACAGAAGACATCAATTCACAGATGCTTTCATTCTAGGTTACTGAACTCAAAATACCAGAACAATACAGTATCTAAGTTCTCCAGCACTTGATGTTGGGGCAGCCACTAGTAACACAAGCATCAAATGTGTAGATTTGCTTGCTTTTTGTAAATACATTTTGTGCTCTGGACATTCTTGACAAACCATGTCTGTCTAGGTGTTGAGCATCTGACTGCCATGCAGAATCCATCACTAAATGGTAGCTTTCACTTAAATATGCTGGCACTCAAACTTCTCATTATGGCACCTTATAGGCATGGATTGAGTGGTCAGAGTGTCGGTGCATAAATCCCAGCCTGTAACTTGCAAAGAAATCTTCACATGTGGGAGGACTATTCATTTAAACTGACAGACTTCTGCACTAAAGTCCTGCCTATAAAAAGTTAAAAACAAATTGATGAGTCAAGTGTAAAGACTTGAAGAAACAAAAGCTTGTCATGAAAATTCAAATCAGTATTCTGAATGCTGGATTAATTTTATTAATAATTTTTCAATTAGATTTCTGGCCTCAAGCAAACAAACAACTTCAGTCGGTACTTAAAAATGTGTCAGTACTAAAAATGGATAAGTCTTCCTAAGAAGTAGACACAATAGATGTTATTTAAGAATAATTTTAATAGGAAAACAGAAAAAAAAACTTTAAGAAAAAAAGCCTTTATTTGGCATGCAACTACAATGACTACTGGCTTTCTGTCCAAGAAAGTATGACTTGATGGGTTTTTAAACAGCTTCCAAGCATTTTTTTCTACGTGGCCTGAAGAAATAAAATTGTGAGCCTGATTTTGCATTTGCAACCCAAATGAGTCACAGGTAAAGATTTTTAATGCACTCTTTGTACAAAGCATCCTATCACGACATCACTGTGCATAATTTGTCTTCATTGCAAATTGCTTTTATAGAGAAATTGCTATTACAATTACAAAAAAAAAATAACTGGTAAAATACAGTTTTATCAAATATCTTCACCGTAATTTGCTTTCACCTGATTTCTTTTTAATTTCTAGGCTGGTAAAAATTAGCCCTGCTACTTGGCTGAATGTTTTGTAGCTTTCTGTAAATGCAGAATTTCAATTGAAGTTTTACGGTACCAGATGAACAATTCAGTCAAACCTCTAAACCAGGCCTGAATCTAACATGTATCTAATGCTCTGCTGATTACAACTGCTACCACAACTTTCAACAACATCCATCAGGACAAGAAACATAGATACCAATATCATATCCTGCTTACTGAACTGAAACAAGAGCCTTTGTACACATTGGTCAGAATTACTACTGTGCAATACTTCCATCGAATCCCAGAATCAACAAGCATGGTGTGTCAAGGTTGGCCAAGCCGAAAAAAAAAAAAATAAAAATACAGTAACCTGTGTGATTTACCACAGCTGATTGCAACAAAAACCAAAGTTTCTTTAAATCCCCATTATCCCCAGCCCTGTTCCAGTGACACCATTTTTATCTGGGAAGATATTTTTCCTCAAGAATAATTATCAGAAAGGATATTTTGTAGCAATTTCCAGTGTGTCCTAGTACTGCATTGCAACACACATCAAAAACAGGAAGGTCAAAGAAGATCCAAGTCCTAGGACTGCTGCCATGGGAGGAGGACTGATCTACTTCAGTTCCCAAAAGTCAAGCTTAAGATAATGCATGAGGTTGCAATTACTGGCCTATGGCAAATCACCTAATTATGAAAGTAGTTACCTTTCCCACTTCTTCCTTTCCTGCCTCTTATTTGCTCAATATCAAAATTAAAATCTCTTTTTCTACATTTACATTTCCCCCCAATACTTTCTTCCATTTTGAAGGCATAAAATATACAGTTGACAAGTTTCAACTTGTTGAAAACCACACAGTACCTTGAGAACCTAAACATTAGAATACAGAAATCCCGGTGAATAAAGGATTCTGTATGTAAAAAATTGAACTGGTATTGTATTTGTTTTGAATCCAATTCACTGATGCGTCATTCCATACAAGGAGATGAACTCAAGTGCCATCATTGACAATTTCATTGGCAATGCTGAAGTGGAAGCTATTATTACTCAAAACTCAAGGGACTGATACACGATACCAAGGAAGATGATTTTTGTAGAGCTGTTCCCAATGCCATAAATGGCTCAGCAGCACAACAAGCACATGCACCCTCTTTGCAACAATCTAGACATAGCCAGTCCTGTGTGCTTCTGGGTTGTATTTCTCTAAGATGTAAAAAAAAAAAAATGTATCAGAAGAATTTGTGTGTATTTAATTATTGCACACAAGCATATTGAGAAAGTTAAAACAGTTTTCAAAGTATTCATAATACATGCAAGAAATTATAAATATCCCAACTCAAATATCACTATAACTAAAAATAATAATTCCTGAAGAACCAAAAAGTTAGCATTTTTTCTTTTTTCAACCACCCAGTTTAAAATTGTTTCTCTGAAATTCGATTGTATATGCAGGGCGATCATGGCCTTCTATTCTACAGAGCATCTACTCAACCTGCACTTCTCCAGATTATAGCTATTTGAACACTATAAAGGAGTCATTTTCACTCCATTTTAACTGTCCTTTTAGTATTTGAAGTTAGCTGCATGCATATACACAAACTCACAATGCCTCTAAACATAGTGTCTGGGTATTACTATACTGCAACTTTGCCTGTGCAAGGCTGCACAGATAGGGGTAGTGATGTGACAGTCCACTGCAATAGGACAGTCCTGTTTTTCTCAGTGTCTTTAGTCTGAGGTTAGCAAGGTCTTCAGATGCAAATGAAGTTTGCATTCTATCACCAGCAGAGGGTTCTGCAGTGAAGTAGGATTAATAATTCTCCTTCTTTTTCCTTTCCCAAATTGTCTGCATTTTCACGATCTGCAAATAAATTGCATGGTTTAGTTTGCCAATGACTCACTTTCTATGAGTACCAGACACGCAAGAGGAGGTCAGAAATCCTAATTGCACTGATTACAGCACAATTACTGATTCATTTAATCTCCCTTTAACCATCCAGAGGGCTGTACAGAACCAGTTGGTGTGTCTATGTATTCATAAGATACACATTTATTTTTGTCATGTGAGGGAGGTATGTGATGGGTTTGGGGGTGAGGGACTAGATGACAGATTTTAAGGATTCATTTAATGACTGCATTTAACAATTCTCCACAGTGGGAATGGTTGGTTATTTCTGTTTTATCTATCTATCTATCTATCTATATATATATATATATATACGTACAATGCCTGGAAAAGTAAGTCGTAGATTATTGGTTGGACTTCCTACATCCTGCAGTGACCTCTGCATTAAACAGCAGCACCATAATAGTATCAGGAGTCTTTTTTAATGGCATTGCATTAATGGAACAAAGCCCTGATTCACAGCGTTAAATGCATGAGAAAAAAAAAAAAAAGCCAGCTAAAGCAGCGGGAATGCTACCGAAGCAGGAAATGCTTTAATACCAGATGCAGCTGAATTCCCTCAACAGAGCTCACTTTGACTGCAAGATGAAGGGATGGATAAGAAATGGAATTCAGTCACGACTGAATTAGATTGGTAGGAAAACTTGTCAGATGGTTTTTTTTTTTTTTTTTTTTGCACAACCAAGGGACTGTCATTGGAGCGTTAAATAGGTTTTCATACAGATAATGGCATAATGGTGCGTTTCTGATTGTGCTGGTTTTACCCTGAGGGGAGGGCACACTAGGAAATTTTTCTCCATGAGAACTTCCTCTGTGAATTGATGGGACCAACTGGAGGCTGGTTTAGTTGTTGACAGCCTGAGAAACCAATTGGAAAAGTCGGTTCGCTCTGTGAATCACATTTGAAGCAAGTAAACCCCGGGAAAATCGCTCTTCTATTCCCAGCCCTTCACAAGGTAACACCGACCTGGCCCGGGTCCCTCTCATGCGGCCCGGCCCGGGCTGTGCTCGGGAGGCTGCCGGGCCCCGTTTCCAACCAGGAGCCCCGATAACCAAGAGAAGCCGAGCCCATTGCTGAGATCCTCGCCCTTTTCCCGGTGTGTCCGTGGCTCGGGGGGCCCTGCCCTGCCCTGCCCCGGCTCGGAGCAGCCCTGGGGTGGCCGAGCCCGCCCGGCCGCCCTCACGGGCTGGGGGGAGGCAGCCGGGCCCGGTTCGGGAGAGCCCCCAGGGCTTTGTGTGCTGGGCAGGGCAGAGGGAGAACCCCCGGGCTGCGGCTGGAGCTGGGGGCGGGCAGCGCCGGGGAAAGCCATGGACACACGGCCTTGGCACCCATTTCTCTTCTGCATGGACTCTGCGGTTCTCGTCCTGCCCCTCCAGCGTGGCCTGGGCACCCTGAGATCCTGACACAGCTCCGGCATGGCCTGGCACAGCCCCTGTAACTTCTGTGGGAGATTTTAACTTTTCCAGTGCTCAGATAAGACTTAGAGACTTTCCATCTTTCCTTGGGTGAGAGGGAGAAGAACAAAAAGGATACACCAAAGTCAGTGAAGTAAAAGCTAACTTTTTAAAGGGAAGGAGAATGAGGAGACGCCATGAAGGTTGGCTGAAAAATCTTTTTGTAAGTTACAGGGGTGGACTGTACGTTATAGAAAAATTACCTTAAACCATGAAAAAAACCCCACATTGGTGGGGGGGGGGAGTGAAATGTAAAGTGTTTGAAGAATCCTTTGCCCCGAGGGAAAAAAGGGGATCTCTGTTCCTGGGAATGAAGAATGAACATAGAGAAGTGAGCTAAAGAGAACTTTTGCCTTTGATAGCTCATCCTTAAAAGTCACACCCCATGACACAACTCAGCTCTGGGAAGGCTGTGAAGTGGGGGGAGTTTCATGATGGCAGATCCCGGGCGGCTGTTACTCATGGAAAAAGTGGAGTCAGGAGAGAACTGGTTATTGCCTCTCTTGAAAAGTTCCTTATAGCCAAGAAAAGAGAAACTCCTCTCTCTAAAGTGAAATGAAAAGATTACTTAAGCAAGGAATTGACTGAAGTGTCTCTGTATGTTGTTAAGATATGAAAGAGAGGAAGGAGGAAGTGGTCTGAAGATCTGCTCTGAATTTATTATTATTTTTCTTTGCGTTATTAGTCAAGTTTTTCTTTGTCTCATGTTAAGTTTTAAGCCTGCTTTGCTGTTACTCCTAATTCTATTTCACAATAAAAGGTAAATATATTTAAAATTGGCAAACCCGAACTATAACATTTTTGGTGTGTTGGCCGGGAATCAAAAACTAAACCAAGACACTGATTAATGTAAATTTCACTCAAAAATGGTAAAATTGTATCATTGCAACAAATTAATACTTCAAAGTCTATTTTGCAGGATTTTTTTTTCAGGAAACACGAAACAGTAGTTAGGCAGCTTTCAGTATCCCCCTTTAGAGTATCCCCCTTTGATTTTTAAAGCTCTGTGTAGTGTAATAAATAGCCAGCCTGAACAGAGAAGATGGTATGAAACTTCATAATGTTAACTTGTACTTGAAGCATAGATAATAGTTTTCAGGATATAGGTAAAAAAAAAATTACTCACTCTTAGTCATCTGGGCACAAAGCCTGGATGCCAAACTTTCAAAAATCTATAAAGGCACATGCAAGAATAGAAGGACAAAGTGCTCAGAGGTACCAAAATGTGATTAAATGTTTATGTTCCACTGGATTTCAAAATTAGATCACTGTAAGAAAGATGCTCTATTTGAATGTCTGAAAAAGATGGTATTTTACAACCCCTCCTCCCCAGTTTCTTAGTGTTTTAAAAGAAAATTAACCTTATTAATGATATGCCTCATTATAGGTTTCTTCTCTGAAAACATATGCAAATTCTCATTCTTTCAGCAGGAAAAGAAATGGAATCTTTGTTAACCTTCTAACTATTGTTACAGTACCCTGATGGTCTGCATATGTTTACAAAAATGTCATTCAGGTGACCTAAACTGAACCAACATTAATACTAATCCTACCAGCTCATTCCATGCTGTACTTACTCTGTGAGAAATGGGAAACATTACCAGGGAAGAATCAGGAAAGGCTTTTTACTCTGTCTGAATCTGCAGTGCAGTATCAGATATTTTAAGTGCTTCATGCTGACTGCCTCTCTTGTTGAGGAATACTACAATCAATAGTTCAAATGCCAGATTCCCAAATTCCATCTCACTATCCTTTCAATTGAAAAGTAACTCTATTTTGCCTTTTAAAACCACTTACTTATTGATAGAGCAAGTCTCAAATTGTTATCCAACAGAGGCTGCATGACAAGGTTTTACAATTTCTAGAAGCATACTTAGCCAGAAAGAGTCAAAGTACATACATCTGTGGAACAGTATTGCCCAAAGCAAGGTTGTTTTGAGTTCTGCAGCTGCCCATGCGTGACCTTTGCTCTCCTATATGAATATTTCCTTGTCAAACACACAAACCCACCTTAATCTGAGTCTTATTTCATAGAACAGTCTCAGCCAGTGTTTATTTTGCCAGTTTATACACAGCCCAATATGGCCATATGGGTGCAGAGAACATTGCATAATGTCCCTGAGACAGAAAGCTTTGTGCTGTTACTGCCTCTTTTTTGAGACTGCAAGAGTAGCAATAATGGGGGATGAACTGGCCATAGGATGATAACTGTCTTAAATACAGTCCCTCAAAAAAGGGGCTTTGGGAGAGAGGGTGGAAGAAAAAGAAGCAAATGTTATAGAGGAAGAAAAACATGGAGGAAAAACATTACAGAGCAGAAAAAAGGGAAGAAAAACATTAGGAAGAAAAACAGGAAAAATAGGAAGAAAAAACATTATAGAGGAATTCAATCAAGCAATCAAAGGAAACACAGTTAAGCTCAGGAGGTAAGACCCTTGCTTATATAATCATTTATCAATGGAAAAAAACCCCTCAGTTTAGGCTAAGCTACTGTTTTCAGAACTGCTTAACTGCAAAACTTCTAAAACTTATGAGAAACATGCTACTGGTTTTGTCTAGATTGTTACAGACTGCAGCACTATGTAGGCATTTTTGAGCTAGTTTGAACTATTTATCACAGTATCACAAGGTGCAGCAAGAAGATCTAAGCTCTGAGATCCATGTTGATAAAATTTATGTTAATACTTAAGCAGATGACTATAAGTTTGCAGTTGGAGAAATTATTATGTTGATGTTGGACTAGCTGGATTGGTTGTAGTGGAAAATGTTAAGCCCTTAAAAATTCACATTGATACCATGCTTAGAAGAACCCAGCAGGATAACATAAAATGTTTTGTTTAAGCTCACGGTCAAAAGCATAATTCAGATGTGGGCAGCTGCAGAAGGAAGGAGAGAGTTTTTTCCCAAGTTGTACATTTTTTGGGAAGTACCATGTATGTTCCATATACTCCTGTAAAAATCCTTCCCTGTATGCCTATACACTCATCAACAGTGTAAGGAGATGACCAAATCTTGACTTCCTCAGAAAGCAAACCACTGACCCATATGCTCTGGGGAAGGAAGAAAACTTCCTAAGCATTGTTCACGTGTCAAAACCCGTATTTTTCCAAGAAGACCTTGCAGAGAAGGGAGCTGCCTGGGGCAGGAGCTGCTCACTCACATCTCCAGTCCTTACATGCAAGCTCAGTCCACTGGAAAGCAGACCCCTCTCCCTCTTCCCTCTTCTTCCACAGAAAAGACATTCATTAGAGGAATGTTGTGATGAAATTTACTTTGAAGTCTCTCTATCCTCACTGTTTTTAACTGATGACTCAAACATACTGTTCCAGCAGTAGCAATGTGGTAAGGAGCTTTTCCACCTTGGCTTCCCCTCAGCTGCTCACAAGCCCCTTCCTGTTACACTTGAGAACTCAACTGTACCTGTAGCCACTCCCAAATCCTACCCCACCAAATGCAGTTTAGACTGAACTCTTTTACCATTTCTTCATTGTTGACTTTATTCTTGTTCTTTTACTTTTAAAGATGTCCTTTCTTGAGAGAACAAAGCTGGGGAGCAGCTAAGCTTCATAACTGTTAGTTGATTTGATTTCACTAAGCATTGTCCAAACTATGCACTCCTCTGAATGACAAAGAAAAGCTGCTATATCAGAAAAAAAAATCAGAAAAAAAGATTGGCTGTTTGCAAAATAAAACAAGAAACAATTACTGATAACATGATCTCTCATCTAAGATCTTCTTTCAGACACAGAATCTCTGTAATAAAAATAGTTGACTTAATTGTCCCTTACAGTAATTTTAAAAACTCTTTTGAAATACTATACTATTTCTTTTCCTTGTATTGAATAGGCATAACATTTTACAAAGGCTGAACAAACTTAAACTTACCACAATAAAAATGAGCAATTTATCATTTATGAAGGGGATAGTTTACAGTCTCCTAACAATTTTTTAACAGTTTGATTCTGTTGCACTATGGATTGACACCTATGTGCTCAAGTCAATTCAAATCAAATAATCTTTTAGTGACAAAGTAAAAGCCCTTTCATGCAATCAAGCTGTTAAAGAAAATTACATATATATTAATATTTCAGAAGTTAATTCAATATAATTATATTAAAGATGGAATTATGAATCTTAACATTTCAAATGTATATTTGCATGTACTGCTCATGTTGAAATAATATATCTGAAAAAAAAGTAATGAAAGGGTAAAGATATAAATATATCATGATTTCATAAATAGAGCTTCTGGATGTATTTCATGATAATCATATTCCCTGACAATCAGTATGACACAATCAGTAAAGTTGCTTTTTTTTCTGACTATATAATTCCTCCTGAATTACATCTCCAGTCAGGACATGGATGCTAATTTCTAGTAAATTGTCCTCTAGATAAACACGGTTGGTTTAACATCTTATAAAAACTACTGTTGTTTTTGCAGCTTGTGGTACACATCTGAAAGGGTATGAAAAGGAAAGAAATTTCATAAGAATCCCCTCATAAGCTATCAGAAATTCAGTTTTCCCTGTATAATAGTTGAATAAAATAAAAAAGCAACCACACTAGTGAAAAATACAGCTGTTCTTTAACACCTTTTCAAATGAAACAATAAAACAGAATGCTTATTCACACTCATCAACTTTCCTAAAATGCAAATGGAAGGAGATCTTACCTTGATAGCATCTGAATTGGAAATTAAAAGTATTCTGACAAGGCTGCAACTTGCTTAGCCTGAGAAAGAAAGCCAAGTTTCCCACATATCAACATGGATGCTGAGAATACAGGGCTAAAGACCTCTGCAATAGATTATCACATCTGACACATTTAATCAGTTTTGACACATGGCCTCCTCCCTTTGCCAGTTTTAAAAAGATTGTCCTTGAAGAGGCAAACAAACTCTGGGCTTCTGGAGGAACAAAGATTACTGTAAATCCAGGTGAGGGAGCATATCTTCCCACAGGCCTTTTTTTTTTTTTTTCTTTTTTATGGCAAAAACAGAGAAAAATTGCCTGTCACAAAGATTGTATGCTCTGATCTGTCCTATTTTAAAGGTTTATAAATACAGCAATTCAATGGACTGTTGCTTATAGCAACAAATATAAGATAGTACAGATGGAGAGGGGAAAAAACATTACTGCAAACCAATCATTGTGCTCAGCATATTTACACCTCTGAGAGTATGTTGGGGTTTGATAAAGGAAGAAAATGACAAACATTAATATTGCAGTAATGAAGGGCAGGCTTGTCAGCATTCACATACCCTAAGTCACCCTTAGGAGGCCTCCTATAATTTAAACACAGGCACTTATCTCTCAAAAGTGTGTCCCAAGCCTATTGACTGATAAGGCATAATTTTTTAAATGGACAGCAAATAAATTCACTGTCAGCTAATTACCTCACTATGTTTCCTTTTCATTAGAGATAAATATTTCCAAGCATTAGGTAGTAAATATTTCTGAGGAAAATTAAAAAGTTCTGACTAAAGATCAGCCCTTCAGTAAAACCAGAGCGAGCTGAACAGCTAGGATTGTGCCAGCGTATGTTTAGCTGAGAGAAAATAATACAATATATAATAATGTATAATCATTAACTAAGAAAACAAATTTTCGGTAATGGTGCAGACATATTTCCCTTTGATCTACTGTAGTAGGTAAGATTTTACTAACTACAAAAATGACCTGACTGAAGTGTACTCAGAATTTGTTTTACATAAACAACAACATAAAAGTATCACAGTGCCCCAGTTCTCCACCTAACTGGTAGTTTAAAAATGTCACCAGTGGTCTATTGGTACATCTTTCCTCTACGCAGCAATACAGGCACAGTAGTCAATGTTAGTCACAGTAGTCAATTCTTCTGCAGCAAAGTCCAACATAGATAGCTGCTACTGATTCCCTTCCCCATCAAAACCACTGGTTATGCAAACTGGGTGCCCACTTTTATGAGCTGTTTAGCTGCTTCTGTGTTGCCTGTCCCCATCAGCCAAACATGGCAACTGAGTCTGCTTAAACCTGATCCCTAAACCTCAGCCAACTCAGGAGATGGAGCACACAATGGAATATAACCTAGTTCCCTCTCCTAGCAGCAGCCTGTTTTGTGAATAGCTTCATTTTTGCATAATTACAGATCAGCAGCCATTGTTGACAAGTTTTAACAGTGAAATGGGTGCAATATGTCATAATGGAAAGATGGTGACAACATGTAACTTGTGAAGGGGCATTGACTGTTATGCTAAAGTTTGTGAAATGCAAGTTTTTGAACATTTTCAGGAAGGCACATGACTTCTCGGAAGCATTACAAACATGAAAAATGACTGCTTTCACTTTGAAATACTCTGAGACATGGAGGAACAAGGGGCATGGCCTTGGTACTGTGCCTGGTATTTGATGCATATGGCATCAACTGTTATACGCCCCATGAGAATTACAGGCCTGTAAAAACAGATGTGTTGGATGTAAAGATAAAATACAAAGCGTTGGGAAACAATCAAGACAGTTTGCAAAAAGAAGTCATGGTTCATTATGCAGCATGTGTTCTTTAGCGGGGTTTATGACCACGTGGATAAAAATTACCTATTCATCTACTCTGATGAATTTCTACTTCAACTTTGAAAATTACTATAGAAACATTCCTCACAAAAGAAAAAATAGGGTCACTGAATTTTGGTGCATAAGTTAAGATGTTAGTCTTTACAAGCTCTCTTTGAGTCAGGCCACAGAGAAAGGCTCAGGTGAGGCTCAGGTCAGGAGCACAACCTTGGTATCTGTCAGGCATTCCAGTATCCAGGTCCTCAAATGCAGGATGGTTTAAAGAAGTTCCTCCTTCCAGTTTAGGGCATTCCCTCATCTTCAGTGCTACTATTCTGAAAGACTGACAGGAATGCTGTTCAGTAACACCTTCACAGCACATGGACATGTCACCATAGCCATCATGTTTGTAAGGAACTAGCCATGACGCTGTAGCTGAGTCCTGCTGTCCAAACTGGACTGGGAAAGCCTACTTGATACTGGTGCATGTGTATCTTTTCCTCATAGTATTTACTTGGCATAGACCCCTCAAAGAAGAAATGGAAAAAAAAAAGATAAAAAGAAAAAAACAAAAAACTTTCATTTGGAAATTTGGAACAGTGAAGGAAGGAAGAACATAGGTTCAATCTACTTAGAATAAGTCCTTCTCTAAGCATTTTCTTGGCTGCTTGAACCTGTGGTTGGAAAAAGAGAATTCCATGTGAATTTTCTGTAGAGGATCTTCACCATTTGTTTGCCTCAACAGGATTCTCTTTTACTGTGCAGCTCAGCAACTTCAAAATAATTGTTTTCTATCCATTCATTTGAAATTTTGGATGGCAGTCTTATTATCCAGATTGCTATTATGACAGTATGCGGATTTTTCAGTATGAATAGAGCATTTTGTTAATGTTTATATCCAATAATTCAGAAGCCAGCTGCTCCCTAAATAATATGAAATCATCTTCACTGTTTGAAAAAACAAGTAATCCAATACTAATATGGCGGCTTCATCTCAAAAAACCTTATTCACCTATGAATGGTTACCACCTGTCTGAGATAAAAAGTGTACTTTCTAATCACTCTCTTCTTATAGGGTTTCCAGCTTTAAAGGTTTTGATGTATACCACATCTGTCCGTGTTTCTGCATTTTGATAAATGTAGTTTTGAAAAATCTATTTACCATCCAAAGCTGTTGCAGTACAGGTACATTAAAATGTTTTCTGTTAAACTATTTCATCAATAAAATACTGAAACGGTTCCTTTTAGTCTTGAATCACAGGTGAAACAGCTAAATGACCAAAGAAAGGATATTGTTTTATATTTATTTTTCCCTCTCTATATAAGATGATATCATTCAGTAGGCTCAGGAAAGACTTTGTTTGTCTCATGACCTTTCAGTCTATTCCAGGACAGAGCCTAGGTAAAACATCTGAATAAATGGCAAAAATTCCCATAGTTCTCAAAAGTGACAAATATTACAGTGAAGTCACATCACAGAAGAGGCTCAAGAAGAGCACTGCACTTGCTGTGAGAAAAAATTTGCCTGTCAAGGAAGACAAAAGAATATTAATGACTTTTGGGTCTGTGCTAAATGAAACACTTCCCAGTCTACTTGCAAGCTCCTTTATTAGGAACAATAACCTTTTTTTCCTGAGATCAATGACACAGTTTTAATACAGAACACCTTATCAAGTGAAGTTTGCTCTATTTTTGTTGCCCTAGAAAATAAATCCTGCAACAGTGGTGATTCAAACGTAAGCAATTTCCAGACATAAAATATGACTGTAACTATCATTCAAACAAAATACCTCCAAATGTGCCAAGAATCACAAGAATAGTTCTTAGTTTGAAGAACATACCACTATAAATTCATGGTCATGCAGTTAGATTTTAAAAACAAAATACTTAAGACAAAGGCCACCACCAAAAATCAGGTCACAAAGGTTCATCAAAAAACCATAGCTCAGTATTGATTTTATTTTTTCTTACCTAGGTCTTCTTTTATTTCTTGCAGTCAGTTAAGAGAAAATGAAGGACAATTCATTATGATTGTTTTATAAAATATTTGGGAGTGATCATAAGACAGCATCTACATACTCTCTAAGTTTCAGCTATAAGTGTATGAAAAAAAATATGTAAAGGACAAAAAACCTGACATGAAACATGGAACTGAAACTGGAAATAAAAGAAGAAAAGGAAAAATGATGTTGAGGACAAAATCACCAAACACAGCACTGAGGCTAGAAATATGAGTGCACAAGAGGGAAGAGGCAAAGACTTACTAAAGATCAAAGTTCCCACTTTTAGAATAGCTCTGCTTTCTGCGGGGGTTTTACTGGGTCTTGAAATATTTATGATCACATTTTCACAGAGTACCACTCCATCCTCAGTTAACAGCCACTGAGTATCACAGTAGTGACACAGTAGTGCATGGCAAAGGAGTTCACATGACCTGTCACCACAAAACCTATCCCATAACTCTGTACAAGATTGCTGCCTCAATACATCAGTTGCACAACAGACGTTTCCAGTAGCTCTAGAGAATTTACAGAAGTGTGAGAAAGCAATACAGAAGTATTTTCCCCTTTTGCTATTAATAATAGAAACATGAGACTGTTTAGGAAAGTCATTTGGCAGCTGTACTACCATACTGTAACCTGTAATATTAGGTACTTTAATTGCTCACTTTTACCTAGCTTCCTTCTTAATTTCTTTCTTCTCCTAACCAAATTCATCTTTCAATCTGAGTGACTAAGCTGCTTCACTGAAAAGAATTGTGTCCCTGCCACACATCTTGTCCTGTAAAAATAAACTATGATGATAAGTGCTTCTATTCAATACAAAGCTTCTTGAAATAGGCGGTTTCTATTGGACTATCTTCTCTCCTTCAACAAGAAGAAATGTCTCTTATGATGCCCCCTCTTTCCACCCCCAAAATTCCTGACTTTCAGGTTACATTGAGAATTTGCCTGCAATTGCTAACAAGGTTGATCACATGCCAGGACCTCATTCTCTGTATGCAGGAATACAGATTAGTTCAGTCTGACTATGCAGGCAAGCACTGTTCAAGACTTTATCTCCTGTGACATGAATAAAGAAACACACTAAATTAGCTGTGTGGAATGATTGAATCACTACACTCCAATGATCAAATGCCAGCACAGAGGTGCCATAGAAGCTCAGGCCAGTATGAAACTTTCCTGCTATACCGAATCAGTTAGTCTGGGTTTCAGGTCATTCTTTTTAGCACTGTTTGGAAGCACAAACTGAGCCCACCTGGAGAAAGAAGGCACTACTTCTGTTTGCTGCCTTTTAAACCAAATTGAATGCTTTTACAACAGGTAATAAGAGCTCACTTTTTCAACATGACCCAAGATCCATCAGAAAATGGGATCATTTGCCTTTAATCTACTGGGGTAGCTGCTTGCAAAGCTGCTTTTTAATTTCACATTGCCACAGAACAAACAGAGCAGGCTGCTGCTGAATGTTAACACAGAGTATAAGTACTTGAAAGTGCTTCTAGAGAAAGAAATTAGGATGCTAAAAAAAGCATCATTTAATTCCAAATGCTAAAGTTTTGCATCACGATGTCATACTATAGAAATGAACAACCAACATTTCCAAAATAAAGAATGCTGCTAAAATGTTGATAATCTAGTCTAGAATCTCTTCATAAAACATATGTGAGTGAAGCAACCCAAAAGCTTTAATTTCTTTTAAAAATCATAGCCAACTTTATGTATGCAATCACCATGGAGATGTAGCCTAAAGGAACTAATTCCATTTAACTTAGCAGTATCTGGGAGACAAATTGCCTATTTTACCTTCTTCAAATTATCATAAATGTGCTCACAGGTTCTTCAATGCATTATTTCATGTTGATATGTTCCCTTAGTAAATACATTTCTCACTTACAGAATTACTTCTGAACATTAAATAAGTAAAAGAAGGCTTTTCTCATTTAGGAACATCAGCTATCAGGACAAATTATGATGAGTTAAATGCTCATGATATGGAAAGAAAATTTGAATGCCATCCTTATGGATATATCTGTGACTTTTTACAGAAGGTGCAGTAACTGGGAAAACTGCATGGTTTACTATATCAGAATTTTAAATTATTCAGTAAACCTCTTTTACCATTAGAAAGACCAGCATTTTAGCACTGCTGAGCTAAACCTTAAATATGTAGTGAAACTCGGTTTAATTTGAAGCAGGGAAGATGATATTATATTCTAAAACATGGAAGTCTGGGTGAAACTCTGAAAGTCTTTAAATGCTACTGTGTTTTATTTGTGCAATGGCACATGAATCTGACCAGGACTAGACTGGTTCAAGGAGGGCAGGCTGAGAGCAAATTTGTATCATCAAATTGCAGCTTCTGTTGCAAATGGGGATGACAGTTCCTATCTACTTTACTACTGATTGAGAGCTCCTTACTGTAGCAATACTCATGAACTCTGCTAAATTTAATTTCTATTTCCTTTTGACAACAGGCAGGAAAGCACCCTGTCAGTCAGCTTTTAATATCCATTACTTTCCACATTGCAGAAAGCCATTCCAGATTTTAATTTATTTTCTGAGGCTATTTCAGGAAGCTCTCAAGATGGAGTAACAAACTGAATAAACAGCCCTGAATTGCATATGAGGGTTGAGTATGGTAACAAAAGAGAATTGCAAGGCATCAGTCTTGGCCACATGTTTTTTGGGGAGTGACTTAGTGGGGAAGTTAGGAAGCAAACTCAAACTTCTAGCATGACCAAACCCAAATGCCTCACCAGGAGTGGTGCCTCCCATCTGGCCAGTCACCCTCTAAGAGGGTTCCTTCCTATGGAAAGTAGGATGTGGCAAAGCAGAGGAAAGATGCATTCTTGGTCTTACCGTACCAGCAGGATTCTGGGACCCAGTTGGAATGCCTTCCCATACTGGGAAACAAGAGAGCATTTCTGCTAAGAATTCTAGGTTCTCATTTTCAAGATTTGGCTACTTTAAATGTGCGTTGTTTCAGTACCTGATCCTCAGTATGAGGGGTTTTGCTCATCTTTTCCTTGGGCAATAGACCATTATTGAAAATAAGACTTGGCATGGTAGACAGGAAATACAATCTCAGCTTGCCAGAAACAAGGTTCTCCAACATTGTTACAACTTCCTTATTTAACCTTAATGCTATATTCATTGTAAGTCTTTGATGTCTTTATTACTTACAGCAGTAAATAGTGTAAATCTGGACAGCTTTGTAATACAAATACCACTCTGGCAAGCAGTTTCTGTTCTCATATCACTGCTGTAGGGCTAGAGGAACTAGTAAAATATATGATCGAAATAGCTGCATTCTGTACTTTGATTAACACATGAAAAAACATTCACCAGACAAAATTCAAGGTATCCTTGAGACATTTCTACAACTCTGTCTTGATTTATAACAGTTGAGGTTTTCACCTAAAATATTTGACAGCTGCATGTGTCAAAGGGTGGGGTTTTTCTGTGTAAAAGTTGTTAAACAGTAATTGACACATGCTCAAGGGTGCAATATTTTTAATTCAGATGTTCCAAGTAAACCAAAGATGTAAGATAAAATAAAAGATCTTTAGAATACAGGACTTAGAAAAGAACACCTTGTTAGTTCAAGATCTCTCTGGGCTTCTCTCCAGAGTATTTAAGTATAACATCATAGACCTGAACCCCACTTTCTCTCTTAATCACTGTATGTCTGTCATGAAGTGCTAGATAAGTGCAGCCTAGCAATGCCCAACATTACTCCTTGCCTATCTCTGAAATATTACTGACCATACTTACTAGTATATTCAAAAATAGAACATACTTAGAACACTTGTCAATGAGAAAAAAACAGTAACTTATTTTCTAGGAAGATATTTAACTCAGTCCCAGAAATACCAGCACAGAAATTTAGGATTTTATCACAAATACAATTTTAAAAAATTTATTTAAAAACCAAAACTATGCAAGTTTAAGGCCTTTTAAAAGAGGAAACGTATTTAGTTGTTAAACTAGAATAATGGAATGGACACAATTTGGGTTAATAGACTATTTTTGTGAAGGTCTTATTTTATATGACTATGCAAATTGCATCTCATCTATCTGCTCCAATTTTGCCTTCTATAAAAGGGGATGACAACTATAGTTTGGAAAGGAGAAGTATTGAGCCATCATTCTTATAAGACAAAAAAGCAACACAGCCTTAAGATAAGAGATTCTTTACAGGATGTCCTTAACCACTTTCATTCTTTTTGAACAGGGACGTCTGAGTGCTTTCCTGAACGATAACCTTGAGATTTTATGAGAAGAGACATTCCTGTGTGCACACTTAGTTTTTTAAAAATAAAAGATCATATTTGTATCCTTAGATCTCATAAGGGCAAAGAAACTAACAGTTTTTCAACAGAAATATATAAAAATTAAAAAATCTTAACAGCTCAGACTTGTACTTTTGTGTTGCACAGTACAAACTGATGTGGCACATATTAAGAAGTAAATATAGCCATAGGTGAAGAGGTCAGACTGCTCATACGGGTGATGTGAGTTAACTTCACGTCTACTTCATAACAACAACAGCAACACAGAATGATAGAATAGTTTGGGTTGGAAGCGTTTTCTAAAGCTGACCTCATCCAAAACAACTCCCCTGCAGATGTGAGCAGACACATCTTGAACTAATCAGATTTCCTAGAACCCCACCCAATACTGACCTTGAATATTTCCAGGGATAGAACATCTATCACTTCTCTGGCCAAATTCTTCCAATGTTTCACCACTGTCACTGTAAAAATCTACTTCCTGATATTTAGTCTAAATCTACCATCTTCTAGGTTAAAATTGCTATCCCTTGTCCTGTTTCTACAGGCACTACTAAAGAGGAGTAGCCATCTTTCTTGTAGTGCTCTTTTAGGTAGTGAAAGGCTGCTGCTGTAAGGTCCTCCTGAAGCCTCTTCTTCTCCAGGCTGAACAGCCTCAACTCTCTCAGCCTGTCCTCACAGGATAGGTGGTCCTGCCCTCTGCCCTTCTCTAGGTCCCTCTTCTGGACTTGCTTCAGCAGGTCCACATCCTTCTTATGCTGGGGTCCCAGAGCTGGACATTGTATTCCAGGTGGGGTCTCACAAGAGTGGAGGCAGAATCACCTCCTTTGACCTGCTGGTCACACATCTGATGCAGCCCAGGACACAATTGGCTTTCTGGGCTCCAAGTGCTCATTGCCAGCTCACATCTATTACAGTCCCCAGCACTCCCAAGTTCTTCTTGGCAGGTCTGCTCTCCATCTCCTCATCCCCCACCCTGTACTGAAACTGGGCATCGTACTGATCCAGGTGCACCACCTTGCAGTTGGCCTTGTTGAACCTCGTGAGGTTCACCTAGGCTCACTTCATGATTATGTCCATTTCCCTCAGGATGGCACCCCATCCCCTGGGTGTGTCAACCACCCACTCAGCTGGGTGCTTTCTGACATAGGAATTCTGTAGAAATAATAGTGATTACAAATGATACGTGCTAGCAACACGGCAGTTTTCCCATGTAGATGATTTTGCAGAATCTCAAGACTTCTGCCACCAACTATCTGCAAAGGTTTGTGACAAAAGATATGTCTCATCCCCCCTCTAGTGGTTAGTACACATAGGACCAGTCACCGCTAAAACTACTATGTAAACTCTAGTAGCAAGTACTTCAGGAGTGAAGGACATTTATTGCACATATGGTAATCAGTACATTCTGACACCATGGAATTAATGGTGTTTGTTCCCTATTTTTTTTCTTAAGTTAGAAAAAAGACATATGACATATATTCCTAGCACTTAAGATCTCTCCCTGTTCCTAATGTCACTTTAAATGTATGTCTTTCTGATTTAGAACTACTTCTTTCTACTATTTTCAAACAATTTTTGCAAGTTCTGTATTTAACCATATACACAAATACGTAGATATAGAGGATTATGTCTCTGTAAATGTACATAATTTTTGTGGTTGTATATATATTTATATGCCTATTTCATTAGTGGCTTAAGTTGAAAAAGCATTTCCAAGATCCATTTATTCAAAAAGTCACTTGGTATTTGTGTATTACCAATTATGTCAAAGAAGTATGTGTATTCAGATCACAGAAAAACACATCATGCCTCCATGCCTAAGGATTAAAAGATATATGTACAGGAAGTATAAACAGAAAAAGAGGTTTAAATGTTTTGGTCAAGAATTTTAAGAAATGTGGTACTATCTACTACATCTTAAAAAAAATAAAATCAACATTAAACTTTGCTTATAAGTGGGCATACAATAAAAATGTTTATTTACAGAGATACTGTCCATTGTTCACATATGAGAGATATTGAAGGCACACAGAAATTTACTGATGCAAATTATTCAAATATAATTCTTATAACAAACACAAATAAAGAAGACAAAATGAGATGTTTAAAATGTACTTTGCAAAAAAAAAAAAAAAAGAAGAAAAAAAAATTAACTACTGGGCAAAAATATACGAATTTCCACATGCATGAGAAAGCCAGAGAAAGAGTTCCAAATATTTTTATAGTAACAGTTATTCAAGTCCACAGAAAATTAAATTACTGAAGAAAAAATGCAAGAAGTGATAATTTTTATTACAGTTCCAGCTATGGTAAAAGACAATTAACATTCTCAGACTTCTTAAGCTTCCTGTGCACCTGATCTGCAACAATAAGACAAAAGCTTCCTTGCAACACAGCAAATATCAATTCCTTGCTCATTAATCTAGACAGGCCTTCGTGCAGCTCTTTTGGGTAAGCAGGTGGTATCAGTTTTCTAAACACAGCCTTTCATATTCACAATAGGGAAGCTTAAGCATCCCAAGACCTAACAATTTCAACAGGACAAAGCACCTGCCTAAACCAAATGTGCCATCCATGTGCGAGTGGGGCCATGAACGTTTCACTTGGCAGCAGAGAGACGCAACCCTGCTACAACTAAGGGGACAGAAATCACTTGTTTCCATGGCATGGAATGAAAGGGCATCTTTGACCACCTGCCAGTGCTGATAGCCCTAGTCTCCTACCTCCAGCACCTGCTATTAATAGTTCTCAGTACTAAAAAAAAAAAAATTGTACTAGGTATTTCAGAGGAAACCATAAAAACTGCAGCCAGTGTTACAACTCTTACTACAGAGAATGGCTTTTAACAAAAGCCTGGAAAAAAGGCTCCAGGTGGATACAATTTACCATGGTAGACTTACAGGGCAGTGTCTTTATGAAGCTGCTTTTGAAACCGCATCTGTTAATCAATTGGTTTAAATGTGTCTAGTTACTTCCTCTCCAACAACAACAACATATGCAACTCTTGGACAGACAGGGAAGCCTATGTACATGCTCTACAATTCAGTTTTGCACACGTGAAAGAGATTTGGAAATACAGCTTGTATTGATAATCAGAAACCTTGGAGGTTGGCATTCAGTCTGAGTCTCACTTAGTAGAAAATGGAGAAAACCAGCAATCTCTGTATCCTCTAAATTGTGAAAATATATTAAATGGGAAGAACCCTATGCTTCGTGATTGTCCTTTTCTCACCAATGCTTATAGAGGCACCCTAAGCAACTATTTTTGACTAAATTCTTAGCTCAAGTAAAATAAAATACCCAATTTTATTTTCATTTTTCTGATTTAGATACAACTACTGGAGTAATCAAGATATAACTAGTTTAGCCTCAGCTATAAAAAAGGACAAATAAAAGTCTATGCTCAAGATATAACTAGTTTAGCATCAGCTATAAAAAAGGACAAATAAAAGTCTATGCTAGGCAGTAAGTCTGCTCACAAGCATGTGAAAATGAAAAGAGTATTAATCAATCCTATTTTAACAGCCATAGCAGCATGCCAGAACACCAGTTACAAAAAATGACAGAAATTTAATAATGCCAGTGCAATGCTGGTGATTTCCAAGGAAAAGGACACCTTTTTCATACTCCTACAGACTACATAAAAAGAGTTGGAATAGACAAAAGAGAGGAACAAAAAAAATCTGGCAAATAATTAGCAATTTGACTAGAATAAAAAATGTTCAGTAAACAATATGGTATCCTGAATATCAGCAAACACCTCTAACCCATGAAAGCAATTTTACAGATCTGCTGAAAAAATGAAACAGGGCATCCTCAAAGCAAAAAATTTCCTTCCTTAAAGAAAAAGTTTATGTACCAGGGCACAAAGTGTACATTCCACAGAGAAGCACTTCCTTAAAGATTATTTTCTTGCATTTTTCTTCTAAAATTGCACAATTTTTGTAAAGTTTTACAGTACCAGGATACAAAATGATTCGGATAGAAATTGACTGAGTCACAGATTGGTAAGTGTGATTATAAAAATTGTTCTTTTCCTTAAAGTATCGTGGTTAATTTAAATACCATAATCTTAAATTCTGAATTACTGTTTCATAATCAATGATTTTTTGAAAACCAACAACTTTTACTATTCCATGAACTGATCTTGGTGATTTGTATTACACAGTTTGGGATCTGCTTGGGTATACTTGGGGTAATAAATTTGTTAAGCCAATCCTTTGCAGATGGAACTTTACCAGCTTTCACTGATTCAGCTAATTAGTGCACTAGATAGTATTTATTAAGCCTTTCAGCAAAAGGAGCTTGCCTGATCAAATGATACAAAATGAAAACCTGCCTGTGTAGCAAGTCACTACATTACTTTTCTCCAAAGTATTGGTTTAGGAAAAACAAGTGCAAAAGCAAATCTACCGGTGGATTAATTTAATCAATTAGAAAGGTTACAAGTAACATCTTCCCAGATGACTTAATACTGAGCTTTGTCATTTTACTGACCTGCTGTGAGATTAAAAAAATTCTGTGCAACTAGCAGCATAATACTTACCTATAAATAAGTTGAACTAAAATATTGCATTATTTGTAGTAAAAATACCTGAAAAAAAAACCCAAAGGGCACAAAATGGAAAGAATAAATTTCTTCCAAGCATAACTTTAAGAACAGAAATACTGAAAAATATATTTTTTAACAGTGAAATCTAAGATAATGATAAGAAAAACAAAGGGACTGGATTTCATTTCATGTTATTCCATACAAATAATTCTCAGAATTTCTCTTGTGGAAAAATGATATCACTCTAATGAAATGATTCATAGCTCTAAACCATTTTCCTTAGTGAACAGAGTGTACATTAGCAGGACTTCTAGAAGAGAGTGTTTCTCTCGAAGATTTATCATTGTGAGATTATAGTAAGATGATCTGGATGGCTCAGTGTATGAAATCTTGTCATCCTGGCAGGCGCACATTTTGGAAGCAGGCAATAGAGCTCAAATTCTGAAGCTGCAGGGATTGAACAGAGTCTGAACAAGCTCGTATTGGCTTGGCAATAGGCAGAAAAGCAGCAGCAAGTGTGAACTATTAACCCCACACCAGGCAGTATATGTTGGCATGAGCAGTGGAAGAGGTCTACTTATCTATTTAATTGAAGGAGGCACTGCAATAGCAATTGCAAGAAAAGGATGTGATCAGGGAGGTAAAGGAAGGAATAAAATAATGCACTCTGACATTTTTAGTGTGGCTGTTAGATGTTTACTTACAAGAAGAAAACGCCCATTTCCTACGACCGGTATCAGTATACTGGAAAAGAACTAAAGCACACTTGCTGGGCAAATTTCATGTGAGATATTAAGCCCAGTAACTTCAAAATAGGATTTGTGCAGATCAGATTTTCAAACCACCCCATGATAATATTTTCTATCTAGGTCCTGAAACAGAAGGATTAAAAATTAACAAGCTATAGCTTTAATTGTATCTGTCAAAATTGCAAAGGTAGTGTAATTGACTGTATGGAGAGTCACATATACAGTTCAGTTTAGTTTTTATTAATTAAAAAAAAATAAAAAAACAGTCAAGATATCAGAAAACTTAGTGGGTGATAAATGCTTTGACATGACCCATGGGACAACCCAGATGGCCCAATGACTTCAGCAGTGAGCCCACCCCCAAGTCACTGGGTGACATTGAAAGGAAATCCAGTCACCAGCTAGATTTGGACTAGCCGATGCAGTTCACAGACACCAGCTCCTATTCTCTCCAGCTGTTCTCTGCCTCACATTTTTTTCCACAAAAGGCTCCATATACAAAGCAGAATTCTCACGGCAGATTCCCACCTGACTGTAGGCACGCTCGTGTAGGGTAACATGAGGACGGGAGGAGCGCAGGGGCGGAGCTCAGCCTGCACAGAGTGCCTTTCTACCAGAGCTCTTCTGGCAGCCAGGTTACAGCACAAACAGTGCAGCTTCCCTCCCTCCTGGGAGCCTGCATGGCCGAGCACAGACCCAGTCTGAGCACCTTGGCTAGCAGACAAGGGATCAGAGACAGAGACTAACTATGACTGCAGAGAAGCTAAATATATTGGAAGCATAGCTGCAGCTGCAGCCCTAGGTTCATCTTCCAAGCTTCCAAGATCTTGCAGATAAGGGATACTGAGGTGAAGGAGTGTGCAAGGACATGTACAGGTTGTAAGAGAAGTGCTTAGAGGCGGAGGCAGTTCTGGAGCATTTGCAGCCTTGTATGAGTACAGTTTGTACTTTAGGGATGAGAAGCAGGGCAAGCAACACAGAGTTAGAGCAGCCGGAAGGTGGGAGGACATGAATTTAGTTGAAGAAGCAGAAATATGGAATGAGGGAGTGGGGACTTAACGCAGGAATAGCGGAAGTTCCTATTTTGGATAGCTACAGGGAATCCATCAGGAAGCTATAGTTCTCAAACACTTTGCAGCAAGACTCAAGACACAAAGTTTAGCAGCCCTGTACTTTCTACTATAAAATTATTCCTTTCTCTCAATGTCACCTGTACCTGTATTAACCTGTTCTCCCCCTGCCCCACCCTGCTTTGCATCCCACATCTCCTCCCAACCTCACTTAGAATAACTCTTCTATACAAACTAGGGAACACCCTCCCCAGGGGCTTACATACCATATCTTTCTGTAATATCCAATAAAATACAAAACGAAGTGCACAAACTCAAACTGTGAAAGTGGGCTGGCGAAGAAATTGGGCTCCACAGTTGTCCTTGTCCCCAGGACCCTGTGTACTCATCAGTACCCTGGCAGGTGGCAGGGGAGCACCACACTAAAGGAAAATCATAAACCTTTTGACTTCACTCTGTGCCATGCATGTGCATCACATGGCCCCAAAATCTACACTCCTATCATATAACTTAATTAATTTCAATGGGATTTAAGTGAATTTTATTCATTAGTCTGCCCTCTGTGCTTCAGGGATTACCCAGGTGTGCCATGTGGTAGCAATAGTCCCAAATGCCAATATGTTTAAAAAACTGGTGCTATCTTAATTATTGCTATTAAAGTCAGTGCAACACACCACAGTGGTACCCTTCCAGTACAGTTAAGAGAAACACAGGCTAAACCCCCAGTGCTCAAACTTCTGTGTGAGGGAAGTAATGATTAAAACCCTTTTGAAGATCACCATCAAAGCCTATTTTGCTATTGATTTATACTGAATGTTAATAATTAAACAGCTGACATATTTCTCAGCTTCCTCTCATTGAGACCCTGTAAAAGGTAATCTATTTATATTCCACTCAAGATCTCTAGTGGTTCTTTACTACCTCAGTATCCAGTAAATACTCACTAAGCTTATTATGGAACAGGACTAATATTTCATTTGAATTGGTAGGAAAATGGCTTCTTTAGCTCCCAACAATAGCTGTTGCTGAATCTGTGAAGTGGGAAGAATCTGCGTAACATTCAAAGAAGCTACCCAATCCCTTTAACAGCTTCTTTAAAAAGGGATTGGACCCAATTCATGAAAAAAAAAGTGTATGTTCAGTGGGTGGTAACTTTGATGCAGTTCTTTTATGTATATGAGGGTTAGCCAGAGTGTCTGAATAAGGAAGGAAGTCAATCTGCTTTTATTCAGGCATAGAAGCATGTGGGCTGAATGTGAAAAATAGAAATGGTGTATTAAATGTGATTCTGAGAAGAGACCAATTTTCTTGTTAGTACAAATTATGGCAATAGGAGCCCAGCTGAAATGTGTAACATAATGGTATGTTCCAGTGACGGCTGCAAATGTGGGTCTCAGAACAAAAGTTGCTTTTCCCATAGCCAAGGATTATGGTGATTTTCTGCTATCCTCAGGGAAGAGCTGTAAACACCTGTGAGAGAAATTACTGATTCCTAGTGATGTTGCAGTCCTTCTCACACTCCCTTCTCACAGTGGCCCAATGTGTGTAAAACTGCCCTTTCAAGAGTCTGCAATAGTCATGACATGAAAACCAAACCACATTAGATATCAAAGGTACATTTTTCCTTCAGCCTACATGTCCTTGTTTATCTCCATTCTGGGGCACAATGCCAGGGGACCAATTGCAGTAGAAAATTCTCGTACTTTTCCTAGATCAAATTTACATTTGCAACTCATTACACATCTCATAAAATGAACAGCTTTTTAAAATTGAAAATCAAACCATCAGTTTCTGCCAGATTAAAAGTAAATGAAAAAAATAGTGCAGCAATTTAAATCACACTTGAAGTTCACAGGGTTACTGCATTTTATTAAAACAGGTCCAGTATGAAGCACCTTTGCCATTAAACCCACCGCTGCGAAGCAGTCTTTTTGCAGGGATAAGATTTTAGAACAGCTTCTTGACAATTTTTTAACTGGATTTTTAGGAAAAATCAGTGAAAAAGATCCAAAAATCTACAGATTTCTGTACAAGTTGTTTTGTTTCCATAGAGAAGTGGAAATGAAGACTGCCATGAAAAAGTGGTCTGCATAAACTGATCAACCCAGTATCAGGTAGGAGACTGAACTCTCTTACAGAGTTTCTATCTTTCAAACCTCTTCAAGAAGTCTTTGCCTCTATTATTTTTAAGAGGGCCTGTGTGATACAAGCATATGTAAAAAACCAAGGCAGTAAATAATTTTAGTCTATGTCAGAAAGGGCAAACTATCTGCAGGAAGCAGATCAATAATTTATCGCTCTACAAGTAGACTGCCAGTATCACAAGCATGATTTAGATTGCCTGTTACATAAATGACTGATGGATTTGGGTATAAAATTCCAATTTGTGGTCTGTCCTGAACACAGAATTGCAATCCAAGTATACTATTTTCTTTTAAAAAAGTGATCTTTTTATCATCTCCATTGAAGCAAGAGTGCAATACATGAAGGTGTATTCCACTTATTGGGGGCCTGTGATAGCCTGAAGAACATAAAATCATACTCATTTCAGTAGCAATGTAAGTGGGATATTCAACACCTGTAATTTCATCTAGACACATTAAGAGAAGATGTATCATCACTTTTCCATTGGCAGGAAAAGGCACCCAGACATAGCTCAAACTAGATGCACAGTTTTCAGACAGCTTAAAATGTCCAAATCAAATGGGGAAATAAATATTGCTTACAATTACTAAGAGCACTTGCACCCACCCATAGCCAAACATGCTCTGCCACAGGCTTTTCAAGACTAGTCACTCCTCTGAGTATTTACCAGGAGTCTCCAGCCTGCAGTGAAACTCATGATGTTCAAAGCTGTCACATCACCTCACTAGTTCAATGCCATCCTGCACTTACCTGCATTGACAGCCACCTCATGTTTGACAGAAGTGCAGACAGTCTTTCAGGAGAGTTGATGGATAGGCAAAACAGTGAAATTATTTTATCGACCCTTGGGTAAAGCTTCATTTCCAATGAAATCTGATGTTGTTAGCCTCCTGTGTATCCATTAAGATATCTAGGCTCTTTCAGCACTCCAAACTAGTCAGTGATCCAAGAAAAGACTGTGTACTTCTTCCATAGCTACAGTTTAAGTGTAGTAAATGGAACAAAAGCCAAACTTCTACTGAGTTAGAGTGTCCATACTGGCTTGAAAGCATTTCAGTTTATACATACCATCTTCATGGGTTTATTACCTTAAATTAATTTTGCCTCAGGCTATTGAGCATGCCTTCTGGCCCATAACAGACTGATTTATCATGTCATGCAGGGATGTTCATGGTATTAATGACTCTACTCTCAGTAGCTGGAATTGTGCTAAGGCAGAAGTATAGGGGGCTAAACAACAGCTGTAACACAAAATTTGAGACCTATAAAGCAAAACTCAGAATTATACTTCTGTGTCAAATTTCTCCACCCCATTCTAACAGGCAGAAAACTATACTGGCGCAAGCTTTTCTCCAAATCAACTGACACGGAGTTATCCTACAAAAACCACAGACTGCTCTGTTTCATTAATATTCTTAACAGCTCCCTTAAAAGAATCCTGTTGACATATGGTATTTTTGGGAAATAGGGTCATGGGGGAGGGAACTTCTCCTAAGCCCCATAAATCTCTCTCTCCCCCAAGATTTAGGCTGGCCCAAGGCACTTATGGCTCTTTACATAGAAAGCCAAAGCTTACGTATAGTCTCTCAGTTTCTATGGCAGCACAGCTCCTATAAAAACACAGCTTGAAACCACATCTCTCCAAGCTCACTGGCATCCCTGTGTACTCGCAGATATTCCCTTAGCAGAGAATTTCTCCTTGAAACATGCCAGACTGTGTGAATTAGTGCTGACCCCACCACTGGCAGAGCAAACAGCACAGAACACTCCCAGTGCGAATGGCCAGCGGTTACTGCCTCTGCCTCCTGCCCTCCCTCCTGCCTCTCTCCAGCATCCTCACTGGGATCACCAAGGGCTTGCTAGGCAAGCAGTGGGAATGGAAAACCACGCCAAAAAGCACGCTTTCCTTTGATGTCCTGCTGCATTCTCCTCTCCCTCCAAGCGAACCAAAAAATCCATCACCCAGAAAATTAAGATGGAAAAGACTGAAATCACTGCTGCCTTCACTGTTGCTAAGATTATGCAATAGAAACACCTCCCAGATAATGGAATTTGTCAGCATCAGCCAAAAAAACTGCCTACTGTGTGATAATATAAAGAAACCAACTATCCATACAAACAGGAAGTGGCTGACAGTTTTTTTTAGTTAATTTGATGCCTGAAGCAAAGCCATATATTACTGGTAACTAAATAGATAATGGGAGCACTTTTACAGAGTTTACTTAAATTTTACATTGCAATAAAGTGTCTGCTTTACACAGACACTTGCTTAATTTTCTTACTACTACCTTTTGCCATTCCGAGGAAGAATTGTAAGATTTGCAATTTTCTACTGGAACACCTAATTGCAGCCAATAAAAGAGAATATATTCTCTAGGGTATCCAAAAGTATCCTGTATGCTTATTAAAAATTAGATGTAATAATGTTTAAAAATACACTACTTCAACTGAAACTCGAATGGGCAGGGTTCTCTTATAGGCTGAAAAAAGGAAAAAAAAAATCTGCTTAGGACAAGAATATTCCCACAAAAAAAAAATTTGAAAATTTCTTTATGTAACTTAAGTATCACATCATTATGTGACAGCTTTCCCTTCTGATTCTAAGAGAACCTTGGATTGGCAGGAGATTTGGAAGTTTTGATTAACAACCTACTGGAGCTCTTGGCAATGTGCCGGGGTGTTTCGGATTACTGCTGCTACAGAAACTCCCCTGGGTGACTGTGCTGCTTTTCTTTTTCTCGCATTCCTAAAATGTTGGTCTTCAATTTTTTTTTTTTTTGTCCTTTTGCAGTTTGTTCCGCTTAGTAGCAATTGCTGCACTACTGTTCTACTCTTACTCAGTGAATAGCACAGCTACACAAACAGCTATCATTACAGATAACAGGCATCATAAAAGAGTTTGCCACTTGCCTTGTCAGCTAGCCAAAATGATGACAGTATTCTTTTAGAGCAGTCTGGGTAGTTCATAGGAAGTATATGCATTTCATGAAGCTGGCAATCCATTACTTTTCTCTGAGTATAAAACTAGTTAACAGACTGTAAGGGCTGATTATATAAGACTTTAATACTAGTTTAAATTGATATATAAGATTTGTAATTCTAATGTATCCAAGGGAGAACGGGACAATGACTACAGAATAAAACATAATTAACTTTTTCAAAAATAATTAATTTTTGTGTGATATTCCCTCCTTTCACTTCACCTTTTCAGTTCTCTTTCTTTTTTCTCTGGATAATTCAAACTGTTCTAATATGGTGGGAATAAGTCGCTCTTCTCCAGCACCACTAGGGGTGACCACACTTTAGGGGAAGTAGGAGCAGGACCACAAGCAATTTCTTCTTAATGGAAAAGAATACTAAGCAGTGAAGTGACAGAGTTCAGCATCTGACTGCTGCCCTGAGCATGTGACCAGGCTGCATCAAAGTTCACATCATCTACACCAAAAGCCTACCCAGGTCAACATCAATGAAGTGACTTGAGTCTTCTGTATACACCAGCCCACTCATGCACACAGCTGCAACCATGGTCCCAAGATGCTCCATTTTTAGTATGGACACACATGGACACCTTGTGCTGAGTCCTGGCACTGCACAACATGGGCACTGGTGTCCTTCTACTTGTCCCTTTGAGAGGAGGCCAGCCACTGCCTAATCTGTGTCACTTGTTCCTGGTGTCCTACCTGCCAGAGACTGCTCTTCATGAGAACAGGCTGCAAGTGGGATAAGCTGGTTCAGCAGCAACAACATATTTCTTGGCATCTTATCTGTGCACATACAGACAAAATCTGACCTGATGGGACACAGCAGGGCCCTACAGCTCCTGCATCAAGGCAGCAATGAATGAGCTGCCCCTACCAGAGTAGATCATGAAACTTACACCATGCTCCAAGGGCTCCCAGGAAACAAGGGATACTGTGAGACTTCTACAGGGGTAATGAACTACCTTCAGCTGAGCTCAGGAGAGATGCCAAGTGACCTTCCTGAAGGGGGAGGCCCAAACACAGTGCACAACACAGATATGCAGATGACTGACATGTGGCAATAAAGAAACCATCTGAGTCAAGTTTGTCACACTGGTACATGGAAATCCTTGTTCGGGAGATTTTCTTGTTAGCTGCCCATCTATGTGGGTTCAAAGCAGGTGAACTGTTGAGTAACTTGAGTTCTCAAGAAGGTCTATGAAAGCAGCCTCCAGAGAGTAAATAACATCTAGCAAATGGGTTTAAAGCTAGCAAGTGATTTAAAGTAAATCACACAAAATGTGCTTTTTGCATTCTTACAAAGTAGTGCCATCAGAGACTCGATTGCACTGGGTCTCACCTGTTTGGAAGATTGCTAGCTTTTTACCTTGTCCTCCAGAACTTAAAATTACTTCCATGTGAAACAAGTTGCTAGAACCACAGTTCTGAAAAGAGCCTTCTAAATATTGCTACAGCCCGTCATACCCATTTCATATCTGCTGAAGCTTGCTGAGAGCCTGAAGCAGAAACTGAGAGAAAGATAAGTGTAAATCATCTCTACTATTTACAGAGAGTATCCAGGCAAAATCCAAACCAGAATAATTCAGAAATTGATTTTTTATCTACTTCACTGATCAAAGCTTAGAAAGAAATGGGGCATTGGATCATCAAGGCCCTTATCAGTTGCTATTATGAGAAAGAAGATAAATTATGATTGCAAATCTGGAAATCATACAAACAGAAATATTCTCAAGTAAGTTAAGGTGAAAGTAAGAGCCAGAAGGGTTTTAGAAAAAAAGCCCCAACAAACTCCAATCCACAAACATGTATGCAATTCTAAGGAGATGCCTCCTATGCTCCATAATTCCATTGGAAATCCCATTTATGTCCCCACTTGGCCTTTCACTAGTATGCACAAAACCATCTAAGACCAGTCCGCTAACCGTCTTGGCAGCAACCTCTAGAGGTCATCTGGTCCAAGTACCCATCTCAAAGCCAGTCCAGCCAAGTTCTGCATACCTCCAGGATGGAGATCCATCAGCCTTACAGTATATTTGCTCTCATTATTTTACCCCAGTCATTTCCCCAAATGCCTTCTCTTTGGTCACAAATTCCTGTTTTCTTTTGTCCGTGGCTTCTGGTCCTTTCACAACACAACTCTGAGAAGAGCCTGGCTCCATCTCCTCTGTATGCCTCAGGTAGTGAAGACAGCAATGAAACCTCCCATCAGTCATCTCTTTTTAATGCTGGACAAACCCAGTTCTCTCAGCCTCACCCTGTGTAACCTCAGATATTCTCCAGCCCTATGGCCACTTTGGTAGCTCTCTGCTGGACTCAACTCAGCACGTCAGAGAATTTCTTTTGGCAGAGGACTCCAAACTGGTTGCAGCTCTGCTAATGTGTTCTCACAAGTACCAAAGAGAGGGAAGGAAGGACTTGGTGATAGCACTGCCTGGGATGCGACTGCCCATGTGCTGCAAGGAAACATTGCATATTCATCCACAAATACCTCCAGGAGCAACCAAGCTGCTTGCTAGCCAGCTGGCCTGCCAGTCTGTGCTGTTGTGTAGGGTTATCCCAGCCCAAACACAGGGCTTTGCATTTTCTACTGCAATGAACATTTGTGATCTTTCTGTGTGGTCTGGGTTATTTCAGCCTTCTCCAGAACACTTAGATTTGAAGGAATATAATTACATGTTGCCATCTATTCTTTGAAACCATAGGTGATTTAAATGACTAGAGAAAACTACCAATTTTTCCTGTAATTACTAATGCAAAATTTAGAAGAAAGGCTTCGAGTCCAAACATGTAACATAAAAAAAGCTGTAACATAAAAACTTTTAAAAGTAATATAAAGAAATAATATTAATTACTAGCAAGATGTTCCTCTTTGTTGCATTTACAGTTCAAACCTTAAAAATGGCAGCCTATGGAATATCTAGCAGCAGTACTTTCCAGGAAGAATATAGTGCACTTTTGAAATGTTCAAGAAGAAACATTTAAATTTATTTTCATGAGGAAAAAAAAAAGCAATAGATGTTGAGAGATTTGGTTCTGAGCACTTTTAGAGTCTCATATTTTCTACTTTCTTCCCATCACATTTTTAGGCCTCAAATGATATCATAGCACAGCTCACTTCTGAATCAGAAAAATGGGAGAGTACATATCATGAGTCATAGCTTTCCTTCCATTGTGGCTGAGGTTTTTCATTTCCCCAAATACAAAGAAGATGCAAAACATGCACATAGCACAGCTGAAGGATGCCACAGTCCCACAGCATCCACAACACCTCCCGTTAATCTGATGATCAAGGAAAAGGAATCACAAATAAGAATCTGCTCCTGCACACTTTCATTGCAAAGAATCAGACCTTCCCAAGGCTTCAACCCCCCAGACTAAAGCTATTTATTTGATAACAGGACTCACCATAGAAATGAGGAGAGATAATATTACAGTGAATTTCTAGAAACAGTCCAATACTCAGGAGGCATTTAAGGAACTTTATGAAACAATAGACCACAAGGTGTTTATATGTCCAGAGGAGAACTGGAGATACTCACACAAATCTCATTCATAATTTCAAGTGGTGTGGTGTAGAAGTGGTGTCTCTGCTCCTCCTTTGCAGTCACTATACCACACCACTACATTCCCACACACTACTGATAAAATGCTGCCTCCCTGATCCTCCTTGCAAGGGATCTGTGGCTACACAATAACAATTTACCTCTCCATTTTAGTCTTCCCTTTTCCTTCTTTTTCCTTCCACCCTCCAATCTGGTTATTTTTGGACTGCCAGTTGGGATTATTGCTTTTTCCCTGCTAAAATAAAAACAAACAACAGTTACACTTCAGTTTCTGGGCTTAAGCATGAGATCTGTCTCAAAGATTAAACAGTCACATTTTCTTGCCTGAGGTGCAATGCTATGTCCTATGACACTGACTAAAGCAAACCTTGCAACAAAAAGCAGATTCTTTTACTGGATTCACAAGCACACTTTTCTGACTTCCCCAGTAACTACCCATCTGCAATCCTGAGCAGCACTGTATCCTGAGAATTCAGCACTGGCTGACATCTGCATAGTCTTAGAGACTGAAAAAGTTAGTCTTTTTGAGCTGACCTACAACTGTAGTTCAAAATACACACAGCTAAAATACAATATTTATAACCTGAAACACCCCTTCTCTTTGGCACATCATCCTAATTTCAGACCACATTGTAGTATATTTTACTTTTTTTCTAAGCACCTTGATGCTTACTACTTAAAGATGGTCTATTTGGAAGGAATTTAGCATCCATCAAATAATAGACAATGTAATAGCATCAATTTCCCACTTCCGAATAAAGGTCTTAAGTAAAAAGAACATGGTGCTTTTCTGGGAAGCAAAGACAAAGATTCCCCACATCCGAATCTTATAATGTCCCAAGAAGGCCCAGGTAACGTCAATCTTAAGGTGTGTAATAGCAAATATTCCTCAAATTAAATAAATATAATATCAAGTATTATTCAAATACTTATTTCCTTTCTTTTCCTCTGCATTAGAATACTCTAAACTATATGAGGAGCTTTCCAGAACCTTGCAAAATATAATTTTATTGTGTAAAATTCAGTATGGCAAACAGCTGACAGGAGCTGAATGAAGAGACTTATCATTTCAATTAAAATCATTGCTTTCACACTCTGGACAAGAGAGCAGTGTGTATATACTTCCATCTTCCTGATTTTACATATACTGGGTATGGAGGGTTAAATTGGGTGAACTTCTGAGCCGGGCAAAATGCAAACTGGGTGTGGCTGCTTCCCTTCTTCAAGGCTGAGTCACTGTCCTTCAAGAAGGGTTATGGAATACCTGACAAAAATACTTTTTTGTTTTCAGGATGGTCGGTAGAATGAAGTCAACATAAAGTGTACTTTCAGCAGAGTGAGGCTCAAGGGAATCACAGGAATGAGAACTGCTTATGAAGATGGTGGAAAAAAATGAGCATGCTCAAAACACACTGGGAGAGGATGAGAAAATCTGACAAAATTCATGAAGCACAGCAGTGATATCTCACCCTTCTGAAAAGGACTCTGCTAATAAAGCACCTGACAGTAACTTGGAAAATACATCTCTTCCAAGAACGAGAAGTCCCAAAATTATGCACAGAAATTATCCAGTCACAGTAGGGTCTCTTCACAGGCCATACATGAGAACTTTCAGATGGAACAAAATGAGCAACAAAGCAACAGAGTGAGAAGTTCAACATAGAGAAGTTTTAGACTGCCAGCTGTTAACCTGAACAAAATCCACAGTATTACTGGGAATACTTTTAAAACTAGCATTAATATCTAACGTGAATGAAGAGCCAGATGTGACCTATACTGTTGGGCTGAGTTCTCCTGGAACACTATATGTACAGAGCTGTTAGCAAGCACTTAGTAATCAGAAACAGATTGATTAGAGAAGAATTTTCACTCTTTTAATGACTTTAAGCACCAGATTTAGTGCAGTTTCCCTCCGGAATACACATAATTCCTCTTCACAGGTGTTCTGCAAGCCCTGCCAGGCACTATCATACCCCTGTAGAAGTAACATAGCCTCTGTCAATGTGCATAAAGCAGTGTTTGCAGATTTTGACATGCTCAATTTATTTATTTCAGTACTGATTGCTTACCTAGTCACACTTACTCTTCTCTCTTGATGACGTGTCACTATGTTACAGGGAAGTTTCCCAGACAGACTGCACTGAAGAATTCATTCCAATGATATAGATTAGTACCTGGCATAGTATTCCAGACTGTTGTAAATATCAAATTTCTGTTCTCCAGCTGTGTTTTCAACAGGTTAGTTAAATTAAAGGTCACACAGCTTTTATCATATTTAAAATTTATTAAAAATTTGTACCTTCATTTCTACTCTGTCCTGGGCCCGGCAAGGACAGGGTTAATTTTTGCAGTAAGAGTAAGAATGGCTAGGATTTGGAGGTTGTTCTGCAACACCTCACATCATTTTCCAGGGATAAAGGAAGAGATGGCATGACATTGAGGAAGGAGTGGTCAGATATTTTGGGGGGTTTCCATGGAGGAGTGTTAGCAATCAGAGGTGAATTGTCTTTTTTTCTTATACCAATACTTTTATTAGTATTGTTGCTGTTACTGTTTTTTATGTCATTGCTCTTTCCATTAAATTTTTCTTATCTAAGCCCATGGTCTTAATCTTTTTTTGCTTCTAATTCTACTCTCCAGCCTGCCATGGTGGGAAGTGGAGGGGGAAAGAGGGATTTATTAATAAGCACATGGTTTGGATGATTTCAGCAGGAATACTAAATTGGGGAATACGATTCCTAAACCATGACATAGTAACAGAAGAATTTCCATTCTTAGGTATACAACACTGGTAGGTATCCACATTTGGGTATCCTCACCATTTTCAAAACTCACCAAAAAACCTGATCCCTTTAAACTTAACTACTGTTATCAGAAAATTAAGCTGATATAACTAGAATTGAACTCAGCTACAAATCCACACAGCCCAGTAAGATATATTTAGTGGTTGCAGTCTCTAGAAGCAGCATGGCTATCTTCATAGGACTTGTTAGCTCAGGCACCAAATTGCACAGAGAAGTCATATTTCGGTTCTTTTTCCAGTCATGACAGTGTAAGCATCTGCTCAGCCAGAGTTTGTAATTCTATTCTAGAAAATTTAATTGGTAAGTCTCTCCTTTTCGTCTTTCTTCCAGAATCAAAAGAGAGAATAGATTAAGCCTCAGATAGTCAGGGTTTTTGGGGTTTTTGTTTGTTTGTTTGTTTTTTGATAGAGAACAGCAAGAAAAAGACTCCTCAGTCTTTGCCAACTAGTGCCTCAAGCAGACACCTATAACTTGCAAGTGAGATGTCATGAACAAAAAAGCAATGTATATATCCATCAATGATAGGTTGCAATAAGGTGCCCCAAATTTAGGGATCAGAAATAAATCAAAAGCAAGCATGGAGGTTACCAAGACTAAGAAATTATTTGAAGTCCCCAAAATAACTTCAGAGAGGTTAGTAAAACAAGGTCTGAAAAGGCATGAGACACCCTACTCTTGCTTCTGTAAGCTAACTGTGCCCTCTGTTGATCATTATAATACTCCTTACAGCCACAGGACAACACTTTTCCCAAATTATCTTGTTTTGTTCAGGACACTCTTCTGTCTAGTCAATGAAATGTAACTGCACAGATAAAGAGCAGGAAATAGTACCCTTTCTTTATTTTATCATGAGCTTGGGAAAATGCAGACTGAACAAGGAAAATTAAAGGGCTGTTTAATGGTTAAAACCACCAAACAGTCCCTCCAAAATTCCTACATTCTTTCTAATTTCATAATTCCTATGTGATAACAAATTAGAGCAAACAGAATCATTCAACCCCCTTATAGAGACTCAGTAGCCCGAACAAGACTTTTGATTTAATTTTACAAAATGCACAGAACTCAGGACACCAGGGAACCAGTGGCATCATTGCTTTCACTCTGCAATGCTGAACAATTTCAAATATAATGGAACTGAAAATAATTTACACACACACTCCAGTATTGTTACAGACATAAAAATACAACTGGAATATAATTCCCATGCCTCAGATCCATGGTCTAAATATCATATTCACTTATCCACATTGAAATAGCCACTAGTGATGCTACATGCTTGGGTTTATTTTCTTTTTTTCCAAAAGTACTCTGGAAGGGAAAAACGGATTCTTAACAGCTTTCCAGTGTATTCCCACACCTGTTAACTGTCCCCGAAGAAGTAAAGAGGAAGACATTTTCACTTCCACTTACTCCACCATCAGGAACACATTTTTCTCCTAGGTGTGCTAGAAAATAATTAAAATTGAAGCACTTCCCTTTCTAAAAATATTTACAGACTTTTGATTGTTGCCTAACAACTTCTGCCAGTTTTTCAAATAGTTTTTCAAAGTCTCAACACCAACATTTGGTTGAGTTTCTTCAATGTTCACTTGGAGTGGCCTTCTTTGTTCAGGCTGAATGACGACTACAATTGCACAGTCCCCCCTCTTCACCTCCCCACCAGAAACTCTGCTGGATGTAGTCCATACACACAAGTTGTGGTGGCTGATATGCTGTAGAAGACCCTATCAACATTATTAAAAGAGCTGCCTAAAAATCTCTATTCCTCTTCTGAAACCTCTCCATGGAGGGAAGGGTAGATCAGACCCCTATCGTTAAAATACTGACAATTCAAAGTTCTGTGAATATATTTCAGAAGTTAGATTCATAAAGGAATAAGGACATTCTGTAGGCTGTTGAAGATGTATTCCTTTGCTGTCATCAAGTGCTAACATTTCCTTTTTGATCTGTCTTACAAAACTTCTTTCCACTCATGTCTTACATGTATGTCTTACCTTTTGCCGGAATATTTTGCTTTACCTTCCACGGTACTCTGTTACGAACTTTATACTTACCCTATAGGCTATTTTTCCTCTAACTGTTTAGTTTGAGGTTTTTTTAAAGAACATATCTCTGAGACTGTCTTCTGCTATGCTGAAATCTTGCAGATATTTATTTGCAATTACAAGAATCTTCAACTTTCGTATGGAATCAGCTGAGTCTAAATTATGGCGTGCTGATGATAAAATGATACTTCTTTTACCAATATCTAGCCTATTAGATGTTATCAGTCTTATGTCAATTCATATCCTTTCTCAATGCCTCTAACACTTGAAGCAAAATCTTCCTTTCTCCACAAAATTCTATCCCTTTCAGATAGTTTGGTTTTTTTGCCCTTAAAAACATTTATTAGTGTCTTTCTCCCTTCACTAACAAGATATTTTTCATATTGTAGTTAGGAAGTTCCTTTCTCTAGAGATTTCCATTTAGCCTTACCCATGACTGCAAAACCAGAAACTCTATCATCACTCCAAAGCAAGATCAAACATGACGGAAATGCTTTCACTGTCCCAAAAGCCCTGTACACTGCTACTGTGCAAGTAAGGATAAAAAGTTTGTTGTTGCATTTTCAGTTTTGGAAAAGACTTATTGTTTCTCAAAATGGTCCCTCAAGCAACAGTTTATTGAACTAGGCATTCCAAAAGGCTTAAGTGACAATAATATATGCATCACTTATATTTCTAAAGTACAACTGTTAATGTAATCAAAACAACTTTGAAACAAGGGAGGGGAGACTTGAACACATAAAATATACCACCTGACATATCATCTAATAAAAAGCAGACAACTAAAATTGCCATTTTTGGTATTTTACAATAAAAGTTGTACAGGATTTGGAATAAATGCCACACTATTATTAAGGCCAAGCCACAATTCTTCATTCTCCATCTGACTACCAGTTCAATAAACGTTATTAAGAAAATTTCATTAATTATATTTAGTTCAGCCATTTCCTTGTGAGAACTAATATCTAACCTCTAATTTTTAAAGGTGCCCATTCATATCTTTATGTTTAAATGGGGATTTGTATGCACACAATGACATTACCAGTTCTGCCTATGTGGCCACATGCAGATTCCAAAAGATCAGAATCATTTGCTCAATATCCTTCTAGAACCAAGGGGTATGAGGACAAACTAACCCAAATCCATCTGAATAATGCTGAACACATTAAAAAAAAATAAATCTTAATTGGGAAACTTGAAGAGATTACAAAATCTCATCTACAGCCCTCATAGCAAAAAAGTACTGCACTGCTCTCCAGTCTGCAGTGAATACCTTAGTTTTAAGAAGTGTGTAACAGTGTCTTCTGGAAAACCATCTCTGCATTGAGTAGGTAGCTTGAATAATATGTATTCCAAACTTAATTATGTCATTTTAACCTAGAGAGAAAAAACAGTGCTTTGGACACAGAAATCAAGCACACTGCTGTCCTAACACTGTGATTAATACTGTGAGCTACACCCTGCCTAGCCTTTCTAATCTCTGGGCTTTCTAATTTATAGCAGAGATGGATAGGCTATCAGTGGGGAATTATGAGGATTACTAGCTGTTTATCTCTCCTTTGCAGAGACACTTCACTGCTTATAGAATTACCATAAACCCTCCAGCTACAGTGCCACTTCTATACTTATCCAGAAGTCTAGATACCTATTGGGCACAAAATGTTTTGATAGTCAATATATTAGAAAATGTTGGAGTTGATGGATTCTTTTTTGTTTGTTTTTTTTGGTTTCTGTGTTTTTTGGTGATTTTTTTTTTTTTTTTTTGCAAATTATTTGAACATACTGTCAAGACACGTCATGTTACTTCAGTGCTAATATGTCTGCAGGTTATCTTGCTTTGCCTTGAAATCCAGTTCTGTGATCTTGTCTACACTAATTAGAGTTCAGCATTAAGGCTTGGAGGCTGCCCTCAAGCATTGCCACAGGTGAAACCATTAAACATGTATGTCAAGCCACCTCTGCACTTGCACCAAGTTACATAGCTCATTTCAAAAGACTTCATCTTTTTGGTCACTGGGAATGTTACTGACTTACCTACTATCTGACACTTAAGAGCTTTCTCAATGTTTCTACAGAAAGTCCTTATGCTTTGGAGCATTAGTTTCCTTTTGGGGTGAAACTAATCAAAAAGTGTGATGGGAAATAGGTGTGCTACTTGTTCTAGTTTCCTGATGACGGAAGAAAGAAAGAAAGGGACCCTATAACATTAACTTTCCACTAACTTAAAAATCTAAATCTGTACAGAAAAACTTTGTCCTTTAGAAGGAAATTTATGAATAAGAAACATCAGTAAGATAAATATTAGCCCTTGTACACCACATTTTTAACAATTACAAGTGTCCTCCAATGATCCCTTTTAAATACAGCTTGCATTTATAGATAGGATATTTACAGCTAGGGTATCTCTGTAAGCACACAATAATTAAGTGACTATTTGAGCACTAGCATTCAGCTAAATTGTACATACTTCATGCTGCTTAGATTTAAATTTTAGCCTATATATAGTTTTAAAAAACAATAGTCTTATGAAACTCCTCACAGTTTCCCATTTTTCTTAAACTTTGTTGTACTTCTTAACCAGCCTGCTAAACAGGAGACCTTAAGAACACATAATTTAAAAGTTCTGAGGCTCTAATTCTGTGCATATATATTTATAAACATAATAAGAAGATGTACAACAGAAAGCTGTTTCCCTCCTCCAAGTCACAACATATCGTCTTTGTCATTGTACGTTCATTTGTACTTGTCTGTGCTCACTTTATTCCAAGACTGTGCCAAAAAAATAATTGTTTGTTTTGTTGCATCATCTTTGGTTAAAATAAGAACTCTTTTATTCTCTACATTATCTTAATTCACTTGTTTCTTATACCCACACATATCTTTTGAAATCCTTGAATTTGTAAGACTCAAAAACCCTCTAAAATCAACCAAATCCAAACTACTTCATGCCTGAATTCCTTTCAGAACGTTATAAAATGTCTCAGCACATAAAACACACAGGTGTAGTCCTCCAGGCCCTTTTTTGAAGGTGTCATGAAATGAAAATACAATTACCAGGGTAAGGACCATTCTCTCTAGGAACCAGCCAATCTGACAGCCCAGTCTAGGCTCACATTTGTGCAACCGCATCATGCAACCCTTTAATGTTTTATCTCATCTTTTAATCTCTAGTCAGTGACTCAGTATGTATAAACCAGTCATTCATTCCTATTCTCCTGTTTTTCTAAGTACTCCCTCAGTCATCTTCTGTAGCACAGGACCTCAGTTGTCTGCTAGGACCATCTAGGCTGGTCTTACCTAGTTAGTTCTCTTCCGTCATAGTGGCTTTGCACACTGCAGATCCTTTGATCTTTCCTCTTCTCTGAACCCCCCAAGTACAGTCTCCAAGGGAAAAAAAAAAATTAATACAGTCGTTTAGCTGAAGAGAAGGGTTTCATGGAATTTAACAACAGAGACAGGTGATCGTACTAACTACCAGTCCAATCTCTCACCCTATGAAAGCTTGCTAACAAAAGGAGAACCATGAGAAATTCTATCCTCTGCTTCAAGCTCAGTGAACGTTAAGTCCATGCCTCAGTGTGCTGTCTTATCCCATAAGCTGGAGGAAATCAACTTACTTTCTTCTGTCCTGGGTTTGTTTGATTTTCTAGCAGCCTTTGCTAAAAACATGCAACATTGTTTGGATTTGTCAAGGCACTGGCAATCCAGATAGAGAAAGGCAGAATTGGGAAACTTTCCAACAGGATCCTGAAATTTAATAGCACGTTTATGTAACATGTGAGATTCCTAATTTAAAAATGGGTCATCTAAATAAGTCTGTGTTAATGGATGAAACATGGGAAAACCGTGTTATCAATACAACTCACACATTACTTGAGTGTCCATCATCCTGGTCCCACTAGAAATGTTCTTGTCAGTTCTGACGTACATGTGGCCAACTCTTATTCCTCATACTCCCCTGCTGACTGCTCCACACCAGGCTGCACTCCAGGGACACAGCCTGTATTACCAAGGGGCAACAGCATTGCTTCACCTCTCAGAAAAGAAGCCATAATTCCTTTGTGCACCAGAAATCTGCTGCTGACAGCTGCAGAACAGTCTCCAGCTGTGCTAGCTCTGCTGCACTGGTGAGTACACGGGCAAGCATGAAGCCATGCACATCTCTTCCAGATCACTTCTCTGCTGTGGATGAATGCTTGCATACAAGGATTTAATGTCCAGAGAGTGAGGAGAGAGGTGTTCAGCTGGCTATTTGAGTTTTGATGTCCACATTATTTGTTTGGTTTTTTGCTTTCATTAGCTTTGCTGTATATATTGTTTCAATTAATTGTGCAGGTTTCTCTCTTCTTAAATGAAAACATATATTAAATTACAAAGACATTTAAGAAATATGGATTCTAAAACCAAAATAAGGATAGCAAATCTTATTCCAGTGAAACACCCTATGGAGTATATTTTAGACAGAATATTACATATGGTTAATATCATTCCACTAGGAGACAGAGTAAATTTTATCCCAGTACTATTCACATATTTTATTCATATGTAGAACACTAACATAGATCAAGCAATACATTTGGGTGTGTTGGTATTCTCTGAATTTTACATAGCTTCCTTTTTATCTGTGAATACTTGGAAACATAAGTTCTTGCTAGGACATGTGTGTAAGGAGCAAATTCTAGTTACAGACAGTTAGGTGACCTACTGCTTAATTAATTTCTTCATATTACTTTCTATTTAGGACATGGTGTTAAGCTCTACTGATGGGCAGTCCAGCTACCAACTTCTGTATCGGTGAATACAGAGTTTCTTTGGTTTGGTGTTTATGGAATTCTTCAAAGAAAAAACACTGAAGATAAATTAACTCACGCTCCCCATCAGGCAGAACAATACCTGCTTGCACGTACAACACAAATACACAGTCTCTGGCAGTTTTAAGGAAACGTGTGCAGTTTAAAGGGAATATAGCACATCGCTAACCTACAGCAGTGGAACTACTTTTACAGCAGAGGAGTTTAAAACCTACTGCAAAAAAGACAGTTTGTGATGTTTTTAAACAGTAAATTATTTCCCTTAAGAAAATGTTAAAAATTTCTTATTTTGCTATTGCAGAGAATAAAGGAGTATTCAAGTAGAATACTTGAAGTTCATGCTTTTCATCCAAACTGAATTTTTTTGTTTAGCAGTTAAGAGCCTCTATGCTGTCTTCACTGTAACCAACTTGTCAATGCAAAGGAATTCCCTCTGTGTTTTCAAAACCCCATAGGAGTAAAGGTGTCTTTGAAAAAGAAAATTAACAGCAGAGTATGACTGGGTAACAAAGTAGGGGCTGTGTCATGGCAGGAATACAAGAGACTGTGGTTCTCTAATACATTTACAAGCTCTGTTCCATTATGAAAAATGTCTGCCATTATTAATTTTTTCTCATTATTTGCACAGGATTGGAAATGAGGCACTGTCAATATGAAAGGAATTCACAGAGACACCTTCCTATTATTCTGCTAGCCTTATACCACAACACTGTCCATTTTATTTATTACTTTGCTGAGCTGGTCTTTCCAAAACAAGCAAGCTGATAGAATTATCCCCAAGTCATTGCCAAAATGATGATTAATATTATTACAAACTAGTGCTTCTCATAAAACAGAGACATAAAACAGATTTCCTTTGACATGAGCTGCAAAAATCCCTCCTTGGCTCAGATGCTAGACACTGCTTGAAGAACATCACTTAGCTCTGAAGACAAAGTTCATGCACTGATCCTTCCCAGCTGAGGCCACCATGTAGCTATTTTTACCTTCAGATTACCAACAAATGCTGGCAGGGATAATGTCTTTCTAGAAATACCTGCATGATGCTAAAACACACTCAGCACATATTATTAATTACTTACTTCCTTCAGATCCTTTTCCTTCCTTCCCTCAACACCCACAGTCATGCCTCCTCCCCATATCTCCTCTCCTAATGCCTTTAGTTAAAAGTTTGTAGACAAAAAAACAGGCAAAGGAAACTTTTATTCTTAAAATGAAAGATCCACCACTGTAGTGGTATAAAGTATCACAGACTTATGACAGGAAGGAAAGGAGTTACATTTCCCCCTCACAGGTTTCCAGATCTTACAGATATAAGTTAAAAGACTGAATCTAAAAGTAAGAGACAGTTTTATCTTGCAATGAGTGACAGAGTCATCAGGGAAGAAAATATCCTAAAAAATAAGCTATTGCTTACTGGGTGATATTCAGGACAGTCAGGTTAAACGAGGCACAAACTGAAATCAAAATTGCAACCACCAAGCTGGAAAGACTGGGTAAGAAAATGAAGACAGGAATGCTCTTCTGGGGTGACAATAATGCACACTGAATACAGCAGCAGTGAGAAGACTAAAACCTATCTAATGCAGATTATATAATGCTCTATAGTCAATCATAAAAGAAAGGCTTCTTAAAGTTGGAAGCATTAGTGTTCACAGGCACACTCCGCTGAGGCAGAAAAGTGAGCCCTTTCAGCTCACAGGAGTTGCTTGTTCTGTGGTACCTGCAGTGTTACCTGCTCCTGGTGGGATGTGAAAGGAAGATGAGAGTTGTCGACTCACTCTGGCTGGCCACTAAGTACCCCACAGCCACTTGCTCACTCCCCTATATCACACCCTGAGGGGGGGAGGAGAATTGAAAATAAAATCTAAACCCCAGGGATTAGATAGGAAAAAATTAATAAACAAAATATAGTATTAACAATAACAGTAATAATAATTTACTAATTATACCATTATACTAATATCATATTATACTAATACCAGAAACAGCAATAATGAGAATTATAATGATAAGAAGAAGGAGAGAGAGTAACTGAACCCAAGGGAAATATGTGATGCACAGTACAATTGCTCACCACCCACTGACTAATGTTAATCACATCCCTGAACCACAGTGAGTGGCTTCTGGCCAACTCCCCCCAGTTTGTATACTGGGCACAGCATGGAAAACCCCTTTTCCAGGTTGGGTCAGCTGTCCTAGCTGTGCTCCCTCCCAGTTATTGTGCAATTCCTCACTAGCAGAGCATGAGATACACAAAAGTCCTTGACTAGGTGTCAGTACTACTTAAAAACCATGTGTTATTAACTTTATACTCATACTAAATCCAAAACCACAGCACTGTACCAGCTACAAAGAACAAAATGGACTCTGTTGCACCAAAACCAGGACATCTAAGTAACAGACTGGCAGAAAATGGAAAAGGCATCTACAAGATTATTTTATTTGAGCTCTCAGCTATGCTTGCTATCACTTACCAAGATATTAAATGTAGGAAAGTAAACAAACACATTCTCCAAAGCTGCTGTGCAGCTTTATCATCATGTTAAATGAAAACTATGTACCCTAATAAAGCTGATAGCTTTACAGTAGAATTTTGTTTCAGAACTCTGCTTATCAATGAAAAAAAAATCTGTTTATTAGATGCAGAATGATAAAGTATCAGATTTTTGTGATATTTACAATCAAGTACGAATGACAGATAGCAGGAAGATCAGCTACTGATGAAGCTCATGATAATATCACACTCAGCACTTAGAAAACATCCACCATGTAGACAGCTTTCTTTTACTAGGGTCAGAGAATTCAGAAGTGGAAAGTCTGTCAAAGTTACTTTGTTTTCTTTTGTGAAGGCCTGCTAAAATTTTCTTCTTTTACGTATATAAATTATGCTAAAAAAGGCATCTTGTATTTTTATTTCATTTTCCTGTAAGAGCTGGCTAAAAGCAATAGGATGAAGTATGCAAATGACACATTTCAAGTGAAGATGCCTGTACCACAGGGTGCTGTGGGATTCTGTGATATTCATGTTTCTGCATAACTTAATTTATCCATTAGCAGATAAATAGGAACTGTTAATACTCAGGAGATGTTTGTTCAGGAAGTTTGAGTGGCCTAGGTTGTTCTGGTCCATTAACAGAGAAAGCATTGTTCAATTCCTTCTCTTACACAACAGACAGAGTCTCCTGGGTACCACTGAGGCCACTCTGTGATGCTCTAGCAGTAAAATTGCCTTGAATTAAATGATCCAATAATTAGGAATTTCTCTGGCCAGGGGAAAAAAAATCAGTATATTTCAACAGGGGCAATGAAATAGCGCATATTCTCCTCCCCACTGTGCTCCTAGGGATGGAGAACTGCTCTTGGGTACTTGCAAGATAGTGTGCCAAAAGATAATGTACCCACAGGCAGAGTGTAGAGCAGACCTTATGCTCCTCAAAGGTGTTGCATGGGATTTGGCTGACATTTGGTAAACCGGTCACAGAATGACTAAACTGGCTCATATTTGCCATTGTGCTTTCCATGCAAGTCTTCAATGGTTAAAGAAAGGCTGCTCTGGGAGATTCCAGTCTCCACAGAGCCTCACATTCTCTTCCTGTTGGAAAGATATCCATGATCAACATAAATGTTTCAAAAGCAGAGGAGGATCCAGTTTTGCATAAACATTAAGGCAAGTGTTATGCACCTTTGATAAACATAGGTATTTGCGAAGGGAGGAAGGGAGGAAGGGAGGAAGGGAGAAAGGGAGGGAGGAAGGAAGGAAGGAAGGAAGGAAGGAAGGAAGGAAGGAAGGAAGGAAGGAAGGAAGGAAGGAAGGAAGGAAGGAAGGAAGGAAGGAAGGAAGGATGGATTTGGTCCTCCAGACTTCCTATTTCTCCAAGTTCCCCTATAGTCTACATGGGAAAATTTTACAATATGTTAAATTGAGACAAAACTTTTTTAGAGACTGCCAGTTTCACAGGAAGTTTGGCAGGACCATGTAACTCAAAAAATACTTATGATTTGGGGCTTTAAACTGCTCTTTGACAGACCCAGTTATACCAGAAATATGAAACTGTTTCTGGCTAATGCCAACAATTACTTCAACACAGCAGTTGTCTTCTCTTTAATGACACATTACCCAAATTTCCCATTTCATATGGCTATTTTCCACCCTGTTGTTCCTGAAAGTACAAAAGGAAATCAGTTGTTATTCAAGCCTATCACTTTTTAGCATAAAGAACAGCCTGAGTGTATGATACGCATGTACAGAAGCTTGGAAAAAGACGCTATATGCTCTAGACATGATAAACAAGGACTTCCCATAATAATTCAGTAGGATCGATTTCTGCTGTCATGATCAATCTGGGTATTTTATACTTTCTCTTCCTTAGGGCTCTTTTTCCTCTGTGAGATTAATTGTTTAGCATTGCTAATTTCCAGTGAATATCACATTAAAATATGCTGAAAGCTAGGAAAATGTGTAGAAGCGATCTAAGGTTGACCACAGCAGATGCTCAAATGCAATTCAGTTTTCTAGAACTGCACAGTTTGACAGAGCAGCAATGAAGCACTCTAAGGTATTGAGAAGGAGTTACCAGCATACACATTATCAAGAAAGATGTGAGGCACCCCAGTAAATCCATATTAATTCCAAAATTTAGCTTCAGACTCTTGAGATGGAATTCTAGTGGCATGCAGGAATAAATCTGAAGATGAGTCCCAAAAATACAGAGGCAGTACAGGCAGTTTAGATCCTAATTTTAAGTATGTTCTCTGTATCATGTTATTTATGCTCACTTCTTTTCTGCTGCATGACATGCTCATAAATAAATTACAGGGAGTGAAGGGGGCTGCAATGGAAACATTCATTACATAGTCCCTACTTTCTAGTGGATGCCAGGTTGCTTCTAGAATGATCAGCACTGAATGGGTGAGTAAGACTACTGAAATGGGAGTCAACATCAAAACAAATCTGCAAATTTTGATACAAAAAACAAAGAGGTCTCACTTGTGGCTAACCCAGATATGAACCAAGATGCAAAAAATCCAGAAATAGTTTAAAAGGTTTTGTCCTGGAGGAACGTGCAATAGATCTCAAGTTCTGTTTTATTAAAAATATGCAACAAAGCCAACAAATATGACAGAAAAAAAAAGTCCAACTTTTTAGTGGAATATGGCAAACAATCTAAGATTGCAAAGGTAAGAGTAGATGCTTACTATACAATTAATTTCACAGAGTAAAAAAACTTCTCAGTGGCTACCAACAAAATCTTATTGCAAATACTTAATAAAACTAAAACTTACAGCTGCCAAAATTAGGACAAGTAGACAAGTCATCAGAAAGAACTTAAGCTCAGTTTTATCAGTCAATAGCAACTAAAAGAAACATATTTAATGTCCACATTTCAATCCACAAATCCAGAGATTCATCATCCTCACCTGCTTAAAGTAATACTGCCTCTCTTTTTAAATTACCTCTACCCACGCTTGGAATTGCACATCTACAGCTAAGACTGTAAAAATTTCTAGTGCAAATCACCACATCACAAATTACACAGCTGGATGAAAAGATGCAAATTTCAGTAGAAAAGAAAATGCTTGTTTCTGACATTTATTCTTTGAAGATAAGAGTGGCTAAAGAAAAATAATTCAATAATTTAAGAATTTCTAGCATTATATGTATATGCTAGTATATTATATATACTATTATTTTAGTCCATTTAAGACTTTTTTCCTTTTCCACAATGTCACTATAACAAAAAAATCCAAATACATCCTGAAGTAATGAAAAGAACCACAGCAGTTTCTTAAGTATTATTTTTATGGGTTAACCACAGCTAATTGAAGTAATTTACAGTGTATGCATTTAACACATTATACTTAAAGATTATTTAAACACATGCTAGTAAGTCAGTAAAAGCACATTTAGTTTAATCAGATAATAAACAATATCACTGTATAATCCAGTGGAATAGAAAGTAACTTAGTTTAAATTATTAAAATTAAGATTTTTATATATCACATATTTATTTGTAATTATACATGTGCACTGTACACTATACATTTTGTATTTAACTAAAGTTTTCATGATTCACCCATAAATTTATAACATACAGTTTGATACTACCCCACAAACACCAACAACAGGGCAAACTCTGCTTTGCATAGTTCAAGGTATTCACAGTATATTAGTTCATGTCCAAAATACTATCTGCTGACACTAACATCCACTTTTACTGTGGATGTACTGTGATATTTCTTCTGAAGAGCAAAACATCTACTCATCAGAAAAAATGACAGATTATTTTCTGTCATCATTCATTACAGAGGGGATGGAGCTATTTATTACCATTATAACACATATTCATATATGGTACAAAGAACACCTTTATTTCCTCATGTGATTTTCATAATTCTGCTGCACTCTCAGTAAGTGACCTCTTTCCTCCCCCAAACTCCCTTCCCACCTTACTGCTGCAAAGCCACACTGAGATACTGTGAACCAGGAAAAGCAAAGAATCCTAAGTCATTGACTGTGCTTGGCACCAAGTGCTTGTTCAGAAAAAAAAGTTAAGAAGAAACAGATAAAAGGACTATGTTTTGAATGGTAGGGACAAATTACAAGTACTATCTACAGTTTTTTTGTTCATACTTGTTCATAAAAATTCAAGGTGCAAAATTTTTAAGATGACATGCTCATTTAAACTCGACTTCAGCTATTTGCTACATATAAAGGTCAATCCTCCTATATTAATTAATTTATGAATTGTAAACTGTTTAAATAATTTTTAAACCTATTTCAAATTTTAAGAATGTTGATAGGTTATATTAAGGCATCAGAATTTTTAATAATACACTGCATCTGTAAGTGGGCTGCAAATTTTTTACAACCTTGACTCATCTTTTCTGAAATAAATGCAGTGCCTCGTAAAACACATAAAAAATACTGCATCTAATTAATTAAATACTAGAGATAGACCTAAAGTCTAAACAAAGGTTTATCAACAAAATTTAGGGGTTTATTGAACCAAGAATAGAACTGCTCAGACTGTTTCAATGACTTGGGCCTTTTCTAATCAAGGTATTTAATTTGAAAGTAATTATTCTTTGAGAGACACATATTGGATGGAAGTGTTAATCTCAGTGTATTTCAAAGAATAGAGTCCACCAGTCCAGAAGAGTTCCTGCGTGATCAGTGGAAATTAAATGACCAAATTCTAGTTTTCTTTACAGCCTTCAAGTATTGTGTACTCCAATGTTTTTAATATGGTTAGGCACACCTTTCTCCCAGAAACATTCAGTGCTTCTTAAGAGTTTGATCTTTACTGTCAAAGTACAGTCAAGGTTCAAATTAATTTTGCTGCCTAGGAAGAGAGTTACACAATTAAAGCAGCTCTGTTGACACATCTGTTAAAAAAGATAAAGCCTCCAGCAGCGGTCAGTCTCAGAAGAGAGGAAGTCGGGAATAAATGAAAAAAAGGGGAGAAAAAGTCTACCTAAGTACTACTGAACATAAAACAGACCTGTTAATCTCCTTTCAGTTCCTGTTAGCTCATTAGATTCCCTTCATTTGCAATGCTGAAACATGTAGGTATATCATGTTTCATCAACATAGGTGATGAGGCAGCTGGGGTAACTTCACTCAGGAACTACAAGAATGGTGCTGAATGCAAGAACAGTAATTTTGTAAAATAAAGCTTGAATATTTATGAAGTACTTTTAACAGAGCCAATCCCATAGTAACATTAGATTTTTATTATTTTAACTTACTAACTGTAATTTGTGTATACACTAATTCTAATTCTGCCTTAGATATGACCTAACACTTTTTCCCATGATGTTAAGTGACTGTAAGAGTTCATCTTAACTTTATTGTGACTACTTTCATAAAATTGAATTCATACTTGAAATACAGAGCCAGCAGTCTATTAATGTATGAAAACAAAATTTCCACAGAGTGACTTATGTTGGCCTGTTAGTTACAAATGCCAAAATGAATTCTAAGGTCCAGAAACACGGTGTTCCTGCAATTGCAAACTGCTTCTCTGGAAGAACCACCCTGACAAGTTGACCCTGATGGTAAAACAGAAGCCTCAATCAGACTTAAGTTCCAACAGTTGTTATTCTGAGGTGCCTTGGAGAAGTCAATTCCATAGCATATTTGCCCTCTAATGAAACAAGGAATTGAAGAAAAGGGAGCAAGGAGCTGTCTATTGACTGTTGCTGTGTTTAATAGGACACACGCTGCACTCCTCTGGAGTGAAGTTCTCTAAGCTCAAAAAAACCCCACATCATAGGAAAAGCATCTCCATAAATTCCTACTCATGTAAAAGTTTATTATCACCCCTCCTCCCCCCACTTTAAACCCCCCTGGATTAGTTTCTTTGACTTTTTAGTGATTAACTATTGCACTAAAACTGCCTAGAAAAGAGACATTCCATTTGCAATGGATATAGTTAATGAAACAGATAATATTCCATCAGTATGGTAAGATCACTAAATAATTAAATTTAAGCTTTCTAAAAACCATTAGCATGTTGTGCCTTTCAACAATACCAACATCATTTGATATCAATCCATTTATTGTGTAATGCCTTGAAATCCCTTGTACCTCTTGCTTATGCATTCCCATGCACATTCTATCCTATGTTCTTTTAGTGGTGTAGTCTAAATGTTGCTTAAAGATTAAAGCTATGAATTACTATAATTTTAACATTCCAATACTGATAGTACTTTTTGTAATTTCATTGTTTTATGCACTGATGGCCTATTCAAAGAAGATTTAATTCCAAAGGTAATCTATCAAGTTGCAAATGTAATTTTTTCACATGCAGCAAGAATAAATCTCAGCACCTTACTATCTTTCAAGACATCACCCCTCCTAACGATAAAATGATTTACTGACTTGGCTGAACTATTTTTCTTCTAAAAATTTAGAACCATCAGAAATATTTAATGACTTGATTTAAAGTGCTGAAATAGAAGCACACTGAAGAATATTAAAATGCTGGTATTCCCCCAAGAATTAACACCTGTCAAATGCATAGGTTTTGAAGTGGAAGACATCGTGTCCATTTCAATTGCAAAGTAATTGCAAATTTGCAAGTAAACACTGTAAAAGGAATGTGCCTTATTTCTGAAGATGCATGAAAACATCAAACTCCTTTTGGATTGCAAGATTTGCCAAGGCTTAATTATGGAATCTCCACATTCTTTTCACTTCAAAAGCTAATCATGTGTGAGAGGTACCCTCTCTCTTTTGGAAACTACTGGCTGTAATTTAGAGTGATGCAAAAGATAGTCCTGCTATTGATTTAACTATTGCAGCACTAAAATAAGGTGTACGAAAAATAAGGACACGCATTGCTGTACCATTTCTAATGGCAAAAAACACACACTTTTCAAGATATGTCATACAAAAAAAATACATAACACAACTTCAGTTTGAATGTGGAAGAGCAAATTATATCCAAATGTTGTATCTAAAACTCTGCCTGATAAAATTTGATCCAACTACTAATAATATTATTACTTATTTACAGGCATCAATACTTTTAAATAGGAATTAAAAATACAGACTTATAATAGTACTCTTGTTGGGATGATATCTTTTCTAGGCAGCATAGCTGCAGCTGTCAAGTGTGAGCCTATACTTGAAATAAAAACCACACAAGAAACAAACTCAAAAAAACTACTACCCATTTCTCTTTAACCATAGCAATTTCTGCATTTGAGAAGATGGACCATATAAGAGTAAAAGGTGGTATGTTTGCAAAGATCTGAGAAATTAGCAGTGTTTCTATTGCAGAATATTTCAAGCAAACATCAAAATGCATTAGAATTAAAAATTGAAAAGTCGGTAAAAGATGCAGTAAAGAAACAAATAAAACGAAATCAAGATTTTATTTCTGTATATATTTATAGTATTATTATATGTATATAGTACACATATAATAATGCATATATAGTATTATGCATATATTTATATTTAAATATTATATTTTAGTAATATTGTGTATAACTAAACACTTTCAAAAATTAGAAATGGTTAAATGGATCATCCCTTTTCACTAGACAAGATGAAAATATCAGCAAAGAATTCAATTTTTTATTAAACTATTTATGTGTGAAACATCTTAGGCATGCACAGATTCTCCAGAACCAATATAATGATTTGTATATTTATGCGACTTTATGCTACTGACAACATATTTGATCACCTCAAGGTTCAATCAGAACAAACTTCACAGCTGGTAGCTTGAAAATAATAGAACACATAGAAAAGAAAAAAACATGCTTGAGGGCGTGGGAGTTGGATATTAAACCAGTGAGATAAAATACATCTTCTTATAAAGTTTTAGTGATCACCAATTTTGCACAACATCCTTTACTACAAAAGGGAAAAATCCTGAAGCAATAATAATGACAATACTGTAATCAATTGTTCACAAACTTCAGAGGCACACTTCTCAGAAACTACCATAAGACAGTGTTAGAACAGTTAAAGGACTGTTGACAGTGTCAAAAAGTGCAAAAAGAATTTTGGGACACAGCCAATGACTCTAAAAAGCTCATTCTGACATTAACTGATCTGTATTTTCCTGAACATATCACTGAAAACAGTTAAGTTCTTGTAGACACCCTTTAAATTTTTGATGCACCATAGTTCCTTTGGTAGCTATCTAATCCCTGTCCTCATTACACTCCACTAGAATTTTGCTTTTTCTCAGTAGCAGGAAAAGAACTGCAGCACTATGAGCACACTCTAAATTGTCTGTGTCTGTTGAAGCTGTTGAGGCAACACAAGTACCAGCATCCTACCCAATCTTGTGGCATATGTCAGGCTTTTTCAGGAAGGAGGTCACCAGCTCAGTGCTACAGGAGCTCTGGTTATAGATTAAGCAACCAAAATTCAAACACTCAGAGCTACCTTGCTATTTGAGTATGCATCTGGCTTACACTAAAAAACAAAAGATCACTGTTCCTGCATTCCAGAGCCTACTCAAACACTGCTCTTTGAATTAACAAAAAACACATCAAATCTATTGTGGATTTACTGTGACAAATATGCTTTACTATTTTATCTATTTTCAAAATATTTTTATTTGAACCCACAATTTTTGTAGAAAACATTACTATAATACAGGTTCTCTACTTATGTATCATTTTGCATACTTCTGCAACATCCTTTATTTTTGCTCACTTGTCAAGTAATTGAGATTTCCTACATTCCTTTTCATTTCTACCAACTTATAATAGTGGCAAAGGCAAAAAGTAACTCAGTATCATTTTGTGTAATGTAGCTCTCATTCTATGTGATATAATTCAAAATATGTCATAATTCAAAAATAAGTAATTATTCTTTTACATAGAGAAAGCTAGTAATATGTGCCATGTTATCTGCAGTATGTATCTGGTGATTAAAGAAATACAGTATGGTTTTATTTAGGGGGTTAATAAATCCTATTTGAATGTTTCCTTAAATATATGGAGGAAGGGAAGGGAAGGGAAGGGAAGGGAAGGGAAGGGAAGGGAAGGGAAGGGAAGGGAAGGGAAGGGAAGGGAAGGGAAGGGAAGGGAAGGGAAGGGAAGGGAAGGGAAGGGAAGGGAAGGGAAGGGAAGGGAAGGGAAGGGAAGGGAAGGGAAGGGAAGGGAAGGGAAGGGAAGGGAAGGGAAGGGAAGGGAAGGGAAGGGAAGGGAAGGGAAGGGAAGGGGAGGGGAGGGGAGGGGAGGGGAGGGGAGGGGAGGGGAGGGGAGGGGAGGGGAGGGGAGGGGAGGGGAGGGGAGGGGAGGGGAGGGGAGGGGAGGGGAGGGGAGGGGAGGGGAGAAGAGAAGAGAAGAGAAGAGAAGAGAAGAGAAGAGAAGAGAAGAGAAGAGAAGAGAAGAGAAGAGAAGAGAAGAGAAGAGAAGAGAAGAGAAGAGAAGAGAAGAGAAGAGAAGAGAAGAGAAGAGAAGAGAAGAGAAGAGAAGAGAAGAGAAGAGAAGAGTTCTGGACTGACTTGAAATTTCTTTTTCCTGTGTTTTCCTGTTTTCTTTATCTTGAGAAAATGCTACATTTCTAGTTGCAAGTCAAACTGTGACTTTTTCTCCTGTCTGTGTGCTTGTAATGCTTCATTTATAAGGGGGTTGGATTCAATTTTTACAAAAATATTCTCACCTTTTCACACCAAAAAAAGGCATAACATTAAAACCCAAAAAACAATAAATAAAAGATCCCAGAAATCACCCTAAGTCCTGCTGGTTTGTTTGTTTGTTTTGTTTTTGTTTTGCTGGGTTATTTTTTGTTGTTTTTAATTTTTCTATGCCTTAACAATTCTTCAATGCTGGTTATAACAAAAAATTCCACAAATCATTTTAATTCTCAATCCTTTGTTGTACTACAACAGGGTTAGTTCCATTAATTCTGGGGCCACTTGTTCATACCAGAAAAGGAAAATGACTATCCTTGCAATTTCAATTAAAAGAAATAATTTTTATATCTGTCTACCTGGACTTGAACAGAAAATCTATTGTCTTCACTTCATGAAATAATATATCTTGCGATCATTGGAAAATTCAGGTAGGAATGGACATCAGGCAGTTTCTAGTTCAAGCTCCTGCTCCAAGCAGGCTCAGCTGTGAGATCAGGCTTGGGTGCTTGGAGCTGGGTCTTGATACTTCAGAGAACAGAGCCAGCACAGCATCTCTGAGCAGCCCCATGCAGCACATGGCTGTCCGCAGAGTGGAAAGGCTTCTCCTTCTATCCGTTCTAAACCTCTTGTTTCAACTCATGGTTGTTAACCTGAGTTCCTGATTTTGCACCTCAATTTGCCAGCATGTTTGCACTGGCAGTGGTTTCAAGCCAAATTTTCATTAGTCCGCTCTTGAAAAGTTCTCTTTGTTATGGTATAGTATAGTAATTCCTATAAAGGAGCACAGCAAACCAGAAAAAACCTGGATGACTTTCCTCAATCTCATTAGTTCTCTGCATGATTCTCACATCAGTGAGGCTGTCTGCAGGAAATCCAATAAAGGCACTGTTACATATCATGGAGTTCAGTTTCAGATTAACACACCCAGCATCTGTTATCTACATGCAAGAAAGTTAAGTTTTGCTGTTACCTAGACAGCTAAGGCCCAGTTCAACTGGCCTCAGAGATATCTTGGAATATTCCTTCCTGTCTCCAGCAAGTCCCCTAGGAGGCTTCAGGTCTCCTACAGGTCCTGTGGCATATTTCTCTATTCCACATGGATGTCTCAAGTACACGGCCACGTCTTGAATGATCCTAGAGGCATTCAAAGAGTCAGTCATTTGAACCTGTAGGAGATGAATATTTGAATCATCCTTTTGGCCTGAATACCCTGAGAACATATAGTATATTGATTATCTGAAAATCTAGACACCTAGCAAGCATTTAGACACCAACATATGCTTGCACTCAAGTGTCCTCATTACAAACTAAAACCCAGCCACAGCCTAAGATCATGACAGATGACAGCAGACAATTACATCTCATTAAATGAAATGTCAGTGCTATGTGGTATGGGTGAGAACCATGAAATGGTATCACCATATATTGGGAAGTAGCTTCTTCAGGCTTTCAATCATACACGCATTCATGACAGAAGTTCTGTATGAGAGAGTAACCATATTCTTCTTCTCCTTTCTTATTCCTGACCACTTCATCTAAGGAAAGATTATTAATTAAAGAGCAACAACAAATGAAAGCCAAACATGGTCTGTGAGTAGAAAACACGAGAGGTAGAAGTCAAATCCTACATCGTGTCTAATTCCTTCTTTCTGTGCATCCAATAATGCTGTGTTGCTCAGTAAATTGTCAAAAATAACATACAGAACTACCATGTACCTTTTGAGAAACAGAAGATAAACTGAGTTCTCAAATACTCAAGGTTTCCATACTTCATAGAAAACTAAAAGGGCCTTCTAGAATTCTTTCTCTTAATAGTAGCATAGATTTTCATCTGTCGTAGCTTTGAGTTACAGTGGCAGCCCTTAACCCTAAAAAAGCTCCAGCTAAATTCAACAACTTCTATTACTGCTCCTCTTATTTTTCCCAGTAAAATTTCCATGTGGATTGACAAAGTACAGCAAGAATGCTGAAATCTACCCTGCAGATGAAGAAGTATGAACAAGGAATGAACATTCTAGGATTTTAAGTAAATATGACACTGTCAAAAGCAGAAAATATTCCTGAGATGCAGGCTGTTCTATCTTCTGGCTCCATTTTGTTATTGTTTCGTTTATTTTCTGGGTTTGTTTTCTGGTTTTCTAGCTTTTGATTTGTACTTCTCCTAATGTTATTCTCAACTTAGTCTGTTTTTCTCAGCAGGATAATCTTTGAATCCCAGACAGATGCCTAATTCTGCCCTACACAAGCTTATGGCTTCTTTTCAGATCAAATGATGCAAGAACACAAACACCCCAACTATACAGAGGTGCAAGCTGAGGTTGAAGGACCGTTTTGATACTACTATAGGTACAACATTGGGAAATTTTTACATGATGTTTTGATTAAATTAATTTAAAAGAATGTTCATGGATTCATTTGAACAATGCTGGAAGATGGTTTGAATAAACTGCTTTCTGAGAGGATCCAAACTACCTCTGGCTACAAGTATTCTGAAGCCATCTGAATTCATTCCTAGGTTATCCTAAATATTGCTCTGTGAAAAGTTTTGTTGTGTTCATTTGTCCTATATCTAGGCCAATACAATTAATGAAATTAATACTCCACTAACAAAGTCAGCTATTGCTGGAGAAGAATCCCATCATCTTCCTAATTAAAAAAACAATTTTTCCTAAAGTAAATTTCTACCTAAAGCATAAATTAATAGGAATTGTATAGTGAACACCATGAGCCATACTGTGGGATCCCTTTAATACAGGAAGGTTTCAGTTCATAAATGAATAAAGCCATTTTTCTTCTTGCTATTTTGCAAAATACTTGTTTATGGCAAAGTGTCACTTGTATTCAGATTTAGAATGTAGAAACTACAGTGATGGTTCCTTGGAAATGCTTAAAATAGATAAGATGGATTGACTGATTGCATATTCCTTTGAATTATTGTGAAAGTACCAGATCTATCTAAATCATGCCATGAAAAAAGTGGAGTTAGAAGTTATGTAACTTCAAATTGCTAAAAATTGCTTCTTGTTGAAAGCTATATGAAACATTTTCAAATCTGTCATGTTCCACCTCTTCTGCTTAAAAAAATAAATCCAAGTGAAAATGTCCAAGAAAAGTATGAATAAGGCTTATGTTGTTTAGTTGGAGCAAAAGCTTGCCACCATCAAGACTGGATACTCAATAGCAATTAAGTCAAGAATCTGGTCCATTTTTATGTCCAGAATGTATTTTTTACACTAAGACACTGTATTTTACTAGGTTAGCTAAGCCAGTGTAGCTAAATAAGTAACAAAACCAGACGAGATACACTTCTCAAAGACACACTGTTGTAATTTTTCGTTTAATCCAAGTTTGATTCTGGAATGCAGATTTTATCTACCTTCTTTCTGCTGCTGACATTCCCACATGCCCTCAGAACAAGTCATCTGACAAAGCAGCCTGGCAAATGCATTTTCTACTTCTCCTCCCACAGCAGCATGCAAGATGTCTGTGCAGCCACAGCATCCCAGAGAACATGCACTACAAGGTGTGATCCGACCTCCAGACTTTGCCAGAAAACAGTCTCACATCATGGACCAGTCTGACCTACCACAAAGCAGGAGGAATGCAGCACAAAGAGAGCATGAAGGAGAGCCAGAAACTGCTTTCTCTGTAGCACTGAACAGAAGTAATCAGCACAGCAGACGGCAGAAGATAATACAGAACTTCAAGCTGTGGGGCAGTGCCCAGAAGCTGCTTTTGCTAGTCCTGAGAGTAACCACCATAGCATGTAGGAACTGGAGAACCATTGACAGTGAGATGAATATCAAGCCCTTCTTGGAAGGAAGGAACTGCTTTTCCCTCATTTGGCTATTATATATATATATATATATACACATATACACAAAAGAGTTTTTTACTGGCAGTGAAACCCTAAATCTTTTCAGAGTTTCACTGGGACCAGACACTGAAACTACTTCAAGTGAGGCTTTAAAAGAGGGCATCCAGAAAAGGCACTCATCATTTTCAGGACAGAATACCTCTCTGCAAATAAAAACTTGCTTACTAACAGAGCTGCTTTCCTCAATTAAACAAAGCGGCTGGCAAAACAAAATAACAAGGGGTCATGGCAGTATTAGAGTTGATATGTTGAAAGTGTGCATCACTCAGCACTGAGTACCACTCCATGATTATACCCTATTTTGTACTCTGAAAAACAACAGCCTCCTACAGCAACAAACACAATTATAAGACAGATACCATTTATCCCAGGAAACCTATCTGCTACTTAAAAAAATACTAGAAAGGAAAAACAACCCCTTGTGGTGAAATTAGCTGAAATTAGCTCTGATGATGATTTGTTCTTTAAATTGGGAAAGAAAAAAAGGATGTTTTGGTTCAGCAGGATTTATTTTTAGACTGGCAAAGACACAATGGTAAACAGAACTGGAGCTCTGTGGGCACCTTTTGAGGTTAAATTACCTTTCATGCCATTTGCACAGAAGACTGTTCTCAAGCAGCTTGAGCAGATGGTCGGGACACCATTGTCCGTTTACTTGTATCCACAAAGATAAACGATTGTTCTCTGAAATCCTGAACAATATGGCCCTTGTGATGCTTTAGGCTGCCAAGGAGAAAAAAACAAAAACAAACAAGTAAATATAAATTTAGCTGAGGAGAATAAAAGAGTTTTGATTGATGCAATTTCATTTTAAACAACAAATACATATAGAATAATACAATTTTTTTAGATTATAAAAGATATCTAAAATCAAGTCCAAATCTTAACCTTTCAATGCTGAGTCCACCACTAAACCATGTCCCCAGGTGCCACACATCTTTAAAATACCTGCAGGGATGGTTGCTTCACAGTTTCCCTGGACAGGCTGTTCCAATATTTGACAACCCTTTCCATTAAGATACTTTTCCTTAAAGCCAATCTAAGCCTTCCTTTGCAATACTTGAGGGCATTTCCTCTGGTCCCATTGCTTGTTACATGGGAGAGGAGGCTGACCCCCACCTTTCTACAACCTCTTGTCAGAGAGAGAGAGAGAGAGAGAGAGAGAGAGAGAGAGAGAGAGAGAGGGTCCTCTCTGAGCCTCCCCTTCTACAGAACAAACACCCCCAGCTCCCTCAGCTGCCTCTCACAGGACTCATGCTCCAGACCCTTCCCCAGCTCTGCTGCCCTTCTCTGGACACGCTCCAGCACCTCAATGTCCTTCTTGTAGTGAGGGACCCAAAACCAATCACAGCACTCGAGGTGTGGCCTCAGCAGTGCCCAGTACAGGGGGACAAGCACTGCCCTGGTCCTGCTGGCCACATTGCTGATCCAGGCCAGGATGCCATTGGCCTTCTTGGCCACCTGGGCACAGCCTGGCTCATGCTTGGCTGCTGTCATCCAACACTCCCAGGTCCTTTTCCACTGGGCAGCTTTCCAAGCACTCTTCCCAAGGCTGTAGCACTGCATGGGGTTGCTGTGACCCAAGTGCAGGACTGGACACTTGGCCTTGTTGAGCCTCATACTATTGGCCTTAGCCCAAAATATCAGTAATCTGGGACAATTTCCCTAAGTGAGCACCATTTGTTCCTGAATACTTAGCAAAGCAGGAGATGCGGGTAAAAACAAATCCTACACAGTAACTCTGCCTGAAATAAGAATCTACCATGTCTGCACAACTGCTTCTACTACATATAACATATTCTGAAGCAGATTGCCAAGTTCTGCCCACTGCACCAGTGAGGTAACCAGAGATATCCAGAATCATGCCAGAGCAGACAGCTGCTAGGGCACAGTGATCCACCCAAGTATTGGTTGAGAAGGTAATTTCAGTCGTTTTAAGGACTTCCCAAACCTTGAGAGAAGCCCTAGTTAAACATACCCAATGTGAGCATTTTGCCAACAAGCAATTTGCTAAAAAGGTCCTTTTATTATTAGAATAACTTACTAGTAAGACAGATGAGTTTAAAGGATTGGAGACAACATGTTCAACTATGAAGAAAATTCAAAATCTTACAAACAGTCTTTAGGAGTGAAGTGAACAGCTATTAGTCTTTGGACTTGTAATTAATAATTGTATAACCTGTCAATCTTAAAAATTTCCAAAAAGAAAAGGAAAAGCAGGGTTTCTGAATATGCAAAGAATTACATGGAATCAGTGAAGGGGCCTAGACATGGACTTCAATACACACAACAAAATAAGACAGAACTGGGTTTAGAAAATAACAGTGAAATTAGATAACTATGACTCACCAGCCACTCAACATCCTGAAGACAGCAGGTATTGCAAAGCATTTAATTAACTAAAGTTTCATATAAAGATGCATAGTTGTTTCTGAAATAACTGGTTATTTAAATAATGACACAACAAATAAAATTCATATCCTCTATCTAATACCATACACTCCACAGCAAAAGCAAGTAAACAGATATATTTCTCCCTTTCTCATTTCAGTCATCCAATGATTTGCTTTAATCTCTCTTTGCTGTGATGCTGGCATGCTCAGTGTGCCTCACAATAAATGTACCATTTAGGCATTTAAGATTCTTGTCAGATTTTTAGAAATTGTTAACACTCACTGGAGCAAGCAAAGAAAGGAAAAGACAGGTAGAGATAAATTTCAAACAGTGGCATCCACCAACACAAAGTAATATGTTCTGATACTGAGGATTAAGTATAGCTCAAAGAAGAAGAAGAAACAATTAGGAAATAATGGAAACATGAATAAGAACTTAATAAAAAAACTGGTTTAAAAGCTATGAAAAAAGTTCAATTTTGTGTAAGAATAAAAGAGAAAGCACAAATGGGAAGAATTTTCCTCTGCCTTTGAGAAGGAAGAAAACCTCAAAGTGTGTTTGTTCTAAATATCAGCGTCTTATGCTAATGTCATTAAAAAAAAAAAAGTCAAGGTCCTTCTTCCCCCAAGGGAGCACTCTCTATGCTTTACTTCAACAATTTTTTCCCACAAAATTAAATGGAAGACCACTGTCCCTCAGCTGTTTACTTCCCTTTAACATCTCCAGATACATTTGCCTATTTGCAAATAAAGTAAAATGAAAGTAATGACTATGCTCATGAACATATAATTATAGGATCACTTAGGTTGGAAATGACCTTTAAGATCCTTGAGTCCAACCATAAACCTGTCCACTACTAAACCATTGAATAATACAAAGGCAGCTGCATTGTGATCAACTATCCTATTTGAATGACATCTGTTAGAAAGAATGCAACATTTTATAGGAAATACGGCAAACCGATATGACTTAGAAATGTGCTATTTGAAATGCATTTTACATAACTTCTGTACTGACTGAACTGAGGCACCTATAAATGTTTCAGCTCTCTGTTTAACTCTCTCCAGACATGAAATTTCCCAAAAGCATATCAACAATATGAATTTGAAACTGCTGTGAATAAGAATTCAGCAAAACAAATTAAATTTTGCTTTCTTTTGTTGCCCTTACCATGAGCTAACAAGTGCCATTAAACATACATGGGTAATAGCAATACACCCAGAGAAAAGCAAGTGCACACCTGTATGGATGAATTTTCAAGAAAGCCAGGATGAAAACCCAGGTGCAGAGAGTTTTACAGTTAAAACAACTGTGATTTATTTTTTCCTTTTCAGTAAAGCAGTAACAATTTCCTCCACATAAATTATCTCCTAGATCCTCCTGTGAGCTGGGCCATAATTAATGTATAATAACAAGTTGTCAGCTGCTGGAAAAACTGAGACAGATTTAGGCTGTCTTTCCCTTTATACAACTGGGCATAGACATCTTCTGATTACCAAAGATAGTTTCCTTTCTGCAGGTTTAGAAGTGCAAGAGGCCCCAGTGGGAAAGTCAGGAAGGTGTTCCCATCTCTGTGTTATGCAGTAAGTTAAACTGATCATTATTTATGGAGAGGGAATATGCTGCATATGCTCAGAAATAAGACTCAGTAAAAACATGGAGATAAAAAACAACTTCAGTATTAACAGTAGTAAACTCAGCAACTGATTCCAGCAGGAATTTCCCAGTAGCTAACCCTTTTCATACTGCATCTCATTTATGGGTCAATACAAATGTAGCAGAAGAATTTAGTGAGATACTGAAATCTCATGTATCTTCCAAGGAGCTGAGGATACAGTACATATTCTTTCATAATCACAGAAGGATGATAACACAAAATGGAAAAGCTGTGTTTAGTCTAAGTACCTAAGTGACCACCCTGAAACAGAATGCTAGTCTAAATGAGGTGTGTTAGAGGTAAAAAAGCTTAGGAGAAAAATGTCAGTCAGAAAAGCAGGTAAACATCAGGTAAATGACAGTTTGGTGCTGAAACTAGTAAAACTTGTCTGTTAAATCTTGCAGAAAATGGCCTATGAAGTTTTCAGCTGAGATATATCCATAGATTCAACCTCAGTTTTACAAACATATGCACTGAGGAGTGACTACTTGAAACTGCATTACAGCAGAACTACAGTTATTTCTTAATTCTGAAGTCTTCCTTTCATTTAGTGTAGTGCTACAAGATTTCAATCTCCACTACAATATCAGAGGAAGAAGAGCTATCCATGTCAGCAGGAGACAGAATGAGCTCCATGATAACACGGACTGATCACAGAACATTGCTTTAAGAACAAATAAAACCCTCTCCCTGAGCAACCAATGCCATGGCTGTTAATAAAATACTGGTTTCTGACTTACTGAAATTAGTGCACCAAGAATTTAGACTGTTTGACACAGAATTTTATAGTGGTAAATGAAATGAGAGCTTTCAAGTATAGTATACATTAGTAAGGATGGGGATATTTCTGACTTTAAATAAAAATTAATACGATGACATATTTGGAACAATTTTTCACTTTTTATGTGCACAGCTTTTAGATACTTGGCAGAAATCACGCCAAGGTTAGGATTTCTTTATCCAAGTTCCATCACCTAAGGAACCAGAAAGAGGAAACTAATATAATATCCAAACCCAAAACAAATTATATTCAACTACATTAAGACTCTAAAGTGAATAAAATTTTGTAATATCGTCTAAGAAAGTATAAAATGCTTGATTACCTACTATTTCCCACATTGTGCAGATACATATACTTTGTGCAGACTGGGTGATAAAAGAGATACCAAACCAAAATGACAATGCTTCACAACACATTTTACGAAATTCCTAAGATATCAGTAAATGGTCAAACCACCTGCCTTTCAAGAAGTACCAGAAATGAAGGTCAGCGTAACCTACAATTTTATAAACTCTGATAAATATGAATGAGTTTCAGGATGCCTTTTCCAAATCCGAAAAATCTTTGTCCTCTGAAAGTTTTAATTGCACTTCAAAGACCTCTAAGCTTCCAAGAATTAGTTTCAGAATTTCTGTGATTTCTGTTTGCCCCTATTCAGTTGTAACTTTCATCAGAACAAAGATCTGTTTTCAGTACACCCACCATCCTTCCATTCTGGGAAGCAAAATCTTCATTAAACTTACAGACCCACTGATGGATGACAGGCTACACTGAACACAGGACTTACTGACTCAGTTAATATTCTGAACACCTGAAAATTTTCACAGAGGTAAACCATGACTAGCTGGACTCCAAACAACTTCAGTACTATTAGCCTGTAAGTCCCTAAAGCCTAAGCACTTAAATTTTACTTCTTCTAGAGGCAGGAGGAAGTATGAAAACAAGATTTAGTTGGAAAAAGCCAAAGCAACTCTCTTCTACTTGGAGCATTTGCAGACCAAGTGATAGTAACCACCTCTTTGACCATCAAAGTAGCCAAACCCCAAAGTGAGACATTCTGAAAGATTGTGGAACCTGCACATTTGGAGGTATTCAAAACTAAATGGGACAAGGCCTTCATCTACCTGATCCAAATTTTAAGTCATCCTTGTGGTCCAGATGTCCCTTTAAAACTTAACAAACATTTTGATCTATGCAAGATTAGTTTTTCCTCAGCTGAACTACAACAACTTCCAGATGACAAGGTAGGAATTTGACTTGCTCTACTTCAGGCACTTTCCAAAGAGAAGGGAAGCTGAACCAGGGTGTTCCAAATTATCTCAATTGTTTTGCACTGGCCATAGGAGAATAGCACCTCAGCTTTATGATTCATAAAGACAATAGCTGCTTCAGTGCATTGAAATCCTTAACTCCCAGCTCATGCTGCTGTATTGAGTACAACGATGGAGTGCTAGCAGGCAAAAAACCAAAAAATCACCACCATAGTTACCTGCCAAATCACAGTTTTCCTTTGAGGTCTCCCATCTCACTAATGATGAGATTGACTTGGCTTTGCATACGAAATACAGCAAAGAAACAGCCTGAGGTAATACTGAAGTGGAAAACAGAGCAAATTAAAATGGTAGTCTTCCTGTTTTACAACCAGCTGCAATTACCTTACTGGGTAGTTGCCATCCAAAGAAAACTGTGAACCACACAAAGAGGAATAATTTCATTGGCATGCACAGAGTGAACATTTCCCCAGGTGTAATTTAAGGAGTCCTTAAAATATGCAATTCTATCCACTACTTTGAGCCCTCAGTCACTTCCTACTGTAGTTCTGGTTTTCCTCTACATGAAATCCTGCAGTTAAATCTGCTTTCAGGATGACTGCCCTGATTAATAACTCTATAATGTCTGTACTCTCTGTGGGATAAGACATTTATTTGTTCAAAAGTGATTCTTTTCCTCTGAATGCTGGCAATTTCAGTGCCAAGGGAATGAATCACCACTGCTTGGTGCTGCCATTTCCACTGCTGGGATGTGTGGTCATGTGAAGTCATTCTGAGACAATTTCTTACTCTCCTCAGTCAGCTGGGCATAGCTGAAAAACAAATCTACTTGGCAAAACTGGTCAGTATTTTGATTTCCAGTTCACATACTGGAATTAAAAGCCAAAATCTCTCTTGCATATTCACATGCCAGTGACAGAGGTACACTTTACAGTGGAGAGCAAATATTCTGTGGCCTGACCTTATTATCACAAATGCATCATTTAGCTCACTGCAGAAATCTGAGAATGAGACAGATCTCCAGGTGGCAACCCTAGTGATGGGCAATTATGGGTGTCACTGCTTTTTGAAAGGTCATTTTTTCTGGATGTAGAAGAGGATAATTTTAGAAAACATACCTCCACAGAGCAGGCTAATATTTACCTGCCTACTTCTACCAGAAAAAAAATATGTATTTTTCAATAAAGGATTTAAAGGTAAATAAATTTATTAAATATATATTACAAGGATCTTATGGAACAAAACAGTATTAAATTTATGATGATTACAGAGGGGCAGAATTGTACAGAAAAATCCACCAAGGAAGAAAGGCTGAAGCCTGCATTATCTTATCAGCTCAGTGGGGCCTATTTCACCTGAATTTAAATTACTTGAGTAAGATTATGTAGTGAGTCAGCTCAGAGCCCAGAATAGAACCAAGAATTGTGGCTCATTATCTGTCTTTAACCATTAATTTGCACTTTCACACTGAGAAGAGTGGATGTTACTATTTTATTAAGTCCCCCAATATATTTATATCATAACAACACACTGAAAAGTATCAGAGGGAAAACACAGACTGAGATATAAGCCTGACATCCAGTCTGAACTGTGGGTTGCTAAGAATATGGGTAGAAAAGGAACAATACTTGTGTAAAACCTACAGTCTCTACCACTGAATCCTCTCTCTTTGATTGTGTTGGGTTTTGTTATAACTGAAATATGTAAATCTCCCTTCCAGAACAAAACAAAAAAAGTTGCATAGGTCTCCAAACACACACACACAAAAAGAGATAACAAGTTACATATGTATTTGTTCATTCTATCATAAATATACATTTTTAAACTTTCTAGTTTGATTTTTAAAATCTCATGAGTGCATACTACTGCCTAGGATACAGCACTGGTAACTGTCTCCCAACACCAAACGAGTCACTTGGGTCCAAGGATAGTAGTAAATGGATGCCTCTATTTATATGGTGCTTTACAGTACAATTAATGAAATTTTCCAGTACATAAGTAAAGCATTTATGCTCTGATAATATGTTGCTGGAGTCAGCCTCTAGTAAGGAAGTGGATTAAGTCTTTATTGCTAACAGAACACTCTCTTTTGATTAAATACAGATTTTCACATGAAGTATGCATTCTGGAGAACATTCTCTTTTTTTTCCTTCTTTCACACATTGTCTCTTTCTTTGCCTCATTCTGAGATTTTACACCTTTTTCATCCTGCAAATGTGAAGGATCTATTTTGGAGTCTGTCAGGATAGTAACAAGTTTCCAAGTGCTGCAAAACCAAATTAGTATGGACTGCATGTGCTCTGTTCTAAAACCAATATTGACTGACTCCACTCCTCTTCTGGTGCTGCATATTCCCATATTTTTCACATCTCAAATTCAAATGCATACTAAAATGCATTTTAAACCATCAGCAGTCATTAAGAACAGACAAGCCACTGGAAAAGCCAGTATGAGCAACTACTTTACAACCTGTTTCAGGTGAGCAGAAATCTACAGCTTCTCTCAGAGAGGCAGAGATCAAGCATTTTGTTACATCTGCATCTACATCTGCACCACAAGGTGAACTGCTGCATTTCCCCTTTTCACAGGATTCACCCTGTGCTCTCAGTCAATCCTCCTCCCAAACAGACAGCAGGGTGCAGCCAAAATGCTTTCACTCCCACTCTCTCCAGTTGCTCTTAGTAGGTAATAGCAGGTAAAAGTCATCCTTCTCTTCCCTGCAGCAAGAGTCTGGGGCTGATCACAGTGACTCTCCCCAGTCAGCCAAAAGGCAGGTGGGATGCTCTTCTACAGTGAGTTTTAGAACTTGAAATGTTTTTCCCAACAGCTTCTCACAGGGCAGAGTTTAAAAATTTTAAGCTAATGTGCAAATATCTTTTAAAATGTCACATAAAGACAGAGTAATATAAATATATGATTCTTTCCTTCCTTGTCACCTTCAAAAGCTCCTTAGCAGACAAACCTCTGAGGCCTGTGGACCACACGACTGAAAAATCAATTAAAGTTGTTTCAACACCTGAAATAAGGAAGAAAACAGAAGAGGGAGCTGAGAAGGCAACAGGGAACTGTGATTATACAGAACATGCGGGGTTTGCATATTTTCAACCTGCAGGCTCAAGGTGAAATTTTCCTGAAAGATGCAGACAGACAAGAATTACAAGTGATATCAGCAAATTATGGCCATCTGACAGAATTTTAGTTTCTAAGCCATTGATTTCTTTCCTGATGGCAAGAGAAGGGGACACGTGTGGTGTTAAATGCCCTTGCAGAACTTTTCTAACAACTTTGCTTAGTAGAAAAAGTGGTTTAATTTCTTCACATATTTTCTTGAAAACCATCTTTACTGCGGTGTATACAAACACCTTAGACTGAGCTGAAAGATTATTTTGATATTCTCTGTGCCAACAGGTATAATAAAACTTTTGCTTTTAGAAAGTTGATAAAGGAAAGGCAGGCAATGAACCAATTAAGAAGCTCTGGCACAGAAAAACAAAATACCTTGCCTAAGGTGAAGTATCAAACCACCATCAAAGTTGGGAGCACATTTGAGATTCTAAAAATCTTCTTTGGAATGATCTTCTGGAATATGCTTTCTCTATAATATCAGAGAAAATTTTTTTCTTAGGATATTAAGTACCAGCATATGTATATAGAGTACTGATACATGCATGGATGAGGCAATCTGTAAAACTGTAGTCTTCAGAAGACAACAAACTATTTTTGTGTACTGCTTAATGATCTGCATACCACTAAGAATTCAGAAAAGATGGCCAAAGAGCCATTATTCTCTTCTATAACTCAAAAATTTGGTGCTGTCTTATGACCAAGCAGAAAGTCTAAAATTAACCAAAGGAACAGAATTTGCAGAGATTGTACATGTCAATCAAGGAACTCATAAGATATTAAAGAAGCCAAGACTATAAAATATTAAAAATGAGAGAGAGAAATTCAGTAAACACCCTACCAGAGGCTGTAGGCAAAGCCACTTGAAAGGCATAATCAGCCAAAAGTCAGTTTGAAACGCAGTGTAATTATCACGAACAGTGTAACACCACGTAACAGTGACATCCCCAAACAATACCCAGAACTACTTTGCTTTGGATCCCTTTAGCATTTCCTAGAGAATTTGTTTCTTTGGTGGGAAGACTTGAGGGTGTTGAAACAAGAGCTTAAAATGGGACACAAGTTTTGAATTCCAAAACTTTGTTAAATTGGTTGTTTTTGCCTAGCTAAAAATCTCATGAATCTTGTGGGAGAGTAAGGGACTGCTGGAAAAACTCCCACAGTCTGAGGCATTAGAGCTTACTGTCTTTCTGGGAAACAAATAAAACCTGTCAAACTCTTACTTCACAGCAGTATGATTTCAGAAAGAAGCACTATTTGCCTTTGACATTTACTGCTATATCATTGCTACTTACTGAGCCTGAACTCCTGAGCCATTTCTTCGTCCTCTGTTATCTGAAAACAGATAGGTAGAGACACTGTGTGGCCTTAAAGAAGCAGTACAATCTTCACAAGAAAGCAAAACGAAATTTCTACCTCTTTCTTTCCTAGAGAAAAATTAAGAGAAATACATTTTCATGATAACAAAATGTTTATTTGTTAATAATTTCATAATATATCAGGTTTGACATGAGCAAATGTTCTAATTATGGCAGATTTTGATGTATGTTACACATAAATGCCTCCTCTACACAGCTCTCTGTTTTCCAGTGTACTTTTAAATTCTTCTAAATATGATTTTGATAATGCAATCAGCTGCTTGAATAAACATAACCTAATTGAAGTAGTATACCAAAGAACATTATTTCTATTATTATGACTTCCCTGATGCACAGCTGTAAACAGACAGCTGAATGATAGCAAATGACCTAGATAAATCTGTCTCAGTAGCTGTCACTCCTTAGTGTTGACCTTCTGACACTGTTCCAGCTGTGCATAGCTTGTCCTAGCATTAAAGGAGAGACAATCCCAGGCTCATTCTATTCTGGGAAAACTACTAGCATTTCTGTACAAAGACACACAGTCTCATAAAATCAGTGGACTAAAATGTATTTCTGATATAAAAGCAGAAGAAACACTGAACCTTCCTACAACTTCTCATCTTGCAACATAAAAATGAGTAGTAAGATTTAAGGTACTAAATTAAATATTATTAATATTTTACTGATTCGATAGACCATTTTGCATTTGTTTCATAGAATCATAGAACTGTTGGGTTGGGCAGGGACCTTAAAGACCAGAAAATCACAGAACAAATCATGTTGGAAGGGACCACAGTAAATCATCTGTTCCACCCTCCCTGCTACAATGCACAGGATTGTGTCCAGACAATTCTTGAATATTTCCAGTGAGGGAGACTCTACAACCTCTAAAGGCAATCTTTTCCAGAGGTCCTCTAGTTCCAAGCCCCTGCCATGAGCAGGGACAGCATCCACTAGACCAGGTTGCTCAAAGTTCCATCCAACATAACCTTGAACACTTTCAGGGATGGGACATTCAGAGCTTCTCTGGGCAACCTTTTCCAGTGCCTTACCACCCTCACAGTAAAGAATTTCATACTAATTGTCTAATTTTAAATCTGCCCTCTTTCAGTTTAAAGCTGTTCCCCCTTGTCCGGTCACTGCATGGTAACAGCTTTGCAGCTCAGAAAGTACAGCCCTCACCAAACCTCATTCCCAAGTAATCCTATTTTCAGTGTCTTTTAGTAAACAGAAGAAAGGAGCATAACTGACATTAAGTAGTTCTGAGAATATATTCAGAGTTTTAGTCTGTATTTCATGTAATTTAAGGCGTAACACCAATTCACCAAAATTATGCTGAGCTACAAAAGAAATCCCAAAGTAACTAGAGAATATGTAAAATGGGAAGAGAAACTATGACCACTGAAGAATCCCAGTGTAACTAATAATTCACAATTATTATATGTTATGTTAATATATGTTATAAAATGTATGCTATATTATACACACATAACAACCACATTTTTTAGCTAAAAAAAATCAGTCTTAGGATGCCAGGTGAGGCCTGCATTCAAGCATCATTTTGCAAACACAGTTAAGCAGTTTAAGACAAAACCACGCCATTAATGTACATAACCGGTGAGTGAATTTAGGTGTTGTGTAGCCTCAAATACTACTAGATTTTAAAACAAAACCAATTCCCATTGTTAAGTGGCAGAATATTTTACCAAAAGTTTTAAAAGCAAATAAACCAGACGTGCTGGAGTAACATCAGCAATGAAATGTAACCAAGCCTCTGCTGTTTTTTCCACATTCTGCTTGCATAATCTGGCAAGAGTGAATAATATATTATAATGAAGAAGAGAAACTGGAAAACTTTTCATCAATCTCATTAATCATCACAGCAAAAAGCCAGAAACAAGGCTTTCTGCCAAGAGCATCACATTTCAAAATTCTGCTTAGAAGAAAGTTCTCCTAAGAAGTTCACCATTTTGTCTTTTCATCCTCACTTACTCCTTTACATCACGTAAGGAAGCCACTGCTTGAGAAGTGTGTTGTGTAACAACAGGCCAAGGAGACAGAACGGCCTGTTTTCCTCAAATCTCCAACTCCAGTAGGATTGTACAACCTAAATGCACCTTAACTATAAAGTCTCACTACAAAAATTTAGAAAATGCGTAAAATGCTACTTTATAATTGAGTTTAGATTAAACAAAACCCAGAGAATTTTCTTGAAATGTTGTGTGTGCGTGACTGTGAAATGTTGAGAAGACTCCTTTCAGATAGACACCTCAAATATCTTTAAGTGTCCTAAATGATTATGAGCAATGGGTGCTTCTGAAAGGCTACAGAAAGGGAAATCCTTATTCTGTAAGATATTATCCTTCAGGTTAAGAGTCACATGCTGACTAAAGAGTCTGACTAAAAGGTGAAGCAGTTGTAGTAACCACGTTACTTTTAAAAATGCACTAAATTACTCTTTTTTCCCCACTGAGATTTGAAGTCCTTCTACAAACAAGAATGAGAATTTAAGGACCATTTTGAAACCTAAATTCCAGAGTTAGTTTTATTCTGTCACTTGTGACTTGAAGTAAGAAAACAAAGAAACTTCAACTTTATTTTTGGATACAATTTTAGCTATTGCATTAAACTCTACAAGAGAGTAATTCTGAAGCTAAGATACCTCAGTTTAGAATTTGGATGTAGTAAGATGGCATCTTTCCTGCAAAGAACACCTAGGGCCTCGCTAGACAAGAGTGCCTTACCTGCTGCTCCAAACAGAAGAAAGCTAAAAACCTATGAGAGCTATAGGAAGGAAGAAAATAATTACTTGATCTCTGCAAAACATCCCAGTGAAAAATGCTGGAAGCTCATACTATCTGAATAGTCTCCAAAAAACCAAGATGCAGAAACAAATGAAAAAGAAAAAACCAGAACAAACAAACCCCAATGAACCCATGCCTGGGTAAATGGTAGCTGCCCACCCAGAGTCCTCTCAATGCTCTTCATACTCAAACTGCATTGGACAGTACCATGTGGACCAGAAAAAAGCCCCCAACAAACCACTTTGGCCTCATTTTGTTTCACTGTAATTCAGAACAGTGAAAGAGGTGCAACTGTGAGATCAAATTCCAGACTGAAGAACAGAGATCATGCAGAGTTAATAAATATCACATTTGGTTTCAAAGCTCACCTAAGCTACTCAGGAACTCTCAAACTGAAAGACCTCAACCCATTTGATTGGTCCTTTTCTCCCTTAAGCAGCATGCTCATGTATACACTTACCAAAGTCAGTAAATACAGTATCAGTTTTATTCTGTGGGTTTTCTTTCTTTGAATAAGTGATTTCTCCTTTGAAAGAGTGACCTGTATACATAACTTAGTGATTAAAATGTTCACTCTGGAAAACCATAGAGCAAAGCAGAGGGGGAGAAAAAGGTTGAATTTCATCTTTAAAAATTTTCTATCGATTAGGTAGTCCAGAATTTCACAAAGCTATGTTTGAGCTGATATTTTTTTAAAAATAACATCAGTATAAGATCTTTCAGTCCTTACTACTTCTGATTTTACAGGAAATCAGTGATAATAGAGTCTTTTGCAGTTATCACCTATCATTCTTGAGGAAAATTACTTAAATCCATGTATTTGCTGACTGGTTTGCTAACAGCGCTTTTACTTCCTCACCAAGCCAAAGCCAAAACCAATCTAATCCACTTTCCTGCCAAAACTGAATTGATCCTTATTGTACTTATACCCTAGCTAGGTTTACATGACCAAACATCAGTGTTTCAGGTCTGTCTTTCAAAGACACTCAAACAGAACACTTCTGCCTAAGAGTGCTCACTGAGAAGTGAATTATCATGGCAACTTTCCACAGAGCATCTTGCCCTTGCACTTTCTTTTACCTCTGCAAACAGGTCTTGACTCATAGAAGCTATCAAAGGCAGCATCACCTAAGAGTGACTGTATATTTTTCACAGAGAAGGAAAGCATAACTAATTTCAAATTAAAAGGACTTACAGACATGTCAGATGTTCACAGAAACAAGGATCTAAAATTGGTCACAAGGAAAACAAAGTAAACAAAGTGGAATGAAAGACAGGGGAAAAGTGTATTTCTTTCCTGCATGAACTTAAATAATTCCAATGACACATTTTTATCTGTGGCTTTATGAACCGGCCCTGGTCTTAGGGCATCCTAATATTTACATGTTTAATAAATATCTGTTGGAACCTACAACAATATATGCTTGATAGCTGACCTAAAAGAATGCTCAACTGAGTCTAGATAAAATGTAGCGACCTTTATTGTTTTAAGCCCTTGAAATCACTGGTAAATCCTACTGGAATGAGGTAGTCCAGGCTCCTCAGAAACACAAGGGTTTTTTTTAATAATGGACGCACAGACCTGCTGTAGGTCCTCTCATTTCTGTATGGAGTGTTACAGCAACAGATAAGATACTGAGCAATGAAGGACCTCTCCCTCATGGAGCATAAAACTGAATTGGCACAGTGCAGTTCAGATAGTGATATTTTCTTCTCCCAAAACAAAGATAAAGGGATCATTTGGGTTCTTGAGAAAAGGGAGCCACGTCAATATCTAAAAAATGCATCATCAACTTTTAAAACAGATGAATTATTGCCACTGTGCTAGCAGTCTGCAAAAGAGGTCACTAAGTGACATCTATAATGAATAAAATAAGCTGCAGATGAGTAAGGTGGAAATGTCTCCCTCTCAAGGCAACTTGGGCATACATACAATTGGAAATGCACACCCAGGACATTGTCTCAGAGCTTGTTACAGGTTTGGCGACCACTGCAGCTGCCCTAACACTTCCAGGAGGTGCCTGTGCCACCCACTGCCAGCAGTGTCTCAGAGCTCTTTCTTAGGCTGGGGGTATTAAGAAGCATTGAGACACAGAATTTGGTAGCATTTCTAGAGGTTTATGTTTGACAAGACTATAAGAGGTATTACTTACACATTGCAAACTAAAACTTTTATTTGCTTAACTACTCCAGGTAAGATGGAGAACAACTGTACTACAGACTGCACGAAAGTGTTAAAATTGTACATTCTCAGTGAACAAGAGAATAATGAAGACTCTGGCTCCCCTGTTAGAGAAACACACTTCACATACAGAAATATTAACTCATTGGCCCAACACCACACAGAAACTCTAGGGCAGAATGTTCCCTTTGAAAGGCTGCTGCCTGAACACAATAGTGTTTGGGAAATCACCACTCTCTTTCAGTGCATTCATCAAAGAAACAACTGTAGACAAATCTGACCGTGCATTGACTCTTCTAATCAAAATACTCGAAGTGTATCAAAATCATAACATTCTGAATTTGATGGGAGTACAGAGCAAATATAAACATACTGCCTTGTGACTACAAACTGGAATATATCTGGACCTCAGATGTGAAAAAAATACTGGCAGATATTGAAACTTGAAAATTCTGACAGAACAGGAATAGGTTAATTTTTAGCCTATAGACATACAAGCTACATAAATTATTTGTATGTTAACTCTTTTAAATTACAGAATAAGTGGAAGAGCAAACTACTATGTAATAATGTCCAGCACATTTCCCAGCTTAAGCAGAAGAAACTTCTTTTTCTGAAGGAAAAAACAATAGCACAACCTCCAATGTTGTGATGAAAAAAAAAAAAAAAAAAGAGTCTCTGTTTCCTCCCCAGAGGCTCTTCACAGAAGATTTTACAGAAGAAAAAGATGAGACCACATTCCAAAACCACAGGGTCCAAAACCTCACAAATAAGACTCGCAACTGATCATCTTGACGAGAAAGAACAAGAGGACTGGAAATAAAGCTGTACTTTAATTTCTACATGAAGGAGAACAAAAACTTTTCTCCAATTAACAAAATATCAACGCCTCAAGCTACCATATCTTTGATCTTATTCTTTGCCAGAGAAAGGAAATTTCGTCTCTTCAAAGCTTCAACCAAGTAGAACCAAGTTAATAAGGAGCAAGAAAACTTAAATAAAGGCCCTTTAAAGAGACCAAGGAAAAATTGACAGGTATAATATTTTAGTTGATTGCCTACATCGGAGGAATAAAAATAGTAATATTTCCCTGTTGGTACAACAGTAGTCATATATATTCCCTTGAGAACTGAAAGGAATTGAAATATGCAGAATTTTAGGAGCTTCATTCTTCTCATTTCTAATTTACCTTTTAGATTTGAAGAGCCTATTTTTTTCTTAACAACATAATTTACCAGCACTTAACGCAGTATTAAAAAAGTATTATAAAAAGTAATTCACTGAATTATATCGTTGTCTTCTGAGAGAACAGAGTATAAATTTACAGCATTAGACTGACAGCCACAGAAACCCAGAGGCTGTAGTGATCCACAAAACAAACTACTTCCCAGCCAGATGCAGTGGGAGCTTTTTCAAACCAACTATGAAACACATCTCATCCCTTACCCAGAAGCAACCTTACTCCTGAGCCATACCACTCGGTACTGACTGCCCCTAAAACGCTGGCAGTGGGTGGCACAGGTGCCTCCTGGAAGTGTTGGGGCAGCTGCAGTGGTCACCAAACCTGTAACAAGGCAGCCTTCACAAGAGCAGCTAAGTGACAATAATTTTCAGCCACTACTGGTGATAGCACTATGCAGTGATACTCTGAAGTCCAGAACAATTGCAAACTGATTTTCAGTCTTTCAAAAGAGCTGAAAACCTTTAAATAAAAAGCAAGGGGGGGAACAACAAACAAACAAAACTAAACAAAACAAAAACAAAAAAACCAAAACAACAACAAAAACAAACAAACAAACAAAAAAAACCCAAAACCCCCAACAACTTGGAGAAAAAAAGTGTAGGGTGTTGCAGACATGATGAAAAAATAATGGGGTGTTTTAACCTTTTTAAGGTCCATATAAGCAGCCTATCCATGTGGAAACCTTACTTTTGCCATCTGCCTGACTACTTAGCTCAGGTCAGGAAACCAGCAGCAGTTTCTAGGCTTCAGTTATCAGCTGTCTCCTTCAAGCCATTCAAACAGCAAGGGCTGCAGCAAAGGCTAACAGAAATAAAGATGACTTTTGTTCAAAAATGATCCAAAGGTACTGTATTTTAAACATTTACACTTATGAAGAGGAACTTCCCTAACAAATGCTCACGTGTGAGCCACCAGAGCCAAATTTTGGTACTCATGCTTGGGTTCCTGCTACCTCAAATGTGCCATATTTACATAAAACTCCTTTAGTCAGGTACAACTTGGAGTCAATGTAAAATTAGTAAATCCAAGGAAATCTCAGTGGTAAGCAAATTAAGAACCAGATATTGAAGTTTTTGCATGACAATTGTTTGCCTCAATGTAGGGCAACACATTGTCCTGATCTGGCCCTTCAGATGCCACTGCCCTCTCTGCTGTTACCAAGGATTTGTCACATTTTTATTTCCTTTTTTGGAATTCTACACTGGTGTCTTATGGACATGAGTAACTGCTGACTAGTTTTACAACATCATAATGTATATCAGACAATAGTAAGGTCTTTATTTTGCCTTTTAAAGTATTTGTTTACAATTTATTTGAAAAAAAAAACCCTCAGGCAATGGGCTACATAAAAGAGGAACACAACAATCATTCTGGGAAAGGTGGGCAGGGTCAGATTACTGAATTATTGGCCACACAGAACTGAAACAAAAACAAAACTAAAAAAAAAAAGAACATGATTTCTTGCATTGTGAAATCATCAGTTTGACTTTCATATTATTAAATCCTTCTTGTAGACAAACTAACACTTATGGACTTAGTCATTCCATAAGATAATCAGCACCTAGTATCTTTTTTACCTGACTTTGAATGATATCTTAATACCAGCTCATGCTGAAAGCCTGATTAGCAGTGACAGGTGACAATAGCAATGATTTCTAGTGTGTGTGGGACCATTACTATGCTGTTAAAATATAAAAGGAAAATAGTACCTCCTACAATTATTGCTTTTGAATTTGAGGAAAAGACCATGCAAAGGTGCTTTATATGGAATCCAGTTTCATCTCCTTTCTCTCATCTACAGTCTGCACCTGGATCAAATGAAAGATATACTTACTTCCCCAGCACATGGCCTAATTTAGGATTGCATTACCATCACAAATCAATGTATTCTGAACCTTAAATATGTGCAAGCAGTGATTTTCTGATCAGGAAGATGCAATACGCACAGTAGCTCATACAACCTCAAACCTACCAAGGGGAAGGCTTGGAACAGCTACCTAATGCCACACATACATGTTGCCTCTAGAGGGGCCTCAATTTGACTGTTAATTTTAAACCTGTCATTTAGTTTTGAGGAAATAACGCATGTATTGCAGGATTTTATTTTGCATTTTTAAGAAGATCTCCAGGCACACTGAAGAAAGTTGTTGCGGAATTTACACTGGTACTATTTTGCTGACCATAAAATCCCACTGTCCTTTCCTCAGATGGTGACAAATGGGTCTTGATGATAGTTGTACTAACAGAACTCAGTGAAGAAGACCACTTTGGCTTTTACCTTCAGTACTTTACATCATGAAGCTATAATGATGAAAAAAACAGTACCAAGGTATTTCGATCTAAGTTTTAAATATACTCTGCAGAAGTAACTAAGAATGGCTATTCCCTATTTTGTAACTGATGAAAACTATGCCTAGAGCCACTGTGTGACATATCCAGGAACACAACACATGACTTACTCACGATGCAGTCTGGATTCTCTACATTTTGATGCTGTTTGATAGATCATGATGTTATCTTATGAATTATATTACACAGATATTTTCAATTAAAATATATTTTTCATCTCTATTTTCTCTATATGTATGCTATGTCTCAAGTCATTATCATACTCATTAAAACACAGCAGTTCTGTATCCTATATCATCACTTAAATTAAGTATGAGGACATATAACAATACAATTTACAATACAGGCAGTATTCCCAATGCATGAGGCCTTGAAAAACAAAGCGAAGCCTCGAAGGGAATGATTCTGCACTTGAGGCCTACACAACAACCACTAGGGCTTTTCATCATGTTTTTTTAAAGAGAGCTGACAAATCTGATAGAAGGAGAAAGAGAGAAACCGCAGTTTTGAAGCTTCATTTTTATTCAAGATGTAGCAGCACAAGGACATCCAGAGGCAGCCTAGAAAACACAAGTTACAGTCAAAAATAAAGCCTGATTTAGTAGCTGAATCCATTTAGCCTTTCCAAGGCTTTGCATAGCACCTGGCATGAGGGTCTCTCTCCTGATTCATGTCTTTCAGAACTTTAGCAATAAAAATAGCAAGTTTCCCTGAACAATGGAGAGCCCCAAAAGACAAAACAAACAGTAAGTTTACATCTTATATTACAACTTGTGTACTTTCTACTCTTGCGCCAAATGCCTCTGTGTATTTATTTACCTTGGACAAGATGAAAGGTCACTCATTATGTGCACAATAAGCTAATCTCAATTGTAATTATACAGCAGGAAAAAAAAACCACTTTCATTAGAAGGTTAACTAGATTCAAAATAACCCAGTTCTCATCAGGGTGTTGCATTTATTTCAATTAAGTCAATCAACTTAACAAGGATTTAATTAAAAACAAGTTAGCAAGTCAGAAGAAGTATTTGAAATGTAATTAATAAGTATTTTAAATAAGCACGACGTAGCTAAATTAAATACATTATTCTAAGTGCAGTAGACTATGACTTCCTAACTAATGCTCACTATTGGTCAAGAACAAAAAGCAACGCACCCTGGGAATCCTGGCATCAGCTCATCCTTGCAAAGACACGTGAACACAGCGTCCAGGAGGTGTAATACTGAACTTTCAAAATTTAGATAGAGAGATGAGTGCCTATTTCTCATGAGAGGGAAAACCTGAGGTTTACCCAACTTTGTTTGCTTCAACTGCTGCTTTTCATACAAAAGAACTTTTCAAGGCAGTTGAATAAAATATAAAGTGCCTTTTCACTGAACCTACATGTTTCCATGCAGCTTCTTTCCTCTGCAAGCATTCTGCAAGTTAGGGGAGAGGGGAGCAAAGCACTAACAAACAAAACCAGAGAAAATCAATGTGAAGAGGTTAGTGCTCATGACAAGCACACAGTCTCCCAGAAAGCACCAGTAATTTACACCAGAAAGGTTCCTGTTCTGTGCCTTTCCATTGTCTTCTGGACAATTATGCATCTCATCCCTGGCTTTGCGATCTAAGAGCAACAGTGCTTTGGCCTCCGCTGCCCACAGCATCCTGACTCAGTCTTTCCAGGGATCTCTATCCTATGCGATGCTGTTATATTCTCCCTGTGTCTGACAATCCTGGGGAAGAAGAGGAAAAGAAAGAAGCAGCACTCCTCACCCTTAATTCCCCAACAACCAACAAGGAAGGCTTCTGTTCTCCTTAAGCCATCCTTAAAAATTCTTTATTCTGTTGTCACCATCAAAGACGAACATAATATAATACGAGATATAACCATATTTCAAATAGAGATACATAGAAATTAAGGACATATATTTACCCAAATGAAAGTTATTGTCTACCTCATTGTTTACAACAGACTGAGCACATTTTCTTCCACGTCCATGACACATTGAGAACAGAAGCACAGAGATTAAGACAAGAATGTTCAAAAGTGTCAGCTCCATTTGGGCAACCAAACTTGAGAAGTCTATGCCTGATCTTTCAGATTACTTCATGTTTTATTGCACTTTTCACCTTCAGACCACAGTTCCTATTAAACTGGCCCCAGCTACAGATATAAATGTTCCCTACTTAAGCTAATCAAACTACAGTTTTTGATTAAAAAGCCCTCAGAAAATAAGCAACACTGAGTGAGGAGTTATGCCTGAGAATCTTTATGTCTACATAATTTTTCCAGCACCATAGAGAAATTCTGGGCCATAGGTAAAGCAGAAACCCAGTAAGCCATGTTACAAAAACATTTCTCTTAAAGTCTTCTACTTTGCTATGAGTTGCTGCCTCTATATACAGTCCTAAAGTAAATCCAGCTCTGAGCCAGCAAAGGTTCTGTGGAAAGTAGGGAGGAGAGCCTCTCTAAGCATATAATTAACCAGATGGATCCTAATGTGTATGTACAAAGGTCCTAAATTAATCCCATATGATTCAACTACATGCTTTGCATTCCTAATTTGCAAGCACTTGACTTTATGGGTTTCACAATTCCTTGCCAGAAAGGAAGGGTTATTGGCTTCAATAATGAGTCCAAGTCTAGAGAAGGACATTGCACAGGCCATCTGCAGTCATGTTCTTATCAGTGTGTAGTTTTGTTGTTTTTTTTTTTTTACTGCCTTCCCACCTTATGCACCCATGCCCCTAACTCTAATCTGCCCAATTCCATCCATTTCTTTTCACCAGGATCTCTCAAATTAATAAATTTCTTCAGAAAATCCTGGATAGAAAGTGTTCTTCAAGAGCTCTGAAATGTACAGATGACTCACTTCAAGCAAGTGTTCTGAAGCAGAGCAAGAGAGCAAGAACAGGATTCTTTAACAAGATAATGATCTTAGGCCATGCAGGTGACAACCTGCAAGAGAGCCAGACATCTCTATAATATCTCTATAATACCACAAAATATTTTTTTATCCCTATTCATCCAGATTACTTTGCAACCAAACTGCTGTAAATTTGCAACCACTTTATGAAAAAAATTATGTTGTTCAAAGCACAACTTATGCTTTGAACCTTCTTACTTCAACTTTACTGAGGCTATACCATTGGAAGTATTTTGAGAAATACTATGCTAATATGAAAGAAATGACATGTATCTGCTAAAAGAAAAGCCCCACAATTTATATTTGGGGAATCTCAAACAGAAGTTTTGTGATGGTTGATACCAGTTTTCTGTTTTGTCAGCTGTATATCTTTGGTCTATCTCTAAGTACACATGCCCAGAAAACTTGTGAGTTTATCTGAGACAGGGAGGAAAACAAGTGTCGTGCTCCTGGTCAAAAATACTAGCAAATGAAGTACTGATGTCTCCACATCAAACTGGTTATAAACTCCTCTGCCCCATCTCAGGACAAAACAATTCAAAACAAATGGAGGATCCCATACTATTGTGCTAAACAGAGTGAATTCTGCTATTCCTGAGAAGAGTAACAGAACACTGAATGCCTTCTGTTCCCTCCCCAAACTTAATCATCTCGATAGAGCTGGTATTTCTGTTTGATTTCTTCCATGCCTTGTAGCAGAAAGGAACATATTGCCCTGAATAAGACAGACACTAAGCAATCAAAGATGTTTGGATGCAGTATAGAATGTGATTATTTTCCCTTTTATTACCTCTTTGGCTCAATCTACTGCTGCCCACTCTATTTTGCTTTATGAAGCAGTACCGAAGAAAAAACAGCCTCATTCCTTAGCTGAGATAGTATGTGTTGCTTTGTGAGCCAGTTTCCTTCTCAGCTCAGATAATGCCCAAAACCACAGTGCAACACAGAACAGTTCAATACAACCATTTGCACAGTGAACAATGCAGAATGTTGAACTGAGTTATCTATCAGAGGCACCAGATTTTTGCAGGAATATCATCTGGGATTTAAGGTGGCTGGGTTTGGGTCCTCCTTCAGACTCCATGAAAGTCTCATTCCTTCTTCAATTTCGAGGTAATTAGGAGAAGAAGTGGTGAATATTGAGTAGTAGGAAGGTGAATTGAATCCATTTTAGCTTAGTTGCCATTACTCCCAATTGTGATATATATTTAGAACAGATAATACAAAACAAAGCTTTGTCTCTCATTCAGAAGTAATTAAAGATAACCCTAGTACCACGTTATTGAAAGTCCTTCATATCCACATTCCCAGTGTTCATAGAAGCTCTCTGAAGTGCAACTTTATTAGTTGACAAAATATTTTACTCATTCTGCTGAGGAAAAAGTAGCATTTCCTTTAATGATGTTTTCATGGCTTTCCTATAAAACTGCAGCTCACCAGTCTCCACAGAGAAGACCGTTTCAAACAGAAAAATTGTTTCAGTATATGCTGTAAAGAAATAAGATTTTCAGTACAGGGTGAAAATATTTTATTCTTGGGAAACCCTTAAAAATAGAGAGTCCCTGCAAAAGCAAAGAAAGACAAATTTTCTACAGAGGGATGACAAACAAAATCATAGAAGGTATATTAAAAACTCTGGCTGACTATTTTGCTCTGACGGAGGAGACATATGTAGGCCATGTCTGAAAGTGTTTTTTTCTGATGTGATATTTAAATATTTCAGTGAAGAAGATTGCAAGCAGAGTCTACCTTCTTTTTCAATACCTTATACAATAACAGATATTGACTGCACTTTCCAATTAGCTTATTTAAAAAAATTAAATTTAAAATAAAAAATTTCCCCATAGACATAGTTCTAGGTCTCTAACAAAAGTTCCTGCCCTCCAAAATACATTCTTCAACCACTGCTGAGAAGTTCAGTGTCCACAGTTAGACAAAGCAGTACATCTGAGACCTGAGTGACATTTATTTAATTATACAGACCAATTACTTCCCCACATTTCACAGAGTAATACCTCTTTTGTAACTGTGTCATATTGCCAGATATCCATTCATTTTGAAGTCCAAACAAATAGATACTGTTATTCCAGCTGCCTAACTACTAATTCCCCATAATTCATTTGTAAAGGTCACATTTCCTCAGAGCAGAATTTCATGCTTGCATTAAATTTGGATCAAATTTAATCCTGTCGCCATTGTGACAGACATATCAACTCCTGACCAAGAACCACACTGTATCTCCCACTGCTGCACCTGGGAAAGGGGCTTCATTCCTTGTTTTCCACAGATGGCCACGGAACACTGAGGTCTCTGTGCCTGCTGGAGTGAAGAAATATTCCCTTTAAACTACCGTGCCAAATAAACCACCCTAACTGTGCAAGAGCAGTGCCAGTTCCATATCTATATTTAGCAACTAAGCTGACTAAACGTGAAGGGAAACACTACAGTACTTCAATGGAGATAGTAAGAATTGCACATTGACTGAGAGTATCAAGTGCTCTAAGAAATACTTCTTTCCAGGGTTTCCCCAGTAGCAGAAATACAAATGGCTATAGGCACTGCATGGTTGGACCCCAGGTAGCACTAACAGAAAAATTTACGAGAAAAATTTACAGTTTCAGGTGAAAATGTGAACAAAATGAATCAGCTAAGTAATTTTAAATAAAACTGCTACTCATCAGGAAGGAAAATTAGATTCATCAATCATGTGTGCACTATTTCTCATTTTCACTTGGACTCATAATGAGAAGGATGCCACAGACAAGCACACCATACCCACCTATTACATCTGACACTGGCATCATTTACTGTGTATTAAAAGGAATTCTTCTGGCACTTGCATACAATAGTGTCAGCTTTAATTGCTAAGATGAACTGAACAGCTCTTCTAAACATAGCTAAAATTTACATTTTAAAAGCAAATCAAAGGCACAAACAGGTGGAAGCACTCCATTGTGCCATATGAGGCCCTTGTTCCTACAGCTGCAAACCAGCACGAGCGCACATCCGCTAATATATCAGCTTGGGAGGAAAAGGAAAGAAGTACAGTGATGAATCCTAGAGTCCAAACAATCCCCAAAGACAAGAGTGCAGGTTTTATTCCAAAATACTGAAGCAACATGCTCGGAAATGAAACGATCTTGAAGTTTAAAAAATGATGTGCACAAATAAGCCCAAATAAGATGTGCACTAAATTATATCCTCACAGGCAAAAAAAAATGAGATGTGGTCTAAGGAAAACAACACTAAAACAGGCTTACAGCTATTGATAACAACATCTAATCACTGACAAATGGAAGGATTACTTGGGCGAAGTTCACAAGAGATGATATTCAGTATGGTATTATTTATTATTTTTATCAGTGAGCTAGATGATGGAACAAGGAGTAAGTTTTATTAAATTCAGAGATCACACTAAGCTGGGAGGGATTGCAAGCATTTTGGAGGCCATGAACATAATTCAAAAGGCACTCAAATAGAGAAACTGTCTGACAGTTGCAGCTCTCTTAGAAATGTGTACACACTGCAGAAACACAGGAAAGCTAATTTGCACCAATTCAGGACAGAAATTAAACAAAGGTTCAACTGTTGGATATTCAGATATAAACCAGGACCTAACTACAATTTAACACAGAATGAATGTAAATGATCTGTTGTCCTACTCTTAAATAACAAAAATTGGCTATCCCACTAAGGTGTATAATCAGTCTTCTGCACGTGAGACATGAAATAAATTTCTATTCTCTGAAGTTTCTCCTTTGGAAACTTCAATGGAGAGTTCAATGAGGCTGTGCTGACCTTGGTCAGTAAAGGAAGCTGCCTGTAATTGATCAAAAGCTTCAGCTGATCAAACTCAATTCACACAGGGATTGGGAAGTTCTTGCAACACTTGGCAAGATTCCTATTAAACATAACTAAATGGTAAATTGGGGAAAACTTATCTAGAAAGCATAAACAGCTAACCTGTTTTTAGATTGGTAAGTTACCTTAAAAGAATTCAGCAGCTTAGATCCTTGATGGAAAAATGAATTTATACTAAAAGAATATTGGGAAGGAGTTGAGCTTTTCTTCATAAAAAGAAAAAAAAAAAAAAAAAAGAAGGAAGGCTCCAGATGGATTGATCAATGTAAGTATATCCTTTCTGAAAGAACTGAAACCCTATAGGGGTTGCAGAGAAATGTGGCTGGGGAGGAGAGAACAGCAAGAGTGGAAATGAACAGATGGGGAGATAACGGCAGACTGGCTGATGGAGCAAAGCAGCAGACAGAGAAAGAACAACTGGCAGGGAAGGCAGCTAGTGGGAGCAGTAGGCAATGGTACTGGCTGGCAGGGAATTGCTGGAGGTTAGTGCCGAGAGCATCAAGGTCAAAAGCATTGCTCCAGTGAGGTGAACCAATGCAGCCAAGAAATGGCAATCCCCTAGATAGACAAAAGAGCCTCAATACCTGTTTTAGCAGCAAGTTAAACTTGTCACTAGATGGACTCTTACGAGGGTTCTTTAAACCCATTTATCCCCTTGACTTCGGTAGCTGTCATTCAGCATCAGGGAAAACAGCTATCATACCTCCTAGGTCATACTGCACTGTAGTCAAGCCTTTGGTGACTGTGGTACATGATAGGGCTGGTTTGTGCACGAGTGTTGTACCTCAGGTGCCCAGAATGATTAATCTGGGAAGGCAACAACCATGCAGAGCAAAAGCAGGTGGTTGTTCTCATGCTGGGCATATGGAATGGAGAGGAAGTTTGCAGGTGTGCCAGGATAAATCAGGTATGGTTTGGAAGAGCATCTTGATAAACAGTTTGAAAAATTGTCAGATTTAGCTCTCCTATAAGAAAGGAACACTTAGCAATCTTCTCCACAGCACTCACAAACAAGAGCAGCACTGATCTGTGATGTAATTCAAATGTGACTCAAGACTGAATGAGTGGAGGTCTGCCACGCTCTGGTGCAGACTGGAACTGGAACTCACTTGGGAAGTTTTATCACTTGGGAGTTTTGTCATACTGTCTTATTCCCCATAACCTGAGTCAGGGGAGGTTTGGGTTGGATATCAGGAAAAGGTTTTTCACCCACAGGGTGGCTGGGCACTGGAACAGGCTCCCTAGGGAAGGGATCACAGTATCAAGCCTTACAGAGTTCGAGAGGCATTTTGACAATACTCTCAGCAACGGTGTGACTTTTGGGGTGTCCTGTGCAGGACCAGGAGCTGGACTCAATGATCCTGATGGGTCTATCAGAATTCAGGATATTCCATGATTCTGTAATGCTTTACTGTCTTTGTGAATGAGCAGATTCAGAAATGGACTTTAACCATTCAGCTTGAATGGACACTTTTCATACTACTATCACGTCATAGTTTATTGGCACTTCCTATAGGCTTGTCAACTACCGTGACTATCTGCCTCAAAGTATTTGGTTTTTCTGATTCTTCTCCAAAGAGAGAATTCTGCATTAAGAGTATAATTTTCTTCAGCAAGTCATGGCATTGGGAATTCAGGTTTTTATTTAAGGAGCAAACCAAGTTAGTGGGTTCTTACTGTTCTTTAAGGCATTTCCACTTGCTTGGAGGAAAATGTGGTGAGGCTTACATTGCTCAATTGAAACATAAAGTAAAACTTCATAAAAAAGAAAAAAAAGTTCTACGAAACTTTTTTTTTCCTCCTGCATGGCTAAGGCTTTGTTTGTTAGTTTGGAGGGGAACAAGGACAAAAAGAAGAGGAAATAAGGCAGCATCTACTCTGTAGAAGAAAAAAAAAACAAAACCTCAATTTACAAAGAGGTTCAGAAACACTTGATTAGCAGAGAGTAAAATTAAGAAAGAAGCTATACTTCCAGATGTCACAGCTGAAACCACCTGTCTGGCAGCTCTAAATCTTCTAATTATTATCCAGAAAAAAATGGGTTGGGAAAGTTGCTTTTACTTATTTTCATAAGGGCTTAGAAGTAATTGTCCTTGAAGGAATCTTGAAAGTTTTTGATGCCAATAGCAGGTTTTTTGTTGTTTTAAGAGCATGAAACAGCATTGGACTGTCGAGGACTTTAAACTTATTTTTATGAGATCAAGAAAAAATGGGGTGGTAAGTGCAAGACCTCTAAAATAAAGGCTTTGTTTTAAATAGAATAATATAATTTACATCACATTTAGATCTACAAGAAGAGATTCAAACTGTATTACGGGTTACATATGTCACACAAGCCTGTATTAGGAGAAACTTCTGGCATCCATTTTCCCACAGAAAACACTCTAATGGAGTATGTCCATATTTTAGCTGATGATCCCTCTCGCACCACTCAGTTCTGATTACTATTTCTACTTACAAGATTTACTTTATATAGTCTGCTTGAATAACTTTGGATAAGCAATGAAGATGATGTATGGAAATTAATATGATTTATATAAACAAAATAAAAATATAGCCCACAGTAAATGTATATATCTATATCTCATCTATAGAATCACAAATAAATATAAAAATTACTTTTTGTAAATTTTCACAAGATCTACAAGCCTTTTTAACCTTTAACCAAGGCTCCCAAATTTCCATTTTTTTCAAAATAGCTTATTATTCAGGTTTATTTTTTATAGGTTGGGGTTTGTAACTGGCTCATATGAAAAAAACCCAACAAAACCTTAAAAACCCCAGTGTCCTTCCTTCCACAAACTGAGCTTCCATGCGTGAGTGGGCAGCTCTCACCACTGGTGCCACCAGATTTCTCAGAACAGAGCCTGTAGAAATTTCCTGAAATAAATGAAGGAGAGAATTAAATAACTCTTAGCTAGAAGGATACTTCAGACAAAAAGAGGCCTAGGCTTCTGTTTCTGTATCTGTGTGCAGACACCTCTTCTGACTTTAGGAAAGGAAATAACCCTATCTTCAAGTGGTCATATGGCATGTAAATGCATTATAAATTACTATATGTTTCATAAATATTTTATATTTTTAATTAAATGCATTTATAAATATAAACCAGTACTTTCCCCTACAAAATATAATGGAGACTGTTGAGAAAATAATTCTCATTTTTTCTAAAGTATCAGGCCTACCTAAACATTTGCTCAGGAATTAATATTGGGAGTCAGAAAGAAACCAAAGCTTTTTGAAATAAGATTAAGTGCAAAATTCATAAATTAATTCACTTTCTGAAATCAACGATTGCTAATAGATTTTCTCAGTGAAACCATCTTGCATATTTAAATATTATGGCTATTTACATTTCCCCTAGCTTCTTGTTTTCTTATTATTCTTCTGACTATATAAGTGCAGAAGCACACAATCATTAAAGAGGAAAGTAATGAAACCAGCTTTCTCTAGAAGTTTGCTGACTATACGAAAACTACACAGTGATGTCTCAAATCTTACCAAGCTTTTAGGGAGGGTTTTGGTTTTGCTGTTTTTGGGGGTTTTTTTTAGGAAAATATGGATTTAATGGACTTTGAGTGTTCTATGGCAGCTGATGGATTTTGTGTAGAGGCAAAATGAAGTACTTCTAAATAAGGTCAAAGCATTTCCTTTCAAAAGCATCAAAGCAATCATCAAAGGCTTCGCTGTTTTGACTTAGTATTACTGCAAGGTTGTCAAGAACATTTGAGCAAAATGCTGCCTCTTTATCCAGCTTCACTGGTATGCCAATAGCCAGAAGAGTTAATGCCAGAGCAACAGTAATATAGAGAATATCTAATTTCCACTAATCCTCAAATCCAAAATACATGTCAGTAATTTATTAATTGTAATTTATACAACAAATACATGACAAACTATAACATTTGTCTCAGTTTTACAAGCATTTTGATCATTAAGACAGAGTAGATCAAAAAAACCAAAAACCTGCATTTGGTTAGGCCACAGGGTGACAAAAAATGAGACAGCAGCTGAACCAAATGTAAAAATGCGTATCATTGTGTCTTTTTCCTCCATGATGGCTCAGGTTAAAGTTATATTAAAGCCAACAAATTTTATGGAGCATTTAATTTTTCTGTTGTCAGCAACAATTTCAGACAATGTTACATGAAATTTACCTTTGATTCCTGACTGCTATCTATAGCAAGTAAGTTTTAAAAGATAATCTTTAAGTGAATGCACTCCCATGAAAAGAAATATGGTGGCAAAGAAGGATGAACTAGAATACTCGGTTAATTTTCCAAAGCTGGAGACCAGTTATTGAACACTCTTGAAAATACATGAACTGTCCACTATAAATGCTTGTTTGCATGCTGGCCATAACACTAATTTGCAAGAGTAATCTTGGATACTTCAGCTTCAGAACTGAACTCGAACAAAGAAGTGAACTGATAAAGTATGTTTCACATTTGAGGCCTTTAATTACAAGAACTTGTTCAGTCTTATTAATTATATTCCACCCTCCCTCTCAAAAGGCAGGAAATGAGGAACAAGAAAAAGAAAAAAGGCAACAGGGACTAAAAGCATAAGCAGAGACACAGTATTTCAAATTCATAAGCTGACACATTTTTTTCACAATTCATTTTTAATTCAATACAATCTACACATTCTTTCTGAGCTTCCAGCCAGAACAACAAAAAAAAAAATTAAAAAAAAAAATATCCTAGAGAAAAAAACCTACCGGGGTCAGCAAAAGAAACCTAGAATATAGTTTTTCAAATCTACCATAGCAGTATGTGTTAATAGCCAGATAGATGATGGAAAATTATTTTGCAATAAATATTTCAGGATAATGCCAGCTATACTTATTTTAAACTACTCTTCTACTCCTGCTGATTCTACCTGCTAGAGTACAGAGGAAATACATGGACTTCAAGTTTTGATGCACTTTCAAATTAGCCTCCTTCTCCAAGCCTCTGAAAACAGCTATAAATAAGCTGCAGAAGTTGAAGTCAATGCTACAATTGAAAGTTGTCCCTCAAAACTTCCCCCCACATACAGAAAGGATAAATTGTTAATCCATTACAGGTAACTTCCTACAAGAGCAGAGTTAAAATATGGGAGCATTCAAGTCATTGTCCTCAAAGGACCACATTCACTTGCATATTTATCATCACCTCGCAGCCACCAGTCCACGAGAAAAAAACCTCAGTTAAGAAGGCATGAATAATAAAACAAGAACTAAATCTGCGGCAGCTGTGACAGTTATAACTTCACTCACAATGAAACAGGTGCCAGCAAAAAGGTACTCCTCTGAGTCTAGGCAATTCAAATGCCATCATCTTATTCACAGACATTCTTACTGACAATTCAGCTGCAATCCTGACACCGATGCAAACCCACCTATAAAAATAGGCCACCTTGGTAATTTTAAACTTACTCTTAATGAGTAACTCACAAATTCTGCATTTGCAGCAATAGATTGAAAAATATCCATCAGGTTTTCTGTGATTGTATTATTCACCTTCCTAATGAAAATAAACATTGTTCCAATGACAAGTTACATTTTTTTCTAGGTAAAAAAATGCAGAATTTATCCTTATAAATGCAGAATTTATCCATTTAAATGCAGAAAGCCAATGACATCCACATTAACAGAATCACAGAAAATTAGAAGTGACCTTGAAAGTTAGTCATCCAGTTCCAATCCCCCTACCATGAGCACCTTACAATAAGACCAGGCTGCTCCAAGCCCCATTCAACATGGCTCTGAACACTTCCAGGGATGGGGCATCCCCAGGTTCTCTGGACAATCTCTTCCAGCACCTCATCATTCTCACAGTAAAGAATTTCTTCCTGATATCTAAATCCACCCTCTTTCAGTCTGAACCCATTTCCCCATGTCCTGTCACTACATACCCTTGCAAAAAGTCCCTCTTCAGCTTTCTTGTAGGGCACTTTACGTACCACTGGGATAGGTGTTGCAGATCCCCCAGCTGGAGCTGCAGCTTTTGCTCCCAGACAAGCACCCACCATTCTGCCTTCATGGACAGGTAGGATGAGTGCCCTCAGCCCTGTGGAGATAGCCACAACCAGGTTTCTGGGTTATGTGCACTATGAGTCTCTTCACTCAGCCTTGGAACAACGTATTTCCTCTAGCATCTGGACATCACCATTAAAAACACACAGATCATTAAGATGTTTTAAGCACTTATGAATTACAGAAACAGTGAATGAAGCTAAGTTAACAAATTGTTAAAAAAGCTTTTATTCAGACCCATCTCTGCCACAGTAGTGACAAAATGGAGAAAGAGAGAAAAACACATTGCTCTTTAATGACATTTTAGGACAATCTAATATGATATGGCTTGGTTGAGGCTTCATTGATCCTGACAATATCACCACTACAGACTTAGATATGCTGTTCACAACTTGCCCATTACCATTTACAAGGACATAAATGCTCAGTCTGGAACTTATTCTTCTTCATTAAAATGAGGTTAGCATAACTTTAGTTAGAGAAATTAACTTCCTAATATTTCAGATAACTCTCCTTCTTAGCCCACATTTAATTCAAAGCATAGCATGGGGGCTTTTTTGCAATGGACAGAGACATTTTATAAATAAGGAAGGCTATGTGGTAGAAAGTCACAAAATCCCCTCAAAAATCACACACAAAATGAAAACAGGACCCAGAGCTGAATGCGGGGGGGAAAAAAAAAAAAACAAAACCAAAAAACAAACTTACATAGTACTATGACAACACGGATATTTAGTTTGACTTTACCACAGACCATCTACTAAACCAAAGAACAGCAAGCTCATGTTACCCTAAAGGAGGCATAGGCTATACCTGAAATACAAACATTTCACCAGACCAAACCTACAGGACCCTGTTTTCATTTACACAGGGTTTTCCTCATACATATTTAGACTCAGTATATACCTATGTACTGAATTTCTTTACTGCCAGAGAGAAGTGTGAATGTGTATTAATGCAAGTGAGACCCAGGTTCCCCTAAAAAAGCCCTGCTTCTGTGTTGGGCCTACCCAGAATGAACCAGAGTTAGTAACAAATGAGCATGTTTAACTCTGTTATAAAACCATTTACCATTTATGGGTGGGAGTGTCTGCATTATATTTTGCTTTTAATAGTGCTTGAGGGAAAATCTGAGGTATTTAATAATGTCTTTGCCTCAGTCTTTAATTATAAGGCCTTTTGTCTGGATACCCAGCCCCCTGAACTATAAGACAGGGAGGGGAGCAGAATGAAGCCTCCAAATTCCAAGGGAAAATGGCCAACACCTGGAACACCACTTAGACACACGAAGTCCATGTGGCTGGATCCAAGGGGCTGGAGAGGATCCACCCAAGAATGCTGAGGGAGCTGGTAGAAGTGCTCACCAAGCCACATTCCATTATTTACCAGCAGTCCTGGCTGACCGGGGAGGTCCCAGTTGACTGAAGGTTGGCCAACATGACATTCATCTGCAGGAAAGGCTGGAAGGAGGATCCAGGAAACTACAGGTCTGCCAGCCTGACCTCACTGCCAGAGAAGGTCATGGAGCAGATCATTCCAAGTGCCATCCCACAGCCAGGGGATCAGGCACTCCCATCATGGGCTTGTGAAAGGCAGGTCCTGCTTTGCCAACCTGATCTCCTTCCTCTATAGGGTGGCCTCATTGATGTGTGAAGGAAAGGCTGTGAATGCTGTCTATCTGGACTTTAATAGCATCTTTGCCACAGTCTCCCACAACATTGTCCTGGAGAACATCGCTGCTCAATACTTGGATAACTGTGCTATTCATGGGGTAAAAAATATGGCTGATGGCTGGGCCGCGAGAGAGGTGGTGAACAGTTACATCCAGATGGCATCCAGTTACAAGTGGCATTTCCCAAAGCTCTGTACTAGGGCCACTCCTGGCCTGTTCAATATCTTTACTGATTATCTGGACAAGGGGATTTGAGGGCACCCTCAGTCAGTTCACAAACACTACCAGGGCAGGAGCATTGATTTGAAGGGGGATAGAAAGCCTCTACTGAGGGATCTGGACTGGCTGGATCAATGGGCTGAGGTCAGTTGGATGAGGTTCAGTTTGGCCAAATTGCAGATCCTGTATTTTGGTCACAACAATCCCATGAAGCACTACAGCTTTGGGGCAGAGTGACTGGAAAGCTGCCTAGTGGGAAGGGACCTGGAGGTGCTAGTCAACAGCAGCTGAACATGAGCCAGCTGTACCCAGGTGGCCAAGAAGGCCAATGGCATCCTGGCCTGTATCAGCAATAGTGCAGCCAGCGGGACCAGGGAACAGATCATCTGCTTGTACTCAGCACTGGCGAGGTTGCACATTGAAAACTGTTTAGTTTTGGGTGCCTCACTCCAAGGAAGATGTTGAGGCACTGGAGAGTGTTGAGAGAAGTGCAGTGGAGCTGGGGAAAGGTCTGGAACACAAGTCCTGTGATGAACAGCTGGGGCAACTGAGGTTGCTTAGCTTGGAGAAGAGTAGGCTCAGGGGAGACCTTATTGCTCTCTACAACTACCTGAAAGGAGGCTGGTGAGCATCATTATCTTCTCTTAAGTAGGAAGTGATAATACAACAGAAATTGGCATCAAGTTGCACCATGGGAGGTTTAGGTTGGACATTGATAGTGCTGGATTAATGGTTGGACTCAATCATCTTAGAGGTCTTTTCAAACCTAAAGCATTCTGTGATTCTCCCCTGAGAACAATGGATAACTGCCTTTTTTATCCAACTCAGAATTAGAGCAGCACAGTGACCAGTTGTGCATTTTCCCACTCTGGCATTTGGAAGGTGAAGACATGCTGCATAACATATTTCTTTGACTAAGATAGGTTGTAGATTTCCATCAGAACATTTCCCAAGTCTTATGCTAAAACCCCAACTGCCCAACTGTGGCAATGGATCCAGAGAATAATTTAAAAGGCAGAAGTAACATAAAAGACTGAAATAAGTTATCTTTAAGGAAACATATGTACACATATCTATATACAATGTGTACATATGATATACAGTACATATAAATTTACATGGGTACAAATTTAATTTTGGAAAAGATCAACAGCAATAGGAAAGAAACTCAGATTATCTGCATTTTATAGTGAAAAGTGTTTTATCATTTCAATGGATGCTATATTATATTTAGTCCAGTTTCTAGCACTTTTTAAAACAGTCTCTGCACAATCACCTAGCAAAATCACAAATGAAAGATGTACTACCTACCTCATGAAGCACCTAAGCCATAGGAGTGCTGATCTGCATTATATTATACATGCTGATCTATCCTATATTACAATCTACAGTTTAGGCAAAGGCACGCAAATGAAAAATGAAAGCACAGAGAAATCAGGCAACAGGTCCAGCTATACAGCAGAGACTAGGGCAGAATTAAAATGAGATTATGAGATCTGAACTCCTGCATAAACTATATTAAAGTTTTCTTCCAAAGCATGCTGAGAGGGCTCACCTCCACCCACCACTTAAGATACATTAAAAATAAAAAAGCAACAACTGCTCAACAAATTTGTGGAGCAAGTCTTTTCACTCTAGGCAGCCAGAGAAACCACTGTTCCCAAAAAGAGAACTCACAAGTAAACAATTGCGTATTTTCTCTTTTTTATTATGTTTTTAAAGAAAAACCTTTTTTATCAAAGCATAATCCAAAATTTTTATCATGGACAAGTAAAGAGAGTTTAAAAATGCAACAGAAAATGCAGTCTTTTTAACAAAATACAGCTTTCAAAGAAGATTTTAAAAGATTATTTTTATCCAATTTAACAGTACAAACCCCTCGACATGATACAAAGGTAGCTTTGATGCTACTGCATTTATAACAATGTTTTATTCATGTATTTCTTTTGTAGCTCTGTCACTAAGAATCGAATCAGCTACATACAACTTAATTCTTCCCCTGATAGTTGCGTGATGAGAAAGATGGTATTGCTTTCTGATTGCAGTAAAACAAAACGAAATACATTACCTGTCTGTTCTACTCTGAGTAACAAATTCAGTGAGTATGAGAGATGACATGCATGGCTATTTTTCAACAGAGTTGTCACACATATGGTTTTTTTTGGTTATACATATTTTTGTCTTTTCCAAAACTGCATCTACAGCTGGGGACCCAAGTCCCTGAAGTGCTATGCCCTATTATCCTTTATATTTTTTTATTTGGTTACAACAGATATTTTGTGATACCAGTAGTTAAAAGGAAAGAGCATATTATTCACCTAAATATTTTCCATTCCTAAATAGTGAGGGACTCAAATTGCTTTGTTAATAGTAAAGATACCATAACCAAGCCACACTTATGTCCACTACTACTTTCACATTTAATCTGAAATTTATTTTAGCGCAGCATATGAGGGAAACTGTTTAAATCTATGGAAATGAAAAATCAAATATTTATTTTCTCTTCAGATTAAATGGTATTGCAGCTAAAAACTTGCTAGCAAAGTGGATTCCAGTGTCTGTGGATGATAACAATCTAGTGTCACATGACAAAGCAGAGTGTGGTATTGATTACTTCACAATAGCATACACAAGGTACAAAAGTACCTTCAAAGAAAACCTCAGGTTACCCTTGCTGAGGAAAAAAAGGAATTAAATTACCAAATAGGAAAATGTCTTCTTGTCAGAAGAAAACCCCCCAGGCTTCACATCCTGCAAACGCAGATAAGTCAAAAGAAGACCTGTTACACAGCCCAGCTCCCTCCTACAGCCTCTGCAGAAAAATGGCATATCCCTTCCATCAATACTCCAAGCCTGAAAGAAAAGTCACAGAATGTGCAAATTACAGATTCCCAAGGATAAAGAGTCTTCAATCTCATGTTTAAATGGGAAGTTCTGGAGAGGAAAAAATCTCAAAGATTAGAAGATGAATGTTATTAATTATCCTGGACATGTGAAATTGATGTTAGTAATCTGACATAATCAATGTCTTTGGAATTTGGCCTCAACTTTGAAGGAACATGCCATACATTAAAAGTAAATAGCAAAAGCAGTTTGATATCAAAGCTATTGAGTCCAAAATTTGTAGCTTTGGAGGAATAGTAAGAATTCACTGTAAGTGTAATTTGAAGTTAAGATCCATAGGAACAGAAGAAATTACCATTCTAATTCATGCAGATTCTGCTCTAGTGCTGCTGTGTAACGCAACAAGATGGATTCTCCTGGCGGTGGAAAGCAATTTTGAAGTTGTTGGTACTATTGTATATGAAAAGAAAACAAACCAAAAACCAAAGACAAAAGCACCACAGATGTGGCCAAAAATGGCAATGGGAAACAAAAGAGAATCAGAGGAACACTAGCAATACAAGCATAGAAGAAAGCTCAGAGAGTAAATTTCAAGCATATTCTTGGCACTAAGGAGAATCTTAAGAATAAAGAGACTCCCTTTATTATTCCCATTCTTCTTTTATTTAGGAAGATATAATTTTATGAAAATTTGCTCTGCAAACAAATGAAGATGCACTGACTATTATAAGCAATTATCTTATCACTTTTTCTTCCCAGTAGAATAACCTATGAGAATGTGAATACCAACTAACCATTTATCTAAAAAGATATTGCTCTATATACTCCCTTTTGGATATAGTTGGACTACAGTCAAATACAACACTGATCCTAATTGTGAGTCTGATGTTACAGAGGTTCAAAGAAAGTATGACCATTAAATCTCTTAGTGGCATCCACCAATGTTTGAAATAGCTGGGTACAGCTCTGCCAAACTGTTCATCAAGAATGCCATTGCTTTGCCATTGTAGGCACTGCAAAATGATGCCTGAAGTTCCCTTGGAAGCACAGCCAAGAGAGAATTATGCATTGCATCTTCTTGACTACTTGTCCATGGGTTTACTGTGGATTCAGCTAATGCCATAGGCTTTTGGCAGCTGGCAGTATGCACAGTGTAAAACATCATTCAGCTTCACTGTCTCAATCATTGTGCTCCATAGAGCAGAAAATTAACTTCGACAGATTTAAAGGAGGTTCTTGTCATTTACTGTAATTCATATAAATCATTATATATATGATTTAAAATCTCATCTGTAACTTCCAAAGAATGATGACTGAGTCAGTGTGATTATTTTATACCATTATAGAAAAAAGCCCCAAACCTGAATTATGAGTTATGATCAAATGTTCATTTTCACCCCCATGGACAGAAGCATTGACATAATTTTTATCTCTAAACATTCTTCCATTTTCAGAGAAGCTTATTTCTGTATCATCTAACCTTAACTAACATGAATAGCAGTATTTTCTTTCATATTTTAAGTGGCTAAGAATTTTCTGCTGAAACTACCTTTTTAATGGAAAAAGAGAATTTAGAGGTGACTTTTTAGCATACAGTGTGTCAGGTTTCACAAATTTTCTGTAAAATTTAAGTAGCACTCTTCATTCTTCTTTGTACATGCTGCTCTTTGGACACCAAATTCCATCCCCCACTGGGGACAGGTAACTCAAAAGCCAAGCATCACCTGAGGAATTAAATTATCCTCAATCCAAAGAATCCATGACTTTATGTCACAGAAAAACTGCACTTCCAATGTTCCTGTGGAGCAGCCTACCCGGGAAAGCCTTTTTTAAGTTTCTGGCCCCAACACACAATTCCTATCTACCTAGGCAAATTATTTCCTTTTCTGTTTCACTGCATAGTCTTCAGCCTCTCAGTGTCCACACTGCACACATACTAGTTTGCACACAGACTCCTGCTTGGAGCAATCCAAGTAGTTCCTTTGGTGAGAGAATCTGATCACAGAAGAGAAGGTGACATGCTCCAAGATCTGTGCACAGGCCAGCTCACATCATGGTCCACAAATCACTCCTTAGCCCCACACCAAAGAACCTCCCAAGAACGGTGCACCTCAGTCTCCAGCTATATTTTCTTTGCAACTCCAAAATTTTTCATTGGCCAGAGATACCAACTCTACACCTCAATTCATTTGCAAACAAAGAAGTCAGGCTGGATGCAGGGCCTGTAAGAATGTCCTCAAACGTGGTACTGGAAGTGCCACTGAGAAAAAACCTTCCTTTCAGGCCCCCTTTGTACCACCAATGTTAAGGCCAGCAGTTTAAGAGTTTTGAGAGGTTTTGATCAAGTGTGCTACAGTCTCCTTGAAGTCTTTAATATTTACACCAATGGTGTGTTAGTTCTTTCCATATCATCCACCTGTCTTCTTTTTACCACAATGATAGGGAAGAGATAAAATGCTAATTTATTAAATAATTTCCATCACAAGATAAATCTCTTCATTCAACTGTTAACATTTGCACATCACTGATGGAACGATTTTAGATTTTTTAGTAGCTTCTGAATTTGAATGCTTACTTAATGCCTACTGTTGTTTTATCTTTGTTTATTCTACTTAGTCACCAAGGCACACTGGACCCATATCTTTGGGGAAGTCTGCTGCCTCCATGTGGGCTAGCTTCAGGGTGTCAGGAAAACACTTTCCTACCCTGATACAGCCCTCAGATTACTCTCCACTACTAATTCTTCAGGTAGGCAGCAATGAAAAAGGGGCATGAAAGGATATTGTGATATTATGTGGGAAGAAATTTAGAAGTTCAAAAGCCCAACCAGAATGTTATTTAACTATTGCTGTAAAAGACAATAAAAATGGTCCTATAAATAATTAGCAAAAAAAAAAAAAAGGCTAAGGAGACTCTTCATCCTTTATGAGATGTGGGGAAATAAACACTGACAAACAGATGGGGAAAACAGTGAGATACTTAAAGCTTTCCTTGCCTCAGCCTTTAGTAGTAAGACCAGTTCTCTGGGCACCCCATTCCCTGATCTGGGAGACAGGAACAGAAAGCAGAAGGAAGCCCCCACAATTCATACTCCATGGGAAAATGGTCAGGGACCTGCTACATCATGAGCAGAGACCTTATTGCTCTCCACAACTTCTGGAAAAGAGGCTCGAGCCTGACGGGGGATGTCTCTTCTCCCAAGTAACAACTGATAGGACAAGACAAAACGGTCTCAAGTTGCACTAGGGCACATTTAGATTGAATATTAGGAAGAGTTAATTCACCAAAAGGTGGTCTGGGATTTGAACAGGCTGCCCAGGGAGTCACCATCCCTGGATGCATTTAAAAGCTGGGTAGATGTGGTGTTTAGGGACAGGGTTAATGAATGGATTTGGTAGTATTAGGTTAATTGCTGGACTTGGTGATCTTAAAGATCTTTTCCAATCTAAATTATTCTATGATCCTGTAAACTGACCAATGTCTGTTTATCAACCCAAAGCAATTACGTTCTGAAACAAAATTCTACACTGGCAACCATAGCAGGAATCCATAAAGAAGCGGAAAATAGGAACTAAATATTTATAGACTCCAATTATTATTTTAAGTGAGAGCTAGTAATTGCTGTTCAACAAGTACCCAGTTTCCCAAGGAACTTTTCTGGCATGCAAACAGCAGATGGCAGAAACTGCAATTATTAAGCTATGTTTGGAGGCTACTACCAGCTTGTGTAAGAATTCTTTCCTAATATTCATGGGGAATGGGAGAAGGTATCCTCTAAAGGTATTGGGGGAAATTTTTTTCCCAGAGGAAATTTACTTCAGGAAGATATGCGAATATTCTTCTACACTTGTGAAATTTCAGCCTCAACCACGAGTGTTGATTTCAGTCTCAGTCTTGAGTGCCATCAGCTTCAGGCATCCAGTTTTGCCCATGTGCTCCCGATGCCCCATGGTGTATTCAGGTTTCGCAATAAAAGTAAAATATATAGAGCACAGTCATGTCTCACTCAGCTCCTACAGATGGGCTGACTGATTTTCAAACAAAGTATTTAAAAATTATAAGAAATTTAGAAGAAAGATTGACTGAAATAGCTATCTCATCTGCATTTTCACATTTGTTTTTGTACACCTCAGTGCAAACTGTACACACAGTTTGATTAGTCCTGCTGTGTACTTCTCAGGGCACTGTAATTGGTTCAGAAGCAAATCAGAGATCTTCTGAGGTGCACCTAAACTCAGGAGCTATGTCCTTAGACATTTTTAAATGGAAAAGAAAATAAACGAACAAAGAATCCAAACCCAAGAACAACTCAGCAGCATCACCCAGTGCTTTGACACTCTATAGCAGTTTTCTCAGAATGAAAGATGGAATGCAGAAGCTGATGATTTAGTGGTCAGCCCAAATGAAGTCCAGTGAGAGCCAACTAGCATCCTCCCTTTCTTTCCCCCTCCAAGTGTGATCACTGTAGAGGAACCTAAAAAGAAATCTCACAGGGATAGAAATAGGGTGAAGGACTGCTATTTCCATTACAGTACTTGTATTTCTTTAAACACTGGTCTTTAAAATCTGAGATTTCAGAAAAGGAAAGAAGTCTCATGCTTGCATAAATAGACAAAGGCAGACATATACTCTTCTTCTTGCCTTGCAAGAGAAGATGGGAACAAAAGACAGAAGTGTCCCCTGCAATAGCTATTTAAATGTCTTCATTTAAACAGAACCTGACACATCATTTTTAGCTGCTTAAAATGGTTATCAGATTCCCTCTTGCACTGCAAACCACAATAAAAATCTTAACAACCAAGAGCTGCCTGGGGTTTTGGGCTGTAGTGTTAGGACTAAGCAACAAAGGAGAAAAGCAAAAGCAGACCGTGTCTCTCACACATGTATGTCCTGCTCCACACACATAGTTCAGACACTACCATGTGTTCCACAGTGTGTCTCACCACACAGTGCAGATCAGCAGACACAAGACTGGAGCATCTAAAGTGTCTGCAAATCCACCCTCCTATACCCCATGGAGGCAAGCAGATAAGCACATTGTTAGTCTCAGCAGCTGCTTAAGTAATTAACAGACCCATTTACAATTCAGCTCTGAATTTGTTTTCACTGTCCCTTAATAAGTTCCGGTGGTATAAAAACTGGTTTAGAATCCTTCCAACCCCCCCCCCCCCCCCCCCCTTACAAAGGACAAGATAGAGGTTACATTTATGTATAAAGATGAATATTTAATATTTATATTTAAAGCTACTTATGTACCTCAGACCAAATCAAATTTCTCAGTACACATAGTTAGTGCTTAGACTAGGCTGGAGGAAGAAGTGAGTCTCTGCTGAGCTACAAAGAACCACACATGCAGCCAGGTTTATGATCAGGAACTCAATACATCTTTTTTCAGCATAATTCTCCTCATCTGCCTATTACATTTACTCACATCACATTCAGGAACACTTCAGGAGTCAGATTTTGTTCTCACATCCTCCAATATGCCTGAGTTGATGTAAGTCTTCACACGCCTTTTGTTTTTCTTCTGTTTTTGTTTTTTTTGTTTTAAAATCTGTTTTAGTTGAAAACATACCATATACGATAAATGAGAAAAAGCTAGAGAAGACAATGAGAATATTACCAAACACAAATATATCATATAATACTATGCAGAAGCGTTGTTTGAGTTAATAAAATGCAAGATAAGAGCAACATTACAACAACTAACAACTCAGCATTACAACAGCTAAATACAGAACCTAGCTAAACAAATTTACCTGTGGGCAGCCATGACCTAGAAACATTAAGTTCTTTATTCTGTATCATTACAATCTTTTATTATCACCTCCACTATTCCTACAAGCACACACACATGCACACACAAAAAAAATCAGAGACCATCCACAGCCTCTTCTTGAGGAGTTTCTGTCTGGAATTGTTAGCCAGCTTTGCTCTCCCTGAAGCAGAGGAAGTCTGTACTTTCTTGTCCTTTTATCAGCTCACTCCTTCTGCTCATTATTAATAGATAAATACCTCCCCCAAAAACACATTCACCCAGTTCTGGTCTGGAAACTGTTTTTCCTACCTAAGAATGCAAATGCAATCTAAAAATCTTTCCTTGATCCTCCAATAGCATGTTTTACATATTTCAGCCAGAGAGATGAGTGTCCATTTGTCTATCTTACAGGTTCAAAACTTGCTGTTGTGACTTGGTATTTCTTACCTTGAAATCTTTTATATGGCATAGTTCTGAAGAGATTATTTTTTTTAATCACTGCAATACCACAATCTGGGATCCTACAATCAATCATGCTGGGCCTCATCTGCTTTGCATCACTTGGCAATTTAGGCTGTGCAAGCTATATTAAGTGATTACAGATTTTCATACGAATGGCATGTACAAGATGTTCCAGCTTACTCACGCTGAATCCACCAACTGCAATAGGCTGTTAAAGTATTTTTTAATAGGTATTATACTCACAAATATCCCTTTGTTAAAACGTGATATTTGGAGATGCCAAAATAAGTTATTGCTCTGTACACCCTTATGTTCCAAGGGAGTTGAGAGTTCTTAGTGCCTCTGTAAACTTCATGTTTTCAAGTCCAACAACCAACTACCTGAAAGTTCACTTAACTGTTATGACACACCATCACTGTCAGAGTCAGATAATATACAGCTCTGAAAATCCACTGATCCATCCCAGTCATGCTAAGCCCTTCTACTTCCTCAAGTTTTTGTTCTTATTCAATTCAGTATGTGTTCCCCTGGGCAGGTGGCATCTATAGGTCAGAGCTTCCCTGCTAGAAGCCCTGATACCCTTGGGTACCACTGGTCCTGCCCATCGGTGTCTCAGCCACTTTTATCTTCTCTTCAACCCCAAACTCTCCACAGCAGTCTCTACTGTTTCAGCTCAGAAGTCCTAGTGCCCTGCTGGGCTCTGTCCGACACTTTAACATGCTCCTTTAATGTCACAGAACTGGGTAATCTGTGCACATCGAAGAAAATAAAAAACAAGCTGTCATTCAAACAGAAGACAAAAGATATTAATCATTTGGTATTATCACCACACAGCACGTGTGTGCATATGACTAAGACATGAGGGAGGAGAACCATATGCACCAAGCTATTTGCAATGCCGACCTGAAGAGGTTTTCCAAATTAGGTCATGGATGACAAGAGAATCAATACAGATCACATAGACCCAGATGCAGTATTTTCACATTCCTCTTTTTAACAGAAATGAGGTGGTATGAGGACCTCTTGGATAAAATTTATGCAATATGGGGTTTCATAAGACTGAGGTAACACTGATAACATTGTGAAGAAAAAAAAAAAAACCAGAAAGATTTTGTGGAGTTTATTTCAGTTTAGTTCAGGAACTGGAGCTGCTCAATTGCCTTACTGACCAGGTGTTAGTAAAGAATCAGTAAAATCTATTTCTATCTATGTACAGCTGACATGTTGCCAGTTTTTTCTAGAAATAGACATTACTGAGGCTAGCTCTCTCTTCTTACCTTCCACTTGAATCACTGCAATCTGCTCTGAAGTTAGAAAATATTTGAAAAATTCAGTTAGCATAGAAGTAGGCAATATTTTAGAGGCAAACCATTTGGAAACAGCCATCTGTGCTCGAAAATTGTTGGAAAATTTAGAAAAAATGCCACTTTTCTTTTTTTCACTAGTTCAACTCTTTTTTACCCTTTCTGCAGTGGACTTCTTTTCAGTATTAGTTGTGGAAAAAAGATAGCTTTACAGCCAAACTTTGTGTGATAGCCTACACAATACCAATTCATTTGCACTGGCCAGAGACCCAGGCATCCCTGAGCTACTTCAAGCCCCAATTTTTTTCAGATACCTCTTCTCTTCTGATCCTTCCACTTTATTATCTCCCTTCTACTTATTTTTCACTCTTTGCTTCCACCACCAAGACCACATAAACAGCCAAGAAGTCAGTATGTTGGTTTAGGTGGGATGCAACTGCCAGCAACAGCACCTTCACCAAAAACCTACTTCAGTAAAAAAAAACTTATTTTTTCCTTATTCTGATAGAGCTTGGATTTTCTGGCTGTCAGACAAAGCACAAGCCTTCCTACAGGTCTCTGAAGGAGACAAAATTTAGCAATAATTGGTTGCTACTTATTTTAAATAAAGTCAGGTATGGTGATAGCAATGATGTCTTTATTAAGCAGCAGACCATTTCTCTGCCTCACACATGTACCACATGCCTCCCTACATTTTCTTTTAGCTAAAAAGGCATTTCTATGGAGCAGATCACTGATTTCAGTTAAAGACAACTGAGAACTCACCATTTGTGAGACGTTTAAATATTCAGTAGGTTAAGAGAGTGTATGCAGTTATGAATATATTTGATCAGAAAAAAAGACACATTTACTGTTGCAGTAACTCAGTGTAAGTTTCTCGCCACCATCTATTGTCTCCATAAGCACTTTTTCCCATTACACATGAAAAAAGGAAAAGTCCTTTGCATTTATAATTAAAGAAATTAAACTGTTCCTTAATATATGTGTTTGATTCACAAATGTAAACAAAAAAATCTAGAATTCCAGCTAAAAGCACATACATTTTTCATGGCAACTTCATGTTGCTGGAAGCCTTTCTTTTCTTATTCCTACTAGAGATGGCTTAAGTAGCAAATATATCATTACCTTCAAATGGAAAAATAGCCATTTTGTTCCAAAATATGCTAAAATTACTCCTAAATTCTACCATTTATATTTTTTCTTCCACTCCCTTCCTCTGAAATATTTAAACAAACATTAGAAAATCCTATTTGTAGTATCAGCAGAAGCTCAGAAAGCTGTTAGGTCAACGTATATACACTCTGTTCACTGACCCAAATTATAAGAGACTAACTTCAAAACCACTGACTGAAAACTAACCTTAAACACTGAGCAAGTGTAACAGATCCTCTAACTACACCTCTAGAAGAAATGCATTAGAGATGCACTAGAAAAAAGTCACAAAACGCCAAAGAAACAAAACAGAAAAAAGAAACAAACAAACAAAAAAACCAACAATACCTAAGCCAGAACTATTAGGTGTTACATGAACTCAGACATGAGTTTCTTTTTGGCAGGCCACCACAGTGGGTCAGCTCTCTGAGAAATGGAGTCTGCGGCTCAGCTTCCAGCCTGGTATCAAACAAATTGCTTCTGCTCTTTACCTGACACAGACACACTTTGTCAAACAAAGAGGAAAACAGACCCAGCCTACTTGAATCCAGGGATCCTTCCCCAGATGTTCAGTTCCCAGCTGCACCCCACTACTTTGTGACATCAGAAAGCAGTCTGTTGACCAAAGGACACCCCACTGTTTCCAGACACCAGAAAACCATCAGCCTTCCTCCTGGAACCATGACGCTTGAGAAGATACAATGTACTTCAGCCAATATTCAAGTCTCAAGACAATACAAAAATAAATATTTATGCTTCCTGTTCCCAAGTACTGATGAAATGGAGAAGCTGTTTTTCAGGAGCTGAATCTGGCCTTTTACAGAAAAATTCCTTCTTGTCCCTAATTCAGGTGATTCATTGTCTTGTACAACTGTAAGACCACTGGCTCACCAAAGAGCAGGATCACAAGAACAGATGAAACCGATTCCTGAAATAGAACATAATCAATGCAGTCCAGGTGCCTCCAGGTAGTCACCTTTGCTAGCCAAAGAAAGCCATCATTTGCTACCATTGAACTTCATCAAATAATTTCTTTGATATGGTCATTTGCTCTACAGCTTGTTAAATCCTTTATCCTACTAGTTGCTATTCATCTCCTGGATTTTAAATGGATTTCCTACCCGAGTAAAAAATTGTATTTATTTTATATTGAGCGTTCCCAGAGTACTTCAAGCACACACAATATGTCAGGTCTGGATCTTCAGATAAAAATTATCAAGTTATCCTGCCTTCAGCTTTGACTACAGTCCTTGCTTTAAGCCAAACTGAGGATGGCAACAACTATGCACAGCTATTGCCTTTGGCATGATCCCACATGAAAGCAGCATGACCTTGGGAGGCTCAATGAAGAAGGAGCAAGGCAGGGCATTCTCCTCACAGCATGGTGATACATACATAGAAATCATCTACTCATTCCCCTCTGCTGCTGCAAATTAATGCAGTACCAATTTCCTCACATTCCATTGCAGATGATTCGGGTTACCTTCCATGATTTTATCTGCAAAGTTATCAACTTCTTAGAAATAAATATGGTTTGAATACACATATTTTGCACTAGTTCTGCTACTTTTCAGACCTATCACCTATCCTTTAATTATATCAACACTGATTAAAAAGAAAAAATAAAAGCATGCCTAAAATAATTTTTTGGTTCAACTCTCAGACATGCATGAAACTAGCTGATATTTATGACACAGATCAGGAGTGACGGAGTGTCTATTTCTGGTATTAAAAGAATTCCACCCCTTCTAGAGAACTGTCCTCTTCCCATTTGAGCTTGGTTCTGTTTGTTCCTGCTTTACAGAACAGAGTACATCAAAGGAAAATAATAATGTATTTTGGCAGCTACAGCTAACAAAGAAAGCACCTACTTGAAGACTTGAGGACAGCAAACTAAGGTTATGTTCATAATGTTCTAGCCAAGAAAACCTTCAGGGAGGTATGCTTACAGTGAAAGCAAAGCTGGAAGCTTAGTCCACAAATTTCAGTTACCAGAATTGTAGGGAAGGAAAAACAGAGTTCAAAAGAAGCTGCAAAATAGAAAGCAATTAGCCTTCAGTGACTTTTTCCATTTGGGAGAGTCCTCACAAAAAATTATAAAGTATTTTCTCTCTCATGTCTTACTTATCTGGATATAAAACGTATCAGGAGACGGGATTGTCTCAAACTGCAAGGAAGTCTCTGCTTTGACTGATGCTGTGGCTCAAGAATCATTTCAGATAGAGCAACTCAGGCTGCTTCTAAGAACCTGCAAGTGTCCTCCCTGGAAGCAAAGCTGTAATCAGTGGGATGATGCACGTGGTCCGGTTTCCATCTGGACTACAATGTATTTTAGCAGGAAAATTGTGCCTTTCTACAGTGTCAGTTCAGAGGGAATAGACCTGGGGCTGAAGCTCTTCAAAGCTCCACTCTCTCCAGCCACATGCCTTACTGCTTTGTATTTCAGGAACTCATGACAATATGCACACAATTAAGCTGTCAGGATCATCCCCAAAACCTCAGAGGCAAAGTCAGCATAGAGGATTTTGCTCTCTATGGACTGTCCTTTGCACCTTTCAAACAAGTATCCAGAATCCTCGAGCCTACTTTAAAGTCAGAACTGATTCACTTCACTTCTCCATTTTTTTGCTGCTATTTTTATACTTGCACCTTTCTCTCAAAAAAAAAAAAAAAAACCAAACAAATTAGGTAAATTCTGTAAAAGGTAAGTGGTACTTTAAACTGCATGACTGCATTTAAACTCAAATTGAGTGTCCACTGCCTAAAGAAACAGAAGAAAGTGTTTGACTTCAACAGCTATCCTAGATATGATAGAAAAGTGAATATAACTATTAAAATTACTATTCTCAGGAATAGCCTTTTAGAGAAACTGAAATAAGAATTATCTGAAGTCAGCAATATTTTTCCATGTATGAACCCAGAGGATTTCTTAAAATGCTGACCATTCTTGCTAGTTCCTCTGAAATCAACATGTGCTCTATCTGAACTGAAATACATTATTTGCCTACGATCCTAATGTAGAAAAATATCTATTAAGTAAAATAGTAAAAGTAGTTACACTTACCTAGTTATCGCTAAACAATAAATAGCAGAATATACTTTAGAAAAGTTTAAAATCTGTGTCTTTAACACCATGCAACAATAAAAGTGGACTGTATTTAACTTTTAACTGAAAATTCATGCCACAACACCTTACAAAGATGAATATATAATGGATAAGACCTGCATGGTCTGGTTTAAAATGCTAACAGCCAAAGTCATTGAATCACTCTTCCAACCAACCTAATGTGTACAAAACTTCAGTGCACAAACTGCAGTTATTTTGAACACTGCATGTGGGCACAAGCAATAGCCACCTGTTAAAGCACTGATGCTCCTACACAACATTTCAAAATACATTTTCTCCGGTACTGCCAGTAGTTATTTTTGGCACACACTCTTATTTTGTAAACCCTTTCTCCTCTACTACCTCCACTATTACCTTGACCTAACACTTTTCTTCTACTCTGAAACTACACTTTGAACACAGACAGAAACAAAATGCAGAGTCTGAGAATCAAAGAGGTATGCTGTGACTGTAGCTACAGCCATGCAAATCCAGGTGGAGCTCCTATGGATTTGCCCAATATGGAAGGCAAGAAATTGCTTCAGTCTGAACCAAAGGGACTACACTGATAGAACAAATGAGGAAGAGTCTAAATAAAATAAGATACAACCAACAATTCGAATTTAAAAGAACAATGATGAACATTTGATAAACATACTTTTGTAGTGTAATTATGATCAATTTCATTCAGAAAAAAATGCCGTTTGAAACTATTTTCTTTACTAACAAGATTCTTAGGAAAAAAATAATCAATTTTATAAGATTACTTTGCAAGATTTAAATAGGAAAAAAGATCAGGCCATTTGTCTTCATGTACAACTTGATCAGATAGCATGTAATAGAGGTGACAAAGCCCTTTGAATTTTCCTCCACGACTTGAATTTCAGCTGATTTTCTTATGCAAATAAGGGCTAACCAGTTACTTTTAAAATTTCATCTCTTTTGACTACAAAAACTCTAAATAGATTATTCGTAGCTCTAGAGTTTAAGTAGTTTTGAGCAAATTCTCATCTCAGTGCACAGACAGCTATGCATAAGCCTCTCATTAAGGATAAACCGCCTCTCATTGAAATGAGAATATACCCCTAAGGGTTTCTGAATTAAATTCATGTTTCGTTATTAATCTAAATTATTTTACATTTTCATAGCACATTAACATAGTCTCTGTAACTTCATGGCAAAGGCAGATATACTCCACATAATCTGGACTAGACTATGAAAATATACAAGGCTGTGCAGTCCTAGCACATCTGTTAAAAGGTGGTGGGTTGGAAGATGCATTCACAAGACAACTTTGCTATGTGTCAAAACCTCTGTAAGTTCTCAAGGACTGTTTGCTATTTGTCAGGACCTTTCTTTTATTTTCTAATACAGCTTAAGGTACATTTTTGCCAGCCAGAAGATAGGCAAGAAGTTTGGTTTGACAGAAAATATGGTGACACCTAGAGAGGCTACCTAGAACAGAGGCTAGACAGTGTTAAAGGAATAAAGTAGGTATTTATTAAAAAGGTCTTCAAAGGATGTACCTTGGACAGTACAAGAGCCTGGCTTTGGCTCCACCCAGATGGGCAACATGTCAAGAGTTTTCACACTTTTATAAGTTTTGGTCCATTTATATATTGGGGTTAATTGTCCAATTACAGCTTCAGGTTATGAAGTCCCATCCTCCCAGTTTGCTCTCCTCACTGCTGTTGTTTTCACTTTTTGGGCCTGAAGCTGCAACGGTGTCCTTGGTTTTCAGGCTGCAGAAGGATTGTTTTGTCTAACTAAACTGTGAAGAGAACTTGCTAACACTTACATGAAGTTCAGAGTTATATACTAATGCAGTACAGAATCTGGAAAATATGAAAGCTAAAACTTAAGCATCAATGGAATATTTGATAATCAGGGTAAAGGGAGACAGAAACAGTACAAAAGCTCAGTTCAGCTCTCATGAATCCAAAGCTCTACTGTGTTTTGCTGCAGGGTCCAGAATATACCTAGAAATATATATGATCTAGATCCTGACCTTCATGCTGATTTTTTTTTAAAGTATCTATGTAACCAATTTGTCAGTTTGTGTTACACTACCCCTCTATCCACACATGACAAATACTTGTCTATCTGCCTTCAGCTATGAACTCTAAACTTTTCAGTTTTAAGCTATTCCCAATTTTTCCTTGGCTCGCTCTCAACTCAATTAAGAGTCAATTAACTGATCAACAAATCAAAATATGCTTGAAATCAAGACCTCACATACTTTTTGCCCTTAAACCTTAATGATGAGCAGATAAAAATTACATACATACCAATGAAATGCAGGAGACATGAAAAAGATCAAACTTTTTGTGTTTTGCAAACCAATGTGCCTCTGAGGCTAATAGGAAGAGAGAAAAGTAATAATTTTAGTGGGTTTTTTTTTTTTTTTGGTGCTTATTTTCCCCTTCCCCATAATTCTACAAATCATGTTATTGCTAGAGTATCCATTAGGGAGAAATTTGCTGAACAAGTTTTTCAGTTGTGTCTGAGCAATTTATTTCTTTGAAACTTCCTCAGAATAATAAAAGCATATTAAAACAAAATACTTTATTTTTTTTACTGTATATTTAATATATCCCGGTTTGAAAAACAAAAAAATCTATTAAGCAGTGGCCAGAACTTGACCTTTAACTCAAAACAAACGTGGAAAGAATTAATTTGATTCCATCTGTAGATTAATATACACTCTGTTTTGGATCTATGGGTTGTGCAGGTCTATACTTACTTGAGATGTGACACAGTGCTGAGCATTTCATGGCATGTTAGAAAAGTTCTTAGTTCTCACAAACATCAACAGGAAATAAAGTCTCTCAACCCACAGGACAGGTCTCCCCAAAGGATAGTACCTTAGACTTTATCTAAACCAGTATTTATGATTTATCATATATTTTGGTTTAGAAAACCTATATGACTAACACAACTGTACAGTTTCACAAAGGAGATTAAATCCTTCAGCTACATTGCTTCTCACTTTAAATACTAGATGTTCCAGGATTTACTGAGATGTATTTCACATAGCCAAACCCCTATCTAAGTGGGAGAAAATGCTACTTGGAGGATAATCTAAACCAATCTGGTTTAGAAATCATTATCTTCTGTAGGATTAACATTTATTTTAAAATCTGAAAATATTCATAAAGCAGGAAAACAGAATTCATAGTATACTGAAGCAAATTTTCTGCCTTAAATTGTGTAATTTGGACATTTCAAATTCAATCACAATGACAAAAAAAGTCTATGGGAGCATTAATTGCTCTGCAATTGCCTCTTAAAAGTTTTACACAGTTTTTAGTAAAATACCAAACATACAAAAATAAAGATATATATGCCAGCAACTCTTTGTTGATTGTATTAGCTTACATTTCACACTCATTACAAAATAGAAATACCAAAGTAATATTGAACCCAGTCGCTTTCCTTGGCAGCTAACTTTTTTTTTTTTTCCTAAGACACAGTAAAAACAGTTTTTCAAAGTCATAAAAGAGATTTGGTTGTCTACCTTCTATTAATTTAATAGATAAACCAGAAAAATCTCAGTGTTGGTATTTAATGCCTAAGATAAAAATGACTGAACTTACCAGGACACACTCTCTTACTTACTGATTTCAACACATTTTTCATACAGAATGGTTGCATCCCTCATGGAGTTTCAGTAAGCATTCCAGCACATTTTTTCAGGGTATACAGAGAATATTATTTATCCAACATGCTCACTCAGACAGGAACTTGGTTCCGGAAGACAATGAGTCAAATGGCCTTAGATACTCTCCAGAAACACTGAGCAGGCAGGACAAGGAGATGAGAAACACTTGTGCATTATGACAGCAGCAAGTGTGCACTGGACTAACATAACTCAGAAGGATGCATCACACAGCAAAACCTTTCAGAGTTCAAGTTCTGTCAGGACAGCTACTCTGCTGCACTGGCTCACAGCTGCACAGCTGCAGAAAAATCTTCCTTTCCAACAGAAAATTTTCTGCCTTTGGTCTCAGCCCAGAGATTTCCCTGCTTCTTTTCTAATCTGATTTCCTCCAGACGCTTTTAAGAGGAAAACTATTTTAAGCAGAAAATTAAAACATGCAATGCAAAATATTCCCCCAATTCAAATGTGTTGGCTTCTAACATCGGGTGTTATCCAAAAAGCTTATTCTAACTGACTTCTGCTGTTCACCAAGGTGTGAAAAATGCACAAATAAGAGCACTAAGGCAGCAAAGGAGCCCACAGCACTAAAGACAGCAGCAATATCACAGTGTTAGTGTCTGCTTCATCAGTAGGAGGCTCTTAAAATGGAAGGCTACAGTACTGACTACTGAATTTACAGGTTATTATAAGAAAGTCAAGCAAATCTGCACCTCAGTAGCCAATCTTAAAGTGGTAACTAAAACAGCTGTGAAAATGAGATGAGAAACTATTTTAACCACACAAGAATTCTACTTTGAAATCCCGAGGGGTGGGAGAAATGTTCAGTAGGGCATGAAAACCTTAAGCAAAAAGGGGGTCCCCAACATATTTAAGCGAGAACTATAGCTTTGCTGCTGGTGGATCAAGAAAAGCATAAATCCCACTTCAAGCTTGCTGAGCACATGCTGTGCAGGCCAGATTCTTCTGGAACAAACTGACATTAAAATGTAAACCCCTGCATGCTACTCTGAAGTAAGAAAATCAAGAACTTGGATTATCAAGATACATTGACAATATTATGACTCCATAATGTAGTCATATAATCTGACATAATTCCCTTCTTCAAAGCTGCTTTTAAAAGCCCTAGTAGTATTGTTAAATTAGATCTGTCTGACTTCTAAACTTCACAGCACAGGAGCTATTGAAGCTTTATATCCTATGTTATAGGATGCATGCCCACTTTAAACATTTATATGAAGTAAAAATCCCTGTAAAGAATACATCTACAATCAAAAAGAACTCTGGATTAGATTTATATCAGAGATTGTTTATATCTGTCACACTGGCAAGTTGTCCAAACCCTGTGCCATCAAATGTGTTAAACTGAGTTCTCCAAGGAAAGAAGCCATATTGGTACAGCTTTGGAAAGAATGTCTAAAAATATATGAAGACAGTGAATGTTTCAGGCCCTTGGATACTCTTAACATTTATCAGAATAGCCTTCATGTATAACACCACTCCCAGCATCAGCAAAACACATGATGTGCAGCCTCTGTCCACTGGAGCCAGACTGGGACCTCTGCATCAGACGGATATGAGTAAAGGTTTCTTACAGTTCTTTGATGCTGAAAAAAATCAATTAAGTTATGAACATGAGCATGACAGCATAAATAATAGTAAAGCATGTATAAAAATTAAAAACACTAATGCTGCCCCTCAAATAATATACTTCTTTGGAATATGTTCTGAATCTCAAAAGCATGTATGTTTTACTTTGATGCATTCATGTACCAGCTTTCACATCATGTTCTTATTTCCACTGCATCACGAATTTGCTGGAGGCTAATAGCTCCCAAGGGAACTGACATGTTTATTTGTATTTTCTCAGCAAGTTACTGAAAATGATATTGTCATGAAGGAATTACATAGTTTATGCTCTAAATGCTTGGAAAAATAAATAGAAGTAAAATAGGACTGCATCTTGCATCTCTATTTTTTGCTTGTTTGATTGCATTCAATTATCTCATCTACTTCTCTTTTAGAAGCTTCAGCTAGTGGACTGGACTGCACTCCACACAGAAGCAGATTATGCCCCACACAACTGAGCCATACACAGCCATTCATCAAGGAATGCAAGTGACAAGTGCAATGACCAGGGATTTGAAGGAGAGTAAAGAAATTTTTTCCCATCAGGAACAATGTTACAGAGGCAAGATGTGTGCAGGCTTTAAGCAAAACACACAGTTTAAATGCATAGAGAAACATATGAGTCACAGAGGATGGGGAGGCAAGAGAAAGAACATTAGGATTGTCAAATAAATGAAATGATAGCTTTTCAGAACAGATCTCCATCCTGAAATCTCAGCTCCTTCTTCTAGAACACCGACTTTTCCATTCTTTACCCTTGGGGGGGCGAGCAGCATCTTGATTCAAGTAAGGCAAGCAGTGATGATGACAACAATAAAAATGAAATTGTTCAGAAGTAAGGAGCAAGAAAGCTCACAGTAACAGTTCCACATCAGATGTTTAGTTTCGCAGAAGCAGCACCCAAGATTTTCAGGTGACTGATCTTATCTGAAAAGAGAGCTACCAAAATGCCAGCAATCCTAAATTGTGTGTCCGTCTGAAGCCTTGGCACACAATTATTCAATTATTAACTTCTTATTAAGAAAAGTGAAAATTGCTTCTTAGCAAAAAATAAGAAGTCAGAAATGAAGCTGCCTCTGGCTTGCTCCCTTGGAGGAGTACAGGACTGTATGGTCAGCTGTAGGTGCATGACTGAACTTGGGTATACTCTTGCTGTATCTCCCCAGGGAGAAAAGCATTGTTTCTCAAGAGGCAGGGCTTAGAAAGTCTATCTGTAACTAGAGCAATAATGATACAGTGCCACATTGCAGCTCCTAAGCAGGAGAGGTTCTATAAAGAAGGAATACAGCCTGAAGAAGTTTAAAGCTCATCCTTTTAAAGTAATCTTTTTTGGTTATATGGTGTCTTTCTCACAGATGTTTTTTTTTTGAGTCAAGAAGCTTGAAGGCATATCACAGAAAACATCACTATATACTTCACCTATTGTTCTTATACATTAGCATGACCAATTCTAAGAGCCAAAATACTGGGACTAAGCGAAATTTATTCCTATGTTGCACTCCAATGTCAAATTAAAACTGAATTACACTAAAGCAAATGAAACCTGCAAAGAATGCTCATAATGTAAAAACATTTTGATAGACAAGCACTGTAGATTGCAAAGGGAATACACTCAGGGTGTAGAGAGGCAGTTCCTTAATGCAACAGAGAAATACTTGTTAAAGCTTGGTGTAGATATAGATTCAATGGCTTTTAGGGACAAATCTCATGGCATTCATCCAAGCAAAACTCCAAGTGAAGTGAATGAGCGTTTTCCCTAAAGACTGCAACATTTGGCCCTTAGAAATACAAAATAGTATTAATTTACAAAAATACCAAAAAAGAAAATGCCCTTTTGTCAGCTAATTAAAGCTAATACACTCCTAAAAGTCTACTTTATTTCTACACATATAAATTATACATTTAGTTTAACGAATATCATAGTTTAGTTACTTAGAAATCCAGACAAAGCTTATAGTAATAGCTACTGGCACAACCTATTTAAACTGTTGATATTTTACTGCAGATACTGCAGTTCACAGTCTGTAAGTCAGGGATAAAATGTTGCATAAAACATTTCTAAGTCGGTGAGTTTAGAAATGCAATAGAATTCAGCCTCTAAAAACAGATGTTACAGAGACAAACCTTATGCAAGGATTTGAAACATCATACCTATGGACACTGAACTAAATTGGCTTAAATTGATCTCCCAGGTATGCTTTAAAATGAGATGGTTTCTCACATCACAGTCCGAAAAACAGATTCCAGCAAAGAAGGAAGACTCCCACTGAGATCAAAGCAGACAAAAATTTAGCACGTGTTTAAACCTAAAACTGAGGGTAGGATATGTATGAAGCTGGTGTACTTTTATCCCCAAAGTACGGTGACTACAGGTAACTCATAGTATTCAGAAGCTTGGTTTACACAGACAGAGATTCCTCTCTCACGCAGATCTTTCTGTTCACCCCTCCCTTAGTCCATTCTGCCTCCTCTGAAGCATTACCTTCCTTCATTTCTGCCCAATGTAACAATTCAAGCATGTTAATCTTTCATAAAATACTTCATCACAGACAGCTAGGAGATCAATTTTCTTATTTTAAACAATGATACGTGAGTGCATTCTCAAAAACCACAAAATGATAATTCAGAAAGTAAAAATGATAATTCAGAAAGTAAAGAAAAACCTAGGAAAATACATGACATTTCAGAAGTTCAGTTATACAAAAAAGGACAAATTTCACTCTTAAGAAAGCCCTAGAGACTGAGAACTAACTCTGCAAAATCATTAATGTCTCCTGTATTATAAGAAGTCTTCCTCAATTAGATTGAAAGAGGCCTCTAGGTTCCCAAATATTTCTCCCTTGTTATCACGCATAACCACATCATATAAGATCTTAGATAAACTTAGCAAATTTAATCTGAAAACCAATCTTGTTGCTCTAAAACCTCCTGTAATTGAAAGTAATAACTATTTTTTCTGTTTTCCAGCCCATAACTATCCATGTGTGGGTTATCTTGTATACATACCACCACTATCCTTTTAAGTCAAACAGTTGTTCCCTCCCTGGTGTTCGGTTCAGCTCCTTGCACACATACAGAGAGCTATTTTGTGACTTTCCTGTCTTAAGAACAGTCCTACAATATATTTTATTTCTTTTATGTGTCCTTTTGCCATATGTGAACCTTATTTTGCCAATGAGTGATTCGAATTGCACGGTTATTCAGATGAAATTTAACCAACTAAGATTGTGCAGTAAAATGTATTTTTTTGCCCCTTCCACGTCAAACAAAGCATTCTCACAATGTAAGTAAAACTCTGCTCTGCAGCCATGAGGAAGTGGCAGGTGTCATGGAAATTTCATCAGCACAGAGAAGGTTGGAAGGGATCATAGGTCTTTGGAAGAGTGAAGATCAAAGAATCATAGAATGATTTGGGTTAGAAGTGACCTTCAAAGCAATCATCCAGTTCCAACCCTCCTGATATGGAGAGGGACACCTCCCTCTAGACCAGGTTGTTTAAAGCCCCAACCAATTTGACCTTGAACACTTCCAGGGGTGGTAAACCCACAGCTTCTTCAGGGAACCTACTGCAGTGCCCCACCACTCTCATAGGAAATAATTTCTTCATAATAGCTAATAAAACCCCACCCCCTTTCAATCTGAAGCCATTCCCTTGTCCTGTCAGTACATGCCCTTGTAAAAAGTCCTTCTCTGAATTTTTTAGGCCCCTGGTACTTCCAGCATGGAACACTGCTTGAAAGTCTCACCAGAGCATTCTGTTCTCCAGGCTGAACAACCCCAACTTTCTCAGCCTGTCGTCCTCCAGCCCTCTGGATCATCTTCAATGGCAATGATAACCTAGACTAGAGGAAAACTGCAGGGTCTGGTGATCTCTATGAGAAGGACTATTGGTATGAATGCAAAGATTTCCTTGGCAAGAAGGAAGAACCAAGCATACAAAGTATGCACTTGGGGTCAGACAGGAGGTGGCAGAAGGTTCACCTCTGCAGGTGTTACTGGAGCCTACCCATCTCCCTCATACCTGTGCATAAACCCTACCTTCCTCCTAGATCACCCGCCTCCCTTCAGCAGCAGCTACTTGTCAATCTGACTCACCCCAGCCTCAACCCTCTGTGCCTTCTGGGCTGCTGATGTGAGGCCAGGTGGCTCTGGGAGAGGTGACATGGATGCACATGGGGCCCAGAGCCATGGCACTGGCCAGCCTTCAGTACCAGCAGGGCAGCACACTCCACTTCTGCCAGAAGGCTGACTTCCCAGGCACACACCATGCTTGGTCTGCATCTGAGGAAGTCACTGCCTTTGTACATTCTGTGTTACCCGTGGCCTCTGCCTACATCTGAGCTGTTATTATGAGCCTTCGTAGCCATTCTGCACTCAGGTAGTTACCCAGATCTCTCACATAAACAATGAATTCCCAAATCAAAATAAATAATCTGAATAAGTCCTCAAGCACCAGCAATGCTTGCACACTGATCTCTTGCACACTGTAAAGCTAAACTTCTTCACATTTCTGCAAACCTAGTCCTCCTCTGAAGTCTAGATATCTCCAAAACATTGACTCACTCCTTTGCATACTCCCACACTTTGTGCCAGGGTTGACAATGAAATACTAAACCACAACAAATCTGAAGATCTAACTTTGATGAATGCAAATTCCCCCTATCCAGTACTGCACCTTTCACTGCAGGTATCTCCCTTGCCCAGTATCGTGTCCATCTCAGTCCTTTGCTGTTCATGTTTCATAAGTTCTCACACGGCTCTGCAAGTGCTTTATTTAAGCTCATCTTGATATCTGCCATATTTTCGTGCATTAAATGCTCTTCACTGATTATTTTTTTAAAAGGTAGAGCTTGTTTAACAACACCTGCTTCTGGCAAGTCCATATGACATTGCTTGCAACTTTTTACTGATCTCCATATTTCTTATTTTGCTCTCCAGCAGCATTTTTATCCCGATATTCACCAATATTAAGTCAAAATAAAGGTCTTGACACCGCACGTAGTATTTATGTGAAGGGAAAAATTATTGGCAATTATTCCATACCTCCCATATCACTGCAACTGATGGACATTCACGTATGTCCTGCAGTCACTAAGTGCCTGTTATGCCTCACCTTTGCTCTCATAGTGAACAGCACCCTCACTAACAACAGAAATAAGGTTAATGCATCTTTCAGTCTACACCTAAATACCTATAATAAAATTGCTGCTTAATCTTCCCTTGGTGTGCCTCATTCCTTGTTTGTTTCTGTTCCTTTGGTGAAAACCTGCTTCTTATAACATCTCCTACTATATGTAACTAACCCCTGCTTTTAGCAGCTTCAGTTCTATCTTTTCATGGATTGATTTTTTGATTAGCCTAGAAAGAACTGAACAGACTCCCTAATGTTAAATAATTTCTGGAGAATGATCATTTTGTCCAGCTAAATGAGGAAACAACTCCTACTGGGTTTGTTTGTTTGTTTGTTTTTGGCCACCAGTTTCAGATAGTTGCTTCCATGATAAAGGTAATGGTGCTCCCCTCCCTCTCAAAAGTCCTGAATTTATTTGTTCCTCAACTTCCCTATGTGTTTTTCCCAGTTCTTCTAAATATCCTGTTTTGAAACTGAAGACCTGAAACATAATGTTAACACACTTTCATTTATGTTTCTATTTAAATCTAAATGAATGAGCTTGTGAACACTCAATGCAAATGTGTTTTTACAACTTTATTTTAAAATAAAATTATTTTTCTAGTAATGACAATATGCTAACTATAGAGCAAAGTATTTAAGGCTATTGCGCTGATAACAGCATATGCTCCCCATTCTCCACCTCTGAATTTCTCTGGGCAAGTTTTATCTTTCCTCGTAACACCATGGAGATCTCCATCCACCCTGAATTCTTTCTGTGGAGTTTCCAGGTAGGTCTCTCTTCATAACCAACACAGGTTTTTTTATCACTTCTCCCTGATGATTTTGATCTAACAGCTTCTTTTACTTACACTATTCTTTCTTGCAAGTCTGTGGCATGAGTAATTAATCATTTTAGGAGCTGCCAGTATATTTAATGAAGATACTGTACATTATTTCCATGGACAAAAAGAAAATCTAGCATGGCAAAAGACTACGGAAGTAATATCTAACAGAATTTGGGTTACAGTTCAGACAACTAAAAGTATCGACATGAGTTACTGACATGAACACTAAGAAGACAAAGAAATTAGATCTGCACTCCAGCATCCCATGTTTCTTCACATTAAATAAGGAGGGCACACTTGACCTCCTAACTTCATTTATCTATGTTGCATTGTTTCTCAAAATTTCTTTGTACTCTCAAACTAAACACCCAACCAAGACCTTGAGGAGATTTTATACAGTGAAGCAGTGTATCCACAAACTATGAATATTTTTAAGGGCACCAGAATAAAATGCTAATTATTACTATTATGATAAACGTAAAACTGATATAAAAGATGTAAATATAAATATAAATAATAATATTATATAAATATAATAATACATAATATAAATAATAATATCTAAAATATGTAAATACATCTTTTATTTAGAATTAGCCAAAGGGACAAAGTGGAGACCATACACCTTATAAATTGTGGTATCATTCCTTCCTTCTGCACAATAGAAATTATTGCAAAAGCAAGACAGCTTTAAGGTGAATAATTTATGTTTTGCTACTTATCAAAGAATTTTCTATGAAAAACATAGGGAATTTTCTATTCACAAAATATAGGGAATATCATATTACAGATCTGCAAAACTAGCAAATGAAAGGAAAAAAACCCTAACACAAAAGTTGTACCTTCTTCAAAGAGGTCCATTAACTTAAAATATAAACATTAGCTTCTTTAGTATTTTGAAGTTATTCAAAAAGAGAAAATAAACAGAAGATAGTGAGCAATAAACATAAGCAGAAAAGAGGAATTTGGAAATAAAAGGATATTCTGTTACAGTAGGTTATGTTTTAGATATACTTCATTTTTTTTTTCTTTTAAGATATATTTGTAGGTAGAGATGTCAAAGCAAAAAAATCACTGGGGCAAGGAAAATTGCATTCTTCTTGCCTTCCTTCCTTCAGCTCTCCTATATCTGCAATAAACTCATCACTTATTTCTTAAAAGACCAGTAGATCTGCATGATGAAATTCATCTGTGAAGTTACTGTGGTCTGTCACAAATTACTTAATATATCAAGAGTATAAAAACATAATGCAAAATATCACACTTTAAGAAAACACTAACACTGGAATACTATTCTGGCTATTTCCCTCTTCACAACAAATATTTTCTATCATAAAAACAACACAAAGTAAGTCCTATTACACTGCTGCAAAGTAGCTCTCTCTACAACTGTAACCACCAGGTGTTGACGTTTCAAATTGTGAAACCATTTGCTTTAATAGATACCGTTTTCCATTTATAACAGTAACCAAGAATATTGCCAGGAAAGTAAAATGTTAGTAGAAGCACTGATGTATGAATTGACATGACAATTCACTTTTATTGTTTTTAGGCCTCCTCAGAGTTCAACAACACTAAGATCAGGAAAAATGTTAACTAATGAGATCAGACTTGCACATGACTTCATCTTGTTTAGCTTCTCAGAGGACAATAATAGGCTTCCCTGAGCCCATGCTATATCCAGTCTGATCACACAAACACATTTAAGTCCAAGTTCCTGGATGATTCACTAAGATTTCAGGACTTAATTAACAAACCTCAAGTAAAATGTACTTGCTGTTCATATGAGTCCTTCCAATAGCTCTAGCATGGCAGTAACAGATCAAAATAGTTATCCCCAAATCTGCCTATGAGAAATTCAGAGTACCCTGGGAGCTCAATCTGCAATACATTTAACACAAATTTTTGTTTGTAATACGCATTCAGAGAAAGACTTGCAGAAAATTAAACTTTCGGCACAAGTGGTGATGGTGGGGGAACTTTACATTCACTGTCTCACCTCTGTATTTTGCAGATCAACAGGGTTTCCTTTTGCTTTAAGTAAATACTGAAGATGATTGTTCTTCAGGCAACACAAACTTCTCATATGAATACATTTTGACACTGTCCTTTAATGCATGGAGTCATAAGTGGTTATTATCCAAAAGGGAGTGGAGATTTTTGGTACAGCAGCTCTTAAAAACCTTTGAGGAGTAGTTTAAGTAGCATAAACCCATTCTGAGCCAAAATCTGCTTCATGAGGGAAGAAGCCAAACTTTGCCAACCTGCTAACACTCTTTACAAGAGTACTATTGCTTTATGGAGAATTTATCAAAGAATGGGTCCTCAAAGGAGACATCACTCAGTATTCATTAAGCAACACAGCTGTAATAGCATGAAACACAGAAAAAACCTTCGGGGAACTTGGTTAATTTTTGGGAACCCCAATCAGACAGAAATTCTGTGAGGTTTTGTGTAACAGGAGACTGGCTCTTACTGAAGTTATATGGGGACATAAATTTGGTTTTACACCTCAAGGTCCTAGCATGCAAGGACATCACTGATGACCTAGTTTTATACTAATCAAGGAAGTACCCAACTTTCCTTCTACCTCTTAGTTGTAGGACACTCGAGAAAAGAAAATATTAATGAGATTGTCTGGCTGGCCTCTATGGAGAGCCCATGATGACCCTGAAAGGTGTCATATATATGTGAAAATATCTGTACAATGTATTTTGTTGTGGTCAGCAAGATTTTTAGAAAGATAAAATATATTCTAAATATTAGCCTAAATAATCCAAGAAGGTAAGGTTCAGGGAGTACAGTCTGACATTATTTAACCATTTATATTGATTATTAAATAAATTGGTCTTCTGTTTGACTATAGAAATGCATACCTATAACCTAATTTGTTGGATTTGGGGCTTTTTCCTAACTTATCATTTCACAGGGCAGGGATACCAAAGGGCAAAACTGGTTCTCTACAAGAAGTCACCGATATCAGTAAGTCTTTGGAGATGGCACTGTAACAACATGAACATTAACTACAAATAGAGAAAATTTACAGATAATGTGTAAAGTATCAAGGAAAGCAGAACTTGGCCCCCATTCTTGCCTCCTCTCATATATAGAAGGGAGATGGAAATCTTAAGTTAGCTCTGAGCACCACCACAGAAACACATGGAGTTGCACGAAAACTCAATTTAGTTTTGTGGTCCAACATAATCCCAAGATATCCAAACAGAGGTCTGCAGATATTCAAACAGCACTTGTCCATCTGTATGTGGGTTTTGTAACTTTTATTTATATATATATGTATGCAAAATTTGCAGCAACAATTGAAATTATGGAGTTTTCATACTTCACTTTGTTCATGACAAAATTTCATGTCATCTAATAAGGAGTGAATTTAGAGGGTCAATAAATCAGATAAAAGGCATGGAGTTTACTTACTGCATTGGCATGAGTGGCATACTACTGTCCTCATTTTAAAATAATGACTTATTTGCATATCTGCATGCAGTCTGAGCCCAGGGGTGCTTCCCCAAATGAGCAGTGTATCTTAGACCAGCTTCCATCCTGACATTTCATCCACTAATTCACAAGATAAACTGAACTTCTCTTGCTACCTCTGAGGAGAAGACCTTTCAGGACTATGCCTCAGGAGCATAAGAAACCTAAATCTTCATACTCAAAGTGAGAGAAAGGAGAGAACTAATGAGCTTCTGATTACCAAATGCAATAGTCCCAAGTGCAGCACCCTCTGGCCACAGTGGCCCAAAATAAAAGAGAGGTTGCTCTAGTGGGCTTTAACCCAGGTCACAGCTTCCAACAAAATTCCACATTACCAAGTTTGAAAAGTCACCGGATACAAACCACATTAACAACACAAAAATGGTTTCCAACAGTCAAATGCTTTAAATAAAAACAGTACTGTCAAATATTTAATACCATGCATTTTTAGGAAAAAAAAATCCCACTTTTTTTTTGATTTTTCTTGATTCTGCATGCAGTAGATATAAACCCCAAATCATTATGCTTCTTGAAGCATTCCTGTAAAAAGGTCTACAGGAACAATTGTGAGACATAAGAACTTCAAATGGAAGACAAACTGGAATCCATTGAATTTCAACAAATCTCTCAAGTTTCCATATATATCACTTTTTCCTCAAGCCTTATCATTACATAGTTCCTGTAATAAACCATTTTCCTACACTAGTTCCAAATGCATTTTTTCCACCTTATCATTTGCCTAAAAAGGATTTGAAAATAGGTCATAATTTCCATGCAGTTGCTTAACATGAAGGGATTTTCACCCAATATTCTTGCAAAAGTCTTTTGTAACTGCATGAAAGACAAAGGAGTATTAAATATTCAAAGTTTATTTTGATGCAAAATGAACAGAGTTAACTTATTTATGGTCCTTAACAAGATGTGATTATGAAAGAACAGTAGTTTCAATGCCACAAAGGGAGCACCAAAATGATCACAAAGGTACTTGATTTGGGTCAGTTTGAAAACCATGTTAGAATCTGTCAAATTGCATTAAATTTATATTAATTGCTAAAGCTTAAAATCTATTTATTATCAGCAAGAGCATAGTTTAATCCTCTATAAAATCAGTTTATAACCAAATAATACTGTTAAAATACGAGATCATTAATGTGACATTGTAACATCAAGGAAAACAAACAACGCTGGCTTCCTTCTGTTGCAATGTGCCCCACCCACAGTTAACAAAAACAGCCTCTGAGTTCTGTTGGAAACAAGATGCTGTGGTAAGACACTCAAATAAATGACACTCAAATAAATATCAAAAAGCTGTAATTAACTGGACAAGAACTGGTTCTTCTTTGGAACAGCTATTTCAATTGTATTAGGTACTTTTAATGGGTTGTCTGCCACAGGAGAGAAAGGCCCATATGCTCTCCTGCACCACAGAACACACGAGTTCAAGTAAAGCCTAAAAAAAAAAAAGACATAATTAAATCTTTTCTCTGAGGGAGAGCAGCACCTCCTGAGTTGTCAGCTGAGCAGAGTATTCTTCCTCAAGCTATTGCTTCTATGATGCAGTACTAATGCAGAATAAAGGGATAATCATTAAAAATATCCCTAAGCACAGTTTCCGACACAACACATACAAGGTTCCAGAGCTTTTCAGCTGAGAACATGGGAAATATTATTTTACAGATAGCACTAGTATTATCTCAAGACGCTGAAATACACAAAGTGTTTGCTGTCACCATTACAAGAGTATTTTAGTTGTGAATATGATTTGAGAAATATGGTGATACTGAAGATCAATAACATTTATATGGCGCAGTTGGGAAAGAAAAGTGGGTTTAATATTAGCGATTGAGTAAACTGTACTCTCTACCAAGAGGCCTCTAAAATGTGAGCAACATACATAATTTTTGTGCAAAGAATTCCATTGGAAAGTAAAAGCTGAAAAAAAATTACATTGTGTTTGGGTGAAAGCAAACTCATTACTCATCCTATATAAATAAGCTGATGTTAGATTGCATTCGATTTCATTGCACTAAGGAGCATAGATCTGATCAAATCAAGCTAACAAATGTTTCTGCTCAACTACTAACAATGACTAAAGCGGAATTTTAAAATCTTTAAAACCACTTCAAGCAGATTTCAAGTACATATTTACTACAACAAAACCACAGAAAATTAGTTAAATATTTAAAAAGACATTTTAAACTGGAAAAAATAGGAAATACAGGAGGAGATGAAGCTGCCAGCACAACCTTAAGACAGCACTGTTTTAAGAACACTAGAGTTTTAGCAGGAATTAAAACAAAAAGATCATCATTTGGCATCAGAAAACTAAAAACTGGAGCCTGTATCAGCTGATGATGAATGTATTCACCATATTCAAGTCCACTATACATCACAACAACCAGGGAGAAGTTTTAGTTGATACCTTACCCTTTTGGACACTGTTGCAGTTTCTCCAATAAAATTCCACAAAGAAAAGGCAGTATTTAGTAACATTTATCCTCCCTCTTTTAAAAAGGGAATCCATTCATTGAACATTCTTTTGAATTTCAAGTGCTTCCTGTCACAAGGCCAATTTACTCCTAATAATGTGGAAATACCGTGTGTGGAAATTCTGCTGGTATATCATGGAGTGTACATCTCTACGTTGTAGATCTCTAAAGCAAAACCTCTGTTGTCAGGAAAACATAATGGAAAATAAAACTGAGCCCATCAGTTGATTTCTAAGGTCACATTCACCTTCCTAAGAGTGCTTTTCCAAACAGCTATGTCATCTTTCCCAAAACAATCCTAATTAATTGCTTTTGCATTAGGATCTCAATTTCTCGGCTCACTGCCATGAGAAGTTTTTTTTTATGAAAAGTCATGGTAACTCCTGTTAACAACTCAAAATTGCCCTTCCTGGCCAAGTTTCTCCTGTTCCTGTGCCCATCAAAGCATTTTCTAGCTCTTACCTCTGGATTCAAGTTTCCTGTGAGTAGTTAGCACCATCCACTGCTAAATTATAGACTCTGTAGACAGACCTTGAAAGCAGCTCCATATCAGTAGCTGAGAGACTCTGCACAGTCCTGAATCATCCATGACATTCTACCAATAAGTTCCTGGTAAAACAATCTCCCCTATGAACAGGAAAAATCCACCTTAAATGGCAATGGGCTGCATGTCTTCAGACCCAGCTACTGCCACAGACAGATTGATCTTAGTTCAGATTTAATCATTTAACTAATTTTGTTCAAGTAAAAAATGTGAAATAATATGAGTTACACATGAACTGAAAATTCCAGAGTTGTTCAGAGTTGTTAAACTTTTTTTAGAAGGGCAGCTGAAATACATCCGAGCATATGACTTTTAAAAAAAAGTTTTGTTGAATTCTTAAAAATAATCTCACTGAAAAGCTACTGGTACCATTTTTAAAAATAGGGCAACAGGGTTATTCTATCTTGAAAGCAATAAAACTCATAAAGAGGTGGCTTTAGAAATCTGCTGTTTCATCTCACCCAACAGGAGTACCTAAGAAGTTGAAATAAATCTGGCCATTGTACCCCAGTCCCACAGAACATGCTCTGCCTGGAACAGTCACTAAACACACCCCAATCTGCAGATGAGTAAGAGACTTTGTCATTGCTTATTGCTGCTCAGCGGAGCACAACTGCATGAATGCTGAAAATGAGATTAAAATGTACTGTTTCCAGTGCCTTCTATCCTCCATCCATGCTTTATGGAAAGCATGACAGAGGTAGCATTCACCACAATGCAGAAAAAGGGTGGTAAGGATCATGGTGCCCACAGAAGGAACATGATTCAAGATGAGGAGACAAAGCAGTCAGGCTAGGGGAGACAGATGAGACAGGGGCAGGGAGATATGCAGTCACTGAAGTATATTTCATTCCAGAACTTGGAGTGGACCCCAGGAAATCAAAGTCTCAAACCCTCCTCTGCTGTCAGCCAGTATTTACAAAAGCTAATTGCAAAGCTCTTCTCACAGATTTGCAGCTGGACACAGAAAGGGCAACAGTCCTCTACAGTAACTCATTCCTTTACCACTGCAAGAGTCAGACCACACTGCACTATAGTTCCTAACTTCTCGGGATCTTGTATCCCTACATGATACTATTAAAAAAAAAGGGGGGGGGGGGGGAAGTAGTTCTGTTAACTTTAAAAAAAAAAATTGCATTCTTTAATAGCATAAAAATGTTCCAAGATTAAAAGTGGGGAAAATGTAAATTAATTCAGTGCAGAATGAATGAAATATTCAAATACTGCAATTGTTTCTATACGTACTACAGCATGCACAGACACAACTGGAGAACATGTATGTTCATTTGCAACCCTGCCTAATTAACACAAGGCCCATATAAACATGTATGCCAGCATCAATTAGGTTTCCTTTCTTCAGCTGTGGAAGAAAGCTTCAGTCTTGCTCTGTGGCGCACGCTTTCAGCCAAATGCAGAGGTTGCAATACAAAGAAAATGGTCTTCTGATCTAGCCTGAATGGAAAACAACGCAAGGAGAAAAGAGTTCAGTCAGATGTGCATCCACACAGCCTGTCTGCTGCTCCAGCATGCTGCTATGCAATTTGTGGCATCACATCCAGCCCTTTTCCCCCCATTCCCTCTTAATATGGCTCATGTACCAGCATGCCCACAGTCAGCAATGAGTGTCAGAGCCAGAGCTGCTTTGAAAGGTGAAGACCATGAGGTTCACTGGAAAGCACTGGATGCTCTCGTCCCTCAGAGCTACACTGAGTGCCGCTGTCACCCTCAGGGAGACACATGACATGAATTTAGGGATTCTGAGTATTAATTGCATGCACCTCTACAAAACCTATCACTGTAGGGAAATGCTTTGAACCTACAGAATTCCAAAGATTTTCCACCATAGTTCTGTGAAGTTACTGCTATTTCCTGATTTGGATTTATTCACAGTTTGTAATCAGGATTTACCTCACACATTACATTTCCTGAATAGTAAAGTTTCTCTCTGCAAGCTCAGTCTAGTGAATGCCAAAGCATGGAACCCTGATGAAATGTTTAACAAAGCAAGAGATAGGCATTGACCCACAAAGCAGACGTGCAGCATAATTTAACAGGCTTATGGACAAAATGTATTTCTGAAATATTTCAGCCATCATCTGCATAAAGCTGACTGTTGATGGGAACTAAAGCTGACAAAGGCATAACAACATAAAAACGCATCTGTAATCTTTCCCTGTACGTACTTAAAGTGACAGCCCATCAGGGTGTAATTATCATATATTACTAATGGAATATTAATCAAACATTCATTACTCTAATTAGAAAAACTTGTCTTGAAAAGCAGCCTGACTTTTCACCTCTGAAACTGTAATTGACACACAAATGAATCTGACAGTCTTGATGACTATGAATCCTTAGTGGGAGAAATAATATCTTTATCTTCCAATATTTAGCTTAACTGCCAGTTCCCATCCCCTGTATGTAAAATTCAAGTCAGCTTAGATGATCTCATGCACTACTTCAATTTCTCTTAAGTACTACACATACACCTAACATGAGACAGAGATAAAACCTAGGCTATGTGCAGGTTCACTGAGTGGGGATTAAGTTTTTCTTTGAAAGAAACCTGAAATTTCTGTCTACAATGTAAAAAGTCAAGCCTGAAGTAGGATTTCAGTTATCAATGCAAATTCACACTTTTGAACCTGCTTAGCCATTTTTGTCCCTTCAAAAGTGTCAGTTTTATGCACATACAATGTCTAAACCCCCTGAAATATTAACTACATACAAAGGAGACCAAGTAGCAGCATAAAGTCTGCCTTTCAAATGATTCATGTGGAAAAGCAGAGCGATTAGAGATAACATTCTGAAGTGATAATATCCCAGCAGGTCTCAAAGTTAAAAAAAAAGAAAAAGAAGAAAGAGAAGTGATCTTGGTGCTCATGTATTGACACAATCCCATGTGTGTTTATGGAAATGATTGACATTAAATTTACAGTGTGAGCCGCAGACTTCAATGAGGAGCAGATAAGGCTCCTTTGGATTATTCTACCTATGCTCAATCACGAGATGCTTTTAACAATAAAAATTATGTGTGTATACATTAGAGGCTTTGCCAGGCTACAATGGATTACGGACACGGTTCTCTCTATACATCTTGCTGAAGACAATGAAATATGAAGCCATTTAAATCTGCTTTTTATTTCAAAATGTGTCCTGATGGTGCCTGATCTAAAATCATAGAATATCTTAAGTTGGAAGGGACCAACAAAGATCAAGACCAACTCCCTGCAGGACTACCTAAAACTAAACCATAAAACTAAGAGCTTTGTCCAGAAGATCTCTGAAATCTGAGAGGCACAAAAGATACCACTCTGCCAGAAAAAAGCTTGCAATAATGTTTGACCTTACAGGATAGTTGGAAAGGTTATTATAAATTGACATTCAGACTGTTGACAAAATACAATGGAAAATTTATTATAATTTAGAATACAAGTGTATTTTAATCTGCCTTGACTTAATCTGCTAGGTAGGTAGTTAGGGAATATGCAGCATGTTACAATTTGTTTAGGACTATAACTTTTTTTTCCATGTTATGATTTCAAATGACTGTGCTGTTTTCACTTGTATTACCAGACATGGTCTGAAAGTAGAAAAAGCCTATTTATCATATCTGAAACAGGAAATGCATTTGGAACTGATGTTATAAATAAAAGTGTAAATATTTGCAAATCTAAAAGCATGACTTTAAATTGTTTATTCTTTGCCCTTGGTTATAAATCTTCATGATGTTATAAAATTAATTCAAATTATGTGTTCACTTGCAACAAAGTTGGCAAGGAAAATTCTGAATTGTCAGTACTACTTCAGTGTGATGTGATTTTCTGTTATGTAAAACAATTTTCCTATGAACTCATTTCTCCTTGCTAAACTCAGACTCATTACTACCAAATAAATAATGACAATGCTGTTACTGCAACAGGGATGGCAATATTGTATCGGTCACTGAGGAGGAGACTGAACACATCTCAGGCATTCCTGTGTCCTGACTTCCACAAATGATTTGCCAGTTGTTAAATGCATTACGACATTTCATACACACATTCTGCTCTTACTTCACTCATGGACTATTCTGAGGCTTCATGTTCTATGTGCTAAACCTTAGGGTCCTAAAATCAAATCGATTCCTTAACTGAATAAGGATAATATTGCTAAGTGAAGACCTTGAGTTTTTTTGTTGGTTTGTTTTTGGGGTTTTTTTGTTTGTCTGTCTTTTCTTCCCTTCCCTTCAGTGGCTGGCTACACTATCCAGATGATTAACTTCTATCCTTTCTTCCTCAAAAAAACCCCAAAACCTAAACAGTCCAGGGTGAGGCAAATTGTTAAAATCTCCAAATAGCAGATGCTGAAAAAAAGAAATTACATAACAAAAACAGGTTTTCATTTGGCTTTATGTTACTCACATTTCCACCTACTTGAATCTAGCATTAAGTCAAATCCACTCCTGCTTTCATCCCGCTTACCTCCCTGCAAACACACCAGTCACAAACCCAGTATTCTGCACTTTGCATCTACTGAAATAAACTCTACTGCAAATACATTCCTGTTTTCTATTGATGTTATCCAGTTGGTGCATAAAGAGGAACAAGATCTGGTCTATTTAGATAAAATACACAGTTTTGAGGGGGTTTTTTTTCCCTTAATGTCTTTTTGTTTAGTATATATTTTGTTTAATTTTGCCTTTATTTATCAGCACAAGCAGAATTAGTTAAAAGTAGCTATTAGATAAAGCATGACTAATTTCATCCTACTTTCAGAAAGTATTTGACCTAGCAATAAATACAAAAAATATTAATCCTACTTCTTAAAATATGTCCATGCAAACTCTAAGAAAATGCTTAACAAAACAACCATTAATACTACATTTGCCACACTTAATTTTCCAGCACACACACAAACTTAGCTCCAGAGAGACTCCACTGAATTAATTTACTTACTTTAGGTGGTATATTGTAATGATAATAATGGAATCTATTAAAAAAGGACTACATGATTAGGCTCCATAAAATTGTGGGCAACAATCCATGACTAAGCTGCAAATTCAAAGGGGGAAGCAAAATGAATTTTTTTTTTCATTATCTGTCTATTTTAAACAGATAAGATGTGCAGCACGCATACTGATCAATGTATTTAAACATTTTCTTCCTAATACTGTAGCTGAACATTTTCCAATACAAAACACACAGTAGGCAGCTTAGCTTAATAAAAAAATCACATTACAAATTATGTAATTACAGATGAACATTACAGATGAACAAAGTGGAAAGTGACTGAGTACTTGGGTTCATGCAGGTACAGTATCAGATGTTGGGAGGAACCAGTTTGACTCCAGCAGGATATGTCATTGAAATGCAAATGGATCAAGAACTAGTCTTGTCCTCTTGACTGCTGAATTAAACAGTTTCTGATTATTGTTTAAAACAGTATGTGCTGAAAAATTTAAATTTTCCCCCTCCCAAAATATATATAAACAAAATAAATATATATGTTTTCAAGAATCTCAGTATAACACAAAGCAGGCATTGAACTTTGAATAATAAATTACTACAGGAATGTAAAGCAATTTTTTTGCATCCACTAAAATGGAATGAATCATATCCATTACACCAAACTGTAGTAATAAATTACAGAGCTCTGCTAGTGGTGGGAAAAGCATTACCATATTAGATTTTGTGATTCGGATCTATTATAGGCATCTTGTATTTATTTATTTATTTATTCAGCTATATAATATGGCATACTAACCCTAATTGGCTACATACACTGTGTAAGAGGTTCGTGCCTTGCACCAATACTATTTCCTTTACCAAGAGTACAGGGTTTTACTATTATCAAAAATATGAGTGCAGCATAACTGTGCCACTGGTGCCCCCAGAATTCTGGCCAGAAGATTCTCACCATGACTGCAATTCTCACCATGACTATGCAGAAAAACTGTCTAATAATCCACCCCCTGAGTGACTCTTCCTTAGAAGTAGATTTGTGACAGCTGGGTCTGCCCTCTGTGCAGTCAAGTGAGCACCACCCTAGGTCTGACTGATCTGGGCTTCGTGCAGTCTGCTACTGACTTAAGATACCAGGTCTATAAATTCATGTTCTTCAGGCCACCTGATGACAATAGATAAAGTGGCCTCTTCAGCCCTGAGATGTGAAGTGAGTGCACTTAATGCCTTCAACACCTACCAGAAAGGAATTCACCTGTCCTCCTTGAAGTTCTCATTGCTTCCACCAGAAAGGCAACAAAAACTCTTTAAAGTGTTCCACGTGCCTGAAAAGCTAATCTCAGCTTCTCTTCAGCCTTCCCTACAAAACCAAAGAGCAGGGAGAGATCAACACCAAGAATAAGAGCGTTTAAAGAGAATGCACTCACTTTTGCTCTCCCTGTGACTGAGGGGAAAAAAAACAATCCCCACCAAAAAAAACCAATCCTGACTTAAACCTAAATTCAAAGCGTATGTGAGCCTGAAGAGGTACTCCACATTTATTAAGCATATTGCTAATGTGGGCAGCAGCTGCCATGAGCTGGATATGGAAGGAAAGATGAGTTCAGAGCAGTTTATGGCTACTCTAAATGTCAAGACAAAATCATTAGATAAAAACCGAAATAATTTGTGTCCTACAGTAGGCTCTCATGTACACACAAAACCAGAATCAACACAATGTTCATTTTTTTATACGAGTTAAAAAAAAAAAAAAAAAAAAAAAAAAAAAACACAAACCCAAACTGCTCAAAACCAGGATACTGCCTCATTCAGCATCTGTTCAAACCCATATACAAATGAGCTTGAAGAACTCTGTATGCTAACAAAACCAGAAAAGCTAAACTAGATCTGGCAAACTCATCAATTAATTAATTAAACCACAAATAATCAATCATCCCAGTTCTGTATAAAAACAAACAAGAATCACATTTGAAAAAAAAAATCCATGTACAATTTATTCATCAGTATCTCTTAATTTGCAATCAAATTAAATACTGGGGTTCTCTGCAGTAGCCTCATGTTAAAGAATCTTTTCTTTCATCAGGGAAACAATGCACAGAGATCTCTGAGAACTGTGCACAGACCATTGTCAGCATTTATTCTGAATTACGTAGTATTTTAAAAATGAAAATAAATTTTAGCATTAAACCGTTACAGAATAATAATATTGAAGCTTTTAAACAAATAAAATTTACATTTGTAAGCTTTCCTATATATTAGTTTCTCTATTTTTAGAGAGACTGCAAGTCCTTGGGAAAATGGACCAATTATTTTTGGTCCTACAGCAGCTCAAAGCAAACTACAGAAAGTTAAACAGTAAAAGCAAGTTAAGAGTTTCTATAAACGCGCAAAGCATGCTAGAAAAAATTGATTATTGCAAAATTTTCTTCACATTGCACACAAAATTCCTTTTTAGTTCCAAAAGAAACTGAAATGAACACTGAGATGAACCTCCATCTTTCTCTCACCATGCTTTGCTGTGTGTTGTCATCAAGGGACCAGAAACTTAGAATCAAGAAACACGACACAATTAATTTCTCCTAGGCACAAATGCTGTGATCTTTGAGTAATCTCTTCATAAATATTTCTGTCTTCAGAAGGGCTCTACAAGAGTAACACACACAAATGTTGCTTCTGCATTTCAGCATTTTTTCACCTTAAAACCCCCCTCCAATAAGGGCCTGACCAACTGGTGCTCAACATTTAACATCTTAGAGAAGGCAAGCAGCCTGTCCCTGCAGTTCATGCTCAAAATTCCAGTCAGTATAAAGAGCAAAGGATCAGGACAAGAACTTTAGTATACTCTCAAGGCATTTTGCCTTGATTCTGTCAAAAATAATCCTCTGGAAAGTAATTTAACATAACACAATTATTTTGCAGCACAGTGCACTGATTTTAGAACTACCTCATGTACTACTGCTTTGTAAATGACCAAAGTACTTGAATATGGCAGAACATCCTTGTATTTAGCTTTTTGTTCATATATAATTCTGCTGTAGAACTCTCCCTGCAAAACACAGCATAAAGATTCCCAGTAGGGACTTTTATATCGTGCTACAGAGATGCAGAACAACATACAAATAATTGTGGAAGGCAGCCCACACACCACCAGAGTATGATAAGAAACACCACACAGATTAGCAGGTTACCTACAGAAACTCCAGCTAACATTTCTACCCACGGTGAAGTGAATGCTCATCAACTACCATGCCACTGCAACTCTGTAAAGGACATTACATGGATACTGAAACAGCTCTACAAAGAATGTCATTTTTGAAGTAGCTGTAAGAGACCAAAAAACCTAAAAAACAAAACAAAGGGGAAGATGCAACCATAATTTTTACACAAGTAAGTTTCTAGTATTTCAGGAAATAAAAACATTTTTTTTTTCCTGAGCTAATAGGACAGCCAGCTGGTTTGAATACTACTCAGTATTCTCTCCTGGTGCAATTATCAGTAGCTTGTTTCTTTAGTTTATTTTTGTTGCTAGGAAAATAAACCTGCATTGGTTATTTTTCCAAGGAAGAGTGAGATCCAAATGTATGAGAAAAAAGTTTCATCTCCAGTTTATAATTCCACCTGAGTTTATTTTATCATGTAGATATCCATATCAAAATTTTTAAGAAATCCACCTTTTCCACTAAAATTTACTGTGCTTCCTAAACAGACATTGCATCTGTTCTTCTAGAGTGTTTAATTTCATTTGCCCTACTTGCTACAGTTATTTAAAGACATATGCCATCTAGATATTTGGGATATTTTCCTCAGAAAAATAACTTTAATCATCTTCTCAAATATTACATTTTATGGTTGTACAGTTCTTCCATAAATGGAATTTCAGAATTACCATTCATTTTTTAATTTAAATTGTTTTGACAATGTTTGCAATATTTAGTTTATTTGCAATAACAATAAATTTTCTTAATTCTACCTCTTTCATTCCCTCCTTTGTGACTTTTTTCTCTTTTAATATTACTTTGTCATCCCATTGCCACTAAAAAGCTCCATTGGGATATTCATCAATATTACTTACAAAATTGTAAATTAATTTGGCAATAAGGGCTGGTCTGCAAGTAAAGATCTGTTAGAAAAAGCAATGAGGTGAATCACAGAACCATGGAATAGTTTGGGTTAAAGGGACATTCAAGATCATTAATTCCAATCCCCATCTTGGGAATGCACACTTTTGCAGTAGATCAGGTTGCTCAGATCCAGTCCTATGGTATGTTCTTAGAAAATGGGATCTCACAATAGAATTTAGTGATGTTCTAAAAATACAGACACACACACCAAAAAGAAAAAAAAAAGAAAAAACAAACAAACAAAAAACCACAAAAAAACTCCAGCAAAACCAGAGAAGCAAAACCCAACAAAACCAGAGAAGCAAAATCCCACAACATTGAGGCAAACTAGGCGTAACAACAGTTGCGACCTTTAAAGAACCAAACCATGCCCTGAGCATTATGCCCTAACAATAAATAGCCAGAAGACACAGACTAATGAGAGCAAAGGATCTCTGAAGCCCTCATGAAACACTTGCACCAATGCAGTTCGAGCACCACAGAACCAGAAGCTGCATTCCTCTATGAACCATGAAATGAAGGTCACCCTGTGCGAATGGTATGCTGCAATGACTCCCAAAATTCTTCCTGCTGCAGGATGGAAAGAAGATAGAGATTCTCACATCTTTGGATATTTGAGAGACACCTTGCATCCATGGAGCACCCTGAGTCTCAATACTTCTGGCTAGACAAAGGCAAATGCACACTGTCTGGTGACCAGCTATAAATAAAAAGATAATCTTTAGACCGCTACGACAAAGCAGAAACCTTGATTTCATGTCCACCATTCTTTAAATTTTTTCTTCCTTTTTCTTTTTTTTTTTCTCCTGATGACAAGACAAAAGAAACACAAAGAGAGTAGGGAGATAGTAATTCTCAATGTTGACTTTCAATGCTGGATGCACACTGCTAAAACTGAAGTTACCGTGACAAAGGTAGTTGAGACTGCTAATCACTGTCTCTTATTGTTATTGACCTCCAGTCACATACATAATCCTGTTCCACCTGCAAAACTAAACAGATACATGGGAAGAAAGTGTGTACAAGCACAGAATTAACAACTGAAGTCACACTCAGGAAGCTGGCTGGGAATAAACAACCACTCCCTTCATTTGAAAAAGTAACTCAGCTACCATCCTATCAGCACATTGCTTGAAATACCTTCAAAAAGGATGTACACCCAGAGCAATTAATAGGCTTTCAAGCACAATTGATCTATGAAGTTTCTAGGGGTCCTCATTCTCTTATCTCCCTTTTCCACGACAGGAAAAAAAAAAAAAATCAAGAAATCCCTGACTTGATCCAGCAGAGCCACCACATCAGGATATTAAGATGCTGAAACCTGTAAGATGTTGCAAGTCAACTCAAGCTACTACTACTACTACTCAAGCAACCTACATTCAAAATTAACCCACAAAGTTTAAAAAAGCACCTTCTAGGTGTAAGACACCCTCTGTAACTACTGAGATGTTTGGTTACACATGCTTTTGTCACCTGAACCACGGCAACTGAGGTTAAAAGCCTGGATCTAGGTATCTAGAAGTGTACATTTCCTTCACACAGATACAGGTTCATTTCTCAAATTCCTAGTTTCTTTAGCATAAAAAATCAGAACATGAAGAACCTCCTTAGGTAGTTAAAGGTGACGCTAAAGGTGAACTGGAATGAGTGACATTCACTGAAATGCCACCAATACAGGGACAAGGCATCAGGCAGCAAGAGATCAGAAATTGCTAACAGACAAAGGCTAAAGAAAAACCTACACAGGCAGCTATTAAAAATGGTTTTCATTTAGCCAGAAGATACTGGAGAGATGCATAAAGTCAAATTTACTTGGAAAGTCAGATTATGAATGTACTAGCTGCTATCATTATGGTTTCTTGAGCAGATTTTCAAATGGCACAGGCAATTCTTTAAGAAACACAGAGATACAGAAAAGTAGAAATACATTGTGTGATTTCAAAGCACTGCAAAGTGTTTCTACAGACAATCTGCCAACTAGACAAGTTAAGAAGGCCAAAGTCAGCATCAGCATCTGTCTTCCAATTAGAGAGCCACAAATGACATATTGCTCAGTGACAAATGATGACTGCTGTCTTATATTAAGATGGTTGCTTTAGCAGATGTTTTCAAATTATCCTAAGACATGTCACAGGGAAAGGCAAAAGAGCTGGAAATATGCCCAGGGAGACCTGGTGCACCAGCAGACTAAGGGAGCCATTAGAAAAGCCATTTGGTATCCTCTCATGAGACCGTAGCTACAAAAACTGAGTGCAGAAATGGAGAATGGAAACAGAAATATTGTATTCCTCAGTGAAAATTTTAAGTATCTGAGTAGAGAATCACCTAGAATAAAATATGCTCACTTCATCTCAACTTCAAAAGAGACACAGTCTAGGTAGACAGTTCTTCAAAGAAGAGAAAGGGGAAAAAAGCCCCCAGCGATTCCCACAGAAAGAGTTGTTCCATATTGCTGCTCTGTAATGACAGAGTTAGGGCAAAAGAAAGGCTTTCTATGCTGAACATCTCTAAACAGTAACCCCAGTATCACATCTCACATGCTGACTGAAAAAAATAAAATTCAGCCCTGTTCCCAGGTGAGAAGCAGATTGCTTTTACTGTATGAAACATCTAAAACTGAAAAGAACAGCACAAATAATAGAGAAAAGGAAGACAATACACTTTCATGTGATGAGGACTAATGAGTAAGGTTCTGTCAGCTATTACACAGAGTTAGAGATAAGACAGGTCTTCAAAACAAAAATCTAATGGGAAAAACAAGCTACTTCCTAAAATCCCACAGTAAAATCATATAGGTATAGAAGCACATAAATACAATGCAAGCAGAAGTGAGGATTAGGGCAGGGAGAAACACAGAAGCTGTCCTCATCCAGCGTAGCATCATTCTCACTCTGGAAGCATGAGGCAACAGTAAAAGCACACCCCAGGAGGCAAAATAACCACAGAGAGGAAGGTGCCAATGAATGCTGCTACAAGTTAAGGAATGAGTAGGCGTCTGGTCTTGACCTATGGTGAGGGAGAAAATCCTCTCTTCTCTCAATCTCTCTCTCGTTACCATGGAGATCCACTTTTCAGGTTCTTTTGGATGAGCTTTATGCACAAGTGCAAAATTTGGCATAACAGGAGTACAAGTATTAATTACGTGCCCCTGACAAAACTAGCTTTCTTAAATCTTGAGATATAATACAACAGAAGCAGTAAAAATTAAGTCTGGTTACAGAGATTAAGGGCTGAATAAACTATCTCACTTTAAAGTACCTTGAAATCTCATCTACTTAAAACGGCAATACCAGTCTCAGGGCATTGCATCTGTCTTACAATTTGGGTGAAAATTTTAATTACTGTATGGTATGAGAGCAGGGTGAAAATGACAATGAAAAAATTGCATGGATTCTTCCTCCCATGTTACTCTTCCTTGGTGTGGGATTACCTTCGTTTTTTACACTGTCTCATGAATTATTTACACAGTTCTTTTTGTATTTCCAGGTGGAAACATCACTGGATTGATCTGCACTGAGATGCACCACCTTTAGAGAAAGAACATTGCAAGTCTTACCACAAACAGATTACATTGATATGCTTCCAAGAGTTAATCCCACAAGAGAGAGACAGAATAAACCTTGAATTAAACTATATAGAATTCTGGCAAAGTAAAAGGAAACTTTAAACCAGAAGGATATACACACACACACACATATATATGCAATGAAATATTACTGTACTCTTTAAAGTACTTGATAAACTCTCTAATAAACAGCATATTTTGCTCCCATATGTTTTAATTATTTCATACTAATTTAAATAGTAACTTAATTTAAATACACTATTTAGTTAGTTAATATAGTTATCTGAAATATGCAGTACCAAACAGACAAGTAAGCTATAACCGAAGAAATCAAGGAATTGTGCTGTTGCCTTTAACTATTCTTAGTTTTCATGTGATCACTACCATCAGCAGCAGTTTGATCTTCAAATATATATCGTATTTATCTTTCAATATGCTCCCTTTAGACTTCTCGATCTCTTGCATCAGTGAACCATGCTCAATCTTACAATGTCTTTTAAGGGAGGGGAAATACTTTAAGCATCTACACCGGACCCACACTGGAGCAGAAATTAGTGTTGCCTTTTTAAAGGTGCATTAACACTGAAATACAATCCAATACAACAAGCTGAGCATACACCATGCCTGTGAGCACAGCCACCCTACCACTATAAGGTAGTAACTATAAGTTAAACAACTATTTTTTTTTTTTTAATAACCAACTTCGTATGCTGTCCTCTACAGTTCTCGTGCATTTTGTTTTTCCTACTATTTTTTTTTTTTGGCTTTCTGTCTTTAACAGCATGTTGAGGTACCACTGATAGGTACAGAAAACAACATTGAATGAGATGCGATTAACTAAAAATCAGTAATGTGGGAAACCAAAGCACTAAAATATCATTAATTCTTCTTCTCCGAGATCAAACTATCAGCTTCCTTCAGAAACAACCACAGTGTAGCCGTTTCCTTGCCGGCATCCTGAGCTGGGTTTAATAACAAGCAACAAGAAACGGGGAGGGGGGGGGGAAAAGCTGTAATTACATAACGGACCTCGCTAAATGCCTCGCTTTCCAGCGGAGGAGGAACGGGGGGACGGCGGTAGCCGGGGCAAGCCCGCTCCGGCACCCGCAGGGCGGGGAGCGGCGGTGCCGGTCCCGCTGCCCGGGGAGCGATGGGCACCGGCACGGCGGAGGGAGGCCTGCCCTTGCCGGGAAGCGCTCGAACCTCCGCCCCGGGAGCTGTCCAGACGGTCCCTGGAGCTCTTCGCCGCTAAACGCCCGCACCTGAGCCGGGGCCGGAGCCCCTTGCCCGGGGCGATCTGCCCGGCCTGACCGCCCCCCTCCCTCCGGCCCTGCCCGGGGCGGGGAGCTCCGCTGCCCCAGCGGTCCGGGAGGGCAGGCTCCGCAGCACCGCCTCCCTCCTGTCCCCTGCCGGCCTGAAGCGCACTCCAGGCACCGCGCCGCTGGGGATGGAAGTGTGGATCGGGGTCCCTGCGAGTCTGGCGGGGCTGCGCCGGACCTCTCGGTTCCACGGGATCCCCGCACCACGCGGGCTTTGCCGAGGGGGGAGGCAAACATCCACCCCGCTGTTCTTGTCCTGCCGGCGGGGGACGCGGGACAAACTCGGCCCGAGCAAGTGCCGATAACTATTTAGGGAGCCTGCGGGGGCCGGCGGGGCAGGACCCGGCGCGGCCGATGCCTCTTCGCCGCAGGCTCCCCGGGGAAGGGGGCGCTCCCCCCGGGCGAAGGAGGGCGGCAGTCCACGGCGGCTGGCAGAACCCCCGCGGATGGGGGGATAGAGCCCCGCAACGCAAAGCCAGCTAAGAATTACTCATTTGAATGATGCAGCAAACGGGGAGGGGGGGACACGACGCGGGGACGACGAGTCCTCCCGCTGCCACTCGCCAGCCTCGATTAATAAATAATGCCCAGGTTCCCTGCCAGGGGAAGCGCTCTCGTCTTCCGCGCAGACAGCAGTTAATAGCCAGCCTCCTCCCGCGAAACCCTGGCTAAGCGCTCCCGCACGCTCGCACCCGCGGTGCCAAGTACGAGTAGCACAATAGCGGAGAACCTCTCCACCTCGCAGCCCTGGGGAAGTGGCGGGGGGGGAGCTGGGGAAGCCAAACCTATCGCGGCAAAACCCGGTCGCCCGAGCCTCGGAGAGCCGGGGAGCGGCGGCCGCGGCAGCCGCCGGCGCGGCGGGAGGGCAGGCAAGGCAGGCAGGCTGCCCGGCGAGCCGAGGGCGTAGAGCGCAGCACGCCGCGAACACCATCACCCCTCCGTATCGTCAGCAAACAGCACGCCCGCATTTACCTTTTCCTGCCCGCCGTCCGTCAGTCAGGCGTTTGAGGGAGAAAAGGAGAAAGGGAAGGAAGGGAGAAGAAAGAGACAGGGAAATACAGAGAACGAGAGGCGGCTGCTAATCCCCGTGTAGAAAGACTTCCAGCAGCAGCAGAAGCAGCAGCAGCATGCGTGTGTGCGTGCCCGGAGTGAAGCACAGCCCTCCTGGCGATGCACCGGCGCTGACACCCAAGTGCTGTCATGTGCGTGTCTCGGTGTGTGTACCCATCGAAAAAAAAAAAAGAAAGAAAAAAAAAGGAAGGAAAAAAAAAGACAGGGGGAGACTCGTCAGTCACACGCCCGGCTGTGCACTGCTGGAGGGGACGAGGAGGAGGAGCCCAGCGCTCCACCAGCCCAACCACCGGAGGAGCAGCTCTTACTACGGCGGCGGCCGGGCTGCCCCTCCGCGCCAGCCCCGCACGCCCAGCCGCCCTTCCCGTCCGCTCCCAAGGACATGCCTTCGGGAAAGACCCTCAGGGCCTCCGTCCCACGGGACTCCGTTACACCCCAGGCTACCCGAGCCCCGCAGGAAGCGGCTGAACACCACCCCCCCCCCCCCAAATCTCCCCTGGACAGCGGGGATGCCCCGCGTGGGACTGGGATGAGGCGCCCTCCCAGGGGTCCCAGCCGAGCCGGGGGGTGGGAGCGGGGACCGCGGCGTTTCCTCGGGGGGGCGCGACAGGCGGACCCCGCAAAGCACGCGGGTCCCCCGCTGTCCTTGCGTGGGATACCGCTGTGGGTCGGGGGGTGCAGGTGCCGAGTGCGGGCTGGGCGTCTGTGAGAGCTGCAGGTGTAACTATAAATGTTTGTGATAGCAAGTATAGAAAGTGAAAAGGTGGTGAAAGGCTGCGCTCATCCGGGCCACGGTGCGGGCACCGCACTGATCCTCGCCTGTCCACTCAGGGACACTTACATTTCAGCCACGGTGTATGACTTACTAAAAGGTGTTTGGACAGTGGTTCAAGTCACTTATTTGCTAAATAGTAAATACCATATATCCATCTTTTGGCTGTATAGAGGCATATATGCATATAAATGAGATTTCTGATATACAATTTACAAAATAGCTAGAACAGAATATGAACTAAAAGAATGGTCGTATTATTCTTATTGTCCTAAATTTACTAGTGAGTCATACCAGCTAGTTTCAAAATGCGATTTCTTTAAGCCTCAAACCAGGAAAAGTTAGTGAGAAATATACTTGATATTTTACTTTTTCTACCGAAAAAGTAATACGTATTGACAAAAAATAGTATTAGTCATAGAAAGAGGTTTGTTATATGACAAGCATAAAAGAAATTGGCAGGGATATCAGGTATGCTGTTTGTAATGATTTTTTTTTTTGTTTTGGTTTGCAATGGACAAGATAGACCTAATGTTTCAGGGGTAAAAAAAGTAGGAAAGGATGAAATGTTATTTACATTTTTAATTACAAATGTAGATAGTACCTACAGGCTGAATAAGATAGGAAATTCTGATATGTTGATAATTATGTTAATTAGCAAGCGATCAAACAATTGAGTGGGGAAAAAATTGGTCAGTCTATTTAAAAACAGTTCTTGGGGTTTTTTTTCTAGTTGTAGGTATAATAGGTGGTGTAAGGGGAAATCACCAAAAAGACTGTCCATCTTGTTAGGATTTAGCTGCTGACAATAAAATATTATGAGACCTTCCAGAAGTCCTGCAATAAAATAAAAAAGAACACAGTTTGTTGTTATTAAATTATACAAATTAAGTCAGCATTACATTGTTAAACCAAATTGCACCCTAAAGCCATATAATTAGTTTGTTTTTATAAAATAAAGGTACATGTACTCTATTTGTTTCTAAACTGAAACACAGATGCTGAATCTGAGCTAACTCAGGTAAATAAGCTAAAGAATAGTGGGTTCATTGTTTGTAAACTTCCGTGTTTGTAAAAATGTGCTTTGTAAACACAGCACTATCCTCTGCTCTTATCTCTTAACAAGAATTTTTTGTCTTGTCATCATAAACTGTATTTTTCAAGTTAGTTTCAAATCTGGCATAATCTGTTGCTTAAAATGTGATGGTGTGTGAGGACCTAATTAGTAGAGTTTATGTAATAATTGCTGTATAATTATGTGAAGATTTAGCCTGCCTTCCATAGGTCTGTGAAGTTAAAAAACAGTAATGTTACGTCTGATAGTTTGTAAAAATTTATACTAAACTGGTCGATTATACTAGTTAGTAGAACTAGGTAGTCATGAAAACAGATAACACATTTTCAGCCTTCATCCAAACTTCCTGAAAATGAAGTAGACCCAATTTCCTTTGAAGACTGAAGAGTAAAAAGGAAAGATGAGATACTTGTGCATAAAATTATCTGACCTAAAAGTAAATACCAGCATGAAGATTTTTGTTCCTTTTTTTCCACTTGCACTCCCCTAATGTGAATGTAAAACATTTAGTGAATTTTCTGGATCCTCTTATTTGCCTGACTTCAATCTAGCTGGGCCAAGAGAGTAGGAGAGGGAAGCCTTGTTATAAATTTTTCCTGCTGGTTGTAGAGGAGTCTCCATCCTGGAGAAATAAGGATGATGTTCAAGCTGTTTTACACAGTGATGCAGATGATCCTTGTGAACCACTAATTATTTTGGTTTTAGGCACATCATTCGTCTGTATTAGTAGCCCCAGCACTCCCGGGTGTCTCAGATGTGCAGTTTGGGGGCGAGATTTCCAAGAGGGGAACAAAGATTCTTCTCCTGTCTCTGTGAGATACGGCACACATGAACAAAACTGAGAACAGGATGTGAAGCAGAGGGTTTCAGGAAGGACAGTAAGTGAATGGAGGTGAATAAGAAGCGAGAAAGTAAAGCCCGGGGGAAAAAAAGAGTTCCAAAATATTTTTTAGATTAGAAAAGTAGTAATCAGTAAGGAAACCTCTTAAATGGCCTGGGGAAGTGAGACAGATCAGTCTATCTTCAACCATCTGCAGTTTATCCGTGATCCCGAATGCAAAAGCCCTTAAACTATACTCACACTTTGATCTCTTTCTTCTTTGGAGGAAGTCCTCTTTCCTTTGGCTGACAGTGAAAGAAGTCATCACGACTGTCATTACTGCATAATTAAACTATACGCACGCTTAAATGAACCCCTTCCATAAGCTGGTACTTACCGCGCTGCAATATTTTCAGTCTGAAAATGCAGTGAGTATTTGTGTATCGCTGCCCTCTACTGGAGAGAAGCTCAGAACCGCTCCCTCCCGTCTCGGTCATGAAGCCGGAGAGCCATGGCCAATGCTCGTGGTCCTCGGTTCCTCGGTGGGTCACTTTTCTGCGACCGAGGTGTAAAACGGTGAAGATCTGGGTTGCCAGTATCCATAAAAAGACTTCCTTTTCCACAAGAGTTCAAAGAATTGATTATGTCTGCAATTTGTTGAGACAGAAAATGTTATGACTAAGCAACACGTGTGATTTTTAGGATGCGTATTCTCCAATAACTTCTGTGAAAGCGGCATCTAAATTCATCACTGAGATGCTGAAAATTTTGATCAGTGTTGCTTTGATAAGTATTTCCCTGCATCTTTGTCGACAACCTCATAATTTTTTCATGTCCAAATAATTTGGTTCGCTCTCCATTGCATTTCAATGTGATTGCCTTCCATCCCTTCTCCTGTCTGACCTTTCATGCCTCTACACTTGTCTTTTGCCATCTATATCAGTACTGCCAGAGCACCACATTTTTGTTATATTTTATTTTCATTTTCTTCCCAGGCTGGACATCAGCAGAACAACTGAAACATGGAGAGCACAGCAGTGATATTCTCTCAGTTCCTAAGTGTTTCATTTCCTCCACCTACTCTCACAACAACCCATACACATCCAGAGCAGTTTCTGTTGGAATGCACTGAGTTTTCCAGCTGTCTGGGCACATGCGTTGCCAAGGAATTCTGAGAACTGTGAAGGATGAGGCCAGGTCACAGCATACAGGAAAGAAATTTTCAGTATCAAACTCAAAATGTGTCTTCTGTGCAGAAGATGCTACCAGTTTCTGTGTTCATTTTTATCTCTGCCACATGTAGGTCAAGTTTAAAAATATGAAGATCAGATGTATGCTCTTCTCATTCCCTTGTGGCATCAGTTATTGCTTCAAGGCAAGATGGCATTATGACTGTGGCTGTGAGGGTAGAATCGGAATAATTTCAGTTGGAGAAAACCTCTGAGACCGCCGAGTTCAGCCTCTGACTGATCACCACCTTGTCAACTAGACCGTGACATTAGGTCCCATGTCCAGTTTCTTTTTGAACAGCTCCAGGGATGGTGACTACACCACTTCCCTGTGCGGTTTATTCCCATGTTGCACTTCCCTTTCCATGAAGAAATTCCTTCTGATGTCAAACCTGAATTTCCCCTGGCACAGCTTGTGGCCATGTCCTCTCATCCTGTCAAGGGTTGCCTCGGAGAAGAGGCCAACCCCCAGCTGGCCATACCCTCCTTCCAGACAGTTGTAGAGAGTGATAAGGTCACTCCTGAGCCTCCTTGTCTCCAGGATAAACAACTCCAGCTCCCTCAGACACTTCTTATAGGACTTGTGCTCCAGACCCTTCACCAGCACTGTTGCCCTTCTCTGGACTCCCTCCAGCACCCCAATGTTTTAAAATTTTGTACAATATGGGCAAAATAACAGTTTTGGTGGCTTCCACACCTAACCTGATTAATGGCAGAGCCAGTCTACCTAAAAAAATCTGCTTTCTCTTTCTTCTCTGAGTACCCCAAAGCAGACATCTGCGTAGAAATTTTAATTGTAAATATTTTTACTCTCCTAATGTTATAAATGTCTTTTGTTGAAAAGATTTACTATCCACCACAGCCATTTTAAGTCTGTTAGTCATATTTTACTGGGTAGCACTGAAGACAATATTGTCCTAGTAGATTAATTTTATGGGTTGCCTCATTTTATATTACCTAATTACTTGCTATGGAAACCACTGCAGTAACTTTCTTCTCCGATCCTAATGGCTAACATGAAGAAATTAATAAGGCATGGAGTAGAGTGGTTGTTCCCAAAGAGTGACTCCTAAATGACAGGTGTCCTCGAAGGGTAAGGTAATCAGGCATCAGCCCACCTTGTACATCCACACTGACTATTAACTGGTCAGTTCAAGATGGATGATAAAGCAATGTACATATTGTTTTATGATTCAGAAGCAAAACACGTACTTTATTGGAGTTCTATTCTTGTGATCTTTAAGCTATCAAACACACAATTCCAAAAAACCCATGACTTTCAACCTCTATCAGGAAAGAAGTTGTCTTGAGAGGCGTCTCAGTGGGGTCTCTCCTTTGAAAGAAGATAGAAAATTTGAGTATGCCATCCTTCTTCTGCACAAAAAAGATCTTTGTTTAGTATTAGAAACAAGCAAGCTGCTGTGACTTTCAGATACCAGAATGTATTTCAGGGGTATAAACAGCAATGTTAAGAATAAGCATAAAGAGAGAGGAGGGAAAATTAGTTCAAACCAATAAACCCATGAAATGAATGGGTTTAAATAAAAACATGAAATGAATGGGAAAAAAAACCTCACTAGACTGAAAACCTCACTAGAATGAAAATACTTTTTCAGATATTGAATGCCCAGGGAGAATGGCAAAGCACAGATTAGTTTCTAAACATCCACAGCAAGGACATACGTTTGATTTCTTAATTAACAAGGGTTTTAATAACTTATGATACCATGTTTTTAAGTATGAGCATATAATGCTAAAATGGAGTGCAATGCAATGGGAGTATTTTTCTTCTTTGACAGAGAAGCAGGGAAACAGAAAGCTTTGTAAGAATTTTCTGTGAATGAGAAGACTAGTAATCATGTAGAAAATTGTCTCCAACTTAAGATTTTAAATGAGATATTTCAGATAAAAATATTTTACATCTGCATTAATTTCAGGCAGTACAAACAGCTCAAAGCAGTCAGAGCTATATGAATACTACCAGGACTCGTTAGTAGGAAACTGTCCTGTGCTGTGTGAGATGGGATCACTCCTTTCTTACAAGAGGTAAAAGTGAAAGATACATCTTTTCTGCTGCACATCAAAGAGTTCACAACAGTCAACTGAGAGCCAAATTGAGACCATGACTTCACTTTCCTAGTGATGCTATCAATTCCAACATTGTTGGAGACAAAAGACTGTTTTAAGCAATGTTTTTCATAAATAAAAAATATTTTAATCCCGTACAGCATGAGGCATGATGGGAAAAAGAAAACATTATTTCCATTTTTCAGGTAGAAAATTGAGTATTGATACAAGCAGAAACGAGAGCTGGACTCTTATATATTCTGGTTTTAGATATTAACAGTAGGGTTATGATTGCATCTACCTTGGTCTGTTTCAGCCACTAAAAGATTTTTAAAACAAAGGCCTTCACACAAAGCACCACTGTCCTGGAGAGAAGTCCTAAAAGCATTCAGCAGGGCTTTCTGATGTGACAGCTCAACTCCCTCCCTCTCCTTAAATGGCTGGATTTAAAAGAGTGATAACTAGATTTGTCCAGATTTAATGCTGTGCAATAATCTTGTGATTTGTACAGAAAAAGGAGTGGGGAGGTAGCAGTTGTCTGCCTTCTTATTAAACCTATCTCAGAATAACAGAAATTGAGCATAAAATGTGCAGTAAAGCAGATGGAAAGACATCCAAAGCTTTTGAGATGGAATTGTTCACTCTTTTCTGCATTTTGTGCTTGTTTTCTATTTATTTAATATTATGAGAAAAGGAGTCAACAATTTGGTGTCTTACCCATTTTTCATGATTCTTACATGTGAATCCCAAAAAAATCAAGTAGCAAGCACTGCACAGTTGTCAAGAAGTCCCAATATTCAAGATCAAATCAACATTGTTATAACGTGCTCAATTATTTCCCACTTTGTGTGTGGAAGATGTGCTGATATCTCACAGGGTGTTTTTCAGGAAAGCTTTTAACAGGAACTTATGACAGAGTTAACTCCAGAAAGACTGATAATTAAGACTTACATCAATAAATCTGTCAGTCAGATATGGGAAAGGAACTATTTTAAGGCACAATAAAGAGCTAAAAATGTCAGTGAAGGTAGCATACAGAGATATTCCAGGCTTGTTTTTCCTCCCATGGAAGTCAACAGGCATTTTGTGGTGAAAGTAGCAGCAGAGTAAGATAATAAAATATCTCATCAGAATATGGGAAACATTATTTCTATTTTCCATCTTTGATCAGTAAAATACCCAAAATTGGAATGTGTATAACAGTTAAGTCTAAGTAAAATTAAGCATCATCTTTCATGGATGATCTCTAGATAAAGACAAATGACAACACATGAAGAAGCTACCTAATGATACCTTTTTAAATGTATGAGAAAATATTCCAACATATTTTAGTTTCAAGTAGAACAAGGTTTCAGGTAGTGATACAAATCTACAGTTGTTCACAAAACAGGGTCGTTGTATGGATGACCATGCTAAAAGTTTTGGAGCAATTTAAGAAGGGAGGTCATCTCACCTCTCTTGAAATCTCCAGATATTTGAATAACTGAATATTCAGTCAATAAACTGAATTTCACTTCTCTGGAGAGGTCCTTTCTTGTTAAAACGTGTGTATATGTATTTGTATACTGTGTATATATATGTGTGTGTGTATATATATATATATTTATATATTTCCTCTTGTTACAGCAATTATGGGAAATCATGCACACTGCTTTCAGAAGTTCACTTTTAATGGATAGGGAGAAAAATGTGTATTGAGAACAAGTGACTCTATTCTGCATTCTCTGTGGCAGTTTCTGCCAGGTATTTGGGATAGTGGTGTTTATTCCCTAAAAAGCAAAGAGAACAGTTTATTCATCATGATTGAATGAACTCTCTTCATAGAGTTTTTTCCTCATCAGAAAGCTGGCAGCTGTTGAACAGCAGTGCCCTGTTCCCCATAAATTTTACTCTGGCAACACCCTTTCCCATTCCTAGCAGCCATCCAATGTCAGCTCATTCAGTGTACTCCTGCTATTGCTTACATCTAAACAGCTGAAGCACAAAAAGACCCAGACACATATGTGCAGGAAGAGACAAGTTTTATAATTACTGTAAGACAAAATCTTCCTGTAAGAGGAAATGCACTTGTTCCATTACAGTGTTCTAGCCACCAGCTATTCAGAAATTTTTGTTTTCTAATAATCAGCAAACTAATCTGTCTTCAGCTGAGCTAGCACGCCCTGGAAATCTGCGAGTGCCTGTAAAATGCTGTGCAGCTCAGCATATTTTAGAAAGTTGTTTGGAGGCCACAATAAAGTATATCTGACACCATCCTTGTGTAAATCATTCCTGTACAACAGAACTCCAACAGCAAAAGCTTTGATATGACCTAGTAACATTTCATTCCTAGAAGCTTATAAATAAAAAATAAAATGCCCAATTCGCTCCTTTTTTTAGTGCTCATTACATTTTAGTTTAACATTAAAATGCCGTTGAGTAGATAGAGGACAGCAAGCCACCTTGAATAAATCACCATGCATGCAGAATGCAGCATCTCTGAATGCAGGAACTCCTGGCAGAAGATAAACTAGCAAATTGCACAGTGCCCAGAACCATGGTGTGATGGAAAAGAATTTGGCCAATTACAAGCAGATCCCTTGACTTACAAAATGTGCCACAGCACAGTTAGGTCAGCACTTTGGTGATCAGTTACACCTGGGGGAAGACCCTTGGCTGTAGAACTTTGCTGTGCTCATTTGGTGACACACAGAGTCCATGAAGGTATAACTGGCTATTGCAGAGGGAATGTGAAGGGCAAGAAAAAGTGCCATTTTTAACTTGATCGTAAAGGAATCGCATAATATAATATCTAATAATAACTAAATGTGCTGCTGTGATCAAGAGGGTGCAAAAACTAACAGGATGACCAGATACCAACAAAGGGAATGGAATATTTTAAACACAGGTAAAATACCAAAGGACATTACTACTAGTAGCATTATAGGGAGATGTATTGATTTCTTCTCAATGTTGCCTCCATATATTTAGTCGAAGAGGGTTTTTTTTGTTTTGTTTTGGTTTTTTTATTTGGTTTTTTTTTTTTAACTGCCATACAGAAAACTGAAGCTGGGTTTGACACCTAGGTGTGGTTCTTTCTGCATCACTGAAGGAAAGAAAGTGTCAGGAATATGCAACTGATGTACTACTTAATGATGCTGCTCTTTAAGCCACTTTTAAACTATTTCTGTCACTAATAGATTGTTTCTGCATGTTTAACAAGAATAAAATATATGCTTTCGCTAATTTTCAAAAGAATAACAGGTATACTTTTAAAGAAGGAATTCTTAAGTGAAAAATGTCATTGTTTTAATTTCATCATATTTCCTTTCCTAACATAAATGCAATAGAAAACAGACCTGGGAAAGAAAGGAGGGAAAGAGAAGTGGGATATATCCAGTCTGACCTGTTACTCCATCTATACTGGGTTTCTTTTAATCTGTGGAGCAGATTCCTAAGGGACAGTCCTATTTCTTCAATTTTAAATACTCTTTTGAAGCAATTGAGATTATATCCTTGTTCTTCCAAAGTAGCTAAGTAGACCTATACAAATATGAAGGTTTTTTTTTTTTTTTGGTATTGACTTTCATGTATATTTAAATGGTTACATTCACAGCTCTAAAATAAAATAAATTCTAGAAATTGTTAAATACAATTATAAACACCTCTGTGACAGATGAACATGGTGCTATTCCATTCTGATAATGTAATACTTTGTTTTTTCCTTGCAGTCTGGTTATCATCCAGTATTCCTTAATGGAAAGTGTCAGACTATAGGAGCAAAGAATTCATGGTCTTTAAACTGCTCATGAGCTGTTCTAAATTGCCTGCATGATTTTGAGCCCAAGACCACAAACCATATTCCCACATGCCCTGACTGAATCAAGTGATGTCTGTTTGAAAAAGACAATTTCATTCAGGGAAGAAAATAATACAGTTTAAGGTCAAAAGAGCTGGTAAGGTGGCCTCCTATATATGTATATATCTCACCATTTTTTAATATCCTGTACAAGATCTCATAATTTGATTTACTTTTTTAAAAGATCAACCTTGTCTGAAATGTGCTCAGGAAAAAAAAAAATAGTCTTCTCCTTTTCCATGAAAACAAACACATCTAACAGCATCAAATAAACCAGCTTTGAATAGTTACATCCCAGTATCAGACTGGGCTTATAGAGGAGTTAGCCAAAGGCCAATTACAAGCTGATCTAGCTAAAGCCAGTGTATTCTGGACCTAGGACAATCTGGATTTAGGCCAAGAACTGGGATGGAAAGAGCTTTACTGGATGGTGAATTATCTCCTGCTGTCAGCAGACAGTAGAAAGACATACATTCTCCTCCTCCTGGAATTACAAGCCATATGATAAGGAGTGCCACTTGAAAGTGGCATGAATCCTGAGAAATACATTCTCAATTGCTTGTGAAGTTGTGCCTGCTTATTTTTTAATGTTTTGGCGACCATATTATAAACTATATATTGCAAATTTCCTCCTATTGCATCCTATGCAATCAAAACAACTGCACATAAAGGGTGTACCCCAATTTAGTCACTGGCTTTAATGAAAACAGGTTGTTTAATATTCATATTGTTGGAATGCCTGACAACTATGCTCAGGATGATCAGTTCTCCAGAGCCAAGTGTTTTGCAAATTTAGAAAAAAACAGTGTCTTTCAGAGAGCTAATAAAGTGAGGGCAAGGCTGCGGATGGAAGATAAGGAAAATAAGGGGGTAAGTGATGACAATTAACATGATTTCACTGAGGGCAAATTGTGCCCTACAAATGTAGTGACCTTCTGTGATGGGCTACAGGCTTGGCTGATAAATGAAGAACAACAGATGTCATCTACCTGGACTTCTGCAAAGCATTTGACACAAGACATCCTTGTCTCTAAACTGGATGGTCATGCATTGGACAGATGGATCATTTGCTGGATGAGGAACTAGCTGGATGGTTGCCCTCCAAGAGTTGTGGTCAAGAGCTCCATGTTCAAGAGGAGATCAGTGGCAATTTACATTCCTCAGGGGTCAGTATTGGGATCAGCACTGCTAAACATCTTTGTCAGTGATTCTATGATTCCAGAAGAATCCCACGAGGGAAAAGTAGGGAATGCAAGGAAAGAACGTGGTTGAAGGTAAAATAAGCTTTGCTCTGCAACTAGCTGTATACCAAAGAGGGAAGACTGCAGGCTTAAGGCCAATTTATTCAGCTGAGTCTTTTCATTTCAGATGTATTAATGCTATCACTGAGAATTTGTTAACTGGGTTCAGGGCATCCATTCCACCTTCTAAATACAGTGGGAAACATCCAGATATCACTTACAAAATGCATTTGTGAAATGAACTTTATGGAAAAGTATCAAAAACTTTTGCATCTCAGAATTTTCTCTGTGTTGATGGTGTTTAATCTGAGTAAGGGACTGGGTAAAAGTTCAACCACCTGATTGCTTTGAAAATTTTTCATCTTAAAAGGCTGCAGCAAGGGTCCCAGATAACTATGCTTTACAAAACATCTAAGCTCAAGAACAAGGCCAATTAGTTTTAGAAGGTAAGGACATGCTAACAGTGCAATAAACATTAATCAGAATTAATGCTTGCATATGTTCTTACATCCATGACATTAAGTATAAAGAGAACAGAAACTGGTATATATGGCCCAAATTATGCTTCTCTGGAGAGGTTTTCCCACAAGGGCAAGGTTTTCCTACATATATGAGAGAGGGAGTTCTACATCTTCAAATGTTTCAATTATATGTAATATGTGTGATGGTGAAGGTAAAAGCTGTACACAGTGGTATGGCATACGCTCTGTAAAATGGGTATCACACATTTTTCTGTGTGATAAGGAGTGTTTTCTTTACACACTCATAAAGGAGTATTTTCTTTGTACACTGAAGTACATACAGAGTCTCACTCCTGGTTGGTACAGGCAGCATACAGCCCATCAAGTCCCATGACTTGTCTGAGAGTTGGAAGCTGTGTGTGCCCAGTGCTCAGCATGTTCCAGATGAAGGTTCTCAGTGCAGTGACAGCTAGCAAGGTTACTCATAAGGGTAAGGTGGAACGTACACATAAACATTTATAGAATTGGGGTTTTGGCCTCTGTCCTGGCCATACACTCTCAATTTAGTACTTGCAGTTCTGAGTTTTGACCTCTGAGAAGCTCTTTGTACCACTGTTCAAAGTGCAGTTCATCAACTTGCCATTTCCTGGCTGCCTTCACTGCTGCTTTGTTAGCTCTATTTTCTCTTAGACAAGAATACATACCGCTATCCAGAGGCAGTGTCAGAGGAAGGGAATGAATGCCTTTTGAAGTGCTAAACCTTAAACTTTTGTCACTGTTAAAACAAGTTCTCTAGACATTATTAGCTCTTAGGTGGTGAAAAAATAGGTGAAATAAAATGAAAGTAAAAAGTTAATAAATATTTTTAAGTAGTTTTGGACACATACATACTTGATAAAATAAAAAGACAGTCTTCACTGCATATTTAGCCAATGGCTAATCTTCAGGCTCTTAGCTCATAAGTGGAGTTTCTTGGTGCTTAGCTAACTTGACATTAAATTTAATTTGTCTCCTCACCTAAGAAACTTACCCAAAAAGCTTAATAGGTACTTCTGATCCTCCAGAGTCTCATGTCTGTGACAAGGGTTGTGGTACAGAACATCTCGCTCCAGAGGTACTCGGCAAGTGACTGGGAGCTGCCGCCTCCATGGAGGCAAGGTGCCAATTTGACCTGACATGAGGCTGTTCACTCCAGGGAGCTGTCAGGAGGTGCTAAATTGGCCAGAGAGGAAGAATTGCTGATCTCTTTACTGGCAACAACTGATCCACTGCCATATCGAGACAGTAATGTTTGTTCTTCTAAACCCATGTGAACATCAGGGTCAAGAAAAGCCGTATCTGGTCCTTCCAGGAGTAAGTGGATACTGAAAGAGGAGAAAATTAGTTTTGGCTTTTAAATCCAGTAAAATATCTCTATTCCCTTAGACTATAATAGTTTTCTAAACCCTCAGTGTTAAAGTACTAAATTCTACAGCACTAAAGCAATATAACTCTCTAAATTCTATACAGACACATGAAATCCCTCATCAAAACCCATACCTTCCTCTGAAAAAGAACCCTTTGATATCAAATTCAAAACTCCTGACCTATTTAGCTATTTTATAAAGAATTTGTGTCCTCAGAAAAGATAACATTATTACTCATACCAATTCTTGCAGTCACCTTCGTCAACTTCAGGCTCTGTTCTAATATTTTCCATTTTTATTTCATACAGCTAGTTCTCACCCCAAACTCATTCTCAGTCAAACCCTGGGTCATTCATTTCACTGCTTGTTCTGGAGCAACAAAGACAGAAGATAATTATGCATTATTGAGATGCACATTATAATGCTTGAATTTGTGTATGTCAAAGCTGTTATATAAAAAAAAAAAAAGGAAAAAAGTTGCAATTGAAATTAAGAAAGGGGGAATACAGAAAGAAATAGAAACAATATAATGAACATGGTTCTCCATAGATTTATTTTTTCCCTCACATGAAGGACATTACTCCTGACACCAGTGAACTTGGAAACTGTTTTTTTTTTTAAACTACCAGGGGCATGGTAAACAAAAGTGTGTCCAATTATAAAATTATCTTACAGATAATCCTGTCTGATATTTCTGCAATTCTTTGTTCTATTGAACAAAGCATGCTAAATCATTCTAATGGTCTTTACAATGTGTGAAAATAAATAAGCTAGAGTTATTGAATAATTCATTTAAGTAATATTTGATAAACACAGAGGAAGAGCTTATGTTAAGAATGTCTTTGTGTTTATGAAGCCTTATGACTGGCTTGTATTTTGATAAATTCACATTGCTAATGTCAAAGGAATGTTTTACTTGCAACGGTTTTGCCATTCAGCTGGTAGCACATACCCTAGCACACTGTGTTTGAAGACAAAAGTAGTAGATCCATGCAAATAGAAGCAAGGACAATCAGGGATAATTTATCACAGTCATCAGATCTCATTTATGTTATTTATTTAAAATAAGTGGGTAATATATATTCACAAGGTACAGAAAACCAGTGCATTTAAAACAACAGTTTGAGTTATTCAGATGCAAATAGTATTCTCCAATACTGTAAATTGCCACAAAAAGGCCTGTCATTTCCTTTGGTTTTTTTTTTTCTCCCCTTGTTCGTCTTTTTTTTTGGTTTGGTTTTGTTGTTGTTTTGTGTTTTTTATTTTTTTTAATCAAGCAGAAGAACTATTTTATGACTTGGCAGAAACATTTTAGCTAATTGTATCACATAGAGAAGATGGAGCTAACTTGATAATTTAAACACAAAAGTACCATTGTAAAGCACCATTAGCATTCCTGCTGAACTTGAAAAAAAAAAAAATCAAACAAACAACCCATAACCAAACAGCAAAGTAAATTAGAACCTTGGTGCTCTTCAGGGGAAAACTCAAATGTCCATTGTGCACTGCATTTCCGAATTGTACTCAAAGTTACCATTCTCAGTTTTACTGTTACAATATTCAGCAGTGACTAGATGGGAAAAATGAACTCTGCAGTGAAAGCAAATGAAACTTTAACTGCATGCTACTTACTAAAAGCATATTGTAAAGAGAAATAAAGATAGCTAGCAATGAGAGAGTGTGAGGAACCTGTAGGATTGATTCTTGGTAATGTAACTGTCCAGCACACCTCAGTTTTCCCTGTTACTTCATTTACAGATGCACACATTTTAGAAGTTATTACAGATTATGTGAGGATGTCCTCTACAGTGTTTATTTCCCAGGAGGGTTGCTAATAATTAATAATAATAATAAAAATTTACACAGTAATAAAAACTAAACTGGAAAATAAATACACAGTTAATGAGAACTATTATACTGAACATTTATTAGCTTGTATGTGTCCTAAATCAGAATTTCTTTATTAACACAGCTCAAGCTGGTAGCAGAACATATTTGAATTTATGTTTAACTTTACATAGGCTTTTGGGGAACTTGAACAATAGGAGTAGATTTGAAGGAATAGAAGTCAAAGAGAATTTGTTATCTAATAAATATGGCAACAATGGAAGAGCTACTTAGAAAGAATGTCTAGTGTGAAAGGAGTGCTATCATGCTATAACCATTGTCTACTGGTTACCGAAGTGACACCAACATTTGGAAACTGACCTGAGCTGACTCTTTTTATGGCAAGAAAGGAGAGATGGAATTTTCTGGCACATCGAAGTTGTTTAAATGCCAACATGCACATTCACTCACTTTATGGTATTCTGTGTACAACCTTTCTGCCTGTAAGAGGAGTTGACTAATGGTGGCTCTTTCACCACCAGCAGATTATCCTGCAAGTGCAGATTTCCCCATTGTTCTGGCTATGAACTTAGGTAGTTTCAACATGAATAGCATTAAATGTAGCATAAAACATGAGACAGCTTAGGATGTGAATTAGGGACAACAACATGTTCAGGGTTAAGTATTCTGAGAAGAAGTAAGTTTTTAAACATCATCTGACTGTGAGTACAATGAATCCATCAACCTATCTTAGGCCTGGATGGCTTGCTTAGTCATCAAAAATATATTTTTCAGGTGGTCTTTACAAAGTCAGAGAACACTGCGGAACTATAATCTGAAAAAGATGAAAATGGACACACTTCATGACAAGGAATAAAAAATCAGCATTTTCTGGCATACCATAGTTTTTTAAAGTAGATTTTGACAGAGTGTTAGCATTTGAAATGGGTGTGAATTTATAGAAATGTTTAATATCCAACAACAGCTAATTCCTTAAAACACATCTTCCTTCCTATTCCTGTAACATCCTGTATCTCACCGGGTTGAAAACTCCTGAATTTTTATTTTTACTTTTTTCCAGGTGATAGGAAAATTTGAAGGAGAGAACTTTCACCATTTATTGATTTCAATAAACATTAACATTCAAAACTCTGTAATGAGCAAAAAAAAATGAGTTAGGAGTTATTGCAATAACAATGATGATAATAATAATAATTTGGCCAAATTTTAATCAAAATCCTTCTAAGAAATAATTTCATGATGTAAATGCTACAGGGTAGTTCCACATTGAGGTAGCCTTATTCCTGGAGTGGTGTCTCCACTGGGACCACAGACACTGACAGTTTTGAAGCAAATTATTCTCCTCAAATGAAAAAAATGCTCTGGCCTCTTCTGCATCTGTGGTAAAGAAAATATTGCAGGCATAAAAATGAGGACATTTATGGAAGAGGAAACATGCCAGTAACCTCTTAGGATAGCTGTGATACATCAGCTTTAAAGTCATTAGGTGGCAGTGGTAAAATTAATTGCTTTCACCTTCTGGTGTAAACATTTGTATGCTAAGTCTGATTTCTAGGTCTTCCTATAGGAATTAAGTGAATCAAAATACTTGGGGCAAATCCAAGTTAAGCACTTAAGTGCTGTGGAAGCTTTAGTGATAACCTTACACTGTTAATTTTCTAACGAATATAGAGCTTTCTACAGAGTTTCTAGACCTGATACTCAGATACAGGATTAAAGCTGCCTCTGGCTAGAAACTGTAAAAGTAGTGGGAGAATGATATATTGGATGATATCCTATATAATGTTTCTTTTCCTATTTAATTTTTTCCCCCTCAGCAATAATGTGTTTCTTTACTGATGTTACCCTAATTAGTGGATATGGAATTTGTTGTGGGTGACTTAGCCTGTAATGCTCTCATGCAAGTTCATGTTGCCAGTTCCTTTTTGCTTCAGTAGAAGCTGAGATTTTTTTCTACCATTGACTGATTGCAAAATACACAGTTCTGCCTAATTTGCACCTTATTTTTTGGCCAGCTTATAGCTACGATCAGATTTTAAAATTATATTATTTATTCCTGTGTATTAACTCATAAACAGTATTTGAAATTCTTCGGTATGCTCACATATAGTAAAACAGTAATATTAATTGTACTTCAGTTCCATGGGTTTTTTCATGAGCTGACCTTTGCAATATGAGCCAATTAGGACAGATAGAGTGTTCCTCTGCTCTAGTGAAAGACGTAAAATCAATAAATATCTTGTCATAACTTTCTGAAAAAGGTAGAAAGCTGAAAAATTTGTGTTTGAAGTCCTCCCAGTTAATCTCTGGGGACAAGAGATTTCCACATGATTAAGTTACACATGCAGATTTAAAAATCTAATCTCAGTTCCTGTCTGAAATTTTTTTGTTTTTTTTCTTTTAGCTCTTTGCTAGGAAGAAGCCCATCACAACCATTGAAGATGAAGTCCTAGGATGTTTTGAATATGTGTTGAAATTTTTAGGTTTTGAGCCATTTGAAATGGAATCTCTTCTGTGAGCACTTATGGTCTCTTATGCATCAGGGAGACAAATTTTAGGTTTTAAAGCTTTGTCCTGTACAACAACATGATCAACATTTTGGAATATCCATAGAGGTAATTATGACTATATGGGCACAGAACCGATGTGTTAGCTGTTACTTTCCAGAATCAGTCAAAGAAGAAAACTACTTGACTTAAAACCTTTTATAATAATATGCATAAAAGGTTGGGGTTTTTTTTCAACAAGTATTTTTAATTGTTTGCAGCTAGCTGAAGCAAAAGCGAACAACAAAGTAACACACATAAGCTTGAGATTAATCAACTATAGAATTTCCATTTTAAAGGTCAATTAATTTTCTTTACTTCATTTACCATTTTATAAAAGCAGAAGAAATGTAATAAAAAAGAACAATGGAATTAGAATAGAAGAAATCAAGACTTAAAGTCCATATGTCTAAAACAATTTTTTTGCACATTCATTTATATTTATATAAAGAATACTTCCATTCTAAAGTACACTAGTTTAAAGGAGGCAGATTTAGAATTAATCGAAACCAATAAGCCATTCACAAAACAACAGTGCAAGATAGCCTAACTGGGTTTTCCCCTCTTTTGTCCTTTATAACTAAGGCAGAGAAATTTTATTTCAAACGTATAGACTGATTTGGTAATTTCATTTAACTTTCAGTAACCAGTTTTCTCTGAGGCCAAGAAGAATTTCTGCCCAAAAGTTATGTCTAGTTTTCTATCTAAATACACAGACATGAAATGCTTCTCGGCAAAATTTTTATCACAACACCCCAAAGAAGTTGAAAAACACTGATGAATCATTCCTCTTAAGAATCAGAATTCAACTAGAGTGCTATATTTATCAGAAAGGAAATCAAATTTTCTTTTTAAAGAGGCATTTGTCAATTCACATTTCACCTTTTTTTTCTTTTTATTTATTCTAGCACTCCCTCTATTTTATTATTTTGGTTGGGTGATTCAACTCTCTACCATGAAGATGACAGTTCTCAATGTTCTTAAGGCCAGCTTACAGAATGTAGGTAAGGTTTTTCAAACTTCTGATTCACAGAAGTTCCACTGTTTGTGTTTACTAACTAACGATCAGAGTTGAAGTTAAGCACACCTTCTAGAAAAGCTCCTCGTGTTGATTTTTGAACTACTGTTTGTACAGAGTTCATCACAGGCCTTGGTTACAAGTCCCAGTAATTAACACCTATCTCTTAAAATTGGCACATTCGTTTGATCTCAGTGTTATGGCAAAAAGTTTGGTATCATTATATTTAGGTATACTTCCAGAGATTTGGTATTATTGCTTTTTGTTTTCTAGATAAACTCACCTTTTGTCTGATTTGAAATGCTTCAAGATTGTTAAAAATATTTCTTAATCCTCTCTTTGATAAACTAAATCGATTGAGATCCTTAAATCTCTACCTGCAAGGTATAGTTTCAATCTCTTTAATGGTCTGGGCTCTTCTCCAACCTAGGTTAGTTTCTCAAGATCCTTCCTGAAATATGGACACCCAAACTGCAAAATATGTGCCAGTAATGTTCACATCAGTACCATAACAGTTGCATCCTGAAGGACAACATCAAGTTTCTTACTGGAATTTACAATAAGCTATCACCATGATTATAATACCTTATTTAGACTCATTGCTCCCTGGAGTGGAGACGATGCTCCTGTCAGAGATGATTGCCAGCATCTTTGCTTCAGATGAAAAAACCATCTGTCCCCTATTGATTCACCTAGTGGTTTAGCTATGAAACAAATTACTCATATTGCTTTGTATTAGAGACCTGTCCTTGTCATAATTTCCCCCTCCTTCTCTAAACACATTTTGTGTTTTCTTTCATGTCATTGACAGACACATGAAATGGCATAGCCCAGAACATGAATTAGAGAGACAGTATTCTAAGTGGTTGAGAAAATCCATTTTTTCCCAAATTGTATTTGAATTGTTACTTGCTAGAAAACTGTGTGTTGAGAAATACAAGCCTTCCTCACCTTTTCTACTTCCACAGCTCCTCAATTTGACAATGAACTGGTAAAATTAGACTTAAATTGAATCAGTGTGTATTGTGTAATTCGCCCTTTGACTTAAAGTTTCTTGTCCTACTTGATGGTACTGTTCCATACCTTACTGTAAGTTCTATTATACATTTAACTATTAACACGTCTTAAATGACAAACTTTCTATTTTAAAAGGCAACCATAAATACCATGCCAAAATTAATAGCAATATACAATCCCTATTTTAAAACATCGTATGATTGCAAACACATGTGATTATATTACTCACTTTAAAAAAAACATAATCAAAGCTATTTGTGTATTTAAAACTAAACATGTACTTAATTACTCACCAGTTTCCCTTTTAAAATATTGCACTGTTCTGATTCTTTCCCCTTCTCTAAAAATACCATAAAAACCTTATTCACACAGAGCTCTGGCCAGCAGCCATGAGATATGCCCAGGTTAGAGATCCCCTGCAGAAAGTCACATATCCTTGGAATACTCCTTTCTCAAGCTGCAGATTATTTCTCCAGCTCCTGCTGCTTCAGATGCCAGTTGGTGCTGCTGGCTCTGGGGAAGGCAGCAGCAGGAGCAGCTGCAGCAGTAGGGGCAAGGGTGCCTGCCTGCCTGAAATCTGTACCATGATTTAATTTTTCTCTTGCCTGTGAGATGAGCATGCATTTGTCTTGTATCATCTGGATTGTTAGCATGTGCTTTTCCATAGAGAACTTTTTCTGAATTTTGCAATAGAGAAAATAGTGAAAAGTAGAGAGAGCTAATTTAGAGAGGTTTTCTGATGAAAATCCACATAAATGGGGTCAAAAGACATATTTCAAGCATCCATCTTCTGTGGAAAGTACGCTGCTCTGTCCACTTCTTAAACTGGCTTAACAAAACTGGCAGCTGATTTAAGTCAGTATTACCTGTGGAATGGGGCAGGTGAGTTCTAGTGATGAGCAATATTTTCCACAGGCTTTGCTTGGGAACTACAGATAATCCTGCTGCCAATGGTCCTCAAACACAGTGAAGTTTTCCTTGCTATTTTCAGTTTTGTATATCAGCAATCTCCTTATATTTTGGATCTCTAATGTTAATGTTAGAAGTTTTTTCAGTCAGGATTTTAGTTCTGGCCATCGCAATTTTAAGCTAGATTCTGAAAACATCACACTTCTTACAATTTTAAATATTTTTTCCATTCATGTCAGACCACTTTTCATGATCTAAGGATCATTCCAAGGGACTTCTTCAAAACATTTCTACTGTTTTTCAGAAGGAACTTGAAATCCAGGGTCCCATTTGGGAATTTTTTCTGTGGGAAACAAAACCTTGGAACATCATTACTGTTAATCCCATGGAAGTCGATAGGAACTGCTATTGGAAAATAGCTTAATGTCTTTCATAGCTGACCAGAGGCAATTACAAATTCCTTTAGATTACATGAGTGGAGATAGCATTTTCTTCTCTTTAGTACGCCAATACTGTCAAGTATTAATATAATATTAAATCCTGCATCTGACTCAAAATCCACACAAGTGCCTTATCCAAATTGCTATGCCTGTTATCTTAAAGAGCATTGTCTGAATACTGTAAATGGCTAACTTTTTTTATTGAGCAATAATTCCTTTTCTGGCTTGAATTCTTTTCTAATGGAAACATTTACTATAGTAGGAGCTTTTGCTCAAGAGTGAAATTTAAGGCATTATTGAATTTTCTGAAGCAAAATACCTATGGAAGTGTTGAGTGTTATGTTTTTGTTAGAAATGAAAAATGTACCTAACAATGCACAGTCTTACTGTTTTTCAGCAAAGGAAATGTGTTTACCTTCATCTGAAATTTTCTTCATATTATCCTAGACACTTCTGCTAAATGTTAAGGTCAGAGAGAGAATTAGAGTTCACTCCTAGAATAGATTTGAAGCTTGGAATGGCCATCCCTCAATCTCTGCAGTGATCCATTCTTCTCCATATTCCTAGTAATACTTGTCATTTACAAGCCACAACATTTTTTCTTCTTGTTAAATGTGGTATTACAGAGTTTTGGCTAATATTAAATGCTCTGAATGACAAAACAAATTAGTGGACAAAACTCTCAGTGAGCAAAGTTAAATCATGTTGTATTGTTTGAGAAACTAATCTTAGTATCAGCATTTGAGAATTGAAAACTCTTACGTTACAGATACCTTCACAGTAAAGTGGTTTTTTTTAATTGCTAAAAAACATAGGCCAAGTAAATATGGAAAATGGAAACCTGTCAACACGTTTGTCTTGGCAGGTACATTTTGGAACAGGTAGCATGATATATTAAAAAGCCATGGTATTAAGGTTAATCAGATAATTAAAAAAGGGATACCTTTGTTAGATTAAAAGTTATTGATATAACACAGACATTAAAAATAATTAGACATGCTAAATATGTAATATTTTGGCCAGCTTTGTAATACCTTTGAAAATACGTTTGCGGGTTTGAACTAGATGATGTTTAAGACTCCTTTCAAGCCAAATTATTCTATTATTCCATGCTTGGATTTTGTGGGTTTTTGTGTGTTGGTCGTCATTTTTAATATTGAATGAAAAAAAAAAAGTCCTCTTTGCATAATCCAAGTCACAGCATTAAAAAAGAACAAGAGTATCTTCCCTGTACAGTAAATCCTGTAGTCATTAACATTTCTGGTGACTCATTGCTGTGTATTTTCTAAAGAGGAAAAGAGCTGGGAGGCAAGGACAGAAACAGAAATGCTACCACTTAAAGCTCTATTGCTTCCATTAATTTTCACGCAGGATTTTTGTTGTTCACTGCACCTTAGGCAAACCATTTTCCCCCTAAAATCCAACACCCTTTCTCTTTCATTCCAGTTTAGGAAAGCCTGGGCTAGGTGTGGTAAATGTTTGGAAACTGGAAGGTGTGTAAGAAATCATGATGTAACCCATCAAATGCTAAAATCCCCATGCCATATGGTTCACTGAGATAAGGTCACCTTGTGACAAAATTCTGTGAAAAGATGGCATTGCTTCCCATCACTTTATTCCAAGAACTTCAGAAGTGAATCCCAAGTTAGTGGATGTTGAAAACTCCAGAAAATAATAGACAATACCCACTTAAATGAGCAAGAAATGAGACACGGTTATGACAGAATGATGACTTGTACATCCTTTTATGTAGAATGAAAGGAATTCAAGTCCTGTGAAACAAAAGTGCAAAAGCTAAGGGCATCCAAAGTGAGTTTAGAGGTATTTGATTGAAGAATTGTCAGTGATCACTTGGAACTTAGGGCCATGTGTCAGCAGGTGAAACTATGAGTAGTTTTAGAAAAGGATACATAGATTAAATTATGCAATCTAGGTTGATGCAAAGACTGCAGGACACAAGAGAAGAAGCAGATGTAGAAATGAAGAAGGTTCACAGCCAGAAGGAGCTTGTGCTAAAAGCACTAACAAAAAAATTAAAGGCTTGGGAATAAGTATTTTCTCAGTAATACCTTTTCTAATCAAACTATCCTTGTAAGAGGATTTTTTTACCAAAGTCAGTGAAGCCCTCTGGGTTAAGACCTCCATTATCAAAGTGTTTTACACTTTGACCCAACAAACTATGTCACTTAACTACTTTACATGCCCTTCTTTTAAAGCTGATGCCTGACTGGATAACCTAAAAACATAAAATTGGTTTAAGACAAGATTTGTTTTGGTGGCATTAACTGAATTCAAGTAGTAGGTGCAGATTGATAGAGAAGAAATACTAGCCCATCTGATCAAGTCTCTTTGTATCCTTGAAAGCCTAAAAACTCTACAACGGAAAGTGAGTGGAGACTGCAGAAGAGGTTTTGACCCATATAAAATATTGACCAGCTGATTACAATAAAGATAATTTTAGTTGGGAAAAAAAGACAAAAAAATCAATTAATATTTTGTTAAATGCATGTGGATAATTGAAAATAGCATCGATAAAATGCTGAAGAAATTAAAATCTAAGAGTAGCATTTCATAAAGAACCTCCTGGTTTGGAAAGGCAAGGGCAAGAAGACCTTCAATTCAACATATGGAAAGAAAGGTGTTAACATGCTTAATTAGTTAATTTCAGCAGATTTCTTTCTGAGTCATTCTAATTAAGATGGTGAAAGATGAGTCTTTTGAAAAAACTGCATTGCTACTGAGTCAGGGGACATTTAGGTTGGATACCAGGAAAAGGTTTCTCACCCTGAGGGTGGCTGGGCACTGGAACAGGCTCCCCAGGGAAGTGGTGACAGCACCAAGCCTGACAGAGTTCAAGAAGCGTTTGAACAATTCTCTCAGGCACAGGGTGTGACTCGTGGGGTGTTCTGCACAGACCCAGGAGTGGACTCAATGATCCTTATAAGTGTCAGGCTTTTTATATTTGAGGTACAAGACTCGAGGGTAGTCTCCCTGACCAACCTCTATGGGTTCCCTGATATCAGGATGAAGGTGGCAAAACAAGGAACAGGTCCACAACACAACTCTGGAACCAAATACTTTAATAACTATAAAAGAAAATGTGGGACAAGGCCTAAAACACATGCATACACTTATAGGAGTCAAAGATCGAAGACAAGGGTGAGGGAAAATCCAGGGTATTTATAAGGGATGGTGAGAGGTGGGTCCAGGGTCAAAATCCAATGGGTAAAGGGAAAAGTGGTGCAAGGGAGGAGTAATGCAGGGCAGGAGCAAATAAGGTAGGATGGGTGGAACAATGCAGTGAACATAAACCAATGGGGGTACAAGGATGTAAGAACTTTCCAGAATTGGGAGAAGAAAAGGGATGACATAACTGGGAATAAAGGCAACCAGTAGGAAATTAGGATTATACAGCATTACTACAAACAGTTTAAAACCTTTGACAACCTTCTTTCTTAGGAACTATTATAAACTTAAACAAATGCCCTCCAAGGCCTGGGGCCAAGGGGAAACTCCTCATCAAAAACACTGGTCTGGCCTGGGATGTCAGCCAAGCCGATTCCCACACATAAATCCTTTCCAACTCAGCATATTCTATGATTCTACTTGACAACAAATAATTCTTTTAAAAGTATGCATAAGGAAATCGTTCGATTTCCATTCACCATGAATGATCACAGTGAAATGACTGTGCTCAACAACATTTAAATGTTATATTCCAGAGTTAGGCTTAAAGAAGTCTCTAATTTTATGGTGCAAACCTGCACTGAAAATATTAGAGAACTACAGTATGGAAAATTGCAATATTTGCCAAACTGAAAAAAAGATTGATTGATGCAGTAAAGCTAATGTGCAACATAAAGAATTGGAAAATTTCTGATATTAGATTTTGATGAAAAAATTACTTCAATATGCCATAAATCCTAGACAAGTGTACAAAGTATAATTTTGTACCTTGCCAGATACAGAAGTACTTTCACTTATGCTCATGTTTACTTTGATAATATTTTTAGACAGCAGTTATTTTAGAAAAAGTTATTACAAAAGCCTTATTTCTGGACATGAAGAAATACTGCTTGATAGAGAGTTACCATTTAACTGGTTTGGCCAAACATAATTGTCTTTTTGCCTGTGCTTCTTTATTAATTTTTTTTCAGCCTTCTTGCCATCTTATTGAGATTAGAAATTCCACAGAGTAACCTCACTGCTATCACGCTTTGTTTCTGAACAAGAGTGATTTAATTTTATTTCCAGGTGTCCTTAATACTCCTTTTGTGTGTGTGTGTGTGTGTGTGTGTGTGTGGTTACTTTAGTCTTAGTGAAATAATGCACTTGCTCTTTTGAAGAAGTCAGCCCTGTGACATATCTTACCTCTCTGTGTCTCATGACCCAAATCCTTCATAATACTCTGTTTTCATGAGAGTGTTTTAAACTTTCTATTAAAGAAACTCAGGTCTCCAACACACTTGATCATGTTAACGTGAGAAATTGAAACAGATGGAAAGAAAGTTTAACGTGCATGAAATAGAGTTCAATCATCTTTGTTGGGAATTATGAATTAAATGTGGCAAATTTATTTAACTCCTGTAGATAAGGAAAAACACAATTATTTGTTGGTTTCTGTATCTTGAGAGACTCTTCTACTAAGGACTACATATGTTTGTGTGAGTTATTAAATAGTAGAGAAACACTTCATACTCAGCTAAACTTTTTCTAGAGACAGCAGCTTTGTGTTGCCACCCAATAAATTTCACACTTTGCTATTCCCTGCTTCTACTCTTTAACAGTAATCCTAAAGATGAATGCAAAACGAGTTTAAAGTGAATTGGTGTATGTTAACAGCTCATAACTATTTTTCACTGAAGAGAAGCTTTCTTCCATAATTCCTTATGAATAAAATAGATCCCTAAAAGAATCATCATTTGAAAAGGCTCTCCTTGCCAATTTGCTTAGAAGGAATGATGTATGGAAAAGGGGTATTGAACACTAAGTCTTTTTAGAAGTTTGTTAAAGCCACCAAAGATTGTTGAAACTTTACCTTCAGAATAATCTTTACCTTCTGTACTTCAGAAGTGTAATTTCTTATTTCAAAAATTTAACAAAAACAAATCAGTGACTGGGTAATGGTGGAGCTTTATCACATATAAATAATGGTACAAGTGGTAGCTCTTCCCTTTCAAACAAGATTTGACAGCCATTAAAAACAACTTTGGTGCTATTCATCATGGGGATAATTTTTCCATTTCACAATCAAATTCCAGAAAGGTGTGAGAGAAGGTTGTCTTACCTAAAATGTGAGCTTGACTCATCCTGGATGGCAGAAATAAGTATAATGAAATCAATTTAAATGTTTGCTAAGGTGTTAGACTATAAATTTAATTATGATAGGTGCTAATCTGCAGGGATAACAAAGGTACCTATTTTACTGATTTTTCTTTCATAGCAGGTTGTCAGCTGGTGATCATTGTGGAAACTTTGCAGGTTATTAATCACAAGTAAGCTGCTAGTTCAGCTCTTGGACTGCTGCAAGTCTTCTGTGCTATCTCTCCTTAGATGTATGGGTGGATAGACCCACATTCTGTTCCAACCTCTGAGTAGTCACGGACCCAGAAGAATGAAGAAAGCTCCGAGAGGTCTCTTTACACAGGTGGGAAAAGTCCAAACATGGCAGGCAGTTGTGAGCTACTTGGTGTGGTCTGGAGCTGCAGTCTGAAGTATGAATACTGCTTTGCTTCACTCCACATCTCCAAATTACCCAGGGATTTACTTACAGAGAAATTAACTGGGGTCCATAATTACTTGTATTGTTTTAATAAAATGATAGCTGTTCTTGCAATAGTCCAAATACTATATATTCAATGGCTATGTGATGTTTTTGTTATGATTTTCTAAGTAATATTTTTCTTAGTATCAAAATTTTGAAAACAGATGAAATGCATGACTACAGTGATTAGTGTGGCCTTGAAAACTCACTTTGAAGCAAATCATTAAAACCACCATTTCAAGTTTCACATTTGGGAGCTTAAATTTTCATTTATGAATACCTGAATGGGGCCAGCACACATTACAGAACGGGGCTTCTGGAAGGGCACAGTGCAAGCGCTTTTGCTCGGCTGGGTTTCTTGGCACAGAAATGCTAATGGATTTACTCTGATTCACAGAAAGCCAGAAAAGAAGGCTCCAGTCATCCTTGGCTGGAAAGACATTCTGTTTTATCCTGGTGGATGATATTTCAGCCTTAATTATGTCGCCATTTCTGGGGGAGGGGAAAAATGTCATCAACCCTTAGGAAACCATCCACACCAATTCATCAGCGTACATGACTGTTCCCACTTTCACCTAAAATGAAAGCTCTTTCTGCCAAGATTTCTCAAACATTATAGTATACATAGTAAAAGGAAAAGAATAATTAGTACCCTACTAAAATATCCTGTTGTCCACACAGGTTCTTTTCCCCCTGGAGAGCGGATGAGAGAGACCAGGAGACACGTGTGACATCTTACTGTGTAACTTAATGCGCTACTGGCAGCCACTTGGATGCTGTGGTGATAAGGGTGGCAAAAGAGCCTATATAGAAGAGATTAGCCAGGGATTTGGGAGAAAGGAAGCCAAGTGGGAATCAAACTGGCTGAAGAAAATAGAGGGAGCACAGAGAGGATTGTACAAGAAGCACCTGCCTGCTCAGAGTGTATATTTATCTCCCTTTAACTATTTCCCATGAGTCAGACAGCACTGGTAGCTGTAAATTCAAACGTCATGAGAGGCCTTGGATATCAGCTTGGCCTGGTGCTCCAATAACAGTAGTTATCTGTCATTGTTCAAGAGCACCTGGAAGCTTTTGTATAGTTAAAACACTTTATGCTATAATAGAAGAACAAAATTGTATCTACTGCTTGAAATTGCCAGGTGAGAATTTTTATGACTACCTCCAAGGTACAATAGTTCTTTCCTCCACTCCCACCACCTCCTTACTTCCTTTTCTCATTTATTTTTTCCCTTTCTATTTTTTGACCCTAAAAAAACAGCTAAAAAAATAAATAATTTAAATATTCCGTGGAGATGACACTTTTCATAGATGTCTGATGAAACTTAGGAATCTAAGTCAGCAGACAATTCCAACCTCTCACTTGTCAATGAATGTGCTGTAATGAACACTGCAACATCTCTACCTTCTAGAGTTGACATAAGTGGAAGAGAAGATGTCAAAGCATAATAAACTTCTATGACTACAGATACTGAAGGCTGTCAGAATCTCATCTAACAGCACCCTCTCTAAAAAACTCCATAAACTGAAAATGTGTATGCCCCATCCCTGGCAGTGTTCAGGACAGGTTGGATGGGGCTCTGGACAAACTGCTTTAATGGAAGGTGTTCCTGTTCATGGCAGGAGGGGTTGGATCTAGGCAACCAACCAACCAACACAACCCATTCTATGTTTCTATGAAATGCTAACTTAGATGATTAGTGTCCTCCTCACCTTATAAAAACAAAAAGAAGAATACTCAAAGTCTTATTTTAAAGCAAAAAGAAAATACAGGGTCTTCATAAAGATAGGAGGGCCTTTGAGAGGCTATTTAGTTCATCCTCAGTCCTTGAGAAAGTGTTAACCACCTTCAATTCTCTCATTACCTTCTCTCACAACCTGCTGTGATGAGACTCTGCAGGCTTACTCCACAGTCTCTTTCACTGCTTCACTTAACAAGTGAAAATTTTTGCTCACATTTAACATGGATCTTTCTTACTTCAGCTTAAAACTATTACATCTGGTCTCTACCCATTTCGGACATGAATAATAGATTATTCCCTTTTCTTTGCAACAGCTTTTTCATGTTGAAAGCCTGTTGTTACATTCCCCTCAGATTCTTCTTCTGTTTACTAAAACAGCTAAAAAAATCAGAAACAGCTTCTCTCATAAATAAAACTTTCTCTATCTCTAGTCAAAGGATTTTTCTTTTTCTTAGTACATTTTAATTAGTCTACATCTTCCTGAGATGGTTCTTGAAACAGCAAATGGTCTTACAAGGTAGAAACATTACTAAAGAATTTTTCCACCATTCTGGCTAACATATTTGAGTACAATGAGTTTCTCTGTACCTGTATGGCATTAAAGGGTTCATTTGAGTTGTGATCCAAAGCAATTTCCAGAGACTTTCCTCAGAGCAACTACCCACCTTGTTTTCCCACCTCTCTTTTTGTGAACCTGAATACTTCTGTTTCATTGAGCTTTTATTTTAATGTCAAAGGCTTATTGTTATAAGTATTTATATATATATTATTTTTATATATATGTATACACACATACAATGTGTATATATATATGTATAAAAAAACTTAATACCATTATTAATTATAAAAAATTCCAAATTTAATTGTTGGTAAATGTAATTTCCATTTTCATTTCTTTCCCTACATCGGTAATAATACCACTGAACATAAAAGACCACACCTGTAAAATGTATCTGCTGAATTGGACTAGATGCCTCCTTCCAGTTAGACAGGAAACCCTCTGGTATTTATTCTTCAGGTACGTTATGCAATCAGTCTTTCACTGTAAATCATATTTCTTCACCTTCATAGAATCCTATAATGGTTTTGTTAGGTCTTAAAGAACATCCAGTTCCAAGCCCCCTGCCATGGACAGGGATATTTTCCACTAAACCAGGTTGCTTGGACCCCCATCCATCCTGGCATTATGAATATCCAGGCATGGGGGCATCCCCAAGGTTCCCTGGGCAATGCGTTCCTTTGTGTCACCACCCTCACATAAAAAAATTTCTTCCTAAATCTAATCTAATCCTACCCTTTTTCAGCCTGAAAACATTTTCCCTTGTCCTATCACTACAAGTCCTCGTAAGAAGTCCCTCTTCAACTCCCTTTTTGACCCCCTTTAGGTACTGAAAGGCTGCTCTAAGGTGTCCCTAAAGAAGGTGTCCCTTTTTTCTGTCTTCTCTCCTGGCTGAACAATCCCAGCTCTCAGCCTGTTTTCATAGGAGAGTTGCTCCAGCCCTCTGATCATTTTTGTGGCCTCCTCTGGACTTACTCCAACAGGGCCATGCCCTTTTTGTGTTGGGGGCCAGAAAAATGGATGCAGAGCTCCAGGTGAGGTCTCACAAGAGGGAAGTTGGTGGGGAGAGTCCCCTCCCTTGACCTGCTGGTGATACTGCTTTTGAGAATATTATAGGAGACACTGCTAAGAGCCTTACTAGAGCTAAGACACAGAACAGAACACATTGTTAGAAAGGAAAGAAGGAATTCAGAGTGGCTTGATCTGACCTGTTAATATGAATCCAGTTGACTGCTACTAATCTTTTTCTTATCTTGTAGATGCTTAAGAATATTTCATACCATCGTTTGAGTTGTTTTTTTATGGGTTTGAAGTTTAGATGTCTGACCTACAATTTAATAGAGTCTCTACTAAAAACAAAAGAAATTAAAGTAATAGCAAAGATTTTTCAGTGTATATGTATGTAGTTAATAATGTATATCATGTTTACTTTATACCTTAATAGTTCTGAAAGTGGTCTGGGGTCTTCTAGGATAAAATTCATCAGGCCAAACTCATGTGACAATAGCTGTCTTGTCATACTAACTTATAAACCATATTTTTTCTGTGTTCTGGACTGAGTTCTTCCCGCCATGTTTTTGTGATAGTCATAGCTTGGAAGTGGTTATTGTCAACAGAAAACAGTTTTAAAATCTGGCATAGCACCTTGATGGAACACATTTGTAGCATAAAGCATCTAATTTACTGAAGTGTGTTTGTAGTTGCAAGATTTACCTTCAGAATGATCCTCTCTGTGTATGCAGTACAGGCACAGCATAGGCACACAGACCCTCACACTATTTTATTCCTTATGTAGCTACTGAGAGTGAGCACAGGTCATTTCAGGCTGTAGTGCAAGTAAACCAAGCCTGCCAGAAAGGTACCCTAGGTACCTGTTCTGACTGTTTTGGTTAAAGGCTCTGCTATGTTTTCTCTGTTAATTATTACTCTTGTTAGTAAGACTAAACTTATAGTAGGTATGTATGACAACGTTACAGTAACTCAGCTGATTTCATACATATCTATATCTATATCATCTGTTCTGAACCTCAGTAATGTGTTCCTTAATAAAATACCAGCAGCAATGGGGGAAGAATCTATAGAGTTAAGCTGCTTTCTGTTTATAGTATTTTGTTGGCAACAGTTAGTTTTTTCCTGTAATTCCTTGTTTGTGCATTAGCATGAGATAAATTAATTTGTGGCAGTGTTTTATTCTTTAATCAAAAAGATTGAATTCAAGTTGTCCCTTGCATTAATTATCTATCAGACTTCTCGTATAGCTCAGTTTATTTATTTAGTCACTGTTTTTTAATTTACTGGTTGCATAAAAATGTAAATGCTTAGAACATAAATTCAATCCACTTTTGTAGATATGTAGACAAGAAGGATGTATAATCATATATGTACTGCCAATGTATATATTATAATTTGAATGTATAATTCAAATCCACAAAAGCAAGATACATGAAAACAAACAAATTAAATATGGTATAATATGTAAATAGTTGTTATCCCTCACTAAAAACTAATTAAGTAAAAATTAAGTATACAAGATATTAGTCATCTGTACTATTTTCCTTTATTATTCTCTGAAAGTTCATTTGGTGCAGAAAATTTTATTTACTAAAACTATTTTAAAAATTTTGTTTGTAAGCCTGTGATAAAGCTTTCAACACTGACACATTTTGGAAGACCTTTGCTGTCCCCTGGATAAGTCTCAGGCACAACCCAGCATACAGGGGGGACATAAAATGCAGTGAAATGCTGAAGCTGAGGAGAAGGTGGGTGGGACAGGGATAACAGAATTGGAAACATACTGCAGGTTCAATTTAATATAATTTGAAATTAGTGCTGGAGCATTCAAGTAGAATGAAGTTTTCAGAAGCCATTAGTGTACCCCAGCAAAAGACAGAGGTCACCCTGAGAAGCCATAGGAAGCAAAACCTTCCCTGATTTTGCTTCAGTGTTTGGAGTGACCAGGACTTCCACAGTCAGATCAGGAGAAGGAAAGGGAAGGAAAATTAGTTATTTCAAGAAGTGTTAGCATTCTATGAAACTCTCTAAAAAGGTAGTTTAACGCTGGAACAAAATATTTTCCTTTCTCCAGTCCTACACCCTCCAAATCATCCATTTCACCCCTGAAGAGAACTCAGAAATGAGCGAACGTGGAAAATGCTCATGGAGTTGTTCATCTGATTTCTTCAGTTTGTATCCATGGCAAAACAATCTGCTTGATTGCCAAGAGACCTTTTTTGTTCAGTTGAACTGGGAGAGGGGTCAGAGAAGAGGAGAAGAAAAGGATGTTTCAGGGAAAATGAAAACCACACAAGGAAAAATAATAATGCAGGTCAAGTTAAGGTTTAGAGTTTGTTGGAAGATGAGCATTTGGTTTTGTCTCAAGGTTACTTAACCTTTTTTCTTAACTCCCACTCTTTATCACTTAGTTACTTCAAAAAGTAAAGGCCATTTCAAGATGAGAAGATGAACTATTTCTTTTTTAAAATGTCAAAAGTGTTTTGAGTGTTCATCTATTAGAACACTTTAACATTTTTTAATAGTCCTTTACTTTTTTGTCAGAAAGTATTTGCCCACACAATCTCTTTAGAACTGCATGTAATTGTGAATTTACTATTTGCTAAGAAAAATAAAAATGCAACAAGGCAAAACTATCTGTTATTAAAGAGCACAAGATTGCCTGGGTAATAATTTTTTGTTGCATTTGTGTGGCTTTAGACTTTACATCTAGAGATTATTGGGGAGATATTTTGAAACAAAATTCCTAGAAATCTCTGTAGATCCTGAAGATTTAAACACTTCACATCATCCTCTCTCTTTAGGAAAAGAAACCCAACAAACCACCAAATTTTTTCCTGATAAACAATATGGAAGAAAATTACAGTATATTTCAGTTAGAGAAATCTTCCCAAAATGTTCAAAGATTAGGTTTGTTTGTGATTTTTTTTAAAATCCCTTTCTTATTAGGACGACGTGAAAACACTTCAGGGCCCTTTTTTAACTATAAAAAGAGACATAGAAAACACTTCATATTAGTTCAGAGAACAGGTTACCCATGTGGAAGACAGCCCTGTCTTTTGTCAGTATTCTCCGTTGGACCTATTTAAATCTTACCAAAAAAGCCATAAACAGCCATGTCTGATCCTGGATCCTCACACATCCAAAGCTGAACACTCACATTAGTAGATTAAAGCAAATTAGTTTGGCTGAGGCACAGGATGAGCATCTGAATTACAGACTGTATTACGGAATCCTAGAATCATATAATGGTTTGGTACGTTAAAGATCAGCTATACCCAGCTCCCCATCCATGGAAAGGGATGCCATGCACTAGATCAGGTTGCTCAGGGCTCTATCCAGCCTGGCCTTGAACATTTATTGTACTTAGATGAAGGAAAACTACAGGTTTAGGAAGTAAAGTAACCCAGTCTGCTAAAATATGAATTCGCTACAGACCCAGGGGGAAGACTCCCACCTGCTTCAATCTGAAACCTTTGTCTCAGGTGAGTGTGTGATGTAGCTAGGCTAAAATTAAGCTCAGTCACAGTATGCAGTAATTTTCTCAGTAGGTCTTAAAGCAGGTTAATTTTTAATTAAGCCTTAAAGTAATTACTTCTCTTTTAAAATTAATTAGCTCTTGCTCCATGTTCTTTATTCCTTACACGCAAAAGCTGTACTTGCATACACCATTTGCTGTAGTGTCAGGCTGTTTGGAGCCTGAATATGAAATTCCACATCTGATTATAGCACAATCTGTAAACTGTCAAATGGAGCAGTACTACCTTTTTCATGTAAAGAAGAATCAGTCTGCCAGCTTTCTAGTGATATGGGAAATTTGTGAGAGAAGAAAAACTTCCTCTAGAAAGAATTTATTTCCAAACAAGTCCAGTTTGCCTCTTTGCTTACTGTATCCTTTGGAGTTCTTACTGCTCTTCTAATAAGGATATCAACCTTTTAGCCTGTCATGTCTGGAGACACCCTCTGAGAAGTCTTGGTTTACTTTTTAGTAGTCTTTTTCAATGCTTGTGTTAAGATCAAGTGTTTGTACAAGCAACTCTTCACTGTGCTAATGAGGGCCAGGATTTTGTTGGAGCTGATTTTTCCTTTAAACTCTTAACAAGTTGTACAAAGGCTTTTGTTACAAATGAAATCCTGAGGAACAAAAGCCTGTAACTTGCTGTAGTCCTGGGGAAGGTAACATTTCTGTAAAAAGTGCTCCCTTCCTCTCCCAAGGGGCCATTGCTGATGACCTGACATGGGTGAAAAGAATTACCTCAGTGAAAACCATAACCCTGGGTTAGACTGTACCACAGCACTCACTTTTGCCAGGCCAGGCAGCAGCAAAACATAGTGTATATAGTTAAGATATGCTTACCTCCCTCAAATGCATCCATTCCTGGCAGAGGCAAAGTAGTGATAATCAGTGCTCAAAGCATTGAAGAATAATGATTAGAAATAGGACAGGTCACAGCAGGGAAAACTTTTTTGATTTCACGACATTCCTATCACAGCTTTCTAAAGGCATCCAAACAATAATACATCAGCTTTTTCAGTCATGTTTAATTTTATCCTCTAGCTTTTCCTGCTAGCAGAGGGGAAAAGCTGTTGCTGTGTATAGTTCAGTTAAAATACATATACATCCAGGATAAAACTGCTCTGAAAAATAGATAACTCAGGGCACTAATGAACTAACTACATGTTCAAATTCAAACATTAACATTATGACAAGCATCAAAGACATTATTTAGGAAAAAAATTAGTTAAACCTCTGCTACATGTGCCTTGGAAAGAGTCATCGAAATACCAAACCACCATGTGTTGTTCATAGATGCTAATTGAGAGAAAGGAAGAAAATGGTCTGGTAATGCACTGACTGGTTCCTAGGATACTACTTTCAGCACTAGTATTCCCCATTCCTGAAGGATGTGAAGCAGCAGAAAGTGGTCTAGCAGCTGGGAGCACACAAAATGAGTCATCTATAGGCTGGAAATAGATCTTCATATGCAAGGCTTAAAGGGATCTTAAGGCACTTGGGCAGCATGCTCATGTTGTTCAGCACATTTCTCTGAAATACATTTTCTTTTGAAACTTTCAGATACACAAAGTGGTGAACTGAGTGGGTCTTTGGTTTGATTCACTACTATAATTCCAGCATTCAGGTTGCATCCCTACAGGAGGCACAAAGAACTGGAAGGAAGTTAAACTCACAGCATCCTGGGTTCATAAAATTCCTGAAATTCAACAGACCCCTTCACAATAACTATTTATGCTAATAACTGCAGCAATATAACTATTTCTCTCAGTTCCTAATTAGTCTGATTACACCGGCATGAACCCTTCTTCTGTTCTGGGATGAATTTTTTGTTCACCTCTCCAGGCTGCCAATCTGCAGTCATTATAACAGTGTAACCACTATAGTACAATACCCAAGCATGGGCAGACAAGCAGATTATAATACACAGATTTTATTAGGTTAAACACTTACTGTGAGATTCTACATATGTAATTATCTGTAGCCAAAATGTAAGCACTTAGTTCAGGTGTACAGGCAGATAAGGAATGCTATTCTGAGGTCAGACTACCAAGGAAAAAAATGTGGGAGTCTGGACACTGTACAAAATCAAAGGTAAGTAGATGCTAAAACCCAACATGGTCTAAAACTGAAAAAGACAAAAGTGAATAGTAGGATAAAATACCTAAGTGAAAGCAAGTATGAGAAACTCCCTTTGGGTGAATAGCATGGAAGCACAGTAATGGGAATACTGGCTTAGCAGGGGTTTGCACCAAGCCAGAATTAACAAATAGGGTATAAAATCAGCAAACCCAGGACTAGTGGGGAAAGAGTAAAGTCAGCTGGGGCTAATCATATGTGAGAAGGGAAAAAGGGAATATTGGGCAAAGCATGCAATCAGGGCTTTTGTGAGTCCCTCTGAGCAGCTCTGCACACGATCAGCTCAACTCAACCTCCCATTCCAGCTGCACCCCATGTCAGCCTGGCTTCTGTAGCCCAGGGGACTGTGGCACTGTCTGTCCTTCCTGTGAAAGCAGGGATGCTGAAAAAGGGGGAGTGGGGTGACTGGACCTGCCCTAGCCCAGACTTGCCTTAATGCTGGTGCCACAGACACCTACTTCTCTCTGCTGAGGAATAGCAGCAGATTAGCTGGAGTTCCGTTGAGAGAACTTGCCCATCGCTTTTCTATTAACTCTCACCACAGACTCCTGACAGTGTTCAGAGGGCAGCAATTTAATCCTTCCAGATCGGAACTGGGAAATGAAGAGATCACATAGATGCAAAATACTTGGAACAACAGGAGCAGGACCAGAGTTACATGGTCAAACAGAATATGGCACTTCTGCAGTTAGGACACTGAATTCTCACTTCATTGCTGCTCTATTTTATGACTAAGCATCCTGGACTCTTGTGAGATTTTTCCAGGAATCTGAACAGAAATTAAGTGATGCTATCTTGGCAGAGTGGACCTTTATGCAATATGTGGTGATTCTAGTGGTAAATTATTCTTTATAGTAAGAGCTGTATAATTTTCCTGAGTGTAACACAGCTAGTCATTCTGGTTATTACAGAAAACCCTCCAAACATTCTCACTGATAATGATTATTATATACTGCACATTATTCAACCTGCAGAAAAATATAATCTTGCAAAAAAAAACACCCAAAGTGTTTTAATGATCAAACTTGTTTTACTTTCACCATTTTTACCCACTATTTCTCTGCATCAAAATATGGAATACTTTGTACTGGATTTTATCATAACCTGGCATAGCATATGTCTGATTTAATAATTCACAGATGCTTAAGTTGTAACATCTAGTGACCTTTATTTGAATTATTTCACTTGAAATGGAATGGTTATTGCCAGAGTGCAAACTTGTAAATTGAATCACTCAAAATTTAAAAAAAAATCTGCATAAATTTTTGTAGGAAAATCTGCCACTTTCTGACAGAGTCAGTTCAATTTAAAATGAAGAGCAATAGAATTAAACTACATGCAATCTTTTTGGAACAACTACACAGGGACTACAAAATCCTCTTTATGAGAAATTTCATGACCCAGTATGCTCTAAGACTATGCTATTATAGCACCTCTATCAAATCAGTGCAGAAAAGTTTTAAAAAAAAGAAAGAAGAAAAAAGAACAAAAAAACAAGAGAGAAAATCACACTACCTTTCAAAGCATGAGATGGTATGAATAAATGAACAACGATGACACAAATTACATAAAAGTGGATTTAAAGAGTTGGCTTTTAACATTTAGTTCTTGTATCATATTTTTTTTTCTCCAAAAAGAAACAGCTGTATTGCTTGTACAGACGAAAGGTACTGAATCCAATAGCATATGAGTTTTTATGGCTAATAATCCTCAGAGACTTGTTCATGTACAGTTCCTTTCACTCTGTAATGAAGTACATCAAATGAACAAAAAGCATTGTTTCAGCATTTATATAGGTAAATATGATTAGTCACATGGGGAAGGAGGAGAAAAAGAAATCCTGAAAGGTATTACTGGAGACAAGGAGTGTTTGGTGGATGTAATACCTGTAACATAAGTTTTAATCTGATTCCTGGATGTTTACTTCTAGGTGCAAAATCTTCATCACGACCTGGAAGGACCATTGCCCTCATTTGTGTGATCAGTACAACTTGATTTAGTTTACATTTTTTACTCTGACTTAATTTGGGGGTTTTATCACCTCTTTAGATGCAGATGTTCAAGAATAAATGTTTATATTCCATTAACAACTTTGAAGTTGTAAATTAACAAATTTAATATGCAACAATTGAAGATTAGTACCAATTTACCTTCTGTGTACCATAACCTAAACCTGTGAACGTGGATGATGTTTCCCACATGTAAAAGGTGATTTGGACACAATTGTACACTCCCATGGGATGCTTCAGCATGAGAAAAAATGAGAGAAAGAAAATGCAATCATGTTTTCTTACTGGACTTTTCTTCCCATCCCTTCTAACAGGGAAAAAGAATGTGGGATCAAGTTGCTCTCTTTGTATCTCATCACTAGGTCCATGGAGGAGAGGAGAGGAGAGGAGAGGAGAGGAGAGGAGAGGAGAGGAGAGGAGAGGAGAGGAGAGGAGAGGAGAGGAGAGGAGAGGAGAGGAGAGGAGAGGAGAGGAGAGGAGAGGAGAGGAGAGGAGAGGAGAGGAGAGGAGAGGAGAGGAGAGGAGAGGAGAGGAGAGGAGAGGAGAGGAGAGGAGAGGAGAGGAGAGGAGAGGAGAGGAGAGGAGAGGAGAGGAGAGGAGAGGAGAGGAGAGGAGAGGAGAGGAGAGGAGAGAGGAGGAGCAAGGAATTAGAGAAAAGCTTGCTGAGATGGAAAGTTTCAGGCTAAATGTTTCAGCTAAACCCACAAGTGTTTTGTGAAAACTTAAAGTATTTGGGAGGAAATTGTTGCACTGAAAATCTTTACAAACACTTAGAGCAATAGGAAGATGGTCCTCTCTGCTCGCCAAGTTCCCTAAATTAATAATGAATATGTCTGTTTCCCTTTCTCCTTTACTCTGAAGAAAAACAAAACAACCCAGTAACAGCAATGAGTAAATGAAATACTACACCCAGACAAAATTCCTTTAAAATCATACTGGTCTGATGCAATGTTAAAATCAAGGTGCAAGAATCCAATTGCAGTCTCAGAAATAAACTCAAACTAATGGTACATGTTACCAGCAGCACAAGAGTAAGAGGAAAAACTGTAGATCCATGCAATATATTTACATATTGTTTTTTGCTTTATTGGGAAAAGACAATTCTACTCTGATATTTTACTCTGCTTGAAAATTCCTGCAATGTGAATCAATGGGTACGTCCATGTGCAAGGAGTTTAGCTGAATTCTTTAATTCATTCATTTGAAAATAAGTTAAAACTACTTTTCTACTTCAGTAGCAGGCTAGCACACACATCTTTGAGACATGTACATGTCTCTTGCAGGCACAAGGCAGAAGGTGAAGAGACCTATATCTACAGCTCATACTACTGGCACGCAGTATTCCACAAAACTCAACTGAAAGACATTTTTTCTAAATTTGCAGAGATTAATTTCCATCTTTGATTTATTTTTACTACCCAATCAGCATACTAACTGATTTCACTCATTTTTATAAATAGCATTTATCTTCTTATTGCCATTCAAATATAATTTACTCCAGGCAGAAAGATTACAGACCTTGATTTATCTGAAATGTCTTTGAGTCATAGTGAGTAAAATGACTCACTTCCATCATCACTGTTCAGTAAAATGATTCTGGGATATCAAAATTATCTGTTCTGTCTAGTCCACCCTGTTCTATTTGTTTTCCTTAAACTTGACTTCAGATGAGCAATGCTTTAAGGCAATTTCCAGTTTTCTCTCATTGTTTTTCAAACCAATCTTTCACTATTATATTTCCCAACTCCCAGACCAAAAGACCTGCCATTTTTGCAGCCACTGCCAAAGCCACATTTTGCTTCATATATCCTTTGCATTCTGATTCAGATTCCAGTCAGCAATATCAATATGAGATCCCACTGGGAAAGAAAGAGCTGATTGGTTCTCAGGAAGTCTCACTCTGACAGACAAGGAAAACACTTGTCTGGTTTACTTAAAAGAAGTTTAGGAAGCTAGCTACATAGTTCACATGACACAGAATCAAATTCAGGCTTAGTTCTGGACACTGCAGGAGAAGAAAGACATTAAAATATTGGAGTGATGCAAAGGGCTATGAAGGTGGGTAAGAGATGGAAGTACCTGACATATGAGGAGAGGCTGAGAGAGATAAGTCTGCTCAGCCTGGAGCAGAGAATCATTGGAGCATTGTTATCAAAGTTTATCAATACCAGATTGGGGGACTATGGATGACAGACCCAGTGATGGCCACTGATAGGACAAGAGTCAGTGGGCACAAAAATATACAGGAAGTTTTGTTCAACGATAAGAAATAAAAACCACTTTATTTTTTGTTCTAAGGATTGTTGAACATGAGAACAAGTTGTCTGGGCAGGCTGTGGAGTCGCAGTCTCTGGAGATATTCAAAACAGAAGTGGACATGGCCCTGAGCAATCTGCTCTACATAACCTTGCTTTGAGCAGGGGGATTGGACTAGGGGGCCTTTGGAGGAGCCTTTCAGGCTCAAGTACAGTGCGATTCCATCAGGACCTAACATTACTTGCACCTGATAGACTTACCCTGAGATGTGTCCTGTACAGCATGCTAGGGGAATACTAAATAGATCTCTGTTCCCTGAGTCAACACTGCTTTTGCCTTACTAACAAAATGGAGCTATATTTGACCTGTTTCCTATATCCCTTTTTTGGCAACTGTGTTTAAGCTAAATTATCTTCAACTAAATTGCCAAGGTAAGGGTCTTTACTTCTCTGCCTGCAAAAGGAAGAAATATTTGCTTCTTTCTCTACTATACTTGCAGGCAAATAAAAGCAAAGAAAATAGAAGAGTTCAGGCAATTGCATGCCAGAGTGTGCATCCTTCAATTTTGAGGTAAATAAAGCCTATTATCTCTAAAACACATGATGGAATTTTGTACCAAGCAGATCAATTTAGTGCAATTTTTATCAGTTTCAACAAAAACTAACACTAATTAATCTTCCAAATGAAAGAAAAAGAGATTATGCCGATTTCTCACATATCAAGCTAGAAATAATATTTTCTCTTCTGGAAAAAGAACAGTAGAAGGGGTGCCATATGTATAGGAAGAACAGAAGAAATGCAAACTTGCAGTTGCTGTACCGAGAACCGACTGAAAAGTGGTCTTTCTACAACCCCTATAATTTTATTATCTTTTCCTCATCCCACTCCAAAAATATCACTCAGTCCAAGTCTTACATTTTAGTAACAATGGCAGAAGGGAAAAAAAAAAAAACAAAATAGGTGCAGCTTACTAAAATTATGTCTTCTCCTGTAAGGGGGCTGACATTACCTTCTTTGGAACTCTGACCAGCAGAACACTGTCCAGCTGAACAGAAACTGGAGCAGCAGCAGATATTTGCACAGCTAAAGAACTGTACCACTAGGCCAGATCTTGGACAGCAGTTCCACTTTCTCTCATGAGGTTTTAGACCTACAGTTTATAGAGCAGAATAGCATCCTTTTCCCCTTCCTCACCCAAAGCAGAGGCCCAGAAATGTCAGACACACATTCTCCAACCTAGGTAATGGTGTTGACAAGGCAAAAGAGCCCTGGAGGAGTAGAAGCAGTTCATTTTCATCACCACAAAGTGCCTTCACTGTAATTTAGAAAAAGCCACCCTCTGCCCTGTTTCCTAGAAATTGAGGAAAGAAAAAGCTGACCATGCAGGGACAAAATATAATACAGAAACATTTAACAAGGGATCTGAATTTCAAAGTTAACATCCTCTCTAGTCCCAAAGACACTATACCCACTTACATCTTCAGACTTTCCTTGTGTTTCTGTACCTAGTATCTTCAAAGCAGAGGTTTTCCTTACAAAGAGGAAGCTGTTAATCAGTAAACAGTATTTCTTTTGCTTTCCTAAAATCTGTCCTAAAATTACTTCCAATATCAATGTTATTACCCTGTGATAAATATAAGTTCATGTGTCAGTCCTCCCTTCATAATGAACAAGTTGCATTACATATAGGATGCAGAACATGACTAAATAGTAATCGTAGAACATCTGATTTATTACAAATTCATACCCTTCATTAACACAGAATATTTTTTACCTACAGTCTTCTCCTAGGCAACCTACCTGTTTTTCTCATGCAGAAGGTGGGAGAATGGTATCCCTGTTTTGTGTTGCAATGTACTGTTCTATCATCCTGCTGTGGCATGGATGTGGCACACAAAGAATGATCCGGTCTGTCAAAGTGCAGCTGGGGCAGCATATACTTATTGTATTTTGCCACAAAATATCCAAAGAAGTTGTAATGATGATACAGAGAATGTGGAGTTTGGTTCACATCAAAGGAATTAATGAAAGTTAATCCGTATCAAAAATAAAAAGGCATCTGAGTCACTGCACAAAAGCTATTTTTGAACTTATATAATCAAATATACTTACGTATGATGTAGAGAGACTGTGCCAGCTATGGGATGCATATCCCTCTACTGTAATTAATCTTTGCAAGCACTTTCAGTCATTTTAGATCTACATTTACTTTTGCCTCACACAGTTGTGGTGTTATCTCAGTTTTTACCATCTGTCACAGACATCAGGAAAAAAAAATACTGAAACCAAAGATCATAAAAACTATTTTTAAAGCATTCTGGTTTTCATACTTAACAGTTTCTGTAGGCCTGCACATATAATTAAGACAAAAAGCACCATGTTACTGAATGAGAATGGAACAGTATCAGCAAAGAAGCTCCAGCTTTCACAAGGCCTTTGCTTAATACACTTAGGTCTTGCATCTTTCACATCTTACATTTTGAGTTCCTCTCTGTTTTTAAATAAAAAATCCAATGGAAATAGCAGGGGAGGAAGAAGTCTTTTGGCAGATCAGCAGTTGCCAGGGTGTCTTTTCATGCTCCGGCAGTCATTAGGAGTCTTACCCAAGAGCTAGGCCATTAATGAGAAGTCTAATGGCTTCCATTCCTTTTCTTAAACATTCAGCGTGTCACCAGTATTTATGAGGAAGCCTGCTGTAGCTACAGGGACATTATGTGCTTCACTGTATTTCAAGCTGAGAGATGTTGAAAATGGAGCATAAGTTTATCTATTTTGGGGATTTTTTTGTTTTTTTCTTTTTCTTTTTTTTCTTTTTATTTTTTTTTTTTTTTTTAGTCTCCCTTTCCTTCTGTCCTTTGTAAATAAATGTGCCACATTCCTCACAGCCTGAAGCTAAAGAAATATCTTCAGGCTTGTTGCCAGATCTATTTTCCTCCAAATATCTACCAAATCACCAGAAGCTCTTATTAACTGAGTGAACTGAACCTTCAGACAACAACTGTTCCAGTCCCTCCTGGGGATTTTCTATCTGCATATAGTAAATAATTCAAAGTTTGAAGTTTTGTACACTTATTCATTTAGTTTGCTCTATTTTTTCAAAGCTATCAGTGGACTTAGCAAACAAAATGGTAGGTTTTAATACTGAACAATTCTACCAGCTAAGGAAAAATTCCATCTAGGAAGTTCCATTTTCAGTTGTCTTACGACATATCTTCTTTTCAAATTTCCCAGAGAGAAATTTGTTTTCCTTACCTTCCTGAGGCCATGGCAACTTGTTAAAACCCAGTTTTGCAAACACATGCTGCCTTATTGAAAATTTCAGAATCACAGAATAGGTCAGGTTGGAAGGGACCACAGTGGGTCATCTTGTCCAACCTCCCTCCCTGCTCAGGCACGTGCCACAAGATTGTGTCCAGACAGTTCTTGAACATCTCCAGCGACAGAGACTCCACATCTCTCTGGAAAATCTGTTCCAGTGCTCAATCACCTGCACAGTACAGAAGTTCTTCCTCATATCCAGGTGGAACTTTCCGTGCATCAGTTTCTTCCCACTGCCTCTTGCCCTACTGCTTGGCACCACCAAGAAGAGCCTGGTACCATGCATGCAAATATAACCTTATGTATTTGCAAGATTTTTACCTTGATTCTTTAGTATCTGTTTATTCTCTGGCATCTATGTTATCTAACAAGTATTTTATTTAATACAAGTGAACTTGCCAAGATATTAATTTAAACCCTTTCTTGTTATTTGTCAAATTACCCATCTACCTAAAGGATTAAATATATGAGAGTCCTGGAAATAAAGTGACACTCAATAAGATCAAAATCCTTTGAAGTGTAGAAATACCATCAGAATACTAATTCAGCTCTTTAAAAGCTTAAATTTTTCTCCTGACACATTTATTTTGCTATCATTTCTCATGGATGTAGAAAGAAGATTCCCTCTTCTCCAACCTTCCAAGCAGCATTGAGTGCACTATTGATACCCTTGTTCTCCAATCCTTCACCAGTTGCCTTAAAGATTAGATAAATTATGTTTCTCAGCAAGTTCCACAATATCTTCTTGTTGTGGCTGTGCAAGCATGTTAAATACTCAAATTCTCTTCACATTATTGAAACTGGAGAAACATTTTGCCTTGTGTGCAGAGAAAGCTACTTTCAAATCAGATGTTTTTTCTACAAGGGATGGAAAAAGTGTTCTTCTCCCCTGTCATGCCATCTCCATTTCATTAGTGTTTTCCTCCTGTAATCTCTTTTGGCCTCACAGTCTAAGGAAATTATATATCGGTGTTCAGAGATAGGTGGTTGACTTTATAAACAATTTTGGTTATGTATAAAATTATGATTACAGGGAAATTAAATATTTACATCATTTATTTTCACCTTTTTGCCACTGTAGACCACCATTTCAGATGACCTAGTATGAGCACACAGTGACCTTTTCAGGAGGAATCAAGAAAAAATGGCAGAATTTTTACTTGGCACTCTAGAATTTTATCAGATGTGCAGAAGAATTTCAAAGCAGAAGTTTTGCTTCTAGTAAAAGGTACCTGGAAAACTATTTATATAAAAAGCCAATTATAATCTTGCTTTTATCAGTGTATCTTTATGGTATTTCACTGTGATTAAGTATCATGGGGTGGCAAATGAGTCATAGAACAGCACAGAATGAGGTGTTAATATCCTCAGTTCAGTATTTTTTTCTCTTGTTATGATTGGAGTTGTCCTGCTTTTCTGAATCCACTGGTACATTTGTAGCATATACCTTCAGCTACAGCAATGCAGCTGTATGTTCTTCCGATGATAATAAAAAATTGAGTTGGATTTTCTATCTTTATTGCATCAATGATCTCCAACTTTTTCAAGCAGTTTTAAAACTATCTTTTCTTAAATGACTCATAAAATTCCCCATGTAATATGTACTCCCCATAACCAGGCTAACAAGACTTAGTTACTGCTCAGGAGTCTTCTAGAACAGTATTTGTCATAGCTCCTGCTTGGTGTGCCCAGGTAGTAACAGCACACAAAAACAGATTGTATCATTAATCTCAGATTTGATAGGAATAGCACAAGGATAGAAGAACTGATTACAATAAAAAGAAATATTATCACAGCCAAAGATAAGCATAGACTTAAACTTCTCTGAAAGCTAATTCACTAGCAGCAATAATTCAACCCACTAACGTCCACTGCCTGAACATGCTATCATCAATCAGGAAACTCTCCCAGGACTTCAAGATAAAACCAAATGGAAGGAGTATTTGTGTGGAGCTGTTGTGCTAAGTGAGGAACAATCTCAAATGCCTCTGAGGCGAGGAGTGATACATAACAAACAGAGGCAGATTTATAAAGGATTAAGGGCTAATCTCTGTTGGACTCGGGCCCCCTGAGACATTACATCTTGGGGAAATAATGGATGCCATTAAAAATGGCTATTTATTGCACTGTGCTATTTTTGACTTAGAGGATTTGCAGTATTCCCTTGAGAAATCTCCTAAATATCGTGGAAAATGCATCAGTGGTCAATGGGAATTATAATGCCTAATGTGGGAGGTGTATTGTAAAGTTCAATTTAAAGCACAGGTCGGAGAAATCAGACAAGGGAAAACCATAATTGCATACCATCAATGAATCTAAATGTCTCTCTAATTATGATGCAGACTGTTATGAATCCAGGTATTTTTTGCATGGAAGAGACTTATTACTCTTAAAAAAAAATAATAAAAAGCTTTTTAATCACCTATGTCGCAAGGAAGGGACATTGCAATGCAAAATGCTCTTTTTCTGGTCAAAAGTGCTGTGAATCTCTGCCTTATAGATGGAAGCTGTGAAAAATTACAGTAATCAGGAAAAAAACCAACAATTTTCATTATAGTTAATATTTCATTTTAAGCCATGTGGGCCATAAAATAGAATTTTTCTCTGGTGTGATTTTTGACAGAGGACCCCTCCCCCCCCCCTTTTTTTTTGTATGATTATTTCTAATGTTTAACCTTAAGGAATGTTTGGTTGCTATTAATATGGACGTGTATATTTTTACACAACTCTAACCAGTATATCGGAAGATGGTTTTCCCAAACCAGCAAAAAAAAGCCCATAAGGAAAGGCCAAGGCAGTGAGTACTGAGCAGGTGGGGAGAGCAGGCTGCCTTGTCATACCTCCAGAACTTTCATATCTCATGACCTCCAGAACTTTCTAAAGGAAGACTTTGATCTTCTGTTAGCAAGTACATATACTCACTAAATAGTACAAATACAAGTAAGAACTTGAATGGAGGCATGCATGTAAACAAACAACATATCTATTCTATTGCCTGAAGGTGAGTCCTCATAAATCAAACTCACTAGGAAAACAGTCAAAATCTCCACTAAGTTTTCCATTAACAAACAGACACTCAGTTCCCTTATTAAGATTTCTTTTTCTACTTATAGCAAGGCAGCAAGTGAGGAGAAATGTCCTGCCTCAGAGACAGTTCATCAGTAAGCACCAAATATGTTGGAAAGCCATTCCAGTCCATTGGTAGGTAGCAAATGTTTTTAAAAGCCACTGCTGCCCAAAATGGTCTTTTAGCAAATAGAGCCATCAAGAACCCCACTGTATTAGAGAAAAGCAGTGGAAAGGCATTAGAGATGAGATTTCTTCTGGAGCTGAGAAGTAAGTGAGCACAATGGTCCAGGTGACTGTTTACCACTTTTTCATAGTACCAATGCTTGTCATATCTGAGACTATCACAGCATGAGACTCAGGCACATGTCCCATTTATTTCCCAGTGGCCAGTCTCAGCATTTTCCACATTCATCTGTCTTGCCCTTGGACTTCATGGTGAAACACTGAAGGTGTTCTGATATGTGAATCCTCATAAGTGAATAAGACCCTTCCAGCTGCTGAGTAATCTCCTTGTAACATACAAAATTTGACCCCAACTGGCTATTTTCTCCCAGGGTTTTGCCAACAGAGTCTTGTGAACAGCCTTCATATTAGGTAAAGCATTAGGTAAAGCTGGCCAGTTCTTGTACAAGATCTGTTTTTGACACTGTGATAGTTATAAAATGGTGTCCTCTGTTTACAAATTTAAACCACTTTTTGCATCAAATAGAATAGGGATCCAGGGGAGAAGTATCTGCATCTTACAATGTGAGTAGTATCTCCATTTAATTTACTGAAAAAATCATTTTCCAGAAAAAAATATTGACTGAATAATAGATTTCTATTCTGAGCTCATAGAAAGGGTTTAGAAAGGACTTCTTATAACATGCTTAGTACATTTTCTGTAGTCTGACAGTCTGAGCATTACAGTGATTTAGAAAAATTAAGCAAAGACTACTCTTTGCATAATTAAACTAATCACAGCAAGTTTCACTGGGAGAGAAGATTGTTGATGAAGAATTTTACCTGGTTTATGAGAAAAGGAAATTCTTAATATTCCCCTCACCCCCACTTTTTCAATATTCTTTCCTCTAATTTGATTTCACAGTATTTACATAACAATTGTAATGGGATTTTTTCCCAACTACCCTATAAAAGTGCTTTCTATCCTCCCCCACCATAAAAAATACTTGTCAACAATTTAAAGAGATTTAAACAATTATCAAGTAATGTAAGAATCTGTTTGTCTAATAAACATTCTTAAAGTTATTTGCAGAACTACATATACAGCTGTAGCTACTGTGCTCATAACTCCTCAATTTTCCCAATGCCCCTTTGGGAAAGGGAAAAAAATGGCAAATTTTGTTTTTTTACATCGATTGCAAAAAAAAAGTAAATGCCTACTGGTCACAAACCCCAACATATTACACATGCTCTGAGGGGTATGTGGAATCTCATATCACCTTCTGTTTCCTTTCATGTGGAAGCTAAAGTTACCTGATTGTTCTCTCATTTTCTGTGATAAAGGGCAACTACATTAAAGTCTCTCAAAGGAAATGACAAGCGGGTAATAAAGTCCACCTCCAGTACAAGTGACACCTCATCTTCTGTTGAGAATGAGTGGCAGGTTCAGAGCTCTGCAGCCCTGGGCAGTTCTGGTCTCCCACAGCAGGGCTTGGCATCGCTCTCGTCTGATCTGGGGCACTGCCTTACAGGCTGTGTGCAGTGTTTGAAGGACAAGACATAGGAAAAAAAAAAACAAATTCACCAGACCTGACAGCTGTTTGGGGTCTTGTACAAGAAAATAAAGTAAGAAAGTGCATTTTATTCTCAGCTTCAGCTTGTCTGTGCCTTCCCCCAGCCCTGGCTAGTGGTGGGGCACAGGCTCTAGGTGCAAAAACACCTCTCTGATTGCCTTGGTCAGAATTACCATCCACCCACAAGTTCTTCCTGCAGAGAACAATACAAAGATATCAAATGGAGAGAAATACCTTTAGTGGTAAAAGGAAAAACAAAAGGAATGCTAATTTCTCATCAAAACTAGAAAGTCCCAAGCAGATGCAGAAAATTTATACCCACAAGTCTTCCTCATGAGTGACTTCTAGCAGAGATCACCTCTCATAATAATGTTACAAATAATGACAAAATTATCTTTAAAAGAGTCAATGTCAACTCACAGGACATAATAGGGGTTCACGTGTTATTGAATCAGGCAATAATTTCACCTGGAATCCAGAATACCTTGCTCTTCTATTGGTGTCTCACAGTAATTACTCATTCTTTTAATTGTTCCTTACAGATTAATCCCAGATAACTTAATATCACTGATGTCATCCTTTCCATTCTTTTATAACTTCAAGAACTTTTTATCTAAAGAATAAACCAATACGAGTTGGAAAATACTTGTATAAATATATGTGATTGCAGTGCAGCAAATCACTGGTTTTACCATGCTACCTACTCATTAAGGAAATTAAGTATAATATGCACTAATATGTACATCCTTAGGTAATGGTATGGAGAGAAATTAAATAAAATTATTAGCTCCTTTCTAGTAAAGCTTATTCATATTGATGATGCTTCAGATTTATGATGTTGTACACCTTCCACAACTCAAAAGACTTAATATATACTAACATTTAATATTAGTTATTATTGATTTAAATTAGCATTTATTTACTTCTTTTCTTCAGCTTCAGGCTGTCCTCACTCTAAAGATATCTTCTGAGTATATTTAATATTCCTCTTTTGAAAAGGAAGATTCTTTTATAAACTTGACCCATATGGTTTGAGATTCGAAGAAAATACAACACCACTGTAAGTTTTAAGGATGTATTCCTAGCAGTCATCTTGATGCCAAAGTAAGACAGGAGATCTGTCCACTTAAAGATGCAAATGCTATTAGAGATAAGATCAATATCAAACCCAGGATGCTACTGAAATTGTGTTCTTATTTGCCCCTTACAGTTTTCTGTTTTGATCTATGATTTCAAGACAGCTTATTGCTCAGTATATTTGTATTGCTGAGCATTTACAGAAAAAGAAAACTGTCGGATGTTTTCCAGCATTATGGAAATTTCTATCTACAGGTTTCATCCAGCTGTGTTATCTCTTGGACTAGTCATGGCAATAAAGACCACAGGAAAAAATGAGCACCGTTATTCATTGAAGATACTGGGTTTTTTTAATAACTTGTATTTTTTGATAGTAATTCATAGCCATTATTATGAGTATTTTTCTGCAGCAATAGTGTTGGCATCTATGACCTAAACACCACAACCAATTCCTGATTAGCTTCAAATACAGAGACAAGTAGACAATCACTTTTTTAATGATTAGAAATGCAAAACACTTTTAGGAATAAAATAATCTTTTGAATACTTTGTGTGCAGAGAGGAACTAAACGTATAGCGTGAGAGAAGGTTTCAAGGTAACAGAACCCAAAGCTTTGACAGTGCTCTTTGCATCTTTGACAAGGCTCAGAACAGCAGAACACACTAGGAGTGCTGGAAACTCACATTTTACCCCCCTTGCTCTTTCATCTTTTCAAAATTGTTCATGTCTATAATGCAGGAAAAGGAAGAAGAAGGACAACCTTTTTCTTCTTGTAAGACACAGGTTGAGTGCTGTCTCTTTTTGAGAAGCAGTATTTGCAGAAATGAGGTCACTGTCTGAAATCACTCCCCCATCTGCTCTGTTTAGCCTGTGAGTCATATGGAGTTAGAAAAAAGATTATCTGAGCCAGAGTTAACATGGAACTGAAAACAATAGAACAGCACAGCAACAAAAGATATTACTACCCCACAGTTCTCTCTGTTCCTCTCTATTTGCTTACTAGCTTGGATGCATTAATTAAGAAAATCAATTGAAAACAAGGCAGTGAGAAAAAAGTAGAGTACCTAATTGTGATTCAAACAAGCAAAATGATCACAGGAGAACCACAGCAGTAGGATGTAAAGTAAGTATTTTCAACAAGAAATCCCACAAATTTCATCAAGGATGAAATAATACCATTATGTCTTGTAAGTGCAACAGACTGTGTGCCTTCTGGTCCCAAAAGATAAATCCCAAAGAAGTCACTGGCTCTATGTACATGGTGAGTGGGGGCACAGACACAAGAGCAAAACAGTAATGTAACAGGTTGGAGGTGATATCAGCATATTAGTGACACCTTGCACTCAAATCTTTTTCTGCTGCAAAGTTTGAGGAAAAAGGAAGTTTATTTCTGCACCTTTCTTCCCTATTAATGTTCTGTACAGATTTGAAAAAATTCTCAGATGAAGATAAAGGATGTCTTCCAAAATAGATAGTAATAAGATTCATTGAAGTCAACATTTATTTTCCTTTCAGATTTCTGGGTTCATCTAGAGAAGTAGGTCAAAATATTCCACAACTAGTTCACGACCTAAAAATGCCACTTCAGATGTTTTGAAACCATCTGCAAAATTGGGTTTTAAAAATACATAATAATGTATGAATGAAATGAAAACTGAATAATAAAGTGGAAGTAGATCAAGGCTTAGATGCATATTTTGACCAAAGAGCTATGGATTTTGTTTCTTTTCTTGAAAAATTGAGTATTTAATGATGCACATTTCTTGTATGACATAGACTTAACATGAGAAAAGCTCAACCTGAGATGTGCTTTTCTGCATGATTCTCTGGGTGGCTTGCATAGTCTTTATTGTGTCTTGTGGCAGAGAAGCAGCTTCTCACATGCTTTCTGTAGTGAAGAGCTGGGAGCTGGCATCACTTTCATATCTACCTGAGCAGGTCCACCTGCACCCCTGGGGCTGACAACAGCCCAAACTCATACAAGAGCTCTTCCACAAGGAGAAGCTGCTGCCCTGCTACTGCTGCTACCTGTGCTCAGAGCCCCAACCCAAACCTCAGCCCTGATAATCAAATCTCCTTTGACAAGGGATGGGTCAAAATCTGGCACTTCCCCACTTGCAAGAGTGCCTGAATGCTGATCCCTTGCCTCCATAAAACTGAAGTTTCAACGTGTGTTTTTCTGCCCATGCGTGCAATATCTTCACCTTGGTGGATGAACTCAAAGGCAAGTGTTTGCTCAGGTTTAAACAACAGCCTTTTGCTTTCAGTCTTAAAGTTACTGAAATATTTCTTTGGTGCACTTTCTCAAGGATGCTACTGAAGCCGGGAAGGCATTATTGGCACGGGAGAAGATATTACCATAAACCCCACAAAATTTCAAAGTTCATCAAAGGGCAGCTTAAGCAGCAGGATTGTTTATTCAGTTCTTTGAAAGTGAAAGAGTGGGAGAAACTCATGCAATGATTAAACAAGATGAGACATGCAATGTTCATTTTTAAAAAAGGATGAAAAATGTAATTTTAATTGTAAACTATTCAATATACTAAATAAAATATTGGTGGAGTTTTGTAACTTGATTAATATCTTGTAGGAGGGATAGAGAATGAATAATTTCATGCATTTAACAAATAAATATTTATTGAAGCATTTACTAAATGTTTGAAAAATGGCAAAGCCCATTATCAGTAAACAAACCTATAAGCTCCCTACAATCAAGCCCTTATTGATGCTCAAAAGCATAAAAATAAAAATGCCAGTTCAGATAAATTTTTGACATTAGTTGTTTGCTTGTATTTTTAATTCAAACGAGTATTTCAAAACCAGCTCTTACCTGGGGCTGCATACTCCAGTCCCTTGCTCTTCTAACAAGAAAATAAGCATGCAATAACCAATATGTAAACTAATAGCTGAACCCATGGATTCTGAGTCTTAATTATGCAAATTCAGCTTATTTCTCTAGGATCTGAGTTTGCATTTTGAGCTGAAATGAATTTTGTTCCTATCTAAATAAAAATTTCTCCAAAGTACTAGAAAAGAAGTTAAAAGGACTTTCATTACTCCCTTAAACCTCAAAGCAGCAAATTCTTCTCTTTTTGCTCAACTTTGCTAGCTGGCAATATTTCACTATTATCAGTTGAATAGCTAAAATGCAGACAATTTGTAAGCAGAAAGAGCCAATGCACTTGCAGTAAAATTCATTCAGTGACTACAGTGATCTGCTGAATATTAAAATTTGCAAAATCTTTCATATATCCTTAACTGCAGTGATAATGTCCCTGCAGGTAAAATGAGGTCAGCTCACTTCGTTCTTTCTCACCTCACCCCAGGCCTGTTTTCATAAAAAACCCCCTAGACTAATAGTGTGATTGAACAACCACATTTTCAAAACACTTCAAAAGCAGGACAATAAGCACTGGCATAGCCAGCTGGAGTGTCAGCCCTGAAGGATTTACACCTATGGTTACAAAATGCTGGAGAAAACACGGAACTAGAAACTTCTACCAGCCAAGACACTCTTTGTATGTATCTGATGAAGATCCTATAGCTCTGTTTGCAATCCCAAAATGCTAGCAACAGTCACCTCTCTGCAAAATTCTGCTGGCTCATGCCCATCCCCTTAAATGCTGGAACCCTTACCACATTAGTGACCCTGAGTTTGAGAACTGGTGCCTAGGTATTTCCCTCCCCTATGCTATATTTGTATCCAGTCAATGAATCCGAAATCCCTCGCTAATTACCATCTAAGCTGTTATAAAGAATTTACACGTGTTACTGCATGAAAGAGGATTACTGTACTTTAAACTTAGCAAGGCTTGGTAATCCCATGTACCGCAGCGCTGGACACCATATAAGTGATGCAGGTTTAGGGACAGTGCTTTGGGCAGCATTCCCTTAGCAGAGTGCTTCAGCTGTCACCACTGCTCTGCTTCTCCTGCAAGGCCCAAGAGGTCTGCTCATGACTGCTGTGCCACTTGGTGAGGAGCACATGAAAAAAACAGTACAAATATGTGCCGAGTATATAATTATTCATTTATGTGTTTTAGCAATTCTTTTAACAATTCTGTAGCATCCTTTCAAGATGATGATAGCAGATTGCATTGATTATATTTATGGCTTTCTAAAAGCCATAAAAGGACTAAAATTCCTCTGAAATGCATTTTAGTTAATGCTTTCTTTTTACAACAACCATGGAGGAAAAAATATAGGCGGAGCTCCTACCCTAAGAGGTCAGATAGTCATCTTAAACTTATGCTTATCTCCCAATCCAAGTATTTTAGACAACTGAAATTCCTGTTTGATGAACAAGTTAGTAGTTGAGGGCAGAATGAAAAACACAAGTGCTCCATTGCATTAAAATATGTTTTCAAGTTTGATCAAGTAATTTTACAACAAGGAAATAAGAATGCACTATTTTTTTACAGATGGGGGGGGTGGAGAAGATCACTTTTATTAATAACTTGCACACTATCAAAATTTTACACAGCTCCATTAAGCAATACTGAAAATCATTTGCTCCTGAAGACTTACATAATATCTTCCAAAGCTCGAGTTCTTCCTTTTCAGAGAAGAGAGGGAACTGCCCAGTAGAGAATACATCTCAAAAGATTCCAAGAAACTGACTTTTGAGAGAGGCAGTATTTATAAGTTAAGGAATTGTCCATTACACAGCTAAGAAGCATTAGAAGACAGGCTGGGAGACAAAAAAAAAAAGAAGTACCAAAAAAGTCTATTTTTAAGGAATTTTCCAGTGGTTCATCTTAAAAAGACACAGAGTGGAAGGCTTACCAAAAAAATCAGTGAAGACAAATTGATGAGTTATAAATTTTAAAAGACTGACTCCCCAGAACTCCTGGACTTTCCAAGTTTTCAGTGACAAAGAAGGTTGAAAAATGTCTGATTTAGATACCACCAAAAAATCACATGGTGGTGAATGAAGAAGAAAATACTTTCATTTTCAGTAGCACAGATAATAATGTCTACTACAGGGCATGGTACATTACTCATAAATTAGATTAATCAGCTATAGTAGTTTTGTAAATATTTATTGAAAATAGACTCTTTTCAGATTACAAGTTTCTTGTCAATTTAGGAAAAAAAAAAAAAAAGTCTTCTAAACAAGTCATTTGCTATATCCATTTTTATCCGTGACATGTGGAAGCTTACCATGTCATCAAGAAAGGATTTGCTTATGCAGTTAAAAAATCAATGTAAAGTACAAATATAAAAAAAATCCCCAAAATCCCAAAACATTTTGACAGTGCATCCTCATTAAAAAAAAAAAAGTAGAAAACCTATGCTAAGTATTTTACACATGTCTGCCCCTGGATTGAGAACTCTTCTGCAGATATCACTTGTCTCAAAGGTCCAAATTCTGCACAGTATTTCTTCTTTGAACCCAACTAGACTCTTTGTCCTGGTACCTTCTGGCCTTGAAGTCCATGGTTAAACAGCTCTCCAACAATTTTTAAAACCAAAGTTAAAACCATTTCCCTTGTATCCTCATTCAGTTGCTCCCAAGTCACTGAGGAAATAGCGTCACAAAAAACATGTCCTCTATAAAATTTTTAACCCTCATGTCTCAATCCATGAAGTCAACAGAGCAGTACATTTTCACAAAAATGTGAAACTACAGTAAACTGCAGAAATGTGTAGGCAGCACTGAAGTGAAACACCATAGACCTCCCCAAAAGCACCCCATTGTTTCCCAGCAGAGAAATAACAGGAGACCAGAGAGTTTTGTTTGGTTTATTTTCCCAGAGGTCACTTAATCTAAATTCTTTTTGGTGCATGCTTCAAAGATTTCTACTAGGAGAAAAGGTTTAAACTTTCCATGGCTTCTATTATTTTCCTGCCCTTTTTGTGTAACTTAAAATTTCTATATAATGAGTTAATTAAGTTATATAAGGTGTGATGATAGCTGCCTATAAAGGGCCAAATTGTGTGCTTTTGATTGAATCCAGCTAAACTCTTTGTCCCAGCAACTCAATGCTCTATCATGGATAAACTCCCCATTTCCCCAGGAAGTCAGTAACTCAAAATAAAGATTGCCCAGTGGCACTTTCCTTTATAGTGGTTATAGAAATCCAGTTAGAGAAATCCACTTCAAATAAGAAAAGGTTTTAAATTTCTATGCAATTCTTTCAGAACTCCTATTGACAGCTTTTGTGCATGGCGCTCTTCTCAATTTTCTTTTGATAGTGTCTTGTTATTTTTTTTCTAAACGGTTAGAATTAAACTGCTCAGGAAGTGCATGAGAGGTCCCAAATATACTTCCCCTATATCAGTATACTTAGCTTTCTCAGCCTCTCACTTTGGCAGTGCTCTTCTGAAATTCCTGTGATCTCATGTCAGCTAACATCAACTTCATAATGATAACAAGCTTTGCTGTCCTTGTATATAAATCAAGTCACTCTGATGTTTCCAACCTTCCTCATTTAACTGCTAAGACTGAGTACTCCATGTATGAAAGAATTCATAATTTGCCTCCTCCAAGAGTATTTACAACATAGAAGGAAATCCCATGGATTTCTGTTGCTTCATGCTCCGGCAGGGCAAATACATTATCATCTTTTTCTCCAAAGACAAAATCTGAACTCTTGTAGTGATCAAGGTTTTGAAAATGTATTTTACCTGAAATCTCTCTCACCATTCCTGATCCATGAAAAAACCCATGGGGAAAAATGTACTTTGAGTTGACCTTTTAAAAGCTATTTAACACAGTATTTTTTGTGATTAACATTATTAAATTGCCTGTGTGCAATAAGATATCTCTTCACATATGTGATTAAAAGACATCTCAGAAAAAATGGGTGGTTATATCAGGTAAGATGGCAAGAGAACCAGTCCAGAGGCATGCACAGGACCTGATGCACTGCTGCCTTTCTGCATAGCTGGGTTTAGCCTCTGCAGCAACCATGGTTCTTTTCACGCTGGTTCCAAAAGAGGCAAGAGACATGAAAAAGGAACAGATGATAATCGAGCATTAATTGAAATTCCAAGGTTATTATGAAATTAAAATATTATTTCTCTATGCTATGTAATCTTTTTAATATGTAGCAATAGATTTGCAGCATTACAGTCTAAGGTTTGCAGTGAAAGGAAGGTAAAGGTAGCTGTAAAGAAATAAAGCAAGATTGCAGTCACTGTTCCTTAAGAAACTGACAAAGTTACTTTGAGACAACAGCTCTTATATTTCTTCTGCTCCAGCAGTAAGTTTAAGGAAAAGGTGTTGCCTCTCCCTACAAATCGTTCTTCCTTTTTCAACACTCTGCTTGATCAAAAATGTTGGTGTAAATCTTTACTCGAGAAAGATAATGTGGCAGAAAGACATGGCAATTATATTCCTGTAGAAGCGGAGTTAGTAGAAGCCAACATATACTAAAGATGTGCAAGACTGGAGGAAAAATAGGTGCATCCTACAGGGACACTCCAGTCTTTCTGAATATACATTTTCAGCTGCAGTAGTGTTTTCCCAAAACAATTTTCCTTTCCCTCCTCTATGACAGCACACTGGAAACTGCTTTGCAGAGATCTTTCCTCCCTTCCCCCACATCACATTATTCTTTACATCTTCTCTCTTACACTGAGCAAATGATGCAGAAAGAGTAGCCAGTGTTTTCCACACAAAACAATTTGTTGACTGTTAGAGGGCATATGGGCAGGACAAGCGCTGCCTTCAGCAGGGTATCTGTGCCCTCTGTCATTATTTTCTGCTCTCGCTGCCCGTTCCTAGCTCAAAGCAAGCCCTACTTCCGTCCGCTACTCAGAGCAGTCGTTTAAAGGACAAGAGTTTTTTTGTAGCTGTGCTGCAATTCACAGAGAGCCTCGCTCCTTTTCTAGTTTTTGTCTAGGAATGAGCACAAAAGATGGGGTGGGGGAAGGGAGGAAGAGATGGAAGAGTGCCCCAATGTTTCTTCTGGCATATATAATATTCTTTGCAATGTTCAAAGACTTAACATACGTTAACTGGGTTACCTACAGAATATTAAATCATTATAAAAATATTAAAATACCCAAAGGTAAGTTATTTTTATTTCTATAACTACAGAAAAAGAAATATAACTGTTTTTATTTAAAGTAATAATTTGTGTCTGACAATTACTTTTTAACTGGTATTCAAATCTAGTTGCTATTTTGGGAAGGTACTTACTCTTAAGCACATGATACGTAGCAAACACAAACATTGCTGAGTTTTATCAACTCTAATCCAGTGCTAACATTTTATGTAAAAAATTAAATGTGATTTTTCCAAGACACGTTCTTTTTCACGAGTTGTTTCACGAGTCCTTTTGTGAGTCTCTTTATTCATAGCCACCATTTTATACAACAAAATCATGTGAACTAGCAGATGAAAGCAAAAAAGCAGCATTTCAGTTCCTGGAGATTTAAAAAATCATGTTTCCATGCCAAACAACACAAAGTCCTCCTATTGTCAGTCATCTCATCAGTGAACTTACTGTGAATATCCAATTTAGTTTACTATTGTAAATTAAAGACTAGATGAAATCTAAATGTACTTAAAACTGAGGAAAGCTATGTTAGATTTGGAAGAGCTCAGTGAAGGACCTACAAACACAGTTGCATGGTGCTCTGACCCCCAGGGAAAGTAACAAACAAGAAATTCCAGCTAAGTTATGCTTTTACAGCTACTACTATTTTTTAGATTATCATTTTACAATTACTATCTCTTCTAGCTTGAGCATGTAACCAAGTATAAGAGTGAAGAAAAGATATCACGAACCTGTGCTATAATCTTCACTTTCTCTCTGAGAAGGAAATGTGCCTAGCCTGCCCTACAATAATTTTCACATTTAGCTGATTGTTCTTTATTCCAACATCAACTAAGCATTGGAGTATGGGTAACATAGTCTCAAAGCATCTCTAGGAAAGAATTCAGTTGTCTCTTTCTCTGTTATGAATGATTGAATGCAATTTACCTACCTAAACAAAGTTTTGCTTTGAGGGTAAACATTTGACCCATTTGATACAGAGAGCCGATCAAGACTCACAATTCAGTGACTGAAATGAAAAGATTCCTTTCCATAAATGACATGTGTGCAATAGGTAACAGAATTAAACCATCAAACCTTCATTGAGACAAGGAATGCAAACACAGTGGGATAAAACACTCCTTGCTCCACATCACCTTTATCTCCTAAAATCAATTGGAATTTGTTAATGTAAAATGTTACAAATTTTGCAAAAGTTCATTTAATACAGTACAGAAACAACCACTGTGCATCTAGGGAAAAGATTGTGTATGGCGTACTTTAGGTCTGCCTCCCTCTCCAAGAGGCAGAACCAATCTGTTACAGAGGTAAATAATGAGATGACAACAGAGCTGCTGCCTTCCAGAGAGGTTTCCCATGAATGTTCATGCAGCAGCTGTGAGGGGGGAAGGGAGTGCCTTGCCCTGACTGCACCTGATGGCAATGTCCATATACATAGAGATTGGTATACGTAGAGATTTTGAAATAGAATTCTGCTTCATGCTCAAGGAAACACCCAATTATCCTCCATGAATTTAAATACTTTGAAACACTGTGAGAGGCTCAAACAAAGTATTTTTTCCTTTTTGCATGTTTTCATATAAAGTTAAAATAAAGTTATGCCAAGTTATTGAAATTACATCCTGGAATTGGGCTGGAAAGCTCTTCAGTGAAAGAATGATGCTCTCACATTGTGCCTGCTTCAAAATGGAATTTTCTTGGTGTCAGTCTGTGTCATTGGAAAATGCCACTGAAAAATGTCCAGCTGACTTTGGGTAAGTGTCTGACTTATGAGAGGTATATCTCCATCTCTGGAATGAAGGAAAGTGGAAGTTACGTATTGGCCCTCAGTCTTGACCTAAAAGAGTGCAACAGTGTGCTCTCTGATACTTGAAACTGATGGCAAATCCAGCTTACCTCCCTGCTACACAAGCACCTCAGGTATTTTTAGGTATAAAAATATCAGAACTATTTGTGTTCTGAAGGGTGCAGAATAGCTTGAGAGCAACACTAAGCTTTGTAAGAATCAACATGACGCATTCACAGCCTCATTTGTTAAATGCCACACGATATTTCATTTTTCAGTGCTTTAGCCCACCATCTCTGCTGCAGAATTCACTGGCTTCGCCAGCCTACCTCAACATTGAAAATTTTTTGTTCTTGCACACAGCCGGCAGTCTGGCAAGCTAATCATCCTCTGCTGATTCTACCAGATGCCTGTAAAATAGAAAGCTGCCCACCACCAAAAACTGGCATTTTTATGACTGTGACAATTGCTTGTGGCAAAATTATAATTAGTACGCCAATGTTGCTATGCATTCTAAATTGGATCACACTGATTCCTGCTCCAGTTTTTTCAGACACTCTGAATATGATTTTTAAACAATTGTGAAAACAGCTGCATGCTGACTGCCATTAAAACCAATATCCACCATGTCTCGGCATCAAGCACGGCAATGTTTCTCTTGCTACTCCAAGAGATGGTGTCAGTGGCAAGAACTATGTTGTATTGGTCCAGGAAACGCTGTCATTGTTGTTCCCAGAGCATAAAACATCCTTAAGTGATTAGAGATAACAGCTGGTGTAATGTCTCCAAGTGGTTGCTGACATGCAGATTACACAGACTTTTTGCTAAACAGAACACTCTATACAAGGCTGTTGCTGTGATTAAATATTTTTCATGTGTTTCCATTCCAAACATTTTTAAACACCTCTAAACAAGGGAGAGTAGGTGGAGAAATATGACATGCAGAGAAAAATACTTAGAAATTTAACATTTTACAAAAAATATTCTTGAACAGGTCAGAAATACTGTGCTTCTCCCTGATTGCTGCCCAAAGATGGCTCTCATGTCACTGCCTGATCTCTGTGAGTATGGAAGATATAATTCCACCAAACCTTTTTTTTTTTGTTTTTTTAAATACAGGTTGGTGTTGCTTAGGGAAGGGACAAGCAAGGTGCACACCTCTCTTTACCAAGAGCAGCAGTTTATTTGCAACCTTGTGAAGCTGGCGTGGGATCTCATGGAGGTGTTTGGTGGTGGGGGAAGAGACATCTTTCCAGAGAAGGTGGGTTCTCCTGAATCAAACAAGAACCATCACAGCTGGTGGTTTCTGACCACCCACAGTAAAGCCTACCTAAGATCAGCTGCAATGCACTTGCAGACTACTGAAACCAGCCTATTGTGAATAGAGAGCACAGCAGGCATGCTGAGTACTGTTTTAAGGCACTTGCGATAACAGTCAGGATGAGATGTTCCATTTGTGCCAGACAGCTGTGTTGCAGGCTAGAGGAACCTTCCCCAGGGATGCTTCTCCCTGCAGGGATGATGGCAGGTGCCAGGACTCCGGGCCATCCGTGGCCCCCAAATCCAACACTTCTTTTCACAGACCCACAAGGAAGTCCCAGGGGGCTGCCTAGCAAAGGTTCACAGCCCACTGTGCACACAGAGAAGGTGGAGGCTGGCCAGCCCTTGCAACAAGCAGGAAAGTTTTGCCATGCATTTGCTAATTGGCTGTTTGTGAGTTATATAAATCATGGAATGGTTTGATTTGGAAGGAACCTTAAAGATCATTCAGTTCCAGCCCCCCTGCTATAGTCAAGGACAGCTTTCACCAGACCAGATTGCCCAGACCTCCATCCAACATGGCCTTGGATATTACCAGGGATGGGGCATCCACAGCTTTTCTGGGCAACCTGTTCCAGTGCCTCTCTACTCCCAGAGTAATAATTCTTTTTTTTAATATGTAGTCAAAACCTAGTCTTAGCTTGAAATCATCCCTTCTTGTCCTATCACTACAACCCCTTGTAAAAAGTCCCTCTCCATCTTTCTTGTTGGCTCCCTTCAAGTACTGGAAGTCTGCAACTAGGTAACCCTGAAGCCTTCTCTTTTCAAGGCTGAGCAATCTCAACTCCCTTAGCCTTTATAAGCAAGGTTTTTAGAACCACCACAAGCACCACAATGTGAGATATCATTGCATTGGTTATAGCAGAGCAGCACTTGGATAAAAATGTTGCTGGTCAGAGCTCCCAATGGGGAATGTTCAAAAGAACACATCAGTAGCAGTGGCTCTTGCTTCCTTAATGATAATGTGCCTTGTAGGCATTTAGTGATGGCTGTAACAGATATGAGTAAAACAACATTCACACACTGCCACTACCTGACCTGTCATCCTATTTTGACTTTCTGCAAGGTAAGTGAAGGTCATGAATCCAAAATGAAACAAATAAACAAAAAAAAATTGCAGAGCAGTCAAAGCCATTTACAAGCATTTGCTGTAAGGCAAACACATGGAGAACAGAAACCCTGTGCCTGAGAGTCTCCTGCACACATCTAGCACAGCCAATGACACCTGGCAAGGACATGTAGGTGTCTCAAAGGGACATCACAAAGGGAGTGATCAGCAGCCAGCTTTGAAAAACCCAACTTTGGAGCTGAGATGAGCTGATTGTTGATTGCTATGGTCACTGTCATAGTGCTGAAGACCTAAACATTCTTTACTGCTCAGGATAGGCCTTTCTGTTGCTATTGCAAAAGCCATTATCTTTTAAAAGAAAATACTCTTTCAAGACAATTTCATTATTCAAGGCCTGACAGAGAGCAAGAAAATCACCCTTATTTATGAAGTGATTAGTCCAGACAAAATGAGAAGGAAAAAATTCAGAAAAAAGCTGTCCTTCTGGGCATCTTCTTTATCATTCTCCATAATGGATCTTAAAAAGGAGCAAAAGGAATAAAAAACATAACCCAATCATCAAACAAATTAATACCAGCTTAAAATATCTCCATTGAATAAGGAAAGGTGTAAAAAAATTCTGTGGCATTACAAAAATTCTAGAAAATTCAATGTTCTTATGTTAGCACAACGCAATATATTTATATTGACCTAAGATAGTATTGAAATTATAGATGAAAGAAACTCTTCCATTCTTATACTAATGTGTTTTATCAGGAGTAAGGGAAATCAAGGAAGGAAGCTAAACAATGAAAAGAAACAGTTTTGGGGGTTTTAGAGACACATAGGAAAGGAGTCATTGGGGAAAATATCTACTACTGTAGATTAGCAACAAATGAAGGACAGGTAGAAAACTCAATAAGAGCAATAGCTTATGTTTTTATTTCCAGGAATGACATAAAACAGACAGCAAACACAGTGTCATGGAGCAATTGTTTGTGTATTACATGTTTTTCTCTCATTGGTGTTTTCTCCTTTCAGATGGTCTGTAGAGCTTTGTATAACATAGTGTTTGGTATGCTTTAAAAACAAACAGCAAACAGGAAACTGTTGATTCAGTTAAACATTAGCAATTTATAGGTCATTAAGAATTAAGTGGATTGATCATTTTGGAACTATTTGGAAATCAGCTGGAAGACTTTAGGGATGTAATGGAAAAACTATGATCAAAAGCAATCCAGCTACCCATCTTCTTAAAAACAGCTGCTGCTTTTCATTCTGGAACTTTGCATGTCTTGCTAAAATTTCCTGTTGCTTTGCATATGTTATGAAAGGCATTTATTAAATTATAGTATCTTCTGTGTGTGTGTGTGTGTGTGTGTGTGTGTGTTTTTAAATTGAAAATAAAAATTACCAGAAATTCACAGCAAAATTCCACACAAATGGATGAGAGCAAGAAACCATGCATGAGAATTTACTCACAGGTACTCTCTCACCTTGTTTCATAGGTGCTGGTGTGCTGTTTCAATGACTAACATTTAAACAATTTGCTCAAAATCATATTTTGAATACCATGGTTTGCACAGGAGAAATGTCATGGTGATTAGCTCTATGCAGTTAAGGGTGCATGTGTGTGGCTAATGGAGGAGGGGAAGTGGTGTTCCTCCCTGTGCATATCTCCAGATGTTCAAAACAACAGGAGCCATCATCTCTAGCATCAGCACAGATACTATAGTACTCAAAGCTCAATTAGAAAAAAAAAAAAAAAAGAAAATAAAGATGGTTATGCATTTCCAGAAACAGCGAAAAGTCACAAAAATGTTATGGATGTAGGAGCTGTATTTCTCCAGCATGTTCTGCTGCTGCCTCACCCACTATTTTCTCCACAGTTGCATCCCCAAACCCCACCCTATAGCCCCCTAGGTGGAAAACCAGTACCAAAATAATTAAATCCATGGAAATATACAGCTCTTATAAGATGTTAGGCCATTTAGCTATTAATATCACTTGACGTCACACCTCCAGGGAAGGAAAAAATGCTCCTGAAGGGGAGCTAAAATAGGCCAGCTTTGACTCAGTATGGCTACAAGAGCTGCAGCTGGCCAAAGGCAGCCCCACTGCAACTCACTTCACCAGAATAATAGGGCTCTTTAAACTATCTCTACAAGACATCTGTTTTCAGTGATTTTGCTGTCAGCAAATTAAAAACAATAAGGAGATAGATAGTATACTTGTGGTAATTTGAATGCTATTTCACATTAATTAGCCAGGTCAGCCTTGCTGCAACACTTGAGTTAATTGTCGGAAAGTATCATCAGTTCACCGCTAGGGTAGTACTGACAGAGATGTTCAGCAGCTGATCCATCATTCAGAGACAGAGGAAGCATTTTGAAGGAAAATACAAATCTTCAGGCATTGTTTTTTCTCTGTGACCCACTGATGGAGCCTGTTATTAGTATAAATGTTTTATTAATGAAGATGATAAAGGAAAAAGACATTTACGGACATGCTTGGACTTGGGGCACCTATCTCTCTCTATCACAGTCCATTTCCCAAAAGGACAGAGCACTTGTCATTCCAAAGCTGTCTTTGTTTCTCTGGCTTACACGGTGCCCATGGTCACACAGGCATTAGGTATGCTGTGTGCTGTGGGCCATGGAGCAGTGCTCCCCTCCCTACCTCCACTCCCAAACTCAGTGCAAAAGGAGAGCATCGGTTGTGATGTTGCTGTGAGGCAAAACCATTTTAGCAAAAGGTTTAGCCTTGTCTTGCAGCAGCAGAGCTGTGTTTTCCACCGACCCCAGCACTGCTCTGTCTTGCCCAGTGTTGGCAGAAAGTTTCTACATTCCCAGGGGAGCCCGCAGGACCCCTGCAAGCTCCACTCTGCTTTTCTGAACATCCTTTACCCTGTCTCCACCATAAAGTTATTCTCTCACTTTGCTCATAAATGCTGCTTAGAAAGCCCAGTGACAACCCACTTAGAGGAGAAAAAAAGGAGCTTTTGTCCTCTCTGAATACACTATAGAGTGCACACACAAATATACCTCTTAGCTGTGAAGGATTCCTTCTTCTTTCCAAAAGTAATTGATTAGAGTTTGCTCACTATAAGTCAAATACTGTTGATTAAGAGGGGGTATTTTTAGTATAAAAATAATTTTCCTTGTCATGATGAAACATAAAAGTACTCTAAGAAACCACAAGTTGCTGCCATTGGTTAGAAATATTTGTCATACAAAAATAGGTAACTAATGGGCATGTGACATTGCCTCATACTGATCCCAGGCAAAGAGGTTATTATTATCATCCAGTTTTTGGGGCAGTTTCCTCAACAGAAGGTGTCAAATTGGGTAAGACACTTCCATTGGATTATCCTACTGGGTCATTTCCTGATTGTTAATACAACTCACTGTAGAAGTTGACATGTTTTAAGTATCAGCAAAATTTTTATTCCATTTATATGACACATCATTCGAAGAGTAGTTTAGCTGTAGCTTTTTGACCTAACCAAAGCAAAGACAGTAAGCCAATAGAAAGAGTCCAACCTAGTTGATCACACGTTTAGGTCCATGATCTCTAAGTGCAAAAGGTTAAAATGAATAAATAAATAAACTGTAATAACTGTCCAGACCTTCATTTTTTTTTTTCTGGTTAGGCAATGTGCAGTTGTTTTGCTTTTTTGATGCTCCCACTGAAGGCAACATATGGCCACATAGGAAGATCTGCCAATGCAGAGCACAAAGCATCCACATATTTTCTCCCTACCAACAATATTTAAAATGAAACAAAACTAGTTCTTCCCTCTAATACAAGATCCTAGAGTATCTGCCACATCTTCCCCCCCACTCCCATCCCAAGAAAGAGAAACAGCATTTTAACCCCTGAGAAAAAAAATATTATTTTCAGTGTGGAGCCAACATGTATGGTTGCTATGGTAACATAACAGTTGGCTAAATTCGATCGGTTTTCCCTATTGCATGGTATTTTGTTTAAGAAATCACTACTTAAAGAAGAAGGCTCCCTTACCCCCTTTATCTTCCCCCCATCATTTAAGAGTACTCAACAGGCTTTTCTACTGTACTGATCACTGTGACACCATGACCTTGATGCGACTGTCTCTTCTTGAGGAAACCCCCAACAAGCACCAAGAATAACCAGCTAATCAACTGTGAAGGCATGACACATTGCATTGTCCCTTTATCTTCTTCTATTTTATTTGATACATTCCTGAATCCTTTGTGTCTTTGCAGAGTCTATTTTTAACACATCACAAACCTAAGCAGCTGGATTCCACAGCCCCAACCCCCCACTACATTTTCCTTTTCTGACATTTTTCAAATAAGTAGAACTCCATTTTCCACTATGAAGAAGTTTAGCCACAATGGAACAATTTTGAAACCCCACAGTAACGTGTAATGTTCAATATCACTAGGACTGGGAGGTTTTTAGAGTCACTAAAGGCAATTTCCACTTCCCAAATAAGAAAAGTATTAAGGCTTACTAAGAGAGTTTGAAAAAAAGCAATCTGATTGAAGTAGATGGGAGGTCACTTTAGTGCCATAAATATGTCTAAAATGATGATAAAAACAGTGAAAAATGAGTGTTGTTAATATGGGATCAGAGAAATCTCAGAACAAGAAAGACACGGACTTGATGGAGCTGAAACACCTCTCCTATGAAGACAGGCTGAGAAAATTTGGGTTAGGCTTCTGTTAAAGAAAATGCTCCAGGGAAACCTCATTGTGACCTTACAACATTTAAAGGGGGGACTTTAAGAAAGATGGGGGCAGACGTTTTAGAAGGGTCTATAGAAATAGGGCAAGGGGTAATTGTTTTAAATTTTGAAAGGGTAGATTTAGACAACAAGGAAGAAATATTTTACAATAATAAATTATTTGCCCAGACAGGTGCCCCCATTCCTGGAAATATTCAAGTTCAGATTGGATGGGACTCTGAGTAACCTTCTCATGTTGAAGATATTCCTGCCCATGGCAAGAAGATTGGAGTAGATTACTTCAAAGTCCTTTTCAGCCCAAACCACTCCATGATTTGATAATTCCAAATGGCACCTAGTGCATTTGTCAAGGTTTCATAAAATTAGTTTTTAGATTGTTGATGAGTCTATCTTAAAACTGAGTCTTTTGTGCCCTGCATCATCATGCAACCAATCTATAGAAACTCCATAGTAAAAATACAGAAAACTAGGGCACAGAGTATCTCCACCTTGCAAGCAGAGTGAAATGGTGTTCTCTGTGCAGAACCCTCAGATAATCATGGCAAACTTGGATTTGAGCAAGACTTTTACACAAGCATATAGTGATAAACAAGGAGTAATGGCTTTATACCAAAAAAGTGTGCCTTGCAGATTTTGTATTGGGAAGGAATTATTCACAATAAACACAGTGAATTACTGAAGCTGGATGCACAGAGAACAGATTCACTATCCCCAAAAGTTTTCAAGGTTGGATGGGCCTTTGACAAACTGGTCTAGTGGTATGTGTCCCTGCCCCTGGTAGGAGGATAGGATTAGAGGACTTTTAAGGTTCCTTCCAACCCAAACCATTCTATGAAGACTGCAGATGTTAGCATGATATAGGCTTTTTTACACACACAGAGACCAACTGTGAAATCACTCAAATCCAGGAGTCTCAGACTTGCACTTCATTTTTAGCCCTGTCCACCCCTTGTTGCCACTCATGGAGGCAGGTTTCAGGTTTACTGATGGCCTTGTGCCAGTGCTAGGAGAAAGAAATTGTTCCACTTCCTCATCCTGCTGTTGGAAAAGAAACACTGCCAGAATTGATGATCTCTTGGGACAGAAAATAAAGCCTGAGCTGAGGCAAGCCTTGCACTGTCTTTGCAGCATCTCAGTAACTATAGGGGTTCCTTTCAGCTTTTGTCTTCTGCTTTTCATACTTGCTGTTCATTCATCATAGGAATAGACAAGCTCATATTTTAATGACAACTTGAAAGATTTCTCTTCCTCTCTTTCTAGCCAAGGACATTGGATTGAACTCAAAATACTGTTTCAGAATGTTTTCCCCGCTTAAAAATCTCACTGAGCTTTTAATGCACACTTAAGAAATGCTAAAAAATATTTTATGCAGCAGTTGAAAATTATGGTGATCCAGACAACCAGCTCCCAAACTCAAATTGTTACTTTAATAGAATTGTGTAAATTTATATTGTAAGAATGGTTCTCCCACCAACATAGCAGCACAAAAACCTCACATCTAACCAAGGGAAGTCTCGATAAGATGTATGGCTTGCAATGTGGCAAGCCTGAGGCCATTAATTTGCCATACTTTTTCCAATTCCACTTTTATTTTTATTCTAAATCATGCAGTTAAGTTGACAGTAAAGAAAACAAAGCACACAGGTAGACAGAAAATTTTAAGGTATTCTAACATAAAAAATATATATATTTCAAGGTTTAAAAAGGATTGTCTGCTACAAATCTGCAAAGCAAATCTGAGACTATCATGGAATGTGTTATGTTATTTGCATTCAATTATTTGCACTAAGCCCTCACTGACTGATGCTTGGCAGAAGATTTATTTTATGCATCAAAGGATCTTCCATTTGGAGTTTACAATGAGCAGATGGGAACAACTGAGAGTAATAATCTTTTTCTTCCAGTGTACTTAAATAAGTCACCAGATATTGCTTAGTGTTAAAACAGAATGGAGCTAATGCCATCTGTAGATATTAATGCGTTTTCTATGCTGAGAAATACTAAGGAAGTTTTGACATTTGTTTGGATACTACCAAAAAGTCCTTCTAGGATCCTGGTCTTCACTGTGAAATAAACTAAGTTTTAAAAGGCAGCCATTAATGGCATCAATAACTTTCCTTGATAGGTACCATAACAACACCACTACCAAACTCAGATGAGCTCTGGAAGGTGTCAGAAACATTTCAGCAGTTTTATTGAATTTTCAAAACAGATTTACAAAGGTTAATGCACACCAATTATTTACTTGCAAAAACCCTCTGAAGGTTGCTGGGTTTTGAAGCATGTAATTAATGGAAGACCGTGAAAATGGAGGTTTCATGGACTAGCTCAGCTAGATGACATAAACATGTCTGAGAGGTCACAGTCCTTCTTTAGGGAGAAGGTGCTCCAAAACTTTGGGCCAGGGACCTTGCCAGCAGCTCACAATATTAGACAAAGTCTTTCAGTTCCATCACTGCTGCTGATTTGAGTCCTTTTAGGAAAACCTAGCTTGAAAATGCAGTCACGTGTAAAATAACTTTGAAACTACCAAGATAAATTGTTTTGGCAGGAGATGAACTGTGCAAGTGGAAGCACTGAAGCAGAGATGGGAGAACCAGGAAGCCAACGCCTGAGCTAAACACCTGTGTGAATGGTTGAAGAAGACAGCAAGCACTTACAGGCAGCTTTTATAAACTCATCGCCAAAGCAGAACCCATACTCCTTTCTACTCTTTGCCTACCCTTAGTTCACCTTTTATTTTGCTGTACTTGGGCTCATGTCCTCATTCACCATCTCTTTTCTGCAGAGAAAGACTCAAAACCGGTGAAGCCCCAGTACCAGCTGGTATGAAAGGAAGTCCATTTGAGAAGAAGCATTACTAGGATGGCTTGGTTTTCCCAAAGAAAATAAAATGTGAATGATAAGCTTAAAATTACTGTAAAGTATGGAAGTGCTCACTGAATAGCTTCTAGATTGCCTGTTCAGAGAAGACACTGCAGCTTAAATTTTGAAATAACTTAGGTGCCACAGCATTGAAAGATTTAACAAAGAGCTCCTGGAAACATTGTTTTCCAAATACTTTTGTCTAAACAGACACACACAAAGAAAAACAAATTCTGCCCAACAAGCAGAGCATCTGTTTGTCTCACTAAGGAAAAAAAAATGGAGAAATTGCTTTGGATTTGGTCCAAAAAGCAACCAAGAAGTTTTTGGGAACTTCCTCCCACACCACAACTCTGAAGAGATCTGCACTTAGCTAGTGTTGAAGTCTCTTAGAATCTTAAATGTTTTAGCTCTGCTCAGATGTGAAAGAATAAACCAAATACCAAAGCAGCTCAGTGCTCAGCCATACCTAAATCTAATTAAGGCTCAACATTTCTGTGCCCATATCTCTGACAGTTTAATCCAATAAAACATACTCAGATTGGTACTACTGTATACTAACAGGATTAGTTCTTCTTGCCATCAAGCACATTTTACCTAAGGATGACTAATGCTGCTCTACCTTCTGAGCACATTTTACAAGAAAGGACCCCTTCCACTGATTTACTAAAGAGGAAGAGTTTGTGAAGGAGAAATGAGCTGCAAGTTTTCAGGAGGGCTTTTAAGGTATTCCAGGTCAGCAGAGATGTGGTGTCTTGAAGTATGATTCAGACTCTCATCACTCTCCACAGACTTGTAATCAAGGTAAGGTACCATAGTAACCTTGGATAACTTTTGTTTCAGAGAGCCCTCAGGTCCTTGTGCATCCCATCTTCTCTGCTAATGAATTTGTACACCTGAGCTCAGCCTCACTTGGGGCTGTTCCTGCTTCAGCACCCTAAACTTCATCTTTGTTGGTACTAGCCCTTCAGTTCGTCTAGCAAACTGAGAGCAGTTTTCTCAAAAAATGCAAACAAAGTTTGGAAGCCAGAAATTAAATGTCAAAATTAGTCCTTTGGGCTACAACACAGCTTCTGGAAGAGCAGTGAAAATCAAAACTTTCACAACAGAGCATTTAAAACAAGCCATATGCACTCTCCAAGGAGGGTGTGAGGATATTTGAAGCACAGGCAGGCACATCCAAGTATCTGGGGCCTAGGTAACCTTGGTCATTTCAATGCAGCTCTGCAAGATGAAGGGTTTTGCAGCTACAGGAAGGAACTCTTTACTGTACTCAGCATATCAGCAACACAGCTTCCATTAAAAAAACACCCAAACTACACTTAAAAGAATGTACTACCTGGAATAGATCCTCTTTTTGAAAACTTTGGATGCATATGTGGCAAGAAAATAAGTTGCTATTTATAAAGTTTCTCCTGAATACCTTGATCAAATAGGCATTAATGGATTGCTAAGACAAATATTCCTACCCGCTACATTTTTACTTGAATTCAACAGCTTATATGTGAAAAGTCCCACAGGATGAATACATTCCCAGGTTTCGGCAGCACCCAGAAATGGTTCATTTTGCATTACCTGTGATCATCTGTCTTCATCTGCTTGATTGCTAGGTTTAATCTTGAAATTAAACTGCCCAACGAAATTTTAAAGATTCACATTATGTTCCAAAGCATGGTGGTGGTTTTTAATTTTTAAATAACTTGCCTGTAATGCTGTGACTCAGAAGAAGTGTGAATGACAGAAAGAAACTTATTAGATTAAAACCAGTTTGTTGGAGAGAGTAGGGAAAATGAATTCACCCACAGGAACAGGTCCAATATTTTATTTTATTAGCAGACATTCAGGAGCCTTCTTCCCACTCCACTCTCCAGCTCATGCACTAATCACTGTTGTAAGGAGCCATTCAAGTCAAGGTCATACAAAGCCTGAACGTGGTTTAAATTTGTCCCAAACAATGTAAGAGTAGTCCTAAAGTTGAGTTCCACTTAGGTTACAGCTTGAAGAAATGCATTCACCTCTGGACATTCCAGAAGGTGGGATTTTTCCAGGTTTTATCATAGAAGCCCACTATGGAGATAGGTCCCCAAAATAACTTTGCCTTTAGGTACTCAGCAGCCCTTCTCAGTCAATGCATAGCCTGGAGTACTTAGCAGATTATTGCAATCCCCTACACCTACTTTAAACACTTTAGTCAAAACTGCCAAAATCTTGGCTATGCCAGCCATACGCTTTCCTACTTTCAGCTTTTGCCTCCAGGATCCATTAATCAGTTTTTTTTTTCCCTAGTGCCACAACTGGAGCAGGCAGGTGTATTTGCACACCCTAAAGCAAGCCCTGAAAGAGGCATGGCTGAAGTTAAAGATAGTGCCCTTTTACACTCAGTGCTGAAGTGAAGCCCATCAAAATCTCAGTCACATAAGTCACATTTTTCTCAGGAACATGAAAGTTTGCATCACTGACTTGCCAGCACACCATGAGACATGTCCTGGGACAGCCTATGCCCTTATACACTTCCACACAGGATATGCACAGGGAAAAGTTTATAAGTGTGCTGAACAAGTAACAGCAGCTCTTCTTATAGCCCTGTCATGCTGGGTTAGAACTAGACTGTGGCAAGTTTTTTTGGTGTTTGAAAGGCAAACTGTAGAGGAAAAAAGGTTGTAGAGTAGATGTCTAACACTGCTGAAAGGGGAGCCCAAGGAAAAGAGTCTCACAGTTTTAGGGAATACAAAATCTGGAATTGCTGGGAATGTATGAGGTAATGGTGATTAGTGCTGAAAGGAAAGAGATGGTCCAGCAGAAGGCTAAACCAAAGTGGACTACATAGCTGTGCTAAATTAAAAAAAAAAATAAAAAATCAGTTTTTGGTGATTCAAATGTATTATTAAATATTTCTTGACAGTCTCACAATTTTTTTCCACTAGATGTGTTCCTCAGACATGAACATACTGATATTTATTATAAGAAAGCACACTTGGATCTCTCAATAGATTGCTCAAGACACCCATCTGCCATTGCAAAGATGTTAAGGCACACATGCAGAAAAGGGCAAACAGAGTAGGAGATACTGATGTGGGCAACAGGTAGAAAGACAAGTTTATTTGGGCAAAAGCAAGACCTGAGCTTGAAATTTCTGTGTCCTGGGATTGTGTCCTGATGTACAGTATATTCAGTATAAGAGAAGTGGATTCTTTTTAGTGGCTTTTTTGTAAGGAACAGGCAAGTTACACTGTTCAAGGAGAGGTCCCAGCTAGCAAGTGCCCATGGAACAGGCAATTCAGCACTTGGAGTTGTGTGATGAACTTCCAGCCAAATTTATATCAATTTCTGAAGGCAGTGACTCAGTCTTGCCAGAGTATCTTGTTGTATATAGTACCAGATGATCAGTTGAATAGGACAGCTCAGCATATTATCAGAAGAGGCAGTACCCTTACAGGACTTACCCAAAAGAGAAGTTTAATGGTTCTTGAAGAAAGTGATTTTATTTCTACAGATTTCTATCACTGAAATTTCCCTCAGTGTTTCAAATAAGAAATATTTTTTAAAAATAAAAACTACTTAATGAAATAATTTATTCTGGTTTTCTTTCATAGAACTGCCACATAATATAGTAATTTTCTTAACACAAAAAATCTGAACTTCCCAACCTAGCTGTAGAGAAACTTCAAAAAATACACAATCAGCTTAGTTATTTTGCTGTCTATACAGAAAACATTTTTTACTAATCATTTAAATATTCATACTAATTTTTTAAAAAGAACAAAAATTCAAGATTTTCTTAAAGCCAGTTACTACCCACGTGACATTCCCCCACCCCACTTTTTGCTCACAAACTTGGAGGCTATAATTACACATCTGAAATCCACAGCTGCATTAGGATTTCAGCAGAAGGTAAGAAACTCAGTTATGCAATACTTGCATGTGCATTTGGTAACCTGGCAGATGTTTTACTAGCAGCTTGGAAAGAAATAATTGGCAAATTGACCACACACTAAAACAACACAATCTGCTTCTGAGAAGCAGGTATAGGGTCCGAGACTGAAATAGCCACATATAGACAAGTGTATTATCAGGATACTCCAGGGAAGGAATAAAATTAACCAACCTCCTTACATGGGAAAATGGCAGGTGCAGTGGTTCTAGGAGAGAGGGAAAAATTGGACTGTTTTACTTTGGATTCTGAAGAATGTGAACCTGGCTTAGGTTCTCTGCAATAAATATCTGTTAAATATGAAAAATATAAATGCCACTTCAAA